>NC_012874.2:2925709-5386419 GCF_000003195.3 Sorghum bicolor
TCCCTTTTTATGGTACCAACAGGACTGAGAATAGAAGTTGTGTTTATCCAAAAATACAGTTGCAGCTACTTACCTGTCATACGGTTGCATTGAAGAAATTTTATAGAAATCCGTACAGTCACCGTAATCAATTTTTTTTATAATAAAACCACAGAAAAAACATCAAAAAATCCGCATTTCAAAAGAGGCCGACCAGTCTTAGTGAAGAGTTTATGACATTTTTCCAAGAATACAATATATTGGAAAATTTTGGCTTATAAGAATCCAATTTATTTTTTCATCAAAACTACTTAAAATCCGTATTTGTAAGAGCCTCTAATAGTAGCAGCTATTTATATGTAAAATTTCGTGTACTAATTATATTTTGGGATAGAATAATTTGATCCATTCATCCAAAATAAGTTTACGTCCCCTCTGTGACGCAGAAATTTTATAGAAATCCGTACAGTCACAGTATAATCAATTTATTTTTTTATAAAAAAACCGCCGAAAACATCAAAAAAATCTGCATTTCAAAAGAGGCCGACTAATCTTAGTGAAGAGTTTATGACATTTTTCCAAGAATACAATATAATAAACTCTTCACTAAGACTGGTTGGCCTCTTCACTAAGACCAGTCTTAGTGACCAGTCTTCTTCTCGTGGAAATTTGGCTTATGCTGAAAAGTATTATTCGCTGATTTATTGTAAGAGAAAAACAATGTACAATTACTAGTAAGCCCTATTCATTCCATTCTATGATTTTATACATAAACATTTAATTTAATCCTCATAAAGAGTCGGTAATCGTGCCTAAAAGAATTTCATCCTTATAAAACTCATTTCTTCTCTCTCTTCTTATATTGTCACGTCTTAAAAAAGTTTATGTAACAGCTTATTAAATACAAATAAAACTTTGATAAAACTCTTAGTAAGAATGACCTTAACTAGTCCTTAAATCCACAATATATATTTGCTCTATTATCATCCCAGTACAACCCTTCTTGAACTAACCAAAACTTAATCTGGCACTTGCAACTATCTCATCATTTGGAGAGAAAACAAAACAAGATAGCTTATTTAGTCGCAGCACTTTCACGTGCCAATCGTGCAAAATGCTCCTACAATCCTACACCAAACTACACATACTCACAGCTTGCATATATATACAGTAGTTTCACTGTTCCATTACAAAATATTCTCACCAACAGAAACAAAAAATGCTGGCATTATATATGTAGTATTCATATATAGAATGCTCCCAAATCCCAATCCAAGAACCGAGACACGGAGACAGCAGGCAGCTTGCCTTCTGGAGGCGTTCGGCCGATCAACTTTTGGAGTTGGAATTCAGGGAGCTAGCTAGCTAGCTAGGCTCTCGTGGTGTGCATGCAGCTAGCCGAACTCGATCGAGCTCGTCGACGGCCATGGACAGCACCGCGTTCTTGCCTGAAATACCCAAGCAGCAGCAGCGTTGGAGACTGCTTCACGCCAGCGGCCTCCCTTCTTCCTTCCCGCCGTTTTGGCGTTTTCAAATCGCAAGCAACTTCTCCCAGCCAAGTGTTAATTTCCCGCCAGATTTATATATAGCGCCAACACCACCACAAGGCACAAGCTTCGATTCAGTCATCAGCAACAAGCTCGATCAGAGTCGTCTACACACGTGTGCAGTGCACTCACACACATGGCGGCGGCGGCGGCGTCTATCTCCGGATCCCGCACCTGCTACCCTAGCGGCGGCGTCCCAATGGCCAGCGGCGGCCGGCGGCGCACCGTCATCAGGAGCTCCTTCGCGCCCGGCTCGCCGGCGTCGACGCCATCGACGGTGCGGATCGGCAGCAAGTGGACGGAGCTCCAGGGCGCGCGGGACTGGGACGGCCTGCTGAGCCCGCTGGACGGCGCGCTCCGGGGCGAGCTGGTCCGGTACGGGGAGTTCGTGCGCGCGGCGTACGCCAGCTTCGACTTCGAGGGCGGCGCGCCGTCCTACGGCTCCTGCCGGTTCCCGAGCCGCTCCCTGCTGCGCCGCGCGGGGATGCCGGGGACCGGGTACCGGGTCACGCGCCTCCTCCACGCCGCGTCGTCGTGCACCGCGTCGCTCCGGTGGTGGCTACCCTCGTCGTCGCCGCCGCCGTGCGGGTCCAGCTACATCGGCTTCGTCGCGGTGTGCGACGACGAGCGCGAGATCGAACGGCTCGGCCGCCGCGACGTCGTCGTCGCGTTCCGCGGCACCGCCACGTGCGGCGAGTGGGTGGACAACTTCAAGTCCGGCCTCACACGGCTCCCGACGATCCCGACGACGATGACCGGCGGGGGGGAGGACGACGGCGAGGAGGCGATGGTGGAGCGCGGGTTCTGGAGGCTCTTCACGGCGCCAGGCGAGGCGCACAGCAGCCTGCAGCAGCAGGTGCGCGACGAGGCGCGGCGGATCGCCCACGAGTACGGCGGCAGCGGCATGCCGCCGCTGAGCATCACGGTGACGGGGCACAGCCTCGGCGCGGCGCTCGCGGTCCTCACCGCCCACGAGATCGCGACGACGCAGCAGCAGCAGCAGCGACAGGAAGACGGCGAGCCGGCGGCGATGATGGTGACGGCCGTGTCGTTCGGCGGGCCGCGCGTGGGCAACGCGGCGTTCCGGCGGAGGATGGAGGAGAGCGGCGGCAAGGTGCTCCGCGTGGTGAACTCGGACGACATCGTGACCAAGGTGCCGGGGTTCCCAGTGCACGAGCAGGGCGACGGCGGCGACCAGCCGGCGAAGGGGATGATGAAGGCGAGGCTGCCGAGGTGGCTCGTCGCCAAGATGGGGTGGGCGTACGCCGACGTAGGGCGCGAGCTGCGGCTGAGCCAGGCCGGCTCGCCGCCCAACGTGGTGGCCTCGCATGACCTCGACTTGTACCTCAAGCTCGTCGCTTCCTGCACAGACTAGATAGCAAAATGACCTACCTAGACATGTAGTGCTGCACTTTACTAGTCTGACAGTACTGTTAGAGAATGTGCTAATCTAGTGTGATTATTAGCTTGTGGGCACAATGTTTGCTTGCTGTTATATGTGAGGTTCTTGTTCAAAAGCAAAGCGATTAGAAGACACGTGTCACTTTGCTGCATGGGCATATATGGCCTGCAAAACTGACCAGGGTCCAAAGCTTGTTTACCATCTTTTATGTTCATGCACAAATCACTTACATTTCCTGCTCCGCGGATTGACGGCTTCGTCTATCTCCATTGATATTGGCCGACAAAGGACTTGGTCATTTTTACGATATGAACTTAGCATAAAGTCGGACTCGATGCATGTCTACTCTTTTCTCTGCGATTTAAGAGATTTGATCGTTTTTACCATCTTCAGTTGGTTAAATACTTAAATGTTTGAGATTCTCTCTCACAAAGTAAATTGTTCGCTTGTCTTATGAGCCGTACTATTTCAGCGAATGAATATTTGTTTTTCTCTCAGCTCTGTTCGCTTTGCTGAAAAGTCATGATTGAAAGTATTGTTCGCTGATTTATTGTGAGAAAAAAAATATTGATCGTTCGCTGAAATAGTTTCATCCAACATAGAGTAAAATCCTAGATAGGTTACCTACATTGTCCTAGAGAAAGAGAGAACAAATTACATTGTTTTCTTCATATTAATAAGTGACATTTGTATACCCTTCTCAGAATACTAATAAATCAACAATTCTCTTGTCTTAATCTCCTTTGAATTTTATTCTTGTCTTTTTAACCTATCGCTTTGAATTTTAAAGGAAGAAGGAAGGAAAGATTGCGTGCAAACTTTTCTTAAGTCAACTCTAAACTCTGAAATGTATAAGGTGCAACAGAAGTGGTGGCAATATATGAACACAAATGCTTAGTTGTTTCCATTTCCTCATCTTCTGGCTCAAATCCCATATACAAAGGGCATTTTTTGTTATTTAATTTGTGTAATAGCAATGGTCGATAATATCAAGATTGACAAAAGGTACATCAATTTTTATTTTCTCCGATAGACCACCCCCCCCCCCCCCCCCAAACCCCTTTTTTTTGAATTAGCAAAATACTAATATAACATATTAAAAGACAAAAAAAATAATACATTCGCATTCAAGTTTGCAAGAATTGTGCATTCATGGGATTCGGAAAATGAGGAGTGCACATTTAGAAGGCATGTAAAAACATGACATTCGTTCAAAGTACAGAATAGAATCAACAAAAGCAGCAGGGGATAGGGTTTCCAAAAGCAGATGATAATATTGCCAGCATTCCTTCAACAACAGCTATTCACAACTTCACCGGATTATAAATGCCTGCAACACGACACCTTCGGACAGTGCACATAACTGATTCATTGCAAAAAGGGCTTTGCCTTTTTCTAATCAAGAAAAGGTTACATATACAGACATATTTCTTCCATATTTTCAGCTCAAGAGGTCAACACATTTCACGCTGGCAGTGGCACCTTGAACACAGCTGCCAGCTAAACATGGTGCTGTAACTAGTACATTATAAGTTACACCATTGCTAGGAGAAACAAAAAAATGATCGACTAACTTCAGCCACGTTGTTTCTTTGCGCTAGGCAAATCATCATCGTAATGACCGCCATCATCGCCCCCATCTTTCTCACCCTTCTTTCGAGCCAGGATCTTGTTTATCTTGTGGAGGTCATTTGTGAGCTTCTGGTCCTTGTTCTGCTTCCTCGTCTTCCTGCCGTCCTGCATCTTCACCCCAAACTGGAAGGCGGCCTTTGGCATAGCTTCCTTCTGGTCGTTGTACTTCGCCCACTCCTCTTCCGTCTCAAAATCCCACCTGTGAAGACGGCCCTTAGCCTGCTCAACAATCATATATCAGAATACAATATAGAGATGGTCCCAAGAATTTATGTATTGTTCCACAACAGATGTGATCATCAAATTGAGTAACCATTTTAAACCAAAAGCCATAATTGCAGCAGAAGCTACGGCTACTGCTCCCTCCATTTCAAGTTGTAAGATGTTTTAGTTTTGTCCTAATCCAAACTTTTAAGTCTGTAGGAAAACATATTCACATCTACAATATCAAATAAATGCACTATCAAAATATATCATGGTGTATCTAACGAACCTTGTTTGATGTTGTATATGTTTGTGCATTTTTCTATAAGCTTGATCAAAGCTAGAGAAGTTTGATTTGCGACAAAAGCTAAAACAACCTAGAATTTGAAACTGAGGGAGTATATCAAAAATGAAAATCAGAACATGTACAGGCTTAATAACAAAGAGGAACATCAGGACAGCAGTTTTGGGGTCATGCTCAATACCGGAAACAACAGTAAATGAAAAGTATGGTCTAACAAGAGCAGTTGATTATTTTCTAATATTCAAATCCATAATGAAGAAAAAAGATGCAGAAACAACTTATCAGTGCAAATCAACTCAAAAGCAACATCAACATAAAAAATGTTAACTATGGGATGGTTATCTACTGCAATTTCACAGGAACCACTGTCACAAGCATAGACTCGTATCAGCAAGGGAACTTGTGTATATATGATCCAAATCATTTCACTTACCCGTCCACCCATATCCATCTTGGATAAATCATCTTCATCATCACTCCCTGCGATCTCATTATTATACTCCTGGTAACCAGGATAACACTCTGAGTAACTATCCGAAATAAAATTTGGATCTCTCTCCCGTGCATCTTTTTCCCTCAGCTGATTAAGCCTTTGATCATCACGTTTAAAAACAGAACCTAGACCCCGATCCTTGTCTGCTTGAGTCATGAACCTTGGATCCTGGGATATACTAGGGTCAGCCAGTACATCATATTCCTGAGTGCTTTGTTGCGCATACTGTTCTTGATAACCCAATGGCTGTTCTGCATACACATAGCCTGACCAATCGCCTTGATATCCAGCAGCTATCATCTGGGCTTGAGCAGCATCATACTCATTCTGGCACCAGAAGAGACATTAGGTATTATGACCAAGTTAAATAAAATGTACAGAAAACTAAAAATAGGTTATAGAAGGAGTCTGAATATGAAGAGATAAGAAATACATTATCAGCATCAACATTCAAAGTGCATGGTTCAAATTACACATATCCACCAGAACCTAAGTCACTGAACATTTATTGGCTTACCGGCTGTTGCCAAGCCTGAGCAGATTCAGATGGTGGTACTGGGCCATACATGGGTTCAGTGAAATAGGACTGCTTCTGATGGTTATGTGGTGATTCCTCCATATCCTCAGAACCAGGGCTTTGGCTCATTTCCTTGTTAGGAACTGAATAATCAACTCCATCTCCGACAAAAATGTCATCATCGTCTGCTCTAGCAATAGGGGCCGATTGTTTCTCCTTTCCATTGAAATTATTGTTCCGAGGGGGTGGAGCTGATGGTGGTGGCATATCTGATTGATGTTTCAGAGCAGAACCATTAGTTTGTGAAGGTTTTACTGCTTCGTCATAGTCACCGCTTGCCAAATTGTTCTTCCCTGCATTGTAGCAAACATAATGCATTAACAAGATATCTGATCCATCATGCACCAAGACAATTCCTAAAAGAATACTTTGCATACAATTGATACAAGACTCATGCACCCTGGCAACAGTAGCAACTTTACTATATAACTAAAATATATAAATACACAGTTCTTAACAAAAAAAATAATCACTTTAGCATATTTTTTCATGGCTTTACCATGCAAGCTTTATAGTTCTCTGTTTCTAACTCAAAGGATCTACTAGCACAGCATTTTAACCCATGAACACACCTTTTATATCTCTCTCTTTTTTCTTTTTCTTTAAGACCTTCCCTGAAGATCCAAGTCGAAGGTATGTCATAATTTTAGCAATCCTGTCAAGTACAGAACCATCCACGCTGACAGTTACCATCTCCTGCAGAAGTAAGAAGGTTATTAAGAAAACTCACAAGACACTCCAACAAGTTATATGCCATATTGTCTAATACCTCTGGTACAGGGCAATCAGCTTTGCTCCTATGAAGAGTTGTTGGAATATCATTAGTTATTCCCTCCTCCTGGTTGGATTTAAAGAAGATTTATTATCATGCTTGCTAAATGGAAAGTTTCAGAGCAGAAAGAAAAATCAGAGACAGATGAAATGGTACAACATAAGTTGGAATGCAATAGAAAATAACTAGAGAATATTAGCTACTTCATGAGAATAGGCTATGCTGGAACCTCTACATCTCCATTCTATGCTTCTGAGAAAAATCCATGGAAAGTTTGTATCTAGCAAATTTAAACATTACATCCCAACTGTGAGCCACTTATGGTTTCTGGCATCTGATTCATGGTTGTCCTAGCAGAACATGAACATATAGAAAGTACTGTGCAAGTGTTAGTTGCAACTATGAGGCCATCATGAACTGCAACAGCAATCAAATTGGCATATAAATCATACCATCAGATATAAAATAAATCAACACTAAACTTAAATATTATGAAGCATAATAAAATCAGAAGGCTACTCAATTCCCAGGTAAGAACTTCAAAAACTGCTTAAAGTTCTGTGCTTCAGCTGATGAGCAGAGAAACAGACATCTCTTATTATAGAAGGAAACATAATCATGCATGCTATATAATAAAAAAACTCACAAATAATCATAACATAAGCATTTTAACTTCTCAGAGTAAGGCTAAAATATATCTTAAAAAGTTAAAAACAATATAGTTTTTGAATACTTATACATACATAACATGTCTTTTCCTTCAAAAACATAGCATATGACTGTCGGTACAAATAAACACTAATGAGTTATGAAAATAAAATATTGTATGCATCTGATCATTTCCCCAGGGGGTGTGTATGTGTGTGTGTGTGTGGGGGGGGGGGGGGGGGGAATTTGCACTGCATGATTATTCTAAACTGTACCATAAACAATTCGGTAATGCGATGAAGCGCACAATTAGCATGGGACTCTTTATTAAGGCATTACCATATTGTAAATGAATGACATCCGACCAGGAAGAAACAATTCATTCTCTTTTATTATGCTTTGAGGCTTTATGATCCATTGATAGACAGACTGCAACCAACAAAGAATGACAATTATTAGCCATGGTAACCCTTTATACCGTATATGAAGAAAAAAAATCACTAATAAACTAGAAAAGAAATATACCTTTGCAGTTGCAGTGCGGAAAGAGACTGCCTGATCCTCTTTTGTTGCCCTACAAAAAAAAAGCAAGACAAATGTTATGCTCCCAAAGCACTAAGTGTGTCCTGTGTAATGACATGAGGCTGTTAACAAGTATTGTTAGTCATTACATCTCAAATCAAGACATGAATATTATAATTATAATTATAATTACAATGTACATAAGGTAGGGCAATCATGTGAAGGAAATGATATTCGGTTCATATTATGTTTACATGCACTCTAAATGAAATGCGCCATTATTGATTGTACAATATAAAAAAGACCTTACACAATCTCAGTTATCACACCAACAACTCAGTTGTGCAGAGGAAGATAAGCTGGTAAAGTTATATAGCATCACAAGATACAGACGCAAAATATAATGGGAGGCACAATCCTTTTAATTAATACATATGAACAGAAAATTTATCAATGCATAAGACTCTTCTAAAATTCAAAAAGGAGAAATTGGATTGGTCATAAATCAACTCAAACTTCAAATTTAGAGCTAGCTTGGTCCATATAATTCAATCATCATGGAATATTTTGTTGTACCATCTTGCTTTGTGTACAAGTGAATATTATGCACATGGCAACCATTATTAGGGCATACTGCATATGATAGCATTTTAAAACCCTAGTCCCTATTATGATCGTATAGAGAAAACTATGAGAAATTGAGGACTGAAACCATACTATGGTGGCAAGTACCTTGATTTAGAATCCTTCCCATCCTCTGCATCAGGTTTCTTTTCAATTTCACTCCGCACTTTGTGAAGTAGAGCATAGTCCAAGCCCTTGACCAGATGTGTATGCTCCAAATCACCTTAAAGCATGAATTGGAAATGGAATGTAAATCAAACAGCAGTTCATAAGATATAAAATGCAAAAGCAGCATCTGAGTTGCCAGATCACACCATACAATGTCACTTCTCTAAATTTTCTTTTTTATTACAAGACTTCAATGACTGGCTGATTAAGTTATATTTAAAACTAAATGTTTACATTTCATTGAAGAAAATGACATCCTCAAATTGAGGACATAGGCATTTACCTAGAAGACTATGTTAAACAATTATCTTTTTTGCAGAAGTCTATGCCCACTTCTTCATACATATCAAAAACCATAAAAAATAGAGGTAACAAATAGACATGCCAAAAGGACTATTCCCCATAAAAAGGGAAATCATTCCTTTCAAGAAGTATGTCATTAGCATCACATAACCAACCTCCAAGATATTTGCTTTTCTCAATTGAAATCTTGTGTGCATCTGCCAGCCTGTAACAAAAAAAAAAAAAGCAAAAAGTTAGAATTCCAGAAAAACTATAAGAACACATAGAAGTGTCTGAACCATGCCATCTGTTACCTCAAATCTGTTCCAGGGGGTGCCACAGCATGAAATGAACCAAGCTCTGTGGGTTCATAGTCTGGGTTTTGATCTTCACGGCGCTCCTTAGCACGGTCGCGATACCTGGGTGTCTCCGGTTCTACCTTTTTCTCCTCTCTGAAAAGGAAAACCAGAGACAATTAGGCTTGCCAAATCACTTGTTAATGTGAGTCTTTATGTTGGAAGTATTTGTAGTTTGCATCTAACTTGTCATTGCTACCGACTATTTTCACATCATTGTCATTCTAAAACATATCCTAAAAAGCTGCAAAATTTTATGGATTCTGCTCAAGACCACAATCCCTGAGTGTGGTGGCCCTGCATATTTTCAGAACTACCTTGGCCGAGTGAGCACTTTAGCCATTTATAAATGTGGCTCTTCTGCAGCTCACAAAAACTTATGCAAAATAGAATTTCCATAAAAATGGATAGTGCTTTACAGACACACACATAAGGGCAGCAATCTGTGCTATTTCAGAAGCATACACGAATCGAATAATCACCACCAAAGGATGGATTCCATGTAGTATAGCAGGCCAACTAGTAGGTGATTAAAGGGTTAGGATGAAAGAAAAAAGAAATCAGCAGCAATTGTGTACTTTAGTTCACACAATCATGTTATAGTAACCAACTGAGGATACCACCAGAGCTGTGGATTGATATACTAAATAAATTCCATGCATAAATATGTATCAGAAATATAACATGAAGAAGTTTTATCCTTTCAAGTTTGGTTCCATAGTCTGGGTCCATGTATACTCGTGAAGGTTATAAGACAAGACCTAAGCTGGTTCCTTCGCCTAGCTTTTATTCTATTTCCCAATCCCCAATCAAATGGCACCAAGAAATGTGCGAAACAAATGGAAAAAAGAAAGTACTTTGGAGTGCTTACTTCCGCCGCATCATCTTCTCCTTGTAGTAATTCTTCTTGGACGACATCTTCTCTCTCTTTTCTGTACCCCTAGAAGCATTTTTGGGGAAATTAAAATCTCGACGACAAAATTACAGAACCAGAGCTCAGAGACTCGGGAGGGCTCTTACTCGGCGACTTGCTCCTACGGTACCCGCTCAGAGTACCGCGACGGCAGTTGACGATGGGAACGAGGCAGACAACGGCGCTTCACAGGCGAGGCCAGGCGGCGGCGGGGAGCGCACAGGCGGAGGAAGGACGGGCCGCCCGGGCCGTAGGAAACCCCGCGAGGTTGAAGGACACGGAGGCACGGAACGGCTCGGAGCTCGGAGACGGGAGGAGGCTGGACGAGCCGGCGGGAGACGGCGGCGCGACGCTGCCGAGTGGCTTCGCCGATGCGGCCCTCGTGTTGGCTGGTGTTTTTCCGGCCGCAGCGGAACGGAACGGAGCTCGGGACGGGATCAGGATTGCTCGGCGTGACACGCATGTAGTCTAGTCCGCTGGATCGATATCGGACGGTCCAAACCAAAACAAGCGAGAAACGGAAGATCGGGCTAGTTGTCAACGAGGATATTTTCGTTCTAGATAACTATTTCAAGTTTAATTAAACTATTTCAAGTTTAATTAATATTTCATAATAAATTTAGTAATATTTATTTGATTATTATAAACATTTGTACAATTTGTTAAAAAAATATAGTCAAACTGAATAATATTTTACTTAGCACCGTAGCTAGAAATGCACTCTTTTGGACAGATGGAGTACATGTATACTTGGTCGGTAGAAGCTTCTCCGTTAAAAAAAAAAGTTTGAACTAAATCAAACTTTCTAGGTTTATAGAAAATAGTATCAACATTTGTATTCTAAATATATTTATTACAATATATATATATATATATATATATATATATATATATATATATATATATATTCTATGGTTAATGATATTGATTACATATCATAAACATTACAATATTTTTTCACATGGGAGTATGTTCAATCAAACCTGAGATCGACTGATTATGGAAAAATGAGATTAACAAGTTTTTTGAGGGGATAGATGCAGTGCTTAGTATTTATGGGCTCCGGAAAATGACCAATATTTTTCTCGATTAGTACAAGACAGGATGACCGATGTTGAAAATGATGCTCCCTGAAAGATTATTTTCCTTGACTTTAATGTAAAACTAAGACTGTTATCCAGAAGAAGCACATTCATTCAGGCTGGCAGGCATGCAGAGTTAAGCATGCACATCAGCAGTTCAGCACATGGGCATGACCGCATTAGCAACTACCAGAAATCTACCATCAGTGGAGCTGCTTTTAAAACATGTTTTATTTCAGATCCTTCAGGTTGAATGCACACGCTGTTTAGCAGATGGTCTCTGCCTAGCTTTGGGAAAACCAAGAACACAATTAGTTCACAATCACAAGACTTCGCTATGCAAGTGTAAAGCAAGATAATTTAGCAAGATTTTATTAGCAAGCTGCAAAATCGGTGCAATCCCAAACACAAGCAGTTAACATGGATCATCAGAGCAAAAGGATTTAGCTTCTCTCTCAAGAATGTTAGGGGCATCAAAGACTGCAGACACACCGCTCGCCCTTGCCTTTCCTCAGCACCAATTTGATGGTGTCATGCACAACAGGTGGCCAGAGTGACCACCTGCTGGTTATGAATATACCACCACTTGGATCAGCAATCAGTGGAACACAAAAGGAGACATCTTACAATTTGAAAGTCGTCAATCAATAAACTCCTGGAATAGATATCAGATACAGAGCTGAGTAAATAGGAAATCTCACCTTGGTTGGTGTTGTGCACTGCAACACTGAACTCTTCAGCAATCTTGATAAGGCTGGACAGCATATGTGCTAACTTTTGCTGCAATTTCATAGCAGATACTCATAAGCAAGCATAGAAATGGTACCTTCAACTTGTGTAAGAGAGTGACTGTACCTGATGCTCAGTTCACCCCTGCCACTGAAATCAACACGGAATAGTGTGATTAGCCGATCACAGAATCAACAATCTGTTACCACTGAGTGGAGAGTGGAGACATACAGAATATGAGCCAATTGGGTCTTCTCTGAACTGAAAGACAAGCTGATGGAGTCAAATTAAGAAACGATAACTGAACTCATCATCAGAAATATAAAGAGCTACAAAAGTGCATCAAGAGTCAACATTATTGTTGTGGCTATTCTAGTTCAGTGATCTTTCTATTTCAAACTATAGATGATTTTAGCTTTGTTCTAAGTCAAATTTCTGAGTTTATAGAAAAAATGCACCATCTACAACATGAAATTGGTTTCGCTAAATACTCCATGAAATGTCTTAATAGTCATCTAACTCATTTACTAGTTAAGAGGTTTCTTTTCTTTGCTGGTAGACAGGTAACAACACGTGTTTGCGAGATTGCTGTGTCTACACAAGGGTAAATTGCTCCCAGCAATAGAATATTAGAAATCATTGTTTAACCTAAAGGTCAACATCTAGGACAGGCTGCCAGCTTTTGCCTAGAATGACTTCTTCCTCTTTTTTTCAAACATGAGGACGTTCTAATCTTCTGTTGTTTTCTTTCACTATCTTCGGAAAAGCCATTGTTCACAAACCCACATGCTTACATTATAGAACTCAAGTAAAGATGGAGACCATGACACTGGACCATTGGTTTAAACATATAGCGATCAGTTTCCACTTCTAAAAAACTTCTTTTGGATGAGAACATACAAAACATCCATGAACTTCAATGCCACTAACCCAGTCTTATCTAGCCAACAAAAGAAGTTGTATCACTTCTAAAGCTGCTATCGTAAAGAGGGAACACAAGCACAGCAAGAGTCAAGATGAAGAACAGGGGAGGCAAACAAAGAATCAGGTATGGAGGAGATGGCAGAGCTCATGGGGCTGACCTAACGTAGGTATGGCAGAGGAGACCTTCTCCCTCAGCTGTTCCTGAAATGCATCAACAGCACAGAGAAATGGCACAAATTTATCAGCATGGAGAGAGAACTGAGAAGTAACTGATTTCAGTACATAACAATTGGACAGTAGCGTGAAAGAAACCGAACCTACAGAAACAGAACAGCTTATGGCAAAACATACTCATTTGGGTAAGACCATCAAGATCAGGAATCTCAACTAAGATTAGTACTGTTCCAATCAGCAACGAGTGAAATGCAGTGATTCACTAGCACAAAACACATCCACGATTCCAATACGATTGCAAAATTAGCTGGTTTAATAAATAGCATGAGAATCACCGGTAGCAAGGTGCAAGGTGTGATGACAACATCAGGATGATGATTAACATAGGAGTACTCCAGAGTAATCAGCAGACACTCAGTATAGGAGGATGACGCACAGACACGATACAACTTCAACTTAGATAAGAGTAGCTGGATGTTGCACAGACACAGGCTACTTGCAAAAATTATTGCTTGTCGTCGTTGTTGTCGACGATTGGCCACGTCGAGGAACATGCCATGCTCGACGACGCCGTTGATCCAGAGCAGGCGATCGCTGCTTCGAAGAACAGGCAGGCTACTACTTGTAAACTACTACTACTTCTTCCTGCCCATGACTGCGACGGTGCCGTCCTTGTTGGCGACAATGACGGTGGTGGCCATGCCCAGGAACATGCCGTGCTCGACGACGCCGGTGATCCGGAGCAGGCGGTCGCTGATGTCGCGCAGGTCGCCGCGGATGCCGTCCTCGAAGAACATCTCGACGATGTAGTTGCCGTTGTCGGTGACAAAGGGCGCCTCCAAGTCTTCCCCCTTGGCGGCGGGGGCGGTCCTGAGCCTGGCGTGGAAGCCGGACACGCCGTCGAACAGGTTGCGGATGAGTCCCAGCGTGTGGGGCGCGCCGAAAGGGATGACCTCGACGGGGATGGCGCCCGTGCATCCGAGACGGGGGACGAGCTTGGACTCGTCGACGATGACGACGAACCGGTCCCCGGCGCCCTCGATCATCTTCTCGCGGAGCAGCGACCCGCCGCGTCCCTTGACGAGGTTGAGGTCCGGGTCGACCTCGTCGGCGCCGTCGATGGAGAGCGCGATCCTGGCGCCCGAGGCGGCGTCGAGCGGGAGCAGCGGGATCCCGACGGCGGACGCGTGGGCCTCCGTCTTGAGGGAGGTGGGCACCCCGGCCACGCCCGGGAGCGCGCCCGCGCGGAGGAGGTCCCCGAGGCGGTCCAGCGCGTGCGCCGCCGTGGACCCCGTGCCCAGGCCCAGCGTCATGCCGGGCTCCACGAACTCCACCGCGCGGTGCGCCGCCACGCGCTTCAGCTCGTCCTGCGTGAGCTTCCCAGACGGCGGCGGCGAGGTGGCGGCGGCGCTGCCCATGGCGAGGTGGGGAGGCGGCGGCGCGGGGTTCTTGGGAGGGAGGGAGGGAGTGGGGGATTGGGATTTGGGAACGGGAGGTGGGGGGTGATTTCGGGAATTGGGTTTCTGAGGAGGGGGAGGGGGGGTATTTAGGAAAGAGGGCGGGAAAGGGGAGGTGGGCAGCGCAGGGATAGGGAATCAAATCGCCGAATCGGAATGGTGCTGCGCGAGCCGCGTGCCGACGATTTAAAGGCCTCGGAATGCGGGAAAGCCGTCGTGATAGCTGATAGAGACAGTTCCTTACACGAAAAAACAATATCTAAATTCTAGATATAGCACTAGAAAAGCTAGGGTGCCGTGCTCTAATTTTTGGCCCCTCGTACTATCAGTATCCCTTTTGTTTATCAAGGATTACTACAAGTCTATCTTGATACAAGTCATTCATATCTTTCACTAAGTCCTCGTTTAGTTCCCAACAAAATCTAAAAAGTTTTTAAGATTTTCGGTCACATCGAGTCTTGTGGCACGTGCATGAAACACTAAATATAAACGAAAATAAAAACTAATTACACAGTTTATCTGTAAATCACGAGACGAATCTTTTGATCCTAGTTAGTCCATAATTAGACAATATTTGCCACAAACAAACGAAAGTGCTAAAATAGCGAAATCCAAAATAATTTCGCATCTAAACAACGCCTAACTATCCACATTATCATCCGATAACCTCTAACCTCTTAATTGCTAGCTATGCATATCTTAGTATCTACTTAATTTCATTTCAAATACTTAGCAATCTCCAAAGCAACGCGCAGAGCATCTTCTAGTTTCTAAAATGAGTATACAATTCATGTCGTGGAACACAAATGCAATTCATGTGCAATTTCGATAGGAAGATCTCGCCTTTTAGTTTTTACTATATGATCATCATTATTAATTTGTAAACAAAATTAAAAAAATATTTTGAAAAATGTTATCATGCTAATACTATTTTGATAATAATGTAAAAACGTATTAGAAAACGTGTAGGGTATTTTAACCACATTATATATATAACTGATATTTTAGTCATTTTTCTATTTGTACATAGTACTTTTTACAATATTATTCCTAGATTAATGTCAAACCAAATAGGCTTAAAGTAGTATTTTGATCAAATATTCACAGAACCTTGTATTTTTTTTCATCAATATATTATTCTTAATTTTATTTAGAAGATCAAAGTATAATTTTTTGAAACTGGGCCTTTTTTAGTTCAACCCAAAAACCCAAAAAATTTTCAAGATTCCTCGTCACATCGAATCTTGCGGCATATGCATGAAGCACTAAATATAGACGAAAATAAAAACTAATTGTATGGTTTATCTGTAAATCGCGAGATGAATTTTTTAAGTCTAGTTAGTGTATGATTAGATAATAATTACCAAATAAAAACTAAAGTGTTACAGCCAAGAACTAAACAAGGCCTTGGCCACCTATGCCAAAGAATTGTGTCTTGTGAGAAAGAAGTGCACGTGCATGATTCATGACGTTTGGACCGCCAACACTCACATTTCCATGCTGCCGGACGCCCGACCGAAACAACGACCCGGACCGTGGCAACGTGGTTCATGCTTCTTTTTTGTTTCCATCCGTTGGACACGGAGACTCGGAGAGAGCCGACAATCTATGCTTGCGTGTGGACTTAGGTCTTGTTTAGTTTAAAAAACTATAGTATTTTTATTTTTATTTGACAAACATTGTTCAATCATGTAGTAACTAGGCTTAAAAGATTTGTCTCGCGATTTACCGATAAACTATATAATTAGTTTTTATTTTTATCTATATTTAATGCTCTATGTATGTGCCGCAAGATTCAATGTGACGGGGAATCTTGAAAAGTTTTGGGTTTTAGGGGTGAACTAAACAAGACCTTAGGCACTCACAATACAAGACTCTATCACATAGTCCAAGATAATTATTTATATATTATTTATGGTATTTTGCTGATGTGATAGCATATTTATTGAAGAAAGAGGTGAAAAATAAGATTCCAAGTCTTATTTAGACTATAAGGCCAATCTCAATGCATAGTTTTATGGCACAGTTACCAAGACTATAAACTATGTAACCGAGTCACATGAGTTTCATAGGGATGAAACTCTATTTCATCTGATGAAACTCCTTCATTTAACGACCCTACCAAGTCAGCAATTTTACTTATGTGGTACCTTATTTAATGTGCATGACACTCTCATGAAACATGCATTGAGACTAGCCTTAGGAGGATCGTGGATACATTATTCATTTCGTCCCTGATGTTCACTAAATCCCTCCATTGTTTTAAGGGAATGGATATACTGTATATCTACACTAGGCATGGCACAAAGCTTCATATCAGTTGACTATAAAAAACGATTTTTTTCAGAGGTATATTGTTTTTAGTAACCATGGATTGAAAACTGCCTCCGTATGTTTCTCGAGACAGACCAATGCCCTACACTACTCCTAAAAATGTCTCTATTTTCAAGAACAAATGATGACAGTTTGTTTATAGATATAGATATGATACAAAAGCATTTCTAAAAGCAGTTAGAAATACAAACCACGTCTAGAAATCATTTTCAACCATGGTTGGTAACGACCTGCCTTTAAGAACAGGTGCAACAACAACAACAACACAAAAAAAAAACAAACTAACTCCTTATGAAAAATTTCCAGTAAAGACAATCTCTAATAAAAATTGTAGAGCTACACATTTGTGGTTGATGATCTTTTTCCTTAAAATTGTTTAGGTCATAAAAATATGACTTAAGTTCTCAGATTCTAAAAAATTAGGATGTTTCATTACTTCCAAATGACACTGGTTTAATAAGAGCCGAAATAATCAAATACAGGCCTTGCTTAGTTCCTAAAAAAATTTATAAAACTTTTTAAATTTTCCGTCACAGCGAATCTTACGTCACATGCATAGAACACTAAATATAGATGAAAAATAATTAATTACACAGTTTATCTATAATTTATGAGAGAAATCTTTTAAGCCTAATTATTTTATAATTAGATAATATTTGTTAAATACAAATAAAAGTACTGCCATACTTAGGCCTTGTTTAGTTCACCCAAAAAGCAAAAAGTTTTCAAGATTCCCCGTCACATCGAATCTTGCGGCACATGCATGAAGCATTAAATATAGACGAAAGCAAAAACTAATTACACAGTTTAGCTGGAAATCGCGAGACGAATCTTTTGATCCTAGTTAGTCCATAATTGGATAATATTTGTCACAAACAAACGAAAGTGTTACGGTACCGAAATCCAAAATCTTTTCGGAACTAAACAAGGCCTTATTTTACTAAAATTTTTAAAACTAAACAAGGCCACAATATCCATAGCGCCGCCGCCGCTGATGCCGAGATGCCGACGCAACGAGATGCCGAGATATGCCACAATATCCATAGCACTGGACTGCGCCGCGCCGGCAAGATTCGAGCCGCCGCTTCCTCCGCTCCACAGCCGTCGCCGCTTTCACCTTTCAGGGAGGGCCAAAAGAAAAAAGAAAAAGGCCTGCCCGCCCGGCGCCGCGGCTTCCTCCGCTTCCTCGCCTGCCGTCACCGAGGTCAAAGGGGACAAAGGCGTGCCGTTACGCGTGCGTGCACCGTGCAGCCGTGTGCAAAATGCATGAACCAGAGCTGGCACGCCACCCCACCCGCGTTTTCCTTTAGTTTTTTTTTTCTTTTTGGCCTTATTTAGTTTTATTTTTTTTTTAAAAAAAATTCTATCACATTAAATCTGTAAATATATATAGAAAACATAATTTATTTATAATTTACAAAAAAAAAATCTTTTAGTTTATGGTTAGATATAAATACAAATAAAAATGCTAGAATAGCCCAACTTAAAAAAAATTACGAACTAAACAAGACCTTTATACCATTTTCTTTCTTGGTTGAATGAAGAATTAATTGATGATCGTGTCTTCCCGTTCGGCGATTTTTTTTCTCTCTCTCCGTTTTCCTTTCGCGCACCTGCGGTAAAGCGTCCATGTTGTGAATGAAGGAAGAAAACCAATGAATTTTCAATTATCCTAGGTTGAACTATAACAAATTTGATTCAATATATAGAAAAACAATAGTATTTACAATGTAAGACGCACCGCACACAAACACGTACTACCCATATAAAGCTTCTTTGGAGATTGAACCGGCAAGTCCTCAAAATTAGATTAATGATTTATAGCTTATCTTTCTTATGTGGTGTATGTAATATTTTCTTTTACAAATTTAATCAAACTTACCGCGTTTTTTACTATGATAGTAGAACAACCAAAAATCTATTGTATTACAGAAAAAAAAAGTATTGTAATATAAAGTAAAATAAAAATCTAGGGATACCAAAAGGGCCTAATAAAAAAGGAAAAAAAAAGTATCCGGCCACCAGCTGGACAATATCCAACGGATTGAGCGTCAAAATATGGCCAATCCATAATCCATAGTATTGGATTGCGACCTCGGCTGTGCGCGTCACCATCCATCAAAAAATCCTATCTTCATGGTGATGCGAAAGAATTTTCAAAGGCAGGTCTAAAGATGACCGGACGGACGAGGTCCAAAGCGGCAAGAACCACGAGGTCGTCATTCATTCCACAAAGACCAAAAGGTCCGATCAACGGCACAAGTTATGTACACTTTTTAGTATAAGTATTTTTTTAGGGATTATTACTGCGTGCTTAGGAGTAAGTCGTTGGAGATAAAAATAAATATTTTACCGAGTTGCTTGATTGCTTCCTGTACAAAGCGGATGCGAATATACGAAACTTCCAATCTCCTTTTCACCCCGCTGTTTGTTGAGCGAAAATCGCCCAAGTTTCTGCGAAACTCGCACGCACGTTTCAGTCGGGGCAGCCAACCCAACCTGGCCTTACGTAAGGGGTGTTTGACACTGCTCCACAGATTTTATTATGGAGCAGCTCCATAAAAAAATGGAGTTTATGGAGTAACTTTTTAGGTGCTCTCACAACTCCATCTTTTTTTCTCGAACTGACTGCGTGGAACTGAAGCCGTTTGGGTAAAAAAACGTGGAGCGGAGCTGAAAAACGTGGAGCAGAACAGTCCCAAACACGGCGAATTTTTTTAAGATACTCTAGCACTTTTATTTGTATTTATAATTATTATAAAACTATATATTAACTAGACTTAAAAAATTCATCATAAATTATAGACAAAATATATAAATAATTATTTTGTTTATCTATATTTAATGTTTTATGCATGTGCTATAAGATTTGATGTGACAAAAAATCTTAAAAATTTTTGGAAACTAAGGCCTTGTTTAGTTGGTGAAATTTTTTTGATTTTGTTACTGTAGCACATTTATTTGTATTTGATAATTATTGTCCAATCATATACTATATAATTCGTTATTTTTTTATCTATATTTAATACTCTATATATGCGTCTAAAGATTAGATGTGACGATAAATCTTAAATTTTTTGAAATTTTTAGGATAAACTAAACAAGGCCGACCAGGTCTTTGTTTTCGCCACGAATTTTCTCTCCTGTGCCTAGATTTTTTTTTTTAAAAAAAGAGAATGTTGCTTCCGCCCGTTTCTGTTCGCTAGATACCTAGACGCCATCTATTGTTTCACTGTAGCAATCCTTGCTCGTATTTTTTTAACATAAAGTTTTGGAATTTACACATCATATGGTTTACTGAAATATACACCGTACGTCGCTAGTTCGTTTGTATCATCACCAAGGTCAAATTTGCTACGGCAAATTGCTGGCGTCAGGTGTGTTTCTAAATTTTTTCAAATTTTTTTTTACATCGAATCTTTTGAACGTATTCATAAAGCATTAAATATAAATAAAAAAAATAACTAAATATTTTCTTTGTAATTTGTAACGGATCGGAGGTGCGTGCTACTACTGCTCAAAAGGTGCTTTTAACCAGGGGCGGATCTACATTATAATATTGGGATCCGCCGACCCCGATAACTTTTAGCTAATCCTCTATATATTAGACTTTTGTTCAGTCAAAATTTTCTATAAAACATCATATCATGGTAGCTTTTCTCATACTGACCCCAACGAGTAACCTGGATCACATCCTTTTGCATTTCCAAAATTTAAATTCTGATCGGCACCTACCTCCAGTTTTGTTGATATTAATTATCTTGTCACACGCGGTCGATCTCCATATAAATCTATCGAGAGGAAAATATTCTTATGAAGATATTTTTAAATTAAACCAAAAATTAACCAACAGATTTATAAAGATGATGACTGATGACTTGGCATAGAGACTAGGCCTTGTTTAGTTCACCCCAAAAACAAAAAAAATTCAAAATTTTCCGTCACATCAAATTTTACGGCACATGCATGAAGCATTAAATATAGACAAAAACAAAAACTAATTACACAGTTTGCTTGTAAATCACGAGACGAATCTTTTGACCTTAGTTAGTCTATGATTGGATAATATTTGCCACAAACAAACGAAAGTGCTACAGTAGCAAAATCCAAAAAAAATTCACATCTAAATAAGGACTAAGCTAACATTTTTGGGTCTATGATGAGATGCTTGTGTCATAGAACCATTTGGTATCTACTCCCTTTGTCCCAATAGGCCGTTTTAGCTTCGGACCAAGTGCATCAAACATTCAATTGAGCTGCTACAACGATAGACATAAGAGGACAGATGGAGTATGTTGAATTATGTTTCATCACAAATCACAAATAAGTGTGACTACCAAGTCAATACTTAGGTTTCATGGGATATGCCATTCGGTCCCACATGTCAATCTATGTTATGAAAAAAAAAATACTTGGTGGTTGGTCCTAAATGTCAACGTGTGAAGTCCACATGTCGTTGGAGGACAATGTGTCTATAATTTTGCAGTTCGTAAATCACAACATTTTGATTTGAGATTGTTTAGTGGCCTTCTCAGATTTTAAAATTCAATTTTATAAAATTTTCAAAATACCCTAGATGGACATTATCACTGGACATTATCGGCAAATCATGGCTAGGAACCAAATTTGCTTTGTTCTCGATCTTGCATAACTTTTATACAATTTTAACAAAAAATGGGCTTCCTTTTTGTCTGTTATTATCAGCTCGTCCCAGTCAACTTACTATGGCATTGCACCTTGATTCTATACAGTCTTAATGTTGATAAAAGAACGTTAAAATCGAAAGGTACAGTTGTTTTTTGTATTTTTAGTATTGCATTTGTAACACATATATATACTTGTACACAATATTTTTTTAGGAAGACTTGTACACAATATTTTCTGTTAACTAACACCTTCTAGGGCACCTGTTCAGACCCAACATGTACTTTGTAAAAATATTTCTTTATAACTGGAACCATATATTCAGTATGCGCCAAGCACAGCCTCTGTCTGGTGAAAAAAATCATCGATTCCAGAGCATGGCATGATCCGTTGTTTCCCGTGTCAGTAAAAAGATTTTACTTATTTCGTGAGCTGTAATAAACAATTGCAGAATCCAATCTCCTGTATGGCTGTATTGATGACCTTTCTCCTGATATCGCACATGTAAATTACAACTTCGACCTAGCTACCTCTGTCTCACGCAACTGTGCATACATATCTGAGATTTCTTTCGCAAAATATGCTTTAGCTTGCTGTCTCTTAACCTACAGATGCGTTGAGATGGAGTGTCAGCAGCTCAGTAATTTAGTATTGGAATCGCCTCTAACAGAGCAAATGAGCTTTACCTTGAATGTTGGTGTCAGGAGACCATTATCCAATGTGAATGGTTCAGCAACAAGAGCAACCGCTTTAGCAAATTCGAAACCTCTTAGCTGGTACATCATATGGATAAAGTCGTCAATAAGAAGGCACATCTGTAAGAGACAATTCATTTGTGGAGAGGATACTCAAGGAGAAGGGTCACATGTGAAGAATTATACCTGTGCTTCCTTCCCAATGGAATCCATATCAGTCAGAACAGCAGCTCTTGCTCTAGGATCAGCACAGAGCTGTCTCAAGTCCTCGTACTACATTTTACAAAGGCAATTTAGAAAATAAATATGAACTGCAAATCCAAAGCATTTTATTTGTGGCTCTAAATTATTTCAAAGCTTTGATGTGATAGATAGTGGTAAAAACCTAAGTACTTGTGCTTGGTTTCCATTCTAAACTGGAGCTGTGTGATAACTGCTTTCATGAGATCAAATAAACAGGGGACAGTAGTCCAACACTTTTACCTCAATTCCTTCTGATGCAGCCCAAGCCTTCAACACCTCCGGTTCGACTGCTACAATGGCAACTAGGAAAGAGTTGAAACTATCACCTGCATCCAGATCAACAACTTAAAGATGTACATGATGGTACTTGATGCTTTCAGCTCATATGGATTCACGAGTATTACCATATATAAAGCATTGAGCAATGAACTTGCACTTAGCATAGACATTCTCAATCTTCTCTGGAGCTATGTATTCTCCTTGAGCTAACTTGAAAATGTTCTTTTTCCTTGAACCCAGAAAAGTACAAAACAATTAACAATACAAAAATAAAACTTAGCATAGATATTCTCAATCTTCTCTGGAGCTATGTATTCTCCTTGAGCTAACATGAAAATGTTCTTTTTCCTTGAAAAAAATACTGACATCTAGGATGAATTTCAAACTGAATTGTTGTGGCTATACTTAACTTTATGTGTACTGACATGTTGAAACATTGCAACATGGTATTTTAGCTAACGAGGGCGCCAAATCTGCACTCAAACTGGAATACCAAAAGACATCGTTCAGCTTTACCTATCTATAATTTTCAGACGCCCTCCAGGAAGCCACAAACCTATGTCTCCAGTATGTAACCAACCATCCTCATCAATGACCTCTCTTCTGCAGGTTTTCAAATACACTATCAAAGTTTAATGGATATATTTATTTAAAAGATGTAAATAGATCTGTGATGACAACAAGTTACGTTTGGACTTCATCTTTATAGTAACCGCAGAATATTATAGGCCCCCTAACACAAATTTCTCCACGAGGATATGGTTGATCCTCTGAAGTATAATTCATTTCTGGGACGTCCACAAGTTTAACCTCTGAAGAAGAAAACAGAATGCACATTATTAAAGACTGAAAACCATGCATATATCTTAGCATCGAGCAAATCTTTCAGGTTTGTGTTGAACCTAGTATAATTTGTGCAAAAAGAGAAAGAACGGTGACATCTTTTTCATGGAACTAATTTCACTCATGGCCTACTGTATCTTGTTAACTGGGCAGCCTCAAACAAAATTGAACATAAAAATAACCCTTGAATGAATGTAAGATGTAACTCAGGATAACATGAAACAGATGCAAGACTAACCCAGAACAGATTTCTTCAGTACAGCTACTCTCAAGTATCACCACAATTCAGTATGAAGGTGAGGAACATAAATGTGAATCGAAAGCATGTAATAGCATAAACACACCATTATTTGAAGATTTATTCTCTGTGCTCTTTATGTATTAACAAGCTTTATGAGAAATTACTAGACATAAGAGCAAGCTTTACCCAAAATTAATTATATCTTAAAAAATTAAATCAGAGCTTACCACAAGAAGGATTTGGAGATCCAACATGTCCAATTGATCTGTCACCAATATTCATTGTACTGATGACACAAGATGTCTCTGTCATTCCATACCCTTCAAGAACTTCACCGAAGCATCTAGAGAAAAGAGTTAAAGTGTTTATTATTTAGGGTCATTTATTATTAACAGAGCCAAACTTGTTTCATATAATCATCATGCCACCAAGTTAGCGCAGACGAATGCAGCTTACATTCTTAGAAATTCCATGACATCAGGTGACAATGGAGAAGCGCCTGAAGTCATAAGTCTCATTCGTCCGCCAAGTCTAGCTTTAATTTTGTTAAATACCAACTTGTCCCACATAGGTGATGGGTTTGTACCTAAGAACAGAAAGCGCAGAAGTAACATTTCATTATCATGTAGGGTATGGAAATTTGGTCTGTTGGTGGAGCATGAATGAATTTTTGCATCTTTCAGTCCAAAATGAAGTTCAAGCTATTATTTTTCCTCGCAAGAGAGGCATATCACATCATTAAAGAACTGAACTTCAAGCTGATTCAGTTGTTGGTCAAAGTAATATCATGTAAAAATATAGGATGGATTGTGTAACAAACTAATTAGGTAGTTCATGCCAAGGACAGATGAATTAGGATTTAGGAGTCATACATAGTCCATGAACAACATTGTGATTTACCATTACCTAGCAGGCTACACAAGAATTCCTGTATTGATTCTATGCACCTCAGAAAAGAAATCCTGTTAATTGGTTTCTGAGGTAGAGTTGTAGAAATTACAAGCTCAAGCTGCAAGCGAATGTAAATGGACTCCACAAAGTTGTTAGTCTGTTACCGTTTATCATAGCATGTCGCTTGGCATTGTATGCAGTATGGTACAACCTTTCTCTCAATCCCCCAGACTCCTTCACAGCATTTGTAATTCTACAAAGTGATTATGCAGCCATCAAGTTATCAGACCAAGAAAGAAGAAACAATAATCTTAAAAGAAATGACCTGCAATAATTACAAACATGAAAAACAAAATCCAGATTACTGATATTGTCTTACGCAGCATAAATTCTGTTATATAAACGGGGAACACTTGCAAATATTGTTGGCCTCAAAGCAGCCAAATCATCCATCAGCTTTAAGTTATCCTGGATGTTAATGCAACATAAACATACTTACCAAAAAGATGAAAAAAGCGCACAAAACTAAAGGTAAAGCAATAATAAATGACAAACAGTAAGTAAATACGCCACATTCGCTATTTGATAAGAGAGGAACATAACGTTCAGTGGACAATGCAATATTCGATCTCTGAGATTAATATTCCAGATTGTTGGAATATTAATCTCAGAGATCGAATGGCCCAAAGATTTCATGTGTCATTCAAACTAGAAACAGCAGAAGTATGAAATATTGCATTAATGAACTATTCAGTGCCTCTCTTTTATAATTCTCCATATTATTTTATCCATGCCATTTTGCTCACCTTATGTTGCTTAAGCAACATATAGGAGCCAGGGCCACGGTTGCTTGGTCCGCATGACAACCAGAACGAAAATACAGTTTTTGTAGAGATGACATGGTTATTCAAACAAAAAGAATGCAGTGTACTAGTATAAAGTATAAAGATATCATCCTAGATAGTTTCAGATCTGCATACCCCTTGGTAGAATCCAATGGAAACACCATAGTGAAGCAATGCAACCTGGTTAGCCCTCTCATAGATGTGAGCCAAAGGTAGATATGAGATGTACCTGAGGAGTGATACAAATAGCTACTTTCAACATTGAGTGCTGACATAAGCAAAATAAGCTACAGAATAAAGAAACAGTTAACAGTTTAATGTAAAATACTCACACGTCAGAGGGGTAAAACTTAACGCCTAAACTTGACCCTGCTACATTGGCAATTAAGTTCTCATGAGAAAGTACAGCTCCCTGGGCAAAGATTGACAATCCAACTTCACCAGTTTGAAAGGTAAATGCAGAAGACTCTGCTAGTGGAGCAAAGAATAATAAAAGCATTGATGATTTACCTTTGGTGTGCCAGTAGTGCCACTGGTGTAGCAGATAGTAGCTATATCTTCAGGTTTTGGAGGACGAAAAGTTTGAGGACTCATCCTTCCCTGAGTTGAAGAAAAAAAGTTCATAAAACAAGTGAACATGGTAAAGTAGCAACTAGAACAGTGGTAGAACATTTTATTCAAAACTAGAACACGAGAGATGGTTTGTTGATACAGGAAACTCCAATACAAAAAATGCCAGCAAGTGCAGCCTGGGACCAAAGGCTTTTGTTGTATGCCCAGCATGTGCGTGCTTGGGGCTAAGGCGGTTTGTTATTTTAAGCCCAGGATGTGCATAATATGTACGGCAATAAGCATTTAACATGTGTCCATACTATTACTATAAACACAGAACCATGAGTTTAACAATAAGAACATTTCCATCCAGTAGACCAAAACTTGTTGCTATGTAAGATTGATTCTGTGCTCTTGTGTTCAAGGGGGACAACAAAGCAACTTGTAGTTGGCACATTAAGAGTGTTGGAACCTTTTCAAGTATATCAGCAAAGCATTTGTAGACAATAGACAAGAAAATAACAAGAATAGAACAAGTGGCCAAAAGGGAATGGCAATTTTACTTTTGAGGTGCTTCAAGAGAAGCTGATTTAGCCTATTTCAGATTATTGATAGTAACAATGGCTATCATGCACTTGATATCTCTCAAAACTCCTTAACTTCACATATACAAACAATAGAGTGGTTGGCCGTATAGTATAATCTGTAATTCTGAGGGTTGTCTGTTGCCACCTTGGTGAGTTTGCGCCTTCCAAGCGTCCAGACCAATCCAAGATGGTGAACAGACTTGTAACGTTTCAAAAAAAACTCCTTTCTTAATGAAATACGGGCTCCAACCCACTCACGAAAAAAACAAACAATAGTGTGGTTTACGGAAATACGTGTTCAGGATTTGTGCCCACACCAAATCGTGTAAACATAGTGTGGTTTACGGGAACCAAAATGTACAGCAACAACCACTATGCAGTGCTAAGGATAGGTCATAGACAAATCTTTTATATGAGCAAATTCAAGGATCATTTAGCAAATCCACCTCATTGTGTAGTCTGTTGTATGTCATAATTTTGCATTCAGCAGTTGCTGGTACAGTTGGCATATTTGAATCATCTCCACCAACCACCTATGCAGAAACATGTTATTGAGTACACAGGAAGGATACAAAGCACATACAATTGTAAATTGTCCAACTTACCACAATAAGACGAACACACGGCATTTGAGTTATAAAGCTTAAAATCTGCAATCGATTGATAAACCCAAAGAAACAGGTTGAATAATCAGTTTACACTTTGTCATTATATATCACGATACAGTACAGGAACTAGTAATTATTTGATGTTGAGGTAAGATATTGAAATCTCACAGCACTTAGAGTTTGCGGCACACAGAATATAACTTCTACTGTTGCATGGTTCACTATAAACTGAACTGCATCTGGACCTGAAGAAAGTTTACAAAAAGACGTTATTACACAAATGAAGAAGGGATCAATAGTCATTCTTTTATGTGATTGTGAACATACCGAGAGTATCATAAAGTGGCACAGATACATATGAGTATGCCGCACAAGCATGGTCAAGTATGATCCACTCCGGTCTGTTTATAAAATATAGACCAATTCGTGCACCCTGATTAAGAAAACAAAAAATACTAGAAGTAAGTTCAAATAATTCACCACTGGATACTACCCCCACCCCCTACTGTTAGTAGTTTATTACTATTGCTACTACCTCTTTTTCTAGATCTTCCCTGAGGCATTTACTGTGTTTTATGTCTAGCCTACCCCAACTTGCTTTGGACTAAAAGGCTTAGTTGTTGGTGCTGCTGTTACGAATGCTAAAATTTCTTTACAAATATATCAATGTGTGAAAAAATATATGCTTGTTAAAAGTCAAAAAAGAGGAGCAATTCTTGTTGAGAGCATGATGGCTCACTTCAGGTATTCCGTGAAATATAAGACCAGAACCTATTGCAGTTCTGCTCGTGCTAGCTTCTCCATATGTCATCCACTTGTAGCTGCAATATTTGTTGACTTAAAAGTTAAACAATGCTAGAAAAAAGGGTAGCAGAAAGGCAATAATTAGGCATGCATCAGGTAACTGATCCTTACTCTCCAACTGTTCCATCTGGGGAGATTCTTGTACCCAAATATCTACAATCTCGGAAAGTTTCGACTGCATATCTGTGGAATACGGTATACATAGGTCATTGTGCCTGGGAGATGACTAAAGCACTAAAGCATTTTCTTATGAATCATATAGTCTTCAAAAATAAGCATATTTTAGCAGGTTGCATAAAACCAGCAGATAAGAAACTGTCATTCAACTTTTTTAGCTCTTACTTTACAATTGCTTAAAAAGTTACAGGTCCACTTTGCTAAATTAATCTGACCCAAAAAAAACCGATGATATATTTTTTCAGATCCAAGTCTTCCACAACATAACTAGCATTTGTTTACCTAACTCCGCTTTTCTAGGAAATCTTTCAAAAGCAATGTAAAACTATCACATCAATAACTTACACTCAATTTTTTGAACGTAAATAATTTACACTCTTGAATGTGCAAAAAAGAAAAAAAGAGAGTTGAAAACAAAGGTTCATAACCAAGCAAGAACATATCCAGTGCTCCCACCATATTTGATGCTCTCGTGTTACCGTCCACAGTTGCATATATAAAAAGGTATGACAAACTTCAGCAAAAATATGGACATACAATCATCTATGTGACCATGCAAAAATTGATCCTGAACTAAAAAATGCGCAAGGAGGAACAAAAAAAAAAGAAAAATATCATGTGAATTGGATAATTGGTGTGGGCACAACTCTTCATGTGTGGTCTGCAACCCACACACAGTGTTACATGCCCACCGATGAGGGTGTCACTGTCCAACTCGAGCATGAGTATCTGATTTGCCAAATTTTTTGGGGACATGCTAGATACCACTTGTAATAGCATGTGTCGGAAATCCGACACAGGTGTGGGGTGTATGACTTGGTTAAAAAAAGCGGAACTGCTAGCGCCCGGACGTCCGGCGCTAGCAACGTGTCCGGACGCCGAGCCCACCACCCGCACCACCATAGAGAAAAATAAAAAAAGAAAAGAAAAGGAAACTCCACCCGCCCCTAACCAACTCCCCCCTGCCCCACTCGCCCCGCACAGAAGACCGCCCAACCAACTCGCCCCTGCGCCACTCGCCCGCACAGAGGACCGCCTTTCGTCCGTTCCTCGCGCAAGGAGTCTGTGCCCCACCCCCACGAGCATAGGATCCGCCCCGCCCCTCGCCTTGTCAGCCCCTAGTAGATCTACCTGCCGCTAACTCGTCCCTATAGCCTGCCTCCATACTTGGCGCTGCAACACAATATGCATGATAGTGCAACAACACATGACATACTGCTACAACAAACAAGTTGAAGTAGCTGAAACATCATAAAACATAGTATTACAACAAACAACGAACAACTACTGCAACAGCATGCAAACAACTACTACAACATACAGATTGAAGTATTGGATAGAACAACTGAAACACCATGAACATAGTATTACAACAACAACGAACGACTGTTACAACAACATGTAACAACTAATACAACAGCATAGGTTGAAGCATTGGATGGAGCAACCGAAACACCATGGACGTAGTATTACAACAACACCGAACAACTGTTGCAACAACATGCAACAACTAATACAACAATGCAGATTAAAGCATTGGATGGAGCAACTGAAACACCATGGACATAGTACTACAACAACACCAAACAACTGTTGTAACAACATGAAACAAACTACTACAACATGCAGATTGAAGCAATTGAAACAACATCTCAAAAACACAAATACTGCAACAACGACTGGAACCTACTGCAACGTCTAGAGAGAACCATTGCAACAATGAGAAAATCTGAAGCCGAGAGCTCGCCGAAACCCTATCCTACTGCAACATCACCTGAAAAACTTACTGCAAACAACCAGAGAACACCATTACAACATGCGAGAGCACCAAATCCCAAGAGCTCGCTGGAACCCTAGCCAACACAACATCTCATAGATCTAGATCCAGAGGAAGAGGAGGAGAAGAGGAGGGCCTAGATCCAGATCCACAAAGAGGAGGGAGGGAAAAGGGAGAGGGAGACCTCAGATCCAAATCCCTCCCCACCTACCTCGTCGGAGCCGCGCCGTTGTCTCCATCTCCAGATGCATGGAGGTCATAAGAGCGAGGGAGAAAGGGCAGGGAGAAAGGGAGTTGCCGGTTGCGGTGTTCAGTGGAAGCTACCACCGTCACGCTCTACTCTGGTGGCTTCGAGGGCGCGTGGGTCGCAGCGGGGAGAGAGGTCGCAGCAGGGAGAGAGAAAAGGAGGGAGTCGCCAATGGTGCTGCAGGAAGTGCGCATGCATGGTGGGAGCGGTGGGGAGCGGCAGCAAGACGAGATAAAAGAGTGGGGAGGAAAAGGATGAGTGGATAAGAAGGTATGGAGGAGCAGCAAAATGAGTGGATAGCAACGTCCGGACGGACGGACGTCTTAAGTATATCATTACCGTAAAAAAAGAGTTATCAGGGTAACATTGCCCGAACCAATTCACATGCTGATTTCTCTTTTTTGTTTCTCATAGCAATTTTTTTATTCAAGCTCAAACTTTACAAGACAGAGACAGTTGCATGATCTATCTACCCATATTTTTGTTGGATTTTTTCATGCACTTCTTATATTTGCAAACGTGCGCCAGGAATATGGGAGCACCTAACCTGGTGGGAGCATAGGGTATGTTCTCAAATCTCGTAACCAAGCATCCCTCAAAGAAGTTGAGTTGAGAATTTATTACAGTTTAAACAGATGAAGTAGGTTGATGGTGCTAGTCATCCTTTCTTTCGCACAACATCTCACTCCCACCTCATCAAGGGAAAAAGGCCAGAAAAGATACTCTCAAAAACATACACAATAACAAACTCTCCCAGCTCTACTAGCAAACTTTCCAATCTCAGAGGTTATTTGGCTGAGAAATTAGTTTTTTCTGATGATTGGTGAATAAAAAAATAGCGCCCATTTTGTTTAAAAAAATAGTGCCATCATTTGTTTGATCTGTTGAAAGTCATGGGCATTCAATTGAAGTCAAATGAGAGAGACTAAGAATTCTTACACAAAATTATCATGCAACGTTCCAATCTCCGGATTATCAGGGAATTTATTTATTAATCTTAGAGGCGAGTGTGCAGATCTGCAAGACAGAAAGAGGTGATATAAGCCACCACAAGCAGCAAAATGCAGCTTAGCATGTAAGCAAGCTACCTGTACACATTCCATTTTCCAGTTTGCAGCTTCTCAGGGAGGACAACACTGTAGCCCTGTTCTGTTAAAGGAAAAAAAAGGTATGAGAAGTCAACTGCTAATGGAACCTTTGGTTTGGATAAGCTAAAATCACAAATATACATGTTGCCTATAAGAATGGTCAGAGTTAACTGAAACATGAACAGTTGAAATTGGGATGATATATGGGACCAATGGGCCATGGATTGCCTATAAGAATGGTCAAAGTTAACTGAAACATGAACAGTTGAAATTGGGATGATATATGGGACCAATGGGCCATGGATTGCCTATAAGAATGGTCAAAGTTAACTGAAATATGAACAGTTGAAATTGGGATGATATATGGGACCAATGGGCCATGGACAGGCAAGAAACAGGGAGCAGCAAAACCTTTCATGCCCATATTAATTAATTATAAAAATTCAGTGTATGGTTTTGAACTTGGGGATGACACTGCATTGACTAGTAGTTTATATATGCTTCTACATTTTATACTATGCCATACTATTGCTACATGCACAGTGGTGAGTTGGACCTGGACATGAAACAACCAGAGTGGGTTTCAGCTGATACAGGACAATAAGGCAGTAGCAAATTCCAAACAGGCTAGCTAACTGAACAGAACAGCACTCTTTTCCATTCAACCGGTTTGTGCATCAAAACTGCAGGGTTACACACCCACCCACCCAGGCCTTGTTTAGTTCCGAAAACTGAAAAGTTTTCGGAACTGTAGCACTTTCGTTTGTTTGCGGTAAATATTGTCCAATCATAGACTAACTATGATCAAAAGATTCGTCTCGTGATTTACAGTCAAACTGTGTGATTAATTTTTATTTTCGTCTATATTTAATGCTTCATGCATGTGCCGCAAGATTCGATGTGACAGAGAATCTTGAAAACTTTTTGGATTTCGGGGTGAACGCCCCAGATATTGTACGTCATAAACGAAAAGGTCAAAAAGGGAGAGTCCAATCCAATCGGAAGAGCAGTGCGTTTAGCAAAGCAACACCCCCGATCCAGTGCAAAAGCGACGGTTCCATTCTTATTCTTAAAAAAAAGTAGAGCGGTCAACCGAGCGATCCGCTGATACGTGGCGGCGGCCCGCCGGCACGTGCGGCTCGGCAGCCGACGCTCCCTCCGTCCCACGGCGTCCCAGAGATGCCCTGACACTCTGACAGGATTGCGACTACCTCTACAGGCCTTCAACTCCAATGGCACTTTGGATCGGCATAATTCGACGGCGGCGGCGGGGGAACACCGGAGGCCTCACCGACAACGCCGTGTGGGTATTGTAGCAACAGGAAGTATAGGGCGGGTAGGTCTCTCTGAGCCTGACACCCCCACGCCACGCCACGCCGACGCCGCGGCGCCGCGTGCGTTCCGGACTACGGTCTGCGGAGGAGAGGTGAGGGGGGATTGGGGGGCGTACGTACCGTGAGCGTACTCGGCGGCGACGGGGTTGGCGGCGAGGCCGCATCCCCCGGCCGGCGGCGGCGGCGGCGGCTGGTGACGGACGTGGGCGGCGCCCATTGTGTCCTGCTCCTGCTCCTGCCGCGCCATTGCTTCCGTGGTCGGCTCGGCTCGGCTGGAGTCCCCTCCGGTCCCTGTACCTGGCGTTGCGGTTGCGTTGCGTGGGGACGATGTGTGGGGGGGGAGGTGAGGAGGTCGAGAGCTGCCCGAGGTGGCGGAGGAGGAACCGGAGACGGTTGTAATAGTACTCCGTATGCGTGTTCCTGGGTGGCGTGGGAATCGAGAGGCGAGCGAGAGCGACGCGTCGCCGTCGCCGTCGCGTCGGGGACGGCTGACGGGCTGAGTCGGGACGGGGACGGACGTGGTCGACAGATATGGCGCTCGGCTCGGGGTTCAGGCAGGCCTTCGCCTTCGGGGTTTGGACAGGCACAGGCACAGGGAGCCTCGTCGCTCGAGACGGTTTTCTAGATGGATGCGTGCAGTGCATTGGTGTTCTCGACGCCTTTTGGAGTCGTCTAGGGAACAGCTTATTACGGATATACTATAAAAATTAAAGCCTTGTTTAATATCCTTGCAAAAAGATTTTAAGTTATTATAATATTTTCGTTTGTATGTGATAATTATTGTCTTAATTAAATTTAAACAATTAGTCTCATAAATTACATATAAATTATATAATTATTTATTTATTTTATTTATATTTAATGCTATATGCATATGCTGCAAGATTCAATAAAATGAAGAATCTTAAAAAAAATGAATTGTAAGGTAAACTAAACAAGATCTAAATAAATAGATGATAATAATAATAATTTCAATATATATATATATATATATATATTATTGTCTCTCAGCGTCAGTTTGCTTTGCTTGCGTGGCGGCGTGCGCGTCTCTCGTCTCGTCGTGCGTCGGGGCACGGCACGGCACACGGTACGGCCGCGGCAAGAACCGACGGACAGGGCGCGGCGCGGGTGGTATGGGGTGGGTGTGGCGTGGGCGCCGCGACCTCGTCTTCCTTGGTTGCTATTGTACCTGCCAACGGCTTCGACGTGGGACGTGCCAAACAAAACCAAGTGGAGTTGTGTTCATGTTTGTACTACGGTAGGGGTTGCCATCAGCCCATTATTATTCCTGCAACTCGGTACATGTCCATATTGACATTTCGGATCGCAATAGTCTCTTATGTAAACGTTGTGTAGCTGGAAAAAGATGCCTAGCCCACAAACCAAACACGCTTTCTATGTCTAGAATAAACTAGAAATCAATAGAGCAAGTTCTTACGCAAAGAGAGTCCTTAACTTAAAAATAGAATGTTCACAACTATATCATCGTTTTTGTTTTTTTTTTTTGGTCAAAAGCCTTTTTTCAATACTACGGTGTTAAACTTGTACAACAGTTGTCTTGTCTATTAACCTCCTATATTTCACTTATATATTCTACCGGAAACGTGATGTTTCTAATAGTTCTTTTTTTTTATTATAATGGCCCACGGTTTTCATAAATAAATCATATTAATTTTCCTGTCATCATTATTAACCTTTTTGTTTCCTCTAAATTCCAATGTTTTGAATCCTATAGTATAAAATTTAGCCATCTTGATCCTCCACATAAATTTGCCTAACATTACTAAAAAAGTTAGACGAATGCGTGCTCAGTGCCCAGAAATTGGAGATGGCCGAGACCACCTGTTCGCTGCTGTGTCATCACCAAAGAGCTTTGGTGCTTACTGCTAGCACCCAGGCACGTAGCCAGCGGTGGGGCTAGGGGGGCTCCAGCCCCCCTACCGCTGCTGGCCTAGTAAAATTTTTAGTGTTTTTTTTCTAATTTTAGACATAAATTTATAAAGTAGGGTGAGCTGAGAACTTTATTTTTTAGATATATTTTGTGAATTTTATTATTGGTCTATATTTTTAATCTAAGACTACTTTAAACTAACATATTTTTTTTATTACGAGGGATAATAGTAGAGCTAAGTCGATGTAGAATTTTTGTTCAGCCCCCCCTAAATTTTTTTCTGGCTTCGTTCCTGCTAGCACTTGTAGGCTTGTTAGCACTAACACCAGATAGCAGTGAGTCCATCACGTCATGGTGGCTGCCCAGCGCTTGGGTCTGGAGCGTGCGTGCGTCCGACTTTTGATTCTCTTGTATAGTTATATGTTGCTCGTCTCCTGGATCATTTAGAAAGAGAGAAATAGTAGAACCTTCTCGCGTTCGGTGGCAGGAGTTCAGGAGGTGCGGCTGAAAGTGATATGTGAGGCCGATGACTAGATTAGGACGGGGTTCAGATCGCTATCACTGTCTGCAGCTCACTACTTGCACAATCAATCTGTAATGTAATCTTTAAAACTACAACAAATTAAGCAAGTTGACAACCAAACTTACTAATCAGTAGAGAGGAAGTTAGTATTTTACCAAACTCAGCATCTCCAACAATTTGACATTTTTTCTTTGCCATTTGTTGTAGTTTGCCAACTCCCAAAACAAAATAGAGAGGAGAAAAACAAGTCATCTCGAAGAGTTTTACAAAATTGACTTGTCATTTATTAAATTGTGGAACCAACTTAACTTGCCGCGAAATTTTTGTGCGAGGGAGTAGTGCGGGATTCGCGGCGATCGCGCTTGCCAAGTGCTCCACTGGTTTGCATATATGCACAGCTTGACCAGGTAAATGGCAACTTGTCCAAAATGCCAATTCAAAATGCAAAACTGTTGGATACGTGTTTTCAAGACTTTTGGCAAAAAAACAAGAATGCCAAACGCAAATGTCTAACTGTTGGAGATGCTCGGACTCCTTTTAATGCACTAATATCCACCTCAATCCATGTATATGGATATGAAAAAAATAACTAATCATTTTCACCCTGATCCACTATTACACACGTAAATTGAGATAGATACGAGCGTATTTAAACAAGCCCTTATGTGTTTTATTTGGTCTTAAAAAAATACTTTACATACCAAAGAAAATACTTTAGATAACATAGGGTATCTAAACAAGAAGAATTATACTCCTGATGATCCGCAATGGCTAGACAAATCCAAGTATTCCGGCTTAAGGAGAAATATCGCTACTAGATCAGCAAATGTTTATATCTCTAAATAAGTACTACAAATATGTTTATATCGATCTAATATACTAATTATGTGCTATAAATAGTAATACTTTTATACATTTGTTAAAGTTGAGAATGGCACTTTTTATACATGAGAAAGGCAGTAGTCGACAACTTGACGTATAAGTTGGCACCACAGAAGATCCCAGGCCCAAACTCCCGGATATCCTTCTCCCGTTTCCGTGGCCGCCAATCTTCTTTTCCAGAGACCGACTACAGGCTACCAGGAAAACTGCTTGACCTCACGGGACCAAAGAAAAAGAGACCCGTATGACTTACATGTGGGCCCCATAACAGGACGGTCCCACTGTCATTGAGAATGCGTACGTACACGCGCCAAAAGTTTTTCGCCCAACCCAAGTCTGTTCCTCCCTCGTGACGGAATCTCGGAAGGCGAATCAATAGCGCGCACAATCTCTCCTTCCAAAGTTCCAATCCCCAATCCACCGCCCGCGATTCCACAAGGCGCACCCGCCACCGCCGCCGGAGCATCACCGTCGACCGATCTCGCGTCCTCCGACACCCAGCCCCGCCCTTCCCTCGCTCCAACCGCCGCTGCGCTGCCCGTGCCCGAGACCACCGGGGACCGCGTCGACCGGCGCAGCAGCTACAGGGACCGGGACTGTGACGTGTGGGAGAGAAGGTTCCCCCCCCAGCCATGGCGAGCGCGGATCTGCTGCGGAGGGAGGAGGAGTTCTACTCCTCCCTGTTTGATTCCGCCAAAGGTAACGCCTTTCCCGCCACTCTCTCGGATGGCGATGCGGATCTCGCCCCCTCAAATTGGACGGATGGCGATGCGGATCTCGCCCCCACAAATTGCACCGATGTTTGCTGAAATTGTGGCGTGTGGACGCAGGCGATGGCGCCAAGTCGCGCTCACAGCTGATAGAGAAGAAGATTGAAGTCCTCGAGGACATGGCCACCAAGGTGAGGATGCTCATCCTGATTGGAGTTTGCCTTCTGTACCTCTTGTCACCCCTTTTCTTCTATGATGTGCATGCTTAAAGTCAAAAATATTTCTGTGCATCTCCTGTGATGAAAAAAAAAAAGAATATGAAATTGTGCACTATCACATCGTCTATGTTTGCAAGGCAATGTAATGGAATATGTCTGATGTAATATGAAACATCTGATGTTTTCTACACTTGGGGTCTGCCGGTTGATGATTTACACATTACAATGTTAAATACACAGGTCAGTAACCGGAGATCACGAAAGTGGTTGAATGACCGCTTGCTGATTGAACTTGTCCCCCGTCTTCATGTTGAAGAAATCAAAGGCCTTTTCGCACCTCCACCGTGGGGTAAACTCCAGTGCTGCTTTAGTTTTCTATAATAATGCAATTTTACTAACCTAGCCTAGCAATGAACTTTGCTGTCGGCTTGTTGTAAATGTTTTAGATTGTTTCATGCAGTGGCGGATATAAGCCTAGGGCCAATATGGCCATGGCCCTAGGCGTGGGAAAAAAACACTAGAGTATTCCCTTTGTTTTTTCCAGCTAAATATATATTACCATTATTTTTGTCCATTAACATGTGATCCAATGTTGGTGGTTCATAGTATTGGCCCTAGTCGTGAAAGTTCACCAGCTCTGCCACTGGTTTCATGTATACATGTGCTAGAGAAACTCTGCAGCGTTTTTACAGGAAAATACAGGCTGTCTTCTCTTAAGCATGCCAATTTTAAAACAAGGATGTACTGAAAATTTTCGGACTCAATATATTCTCGTTGTACTTTCACTATTTGTCACAAAAGTGTTGCATTGCTTCATGTAATGGTGTACCAGAAAAATCTGAAAATTATGTTAGCATTTGTCACAAACATAGAGATTATCATCTCTTAAGCATGTTCATTTTGAACTTACACACGGACTACAATACTAAAAAAATGTTTAGTCGAAACATATATGCTTGTTGCTCTTCTAGTATGGATCACATGTTTTCATTTAAATTCTTGTGTGGAATCACTCTTCCAATAATCATGGCATCACATACATGATATTTTCATGTATATACTTTGGAAAAGCTCATCTTTATATTATAATGATTATGCAGGTGAGGAAGTACCCTTGTCAGCATTCTGCAGGACAAGTGTTGGTGAATGGGATGCCTTCAGGAGCATTGACATGGATGCTGAGGTACATGCATGTTAATGCCTTTCTTGCTAGCCACATTCTGCTCATCTTTGCCCACAATATAATTTACTGAAATGAACAGCTGAGACAGAAGATCTGTATATCACACCATGCATTAGTTTGTGGATCAGTTGTATTTTAGCAAGTTTTTTCTTATTTGTAGGCAAGATTGATGCAAAATATGAAAAGATCATCCCAAAAAACCAGGAATCATGTGGACGAAGGGGAATTGATTGCGCTGAATGCCTGGCACCGGATAGATCGCCAAACTAGAGAAGCAATAAAGAGAAATTTTCTTCCTGATCTGCTTGAAATATATGAGGTACTGCCTTCTTTCCTCAAGTTTGGACTTCTATTTATTGAAATGATTATAATGGATCATAGCTAATTAGTTTTTCTTGTAAAGAAGACATGAGAGTTCTTGATTATGTATTTGTATGTCTGTCAGTCTGTATCTGCTATTTAAGCACATGTAGATAATTCATCAGTAACACATCTAGTTTGTTACTTTGTAGTTTCTAGACAACAAAAAAAAAGTGAAGTTTATTTATTTAATAGCTGTTTAATTAATAACTGTTACCTTTCGAGTATTTAAAAAATATATCAGTCTAACACCATTATGCTTGTAAAAGAAGAGATATCTGCTTTCGTACAATCATATATTTGTATCTATGGTGCATAGGCTGTATTAAAGAAATATCTTGGGTGTTTATTCTCCAAAGCCCTATAACTATACCTTGTGTGAAAATTTGTTTAGAGTTTCAAAAGTTGGTATCTATCAATACTAGATAACTGAAGTTCTTTTGCTCACTTGAAACTGGAGCAGAGTTTTCTTTTCCACCTGAATTATGGTTTTCTTAACTTCATTTAGGCCACTTCTGCCAATTTTTCATCCAGCTGATTTAGTTCAGCTTGTCAGTTGCTCACGTCACCTTGCTTCGGCCTTTTTTTGTTTGCAGGAACGAGTTAGGGCCTTCATTGAAGATACTAGTGACAAGGATGTGCTTATGCTGAACATCCAGGACCCATTTCAGAGGCTGCTTCTGCACGGTGTCTGTGAGGTGAGTTTGTTCCCAAGTCAAAGAAAATCCAGCAGCTTCGTCGGGAAGAACATAGATTATCTCTTAAACAGCTGCAGTGTTGATCATGGCTTGTCTATATGCAGTTCTACAACGTGAGCTCGACAACCACGAGCAGTGTAAGAGATGGGAGGCCTTGGAAGACAACCACCATCAAGAAGAGGCAGGGCACGGGTGTTCCCTCCGCAATCACTTTAGTTAACTTCCTGAGGATGAAGAAGAATGGGTCCCAGTAACGTTAGTTGTGTGAGGACCTGAAGTTTGGGTGCTCAGACCTTGTCTGAGTGTGTACTGAAGTATCTTGTTGTGGCTTAAGAAGACAACAAATTTGATGCTTTAGATTCCGTTTAGGGCTTTAGGCTGTTCTCAAATGTAAATTATCGGTATTTCCTTTTGAAACACATTGCAATGCAAGTGATGGGTCACTGGCAATTACAGTATGCTCTTATATCGCATCAACCTGCTGGCAATCTATACAGTTTGAAACCATGACAGAGAGTAGTAACTTCCGGTTGTACCGAACAACGCGCTCGTGTTCCTAAAAAACAGAGGTGTGAATGGCGGTGGTGGCGCGGCTAGCGGTGCCGGAGGGCTGCGGCGGCACCGCGCTGCGCGGTGTGGATGGGTGGCGGAGCGTTGGGCCTGGGGAACTCAAAGCTTTTATTCGCCATGGCATGATAACAACTGTGGGTAATGGTTCCAACACCAAATTCTGGTTTGATCAAGAAGGAAAATATATTGCACCTAATCTTCTTGCAATCATCCCTCGAAGAATTATCAACAAGAGAATGGTGCAGCAAACCTCGGACATCCAGTGTTGGTTGGGCGATATTAAAGGGCCTCTCTCTGTCACTGTCCTGGTGGAATATCTCCACTTAGGCCTTGTTTAGATGTGAAAAATTTTTAGATTTCGCTACTGTAGCACTTTCGTTTGTTTGTGGTAAATATTATCCAATTATAGACTAACTAGGGTCAAAAGATTCGTCTCGTGATTTACAGTCAAACTGTGTGATTAGTTTTTGTTTTCGTCTATATTTAATGCTTCATACATATGCCGCAAGATTTGATGTGACAAGGAATCTTGAAAACTTTTTGGATTTTGGGGTGAACTAAACAAGGCCTAATATGGGAAATTTCAGGAAACATTCACCTTCAACCGGGATGTTCAGAATAGGCATACCAATAGGTTCACTCCATGGAAGAGGATTTGGCAGTGTTGCGCCCCGTGGCAAAGTTTTTGACCCCGCCTTCAAGGATTTCTTCATAATGCTGTAACTAAGCTGGGGATCCTTTAGCGCAGAGTGGATCAAAATTCAGTTTACCATGGCCAAGGAGATCACCTTCATCACATTGACACAGCTAGGGATCATCGGCAGCTATCTAATCTAATGACCAAGAATGTTCTTTTTTTTTTCTTTTGGTGGGAAATGACCAAGAATGTTCATGTACGCAAGAATTCGAATCTCAGTGCCTCGGGTTGGCCTCTCTCACAGATCACTGTACGTAGCTGCAGCTGAGCATGCTGAAATTGAAAAGAGGGGGATGCTAATACCTCTCTCATTCATTGCCAAGAGGCTCTCACTCAAGGTAGATGACCAATTTTTATTCTGATGATTTGCGAGGTACTCCAGTTCAGAGGAATTTCACCATTGACCTTAATATTCAGCACCATGATCTTGAAGCTTTTTAGATGGTTTGTTTTCTGAAGAGGAGGGCCTGGAGGACTATAAGGGATGTGCCACATGATAAAGCCCCGGGTCCGGACGACGGACGGCTTCACAGGCCATTTTACAGATCCTGTTGGTAAATTATTAAGCAATGAGTGCATGACATAATGGAGGCTCTATGGTCTGTTCAACTTCTCGTGGCACTAAGGCCTTGTTTAGATGCGAAAAGATTTTGGATTTCGCTACTGTAGCACTTTCGCTTGTTTGTAGCAAATATTGTCCAATTATAGACTAACTAGGATCAAAAGATTCGACTCGCGATTTACAGTTAAACTGTGCATTTAATTTTTATTTTTATCTATATTTAATGTTTGTGCCGAAAGATTCGATGTGACAGAGAATCTTGAAAATTTTTGGTTTTTAGAGTGAACTAAACAAGGCCTAAAATTGGTCGACTTTTACCTCTCTTGCCTAAGAAGGTAGATGCTGTTCAAGTCAAGGGTTTTCGCACCATAAGCCTAATTCACAGCTTTGCCAAATCACTATACCCTGTTCGCTTCGCTGATATGCTCGCTGATTTTTTACGAGAGAAAAACATTATACTATGATAAGCCAAAGCTAGTAAGTTTTCTCTCTCTCTCTCTCTCTCTTAGAAAAAGAGAAACAAATAAGACCGAGTTACAAGAACGATGGGTTGCCAAGCGCACATTAGAGCACATGTTACACACACAGCAGAGAGCACTATGCAAATTGCAAATCACTTCAGCGTAACACAAAAAACTACAAAAAAGACACTAGGTCTTGCTTAAAGACTTCTGGCCGTCTGCCCCCTTTTTTTTTCTTATGATAATTGTTCAAGCTGAAGCTTGTTAGAAGCATTCCACAAAGTGCCTGTCTCTGCAGAAAGAAAATTTTTGGATAAAATGTCAGTTGAATCCCTGGGAAATTCTTTTTCAATCTAACATTTTGTTTCTTTTGTTTTAACTGAAACCGTGGGGGAAACCTGAAGCCAAACAAACAAGAGAACAAGAAGGTGAACCCCAATCATATATACTCACGCAAGAGAAAGAAGAAAACAAGAGAGAAAAAGAAAAGAAAACCTAGCTACTAGAACAAAAAACCTACCAAAACCTAAATAAAGACTGCTAAGCCAGACCAAAATCTAAAGACTGCTAAGCCAGACCAAAATGCTTTGATGAAGCTCCTTCCAAATTCTGAACAAGTGTGTTTTTGCTTATTTTTCTTTCCCAATTGACAGCAGCTTTCCAGGAGCTCAAACTAGGAGCAGTGCCCTCAAAGATGATAGTGCTCCTCTTATTCCAGATGCACCAAGCTGACACCATGTGTTATCTCCCAGAATCCCCAAGTAAAGAAAAATAAAAAAGAGCGAGGACATCTGTGTTATCTCCTAGAATTAACCAATCCCAGGTACAGTATCTTATTCCAAATCAGTGCTTCTTTAATAGATATCCAGCACAACTGTGAAATGTTGACATAGACAAAAGGAACCTCATGTCTTCCTCAAACTGGACATTTCCAAGGTGTTTGATTCAGTGTCCTGGGCATTTATGCTCAAAGTCTTGATCAAATTGGGTTTTGGACGACACTGGTGCAACCTCCTTTGCACATGCTTGTAAACGGGGAACCAGGAGAGGAGATTATTCACCAGCGTGACCTCTGTCAGGGCAATCCACTCTCTCCAATGATCTTTATTTTTTCTAATGGACAAGAGAAAGAAGAGGGTTTATTTGGAAGGGTGAATAACAGCATAATGGTGGCAATTGTTTGGTTTCATGGCAAAGGGTTCAAAGACCTATCCGGTACAGTAGGCTGGGCATCCATGATCTCTCTCATGTGCTGGGTTCTACGTATCGGATGACTGTGGCAAGAAAAAAAAACAGACCCAACCAAACCATGCACAGGGTTTCAGATTCAGGTTCACCATGATGAGCTTTGCGAAAGGGAATCAAACTCGGTTGGTTGGCGCTCCTTAGCAGCACCACAGCAACCTTCCCATGGGGATGAATTTTGGGGTTGGGTTGCAAAATTCCGCCTTGCTGGCAATCCAAAATTTGGGGCTGCACTGTCAGGGTTCGGGGGTTTCTCAGTTAGGTGAAGGCTGAGTTCCTTCCTCTTAATGAAATGCTGTGGGGGTGATCTTCTTCCACCAGCCTGGTTTTTTTAAAAAAAAATTACAAAATGTTGAGCTTTTATTTGCAATGCCAATAACAACAATTGGGTAATGGTGCCAGCACCAAATTCTGGTTTGATCGATGGATACAAGGAAAGATTGGCTGTGATTGCACCTAATGTTCTTGCAATCATCCCTCGAAAAATTATCAATAAGAGAACGGTGCAAGAAACTTTGGACATCTGGTGTTGGGTGGGCGATATTGAAGGACCTCTCTGTCACTGTCCTGGTGGAATATCTCCACTTATAAGAAATTTCAAAAACATTCACCTTCAATCGGATGTTCAGGATCGGCATATCGGGAATCTAACTAGCTCTGACACCTACTCTACCAATTCTGCCTATAATGAGTTCTTTTTTTGGGACCATTAGGTTCACTCCATGGAAGAGGATTTGGCAGTCTTGGGTCCCTTAAGGTGCAAGATGGTTTCAGGTCCTTAATTGCTGTTGGACACATAATAGCATATCAAAGCTAGGACTACAAAACCCAGCAGCATGTCTACTTTGTGATAAGCCCCAGAGACCATTAACTATATGCTGATTTCATGTGTGGTTGCAACTCGCAAGGGAAGTGTGGTTCACTGTTTTTCAGAAATTTGGTTTGCATACTCTCTCACCACCAGTAGGATGTTGATTCCTTCTCAGGATGGTGAAATGAAGGGTTCAGACAAGGAGCACTGAAGAGGCCTCAACACTTTGATCATTTTCAGTCACTTGGGAAATTTGGAAACACTGTAACTGTAACGGCAGCATTTTTAACAATGTTAGCGCTAGTGTGGCCTCAGTGGTGCAGATGGTGGAAGGAACCCTTTGGTGTTCAGCTGGACCCTCCAGCGTTCGAACCCTCTTCCAGGGTCAGTGTTTAATTATTGGTTGTTTCTTTTGCTCAGGTGTGGCGCACACGTAACAGTAGTGCTAGAGTGCATGGGTTATGAGTGTTTTGTGTTTGAGTTGTACATTTGTCAGTGTTTAATAATGAAAATGAGTGACTTCTCCAGGGATACGCTTCTGATAAAACATCACAAGAAAGCAACATTAATGATCATTCATGGATCATTACATCATACTAGTGGGACACTTTAACAGATTACATAAAGCTCCCATGGTTTATGCAGTCAAAATGAAAAGAAAGCATCTGAATAAGCATCGTTTGCACTTGTTGGCTAGGTAGTGCTTGTATGGCAATAAGGCTTAGACAATGCCAGCTCACCTGGCATCTCATTTTGTATCCCAGTCCTTCAGCTTCTTACTTCCCTTTGGTTTAGCTATAGGCGCATTCATGCCAGCCATTTTTGCATTATACTTTGCTCGCAGAGGCCCATTTGTTGACCATCTGAAAAAATCAATAAGAAATTATTAGTCCAGACTCAGTACAGATTCCTGTTATAAAAGACCAACATACAGCACCCATGTTTGAAGCAATTCAATTGATAAACATGTACTAGGCTTTGAGGTTTTGATGAATTAGCAGATCAAAGAACTGCAGTCAGATTCTGTCTCAAAAGCTACAATAGTTATGTCAGGGGCCTCCATTGGACTTCCTTATTAAAAGCATCCAAAATAATTTGCTTTCAGCCCATCAAAATTTCACTAGGAAATTAGAAATGAAAGCGCTTGCAAGAAAACTAAACAAGCCAACTGAATAATATCATGAGAGTAAATAACGATGCAACAGACATATGTACTTACGGTGCATTCCAATCTGTAGTGTCCTCATTAACAAGATGTGTCCATTTCGTTCTGCCGCTGCGCCCGAAATGTTTGACTTGCATGACCTTGGGCAGGATGCTCTTATCCATTTTATCTTCTCCAGTGGGTTCAGAGAAATCACGGGTGTAGATATCATCTTTACCAGCTGACTGGATAACATCATCAGCACCTTCCTGGAAGAAGGCACCTTTGTGATAATACTTCTGCATGAATTTCCACTTCTGTTTCGTCGTCTGACGAAGTGGCTTCGGATTCTTCCGCTCCCATTCCCGACGCTCCTCCTCGGTCATATTCCTGACCTTCTCGATCTCCTCCTTCTCCTTCAACCTCGCATCCCTTTCCTCCCTGTCCCTCTTAATTCTTGCTATTTCTCTGTTTTTCCATGCCTCATACTCCTCTGCTTCATTCAACTCGTCGTCTGTGTCGACATCCTCAATGTTGGCCTCTTCATTCAGCGCCTTCTCAATGTGCTGCTCCTTTCTAATCTCTTCAACCACAATCTGTCTAGTCTCAATCTTCCTAGCCTCTAGCCTCTTCTTGACCAGCTCCTCAAGCTGCCGCTCCTCCTCCTCCAGCCGTTCACGCTCCGCAATGGTGTCCCTCTGTGACTTTGGTATGAACACAGGCTTCACCATGGCCATGCCCATCTGCTCATCCTCAGAGTCCGTCTCATACTCGGACTCCTCCTCAGACTCCTCATCCTCCACCGGTTCCTCCTCTTCCTGAGGAAGCAGCTCCTCCTGCTCCCTCAACAGCTGCCTCTCCCTTATCCTCCTCCTCCTCTCCTCCTGGGCCTCCTCATCCTCCTCGTCGATGTCAGCATCCTGCCTCTCGCTCTCCTCCTCCGCAGTCGACACAATCTCCGCCTGCCGTATGCGGCGGTGATCCGCCCTCAGCTCCTCCTTATTCTCCGCGCGAGTCTCCGCAAGGCGGCGGAGCCGGCGGTCATCCTTGGCGGGGACATCGCCGTCGTCGTCCTTGGGGAACGCCTTGTCAACCCGTGTCGTCCTGAGATCCGTGTCCTCATCGGCGTCGTCGGCCCACTCCGGCGCCTTCCCCGGCCAGTACCGTTTGACCTTGGTCTGGCCAATCTTGCCACGGAGCTTGTCGCGTACCGCGATGGCCGCATCGCTCACGCCGGCCGCCACGGACATGGCTGCAGCTGCTCACCGATCCCCCACCCTCTGCGTTCCGGTCGACCTGCGAAATACAGAAATCGTGATGTGACTCAGTAGCTGGGGTGGATCCACAACAGCACTTCGGTGCATATGTATGCGTGTGTTCGGGTCAGAGTCGAATTCGAACAGCAATCGCTTACTAGGGTTTGGGGTGCTCGGTTTCGGACAGCGGAAGCTGGGAAGGGAAAGTAAGGAGCGGCGAGGAAAGGGGAAGGGAAGGGGCGTACCTGGTGATGCTCGTCGCCGGCGAAGACCTGCGAACGGCGGCCGCCTCGCCGAGCCGTCGCCGCCAGGAGAGAAGAAGGGCACGAGGGAGAAGAAGGCTACGGGAGATTTTGTTTGTTTTTTGCTTGTTTTTTTTTTGAAGAAGAAAATATTTTTCGTTGAGTCGGTGAACGAGGAAAAGAAGAGCAAAATTAAGCCCAACTGGAACGGGCCCAAGTTTATGGGCCGTCTGAAACTTTCCGCAAAATATAACAGCCCAACTAGCCAGCCCACGATTTCCTCAAAAAAAAAAAAAAAAACTAGCCAGCCCACGAGAACACTGCGCATTGCACGTTTTAGGAGTGACGGGAGGGAAAAAAAAATAGAGCATAAGATCAAAACTAAACTTAAGCCAAAACAAATTTAATCAAGGTTTGGTTACATAGATTCTGTTTCTCTCACTTGTACAGGAGAAGAGTTAGGGCCTTCATTGAATATATAAGCTTAATAATGTGCTTGCGCTCAACATCAAGAAGCCATTTTGGGCCTTCACTGAAATTCATGATTTTATTAAAACTAGATCTTGGTTCATGCTACACACGATTTCTTTTGACCAGTCTCTCGTATTCATATCTAAATCCTAGGGATTTATGTGGATGCCAAACCATCTCTTCACCCTTTTCATCTCCCATAAACCCGTTATCTCAAAAAAACAAAAAAGAAGCTCGTAGAATATAAATGGGCCAATTTAGATTCTGAACAGGAGAAACGTCAATGGACCAGCCCAATGTAAAGCTAGATATGAGAAAAGAAAAGAAAGCTGCTACCGACCCTCAATATAATGTGTAAACATGAAGAGAGAAGAAAGCTAATTAAGACCAACCCTCAATAATACGTGCGTGCGTTGTTCGGCCTTCAGATGCGTGTGCGCAACTATTTGAGCTGGCGCACACACACGCAGAATAATAACAAATATACTTGATCATATACTCTGTAGCTTGATAGTTGTGCGTGCTATCTTCTTCCAAAACGAAACATCGTAGACAAGTTTAAAGAGAGCGATGCGTTTTTCTAGCCTTGTTTTGAGGAATGCTTGCAAGGTACTACCACCGCCTCGATGTAAAACTAATGCCTTATAAAACGTACTGTACATCATTTAGCAACAAACTGAGATGTGTCACCTTCAAGCCTTCATCACGCACATTACGTGTATTGTGAGGTTTCTTCACTTGTCAAATTTTTATCATAGATGCCAAAAGTTTTTGAAGTTTGATACTGTAGTACTTTTATTTGTATTTGATAATTATTATCTAATTATGGACTAACTAGTTTCAAAAGATTTGTCTCGCAAACTACAGATAAACTATATCATTAGTTATTTTTTTATCTATATTTATTATTTTATATATGTGTTCAAAAATTCGATGTGATAAATAATCTTATAAACTTTTATAATTTTAAAGACATCTAAACAAAGCTGAGACACGTATGCAGGTACCGTCTTCCCCTGCAGGAGAGTTCCTCACGCCATGCATGTCCTGCTACTCCAAACAAAGGTGCTATTCAGAAGGACGTACTGGCTCCGACAATGGGCCATGTTATAACATCTTGAAGACCGTCAGCAACAGTTAGTCGACGCTTGTCGGGCTCTTGAAACTTCGTGTCTCCAAATGTTTTCATCCTTTGGGTGGTCGTCTGTTGTTAGGATTGATTTACATTGATCTTCGTGTGTTGAACTTCTTCTAGTTACTGGGTCTTCCTTTGTCTACTTATGACCCCGGTCGTGTTAATCACTGGCTTTCGCCGTGACATTTTGTAAGACCTTGTGATAATTTGGCCTGAGTTCATCCAATTTTGATGAATGAAGCCGGATAGACTATTAATCTTTATCTAAAAAATGTCTGGCCTCTGATGAGGCCATAGCATGCCTGTCTAGTTAGAAAAACATGCCTGGCACCTTTGCATGGAAGATCTGCAACCTGAACCTAAAAAGGTGCCGACAAGCAAAAATGGTACGAGAACATCCTTGATGCAGGCAAGGGGGGGGGGGGCGTGTAGAGACACGGTGAGATTGGCAAGAGTGAGATCTCGAATGCAGTGGGTTAATTCACCTAGAAGGGAGATGAGTTTGCATAACAGTTGGTGGAAGAGTGAGATCTCGGTTAGTTCCAAGATTAATTAATTACTCTCTCCATCCCAAATTATAAGTCATTCCAAGAATCTTGGAGAGTCAAAGTTTTTCAAGTTTGACCAAATTTATATAGCAAAATAATAACATTTTTGGTACCAATCAAGTATCGTTAGATTCTTTGTTAGTTATATTTTTATAGTATATCTATTTTATGACATAAATCTTTATATTTCTCTCTATATTTTTGGTCAAACTTGAAAATGCTTTGACTCTTCAAGATTCTTGGAATGACTTGTAATTTGGAACGGATGGAGTATTAAGTTTCTACTCCACCTGCCATACATTTTCTGTAAATTAGTTTTGCCCTGATTTATGTCAACCCATACATTTTCTAGGATTCAGCACCAGCGCATCTATAAATAGAAAGGAGATACCCCGTTGTCACCATCCACGTGAAACAAAACACATAACCCGGAGGGTTTAAGAAGGCCATCTCCCATGTCCATGTATTGCTGCTGTAGATCTACATCAAGTTTTTCATCAACTAGGAGCATCAAGCTGTGAAGACTAAGATCTGCTTTATTTACACCAACTTCTACATCAAGCAGAGAGACATAGATGACATCTACATACTCTAGTTAGTAAGATCTGTTCCGCATAAGGTTAAGCTACTGATCACGTTTAGACTAAGATTAGAATCTTGCTAATTAGTCTAAGTTTTAGTTCAACAACAGATTGTCTATATAGATGGTTCAACTGTGGGAAAAGATGGAGCTGAAACGGTCCATCCTTGCTCCAATTTTGTCGGAGAGAAAATGATCTTAGGCTTTCCTTTAGAAGGTTTGTGTTTAAGACTTTAAGTATGTTAGTAGATCTTATAAGGCTGCTTATGTGTTAGCTAAACAAGTCACGAACACACACTAGTCGGAGATGTGATGTGGCATGAACACTAGTACAGGGAAGGGCTTTAGCCCCGAGCCGTAAGGACCTTTAGTACCGGCTACGGAACCGGGGCTAAGGTTTCGAGACTAAATGTCCCACCTTTAGTCCCGGTTGGTAATAGCAACCGGGACTAAAAGGTGTGCCAGGGTGTGCCACCTGGCCGCCACTTTTTAGTCCCGGTTGGTAACACCAACCGAGACTAAAGAGTTTTTTCTTTTTTTTTCTTTTCTTTTGGTTTTCCATTTAGGGTTTACAACTATATTATTATTATTTTTGAATGCGTATTATTCGCTGCTATTTTATGTAAACACACACCTATAATTGTTTTGGGCAAGTGACCAAAGACCTGTTTTGTAGTAGTGGAATTGAAATACCAACATGTTTGCGTGGTTTGGTTTTCTTTGAGGTTTTGGCCATGTTTTAGTATGAATGAAAAAAGCCAAGCTTGTCTGTTGTCTCAAAAAAAAAAAGGCGCCAACAGTTTGTCGTATACGGGAATATTATTCACGGTACTGTACGGGGCTGTTTGGCGATGTTGCATTGCTTAAAACAATTTCTCCCTAAAACATCACTCTCTTTATATCCAAAAATGAGTTATAAAAAATCTACATTTCGCTATTTATATTAGGAGTTAGGATCGAGCTTAAAAAAACTCAACTTGTTCCTACCTGCTTTGAGTGCATCTCCACAAACAGGATCCATACATATACGCTCCCAGCACAATTGCTAAATAATGGGACAAATGAGCACTTTGTGAGTTCAAGATGTCAACAGGGACTCGTGATCCCCAATTCCTCACGGAGAATTCTTCTATTAAGAGATGGGGATGGAAGAGAATTGACCCCTATGGGGACAGAATTGGTAGGAATGTTGTCACCGTCGGGGATGGCAGAGACGGAGATGGTTTCCTAGTTCTCAACCCCAATCCCCGCCTCCTCACCCCGTGAAAGCAGGCACCAGGCAGCTAGGGCGCCAGGGGCGGGCGGGCGGGCCCGTGTAAAGGCCCAATAAGTCACAGAGTATATAATGCGATTCCAACCCTAATTCCTCAATTTTCCACCCTCTAGTCTAGCCATTGCGCTGCACGCGGTGTCGACATCTTGCACATCCCCCTCTCCATTTCTTCAGTCTCCCACAATCACACGCTCGCGGTCATGGAGGGCGCAGCTCGGCCATCATCGACACGGAGTTGGCTGGATGCGGTCGTGCTCGAACCTCGGATCCGCGACCAGTAGCTCGGTTCTATGCGTGACCAACCGCCGGAGTCAGACTCGTCCACCTCGGAGGTGCGGCCAGCTGGCCACCAGATCTACTTACTTTCCATCTCTCTCGATTATAAAAGATTCGTCTTATAAATTATAAATAAACTGTGTAATTAGTTGTTTTTTTATGTATATTTAATGTTTTATGTATGCGTCTAAAGATTTGATGTGACAAAAAAATTTAAAATTTTTTGGGAATTTTTAGAAGCTAAACAGGGCCTTATTACAGACTAGAGCCTCTCTGATTGATACTAGTACTGGTACTGGCGGTCAAGGCAAATGACTACGTATACGTACAAAACCCAAGTACATGCATGTATGTCTACCTCTGTCCGATCCTCTTCACTACAAACACTGGCGTAAAACGTACCGCGTCGTGTTGCGGCGTCAGACAGACACGTTAACGTCATCGCCCACCACCGTGTTTCCGTGTTTGCAGATGCATTCGTAGCCGGTCAGATACTCAGATGCATCATCTCTCGTTTTTTCTGTCCCATCCGTCATAAAGGCCTTGTTTATTACCAACCAAAATTCAATTTTTTTTAAGATTCTCTGTCACATCGATTCTTACAGTACATACAGTATGGAATATTAAACTTAGATAAGAAAATAACTAATTGCATAGTTTGTCTGTAATTTGCGAGACGAATCTTTTAAGTCCAGTTAGTTTATGGTTGAACAATACTTACCAAATACAAACAAAAGTGCTACAGCTAAAACTTTTTCGCCGAGAAAACTAAACAAGGCCCAAAGAATGTAATTCTAATTTTTTTAAACAGTGTGATGATTTTAAGTTTGGTTAAATTTATAATAAAAAAGTACTATTTTTTTACGATGCTGAATACGTTTAATCTATCAAACATAAAATAAATTTTCATGGTAGTAAACTTATTAGGAAATATCAATTTTAATATCATTTTTATATACTTCCTTAAACTTAAGAAAAGTTTGACTTGATTCAAATAAAAATTGCTTTTTTTAGTGGAGTATATTTTTAATATAAAAAGCTTGGCTGGGAGAACATATTGGAAGGAACAAATAGGTAGCTTAAATGTACGACATTGCCATTTACGAAAGAAAATTTCAACTCGGGCCTTGTTTAGTTCGCACCAAAAACCAAAAGCTTTTCAAGATTTCCCGTCACATTGAATTTTACGACACATGCATGGAGCATTAAATATAAACAAAAACAAAAAATAATTGTACAGTTTGCATGTAAATCACGAGACGAATCTTTTAAGCCTAGTTACTTCGTGATTAAAAACGAAAGTGCTACAGTAGCGAAATCAAAAAAAAATTCACAACTAAACAAGGCCGCAGATAAAAGAAGTTCAAAAATTTTCAGTGCCGTATATGATTTGTTTTAGTACCAAATATATAATTCTCTCTTTTCTGTACGATGTCCTTTGTATCACTTGAAGATATCATGAATTGCAGATAAAATACATAGATGTTTTGGTTTAGTTAGCGTGTGAACTTCTTGTGGATATATAAGTAAATAGTTTTTCATAAAGAAAACTATTTTTTGAACTATTTTTTTAGCACTTTAAAGCATTATGACATCAATGTAGCTATAGGCCACACATTTCTATCTGTAACGATTAATGTACTGGTTTGACTTGTGAAGTCTCTATATATAGATATGTGTAAGTTTGTATGAATCGAATATTATTAGATCTACAAGCATATACAAACATATCAGGAGTCCTACTTATTTAGAAGCTTTTTTTGCATTATCATTATATATATATAACTTGGAGAAATTATGACATTACTACATCTAGCTACAGCCGCAGACCATGTATGTCTATCTCAATTGGCAACGACTTATTAGCTAGTAGATCGACCATGCCATAGTGGCAACAACATAGTGCAGCCAATAAAAAATAAATGTAGTAGATTGGTTTATGAATCTTTTTATAAGAAGTTGTAAACCTCCTTTCTTTACACTGTCTTTTTTTAGCACTTGACGATATCACGATATTAGTCTACCTATAGCAGAGACATTGCATGTCTATCTCCAGCATCAGTAATCAGATAAAATTGAACTCTTTCTTTTTTGCAATGATGACAATCTAGCTATAGCAGACCATACATGTATCTCTAGCATTAGCAGTAAATAAATTGTAGATAAAATACAAATGTTTGGTTTAGTTCTAAGCATATACAAACATATTAGGAGTCCTACTTATTTAAAGACTCCTTTTTAATTACCATTTTAATATAGATAGAACTTGGAGACGTTATGATATCATTACATCCAGCCATTTTTCTACTGATAAAACTTGGAGACATTATGAAATCACTACAACTACCTATAGCTGCAGAACCATATATGTCTATCTCTATAGGCAATGATTTATCTAGCAGCCAAAAAATAAATGTAGTAGATTTTATTATATTGGTTTATGAATCTTTTCTCCAAGAATATGTTTGTATGACTTGAATACCCTGCTCCTGCATATGACCATATTTCTAGTACCAACAACATACAACAGCCATAACAATAAATATAGTAGATTAGTTATGAATCTTTTCTCCAAGATATGCTTGTATGACTCAAATACCCTGGTTGCAGATGGCCATATCATATATAGACGACACTACTAATATAATATAACTTTTGTTTTTATAGATGAAAATTACCAATTAATGTACTTCCTACGGAATATCTCTTGTGTTATGATTGATGATATCAACACATAATTGTGTATCTGTTAATTGAGGAGTCCTGGATAGAACAACAACCATGGCAACTTCCAGTAATTCAATGTCCTTTTCATGCGTTCGCCTGCTTTCTTGTGTGAGGCTATTGTCGTCAAAGATATATAGTGAACCAGGTCCAAGCTATAGAAAAAATTAAAAAAATTACTACTATAGAAGACACTAACAGAAGAACATAAATTTTTGGAAGCACTTAAAGAAGAGTTACTACTGCTATCACTAGATGAAGTAACAAACTAACAGAAAGATGAAGGAAAAAGAATCTTAGACTAGCTTATAGCGTGGACACGATGATGATCACCGAGAGTTAATTTGTTGGCCACTAACCTTTTCTACAAACTGGCGCGGCAATGGACATCACGTTGCATCCGTTAGCAGCAGATGGCGTGTGGTGTCTGCATGGATTAGAGTGGACCGGGGCCAGCCGTCGGGGCTGCACTACATGCGTGGCAAGCCAGGGAGATAGAGGTAGAGAAACAGATACATATAGAGACGGAGAGACGTCATGTCTCTAGTGCAGCATGCGCATCGTCACATGCAGCCATGCATGGAAGAGAAGTAACGCCACCGCATCCCTGGCTCGCACACCACAAGAGACGAATATGGTTAAAGCTACAACAAATTGTAGCTAATTACTATGGTTTGGTGTGGGTTGAGTCATCGTGTGTTATTGTGTTGCTATGTGCTGTGGCCGGATCCATTATCCTCTAGTATTTTTTTTTGCATCCAAGCCCTCATCTTATGGGCTATTTCTAATCATGTAATTCAGTCATTTTCCTATCCACCCTCACCAGCAAAGTAAAAAGTGGAAAAAATAAAATCACTTTGCTTGTTATTAGTCCATATTTTTTGAGATACAAATTATTTTTTGTTGCTTTGAAAAATAACCTAGCAAGTGGTTGAAATAGTGTTCATATATTCTATGGCAATTTCTATATACGTTTTCTGTTAAAAGAAATGATATGTCTAACAACATTGACCTCATATTGTCGTATATAAGAGAAAATTAATTCTTTTTTATAATTGAGGATAACGGCTATGTCCCATAGCTAGGGAACATGTTTGTGCCATTGAATTCATGATCAGTCATTATTGTCATATACACACTCTATATAGCGAGAGCATCTATCATATGTTTTGCTAATTTTGGAAATGTTGCGGAACATAGAGCTAATATGTCTGACGTATCACGGACATGAGGTTCCCATGAGGCAACGCTTATGCCTCCAAATCCATGAACTGTCTTTGTCATATACCGTATCCTATACCAAGAGCATGTAACATAGGCTCTTGGAAACTTTATAGGTTGAGCTAACATGGTTGACGTAGTTATTACAAAGACCGTTTTGCATCGAGCACGAAAAACCGATGCTCGAAGTACATCATAACGACAACTAATGGATCCCCGTCACGTGCTCTTGTCACATCGGATTAGTAACCAAATGTAGCAAAAGAAATGCTTTACTACGTTAGTCTGAGCAACCTTGCCTGCTCAGTACGTTGCATGGTTTTCTATGCAAAATGTAATGTTTTGTGTGAAACACGTGTTGATAGGATAGAGGCCCTCTTTGGCGGGAGTTTTTGAATAGCTCTAGCTCCAGTTCCAATACGGCTCTAGATGAATCTCTATCGAATGTTAGAGATGGCTCGTCAAGTGAAGCTCGTGTGGGTGCGGGAGTCATTTGAAACTGCAGAGGTGAACCCTATCCGTTCTGTGGCTTCTCCTGCTAAAAAAAGACCATATTCTTTCACATTTTTTCCTTTCTCACGTGCACGGCTTATTCCACCATTTCTCTAGGTAAACGGTTGTCATTTGCTCCAAAAGCTTATAGTTAAATTAATTACCAATCAAGTGAAATTGACATAAGGACCTATTTCTAAAATTAGAATTCTGAAAAGAAAATATAGAAAAACCACCATGTCAAAGCCTATTTAAACTTTCACACAACAATATCTAGTTTTCTAAACTACTCCTCAACAACAATAACAACAAGAAAGCCAAAAAAAATCTTTCTTCCTTCTCCTTCCCGAGCGCTAAGATCTAAGATCGTGAGACAAGATCTACTACCAGTGCTGCGTCTGCAGTAGAGGGGTTTGAGTCCCTCCCGCCCCACCGCGCTATGTGCGACACAGTACTGACGGCAGATCCTGAGACCGCCGAGATGCCGCCACCCGATGCCGGTCTCTACGTACGTCGACTGAGAGGCAGCAATAGACTCGGGCGCTCCACCGCCGCCGCCCACGTACATGCAGGCTTCGTAGCTAGATCAAGGCCAGTCCCCTCATGGAGCAGAGGGCCTAGGCTGCCTGCAGAGTGATCTCCGTCGTCCATAGTCTTGGTAGAGCAGGAGCGACGCCGCCAAGAAAGAATAAGCATGTCGTACGTGTTTTCTATTCTTAGCCTAGGGAGAGTGGCATAGTGCGCGACGTCGTCGTCCCGCGTCATGCGCGTTTTAATTTCATTCATGCAGTGTGTGTCGCAAAGCTTGGTCCGCCGGCAATGGCGCCCACGTCCCGTGGCTGCGGGATCGATGGCGCAGCGAAATCAGAGCGTGTCTGTGGCCTAGCCGATCGAGCACGCAACTGAGTCTAATCCTTGGAGATGTCTAGGAAGAGGAGACGATCGTAATCGTACATAGGCCTTGTTTACTTCCACCCAATTCAAAAACTTTTCAAGATTCCTCGTCACATCGAATCTGCTTTAGACGCATGCATAAAATATTAAATATAAACAAAAATAAAAATTAATTATACAGTTTGGTTGAAATTTACGAGACAAATCTTTTGAGTCTAGTTAATCTATGATTAGACAATTATTAGCACAAATAAACGAAAATACTACAGTGTCGTGAAAAAATTTCAGAAAGTAAGGCCATAAGTTTCTCCAAGCCCCCTTCCCGAGCGTTTCCATCAGATCGCGGTGATGAGAAAAAGAGAGTGACATGTGGGCTCCGCATCGCTTCATTCTCCTCCAACCAAACTAAAAACGAGGGACAACACTAACCCATTATTAACCAAAAACACGAAATGAAACAAACCCAATAATAAAAAAGCTGAAAGAGATCAGTCTTTTCAGACCCTATTCCCTTGACATTTAATTTTGTTTCTCTCACAATAAATCAGAAAAACAATACTTTTAACTATGACTTTTTAGTCCAGAGTGGTTTAATTTGTACATAGTCCCAGAACCAAACACACGCTACTTAGGCCTTGTTTAGATACGAAAAGTTTTTAGATTTCGTTACTTGTCGACGAAAGCTAGTCGGCAGTCTATCTTGGGGTATACCCACGGTAGTAGTTTGTCGGTAGACGGTGCGCAAACTACGAACTCGATAGTGACGCAAGACACAGACAAGCTTTTTATCCAGGTTCGGCCGCCGAGTTGGTGTAATACCTACGTCCTGCGTCTGGTTGTATTGATTTGTGTTGAGAGAATAATGATGTCCTAGGGGGGTCCCTTGCCTCTCCTTATATAGTCCGGAAGGCAGGGTTACAGATCTAGAAATTAATCATAGTCGGTTACAATTGCCATAGACAGCTCGATATCAATTTCTATTCTAACCTACTAGAATCCTGCTTGATCTCCACGTCTTGTTTCCTTGCATGAAACTCCGAGCTGTCAGATCAAGCCTTGAACTTGTCTCGTAATGGGCCAAGCCTCCTGGCCCAAGTCTGGCCGTAAAGGTATAGGGGTTTATACCCCCACATTACTGTAGCACTTTCGTTTGTTTGTGGTAAATATTGTCCAATTATGGACTAACTAGTATCAAAAGATTCGTCTCGTGGTTTACAAGTAAACTGTGCAATTAGTTTTTATTTTTATCTATATTTAATGCTTCATGCATGTGCTTAAAGATTTGATGTGACAGAAAATCTTAAAAACTTTTTGATTTTCGGAATGAACTAAACAAGGCCTTAGTTTTAGTATCCAATCTAAACAATACACAGCCCATCATCATCCTCTTGAGGGAACGCCATAAAAAGAATGAAGACTAACCTTCGTACAACCAGGACCTGTTGTTCCTAAACCATTTGGAAGACGTATGTACACAACAGAGCCAACTACTCGCAACCGTACAAAGCATACGTGTACGCGTACGTCGGACTATGATTGATACTAGTACTGGTACTGGTATTGGTGCAGGGCAGGGCAACTTACTACGTACATACGTGTACAAAACCCAAGTACACACACCGTATGCATGTCCTCTGATGCCGCAGCAACACAGTAGCGCTACGCCGCGTCGTGTGTAGCGGCGTTAGGGCAGACACGTTAACGTCATCGCCTGCCACCAGGTGTTTCCGTGTCTGCAGTTGCAAATTGTGCTAACCTCTGTACCCCTGTACCGTGTACCCGGCCATATATGCATCCTCTCTCTCGATCTCTCTCTCTCTCTCACACAGATTATTATTAAGGCTCGTCTTGATTTCATTTTGGTTGGGTTGGATTTTACGTGTTTTTTAGTCCATCCGTCCTAAAGAATGTAATTCTCATTTTTTAAACACTGAGATGATTTTAAGTTTGATCAAATTTACAATAAAAAATACTAATATTTATGATGCTGATACGTATTGTTAGGTTAAACATAAAACAATTTTTTGTGGTAGTAAACTTATTTGGAAATATAAATCTTAATATCATTTTTATAGACTTAGTTAAACTTAAAAAAATTTGACTTAAATTTGAATATAAAATTACTTTTTTTAGTGGAAGGTTAGTGTATTTTTAATATAAAAAATTGTGGCTAGGAGAATATTGGAAGGAACAAATGGATGATCGAAATAGACGTTGTGCCATTTACAAAAGGAAAATTCAACTCAGTGAAAAAGTTCAAAATTTTTAGTGCCAAATAAAACTATTTATTTTTTGGACAATTTTTTTAGCACTTTAAGGCATTATGACATCAATGTAGCTACAGGCCACACATTTCTCTCCGTAACTATTAATGTAGTGGTTTGACTTGTGAAGTCTCTATAGATATGTGTAAGTTTGATTGAATCAAATATTATTAGATCTACAAGCATAAACAAACATGTTAGGAGTCCTACTTATTTCAAAGACTCATTCTTTGCATTATCATTTTATATATAGAACTTGGAGAAATTATGGCATGACCACATTTAGCTATAGCAGCAGACCATATATATCTATCTCTATTGCCAACGACTTATTAGCTAGAAGATCATGCCATAGTGGCAACAACATAGTGTAGCCAATAAAAAATAAATATAGTAGATTGGTTTCTGAATCTTTTTCTAAGGAGTCCTACTAATTTATAAACCTCCTTTCTTTACATTGTCTTTTTTTAGCACTTGACGGTCTCACGATATCAGTCTAGCTATAGCAGACATTGCATATCTATCTCTAGCATCAATAATTCGATAAAATAGGACTATCTTTTTCTTTGCATTGATGTCGATCTAGCTGTAGCAGACCATACATGTATCTCTAGCATTAGCAATAAATAACTTGTAGATAAAATACAAATGTTTTGGTTTAGCGTTTAAGCATATACAAACATATTAGGAGTCCTACTTATTTAATGACTCCTTTTTTATTACCATTTTTATATAGATAGAACTTGGAGACATTATGATATCATTACATCTAGCCATTTTTATATAGATAAAACTTGGGTACATTATGACATCACTACATCTAGCTATAGTTGCAGACCATATATGTCTACTATCTCTACTGGCAGTGATTTATCTAGCAGCCAAAAAATAAATGTAGTAGATTTTATTATATTGGTTTATGAATATTTTCTCCAAGATTATGTTTGTATGACTTGGATACCCTGCCTCCTGCAGATGACCATATTTCTAGTAGCAACAACATACAATAGCCATAACATTAAATGTAGTAGATTAGTTTATAAATCTTTTCTCCAAAATATGCTTGTATGACTCAAATACCTTGGTTGCAGATGGCCATATCATATATAGACGACACTACTAATATAATAAAACCTTTTTTTTATATATGGAAATTACTAATTAGTGTACTTCCTACGGAATATCTCTTGTGTTATGATCGACGATATCAACATATAACTGTGTATCTATTAATTGAGTAGTCCTGTAAAGAACAACCATGCATGTCGACAACCAGTATTTCGATGGCCTGGCTTTTTCATGCATTTTGCCTGCTTTCTTGTGTGGCGATGCTGTGACAAAACGTATGGTGAACCAGGTCCAAGCTATAGAAGAAATTTAAAAGTTACTACTAGATGACACTAACAGAAGAGCAAAAATTTTTGGAAGCACATAAAGAAGAGTTACTACTGCTACCACTAGAAGACACTAACAAACTAACGGAAAGAAAAAGAAGAAAAAAAGAATCTTAGACCAGCTTATAACGTGGACATGATGATGATCATTGAGAGTTACTTTGTTGTCCACCGTCCATTTCTACAAACTGACGTGACAATGGACGCCACATTGCATTCGCTAGCAGCGGATGATGTGTGGTCTACACAGGCTAAAGTGGATCGTGGCTAGCCGTCGGAACTGTGCTGCCTGTGCAGCAAGCTAGGGAGATAGAGATAGAGATATAAATAGAGATAGAGATGGAGAGATGTTGCGTCTCTAGCACATCATATGCATTGTCGCATGCAGCCATGCAGGGAGGGGAGTAATGGCACTACGTCTCGGGCTAGCACGCCACAAGAGACAAAGATGGTTAGAGCTACCATAAACTGTAGCTAATTACCATGGTTTGGTGTGGGATGAGTCATCATGTGTTGCTATGTGCTGCAGCCTGCGGCCGGATCCGTTGTCCTCCAGTATTTTTTTGCATCCAAGCCCTCGTCTTGTGGACTATTTCTAATCAAGTACTTCAGTTGTTAACCTGTCCACCCTCACCACCATAGTAAAAGGTGGGAAAATTTAGAAAATATCCATGTATGAAGAGTTCACCCCGCTTGTTAGTCCATATTTTTGAGATATAAATTATTTTTAGTGCTCTGAAAAATAACCTAACAAGTGGTTGGAGTGGTGTTCATATATTCTAAATGTATGTTTTCGGCGGTTTGATTTGTCTAATGACATTGACCACTTATTATTGTCGTATATAAGAGAAAATTAATTCTTCTCAATAATTGAGGATACTGACAATGTCCCCATAGGGAACATGTCTGTGTCGTCGAATCCTTGATCGTCATTGTCGTATACACGCTCTATAGCGAGGGTATCTAAGATATGTTCCACAAATTTTGGAAACGTTACGGAACATAGAGCTAACATGTCTAGCGTATTACGAGCATGACCTATGCCTCCGAATCCATGAACAATCTTTGTCATATACCGCATCCTATAATGAGGGCATCTAACGTATGCTCTGCTAATTTCGGAAACTTTACACGTAGAGCTAACACTGCTGACATAGTTATTACGAAGACAGTTTTGCTTCGATCATAGAAAAGTACGGATGCTTGAAGTACATTGTAATGACAACTAACGGATCCCCATCACATGCTCTCATCACATCAGATTACTAATTAAATGTAGCAAAAAATGTGTTACTACGTTAGTCCGAGCAAACTTGCCTACCACGACGTCGGTACGCTGCATGGTTTCCCATGCAAAACGTAACGTTTCGTGCGGAACACGTGTTGATACGACAGAGACCCTCTTTGGCGGGAGTTTTGAATAGCTCTAGCTCCGGTTCCACTATATGGCTCTTGGTGGATCTCTACATAATTTCAGAGACGGCTTGTCGAGTGAAGCTCCAATGAGCGCGGGAGTCATTTTTATACTACATAGGCGATGCCACTTTGTTCCACGGCTTCTCTGGCTAAAAAAAGGATCACTTCTTTCATAGTTTGGTTCATATATCTTGATTTAATGATGCTACAAACGCTAAACTTTTCCTTCTCGTACTGCATATTCCACCATTTCTCTAGTTGAACAGTTGTTATTTCCTCCAAAAGGTCATAATAGTAATAATACTTGCTAGCCTAGTGGAATTAATACAGGGACCGATTTCTAAAATTAGAATTCTTAACAAAAAAAACCCAAGAAAACCACCATGTCATAGCCTATTTAAACCACACTTTGGGTAATGATCTTTCACATAACACAACACCATCTCAGAACGGAAGAAGCCTTCTCTCTCTTCCCCTCAAAAGGAAGAAAAGAAAAAGAGCCTTCCCCTTGTCAAGAAGAAGAGGAAGAAGAAGAAAGCTAAAAGGTCTTCCTTCCGCTTCTAAGGCAACCAACCTCTAGGAGCGGAGTAAAAGAAGGTATACGCGCATGAACTCCACTCCAGTCATTTTCTCTAGGTGCTTAGTTTTCATCTATAGTAGATCCGTGAATAGAGAGAGATTAGGTGGTGGGATTAGTCATGAGGAGCCAGGAGATGAGAGTCTCTTCCTTTTTTTTTTCTTTTTTTTTTGGTTTCTCCTGGTCCTGGACCACGCAGGCGCAGCTGCCGGCTGCCCGGCTGACTGCAGGGGCTGGCTCTTGATTTGGTCTTGGTTTTCTGCAAGATACGGACTCTAACAAGCAAGGGGCAAGGGGCTACTTTGCCTATCTGTGTAATAGGTTTAGTTTGTTTTCTGTTTGCTTGAGATACTGGTATCCTTTGTATCCAAACGTGGTGCTTTCTTAAAAGCAGAAGATTTCTCTTTTAAAAAAAAGGGGGGCAAGGGGCTAGCCTGCTGTTTTTTTTGTCCGTCTGGTGCTCGTGCGTCTCTCTTCAGTCTTCACTCTCTCAGAGAGGCAGACGAGAGGAAGAGGATTGCTTCTTCTGCATGCCGGATGCCGCTGTCACTGTTCTTCTCCTCCCTCCCTGATTTCAATTCTCCCTGATTTCAGATCTGAAGGTCTCTCGTGCCTTTCCATCGGAGCGTACGTGTGGCAGAGCGTGAGAAGTCGGCCGGTCAGCATGAGCAGGCAGGATATCCTGAAGGTCCAGGTGCGTTTGTTTGCCTGTCTTGTTTGTTTGTTTGTTTGTTTGTTTGCTTCTTCTCAGTTCTTCCAGGTCAAGCAACTTCACTTCACATGCATTCCATGCCATGCTGCATGAGAGGTTTTATGTACACATGGCAACTGCTATGCCAAAACACATGGTGCTTTGGACTAGAGTAGAAGAAAAATTCAAACTTCACAAAATTATTTACCCACCCATTAACATGGTCTTATGTCTCTGCATCATGTCATCTTTGGTCATAGAGGCAACTTTTGCGCCGTCATGTGCACGTTTTGAAAGATCCTTCTATTCATTTTTCTTCAAATGTTCCACACAATGTATATGCACGTTTCACCCCGCATATCTGTCTTCTCCTAATCCTTTTCTTTTTTTTTTTTGCGAATTCTCCTAATCCGTTTCTGTGACTCTCTCTATCTCTCTCTCTGACCACAGACCCTGGAGCTCAAAGTTCCCATCCACTGCGAGGGCTGCCTCAAAAAAGTGAAGAAGATTGTTCAAAAAATTGATGGTAAGTTTCTGGATTAAGAACCATCGATTGCTTGCCTTTTTTATTTGTTTTTATTTTACTATTTCCCTTCTTTAGTGTTCGTCTTCTTCCCTGCTGCTCGGGGAGAATGAGATGAGATCACATCTGGAGTGTGTTCAGTTCAGACTTCAGAGAAGTCAGGCTCTGTTCTTCTTCATAACTGAAACGATGGACACTTCGCTGTCCATTCCAAAATAGCATTTTTTTCCTCTCTCGTTTTCTTGTGTTCTAACAAGAACAAATGCGCTGGGATGATTTGTTGTGCAGGTGTGTACCAGAGCAGCGTCGACGCAGCGCTGGGGAAGGTGACGGTCACCGGCCTGATGGACCCAGAGACCGTCATCACCAAGATCCACAAGTCCGGCAAGCCGGTGCGCGTCTGGGGAGAGAAGCCTGGCGTTCCCCTGGAGGTCCAGCTCCAGAACCTCAAGCTTGGCAGCGATGGGAACGGGAAGGGCCAGCAGCAGCCCAAGGATGACGGCGGCAAGGGCCAGCAGCAGCTGCAACAACAGCCCAAGGATGCCGGCGGCAAGGACCATGGCCAGGGCAAGCAGCCCAAGGGTGGAGCGGGCGGTGGTGGCGCCGCTGCCGGCGGTGCGAAGGAGGCGAAGATGGTGGCACCGCCGCCGCACCCGCAGCCGACGCCGCAGCGCTTCGAGCAGATGACGACGCTCCTACCCATACCCATGGGCGCCGGCAAGATGCCGATGCCGATGCCGATGCCGTTCCCGGCGGCAGCGCCGCCAGCGAAGGCCGTGGCGGCCAAGGACCCGAGGACAGTGAAGTTCGACCTCCCCGGGGGCGACGAGTTCGGGGACGACGACAGCAGCGGGTTCGGCGACGAGTACGACGACGTCGATTTCGAGGATGAGGACGATGACCTCGACGACGACATGTTCGACGACGATGACCCCGCGATGATGACAAGGCCTATGGGCATGCCACCGGCCGCCGGCGGTGGCGACAAGAAGGCTGGTGGCGGCCACGGCAACGGCGGAGGCAATGGCGCCGGCGGCAAGAAGGGTGGCGGTGGCGGCGCGCAGCAGCCGCCGAAGAACGGCCTGGGCGGAGAGAACCAGCCCAGGCAGGGCAAGAAGGGCGGCGGCCCCGCCGACGCTGGTCTCGGCGGGCCCATGATGGCCGGCGGCGCTCCGCCGATGATGATGAGGCCGCCCGGCCACATGATGGGCGCGGGTGACGGCGCCAGGTTCCCCGCCATGGTCCAGATGGGCGGTGGCGGACCCCTGGTCAGCATGCCTATGGGCCACCCCCATATGGTTGGCGCCGGTGCGCACGGCAAGCCGGCTGGTGGCATGCCGATGGGCCTTCCCCACATGGGTGTCCCCGGCATACAGCCGAGCGGCGGCGGCGGCGGCGCGCATGGCAAGCCGGCTGGCGGCCTGCCAATGGGCGGCCACCCCTACTACATGGGTGGCGTGGGCATGCCAATGGGCAACCACCACCACACCCACCATGGCCACGGCGGCCAGGGGTATCCGCCGCCGCCGCCGAGCTACGGGTACGGGTACGGGCGCCCGGCGATGCCGTCGTACCCGCCGATGCCGCAGTACCCACCGCCAGCGCCGTACTACTACGCGATCCCTCCGCAGCGTCACCCGCACGACAACATGTTCAGCGACGAGAACCCCAACGCGTGCTCGGTGATGTGAGCTGTGGAGGTCGGTCGCCGGGGTAGGAGAGGAGAGTTCAGGTCTCGTCGGAGGAGATCGCCGTGGCTGGATGGGAGAGTGGATGCATTGCATTGCATATAGGATAAACCTATATTATTATAGGTTGCTTCTTATAGGAGATTAGAAAATCGGTAAAAGAGTGGATGCATTGCAATATTATTGCATAGGATAAACCTATATGTTTCTAGTACTCTGATGCTTTTGCACATTTATATCACTGAAATTCCTGATTTTAAAACCAGATTGTGGTTCATGTTATGTTGCACACGATTTCTTGGCCTGTCTACTCTCTCGTATTCGTATCTAATAACTCCTATGGATTCAGAAGGATCTAAGTTTTGGTTAGAAACGGGTAAGATAAGCCATCTCAATGGTACTCTCTTAGAAAAGCGCTATGTAGGAATTGTTCCTTACCTACGCCCGCCATCACCATAAGGCCTTTGATCATCACGAATTATAAAGCCCCAATCGTCCGAGCTAGTTACATTGTCATATGCACCATCAGTTCTTAAGTACTCCTTGTTGTGGTTTGGCCCATTTCATTCATTGACGGGAATCCGACAACAGGGTTTGGGTGCCCTTTGTCTGAATTCTTTCCACCAAAATGTTGTAGTCACATATGCTGCTTCTAGAGCCGGTCTTCTTCATTCTTACCTCTTCTCTAAACTTGTTTCACCAGAGCCACAAAAGCAGTATGACAGTAATCTGTGTTTTAGGCTCTAACTTTAGAATGAAGCATACCATTTCTTTTGGTGAGGTAGATTCAACTAGTTGACATCACATCACCTCCAAATTTAACTCCCTCCAAACTATCCTCACCTCCTTGCATTTTGGAAACAAATAATCACCGTCCGCATCTAATCTCTCGCATAGGCAGCAGCTTGTCTCAGTTTTCATGCCCCCGTTGCTGTAAGCTCCTCAGCACAAGCCTATTGTAGCCGAGTCGCCGCAGAAAGTGTCTGATCTTCTGTGGACAATCAAACTTCCATAGTTTCTGCCACAGGTCATCCTTGCCTCCACTTCCTTTGCTCCTGGTCTAGCTTTCTGCATTCTCCTTTCTTCACTAGCCCAATGCACTTTATAGTCCGATTTGACTGAGAAATGACCTTTGATGTCGTAATGCCAACCTGCTACATCATCCATCTCTGCACTGGAAGTGAACTGATTACTTGGATGTCCTCACTAGTACAGATGAGACTTTCCATCCGAGCCTTCAGTCGCGACTTTTGGACCTAGGGCTAAAGAAAGTATTTGTCCCGGTTAGGCATACCAACCGGGACTAACAGCTAGACACATAGCTCTTGCGGGAGAGGTGTAGGAGGGAACTTTTAGTCCCGATTTGTGGCTCAAACCGGGACTAAAGGTCCACTTACAGTCCTGATTGGAGCCACCAGCCATGGCTAAAGCTTTAAAACCGATTGGTGGCTCCAACCGAGATTAGAAGTCAATCTATAGTCCGGGTTCGTATCACAAACCGAGACTACAGAGCCTGACATATACTCTCTCTCTCTCTCTCTCTCTCTCTCTCTCTCTCTCTCTCTCTCTCTCTCCTTTCTCCTCCGTCCCGAGCCATTTCAAGCTCTTTGTTCTTGCTCGTCGCTGGTCGACATTTCAACACCTCCTTCGACTCCTCCATCCATTTTTGGTGCTAAAAGGTTAGCAGATTCATCCTCTCATATTTCACACTAGCATGGTTCATTTTGTGGTCCAGAAATAGAGAAATTTATGGTTTTTTAGATTGTGAATGATGGTGCATTTTTGTTTAATTTATATACCATTTGTGCTTGAAATCACTTGACAATTTGAATATCGAGGTGAAGGAAGCTTATAGTAGTTCATCAAAACTAGTATGCACCTTTTATTGCCTCATTTCATGGTCTTGAAATAGAGAAACCTGTGGTTTAATTTCTAGATTGGGAACAATGGTGAATATTTTGATTTATCATATATGCATGTGAGCTCAAAAATCACTTGATAGTTTGCATACGTAGATGAAGGAATTCTATAGTAGCTCATGAAAACTAATTAATATAGGAGCAGACTCTAAATTTTATAGTGGCTATCGAGTATTGTTATGAAGGAAACAAAGTCTAAATTCCCCTCTACTTATATACCTTCTCTCTCTCCATGCCACCATAGCTAACATAGGAGCAGCACTAATCGAATTTGCTGCTGCCACGGGGAGGGAAAAGGGGGAAATCAAGCAACAAGCAGTCAAGAACAGAAGAACAAGAATATTAGATTGAGAACCGTAAGGAAAGAAACTCATCAGAGGTCACCAGCCCGAGGTGGCGCTTGTGCGTGCTGCCTCATGCACCTCTCTGTGTGGCGTGACATGTTCAAGATGGCCGACGTCAAGCTACAGATGGAGCATGGCGTTCCACCCTCAAACACGACCGGTCCAAGGTGGTGAATCAGTCTATCGCTATGTACTTACGATGCATCATAGGTGACCATCCTTGAGTATGGCTAGACTGGCTTCCATTGGCTGAATATTGCTAGCTACAATACGTACTGTACCATTAGGGGCTACAGATGACACATTTGAGGTGGTATACGGGCGGCCACTGCTGGCCTTACTTCCTTATGTTGCAGGCATGGCACGCACAGAAGCTATCGACGACATCCTGTAGGATCTCCTAGAAGCAAAGGAGGCCTAGAGGGGGGGGGGGTGAATAGGCCTGTTTAAAAAAAATAACTCAACACTGTGTTAGAACAGAGGGCGGCACTGCCGGCCTACTAGGGCGGCACTGCCGGCCTGCAAATAAAAATCCCACGGTGTTAGGAAATCGCAGTAAATTAACTTAGGTAAAGAAGAGTCCAATCCTGCAAAACAAAGAACAGATCCAGTACGAAGACTGGATACCACAGAAAAGTCTCATAAGACTAGATCGGGTTGCCAAACCCTAGAAGAGTAAAACTTTGAGAAATAAACTGCAAGGAGCACACAAGACTCAGAGATTTATCCCGTGGTTCAACTCACCACAAAGGCTTGCCTAGGTCCACGTTGTTGAGGAAGCCACAAAGGCTTAGGCTTGCCACAAAGGCTTGCCCTACCCTCGTTCTCAAGTCAAGAGAGTAAACTCTTGAAGTGAGGGGTGATTTCTTAGCTGCAAAAACAAGTTTACAAACCTCCCAAGGCTGCCACACAGGATGGCAAGCTCATGGGCGACGCCTAGCCGGCTAGGAGCAAGCTCCAAGAGTAACAAACCCTAGAATCGCCGACCAAACGTGAACCAAATGCTCTTAGACTTTGGGGAATGATGGATCTACTCTCCAATCGAGTTTTGCTGCCTTTTCTCTCAAGGAATGATGGTTGAAATCAAAGATTGCTTGATGAAGGAGGAGCAACAATGGAGGGGAGAGAGAGAGAGAGCTCTATTCTGTCTGAGCACGAGGTAAGTCGTCTGAGGTTGGTGATAACCGTTGTGAGGAGCGTCCAGAGGTATATACCTCCCCTAGGTCCCAACGGTCATAAGAGGGCGGCACTGCCGCCCTGGCCAGAGCAGGTTAAGAGGTAAACTGTTTTGCTAGCTGCTTTGGCTGAGAAAGAGGAAGTTGTTTTGATAAGATGAGCATCTGGTTGCACAATTGATCAACAATTCTAAAATTCCCCTTTATAGTGCGGCTTTTCCTAAACTCAAATAAAGATTATAAAACTGAGTAACACGTCCTTGAGTTTGGATCAGCTCCAACATGCTTTCAGAACACCAGCAACCTGTTCATCACATCTATAGTTTGATCCCCTGCTCATTAACTCGATAAAACTTGTTAGTCTTCTAATTTTGTTGTCATTATCACCAAAACCCACAATAGGGCTTGATTGCACTTACAATCTCCCCCTTTTTGGTGATTGATGACAACCTAATTAGGGCTTCCAACAATATAAACAAGAATTAAGATTTTCGAGCTAGGTAAATAGGGGCCTCCCCCTGAAGATGTAAATGAGGATTGAATCCTAAGAACTTGCTTTATGATGCAAGGTTTTACAACTTCAGGTAGGAGGGCCTCCCCCTACATCCATGCCTGCTGTGGGGTGAAGTGCAAAGTGTCACAAGACAAGACGTGAAGCACAGACAGATAAACAGCAAAGCTACTTGACTGTTGAGGCACAGGGCGGCACTGCCGGCCTATCACCCAACAGTCAGACCACAGACAGAAAAACATAGCAGAAACTAGAGAGGAGAAACAACACAGTGAACTAAAACACCATAAAGAAACTGCTGGTCTTAAATACATGTCCATATCCAAAGCAAATAGTAAGATAAGGTAGCGATAATACATAAAGTAGAGTTTTTCAACTGATCTCTCTCACAAGCTAAAACAAGAAACGCAGCTAGATCTCGAAAATAATTTGACCCCTCTAATTTTCTCCCCCTTTGGCGTCAAGCACCAAAAAGAGAAGAGAAAAGAAGAGAAATCACTCGTCATCGCTGCTGGAGTCAACTCTAGCCCGTCCCTGAACGTGAGTGGTCGAGGTGAAGCGTCCTGAACGGCGGGGTGGAGCTGACGAAGAAGGCCCAGCTGCCTCTGAAGGGTCACGAGGGCGACGAGAGTAGACACGCAGTAAGGTCTCCTAAACCTGTGGATCTTCTTCTGCTGCCCGGATTCCCTCATCATCACTGTCATCACCATCAGGCTGCTCAAAATGCTGCTCCTGTGTATCTCCATGGGGCTGCTCATCCTCAGAAGATGTGTCTGACAGACTAGGTAGGTTAGGGAATTGAGGAGGAGGCCTAACTGGTGCAAGAGGGGGAAGACCAGCCAACTCCCTAGCTTCCCTAACTGCCTCTCTGTTCTCCAAACGATCCTCATAAGCAGTGTTCGCAGCATAGGTGCATGTAGCAAAAATAGCCTTAATCCATTCACTCATTTTTTTCCAGCTTCTTGCTCTTCTTTTTCTTGCCACTCCTAGAGGACTCAGGAACATCTCTGTGAGCAAAGGAAGTCTCTCTAATGGGTGAACCAGCTGCTGCCCCGCTGCTATCCTTACCCCCATGTGTCTTCTTTATGTTGTAGACACCATGAATGCAGTCCTTGGGGAATCTCTGACTTGAAACCCTCTCAATCATGAACATTAGGTAGGGTGCATATGGCAGCGATCTTCGCCCATCATCCATGGCATAGGCCAACTCAACCCAAATAAATCTCCCCACATTGAATCTTTCCTGGGAATCTAGACAACACATTAGTGATATATCCATTTAGATCAGTTGCATTGTCCTTAGGATTGAGGGTGATTCTAAACAGGTTGTTCATGGTGTAATAAATTGCCTTTAACCCTGTCCTTCTCCCATCAGCCTTGCTAGGATCTTCCCACATAAAGCTCACCTCATGTGGCTCAAGGCGACGCACATCATGGATCCTACTAAAGGATCCGTGAATCTGTCCAAAACCAAGAATACGACAAAAGGTGACAAAATCAATGCGATAATGCCTACCATCTGTCATCCAGTGAATCTCATCCTCATCCCTGTTCCAAAAATATGTGGCATGAAACTGTGCAAGGATTTCTCTATTCCAATCATACCTGAAGCTCATGATATCGGTCAACTGGAATCTATCACAGGTTTTTATTGCAGCAGCAAACTCACTTCTATCTTGCAACTCATTGAAATCAACATATTGCATTTTGCAGATTTTTCCCTTAGGCTTTGTCATGATGGCTGTGGCATAGAAGTTGGAGTGGAAGACATTCCAAAATCTGTAATCAACCCCCAAAAGCTTGTCTGCAGCATAGGGATCAATCTCTCTAGCATCACTAGTGGCCTTCCAACTCCTCCCGTAGTCAACCACTGCATGTCTCACGTTGTTGTGAGGCTCTGTGAGAACAAACTGATCCCCGTTGTCCCTCATATAGCTGTTATCAAACTCAGTGAGGTGATTTGGTGTACCATGCATAATTGGAATGGTGTATCCAATCCTTTGATTCATTTCCTCCTCAGCCACATATTGATCATGTGCTGCTCTATCGGTGGCTCTTGGTGCTGCACCACTGCCTCCAGCTGTCCTCCCCCTGCCTCTGCGAGCTAATTGCTTTGTCAACACTTTTCTCTTTCCTCTAGCATCATCTCCTCCTCGATCCATCTAGGCAAAGAGGTAATAGGATTGGATAAGAAACTGTTTAAGTATGTTGTAAAGATAGCTGCAACAGGTTTAAATTAGAAGAAGATTGGATATGAAGTGAGAAGCCAACTGTTTTGAATCAGCTTGGAAGGGGCGGCACTGCCGCCCTCAGTGGCTTCACTACTTCATGTCAAATCTTTCTCATTCTAATTAAATCCTTGTTTCAACAACCTCTACTACATATCACAATTTCAGAAACATAGTTCTATCCAACCAACAAGTGAAACCCTAACTAGAGACTTGGTAGGGTAAGTATGAGAGATTTTGTAAAATACTTTGTAAGAATAAATCCAATCCATTTGAGAGTCCTTTGCCAGGGAGAAATCAAGTCAGCAGGTTCATTCTGCTGGGGGCGGCACTGTCGCCCTCCGAGGGCGGCACTGCCGCCCTACCCGAGATCCCCCTAACCGTGAACTTCCAAATCAACTCGATTTATTCACACAAACTATTCCCAAAACCTTCATACTCACCCCAGAAACTCAAATCCCTAGTCAGAGCATCATATTCCATGGATCGAAGAAATTGGGGTTAGGCTTTTACCTTATGCGTTGAGTGAAGAGGAAAGAAGAGCAATGCCCAAAGCTTGAGCGAGGGGAGGCAGTCACCAGCAACGAGAGGAGAGGCTGGGAACTCGCCAAGGGCCGTGGAGATCACGGCCAAGAGCACTTGCACCTTGCCCTAACCCTAGAGGAGAGGAGAGGAAGAGAGGGAGGTGCTGGCGCAATCTGAGAGAGAAGGGAAAGAAGAGGGGCGGAGCCAGAGAGACAAGAGGTAGAGAGAGACGGGCCCCGCGCCTCTGTCAAATTGGACCCGAATCCGCTGTGGATTCAAAGGGCGGCACTGCCGGCCTTAATGGGCGGCACTGCCGCCCTGCCCAAATTGCAGGGTTATAGCTAAAACCTTTTCCTATTCTTTACTTTAGATAAGGACATGATAATCTCTAAATATTATGATCAGAACACAATCAACAATACATACTATGATCATAATACTAAGAGACATTTTAAAAATGTTTTTGAAAACAAGTGAATCAATTTTTCAAGATTTTGCCTATGTCGCTAGGTTGACAAACACACGTGTGCTGGATTTCAAGTCACGTTACGAGAATCAAGGATATTTAGTTCACTACGCAGCTCACAAAACCTTGACTCATCGAGGGGTTTAGTGAAGATATCGGCTAGTTGCTTTTCGGTGCTCACATGGCAAATTTTGATATCTCCTTTAGCTTCGTGGTCTCTCAAGAAATGATGTCGGATGTCTATATGTTTAGTTCTTGAGTGGCTTATGGGATTAATTTGCAAGCTTTATGGCGCTTTCATTGTCACACAATAATGGGATTTTGGTGAAGTGACATCTGAAATCTTTAAGGGTTTGCTTCATCCAAAGTAGTTGAGCACAGCATGCGCCGGCTGCAACATACTCGGCCTCCGCGGTGGAAAGGGCTACACAATTTTGCTTCTTAGAGCTCCAAGACACTAAGGACCGTCCAAGGAATTGACATGTCCCCGAAGTGCTTTTTCTATCTACTTTGCAACCGGCGTAATCGGAGTCCGAATAGCCAAGTAGATTGAACTTGGAACCCCTAGGATACCACAAGCCAAGGTTCGGTGTGTGAACTAGATATCGTAAAATTCTCTTAACAGCCACTAAGTGACACTCTTTCGGGTTGGCTTGAAATCTAGCACACATGCACACACTAAGCATTATGTCCGGCCTAGAAGCACATAAGTAGAGAAGGGAGCCAATCATGGAGCGATATACCTTAATATCCACGGCTGTCCCTTCTTCATTTAGATCAAGATGTCCATTAGTTGGCATGGGTGTTTTGATAGGCTTTGCATTCACCATGTCAAACTTCTTGAGCATATCATGAGTGTACTTGGTTTGACTTATGAAAGTTCCATCCTTCACTTGTTTGATTTGAAACCCAAGGAAGAACTTCAATTCGCCCATCATGGACATCTCAAACCTCTTTGTCATGGTCCTACTAAATTATTCAACATACAAATGATTAGTACTATCAAATATTATGTCATCGACATATATTTGGCACACAAATATATCATTACGAACTTTATGAGTGAAGAGTGTAGGGTCGGCTTTCCCTATGTCAAAGCCTTGTTTGAGCAAGAATTCCTTAAGGCATTCATACCATGCTCTTGGTGCTTGTTTCAGCCCATAGAGCGCCTTTTGGAGTTTGAATACATGGTTTGGAAACTTGGGGTCTTCAAATCCCGGTGGTTGCTCAACGTAGACCAATTCTTGTATTGGACCGTTGAGGAATGCACTCTTGACATCCATTTGATATAACTTGAAGTCATGATGGGCAGCAAAGGCTAAGAGCATTCGAATTGCCTCAAGCCGTGCTACCGGTGCATATGTTTCTTCAAAATCCAATCCCTCTACTTGAGTAAAACCTTGAGCTACCAATCTTGCCTTGTTTCTTGTCACCACACCATGTTCATCTTGCTTGTTGCGAAAGACCCATTTTGTTCCAATAACATTGGTATTTGGCCTTTCAACTAAGGTCCAAACTTGATTTCTCTCAAAGTTGTTGAGCTCTTCTTGCATTGCCATGACCCAATCCGGATCTCCAAGTGCTTGCTCTACCTTGAGTGGTTCCAAAGAGGAGACAAACGAGTAAAATTGACAAAAGTTAACCAAATGAGATCTGGTTGTTACCCCTTTTCGAATGCTTCCAAGAATGTTGTCGATGGGATGATCTCGTTGTATAGTTTGTCGAAGTCTTGGATACTCATTAAGATTTGTCTGCTCCTCTGAGTCTTCAGCTTCTTCTTGTTCAAAAATGGGCTCTAGGTTGAGCCCTTCAACTTGTGATGTAGGAACAGGAGGGTCTGCTGCTGAGGTTGAGGGGGCGGCACTGCCGCCCTTAGGTGCGGCACTGCCGCCCTGCTGATTTCCAGCAGGTGTGTGTTGCACATCCTTGTCGAGTACGTCAGCGGAAATTTGTGCAGCAACAGCTGGTGGATCCTCCTCTTCTGAGACTTGTCCTTCCAGTGGCCTAATGTCACCGATGGACATTTGCTTGATTGCCTTACAAGGTGGATCTTCCTTTCCTACAACACTTAGATCAACTTGCTCCACTTGAGAGCCATTAGATTCATCAAATGTCACATCTATCGACACTTCAACTCTACCTAGAGTTTTATTGAAGACTCGATAGGCGTGCTCATTTGATCCATAGCCAAGAAGAAAACCTTCATCTACTTTAGGTGCAAACTTAGAGGTTTTAGGTCTTTTGTTTAGTATGAAGCACTTACACCCAAACACTCTAAAGTAAGACACCTTGGGTTTGTTACCGGTGAGAAGCTCATAGGAAGTCTTCTTGAGTTTCTTGTGTAGGTAGAGACGATTGATGGCATGACAAGCGGTGTTGATGGCCTCATACCAAAATATATCCGACGTCTTGTATTCATCAAGCATAGTTCTTGCCATGTCAATAATTGTTCTATTCTTCCTCTCTACCACACCATTTTGTTGTGGGGTGTACGCGGTTGAAAATTCATGCTTGATACCTTCATCATCAAGAAACTCTTCAACTTGAGTGTTTTTTAATTCGGTCCCATTGTCACTTCTTACTTTCTTGATGGGAAGACCGAATTCCTTTTGTGCTCGTCTGACGAAGGTTTTCACCTTGTCTTGTACCTGACACTTATCATAGACAAAGAACACCCAAGTGAAACGTGAATAATCATCAACAATTACTAATCCATATTTGTTACCCCCAAAGCTTAGGTAGGCGACCGGTCCAAAGAGATCCATGTGTATCAACTCCAAGGGTTGAGTGGTAGTCATTATGCTCTTTGGTGGGTGAGGTACACCTACTTGTTTTCCGGCCTGGCAAGCGCTGCAAATCCTGTCCTTTTCAAAACTAACATTTGTTAGTCCAAGGATGTGGTTGTCTTTCAAGAGTTTGGCCAAATTCCTCATCCCAACATGAGCTAGCTGTCGATGCCACAACCAACCCATGCTGGATTTTGCCACTAAACAGGTCTCAATCTTGGTTTCACTCTTGCTGAAGTCAACAAGGTAAAGTTTATTTTTCAACCGACCCGTAAAGACAATAGAGGCATCCTCCCTCTTGAAAACTTCCACGCCCTTATCCGTAAAGAGACAATTGTATACCATTTCACATAGTTGAGAAACGGACAGCAAATTGTAACTCAACGAATCAACATGTAAAACATTTGAAATAGAATGATCAAGTGATATAGCTACTTTACCAAGACCTATCACTTCCCCTTTTGAGTTATCACCAAAAACAATGTTGTCATTGGAGTTTGTTGTTGGGGAATATGATGTGAACATACTCCTTTCTCCGGTCATATGATTTGTACAGCCACTATCAAGCACCCAACTTGATCCACCGGAGGAGTATGCCTACAAAACAAGTTTAGTTGCTAGGTTTAGGTCCCCAATCATTATTGGGGCCTCTCATGTTAGTCACAAGAACCTTAGGAACCCAAATAGAGGTGTGAAGATAAATATTTCTGTCCTTGCCAATATATTTGGCAATCACTTCCCCTTTGCTGTTGTTTTTCAGCACAAAACTAGAGTTCAAGCTTTGTTGAAATATTTGTGCCTTGGGTTGATACTTAAGCTTGCTTGATGTACCCCAGACTGGATCTCTTGGCTTCTGAATCTTTTTCTCCTGCGGGAACATGTGCCTTTTGGACTTGTCACTAGCGTAGGAGGTATGGGTAGCCTTCCCTTTCCAGTGGGTGGCGGCACTGCCGCCCTTGGTTGGCAGTGCTGCTCGAGGCAGCCATGGTGTCACCTTCTGTGCAGGCTGTTCTGTACCTATTTTTCCTTTGCTAGTAAATTTCACACACTCATATCCATTTATTACCTTTCTTCCATTTGTCTTGGCCCCTTTCTTTAGACCAAGTCCATCCCTTATATAGGGGTGTCTTCCATCCTTGTATTGTGTTTTCTTTGATGAACTCTCCTTGCCACTACTAACCTTGTTGCACTTCTCACTTATCACAACATTTAATCTTGAGATCTCTTTTCTCATTTCACATATGTTCATAAGGTTAGTAGCATAAGTATTTTTGTCAACATTATGGCAAGTTTCACATTTTAAGCTAGTGGAGGAATTAGAGGTGTCTTTTGTACTAGAGGGCTGTGAGTTGCTCTCCAAAAGAAGATAATATTGCTTCTCGAGTTTGTTGTGCTTTTCCTTTAAGACACAATACTTATCGTTGAGTGCAATATTTGCCTTCTTTGTGAGAGCATGTTCTCTTTGTTCCTCGGTCAAGACCTTGGTCAAAGAGTCCACCTCACTTCTCTCCAGCACAAGAGCTTCCTTACACGCAATGTACATATTTTCTTGCTCAAGTAAGTCATCATCTCTTGTTGCTAGCTCAGCTCGCACACTCTCTAAATCCTCCAATAGTTTAGTGATAAATACTTTGGTCTTAGGATCTAAATTTCTTGTTATTTGAACGAATTCATCATTGTCACTAAGATCATCATCACTAGAGCTTTCACTAAGTTCACTACTTGATATATCACTGGGAATTAAAGAGGATTTAGATTTCGTTTTTACCTTCTCACCCTTTGCCATGAGACAAATGTGAGGGGAGATATGATCATCGTCATCGGACATGTTGGAGAAGAGCTTCGGTGTTGAGGATGATCCTTGAATCGCCAAGGTTGCAACTTTCATATCCTCATCACTTGACTCTTTAGTTGAATCCCACTCATGTCCAATATGTGCTTCTCCCAATTGCTTATTTTTCTTCTTGTATTCATGCTTGCCTTCTCTAGTGTTGTCCCTCTTGTAGTTATTCTCCTTCTTCTCATAAGGACACTTGGCAACAAAATGATCGGTGCTGCCACAGTTATAGTAAGTTTTCTTTTTCTTGTTTGGAAACTTTCTTTGGACAACTTTATATCCATTTTGCTTCAGCCCCTTGTGATACTTCCTTATAAACAAAGCCATGTCATCAATTTTCTCGAAATCAGCCCCTTGTGTTCCTTCTTCTTCACTTGAAGATGAGCTTGTGTCCTCTCTTGTTTGCACTTGTTTTGGTTCTTTGGATTGATTTGTTGATGCTTGCTTGCTGTCCTTGATCTTGTTTGAGCTTCCTTTCTTGCTTGATTTATTGGCTTTGAGAGCAACTTCTTTAATCTTCATGCCATCTAGTTTTGCTTGCAGCTCACCGAGCTTCCTTCTCTCATTTGCTTCTTCTCTTTGCATGTCAAAAGTCAATAATCTTCCAAGCACATCATTTGGTGTGAAGTGCTCAAACTTTTTCTTATCCCTAATCAAGGTGACTACGGTCTCATTTCTTGGTGAGTATGCTTCCAACATGATTTTTACTACCTTGTGATCATCAAGTTCTTCACAACCATACCCTCTAATTTTGCCAACCAAGGTCATCAATCTATCAAACATCTCTTGAGGACCTTCTCCATCAATTATCACAAACCTATTTAGCTTAGCCATTAGTAGGTCAATTTTGGCTCTTCTCACTTTGTCCACACCTTCATGTGCAAGATGCAAGGTGTCCCAAATCTGTTTTGCCACATCAACATTTATCACTCTATTGTACTCATTTTCATCTAGAGCACTAAGGAGAATGCTTGTGGCTTGACCATTGAGGTGGACAGCAGCTAGCTCTTCATTTGTTGGCTCTTCGGGATTCTCCGGTGTTTGAAATCCACTACACACAATTTCCCAAAGACCGGGGTGAAGACCGATAAGATAAGCCTTCATCAAGTGCTTCCACTTGGCAAAGTTTGTCCCATCGAAATGAGGCAGCTTCCCGGCGGGCACGTTAATGAAGGACTTGCGGTCATGATTAGTCAAGTAAGAATAATTAAAGGATACAGCTGAATATTTCTTCTTGTTGCTGCTCTCCCTGTCCTTGTTTGCCTTTTTCTTGTTCTTCCCTTGTTCCTTGGAAATGTGATACGATGCATCATCATCACCATCTTCCGAGATACTAGATAGCTCACTAGAAGAAGCATCATAGGTCTTCTTTTCTTCTTGCTTTGTTCTTGCAGCCCTTCTTTTTGCTCTTTCTTCGCGTATGTGCTTTCTTTCTTCTTTTCTCTTCAGCTTCTCATCATGCTTTTGTTGTTCTTCTTTTGCTTTTCTCCTTGCTTCTCTTCTTGCTCTTCTTTCTTTCTTTCTTTCCGCATCGGTGGTCTTGTCATCTTTGAGGGTGGCATTGCTTGCTGTGGACAGTGACATTTCACTGCCACTCCTTGTATCCTCGACAATCACATCATCCTTTGGTTCTCGAACGGGTCTCGAACCTCCTCCAACTTCTATACTTCACGCGGTGAAGCGTATCTGAAGTAACGAGGCTCTGATACCACTTGTAGGATCTCCTGGAAGCAAAGGAGGCCTAGAGGGGGGGGTGAATAGGCCTGTTTAAAAAAAATAACTCAACATTGTGTTAGAACAGAGGGCGGCACTGCCGGCCTACTAGGGCGGCACTGCCGGCCTGCAAATAAAAATCCCACGGTGTTAGGAAATCGTAGTAAATTAACTTAGGTAAAGAAGAGTCCAATCCTGCAAAACAAAGAACATATCCAGTACGAAGACTGGATACCACAGAAAAGTCTCACAAGATTAGATCGGGTTGCCAAACCCTAGAAGAGTAAAACTTTGAGAAATAAACTGCAAGGAGCACACAAGACTCAGAGATTTATCCCGTGGTTCAGCTCACCACAAAGGCTTGCCTAGGTCCACGTTGTTGAGGAAGCCACAAAGGCTTAGGCTTGCCACAAAGGCTTGCCCTACCCTCGTTCTCAAGTCAAGAGAGTAAACTCTTGAAGTGAGGGGTGATTTCTTAGCTGCAAAAACAAGTTTACAAACCTCCCAAGGCTGCCACACAGGATGGCAAGCTCATGGGCGACGCCTAGCCGGCTAGGAGCAAGCTCCAAGAGTAACAAACCCTAGAATCGCCGACCAAACGTGAACCAAATGCTCTTAGACTTTGGGGAACGATGGATCTACTCTCCAATCGAGTTTTGCTGCCTTTTCTCTCAAGGAATGATGGTTGAAATCAAAGATTGCTTGATGAAGGAGGAGCAACAATGGAGGGGAGAGAGAGAGCTCTATTCTGTCTGAGCACGAGGTAAGTCGTCTGAGGTTGGTGATAACCGTTGTGAGGAGCGTCCAGAGGTATATACCTCCCCTGGGTCCCAACGGTCATAAGAGGGCGGCACTGCCGCCCATGATGGGCGGCACTGCCACCCTGGCCAGAGCAGGTTAAGAGGTAAACTGTTTTGCTAGCTGCTTTGGCTGAGAAAGAGGAAGTTGTTTTGATAAGATGAGCATCTGGTTGCACAATTGATCAACAATTCTAGAATTCCCCTTTATAGTGCGGCTTTTCCTAAACTCAAATAAAGATTATAAAACTGAGTAACACGTCCTTGAGTTTGGATCAGCTCCAACATGCTTTCAGAACACCAGCAACCTGTTCATCACTTCTATAGTTTGATCCCCTGCTCATTAACTCGATAAAACTTGTTAGTCTTCTAATTTTGTTGTCATTATCACCAAAACCCACAATAGGGCTTGATTGCACTTACACATCCTCCGCGACTGCAATGCGTTCTTGGTGGATGTTCGCGACCGTTTGCTCTAGGCACAGGAATATGTGAAGCGACACAATGATGCCCATCATCGACCCTTGGAGTTTACCATCGGCGATTGGGCGCTTTTCCGCATTCTCCACCAACCGGCGCAATCAGTGCTTCCTGGACCTCGCAGCAAGCTCTCGCCATCGTATGCAGGGCCGTTCAAGATGGTGGAACACATTGGTCTGGTTGCCTATTGTCTACAACTACCGGAGCACACTAGCATCCACGACGTCTTCCATGTCGAAGTTCTCAAACCCTTTCAGGGCACTCTGCCTGTGGGGGGTCTGACCCCTCGTACCCACGGCGAACTACATGGGCCACGCCACCATAGGCAGCCCAGCCCATAACGATCGACGGCACCCTGCAGAACTCGCCTTGGGGGAGCTCATCATCTGCCGCAAGACGGGTCGGCATGATCCCGAAAATATCGTAGAGTTTGTTAGGAAAGTGCCAGATGTAATCCTTGATGTAATCCTAGTTTCGTAGTTGGTTAGCCAGCCGCCTGGCTAACGTGCAACCTTACGCCCTATGTTATATAAGGCAGGTAGGGGACCCCCTCAAACACATGCAATCATATATGATACCCAGCAATAATCAACAGGACACATGACTAGGGTGTTACGTCACGCTGATAGTCAAAACAAACCAACCATCTCGGGTCGCCCTTTGGTGGACTGCCAAGCAAGTTTAGTTAACACTTGGCGCGCCAGATAGAGGTGTGTGCTTGATCAATGATGGGCCAGATGGTTTGTTTCCCAAGCTCCTTGTTCGACCATGTGCCCGGCCAGGGTAAGGCGTTGGCATCTAGAGACACGGTAATCGAGATTGACAAGACAATTCAGAATGGAGCGGGTTCACCAGGAAACGGATTGTCTAGAGATTGTTCAATTGTGGGAAAGGTCCATCCTTAGTATGTTAGTAGATCCTATAATAAGGCTGCTCATGTGTTAGCTAAAAAAGTCATGAACACACACTAGTCAGAGATGTGGCATGAAATACCGACATGTATGTGTGATTAATTTGGTTTTTGATATGAATGAAAGGCAAGCTTGCCTAAAAAAAGTGCCGACAATAAGTCATATACAAGGTAGGATTTGCTAAATTTTAGGTGCCTGAATTTTAGTTTTCCTTCAGGCAATGATTATTGCATATATTTTGTATTAAAATTGTAGTTTTAGTTTATTGCAATTTTTATAAACACAATCTGTAATTTTTGGTTCCGAGAATAAAATAGTTAGACAAAACCGCAAACCTGAAAAAATCTTATATCTGTTGGCACAAAGACAATTTAAAAATTAAAAATTATTTTTTATAGTCAGACAAGGACAAAAAACAATATGTTATGGTACAAAGATAAATATAAATAACAAATCACAAAAGTAACAATTTACTTGTACTAATTATAGTACAAGAGTGTTGCCTGAAATTATTTTAAAATTCAAACACCTAAAATATAGAAAAAGTGGAATATATATTATACACGATAAGTTGTTTCTTAAAACAATTTCTCCGCAAGAATATCACTCTCTTTATATCCAAATAGGAGTAATGAAAAAATCTGCGTACATTCTAGTTTGTATCAGACAAAAAATTAATCTTTTCGCTATTTATATTAGGAGTTAGGAGCTTAAAAAAACTCAATGTCCACTAGAAGTCTAGAATCATGTCCGATCTGTTCCCTACCTGCCTTTAGTGAATCTCCACAAACAGGATGCATACATATGCGCTCCCAGCACAATTAATTGCCAAACAATGAGACAAATGACCACTTTGCTGCAGTGGCGTACGTGAGACCAGTAGCTAGCTCCAACACAAGGAGTTCGGAACTTTGGACGTGTACAGTAGCAGCAGTGGTGACCTTCTATGCATTTGCCGTTAGATTCGATATAATAAAAATATTTATTTTTTTTTAATTTTGGAGTAAAGGTGCGTGTGCAGGTGAGGGGTGGCCCAGGTTCGATAATGGACATGACTTTAAAGAAATTGGAAGGGGTCAACTCACGCTTTGTTTAATTGGAGAAAATTTTTGGTTTTGGCTAGTATTTTTGTTTTTATTTGGTAATTATTGTCTAATTATAAACTAACCAGGCTCAAAATATTCTTCACGTAAATTACAGATAAACTATATAATTTGTTATTTTTTATCTATATTTAAAATTTTATGCATGTGTCTAAAGATTTAATGTAACGAGAAATCTTGAAAAAAATTTGACTAAACAATGCCTCAATCCATATAGTCCCCGAAACAAACACACGTTAAAGAAATTATAAAAGACAGTTCTGAAAACCATGGGCGGAGCCAAGGCTCGGCCACCCTAGGCCAGTGGCCGGGCTCCCCTGCCAATCTGCCACTAATATGTGAGGGCGCGAGTCTTTAACAGATGACGGTAACCTTTAATATACTACGCTTGCAAGGGTATATGAGCAGCATGTGGCAGGTCGCAGGAGCAATGTTGACCACAGTGCCAAGAATAGTAGCCTGATTTGATTATTGTAGATATGTTTGAATGTTTGATTTTAGCTCATCTTGATATTATGCAATTGACTGCTCAAAAAAAATCTTTTCCATGGAACACTAGTTCGTGCTCTTCTTTTATCTTTATGTATTCGTGTCCATATATTGACGGTTTCAATTAATTGTATTGTTATGTTTGATCATCAACACTGTTTCATGTAGATCTATAGTGCTAGAAATCTTTTTTTTCTTAGTTACTTGTTAAAGATCAATTTTATTTGCTCGTAGTTACCTAAATTAACACATACTCTACCTTCACTCTAAAAAGGTTTAGGACGCAATCTTTATCCAATTTTGCATCCGAGAAAATTGTAGCTTAATTTAATATGTTATAATTTGTGTGTGGCTCTTACCAAAAAATGACGTATTGTCCCGTCTAGGCTCTCTAAAACTTCTGGCTTCGCCACTGCTGAAAACCCCAAATATAATGAAACATAGACAGTATGAGACACTGAATTTTTAGTATCCTTATATGACCTGAACGATAAAGCCCATCATCCTCTTGAGGGAAGGCCATGCATTAAAAAGAATGAAGACTACTAACCTTCGTACAACCAGGAACTGGACCTCACCGTTTGGAAGATGTACACAGCTGAGGCCAATTTCTCGCAACCGTACAAGCATACGTGTACGAGTACGTCCGACCAATTTATTGCAAACGAGAGCCTCTCTGATTGATACAAGTACTAGTACAGTACAGGTAAAAAGGCAATGACTACATATAACCCAAGTACAAACACCGAACCGTATGCATGTATGTCTACCTCTGTCCTCTGATGCCGCTGCAACACACTAGCGCTACGTACCGCGTTGTGTAGCGGCGTTATTAGGCAGACACGTTAACGTCATCGCCCACCACCATCAGGTATTCCGTGTCTGCAGTTGCAAATTGTGTTGCCCTGTGTACCCTGTACCGTGTACCCGGCCAGAAGCATTCTCTCACATTCTCTCTCTCATATTATTATTAACTAGCAAAAATGTCTATGCGTTGCAACAGAAGAACAAAAAAGCTATCGAATCTATATTTATATCTATATCTCTATTACCTAATTATATATCTAATAATATTTCTCTAATATATAATTATGAAAATTTCAGTCCATCATATCTTTATATGTCCGTCGGTCTAAAGATTTATCTGGACTTATATATATATAACCCGTGCTCATACGAGTTAGAATAACTTGCATCTAAACCAATATGAAGTAGGGGTCCTAATATAAATAGATTCCTTACATCCTAAGTATTCTAAATAGAACTCTTAATAGCCAAACAGAAAAAGATAAGAATTACGTTCTTTATTTTGCTCTGCTTTCTTTATTTAGTTAGATGTCAATCCGAGGCAAAAGAAAAATCAAAGTCCTAATATGTGGTTCCTTCTTCTTCTTCTCTATCTAATAATAAAAAGACAAAAGTTCTCGTCGTTTTGGATTTTGGTCGAGCCTAACTTCGCTTGTTTCGGTCCAAATCAAAGTTCTAATATCATTTTTTATATACTTAGTCAAACTTTGATTTGAATATAAAATTACACTTGTTTATTGGAAGGTGAGTATATACTCTTTTTATGCAGGTGAGTATATTTTTAATATAATAAAAAGCTTGGCTGGGAGAATATGGGAAATAAGTCACAATATCACAGCTCAGTATTACCAGATATATATTAATGCTGGCAGTAGTTCCAGCTGTGCACTACTCATGCGCTTTCAAGAAATTATTACGCCAGCCCATTAATTTTTTTTTAACCACTGAGCTGTGAAGTTTTTTTTTTTTTGAACTCCACTGAGCTGTGAAGTTATAGGAGAGAAAAAAAATAGTACAGTAGTAAAAAGCGACCGTACGTAGTTGTTCCTGTTTTAGCGCTTTGAAGCATAGGACCGGACCGAAAATCAAACCGGCTAAGCCGTCGGTTCAATGGTTCAATGGTCCAACCATTAGGAACCGGTTGAACCGCCGGTTCGATTGTTTTGAACCGGACAAATCGAACCGGCCACAAAATAATTGAACCGGTATATATATATATATATACAAGTGCTATTCTACATCCTAGGTGTAGAATACTATTCTACACCAAACACATCATTGAGTATTTGTGTTTCAGTATTGTTCAGTATTTCGTGGTCCTAGGTGTAGTGTTGGATGATACTGAACGATGTTCAGTACTGCTTAGTATTATTTTCAGGTTAGTTTTGACTTGCGGTGTAGAATAATATTCTACACCTATGGTGTAGAATAGCGCTACCATATATATATATATATATATATATATATATATATATATATATATATATATATATATATATATATATATATATATATATATATATATATATATATATATATATATATATATATATATATATATATATATATATGCAATGCAAATGCAACGACATGTTCTTAATATATTATAAACACAAAGTGAAGTAGTGAAGAATATCGATATTGATAACATAGCTTTCAGCTTAACACATAGTTCATAATTTCATATTCATAGTTCATAAAAACAGTCACGGGCTCATGGCTAGCAAGGCAGCAACACAACCTCACAGGTTCTTTAATACAAAAAATAACAACATGCATGATACCGTAATAAACTGGTAACAAAGTTCCAAACAAGTTCATGCTAAAAAGACAATCACGAACACAAACAACATACATTTCCCTCCCCAAGCCGCCCAGCGCCAAAAGAAGCCCTAAAGATGCAATTTCCATGAATACCCCTGAGTAGACCATGTCGTTCTGAACATCCAGAGGGGTAACTTTGAAAAAACTCAAAACATCACCGGTTCGCATAAAACCGCCCGGTTCACTGGTTTGACCTAAAAACCGGCCGGTTCAACCGGTTTTCACCAGTTCGACTGCATTCCGATCCTCTAAGGTGAACCGGACCGGTGAAGGCTCCGTTTCGGTATTTTACCGGTCGAACCGCCGGTCCGGTCCGGTTCGAATAACTAGGCTTTGAAGAGGCGATCATTGAAGTCTGTGTGTCGAGCTATACATACTGGCACATGCATTTTGTCTATCTGACCATTCATCGTATCATCATTGTAGATAGTACTAGGCCGTGTTAAAATGAGTTGTAGAGGGAAAAACTACTGTTATCTTCACACTTAGAGATTGATTATTTTCACACCGAGACACGACATTATATTAATCTATGTAGCTATCACAGGCCATGAGCAAGCAATACTTTTACTCGTGGTTTTTTAGCCTAGTGAATAGGGCGAATTGAATGTTAAGCCTGCAAACATATGGAAATATTTGGAGTCCTACTAATTTATAAACATTATATTAATCCTTTTTCTTTATGATATCTTTCCGTAGCACTTGAAGATATCATGATATCAGTCTAGCTATAGCAGAACATGCGTGTCTATCTCTAGCGGCAGTAATAAATCTATACTTAATAACAAAAAGGTAAAATTTTCACCTTTTTTGTACCTTTTTTTGGTGTATGTGGCTTTCTCTAACTAACTCCGTGAACGTGAAAACTATTTCTGTTCCTCTCTCTCTACGACTCTTCTATTTTATATATATAATAACTTACTAGTTAAGTGCCCGTGCGTTGCTACAGGTTTATATAGAATTTCATAATATATATTCACATGGTTAAAGCATACAAGAAGTATCATGACATGCAACAAAATTTTAAATTGATAATTTCACTGAGTAAATAAATATGCTGCTAGCAAACGTGACTTTTTCAGTTATAGCCTAGCAGGCCTGGCCGAACAGAATAGAGGATTTAGCACCATTATATAAATCTAAACGATATTATCCTATTAAACTTATGTGTGAGTGAAATCATAAGGCGGTTGGGAAGTTCATTGATGATGGGTATAATGTTTTGTATCCACATTGCGTATTTTTCTTCCATTTTACATTTGCTCTTCTTCCCTCTAACCTCCGGCTTGCCACAGCTCACGCATGTGCTCTCGCTTTTGCTTCCACGGGAACTGAAAGCAGTGGTGGAGCCACCGCCCGGCCACCTCGGGCGGCCGGCCGGGCTCGTTAGTGACTCCTAAAAAAATTTTCTTTTATGTCAAAGAAGAGTACTGTAATTTACTAAATACGTTTTACATAATAAAGATTGCCCAGGCTCTTGAAAGCTTCTGGCTCTGCCACTGACTGAAAGGAAACAGTTTTAAGAGTATAATTGGTATGTTGCTGCCAACAACAAAAATTGGTAGTAACAAGATTAAATTAGCAAAAATAAGAAAAATATAGATGAATCTTAGCACTGGTTATTCTCTTAAGTATTCAAATTCACGTAAAAAGAAAGGGTATTAATGAACTTCTAAGCTTGTGAAAGACACTCCCAACCATATGAATGCCAACATTATATTGGCTTCTCTAATTACAGACAACAGATTCATTGTACAGTAGTTACAGGCAGCTCAATGCCAAAAATCTCAAGCATATGGAGTAGGTCAAGCTATCATCAGCTCAGAGTTTGGTCACCATCAGGAAAGCACCTGCAACAATACAAAACATGAAGCGGGTTATAGGAATCACATTTTTTTTCATGAAAGAGCATGAATCACCCCCATAGTCCCGAAAGAAATAGTATCAAATTTGATATTTTTAAATCAAGTTTTTCATATACCATACTTGAGTTGCCATCGGATGTCAGATTGAGTTTTTGGCCATTCAGAATTGTCGTTGTACCATCTGTTGATGTCGGGATCCCGACACTCACCTTTGCTAGTTGCGCACCTCCCTAAGCATTTCAAATGTCAAAGAAACAACAATATAATGCATATCCTTGCAACCAACAATGTAGCCTGCAGAGCATGGCCGGCCGACAGTTTAATTATTGAGAAGCTGTCTTCACAGAAGTGATGAATGCAACTTTGAAAAAGGGGTCCGTTGATTACATATTGTTGGAATGATTTTCTGCAACCTTAACATTGATCCTTTGATCCAAACAAATAGAGAAAGCACAATGGCTTATTTCACCTGATTGGACAACTTAAGCTTTGGATGCAATTTTCACTAAGAATGAAACACATATAAGACACTTGGGCATCCATTCCTATAACAGAACAAAGAATCTCTTCCAAGCTGCATCAACCAAGGGGAGAGTTTCTTCTGAGAACAAGCTATAACATATAAATTTTTGAAACTTGGCTACCTACTGTTACCACTCAATGTCATTGCCTTTTTTTCCTGCCTGATATCCTTTTGTCCTTCAAATTACTGAGCACAGCAGTGGAGCAGCATGGGCAAGTTTAAACTAAAATGGTTAGGGAATTTTGTCAAGAATAGGCTGTGTGACTCAGCAATGAGGTATCTTTGGGGCTCGAGGCTAATAAGGAAACTAAAGCTTCAAAGAAACACATTTAGGTATTGCCTCCTTTCCACTGTTTTTTGGTTGATCCATGTTTAAAGTACCTCATTACTAAGCAAAAATACTGTGATGTATCCCAACAAAGAAATAGGTCACTTGCCTACAAGTAAGGACAGAGCATTGACACCTTTATAGAAGAAGCTGAATCAACCTATAGATAAGGATAGAGCATTGACACCTTTATACAAGAAACTGAATAAGAAATAAATAATTGGTTGCCAAATTCACCATACCACTTTGATTTTTTGGATGCACAGATTGTGTTTGGTAGACAATTGTCTGCTATCCAAATATCTACGCAAATAAGTTCTCTGTCTTTGTGCTCTCCAAATAGCTGCAGAACAAAATGAGTAACATGTTAGTTCTCTAACTATATGCAGAAAGTGTAGGATAACCAATGCATTAGGAGGCCAAGAATAGTGAATAGGTTACATTACATATCAGGGTGAGGGATATACAAATGGAGAGTTAATGATTTTGGTCCTTAAGTGATTCAATATCGGAATCCAATATATACATAAAGTCCCATATTTTGACACTTGTTAGCACGACAGTTTAGTAACGATAAGGAGACTTGCTCCGCCATGTAGGAATAGGCACAATCTGCAATTCACAAAACATGATTTTTTTAACAAATGGAGAGTTACAAGCAGTGAGCGCCTGAGCATCACAAGATCAAAAAAAAATGAAAGATGTTGGCATTGGCTTGTCATTCAGTTAATTTCAGTTTATCACCAAACTGAAACACGTAGTTGGATAACATAGGAACTACAATTATCAAACAAAATTGAAAAGTAAAGTAACAAATGAACAGGAAGACTCTGCCGTCAAAACTTCTCACATGAAAAAGCTGTCACCGTGTGTAATAAAATAAAAAAAAGGAAGACCCAGCACAAGATTACCTCACAGACGGACGCCGACCTTGCTCTTTATCCACTCGTTCGTCTTCCCACCTCCCAGTCGTATCTTTTGTTCTCCAGCAGACCACGGGCGTTCCCCTTCCACGTCAAAACTCTGCTCAGATCTTCATGCTTTCATCATTTTCCTTCCCCTTCCAGATGCCATCCTCGTCGCGTGCATGGCTGAAGGCATGAAGTTGGAAACGGTGAGGATGATGGTTGTGGTTGACGACATCGTGGGCATCGTGCCATCTCAGCATCACACGCATGGGCCCGACATGAATCAAGCTTCCAGCATCGAGATCCTACCTCAGGCAAACGGTCGTTGGGACTAGGACTGGTGATCTATCGTCGACGAGGGGCACAGGCGCGGGCGAGCGAGCTGTCACAAGCGAACAGGCTAGGCGACGCAGCACTACCGAACAGGTCGGAGGTGATGTTCAGCCCCAGATGTCCATCTTGGACATGATCTTCACGATGGCCGATGGTGGAGGCTCCCACCTCCCAATGGCCGCCGCCTCCTCCTCCGCCCAATCCCCATCCAGTACGCAGCAGCTCGCTCGGCTCCAGATCCCACGCCGTGACAGGGTGCCACACCACACCACATGGCGGCGGATGCGGCGCGGCAGGGCCTGTGCGCCCACCGGAGGCGCGGCGGCGGTGTGTCGGACAGCCCCGACCTCCGCCTGCTCCTGTCCTCAGCCGCGTCCCCGACGGCGGCGGGGGCGAGGGAGTGGGGGGCGAGGTGGAAGCTGCCACCCAAGTCGCCCTCGTCATCGACACCATCATTCTACAGCTCGCTGACCTTGTCCAGGCTGGCCGGGCTCGGCGGGCTCCTCGACCCGCATCGCATCCTATCGCTCGGCCGCGTCTTCCCCATCGACCCTGACGCCGACACAGTCCCATCGCTGCCACTCCCGCTCCCTCCTCCTCCGCCGCCGCCGCCGGCTTCCTTCATTGAGGATCCGACAATTATGCCCCGCGCAGAGCAACCGGTGGTGGTGGTGGTGGCGTCGGCGGTATTACCATCGGCCACGGTGGCGCCACCGCCGCCAGTGGTGGCCATGCGGGAGGAAGCGGACGCAGCGGCTGCCGGCTGGCGTGCTAGATGTGAGGCCTGGTGGTTTGCACGGGTCGCGTCTGTGCATGTGGGGCCCACCTGTCAGCGCGAAGGAGTCGAGGCGATGCTTGGTCGCGGGCGGAGCGAAGGAGTCTGTGGACGATTGTTCTTCGTATGTTTTAGTTGTATAAGAATAAGATAAGAAGACGTAGGCCTTCTTGAGATAACCAGGATAGGTATGAATCAAAATGCTAATCCAACACCAGTTCTTAAGGTAACATATATATATAGTTGAAATTCTAATCTAAATATGATTGATTATTGCACGTAATAAGCGCTCTCATATGTACGCTAATTTTTCTCAGTGCCAAGCATAGCTAGGAGTCCTTTTCCAAATATATTCTCCGATCCTAAGTAAGTTGAATAGAAATCTTAATCCAGATAGAAAAGGAAAAAATAGAAATTAGACAATTATCTCATTATCTTTGGCCTTTTTTTGTTTTTCTATCTTTTTCTTTCTCTGATTTTTTTATGTGAGCATTCAAATTTCTCTAGCTTAGAGCAAGAGAGAATTGTCCGTCATGCACAAGGTTACCGTACATGCGTCCTCATCCATCTTGCACAGGAGTACCATCCATTATCTATATATGTTATTTCTTCTTCAATTTATTTATTTTTTCGGATGTCTTCTTTTTACTAAATTTTCTTGTCCTTTTTTCTCTCGATCCAAACCTGTTCAACTAAATGAAAATAAAAAAAATGATACATGAATAATATTACAATAACAATAAAAATCTAATCCTAGGCGCTCCTGGTAGAGCAAAAGCTCAGGTACAACACATATACACACAAAGTAATAAAGCAAACAAAAAACCACCTATGAGTTTGTGAGAATCGAACACCTTCTCACTTTTCTAATAATTCTAAATAGATATGTTACGCAAGCAGCATGCAACCAAGGTGGCGCACAAGTACCGAAGCTTCCACCCGGCCCCATCGACTGTCACGCTTTGGAAGATTCACAGGTACCCGAAGAGAAGAGCACATATAGCTGATCATATGCAAGCTCCATCCCCTTTCAATATATGCCACATATGTGAGATTCGTCCCACTTCAACAACATCCCGGGCGGTCGATCTAGCTCCTCCATGAGTGACGACACAGGAGAGATCAGTTGTGGGCCGGCATAGAGAGCTCCATCACAAGTGGCTGGACGTTCTCAGCGGGTGGAGCAGGGAGGTTACTGGGCGGTTGCATCCTCTATGGTGAGCAGAGTAAGTGGGGGCAGCCATGGTGGGCGGAGCTTGCAGGCTGTGTTGTAGCTGCTCCTCGACGACTGGAACAAAGCAGGCGACAACGGTCATAGCGGTGGCTTTTGTGGATGATATTAGCTTCTGTGGATGAACGAGCATAGTCCTCGTTAGTGCGACCATGTCTAAGAAGAGACAGATTTGTTGTATGACTAATAAAGACGACAAATATTGAGCCATCGTTGTCATCAAGCTGATAGCGCGTGCAATAGAGAACCACCTGTTCATGACTACTCTGGTGAAGGTGAACAACTAAATAATGTGTTCGTAGGTGCATCGAGGGTGTCAATACATATTGTCATTTATGTTGTCGATAGATATTATCATTGACGGATGCAAAGATAGAAGAACTGTGCGAAAGATGTTTTAACATCTTAAGAGTGAAAATAACTACCCGTTGCAACACACGGGCATTTTTACTAGCCACAGATAAAATACAAATGTTTTGGTTTATTTAGTGTGTGAGTGCTTCTTGTGGATGTATAAGTATATAGTTTTCTATAAAAAAAAACTATTTGTGTTGTGGACTATTTTTAGCATTTTAAGGCATTATGATATAAATGTAGCTACAGGCCACATATTTCTATTAGTAATGATTAATATAGTGGTTTAACTTGTGGAAGTCTCTATGGATATGTGTAAGTTTGCATCGAATATTATTATGTCTAGCATATACAAACATACTTATTTAAAAGACTCATTTTTTGCATTATCATTTTATATATAGAACTTGGAGAAATTATGGCATCACTATATCTAGCTATAGCCGCAGACCATATGTATGTTTATCTCTAATGGCAGTAACATACTGTAGCCAAAGTTGATTGAATGAATCATTTCCTAAGAATTACTACTAATTGATAAAACCTCGTTTCTTTACACTGTCTTTTTTGTAGCACTTGAAGATATCAAGATATCATGATATCAGTCTAGCTATAGCAGACCATGCATGTCCATCTCTAGCATCAGTAATGAGTTATAGATAAGATGTAAAAATTTTAATTTAGTCTGTGAACTTCTCGTGGATATATCCAAATATTTTTTACCAAATATTTGTTGGACTATTTTTTTAGCATTTTAAGACATTTATGACATCAATGTATGATTTGACTTGTGAAGTCTCCATAGGTATGTATAAGTTTGCATAAATTATTGAATACTAGGTCTGCAAGCATATATAAACATATTAGGAGTCCTACTTATTTAAAGGACTCATTTTTTGGCATTGATGTCGATCTAGCTATAGCAGACCATACATGTACCTCTAGCATTAGCAACACATAAATTGTAGATAAAATACAAATATTTGATTTAGTTTCAAGCATATCTTTTTATGTTCTGCTCATGATCAAGTTACAACCTAAGATCTATGACTATATTTATGTTAATTGTTCGTATTTTGTTCATTCCATCAAAAAAGAACTATACAGTTTTTTGGAATATATATTTTTAGCACTTTATAAAGACATTTATGGCATTAATCTAGCTATAGTCCATGCAGTTCTATTGCTACTGAGGGCAATGAATGTAGTGGTTTGGCTTGTGAAATGTCGATATGTATGTGTAAGTTTGCATGGATTATTATATACTAGGTGTGCAAGCATATACAAACATATTACAAGTCCTACTTATTTAAAGACTCCCTTTTGCATTGTCATTTTTTATATGTAGATAGAACTTGGAGACATTATGGCATCATTACATCTAGCCATTTTTATTCAGATAGAACCTGGAGACATTGTGAGATCACTACATCTAGCTATAGGCGCAGGACATGTATAGTATCTATACTGGCAGGACTTATCTAGTAGCCACAAAAATAAATGTAGCAGATTTTATAATATTAGTTTATATGAATCTGTTCTCCAATGCAGATGACCATATTTTTTTAGTAGCAACAACATACGTAGCCATAAATGTAGTAGATTGATTTATAATATTTTTTTCTCCAAGATACGCTTGTATGACTCAAATACTCTAGTTGTAGATGGCCTATCTTATATAGACAGTGATACTAATATAGTAAAACCTTTGCTTTTATAGATAGAAATTACTAATTAGTGTACTTCCTACATAATACATCTTGTTTTATGATCAACAATATCAACACATAATTGTGTATCTGTTAATTGTGTAGTCCTGGATAGAACAACAACCATGACGTCTACCAGTAATTCAATGGCCTGGCTTTTTCATGCATTTCGCCTGCTTTCTTGTGTGAGGCTATTGTGACCAAAACATATAGTGAATCAGGTCCAAGTTATAAAAGAAATTTAAAAGTTACTACTAGAAGACACTAACAGAAGAACAGAAATTTTTGGAAGCACTTAAAGAAGAGTTACTACTGCTACCACTAGAGGACAGTAACAAACTAATAGATAGAAGAAGAAAAAGAATCTTGGACCAGCTAACGACGTGGATGCAATGATGATTACCAAGAGTTAATTTGTTGGCCACTGTCCTCTTCTACAAACTAACATGATAATGGACGTCGCATTGCGTTCCCTAGCCGCAGATGGTGTGTGGTCTACAGGGGCTAGAGTAGACGGTGGCCAACCGCTAGGGTTGCTATGCCTACTCGACGAGCCAAGGAGATAGAGATAGAGATACATATAAAGATAGAGATAGAGACGGAGAGATGTTGCATCTCTAGCGCGGCAGGCCGATCGTCGCATACATCCATGCACGGAGGGGGAGTAACGCCACCATGATTTGCGGCTGGCACACCACAAGAGGACGACAAAGATGGTTAGAGCTTACCATGGTTTCTTGTAGATTGAGTCATCGTGTGTTGCTGTGTGATCTGGCTGCAGCCGCAGCCAGATCCATCGTCCTCTAGTATTTTTTTACATCTAAGCCCTTGTCTTATGGACTATTCCTAATCAAGCACTTCAGCTATTAACCTATCCACTGTCACCACCAAAGTAAAAAAGTGAGAAATTTAAAGAGTTTGCTCCACTTGCTAATTTTTAGTGTTCCGCAAAAATAACCTAACAAGTGATAGAAACCATGTTCATATATTCTATAATGACAGCATCTAACTATGTTCCACCAATTTCTGAAATGTTACGGAACATAGGACTAACATATCTAAAGTATACGAACATGACTAAGTTTTCCAAGAGGCAAACGCCTATGCCTATGAATCCAAGAACGGCTCTTGTCATATACAACATCCTATAAGAAGAGCATCTAATATATGTTCTGCTAATTTTAGAAACTTTGTGGGATATAGAGCTAACATAGACGACGTAGTTATTATGAAGACCGTTTCTCTTCGATCATGCAAAACTGATACTAAAAGTATATCATAACGACAACTAACGGATCCCCGTCATGTGCTCTCATCACATCAGACTACTAATAAACATAGCAAATGGAATGTGTTACTACATCAGTCCGAGCAAATTTGCCTGCCACGACATCGGTACGCTGCATGGTTTCCCATGCAAGATATAACGCTTCGTATAGAACACGTGTCGAAACGACATACGCTCGCTTTGGCGGGAGTTTTTGAACAACTCTAACTTCAGATCTGTTCCGAATGTCAGAACAAGAAATGGTTCATCGTGTGAAGCTCCTATGTGCGTGTGCGGGGGTCATTTTAAAATTGCAGAGGTGAAGCCTCCGTTCCGCAACTTCTCACGCTAAAAAAGCGCCATCTTCTATAACTTGGTTCGCATATATCAGGATTTAACGATGTTGTAAACGCTATATTTTTCCTTTTTCTCACACACACCGTCATATTCCCACCATTTCTCTAGTTGGGCAGTTCTTATTTTCCCTAAAAGCTAATAACAATAATTACCAGCCAGATGGATCTTACCTAGGGACCTGTTTCTAAATTTAGAATTCTAAACAGAAAACTTAGAAAAACCACCATGTAAGAGCCTATTTAAACCACACTTTGGACAGAGATCTTTCCCACAACACAACACCATCTCAGAGCAGAAGAAGAGCCTTCTCCTCCCCTCGAAAAAAAAGAGAGGAGAGCCTTCTCTTCTCAAGAAGAAGAGGGAAGAAGAAGAAGAAGAAAGGCAAAAGGCCTTCCTTTCGCTTCCAAAGCGAAAGGTACGTGTGGACTCCACTCCACTTATTTTCTCCATGCGCTTAGCTTTCTCGTATAGTAGATAGATCGGTCAGTCAGTCATACTAGAGAGATATATAGGTAGGGGTAGTAGTCAGGAGCCAGGAGACGAGAGTCTGGCCTGCTGTGTGTTTTTTTTTTTTTTTGATGAAATGGCCTGGCCTGCTCATACTCGTGCGTCGCTTCACTCTCTCTCAGGAGTAGATTTTATTGAGAGTGTGCAGTGACAGTATTTTATTGCGAAATTTTTTTTGATGAAATGGCCTGGCCTGTTCAGACTCGTGCGTCTATTCACTGACAGTATTTTATTGCGAAATTTGCTTATATTTGAGCCGATCGATCATCTGTTCATCCTCTCTCTCCGCCGAGAGTGGAGTGGAGTCCGGAGAGGCAGACGAGACGAGACCGACGGACGAATGCTTCCTTGGCATGCCGCCGTCCCTGTTCTTCTCCTCCCTCCCTGATTTCAGTGCTCTCTCTCATATATACCAGATCTGAAGGCCCGCCAGACTCACGCAATTCCAATCGGAGACCTAACCAGCCGGACAGCATGAGTCGCCAAGATATCCTCAAAGTCCAGGTGAGTTTATGGAAATGTTTGCCTGCCTGTCTTGTTTGCTTGCTTGCTTCAGTTCTTCCCAACTCACGCATTCGATGATGTTTTTGTTTTATTATTATTTCTCCTAATCCGTTTCCGTGACGTTTTTGTTTTTCCTCTGGCTGTCTACAGACCCTCGAGCTCAAAGTTCCCATCCACTGCGACGGGTGTCTGAAAAAGGTCAAGAAGATTGTTCAAAAAATTGATGGTAAGTTGCTGGAATTAGAACGATCTTTTTAAAACTGCGAATTAATTACTTCCCTTTTTTGTTTTTGTTTTTGTTTCCGTTCTTTTGTGTTCGTCTTCTTCCCTGTGCTGCTGCTAGGGAAGGAGAGTGAGATGAGGGTGTGTTCAGTTCAGCAGGAGAGGCCGAGAGGCTGCTCTCTGATCTTCCCCGTAAATACCTTCTTTTTTTCCTCTCTCGTTTTCTTCTGTTCTAAGAGAAATGCATCTGCTGGAATGGTTTGTCGTGCAGGTGTGTACCAGAGCAGCGTCGACGCGGCGCTGGGGAAGGTGACGGTGACCGGGCTGATGGACCCGGAGACCGTCATCACCAAGATCCACAAGTCCGGCAAGCCGGTGCGCGTCTGGGGAGAGAAGCCTGGCGTTCCCCTGGAGGTCCAGCTTGAGAACCTGAAGCTTAGCAGCGGTGGGAACGGGAAGGGCCAGCAGCAGCCCAAGGACGATGCCGGCGGCAAGGACCAGGGCCAGGGCAAGCAGCCCAAGGGTGCTGGAGCGGGCGGTGGTGGCGCCGCTGCCGGCGCCGGCGGTGCGAAGGAGGCGAAGATGGTGGCACCGACGCCGCAGCGCTTCGAGCAGATGACGACGCTCCTACCCATACCCATGGGCGCTGGCAAGATGCCGATGCCGATGCCGTTCCCGGCGGCAGCGGGGAAGGACCCCAGGATGGTCAAGTTCGACCTCCCCAATGGCGACGAGTTCGGGGACGACGACAACAGCGGGTTCGGCGATGAGTTCGACGAATTCGACGACATCGATTTCGAGGATGACGGCCTCGACGACGACCTCAACCTCGACGACGACCCCGCCATGATGACGATGCCTATGGGCGGCAAAAAGGGTGGCGGCGGCGGCGCGCAGCAGCCGCCGCAGAACGGCAAGGGCGGCGTCGGCGGCGCCCCGGGCGGCGGGAACCAGCCCGGGCAGGGCAACAAGGGCCGCGTCCCCGCCGGCGCCGGTCTCGGCGGGCCCATGATGGGCGGCATGCTGCCGCCGGCGTGTGGCATGACGATGAGGCCGCCCCACATGACGGGCGCGGGCGGCGGCGCCGGTTTCCCCGGCATGGGCTCAATGGGTGGCGGCAGGCCCCTTGGCGGCATGCCGATGGCGATGGGCCACCCCGGCATGGGTGGCGCCGGCATGCAACCGGGCAGCGGCAGCGCGCACGGCAAGCCGGCTGGCGGGATGCCGATGCACCCCGGCATGGGTAGCGCCGGCATGCACCCGGGCAAAGGCGGCGCGCACGGCAAGGCAGCTGGCGGCATGCCGATGGGCGGTATGCCTGCTCCTGGGTTCTTTCCAGGCGGCAGCATGCCGGCCGGCCAGGAGATGCTGGCCATGTCCCAGCTGCCGCACGGCCACCACCATGGCCACGGCCACGGCGGCCAGGCGTATCCACCGCCGCCAGCGAGCGGCTACGGGTACGGGTACGGCCGGCCGCCGATGCTGCAGTACCCGCCGCCGCCGCCGCCGTACTACTACGCGATCCCGCCGCAGGATAACTTTTTCAGCGACGAGAACCCCAACGGGTGCTCGGTGATGTGAGGCGAGGAGGTCGGTCGCCGGCAGCCTGCTGCTAATGCATGCTCTCGGGAGAAACTGAACCAGCAGAGTTATGGCCATCATTGAACATGCTTAGTAGTGTGCTTGCTTGCTCTAAACATCAAGAAGCCATTTTAGAGGTTGCCTCTCGTAGGAGATTAGAACCGGTAGAAGAGTGGATGGAAACAAAAGGGATTAATTGTCTTGAGCATAGGATCGATAAGTTTGGGTCGTATCTTATGGAAATAAACCTATCGGTTCTACTAAAACAATCATTACATATTTGAAATACTTTGACGCTTTTGCTCATTTATTTAACTGAATTTCGTGATTTTTAAAACCAGATCTTGGTTCATTCATGCTACACACGATTTCTTGGCCCATCTCTCGTATTCATATTTAAATCCTAGGGAATCATAAGAATGGTTTTGTTAGAAATGGGTTAATAAGCCATCTCAATGGTACTCTCATCTTGGGAGTGTTTTGAGTATGTTCATTTATCTTATAAGTCGTATTTTTTCTATCAGCCAACAATGTTTTTCTTTCACGATAAACCAGCGAATAGTATTTTCAGCTATGACTTTTCAGATCAGCGAACAGGCTTGGGTTGCTAATGAAAGAATCCAGTAAAAGAATATTAGATGGACATGTAAGATGATGGAATGACAAAACAACTACAATTATATAGGGATGCTTTGTATTTTTGATGGATTGAAGATAGTAATTGCACTTATTTTAAGGTGATGTGCACAGGTTGCATGAAGAAATTTAAAGTAGCGATGTTGTGTCATTTACTGGGAATGATGTTGATAGCTTGTATGTTAAGATTGAAAACTAGTGGACAGATGATGTGGTATTTAGTAACATATGACGTAGATAACCTGCATACTACGATAGAAAACTAGTGAAGTTTATTGTTATAAGATATACAGATATATCATAACAAGAATTAGTAGTCAAAGATATGCTACTACAAGACCGTACCAAAAATCAAAGATGACAAGTATCCTTGACCGAATGGCGTGCAGGTTTATTAACTACAAACCAAAGGTTTGCCAACATTACTACAAAAAATATATATATGCCATATTTTCGCAAACTCTATCACGCGATGGATCACATATGAGTTCAACATGCGACCCATCCGTGCACCGCTCACTAGGAGGAAAAAGAAAGTGTTAGGGTCTCAGGGCACTCACCGGCGGTTGTCGAAGAAGCTTTGGGGGTGCCAGTCATGACACATCGTGGTGGCGAGCAAGATGGCGGCAGGAGATGGCAAGCGGGCGGGGCTATTGGCGGGGGAGTCATGATGTGGGTGATTAGGGGAGGACAAGGTCTAGGCCTCTAGGGGCAGGGGCAGGAGACGGGTGATGTGCATGGCGAGGTGGCAGGTGGTGGAACCTGGAGCTGGAGGGGGGAAGAGGTGCGAGGATAGCTAGGTCTCGTGCTCCTTAAATGGGACCCGTCGCGTGCTATCTTCTTCCCATTTTCCCCCCAAATATTAAACTCTCGTGGTCGAATCGAACACTAGCCACACTACTCAGTTAAACAGGACTAGATTAATTTAGGTGTGACAAGTAGTGTAACCAAACTCTTTAAGAGCAGGTATAATAATGGGCTTATAGCCAAGCTAATGCTGATGTGGAGGAGAGAAGAGAGGAGAGAGATGATAGTTCGGCTCTTATATAAGCACCAAACTAGGCACGGATGCATAGGTAGTGGTGGGTCCAAATAGCAAGTGTTGTGAGAAAGAATAGGAAAGAGAAGAGATTTTAGAGAAAGTATAAGACAACTTATTGTATAACTTGGCTCTAATCACTTGGCTCTATTATTGATCTTTCTCTAAACACGCCATAATGATCTGGCAGGCGCCTGACGTACCCAAGGCCTAAAAATCTCCTGGCGACTAATGATCTAGCGCCGTAGCGGACCGGAGGACCGAGAGTGACGAGTGGTTGTGATGTCAACTCTGTTGTCTCAGTGTCTGCGTCTGCATGCAAATGCACATGCACATGCATGCATTGCACGGCCGCCGCTGGAGCAGCAACCATGGTCGCCGTCGGCCGGCATCTTTCCTTGCAGTCAGCGACCAGAGCACAGCGCGTACATTCGATCGCTATCGAGTTGTTTGTTGTACACATATATACACGCTTTGTGGTCCAGCAGGTAATAAGCAGGTTAGCTGTGCCATGCATGTGCTCAAGTGTTATGTGTACTACAACCACCTTCCGCTTCCATTCGATCGATCTGCTGCACGCTTTGACGTGAACACATATGCATACTATATTTTCCATAAACTCAAACAGACTTAAGTTAGTTTGACTCTGACCAAACTTAGCGTTGAATCTTTTCTGGGACAAAGGTAGTATATCATGCATGCTTTTGTGTACTAGGATTAAAGTTTGGTTATACATAAAGTATAGTCACATCACATGTCATCCAAACATGACCAATGGCTGGACTATTTTTTTTTATTTTGTTATACTCCACCTAAGGGACTGATGGATTATAATTATCAACTAGCTAGTCTACTAGTTGATAGAATTAAGTGTTAGGTGACTAAAATAAATCCAGTCTCGTGTTGTTTAATTTGGGTATATGGACTAACAGTCTATTTTAGCCTCCCTTTGCCAGCAAGTATACTTGTTAGAGACTGTTTATTGGAAGCCTTGGATTAAAAAAATAGTGTATTGGAAGTCGATGTTGATAAAGTTATAGTGATCTTGTACCATACATCACAGTTTCCCAATCTATTTGAATTGAATTTATAGTCATAGATATTATTTAGCAGCATAACTTAAATTGTTGATGAGTTATCGATTTACTTGTTAGAGTATAATGATGTTTTTTTATAGCAACACATGGAAATATTATGTTTGGCCCTGTAAATAGCCTGCCAGGGCTCTCTGCTTGTACTCTTCATCTTCTATATTAATAGAACTGGTGCACAGTCTCGTGACCATTCCTTCGAAAAAAACCACATGGATATATGTACTAGTATACAATGATATGACTATGATTTTGTTCTGTCTCTTGATCGATGAGTAGGTGTGTCCACGTTAACGTCTTGTGTCGTTGTCAAAAAATGTGTTGTGGTTGCAAAACGATTGCGTCGGCCTAGTCACTTATTGGTACGTACGTACTAATCCTGAACATACAAGGCCCACTTATTTGTGAGCAGGCCCCATCCGGGTGATGCAGCTGCGGCGCCCAAGGCCAGGGAGTCCAAGCACAAGAGTAGCTGGGCCTGATTGGGCCGAATGCGCTGCCTGTATTGAGAAGCCTAAGAGTGAGTCAGATAATATCCTCTCAAAAAAAAAAAAGAGTGAGTGAGATAATAAGTAGGAGGAGTGAAGCCTGATGGGGTAAGAATTTTGTAACCCTAACTAGTTTTTATATATACTCCCTCCGTCCCTGAAAGCTGTAATTTAATTTCTAGAGTTGTACTAAGTCAAACTTTTAAAACTTTAACCAAATTTATAGAAAAAAACACTAAGATTTATAGTTTCAAATTAATACCATTAGATTTATCATTGAATATATTTTCATAAGATACTCATTTTATGATATACATATAGATAATCTTTTCTATAAAGTTAGTAAAAGTTAAACAAGTTTGACTGACACATTGAAGCTTTAGCGAGTATTTGGTAATAGACACGGCACTCCACCGTCGTACCTCTTCCCGATCTCCGTTTAATTAGCGGCTTCTTCGTTGCTGACATTATTCTATTTGGAGACATGATTTGATACGATGCGTGCGTACGTACACATGCAGAGGCCCATGATGCCGAGAGGAGAACGTGCATACAAACAAAAGGGCCCAAACTAATTGCAAAATGACTGGGCCTGGCCCAGCATGGATCCACATATCAAACTAACAGCGCGGTACCGGTACGTGAAAACAAACCATGCTCTTTTCATAACACAAATGCCTTGTTTAGTTGGTAAAGTTTTTGGATTTTGGGTACTGTAGCACTTTTGTTTGTTTGTGGCAAATATTGTCCAATCATAGACTAATTAGGGTCAAAAGATTCATTTTGCGATTTACAGGCAAACTGTATAATTAGTTTTTGTTTTCGTCTAAATTTAATACTCCATGCATGTGCCGAAAGATTCGATGTGACGGGGAATCTTGAATTTTTTTGGAAACTAAACAAGGCCTGTCCAAATCGCGATCGGTCGCACTGGTGTGCGACCACTCGACGCAAGTCGGCCCATGCACTAAGCGCGGGTGCAACCGGCCCACGTGCACGTGTGTCTGCCTGCCACCGGAGGTGAAGAAGAGGAGGGGGTCTCGCTCGTCGATGCCAGGTCGGAGACAAAGAAGAAGCCAGTGGTGACTAGGGTTCCGGTGACAGCGAGGTAGGTTTTCTTCAACTATTTCGACGGGCTATAGAAGGGCTAGCTGGGGTCATGCAGGGCGACCATGCGGTGGGGAAAGAGGCCAGACGATTTAGGGGCTTGGTGGTGGTAGTGGCGGCCGCGCAAGGTTAGGGCGGGGGCACCACGGCCAGAGCTCAAAGCTCAGCATTGTTAGCGAGCATAGACATAGCGGAGCTCCAGCGAGAGAGGGAAAGGAAGAAGGCGGCTGTCGCGGGCGTTATGCCCGCAGCGGGGCGGTGGCTAGCAGCGGGTGCAAGGGAGGAGGAGGAACAACGGCGAGGGCGAGGGCGAGAGCGAGGGCGAGGGCGAGGACGAGGGGCAGCGTTGGCAGCATAGGAGGAATCCAGCGTGCGATAACAATGTCTCTTTTAAAATATTTTTTAAATAACGCCCTAGGTATAAGAATCACGGACTTTTGTATCCATATAGAGCACACAAGACGACTAAAAAAACATTCCAAAGAAAATACTTAACCACAAATTAATTTTCTTTTCGAAACATAGCACAAAAGCGCTGCTCGCACGTACGAACACGCACTGTGATGTTATTCTAATTAGCGTCTTCGAGAGAGTGATAGTACGTCACTACCCTAAAAGAATAGCGATGTTTCTTCTTAAAAAAATTATTTTGTCTCTCATTCTCTTCGACTTTATTCTCATTTTGAGTTCCGAGCTGCAACAACGCTGTCATAGCTGAAAATACCGTTGACTCATTTATTCTGAGAGAAAAACATTGTTGACTGATAGAAAAAATACGGCTTTAAAATAAGCGAAGCAGCGTACTTCTCTCATAATAGGCGTACACAATAGCTACATATTATAAATTGAGTCAATCTCTCGTCACTTTTTCATACGGGATTAATCGTTTACTGCACTGATATTTGTTATGGGTTTTTTGAGGTAACAATTAAATCCAACATGCATATATAGTATACACATATACTCTGTAGCTAGAGAGCTGTGCGTGCTGTCTTCTCCCAAAACGAAATATCGCATGCCCATGTATAGACAAGTTTAAAGATCGTACCGATGCGTTTTTTTAGCCTTGTTCTGAGGAATGCTTGCAAGGTACTACCACCGCCTCGTCTATATAAAAACTAATGTCTTATAAAAACGTACATCATTTAGCAATGCAACAAACTGAGATTGTCACCTTCATCACGCACATTACGTGTATTACGAGGTTTCTTCACGTGTCAAAGTTGCATCGTCGTTTGAGATCTCAGTATATGCTAGGCCGGGGCCGGGTCTTGTGAGTTCAGTTGAACACACATGCAACACTACTAGACTCACGTTCTTTAACAAGTGCATAAGACACCCGGCAAAGGCTTATTTGCACTCGGCAAAAGGCTTTGTCGAGTATCACACTCGGTAAAAAATACTCGGAAAAAATTGATCGGTAGAGGCCGTTTTGCTGAATGCCCACTCGGCAAAAAAAAGGCCATCACGACACCCTGGCCGTTACCTGGTGCTTTGCCGAGTGTCACGTGACTAGACACTCTGCAAAGAGTTTTTATATATTTTTTTAGAAATTCCTTTGCCGAATGCCGACTGATATAGCACTCGGCATTGTATTAATTTTCTTTTAATAGTATACTTTATCGAGTGACCAAGCTATGGCACTTGACAAAGCTAATTTTTTTAAAAAAAATCTTTATCGAGTGTCTCCCTAGCACTCAGCAAAGCTAGAAAACTGAGGTCCCAGTCGTCCAGTTTCCAGTTTTGCTGAGTACCATAACCATTGTGGGTGTCGCCCATTAAAGAGCTTTGCCTAGATATGAAACGACAAGCACTCGGCAAAGGGTGTCGGTGTGACCTGAGTAAGCTCTTTACCGAGTGTTCTTGTTTGTCGAGTGCTCAACACTCGGCAAACAAGAGCTTTAACGAGTGCCTTTGTCTCCCGAGCGTCTGGCACTCGGCAAAGCTTTCTTTACCGAGTGCTATACTTGACTAAGTGCGGCACTCGAACAAAGAGGTGCTTTACTAAGTGCCCAACATTTTGCATTCGACAAAGATGTTGTGTGCGGTAGTGCAGGTACGGTATCCCCCTGCAGGAGAGTTCCTCACGCCATACATGTCCATGTCCCTCCACAAAATGATGAGGCCAAAGCATGCCCTGCCACCTTTGCATGGAAGCTGCTGCAGCAACACCCGGAACCTAAAAGGGTGCCGATCGACATGCGAAATGGTACGGGAACATCCTTGATGCAGGCATGGGGGAGTCGTTGGCCCTATAGAGTCGCGGTGAGATTGGCAAGTTAGAGATAAATGATCTTAGGCTTACCTTTATGGAGTTTGTGTTTAAAGTATACGATTTTGTAATAAGATTGTTCATGTGTTAGCTAAACAAGTCAAACACGCACTAGTCGGAGATGTGACATGTGTAATACCGACGTGTGTGCGTGATTTAGTCTTGTTTGAGGTCCGGCTGTTTTGATATGAAATGAAGCCAAGCTTGTCTAAAAAAAACGACAATATGTCGATATACAGGGAATATTATACACGATAACGTATGGGAATGCATGTTTCGGGTCTCCCCAAGAATATCACTATCTTTACAACCAAATAATACGAGTAATAAAAAAAATCTGCGTACATTCAAGTGGGCATCAGACAAAAATAATTTCGCTATTTATATTAGGAGTTAGGAGCTTAAAAAACACTCAACCTCCACTAGAATCATGTCCGATCTGTTCCCTACCTGCCTTCAGTGAATCTCCACAAACAAGATCCATATATACATATACCTTTTCAGAAAAAAAAAAGATCCATATACAAATGCGCTCCCAGCGGCCAGCACAATTGCCAAACAATGAGACAAATGACCACTTTACTGCAGTGGCGTACAATGAGAGTTTGGAAGTTTGGACTTGTATGTGTATAGTAGTAGGTGGCAGGGTTGTGCCTCCGAATTCAGCTGCTGCTGGTGGTCTCGTCGCTAGGGTTCGCCAAGTGCCGCCCATTGCGCTTTACCATACTCTGAACCAGCCGTGGCCCTCAGTTGTTAAAGGGAGACCTAACCTAGTGCTTTCTGTAAGTACTGGCGGTCCCTCGAATCATGATAGTAGTTCAGTCTGAACCCTGTTCACTTCGGATGGTTGGGACTTCACATTCAGGTACTCCACTAAAAGACACCTTTTTTCTCATCTTCTTCCCTCACCAAATGATATAATAAAGGTGGAAATATCAAGCATATACTACAGCAAGTTTTAAATTATAAGTCATTCTATACTTTTTTAATAAATAGATTTTAGTACATATCTAGACATACATATATTATGTTTAGATACACAGTGAAGAAAGTACTACTGTTTTTGAGGAAAAAGTAAGTACTATTGTGATTTTTACCGTTCGTCCACTTACAGAAGCAAACATTTTTTATCCATAAAACATGCATGGTCACGTGTCAGGCCTTGTTTAGTTCCGAAAAGATTTTGGATTTCGATATTATAGTATTTTTGTTTTTATTTGACAAATATTATTTAATTATGGACTAACTAGGCTCAAAAGATTCATCTCATGATTTACCGTCAAACTGTGTGATTAGTTTTTGTTTTCGTCTATATTTAATGCTTCATGCATGTGCCGCAAGATTTGATGTAACAGGGAATCTTGAAAACTTTTTGGCTAAACAAAGCCTCAGTTCGCTCCATATATAAACAAAAATCGGTGGGCAGATCCTTCGTGTGTGTTTGTTTGCCTACAATGCAACCTGCTATGTTTGTTTACAGTGACCAGATAAGCGAGACTGGAGATGATGTTTATTTGCCTAGTTTATATGGAACTCATCCAACAAAAGAGTCAGAAAACAACTACAAATTAAACGGCTTAAAAAAGGCCTAAGAGAGCCCAGCGTGTGACCAAGTCTATGAGAAACGAAAGGCTCACAGGTGCTTTAAGCACCATGCATGCGGCCAAGCTCCACATTGGTCCAGGCAAATAAACACACGCTCAGTTGCACCGGGGAGCCGGACCAGTTCTTGGCTTTGGTTCAGGGCAAACAAAGAGCGGGCGTCCCACGGCCTGTAAGAAATGAAAGTCCTGATGTGCATGCAGGCTCCATGCTAGATCAGACATATATATATATATATATATATATATTCATTGACATTTCCGAAAAGTCTCTAAAAATTCAGATAAATTTTACTACGGAACAAAGGGGAGGACGACGCTGGATCAGCGAGCCTGTGATAGTACGTACTCCTCTCTGAAAAGGCATGGCATTGTTTCAACCAAAACGCATGATTGTCAGAACCTTTTCCCTACAACATCCTAATGCCATCAGGACAGGCCTTTAAGAGTTGATAGAAGCAACTTCTAGGCTGATGCTGATGTGATGAGTATATATCATATGTGGCCCAGACCAGGATGCTCCAAATCCACACGTACCCCACACGTCGGGCCCTCACCAACCAGCGGTCTAGCAGCCCATTTCAACGGTCCCGTTTGGATCTCAACACGTCGGGTCCACACTACCTCTTCTTGACCGGTATATATCAGGTCCAGTTTGGATCTCAACGAATTTCAAGAATCTAGGGGGGGGGGGGGGGGGGGGGGATCATAGAATCCTGTTCATCAAAAAAATCATAGAATCCCAAAATCACAGTATTCACAGCACTGCAAATTTCAAGAATCACGCATGGTATGTTTACTTGTTTAGCGTAGCTTAGACTCTCACTCTGCTAATGGCTCTAGCAGTGGAGCCAAAGGAGCCACAACAAACAAAACGACCAAGGTGGAGAAACACTTGTGTAAGGATTGGAAAAGAGCAGGAGCCGCTTTGCATGTGTGGACTATGAAGGCGAAAAGTTAGTTTTTAGGGCTCCGCCCAAGTGTTGTGGCTTTGTCAATGGAGCTACAGAGTAGACACCTTGCTAAAGGGGCTCTTTAAGCGTGTGTTTGGTTCATACAAGGTTGTGTTTATCCCGCAAATGGTGGCTCACTTGTGCGGGCAAGTAGGGGGTGCAAATGAGTGATGATTAGGTGCACTTCTAAACCTCTTTAGTTCAAATATTTATACTACTTCTCCAAAAAATTTAAGAAGTAGTACAAATATTTGAACTAAAGAGGTTTAGAGGTGCATCTAAATATTACCCCTTTGCACCCCTACGGGCAAGTGAGGGATAGCCATGGAGTCCGACGTGCAAGGAGAGGAAGAAAGCATGATGAGAAAAAGAGAGAGTGACATACGGGCTCCATGTACCTTCATTCTCGTCTAACCAAGCCAAAAATGAGGGATGATCCTAATAACCCAATTAACCAAGCACGAAATGAAAGCAACGCAATAAAAAATAAAAGGGAGTCAAACCAATCCACGTAAGGAATTGTTGTAGAAGACATGTTATGAAAACCCTGACCTTCATACAACTTCATACAACTAGGACCTGGACCTCACCGTTTGGAAGATGTACACCTGAGCCCAATTACTCGCAAACGTAGCATACATGTACGCGTACGTCGGACCAATTTATTGCAAACTGAGCCTCTCTGATTGATACAGGTACAGGTACTGGTACTGGTACTGGTAAAGACGTGGCAATGACTACATGTACGTACAAAACCCAAGTACACACACCGTATGCATGTATGTCTACCGTTGTCCTCTGATACCGCTGCTAGCGTTACGTACCGCGTCGTGTAGCGGCGTCAGGCAGACACGTTAACGTCATCGCCCACCACCAGGTGTTTCCGTGTCTGCAGTTGCAAATTATGCTGCCCTGTGTACCCTGTACCGTGTACCCGGCCAGATGCATTGCATGCATCATCTCTCCTTTTTTTTTCAGATTGTTATTAAGGCGCGTCTTGATTTGATTTTATTTGGTTGGGTTGGATTTTACCTGTTTTAGTCCATCATATCCGTCCTAAAAATGTAATTCTCATTTTGTAGACAGTAAGATGATTTTAAGTTTGATTAAATTTATAATAAAAAATACTAATATTTATAATGCCGAATACATATTGTTAGATTAAACATAAAATAAATTTTCTCGGTAGTAAACTTATTTGAAAATATAAATTTTAATATCATTTTTATATATTGAGTTAAACTTAAGAAAGTTTGATTTGATTCGAATATAAAATTACTTTTTTAGTGGAAGGTGACTAGGTGAGTATATTTTTAATATAAAAAGCTTGGCTGGGAAAATACTAGAGCCATTTACGAAAGGAAATTTCAACTCGATGCTACATAAGAAAGTTCAAAATTTCCATTGCCTTATACGGAAGAGTGATTTGTTTCAGTACCAAATATATAATTCTCTCTTTTCTTTACGATGTCCTTTTATATCACTTGAAGATATCATGATATCAATCTACCTATAGCAGAATATGGATATCTACCTCTAGCATCAGCAATGAATTACAGATAAAATATAGATATTTTGGTTTTGTTAGCGTGTGAGCTTCTCGTGGATATATAGTATATATAGTTTTTTCATAAAGAAAACTATTTGTTTTTTGGTCTATTTTTTGGAACTTTTAAGGCATTATGTGTTTGTAATTAGGTCTCAAAAAAGAGGCATTATGAAATCAATGTAGCTATAGGCCCCACATTTCTATCTCTAACCATTAATGTAGTGGTTTGATTTGTGACGTCTCAATAGATGTGTAAGTTTGTGTGAATCGAATATTATTAGATCTACAAACATATACAAATATATTAGGAATCCTAAAAGACTTTTGTATTATCATTTTATATATTATATATAGAACTTGGAGAAATTATGGCACCATTACATCTAGCTATAGTTGCAGACCATGTACGTCTATCTCTATTGGCAACAACTTTTAGCTAGAAGACCATGCCATAGTGGCAACAACATATTGTAGCCAATAAAAAAACTAAATGTGGTAGATTGGTTTATGAATCTTTTTTTAACAAGTCCTACTAATTTATAAACCTCCTTTCTTTACACTGTCTTTTTTGTAGCACTTGATGATATCATGATATTAGTCTTGCATGTCTATCTCTAACATCGACAATTTGATAAAATATGACTCTCTTTCTTTGCATTGATGTCGATTTAGCTATAGCAGACCATACATATGTATCTCTAACATTAGCAGTAAATAAATTGTAGATAAAAGACAAATGTTTTGGTTTAGTTTTAAGCGTATACAAACATATTAGGAGTCCTACTTATTTAAAGACTCCTTTTTTATTGCCATTTTTATATAGATAGAACTTGGAGACATTATGACATCATCACATCTAGCCATTTTTATATAGATAGAACTTGAAGACATTTATGACATCACTACATACATATAGCCGCAGACCATATATGTGTATCTCTACTGGCAGTGACTTATCTAGCAGCAAAAAAAATAAATGTAGTAGATTTAAATTATATGTGTATTATATTGGTTTATGAATCTTTTCTCCAAGATATTTTTGTATGACTTGAATACCTTGCCTCCCACGGATGACCATATTTCTAGTAGTAACATACAGTAGCCATAACAATAAATGTAGTAGATTGATTTATAAATCTTTTCTCCAATATACGCTTGTATGCTAGTAGTAACAACATACAGCCATAACAATAAATGTAGTAGATTGATTTATAAATCTTTTCTTCAAGATACGCTTATATACTAGTAGTAACAACATACAGTAGCCATAACAATAAATGTAGTAGATTGATTTATAAATCTTTTCTCCAAGATATTGTATGACTCAAATACTCTGGTTGGAGATGGTCATATGTTATATAGACGACACTACTAATATAATAAAACCTTTCTTTTTATCGACCATATCAACACATAATTGTGTATCTGCTAATTGACTAGTCTGGACAGAACAACAACCATGGTGAGTTTCGGTAACTCGATGGCCTATTTTTCAAGCATTTCGCTTGCTGCCTTGTGTGAGGCTGCTGTGGCCAAAACGTATAGTAGACCAGATCCAAGCTATAGAAGAAATTAAAAAGTTACTACTAGAAGACACTAACAGAAAAACAAATTTTTTTGGAAGCACTTAAAGAAGAGTTACTACTGCTATCACTAGAGGACAATAACAAACTAAGAGAAAGAAGAACAAAAAAAGAATCTTAGACCAACTGATAGCGTAGACGCGAAGATAATCACCGAGAGTTTGTTTGTTGCCCACTGTTCACTTCTAAAAACTGACGCTTTTATGGACGTCGTGTGATGTCCGCTAGCAGTAGATGGTGTGTGCTCCGCATAGGCTAGGGTGGACCGTGGCTAACCATCGGGGACTCGGGGCTGCACTGGTTGCGTGGCGAGCCAGAGAGATAGAGATAGAAATAAAAATAAAAACAAAAAGATGTCACGTCTCTAGCGCGGCATGTGTATCGTCGCATGCAGCCATGCAGGAAGGGTGAGTAACACCACCACGCCTTTTGCCTGGCACACCACAAGAGACAAAGATGGTTAGAGCTACAGCAAACTGTAGCTAATTACCATGGTTTGGTGTGGGTTGAGTCATCATGTGTTGCTGTGTGCTGCAACCTATGGGCTGATCTGTTATCCTCCTGTATTTTTTTTTGCAACTAAGCCCTCCTCTTATGGGACTTTTTAGTCAAGTACTTTAGTCATTAACCTGTCCACCCTCACCACCAAAGTAAAAAAGTGGAAAAATAAAAAAATATCCATATTTGAAGAGTTTACCCTACTTGTTAGTCCATATTTTTTGAGATATATATTATTTTTAGTAATCTGAAAAATAACCTAACAAGTGGTAGAAATGGTGTTCATATATTTTATGTCATTTCTATATATGTTTTCCGTTAAAGAAATCATATGTCTAACAACATTGACCGCTTATTGTCGTGTGTAAGAGAATAAATTCTTCTCGATAATTGAGGATAACGGCTATGTCCCCATAGAGAACATTGTCTGTTCTGACTCCTTGATCGGTCATTGTCGTATATACACTTTATAGCAAGAGCATCTAATGTATGTTCCGCCAATTTTGGAAACGTAGCAGAACATAGAGCTAACATGCTTTGTCATATACCACATTCTATAACGAAAGCATCTAACGTATGCTCTGCTAATTTCGGAAACTTTGTAGGTAGAGCTAACATGGTTGACGTAGTTATTACAAAGACTGCTTTGCTTCGATCAAGAAAAACCAATGCTCGAAGAACATCATAATGGCAACTAATGGATCTCCGTCACGTGCTCTCATCACATCGGCATAGTAATAGTAATTAATGTAGCAAACGAAATGTGTTACTACGTTAGTTGAGCAGATTTGCCTACCACGACGTTGGTACGTTGCATGGTTTTTCCATGCAAAATGTAACGTTTCGTGCGGAACACGTGTTGATACGATAGAGGTCCTCTTTGGCGGGAGTTTTTTTTAAAAGCTCTAGTTCCGGTTCCACTACAACTCTAAGTAGATCTCTGCGGTATGTCAGAGACGGCTCGTTGAGTGAAGCTCGTGTGAGCGCCGGAGTCCTTTTTAAACGCTATAGGAAAAGCCTCTCCATTGCGCGGCTTCTCCCGCTAAAAAATGGATCATCTTCTTCCATAGTTTGGTTTTGTATACCTTGATTTAACAACACTATAAACACTATATTTTTTCTTTCTCACACTCACTGCCATATACTTCTACCTCTTCTCCAGTTAGACACCTGTTATTTTCTCCAAAAGCTTAAAATAATAATTACCAGCCAAGTGGAATTTACATAGGGACCTGTTTATAAAACTAGAATTCTAAAACTAAAATACAGAAAAACCACCGTATCAGAGCCTATTTAAACCACACTTTGGGCAGTGATCTTTCTCACAACACAACACCATCTCGGAGAAGAAGAGCCTTCTCCTCCCCTCACAAAAAAAAAGAAGAAAAAGAGTCTTCTTCTTTCTTCTCAAGAACAAGAAGAAGAAGACGACGAAAAGGGCTTCCTTCGTTCCGCTTGCAAGGCGACCAACCTCAAGGAATAGAGGTACGCATGGACTCCACTCCACTCTTTTCCTACATGTGCTTCGCTTTCGTGTATAGCAGAGTCGGTCATAGTCTCAGAGAGAGAGAGAGAGATGTGAGGGGTAGTCAGGATCCAGGATCGCATCTTTTTTTTTTTTTTTGTGGGGGCGTCTCTCTCCTGGTCGTGGACCACGCCGCCGAGTGCCGATTGACTGCAGGCGCTCGCTTAACAGCCTTGGTTTTCCACAGACACGGACTCTAATAAACAGCCGAAGGTCTGGCCTGCTGGGTTTTTTTTTTTTTTTTTGATGAGATGGCCTGGCCTGCTGTTAAGTCCGTCTCATGCTCGACTGCTCGTGCGTCTCCAGGAGTAGATTTATTCAATCCATTCCTTGTGTGAGGGGGAGAGTGTCAAGTGACAGTATTTTATTGCGAAAGTTGCCTATATTTGAGCCGATCCTGTGATCGTCCCCCCTCTCTCTCCGCCGAGAGTGGAGTGGAGTCGAGGACGAGGAGAGGCAGACGAGACCGACCAAGAAATGCTCCCTTCGCGTGCCGCCGTCACTGTTCTTCTCCTCCCTCCCTGATTTCAGTGCTCTCCTCTCTCATATCACCAGCAGATCTGAAGCCCATTCCGTCGGAGCCTGCGGCGGAGCGTGAAAAGTCGGCCACCATGAGTCGCGAAGATATCCTCAAAGTCCAGGTGAGTTCGTTTGTTTGGTTGCTTCAGTTCTTCCCAACTCGATCAAGCACACGCATTCCACGATGCATGACCATGGTGATTTGCTGTTGCCTGCTGCAATTTCGTGATGTTTTTTTTCTGTCTGTCTGTCAACAGACCCTCGAGCTCAAAGTTCCTATCCACTGCGATGGATGCCTGAAGAAAGTGAAGAAGATTGTCCAAAAAATTGATGGTAAGTTTCTGGATTAAGATCGATCTCTTTAAAACCGCGAATTTCTTGCTTTTTTTGTTTTTGTTTTTGTTTCCGTTCTTCTGTGTTCGTCTTCTTCCCTCCTGGCTGCTGCTGACGGCGCCAGGGGAGAGTGAGATGAGATCAGAGGGGGTGTGTTCAGTTCAGCTGGAGAGGATGCTCTGTTCTTCTCCAGAACAGAAACGATCCATTTCCAAAAAAATACAATTTTTGTTCTCTCTCGTTTTCGTCTGTTCTGAGTGGAATGTATGCGCTGGAATGGTTTTGTCGTGCAGGTGTGTACCAGAGCAGCGTCGACGCGGCGCTGGGGAAGGTGACGGTCACCGGGCTGATGGACCCGGAGACCGTCATCACCAAGATCCACAAGTCCGGCAAGCCGGTGCGCGTCTGGGGAGAGAAGCCTGGCGTGCCCCTGGAGGTCCAGCTTGAGAACCTCAAGCTTGGCAGCGGTGGGAACGGGAAGGGCCAGCAGCAACCCAAGGACGATGGCGGCAAGGGCAAGCAGCAACAGCCCAAGGATGCTGGTGGCAAGGGCCAGGCCAAGGACGCCGGCGGCAAGGGACAGGGCCAGGGCAAGCAGCCCAATGGTGGAGCGGGTGGTGGTGGCGCCGGTGCCGGCGCGAAGGAGGCGAAGGTGGTGGCGCCGCCGCCGCACCCGCAGCCGACTCCGTGGATGAACATGCAGGGAATGAAGTTCCCTCCGCCGGAGGTCATGCCCATGGGCGCCGGCAAGATGCCGATGCCGATGCCGTTCCCGGCGGCTTCGACGAAGGCGCAGGCCGCGGCGCCCAAGGACCCGAAGACGGTGAAGTTCGACCTCCCCGGGGGCGATGAGTTCGGGGACGACGACAGCAGCGGCTTCGGCGACGAGTTCGACGAATTCGACGACATCGATTTCGAGGATGACGGCCTCGACGACGACCTCGACCTCGACGACGACCCCGCCATGATGACGAGGCCTATGGCCATGCCACCGGCTGCCGGCGGTGGCGACAAGAACGGCGGCAACGGCGGAAAGAAGGGTGGCGGCGCGCAGCAGCCGCCGCAGAACGGCAAGGGTGGTGGCAGCGGCGCCCCGGGCGGCGTGAGCCAGCCCGGGCAAGGCAAGAAAGGCGGCGTCCCCGCCGGCGCCGGTCTCGGTGGGCCCATGATGGGCGGTGGCGCGCCGCCGCATCCGGCGGGAAGCATGATGATGAGGCCGCCCCACATGATGGGCGGCGGCGGCGGCGCGGGTTTTCCCGGCATGGGCCCGATGGGCGGTGGCGGGCCCCTTGGCGGCATGCCGATGGCCCATCCCCAAATGGGTGGCCCCGGCGGCGCTCACGGCAAGCCTGCTGGCGGCATGCCGATGAGCGGCCTCCTCCCCCACATGGGTGGCGCCGGCATGCAGCCAGGCGGTGGTGGCGGGCACGGCAAGCCGGCTGGCGGCATGCCGATGGGCGGCCACCCCTACACGGGTGGCGCGGGCATGCAGCCGGGCGGCGCGCACGGCAAGCCTGCTGGTGGCATGCCGATGGGCGGCCACCCCCACATGGGTGTCCCCGGCAGCGCCGCGCACGGGATGCCTGCTGGTGGCGGTATGCCTGCTCCTGGGTTCTTTCCGGGCAGCAGCATGCCGGCGGGGCAGGAGATGCTGGCCAAGTCCCAGCTGCCACCGCAGCAGCAGCAACAGATGGCCGCGGTGATGGCGCAGCAGCAGCAGCAGATGGCTGCCATCATGGCGCAGCAGCAGCAGCAGATGCTGCTGAACGGGCACGGCCACCACCACGGCCACGGCGGCCAGGGGTATCCACCACCGCCGGCAGCGAGCGGCAGCTACGGGTACGGGTACGGCCGGGCGCCGATGCCGCCGCAGTACCCGCCGGCGGCGCCGTACTACTACGGGATCCCTCCGCAGCGTCACCCGCACGACAACCTGTTCAGCGACGAGAACCCCAACGGGTGCTCGGTCATGTGAGGCGACGTCGGTCGCCGGCCGGCGGCATGCTGAATGCTGATGCTCTCTCCGGATGAGAAACTGAACCAGCTGCAGCCAACCGGAAGGAGGGGAGGAGAGCTCAGGCCGTCGGAGGTGATCACCGTGCGTGGACGTGGATGGAAGCAGGGAGGCGATCGGCAGCCACAACCGCCACCCCAGATTTCCCTTTTCTAAATTTCCCTTTACTTTTCTAGTTTATCATTTTCAGCTTTAATTTACTTTTCTTTTTTCTGAACAAAAAAAAAAGAGAGCAGCTTCCTTGGATTGGAAGGTAGGTATAGTAGAGTAACTATGATAGTGGTGATAAGAGATGATGATGGTGCTTTGGTGTGAGCTGAAGGAGGAGGGAGGTGATGCTAGCTGATAGCTTGCTTCCCTTCATTCTTTCTTGCTCCATATAATGTGATGATGATGATGGTGGTGGAATGAATGAATGAACAATGTGCAAAAACAAGGTTAAATGCCAAGCCATGCCATGCTATTGTCGCTGTGTGTGTGACTTTTTTGTGCTGCTGTGTGGTCTGTGAGTGGAAATGGAAACGGAATGCATCATGCTCTGGAAGGTATAGGTAGAGCTTCTTCTCTACACCTTGGCATGGCGCATGCTAGTGGAATGCAACGTTGTCAACTATAGCGGCCGCCTGCCCTCTGCCTGCCTGGTTTGGTGTGTGATGTTTCATGGTGGTGGTGGTGGTGATAATGGTGGCAGCCAGCAACGAACGGAGCCTGCCGGGCCGTGGCGACCATGATGATGGCGGGTGAGTGGTGATGGCGACGGCAGTGGTCCATGCCATGCCATGCCATGCCATGCTGCCTTGTTGACTGGCCAGTGCAGGCAGCAGCTGCCCTCTCGCCGCAGGGCCATGGCATGGCATGGCATTGCAGTGCTTTCTCCTGCACCCTGCACTCGCATTATTGATGCGGGTAAAGAATTGGCATGCTCCTAGAATATGAAAGAATGTACAGTAAACAGTAAACCCCCTCCATCCTCCACTTGTATGACCCACAGGCCACAGCAATGGTCCCATTGCTGCCTTGGATTACTCCTACATTATATACTGTATTTCCAGTGAGAAAAAGGAGAGCTTTGCAGGAGAATCCATCCAGGGTCTGGACTTTTGAGCCTTGATTGACCATTTGACTCGTTTTGCTTCATCAGGTACCGCTGCAGGACGCCATTAGTTTAGCATCTGTCTGATGGAGCATGATAGGGCAGGCAGGGCAGGCGGCAGCAGCGCTTGCTTGAGATTCGGTGCTGCTTGTCGCGCATGGCCGCCGCTGTGGATGTGGTGGATTCCTCACGCGCCGCTGCTCCCGTATCAGGGCGCCCAATCACTCGCCCCCCGCGCTCTGTGGGCAGACACCCATCATCACAGGCACGGATTAGATTAGATTAGATTAGATTATCCCAACCCCCCACACACACCATGCATCAGTGGACATGCCGTGCCATGGATTAGTGTCGCCGGTAAAGAATGCAGGGATTTTGAGGGAAACTGTACAGGAATTTCACGCGGCACCAGCAGGGAACGCCGCCCTCGAAATGGGGCTTAAACTAGTGGGGATTTCCTTGGACATGCCGTGCCATGGATTAGTGGTTTGCTTTGCTGCTGCCTTGTTGACTCTTGTAGCTCCTTGTTGGTGTCAACTCTCAAGTCTGAACTTGAGGATCTGTTCAGAAACAGTAGGATGCTCTAAAAGCAGGCACAGAGTTGTTGCTACGGCTGCTATGTACTAGAGTGGTGTGGACAGTCCACCACAGCTCCTCCCAAAAGCATATAGCCATAAAAAGGGGAGGAAGGATGGGATCTGGGCATTTGGGCAGACGGTCCAAGGGCATGTTTTGCGGGTACACTGAATCATTAGCAACGTGGGGTCCGCCTGATGATTGCTTTGAATTTGCTTGCTTCAAAGCCATAATCTATCTATCTATCTATTGTACTAGTATTCTTCTACTATAGTAGGCCTGAACTGTGAATGGGACTGGGATTGGGCCTGGGCCTCCGATGGATCGATGCCTCGTCGGCTCATGCAGGCACTAATGCGGCGTGCTGCTGTCTCCAACGCAACGCAACTATGGTAGTGGTAGGGATACTCCTAGGCCACAGCCACAACCAAACATCGTCAGCAGAAGACGGAATTTCTTGAACCGTGAGAGAGAGGACAGAGGATAGCCATGCTTCTGTAGGGCGTAGGCTTGCTGCGGCTGCTTGCGTCACCCACGAATTTCTTGAACCATCGTGCTTCGTGCATGTCGGATGTGAAGAAGAACCTGCAGGCCTTGTTTAGTTCCGAAAACTGAAAACTTTTCGATAACGTAGCACTTTCGTTTGTTTGTGACAAATATTATCCAATCATGGACTAACTAGGATCAAAAGATTCGTCTCGTGATTTACAGCTAAACTGTGTAATTAGTTTTTGTTTTCGTCTATATTTAATGTTCCATGCATGTGCCATAAGATTCGATGTGACGAGAAATCTTGAAAATTTTTTGGTTTTTAGGATGAACAAAATTTTTTGGTTTTCAGGATGAACTAAACAAGACCTGAGCGTTGATCCACCGATCCCGCTGCAGGCCAGTCAGTGAGCAGCGCACCATCAGGGCCTTGTTTAGTTCCAAAAAATTTTGCAAAATAGGAATAGTATCACTTTCGTTTATATTTGACAAATATTATCCAATCATGTACTAAGTAGACTCAAAAGATTCGTCTCGTCAATTCCGATCAAACCGTGCAATTAGTTTTTATTTTTGTCTATATTTAATACTTCATGCATGGGTCTAAAATCATGTACTAAGTAGACTCAAAAAATTCGTCTCGTCAATTCCGACCAAACTGTACAATTAGTTTTTTATTTTTTGTCTATATTTAATACTTTATACATGGGTCTAAAGATTTGATATGACGAAGAATCTCAAATTTTTTTGGCAAGTTAGGCCTTGTTTAGTTTGAGAAAAATTTTGGATTTCGCTACTGTAGCACTTTCATTTGTTTGTGATAAATATTATCCAATCATAGACTAACTAGGATCAAAAGATTCGTCTTGTAATTTACAGGTAAACTGCATAATTAGTTTTTGTTTTCGTCTATATTTAATGCTTCATGCATGTGCCGCAAGATTCAATGTGACGGGGAATCTTGAAAAATTTTGGAAACTAAACAAGGCCTTAAACAAGGCCCAGCAGCGTCGGCGTCGCGCCGCGCGCGATCTATACGTCGCCGGTCACGATCCGGTCTCCAGTAAAGTCAGCCATCGCCGGCACCCATCGGCCGGCCGGACCACATTTTATCTTAGGCAAGTTTGATTAAGTTGGCAAGTGTTTGGTTGATAACTAAGTTTAGGTATAATTTTTTTAGGCTCCACATATCATAAAGTTAAAAAGTGTGGCAAGATTCTTTTAGGCATGGCAAAGTGTGGCAACCAATTTGCTAGCAATACTTTTTGTGGCTTGCCACACTTACCTAAAGTTAATTGTGGTAAACCATGCCTAGCAACCAAACATGCCTTTATCAGAAGACGGGTCACGTGCAGGGATGTACTATACTGCCTTGACGACCTGTTGACACAAATACTGGAAAAAGGACTGCTGTGTGTACTAGGCTACACTGCATTGTTTAAGAAAAGTGCATGTTTGGATTACTGTTATGTTAGGTCTTGTTTAGTTCCGAAAACTGAAAAGTTTTTGGAATTGTAGCTTTTTCGTTTGTTTGTGGTAAAAATTGTCTAATCATAGACTAACTAGAGTCAAAAAATTCGTCTCGTGATTTACAGTCAAACTGTGTGATTAGTTTTTGTTTTCGTCTATATTTAACACTCCATGCATGTGCCGCAAGTTTCGATGTGACAGGAAATCTTGAAAACTTTTTGGATTTCGGGGTAAAGTGAACAAGGTCTTAGTAGTACAGTTTATGTTATGAAATAGTACTCTGTACTACAAATAAATATTATTGTTCGTGTGAGGTTGTGAGAAGAATCTGTCAACCATTTATTAATATTTTTCTTTTATAATAAAAATCGACTTTCTGTCATACCTTTCGAGGACGGCACCAGCTTCGGTCGGGCCACGTACGGCCAGCGGGCGATGCCGCATCGGAATGATGGCCACGACGGGAAGGACACGCACGCACGGGCAGGGGCAGGGGCAGGGACGACACGTGAACGCGCGCCTGACGAGTCATGCATGATCCATGCACGATGAACGCGTACCCGGCCACGGCCAGCGCGCGATGCGGCGACGGTGGACGACGCAGCCACACCGGTGCACACCCGGCTCTACACAACCGTGTAGGGCAGGCACAAATGGGAAGGGAGCAGCCACAGACACGTACCCCACCTAATGATACGAATAATGCCTGGCCCCACCTCTGGACCCCTTTCCTTTGACCCTTTTTTTTTTCTTTTGACCCCTGGCCGGCCAACGTCTCTCGTTCGTACTTCTACACTTCTTCTTCTTCTTGTCGTCCCGCGCTACCGTGCATCAATCAATCCATCTGTTGCACAGTGCTGTCGACCGCGTTCTCGCGTCATCATCCATCGTTGCATGCCTTTTCTTTTTCCCCACAAGGCCACAAGTGGAGGCAGCACGATTTTCTCATATTAAATGTAGGTAAAAAAAAAAACTAATTGCACAACCTAATTATAAAATGGCAAGACAAATCTTTTAAAGCCTAACTAGTCCATTATTAACCATAATTACTATAATAACCAACATGTGCTACTAATCACAAATGAATTTAAGATAGTAGCTATAAATGGACTGATCACCGTTTGGAAGGGGTTCAATCTAGTGAAATCCTCACAGAATTTGACCTTGCCACCGCCCTCCAGGCGAGATTGCTGCCCACCACTCGCTAGACCGACAGCGAGGATGCCTCATGGCTATAGCCGCGGACTCAATGCCAGCGCTATACACTGCATCCTACCTTGCTACTGTTGGAGAGTAACACTCTAGGAGATATCGGTTTTCATGATGAGCTAATTAATTCTCTCCTTTTGTGAATTTTGGTGTTTGAATTCGGTCCTTCATTATAGAAGTAGTACGCATCGTTCCCCTTCTCATAGTGTACATCAACATGCAACTACTATATTCTATTAGACAAACTATTATTATAACTGTACTCAAATCTATCAAGTTTCAAGCATCACAGTTTCTTGTAGAGTTATAGTTTGTTTAGTTGGACTTTTGAACCTACTTTTGTTTTTGCAAAAGCCAACTAAATGACTCAAAATGCACAGCTACTTTAGGCCAAAAATAGCTTTTACTCTAGTACAAAACTGAAAGCAGCTCCTCTAGCTTTTAGCTGTTTTTGGAGAAAAAAACCAATGTGCGACTGGTTATGAAACGACGAATCGTTATTTTCTTCTATTTTTGTTTGCACCTTCGAGACTACATGGGGCCTACGACGCAATGAGCGGCACCGTCCCCTGTGCTTTCTCAACTCTAGTCCGGTCGCCATCTCCTCCCCTTGTCGAGCAGCAGGCCAAGGCTGGCAGCAGATTCGACACCTCCTTCCTCAGCTCTAGTGAAGCCTACACCCAGGTGTGTGGGAGCTCTACCTAGACCAGCTTGCGGGACCTCCTTAGGGAGGCCCAAGCTGCCACGCCCCTCGTCGCCACGCCTAAACGTGCCGAAGCTCTACCCCGTCGCCTAGCCCCAAGCGCATGCTCGTCGATGCATGTGTGTGAGAGAGAGAGAGAGGAAGGAAGAAGGTGATGAATAGGGTCCACTTGTCATTGACAGAGGAAGAGAGTTGAGAGCTGTGGGGTATGGATGACATGTGGGGTCACTCAACATTTTTAGAAGCCGCAACTGCTCTAACCAAACAACCTTCTGCTTTTCCCATAGGCACTTTTCATAGCTACATTTTCAAAACCCATAGCTCACAACTACTTTTTCAAAAGCCACAAGTTAATCAACATCGTGATTAAGTAGTGCCCCAACTTTAAGATTATGCTTGTGCTTCCATTTGTGCATTAGTAAACAAATTTCAAATTTGTTAAATTGCCCGCAAACCTTACATTCTACTATTGATGATCCTAACATTGTTGTAGGGGTCGACCCAGTACACAAAGAGTGGGGGCATGTGCTCCTACCCAAATTCTTGGTTTGCAAAAAAAATATTCCCTCGTCACTCAAATTTTGTGCTAATTTTGTCCCTACTTTGTTGTCTTGGGTTTGGATACTGCTTATAAATTGTAGGCATATTTAGATCCAAAATCTTTTTGGATTTGGGTACTGTAGCACTTTTGTTTGTGTTGGACAATTATTGTCTAACCATAGACTAACTAGGCTCAAAAAATTTATCTCGTAAATTACAGATAAACTGTGCAATTAATTAATATTTTTATCTATATGTAACGCTCCATGCATGTGCCGCAAGATTCAATGTGACGGAAAATCTTGAAAAGTTTTCGGATTTTGGGTGTAACTAAACAAGGCCTTAGTTGTTTAGGGTTTATAGTTTAGGGTTTAGTGAGTAGCCTCAACTGGCAAGACATAACTTTTTATAATTCTCTCATGTGTCATTCGTACTTATCGAGAGCATACCTATAAATTTAGTATTTTATATGTCTATTTGATCTTGCGAGTGATCTTGCTTTATGCATGTAACTAAAGTTCAAGCCGGTGTGAATTTTTGTGTTCATTAAATTATTTGGATTCCCCTCATATTTTGTTTTTTATTTAATATTTTGTTATGCTCAATTGGGTTTTATTTTTTTGTAATTTTATACTTAAGTAAACTTAGATGATCCAGTGGTACATAAACGCTATTCAATTTATGTGTGTTACAGTGTGAGATTGATGTACATGCTGACATTCATGTGTAGAGTAGCAAGTTAGTAAACCAACTTATATGAAATGGTTTCAAACCGGTTTGAGAAGCTAGATGCACTCTAGTTTGGTTTAAACTAGCAAGTGGTTTGGTTGGATTTGGATCAAGGAGCAGAAACGGCCGGTAGGGTGGCCTGGACTATAGGTGCACCTGAACGCAAGAAATTGGTCTGATGGATTTAAGAAATGGTTTCTAGACCATTACCAAGGCCTTGTTTAGTTCCGAAAAAATTTCAGATTTCGATACTGTAGCACTTTCGTTTGTTTGTGACAAATATTATTCAATTATGGACTAACTAGGATCAAAAGATTCGTCTCGCGATTTCCAGCTAAACTGTGTAATTAGTTTTTGCTTTCGTTCATATTTAATGTTTCATGCATGTGACACAAGATTCGATGTGACGGAGAATCTTGAAAACTTTTTGCTTTTTGGGGTGAACTAAACAAGGCCCAGGTTCGCTCGCAGCATGCATACAAAAAATGAGACCGCAGCCTGCAACATTCTCATAGCTCTTCTTCTTCTTTCTTCTTCTTCTTCAACGGATCGCACGAGTGTAGTGTAGACATTGTCTTGTCTAAGGCCGGCTCGACACAGTCCCTTGTCCACTGTAGAAAAAAAAAGCTTTCCCCTTCAGATTTTACCACAGATTCAACGCACGACTGAGGCCTTGTTTAGTTTACCGCAAAACCCAAAACTTTTAAAGATTTTCTGTCGCTTCGAATCTTACGACATATGCATGGGACATTAAATATAGTCGAAAATAAAAACTAATTATACAGTTTATCTGTAAATCACGAGATGAATCTTTTAAGCCTAGTTAGTCTATGATTGGATAATAATTGCCAAATAAAAACAAACTGCTACAGTACTAAAAACCCAAAAATTTTAGGAACTGATTCTCCAAACGTGATTTTTTTCCAAATTCTCGAGCACTACGAATTTTATGGTACATGCACGAAATATTAAATATATGTAAAAAATAATTAATTATACAATTTATCTATAATTTACGAGATAAAATCTTTTGAACGTAATTAATTTATAATTAAACAATAGTTATAAAATATAAATAAAAATAGCACCGTAGTCAAATCTAAAATTTTTCACCAACTCAAATCATGAGACGAATTTTTTAAGTCTACTTACTCTATAATTAGACGATGTTTGTAAAATAAAAATGAAAATAATACAACATCGAAATAAAAAAAAATAGATCTAAACAATGGCGTGTGTCAGTGCAAGCGAAAGGGCAGTTGCTGTGGCCGTGCCTGTATTTTGCGCGCGTGCGTGCGTGGCGTGGGTGCCTGACTGCTGACTTGCCATGTACGGAGGGAGCACTGTACAGAATCTTGCACGGAACCATGCGCGAGTTGCAGACAGTGATGAGTGGACGCATAGTAGTACGCGTCACGTCCATGCCGGGTACGCACACAGCAGCACGGCGGTACCTAGCGATGGCGACGGGCCATACTCCTGCTGCCTAAACCCTGCGACCAGGCCCGTGTTTTTTGGCGTAACAAAACTCCGTGACATCGGAAAAATGACCGACCCCAAACGGTCCTTGTTTTGTTCATCCTACAATTCAAAAAAAAAAATCAAGATTTTTCATCACGTCAAAATATATTTGGTTCCCTTTACTAAATTCAGCTAAAACTAATTTAGCTACTATTAAGCGACCAGTAAGACTAAACTATTCTATCTTCTTTGTAGTTAGTGTGTTTAAAAGTTTAGCTACTAGTTTAACTTGATAAAATTTAGGAAGAGGAACCAAACAAGACATGAATCTTACGGCACATGCATGGAGAATTAGATATAGATAAAAAAAATAACTAATTATATAGTTTGTTTGTAATTTGTGAGACAAATTTTTTAAACTTAGTTCGTCTATGGTTGAATAATAATTACTAAATACACACAGAAACATATCTAAACAAATTTTATAACCAGATACCGAGTCCAACAAAATATATGCTAGCTTCCTCCGCCTCAGAGCAACTCCAGCAGTAGCCCCAAAAACTAAGCCACCACTTTTAATTTGGGTGTTCTCCCTATTTTTTGGGACTTAACTTTTTTACTTCAACTCCAACAGTAGCACCTAAATTTGGGCTTCCGAACCTATTCCAGAGAGAATGACAGAAGGGACCCACTCGTCATTATCTTTTTCTTCTTCCTCTTTCTTCTTTCTTTGGACAGGGACACAATTAGAGCATCGAGCCGGTTACCGTAGGGTGTCATGCACATGCAAGGGAAGAGAGAGAGAGAGAGAGAGAGAGAGAGAGAGAGAGAGAGAGAGAGAGAGAGAGAGAGAGAGAGAGAGAGAGAGTGCGCTGGGGCTAAGACACGCGACGAAGGATGGGGGTTGTCCTGTTAGGCCAACAGAAATGGGGTCTGGGGAAGAAATATGGGTGCCCAACCAAATATGGGGTCTGGAGTAGGGGCTCTGTTGGAGTAATATTTTTAGCCTCGATATCCATATTTAACTATTGGGGTTCAAGTAGAAGCCCTACTGGAGTTGCTCTCACTAACTGTTAGTACCATTGTTAGCTTGCTTACTAGCATTTTGTCAAGCACAGCCATAGCCCATAGCTTAAAAAGACATGCATGCATGTCATGTTATTTATATCGATTTACTAGTTACATAAATTGTCTTTAGATAAGATGGTTTACTGGTTCGTGTGGCTGTCTATCCAAATCAACTAGAATAATGAGTTCGGTGTCTTGTGGCATATTAGTTCAGGTTTACGGATGTCTTTCTAGGAAAGACATGTTTTTTAAACGGCCTATAGCAAAATCCATATTTTGACAGTGTCCTCTGATAAATTTTGCTTAATAAATACTTATAAGGTACTTATAAACGGCCTCTATTACAATGGTCTCTGATCGATCACACAGCCCCACACAAGCCAAAGGACACCCCAAATGCGAATTGAAGCTAGCTGCATAGAATTAGAAGGTGAAGAATTTTCTTTTGTTTAGCCAAGAAAGAATTTTTTTTCTTTGTTTAGCCATGGCTCAGCCACATGGGCCACGGTGGCTCACAAGCCGCCGGTGTGGCTGGTCAGGTCCGGTCGGTGCGTGCCTGGGCCTGAAATGCAATGCAGCTGATGACGGAGGTGGAGCAACACGGGACATCTATGCGTTGGGCCGTCCCTAGTGCGAGTCCAGCAAACAGGGTAAATTCCACAAAAAAAAAAAACAGGGTAATTGTTTCTCAAAAAAAAAAAAAAACAGGGTAAATACCCAGTCAGCAGCCGATTAAATACTCTGACTGTCTTGTGGACATCATCTTTTGCACTCTCCTTGTTAATCTGGAGCACAAATATGTCGATGCTCGTTTAATCATATGGGAGTCATGTAATCAAATTGCTCCCAATAAAACCCTTCAGCAGACAATATAATAGCCTGTTTGCTTGGCAGAAAAAGTCGTGGTAGAAAGTACTCTTTTGCTAATTTGTTGTGAGAGAAAAATACTGCTAAATGACTGACAAATTCATTAGATAAGCTCAAGTGTTAGATTGACACTATTTGCTCCAAGACAAATATGGATATTTCAAGTGCCATGTGGCGCGTTGTTGGTACACTTTGTACTTCAAAATTGGTGACGCAAACCATGAAGGGTGGAGCGTGGGGAGGCCGACCGCGCGCCAGGGTGCTGCCGCTAGTGTTGGTGCAATGTTGGTCCTATGCGTGTTGGTGTCGCAGCAGCACACACCGTTGGGGAAGGGGGGTCGAATGTTGCTTGCTGGTATAGGAGGGAGGCACGATTGTGCCCTGCTGGCTGCTGGCCCCGGCCTCCTTTGGTGGCGATGTAGCTCCGTCCTCTACTGCCAGTAACTGAGGTCCCTCCAGAGTCTCAATGTCGATGGGTCGAGCACCCGCCCTCGTCCGTGCCATCGGGTGACGGCTAAACATCCATACCCCACACGCCAGTAGTAGTAGACTTGTGTTGTGCCTATACCAATACCCCTTCAACCCGAGCCAAGGCCTTTCGCAATGTAAGAGTACAGTCTAAAATATAATAGGTCCATAGCTAAAAAGAAGGCATCACTCTCCCTAGGTGGCAGCGTTATGGCACTACTCGTCGGGCCCAACAACATTAACACATTTTGTCCTTCTCCCCAAGCCTGGACACAACTCTACTAGTAGAGAAATATTTTGCGTGATGGACGAAATGAATTTTTGGAAGTGGACAATCCAACCGCCTCCGATCAAAGGTCGTCTTAAATCATAGTACCATCGAGGCAGTTGATATTCCCGCCTCGACTAATCAATAAAAAACCAAAAAAATGGTGAGCCCATCGATGGAGCCCGTAGAGCCCATTGGTAGAGCCCGCCAAGCCCATCTGAGCACCTCGGCCGCCGCCGCTCTCTAGACGTCTGCGAGCGCCTGCGACTGTGCCGCCGCATGCATTAGCAGTCGCGAGCCCTTGGCGCCAGCACGTCGAGACCACCGTCGGATCTCCGCCACCGCTGTTGGCCTGCTTACTCCATGATCTAGATCCGGCTACCTGCTGCATCATTGGGCTGCCCGCCACCGCATCTAGATCTGCGCCACCGCAGCTCCTCAGGGCCGCCACTATGGTGGAGGGAGCTCGACGCCGAAGAGGGAGAGCCTTGCCCTCTAACTTGACCGCACCGCCAGCCCGCACATAGTTAGTCCTCGCTCTCCACAAGGAGGAGCCACCAGTGCCGCTAACCCACTCGCCTACAAGTGCAGCCTGCGCCACTGCTGGGACGCCGCCTATATGGGCCGTGCGTTAGGGGCTCCGCACCGGGACACCGTCGGAGAGATCGCACGAGTTGCCGAAGGTAGGACAGAGGGAGAGGAGAGGGAGTGGGTGTGTGGGACAGCGGGGCGCCGGTTCGGGAATCGCGATGGAGAAGGGAGGTGCACCGGTCTCGTTTCGATTCGGGAGGGAAGGGGCGACTATGGCCCTTACGCTAGAGATGGAGATGATAATTGAATGAAACCCTAGCTCTGTATATATATACGATGAGCATGATGTTGGGCTCAAATGGGCTGCCTAGGCTACGAGCTAGGCCTGTATTTTAGGACCGTTTAAAAGTAGTCCATGCTAGGCACTTCAATTAGGTTGTGGCTCGGAATCTCCAGCAACGATAATATGGTGGTGTAATAGAGAACACCAGCCATCCTGGTGAAGAAAGGTGATGGTCGGCATGCGCTGATGAACAAGGGTTTTGACACGGAAGGCGCTCCTCCTCAAATCTCAGCTGTTCGAGCGATGCACGATAGTTGTGGTGCGAATAGTGGAGGTGGAGCCCAAGCTCGCACATGTTGGCGAAGGTGCTATACGATATCTGGACTCGGTACTTGCGACGGCAGCGGGCTCCATGGAGCCGCAAAATCTTTGTAGAAATTTTGCCTCTTCATTATTAGGCATAGATTTCTACTTCTCCATTTCATCTCCCATGTTTATCAGTTACTTAAAAAAGTGTTATGCATAACCTTAGAAAAATTAGATCTTAATTTAATACATGTGGCATTTTTGCCCCGTAACAAAGAGTGCTTTTGTAATTTTTCAGCTAGCTGCTTATGTTTTCCAATTATACCTAAAAATTCTAAATAGTCCATGCTCTATAATAATATATAGTACGAAAATTATCGCTAAGTCTCACAGCAACACGCATGAAATCCTTCTAGGCGTTGTTTACTTCACCTTAAAACCAAAAAATTTTCAAGATTCCCCGTCACATCGAATCTTGTAGCACATGCATGAAACAATAAATATAGACGAAAACAAAAGCTAATTACACAGTTTAGCTGTAAATCACGAGACGAATCTTTTGATCCTAGTTAGTCTATAATTAAATAATATTTGTCACAAACAAACGAAAATGCTACAGTACCGAAAACTTTTCACTTTTCGGAACTAAACAAGGCCCTAGTTTTAATGATGGTGTGACCATAAATTTATTGGGAAGGCAGGGATGACAGGAGTGTTGGGGAGCGGCGGCTCGTTTCTGCCCGCTCCGTTCCTCTGCCGCCTCTCCAAAATCCCCGTGCGAAGCAGGCGGCCTGCGATGTGCTGTGCGCCCTCTCCACAACCACCCCACGACCCGACCCGCGTGCTGCTGCAACCTCTCCAACGTGTGTTCCAGCGCCCAGTCTTGTTTGACTCGCCGTTGTGTGTTCGTTCTCCTTCTCCCGCTGCATTTGCTACTGAAATTGACGCTCCAACTGCTACGGCTGCTGCAACCCCACACTACTGCCCAATCCGCTACTGTTCATTGTTTTCCAGGCAGGTACAGTTAACATCATGGTACTTGGTAGTTGGTACGGTGGACAACTGTGCCACTGTAGATTTCATATGGTGATTTAGGCCTTGTTAACTTTTCAAGATTTTCGATCACATCAAATCTTGCAGCATATGCATGGAGCATTAAATATAGACTAACAAGACGTTATTCAAAATAGAGGACAAAAGGCCACAGGGCTGCTTGCCACGGCTTGTTAGAGCTGTTCGGCTGATGGTTTTGCGGTAAACCGGCTGCTATTTTATTGTTAGAGAAAAATACAACAATTGATATGCCGGACTGATACCGAATAAAGAATGTTGAGTCTAAATGATATAGAGTTATCTATAGAAACTATGCATTAGACCTGTCCTTAGCTACCATATCATCCGATTCTATGGACAAAGTTTCTTTGTTGAGGGCTGGGACTTACTAGAACATTATATATAAATATATATTATTCAGTGATGAACAAATATAATAGGAACCCAAACGTAAAGCATTGGCACTTAAAATACCACCATACATGTGATGCGTATCAACGTGCAACCTTAGGTGTTAATTAGCACCGAAAGATAGTCCGCTTACAAATCTAAACTGTAAATAACTTTCATCTAAATTATAAAATACCTTTCATTATGTATTTTCTCTTTTTTTGTGGCCATCCGTCGGCCACCACACAAAACGTTGGTTGTTGCCTCTAATCTCCCAACAGATCGAGACATTTCTCACTATCAAACACACCCTTAACCATTAGATACAAGAATTGTGGTCCGTATCTTCTTGTCCTAGCTCTTATCTTCTTCCCATTTAGGTCAAGATGTTCAGCATTATTGTGTGGTGAGAAATTTGACACCTAGTGGCAACTCCTATTTTTTGACGTCCTTAGCATATACTCCCTCGCCCCATAGAATGCGTGCCGATTAAACTTTTTTAGATTGTGTCTACAGAAATTATATATATATATATATATATATATATATATATATATAGAGAGAGAGAGAGAGAGAGAGAGAGAGAGGATAATTCCTTTTTACTTCCGGTAGTAGTTACTCCCATGTGTATATCTCTAGATTTTTGACATATATGACCCGATGGAGTGTATGTAGACGAAGTATATGATCATAGTAAATTATCTAAGGTACTATGTATGTTAAGTATGCATGTATACATAGAGTATGTGGTTATACTTATTATATATACTACAGTAGTGGCATTTTAGAAATATATTAAAAATATGAATTTCTTTGAAATTTTTTCGCGTGGTAAGATCTAGAGTATATTAATATGAGTATATGAACATACTTAAACCGATAAAAAAATATAAATACATACGTAATGTGTTTTATTGAAGATAAGAGTAATTACTCCTGAGAGTACGGAAAATTATATATATATATATATATATATATATATATATATATATATATATAAAACACACTAATCGTTGCCTGAAATAAAACAAAAATTTAGACGTCTGAAATTTAGCAAATTCTAAAGTTTAACCTAGGCCTTATTTAGTTGCTAAAGAATTTTACAAAAGGCCGTGTTTAGTTCCTCGATAAAAAAAATCGTGACACTGTAGATTTTTCGTTTGTTTGTGGTAATTATTGTCCAACCATGAACTAAACTGTGCAATTAGTTTTTATTTTCATATATATTTAATACTTCATGCATACGTCTAAATATTTAATGTGACAGGGAATTTTAAAAATTTTATGTTTTTGGGTGCAAGTAAACAAGGCCAAAATGGTGAAGATTCTCCGTCACATTAAATCTTACGGCACATGCATGAAACACTAAAAATAAATAAAAAAATAACTAATTGTATAGTTCACCTATAATTTATGGGACGAATCTTTTGAGCGTAGTTAATACGTGGTTGAACAATAATTATCAAACACAAACGAAAATACTACAATAAACATTTTGATTTTTTTCCCAATTAATAAGGCCCTATTTAACATGTTGAAGGTGTGCGGCAAGGACATAATGATTGCGATTGGACAACTTTTTCGAGTTTGCTACACGTGGCCATGCTGCATCGCTACTGTAGCTATTTATGTACAGTACACTCCATGAGCTTCACACCACGAACCAGACAGGATTGGAGTATTGGACCTACCACCATGGCGGCCGCCGGAAGTGGAAACCGGGACGCCGGCGGCGGCAGCAACGCCACGCCCATGCACGTGGTGATGCTCCCGTGGCTCGCCTTCGGCCACATTGTCCCGTTCGCGCAGCTGGCGCGGAGGCTGCTGGCCTCCTCCTCCGCCGTCCGCGTCACGTTCCTCACGGCCGCCGGGAACGTCCCGCGCGTCGAGGCCATGCTGTCCTCTGCCGCCTCCGCCGGCGGGGTGGCCGTCGTGCCGCTGAACCTTCCCCGCGTGCCGGGGCTTCCAGAGGGCGCCGCCAGCACGGCGAACCTCTCGCCCGAGGGCGCCGAGCTGCTCAAGGTCTCGCTGGACGCCGCCAGGCCCCAGGTGGCCGCGCTGCTGGCCGAGCTCCGGCCGGACGCCGTGCTGCTCGACTTCGCCACCCCGTGGGCCTCCCACGACGCCGCGGCGCTGGGCGTCAAGTCGTTCCACTTCAGCGTCTTCTCCGCCGTCGCGTGCGCGTACCTCGCCGTCCCCGCGCGCCGCCCCGACGGGGCCGGAGCGGGGGCGCTGCCGTCGGCGCACGACCTCTTGTCCGTCCCCACTGGCTTTCCAGCCTCCTCCCCGCTCGCCGCCACCGGCGTTCCGGCGTACCAGGCCACTGACTTCACCTACATGTTCAGCAGCTTCGGCGGCAAGCCCTGCGTCCATGAACGCCTGGTCGCCGGCATCCAGGCCTGCGACGGCGTCGTGTACAAGACCTGCGCCGAGATGGAGGGCGCCTACGTCGAGTACCTTGCCGCCCAGTATCGGAAGCCCGTGCTCATGGCGGGGCCTCTGGTGCCGGACCGGCCACAGGGGGAGTTGGACGAGCGCTGGTCCACCTGGCTGTCGGCGTTCCCGGACGGCGCCGTCGTCTTCGCGTCGTTCGGCAGCGAGACGTTCCTGCCGCCCGCCGCGGCGATGGAGCTCCTCCTGGGGCTCGAGGCCACCGGCCGCCCGTTCCTCGCCGTGCTCAACTGCCCGGACGGAGAAGCGGTCGTCGCGCCGCCAGGGTTCGCGGAGAGGGTGGCAGGTAGGGGCGTGGTGTGCTCCGGCTGGGTGCAGCAGCAGCACATCCTGCACCACCGGAGCGTGGGGTGCTACGTCACCCACGTCGGGTTCAGCTCCGTCGTGGAGGGGCTCGTCGCCGGCTGCCGCCTCGTGCTGCTGCCCATGAAGGGCGACCAGTACCTTAACGCGGCGCTGTTCGCGCGCGAGCTCCGCGTGGGCGTCGAGGTGGCGCGCCGCGACGAGGACGGCTGGTTCGGGCGGCAGGACGTGTGCGACGCTGTCGCGGCGGCGGTGGCGGACGGAGGGGAAGGGGAGGCGAGGAAGTGGGCCGACTTCTTGACCGACGACGGCGTGCAGGGAAGGTTCGCCGACGAGTTCGTCCGGCAGCTCAGGGAGCTCGTCAGTGCGGCCTCGAGTTGATTGAGCGCTCGACGCCTCGACCTTGTGTTAAATGTACGCTTTATTCTCTTGTGTAACGCGCTGTCAAGTGTCAACTGTGATCACCGCTGGTGTGCACTTGTATGTTCCCTTTCTTTTCCTTTCTTTTTGTGAAGTTTTAAAGTCTATACTCCTTCACATATCATATTTCAATAAATCAATTAATTATTTTATGACTCGCTGAATTCATAAAAAAATACTATTCAATATTTATACATCTAAATAATTTTACTATAAAAAGACATGGCATGTTGACTTAATTATTCCGCCACGAGTTACATAAGGCCTTGTTTAGTTCACCCCGAAATCCAAAAAATTTTCAAGATTCCCTGTCACATCGAATCTTACGGCGCATGCATAAAGTATTAAATATAGACGAAAACAAAAACTAATCACACAATTTGACTGTAAATCACAAGACGAATCATTTGATCCTAATTAGTATATGATTGGATAAGATTTACCACAAACAAACGAAAGTGCTACAGTGCCGAAATCCGAAATTTTTTTAAACTAAACAAGGCCTAAGTTATTTTGAACAAGACGGTGTCTAAAGACATGAATAGATATATGTATCGTTGGGGTTAAACACTCTAAAATGTACTGTGAGGGCAGTCTTAACGCACTCTCTCTGTCCCTGAAAACTTTAATTTTTAGAGTTGTCTTAAGTTAAATTTTTTAAACTTTGGTCAAATTTTAAAAAATGCTAAAATTTATAGTACCAAATTAGTACCATTAGATTTATTATAGATATTTTTATAAAATACTCATTTTATGTCATGGATATTGATATTCTTTTCTATAAAATTGGTCAAACTTAAAAAAAAAATTTGACTGACACGAATTTTAGAAATTGAAGTTTTTAGGGACAGAGGGAGTAGATTTCACGGGGGTTTATGCACATTAATAGGATGCCATATGAGCAGAAATTTGAGTTTTTGTATGTATTAAATAGGAGAGAGAAGGAAAACATTTGCTAGAGACGAGATGAGCGAGCGTTATTTCTAAAACCGAATGAACCTGGCTGCGAGCCTTTCTTCGTTTCATCCTGTGCGCGAAGAGCTAATCATGGACATAGCCACCGCTACCACAGGGGATGGCGGTGTGGGAGGCCTCTACCGAAGGGGAAGGCGGGCTCTGCCAACCGCACGCACAGAGATCCGCCACGCACGGCTCCGAGGGGATGGCGGGCATGAGATCCCCTGCTCCTCCTTGCCCTCACAGTCTCTCTGCTGCTCGTGGCGGCCGTCTAGCGAGGCATGGTCAAGGGGCATGACAACGGTGGTCATCTCTGCAATTGGGTATGGGTACATGATACTAGTGTGGGCATCCCACGGCGACAACTAGTGCGCGGCTGCGCAGGCTCCTCACCGTCTCGCCGCACGCGCCGCTGACCACCGCTCTCGTCCGTAGCCTGCGCGATGTCGATCTAGTGTTCGCCGCCGAAGTCATCGCTAGAGATATGCCGACATGGCTGACAGTACAATGGCATGGCTCATTTTTTTAACTGAGAAGCTCCGTGTCGTGTCTCCTAGGTGACTCGGGGCGACACGCCACGCCGCCACTCGCCCAGCCGCCGCAGGCCAACTTTGGCAGTCGTCGTCGCGGCTCCGACTAGCGATGGCAGTGGCCCACCGCGGTGCCCCAATTTTGCCTGGATCTACGGACTCGCAGAAAATGGATAAAAACCCTACCTGGTTCATTTGGGCTGACGGCGGTGGACAGGCTTGTGTCACCAACCTTCTTGAAGGCATCGTTGAAGTTTCGGTCCATCGAGGGAAGGCTGAGGATGAAAGTCCTGCTCGTAGGTTCTCCAACATTGATTGGCGTCTGGGGCGTCAATTTCCTTCATGAAGGCATCGCTAGAGCACCATGGCAAAAGAAGAAAATCTGCCCATCGCTCTTTCCCATGTGGTAACCCCTGGTCGTAGTGCTGTGCCTAATTGTACTTCATGCTTCTCCTCACTTGGTATGTCCAATTGTTGCTTGTTGTAGCTGTAGTCGTCGCTTAGGCCCCTTCTCATGCAGATGCTTTGCTACTGGGAGTGTGTTGGCCCCGCTCGCGGATGTTTTTGCCGTGTGGATGGTATTATTGCTTGTGCGGATGCTTTGCCGCCGGTGTTGTAGAGGATGTTGTCGTGGAGGTTGTGCTGCCATCGACGTGTGCCTCCCATGGAGGTCCCCCTCGCTCGTGGTCTTGAGGGCCACCTACCCTTAGTGACTCGGAGGAGTGCATGGCGCTTGCCGCATTGTTGGTCATAGCCGTTTCGGTGGATGCTTTGCCGCCGAGGTGTTCTGGTGGATGTTTTGTCGCCAAGGTTGATGTGGTTGCTTCGACGAATGCTTTGCTGTCTAGAGTTCTTGCGGATGCATTGCCGTTGTTTTATTTACGGATCCCACCACCGACTGCTACCAATGTGTTGAGTTTTTCTATATTAGGCTCGGTTGTTGGGGTTAATCATGTAGCTTGACCCCTCTCTCGTGCTTCTGAGCCCATTTTTCTTCTGTCACGTGTGTTAGTTTTTAGTGATGTATGTGGGGTGGTTTGCTTAGGCTTACCAAGGTTCACCCACTGTAATGTCTTTGCTCTTCTCTTTAATGAAAAACGTGTTTTGCACAATCTCGAAAAATGACCTAACTCTTATCGGCTGTGTCTAAGCCGTTGCTGCAGCTCCTAGGTGGGCATGACATGGTCCGATGCGTGAGTCGAGTCGTGCCAGAATGAACTAAAGCATGGATACATGCTGAGCATGTGTTATGTGGGCCATTCACATAGCGTATCGAGATATGTGTCATTCAGAACAGTAGGATTTGACATTGGGTAGTATGTATAGCACGAATCTCAAAACAATTTTGAATAGTGCAGATAGGGCATACTGAGCATGTACATACTATATTGTGATACGTTATTGACCATGAACCCCTCAGGTCATGTCTTAGGCCTTGTTTAGATCCAATTTTTTTTGGTTTTTGACAGTGTAGCATTTTCGTTTTTATTTGACAAATATTGTCTAATCATAGAGTAACTAGGCTTAAAAGATTTAGCTCATGATTTACAGGCAAACTATGTAATTAGTTTTTGTTTTCATCTATATTTAATGCTTCATACATGTGCCGCAAGATTCGATGTGACGGAGAACCTTAAAAAAATTTTGGTTTTTGGGTGAACTAACCAAATGCCTTAGACTGCGTTCGGTTGCCATAATTTTGCCCCTGGAACTATTCCAGCTTATCTAAACTATGTAAATTAGTGAAGCAAATCCATCTGGAATCATTCCAGTGACCCAAACCGGATCAACCGAACGAGCCCTTAGTCGGGCCTGGGCCGTGCTGGGGATGATGACCTATTTGGCTCCCGTGGCATCGCTATCCACGTGTTTCCACGCGTCACCCACTCCCGTTCAAATAAATATTTTGCCGTGCTTACGCTGCATTATATAGCCTGTTAAAGGATCCACCCCACTCCATCAGTTTCGCCACAAACAGGAACCGGACAGGATCGGAGTTGCACAGCCATGCCGACCGGCGGAGGAGGCAACCGCGACGACGTCGCGCCCATGCACGTCGTGATGCTCCCGTGGCTCGCCTTCGGACACATCGTCCCGTTCGCGCAGCTGGCGCGGAGGCTGCTGGCCTCCTCCTCCTCTGTCCGCGTCACATTCCTCACAGCCGCCGGGAACGTCCCGCGCGTCGAGGCCATGCTGTCCTCCTCGGCGTCGTCCGCCGGCGGGGTGGCCGTCTTGCCGCTGCGCCTGCCTCGCGTGCCGGGGCTTCCCGAGGACGCCGCCAGCACGGCCGACCTCTCGCCCGACGGCGCCGAGCTGCTCAAGGTCGCGCTGGACGCCGCCCGGCCCCAGGTCGCCGCGCTGCTGGCCGAGCTCCGCCCGGACGCCGTGCTGCTCGACTTCGCCACCCCGTGGGCCTCCCACGACGCCGCGGCGCTGGGCGTCAAGTCGTTCTATTTCAGCGCCTTCTCCGCCGTCGCGCTCGCATACCTCGCCGTCCCCGCGCGCCGCCTCGACGGGCCCGGGGCGTCGGCGCGCGACCTCATGTCCGCCCCCGCTGGCTTTCCCGGATCCTCCCATCTCGCCACCGCCGGCGTCCCGGCGTACCAAGCCGCCGACTTCACCTACGTCTTCACCAGCTTCGGCGGCCAGCCCTGCGCCTACGACCGGTCGGTGGCCAGCACTCGGGCTTGCGACGGCGTCGTGCTCAAGACCTGCGCGGAGATGGAGGGCGTCTACATAGACTACTACGCCGCCCAGTTCCGGAAGCCCGTGCTGGTGGCGGGGCCGCTGGTGCCGGAGCCGCCGCGGGGGGACCTGGACGAGCGCTGGGCCACCTGGCTGTCGGCGTTCCCGGACGACGGCGCCGTCGTCTTCGCGTCGTTCGGCAGCGAGACGTTCCTGCCGCCCGCCGCGGCGACGGAGCTCCTCCTGGGGCTCGAGGCCACCGGCCGCCCGTTCCTCGCCGTGCTCAACTCCCCGGACGGCGCGGCGGCAGTCGTCCCGCCGCCGGGGTTCACGGAGAGGGTGTCAGGGAGAGGACTGGTGCACACCGGGTGGGTGCAGCAGCAGCACATCCTGCGCCACCGGAGCGTGGGGTGCTACGTCACCCACGCCGGGTTCAGCTCCGTCGTGGAGGGGCTCGTCGCCGGCTGCCGCCTCGTGCTGCTGCCCATGAAGGGCGACCAGTACCTTAACGCGGCGCTGTTCGCGCGCGAGCTCCGCGTGGGCGTCGAGGTGGCGCGCCGCGACGAGGACGGCTGGTTCGGGCGCCAGGACGTGTGCGACGCTGTCGCGGCGGCGGTGGCGGACGGAGGGGAAGGGGACGCTAGGAAGTGGGCCGACTTCTTGACGGACGACGGCGTGCAGGGAAGGTTCGCCGACGAGTTCGTCCGGCAGCTCAGCGAGCTCGTCAGCGCGGCGGCGTCCAGTTGATTGAGCACTAGACCTTGTGTTGTACGCTTCTTTGTCTTTATTTATTCTCTTGTGATCACCGTGCTGGTGTGCACTTGTATGTTTTAAGTTTCTGGACTTATAAAACATATTAGAGGCTGGCCTAACACACCTACAGTATGCTGATGATAGAGTTATTTTGATGGAAAAGTTAGATTCCAACATTTCTCTCTTTCCTGCTATGAACTTATGTCAGGCATGAAAATCAACTATGAGAAGAGTGAAGTTTATGGGGATAATTGGTTTGGTGATACAACCTTGAAAGTTGAATTTTGGCAATTGTTTCAAATCTGTTCAGATCCTGAAGTAGAGGTGTCTAATGTGTGGCAAAATGGACAATGGTTACTAAACTTCAGAAGAACCCTCGATGATTTTCTACTACAAGAGTGCAATAGGTTGCCGATGTTGTTGAGACGGATCCAATTATCTTCAGGCAGAGATGAGGTTGTTTGGGAACTAGAGAAATCAGGTAGATACACAATCAGATATTTATACAGATTATTATCATTTGGAGGGATCAAATGCTCATCTCAATAAAATTTGGCAATGTAGAGATTCCCTTAAGGTCCAAATCTTTCAATGGATGGTTTATCATCACAGGATAAAAATACAATGTCGAGTGCAGCTGAAGCGAAGAAAGTGATCTGGGTCACCATATTGCAAGAGCGGTGATAGTTTAGAAACATCTGAACATATTTTGTTTCATTGCCCAATTGCATCTTTCCTCCGGACATTTTTTCATTTTGTGCTGGGTGGTCTAGATCACCCAACTCTCTTGAAGCTCTGTTTGTAGAGGTGATAAGCAACCTACATGGAGGGTTGAAGGGCTTGACTTTGTTTCTTCTGTCTGGATAGTTAAGTTGGTTTTTTTTTAGTTTGCTGTAAGAGGTTGCTCAGTATTTTCTGGTGTCGAACGTTGAGGTTAGTCGAGAGCTATTTTTTGTTGGGTTCAGGCCTTTGATCTACCCACTGCTACTTGTGCGTTATTGTAAACTGGTAACCCCCGTGATGAGATCGGGGGTTCAATTATAAGCTTCCTAACAAACCTGGGCTGAGCCTTTGATCTAAAAACAAAACATTTCATCAACATTTGTACATCTAAATAAGTATACTGTAACAATATATAGCATGATAAATCTAATGATCCTTATTTGATGTCATAAATATTAATATATTTTATTACTTCTGTTAACATGTTATGAGTTATACTAGTTGATTGTCAAAGATTATTGCCTAAAATTCAGGCAATTGAAATATAGCAACTCCCTTATATTTGGACAAATCTGAGACTGGTTGACTTCTTGACATATGAGATGTACGCTTATTTTGAAATGGATGTGGTATCCATTATCTTGATATTTAGTCAATAAAATAAGCATCCATGTTCGTTAATTAAGTTTAGAAATTATCATGATAGTAGAAAATAAAAACAAAATAAGCATATAATATATACGTGTGTCTACGTGTATTGTGTGGTGTGGTGTGTGCGAAAAACTCTAGCATGGGCCCTACTTAAACCGCATAGATAAATATAGATGCTTAGGCTTAAAAGACAACTTCATCAAGATCCCTACTAGAGACCTCAAATTTGGATGGCCAGCCAAATCCTTTCTCCAACCCACATTCTTGTGGCTCTAGGCCAAGCCCAAACCACTGGTTTCACGCGACTCCGATCCTCCGGTTGCGCGGACGGCTCCTCTAGCGTCGCGGGGCTCGCTCTCACAATGCACGTGACTTCCCAACCGTGCTTCTCCTCCCGACAGCGCGAGTCCGTCCCCTCCCATGACGACATGATGCCCCCGACAAGTCACGCTTGTTTTGGTGGAGAAAGTCAATGCCAATCAGTCCCATGTGTCATTTTCAGTTAGGCCTTGTTTAGTTCCGAAAACTGAAAAGTTTTCGGAACTATAGCACTTTCGTTTTTATTTGACAAACATTATCTAATTATAGAGTAACTAGGCTTAAAAGATTCATCTTGTGATTTACAGATAAACTGTGCAATTAGTTTTTATTTTCGTCTATATTTAATACTTCATGCATGTGGCGTAAGATTCGATGTGACGGAAAATCTTGAAAAGATTTTGGATTTCAGGGTGAACTAAACAAGGCCTTAGAATGAATTTGGTGGAGAAAGTCAATGCCAATCAGTCCCATGTGTCATTTTCAGTTAGAATGAATTTGAGGGCTCTATTTTGAGGGCATCCCTGGAGTGCAGTCTGGAAAATATAGTCTTCAAATAAAAAATAGGAGCCCTATTTAGAGGACTAGTTGATCTGATATCATTTTATTTAATATTTACATGCTAGACAGTTACTCGCTCCATATAGGATTTAGATATTATTTAGGATAGCTACACGGTCTCCAAAATACAACTTTGACCTCTTATTTAAAAGTATTTAGGAAAAAATGATACAAGTATACTTTTATGAAAGTATTTTTCAAGATAAATCTATTCATATAATTTTTATATTTGCAAACTCAACAATTCAAAAGCTATTGATGATTTATATTTCCAATATTTGACTCAAACCTTGTTCAAAATGACTTCTAAATTAAAAAAACTTTACAAGTACAACTGAAGTGCAGTTATAGGGCGTTCATAAATACCAAAATATTTTTTAATACATAACCAACAAAGTCATCTTGGAAACTACTCCCTCCATACCAAATCATCATTTCAACTTTATTTGAGAGTTAAAACATCTCAAGTTTGATCAAAATTTTAGAGAGAATTACAAATATTTATGACCATATGAAAAGTATAATTAGTAAATAATTTAATTATATTTATTTGATATCATAAATGTTATTATTTTATTATTATATAAATTTTATCACACTTGAAATGCTTTTACTTTCCAAGACTTATATTTAGGACAGAGGGAGGTATTTTGCTCAACATACTCCCAAAAATTTGTATTAGTTATTTAGAAAAAAATCAACAAAATATAAAGGAAAAGATTCAAAACTAAATACGGTTGGTATTGACGAGAGCTACATTTTTATATAAATTTCATCTTGTTTGACTCCATACGAAGATATATTTTTTCTAGGTAACATAGACACTTGCGCTTAATATGCTATTGAAAGTTTGTATCAATATTTTAAACAATCTTAACGACCAAATGAGAAAACTGGTATATCTTATTGGCGGGCTACAGTTTCGATATAAAAAATCGGTCTCATCCTCATTGTACGAGTTAACTACTTTTGTTTTTTTGCATGCTGAACCAATTCTGGGTTCAATCCCTTTATGTATTCGGTTAGTAATTGCTGACAATTCAGTATTGTTGTAGTAATGGAAATCCCTATTTCCTCTAAAAAAATTATAATTTTTTAAGGTGGGAACAGACCCTTCCTTCTTGCACGCCAGCATAGCACACCTTGCCACGCTAATGGTAGGGTGGTTATTTCATACCACGCTATTCGGCATGCCAAAAAGGTTAGATTCGGATAAATTATTTTTAAAATATTAGAAAAAGGTTAAATAAAATCCCCCCTCTCTTCTCTTCTCGTAACAGACTCCGTTTCTCCGGTGAAGGTCGGGATGTTTACTCCGTAATTAAAGAAAAACTCCATTTCTCCATACTATCGTATCTGGGCTAACTCCATTTCTCCATTTCTCCTTCACCGAAGAAAACACCGCGTGGGCCAAGCTCATGGATACCCATTCAGGGCCCAAGTATTACTGGATGGGCTTGCCTGTCGCTTCTGCTTGTCATTTCCATTACTCGCTTCAGTGGCTGTACTTCCTCAGCTGAGCCCTCAGCTAGCATCTCATCTGATACAGTAAGCTCTTCGATGTTTGATTTAGCGTATATATAAGGCTACGGCTACCATCTCTCTCTCCGTGTTGTGATAGCTAAGGTTTACGAATATTTGGAGCCTGTTCGTTTAAACTTATGGGCAGGAACAATAATCTGCATCCATGAGGGAGAGGGGCCATGCATCACACAGTGTGACAAGGAAAATGGAGAAACAAAGCTTCGTTATCAGTACAGATTACAGCACTTCATCCATGCATGCAGCTATGCTCAGCACCTGGTCTCAGCTAAGCTCTCAGGTTGTTCCATGTAAGTCGAACAAACTAGGGATACAGATGCACACACAACAACCAACAGCTAGCACAGAAGTCCTGACCATGCATGCCGGCAGTACGCACTTCTCTTTTATGGGAGGGAGATGATACAGATAGATCAGCATCAGTTGCATGCCTTGCCGTTATGTTACATTACACCACCATGGCTCCATGTACAGAGCTTTGCATTGTCCTCCCCCGGCCGTCCACGCCTGGAGACGGAGATGTGATGATCTCCTAATGCAGCGCTGCAAGCACTGTAGACCCTTCCACCTGCAGGTACAAACAAGTTCATGTGGGTTAACATGAAAAACATTGCACCAGACAAATGTTATAGGATTTTGCGGCAAAGTCACCGAGCACAATCATTCTCATGCTCAGCTCCCCGTTCTTCAGTTATGCTTCGTTTTCAACTCATGGGCGACTAAACTGTGTGTCCATTTTAACCTCTGAATCTTAAATGCCCCTTACTCATGCATAGGTACGGTATTCTGCAAACAGAGTTGTACGTAACTCTGAAACCCATGTTCCTTCTTGTGAGTGCCCTGATATGATACTTGTATTATACACTCCCTAGATATTGCGTGGCCGATGCAGGTCTGACGAACTATATGTAACTGGATTATTCTTCGAGAAATGAACCGAAAAATGTCTTGTTTACCTGGAAGGTTGCACCACAGACTTCTTCTTCATCTGCAGGAACAGCAGTCACCTTGTTCTTGGGGTTCTCGTAGCACTTCAATCCTCCAAGAGCATTAGAGTAGAAGCAACCTGCGGCCGGCGTGAGATGATTATGATGAGTGAAAATGACCACACTAATTGACAACCCTCTAAATGTGAATGCTGTGGAGTCACTGCTTGATGATGAGCTCGATCACAATATACTACCTTGTGGGAAAGGCGCAAGCGATTTGCCACACGATCCTTTGAGCATGTCAATGTCATCAGAGAAGGCGACGCAGCCATCAGCAGTGATGCCCCAGAAGAGGGGCACCTTGCCCTCCGGGTCAGAGGCGACGAGCAGGGAGTTGGTGGACTTGTCGAAGAGCACGAAGGCGTAGGTGCCGGCGAGCTGCGAGAGCATGAAGCTGGCCGGGTATGGCGCCCTGTCGCGGAGCGTCTTGTAGGCCTCGATGACGAGGAGCACCTCGTTGGCGCCCTTGGACAGCCCGTACTGCTGGCTCAGCCGCCCCAGGTTGTCCAGCACCCCCTCGAACAGGCAGAACACCTCGTCTTTCGCCGCGAACGACCTGGATGCATGGTCAAGCACAAAACAAACAATGTAACCCTCGCTCCTGCCGTGTCAGTGATGCTGTCACTGTTAGTAAAGTTAATTACCAGCAAACCATGAAGTTATGGACACTAGTTAGGCCCGTAAAACGGCTCTGAAAATGGCATGGTGTCTAGGTGTTTGGTTGAGGTTGTTAAAGTTTAATCGGTATTGTACTATTTTCGTTTTATTTGAAAATTAATGTCTAATCATAGACTAATTAAGCTCAAAAGATTTGTCTCACAAATTACTCTCTAGCCATGTTTTTAGCTTTGTAAATACTCTACATTTAATACTTTATGCATGTATCCAAACATTCAATATGACGAGCGGTCAACTTTACCGCCCGTAACCAAATAGGCCCTGTGCTTCAGTAGCTTGAGCTTCATTAGTATATACTTGATTAGTTTGGTTGTTCAGAGTTTAGATTAATTGGGTGGGACATGACACTTGACTTTGATGCAGAGATGTGCATGATGCACCTAACATCGAGAGTTTAAGCTTTGTTCTTGACAATATGGAACAGTTTACAAATGTTAAACTTGTATGGGAAAGGGCTAACAAGATGTGAAGTGCTCACACTGAAAGAAAAGGCAAAAACTGCTGGATGGAGTAAAGGGGAAGGAGTGGGAGTTCCTTGGATGCTACTTCTTCAGTGAAGCAGGCTAATACGATAGGATAAGGGTACAGGGCAAATCAGGCCCCACAAATAATCATGAACCAGAAAGCTTTATACTTTTTTTTTTCCAGATCTGTAAGCTGGGTGCAGTCCACTACCATACCAAGTGCCTGCTCAAAAATGTCACATCTCGTTGTAGAAAAATGGTGAAAAAAAATGTTTAAGCAGCAGTAGGTAGATTACAAGGCGTACGCGTCGCTTTCCTTAAACGACGATTAGCTCACTGATCGGAGAATATGAGGCAGCAGGGCTGCTCCATCGTCGTCGTTTGTTGGCAAGTCAGTTTGACAGCGACGCCCCTTGTGTATGGAGGAGGAAGCATGATAGATGTGGACGTGCAATTTGCACCCTGTCCATTTGTTTTTCAGAAAAAGTATGGCCTCCGTTCATGGATAAATAATACTACTCGATCGTAGTACGTGATATTTTTTTTATGTCCACGTCAAACTTGTAGACACTGGAGGGTAGTGTAGCTAGCTTTCTTAGACCTTGTTTAGATTCAAATTTTTTTTTAGATTTTAAGACAATAGCAATTTTGTTTGTATTTGATAATTATTATTAAATTATAAAATAACTATGTTTAAAAGATTCGTCTCAAAAATTACAACTAAACAGTGTAATTAGTTATTTTTATCTATATTTAATACTTCATACATGTACCGTAAATGAAGAGAAATCTTTAAAAGTTTTGGGATTTAGACATATTACTCGTCCCATCCGTCATGGGCCGGCGTGGATGGATGTATCCCTAGGATAGACCACCAAGCTCAAAATCCTTTGTCTCGAAGCCAAATGTTTAGTGAATGGTAAAAAGACCACCCAGTTCCTTAAAAAAATTAATGAGTGTATTTTCTTTTTAAAAAAGAAAAAGATAAATAACCACACTACTAATAAGGAATCTAGATCGCTTTAACCGATGGTTTGGTGTGGTACCATCATCTGGTTGGTCATTTCGCTATAGTAGTTAGCGATCGAACACTTCTGAAAAAAGAGAGGGGGAAAAATATCATGCCTTGAAGCTTTAAAATCCCACTGAGATTGGCTAGCCTTAGCCGTGAGCCGCAAATCCAATCAAGTGCAGTGTCGTTTTCTCACGATTATCATCGGGTCAGAAACGATGAGGAAGGAGGAGGGGTCGGTACTCGGTAGCTTGGTCCTACCTACAGCAACGGATCAGGTAGTCCGTCCATATATACAGTCCATCAATATCAAGGTCTTGTTTAGTTTGTGAAAATTTTTAGCTTTAGCTATTATAATATTTTTATTTTATTTAGTTAGCTATTAGTATTTAATTATAAACTAATTAGACTTAAAAGATTCGTTTTGTAAAATATATAATTAGTCTGTTTTATTTATATTTAATTCTATATACATGTGTCAAACTCGGGCCATGTTTAGTTCTTAGAGAAAAAAAATTTATGATACTATAGCACTTTCGTTTGTTTGTGGCAACCATGGACTAACTAGGCTCAAAAGATTTGTCTCGTAAATTTCGACCAAACTGTGTAATTAATTTTTATTTTCGTCTATATTTAATACTTCATACATGCGTTTAAAGATTGGAGAATTTTGAAAAAAATTTGGATTTTTTAAGTAAACAAGGCCTCGATGTAATGAAATGAAAAGAAAATTTTTAGAGCGGCCAATTTTAACTCGATTTATTTATTGCTCACTCTCTCCAAGAAAAAGGAACACGCCAAAACTGCCCAATTATTGCCACACTAGTAGTGCGTGGTTATTCAGCGTGGATAATTGATTCATCATCTCTGACTCTGTTTCATAAATCCTCTAAAACTCAAACTTAATTTAGCTGCATAATTGTAGTATAATACTGGTTGTTAAACAAAACAAATTCACTCCATGGCCTTGTTTAGTTCCAAAATTTTTTGAAAAACCGACACCGTAGCACTTTTGTTTGTATTTAGTAAATATTATCTAATTCTGGACTAACTAGGCTCAAAAGATTCGTATCGTCAATTTCGACAAAACTATACAATTAGTTTTATTTTCATCTATATTATCTATGTATGCGTATAAAGGCTCCTGTCTATTTGTCTCTACTGTGCGTGTGTGATGTGACGCGTGGACGGACGCGGTGGGTGCGTGGGAGTGCGTGCCGTCGTGTGGGACCACGTCTGTCAGTGACAACACCGCTAGCGTTCATGACTTTGGCTGCTAGCCTGCTACTACAGGACAAGAAGAACAAGAACAGACTACTCTGTTTCTCCTCCTCGTAACGACGACGAAACGAACCCGGAAGTAATTCAATCTAGCGACGCAATCAAGCAGACAGAGACAGAGCTCATGGTTGGGGGCGGTGGGCGGTGAGCTCGTGAACCGACGACGAGCAGGAGCAGGAGCAGGAGCTCTGCATCCATCCATGGCAGGGCAGGGGAAGGCAGTATATAGTACCTTGGGCGGAGGAGGGCCTGGTTGGCGTTGGAGTAGGCGAGGTGTCCGAGGTCGGCGGCGAGGCGCACGGACACGGCGGCGGAAGGGCAGGTCCCCAGGAACCTGGCGACGAGCTCGGACGCCTTCGTCTTGGGCGACGGCGTCCGGCTCCCCGCCGCCACCAGCTCCGCCGGCACCTCCACCACCTCGCCGCTGAACACCGCCAACATCCTCACCGGTCTCGATCGATCGGCAACCAGCCACCACCTGCACCCGCCAACACCCTACGGATCCGACCCGATCGCACTGCTCAAGGCACCAGCAGGCGGCAGCAGCAGCAGCAGCACCGGACGGAGTGAATGCGATGCGAGGGGAGGAAGGCGAGGGGAGGTGGCGTTATATAGCCGGAGCCGCGACCGCGAGCCTGAGAATGGGTAGCCCGGTAGTACCTCTCATCCCGGCCCGGCCCATGCCGCTTTGGCTCCATCATCTAGGTCTACATGCGAAAAGATTTTGGATTTCGCTACTGTAGTATTTTTGTTTGTTTATGGTAAATATTGTCTAATTATAAACTAACTAGGATCAAAATATTCGTCTCGCGATTTACAGATAAACTGTGCAATTAGTTTTTATTTTTATCTATATTTAATGCTTTATGTATGTGTCCTAAGATTCGATGTGACGAGGAATCTTGAAAACTTTTTGGTTTTTAAGGTAAACTAAACAAGACCCTAGTGACGTGGCGTTGGCGCGGACAGGTGGGGCCCAGCTGTCATTACATCGAATTCTATGCATATATGTATGAAGTATTATATATATATAATAACTAATTATACAGTTAGTTTCGGGTACTCTAACATTTTCGTTTATATTTGATAAATATTGTCCAATCATGAACTAACTAGATTTAAAAGATTCGTCTTATAAATTACAGTCAAATTATATAATTATTTTTTGTTTTTATCTATATTTAATGTTTTATGCTTTTTACGACAGGCCTAAATAGAGACCTTCTTTAGTTTGCAAAAAATTTCAAGATTTCCCGTCACATCAAATCTTTGGTCGCATGCATGGAGCATTAAATATAGACGAAAATAAAAACTAATTGCATAGTTTACCTGTAATTTGTGAGATGAATCTTTTGAGTCTAGTTACTCTGTGATTAGACAATGTTTATCAAATAAAAATGAAAGTGCCAAAATTTTTGCGAGCTAAAAGCCTCGTTGCCACCTGCCACCTGCCGAGGACGGAGCCAGCGGCGGCATCAGGCGCGAGTACGTACGTGTGAGTGTGTGGCCCCGCACGGCAGCAGCCAGCAGACGCCACGCATGTCGTGCACGAACAAACAGCAGAGGCCACGCGGCCGGCCGGATGCGGGAGACGACGACGGTACGCCTGAGAGCAACGGGCCTCGTGACCGCGTCCATCGTGGTCGGGTCGGGGAGCGACCGAGGCCGCGGTGCACGGCGACGTACGTCGTACGGGTGCGCCGGGCCGCCGCGCGCGCGTTCCACTCTCTGTGTGCGCGTGACACGCTGACACGTCTCTCTCTCTCCCTCCCTCACCGGTTCCACCCGGAGGTGATACACAAACACAAGTACTTCCTCCTTCCTAAATTATGAATTATTCTAATAATCTTTTTAAAAAATAAAAAACAAATTAAATTTGACTAAATTTATATAATAAAATAATAACATTTAGAATGACAACTAAATATCTTTAGTTTGATTCTTGATCAATTATATTTTTACGGTATACCACCTATTTAAAATAATATATGATTCTTTTTATAATTTTTCAAATTTTGGAATGGAGAGAGTAGAATCGGAATAATCGACCACCTAGCTTCCTTTGATTTGCACAAACTTTGATGGATTTGGTGAATGTTGGAGGCCAGAGTATTATATTTCTTAATTTAAAAAATCTCTCAAAAATTTGTAAATCTGCCGAAACAAATATTTTTCATATAAATTTCTCAAATAAAGGTTTTGGTGTATATAGTATAAAATAATGGTATACTCCATCCGTCCCAAAATAATTATCGTTTCGCTTCTTGAGAAATAACTTTGACTAAATATATTTTAAAAAATATTAATATTTATAGTATATAATTAGTATTATCGGAAAGATCTTTGAATACAATTTTTTAATAAATTTATTTAAAGATGTAAATAGTATATATATTTTTTATAAATCAAGTCAAATTTATAACATATTTGAGGCGGAGGAGCACATTGCGGAAGAGAACCAATGGATAGGATCCAGTTGCTGTTAGCTAGGTCCCCACGACGCCAAAAGATGCAGCCATCGGTTAATCAGATGAGCATCTATAATTGTTGTCAGAATAACTTGAGCAAAGCCGGTCGTATGTTTACATCAAACAATCTATTTCAATGATTTGGTTAGCCAATAACTTCTGAAGAACCAAGTCAGTCAGATTATGTGAATAATTAGGGTCTGTTTGGTACGACTCATCTCCGGCTCTAGCTTTGCCTCCTTCGGAGGAGCTCTGCCAAACGTTTTCTAGAGAAGCCATTTTTAACTAAAAAAACAGAGAAACCGGAGCCATTTTGACGAAGCCATAAATTATAGCTTCTTTAAAACGGTTCTGACTCCTCTAGAGAAGCCTCTCGGAGCAGTGCCAAACACCCTTTTAATCTCATTGTTGCTGGACGTGACATGGGAGCTTAGTAGTGAATTATCTCGTAAACACTATAACTTTGGTATGTGCATGGCAGGGCGTATCTCTATCCAAAACTGTTTGGAAAACTTTAAAAAATAATTTCAAAATCTGAGAGCTTAAAGTGTGTTTTTAAGAGTCTAAACAATTTAAATGGCCAAAGTTTCAATGGTAATTTTAAATCCCGTCTAACTATATTTTGATATAAAGTTTGGCTTCATTTGACTTTATATTTGAAAACATTATGATTTTTGTGCAATGCCTATTTCTGGAGGCAAGTCACAATTACCATTACCAAACGTTTCTGAAATTGATCTCTAGAGGTCTAACACCTCTGAAAACTGAAAATAGAGGGTATCTAAAGGTAGTGCGTCTCTAGAACCATATATAGAGATTTTTTTTACTTAGCCATGCTAAGAAAAAGAGTGACACACATCTAAAAAGTCGTTTTTTATAGTAGTTTATGTTCATGGTTCGTAAGAACAATAAATTACTCCATTATTTTGACCTCAAATGTTCAGTATGATTGGCAGTGAATGACTAGGCTAAGAAGGTAAGAACAAATGAGCTCATGTCTGGCATGATATATGCTGATAGTTACATACTCACCGCTTAAAGAAAACCCAATGTGCCACTGTGCGAGATGGAGTGGCGTGCTGCATCAGCACCGCTTGCTAATTGATCAAAACAAAAGGAATCTTGAAGAATATTCTTGCGGTGACCAAGGAGCAAGGATTCATTGAGACACGATGACGTGGTAGGTAAAAAAAGATAAGATTTAAATATTTGCACTTTTCATTGAGCTCATTCGGCTATTTCTTGTGGCTATCTAGGTTAATTCTGGGTGGTGTGTATACTTCGTCTAGTCACCACGAAAGTGATGTGTTCTTTTTTTTTAAAAAAAAAGTGAACCAAACTTCAGTTGATTTTGCTACCATATGCTATTCATCTCATACATATGAAGATGAAGCGCAAACTGTATATAATACTCCTACCTCACATTGTAGTTTCCTCACCTTATAAAACCCAGCTTATTTTTTCTGTAAACGTTTGTGAAGTTTTTCTCTCTTTTTGTTCAAAATTTCGTCTTTAACAAGTTCAGCTATATGTGTCTACTTGAAGAGTACACCCACTGTCCAAAATAAGTGTTGTTTTAGATTTCTTACCGGCCAAATTTTACTAACTTTGACTAGATTTAAAGAAAATATTAGCAAATTTATATTTCCAAATAAGTACATTATGATTATATATTCAAGAATTAATATAATAATACATATTATACACTATAAATATTAATAATTTCTTAGACTATCTCCAACAATCGTCACCCAAAATACAAGACCCATTTGTCTTTTGGTAGAGCTACAGATAAAAGGTTCCATATCTATTTTTAGTCTTCTCCAATAACAAGACCTGAAAGACAACACTCTCTGCAAATGAGTCTCGAGGAGAGAGGATACTCAAATTTGGGTTATGCCTCTCCTGATACATGTCTTCTGTATAGGTACTATGTTGGAGGCTATAGGTATTGTGTTGGAGGGTTTGAGTTCCCAAATGAGTGTCCTATTGGAGACAGCCTTATATATGTTTGGTTAATATTAAAATTATTTGATTTGTCGGAAAGTGAGAATGACACTTATCTTAACATAGAGGGAGTAAGAGTGAGCATCTAAGTTAAATTAATTGGTTATCAGTCGGGTCGTACTGAACATACAACGGAAAGATTTAAACCAATGGGCGTTGTTGTCAAAAATAAAATAAAAACAATGGGCGCCCTGGATATGTGATAAGGCAACGGCCCACAGTTTGTGATATTTTTTTGGTACTCGTGGAGGACTACAGAGAGAATCTGGCAGCCACATGTGCAGTGTATGATTCAGTGCCGTTCTGAATTTTGTTTAGCTTCGCTGATCATGTTCATCAAGTTTATTCGGTGGTCTAGTAGGTAGTATATGTACACACTGCAAAGTATCGGAATCAACGTGATGCAGCACCGTCGCGTTTAATTGCTGTCCCCCATCCCATCTATGGTGGTTCCTAATCAAATCAAATTCCAAGTGCTTCAACTTTCCATCTCCGACTCTGCAACCACAGTTTTAATTTGTTCTTTCGTCGTTTTATATATATAATACTTGTCGAACTGACCGTGGTACCATGGAAATGCTTTACTTGAAATGCGACAAATTATAAAAAAAAAGTGCTCTAAGTAGAGGGAGTTTAATTCTCATTTTAAATGAATTGTTTATAGTGTGGTAAGAGATTAATAAACAGAGATGAAATAAGTTTTATCTAAGTGAAACCATTTCTGCACTATTTTCAATACAGCTTGTGTCTTGCATTTGAAATAGCAAAATGAAATAATGCATTGCAAATAGTACCATCATTTCAATACCTTACGCTTATATATGTGTCAATTTTGAAAATATCAATACAAAACTCTCCACTTAAAAAATGTTCATTTCTATTGATAGGCAACTCCGTCCTTTTTCGCTTGTCGGACCTAAAATTCATCCAAACTAGGGGTTTGGAGGAGCAACTTGACAAGTGGCACGGCTAAGAGCAACTCTAACCCACCTTCTAAACAAGTCCCTATTCTAAATCTAGGGACTTGATCAAAAAATCAACTCGAATCCACCTTCTACTTGGACTCCCATTTTCCATGCCCTCCTAAATTATAGTTTCAGCCCCTCACATCTAAAACCCCCTATCCTATTTGTTTAGGAGGTGGGTTGGAGTTGGGTCTTAATTTAAGCCCCTACTTTTTTTATCATAGCATGTAAATAAAAATTTAAGGGCTTAATTTAGGTATTTAGATTGGAGTTTCTCTAAAGTGATTATTAGCCTATCCAATCACCAGTTCACCACAGGGCCTCCAAGGTGATGATTGCTGCCCTCCGGCTGTCCGGCAAACGCAAAAGGTTAGAGACAGAAAAATAAAAGCGAGAACCTTTATATCATTTATTCATTTTTCAACATGTGTATTCATCAATCAGATAGGGTATATATACAACTTGGAGTTGGAATGAATTAGAAAAAACTTGGGAGTTGGAATGTGACTTGGGCCTTGTTTAGTTTCGAAAACTTTTTGGTTTTCGGTACTATAGCACTTTTGTTTTTATTTAGCAATTATTGTGCAATTATAGACTAACTAGACTCAACAGATTCATTTCGTGATTACAGGTAAACTGTACAATTAGTTTTTATTTTCGTCAATATTTAGTGTTTCATGCATATGTCGCAAGATTTAATGTAACGGGAAATCTTGAAAAGTTTTTGGTTTTTGGGTGAACTAACAAGGCCTTGACGACTTGTACTGCATTTCCTTGCCTAATTTGGCGAAATACGTTACTGCTGTATTCGAGTAATCACAAGAATAAGCGACATTCTAGACATCGACGCTGTTATAAAAACACAATTTGGACCACTACTCTCTTTTTTAGATGCTCCTTCTATCTCAAAATAAATTAGTTCTAGAACCATCCGAAGTCAAAATATCTTGAATTTAATAAACTTTATGAGAAAAAGGACAACAACATCTGTAACACCAAATGAGTATTATTATGAAAATATTTTACACTAATTTGTGACATAAATGCTGGTGTTTTTTAATAAATTTGATCAAACTTATTTTAACTTAGTATAAGTGTTTAGAAGTCGATTTAGTTTGAGACGGGTGGATTCATTTGTATAACTAAATCGACGTCTAAACACTCGAGTTTGCATGGTCTTTTTTGCATCTCTCTTTGGCAATTGATATTCTCAAGGAAATATACTCTTAGAATCATTTTAAAAAGCAAAACATTTTATCTAAGTATCTTAAAAATAATTCAAACCAAATATTTCGATGTATCTAAACTAAATAATTTAAATGTCATTGATGTGTGTATTTTTTTAATGCCCGATCAAAAATGTGAACTGAGCGTGGTTGGGTTCTACCCAGGTTCAAGTCTCCGACTTGGCATGAATATTCATATTTTTCTGGATTTATTCTAGGATTTAACGGTGTTATTCTTTCTATGATAGGCAACATGTCCGTCGACAGCGAGGCGTCTGTGGTGACCTCATCAATTTCGAGATTTGTTGGACCAACTTGGTTCTTCGAAGGTGCCCATAGGGGTAAGATGAGTGTGCGCTCGTGTCTATGAGCGTCTGCGTCGGTAGCTGAGTCTCGCAAAAAAAATATTATCTTAAATAACATGTTTTTTATAATAAAATGGAGTTAATGAAACTAGTACACTTCAAATACCGATCTAAATCATAGCATCTTCAAATATTGAAAGCAACACATAATTAAGAAACAGCCTGTAATTGTGGACTTGTGGTTGATTGGCTTGAGACAAGGAAAAAAAAAGGCACTTATATATTCTAATAACAAGGTACGATGTCTGTGAATGCTATGTGCCCATAGTTTTCAGCCAAAGGTTCCAAAAACCAGACCTTTCCCTAGCTGCAGTCCACGATTATCCCAAGGCGGCGCCGATGGTTACGAATCCTACAATGTTTCTTCTGCATGTTGATTCCTTGTGGCATGCATTACTTTAACCCTCTCTTTAATTTTCGCCTACTTGTAATCTGCACTTATAGTACGACATGTTTGGGTTTGATGCACATGCGTCCTTGTGGCAGGCAAAAGAAGACTTAGCAAGTCAGCATATCATTTGGATGCTTATTAGGAGTGGAAAGGGACAAAACAAGCGGACTGAAGCAACGAAATGCTCAGTGCCTCAGCCCTCAACATTTCAGCAGCCTGTAATCTGTTGCTAGTTTATGCAGAAAGTAAATTCTGAAGAGAGGATGCACCATATACTAACTTCTTTGTATTGTTTGAACTAGCGTTCTGGTCGATTTGTAAACTTTGGCTTTCTCTATTTATTTTCTCCAAACTTTATAATAATTGGATGTGTACATCCACGCATGTAGAGGCCGGATACTTTATATCCATTATCTAAAAAAACTAACTTATTTGTCTCAGAAAAAAGATGTAACTTGAGGTTTCATCTGAGTTAAATTTATTTAAATTGAACTAACTAACTTCTTTGTCTCAGAAAAAAGATGTAACTTGAGGTTTCATCTGAGTTAAACTAATTTAAATTGAACTGAATTTGTAAAAAAACAATATGCGATAGATAATATTATGAAGATGATGTATTAAATGAAAAATCTAATAACATTTTTCTAATACGATGGGTATTGAAATTTTCTATACAAAATTATTAAGATAGTTTAATTAAACACTATTATAGATTTGCATCTTCTGACAACGGGGTTTGCAGGGAGCTAGGATATATGCCCTGAAGAACAGTGGCACGGCAAACAAAGGCCTTTGAGAGACAGATCTGTGGGTGGCCACGGCCCACTGCCACTTGCGTGCGCTGGCGTTGAGAAGGCCGACAGGCGACAGGGCCGCGCGTGACGCGTCACGTAACAGGTGATCGATTGGCCTGGCCCAAAGTTCGTAAGCACACAAGCTGGCCCAAGTTTCTCCAAAATCGTGCGCCCAGCTTTGACTTTAGTTCCAATTTTTTTATTTGTATTTAATAAATACTGTGGACTAACTAGCTCAAAAGATTCATCTCATAAATTATAGGTAAATTGTGTAATTAGTTTTTATTTTTATCAATATTTAATGCTTCATGTATGCGTCTAAAAATTCGATGTGACAAAAAATTTGAAATATTTTGTAAAAATTTTTGGAACTAAACAAGATTACAAGACCTTTGTGTGCTTGTGTTAGCTAGCAATTTCTTTTGATTTTTTTTTGCAGAAGATTTGTTTGTTTCTTATGAGTTATATATATGCCCGCAGCAAGAGCCATATGTGCTCTACACAACTCAAAAGCATGGTTGCTAAATGAACTTTTACAGAAATGTCACAAACTCTGAGTTCTCTTCTTCGGCTGTAACGTTTGTCTTTTATACCAAAAAAAAACATTCTGAAATACTGTAACGCTAGGGGATGTGGAATTGTGGATCGTGACCTTGGGGTTTGTTTACTTCCACCCAAAATCCAAAAACTTTTTAAGATTTTCTGTCACATCGAATCTTTAGACACATGCATGGAGTATTAAATATAAACGAAATTTAAAACTAATTGCACAGTTTGGTCGAAATTTACGAGACGAATCTTTTGATTCTAGTTAGTCTATGATTGGACAATAATTACCACAAACAAACGAAAGTGCTACAGTATCCCGAAAAAATTTCGTTGAGGAAGTAAACAAGGCCCAAGAATGAAGTCCTTTTTGACCCATAGCTATTCTAAAAGTTTGATTTTCCTCTGCCATCTTTAAAACTTGACAATACTGGCAGCGTCATTTGTCGGCGCCATAGCTCTAGGCACGATGGGTTAGTTTTGAAATAAAAAAATCTAGTGTCAGATTTAAAAATTATTTTAAAATAAAGTGTTAGAAATAAAAATCTCACCCGTCTGCTTGGTTTCGTTCGTCATGTCGCCCACGCGCCGCGACTCAGTGCTTGTTTAGTTCATTTTTTCCAAAATGAAAACGTAGCAATTTTGTTTATATTTGACAAATATTGTTTAATTCTAGACTAACTAGATTTAAAAAATTTATCTCACAAATTACAGATAAACTATATAATTAATTTTTATTTTTATCTATATTTAATGCTTAATGCATATGTCTAAAGATTTGATGTGATAATAAATCTGAAAAATTTTATAAAATTTGTTGGAACTAAGATCTTGTTGACTTGATGAAATGAAAAATTTTCGACCATCGTAGTATTTTCGTTTATTTATAATAAATATTTTTCAATTATAAACTAACTGAGTTTAAAATTTTTATCCCACGGTTTACGCTATATAATTAATTTTTATTTTTAACTATCCACCGCGGCAGTTGCACAAGCACCACAACCGACGGCGACCCCTGCCAAAACTTACCTCCCGTGTCGCCTCTCCTGTCCTGCCACGCACGGGTTTCGGTTGGGCTCCCTTCCGTCCCCGAGGGGAGGGAGCCAAGCGACCGGCCGGGGGAAGCAGAGGCAATGGCGCCTGGCTCGCCGTTGAAGCGCCCGGAGCGGCGGGGCTACAAGGGCCCGCTACGCGAGAAGGCCGTCCCCACGGCGGGGCTAGCCGTGGCCGTAGCGACCGCCGCGCTGCTGCTGCTGCTGCTGCTGCTCTGCGCCGCCGCGCTCCGCTGCTCGCCGGCCATCGGCTGCGCGCAGTCCGCCGGGACGACGCTCTGGGCCAGCGGGGTCTCCGTCGCGGCTGAGGCGGACGTGGCGGCGTCGGCGTCGGCGTCGGCGTCAGCAGGGAAGAGCGACGACGAGGGGCAGTGCGACCTGTTCGATGGGGAGTGGGTGTGGTCCGACGGCGGCGGCGCCGGAGGCGGCTACCCGCTCTACAGCTCCGTGGACTGCCCCTTCCTCGACGTCGGCTTCCGCTGCGCCGACAACGGCCGCCCCGACGCGTCCTACACCAAGTGGCGCTGGCAGCCGTCCCGCTGCCATCTCCCCAGGTTGGTTGGTTGGTTGGTTGCTCGCTCGCTTGCTTGGATCCGATTCGATTCCTATCACCTTTGCTCGCCTCAACTCGATGCCGGTTGCGGGTTGCCGCACCCCTTCCATTTGCTTGCTTGCTGAATTTGGGGGTTCGACGTATAGGTTGATTTGATTAATTTCAGAAATCGCGGTTCGTTTGGTATGCTAGTAAGATTGTCACAAGGATCAACCTGGGACACGCTACATTGGTTGAATTTTCTGCCTGCATTGTTTGTTCAGTCCGTCTAAACTTGTCGGTGCTGAGTCTGACCTACCAACTTCCAACAAGGATCCTTCAGTGCTTACTAGGAGATCGAGCACTCCGTACTTGATGCTAGTGGAATCTGGATCGTTGGATGCCCGGTTGCCATTTGGTTATTGGAACACGAGACTAGGCTGTCAACGTCTCAATGGTCACCTCACGTGGGACATCATAGCAGGATTAGGAACTCGATGCCATTTGCCTGCCAATCGGTCACAGAACAGTGTTTAGTTTGTCCTGGGGAAGATACTTAGTTAATCATACGGTATTCTTTAGTTATTCGGCCTGTCATATGATTTTGCCATCTTCCAGTGCAACCTTTCATGGGAAGGTGGCCTCTTCTTGTTATTGGTTGATCCTGTCTGTTTTCCTTTTTATTAGTATTGTTATTATATATGTTCAGCTCTCCTTCCTGGCACACAAAGGGTTCTTGCTTATGTCCTTGGTGACATGCAATTCTACCTGTACTACTGTGTTACTTATGTTTCACAGAGCTAATAATAGGGACTGATCGTGTTGGCTGCATGCCAGCAACTATGCTAGCGATGTGGACTGATGTAGCACAACTAAAGCTAACCCACACCGGATTATGCTGCTGCCTGCTATCTGGTACCAATAATTGGGCATGGCTTTAGTTTCAAACTGCTGATCGTGACATTAAGTACAATTATGATAGAAAAAAGAGGAATTACAGTAGTAATCTGTGTGCTGTTATTCGTGCATAGTTTTGTGGCCTTGTAAATCATGTCTATCTGGTGCTTGTGGTTTAGGGCCAAGAAACTACAATAATTCGGTTTTTTTTTTTTGCCCTGACTTTGTCATATTCTTTCTTTGGTTTGCTAGATTTGAGGCCAAAAGCATGCTGGAGAGACTACGGAACAAAAGAGTAGTATTTGTCGGTGATTCAATTGGAAGGAACCAATGGGAGTCTCTACTTTGCATGCTCTCTACTGCTGTTCATAACAAGAGCACTATATATGAAGTTAACGGCAGTCCCATCACGACGCACATGGGTTTCTTGATTTTCAAATTTAGAGACTACAATTGCACCGTGGAATACTACAGATCTCCATTTGTAGTCCTCCAAGGTCGTGCACCATCTGGAGCCCCTGAGATTGTTAAGTACACAATTCGAGTGGATGCCATGGATTGGATGTCTGACCGGGGTAAGTGGAAGGATGCTGATGTATTGATCTTCAACACTGGGCACTGGTGGAATAATGAGAAAACAATCAGGGGGTAAGCTTAATGTCTTGGTATACAGTGATGTTAAGTTCAGCTAGTTCTTATGTTATAAGTAGCTATCACGATTTCTTGCAATATTGTTTGGATTTAGTTGAAATTTGATCATCCTGTTCAAGAATTCACCTTTCAATTTCAGACCTAATGTATTTCACGTATGATTCGCTGCTAGCTTTTGGAGCAAATCATGTGATCCTCAAATTACTAAGAATATGGAATGCTGGGATGTTGTTATCGATTTCGGATCACCATAGTCACTTGAAGCTACGTTTGCTGACTCACTGTTATGTTTCTTTGTCAGGGGTGCCTACTTCCAAGAAGGAGATGAGGTGAAAATGGACATGACTGTAACAGATGCTTACAGAAGATCGATACAGACATTGTCAGATTGGCTTCGCAAAGAAGTTAACACAAGCAAGACTCATGTCATATACCGCACATATGCTCCTGTGCATTTCAGGTCTGTACAATCACCAATTCACCGGTGATCTTTCCTTCTCTGTTTGCTTGCTGTCTAATGATTTGATGACAACATTTGAGCTTCTTTATGTTCTAAACTTAACCATCTGACTGAAGAGTGCTTGAAGCCTTGAATAGTACATTACATGCCTTTTTACTTTTTTGTCCTATAAAAAATTCTATGGATGAGCAAGATGTGTTTCTGGAGATATGTTAAATTGCCTCTTTAACAAGAGTGTATGATCTGCAGAGGTGGTGACTGGAACACCGGAGGGAGCTGTCACCTAGAAACTCTTCCGGACTTGACGCCGGTCGAGTCGCTAGATGAATGGGCTGAATTTCTTCAACCAGTGGATGATTTTCTAGGGAACAACAACCTCAGATCCAAGGTTGCTGGTTTAGACCTGCTGAACGTGACGCGGATGACGGCTCAGAGAAAAGACGGCCACCTCTCGGTGTACCTGAGCCCTTCAGGAACCGTCCCCCGCTACAAACAGGATTGCAGCAATTGGTGCCTGCCTGGAGTCCCTGATGCCTGGAACGAGCTCCTTTACGCCCTCGTCATGAGGAGACATCCGAGGATGGATGGAAGTGTTCCCCTCCATGGCCGTATGACTCTGAACTCTGGCTGATGATGTGTTCCACTGAACACCCTCCTAAAGTCTGAAGAGCAAAGAGGGAGGTGGCAAACCCATTGGCATAGCAAGCTAGGATGCCAGAATAGCGAGGCGCTTTTTTTTTTTTTTTTGGTTGGTGGGTGTTGGTATGCAGTAGTAAGATGCACCTCCCTGCTGTTAGCTGGGGCTAGGGGGCTACAGTGAATGATGTAAATATATATAGCAGCGGCGGTGAAATTAGCAAAGGATAACGCTTTTGACTGAAGCGAATCTGTAAGCTATATTTGCTTCACTACTCAACCCCATATCTGCAAGAGAAACTGTTTCAGGGGTAAAGTGTGGTTTGTATTTGAAGGACCTATCGCGAGGCATGAAACATGAAAAGACAACACGACGCCATCCCACCCGATCCAGTTGTTTAGACTGACAGCGCCTCCCGTGCTTCCACGTACTTAATAAAGAAAAAAAACACCAAAAAAAAGATAAATATAAGTACTCAAATTATAAAATTGTGCAATTAATTATTATTTTTATCTATATTTAATGTTTTATATATGTGCTGCAAGATTGTATGCGAGGAAAATCTAAAAAAAATTATAATTTTTTTTTATTTTACGATAGATGGGTGCTGTTGGTTGTCAGCTGGCCTATAAATAAAAGAAAACAAATGGGCACGCCTTCCAATGAGCTCCAGCGGGCTTTGTTTAGTTTTCAAAATTTTTTAAATTTTTTTGTTAAATCGAATTTTTAGATGTATGTATATATTAAATATAAATAAAAATTTAATTAACTATATAGTTTGTCTGTAATTTATGAGACGAATCTTTTAAGCTTAGTTAGTCTATGATTAGATAATAATTAATAAATATAATAGTCAAACTCAAAAATTTTCACCAACTAAACGAGCTTGAAAAGTTTCGTTGATTTGTTGTAAAACTGGTAGATTCGGCTATACTACATAATTCTAAGCAAATTAGGATTCTGATCATTTGAATTGCAAACATCAATTCCTATGTTTCTCATTAATCCCCATATCACCCATCCTTCTATTCCTCCATTCGAAACAAACAGGATACAGCCCAGCCCAACAATAGTATCTCTTAATCCTTTTAATTACACCTATATATTTTGAAAATTCAGTGTTATAAATTATGCCTCTATTTATTTCTTCCTGCGTTTTTTTCCTGCGTTTTTTCATTCTACTGTTTTCTCACAACATTCCTACTTTTCTCTGTTTTGCATTTCCTGTTCCAAGGGCCTGTTTTTTTTTCCTACCCGGCCCGGACGCACTGCGCCGCCACCCACGTGCCTGCCACCCCGCCTGCACACCGCCCACACCGACCAGCGCCGCCGGAGGACGCACCGGTGCCGCGGCCCGCCGGCGACGGACCTCCATCACCGCCACACCAGCGACGATCTGCAGCTCCGACGTGCCTGCAATCAGTGTCCTCCATCACTGCCACAGTGCCACGCCTGCGGTGGTGACTCAGCGGCAGCCCGGCGACCTCCAGTGAGTTCAGTTCCTTCCCCTTCGACTTGTTCGGCAGCCGGCGGCCCTAACCTCTATCGATCTAGTCTTGTTAATCTTGTTCTTTGATTCGGTTCTTGTTTGTTTTTCCTTTCTCCTTCGGTCTTCCATGATCTTCCCCCAAGGCCCCAAGTAGTTGGCAACAAGAAATTCGAGCAGTGGGTAGTGCCGCTGCCAGCGTTAAATTCTGTCACGCACAATCTGCTGATTGTTGATTAGGTCCGCAGAGACGACCAATCAACCGTGTACTTGTTATAACTGTTATTTATTTATTTATTTATTGGAAAAATGCCGTGTTCGCGTGTCCATATCCGTGCTGGATCCGATCCAGCCAAGGAGCACATCTTTGCTGATGTTTGGCAAGTGCTTCTGGCGGTTGTTATCAGTGTCCTGAGAGGTCAGTGGTTCTGCTGCTCTGCTCCTGGGTTCTGTAGTGACCCCAGTGGCATAGCTAACATCCACAGCAGGAGTGGAAGCCTATGATATACGGTACTCTATTATCTCTTCTCCATCCCAGAAGCCAGATATCCTACTCCTTCTGATTTTTGGAATTAGTTGGCATCCTTTGTTTGTAGGTATTATCAACTGCAATGACTGAATGACCTGAGTGCACTTTTGATCAATTAGTGCAGCTAACATTTACTCTGTGCAGATATATTACAATATAGTCTGCTGATGTATATGTTCACTACAATTTATGTGTAGGCTATTCTGATATGGGCCTCTGGAAGATGTTTGCATTGTTTGCCAATCCATGGTAATGAACAACCTAGATCATGGGCGACTTCTAATTTGGGACACTGATCTGGGGACAATTAGCAGAATCGTCACACTACATGGAATTATCTTAGGCAAACATGATCGGATCATTGGGTCACGCAATCTGCTATCTGGGGACGATCACCAGCACCATGACGCTGCGTGGAATTGTTTTAGGCTAACATGATCAGATCACCGAATCATGATTCTACAATCTCTTCTCTATGTTTGATATGATAAATCACATCATATAGAAATTATTTAGTATGGATTTATCATGACATCATGCTGTTATTGTTACTTAGCTCAAGCAGGGGATTGAGAGCCCCTAGCATATTAGTAGTAAGGACTGCACAAATAGCTGCCAATTTTCAGTGTTCACATATGGGTGAACAATGAACACACTAGTGAATCCTCCACCACAACACCCGCACTCCATCTCATCATTGCTTATTTCATTCTTTTTTACTTGTTTCTGAGGAAAATCTTTTTTTTTTATTTCATTTTCACTGTGCAGATAGAAGTGGGGCTTGTGTGGATATGAAGGAATAAGTGGCCATCTTAGGAGAATTTGGAATGACAGAGGGCATGGAAAACCTGCTACCTGAAGATGTACTCACCAACATCATCCACCGTCTTGCACCACGCTACCTTGCCATATCCCACTGTGTTTGCAAGACCTGGTGTACCATCATTGATGCCCACAACCTGCTCCGTGTAGACCTCCTCCCACGGTCGGTGTGTGGAATCTTCATTAACTTTAATGAGTTAAGCATGTCAGAATTCTTCTCCCGCCCCTCAAAAGGCCCAACGGTATCTGGCAACTTTGACTATTTGCCTCTCAGCTCCCGCATCATAGGCCACTGCAATGGGCTTCTCTTGTTTCACAAGTATGTGGTTAACCCAGCCACACGACAGTCAGCGCCACTGCCCCCATGCTCAAGCCCAAATATTGTCGTAGAGCACTTTTTCCACAGGGAGTACCTTGTTTTCGACCCCACATTGTCACCGCATTATAAGGTATTCATGATCCCTGAGGTCCGACGACCCAATGTGAGGTATACCATGTTGAATTCAGATGACAAGTTAGACCCTGCAATAGAGGAATTAGAATGGCCACCGTCGCCTTGCATCCTGCGTGTGTTCTCATCAAGGACAAAGGTGTGGGAGGAGAGGTCGTTTGTTCGAGAAGGGGAGGCTGCAGGGAATGTTGCTGACATGTGGTTGGATCACCCATATGTTCCAGACACTTCTGTGTATTGGCGGGGAGTACTTTATGTATATTGCCAAAACAAGTTTGTTATGAGGTAAATACTCACTTCATTGGCATTGTCATTCATCTTTGTACCTAGTAATGAAACGAAAATTCAATTGTTGTTTATTAATATTTCTCAAATATTTGATTCTTGTAGAATATCATTATCAAATGGGAAATATCAAGTAATCAAGCCACCTTTAGATTGTAAGGGGATGGCATACACAAATCTTTATTTGGGGAAATCAGTGAAAGGGGTGTATTGTGCTGTGCGTCACTTGGCATCCCATTTTTCGATCAATATTCTTGATGAATCGAGTGGCAAAATGGAGTGGGTATTCAAGGATTCGTGTAGTATTCAGCCATGTGAAATAATTGACGGGCCTGGACCCTGGACTTTACAAGATATTAACAATCAGGAGCAGGGATTTGAGTATGAAGATGGTAACAATGAGGCAGTGGTAGAGGACAGGTTTGAATGGGACTCGGATAATGATAATGTTATTGAGACCAACAGCAGGGGCAAGTATAACTCTGGTGGTTATATTAATTTTCTTGTTGACACCAAAAGGAGGGGCAGATATAACTCTGGTGGTTATATTGATTTTCTTGGATTTCACCCTTACAAGGAGGTTATCTTCTTGAGTGATACGTTGAGAAGAGGATTGGCCTACCACTTAAATAGCTCAAAGATTCAAGACTTGGGCAACCTCCGTCCAACAAATTATGGAACAGAGGTGGGCATTCAGCCATTTATACAAGAGTCTTTTCCATACACACCTTGGATGGGATGGTTTCCAGAAGACAATTAATTTCATCTGGAAGATTACGATGTATTGCATATGAGGTATTGGTGCTCAGGACAAGCTGTGAGGTGCAACTTGAGAGTTCGGACCAGCTGAGTTTCTCAAGTTGTTCATTGTATCCAATAAGAAAATTATTTGTTGTTAGACTACAGAACATGGAACCTGTCTGCTGTTACTGTTGCATGGGCTCCTGCTATTTCTGCCTCCGTATGCTTGCTACAATGGAAGTTTAGATGTTACAAATCAACAATTATGGTCATTCTTTTTTTTGAATCTTTTTTTTTTGCAAGACCTAGTTACACATACAGACACTCATATAAGTACATTCATCTCTATAAACGCACACACGTACCTTTTACCCCTATGAGCACTTCCGAAGAAACAAGTTGGACCGGTATATTTTAAAATTGACAAAGTCATCACAGGCGTCTTGTTGTTGATGGATACATCGCCTACTACTGAAAGGATAACACCATTAAATTTCAGAATAAATCTATAAAAATACGAGCACTCGTGTCAAGTCGTCGTGTAAGTCAGAAGAGAACGTCGCATTCATGATGTGCGATAAGTCCCATACTCAATTAAAAGTTGAACATGGTAGTGTTCAAGTTTCTAATCCCACGTCTAGCTACGTAAACATGTATCGGTTTAGTTTTATTTATCCAGATCAAACCTTTTAACTTGACTTTTATTTATGGAAAAATGCATCATTAAAATAGTTTGTTAAATCCATCGTTCCATATGGTGCCTTCCTGTTAGAACCATTCCAGATGATTCTTTAATTATTGGATGGTCTTGCTTCTTTTTTCACTTCAATTTTCACTTTACTTTTTATGCTCTTCTTCTTCTTCTTCCGTTTTTTAGAAAAAAAAGTTTGCACTTACTTAAATGTCATAAAACAAGAAGGAATATATGGTTTTGCATGAAAAATCAAGCTGATGATAATCAGTTTGCCAGAGATGCATGCCTTGTTTAGTTCCCAAAAATTTTGCAAAACTTTTCAGATTCCCCGTCACATCGAATTTTTAGACATATGCATGGAGTATTAAATATAGATGAAAATAAAAATTAATTACACAGTTTGGTCGGAATTGACGAGACGAATCTTTTAAGCCTAGTTAGTCTATAATTAGATAATATTTGTCAAATACAAACGAAAGTGCTACTATTTACATTTTGCAAAAAGTTTTGGAAGTATACAAGGCCATAACGAGAAACTCGAACAAGGGTGTATATACTCCACACTCCACAGCTCCCTGCTTCTCAAGGAAGCGGCTCCAGAGGGGGCCCCGCCCCGCCCAAGTTCACTACCCGACCCGCCGCGCCGCAGTCTAGAAGTCTCCGCCGGCCGTCCGCGCTCCGCTCTCCCCACCCGCAACCCATGGCTGTCGTCGAAGAAGACGCGGCGCCGTCTGCAGATCCCGCCGCCGGTGAGCCCCCCACCCCTCGCACCCACGCGTGGCTGCATGCTGGTGCCCAGTGAATCGGGTGCTGTTGAATTCTTCTTACTTTCTGTTGGGAATTTGGCTGGGCCATTTGGGGGATCAGAGCAAAGTTGGGGGGCGCTCGTACTTTACAGCAAACGAGGCAGTTTCGGATCCCGCCCGCGGTTTGGCAGTTTGGAGTCCAGCGCTGCCGCAGTAGCACTGCGCTTTTTTTTTCCTGAATTGCAGACTCTCCTTGCAGTGTGGCAATTCGGGATCTGTTTCAAGACGGAGAGTCCCTGGTTCTTGACTTCTGCTGCTTTCTGATTCTCAGGTTCCAGTGATAACGAGATCACAGTGGAAGAGGCTTCTTTCGTGCATTCTGAACCTCCCCAGGATGGCAGCGCCCCACCCGTGGTTTCCTCTGACATGGAGGTGCTTCATGACAAGGTTAAGAAGCAAGTCATCAAAGAAGGCCATGGCAGGAAGCCGCTCAAGTTCGCGACGTGCTTTGGTGAGTATGGCGGAACTGGTTGGTTCGGTCCATATGCTCATGCTCCGGACGTCCAATTTTAGGATGTATGCTAATATGTTGTGCCTTACATGTTTCTTACTCCTATAATAATGGTCTCTGGTATGTGTTTTGTTTGAGCGATCATGGTCATGAGATGCTTTGGCCTTGTTCACGCTCTGCAAATAACAGCTAATGGCCGAAATGTGCATATGTAAACAGATTCTCTTGGTTGCTTTCTCACCAAAAGACAATACCTACTTTGCATGTAAACTTGTGGAGCTTTATTGTGCCTACGCCTTCCTGATACTCTTTTGCATTCATTGAGTGACAGTATCTTTTGCCGGTACCTGTTCAGTTTGTAGCTCAAATACTGATGTCAAGTTTCAAACATCAGGTTTCATAATTTTTCTATTTACCCAAAGTGACCGATGTCTCTTTTCTCGTTCATTGAGTACTGATACAGCAACACCTATTTCAAAACTTTGGATCTTATCCTGTTTTGTCCAAAAAGCCTAATTCAGTCGTCACACGCTAATTTACTCATCTGTTTGCTATCGGGTGGAAGCACACACATCTATTTTGATTTTAGCACAAGTGATAAGTGCTTCAAAGGAGAACAGCGGTGAATTAATTTTTTTCTTTTCTAAACTTCGTGTTGCAGTGCACTATAGAGCATGGGCTCAAGGATCGTCGCATAAATTTGAGGATACCTGGCAAGAGCAGCATCCAATCGAACTGGTACTTGGAAAAGGTGCCACAACAATGACTTCACTTATGTTATACTCAATTTTGCTCTGCTTCATGCATTTCATCCATCAATTCAATAAATTCAAACATTTTACTTTGTATGCTATTATGGTTTTCTAGTACAATGATGATGGTTCTTACTGAGGATTCTGTGTAAGCAGTTATGCTTCCAGTAACTTGCCATGCCTGCTACTAATGGTTTAATATGTTGTAAGATGAAAGAGTGAAATACGCATAGTTCTCATTTGCACCGCACCCTTTTTATGTTGCATTGCCAGTAATCATACTGTTACTTGGTAACTATCTTAGGATCATATGGGCAACCTCAATAGTACAACAGTGTTTGTCAGTGATAATTGCCTATGGGGTAACTTTCTAAAGCTTTTTCCTCCGTCAACAGAGAAAAAACAAATGTCTGGTTTAGGCATTGGTGTTAGCAGTATGAAAAGCGGGGAGCGGGCACTGTTGCATGTTGGTTGGGAGCTAGGCTATGGCAAAGAAGGAAGCTTTTCATTCCCAAATGTCCCTCCAATGGCAGACCTGGTTTATGAAGTTGAACTTATTGGATTTGATGATGTTAAAGAGGTAGGCAAACAAAGTTCTACTGCCTCCACCCCACATAGCACTTCAATTATTTTGAAGGGTAGGCTGAGATTATTCATATCGGTTAGCATTACTTTTTCAAGTTGGAACTTCCAAATCATGATAAACTGTGAATCAGGGTAAAGCCCGAAGTGACATGACAGTTGAAGAGAGGATTGCAGCTGCAGACAGGAGGAAGATTGAGGGCAATGGATATTTTAAAGAACAGAAGCTTGAGGAAGCCATGCAACAATATGAAATGGTTAGTGGCATGCTATACTTTGGACATGATTATACTAGTAGGATCCAGTAGATTGTAGCCGTTGGTAACCTGGTTGTTACCAGTTTGTGGGTTGGTTGTACTCTTTTTCTGCTTAAGGAAATACACGTCACTGGGCGTGCTCTCTCTCTCTCTCTAAAAAAAAAGCTTATTCTGATTTCAGTTGAACTTTTCTCTTTTACAGGCGATTGCATACATGGGAGATGATTTCATGTTTCAATTATTTGGAAAGTACAGAGACATGGCCTTGGCTGTGAAAAATCCATGCCATCTCAATATAGCTGCATGTCTGATCAAACTGAAGAGATTCGATGAAGCTATTGCGCAGTGCAGCATTGTATGTTACTCTACCATGCCCATGAATAATTCAGTCTTCAACTCACGATTTACATTCATGAGAGTACATTTTTGCAGTTTGCATAGACCTTCGAAAAAACTATACATGATTGTATGTTCAGATAGTAAAAGCATGTCTTTTTTTAAAAAATGACGTTAAAATACCTGTAGCAACTAAGCTCATATGGCCAAAATGAATTCAGATATCAACATGCAAGTTTCTGCATTAGAATTTCAAACTACTGATTTGCACCTTTTCAGCCCTTTTTCAAAAAGGTGTTGGTTTCATGATGATTGATCAATTGAACAATCCCATGGTCCTAATATAAAATTACCCTCTGTTTTGTCTGAAAGAAAAAGAAAAATTTACTCTTTGATGGATGATCCTTTTTGTAACCATATTCTTCAGGTTTTGTCAGAAGATGAAAGTAATGTGAAAGCACTGTTCAGGCGAGGAAAAGCTAAATCTGAACTTGGCCAGACAGAATCAGCGAGGGAAGATTTCCTGAAAGCGAAGAAGTACTCCCCAGAAGACAAGGAGATCCTTCGAGAGCTTCGTTTGCTCGCAGAACAAGACAAGGCTCTGTACCAGAAGCAGAAGGAGCTCTACAAAGGTCTCTTTGGGCCAAGACCTGAAGTGAAACCAAAGAAGGCAAACTACCTGGTTGTTTTCTGGCAGTGGCTGGTGTCATTTTTTCTTTATCTGTTTAGGATGTTCAAACGAAAGAAAGAGTAGGATGCTTTACCAGAAAATTGTGTAGAACTGGTGGTCAAGATGACCAAACTTGTACTATAAGATTGAATTTTCTGTAGAGCTGTCGATTGATCGGGATAAATAGTTGTTATGAACTCTCCACGATGTTGTGTACTGGCCACCTTGGAGCCATACTTCATGCGTTCTTTAATCTGAAGTTCAAAGGCCTTGTGTATTACAGTTTTCACATTTAGATTTTGCTAGTAATAATGCTGGTGTCATTTAATTCTTTCATCTGGAGCTCTAGATTTCATTCTCTTGTTGGATGCTGTTGCGATAGAAACTGCTGTTGCTTGCAGAGGAGCACAAACTCTCAGTTCATTGCTATGGCATTACAAACATTTGAGTGCAAAAGCAGCAGGCATATGTCTGAACACATGCTCCTGATGCATCAACAGAGAATATATAAGATCAATGTACCTTCGAAAACATCTAAAGAATAAAACAATGCAGAAGATGAACGCATCGAGTTTGATTCCAGTATCATCATTATATACCAAACAAACAGTAATGCACTCATTTGAGTTTTCTTCTAATCTCTTGATCCACGGTATATGTTAGATTTACTGATGCATGTTTATTTTATTTTATTTTATTTTGAAACGATACCTGATGCATGGAATCACAGACAATAAAATGCTGTGAACGACAACAGGAAAACACAAAAGCTTAAAGTGTAGTAATCATCTCAAACTCAAAGATCAGTAGTTTAAGATGATTGATTTTACCCCTCGGCGTGCAGAATTTCTTAATATATTATGCAACAAAATGCAGAAACTTCTATGCTACATATTGATATGTAAATTGTTTGCGGCCATAGTATAATTTTTGACTTCCTGATGAAAATGATGTACCTTTCAGGCAGGGACTTTTTGCTTGGTGCTCATATTCCTCCCTTGAAAAGACTAGCATTAGTGGAAGCCTGAAGTGAGCAGTTCTACTCATCAATTTTGGAGAGACAAGCCCCAGCCCTCATTATCTCACATCCTAGCTAGCATCTGGAACTATGGGCATACCTGAGTTTGGAGTGCATCCACTCTTTTCCATTTCAAAAACCAGATTGTCAGACTCTTCGAACAACCCTTCTTTTATGAAATTTTCAACAGTAAGTTACAACATCTGGGACTAAACCATGCGCAGAAATAGTAGCAAACAAATCAATGGCAGCTTTCTTTCTGCCACTTCGGAGCAAAGAACAGATCATATTTGAAAGTAATAATAAAATGTCAAGATGAAGATCCCTACAACATACTCTTCAAACATTTTGAATACATCAACACAATTATTATTGCCAAGCCCATTTAAAGTTGTGCTTTGCTGCAGGTACTCCAAAATAACTGAGCCATCTATTTAACTATATCTAGATGGCTATGATAAACCATTTAGCGTCGATTCACAATGGTCACTGGCTACCGTCCATGGAAACACTGACAGAATAGTATGTTAATAAACTTTCTCCCAATTAAACCTCATCAAATATGGCAAAGCTACAAGGTCTAGGAAATGAAGCAAACGTGCAATTAGCCCCATCAAATAAAAAACAGAGGTGATAAGAAACAAAACGAAAAACAGGCTCAGATAAACAATAGCAACGGATAGAGGGTACAGTATGATTTCATTATCCCATCTGCCCATTTGAGTGGCATATAATATGACAACTCCCAACTGCATCGCAGGAGTTTTAAATTGCTAAGCAAGTCCTATGATAGCACCATAGGAAAAACTGCTCATTTGGCAAAGCTATAGGATTATACATAGCCAACAATTTTCGGCCTAGTCAAAAATCGGCAAATGCCCTAGTAGACAAGGATCTAGTCATCCAGCTCAATGATCTTCACAACTGACGAATCTCCCACTTTCTGGCAAACAACGACACGGTCATGGGACTTGATCACACCAGAGGCTTTGCCATGGTCTAGAGCAACCTTCAGAACTGACTCATTTGTAGAGTTGGTTGATTCAGCCTGAAACACACAATGAAGATTGATTAATACCATGTAACCAGACAATCATACCAAAACAATTTGCAGCGCATAATAGAAATTACACAAAAACACAGCAAACAGAAACTTGTCTCTGCTCAGGAGACTAAGACATAATAAAGGTCTAAGGTGCAACAAGAAGCTAAGTGTTTGCGTCAAAAACAAGAAGCTAAGTGGGATTGTCACTTCAAGCCTTCTCAGTGTACTAGGGGTCCCTAGCCTTCTCCTATAAGTTATATAGACAAATAAACCAGCAGAGATTTTTTTACAAAAAATGGATATATTTTGATTAACCAAGCTATCAGACCATGTTCTGTTTTAGAAGTGCAGTGAATTGCATTCTAGTGTTCTTGCCTTCAACCCTTTTATGACATACAAAATTTTACATACTCAACCAACATAGATGAATAGGAAAAAAAATGCTAGTCCAAGAATACAAGGGCTACAGGGATGTGATTGCAAAATCTTTTCACCCCCGACGATGCTAGAAATGGGATGCTCATGTGTACAAGTTGGCAAATCCAGCCAGTATGTGTTGCATACACACTTAAAAGTAGTGAACTGAAAAACTTTTGTTTACTTACTGGATGCCGAGGATCAGCAAGCATCGGAAAGAGGCCTCTAACTATCAGTGATTGTCTTGCCTGCAAGAAAAAAAACAACAAATGAGTTAAATGGTGCCAAATATCGGCCTTGTTTAGTTCCCAAAATATTTTGCAAAATTTTTCACATTCCCCATCATATCGAATCTTGTGGCACAGGCATGAAGTACTAAATATAGATAAAATAAATAACAAATTACACAGTTTATCTGTAATTTGCGAGACGAATCTTTTGAGCCTAGTTAGTCCATGATTGGACAATATTTGTCAAATACAAACGAAAGTGTTACTGTTCATGTTTTGCAAATTTTTTTGGAAGTATACAAGGCCACAAGCCTTTCTTCTCAAAAAAAAAAAAAGCATTCAAGGTTCTTAATTCTTCTCAAACAAAGTAATGTCTCTTTTAAGCATTGCATGACATGTTCAATGTCTACAAGAGAAACTTCACAAGACCAATGTTACCATTCACAAAAGAAATGATCAGCATGCTAATAATAGACAAAATCTGCATTGCATAAAAAGGAAACATCTAACAGGAAAGATCACAAAGAATATAGGAGTTCACGTACCTCAAAAGCACCAGTGAAGCTCCATTTCAGTTGGTTTGTCTTCAGACGAGGAATGACAACAGAAAGAACAGGCATGCTGGGCCTGTACTTGGCGATGAGCCTGCGATAATATATAGATATACATGAGATTAATTCCCACTAATTGCAGCCCTGTATAAGCATATTCGTTTCTACTGACCTTGCAGCCCGTCCAGAAGAGGTGAAGCAAATGATCACTGAAGCCTTAACTTTGATAGCAGCTCGCACCTAAAAAGTAGCAAATGAACAATCTTAGACTACAAAATCTGTGTTTTGCAAACATTAATTAAAAAAAAGACTGGAATCTGAGAAGCACATAGATCTTACTGCTGAGGAAGCAATGGACTCCAAGTGGGTCATGGGTTCTCCCACATATTTCACAGTTCGCTTGAAGTATAAATCTTGGTTGAATACCTTCTCAGCCTATAAGACAATTGACAAACATGTATAACTAAATCAATGACGACGCCAAATTTGCAATTAAGTAGCAATAGTTGTTGAAAATGCAACCCATGCAACCCTATCTATAAAACATAACAGAAATTTCACCTCAGCACAAATTCTGCCCACTGTTGAAATAGTCTCGACTGGATATAAACCTCGGAGAGTCTCAGCACCAAGGAGAATGGCATCGCTCCCTGCAATTAAAACCATTGTGAGTCATGATTGAACTGCCCTTTTCAGTGCACTAAGGACCAGCTGCATATCAGGCCAAAAGATCTGAGTATACCCAAGATTTTTGAAAAGCAACAAAAAAATTTAAACAACTTACCATCAAGTACTGCATTTGCCACATCAGTTGCCTCCGCCCGAGTAGGCCTGAGGTTGTCAGTCATACTGTCAACAACACGAGTGACAACAGCAGGCTTTCCAGCCATGTTGCACTTGTGAAGAGCAGATTTTTGAAACAGAAAGACCTGCAATATGGAGAGTTGGAGTGATAAAGATCAATGGCTGAATAAACTAGTAGTAAAATATATACAATTATTGCACCTAAAACGAAACAGAGAAAATACTAAACCAGAAGTAAATTTAAGGTTCATGTGTGTTCTGTCATATCTTTTCTCGATGCCAGGTATGGCACTCAATTCAATTCTGGTAACAGAGCCAAAAGTCTTTGAGTATAAGACCATGCTAGGACAGTTTTAAGGAAAAAAGAATAGTTGTGGCCCTGACCCACTTCAAATCCACATAATACCCTAGGTCTGATGGAGCCCAGATGTGAGGGGGTCTACTATGTGACCACAAAGGCACTGAAGCTTAAACCCAGTGTTTAAATTGTGTTATCCTCAACTGCTAAATTAGTAAAGGTAAACAACCTTCTCAGGTGGAAGATCAATTCCCAGATTCCCTCTTGACAAAATGATACCATCTGCCTCAGCCAGTATTTCATCAAAATGGTTCAGGCCCTGCAAAGAGATAAGGAGTGTATGTGTATTTGAAGGGCAAACAAATGGTAGCTAGCTAATAATGTAATAAGATTTACTTGAAAATACCTCAACATTCTCAATTTTGGCAAAAATCAGAGTTTGGCTTAGATCGCCCAATTTTGACAGGAACTCCCGTGCCTGTGTTAACAAACAAATATTAGCACTGTTGACATCATTCTTATTAAGAATCGTACCCAAACAAACAGTAGATAGCGCATCAAATATAGCAATGATGCCTTTTCATTACAGAAATAAAGGCGCTGCTTAGAAGCACAGCAATCAGAGAGGACAAACAGAACTCAAAATGCATCCACAATGCAAGTTGTTTACCTGCCGCACATCCTCTGCATGCCTTGTGTAAGACAGAGAAAGGAAGTCAATCTTATTCGGAGTACCCCATTTTCTGATAACCTGAAAGTAATTCATGCATGTAAGTCTTAGGATGGGCAACAGGACAGGGCTGCAACTCTAGAACAAATCTAGTTGCGTCCACAAATTTTCATGTTGCTAGAGGTGAAATTCTTGAAGAACGGGGACGGTTTCGATTTTTGAAGCAACAACTACACAAGGACTTTGAGAGTAGTTGCTTACATCCTTATCCTCATCAGACAGGGTGGGCAAGTCAATGTGAATCTGGGAGCAATGCAGTGTGAACAGTGACCCAGCCAAGGTGGCTGTGTTCTTGATTATACAGACCACATCATCTCCTTTCACTTCAGAAACCTACATCGTCAGTAAGATAGAAGAGTTTCTTTGTTATCAGAAAATGCCAAGAGCAAACATAATCCTACTGAAAGACATATGAAACAAAACATACAAACTGCTCAAAGATACAGCATGCCAAAGGCTTTTTACCTCCAACCAAACTGAAGTAGTCTCACTGCCAGTGAACAAGTATTGTCCCACGAATATTGTTGCCCCCGGTGTCACAGCCTGTTAGGAACAAAGTTTTTTTTTGAAGTTCTCTATGTATGTGGAAACAAGATTAGAACACTAGACTAATCGAAGGACATCACAGCGACATAGTGCATAAAATTAACCCCAAAAAAATCTAAACTTGGTAGTCAGGGCATGGTCAACTAGCGCCTGCCACTGATCTCGTCAAACAAGTATAAATGGAGCATAGGATATTAGATCTGATGATGAGTAGAACAGCATCAGCACGTGGTAACCTTGGCGAGTCCAGAGAAGTTGATGGGCAACAAGCTGGAGGAGGCTTCTTGGCCGCGGTGAGGGGTGAGAACAACCGTGCCATTCTCCTCGAGGGAGATCGTGGTCTCCTTCTTGTTCACCACCTGCAGCTCAGGGCCCACGGTGTCGAGCATGACCTGGTAAGCAAAGAGAGATCGAACTGTCAGCCCGTCGCGCGCGCGCGAGAGAGAGACCGCATTGGCCACACTGTTGGTTCGTTCGTCCATTCATTCAGAGCTTCTTTTTTTTTTGTAGAAAAAAAATACAGAGAGTAAGGTAAGCTTACAGCGCAAAGCTTCTTGGTGGACTTGATGGCGAGCTTGAGGTTCTCCAGCGTCTCCTGGTGGTACGCGGCGTCCCCCCACGAGAAATCGAACCGCGCGACTGCAATCGTCGTCAGAAGAGGAAACCAAACCAAACCAAACCAAGTAACAAATCAGCTCCACTGCTCCATCGCGAGCTTGGGAACGGCATAGAGAGAGACAGAGACAGTTACCGGACATGCCGGCCTTGAGGCAGGCGGAGATGGTGTCGACGGAGCGGGACTTGGGTCCAAGCGTGCCGACGATCTTGGTCATCGCCGGGAAGAAGCTCTGCTCCAGAGACCAGACAGGGATCCATCCGCCCGACACCAAACGAGACCCCCCCCAAAAAAAAAAAAAAAGAAAAAAAGTCGGTCAGTTTTCTCAGTTGATGTAGGGTTCGTCGACCGATTCATCAGCAAGGAGACGAATCTGAACATGACGGCGGAAGGGGGGTGGGATGGGATCGCGCTCGGCGCCGGTGGTGCTTACAGGCTTGGAGGGCTCGAGGATGGACGCCATCCGGATGGGCTCCTCGAGGAGGAGATTGGTGGAATGCATCCTGACGGCGGCGGCGGCGGGCGGCGAATCTTCCCTCTCTTCTTCTTGTGCTGCAAGGAAAAGGAGGCGGAGGCGGAGGCGGCGGTGGCAAATGGCGGAGTGCGGTCCTCCTCGGCTACCCTGGGCTCGCTGGGTTAAGGGTTGATTGGGCACAAAAGGAATCTGCTTAATAGGCCGGGCGGGCGACGTGTCCCTGCTTCTCGAGCGGCGAAGCGCCTGCCCCTGCCCCACGGCATTTTCCAATGGGCCCAGCTGCGGGAATCGGGAACGCTGACACGCCGATGGGTCCTGACCGGTCACCGGCGGCCGCCGCCGGTTTCCTGCCTCTGGGGTCCGGACACATATTGTTTTTTTTTTTTTTGATGAGACAAGTCCGGCCACATGCTGTGTCGTCGTATCGTATCCAGGCCCGGGTTGGCCCGGCCCAGACCAGACCAGCCCAACTAACAGCGGCACTGTCAGGCCCGGGTTTGGCCTTGTTTAAATAAAATTCTTTTTGAATTTTGACATTATAACACTTTCATTTTTATTTGATAAACATTGTCCATAACTAGTTTAAAAGATTTGTCTCATGGTTTACAAAAACTGTGTAATTAGTTTTTTATCTATATTTAATGCTTCATTCACATGCCGCAAGATTCGATGTGACGGGGAATCTTGAAAAGTTTTGGTTTTTAGGTGAACTAAACAAGGCCTTAGCCCTTTTTTCGCTCACATAGAATTTTCGGCCTTATTTAGTTCCCAAAATTTTTTAAAATTCTTCGTCACATCAAATCTTACGGTACATGCATGGAACTATAAATATAGATAAAATAAAAAACTAATTACACTGTTTTGTTTATCTGTAATTTGCGAGACGAATCTTTTGAGACTAGTTAGTTTATAATTGAACAATAATTACCAAATACAAATAAAATACTATAGTAGTAAAAATCTAAATTTTTTTCATGAACTAAACAAGGCCTTCGTTTTCATCAATCATCACGTGCTTCATATGTTCCCATGTCCGGGTCAATTCCAGTCCTCGGCTGCTTTGACGATTCTTGGGCCTAATTTAGTTTCGAAAAAATTTCGAATTTCGGCACTGTACTATTTTTATTTTTATTTAACAAATATTATCTAATAATAGACTAACTAGGTTCAAAAGATTCATCTCGTAATTTACAAGCAAACTGTGCAATTAGTTTTTATTTTCGTCTATATCTAATGCTTCATGCATATGCTCCAAGATTATATAGTTGCATGTAATTTGCGAAACGAATCTTTTGAGCCTAGTTAGTCTATGATTGGACAATATTTGTCAAACGAAAGTATTGTTGTTTATATTTTGCAATTTTTTTCCAAGTAAACAAGGCCAAAAGAGGCAGCAAAACATACGATTCCACACCTGCACCTCAAGATACTAGGAAAAAAACACCTTTTGAAATTGATTTTTTATTTTAAAAAATGTTTTCAATTTGAACGAGAAATTTAAGTCAATATCATTGAGAGAGAGACATCCTACTAATGTCGGCTTAGGCTCTGTTAGTTCCCCACCTAAAATTTTTTCATCCATCTCACCGAATCTTTGGACACATGCATGGAACATTAAATGTACATAAAAAAATAAACTAATTACACAGTTTGGTTGAAAATCGCGAGACGAATCTTTTAAGCCTAGTTACTCCATGATTAGCCTTAAGTGCTACAGTAATCTACATATGCTAATGATAGATTAATTATGCTTAATAGATTTGTCTTGCAGTTTTCTAATGAGCTATGTAATTTATTTTTTTATTAGTTTCTAAAAACTCCTCCCGACATCCTTCCAACATATTCGATGTGACACCTAAAAAATTAGCATCTCCAATCTAAACAGGGCCTTATGAAAGAACTTGTAAAGAGAACAGCATAGCTAAATGGCTACGAGATTTGATAAATAAAAAATAGAGGCATAGCATCCTGCAGTCCTGCCCTCCTGGCTCCTGAGCACGGCAGCACAAGCCCGCGACCCAACCCAACCGATCATGTCGGCCCAGCGTGCTTGTAAAGCAGCCCAGAGTGTGAGCGGTGGTGTGTTTGCATCTTTTACACCTAGTTAATCTATAATTAGACAGTAATTATCATAAATAAAAGAAAATGCTATAGTGTCGTGAAAAAATTTCGGAAAAAACTAAACAAGACCTAAAGAAATTTACAAGACGACGGCAGCGAATTTGCAATTCAACTTTTGAATCCTCAAGCCATTCATCGCCAAACTTTGAATCTGCTTCTCCTATCCATGTCTCCTTCTTCCTCCCCAAATTAGCCACCGCTAGTAACCTGGCATCAGACTAGCAAATCCTGGGGTACGTCAACTCCAAATGTCTTTGCGATCTTTCATGAACTCCATACGACAGCAGGCCACTAGCCGAACAATGCGAAGAGAGGCCTTGTTTCCTTCCAATTTTTTTTTAGATTTTGATATTATAGTACTTTTGTTTGCATTTAACAATCTCTATAATTAAAAATTATGGAGAGGACCCGTCTACTACACTCATGGTGAAGCCACAACTTCCAACACTTTTACTGTGTCATAAAAGGTTATCCCATCAATCCAGGCCCCACTCACCCATGCATGCAAAATTGTTTTAGCGAATTAAAAAAAATCACAAGTCTTAAACCGAAGATATAAATTAAATTTCGATTACACCATTAAATTTCTTATAACAAATCCTTTAAAATAAGATCACACATGGATATATTTAGATAAAATTTTATTAAGGAATATTTATCTCTACAACTAAAAATTGTGGAGAGGACCCGTCCACAACTCACATCCCTTTGGTGGTCTTTTTTACTGCGCGATGACATGTTATCTCATCAACCTAGGTCTCACTCAACAATGCATGCAAAATTGTTTTAACGAATTAAAAAAAGTCATAACTCCTAAACCAGAGATATAAATTAAATTCCGATTGCACCATTAAATTTCTTATAACAAATCCTTCAAAACAATATCACAAATGGATATATTTAGATAAAATTTATTAATGAATATTTATCTTATAAAGATAAAATATTTTCTTTTATTAAGTAGAGACAATATTCTAGGTTCAATAGACAATGTTTTGTCTTTGTAAAAAAATGTTATCGATTTAGAAGAATAGTATTTTGGTTTTAGGTTTATGAAACTGATATTACAGTATAAATACATAAATACATGACATAGATAAAAATAATAATAAAATCTAGAGTAAAAAGCATAAGATAAAATAAAAACATAAAATAGAGAAAAATTTCAATAATATCAAAGGGTTACTTTTCAAATATCGTAAATATATTTATAGAACATTAATATCACTAAATACATCATACAACATCATTAAATATATTATAGAACATCACATATATTATAGATTACATGTATACTAAGTAAACACCATAAGAAACATCATAGAACATCATATATATGATACGTAAACATGACATAACACAACATAGAACACTAAATATATACTACATAAATATCACATATATATAGAAAATAAAAATAAAAAATAAAATTACTAAGACGAAAAATATAAAAACAAACATGATTAACAAATGATAAAAAGTGCATAGAGCAAATAAAATAAGTGAATTATTTAAATAAGGATAAAAAGAAGATTAAAAAGAAATAAAATATAAAACAAGAATGAAGAAACATAGAAAACCTAAAAAGAAAAAAATGAAAAAGAAGAACAATGAAAATAAAACCAAAAGAAAATAAAATAAAAGGTAAAATTAAAATAAAAAAAAGGAAAGAACAGAAAATAAAATAAAATCAAAAACCAAAAACTAAAAAGAAATGAAAAAGAAAGAATATAGACAAAAAAATGAAATAACAATGAAAAAAACAGAGAGTATATGAATTTTAAAACCTGTAACAACGTACGGGCATTAACTTAGTTATTATTCTATTATAAACTAAGTAGGCTTAAAAGATTCGTCTCGTAAATTACAGACAAACCGTGCAATTAGTTTTTGTTTTCGTGTATGTTTAGTGCTCCGTACATGTGCTGTAAGATTTGATGTGCCGAAGAATCTTAAAAAGTTTTTGAAATTTGGGGTGATCTAAATAAGGCCAGAATTGTCTTGTTTAGTTCACCCAAAAACCAAAAGCTTTTCAAGATTCTGTCACATCGAATCTTACAACACATTAATAAAGCATTAATTATAGTTAAAAATAAAAACTAATTATATAGTTTGTCTGTAAATCACTAGATAAATCTTTTGAGCCTAGTTAGTCTATAATTGGACAATATTTAGCACAAACAAACGAAAGTGGTTGCATATCGGTCAAGATCCATAAACCATCTAACAAGCAGGGAAACTGCATGTTGCATCAGCTGCAATAGTGCGCAGCACTCCATGAATCCATTCTCCTCAATCAGACGCGCAAAAGCCGGAGGAGAAGAATGTGTTGAAGATCCAAATCCATACATGGGAAGAAGATGCCAAGATCACACAAAAGAACACAGAATCTGGCCCATGACATCGGACAAACTAGTAGCTGCTGAGGCGACCACCGTCCCCGTCGTCCGTGGTGACACCGATGGACGGCGACGTGACGGACACGTCCCTGTCTTCCTCCTCGGGCGCCGGGGACTGCTCCACGGGCACGCTCTCGATCATCCTCACCACGTCGCCCATGGACGGCCGCTGGTCTTGCCGCGGCGCCACGCACGCCAGCGCCACGTGCAGCAGCGCCACCATCTCCTCCTCGATGTCCCTGTACCGCAGCAGCTCCACGTCGAACACCTCCGCCGTCCACTCCTCCCGCACCACCGACCGCACCCACTCCGGGAGACCCATAGCCGTACCCGCCCCCTTCTTGTGCGCCTCGGGCGGGGCTGCCGCCGGCGGATGAAGGTGCTGCGCCGGCGCCTTGCCAGTTAGCGCCTCCAGGATGAGCACGCCGAAGCTGTACACGTCGGACTCCTGCGACAGCCGCTTGTTGTCAGCCTGCTCGGGCGCCATGTAGCCGCCCAGGCGAGCGATGGCGTGCGCCGGGCTGAGCAGGAGCGCCAGCCCGAAGTCCGCCACCCGCGCCGCCCCGTCCTTGTCGATCAGGACGTTGGTGGACTTGACGTTGCCGTGGGGCACCCCCGACGTGCGGTACTCCCGGTGGATGCACGCCAGCCCGCGCGCCGCGCCCAGCAGCAGCCTCACCCTCGTCGTCCAGTCCAGCGCCGACTCGCCCGACATCTTGTGACCTGCATCGTCGTCGTCGCGATTGATTCGTGTCAGGTCCAGGTCGATCACGCAACGGCAATGACTGGCGGCAAACAAGGTCGCCGGAGAGGGGACGGTAACCGTACCGTGGAGGCGGTCGTGGAGGTTGCCGTTGGGGAGGTAGTCGTAGATGAGGAGCTTCTCCTGCCTGGCGTAGTAGAAGGCTCGGAGCGGGACGAGGTGTGGGTGGCGGAGGCGGCCGATGAGGTCCATGTACCGGTGGAACTCGTCGCGCGCGCAGGGGTTGGCGTCGCGGAGCCGCTTCACGGCGACCATGCGGCCGTCGCTCAGCACGGCGCGGTACACGGTGCCCAGGCTTCCCCTGCCCACCATCTCGGCCGACGCGCGCAGCAGCTCCTCCAGCTGGAACCTGCAGCTTCCGCGCTGCCGCCCCTGCTGCTGCAGGTGCGACGTCAGCGGCGCGCCGGCAGCGCTGCCGTCGCTGTCACCGTCGCCGTCGTCGTCGTCGTCCTCGCCGCCGTCCGCGCCGAAGAACACCAGCTTGCTGCGCGCCCCGTCGCTGTCGCCGCCGTCGCTGCACCGGCCAGCGCTGCCCGGACGACCCGGCTGCTGCTGCTCCCCCTTGAGGTGGCCGAACAGCGCGCCGCCTCCGCCTCCGTCCTCCAGGCCGACACGGCCGCGCCTCTTCCTCTTCTTGGCCGCCGCGGGCTCGCCGTCGCCGCCGCCTCGGCCGCAGCAGCAGCACGCGACGAGCAGCGACGCCAGGGCGAGGAAGAAGAGCGCGTTGCCGACGGCGATCCCGGCGACCGCGCCGGGGCTCAACCCCCCCTTACTACGGCCGCGTGCCCCGCCAAGCGACTCCGGTGTGGCCAGCGCCGGCGACGACGACGCGACGGAGGACGACGCGGCCGGGTTGGACGGCACCACGGACGGCAGCACGGACGAAGACGGCGGCGTCGGGGCAGGCTCCCGCGGGAGGAACGAGCAGGGCGGCAGCGGCGGCGCGGCCCCGCAGAGTCCCGCGTTGCCGGCGAACGACGCGAGTCCAAACCTGGCGCGCATGGCGTCGGGCACCCGCCCGGACAGCTGGTTGTTAGACGCGTTGAACTCCGCGAGGCGAGGCAGCGCGGCGGCGACGTCGGGGACGAGGCCCGTGAGGAGGTTATCCTGGAGCCTGAGCGTGACGAGCGCCGTGAGCCCCGCGAGCGCCGCCGCCGACGGGACCCCGCCGCTGAGGCTGTTGTCGGCGAGGTCGAGGCGGACGAGGCGGGTGAGGCGCGCGAGCGCGTCGGCGGGGACGCGTCCCGAGACGTCGTTGCGGGAGAGGTAGAGGAGGACGAGCCCCGGCGCGCCGCGGAGCAGCGCGTCGAGGGTGCCGTTGAGGCGGTTCCCGCGGAGGTCGAGCGCGCGGAGCTCGGCGAGGTGGGAGAGCGGGTCGAGCGGCCCCCGCAGGTCCAGCGAGGGGAGTGTCAGCGAGGTGACGCGGCGGCCGTCGGCGGAGCAGCCGACGCCGAGCCAGTGGCCCGTGCACGCGTCGCCCGTGCTCCAGTTGGACGACAGGATGCCGTGCGCGTCCGCGCCGTGCCGGAAGATGGTGAGCGCGTCCGTGTCGCTCGGCTTCACCTCGGGCTCCGGAACCGGCTGAGGCACGTCGGCGGACGGCGTCGGCGTCGCTGCCGCCAAGATGGCCAGGAATGCCGCGGAACGGAGCAAGAAGCGTACGGACATTGCCGTCGCCGATGGTGGGAGGTTGAGGTGTGTGTGTGTGGATGACGACGGGGCGGCGAGTGAAGCATGGGAGGAGAGGTCCTCACTGGTCAGGCAAAGAGAAAGCCATGAGTGATCTTGGCTGCTCCATCGATCTGCATTGGGAGGAGAGAACTCCGTGCAACTTTTGATTTTTGAATCGAGCTGGTGCTTGGAGATGAGCTTGGACTGATGAGGCAGTGGCCACTGGCCAGTGGGACCCATTGGCTGCTCCTGCTCTGTTTGGGCGGTGTAGACCAGCGTCAGGTTGTCAGTACTGGAGGCTTCCACTTTTCGCTTTTGCTCTGTTTCTGTCTGCCCGTGGGGCCGTCCCTAGGCTAAGGGTCTACTAGGGCCGGAGGGGAGCAGCCTTGTCCATCACTCTACCGCCACTGTGCAATAGGGCAAGCGAGCAGGGAGATAAAGGTCAACACCAAGCAATGAAAGGGAAGCAAAGGGCTACCTAATTTTACGGAGGCAACAGGGCCTGATTGGAACGCAATGAATTTTAACCACAAATGGCTGTGATTACCACATGAATCAGTACAAGTACCCATGTTCCACAGTCGACGCATGGCCTGCCTCTGCCTACAATAGGGCCTTGTTTAGTTTTTTTTTTTTAAAAAAAATTTGCAACTTTTTTATTCTCCATCACATCGAATCTCTAGACGCATGCATAGAGCATTAAATATAGATAAAAATAAAAATTAATTGCTCAGTTCACCTATAATTTGCGAGACAAATCTTTTGAGCCTAGTTAATCTATGATTAGACAATATTTGTCAAATATAAATGAAGGTGCTACAGTATCTATTTTGCAAAAAAAAAAGAACTAAACGAGGCCTAGGTTTATTTTCATAGAAAACACAAATAGGGAACCTACATTTCATGATTCTGATTTTTTTCCTTTTTCTTTTTCATGATCTAAAATGCTTATCTTTTTCGCTTGGCTAATCTATGGTTGAAAGTACTATTTGTTGATTTGTTGTGAGAGAAAAATATTATTAAATAGTTAACAAATTCGGCAAATAAACTCAAACGAATAGTTTACCTAATATTTGTCCGTGCTTATATTATGCTGGGAACACAAGGCTTAGCAGTGGGCCAAATCATTACCCTCCTCCCGCGTGACAAGAAAGATTCAACGAAGCATCATGTGCCGCTTTACCCTCGTCCTCCATTCTTGCTTTGCGCCTTTGGCCTCTTTGCCCTCTTCTTTTCATGCTCGCCCTTCTCGTCGGCATCATATCCCCCCCTTCTCTCGCGGCGAGCTGATCCCAGGAGTAGGACAGATCGGCAGCACTGTAGGAGGCCAGCAGCCAGATGCCTCGACCATTCCACGTACTACGTTCATTAGCATAACTGCATGATGACGATGGTGACTATTCTTCGTCCAAGTAATTCACCCCAAAAACCAAAAAATTTTCAAGATTCCCCGTCACGTCAAATCTTTCGGCACATGCATAAAGCACTAAATATAAACGAAAATAAAAACTAATTGCACAGTTTACCTGTAAATCACGAGACGAATCTTTTGATCCTAATTAGTCCATAATTGGACAATATTTGCCACAAACAAACAAAAGTGCTACAGTAGTGAAATCCAAAATCTTTTCGCATCTAAACAAGGCCTAATTGCCAAAAGGGAAAGGAAAGGCATATGTTCCGTCCAGATCATGCCAAGAGTTTTATGCAACTATGCAAGTGAGAACAACAGACGGATCCTAATCCGTGACATGAAAAGGAGGGCAGCAAACTCAGACGCGGGCCAGCTAAATCATTTCTGCTTAGCCAAGAGCCATAATCTCCAAGCACAGGTTGGTGTGATTCAAATCTAACTAAACAAACAATGACCTTTTCCACGTTAAATACCAAGTTCATTCTTATTGCTCATACATAGGGCTGCCTGCTAGCAGCAAACTAGTTCTCGCAGGAAGCGATGAATACGTCCATGTGATGTCCGTCCCCTCATGATTCGCATGCTACTATTAGCTTTCCTGCAAAAAGGAAAATTAAATCGATGCCCATTAGTATCATCAGCATCAAAGTGTCGCAAAAGTAAGAAATAGCCATAAGATAAGAAGAAACCAGAAAGGAAAGCTCACTACATGATTTTTCCCACTGCATTTTCCACTATAGTACAGAAGTGGATAACATAGTGAAGTTTTATACCGACTGTCAATAAGGTGACAACCACAAATCCAAACGATGCCATTCCCAGGGGGATGCAATCATGCAAACTAAAAACCCACCAACCGCCAGTGGCATATCTTCCAAATCTCAAACCAAAATGTATACATTCTAGTGTCTATCAATCAGAGTTTAGCTATACAATTCTTACAAAAATAATACTCCTAATTTAATAGCAAAATCCACTTGATGTAAAAAAATGTCAACATGAAGACAACTGATGCAATCTGAAAATCACACACATTCACTAGTTGCGTCTCAAAAGCTGTATTTTAGGAAGAATGGACATTATAATCTTTTGAACCATTGTATATTGTTCTCGAAAGCTGTATTTTCGAGTTTTGCACATCACAATTTTTTTGAACGTATGTGGCAGGAGCTCTACCTTTCAATTAAGATAGAGATGAACTTTTATATTATTCAGGATGTGGCCTCAAAAAACAGCCCCAATACTCGAGACACTCGAACAACCTATTGGCACCACCACACCATGGGAACAATACAAACATGAAAACTAGAAATTAACTAGGATACAAATCCAAAAGCCTTCTTACGTTGGTCAATGTCATCCTTCACCATCTGGGCCACTTGCTGGGCGCGCATCACAATCACATGGATATTTTGATGCGCTTCTTGTTCCCTTGTTGTTATTGATGTTAAAAGTCTTAATTAAAATCTTAGACCAGTGTTTGTAAACTCAGTTCCTAGTGAAATCAAGTGCTGCTCTTCTGCAGTCCCTTCAAATATCCTCATTGCAAGAAAAAATTGAAGAGCCAGAACTATCAGCTTTTGCAAAGCTCCATCTATGCCATCCTGACTAGCTAACAACTTAACATTAATGGGCGGCATGACTCATACTGTATCTATTTGGTGCATCCACTTGCCCGTCCCTAGCAGTGAAACTCAAATTGGTGCAAATATTCGTAAAGAGCCAAATATTGTATACAGAATAGCTATGCATCCATTCAATAGTCTGCTGGCATTCTACTAGTACTAGTTTATCTTACATGAGTAATGCAAATTAATGTTTAAGCCTTTTGATGTGGGGTCTCTAAACGCCATGAGCTTGGTATTATTTCATAGAAAGTTGTTACCAATGTGGGGCCAAATATTCGATGAGATGTACAGCTAACCAAAATTACTGAACTCCAATGTAAACAGCACCAGATGCTTCTTCTGCCTTATAATAATTGTCCCTTAAATTTAAGAAGTCTGCAGCATGTAATACACTTTATATGATCTGTCTAGCTAAACAGGGGGATATTTTAGCCATTAGCATTGGCTTTTCTCTAAGATGTATGAAACTTCATGTAAAGCTTAGCGAGCCATATGTTCATAATATATGATGCTAAACTGAACAAAACTACAAATTCATAAGCGGGCTACAAGATGACTTAGAGTCACTGTGGCTCCAATACTTACAGAAAATAATATTCCAGTGGGATCGAAGACAAAAAAAAATCATACAATCTAAGACAGACTTGTAATATATGTAGAGATTCATATATTTAAGAAGACTTGATTTTGGATTCTGCACTTAAATAGGTTATAGCTATACATGTATAGTTTTTTTTAATCCAAACATGTTAAATAAAAGTTAAACATGGATGTCCTTCCTCTTCCAAAATTAAGAGGGGTGAGAAAAGATTGCAACACCACAAAAAGAAAGACAGTACAACTCACCTCACAGAACCAACCTCATAGAGGAGTGGTTTGCATGATAGCAGTGAGTATTTGTTGTTCAATTTTATCTTCAGAAAGCCACATACTGCTCTTCCTGCGCAGGAGCTCCTTCTGTTCTGCCTTCTTCTGCTCTTTGAGCTTCTCCTTTTTTCGCCAGCTCTCCAGCTTCTCAGCTCTTTCTTTCATCTGCACATTACATCATCTCAGTTACAAATCTATTTGCTACATATGTTTTCACTTCAATGCATAGTTGACTAGTTGAGTGTTCATGGTGCCTAGCCTAGAGACGCTGTTCTTAGGCATGCTTCTGAACTGAACCAAGCAGGTCTACGAACACATGTCCACACAATCAGAAACTAAATGTCCATAATCTCAATGGAGAGTTTCATAGTGTTGTTTCCAAGAATGCCACATCAGATTGAATGTAATGAAACTTGAATGAAACAATCACTCCCAATGCATAGTTTCATTGACATTTAATTCCATGACTCATTGTGAGTTGGTAACTGTGCTAAGAGAGTTTCAACCCATGAAACTCATTTCTTCCCTCTCTGCTTAAATATGGTGCCACATAATAAAAAATGCTTACATGGCACCTCGTTAAATACGGATGACACCTGGATGAAACTCCCATTGAGCCTGGCAAGTCCGAATGGGCGACGCAAATAATCAAACAAGTTGTGTGCAATGGAAAAGTGTGCAAGCCTGCATGTAATGCGGGCAACGGGATGGAAGGAGACATGAGGGATCGAAGCCTACGAGGGTCTGGCGGAAGTCCTCCTCGAACGCGCGGCGCTCGGCGGCGCGGGTCTGGGCGGCGGCGAGCTTGGCGGCCTTGCGCTCCTGGTTGGCGATGCGGGCGGCCTCGGCGCGGGCGTCGGCCTTCCGCTGCCGCTCGGCGTCCATCAGCTGCACCTCGTAGGCGTACTGCCGCCGCAGCTGGCGCACGTCGCGCGCGTACCCCTTGCGCAGCCGGTCCAGCCGCGCCCACGCCTCCCGGGGCTCGGCCGCGGGCTCCCAGCTGCCCAGGTACCCGCTGGGCTTGGCGAACTCGTGCGGCTCCGCCCGCGCCAGGGCCCGCGCGGAGGCGTGGAAGCCCCGGAGGAGGTGGTGCGGCCGGGAGGAGGAGAGCGCCATCGCCGCCGCAGAACTTTTTTTTTTTTTTTTGGAAAATGGAATCGCCGCCGCAGAACTGAGAACAAGATCGCGGTGGAGGCGGAGTGGGGGAGGATGCCGGCGCGGAGCAAGCGGAGGAGAGAACAGAACCCTTGTACGGATGGGCCGCATCTTTTCCCGAACGAAATACAGCCCGGCCCGTGTGTTAGATGGAAGAGCCCAGTGAATGGAGGAGGAGCTGCTGCAGAAATGAGCAGCAACCTGCTGAGGAAATGGCAGATCGGGCCGTATTAGACCAAGTTTAAACGCGTGTTTTATTAACCGAACGAGTTAATTAAATTTCCACTCTAAAAAAGAGTTAATTAAATTTCGTAAAAAAATTTAATTAAAACACAAATAAAAGCAACTAAACACCCACAGGAACATTATTTTTTTAGTATTAATAATTACAACTTACTAGTAGACCAACTTATTACTTAGTACTCCCTCCATTTCTTTTGCCATCGACTTTTGAAAATATATATAGGTTCATGACATAAGATTTATATTTTTAAATTCACTATATATATAGGATGTCTAAATGGTTGACAAATTCAGCAGAAAAGCTCTCTCGGATGAGTTTTGGCAAGCTATGAAAGCAACCAAATAGGTCCTACTCCTCCATCCCAAATTATAAGACAGTTGACTTTTTTTTTACTCTAAGTTTGATCACTCATCTTATTCAAAAAATTTGTACAAACATAGCTAAAATTAAATTATTCTTGAAGAAATTTTATTAATAAACCAAGCCACGATAAAAGAACTGGTATTTTACACAATTTTTAAATAAGACGAATAATCAATGTTAATTTAGGATGCATCGAGTACATGCGAGAGATAAGATATGTTGCCTCTTCATAATAAAGAGCCGACATCCACACACAATACAATGCCTAATAGACTTGTCGAGAGACAACACTAACAAAATTATTTTTTTTAAAAAAAAAGGTCAAGAAATTATATGGTTTTTTTATTATGAAGAGAAATAGGAAATTTGGTCAAGAGATGACTTGAACCTAGATAGTTGGGTATATGACCATACCTCTCACCCAACCATACTAACAAATTATGAAAAATACATAGTGATAGACAGAGTACTTCAATTATCGACGCATAACTTAACAACCATTATTCCATTTGGATTAAGCTATGTTGTACATGCCCTAACATAGGTTGTCTAAAACGCCGTGTGTTGATGACTGAGAGTAATTAATTTAGAGGAAGAATGGAACTAAACTGCATGCCATTTAATTAATTAGTTGATCTAGGCAAATGCAATAATAAGCATTTTTCACAAATCGAGAAACAATTAAAAAACGGAAACTGTAGGCAATATATGGAGCATAGCTGCATAGACTTAGAAATGGCCACTGTTGACCAAGAGACACTTCTATCTCAAAAGGAGAAGAGAGAACCCAAGTTTAATACAGTTACATTCCGACGACCCATATACCATGTTGTTATGTGCTAACAGCATCCTAGCTCTAAAACTCCCCAAAAATAAACAGCCTAAAGAATGGAAAATGGTCGCTGTCGACCCATCCTTTTAGTATGTACAGTGTAACCTCCCAGCAGTAATTGCTCCTCTAACTGTATAATGGTTAAAATTAGGTCAAATAATCAAATGATCTGAACAAACTGTAGCACAGTATGACAACAGCTTGGAGAATTTTCATCCAGATTCATGGAGGACGGCTCTCTTCAAACTTGTACCTTCCACCTAAACAGAAAGCATGCTCAGTAACTATAAACTCAGCAAGTGATAACAAGAAATCAGTATCTAAATTGGAATATCGGTAGATTACCTGCCATCACAACTGGCAGTCGCCACTCTAAACAGAGGCAATGAAGTTCAGAAGTGTATCATTGCCATCCGCGGCAACCACCACAACTCCAATTGCTGCTCTCAACAGGCTCTACACCTTGGTCCCACGGTGAGCAATACCGGTGTATGCGCAGGCCACAGACAGAACATCTTAGATCAGGTGGCGGCTGAGTACGCTTGCAGTTGCGGCATGCTACCTCTTCAGGCGTGGGACCATTTGTTGAGAAATTCATATTTGAAGCTCCATCTTCTACCATGAAAGAAACATCATCAAAACCAACTCCTTGTTGAACAAAGCTTCCGGTGCCATTAACATCTTGCAGACCAGTAGCCATCCCAAATGCATTGTCAAGGTGTGTGTCATCAGCTTCAAGCAGCTCAGTGAACGAGAAATAAGTTTGGGGCTCATACTCGTCCATCACAAAGCTGCCACAGCTAGTGTCATTCTGCTGGTGATTAGAAGTGAAATCAGGTGGGGCAGCATATGTAGTGCCTTTGGAAAAATCCCACCCCAATAGTTCTGAAGCATCCACGCTGTCAGCCTCCGAAAAAGAAATTCCATTCATATGGCTGAAATTGATGTTTCCATTGCCTGAAGGTGTATTCTGGATATAATACTCATTCACAGGTTTACCAGCTTGATCAAGGTATTCAGAACTTTTAGTTTGCGCTCTTCTTATGGACAGCTTCTGGTTACTACCTGGGGCAATGCTTCCCATGTTCGCTGATATATCAACATCCCTTGTTTCTTCCCCAATTGGTTCAACTATTCCATATGAAGCAAGCAGTGGGTCCTGATCTGCTAAAGCAAAAGTCTCCGCACTAGATAGCATAGTTGACAGTGATGATGTTGCAACTGTTTGCTTACTAAATTCTGGTTCAGGCTTTACATAATTATCTGAATGAGGACATGGGGGTATGGCTCTCCTTCGGCACCTACAGCATCGGTATCCAAGCAACTCACCAAGCTTATCTTCATCAAGTTGCAAGGAATCACCATGAAACCAATCTGTAAGCAGGGAACTTCAAGGTGTTAAAAAAAGGACTGAAACATAACATAAAAAAGAGAATGCTCTAAGCTACAGCAGTGCTAAATATACTTACTTGTGCACTTCTCACAGCGTACATACAGGAAATCCGGAGAATAAGCTTTGTCACATAGACAACATTTTGGTTTTATTGATGAACCTATACCATCCTTGCTTTTAAGGATTACATTATTTGCCCTGAACTCACTTCCATCATCATTGTCATTCTTATTTTTCTTCCATACGAGACCAAAATATGTGATCGGTTGAACTTTTTTAGCCTTTGTTGGTTTTTCTGACGTTGACTTTTTAGCTTTTTTCTTTTGGACACCAGTGATATTCTGAGTTGCCACTTTAGCGAGTGGCTGGGCTTCCACCTTCACGAGTGGCTCGGCTTTCACATTCACAACTGGCTGGGTTATAGCTTCCACCTTTCCAACTGGTTGTGCTTTAACCTTTGTGACTGGCTCGGCTTCAACTTTGGGGGCAGGTTCAGCAGAATGGGAAGAACTAACCTTAAATGCAATTCTGGGAGCGGCCACTGGCTGTTGGCCATTACTCTTCTGTTGATGCTGGATATAACTTGCATTTATATTTGTATTGTAACTAGTGAGCATAAGAGTCCGCTTCTGGAGGCATAACTTGCATATCAAACTGGAAGTAGTACTGCCTCCTTTGCTAACAACAGATCTTGATGTACACTCTTTATGACAATTACCTGAAAGTTATTTTTAGATAGCAACAATGTGACTAAAGTATTTAAAATATCAGAAATTGATCAAATAACTTCTTGGATATTACAAGGAAAAAAATTAAAAAACAGATAATCTAAAGAGCATGGCACATATCCATACCTTGACAAGAGCTGCATTTAACAATATCCCTGCATGTGATCAATCAAAATAGAAAAAGTCAGTATCTCAAAAAGAATAAATGTATAATTATTAATCAGTATATGAGGCGACATAGAAAAACCTGTAGAGCACATCCTTCTTGCATGAGGTGCAGGGATAGACTTCTCCCTTGTGAAAGAGATAGGAAAAGACATCTCCGTCAAATGCTTTTACTCGCCTTGGGTACAAATTGGTAAAACAGTTAGAGTCCAGAATTCCTGGAGTAGGCAAGGAGCTAGCCTCAGCATGCTGCTCAAATTCTCGTAACATGTACAGTGGCACATGGTTTTCAGAAAACCAAAGTTTTCTGCTTTCATCCTGATCACTTTCTGCTTCCAAGATATTTTTTGTCAGACGGACAGAAAGATGCTTTTGGTTGGGAAACTTAAGTGCATATCTTATCTTATTGTCAATTATTTTTTTATCACAGAGTACAGCATTTCTGAGTGCAGAAAAGTCAGCATCAGAACTTTTTCCATCTGAAGGAATTTGATCAGGAGGGATGAACTCCTTCCATCTGATGTGGGCATCAAGATATCTAACCTGAGAGAAATGATTATTAGGTTTGTGCTAAGGTAGGTTCTTTGCAACATCAGGACAAAAGTGCAAACCTGCAGAGCAAGTTGAGATGAAGTCTGGCTTAGTACAACACATGCTCTCCAGAAAAATTGCCGAGATCGTCTTGGATAATTGGAGCCTTCATGGTAAGATAAACCTGCTATCCTTTTTTTACCACCTAGTAGGTGACAAAAACATGGCAACTTGTTCATGTCCTGGATACTGATAGATGATCAAATAAGACTTCTAATAGTTAAAACATGCAATACCTTGGAGAGCAGCTTTTCTTATGGCTGAATGTAGAAGAGGCCCCCTCTGCAAAGTACGTCTTATTATATTTCCTCCTCCGGACCACCAAGTCCAGCTGTTGTCATCGTTAGTAGCAGTACCAGATTCAGATGCCAACAAACGTTTTCTGCCACGCTTTCCACCAGCCCCACGTTTTTGGTATTGTGCAGGACGAGATGCTACCGTCGATGGACCAGGAGATTCCGCAGGCCAATCGTCTATTGGCTTCAACCAGCTTGCAGAAAATGCTACTCCACGGATGTTGCTTTCCAACTGCATATAATATGTAACAATTTTTAATACAGCAATTGAATTCATTTTTCACTGCTATTTGTATGGCAATAACCTTCTTCAGCTAGGCTATTTATAGGAACAATTTTTGTTAGTTTCTAACATTAGAGTTAATTTCATTTACCATGCAGGGATATTATGTACCTAGCTCAAGCTGCATAAGAAACTGAAAAATATTATTCTATTCGATGCCACCTTAACACTGCTGGCATTCACAGCGATATGCTTATCACAACTTAGTTGTAGAATATTGAGAAGTACCAAAGGATGCCAGAAAGAAAATCATGTAACTCACCTCAAGCAAGAGGGGTATTATAGTTCTGCAGTTGGAAGCTTCTTCTAGTTGTTGACGCCACCGTTCTCTCTGCTGCACGTCTTGTAGTGAACCAACCAACAGGGCACGCAAGCTTTCCTCCATGTTGGCTAAATAAGCAGCAATACTGGGGAAGTGGCTGTCAGAATTTTTTATTACACGCATGGTGCTAAGAACTCGAGCAGAACTTTTAGCAGCATTTGTCGTGGTCATGTTAAGAAAACAAGCCTTTTTGTTTCCACTTGCTGAACTTCTGCAAGCAAGGCACCAACCACATCTATCTCTTGGAACTTCCATAAGCTTCTTTTCAGTACTCGGCCAAACAAATTGTGCGACTGCTGAGGAAAATGCTTTCAACTGCAGAGCATTGTCTGCAGCCACTTTCCTCTTTGGTTTTAAGGTCAGTTGGGACGCGGAAACCTTACCTTCATCGGATGTTATAACAGCTAGATTGGCAGCAGCAGACGCTGCAATGTTGCCATGATTGTAGAGATTCATGTATGCTTGTGGTTTAAAAGAAGACGATTTTGCTGCCTTGCCACAACTCATGTTTCCAGATCTTTCAGTAAACAGCTGAAGGTGGTGTTTATCTTGCAAAGATGGACGAAATGATTCTGCCTTTGCAGAAACAGTGGATAAATCTGGACGATATATACTATGAGCTGGCTGTGGTTGTGCTATGTTAGAGATAACCATTCCAACAGATCCATTCTGATGAGAAATGGAGGATGGCACAAATGGTCCAGAATTTCCATTTCGAGGTGCATTATGTATGTTCTTCTGAGCTGACAGAGCTTCCTTGCAAACTTCAACATTCTTCTCGGTTACAACACCTAAGCTTGACATGCATCTTTGTTTCTCCAGGTGTTCAGCAGAGCACACTGTATACTGATCAGCGACAAATTTCTGTTGTACGTTTGTTTGAGGAAGTGCTACTGTTTTACTGTCCCCACCATCTTTTGAAGTTGTCCAGCCACTTCCATCTTCTGACTTTGTTGGAGTAAAACTCAACATACTGGATTGTGGAGTATGTCTTGTACCAACTTCTTCCAATATTGTTGATCTCTCACTCTGAACTCTACCGAGTAAATGTTTCCAGTATTCCATTATTTGCCTGCATATATCCACATATGCATCTGAGGGAGCAAGTCTCTGGAGGACCTTGACAACATCATAATGATTGTAATATCTTGCATAAGACTCTACATCTGAAGAAGTTTCGATCCTGCAGTATTTGATGGAACAAAACATCAAAGGAAGTATAGGACAAACAATAGCAGGTCATGCAAAACAAATCTTTAGTAGACATATTGCATGAATAATAAGCAAGAACTTACACCAGTAAATAGTTGCAGGTTCCTAAGAATAGCCTCCCACACATATCAACGCCAAACATTTGAGCTCCTCTTGCACCACGTTCAATTCTTGACGAAGTTGGTCCAAGCTTGTTGACCACACATTCTGGACAGAACCAGTCTCCATGGGGAAGGAAAGCTTTGTTTTGACCAATACATCTCGAATGATATGCCCATGGGCAGCCATCACAGCACACCAAAGTCCCATCCATTCCACATATTCGGCAATCATCACTATTGCCGTCCTGAGAAACATTTGCTACAGCAACATCTGGATTTGTTACACTTGGAGCACTTTCAAAGTTCTGTAAATCATTCATCATTTTGTAAGCTGAGGCCTTTGAGGCTCTAGTCGAGACTGCTCTTGAACCAGCCTCCCAAAATGTGCTAGAATCTATCTCATATTCCATCTCCTCATTGTAGCCTACTCGATCGTCCAGTACAGTTTTGAATTCTTCTGATTCAAGGACATGGTCACAGAGTACTTGCAGCACCCTCAACTTCATGGCAACAGGAAGTTTATAGTACTCGGCAGCTAAGAGGTTTCTAGCAAAACTCTGCCCCCCTAGATTCTTAATGCACCTCATCACATACAGGTACTCTAGTAAGAAAGTTGGCCAAGTCAATGCATCTAGTAATGTCCAATCCAGATACCTGTACACAGATCAAGGAAAGTGAAATATTGTCAGAACTTTAAGTAAAAAATAAATGCAACACCTACAAAATAGTTACTGTATTTAAAAGGGGGTTGATAGAGTATATGTACTTTAAGCAATTCGAAGCCATCTGAGATCCTTGAGCAGATTTAGATTCAAGATGCCGCTTCAGTGCTCGCAGTAGCGAGACATGTACGGCATCCAACAAGTTATTCTGAACAGCGCAATTAATGGCTGCAACAAAATCATCCAGCCCAAACGGACTCAGGAACAGCTGCACGCTGAAGGATCGCAGGAAGTTATAAACCGAAAAGAGATAGCTTATGGAATCTTCTGGCACAGGAATGTCTCCCGATGACGGGGGCAACTCCACAGCCTGTACAGGAGGGCACGGCTCGGATGGTTCTTCTTTAGTGAAATCCGATGAATTACTCGAAGATTCGATATCCTCAGACACATCCGAGCCAGACCCACTACACTGCAGCGCATCAGGGTTGGCAGGCATCTCGCATCCGTCAACCCTCTGCCTTGTACTTGCTGGCTCTTTCACCTCCGAGGCACTCCCCGACAAAACCAGCAGGTCCAGCTTCCTCTTCCTGCAGCTCACCTTCATGCCTAACGCACCATTCTCGTCGGGCATGAGGAACTCCTGGAGCCGAGGAAGCGACAAATCCTCAGCATGTCCATCCTCAAACACCACGCTGTACACGTCAGCTGTGCTATCATAGGACGCAACCTTCCCAATAAGAACGCTCGCATGCCCTGGCGCGTGGCGGCCAATGTAACGGCCGACCAGACATTCCCCCGCCTCCTTGGCGCGCACCTGAAGCCCCCCAGCAGATGTGGCAGCAGGCCCTTGGTTCACCACCCTTCCATCAGTTTCCACCGCCTTAACCTCTCCCGCCACAGCCGTTCCCGCGCATCCTTGTTCCTGAACACGGCTATCATCCACCTCCACTACTCTTCCATCATCTTCCTCCATCTTAGCCTCTCCCGCCACAGCGGCTCCCGCGCACTCTTGTTCCCAAACACGGCCATCAACCACCTCCATCTTCACTTCAGAGTCCCCAGCCGCTCCCTTCCCCTCTTGCTCCCCAACACGGCCGCCATCCACCTCCATTCCCACTTCAGTCCCCACAGGAGGCAAACCCTGCGCTGCCCCCGGATCGCTCCCCACATCCACCTCGCAGGCCGTACAAGACGGAGAGCCCTGCTTCTGCTTGCTCGCGTCGCCACCCTCGTCCACCACCATCTTCGCCTGGGCCACCGCGGGATCCACACCTCGCGATCCCCCCGCAATGCCGCCCAGAGCCACCACCACCTCACTCGCCGCGCGCACAGCATCCCGCCCTACGCCCGCGCCGCCATCCCCATCCGCCTCAGGCACCGCGGAGAGGTTTCCGCCCGCAGTATCAGCAGCCGCGCCGCCGCCGACTTGGGTAGCCTCCGCCGTGGGCACGCTCGCCGATGCCTCCGCGACCGCGTCACCCGCATGTCCCGGACCGCCTCCACCCGGCTCGGCCTCACCGGCCGCGCTTACCGCAGCAGGCTCTTGCGCTTCCGCCCCACCGGCGGTCTCCGTCTTCACGCCACCAGCGGCCGCCATCTCCGCGGGGGAGGCGGCGGCGGCGGTGACGGGGGAGTCCTGCGGCGGTAGCGGCGCCCGATCGGGATCGTCCCGTGGGGCGATGCCCGCGGCGGGGTCTTCCATGGGCCGACCCCCCCGGGTCGGGCGCTCGAACCCTAGCTTTTCTCGCACGCGCCCTACCGAGACATCCTCGCTCGCGACTTCGCGAGTCGAGGGCGAATGGTATTGGTACGTGGCCGGTGAGGCGGCGCCGCACGAATCTGGGATGGGACCCGCCGATCTCGCGGCCGAGGCGCGCGATTGGAATGGGATGATCCGCTCGGTCCGCAAACCCTACGGTGAGTGGCGGCGGCGGCGAGGTCACGAGGAGAAGGAGGAGGAGTTGGGGGAAGGGAAGGGAAGAGAGGTGGAGATGATGATGGATGGAGATGGAGGAAGGAAGGGAACGGAAGGGGAAGGGAAGAGAAGCACTGGGACACACCACACCACACCACACCACACCAGTGCACGAGGGAAGGCAAGTGCAGGAGGGGGCCGCGCCGGGACGCACCCGACTCGTCGCACCCCCACGCAAGCCTGCTGGCTGGCTCGCCTCGCGTCGCGCTTCCAGCGGGTTGCGGCGGGTGCGGGTCCGTGTCGCGCCGGTGCGGACCGACCCGTGTTCCGGGGGGGTGGCGGTGGGACGTGGCAACGTGGTGGGCTGGCCGGGTGCGGGTGCGGGTGGACGGACGGACCCGGGAGCGGTTCGAGCGAGCGTGTGTGCAGGTGGGCCTCGTCGTGTCCGCGGATGGGTCGGGTCGTGTCCACGGCTCGGCGCCGCGTACGGCGGCGGGTCGGTGGTCGACGGCCGCAACCGCGTGGCGGTGGTGGTGGTGGTGGAGGGAAGGGGTGCTGAGAGTTTTTTCAAATTCAAAACCGGTGGAGGAGGGGAGGGGGGTCGCCTGCTGAGGTAGTAGGGTAGGGCAGGGCAGGGCAACGGTTTGCTTGCTCGCGCCAAGTCGCGGCGCGCCCTTCTTGGGCACTTTGCTCTCGCGGTGGTGCCGTGGTGGTGCTTTTCCTGGTGGCCGTAGCGTAGCGTGTGCCGCCCCGCTGCTGAGAGCTGAGCTACGCAGCGCCACAGATTTCCGCGGTGTCTGTGTGTGTGTGGGCTTCGTTCTGCTCTGGTGTGTCCACGGTCCATCTCTCTTTGTTGGTTAATAAGTTCTAGGTCCATATATATATATATATATATATCTTTGCATGTAATAGCAAGCTAGCAGCTGACTTTTACTCTTGGTTGAGTCGTGGCTTGTGTACGTGCTTCTTTTTTATTTAGCTAAGCTAATTAAGATGGCATCCTCCGTGTATATATTTAGTTGGGAGTGTAGTAGTGCAGTTGAACACGTACGATGCCTGTGCTGCATCTAATTAGTATACATGAAGCTTTGGTGCCAAATCGTGGTCCTTATGTAGTGTATATAGGGTATATGTATGTTGACATGTTGTAGGATTTATGTGTAGCATCTTCCCGGAGCTCAAAGGATTTGGTGTAATTGTTTATATTTATATTTACTAGGAAATATGCCCGTGCGTTGCTACGGAAGAAAGATTGTATGGTTGGAAATTGCATGATGCACCTCCCAGTTGCCTTCCTCTCTATTGGGCTTCTAGCACCCACAATCGGCACCTCACACAGGATCACTGCCTCACCAACCTTCCACGACGTCCTACCCTAACCATAAGGTTCCTCTCTACCACTCCAGCATGACGCCCCGTCGCTCACCCTACGCAAACTCTTACAATTGTTTGTTGAGGATTAAAAAAAAGAAAAAATGGTTTTAATTATGTTCTTGATTTTCTAGTATCTAGTTAGATTTTGGTTCATCAGGTGTTGGGTTCAAGCCCTCAGATTTGCATAGTTTTTTTCCCTAATTTGTTATTTATGGGCGGACAGAAAAAGTGGACAGACTAAAATTATTAAATATTAGGTAAAGATTTACATGTTCTCTATTACAATAGATTTTTTATTATTAGTCGGGTCCGTCGATGTCGTGATCAATTTGTTGCATTGTTGGAATTTGGAAACGGATCGGACTCTGTATTCTACTCGAACTCAATTGACCCGGCCGAGCTGTGTTCATATACTATGGACGGAGAGAAAAAGTGAGCAGACTGATTTTTTCATGATTAAATATTAGGTAAAGAATCATAGTCGGATGGACTGGTGAACAGAATTTTTTGGTGAACAAAATTTTATGGTGAACTAAATTTTTTACAATTTATTATTAAGTATAGATTAATTTTTTTATGCTAAGAAACCGTAGAAGCTAATAGCTAGAGATATCCCCAAGATAGCTGCTAAATAGGCCATATTTCGCGGCAGCTAAAATCTTATCAGGCCAAGAAAGTCCACCAGCAGCCCAACTAATACGTCCCAACCCACCCAAAAGGCCCCAAGGTAACCCTAGCGTGTATCCAGTCTTCCACTCATCTCTCTTGATAAAAAACGATGGCGGCGGCGGCAGCTTCCGGTCCCCGGAGCCCCAAGCCGCCGGCGGATCGACGACCTTTGTGCAGTTAGTGGAGCCACCAAGCGCGGCTCTAAAGCTCTCAGAGGCCCCAAGCGGCACCAAGCGACGGCAGCGGTTAACAGCGACGCGGTCCTCGGAGCCCCCACGCGATGGCGACGGTTCTGCTGCAGACCTGCAGTCCTGTAGCACGAGCAGCCACCGATCTGCTGCAGCATGGTGGCAGCGGCGCCCACGACGTTCTACTGCAGCACGGCGGCGGTGGCAGGTCTGCTCGAGTTCTCTTCTTCAGATCTGCACTTCTTCTCCAATACAGCTACAACACTGAATTGAAGGCAGATGTGGTCTTTGTGAATTTTGTGGATGTTTGGATCGCTTTGTTAATATGTCCATCTACGGACGTCTGTGATGTGTTGGATTTGGATGCAATTTATTTTCCTTCCTTTTTTTGCAATGGCTATTCTACTTTGATTTTGGAGTGGAGATTGTTACGAAGTAGGGAGAGGCCAATGTATTACTGACTGACAGAAATTTGTGGCAGACTTGAAATTTTAACAAATATATATTAGGGATAGATTTTGCCAATTCCGTCTAGTTGTCCATGGTTGATTCGATTTGGTTAGATGTTTTATTTCCTTTGATTTGATTTGGATTTAGACTTGGATTTGATTGGTTGGATGTGATTTCGAGTCTGATTTGGGAGAGAAGTTTCTTTCTTGTCTATGTTGGGTCGGATGCAATTTTTTATCCGATCTTCACCATTGATATAAGTAGCCAGACCAAAAAAATCCATACCAAAAAAGTGGCGGAAATTTACCGTAGCTTTACCCGCTCTGCCTGTATTATCTGTGTTCTATATGGATTTTCATACGGACCGGAGTCGTGGCGGATACAAAAAGAGACGGACAGACTAACAAAGCAGACTCCGAAGGCAGAAGATTTTTTTGACAGACTGAAATTTTCACAATTTAGTAGTAGGTATAGATTTATACTAGGAGGATGTCTCGCGCGTTACTATAGGATCACAAAGTGATTTAGATTGAAAATCAGATGACCTACAATTATATTTACTTGAAAGGACAAACTATGTTTTTAACTGTTGTTATATTTTTTAAAAAAAATTCTCGTGTTTTTGATGTGTGGCTCGCTGAGGTAGACAACTAAATACATATGTTACACGTATTTGTAAATACAACAAACTTGTATAAAAATATACCTAATTAAGAAGGAACGGAAATGTCTTTTAGGTCTACAACTAGAGCGGTTGGTCACCTCATGGTTGGTGCAGTTGATGGAGTGTTGCCGGCTCCTGGTTGGCTACCTCTTTATTTGGTATTCAGAAATCCTTGTGTTTGTGAACAAAATTTATACTACTGAGATTTTTATCATATAAACCTTTATTTTTCTTTCATGTGTTAGAGAGTATTATTGCACCAGAGTAATATTAGTACTAGCCTCGCCCCTGAATGTCCCTGCATAGTTTAGTGGAGGACCAATGGACCTGTGACTCATAGAATGAGAGAATAAAAGGTGAAATTTATGTGTATGTAGAGCAGGGGAATTCCTTGGATACTTTTTTTTTTGAATTGTTATAGTTCATGCAAAGTTCTATGAAGCTATTGCAATTCAGATATGCCCATAGTTTGTCTTAAAAGGTGAAAGAATAACATGGAAAAGGTACATGATCAAAGAAACTATAAAACTTGAACTACACAAAAAAAACTAAAGTGAATAGAAATTAGTTCTTACTTAGTAGGAATCCCATTTATGGAAGAAACATTTTTGTTGGAAAACTGATTCTAATTCTCTTGAGAAATAGTTTTTTGTGGTTTATAGGATGTGGTAGAGTCCAGAAAGCATTTTTTAGTTTTGACATTGGATGTCTGAGTCATTTGGTAGGGATTTATCCTTTTTTAGTGTGAAGGTTTGGAAAATTAATCCTTACCAAATTGGGTCTTAGTTTGCATACAACCACTATAGTTAAGATTCTCTTAGATAGAGAGTTGAGGATCGCTATAACTGCTGTTAAGATTCTCTTTGATAGAGAGTTGAGGATCGCTATAACTGCTGGACAGGCTTGCCGCTAAGTTATTTGTATTTTTTTCCACTATCATAACTTTCACCGCTATTACGCGCTATAGCGCCACTAAATTACATTTACTATGATAACTTTATTTGCTAATACACGCTATAGCACCACTATGACAAATCTTCTCGGTGTGACTCTCAAAACTCCATCTTAGACTAGATTATCATTTACTATTTGCAACTAATTCGGTATTTTAGACAATTAAGTTTTCATAAACCATGTTGTAATGTTACATTCATATTTAGTAAAGTTATCTAGACTTATAAAATATATTTTTATTTATCAAAATTCATATTTACCATATCTTTTTCATTAATTACTCATGTTTTAGTGTATTTTTTATAAAAATGCTATCTGTCATAGCGCCGCTATAGCTGCATAGCTGCTGAAAAAAAGTTGCCGCTATTTTCAATAGCTTGCTATTTTAAACTTTGCTCTTGACATGTAAGATGTTCACCTCAGCAAACCAGTATCAACTCCACTATCTATTTCCTCTTAAAATGCAAAGCGTCCACCTCAGAGTCCCCTATCATTTAGCACTATTAATTTCTCTTCACATGCAAGGTGTCCACCTCAACAATCTACTATCATTTGCATTAAAGTTCACTAGCACAAGAATTATTGTATCCACATCAGCAAGACACATAATCCACTATGGATAAATCTCTATAATTATGCTAATAAAATAGTTATATATTTATATTTCTCCTTCTTACCCGCGGTAACGCGTGGGGAATCCTCCTGGTATGTTTAATTTCATATACACCCTCTCTCCTAGATTGATAAGTGCATCTTATAAATGAAAAGTCAAATTTTATAAACTTTGACAAACAATTATTCACATATTCACAGATTTGGGATATAAATTTTGCATCAATAAATTGGTATTCAAAGCACCTATGGGGTGAAGTTGATTCTTTAGCAAATGACAAAACATTGGAAGATAAATTAAGGGTCAAATTTTATTGCATCAAGACATCTCTTGAACTCCAGTCTCATTACATCAAGCCATCTCTCGAACTCCAGTCCCATTACTGCCTCCATGTAAGTTATAGGCTCTTCATTGTCAAACAATAAGATGTCATGCTGGCTTGTAGTCACTAACGTGTACTTTTTAGGTGCTCGACATGCCTATATTGACCTTCTTGTTAGGGGTTCAGCATGTTGGTCAACGACCATCGCCGACTCATCTTGCTATACCTCCTCGTTAGTGGAAACTAGAATATTTTCTTGTGTTTCTCAAACCTCTTCGAGTCGCACCGCGCTTCCACTAACTTCTTTTGAGAGAAACTTTTCCTCAAGAAAGACCACATTTCGAGCAACAAACACTTTATTCTCTTCATGATTATAGAAAAAATATCCTTTGGTTTCCTAGGATACCCCACAAAGATACACTTATCAGATCTGTGCTCGAGTTTTGTTGGCATCAAATGCTTCACTTAGGGATCTCAACCCCAAACCTTCAAGAACGGCAAACTTGGATGTTTCCTGGTCCATATATCATATGGTATCTTCTCCACATTTTTAGATGGTACATGGTTTAGTGTAAATGCAGCCGTCTCTAGTGCATACCCCAAAAGTACAATAGGAGATCAGTTTGACTCATCATTGACCTCATCATGTCCATCAAGTTCTGTTTCTCCACTTGGACACCCATTCTATTTTGGTGTTCCCCGCGGAGTTAGTTGCGGAAAAATTTCACAATTATTTATATGATCACTAAACTCAAGTATATAAGATGATTGCTTATGTTTAAAAAAGTCTGGTTGGGTGATCAACTTTAAGGGTATGCTTGTTTTCACTTTTTAGCTATTCTCATTTTTTTGCTAAAAGGTTGTTGTCTGTTGGTATAAATTAATTGTACTCCATTTAAATAGATTTAAGTAGGATTATCCGCAAGCGCACAGATATCATACCAGTGTCATATTTTACTCGGAGGTTTTAAATATCGTATCCACAGGGAACAATTGTGATGATGACAAAGTATATAGACTTAACCCTACAATTAGGCTAGATCATATCAAGAAAAAGGAAAATAGCTAATGCACTCTGGTTCCAATTTCGGTAAACTTTGTATAATATTGTCTTATCGGGCAAGTAACTTAATAGGAGAAGAAATAGAGTAATCTCCTACGACACTTCTGGGGGCACCTATCAATCCTATCAACGAGAAGTGGACTACAGAGGAATCAACGCAGCTGTCACCTACGCGAACTACCACTGTCCGGCTGATCAGGGGACATCCACAAGTAAACCTAGCCTAGGCACCACGCCTACACTATGAAATACTACTTCAACCAAGTAATGACTAATATCAAAGCACTCAATATGAGTTGTAAACCAAAGAACGAATAAGAACAAGTTGCTTACTTGAATCAGAAGGGTAAGTACAAAAGTACCTCAAAACGTAGCTCCGGGCGAGGGAACTAAATCCAGAAGAATACAACCACGAAGAAGCGTCGACATGCCGGAACTCCTCAGAATCTCTACTTCTCTACTTAATCTCTCTAATCTCTAAACAAGACTAGATCTAGAAAAACTAGTCTCTCCTAATTGCTACATCTAGATGAACTAGATCTAGATGAACTAGAACTAGATCAACTAGAGGGGCCCTAACCCTAATTATGTAGAGAATATGAAGCACCGGGGTGTAAAATGCCTCCAGGGAGGGGGGGGTCTGCCCCTTTATTTATAGCCCAGTGGGATCGACGAGCGCCGTAGGATCAAACCGACTTAACCAAGGACTGAGATGCATCAAGAGAGGTGGTGGAGGAAGCTTTCGGAAAGGGGGAGCTAGAAACCCTAGGGGGGCGCCGACCGGCGCCAGGATGGGGCCGGCCGGCCCCACCTTGTCTCCTCTGCGGGTCTCGTTCCTTCGTGTGTCTTCTAGAGCCTTCGTGACCCCATTGGTGGTGTTGTTGCGTCGCGATTACGTTTCGTGTTTATTTTGCACTCAAATACCTCTTTTCAGCTTTCTGTGCCCTGGAAAACACAGTATATGCAAAACTCGTGGAAATTGTCAGTTTAAACCTTAGACTAATGTGTTTTCATGTTTTCTTTCGAGTCTAAAGTTCTAATAAAAATTGATGTTATCGACCGTTAACATTGTCTAATTCTGATATTGTATCTGGTAATCATGCTCGGTATTACTAACTCAAATATCAACCTTTGAATCTGTAGAGGGTTGCGTTTAAATGTCTTCGAATGAGTGTTTTATATAATTTAAATGTTTGTAGTTGCAAAGAAGGATTGTCCACATACGTTCAATATTGATTTGTGTGGGGTTAGTGGAAGCAACAAACCACATTTTAAGAAAGACATTCTGCTAATACCAAAGTTACTCATGGAAGAACACATGTTTATTGGGCCCAAGGGCTATCCAATGTCTTTCCTTGGGGTTGCTCAAGGTATAGGTCGGACTTTTGACTTCATCCTCGAGATCGTGCGCCATTTTTTTCCAACTATTATGGCCATTTGATTGTGTTCACTAAACTAGAAAATCAGTTTTTACCCCATCCTCATCATATTTTAAAAACATTTATTTTTGCAGCTTGGATATTTTTTCGATGGTTTTGCGAATATGGTGGAGGGGCGGATATGGAGCCAAATATACTTTTTATGAGATTTTTCTGAAGTGGATATAACCTAATTTATCATAGTTTTCTGAATTGTTTGAAACCCAACTTCAATTTGAGATTAACAAGCCAAGCCAAAGTCAAAAGCTACTTAAAATTTACTCGTATTTATATTTTTTAAAAAATAATTGAGTTCAATCGAAGCATGATGCGCCACGCCAAAGAGGCTAAATTGGACTAAGTTAAAAGCACTGGGAGGTAACTTGGTCTAGAAATGTCTTAAAAAAATATATAATAAATTAATAATAATAAATTTTGAAAATTATATAGATATTTTTACATGGAAACATAATGTTGGTAAAAATCTTTAAATCTAGTTAAATCTTAAAAACCATAGAGAATTTGTTTTATCTCAAAAAGCTGTGAAACTAGTTTCAGATTTTTTTTTTCTTTCTAAAATATTCTACCTAGTTTGAAATCGTTTGAATCTTTATAGACTTATATTGTGTTGCTTATTTGCTAGTAGAAGGTCTTGTTATCTATATCATCACTGCCATGACCCATCTCAATAAGGCAACATCAGTTAACACCAACGGAGCAGAGGGCCACTACCACTGCCATGGCCCATCTCAATGATGAGGCCCACTGGGCCATTGGCAAGATCGCAACCGCAATTGCGGATGAGGTTGGAGCCGGCCGACCGACGACCAGTCCGGCACCGGCGGCGACGTCGGCCGATCTCCTCAAGCACGCCTCACCTCGTCGGTCAGAATCACCGTCCCCATTCTCTCCCGGCTCAGGTAACACTTCAGGCTCTACCCATGTTCTCCGTTTTGTAGGGCAAAATGGTAGGTTCTCTGCCTTGTGATTTAAGCAAGAATACAAGAAGTTTATGAAGAGGGAAGGTTCCAATTGGAAAAAAAAAAGGGATCAAATTGGCAGACCAGTTTTGCCTGCCTGCCTACTACGTACTCTCCCTGCACTTATGCCTCTATATATCTCCAGGCACCGTGTCATGTTTGATTTTAAATACAGTGCTTTGTTTTTTCTCATTTCCTTTACTAGCGTGCTTCAGTGTCTGCAGCTCTTGATTATACTAGTAATTTATCAGAGGTTGATTGGGACACGCGGCAGGACTCGCCCTGTCGTCCGTACGTTTCCCCATCTGAATCTTGTCCTAGCAAATGCAGTTCGTTCTAAGCATTTCATTCTGAGATTTTCTATCAGAGTTCGGATTCCCGGTGCCGTACTGAACCTTATTATGTTCTGCTTTGATTTTTTTTTTTCTGAGATGTTCGGCTTAGCCTGTAGACTGTAGTTATTGTTTGCAGGATCATAAACAGAGAATGGACCAATGCTGAATTCATGATGACAGCATGTATCTCCTTTTCTTTCTTTTTTTCTTGTAGTGCTAATTAACCTAGAGATGGGATAAGATAAACACATGCCTTCAGTTTGTTTATGTTTCCTCACATGTTGCTTGTATTGCGCATTACGGTATCTATCACCTTCAGTGCTCAACCTTATGCCTCAGATTTGCTTCGGCTCTAAGAGATCCTTAGTCTTGATCTGCATGTCTGATAAGAGTTGCTATAAAATTTGTCCTTCAGCTAAGGCACAAAAGTCTTTACTCAGTATTTCCAGTCGGTCATATGTAATTCTCCTTCTTCATTTTTCTTTAGTTATTATTAAAGTTTTGGTCAGCTATAATATAATCTTTCTGAAGTTACCTGTACAAAGAATTTTCAAACTAATTTTAGTCAGCTGTCATGATTCATGAATTCGTCATGATTAATAAAAAGCTGCATCATGGTCCTCAGCCTATAATTGCCATATTAATATGAATTCAGTGTTAATGTAGGGGCTCTTGCTCCATTGAAGCCACTCTGTAAGTACACATAGCTCTTCAATGCAATTGATTCATTTAACAAAATGTTGTTCAATCAAGCCCCAACATTTTGACTATTATGTGTAGTTCTGTGAAAAAAATGGGCCAAGACCTTGGTTTGCGATGAAAATGTTTGAAACAAATCAGAAAACTGTATGCACCGCATTTTTATATTTTAGTTGGAGGTATGAACTTAACTACTTATGCCCAATGACATTGTTATGATGCAACCAATCCCCTTTCTTATTTCTAAGCTACGACATTATTAAAGAAGTTATGCATCTTCTCATCTATATAAGCATCAATATTTCTGTTAACATGGGTGCGTTCTTTTTATAAAATCGTAGCACTGAAGTTGAATTCACACACGACATGGAACTCAATAGATTGTCTTGCTGCTTGTCCAGTGTGCTAGATCCGTAGGTTAGTGAGTTAGGTTAGCTCCAGTGCATAAATTTCTTGGCAATGTGCAAGGCTGGTCATATCACAAGGTGTTTTTACTAGTTAAATAAGTTTCAATATATAAATTTGTTACTTCATACTAAAGTGGGCTCCAAATATATAGTATCCTAACTTTCCCTACCATGGAGGGTGGATGAAAGAGAATAAGTGGTAAATACTGTTTATTTATCCTTGATACCAAATGCAAAATTAAACATGTATAAAAAGGTTCTAACCGAGCACCTATACTTCTATTCTTCTCTCTCACTCTTCAGTCTTCACCGTGGCTCCTTAGCACACATATTAGAGCTGTCCTCAGTCCATGAAAGGGTGCTCCAAGGCCATGTGCATGGGTAGATTAGGTGGCATATTATTTCACAGTCTAAGAATAGAAAAGGTCCTCTAGGCCTGAGTTCTCTGCTGGTTTACTTTAATTATAAATTTGGCAGCTTTAAATTTTGGCTCCTGTTTTGCTTTTACCTGTTTATCATATTGAAAGTTGTGACACAGGAAAGAGCGCGTGACCTGCTTTCCCTTTCTCCCATTTGTTTTATACCCACAAGAAGCCTGCAAAAACGTTTGATACAAGAATACCCATTTTTTTTTGGCTTAATCACATGGCACCACCATGATGACTCTTTAATCAAAGCCTCATCGATAATCAGCTCTGTTATATTAAGCCTTGGGAGACGAGTTTTGGTTCCTTGTGGGGTGCTCTTGAAGCAAGTACAGCTATTCATTAACCCAAACTCATTATCTGACAATATCTTGAATGAAGGTTGTTACTACAAGTTTGTTTTTCCCTTCATGACTATAAAGTACAAAAAATGGATTCTTCAAGATATTTGTGTTGTCGTTTTATGGTTACATGTTTGAATTTTGAACACAAGATCGTTCAAAGTGTATAATTAGATATACTTTATCATGCTTGGTTTGTTCTGATCTGTTCCACAACTACAACTGAATGATTTGGACTAATTCAATAACAAGTGAACCATGTTCTTCTTTTAATATACTCTTCCTGGTGTTCTTCCTAGTGATCCTTCAGCATTTGAACTCACCAACTGAATACAGGCTGCTCCGAGTCTCTGAGTTGAGATTATAATGTTCAAAAGGTAGCAGGTAACCGAACGGTCTGCCCTATTTTCAAAAGAAAAGAGAAATTACTTTCAAACAATGATGATCATTAAAATGATCGTGCTAATGGTTAATAAAGTACCTGACATGTCTAAACTTTCATTTTATCTGATGACCATGCATTTCACGATGATATCAATTGAGCAAGACTTGGCCTGTTTGGTTTTCCTTACTAAATTTTAGTTAGCTAAATTTTAGTCACTTTAGTAGCTAAAGTTCTAAACATATTGACTAGAAAGGTGCTCAAATAGTTTAATCCCACTAGTCATTTAAGAGTAGCTAAAATAGTTTTAACTGACTAAAATTTAGTAAGAGGAACCAAACAGGTCCTTGGTCTTTCTATCTTTCTATCGAAAAATGTCCCTTGTGCTAATAAAGACATTCCACTATCTCACCTTGGTAATAAAGTGACACCTTTAATTTGGCCACATTTCTCTTAATGGATGTATGATCTTTTTATAGGGCATTTTTTCCTTATCATGAGTGTTCTAGTTTATAGGCCTCCTAATCTGTGTAACAAATATTTAGCACTTCAAATCTCTCAGTGTTGTTCACTGAACTAAGGGCCAGGAATAGGTTGTCAGGTTATATCAGAACTCATACGCTTTGCTCTGCATCACAACCGGTGAATCAACATTTTTTGTGGAGTAGACCATATCAAAATGCTAATTAAGCCCCAGAAGAAAACAAATAAGCAGGTGACAAGTTTTTTTTTACTTTCTTTTTTGTGAGGTCTTCCAAGTTTTCTTTCTTCTACATATATCTACCAAGGCCTTGTTTACTTCCATCCAAAATCCAAAAACTTTTTAAGATTTTCTGTCACATCAAATCTTTAGACGCATGCATAAAGTATTAAATATAAACAAAAAAAAACTAATTGTATAGTTTGGTCAAAATTTACTAGACAGATCTTTTAAGCCTAGTTAATACATGATTAGACAATAATTACTATAAACAAAATGAAAGTGCTATAATGTCAAGAAAACCCAAGCTGTACGTTTTTGAACTGCCTATTCTCCATATCAGCTTTTTGAAAAATGCAATAAATGCAATAGCTTCTAGGAGTAGTACGTTGTGTATCCAGCTTTTGATCTGCTGCTCACACATTTCCATCTTTTGCAGCGGATGTTGCGGAAATTTGCATACAGATACAGGCCTACCTACAGCTGTGGATACTGTAAGCTTTTATTTTTCCAAGGCAAGGGACAGTTGAATTGGGCTCTCTCTTTCTTGCTCCAGTTGTTTACTGTAGCATCATGTCCACTTGCTGTATTTTCTAAACTTCCCTGAACATTTATAGGCATATTCTTCTCTATTTTTATTTTATGAAAATATTCATAAAGTTTCAATATTTCATACCACTCCGCTATTTTCTTAAGGGCCCACCGCTTTTGTCTGGATCTCCCTGTTTATGGTTGGAGTCATATTGTTAGCAGAAGCATTACTTTTGTTTTCTGATTGATGAGGACACTCATATTAAAATGGGTCTGCATAAAACTATTGCCTTGTCTATTCAAGCACCCATTGTTTTATGATAACGAGGATTTCATTCAAGCTTTTACAGTTCCATCCAGCACACATCATTAATTTGACTGTCTTTTTTATTTGCCTTTTGAATTTACTCTCCAGCTACTACTGATTTACCCAAAAGGCCCAAGCTTCGTTCTTATCCCCTCACTCCCTCATTTGGACAGCTGTGTGCTGTTGTGCATGGCAGGCTGAAGTGTCCAAGCAAAACAGGCACATGTTCAGGTTCTGTAAATTTGGGTACGCGTGCTTGTTATAAATTTTCTGCACGGGCACTCCTATTCCCCATCTCCTAGAGCTTTTCTTGAGAAATAAAAGAGCAAGGAAGTAACAAGAATCTGGCTTTTTACGTGAGTTTGAAGGTTCAAAAAGAAGAGAAACATCGGGAAAGCTGCATAGAAAGATGGGAAATGAAATGCTTTAGGAAATGTTTGTTTGAGTTCATCTACCACTATTTTTTAGTTATAGAATATTTTTTTTCTCAGAACAAATTAGTATTAGCAACAGTAAAAACCATCATATGGACAGAATTTTATTAGGTCTATTAATGGGTATTAGTAGTAATAATAACAATACTAATTGTAGAATTATAACTTATCAACGGCATGAAATAAGCAAGCAAATGCTCCTTGTATATCTCAATAAATGACCATTTAGAATATGTGCTATCTTTTATATCAGTTGTTAAGAAAAATCAATTATTTCTTTAAACGCATAGTTACATTTTGCTCATTCTATGTACCTTAGTGTTATCACTACTTTAAAATATTATTGCAAAAAAAAGATAATCTGAAGTGTGTAGTGTGGACATAGTAATTTCAGTTGGGAACTGCATGGTACAATCCCCAATGTGATTCCTTTTCTCTCACCAGCTGGATCATCTCTTAGGCCTTGTTTAGTTCCGAAAAAATTCCGGATTTCGCTACTGTAGCATTTTGTTTTTATTTGACAAATATTGTCCAATCATAAACTAACTAGGATCAAAAGATTCGTCTCGCGATTTTACAGACAAACTGTGTAATTAGTTTTTATTTTCGTCTATATTTAATATTTCATGCATGTGCCACAAGATTCGTTGTGATAGGAAATCTTGAAAACTTTTTGAATTTCGGGGTGAACTAAACAAGGCCTTAAATAAAATACTATCAACATGCAAGAAAAGACTTAAAGGAAAAAAGCAGAGAGTATTCACTTCAAATCTGAGTTACCAACTTACCATGATGGTGTTTTTGTTTTTAAAAAAAATACATTTCCATTTTATTACTAGTACTGACCACTCAGGCTCTGTTTAGTTTCGCACCCAAAATTTTTTCATCCATCCCATCGAATCTTTGGACACATGCATGGAACATTAAATGTACATAAAAAAATAAACTAATTACACAGTTTGGTTGAAAATCGCGAGACGAATCTTTTAAGCCTAGTTACTCCATGATTAGCCTTAAGTGCTACAGTAACCCACATGTGCTAATGACAGATTAATTATGCTTAATAGATTTGTCTTGCAGTTTCCTTACAAGCTATGTCATTTGTTTTTTTATTAGTTCCTAAAAACTTTTCCCGACATCCTTCCGACACATTCGATATGACACCCAAAAATTTTCATCAGCAATCTAAACAGGGCCTCAATTTAGACACTGCTGTTCTTTAAAGCGGTTTTTATTTCTCGGAAAAAAATGTTTGTCCCATTCGCTGCTTTACTGTTCAATAAAAAAAGGGAAGTTATGTTGGGCTGCAGTGTATAGGACACTTTTGCAGTCCAACCAATCAGATGGTTGGTCAAAGGAGAGAGGGGATCGCAGTCTCGCAGAGCAGCAGGAAACCCGCCATTCTTGTGCCAAAATCTCCCATTTATTTCATTTTTTTTTATCTCTGTCATTTGCCCATATTCAAAATCCTACTATCCCTGATGACTTGGGTATAATACTGGCATAACCCAGCTGCTGCTTGCTGGTGCCTGGTAGTAACTGGACACACACCCAAACTAGAATAGGGTGTCTGTTCTTGTCTGCTGCCGTTCTCATCCCTGTTCAAGTCCAAGAATCGCAAGAAATTTGCGCAGCAAGTGAGGTCCAAGTTGCAACCAAGAGGATAGCCCTTTGACATGCAGATGGAGGGAGGAAGGGAGGGTATTGCAGTGGCGCCCGGAGGTGGTGGCCATGAATCCGGCGGCCATGGCATGTTCAGAGCAGCAGCAGCAGCAGCAGACATCGCCATGGCGGAGGCGCAAGAAGAAGCAGCAGTGAAGGGGTACCAGTCCTCTCCGTCGACGTCCCCCACGCCGTCGCCGCCACCACCGGCTGCGGCTGCGGCTGGCCACGCCGGGGACGCCGCCGCGACTCCGCTTGCCTGGAGCTTGGGCGGCGAGGAGAAGCCGAGTGGCGCCGCGGGGGACAACAACGGCATGCAGACGGCCGGGCAGAGCGGCGAGCACGCCAGCCTCAGCTCCGGGCGCCGCCGCGGCCGCCCGCGCGGCTCCGGGAGGCGCCAGATCCTCGCCACTCTAGGTCTGTATTCTGCCTCCGAAATGCAAAGCTTCCCTCTTTCTTGTTCAGCAACCAGAAATTTCCAACTTTTTTTTGCTCTAGACTAGAATTTCTTGCTGTGTTTGCTCTCTTTGTCGATTTCTGTTGCATTGCTTGGATGGGATGGGGTCCAGTAAGGGTGATGTGTGCAGTGCATGTGGTGTCCCCTTTCTTTCACAATGAAGACAAGTCAAATATCCGTTACCTCTTCTGTTCATCATTGTGTCGCATTCATCACTGTGCTTTGTACAACTATTGAAGCGATTCATATGTTTTTATCCCCCTTCTTCCTACCAAATACCAATATTTGTGGTTGGGAGATTTTTGTTTTCCTCGTCAGATTACCTAATCGACCTAATCCTTTGGCATGGTTTAGTTAAACTTGTTATATATATGTTGGCCATGATTTAGGCCTGTTTCTCATCACTTAGTAGCAGTTAAATCAAGTTACATAGAAAATGTTCATTTCTCTGTCTGATTGGTGTTCTTCAAATGCAAAAGGGGAATGGTACGCGATGTCAGCCGGAGGGAGCTTCACGCCTCATGTCATCATCGTGGGTACTGGGGAAGTAAGACATGTACTCAGCATCTTGTTTGTCTGCAGCTAGAGCTAGTTTGGCATTTGCTTGGCTTGCAGTGTGCTTGTCTTAAGGGTGTCACTGATCTCTCTTTGTCCAATTCGTTGGTAGGATGTGGCGGCGCGCATCATGTCGTTTTCTCAGAAAGGTCCACGCTCGGTCTGCATCCTCTCTGCCAACGGGACAATCTCTAATGTAACACTGAGGCAGCCGGATGCATCTGGTAGCACCTTCACCTATGAGGTACGGACTGTCAAGCCTTACTATGTACTGTATCTTATATGTCACTCTCCTACTAATGCTCCATTAAGACTTAGGGAATCCTCGCTGCTCTGGACAAATTCGGTGTATATGTAGTTTTAGAATTGTCTATGGGCACATGAAGCATAGCAGTTTCCTTGTCAATGAGTTCTTGTACAAAGACAGGTTCATCTCGGAGTTGTTTCGTCGCGGTAGTATCACAAAGATGTACACAACACTGTCCACATGTACAATTGAGTTTTATGCTCCTCATGTTCAAACGGCACTGGTGTGTTTGTGGTCTTCAGGGCCGTTTCGAGATTCTGCAGCTGATGGGCTCCTTCACAATGGCTGAGGAAGGTCGGAGGAGAACCGGCGGGCTCAGTGTTTCCCTTGCTGGCCCTGATGGCCGTGTAGTTGGTGGCGTAGTGGCTGGGATGCTGCGTGCTGCAAGTCCTATACAGGTAAAACTAACCGAAACATGAACTAATTTCCAAATGCAGCCACAGACACACTGAACACACTGTTGATTAGTGCCAACAGCCTGAAGCAGCACGGGTGACACTAACATAAACCTTTGGCAAATTGACATGGCAGGTGATCGTTGGAAGCTTCCTGCCCAACAGCCTGAAGCAGCATCAGAGGAGGATGAGCATGCAGCAGCAACCCTCCCCCGTTTCACCAGCGTTACCAGCACTTGTGGCGCCCCCACCGGTGCTCACCACAGCCACACCAATCTCTCAGGCAGGTCCGGGGAACGGGTTCCACGCACCGCCACCCTCGGCCACACCTCCCCAGCCCCACGCCAGCGCCATGAACCTGAACTCGACGGGCTTCACCATGGTTGGTTGGCCTGCAAGCTCGCCGCAGCCCTTGGCATACAGGGCTTCACCTGACATCAACGTCAGCTTGACTCCCCAGGAGTAGGATCACTGGTCGCGACAGTTCGTCTTTGGTTTTTTTGTTCACCCTCAGTGCTGACACATTTTGGGAGGGAGGGAGGGAGGAAGTAAGCTAGAATGATGAACTCATGTTAAGTAGTCAAGATAGAGTGTGGCAGATGCTCTGAACGAGAATGAACTAATCTGTGTTACTTTAGGTAGGAGGTGCCAACTTGTTGGGTTACTGCTGTTGCTTTTGGCCATGACTGGCAGTTGATTTAGTTCTAGTCCTTTTCAATTTTTTTGTCTTTCTGCCCTGCAGCCGTGCTTGTTGGATTTGTGGCGTCGTGCTATTTAGCCTGTTCTGTTAATGGTGAATCTGCTGATGATAGAGGAACCAACTGATGATGATCAAATAGCCAGTTCTGCTCGGTGTGCGTTCAGTTGGATCATTAGCCAGGAGTTTTGAAAACACTGCTTTGCTGTACATTTGTTGCTATTTCAATCGTATTCAGTCTCCTGTTTGATCGTCGTGTGGTCAATTGTTCTGAAAACCGAAAAAAATGTGCCTCGTGAAAATGTTGAATTTTGTTGTACTTATTCTATGGCTTCTTACTTTCTTGAGCACTGAATCTAAATTTTCGACTAATGCAGCGGCGTCTGCAGAAGCTACGATGGCATGCGTTTCACAAGATGGGACAAATCTTGGGCCTGATACAAGCCCATGAGAGGCCCCACGGATCGGACCATGTTCAGCCCAGGTCTAGGGTGCGAAGCCCAGCCTCGCGGCGGCAGCTTTACGTGTTTATATGGGTTATAATGCTTGGCTTTTTTTGCTTGGGCCGGATACCGTAGGTTACTGGATAGCCTAGGTATCTTTATTTTTTTATTAAAAAAAAGGTAAGGTATCCTTATTTTTTACGTATGTTTAACTTTTGTACCACATTGGCCGCTATAATCAGTTTAACTGCGTTCATGTGCCCATGTCCACCAATCGTTATCAGACTGCGTGGAAAACGTGGTTAGCAATTTCAAAACCTCATATATATAACGAAGCTTAAACGGAGGCACGCTACATGACGTGCTTTAAGCATTTTAACCATACCTTTTTGTTTTCCAGGCAACATATGCCTGTGTGTTAGAAAACTCTTGGCAACAATACCTTTACCGCGTTCATGAAAGATGTTTTGCCATTTCTTGTTGCAAAAAATTCTGGTCACTAAAATCTTTGTTTTCTTTTTATGGTAGAAGAGAATTAAAGACTTCATACCAGCCGACCATTCATTTGTCGCAACGCATGCACATGGGATCGATCCGTGTGCGCACCACTCCACACCATACCTCCTTCTCCAACTCCGGCATGTGGTGCGCCATCTTTCCTCTATCTATCTATCTATCTATCTATCTATCTATCTATCTATCTATCTATCTATCTATCTATCTATCTATCTATCTATCTATCTATCTATCTATCTATCTATCTATCTATCTATCTATCTATCTATCTATCTATCTATCTATCTATCTATCTATCTATCTATCTATCTATCTATCTATCTATCTATCTATCTATCTATCTATCTATCTATCTATCTATCTATCTATCTATCTATCTATCTATCTATCTATCTATCTATCTATCTATCTATCTATCTATCTATCTATCTATCTATCTATCTATCTATCTATCTATCTATCTATCTATCTATCTATCTATCTATCTATCTATCTATCTATCTATCTATCTATCTATCTATCTATCTATCTATCTATCTATCTATCTATCTATCTATCTATCTATCTATCTATCTATCTATCTATCTATCTATCTATCTATCTATCTATCTATCTATCTATCTATCTATCTATCTATCTATCTATCTATCTATCTATCTATCTATCTATCTATCCCTCAACTCCAGCGGGTTTAGAAGATAGGCGGGAGGGCGACATTAAGGTTCTGGCGGCAGGAGAAGCGGAGGTGCTAGGTCAGCATAGGTCGAGGCGGCCATGGCCGTGGTGGTAGCGGAGAGGGGAAGAAAGAGGTCACGTGTGTGCTAGGCAACGGCAGAGCAAGGACGAGAAAGAGGATGGAGTCGAGGGGCAAAGGGATGTGAAGGTGGGCAGCACGACTGGCCGGTGGCGAGATAGCCGCTGGCCGGGGATGGCCGGTGAGGAAGGCGGTGGTGGGGCGCCTGCAGAACCGCTGAATGTTCATTTGATGTAGCGGCGTCTGCGGAAGCTACGATTGAGTTTTTTGGTACCTGATATAGCCCAGAACAGACCCATAGACTGTGTGGAACACGTGGTTAGCAATATCAAACCCCTATATATGATCATGATGAATTGGAGCACACTATATGTTGTGTCGCTAGCATTTTCAACACTTTTTTTTTTTGCTTTCCGGGCAACGTACTTGTTTGTGCACGTATATGGATGGACTTGTTGACACATGTTTTGTTGATTTTTCTTTTTTCATGTATTAGACGCACTTGGAGCACGTATGGATTGATTTGAAAGATGTTTTTGTCGTTTTTTTTGGTCACTTTTACTTGAAATCTTTATTTCATTTATTAAATATCTGGGTAAAATGGAATCACTTGGGCTCTAGCGGGGCGCCAGGCTCATTGGCAAAGTGCAAAGAAAAATTTACTTTTTATTATAGAAAAACAGTATATTTTCTTAGATAAACATTTTCTGTAAAATGGGCTCCTAAAAGTTTCTAACGGGTTGCTATAAGTTTCTGTCTCCACCACTATTCGCCGTATCTCTGGGCTCGAAGCAGCGAGAGCACAAGCGAAACAGAGCTCTGATTTTGAGGGATGACACCATCGTCGGGAACTTGGACGCCGCCTTGGCCACTGCTTGAGAAAAAGGAGACGGCGAGGAGGCACAAGCTAGGCGGAGATGGCGAGCGAGCATTGAGCGGACATCAAGCAAGATTACATGGTGGCAAGTAACGAGCGAGACTGCACAGTGGCAGCGAGTGGACGTGGGAAACAAAGATGACAATGTAAGAGAGGGAGGAGCTTTTGTCCCTTGAATTCAGGGCATCCTCAATGGTAACCAAATAGATAGCTTTGAGCATCTCCAAAACATTAGCCAAAAACATTAGCTAAATTTACTGATTTAGCTACTCTCTAAAATAGATTTGACAAAAAAAATATTAGAGTACTCCAACAGACTCGGTAAAAGGATGGCTAGTGAGATAGGCTACCTAAAAGTAGAGAGCGAATAAGGTGAGATGGAGAGCTACTAAATTTGAAGAGTCAGTCTGTTAGAAACATTTTCCTTCAACAATAGCTAAATTTATCTTTAGAAAATGATTTAGCTAATCTCTTGGAGATGCTTTTAGCATAGTTTTTATTGGTTGAAAGAAAGATCGAGGATAGCGCTAGCGAGGAACCAAGAGCTAGGCTCCCACGCGCGCCTATCAAAAAGATTTCTCTTAGGGCGTTCGCAATGGTGTTCAAATCGCTATCTATTTGACCTTTAGGAAGAATGTTATTGGCGCTCAATAGTAATTTACAAATAGCTAGCTTAGAAAGTCGCTAGCTATTAAGAAGTCGCTAGCTATTGTGGAGAGTATTGTGAGATAGTTATTTCTAGAAGATCATGCTAGATTAGTTATTTATGAGTCACTAGCTATTTGATCTCTCTTCTCGATAGCCAATGAGAGTGCTACTTTTTTATTATTTTTATACGTCATCTCGCTAGCTATTTGTAAAGTGCTATTGAGAGTTAATAGAATTTCTCCTAGTTAGCTACATTGCGGATGGCCTTAGAGGTCGCTCTGCTCTGCACTTGGATGACATTTTTTTTATTGTTTCTAAAACTTAAGTCACTAGTGATTTCTTTCCTTCCATTGAGGAGGCCCTAAGGGATGAGTCTGCCCAAAATCTAAGGGAGTATTACTTTTTGTCACATCGTCTAAAAACCAAAGGCCACCCAAATTGTTTTTTTTGTCGCCAGTATGATCAGTGTGCCGTCAATTCTTTAGCTAGAAAACGTTGTTCCATGAAAATGTGGAATCACGTGATTTTTTTTTGCGAGCTCTATATTTCTATTTCATCTAGCGTCTTCCGGGGCACGATTGCATACGCTTATTAACGTTTTGTAAAGGGCCGTAGAGAAATAACCTAGGCCCAGTAGTTTGAGTTGATGGAAAGCATACAAATTGTACTCTAGAACTATAGGGTAGTTTTTTGTTTACCCTTTTTACCACATCGGCTGTTAAAATCAGATTAACAACGTTCATATACCAATGTGCGGCTACTACCAACAGACCGCGTGGAACATGTGGTTAGCAATCTCAAACTCAACGAATTATTTGAAACAAAATTTATTCATGCATACTACATGATGTGCATGCGTTTGCATTTTATTATTTTGAATGTTATTGCTTCTACTAGCAAAATATGCCCGTGCGTTGCTACGGGAGCAAATAGACATTTGTAGAAAATGAGCACTTTGTTATATTTATTTGTGTTTTATTCTTTGTATTAAAATTGACAATTTTTAAGCTTTTACAACTGACTTTGAAGCAGACTGTTTATATATAGTTTATATACATGCTCTTAGACTTTTTAGGGCTTTTATTTCACGCACAATGACACCTTATACTCTCTGGTTGAAAGGAGCCTAATAAACTTTTGAATTATAATTTTTAGATTTGATTTTGATTTTATATAGATTGTATAAGTTTCTGTCAATTTGTGCATTGTTCGTGAAAAGACAAGAAGCTAACAATACACTTTTTATTGGTAAGCCGAAGTCTATATATATATCTTGAGATTGATTTTTATTGTGCGTTGCAACGGGGGGAAAGCATCAAATGGCCATAGAAAGTTATGACATAATGTTACATTCTATTTATGTTTATGTTTTTTATAAAATTTAAAGTCTATAATTTATTTTATTGATAACCATGACATCTATGGTATTAAATAGTTGATACTTAAACTAATATGTAGCTTGGAGACATATTTATTTAATAGTAAAAATAGAAATTAGTCAAACCTTCTCTTACTTTAATATTACCTCTTCATATACCTTAGTATTATATTAAAAATAAGAAGTTTGTTGGTAGCTTTATTTTTTATTTAGATTAGGATTTGTATAAAATAAGATACATCAGTTAAATGTATGTAGATTATAAACACATGGACTTATAAAGTGTTCACATAACATAACAACACATCATGCAAAGGTAGTGTAAGCATCCCCAAGCATAAATTTAGTTAAATTAGTAAATCAGTGAGATATACAGGAATTATGCTAAAACTTTTACCACAAATCAAGCATCACATTAAATAGGCTATTATAAAATTTTTATAATAATTGGAGCAAGATAACTACAATTTTAGTTTTACACTAAAAAGCATAGGCAAGCATCTACCAACAGAAAAATATACTAAAATTTATGATTTTTTTGTTTACTATATAGATCTAAATATGTGGAGCTGAACAAAATTTGTTTTATAATTTTTAGTTTTTTCTATGAATTACTATATATTTATTAATTTTATAGAAGATTTTGCATTAGGAACCTAAAAAAACTTCTATTCTTTCTCCTCTTCCGGTCTATCTACGGGCCGAGTGTGGATAGATTGGCTGACAAATTTGCACTTAAGCCTCTGTACTTTCTTTAATTTTAATATGTTCTAATGTGTATAGGAAATTTTACATTGGGAACCCTAGAAAAATTTCTATTCTTTTTTTCCTCCTCTACTGATTCCAGACGGAAACGGACATAGGGAGTAGCGGATAGGTTGGCGACAGACTGAAATTTTCTCTTTTTATAAATAGGTATAGATATAGATATATATTCTTAAATACGCACCACGCCATTTGTTATGCACACCCTGATTTTTTATTTTTGAATCTTATTGCTTCTATATTCTTAAATACCCACCATGCCACTTTGTTATGCACACCCTGCTAGTGATCAAAGTGGCACAGATAATTTTCTGATCGGACGATTCAGAATTTGGACGGTATAAAGAAGAGTTTTTCATATCCACGCAGATGCAGATAATTCGAATTTAGTTGTGCAAGGATGCAGAGTAGGATATATAATCGTGTAAATCCTATGAATATGTATTATTCGATAGTGGTGTAATCCTATGAATATGTATTATTTGATAGTTCGCGGACTATCGGAGACTTATAATAGGCCAGATAATCTGACTCTCTTTAATGAGTGTTCAATGTGACAACATAGTTTAAACTGAGTCAGTCTAGTCCAATTAAGTATTATTTGTAACCCATAAAAATCCATCTAGCATAAATACATAGAGCATGTCATGTACTGAAGTGAAGAGGATGCCAAACTTCATGCGTTTATTATTGTTCCTAGCTTAGAAAACAATACAACAAGATTTTAAGGAAAACAACGGAAATGGTTTCATTTTTCCTAGGCTAAAACATTTTTTAATAATTTTTCTAGTATTAAATAAGATTTTAGCAATTTTAAATCTATACTATTTTGATAGTTTTATGAATTCGTCTCCTTAATTTATCGTGAAAGTCTGAGTTACCTCTCTCGTGGGGTTCGTGGCTGACATGATGCCACGTAGGACCATGTCAGCTAAAATCGCTTTCTAACCCACTAAATCATATTGTTTCAAGAGTTAGAAGAATCTAAAATTCTAATTTTATGATTAAGCTCATCCAATAGTTGAGGGAAATCCGATAAAATTTTGCCCATTATAAGCAAAACTCACCAGCTCGTTGGGAGTATTTTAATTGGAGCTCATGAAGCGGAATAGACTTAGCAGGCTCCTAAACTAGCTGGACTCTATATATGGCCATGTAGCCCGTGGCCCGGTGGCCTAGCCCGAGCATGGCCCGAGGGATCAGGCTGTGCCTAGGCAGCCTCCTAGGCACGCGGCACGGCCCGAGCATGGTCCGTTCTAATGGTGGTCCCCGTAGCGGCCCGATAGCGGTCCGGTGAAAATAAACTGCCGTGTGGTTGTGATTTGTATATATATATATATGCTGTTAATTGTTATATTGGTAAAAATAATGAACAATCGGTGAAAATAATGAAATGTTTCAGCACTCGGTGAAAATATTGATGAAAATGAGCTGTTTTTGGTTTGACAAGCCGTGGGCCGGCACGACAAAAAAACGGTCCATAAGCCGTGCCATGGGCCGAAGGCCAGGCATGAAGCCTGTAGAGGCACAGGCCGCTAGACACGACGGCTCGTAGCAGCCCGACGACCTACGGCACGACATGGCACGACATCGGGATGTGCCGGACCAGCCCAGCCCAGCCCATTGGATATATATACCGGGCTCCAAGCACGTAGCCTAGCATCAGCATACACGTAGAGACTATTTTATTCTTTACCCTTTGTACCACCTCGGCCTCTAAAACCGGTTTAACAAGGTTCATATGCCATTGTGCGGCTGCCATTACCAGACTGCGCGGGAAGCGTGGTTAGCAATCTCAAACTCATTCAAAGCAATTCTTGAGTCCAAGCACACTACATGTTGTGCGTGGCTTTTTGTTTCCAACTATTTTTTTGCCTCAGGAAACCAGTGTACTGATATCTCTGCGGTAAGAGAATCATGAGCCAGTTTTCTTAAATCTTCTGTTCTTTTTTTTGAGAGAGAAAACAGGAGCACTCCTCAAGCACTTACTTCGTTTCTTCTGATTGCATCTTTGTGACATGGTGTCGGTTGGATCAGTGAAGCGTAAATGCATGCTGGACTCCGTTTTGCTGTACAAACCAGTAATGCAGTGTGAAAGAAAGTCTAATTAACTGTGTATCTGCTTGTATTTCAATCTCGCTTTCAGTGTGATGTCGATTCTCCACTCACGACTGCCGTCATCAATGATGCATGATGATACGTAAAAATTCGTTATAGTTATGTACTGTGTGTAATAACACGATTTTGCTTCCTCACTAAGAATTAGTCATAGTGTTGTGGTGGTGGTGATTTCTCGGTGTTGTTGGCATTCTTGATGGATGTCAATTTGAGTTGTGAAGGACAAGGGTGGTGGCGAAGCTAGAACAAATTAGAGGAAGGTGTACTTAGCTTGTGTGTGCATAGATATTTTTTATGTAGGTGTATATATGGTGAAATTTTGAATCTAACAACTGTTTTTACAATTTTGAGAAGTACATTTACACCCCCTAATGACAATGTAGCTTTGCCCCTTGTGGAGACCAAGTCGAAGACTCGGTGCGCAAATATCCTCGATGGAGGAAGATGACGAGGTACATGTGTTGGCGCATTGAGTGGAGAATATGGCTTCTGTGCCAGTGATTACCGCAAAATTGGCAAGAGGCCGTCATAGAAGGAGGTGGCTAGTGAAAGTGCATCATCTAAATGATATTTGTGTGGTGCGACATCGGGTAGTCCTGCTCATCGGTGGCCTCTACAGTGCAAGGTGGCTCTCTTATGGCTGTTGTATTGGAGGATCTGAGTGATACTTCTGCTACTTTCGATGAGACTGCTAGGTTGCCAAGCCACAGTGTCTGCAGCCAGCTCTCAATGGACATGGCATGGTGAATGCTTGAGGCAGTTCCTCGTGTTTCCAGGTTGACAACTTGCAACGTTCTATGATTGCTAGCCTTGCGCGGTGGGGGAAGGGGGGGGGGGGTTATTTCGGTGTAAGACAATGTCGAAAGGTGGCACAAGGGGACCCAATGACTCAGTGACTACATAGTTTGTAGTGGATCATGACGACTAGCTCTGCATAGTAAGGCTAGTTTAGTGTGGGGTAGTGTTGGTGACAATGACATTGTGATATTGTCGTCTAGTGGTGGCGGTACAGGGTAGCCAGTGGTGTGGAGCTTGTGGAGCGCTAGATTAGTGGTATACAGTTTGGCCACGTGTTGAGGTTCCATTCCAACCCAGCCAAAACTTTTGGTTGCTTGATTTCTTATGTTATTATTGGGTTTACCCTTTGGGTTAGGCACAAAGCCAGCGATGGGGCTGCCGTGGCTGTAGCCCCCTACGGCTGCCGGACCCATGGAGCCTCCTCTAGGAAGTTTTATCATGGATGCACTTTAAGGAGAGGCAGTGCCGGCCTAGGGGGAGGGGCAGGAGGTGCGACGACCGAGGGCCCTCGCGAGATAGGGGCCCAAACCTAAGTATATAATACAACATACCCTTTAGTTATAGTTTTTGTTTATTAGTACATGCATATATATATATGGTGCAATGACTTATCACCAAAAAAATCATGAGCTAAAAGGAGTCAAGTCACCAATACTTATACACGAGTTGCCACACATAGCATTCACGAGTCACAATTTCTAGACTTTTGGTGACACGGCGAGACCGTGAGGAGAGACACAACGGCATCAGCGACACATTCACCAGTTCACCACGCGATCACGAGATGCAGTGGATAATACAAAAACCTCTGCGCCCGAGTTCTAGCCTTTCAAAATCCAAACGATAGCGGCGACCAGCTGGCCGGGCTCGACGAGGACTACGGCATGTGATCTTGGTCATTTCCCTCTACCCTTTTATTTTTTTTTGTGATTTGTGAATCTTAGTTCTGTTCATGTCCCAATTGCCTAGGTACTAGTTTTTTTTGTTTAATTTTTGTCTAGTACTTTATACTTATAAAGTTATATTTTTCTTGTAATTTAGGTCAGGTGTTAGAATTTTAGAATGGTACATAAGAAATATTTGTCAGGTACCGTGAAAAGAAAATGAAAAAGACAAGAAAATCAGTTTGTCTATATATGATTGGATTTGCTTTCTCTTTAAAAAAATTAGCTTATATTATTATAAAATTTTATAGTTTAGGGATCGTCGCAATGTATTCGGCAGGACCGACACTGAGGAGAGCCTGAAGGTGTCTCGAGATTGAAGAAAGCTCTCCCTAATTGTTTTCCTAAATCCATCCCTGCTTTGGATGGTTATTTTGTTATAATTCCTTTTTTATTCTGTATTAATATATGCCTCACATTTTCTTGTCATTGGCTTTCTAAAAAAATTATAGTGATGTCCTCAATAGTGGAGTGGTCTTTAACCCGTTTAGAACGACCGTTGACGACTCAAATTCTATACAAATTCTAAAACTTCAATTCGGACCGGCTAGTTTGCCCACAGAAGCCACTGCCATTTGTTTTGATCAAAATAGTTTTGATAGATGGACGTGCTTGTGATCAGTGGCGGAGCCAGGAATTATTTTTAGGTGTGGCGGGTTTGTAAAGGGCAATTGGTTAACTATGCATACACACCCTAAAACATTATGTATATATACATATAGAGCAAATATAATAGAAATCCAAAAGTAAAGCATTAATACTTAAAATACCTCACTAAATGAAGATTCTTTATATTCTACCTCTTGAATATCCACCGGAACGAGCTTAATGCCTGCAACCTCTACCTCTTCTTGTTGTCCAGCAACACCATCTACTGGCATAGCTGGGTTGGAGTCTGCTAATGGTAAATGCTTTGGAAAAAAAGTGTCTTTAAATCTGTATAAAAATCACAAGACAAAAAAGAAAAACCATACATGATTGTTAAATAAAATAACACTTAAAGATAGACTTTTTAGAATTCTAATTTATGAAATATAAATTACCTTGCATCACATATCTATATTTGTTGCACATGCAGAGCAACAGATGCAAGTATCTCTAACATGCAATTGCAATTTGCAAGCGTTCTGCTCGGCGCTCGTGCATGCACCGCGTCTCGACTGGTTGTGTCGTTGTCGGCAGTGGCGAGGATGCCGAAGCCGTACGTGGCCGCCACCGTCTGCTGTCCGCGGCGTGCCGGCGTCTACCGTCTATGCCTAAATTCGCCTGATCTGATCTGATTTAGTAGACTGGAATAGGAAGAGTCGAACCAGCCAGACTTCTACGAACTGACGTCGATCCCTATTCCCCCACCGTTCTGGCCTAACTAGGCTTATGGCCCATCAAGTGTAGTTAACAGGCCAGCCAGCGAGATATATAGATAGCTTAATTGGCAAAGCAGGCAGGGACGAATGAGTCATGTACTCATGTAACTACTCATTACATATTTGTGTATACACGTATATATATTCGTTTTTATGTGATTTATTAGGTATGGCGGCTGCCAGACCACGCCAGATTGGTGGCTCCGCCACTGCTTGGATGACTCTGTTGATTTGATAGGGAGGCTGATGGCAACAGAAGTTGATATTGGACTATGGGCCCGGCAAAACTCACCGGCCAGTATAAATTAAACTGAGCACTTAGCAGGCTCCTCAACTGGTTAGGCTCCAAGTACGTTGCCTCGAAATATACTTATTCTATTTTATTCTTTAACCTCTGTACCGCCTCGGCACCTAAAATCAGCAAGCGTGGTTTTGAGCTATAAGCTGGCTAAATGCTGAGGTGGAGGAGAAAATGGATGAGAGAGAGGAGAGTTTAGGCACAAAAACCAAAAAACTTTGTGAGAGAGATAAGTGTGCCATATATTAATAGTAAAGAGCTAACTATTGTACGTGAGCTGTATTATTAAACTTGCTCTTAGCAATCTCAAACTCATTCAAAGACTACATGATGTGTATGGCTTTTTGTTTAATTTCCTTCTATTCTTTTTTCCCCTTATTATGAACTGATGAAGCTGTATCTGTATTGATAGGTATTTTTTTTCCATCTATTTTTGTCTTTTTTCTTCGTTGCCCTCTGTACCACCTCGGCCTAAAAAACCAGTTTAACAACGTTCATATGCCAATGTGCGGTTACCATTACCAGACTGCGTGGGAAGCGTGGTTAGCAATCTCAAACTCACTCAAAGGAATTCTTGAATCCAAGCACACTACATGTTGTGTATAGCTTTTTGTTTCCAGGTATTCTTTGCCTCAGGAAACGAAGCTGTACTGGTTATCTCGACGAAGACATCGCCTTGAGCCAGTTTTCTTAATCTTTTGTCCTCTTTTTTGGAGAAAAAAAAAACAGGAGCACGCAGTCATTCAAACTTTCAAAGAGTTCACTTTGTTTGTTCTGATTCTGATTGCACTACCTTTGTGAGGATTGCATCAGTGAAGCGTGAATGCTGGACTCTATTTTGCTGCACAAACCAGTAACAGTAATGCAGTGTGAAAGAAAGTCTAATTAACTTTGCATCTCTGCTATATCATTCGTTTTCAGTCACCAGTTTGAACAGTGTGATGTCAATTCTTTCTCCAGAAAACGCTGTTCCATAAAAATGTTGTTGAATCTTGTGATATGGTTTTGTACTATGAATTTCCGTTTGATCCAGCAGCTGTGTCCCAAAAGCACGATTGCACGGGCTTGTGAACTTTCTGTATAAGGCCTCCATGGTGGGCTAGGGGCCGTAGAAAAACAACCTAGGCCCAGTAGTTTGAGTTGGTGAAAGCCTATAGATCGTACTCTAGAACTACAGGTAGTTTTTTCTTTACCCTTTTTTACCGCATCGGCTGCTACAATCAGATTAACAGCGTTCATATACCAATGTGTGGTTACAACCAACAGACCACGTGGAATGTGTGGTTAGCAATCTCAAACAAATGATTGACAGTAAAATCAAATTCACGCACACTACATGATGTGCCTATGCATTTTATTATTTTCTAAAATTTTTCATTTTTTTAAAAAAGTTTTTTTAACCTTTTTCTAGTAATTGAACTTAGATTATCCAAGAGACTTATATAAAGAGGTGGCACTTTATTTTCCAACCTTTTAATTTTTTTAAAAAATACTTTTCCAACCTTTTCCTAGTAATTGAACTTGGATTATCCAAGAGATTATATAACAAGGTGGTACCTGTGCGTTGCTGTGAAATCTTTATAACATTATTTCGAAAAGGAATCGTAAATTTAGAAACTCTAGGCTTATATTTTCTATTATATTGTTTATTATGTTGCATATTCTTTTGTATTCAATAGACGTGTAGTCATAAATTATGCTAATATTTGTTTAGATATATTTTTTAGGCCTTCCAAAAAATTTTGCAAAATTTTTTAGATTCTCCGTCACATCGAATCTTTAGACGCATGTATGTAGTATTAAATATAGACAAAAATAAAAACTAATTGCACAGTTTGGTCGAAATTGACGAGACAAATCTTTTAAGCCTAGTTAGTCCATGATTAGACAATATTCGTCAAATACAAACGAAAGTGCTACAATGTCGATTTCCCAAAAAATTTTGGAACTAAACAAGGCCTTAGAAAAAAAGCACAGTTCAGGTCCAAGTCGCAAAACAAAATTTAGGCTGAATTTCATGAATTTCCGTAACTTTGGAGGTGGCCAAAATTTTCAAATATCGAAATTGAAAACCCTGGTGGGAAGACAACCCGTTTTGCATTCCTAATAATCAGGTTTGCTTTGCTTCACCAACAAAAAGAAGATATCCTTGCCTTGCAACAGATCGATCGTATTCCATGCCGTCAGGCTGGCTTTTACCTTTATATGCCATGGCAGAATCTGTTCCTAACTTCCTATACATCTCGCGGGGTAACCGATCGATCACCGACCGCACGTATTCTGAATTTCTGATTCCTCTTTTCCATCACGTTATGTGCCATGCATGCTTAATTAGCTTCCAGATGCAAATTGCCAACTCGATCAAAGGGGTCGTCTTTATTTATTTGGGTTGGCATCGATCATTGGCAATTTGCATCGTCGGCCGGTGGTGTGAGACTGAGAAGCTGCTGCAGGCCGGTGGAAGCATGGCGGAAGCGATCATCGGTCCCCTGGTGGTGAAGCTGCAGGAGCTCGCCGTCAGCGAGGCGCGGGCGATGGTGGCGGTGAACGACGACATCCGGAGCCTCCGGGACAAGCTCATGTGGATGCAGGCCTTCCTGCGTGACGCCGACCCGCGGCGCCGCGTCGTCCCCGACGAGGCCAGCCGGGTGTGGCTCCACCAGACGCGCGACGCCGCCTTCGACGCCGAGGACGCCGTCGACCAGTATTTCCTCCTCGTCGACCTATCCAGGTATAGTATATATACATGTGTGTGCATCGTGTTTAGTTCGTACGTACGTGTCGTCGATCGGTGGCCTTCCTTCCTGTGGGTTTGTTTAACTATTTCGTTGTTGCATCCTATCCTTCGAAAGATCAGATCAGCTTTACTGCTTCTGCTAAAGAAAAGAGATCAGCTTTAGTGCTTTGCCATTTCTTCTATGCTTGAATTTTGTTACATCCTTATATTCCCCTCCAAGTTGTTTCAGAAATAACACGTTTACTGAAAACCACAATCCACGACGATTAAAGAGAGTACAGAAACCAAAGTTCCTTAGATAATGGATATAAAAATCCGACCTCTACATTCAAAGATGCAACACAACCAATTATTATAAGTTTCCGAAACAAAATGAAAGAGCAAGCCATGGTCTTGAACAATGACCAGCATACTAAAGCAAACTTCTATCCTTTATTTGAAATGTCTAAGGCAATAATCTCCAACTTTTTGCTTATCGTCGAAAGGATAGCTTTAGCTTACTCATCATGCTGCAGCGGGGCCTAGAAGCGAAGCCAGAATGCTCCCCTGCAAATAACCTGCATAATAGAGTTAGTTTTGAGTTCGTTAAAAATAACATCATTCCGGCATAGCCAAATAGCCCAGCAAATGGCAGCAACCCCAACCCAGATCAAACTTCTCATCCTCTTATTTTGGTTGCGAAGCCAAGTACCAAACATATGGTTAATAGATCTTGGTTGGGTTAAATTAGTAGCAAAGAAAATAATCCCCCAAATTGTTTTGGTTAAAGGGCAATCGATGAATAAGTGTTGGATAGCTTCATTCATATTACAACAGATACACTTTTGATTCCCTTTGCAGTTTCTTCTGGCGAGGTTGTCTTTGGTTAGAATAACACCCTTCTGTAGAAACAAAAGGAAATTTTTTATCTTTAGAGGAATTTTCAGTTTCCAGAGTTTCTTATGATGAAAAGGGGGGTGTGTATAATAATATGGAGATATAAAGATCGGACTGAATATAACCCAGATGTGGTTAGATTCCATTTAAAATAGTCCGATCCCTCCACCAAACCCACATTAGAATAGTTCCTTGCTTGAAGTGATAAAAAAAGTTCCTTGCCTTTTTTTATTACACAGTCCAATTTGAAAACTCACAATGCATGCACACTCTCCCTTACAAATATATGCACATAAACCCTACTCTTATGAGCATTTTATAAAGACTGGATACACACACTCACCCCTACCCCTATGGGCATATTTTAAAAGACTAGACCCCTATGGGCATATTTTAAAAGACTAGACCCCTATGGGCATATTTTAAAAGACTAGACCGGCAAATCCTATTACCACCCAAAGCACAATTGTCGTTAGATTCTAGAATATTTACTCCCAGGGACCTGAGGTGTTACTTAGGCTCTTCTCTAGGCTACAAACTCTTTTGCAAAAAGTTCCTTGCTTGAAGATATGTAAAACCTATATGTATATACGTTGTTTGAATAATTTTAGACAAGAGTTCTAGTTTATCCGCTTATTTCAGATTTATTTCTAAATAAAAAAAATATTTTTTTTAGAGGGAGAAACATGTCATGCCTATGAACTGAATCAAATTTGAATAATAATTGAATCAACATTGATTCATTTCTGAATTAAATTTGGTTTACTTCACTGGCACCACCGGCAGCACATGCATTCTCACAAAATTCATCTAGCCACACAAATATAGTCACCCACATACAAACATCAAATTCATCAAATGTAGTCGACGCATGAATTATTATAGAACTTGACAATGTCCTAATTTATTAAGAAAAGTAGTAGAACTTACCTCAGATTTTTGTGATCTCAGAGTGAGCATAACTAGAACGTAATTAGACATGGTAATTAACAAGCACATGGCAAAACTATGGTTCTACTAAGAGGGTAATTAGACTTGGCAAGATTAACTTGTAAGATATAGTTAAAACACAATAATAAATACAAGAGCAACTAGGTGGTTAAACGATCATTAGAACATTTCTCCCTCTCTCCATTGTCAATTGATGAGTTAATTATCACAAACTGCTATATATGGATGTATAAGAAATAGACTAATCGTTTAATCCAATACTCATCAATCCATATAGTGGGAAAATATAAGATCATTGGTAATCCAAAATGAACTGAAAGCATATGTGTCATAACATAGCATAAACAACTCAATTAGGGATGAATTAGCATGGCCATCAGTGTCTAATACAAGATCATTAGTAATCCATAATGAATTGGAAGCAACTCTAATCAGTGAATAATCAAGATACATAAGAAGAGTCCGTGACACCTCTAATCCTATTGAATTAATTAGAACATTGCTTGATTAGAGGCATATAATTCTCATCGAATTAAAGTTCTGCAAATTTGGAAGTGTATACATTTTCACCTAAAGTTAGTATATCATTTCTCTGAAGGTACCCAAGCTGGACACGCACCATTATAAGGTTCATTGCCGGATTAACTACACAAATACGTGTGCGGCGCAATCTTTCTAGCAAGATCAATGCTATCAACTCAAGACTTGAGAATATAATTAAGAACAAGGAAGCATACAAGCAAATCGGGGACACCAACAAGACAGTTGTTCCATGGAGGGCTTCCACGGCCATCTCTGTTGCTCCAACCAAATTGTAAGTTGGTATAAACAATACATTTCTCAATTTTTTTACGTTGATAATAGCTTGTGTGCCTTATCCTTGACCTAGAGGAGTGATAATATATGTGTGTTCAACTTTATTCTTGGTTGCTTCCTCACACTTGTTGATGTCTGAGTATGCTTCTTTGGTTTGTTTAATTTTCTTCTATTTGCTATTATTGAGGAAGATGCATACGCACCAAGTGCACATGTCAATTTTTGAGAAAGAATTTGTTCTTGTAGTGCTATGGGCAAAGCAAAAATTCCATCCTAAGATAGATCAGTGGCTGCAAGAGCTTGTGTGTAATCTTTTTAATCCTCTTTGTTTCTTTTTTCGTCTCATGAGACAAGCTGTACAGTCTTTTCTTTTATGTTAATAAAGTTCAGTAGGGGGCTGGCACCACTCCCGTTTATTCAAAAAAAAAAAAGCTTCAGTCTGTGCAATAACTAGAGATGCGCACATCCAAGTATTTCTGTTTGAATGAATACATTTGGATGTGAAGATGCTTCTACAGTTGTATTTGTAGAACATAGCTTTGTCCTTTTAATGCTTCTATTTATATGCTTTTACTCACATCTTGTTTTTCATGGCATTTATAAACCCAAGTGCTAATCTGCAACCTAGGGTAGAATGCGTTCTACACCTATCATGTACTAGTGGAAAAAAATTCAGTAGCAATTACCGACACCTACTTGACTCAGTTCATCAGTAATACTTGAGACTCACATCTTGTTATATTATATCATGTTTGAATTTTTCTGGAAGTTTACTTTGAAAACTTATTGCTTTGCTATGCAATAACCTTTCAATAAATAATGGACTACAGGGACAATTTGCTGCAGCCTCCTCTTGTTAGTCGTGAAGACAAGCGCGGACAGCTCATTTCTGCTCTGCTTGATAGCACTCATCAAAAGGTTATCTCTGTGATAGGGCCAAGTGGAGTGGGCAAGTCAACTCTAGTGAGAGATGTGTATGAAACGTTGGAAATCAAGAACCATTTTGTTGAGCAGGCTTTGGCGACTTTCCCACCTTATTCCAGTGCTTCCGATATCCTGAAATTAATCCTTAGGGATCTCAAAGAAGAAGACTTCACATTATCTAAGATGGAGGTCACCAAGGAGCTGCTTGATAAGAAATTAAAAGGGAAGCAGTACTTGGTGGTGATAGATGGGGAAGTGAGCTCCACTGAATGGAAAAACATCCTAGGTGCCCTCCCTAATGTAGCAGGAAGTAAAGTTGTGAGAATGTCAAAAGAGAACCTAGAAGATCCTCCAACAAACTATGAACATGTTGTTATCTCCCTTAACCGTTTTGATAAGATTGCTACAACAGAACTGTTCCAGCAGAGAGTGTGCAAGAAAGAGAGCAATCCTGAGTACAACAAAGACATCGAAGATGGTGTTCGAAACAAGTACCAGCAAGATATCTTTGACACCACACAGGGGCTACCACTTGCAATTGTTCTTCTTTCAGGCCTTCTACGAACAAAGGAGTTTCCAGTCGAGTGGGAAGCTGTGTTTGATCATCTTAAATCCAAGCAATCAAAGAGGCTTGACAGCATACTTTCCCTGTGCTTTGATGATCTTCCATATGACATAAAATCTTGCTTCCTCTACTTTGCTGCATTGCCAACAAACATGCTGATTGAAGCACAAGATTTGGTGTGCATGTGGATGGCAGAGGGCTTCCTGAGGCCAAAGGAAGGGTTGACAATGGAGAAGGTTGGTTACCGGTACTTGAAGGAGTTGATTGCAAGGCATTTAATCAACCTAGAGCCTATGGATGAGAATACCCCCGAGGAGGAGCTTGTGACCATCCAAAGCAAAGTCCACGCATTTCTTCAGATTGAGGCACAAGAGGTAAATTTTGTGGAGATCCACAACAGTGATGACATCCCACCTCTGTCAGCTGCTCGCCGCCTCAGCTTGCAAAATCGCATGGAGAAGTATGCTGCACTAGCCAACCCTATGCCAAAGCTTCGATCCATCTTGTCAAATTTTGAGAAGGAAGAAACAAGCAAGGAAGACGAAGTCGCCGACGATGAAGAGGAAGCCAAAGTGCAACAATCTCCAACCTGCCTACATTGCTCACCACATGGAACCACAACCAAGTGCAAGGAGGGCGATGCCAAGTCTTATCTGCAGCAACTTCTGCAAACATCCAAGTTCCTACGTGTGATTAACCTGCAAGGCCTTGAAGTTGGTGACAAGTTGCCAGATGAAATTGGTAATGTTGTGCACTTGCAGTACCTTGCTGTGACATCCTGTTCTTTGAAAGAGGTACCGCCATCAGTTGGAAGGCTCTCTAGTCTTCAGACACTTGATGTCCGAGACACAGAAGTTAAGGAGCTACCGGTGCCATTCTGGGAGATTAGAACCCTAAGGCATGTGTTTGGCCATCGCCTCATCTTGCCAAAACGGGTTGGCGTCTTGAAGAACCTACAGACCCTTGATACTGTGAAACCTGATGCTAAGTATGGTTGGGATAGAAATACCCTTTCAAAAATGATCCAGCTCCGTTCCTTGTTTATTTGGGAACTCTCCAAAGGTCATGAGAAGGGGCTAGTTGCTGCTCTGAAAAAACTCAAGTACCTTGTCACACTGACCATACACGGTGACAGTATTCCATCGGCTGTTTTCACTACTAAAACCTCGCTTCAACGACTTGAGGTGATGGAACTGGATGGGATGCTTATTGACATGCCACGTGTAGTGGACATGGACATCAAATCATGCTTGCCCAATCTACTTCTTTTGTCATTAGAGAACACAATGGTGTCACAGGACTTCATCAACAAGTTGGCTGAGTTGCCCTTCCTTGCTAGTCTCACTTTGGATGGTGGATCATATAAGGATGAACAACTTGTATTATCTGCTGGTGGATTTCATAGTTTGAGGAGGTTGACAGTGGACTTAGAAGAATTGAAGAAATTGGAAATACATGAATCAGCACTGCCCAAGCTTGCAGATTTGGATATTTTGATCCACTCTAATGATCTCAAAATTGTGATACTGGGTAAGAACGATGTCGTTGAGAAGCTCCTTCATGAGGATAAAATACTCTCCAAGAAAATCCAACGGACTACGAGGAGTGAACGAACTGCCCGAAGGATCGGAGTTGAATGAATGGGTGCTCACTAGTGCTACCGGTAAGTACTTTTAAGTATATTAAGCCTGGCAATGTAACAGTGTGTGCGCACAATTTAAGATTGAAGCATATGTATCAATGTATCATACGTATGTATTGTAAATTTTCAGTTTCATGGTGTTCACTATGTACATAATGGTGTAACAAAAACTAGTTAATTGTATGGCCCTAATATGTAATAAATGAATGTTCAATTGTGTATATATATATATATATATATATATATATATATATATATATATATATATATATATATATATATATATATATATATATACTAAAAACATTTGCCCTAATATGACAGAGCTTCATTAACTAAATTGTTTTATTACAATCATCTCTGCAAGAAGCTAGGTGGTGAGATAAGCCATACATAATTTTGCCTTATGATACATGTTGAGCACACGTACAAATCAGCCGCAAAATTCGTCGATGTCCTAGTGTGCACTACCTTGAAGGAGGTGAACACCATCACCGTCTCCTCTACGTCCTCCATAATTGCAGCAACTTCTAAGCGGAGCTTCCCTCGGTTCTTCCATAGACAAACCATTTCCTGGGCATCTGTCTCCAATAAGATGTGTTCTTCAGTATCTTCCGGGATTAAGTGAAAACCATCCTATAATGCCTCCGCTTCTTCCAGCAATGGTTGAGCCAAAAACTAAATGGATCCATCGTGCAGAGGCCACCCAGAAAAAGCTTCGCTGCCGCACACCACAACCCCAGTCCCTCCTGTGAAAGTTTTATGCTGAAAGGCACCATCTACATCTATGTTAATCTTCAGGGTCCGTTGTTTTGGTGGTCACCATCTTAGCAGCCTGGGAACAAAAACATGACCCATGTTCCCGTTCCTATGTTCCACGTTTCGGGAACGTCTATGTTCCAAATGTTCCCGTTTCCATGTTATAAAATGGCATCCTAAGTTCCCGCGTTCCCGTTCTAGAGATGGGGATGGGAACATGGCTGCTATGGTCACCATCTTATTGCCTGGCCATTCTGACTCTCGCTACTAACTGATCGGTTGGTAGTAGATAGATGAAATCCTCCAACTTATCCCGCGTTTGTCGTTCGGTAGAAGAAGTGATCGGGCATCTCTCGCCATCTGGGGTGCCCGGTGTTCTCCCTAGCTTGTCCCCACACGCCCTGTCCATCTTGTGCACCTGTCTCCATTGTCATTGCCTCTGTTTCATCGAAATGGCAGCAAACACTCAGGTGGAAGTCTCACTGTCCCAGCCTCCGACCCAGCCGAGCGCCCGAGTGACATGACGCGGCCGTCGTCCTAGCCACTACCCTCCATGCCTCCCCGTCCATGCCCCATGTCTTGTCAAGCGCCGCTACCATTCCCGTGCGGAAGCACGACACGGCTGATAGCCGCCTATCAGACCTTGGCATGTCGGGCTGCTCCACCGCAAGGCTTCGGTGGGCATAAGGCCCGATGGCACGGCCCACGGCTCACCCTTTTGGCACGGCCCAGGCCCGGCATCGCCCGCTGGCTGTATGGCCTGGGCTGGACCAACCAAACCCAAGGGCCGTGCATGGGCCTCACCTGGCATTGGCACAGCATGCCAGCCCAACCCGGTCTGAAGATATCCTATAATATATGTATTTGATATAAAAAATGAAACCCTTGCTATCCTCTCTCCTCGCAGCTGCCACTTTCCTCTCCCCTCACCCTATCCCACTGCTGCAACTGCAGCGGCTCAAGCATAGGCGAGGAGGCGGCACACTGTGGCTAGTCAGTGGCAATAGGGCGGCACACGGTAGCCAACTAGCGGCGGTGGGTCGATGCGCAACTGCCGCTGCTAGCGAGTGGCGGCATGGCCACCCGGTCTCGCGCTGCCGTGGCGGCGCCTCCCGATACGGCGTGGAGGCATTGATAGCGATGGTGCAGCACCGTCGGCATTGGATTCGATTTATTTTTTATGTGTGTGAACTTAGATTCGATTTTTAATTGTTTTTCCCTTGTGAATGGTAATCGGGCCAGCGCAAGCACGATGGGCTCGTCGGGAACCTAGGTTATCTTCTACAGTGAGTAATAGGCTAGCGTTGCATCGTGTCGGAGAGCGATTGAGCTTCATTGAAAAGATTTAAGCCATCCCCATTGTAATCAAACTATTCTCTCTTAACAAAAAAACACGCAATTTTTTTGACAAAACTGGAGGGTTTGAGGCCCCCTACAGCAAACAAACCAGAGCTTCAAAATAGGGGGGGAGCGGGAACACAACAAAATTAAGAGATAGAAAAGGAGATTAAGAAAATAAGAGTCAACCAACAGATTATTCTAGACTCTGAATCCATGAAGAAAATTGATCTTGATGGCCTGCCTTCAGTCTATGCTTCAGGAGATTTAACTCCATGTGAAGGATTCTTTGACAGCCAACAAAGTTTAGACTGATTCCATTGAAGAGATAATCTCATTTCTTGTTGTCCAGATGGTCCAGCAGAGGAGAATAATTTCCTCCATCAAGAATTGATGTCTCAACTGTGCCTTTAGCTCAACCGTTAACTCTGGAAACTCAGCATTTAAGGGTATGTCAATGTTTATAATATCCCAGCACATTCTTGCAAACGAGCAAAGGTGAATAACTGATTCTTCCTTCAACATATTGCATAGAGCACAGTTATAAGAGGCCAGGGGCATAACCTTTTATGTGACCGAGAAAAAAATAATATGAATAAAAATTAACACCTTATGATTAATGATGGCCACCCAATGGATCACAGTCCAACAAATTGAGAAGCGAATCTACATGAATATGTAATGAGTATCAAGAACATCACGGGATCTAGTGTCCCGGGGTTCAATTATGAATGCAAACGGAGTTTAGAATAGTTGGTATACATATGAAAATGGAAGGGAAAGGTAAAGGAAAATTTCTCTTAATAAAGTAATAAAAACCAATAATTGTCTTATCGCACCATGGGCGATGAGTGCATACGAAAAGGGAAGAAAAAGGTAATGGAAAAACTCCAAATTGAAATGTATCATCATGTATGGTCAAGTTATGTACGCTGGTTACGCATCAGAACTCGACGATGGTGCTTCCGAGGAGTCTGGGGACGAGGCGGCGTCGGGCCCCGGGGCGGGCGCGTCGGAGGCTGGCGCGTCGGCGGACGACAGGTCCCTGCCCTCGTTGTCAGCGACGTCGCGCGCTGCCCCCGCAAACGGTGCTACCGCGACAGCGGCCAGGAGGAGTGCGGCGATGAGGACCATGCTGCAGGTGCGGGCCATTGCTGCTGCTGCTGGTGGTGGTTGCTCTGCGTGTCGAGGTGGTGTGTTGCAGTAAGCGCCAGGGCCATGCACGATGGTCGGGCTTATGTACGAGAGCCCATGGCTATTTTTGGGTGCACCGGTGGTTCTCGCTTGTGTCTGCAGAATGCGGTGCTACCGCGTGGATGCGGGGAGCGCTCGCGGAGGTCACGGCCGGCGCAACGCCTGTGGGGGTTCGAGGGAGACGCGGCTGTGGCTTTTTGTGGCATGCTGCTCGTGCCCGGCTAGGAAATTGGAATGGCCACTGGTTGTTGCCACGCGGCTGGGGCATAGGATTTGACTAACATCCTCTAGGTTTGCCAGGACTGATTTCCGTTACTTGAATGAGTTGATTGCAAGGCATTTTTTTTTGTCAACACCAGGGTTGCTGACAGGCTCCACCTAATATATTTTCTACTGATTCCGGTAATAATGAAGTGTGCAAAGCACCTAATACTTGGCCGACCCTTTTAGGGTCCAACAGGTTACAAAGAGAAAGGGGGTGGGAGTGGGGGTGATGGCAACCACATTAACACCAACAATAATTCAACAACATGGTACAACCACAGCCTTAGCCCACATCTGTACCGCTATAGCCTTAGCCTACATCTAGAGCTAGTGTGAGCAGCCTAACGTGTGCCACCACCAACGACGCTGAAGATCTCAAATCCACAAGCAGGTGAAGTGAGTCGGGCTCGATCGACATATGACAGCTATGTAGTTGCAAAGCATTGAGTTAGAACAAACAGACAACAAATGTGAGTTGCATCGCCTGTGAGAGCATCTGGGGTCGATGCCCACCTACACCATTTGGGGAAGGAAGCCTAATTTGTTAACTTACCACCGGATGGTTAAATTTAACATGGTCATTTGGCACCTCCTTTTTTTGTGTACTTCTGTTTTTTCGATTGTTACATTTCAAACATGTTCTCCCCTTACATTTTAAGTGCATCTATTTGTTGATTATGAGAATACCACAAGCCAATTTGGTGAACTTTGATTCAACTAAAACCCATGGCCACGATCTAAGATAAAATTTTTCTTGTCCAGCTGCGCAGGACTACTGGAAAACTTCTTAAGGTATTGCATCCATTGTTAATATCTGATTATATATTTGCTATATTTGTACCAAATATTTCTGCCAGCTAATCTGTAAGAAAATGGATATTTGATTAACCAGATTATCACAAAATTCTATATTACTCCTGTGTTAGAAAGGCACAGTATGATTTATTGTTCATTCACATAGTAATGACATTATTTACCATATTCTAATAAGTACATTTTTGTTTCAGGATTGGGTGGGGAGCCTGATCTCACAACAGCAGCCAAGATGGCACTTCATGACTGGCAGAGGGGTAAAATTTTCTTTTTTGTACCCCCTCTGCAGCTGTTGAGTATGTTATTTAATATAATGTACACAATATTCTGAAATGTGGATACGAAAATGTCTGAAACCACTTACAGCTGGACTTACCTTTAGTGGCCTTTTATATGGCCTTCAATGTGCATACATCTATAATGCAAGTTTTTAATTTTCTTGACTGAAATATATTTTTTAATCAAAGTCGTCCTTACTATCGCAAACAAAAATTATTTATGCATTATTTACCAATTATATGTAGTTGCCAAACATGGCCTTAGATGTGAATCATTTCAGCACATGCAGTTTTATATGTCATTATTCTATATATGGATCAGTGGTCGAGCCATAGTTAATTTCTCACTATTTAGAGTTCGTTTTCAGGTTGTATTTTTGGTCACTGACAGCATCGTGTGGAAGCATAGCATTATCGATTTTGGCAGGAAATGATCCCAGGTATATGTCAAAATTATTTTGTTATATCTAAAACTTGCTAGCAATATATTTATTGTGCTTGTGCGGATGCCCATGCATGTCGATACATTCTTAAATTGTTCAGCTTAAATACCAAATTATTTTGCATTACTAAAATATCATGCTGAATTGCTGATACTATAGCATGTGCCTGAATTTTCCAGGCTATGTCCCACTGATGATGCCTTGCTTTTCGGCTTTGTTTAAGGGTAAATTTGAGTTAGCTTCTTGGGAAGGCTCCGAAGAACCATTTGCACATCATGTGAAGTTCGGATAGCCACACCTAAGCTTCTTTAGGCTTGTTGTTGAATTGGAAAGCGAGGTGAGCATTTGAGTTCAGATTTAGTTAAAACGGCAGGTTATTATGATAATATTTGGTTGTATATATGTATGATAATTGTCAATGCCTGTTGTTAATTGCTTGACAAAGAGATGCATCTCAAGTTTGTAAAGAATTTGATTGCTAAATGAATGAAACATGTTGTATACAAATTTTTTTACATCATGTGTATGAATTACTAATCTAATTGACTAATATCTCAACCTTATTCTTTCGGTGAATAGGTGGACAAATTTTGTGTAGGAGGCTCAGAATCTAGCTAAGACAATCGAGATCATCGCAGGTTACATTGCTAGGAAGTCTACAAGTGCTGCATAGATTTTTAGGAAGTCTTGTACTACTGTTGGTTTTAAAATAATCATGAAATTGTATGTACTGTATATTCATTTGTGATTTTAGATACTATACTTCAATAGTATGTCTACTTATTGAATACTGATTATAACTAATATATATGAGTGCAATCCATTCTATTATGGTCTATTATATATTTTTGCAACAATGATTTATTAAACCACAAAATCAGACGCTACTAGTGTTGCAATACAAACTATGCCAACAAGTTGCTATGGGTGGCAATATGATCTTTGGCAATGAACTCATTTGCGTGGCAATATGATGTATGGCAATGAATAAATTATGTGACAAATGTACTATTGCCACGACAAGACTATCATGGCAATAACACATGGTCTTTCGCAACAAATAAAAATATGTGGCAAATAATGATATTGCCATGGTACAACAAGTGGCAATAACGTATGATCTCTTGTAATGAATAAAATTGTGTGACAAATGGTGCAACTGCCCGACATGATGGTCATGGCAATAACACATTAGGCAATAAAATTCTTGCATGGCAACACAGAAAATTGCAATGACGTTCTATGTGGCAAATGTCTCTACTGCTATGCTATTGATCATTGTATGTACCACTTCTTGCTATGAAGACGGGCGTGGCAAGTGTTTATATTGCCACGAATGTGAACATTGCGACAACATCCTATTTGCCATGCTTGGCAACGGACAACTATGATTGTAAGAAACCTCCATAGTTGCAACGCCAAACTATCCATGGTTGCAATACCTTCCTGTAATGTGACTTTCTGCAACTATTGCCAACAAACACAATTTGGTTGTAATATATATCTACCTTTTGCAACCAAATTGAACCTACTGCAACCTTTTTTCGTCGTTGTGCAAGGGTTAGAAGTTAGTAGTGGGTGTGTAATGATTATATTTGTGTGGTGTGTGTTCAGTAAGTTATTATGGTCTAGCTGAATTACTAAATAAATTATGAAAACCGGATGCCATCACCGCTGCTACTGCTCTGATGTGGCATGTGTCAGTAGTGTAACACTGCCGAATATAGTGACCTGACACCGACTAAAGGACCGTCACGGGTGGATCATAGTGCAACGTGATGGTGACCATGCCCTACGACCAGATGGTTCGTACGCTAAAGCGATGGTGATGTTCACCTTGACACAGGCGTGTCGTGCTCCAAGCGATAGAAACAAGGACATGATCATGGACGGATCATAAGCCAATATGACGGTGTTAGTGTATACCCATATAGGTGGGTCAGGCTCCAATGACGAAAATAAGGATCTGATCATGGATGGATCATAGGTCAATGTAGCGGTGTTAGTGCATACCCACACAGGCGGATCATGCTCCAATGCTACAGAAGTAAGGACCTAATCACGGATAGATCACAAGCCAATATGACGGTGTTAGTGTACACCATAGTCGGTCTTAGATGTTGTTAGTGAGGGCTATGACCATCACTGTCGACAGCTTATTGCTGAGGCTGAAAATTGGACGGCGATGGGGTTACAACGTGGATGTGATATGTTTGAATGTAGTATATATTTCCTATCAAAAATGAAACCCTAGGTATCATCTCTTGTTCTCCCTGCACCGCCACTTTCTTACCCCCCCTACACCATCCCTCTCTCCTGTGACTGCAGCGACACAAGCATTGGTGAGGGGGTGGCGCACTGTGGCCAACGAGCAATGGTGGGTCGGTGTGCGAGCACTGCTGCCAGCGAGTGGTGGCATGGCCATCCGGCCTCGTGCTGGGCGGCGCCTCCCCATACAACACAGAGGCATCAACGGCGATGGTGTAGCACCGTTGGCGTCGGATTTGATTCGATTTTTTATGGATGCAAACTTGGATTCGATTTTGATGTGTACCTAAACTTGGATTCGATTTTTCATTGAGTTTTCCCGTGTGAATGGTAATCGGGCCGGCGCGAGCACGGTGGGCTTGTCAGGAACCTAGGTTGCCTTCTACAATGAGTAATAAGCTAGCATTGCATTATGTTAGGGAGGGCTTGAGTTTAACTGGAAAGATTTAATCCATGCTGTTGTAATTAAACTATTCTCTCTTCATACAAAAATGCACAAATCTTTTAAATAAAAAATGACACCTTATGATTAGAGAGATGGTCACCTTGATTGATCAGTACAACAAATTGAGAAAGTGAAACTGGAAGTCTAGGTTCCAATGCTTTTTTAATATTTATATTGGAAATTAAAAAAGAGAAAAAGTGACAGATTAAAAATCAATCGGAAGTGACAGAACCAATGGATGCTGAAAAAAAAGACCATGAAAAATTTAAAAACAAAACCCAATTAAATATTGTAAAGCAACGAGAGAAAAAAAGATAAAAAAAACTTCTCTATGCTAATAAAAAAAATGGATAGAGCGTGCACAAGAAAAAAATCTCAAAACCTCAAATCCCACGCCAGCTAGTAGTTTGATTTCAAAATATATTGGATCAGAAACTGGATTTCTAAATAAAAATAAGCGTCCGATCAAGAAAAAAAGAAAAGGAAAAAGACTAACAAAGGAAAAAAAAACTTTCCAAAGATATCCTAGGTAACCAAAATAGTTAAGAATCCTACTCCTAACCCTAGTAGATCTCTCTAATCATGAGTAAGTTGAATACAAATGCGAATAAACAAATATAAAAGGATAAAACAGAAATCAAGAACACTTTTTCTGTCCAACTCAGTTTACCTCTAAATATTAAATTATGAAAAGTTTTTGTCCGACTCTATTCATTTAGCGGCTTTTTTAACTCTCATTTTGTTTTTCTTCATCATTCTATTTCATCTTTTGGAGTAAGACTCTCACCTCTATCATATCACAGATGGACTTGCTGTCGTGGGTCGGCTACCCTGTGGCCGGTTATTGTCGTCACATGCTCATATATGAATGGAGATAGTATGCGCATGCATGTAGAAAGATTTTTTGACCACGCCTTTTGTTTTTTCATTTTATTTGTCCTTCTCTATAAAACAAATAATAATATACTTATTTTTCTTTAAAAAAATATTCATACCGCTAAGTTGTTGATATAGTTTTGATTATGAACAAAACTTATTTTTGTTAGAACCCATATCAACCAATTGTCCATTTAATCAAGTAATGAGCAAATTTTGAACAAGGTGTACGTAAGTACCAGTGCAATCCTTGATAAGGGCTGTGACTCAAAATTAAACTCTACCTACATAGATATTATCAAATGTAAAATTACAGTGTGCCTTACAATGGGTGAAATATTTCTATCAAGGTATTATTTTTGGATATAGATTTAATATGATATAATCATATTATTGCCAATATTAACTGATATCATGTATTTCGTGCTCATAAAAACAAAAACTTTAACTTTTATGGAAATAATAAAATATAATAGATATGTAACATTTCTATGATATTTTTTCTTTCATTGTAACATATGGGCATTTACAAGTAAAATAATAAAAAATCAATAATTGTCTTAACGCACCATGGACGATGAGTATACATATGAAAAGGGAAGAAAGAGGTAAAGAAAAAACTCCAAATTGAAATTTGAAATGTATCATCAATGTATCATTAATAAACTAATCTAGCCCGCTATACGTCTCGAGGATGAGGAACGAGCATGCCGGCCAAGATTCTCTTGTGCGTACGTAGATAGGTCTCTATACCGGCGCCGATTACGCGTCAGAACTCGACGACGGTGCTTCGGAGGAGTCCGAGGATGAGGCGGCATCAGGCCCTGGAGCAGGCGCGTCGGAGGCCGGTGCATCGGCGGATGACAGGTCCCTGCCTTCGTCGGCGGCGACGTCGCGCGCCGCTCCCACGAACGGCGCTACCGCGACGGCGGCCAGGAGGAGCGTGGCGATGAGGACCATGCTGTAGGTGCGGGCCATTGCTGCTGGTGGTTGCTTTGCGTGTCGAGGTGGTGTGTTGTGGTGCCGAGGCCATACGCGGCGGTGGGGCTTATGTATGAGACCCCGCAGCTATTTTTGGGTGCACCGATGGTTCTCGCTCGTGTCTGCAGAATGCGGTGCTGCCGCGTGGATGCGGCGGGTGCTCGCGGAGATCACGGCTGGCTGGACGCCTGTGAGGGTTCGAGGGAGATGCGGCCATTGCTTTTCGTGGCATGCTGCTCGTGCTCGGCTAGGAAATTTGAATGGCCACTGGCCGCTACCATGCAGCGGCATAGGATTTGACTAACATCTCCAAGGTAGGGGGTGTTTGGTTCACCTATCAACTTCTAAATTTAGTCACATTTCGTCACCTTTTATCCAAACATTATGATTAGATGAGACTAAATGGCCATAGTCCTCTCTAGTCACTTTGGAGTGACCAAAATGGATTAAACCATTTAGGAGCTACCAAAATTTAGGACAGCAAACCAAACATGGCCTTAGCCGAGACTGATTGCCATTACTTGAACGAGTTGATTGCAAGGCATTTTTTTAGTCAACACCAAGGGAGCTGAGAGCCCCCCTGAATATATTTTCTACGGATTCCGATAAGCCAGTAATAATGGAGGATGCAAAGCACCTAATACAGAGCCAACCTTTTTTTTAGATAATGGATATAAAATCCGGCTTCATCTATCCAAGCATAGAATCAGGCCAATTATTACAAATCTCCAAACACCACTCAAAAATTCAGCTAAAGCACAAAACACACACGCGCTAGATAACAGGAAAGTGTTCTTGTCTAAGCGAAACCAACACGTCTTTGATGTAGCCATCCATTAGAACCAAAGAAATCTAAGGCTGATGTCTCCAAGTGGGTGGCTACAGAGATTAAAAGACTCTTTCAATCTTCATGCCGCTGTAGTTGCGCCCATTGATGTAGCCAGTGGGTTCCCTGAATAGTACCTGCAAGAAAGTTTTTGGTTTGCATTTGTCAAAAAAACAATGTCATTCCTTGTTAACCAGATCGCCCATAATAGTACAACAACATGGTCCAGCTACATGCTTAGCCTTCATCCAAAACTAGTGTGAGCACCACAAATCCTGACTTGTGCCACCATCAATGACACTGAAGATCTCTAATCCACAAACAAGTGAAGTGTGTTGGGCCTAACAGACGATAGTTATGTAGCTGTAAAGCATTGAGTCAGAACAAATAGAAGACAACCGTGAGTAGCCAACAACATTGAAGATCTCTAATCCACAAACATGTGAAGTGTGTCTGGCCTGACAGATGATAGTTATGTAGTTTTAAAGCATTGAGTCAGAATAAATAAATGATAATCGTGAGTAGTATCGTCTGTGAGAGCATCTGGGGTCCAACCGACACCCACCTATACCATTTGGAGGGAAGGAGTCCCCAAAGGGGAGGACCATCAAGAGGAGAACGAGGAGATCTAGAGAGAAGATCAAGGTCCCTATAACATATGATGAGGTGAAACACTCATGTACTAGAGGATGGCAGAGCAAGCCGCTGAGGGGAGCACTGGACAACAAATAGTGTGTGCAAAAGACAAGGGGTAGGAAGGTAGTCATGCCAAAGCAAGATGGGGTGGGAGAGCAACCGAAGGGAGCACAAGGATGCATAGAACATGGATGAGAGCAGGTGTGCTTATATCGGTGCCATCAAGAAGCGAATTAACATCCACAGACCTCACCATCAACAACCAGAGCACTAGGCTCCAAGGGCTTTCACCCCAATATCCTAGCTAATGCAGGAAGCTTGGAATGGCTTTCACGAAAGGAGCAGCTGAAATCTACAATGACGCTTGCAGGGAGGGATATGACGCTATTTGCACTATCGTTGCTAGCCGAGTGTAACAGAGTTTTCACCCTGACTCAAGATGCCTACGGAAGCCCGGAAAGCACGAGTTGCCATCGACGAGAACTAACCTCCTGACCATCAAACATTCGTCGTTCCAGTCAGCCACGACCGGCCAGGCAGTTGGCCAGCCATGGCTGGCACTATACCACAGCCAAAGTATAGCGTCAGCAACTGGTGGAGCCCCTATCTAGCAAAAGCCCCGCGAGCCCAAAGTTAGTAGAACCAGGACATGTCTACTGCATCTGCAACTCAATACTTGTGCGCACTTGCAGATGCCTAGTGTGCACGCTAGATCTGACTGCCATGGACTAGCCACCGGCCCGACCAGCTAGTCAGGCCGTGAGCCAGCTGCCACTCTGGCCAACCACGTCCCAGTAGCCACAGTCCACGGACGCTAGATCTGGCTCGACTGCACCACTTGCAGGCCAGTGCACTTGGGAACACAGTTTTTTTTGTCCCTAAGGGCACATGTTCTCACAATGTGTGCACTGAGGCTGCTGCAGTTCCTCGGCGACACGTAGCACCATGAGGGAACAAGTCGACGGAGAGCAGTGCGAACGAGTGGCCCATGGGACCTTTTCCCTGGCAGATCCATGTGGTGTAAGTGCCGGATCTAGCCTCGGAGGTTGCTAATTCGGCTTGTTGCTGACCATCGCAAACATGATGGGAAGAGAGATGAAAAGTTTGGAGAAAATGAGGAGATTGGGGAAGAGCTGCAGGGGCTGCCTTGTTGACCGCCCCTACAGGCCGCCGCCACCCCTTGTCGGGCAGCAGCAGCGGCGGCCGGGGAGCCACTACTACAAAAAATCTTTACGGAGGCGGGCAAAATCGATTAACCGATGCGGTTTTTGCAACCGCCTCGGATCAAAGATCACGGTAAATGACCTATTTTCCGAGGCGGTTTGCTGCCCGCCACGGCTAATCAAATAAAAACAAAAAAGGAAAAAAATCCATGGACAGGCTCGGTGAGCCCAACCATAGGCCCGCCGAGCCCATCCACGGTTAGCCGTCGCCGCCACCATCGCTCAGGTCTGCTCGATTCGCTCGATCCGCAGCGCCCATCCTCGCAGTAGTTGGGGAGCTACCAGCGCTGTTGGGGAGCCGCGGATCTGCACGATCCGCTGCAAGAAGGCACCATCGCCCTCGATCCCACTGCAAGGAGGCGCCATCCCGCTACAAGGAGGACGACGGCGCCCTAGATCTGTTGCAAGGAGGCGCCATCCCGTTGCAAGGAGGACGGTGGCGCCCTCGATCCGCTGCAAGGAGGCGCCATCGCCCTCGATCCACCCCGCTGCAAGGAGGAAGGCAGCGTCCTCGATCCGCTGTTGTGGGGCACCACTGCCCCTGATCCGCTTGAAGGGAGGTGCCACCGCCACCAAGCTGCTCGTGCGCACGCTGAAGGGGCCTCCCCGTGCCGTCCCGCAGCCGTGCAGGTCGAGGAGGGGCCTTGCGGAGAGGAGAGGGGAGGGCGAGCGATGGGGAGCCGCCAGCGGGAGAGGGAGGGGAGGGGCGTCGCCGGATGGGAGGAGAGGGTCGCTGGTGGCGAGATAGGAAGGGGATGGTTGGGGGTGTCGGGCTAGGGGATGGGACGGCTTATTGGAGAAGGATGGAACCCTAACTCCCCATATATATATAAACCCAATATGAATTGGATATGGGCTTTTTGTTGGGCCTCGAAAATATTAACCGAGGCGGGCCAAGTGGCCCGTCTCTGAAAATGGGGGTATTTTTGGAGGCGAGCTACTTATAAGGCCCGCCTGCGTTAATACATTTACGGAGGAGGTTATTTTTTAACCGCCTACATAAATTGATTTTGCGAGGCGGTTGACCTTAACCGCCTCGGTTAATAAAAAAAGATCGCCTTGGTTAATCCAAGGCATTAACCGAGGCGGATGAAATGTTTGCCTGCCTCTGAGGCACATTTCGAAACGCCTTGTAAAAGACTTTTTGTAGTAGTGAGCTGGCCCGTGCAGAGGGCTGGTTCAGCGTTGGTGGTGCGTCGCCCCTGAGTCACCTGGAGGAGATGACGCGCGGTGACCTACAAGGCATTTAATCAACCTAGAACCTATGGATGAAAATACTCCCGAGGAGGAGCTTGTGACCATCCAAAGCAATGCCGATGCATTTCTTCAAATTGAGGCACACAAGAGGTGAATTTTGTAGAGATCCACAGCAGTGATGAAATCCCACCTCTGTCAGCTGCTTGCCACCTCAACTTGCAAAATCGCATGGAGAAGTATGCCGCATTAGCCAACCCTATGCCGAAGCTTCGATCATCTTGTATAATTTTGAGAAGGAAATGAAGAGGAAGCCAAAGTGCAACAGTCTCCAATCTGCCTACATTGCTCACCACATGGAACCACAACCAAGTGCAAGTAGGACGATGCCAAATCTTATCTGCGGCAACTTCTGCAAACATCCAAGTTCCTACGTGTGATTAACCTGCAAGGCCTGAATTGGTGATGTCGTTGTACGTGCACCTGCAGTACTTGATGTGTCATCCTGTTCTTTGAAAGAGATATCACCATCAGTTGGAAGGCTCTCTAGTCTTCAGACACTAGATGTCTGAGATACAGTACCGGTGCCATTCTGGGAGATTCGAAACCTAAGGCATGTGTTTGGTCATTGCTTCGTCTTGCAGAAACGGGTTGCAACTTGAACCTACAACCTTGATATATACTATGAAACCTGATGATAAGTATGGTCGGGATAGAAATACCCTTTCAAAAATGATCCAGCTCCGTTCCTTGTTCATTTGGGAACTCCTCAAAGGTCATGAGAAGGGACTAGATGCTGCTCTGAAAAAACTCAAGTACCTTGTCACACATGACCATACATGGTGACTGTATCCCGTCGGCTGTTTTCACTACTAAAACCTCACTTCGACGACTTGAGGTGATGGAATTGGATGGGATGCTTATTGACATGCCAAGTGTAGAGGACATGGACATCAAATCATGTTTTTTGCCCAATCTACTTCTTTTTGTGATTACAGAAAACACAATGTCTCACAAAAGTTCATCAACAAGTTGGCTGGGTTGCCCTTCTTTGCTAGTCTCACTCTGGATGGTGGATCATACAAGGATGATCAGCTTGTATTATCTGCTGGTGGATTTCATAGTTTGAGGAGGTTGACGGTTGACTTAGATGAATTGAAGAAATTGGAAATACACATGAATCAGCACTGCCCAAGCTTGCAGACTTGGTTATTCTGAACCACTCTAATGATTTGAAAATTGTGAGTACTGGATAAGCACGATGTCGTTGACAAGCTCCTTCGTGAGGATAAAAATATACTCTCCAAGAAAATTCAACGGACTACGAGGAGCTAACGAACTTTGTGTGGTATACCATTTGTAAAATTTTAGATTCGCCATGTATTACAAAGTATGTTTTTTTTAAAGAGAAAAACCTCTACTTTTCAGAAAGCAACATGTTTGGATACAAACTGGGGATACCAGTATCTCAATCAAGCAAAAAACAAGATTACAATGGGAACACCTCAACTAGAGTCTAGCATAACATTCAGATTTCGAAGACGTCTGTGGGCATCACCGCGCTTGATTTAAAGCTTCTCATCCAATGTATCATCATTTCCTTCACATGGGACACATTCCATTTGTCGGCTTCTTTTAAAAGTGGTAACCATCTCTGCATTAATGACAAAGCGTTATATAAATTGTCAGTTGGCGACTTAGAATATTGCCTCTCAATTGCCATCTTATTTCTGCTAATCCATAGAGTCCAGGCAAAACCAACAAAAAGAAATATGAGAACTTGAATTGGAAGAGGCCCCTTGCCATATAACCAAACTTCTAAGAATTCTTACAAGGAATGGAGAATATCTCCCAAACTAAAAGCTTCTTTTATGAAAGTCCAAATCATTCTAGCAAGAACAAAATCAAAGAAAATATGGTTTAAAGTTTCTATAACCCCACAAAGACAGCATTTTCCATCTCCTCTCCAACCCCTTCTGACCAAAGATTGCCCAAGTGGCAATTTGTTGTTAAAGGTTTGCCACAGGAAGAACTTTATTTTGAGAGAGATTTTACACTTCTATATTATCCCAGCAATTCTAATCAGCATGCCCCTATTAGATAAATTACAAAGTATTAAATTAAAAAGAAATGTTTTTTTAATTATTGTGAAAAAATAGGATCAGTCTCTTTTCCAAGCATCTCTTTGTAAGGACTAAATTTTGGGACTATGTTAGAACCTCTGATTAGTAGTAGAAAGATGAGATAAAAGATGCTGACACAATATTTTTTGTTCGGATTTTGCACACATGTCGGGTATACATAACACTATAGGCATGATGATAGATCCATATATCTCTAGCAGATCAAAGGCATTGAAATCGGGCTTGTCGATTTCGTTATCCGTTCATTCTGGATAAGGAAAGTTGGTGTATGCTACTGCACGCCGTTATTGTAGACTTGTACAATACAATAGTGACACGACGCACAGGCATAGCCGATCGAGCCGGCGCCGACATAGGAGTATATATGCGTGCCGAAATTCGCTGACACTGAATAAATCAGTACGAAGAAAGCATGGCAGAGAACGCCGCTCAACTGAATCGCTGATACTGTTTCTAGAATAAATGTGCTCACACAGGCAACAGCATATATAGCTGGAGTGTCTGGAGGCTGGAGCAACTTGGGGTGGTTAAGCGAGCTCTCTGTAAGACATTAATCCTAATTCTAGGTCTTCGAAATTCCTACCCAATTATAAGCTCTCCTTTTTTTGCGATGAAAGAAGAATTATATTATATGATAGTTGAGTACATTAAACACGTTACAGGTACTTTGGATTACAATATAGTACTCACGTTGTGTAAAGCACAACTCAAAACCTAACCTGTTAGATGCTTTGCAGTATAGATGACCGCATAGGCAAACACTCAGCAAATGGCTAGAGAACAAATGCCTAACGAACGACGGCCAACATTCAAGTAGGCGGAACTGAGGACCTTCTTCTTTCTGGTGTCGTCCTTCTTCTTCTTTCTGCCACCGAAGAGTGAGGATGACTAATCTGAAAATTATTCTTCCTAGTCCTCCATTGTGGCTAGATCTAACCATAATAAAACGGAGAAAAGACTGGAGAAAATTATTCCATGGCGGCGACATCATCTCCGTCTTGATGCCGCCGTTCGGAAACAAAAGTCTCCATGTCGTCATGTCGATGAAGATGCTGACGCCGAAGTTGTCGTCCTTATCTTCAACGGAGCCGCCATGGAGAAGCCGATTCCACCTCTCTCCTTCACCATCGCCGGAGAGGAGAAGGAGAAGATAAAACTCCAATACCAAAAAATTTGACATGGAGAGACACTAACCCTAGACTTGATATACTAAAGAAAAGCTTATTAGAAATAATGGATCCTCACTCCCTTCAACCTCCGGCGAGATACCAGAGGAGAATGGAGGGGGACCAGAGCGGCGGTGGACGATGGAAGCTGCGGCGGCGCTAGGGCAGAAAGTCGTGAGAAGGGATAATTATAAGTTCTCTTTTGAAATTAGTCTTTGTTCTAGTTATCCTTTTTAAATTAAAATGAGTATTTTATAAAAATATATTTTATGATAAATTTAATGATATTAGTTTGATACTATAAGTAATATCGTTTTTTCTAGAAATTTGATCAAAACTTTAAAAATTTGACTTAAAATAATTTTAGAAATTAAAGTTTTTAGTGACAGATGAAATATATACATATCCATCTTAGTCTCCGCAGAGAATACGTCACGATTAATGGGGGCACGACAAGGTACTTGTCACATGCATGGGGGCGCCGACGACGCACCATATGCCGCGTCGCCGTCCCCGTGCCGGACTTGGCGACTAACTCAGCTCTCACAGCAGGCAGAGGCAGGACGCACTCTGCAGGACACACTGCATGCCCAGCTGAGCGGAAAGCTACAGAAGCTGTATCGATGCAGAAGTTGACTGGCATATGGTGGCATGCTTGGGCAACGACAGTCAGATGAGAATGTGACATGCTGAACTCCCAAGGGTATGCGCAGATATCGCGCGTGGTGGGTCAGTCAAGATACACTAGAGCGAGAAACTGGCGGTCATTATCCAGGAGGAATATATAATGGAGGATAATTAGTACTACATGACCCATGCATGTGTCAAAGACAAAACAAATTCCAAAAATCAACTTAAGTCAAACTATATTAAATTTGATCAACTTTATAAGTAAGGGTAACGGAATTTATAACACTCAATAAGTATATTATGAAAATGTATTTCATGATTTATAACACTAATTTGGTATCATAATAAATATTATAAGTATGTGTTTCTCTATAAATTCAGTCCAATTTAAAATAGTCTAAATTAGGATAACTCTAGAAAATAATTGATTTAATTTGAGGTAGAGAGAAGTATACATGTTGATGTTCTATGGTAGCATAGGTCTAATAATACGGTGGATGATCTTGTGCGAGGCAAGAGTCGTAGCTAGCTACCTAATTAAGCTTATTAGTCTAATCTCGTCCACGTCGTGGTCACAAAGATTGTGGTGGCATGCATATATCTTGAAGCGTGCTGTACTTGAGCTACAGTACTTTAATTTCCGCCGATGGATGGAGAGCTTTGGATGTGAAAGGAAGGAAGGAATTATATGAGCACATACACATGCATGCACTCGACGGAAAGCGACAGCCTACTAACAAGTTGATCATGAGCACACGTTTGTTTTTGGTACGTAAATATACTAGTCCAACACAAGTGTTTAGGTGGTGGTGAACCGATATGGAATGGGTAGTGGATGGATCGATCGCAGCCTCAATTATTCGTCGATCCCCACTACCACTACCAGCGGCGAGCAATTAGTCACGAGCCCTGCATGCAGCATACAATAACAAACCCCTCTCCTTTCATTATTAGTTTCTATACGATGTCATGCATGCTCAGAATTACGTCTAGTTTAGTTCACCCCCGAGTGACATCGCACGTCCGAATCTAGCCTTGGGCAAACGTCGGCATACAGTGGTGTGGTCTTTGATCTTTTTTTCTCCAGTTTCCATGGTCGTCGATCGCCGGATCGATCGATCTCCGGATATGCACACGCACACGCACCAACCAGCAGTTAGTTCGATCGGACAAGGCAAGGCGTGTGTGCAACTGCATGCACGCCATTGTAGACTCTTGCAGGACGTACACGCCCGCCCGCTAGAGAAGAACACAAACGTACAGCTACATACCAGCCAGACAATTTTCATTAAGTAAAAATACAGAATTATATATGAACATAAAGAAAATTTTCTTTCAAATTTAGAAAGAAGCCCGGCCGGCCGCCCGGGGTGGCCGGGCGGTGGCTCCGCCAGTGATACCGGCTGACGGCGTATGTGCAAACAGTGACATGCACGCACGCCGCGCAGCCCGACGAGCGGACTTGCATTGCACGCACGAACGACGCGTGCCTAAAGTTGACAAACTATTTGACACTCGGCAAAGAGTCGAATTCGAGGGAGTGTCCGGTGGCTGCGCCGCTTCTCCACTAGCAAATTAAATCCCATATTGTATCGGCAGTCGCGTGCATCTTGTAGCGGCTCTCCTCTCTGTCTGTCTCTGTCACGGCGTGGCGCTAGCTGTGCTTGTGCTGTGAGCCTGGAGTTCAGCTAAGGTCCGTTTGGTGTCACAAGTTAAACTTTACTCCCTCTATAACCAAACACGACGACGGATGGAAAGGCTCCCGTCGTCGTCCACAAACAAAAACCAGGTGCAGTGGCAGTGGGTGGGCGGAAAGCCGGAATGGCCGGACCGGCGCAACCTTCCGCCCGTCGATCACGGGCCGCGCCACCGGTACGTACAGTACGTGAAACCAGCACTGATGATCGACGTCCGAGAGTAGCTAGCTAGGCTGGCCGGCCGGAAGCCGGAAATGCATGGCTGTACCAAATTAAAGCGACGAGCACGATCGACGACGTGAGAGGAATCGAATAGGCATGCAGGCACACATGCGTCGATGCGACATGCAGGAAGTGGGCACCGATGATCGCGGAGCAGCGACCAGCGATAGATCGAGACGACGCGGCCGGCCGGACTGGAAACCAAAAAGTGGTGCCAAGCTAGCTAGCGAGGAAAATATAATAATTTTTGCGACCTAAACAAGGTCTGAGTGTGCAATGGCAAAGAACCACCCTGTTTCCTTCCTTGGTATATACGTACGTACGTGCATGTTGGGGGCGGGCCATGCCTCTCCGGACATGTTACATGTATGGTGGTCAATGGTGCATTGGTGGGGGCCGTGCACGCACTAGCTACAACAGAACACCATGTCAACACAACAGATGCACACAGCAGCAAGAGCCAGCAACCACCACCTCTGATTCGGAACGCTCTCTCGTGGAAGGAAATCAACAGGGCCAGTACTAATAGCTAGCTAGCTAGTGACTACTAATGTGCAGCAGATTTCTGGCAAGAGGTTTCTGTTCCTGCTCTTTCCAAGCTGGCGCTTGACTACAACACGTCTCTGATGCACCGCTAATAACTAGAGTGTGAAAGGGAGGAAGTAGAATCGATCAATCATTTAGCCGTGTTTTTCTTTCACAATAAATCTATGATTTCTCTGCCAAGCAAACAAAGCTCTAAGTAAAGATGGCAGGTTTTCGTGCTCTGTTTCAAGGAACCACGTTCTCCCGGCTGGTGGAGAACCAACTAAACTAAGGAAGGAAAAGAGAGCGCGAGCACGCAACTTTGAGTGGCTCAACAAAGCTCGGAAAGGTTTCCAAAAGTCTCTGCCTTTCCCGCACCAGCACAGCACCTTCTTCTTGGCTTCTTCCCTGCAGCCTCCGTCGACGGGGACGGACGGCATGCAGCTGCCAGCAGCAGCTAGCTGTACTGCTGTAGTGCGTAAGCATGCATGTTTGTGATCACGAGTCAATGGAGACTTCTGTTTTGTTTCTGGGATCAGCTAGCAGACTAAGGCACCATTCTTAGTAAACGTTTACTAATATAGTACAATAGCACTGCATGCGCACCCTACCTTTCACCATTTCTGCTTAAATTAGTGTTTCCTCTCCTTTAGTTTCGTCTGAGTGCCTAGCTCCGAAAGTTGATAAGAGAATATCCATTGCGTTACAAGGGTACGTATATACACAGTGTAGCACTACTCGGTTCATGATTAACTAACCACATTATTCAGATACTTTCTGCTCAGCTATAGTGTAACTTTTTGTTCTGTTGAAGTTTATGTTTTTCAACGTTGGGTTAAAAGGATTTTTTTTTAATTAACGTCTCTAGTCAAATTTTCAGATACTAGAATATTTTTTCTTAAATTTAACCATGCTTTGGTTTTCTATTTCCTTTGAATATTTTATGATTTGTGCATGCTACCTAAGTAGAAGTTCAGAGTGTTGCGAAAGGGCCTTCTAGTGCTAGGCTAGTCCAATCGTCTAGGGAGACTACCCAACAAGGGCTTTTTCTGTGTTTGTTTTAGAAAAATTAGGGTAGTATATGTTCGTATTTCGGTGTCAGTGTACATTTTACGCGCACCTAAGGTTAGAGTTGGAATGACAAAGTCTAGTTGCGAGAGTTGCTTTTATTAATTTAAATGAGGGTCGGAATACTTTCGTCTGGAACTTAAATAATAATGGCTTATTTTCTATTAAATCCATGTACAAATACCTAGTTAATAATGGGATTAAGGTTACCCAGGAAATTTGGCATATGAAAGTGCCCTTGAAGATTAAGATTTTTCTTTGGTTCTTAAAAAAGGGGTTGGTACTCACAAAAGACAGCCTTGCTAAAAGGAATTGGAATGGGAGTAAGGCTTGTTGTTTTTGTAGCACACCTGAAACTATCCAACACTTGTTTTTTGATTGCCATTATGCCAGATTTCTTTGGCGTGCCGCATTTGTTTTGTTTGGTATTTTTTCTCCAAGGAACGTGAACCATCTTTTCAATAGTTGGTCAAAGCTAGGAGGATCCAATCATAATCATCTATTATTAACTGGGGTTGCGGCGTTTTGCTGGGCAATATGGATCACAAGGAACGATATGGTTTTTGACAAAGGCAGGGGGACACACTGGTTACGATTTTGGGCTCTGTTGCAGCGCTCGGATGACGACAAGGAACGGATTCGTGACGCTTGCAAGCTACTAGAATCGAGGAGCCATGGAGTTCCTCGCATCGCATGGATGGTCTTTCATTTACCGTCTTAAACATTAATTCTGAACCTGTAATAAGTTTTAATTATGGGTGCGCTACTGTAATAAATTTGGACTGATGCTTCTTCTTTTAAGAAGAAGGCTAAAGCTGGAATTTTCCATTATCTAAAAAAAGAGAGTGTAGAGTGTGTATTGAAGTTGTTCCCGGTAAAAAAGTTGATTGTGGCCTTAAGATCGATCGATCTCGTTGTAATTGTCTAAGATAAACGTGGCCTCAACAGTGCCAAAATATAGCTTATTATATTTGTTTCCTATAGTATTAACTGCTGTATACCAAATTGTTGCAATAAACTTAGTAAAAAATGAAGAAATATATATTAAGACCTAGGACAGTATTTTGTCTAGCACACTCGTAAAAGTAAAAGGTAGAATCAATGCAAGAGTGAAAATTCACCGGAGGTTCTTGAGAGTCACATTTATTTAGATCCCCAAACTTTAGTAATTTGGACCTCAAGTCTCGGGATGTCATCAACATGCCACACAAAAAGCGAAATTAACTTAATTTATGGTAATTGGACTTCAAGTAATATGATTAGTAAACCATGCGTGTGAACACAAAAGCGAAATTAACTTATAATTTATTATGCCACCAAAACTCTGTATGTACACGTTCTGAACATATACCATGCGTGTCTCGGCTCTCGACGATCATGCGGGAGAGGAACGAATCTACTAGCCATTTTCATCAATATTTTTTCTCACAACAAATCAGCGACAACAAATCAGTGAACAGTACTTTGCAGTGTGTTTGGTTTCATGACCAACTTCTAGACTGACTAGAAATAAGCCAGGCTAGTCTAAGCCTGTCTCCAACAAACCAAGACAATAAACTTGTTTGGTTGCCTACACTACCTAAGCCTAGCTAACAATTAATTTGTTTGGTTGGCGATTTGGCTTAAATAGAGTCACCTCTTCTTTGTACATGTAACTCCACCCCTTCGAAGTGAGCAGAGAGAGCAGAGGGAACAAGCCATGACTGACGCCGCAGTTTGTCATGTCGTTGCTCGTGGGCCTCGACGACGTTGCAGTCCTCCCTACCACCATCAACGATGTCGCGACGTCGGTCTTGTGGCTGGTCTCTGCAAGCGAAGTAGGCCAAAGGGGATCCGTGGGTCGCCGAGGCCATGATCTCGGTCGAATCTTCATGTCGGGTGACTTGGCCGGTGGCACCATCGCACACCACTTCGCCGGTGGCACCATGTCAGGTCCAAGAGGAGCCGAAAAAGGACCACATCACAAAGGAGGACGGGGGCGGCACAGAACACATCTTCGTCTTCGCCGTGGTCAACCATGCCACACGCACCTTCACGATGATGGCGGCGGTGGGAGGAGAAGGAGCATGGACGGGAGAAAGGAGGAGGAGCGCCAGCGGGGGAGGAGGAGGAACGCCGGCGGGAGAGAAGGAGGAGGAGCGCTGGCGGGGGAGAAGGAGGAGCATCGCCGCTGGCACGTAACACCGGACGGTGAGAGAAATTCAGCTGAACCAGTTGGAGCCTGACTCGAGAAGAAACACCAACCTAGTGTTTCTAGTTGGGCCTAACTAAGGCTGTACGAAGGCTATATAGATAGAGCCTGGTTTGAGAGACTGGCCAGGCAACCAAACAGACCAAATCTGTCCATCCAAGCAAAATGCTATGCCTACGGTGATCTTTCGAAAAATTTTAGAAGATGTTTTTTAAAAAGCTGTGGGCCTGCAGCCTGCCTCTGGCATTATAAATAGAACGCCTGATCAGCGCCAACATTACCACGAGCACCCGCAGCTAACACAAACAAGGTCCCAGCCAGAGCCAGCAGCAGCTAGCGACTACACTCCACTCTCCCTCCCTCGCTCCCCTCGGACAGGCCGACATGGGGCGTGGCCGCAGCAGCTCTTGGCCACCCGCGGCTCCTGCGCTGCTCCTCCTCCTCGTCGTCTGCTTCTCCCACGGCGTGGCAGCGGCTCGCCTCCTGCCTCCGCTGCAGCCAGCTCCAGCCGTTCCTCCGCAGGTTCTTCACCAAGGTACACGCCTACCTTTACTTGTGCGGTCTCGTGCCAAGCGTACATGCATTCATGCTGGATCGGTGTTCTTTTTTCTAACACAATCTGGCTGGCCTGCTGGTTAGCTAGCTAGCTGCTGTGTGCCCTGACGTTCTTGGTCTCTCTGCAGCGGAGAATGTTGTCATGGCGGCAGCTGCCGACGGCCTCGTGCTTCAGGAAGGTGAGGCCGTGGGCAATGGCGACGAGCTCTCCATCTCAGAGGTGAGGGGATCGGAACGGGGGAAAGGACAGCCCAATGAATTAATCTGCATGTCTCGCTTAGACCTGTCGATCAGTCGTAGTATAACTAACTTGTGACGGGAGGCTAATTAATCTAGAGGCAACTAAAGCTGATCTTTTTCGTGATGCATGTCCCTGTTTCTGCAGATGATGGGAGCAGAGGAGGAGGGGGCGGCGGCGGTCTGCGAGGGCGAGAACGACGAGTGCCTGGAGAGGCGGCTGCTCGGGGACGCGCACCTCGACTACATCTACACGCAGCACAAGGGCAAGCCGTGATCGTGTCACCGTGAGGACTGGAGGAAGACATGCATCTCGCCTTGCCGGTTTGGTTTGGTTTGGGTAGAGTGCGTACATGCATGCTTGGAAGTTGATACTACATATCAGGCTGGAATGGAATCGTATCATGATACCATATTATATTGGAAATATATCTATATGCTCGTTTAATTATGTTGTTGCTACCTCTAGTACCAGTGCCAGAGGCAGGTCCAATGCATGCCTGGCAGTAGACTGGTAGGTAGGTATATCCCGGCAGTAGTATAAAGATTGTGCAGGTCCATGCTAGAGTAGTACAGAGTGGTTTGGTTGTTTTCTCACTGATGTATAGGTGTGCATGCTAGCTAGCTAGCTCTACTAGTTTGGTTTGGTGTGTGATCGATATGGAGTTTGGGAAGAAGCTTAATTATGGCCGTCAACGATCTACTCCTTCTTAATCAAATGGAAAACTTAACCTATACTACAGTCTACACACACTTGTACATTGTTTTCTCTGAGCACGCCTGAATGTCTGTCTCCCCTGTCTGCCTCATGGTTGATGGTTCTGTGTGTGACCCCTGTCAGTTCCTCTGATGATTTCATTCTTGTAAACAGTTTACTCTCTCTCTCTCTCTCTCTCTCTCTCTCTCTCTCTCTCTGCCTGCCCTGCTGGATCATCTCAATCCAAGGAAATAATTACCATTTTCTTGTTATTACCAGCCCGCAAGAAAATTAAACAAGCATTGCGTGAGTGATGTAGCCACAGTTGCTAGCTACACACAGTCTACAGTACTAAACTATATAAGTTTACATTACAGCTGAGCTGCTCGCCAAGATTCCATGATGCATGGTCGGAGGGAGCTGGCTCGTAGTAGAAGTCAACACCATGGAACCATGCGGCTACACTTCCTTTTTTTAAAAAAAAAAAGAAAAAAGGATGGAAATGATTGGTTACAGCTCATTTTCATGTCTTTGGATGAGCAGAGCTGCCCCGGAAAGAGAGACAGGCAAAGATGCTCCTCTGAATCAGATCAATCCTCAGTCCCCACTTCGAGCTGTGGCAATGATTCACAGTTTCTTTTTAGTTTTCACACACAAGCACGGAGTACTACTGGATTGCAAACTGCATAGGAGGAGTATAGCGCATAGCATATACTACTCCTTTATCACACCAATAAACGAAGCTTTTCTGAAAGAAAGATGCTGTGGTATCTGTGAAAGCCCTTGAGCCATTCAGTAGTCAAATCTCAAATCAAAGCGATGTAGTACTATTAATCTACTAGTAGTATATGAAAGTGGAGCACTATGTAAGCTAAGTGCCATGGCTTGCCAAGGTTGACGAGCCTATAGCAGTAGTATATGGTATATACCTGCTGAGTTTACATGTTGCATTGCTAGATGGTCCACTAGCATTGGTTCAGTACTTCCTTATATACTCTGAATCTGAATAGTGAATACTGATAATGTAAAGGGAAGCCTCAGCCAGCCATCGATCTCTTTGTTTACTTGAATTCTTGAAATGCATGAATGAATGCTACCTTTTGGTTTGGTTTGTGCAGGTCGAGTGGCCAATGCCCAATAGTGCCCCCTCCATTATCTGAATCTGATGAAGGTAAGCACAGTGCGAGTGATCCATCCATCCATCAGTGCTGCTACTGCAGCACTGATCTCACTCAACCCTCCCTGTACTACTGCTGTTTCTGGTTCTAGTTTAATAGAGCACCAGCGCAGGGTATAGTAGTGCGCATGCATAATGCATTGTTGGGGTTTTATTGCTTAATGCAGCATTGTCAGCTGACTGCACTAGCTAGTTGCTGTATCATCGTTCCCTCAAAAAAAGTTCGATGCTGTATCTAGAGTACTATATGCAAATGCAACAGATGGATACGCTGGACACTTTATTTGCAGTCGCTTCTTTTCCGGCAGGCAGGTCGTCAATGTGAACAACCAAAGAGGTCGGCCATTTGCAAAGCTGCTAGCTGCTACTGACGACTAGTTCGATCGTGGGAGCACTTTTTGCTGGTTTTTGCCTGCACAGTAATCCACCGTACGTCTGGGTCTGGCTATCCGATCCCGGCAGGATAGAGCGACAGATCTTTGCTTGCGCACTGTGTCTATGTAGATCAGATCAGGTAATACTACTCTTGTATGCGCCTGATCGATCCGTGTCTGTTCGTGAAGGGGAAGTTCAGTTCATTTGGCCAGCCTTGTTGTTGTTGGGTACACTCCTGTCGTCCTACGAAGGATATACGATAGACAGAGTATGTAGCTAGGTGCCTAGGTGGTAGCCTGATAGAGGATAAACACGCACGATGGTCAGTGAATTCTGCAAAACAGATGGTGGTCGGCATGCGCATCGGCATCAATGATGGTCAGTGCAATTCTCCAAACAGCTAGTGGCAGGTCAGAGCTGAGTGGCCGCCGGCCGGTGTCTAGCTCAAATGGTGGCCGGCATCTGTACGTCCATCCATCCAAACAACTTGCTACGCGTCGGCTTTTACTTTAATTAATCTGTAGTACGCTTACATCTTTGCAGACCAAAATTTACACTACTATCTTTTGACGACGGCAAGTGTAGAGTGTATACGTTTGGCCATGCATCATTTTGAATGTTTGGTTTAACCTGTTCGCTTGTCTGAAAAGCTATGGATTGTTCACTGATTTATTATGAGAAAACAAATACTACTAATTAGCAGAAAAAGTATGACTTATCGAACCGATTCACACATCCATCACTCGTCCATCAAAACACTGTATGTTTGCTGAGGCTTCACACTTCAGAGGCAGTTTTTCTTTTTTTGTTCCCAGTACGCCTGGTGGCTAGCTAGGAATTAGGATCGGACTTGGAGGACGCGGATTGCATCGAGTGACCATGACGTACAGCAACCATACAGCCAGTGGCAGGTATAGAGACGGTGTTCAGAAACAAACACAAGGTGGCAAGTACTATTTTTACTAGTAGACTAGTAGTCCCCGGATGGCCGGAACACAAACCGGTAGCAGCATAGTAGTTGCATGCATGCGGCGTTGCCGTCTGCAGGTAGTCTCTCCGGTCTCTGCTAGCCCTTTATGGAGGGACCTTCACGGTCACGGGGGCACCTGCGCCCTCACGATTTGTATTCATGCTTAGTAGGAGAGAGAATATAACTCTCAATGTAAATCACTGGTACAAAAAGTTTAATGAAGGCCGCAGGCACTTTTGGTTTTTGGAGACGGCAACTGCAATCGTCTTCAATGAAAGGCCTCGGTTAATCGATTGATAACACAGGCGGTTGCCTGTGCTCACCACGGTTAATCGATTATCCAAGGTGGGCCTCTTACATACGCCTGTCATGGTTAATGCTTTACAAAAAACAAAAAAACCCTAGATAGGCCCACCGAGCCGATCCACGGGCCCATCGAGCCCATCAGGGCTACCGCCACCGGAGCTCGCTAGATCCGCCGCCGCAAGCTCCTTGGCCCGAATCTGCCACCAGGGACCACTTCCTCTCGCTGAATCCACCACTGGAACAAGCCTGATGCCGTGTCCTCCACTTGCTGTCGTTGGATCTACCACCATGGTCCAGCATCCCGCCGGACTCGCACCTCCATGGCCCCTCCTCGCTGCTACCCCTTGTCATTGTGCCCTACGCTGCCGCGGCCCCTTGTCATCGTGCCCATGCGCTGCCGCAGCCCCGCGTCGATGCAGCCACTCCACCATGGTGGAGGGAGGTTGTCTTGGTGCTGCCATGATGGAGAGAGTCCACCGGATCCGCGCCTTGGGAGGAAGAGGCAGCCCGTTATCGCGCCATCGATAGGAAGGGAGCCATGCCACGTGAAGGCCCGTCACTGCTGGATCTAGGTGGTAGGGTGGGAGTTGGCCGCCGCCGATGGGGCTGGAGCCAGATCAGGAGGGGAGGGGTGGGGAGCGTTGGGGTAGGAGAGGAGAATGGGGTTGGGCATCGGTCTAGGAGAGGGGAGCGGCGTCGGTCTGGGAGCAGAGTGTAGGAGTGAGTTAGGTTAACCTAAGTCTCCCTTATATATAAACTGATAGAATGATAGAAAGATACATATGGGCTTTGCCTAGGCCCTAAGCTAGGCTACAATTTGTGGATTAACGGAGACGGACCCGTTAAGGCGACCGCCTCTATTAATTATTAACCGAGGGGGGCCTGTGAGCGGCCAAGTTGGGCTAGCCAGGGCAGGAGTAATGGAGACGGGCAAAAATTATGCCCGCCTCCATTCTGAAAAGGACAACGCCGCTCAAAATAAATCATGTAGTAGTGAATGTTACGATCTATTGTTGTCGGTGCACGTGTTTACTTCACCCACGGAGCCGAGGCTGAGGCCTTGTTTAGTTCACCCTAAAAACCAAAAACTTTTCAAGATTCTCTGTCACATCGATCGAATCTTGCGGTACATGTATGGAGCATTAACTATAGATGAAAATAAAAACTAATTGTACAATTTGTTTATAAATCACGAGACGAATCTTTTAAGTCTAGTTACTCCATGATTAAATAATGTTTATCAAATAAAAACAAAATATTACGGTATTAAAGTCAAAAAAAATTCAGATCTAAACAAGTCCTAAGTGTGACCATGCATCGACCGATGACTAGTCGTGCATGCCAGCAGTAGCAGAAGTCTGCTCAACATTGCATGCTGACGCAGCTCAGAGGGGAAGATTGCTAGGCTCTCAGATCTAGCACTACACACCGTACCTGCAACTGCAATAGTATTGTACTAGTTGTTCCCGGATGGCCGGAACAGTACACCTCTAGGCCTGGAATCTGGTACCTGGTGGATGCACCGGCCAGAACAGCTGCTGTTCTCGGGCTCGCGCTCAAGCTCAAGCGGGGAAGATCTACCGCAAACAGTTTAGTAGGAGCCGTTGAGAACTATTTTTCCAGTGAAAAGAGGAGCCAAAACTGTTTTGATGGAGACAGAAAAAATGTAACACTTCTAAAATGGCACAAGTTCCTTCCGAGGAGCTCTTAACAAGAAGCCCCTAACAAATAAGGCCTAAGCCTACAAAGGCACAGTTGCTACTAAACGTATATATATGTAGTTCTAAGTGTAGTAACATGTGTGCGTGTTTGTGTTTAAGGAGCTGCTATATGACAATGACTGAAATTTTTAGCAAACCTACGCGGCGATTAATAGTAACAGTTAGTAAGCTCATCTTAAAATAATTTCTTTGCCGAGTGCTTCGTTTTGAATCGGACAGTCAACAAAGAATTTTTATTTTATTTTGATAATTTTTTTGCCGAGTGTTTTATCTCCGGCACTGGGTAAAGATTTTATTTTTTTAATAAATTTTTTGTCGCGTGCCCCTTTTCAACACTTGGCAATTTTTTTATTTTTTTATAATTTCTTTATCGAGTGTCCTATGTCCGACACTCGGTAAAGAATTTTATTTTTTTAATAATTGCTTTGCCGAGTGTCCTATCTCTGGCACCTCGACAAAGATTTTTATTTTTTTAATAATTTTTTTGCCGAGTGCCCCTTTTTCGGCACCCAACAAAGAATTTTTAATTTTTTTTTATAATTTCTTTGCCGAGTGTCCTTTACCCGACACTTAGCAAATTTTTTTTATTTTTCAATAATTTCTTTGCCGAGTGTCTTATCCTCAGCACTCGGCAAAGATTTTTAATTTTTTTAATAAATTTTTGTCGAGTATTCTTTTTTAGCACTCGACAAAGAATTTTTATTTTTTAATAATTTCTTTGTCGAGTGTCCTTTACCCGGCACTCGGTAAAGATTTTTATTTTTTTAATAATTTCTTTGCCGACTATCCTATCTCTGGCACTCGATAAAGATTCTTATTTTTTAATAAATTCTTTGCTGAGTGCTCCGTTATTAGGACTCGGCAAAGATTTTTTATTTTTTTAATAATTTCTTTGCCAAGTGTCTTATATTCGGCACGGTAAAGATTTTTTATTTTTTAATAATTTCTTTGCCGAGTGCTCCATTTTAAATACTCAGCAAAGATTGTTTAACTTTTTTATTTGCCGAGTGCCATACGGGAGGCACTCAGCAAAGAATTTTGAAAAAAAAACTTTGACGAGTGGCCTGCTAGAAGGCACTCAACAAAGTCACCGTTAACAACAGGACCATCGTAACAGTGTGTTTTCTTTGCCAAGTATAATGGTAGCATTCGATAAAGTCTTTGTCGAGTACCCAACAAATGACACTCGGCAAAGAGGCCTTTATCAATAATTTTTTTATCAAATGATATTTGCCAAATGCGACACTTGGTGAGACACTAAGCGTGGACCCAGTGTCAAGCAGTGGGTGTTGCGCGACGGGTCATGTAAATGCGTTTCCAAGTCGGATAGAGCGTGGAAAGCAAAGCAACGCTCATCTTGGGCAAAGGCCCACCTAATAGTCGTTGGTGGGCTGCTTATACGGCCCATTACAAAACTCGCTGGTTGTGACTGTACAGTCGGATGCATTATTATTATTCACTCGGAATCCTATACAAACTGCTGCGCCATGGTTCCTCAATCCTGATCTAACAGAGTCCGAGTGGCCCGCGAACTCGACACCGACTCGACCACCATTATTACCAGCCATGCAACCAGCTAGAGCACAGCTAGCACAAAATATATAACCATCCAACGCCCTCCGTCCATCCATCCATCCATCCGTCCGTCCCGTCCGTCCTAGGTTTAGGTCTGCGCTGTTCTCCACCAGACCTAGCAGCTATAGCCGCTGACGAAGCCATGGACATGCTGGATCGCTCCCGCTCCCTGACCGCTGACGAAGCCATGAACATGCCGGAGCGCTCCCTGACCACTGACGAAGACATGGAGATGGAGCGCTTCTTCCTGACCTTCAGCAACGACAATGGGGTAGCGCAATCCGCTGACGCCTCTGTCATCTGGCTTCTTCAGCTTCTATCCGGGCAGCAGCAGCAGCAGCACAATTCGGAAGAAGAAGAAGAAGACGACGACGGCCAAGACGACGACGACCCGGAGTTTGTTGGTGACCCAACCGAGGAGACCACCGTTCAGGGCAACAACTACTTCAACAGCGTGGTGATTCTCAATCTCCTGGCACAGCAGCTGGAGGTCGATTTCGAAACTGTCCTAGGTCGTGTCTTCGGAGGTGGAGCGTACGGCGACGGCGGCGCCGTCGTCGTCCCTGCGTCCGACGCGGCGGTCGCAAGCCTGGAGAAGCAAGCCTTCCACGCCACGGCGGAAGGGCGGCGCGACTCCGACTCCGAGTGCGGCGTCACAGGGTGTGCGATCTGCTTGGAGGAATTCGAGGACGGCGAGGAGGTCACCGTCATGCCGTGCTCGCGTGGGCACGCGTTCCACTCCGGGTGCATCACCGAGTGGTTGGGGAAGAGCAACACGTGCCCTCTCTGCCGCCACGCTCTGCCTACAGACCTGGACGATGGCCCTTAATTCCGACAGTAAGGTTTTGCACAGATCGTTTGTCGAAGCATGGTGACCTCAGCTCGTATATACTCCTCGATTGATCGAGTAGTCTTGCGAAGTACATGATCACAGTTCATGCTTGAGAAAATATAAACTCATGTGCAGTGGAACTGCGACATTGCAGACGGCAGCTCTGACCTGTGCTTTCGTGCACAAAGCGCAAAGAGACTTACCAGAGCTAGCTAGCTATGAGAGAGCGACTCGCAGCACAAATAGAGATCAGTTTAGGGCATCATGCTGCCCGCGCGGAAGGGGGAGATGAAAAACCTCTGGGGCAAGCATAAAGTATGTAATCATGTAACTTCTTCTAGGACATGTACAATGTTGGTTCTCAGAAAGTGCTTCTCTACTCTAGATATGCAACTCTGTTGGGTTGATATAATAGCTAACGTGATTACTATCCTCCCGGAAATTAAGTGTTTCTCTAGCTATCTAGAGAACTATCCTCCCTCTGCCCCCTGTAAGCCAACCTGCACCCACGTTTCTGAAGTCTGAACACTGACGAGGAAGCAAGCAAAGCACACTGGTCTTATTTAGTTCACAATTTTTTTTTTGGATTTGACTACTATAGCATTTTTGTTTTATTGACAATAGTGTCTAATTATAGACTAATCAGGTTGAAAAGATTCGTCTGGCAAATTACATGCAAACTGTATAATCAGTTAATTTTTATCTAAATTGCTCTATACATTCGTTCAAAGATTTGATATGATGTGATGAAAAGAAAAATTTTGGAAACTAAATAGGGCCTAATGACCTGTGGTGGTGGGATCATGGATGATGTGGCTTCACGAAATCGTAGGAAAAAAAGGCTAGTGGGATTATCCTATTTAGGTATAGTAGATATCTCATTTGTATTGATGGCTCTAAAAAAATATCATAACCATGTTTTCTTTCCATAGAAACACAATGGTATATAGTGGGCTGACTTTGAACAAAGCCTTACGCAATGCCCCCTCTAGCATGGCTCGCCCTAAGAGTCGTAACTGCCCTCGCCACCACCGCTGGTCCCCCTCCTTTCCCCTCTAATATCTTGCCGGAGCCTGAAAGGAGTGGGGATCCATCGTTTTTATTAAGTTTTCTAGTAGATCGAGTCCTTAGGGCTTGGATCTCTCCATGCAAAATTTCTGGGTACTAGGGATTTATCTCCTCTCCGGCGACACCAAAGTGGAAGGGTGGAATTGTTTTCCCCATGATAGCTCTGCTAAAGATGAGGGCGACAACTACATGTCAGCAACTTCAGCAACCCGACTGTGTTTGTCCCATTAACACAAAGAAAAAAGTCTACTTAACCCCTTAGCTATTAGAGATTATCTGCTTCAGCCCCTCTTTAAAAAACTAAAAACGACTAAACTAACCCCTTTTGGCGATTTTGAAGCCTATTTCACTAACATGGCATATTACGTGGGTGCTGACATGGTATAGTGAGTCAACAAATAGTAGAAAAAAGTATCTACACATAACTCCCTTAACTATAAAACTCGATAATATAACCTTAAAACATATAATAATACTCAAATGATGCCCAGATGCTTTTTGACACCATATCCCAACCACGGGCTTGAGTGCCCAAGAATGCATTGCATGCGAGCCCATCTATTTCCTCCCGCCTCTCCTTACTCTTTCTAGTCTACCCATTGACAATCAGCACATGACCTCTTGTCTCTTGCACTATCTGCCACATGTCGTAGCTAGTTGTACATCACAACAAGCTAAGCAAGAATAAAATTTGCCATAGAAGCTCCACCCATTAACATATAAATAACCAAAGATTTAACTTCGTTGTCAAGGAAAGCAATCCTTTTATTATTAATTGCATGCATAGAGCATACCAGAAGGAGATAAAACTAGTACTTGAAGCATTCTCACCAGCACAAAGAGTTACATGCCATCTGATTATTTGTGCCCTGAATAGAACAAGTTACCAAATGTATCTTCCATCTAGGATTACAAAAAGCCAGGCGGACCGTCCTCATTTGAATAACGGAAAATTCCACCAACATTGGTTCTTCTTAAATAATCTGCATATGCTGTAAGTGGATTGAATCAGAGAGAATGCTACTGGAAAAGCGTATCATATTATTTATAAGAAGGAAAATTTGTGAATAAGGTTCATTTAAAACTCGAGAACGCCGAAAGATTCCAACTGGAATCTATAGAACTATGGACACTTAACCACTAGTAGAACTTTTATGCTCAAATGGGATTGGTGTAAGAAGACGAAATACCAACAACAGTTCGGTTAAATTTTTTTGATTTCTTCCAGTAAAATATGTATATATTATAGATATTATTAATCATATACAAATTAGTGGTGGAAAACATGGGCAATAAATAGATTTCTGACAACCTTTGGTTTGCTCATCTTTCCGCATGAAGCTATCCTCAAATATTCAATGTGACATTTACGAAATACATACCATTTTGATATTAGGTTCGGCCTATCTAATCTTCATATACTGCTGGGGTTCACAAGAGAAAGAATGGTTTGCTTCCTCCATATGCCAAAATCTTTCAGGCACAATCCCAAAGGGTATGGTGATTTGAGGGCTTCCTCAAGACAGATAAAATCTGGTCTCAGACGTTTGGTGGATATCTGAGGGAGAAAATAGGCCTATCGCTTTACTGCTAGTCTGGTACATTAAGGCAGTCAGCTTATTTGCTGTTATCTTGGTGCACTTTATATTTACTACTGTTTGAACGAGACAGAGTGCCGAGGCATCGTCCGCTCGCTTGCGCACTTGTAAATCTTTCGTAACTACTTACACGCTTAATAAAGATATCAATCAATGTTACTAAAAAAAGGAATGTAATTTGAGGCAGATTGTTAACATGAAGCTAAAGACTATTTGTTAGAAATAAACCTGTTGGCCTTTTAGGAGGATCATTGTTTGCAGGCTGTAACATGGTTCTTTTGGTTGAACGCCTTGAACCTGCACATGATGAAATGATGATTCACTGGCATCTTTTCTGCTATATTAACAAGTTCAAATAATACTTAATAATGCGATGTAAAGTTTAACTCAACCTTGGCATTATTGACTTTACTGCTATGCTCCTCTAAAAAAAGACTTTACTGCTATATGCTATATATAAAAGATTGAAACTAGTTCAAATTAATGTAGTACGCCCACCCCACCCATACACATTCCACCCAGGCTAGTGTAATAACAATGGACACAAAATGTTCAGTAACAACTGTTTCAAAATTACCTGAACTCTGTCCACTAGGATCATCATCCAACTTCTGCAGGAAATGAGAACATAAATTGATTACATAAAGATCAAGATATCAATATACTGGGTTTACAAATGTGGATATAGACACCTTCTGCAGAAGCCCTTTCCCTTTAACTTCTCCAGTGTCTAGAATGTGTTGAACTTCCTTTTTGGAGCGGAAGGTATGTGTGTAATCCCTGTGAGTGTAATACTGGATAGAGGAAAAGTTAATCCATTTAGAAAAACTCAATTTAACATATGTATATCAAGCGCAACATGTATATGAGAACATATCAATTATTGTGACCCTTAAAAGGGCGACTGCACTAGTAGGTCACTTAAATAAAAAAATTATTGGCACATGAATCATGAATGTTACCATTAAAGTACTATATAACTAAACAAAACATGAAGGTAAAGTAACATTTAGTCACACCAGCAATGAATAAATAATTCTTTATGAGCACAGCATAACATTGTAGTATAGAATCCCAATGAAAGCACCCCCTTAACCATTTACCTAAATGAAGCAATACTAGGTAACCGAAGAGAAGGGAACAATTGTGGAGTAGATGATCGATAACTCATAAGAACAGAGGTTTCATAAATAACTGAAAATCATCACCCTTATACATATGATAGATTGATTTCATTGTGGTTTTAATACTAAAATGCAGGAGAATTTTTAGTTGTATATTATTATTTATTACCTATTTCTATATTGTTCATATACCCACTAACTATAGTTACTTCCTCTAAAGCACATCTCAGAGACCTCCATGTCACTACAATTTCTCACTCGTCTGATCCCCTTTTTGCCATTAAAGGAAACTTCTTGAGAACAGCATGACACCCATGTGCACACCTAGAAAGCTTCACAAAGTTCATACCACTCCAATCATAGGCATACACAACATCATGGACTGAAATGTCACTATATATTATCCTATTGTGAAAACGAAAAATCTCAAGTCGGTCAAATCTACCTTAATACCAAGCAAATAAGCACCAAATAAGTGTTCCATTTTGCATGTAGTAGTCAATCTGAGCGGTCTTTGACAGAAAAAAGGGGATCTGGAGGTATCAATTGAAACCCTAGGGGATGACGGGCAGGGAGTAATCTTGCCTGGGATTCGGAGATCTGCTGGCTCGCACTATGGTCGGCGGAGTCGCATGAGTCAACGCCATCTTCCTGCACCGTTTGGCTCCTCAATTTCTGGTCAACACTCGGGTCCCTAGCGGGTGGAGAACGCGGCGGCGACTCCGTCTCAGAGACGTAGGGGTACCCTGTGCCTCCATTGAGACATCGAAGAGACCGGCGCAAGGTGTTGGAGCTATCGGTAGGAGCTTGGTTGGCCATCGGAGTGGGCACGGTGGAACAACAGCACGGCGACCACGGAGGAGAGGGCGGCAGACGAGAGGGAGACGAATGGTGGTGAGAGAGGTGAGGGAATGGTCTGGTGTCGGCGCAAAGTACTGGTAAGTAGTACGGGTGAGGGTGGTAAGCTTACCGATGCAGGAAAAACGGTGATGGCACCCAATGATTTGCAATCAACCAAACATATGCTTGTAGGCTTATCGGGCTCAGCTATGCAAGCCGGCCAAACACGATCTCGCCCAGGCCATCCTAACCAGCCCACTCAACCAAATAAGGGCATGTTGGCCTGTTGGAACCAGGCTTGAGCTGCCTAGGCTAGGATTGCTGGCTGGGCTCCACGAGCCCAACAAACAAATAGACTCTACATCTATAATTCAACAAAACTAATTTGATGATATAGATGCATTTTATATGGAAAGTTGGGCCAAAATTGTAGCGGTTAGGCTTATTTGTACCAAAGAAGTGAAGGGGGTATAATATTGAGGCAGCCAACTTCTGCAATTCGATTGAAGTGGAGATGTGAAAAAAATGGGTGTGGCTAGCGCATAGATGTCCAGACGGAGGCGCGCATCCGGACGCCAGTGCAGCCCACCTTTGTCCACCTCGCACGTGCACCCCGCCCTCGATGTTGTGCCCGCTGATGGCGGCGCAGCCTATCCCCGTCCGCCTTGCCCCCGTGTTCATCAAGAAGCAGAACATGATCTCCTAATATTGTGACTAGGCCAATCAATAAGGGGGTGTTTATTTGTATTTTATCTTAAAAAATTCTGAGTTTTGGTCCATCATTTTGCATAATAGAATTAAACACTATACAATTTTTTTTGGTAAAATAGTTGTTATTCTCCATTTTAGATTTTGGCCTTAAGAGGCCAAAAAACCAAAAGAGCCTCAAGAGGCCATAATGAGAGCAATAGATTCTACATTTTGGTTGAAACTAAATATAACTTTGAAAATTTTAACATTTTGTCCTTCATCATTTTAAAGTAGTTGACATTTTATATTTTGCATTCCCCATGAAGAACTGAACAAGCCGCACCTTCTCTGAAGTTTGGATTCTCTCGCTCAAGGTCGTTGGGCTGCTATACAACCCATTGTCTGATTGCACGAAAAAAAAAATAATTAAAGCTCCTCTTTTTCTCGCACGCTAAACGAGTCCGAATGCATGCAATATTCGCACACTCGACTCTCTAGTCTCTACCTGGGCCCGGACCGTCGCCCGCCGGGCACAGGGCAGCAGGATATATAACAATCCAACGCCTCCATCCATGCATGAATATTAATCCATCCGTCCGTCTGTCCTAGGGTTCTGGCTGTTCTCCACCGGCGCTGCTGGCCGCTCACGAAGCCATGGAGCGCTCCTGACCTTCACCATCGACACTGGCATGACGCAGTGCGCAGATGGCTCTTAATTTGCTCTGGAATCTTCAGCCTCCATCCCCATCCGGGCAGCGCCACATGCAAGAACAGGCAGAAGAAGTACAAGAAGCAGAGTTTCTCGACGACGACCTAAGGCCCTTATTTAGTTCACCCCGAAATCTAAAAACTTTTTAAGATTCCTCATCACATCGAATCTTAGGACATATGCATGAAGCATTATATATAGATGAAAACAAAAACTAATTACCAGTTTGTCTGTAAATCGCGAGATGAATCTTTTAAGCCTAGTTAGTCTATGATTGGATAATATTTGCCACAAACAAACGAAAGTGCTACAGTACCGAATTCCGAAATCTTTTCAGAACTAAACAAACAAGGCCTAAGCATAGGCGGCGAGGAGATCTCTCCTCAGAGCAAGATTTGTTTTTGTTATTAGCTGGTGTCCGACGAGGAGCGCATAGCGGCGGTGGCGCGAGGAAGGCACCGTCTTCGTCCCCGCGACCGGCGCGCGTGGCGGTCTCCGGCCTGGAGAAGCAAGCCTTTCACGCAGTGTTTTAAATAGGGGATTAAGGTGTTTAACGGTATATGTTTAAAATAGTTAATAGCGGAGCTAAATCAGACTATAGCAAGATATAACGACTAAATTATATATAAACACAAATAACGACATCATGCCTCGAAAGGCTATAGCGGGCTATATAACGACAGAACAGATTTAAAACTAACACGCCATGGCGCGCGGAAGGGTGTGCGGCGGCGTCACAGGCCGGGTGCGCAATCTGCTTGGAAAACTTCGAGGACAGCGAGCAGGTCACCGTCATGCCGTCCTGCCGCGGGCACGAGTTCCATCCGGACTGCACCACAAAGTGGTTGGGGAAGAGCAATACGTGCCGTCTCTCTCTCTGCCGCCACGCTTTGCCACAGACGACGTCATGGACGATAATGGCCTGTAAATCCTTATCCAAGGCGGCTTTGCATTATTCATTTCGTGCTCATATTATTTTAACTTGAGAATAAATTGATTGTTTAAGGCTCAAAATAAATTCAAATGAAAAAGTTATCAACTACAAATTTTTATAATTTTTCAAGATCTACAAATTTTATTTTGGCAATTTCTCCATCCGAGGTCGTTTACAAAATTTAAATTTCAATTTTGAGAAATTTTATTGTAGTTTCCTTAACAAGCTGATTTCAAATTAAAAAGTTTTCTACTGCAAAGTTACATAACTTTTTGAGATCTACAACTTTCGTTTTTGCTTTTTCTCCATCCTAGGCCATTGAAAAATTTCAAATTTCAAAATTTTAAAAATTCAAACATAGTTTTAGTATATAAGACGATTTTAAATGAAAAGGTTGTCTTTTACAAAGTTTCATACTCTTTGAGATTTACAACTTTCATTTTAGTAGTTTCTCCATCCGAGGTCGTTTATAAAATTTAAGTTTAAAATTTGAAAAATTCAAAGATAGTTTCCCTTGACAAGATGATTTCAAATGAAAAAGTTATCAACTGTAAAACTTTCCAAGATCTACAAATTTTTATTTTGGTCATTTATTCATCATCCGACATGGTGGTAGTAACATAACCAGAGAGATGACCAAAACTAAAGTTGTAGATTTTGATGAGTTCTACAACTTTATGGTTCATGACTTTTTCAGCTAAAATCATTTAGTATTCCAAAATAATATTTAAATTTATTATTTTTTGAAATTCAAATATATAAAACAAAGTCACATGAAAAGATGGATAAAATAATAGCTGTAAGAACACAACAATCTGATAGAGAATAATTTTTGAAGTTTTTAGAAAAAAAATAATTAAATCTGAAGTTAGCACGAGGGAGAAAAACAAGTTACAAGTTTTAGTGATATATTAAAAAAGAAATCAGAGTTCTTCAATAATTTCAAATTTTAATTTTAAATAGTATTTTTAAGCAGTATATGATTTCAAATCAAAAAAGTTGTAAACATTAAAGTTTCATATTTTTTCGAGATCTATAACTTTTATTTTGATTATTATTCCATCCATGGTCATTTAGAAAAAATCTGATTATAGTGCCTAACTTTTATTATTCGATATCTATTTGTAGGGGCCGCTGGATATCGAGTCATTCCTACAAATTAAGCCATTTGCAGAGATGATTGGTAACACCAGCAGCCCTACAAATAGATTTGTAGCGGCAGCTGGTTTGATCATAATTTGTATAGTAGGGGCGCCGCCTCTAAAAAGAGAGGGCGTTGCTAAAAAATCCTTTTTGTATTAGTGGAAGTACTGAGATAGCAATAATTATTTTTTAATAAAGTGGAGAAGTTTCTGGAATACCCAAATCATTTTTTACTAGTTTTGGTCAGTTGCTACGGGTTCTCAAATTCACACCATCCTATATTTTCCTAGCTAATACATATATGAAAGAAATGTCTTATGTGCACTATGTTTTCAATCCGAGTACATGCAAAAGTAATCAGAACACTTTGTATGGTCAAACGTCTTGCAAGAATAGCTTGTAGTTTACTTCAATGATTGTCCACCATCAATCCTTAAGTTGTGTTTAGTTTGCGGTGGAGACATGATCGATATGACCTTTGTGAATTGCAACACCTTTTAGATCCTCATCAAACTAATATAATACAATATATGGGGCAATCACTACACCACAACCCTTAATAGCTATTGAACCTAGCATTTTCAAACTTTAGAGAGAGCCATTGGGCGCACGCACCTGACGTGTCTGGTGTGGCATCTGGTGCACCTGTAGTCAGCCACCTTGTGCATAACAGTTGTATTCTTTGGTTGATCTATAAATAGACCTTGTGTAGCGCTTGTTTGCTTGCTTGTGTAGCTAGTAGATTAGCTTTGTGTAACTAGTTGTAATTAGTTTTCTTGCTTGCTCTCTAGTCTAGAATTAGTTGCCAGATTGTTTGTTTGTGTGGAGGAAGCTTGCTTGTGGTGCTTTGGAGCTAGAGCAATACTTGCTAACCATCGTCTTATTTGCTAATTAATTTTGCTCTAGTGCCCTTGCAAGAAATTTTTATAGGCTATTCACCACCCTCTAGCCAGTTAGATATATCCTATCACTTGCCCAAAATTGTTGAAGCTGATTTTCATGAGCTTTCTGGTGGTTGATTTGTTTTGTGATATCAGCGCTGAGCTCCTTTAGTATGGAAATGGGACTTTTAATGTGTCAATGGAGATATACATAAAGAGACAAGTATCACATAACATGTACTGTTCAATACCAACTTCTTAGTAGTTAAATTAAACATTGGGTACAATTGCCCCCAGATGTTTTTTAATTTCATCTTTGGTATGATCATCACATATTGTTTGTTTTTATGGTTTATTATAATCTAGTAGGAGGCCAATAACTATATAGCATATTCTTGCATGTTAGTTCTGCCCCTGCACGTCTTTAATTTGCAGATCTATTGCTAAAACAGTCCACAAGATTTTTCATGTATCATTATAAATGCTAGGGTTATACAGATGACCATCTGTTTCGTGCTATTTCCATCAGAATGCTGTTGGCGCCGGGTGCCGGAATGGCTGCCCCGATGGCAATCTATGATGGCCGGCGATCTCTCACAACTCGCTCTGCGCACGACGTCGCCCATGAACACACACACAACGAGAGAGATGTTTTCACCGCTCGCGGCCCCTTACGAGTTTCTTTCTGGCTAATATTCGTTGCACACGGTCTACTATCCGAGATCCCCGCCATGCCCGCCAACGCTGCGCCGTGCCCGCCTTATGCACGGGAACGTTCCTTTTTGTATGGCGTGGCGAGATGACCGCTAAGCCGCACCGTGAACGCAGCAAGGTTCTGGCGTTTACAACTGAACATAATGCATGCAGCAAACAAATAGCTAAGCTAAACAACTTGCTAAACATGGAATGTAAACATGATGTGCAGCTATGCCTATTCACTACCGGAATCTAGCTCTTTGCCGAGTGTGTAGTAGTTTGCCGAGTGTTTTTTTTGGGCACTCGGCAAAGAGCTTCTTTGCCGAGTGCTAAAAATAAAACACTCGGCAAAGAAAAACACTCGGCAAAGAGGGTTCTTTGCCGAGTGTTTTTTTGACACTCGGCAAATAACCCTCTTTGCCGAGTGTTTTTTTGACACTCGGCAAAGACCATCTTTGTCGAGTGACAAAAAAAAACACGTGGCAAAGAAAATTTTAAATCAAAATTTGAAGCCTTAAACAAATTCAAATCAAAAAGTTTTGAACTACAAAGTGGTATAACTTCTCAAGATCTACAATCTTTATTTTGGCCATTTCTTCATTTGGCAAAGTGAAAATAAATTTGTTCACAAATTTTACATCTCTCTTATAGTTCCTAGAACTACAAAAGACATATATAAGATTTGTGAAAAATATTAGAATTACCGTGTCAGATGAGCAAATGATCAAACAACCAAAATAAACTTTATAGATTTTGACAAGTTATGAAATTTTATGGTTGACAATTTTTTCATTTGAGTTTATCTTGTCATTCAAAACTGCGTCTTTATTTGAAAACTTTTAAATTTGATTTTTTGAAATTACCTCGGATGAAAAAATTGACTAAATAAACTTTGTAGGTCTCGAAAAGTTATGAAACCTTGTAGATAACTTTTTGATTTGAAACCATGTTGTCATGCAAAAACTACATTTAAATTTCTCAAATTTGAAATTCAAATTTTATAAATGGCCTCAGATGGAGAGACTTCCTAAATAAAAATTATAGATCTCAAAAAGTTATGAAACTTTACTAGTTGATTACTTTTTAATTTGAAATCGTTTAGAGGCTCAAATAATCAATTTACATGTAATTTAGTATGATATATGAAAAATCAAAACAGAATATAATCACAAATGATCGTTTAGTGCAGTGGTAAAAGAGTGAGGTGCTTGAGCTTGAGCTCGCATGTTCGAATCCTGCTGCTGGCGCATATGCGAATTTTGTGGAAAACTGCTAAAAAAGGTGGAGGGTGCAGTGGCCGATGCTGGCTGATGGCTGCCCTCCCGCTAAAAAATTTTTTTCGGATTTTTTTTATTTTTATCTTTGCCGAGTGCCCGATAAAAAACACTCGGCAAAGACCCCTTTGCCGGCCAGAATTTTACCGTGTGCTCTTTGCCGAGTGTGGCACTCGGCAAAGGCTTTGCTGAGTGTATTTAGGCCTTTGCCTAGTGCTAGAGACACTCGGCAAGGAGTCTGTCTTCCGTAGTGATTTACATAATGAGATAAGACATGCACAAGATTAAAATCAACATTTCACCCCCTAATCCCGCTACACCTTGGTTACTCCCAGCTGTTGCCTCAGTTCTGCAAACCTCATACGACCAAGTGCCTTGGTCAGTATATTTGCCAACTCATCAGTGGTGCGCACATGGTCGATCTCCACTTCTCCTTTTTCAACACAATCACGGATGAAATGGAACCGAGTGTCTATGTGCTTACTTCTGTCATGGTGAACTGGGTTCTTGCTCAATGCAATTGCTGACTTGTTATCCACTAGAAGCCTCACCCTCGGTGTCTGAATTCCCAGCAGCTCTCCCAGAAGTCTATTGAGCCATATACCTTGGCATGCTGCACATGATGATAGGGCCACTACCCTTTGCTTCTGAGATGTCCATGTAACTAAGCTTGAACCCAACAGGAACACTGATCCACTAGTACTCTTCCTGTCATCAATGTCACCGGTCAAATCACTGTCACTGTAGCCAGTAAGGACTGTGTTACTTGTGTTCAATTTCTTATATACGCAGCCATAGCCAACAGTACCAGCCAGGTACCTGAGAATCTGCTTCACAACAGCCCAATGGCTTGCTTTTGGTAGGCAATATCTGGCCTGGTATTGACTAAGTATCTTAGGCTCCCAATGACACTTCTATACTTTGTTTTATCAACAGGTGGTGTCTTGTAATTCTTGCTGAGCTTCAGTCTGTTCTCCATAGGAACATGACAGGGATTACAACCTTTCATACCTGCCTGCTCCAGGATCTTCAGAGTATAGGAGCTCTGACACAACATAATCATCCCTCTCTCCTGTGTCACCTGAATACCCAGATAATAGCTCAATAAGCCCAGATCACTCATACTAAAACTCTTCATCATCTCCTGCTTAAAAGCATCAATATTTGCTCTGTTTGGACCAGTGATTATCAGGTCGTCTACATATACACCCACCAGCAAGCACCCATCACTGTGTGACCTCCTGTATACTGCATGCTCTAGTGGGTTTCTATCAAAACCAAGCTTGATCAATTCACTGTCCAGCCTTGCATTCCAAGCTCTTGGAGCCTGACGCAATCCATAGAAAGCTTTCTTGAGTTTCAGTACTTTGCCACTGCCTCCCTCAACAACAAATCCAGGAGGTTGCTGAACATATACCTCCTCCACCAAATCACCATTCAGAAACGCCGACTTCACATCCATGTGATGCACTTGCCATCCTTTCTGTGCAGCTAAAGCAATTAGCAGTCTGACTGTTTCAATCCTTGCCACTGGGGCAAATACTTCATCAAAGTCCACCCCCTCACGCTGTGCATACCCTTTAGCAACCAGCCATGCTTTGTACTTAATGATGTTGCCATCGGGATCTTTCTTTACTTTGAAAACCCATTTAAGCCCAATTGCTCGGTGTCCTGCAGGTAAAGCTGACAGCTCCTAGGTTTTGTTTGCCTGAATTGAACTCATCTCAGCTGCCATGGCTTCTCTCCAACACTTCTCAGACAAGGCCTTCTCCACACTCCTAGGTTCTTCTGTAGCAAAGAAACACATACCACTATACTCGAAGTCATGGACTTCATCAGATGTACCACAGATATTCTCAAGTGTTCTAAACCTCCTCGGCACACCTTCTGAATCCACTGTATTTCTAGTTTGTGGTGTTGCAAACTCTACTCCTTGTGTAGGACTCCCAGGTGGTGTGAGTTGTTCTAGACCAGCATCAGTGTTATCATCAATTTGCCATGCTCCCTGGACTAGGGATCCTTCATCTGCTGCTACTGCTTCTTCACTCCCTGCATCTTCTTCAGTTACTGTTCCCTGTCCGGCAACAGTATAGTATTCCACATCAAACACAGATGCCACTGGATCAGCTCGAGCATCTTGCTTCCACTGCCATGCTCGACCCTCCTCAAATATGACATCACGAGATATGTGCAATTTCTTGGCCACATGGTCATAGACTCTATAGCCCTTTGTCCCTGTCTCATAGCCTAAGAACACCATTGGTGTTGATCTGTCTGACAACTTGTTCACACCAGGCCCTGCCCTTGACATGCACAACACATCCAAATGTGCAAAGATAATGAACCTTGGGCTTCTTGTTGTACCATGCCTCATATGGGGTTCTGCCTTGCAGACTTCTTGTTGGAGCTCGGTTCAGTAAGAATACTGCAGTTGACACTGCCTCACCCCAAAACTCTCGTGGAATATTCTTGCTCTTCAGTAAGCATCTAGCCATTTCTACCACAGTACGATTTCTCCTCTCAACCACACCATTTTGCTGTGGTGTATATGGGGTTGTAGTGAAGTGCTTGACTCCATGCTCATCTCAGTACTCCTTGAACTCAATGGAGTTGAACTCCCCTCCTCGGTCACTACGAAAAGCATGCAGTTTGCTGCCACTTTTAGTTTCAGCCATCGCCTTCACCTTCTTGAAACTACTGAAAGCCTCATCTTTTGTTGCCAAGAGCTATACCCACATATATCGGCTGTAATAATCAACAATCAACAGAAAATAACTCTTGCCTACTGGTGTTTTTGGCCTGATCTGTCCACATAGATCTGCATGCACCAGATCAAGTTGCTTGTCAGCCCTGAATTTTGCCACTTGTAGGAATGGCTGACGGTGTTGCTACCCAAGTGCACATCCATCACTGAATTCTTCTACCCTTTCAATCATGGGCATGCCATCTACCATTTCTTTCAGCCCAAGCTCCTTGAGTGCTCGGAAGTTCAGATGACCATAACGCCCATGCCACAACCAAGCTACATCATCAGTCTTTGCCACCATACACACAGGTGCAGCAAGCCTTGTTTTCAACAAATACAGACGGTTTTTAACCCTTGGTGCTCGTGCCAGAAGTGACCTCTCGACATCAAACACATCACAGTAACCATCCTCAATCACAACCTTGCAACCCCCTTCTTCTAATTGACCAATACTAATGATGTTACTCTTTAGCTTAGGAATGAAATATACTTCTGTGAGTACCTTGTGCCCTTCTTTGGCCTGAAGCATGACCGAGCCCATGTCTTCAATCTCAACGAGTGACCCGTCGCCGAAGCGCACCGTGTCGCCCACCGACGTGTCCAGCAATGCGAGAGCTTCACGCTGCCTTATCATGTGGTTGTTGGCCCCTGTATCGAGGACTCACACATCTTCATCTGCATCGCCATCAGCGGGATGCACCTTCTTCTCGTTCAGGTGTACGACCTGACGAGTGGTCTTCAACGAGGGAGGCTTGACGTCGCGTGACGCGACGTGCACGGCGTTCACCGTCGCCAACAGCAGCGATGCCTGCATGGCGTCGGCTTCAACATGATGTGCCTCCTCTTTGCACTCCTTCTTGGTCTTCTTGCAGTCCTCTGCCCAGTGGCCATAGATGCCATAGTTCCTACACCGCCCTTTCCTCCTTGGGGTGCCCATCGTGGTCAGCTTGACAACGGGCTCCTTCTTCTCGCCGTGGTCCGCGCGCCCGCCGCTGCCGCCGCATTTCGCCTTCCACGCCTTCTTCTCACCCCCGCTTGATGGAGAGGACTCCGGGATCAGGCGATGACGGTTCCTCGACACCTAGTACTCCTCCGTCATTAGGAGTTTCTCGGTCTTGTCGGTAATGGAGTTGATCTCCATTCGGTCCTCCGCCATCCTCAGCCTCCCCACCAGCTCCTCAAGGTTCAGCGTCTTCAGATCAAGCATAGTCTCGATCAAACATGCGATTTGACCAAACCGCTTGGGCAGCACACGCAACATCTTCCTGACGACCTTGGACTCGCTGATCTCCTCGCCTAACGTGCGCAGATCTGCAGCTAGTGCGTTGATCCGCATGGCGAACACGTCGACATCCTCCCCGTCCTTGAACTTTATGTTCTCGAACTCCTCGAGCAGACGCTGCGCATTGGCTTCCTTCACGCGCTCAGCATCGACGCACATGCTTTTCACCGCCACCCACGCCTCCTTGACCGTCTTCTTCGCCCCCAACATCTGCCACATCTCCTGTGGCACGAAAACAGCAGCGCCGCCATGGCCTACCGATCCCGGGATCTCTTCATGCCTTCGCCGCGAGGCTCCACCACATCCCAAATCTCCAGGGTCTCGTAGTTGCATTGCATCAACATTGCCCACTCCGTGTAGTTAGATCTTGTGAGCATCGGCCACATGAAGGAACTCTCCTTGATCCGCTCGCCGGTGCCCGGCTCGCTCGGAGATGCTCCGCCAGTCATCTTCCGCAGATCGACTGAGCAAACTCTCTTCGGCCAAGGGGGATGGTTCCACCCGGTGTCCTCCACCGCAGCGAACTTCTACCTCCCTCTGATCACCTCCTACGGCTCCGATACCAAATGTTGGCATCGGGTGCCGGAATGGCTGCCCCGATTGCGATCTACGACGGCCGGCGATCTCTCACAACTCGCTCTGCGCACGACGTCACCCACGAACACACACACAACGAGAGAGATGTTTTCACCGCAATTTGCGGCCCCTTACGAGTTTCTTTCTGGCTAATATTCGTTGCACATGGTCTACGATCTGAGATCCTCGCCACACCCGCCCACGCTGTGCCGTGCCCGCCTTATGCGCGGGAACGTTCCTTTTTGCGTGGCGTGGCGAGATGACCGCTAAGCCGCACCGTGAACGCAGCACGGTTCTGGCGTTTACAACTGAACAATGCATGCAGCAAACAAATAGCTAAGCTAAACAACTTGCTAAACTTGGAATGTAAACATGATGTGCAGCTATGCCTATTTACATAATGAGATAAGACATGCACGGGACTAAAATCAACAAATGCCACACGTAGGTAGTTGTACATCACAACAAGCTAAGAAAGAATAAAATTTGCCATAGAAGTCCACCCATTATACTTGTTTGTCATAAACCAGACATGAAACATTGTTGCCAAGGAAAGCAAACTTTTTAGTAGAGTATGCATAGAGCATACCAGAAGGAGATAAAACTAGTACTCAGCAACACCAGCACAAAGAGTTACATGTCATCTGATTATTGTGCCCTGAATAGAACAAGTTACCAAATGTATCTTCCAACTAGGATTACAAAAAGCCAGGCGGGCCGTCCTCATTTGAATAACGGAAAATTCCTCCAACATTGGGTCTTCTTAAATAATCTGCATATGCTGTAAATGGATTGAATCAGAGAGAATGCTACTGGAAAAGCATATCAAATTGTTTATAAGGAGAATTTGTGAATAAGGTAGATGTAAAACTTGAGAACTCCAAAAGATTCCCACTGGAATCTATAAAACTATGGACACTTAACCACTAGTATAATTTTTATGCTCAAATGGCATTTATGTAAGAAGATAAAATACCAACAACAGTTAGGTTAAAGTTTTTTTATTTCTTCCACTAAAATATGTATTATAGATATTATTAACATACAAATTAGTGGTGGAAAACATGGGATATAAATAGTTTTTTTTTTGCGATGGCTATAAATAGGTTTGTGACAACCTTTGGTTTGCTCATCCTTCCTCATGAAGTTATCTGCACATATTCAATGTGTCATTTTCAAAATACCATTTTGATATTTGGTTCCACCTATATCTAATCATCATACTGCTGGGGTTCACATGAGAATGGTTTGCTTCCTCCATGCGAAATTTGGTATGGTGATTTCAGTTAGGGCTTCCTCCCAATAAGACAAGTAAAATCTGGTCTCAGATATTTGGTGGATGTCTGAGGGAGAAAATAGGCATATTTCTTTACTGCTAGTCTGCTACACGAAAGCAGTCAGCTTATTTGCTGCTATCTTGGTGCACCATATATTTACAGTACTACCGTTTGAACTACGATAGAGTACCGATGCATCGGCAGCTTTTTAACATGAAGCTAAAGAATAATTGTTAGAAATAAACCTGTTGGCCTTTTAGGAGGATCATTGTTTGCAGGCAGTAACATGGTTCTTTTGGTTGAACGCCTTGAACCTGCACATGATGAAATGATGATTCACTGACATCTTTTTGCTATATAAACAAAGTTCAAATAATACTTAATTAATACAGCAATGTAAATTTTAACTCTTTTTGCTATATGAACAAAGTTCAAATAATACTTAATTAATACAGCAATGTAAAGTTTAACTCAACCTTGGCATTATTGACTTTACTGCTATGCTATAAAAGATCAAAAATAGTTCAAATTAATGTAGCGCCCGACCCCACCCACACACATTCCACACAGGCTAGTGTATAATAACAACCATGTTCAGTAACTAACAACTGTTTCAAAATTACCAGAACTCTGTCCACTAGGATCATCAGCCAATTTCTGCAGGAAATGAGAACATAAAATGATTACATGAGGATCAAGATATCGATATAGTACTGGGTACAAATGATTTAAATAGGTTTACAAATGTGGATATAGACACCTTCTGCAGAAGCCCTTTCCCTTTAACTTCTCCAGTGTCTAGAAAGTGTTGAACTTCTTTCTTGGAGCGGAAGGTATGTGCATAATCCCTGTGAGTGTAATACTGGATAAAGGAAAAAAATAATCCATTTAGATAAGGTAATCCATTTAACATATGTATATCAAGCGCAACATATAGTGAGCTCATATCAATTCTTGTGACCCCTAAAAAATGGACTGTCATTGCTAGGTCAATTAAATAAAAAATAATTAGTAGGTGAATCATGAATATTATGTTATTAAAGTACCATATAACTAAACAAATCGTGAAACTAAATTATCATTTATTCGATCACACCAGCGTTGAGGAAATAATTATTTACAAGCACAACATAACATTGTACGTATAGAATCCCAATGAAAGCGCCCCCTTAATCATTTACTTAAATGGAAGCATACTCGGTAATAGAAGAGAAGGGAACAATTGTGGAATAGAATATCGACAACCCATAACAACAGAGATTTCATAAATAACTAAAACTGATGGCCCATAAATATGATGGATTGATTTCAATTGTGATGATGTCAATACTAAAGTGCATGAGGACTTTTAGTTATCTATTACCTATTACCTATTATCTATTATTTCTATATACCCACTAGCTAACTGCAGTTACTTCCTCTAAAGCTGAACTCTCAAACCTCGATGTCACTCCAATTTCTCATTGTCTGATCCAAAGGAAACTATAATTTCTAGCCATTCATTCATCGCTAGCTTTGCCTTGCCTCTGGCTTTCCCGCTCCCCTTTCCCACCCACCAATCTAACGTAGCACTATCCTCATCAAGCCGAATCCTCTCCAGCCCACAGAATTCAACTATAGGCGTATTGATTCCAAATTAGATCCCAAACACAAGTGCAAGAAATATGGATACTAATGCAGCCTTCCTTCCTCCACTCATATATGGCATGCATATATCTTAATGGCTTCATGCCTCTATTCCTTTCCCACCACACCATCTAGAGCCTTCCTCTGCCCATACTTTGTTTATTTGGGATGGTTCTGTGCATTTGCTATGCTTTTATTCATTCCTCATGCATAGTTTGCACAACTACTGATTCAAGTTGAATATGTTACAAATAATAAATCATAAAACCAGCACCATTACTATCCTTTATATCTCTTATTTTGTTTCACCTTTTTAATGAATGAGGATGCATATAAGTTTCTCTCCCTCCATCCTACAATTTCCCATTCTCCTCATCGTCACAAAAAACCATGGAACATCACCAAAGAAAACAAACAGGCCAGTTCTCCGATCCTTTGGTGCCAACATACAACATACTACTTCCTTCTTAAGCAAATATTGTTATCATATTATATTTTTTTTTATCTTGTTACATCCATATCATCTTTGCTAACAACAATGGTAACACTTCAACTCCAGTATAGTTCCAAAAACCTCTTATCATCAGTTGCATCACTGTTCCATCAGTTGGCCCAAGGAGGTATATATACAACAGATACATGGATGAAATGCATGAACTCAAGGATACTACAAATTCGAAGGTTTTGTAACCCTCACAACAAACTCTCAGGGTGAAGACAGCAACAAAACTGCCACCTGATCATCACATTACCACAGTCATCATCTGCATCAAAACGGGAGAAGAGGACTTGACCTAAAACTTTAATAAAAATACCTCTTTTATTTTTAATACATAACTTCCATTTAGAAAAAAATCTTTCTACAACTAACATCATTTCTATGTACAGTACAAAGTGCTTCCATTCATCTTAATTTTCTCCTTTCCATCACTCAACCTCCAATTAAATTGCACTAATCCACTCAGGCTAGGATTGGATACTATTTTAAAGTTCACCTCTTTCATCCTAAGCTTTTCCAAAATTGGTTTTCTCAAACTCTCACAACACCACATAGGGTATTCACCTAATTTGTATAAATTATTAATCAAAACAGTTTGGCACAAAATGAAGCAGACACCTTAGGGAAACATGTTATGCAACTGTCAGCATGTGGTACATATTGGAGGAGAAAGGGACTGCGAGTCTATAACAAAGAATGGTCGTCCACCCAACAGTTACACTAAGAAAAATTACCAGTGGCCAAGCAGTTTACTCTTTTGATATATTAATGCTTTACATTCTACTACACTAGTGAAGAGGACCACTAAAAGCCTTGAGACATAGGGAAATCAGTCTAATCAGTACAGGAAATCCCCTTCTTTGAATAAAGACTTCCAGAGTGACTGGTGTTCATTATTGCTACATCATAATAAACAAACCTTCAACATGACAGTCACTCTAGAAGTCTTTATTCGAAACCATTTATAATTTTAATAGTTGGAAGCGAACATGACTTGCATTAATGCATGTAGTAGTGCAGGGAATGATATTTTTATAAGGTACTCATGTTCTCATTTTGCAGAGAAGAGTCGTCCAACTTTGTCTTCACATGTCTATTGAAAAAAATGCATTGTGCGCTATCATCCATTCACAAGGTGAAACCTTTAGTATCAAATTAATTCCACTTTACTACAAAGCTTACAAAGAAACAAGGTGAAACCTTTGTGAAAAATATTACCATGATTCACCAAATTTTAGTAAACATGGTCCCTTTATTTGTATATGTATGTGTGTAACCATGAACGGAAGTAATAACACAAGAAATAGCTGCTGAGACTAGATAAGCTTCAAAACAACACATTCCAATAATTGGTAGATTATGCACTAAGAAAGTTTTGCAAACTGTTTACATATATAAATGAATGTAAAATAAATCCATCATCTAACTCGAACACTTTGATACAAGCAAAAAATCACTTCTATATATGTGTTCTCTGACATAAACTGAATAGTATCTAGACATGCATAAAAAATAATCATCTCGTTTGGTCATAAACATGGAAGATAAAATTTCACTGGAACATGGTTACCTCTATTTTTTAAACTTAAAAAACAACAATAGTACTGACCTTGTCCTTTCTTCCACTACCATCAGCACGAGCTATTTCCATGCACTTCCACCCTTCGAGATCAGCTATGTTTGACTTATAGTCATCGTTCAGCCATTTGGGGAGAGGCAGGTATTCCTTACGTTCCACGAGTGGGGGTAGATCAGTTGTCATCTTGATACAAAAGGTGAATTTATTGTTAATTTGTGCATGGAAAATTCATCATTCCAAGAATCAGTGATAGATAGAATTGAAGATGCAGTCTTATTGAGTAGATAACCATGCAATGGAAACTAGCTAGAGAAACAAGATTAAATATGATAAAAACTAAATTCAGTTATAATTTGCAATAATGTATCTCATGAATACCCATTATATAATGAGCATGTCACTTAGTCAGAACACGAGATAGTTTCTACCGTGTGCACCTTTGCATTTATGGGCAGAATTTTTCCATCACCGTTCTCCCCGTCCATCTCAGTGTTTCTTGACATAATGTTGGCCGCCCTGTTTTTCTTTGTTGTAGGATTGTCTTTAAAACTCAGCCTTTTCCTTGTATTGTTATGGCCTCCTGGTAGCCAAGGATTAACAGATTTGCCCATGTCAGTCTACAGCATGTTTTTTTTTGCATGCTATTGAAGAAGATTAATGAAGAACCAGAATATAAATTGCAAACAAAAGTCTAGCCAACATCAATGAAGGACTGAAATAGGTGACCTAGGGGTTGAATGGGAGCCTGAAATATTTTTCTTCTCAAAGAATAAGAAAGCAGCCTATATGTCCCGAGACAACCCACAGGGGCGGATCTAGACTATTTTGGTGCTGTCACCTGACATCATCAATAAATTTCTAAAGTTTTTTTTGAGCTTAACAGGAGGGGTTGCCCCTTACTGAACTTTTATTAATTTAAAACTAGAAATTACAAAAGTCCAAGACTAATGTATTATTGGTCTAAGGGAAAACAAGAGCAATAACCATGATTTTGAACACCATTGACATGATCAAAGTTTCTTTGTCGGGGGTCTGCCTTTGAACCCACAAACCTCTCGAGTAGCGCTACCCAAGATCTTTTTGTCACAAAGGAACTACAGAGCCTAGGAAGTAAACCAAAAGGATGTGTAAGCATTCAGAAATGAACATGGAATGAGTTTCACATTCTTAAATACCCAACCAGACAAACTCCATAACCTTTTATCTGCTCCATTACTTCATAAGGATCAGTCCCATAAAGGATGTCATTGTGAAGGTAATCCCAAAGAATATTTACAAAAGATATTAGAGATTCACTATGAATTGAAGAATTTCTCTATTAAATCGTGGTTATATATATATATATATATATATATATATATATATATATATATATATATGAAAATATTTTTCTACACGTCCGTGTAGTTACTCTCATCTTCAATAAACCCACATTGTATATATTTCCAAGGACCTCATCATGGCATGAAGAAACCACTCAAGAAGAGCCCAAGAAGTCCAGCTAAATGATTTTCACGAAATCCACCAAAAGGTTCAAGAGAAATGAGGATTCTCGCAGGGAGTAACTTAGAAGGTAGGACCTGGGCTTGAAGCCATCATATGAACAACCAAGGGTACCAAAACACTCCAAAAACATTTCTACAACTCATGCAAAGTAGCAGATAAAAAATCACCAAAAATTGTCTCCGAAAATCTAAAAAACATAAATTTCAGATTTAAACAGGGGAACAAACTTGCACATGTTTGATACCTGGGTTACTACAAGATGTTGGATTGCAAGCTTCTCCTAGCCTAGTACAGATCTAGAATGTCACAATGATCAAGAATAAAGAGCCCCTTCCTAATTTGCTCCCTCCAACCCTAGACTTCTCTCACACACAAAATAACTGAGTCACACCTCCAAGGGAGGAACTTAGAAGGTAGGACCTGGGCTTCAAGCCATCATATGAACAAGTTCAAAGGGTACCAGAACACTCGAAAAACATTTCTACAACTCATCCCGTGTAGCAGATAAAAGATCCCCAAAAACTGGCTCGAAAATCTAAAAAAGAAAAAAGTTCAGATTTAAACAGAGCGGAACAAATTGCACAAGTTTGATAGCAGGGTTACCTCAAGTTTTTTTTTGTTACAAGCTTCTCTTCTAGTCTTATACAGATCTAGAATGTCAAAATGCTCAAGAACAAAGAGCCCTTCCTCCTTCTTCACTCACACACAATATAAGAGAGACACCTCCAAGGGAAGAACTTAGAAGATAGGGCTTCAAGCCATCACATGAACAAGTTTCAAGGGTACCAAAACAGTCCAAAAACATTTTTACAACTCATCCCAAACAGCAGAGAAAAAATCCCCATAAATTGGCTCCGAAAATCTTAAAAAAAGATAAATTTCAGATTTAAACAGAGGGGACACAAACTTGCACAAGATTGATACCAGGATTACCTCAAGATGTTCGATTACAAGATTCTCCTAGTCTAATATAGATCTAGAATGCCCTCAAGAAGAAAGAGCCCTTCCTCCTTTCTCCCTCTAACCCTAGACTTCTCTCACACACAAAATAAGCAAGACACCACCATGGGAGGAAGATAGGACCTGGGCTTCAAGCTGTCACATGAACAAGTTCCAAGGATACACAAACAATCCAAAAACATTTTTACAACACATCCCATGCAGTCCATAAAATTTGGCTCCGAAATCTTAAGACAATAAATTTCAGAAAATAAACAGAAGGGAACAAACTTGCACAAGATTTACCTCAAGATGTTCGATTAAGAACTTCTCCTAGTTTAACATAGATCTAGAATGTCAAGTTGCTCATGAACAAAGAGTCACTCCTCCCTTTCTACCTCTAATCCGAGGAGACCTCCAAGGGATGTTTGTTTCAACTAGCCTTCTCCACTATATATATATTTATGAACTTCAGTATTTCCAAATTTGTCCTTACATAAAACACTCAACCTAAATACCCCTAGGGGTAGAAAGGCCAATTTTTTGTCGATTCATCGGGTGGACCTGGTTTGCTTAAAAAGTTAACTGTGTGAGCTAGCTCTGAGCTATCCATACTATGCAAGTATAACATTTATGGTAGCTATTATTGGAGTAAGTTAACTTCATCCAAGCTTATGCATTACAGTTACTGCATTGTATTATTACTTAACTTAAGTGTGAGTTTTCCTAATTAGCTGTAGGTTGCACAACAATGTGGTACGGTGATCCAGCTAGCATGCTATTTTGAATTTTGATTTTACAAGAACAAAATCCCAAGTACTTTACATGAGAAAGCAAGGTTCTTTTTCATCCCTCTATATCACATATTTCAATTATTTAGATATCTGGGGTCCCTAAAATAAATTATTCACAATTATGGGAATGTTAGCAAGGAATAAAGTGTGTGCAAGATCAATCGAACGATAGCATGCTGATTGGACAACATTTTGTCTTTAGTATTACATTTTTAGTTAGTTTTATTTTAATATTTATGAAAGGTAGGGAGTGAGGATGCTCAAACTAGACTTGAAGTTGTGCGTGATCTTTTGTGCATCATTTTGGGGGAAGTTATTTTAAATGCTCGTGTAGATCTTCTTCCCCTCAATGTTTTTGTCGCTTCATCGGATGGACCCGGTGTCTTCACAACTTAGTTTCGCAATTGATGCAAACTTCGCAATGATGCCACACGTCCTTGAACTTTTATGGTGAAGCAAACGTACCATATTCCTCTCAGCACTACCATCTTCCTCTTCTCTAGAAACAAGCATACCAGAATTCATTTCCGCTAGTTGGTATATTGGTGACATTTGGGTTTAGAAAACTTTCATTGACTGTTTGATCTTTGTCTTGTGAACTATCACTTGGATTTAGGGAGTACAAGTACATACCCATAATCTTTTTTTGAAGGGCAGCAAAAGATTCTGCCATATTTTTATTAGATGGGAAAAACAAAAACAAAAACAAACAAAATTACAAAAGAAGAATGCCGACTCTACTCTTGCCTACACCTTTGAACACAAGGCCAAGAGAACCCAACTCTGAACACTGCCTAGTAAACGCAACACTGCGGATCCCCTTTGCAGGATAACAGCAAAAAGAACACCTGAAATACAAACTACTCACACCTAGATGCCACACAGGAAGACCAAACTCTATTACTGTGACTAAACCGTTTATGCATTAGATCTCGTGGCCAACTCTAGTATTGCTCGATCTCTTGCATAGAAATGCCACTTGTCTCATTTGCAGCGAGTTTTTCTGGAAAGTTCTACGATTTCTCTCCTTCCATATGTTCCACCAGTAATAGATAAAGATGCCATCAAAAACTTTCCTCTCCTTGCTTTCAATCTTTGAACGACATCTACGCCAATAGTTGTGGAGCGAACCTTCCATTCGCACAGTGTCAATGCTAGCGAGCCCAAAGCCACTGCTTCAGTGTCTCCCAGACTTGCTTTGAAAAAACACAATCTTTACATAAGTGCATTGGCGTTCTGGATCACTTCCACAGAGCTTGCATATTGGATCATGTGGCCATTGCTATTCATCAAATTGTTTGCAGTTAGAATCATTTTATGCAGCAAGATCCAAGCAAAAAATTTGCATTTTTGTTCCCCCTTAGCTTTCCATATCAGCGTCATTTTCAGTTTATTAAAAGTACCCTGAAATTGTATTGCATAGGCACTCTTGGTTGTGTGTATTCTTCATCCTCTGTCCATCGCCAAATGATGCTATCCTCTATATTTTCATCCAAATGAATTTGCTCGATGGCTTCCTAGAGTATCACATATTCTTGCAATTCCTTTACTGTATCTATTTAAGTGACATGAGCAATCCATTTATTTCCTTGCAATGCCTTGTACCGTCAGCCCACGATGATGTCCAGAACTTGGCCACCTTCCCATTGCCGATCTTCACCACTGTTGATGCTGCGAATAATTCTCTATCCCGGCTGTCATAGAGAAGGTCGAGTTTGTTCCACGCTCGCACCTTTGCTTCCATTGGAACCATAGCCAGCGCAGTCTTAGTGCTCTTGCAAAGTGTTCCAAATCCAAGATACCAAGCGCTCCTTTAATTTTTGGACGACAAGTCATTGGCCAATTGACAATAAAGTCTCCCCCATAGACTTTGTTCAGGGTTTCACCCCTCCAAAGGAAGCTCCATCCTAATCTGTCAATCCTCTTGATTAACCATTTTTGCTCTGGAAAAGCGGTTAGGTGATAGAGTGGCTGAGAAGATAGTACCATTTTTACTAAAGTCTCCCTCCCTGCAGTGGACAGAAATCTGCCCTTCCAGCCTGGCAATCTGGCTCCGATCATGTCTATGAGTGGCTGAACCTCAACCTTGCAGAGCTTCCTAATATGCAGCAGGAGGCCAAGATATTTCCTCAGGAAATTGCAAATTTTTCCGGGGATAGTTTTGGATCAATTGCCACCATGGCATTATTAGTCCTAATGGGGAAGAGTTCAGTCTTGGAGATCTATCGATTTTTAGTGCCGAGCATTCACCAAAAAAAGGTTAAGATCTTATATAAATACTCCAATTCTCTGCTGCTTGGATCTGCAAAAATCGCTGCGTTGGCCGCATACAATGAACACCTTAAATTTGCCGCTTTTAGAAGTACTGGGTTTAAAACTCCTCTCTGCACGGCTGCTTCGATGATGCGTTGCAGGGGATCAATGGCTAAGATGAATAAAAGTGGTGACAGTGGATCCCCCTATCTTAACCCTCATGCGTGTCTAATTTCTTTTGTTGGTAGGCCATTGACTAAGACCTTGGACGATGTCGTGCCCAAAAGTGCAGTGATCCAATCTCTCCATTTTCTACTAAAACTGAGATTTTCAAGAACCTCCAGTAGGAAGCTCCATCCTATGGAGTCAAAGGCCTTTGAGTTGTCTAATTTGATAAAGAAGGTCGGCTTCTTCTTTTTATGTAGGAGTTGGATGACCCTCTGTACATAGATGAAATTGTCGTGGATGCATCTTTTCTTAATAAAGGCATTTTGGGCATTGGAGACGAGTGAGTTCATGTGGGGTGCCAGTCTATTAGCTAAGATCTTTGTGATGATTTTGACAAATTTATTTATTAGGCTTATCGGCCTGTAGTCTGATACTGAACGCGCATCTTGGATTGTTGGCAGCAGCGCAATATTTGCCTCATTAATTAGGCCTAGTCTTGTTGTGCGATGGTTATAGAAACTCATGATCGCCTGGAGTATATCCCCCTTAATAATCATCCAGCATCTTTTGTAGAAGGATCCAATGAAACCATCTGGACTGGGCGCCTTTTCCACACACATGTAATCTGATTAAGGGATTTTTTCCATATCTCTCTTTCGAGGATCTTATATTTAGCTCAGTTCTCATTTACATGACACAGTTAAACAATTAATTTGGTAAATATTTAATTTGCTAAATTTAGTAGTCCAGAAAGAGATTACTTGAGTACCAACAATTAATTTGCTTAATTTGGTAAATATTTAATTGTCTTTTGGCCGATTACTTGAGTGTGGTATTATAGTTAGTCAAGCATCAGGTGAAGGCAAGGACAGATCATCAATACAGGCTGCAGATTTGTATAAGGTTGTAAAGCCCCTGTACTGGCCATACATGCGTATTTGCCTTTTCACAAGAATTTTGTCTAGGTCTGCAAAGCCTTTATTATGTGACCTTTTTTGGGGTCTGCACTCTGCAGCCGCTGGACCTTGGTTGTCCGTGGTTGTGCATCACATAGTAGTCGTGCATGCAAGATTTCCAGAGGAAGGCAAAGGAAAGCTAAATTCCAATGCGCTAGAAAAACCGTAAATATTTAATCCTTTCTGTTACGGAGAAGAAGAACAGAGCAGCCTCTCTAGCTGAATTGAACATACCCCTCTGATCTCACTCTCCACTGAGGCTGGCAGCAGCAGCAGGGAAGAAGATGAACACTAGACTTCACAGTTAACAACAGGCCAGGCCCTCGCTTGTTAACAGTTAACACGAGCACGAGCACTAGACTTAACTAACAACAGGCCAGACCCTCGCTTGTTAGAGTCCATGTCTGCGGAAAACCAAGACCAAACCAAGAGGAAGGGCTAGCTGTTAATAAGCGAGCCCCTGCAGTCAATCGGCACTCGGCAGCGTGGTCCAGGACCAGGAGACCCAAAAAAAAAGATGCGAGGTAGACCAGGAGAGTAGGAGACCCCCAAAAAAATATGCGATGTAGTAGTAGGAGGAAGAGAGACTCGGCCGACTTCTCACGCTCTGCCGCACGTGCGCTCGAGGCTTTCAGATCTGCTGGTATATGTGAGAGGAGAGCACTGAAATCAGGGAGGGAGGAGAAGAACAGTGACGGCGGCATGCGAAGGGAGCATTTCTTGGTCGGTCTCGTCTGCCTCTCTCTGAGAGTGAAGCACAAGATGGACCAAAAAAAACAGCAGGCTAGCCCCTTGCCCCTTGCTTGTTAGAGCCCGTGCCTTGCAGAAAACCAAGAACAAACCAAGAGCCAGGCCCTGCAGTCAGCCGGGCAGCCGGCAGCTGCGTGGTCCAGGACCAGGAAAAACCTAAAAAAAGAAAAGAAAAAAAGAGAGGAGGAAGAGAGACTCTCATCTCCTGGCTCCTCATGACTAATCCCACCACCTATCTCTCTCTATTCACGGATCTACTATAGAAGAAAACTAAGCACCTAGAGAAAATGACTGGAGTGGAGTTCATGCGTGCGTACCTTCTTTTACTCCGCTCCTAGAGGTTGGTCGCCTTGGAAGGCCTTTTGGCTTTCTTCTTCTTCTTGAGAAGGAGAAGGCTCTTCTTCTCTTTTTTTTTTGAGGGGAAGAGAAGGCTCTTCTTCTGTTATGAGATGGTGTTGTCTTGTGTGAAAAATCACTGCCCAAAGTGTGGTTTAAATAGTCTATGATATGGTGGTTTTCCTATATTTTATTTCCAGAATTCTAATTTTAGAAATAGGTCCCTAGGTTAATTCCACCTTGCTGGTAATTATTTTATAAGTTTTTGAAGAAAACAACTGTTCAACTGGAGAATTGTGGGAACAGGGAGTGGATGTGTGAAATAAAGGGAAAATATAGTGTTTATAGCGTCGTTAAATCAATGTGTACAACCCAAGCTATGGAAGAAAATGATCTTTTTTACCGGGAGAAACCGCGGAATGGAGGAGGCCTCACCTCTGCAGTTTAAAAATGACTCAAGTGCTCACAGGACCTTCACTCGACAAGTCGTCTTTGACTTTCTGTAGAGATCCACCAAGAGTCGTAGCGGAACCAGAACTAGAGCTATTAAAAAAACTCCCATCAAAGAGCCTCTATCATAACAACATGTGTTCCACACGAAACGTTACATTTTGCATGGGAAACCATGCAACATACCAACATCGTGGTAGGCAAAGTTGCTCGGACTAACGTAGTAACACATTTCTTTTGCTACATTTAATTACTATTACTACTCCGATGTGACGAGAGCACGTGACAGGGATGATCCGTTAGTTGTCGTTATGAAGTACTTCGAGCATAGGTTTTTCGTGATCGAAGCAAACAGTCTTCGTAATAACAACGTCCACCATGTTAGCTCTACCCGCGAAGTCTCCGAAATTAGCAGAGCATACATTAGATGCTCTCATTATAGGATGTGGTATACGACAAAGACTGCTCATGGATTTGAAGGCATAAGCGTTTGCCTCGTGGGAGTCATGTTCGTAATACGTCAGGCATATGTAAGCTCTATGTTCCACAACATTTCCAAAATTGGCAGAACATATGTTAGATGTGCTCGTTATAGATTCAACAGCATAGACAGTTTCCCTTTGGGGACATAGCCGTTACCCTCAATCACCAAGAAGAATTAAGTTTCTCGTATATACGACAATAAGCGGTCAATGCCATTAGACATGTCATTTCTTTTAACAGAAAACATACATAAAAATGGCATAGAATACACGAACACCCATTCTAACACTTAGGTTATTTTTTAAAACACTAGAAATAATTAATATCTCAAAAAAGTAGACTAACAAGTAGGGTAAACTCTTCATATATGGATTTTTTTAATATCCAACTTTTTAATTTGGTGGTGAGGATGGACAGGTTAACCACTAAAGTACTTGATTAGGAATAGTCCTGTAAGATGAGGACTTGGATGCAAAAAAATATTGGAGAACGATGGATCCGGCTGCAGCACACAGTAACACACGATGACTCAAGCCGCACCAAACCATGGTAGCTCTAACCATCTTTGTCGTCCTCTTGTAGCGTGCCAGCAGGAGACGTGGTGGCGTTACTCCCCTTTCTGCATGGCTGCATGCGACAATGTGCATATGTTGCGCTAGAGACGTGACATCTCTACGTCTCTATCTCTATATGTATCTCTATCTCTATCTCCCTGGCTCACTGTGCAGGCAGCGCAGCCCCGGTGGCTTGCTGCTAGCGGACGCAATGCAGCGTCCATTTTTGTGTCAGTTTGTTGAAGTGGACGGTGGCCAACAAATCAACTATCGGTGATCATCATTGTGTCCACGCCATCAGCTAGCCTAAGATTCTTTTTCTTCTTCTTTCTGTTAGTCTGTTACTGTCCTCTAGTGGTATCAGTAGTAACTCTTCTTTAAGTACTTCCAAAAATTTTGGTTCGTCTTCTGTTAGTGCATTAGTGTCTTCTAGCAGTAACTTTTAAATTTCTTCTATAATTTGGACCCAGTTCACTATATATTTTGGGCATAGCAGCCTCACACAAGAAAGCAGGCGAAATGCATGAAAAATCCAGACCATTGAACTACTGGCAGTTGCCATGGTTGCTGTCCTATCCCGCCTCCCGGACTACTCAAGGTTGTTCTCATGCCAGTGCATACATGCAGCATCATCAAGCGCAGGCACATGCACAAGGAGCACGGCGAGTTAGCACTCAGTAGATATCGACGATAGAATTAACAGATACATGCATGTGTTGATATATCGTCGATCGTATCACAAGAGATATTCTGCAGGATGTACAATAATTAGTAATTTCCATCTATAAAAATAAAGGTTTTATTAGTAGTGCTGCTTGTATAAGATATGGCCATCTGCAAGCATATCTTCGAGAAAAGATTTATAAACTAATATATAAAATCTACTACATTTATTATTTTGGCTACTAGCTAAGTCATTGCCAGTAGAGCTAGACATGCATGCATGGTCTGCGGCTATAGCTAGATGTAGTGATGTCATAATGCCTCCAAGTTCTATGTAAAAATGTCTGGATATAATGATGCCATAATGTCTCCAAGTTCTATCTATATAAAACTGGCAATGAAAAATGGAGTCTTTAAATAAGTAGGACTCCTAATATGTTTTTATATGCTAGCGACCTAGTATATTCACAAGCCTATGGAGACTTCACAAGCCAAACCAATCACTAGCGATAGAACTGCATGGTCTATAGCTAAATTAATAATGCCATATATGCCTTTATAAAAAGCTACAAATATATAGTCCAAAAAACAATATGCTTATTTTTTAACAGAAAAACATATGCTTAGAACTAAACCAACACATTTGTATTAACTACAAATTATTTATTGCTAATGCTAAATATACATGTGGTCTGCTATATAGCTAGATTGAGATCAATGCAAAAACCATGCCTCTTGGTCGCCCCTCCATGGAATTCAGGTATAACACGCTAAAGTTGAAATACAAAGGAGAAAAACAAAGGACAAGATGGGAAGAAGGAATCGGCCATGGCTACAACTTGAATAAAAAAGAATTCCAAATCAAATCAAACAAAGCACTAAGATTTTCCTCTGACTCACCTCTTTCGATTCCTTTTTTTTTTTTGAGTGAAACCTCTTTTGATACTTACCGCACATTCATTTGGGAGGTGTTCTTGTGGGCCACTCACTTCAATTTTGATTAATGTGCAGTCCAACTCGTTGGTTATGCCCAGACGTCAACAGTCTATTAAACTGATCTTGGGCTACTGACCATCCTTTTCCTCATGAGCGGGCCTGATTCTTTCCAAAGTTTGGCTACAGTTTTGCAAGTCATTTGGTACAACTTAAGTCCGATCCAAGATACGACTATCGTTTAGCTGAGCAAAAGTATGGCTAAGTCAGAGTCTATTTTTTAATAAAAACATGGATTTTGGTTTATATTATTGGGCATGGAATGCATAGATTTTTTTCTCCTTCATGCCATGTATTAATTATATTGATAACTAGACCTACCTAATACTAAAAGGAGAAAAAATATTCCCTCATTTTTCTCTGTCAACTAATCTCATGGTACCTCTCTCTCTCTCTCTCCATTCGGAACTTATTCTTGCCATGCATACATTTTTCAATCAAAATCCAACATGAGACCACATTTTCAATCCAAACCGATACAATCAAATGCAACATGAGATAACATGTTGTGCATGCCTTGCCATGGTAAAGATGACATGATCATTTCATAAATCTTTAAATCACAACTCGTTCAAGTAACTGTGCAATAAACTGTACACTCCATTACAGCGCATGAAAATGCTTGCTAAATATAAATTACATACACTATTTCTACATCTATGTATACACCTTATCTCTACCTAATGTTAAAGAGTGAAGCGTTTCTTCCAACTCGCTTGTTTACTTCCCAAACTGCCCTCTTTTGTCGCACTTTTTTACTTCCCAAACTAACAGGAGCAGAGCATGGTGAACAGACAGCGGCACACAGGGACAACTAGTCGAGCACTGCAATGAAGCTCCGGAGTTCAGAACGAACTGGTCAAGCAAAATCAAAAATGAAACACCCACAAAGTTATTGACTTACATGTCTTTTTGTGAACAATTGTAAACCTCTTTCGCAAAATTAAAGAATATCCCATGAGGCCACGGTTGTTTCGCTTTGTTCCTGAGATAAAAAGTAGGAGCTGAACTGTTCAAAGTACAACACCAAGGGACTCCTTTCACCTCCTTGGTAAAAGAAGTGAGCGGAAGATGCTTCCAAGATGAAAAATATTGAGGGGCTCCTTTCACCTCAGTCCGCTCCCATGCTAAAATAAGAAAGGGGGAGGCATTTCCATGGCAAATAACTTTGAGGGTTCATTTCGCTCCGCTCGCTTGCTAAAACAAATGATGGGGAGGCTTTCCAAACTGAATAACTGAGGGGATCCTTTCACCTCAGTTTGCTCGCTCACTAAAAGAAGTAAGGCGGAGACGTTTCCAAGGCAAATAACACCAAGGGGCTCATTTCACCTCAATCTATTCCATTGATAACAAAAACAAGGGATGGTATTTCTGAAGCGAATGGTGCCAAGTGGCTGCTTTCGCCTTAATCTGCTCTATCGCCAAATGAAGTGAGGGGAGGCATATCCAAAGTGACTGATGACAAGGGGCTCTTTTTGCCTCTTTAATACACTTGGTAGTATAACGCTTTTAAAATAATGTAACCTAAGGGGTCTCTTTTTCGCTTCATCTGGCCTTAGTGCCAAAAGAATTCAGTAGTCAAAATGCTTTTTCTAATCAATACACCATCGAGACCTCAAATCTTATATTCCGCGTGGGGGACGAAGAATGAAAATGTTCACTTCTAACAGCCGGACGACATGCATGTTCCTATCCAAGTACTACATCAAAAATAAAAAAAAGATGCAACTGAATAAAAAACTATTATTTCTATTTGACTACATGGATTAAAATTTCAGAAACCTTATACAAGCTATTTCAGAAACCTTATACAAGCTCCGAGTCGGAACCTTCAACAGTGCAACCATCATGAGTGCATTGCATAAAGCAATATGTTCGGTATCATGATTGGCGACAACGCTTGATGAACCAGTTCTATTTTCAGCTCAATAATCTCAGGAATCTCCACCACGTATCACTTGGCAGCATGCAACTTATGCCGTTAGACAAGAACTGAGTGATCAAACGACATAAAAATTGCTTTGTGACCCAGTTTACAATCTTCGTAGAGGTGTAAGTGTGAATCCAACAAATCATAGAGGCTACAGTGAGGATTTTGCAAGTGATATTTAATTTTTCATCAACGAACCACCCGAAATGTACAAGTTACGACTTCTGATAAGTTTTGAAACCAAGTCATAAACTAGGGTAGGCTCGATTACAAAAATTCCTTCGAAATCTCACACCAGCAGACACTTTACCCAAATTGAGGATTTCATTCTTCAACACCAGGAACTTCGGCTCCAGAATGTGAACCATTTCTAGCTGCTTCAGTTTTCGAACCATTTACGCTCACCCTATGGTCTCAGTCTATTTGGTTTCTTCTCTGTGAAATAGGTCATCCTGCAATCTAAATCATAGGAAACATAAAAAAATATCAGCATATTAAATAGCATGAGGGGGCAAAGCTTGCCTTCCCACAAGTTCAGGCAGCCTTGCAAACAGCTATCTCATTTCCTCATCAAAGGCAAAAGTTCTCATAAAACGAATGAGACATTGTGTGTTTGCCACGCCCGTCACCCGGTCATAGACGTCAACCTCATGAGGAACCAAACTTTGCACATGGTCACGCTTAGCACCAACTAGAGCTTGACTGGCTCATGTGCTCCTCTAGGTCAACAATTGTGCCTTGCAACACCAATAATATGCATGTTTTCACGACAAAGATCAACATTCTTTCTAGCCTCAGCAGAAAAGAGAAATTTCACTATTTCACGAGTCATGCTCAGTGTCGTAGGTTCAGATCCGTGGCAAACCATTGGGTTTTGTTTGTCATAGGTCGATGTGGGGGTTTCAGTGGCTCAAACACTCAGACACACACCCCACCACCAGCCTCATGCATCCCTCCCCATCCCTGAATTCCCCATGACCGCAACGAGCCCATTCCTATCTCCCGCACCAGCACAACTCGAATACCTAACCCTGCATGAGTGGAGATGCGGCTACTGTGGTGACATCGAGAGCGGTTGTCGGCTGCTGTGGGGTTAGGGCCTTGCGATGGTGGCAGTGATGGCTATCACACAAGCGGCGGCGATGGTGGTGAAGGCGGCAGCGGTGCAAGTAGGGGCACGAGTGTTGCATCGACAGGCGGTGCCAGCTCAGGTAGGGGCGTGGGCCTCGCACAGCGATGGCTCGAGCCTCACAGTGGTGGCAGTGTGAGCAGGGGCGCAGGCCTCACGCAGCCACGCCTCACAACCATCTCTGTTAGCTCAGTTTCTTTAGTTTAAAACCAAAAACCAAAGTAGAAAACCAACATCAAATTTGTTGGTTCTTTATTCTGTAATGAGTCGATCGGTTCTCTATTCTTGAAAACCAAAGTTTTGTAAAACTGAACAAATTAAACCAAACCAAATTTTTGATTTGGACCAAATGCCCACCTTAGGGAGGGGTTGAGAATTTCACGACCACTCCCTAAAGCTCTTGTATAGTCATCCAGTGCTTGACTATTTGGTGCTATTTGCCGCTTTGCGGCCTTCCCCGGATAAGTCTTCTTGAGGCTTCCTTGGTACTCAAGGAGCCTTCCTTACCTAGAGGGGTTGATGAGAGGGCCCGAAGCCCTCTAACCCTCAGGCTTAGGGAGTCACTTTTCTTGACGCATCACGCCTACTGCATGACCCTACCAAGGGAGTGGCTGACAGTGACAGACAGTGCAGTGCCTCTATGTCTGTTAGGTTCGGGTGCCTAACAGATTCCTAAGCTAGCTTCTAGTCTTGGCTCCGGACGTCATTTGGTACCCAAGCGAAGGCCCAAGTGGTTTCTAGGACGCAGGCCTAGCCCTGGCGCCTCCCCATCGTTCGAGGTCCCTGGGTCATGGATGAGCCCCAAGCATTGGTTGCTAACGTGCTTAGGCTCATCTTGACTCCACCATAGGGTACGCGCAAGCGTACACAATGAGTATAGCCATCGAGTGATTTGAAGAGTCGGTTAGGGATTTACTCGAACTACTATCTCTTTCTCGGGAATTTAACATACCTCTATATTCAACTCTCTTCAAGAGCCTCATTGCCCTTCATGGACTCCTGGGTCCCTTTCTAGGGTGGCGATGAGGGGCTATTGCCGACCTTGTCGAATGAATCGATCCGGGGGGGGGGGGGCGTCAGGTGGTTGTTTCACGTGGCCTCTGGTTTGGGTGAAGCTATGGATGAGCATATTTTTCTCGTAACCAGGGTCCAAAGTTTTCTCTATGTTTCTTTGCAAGCCAAATGTCTGATCTGCCACTATTTTTAACTAGTTCTTGCTTATGCATCTCGATATATTGAGAAACTACAGTTGCTTGTTGGAGGAAGTTGAAATGCGCACTTGTCTAAAATTATCATGGTCATTAACATGTACTGACTTTTCGTCAATCATCCCCTTTCCATTTAGCCTTCCCTCATGCCAAGATACAAGAACACAAATTCGATTTAGATCCAAATAGTATATGCCTTTCACCATTTCCTTTTTTCCCTTTCACGGTTCTAAAAGCTGTGATGCCATAAAGAATTTCTTATTGTTGTTAATATGACTAACTAATTAATGGATAAGGATTGTCTCTTATTAATGAGTAGGGATGGTCTTCGACTATCATCCACATATGTATTTATAGTAGAGTCCTATAAGAGCAAGGTTAATAATACAGCCGGCCGGCTGCTGTCTATAAGGTTTCTTTATAGTCTTCTTTTTCACTCATATAGTAGTTGGCTCGTCACTATTAATACATAGCCCACATATCTCTCTTACAAAATTTCTCGATTCTTGTGTGTAAGTCGGCTATAAACTTAAAGACCGCTTCTGCTCTTTCTCCTCTCATATCTTCTCCACCTTATTTAGCCGGCTTAAATAAACTCACCTGAAACCCAAACATTCATTGGAGTGACCAGTCAAGTAATTAAAATACCGGTGGAGGAGGTCGTTATGGTTTAACATTGTTCACCAAGAACATGGTCATTTGCCCAGTGTAAACAACATTTTAACGCTACATAGTTACTCGAGTAGAGAGCTTGCCTGACCTATAGAGCGTCGGTTTCGAGCACGATGTTGCCTATCCCTAATCTAAACAGCTTCCTGGACTCCCTGCAAGCACCTATAGCAGGCGGTGCTCCACCTTGCCTCTTCCTGCTGAAACTACATCTCCGTCACTGTCTGCGATGACCAACCCCCAGCAACCCATGGCTGCTCTTGGGATGAGTGATGCATCACAGTTCAGCTTCAGCTTCCCAAACGGTGGTTTGGACATCTTCCTTCGCATCTTGGTGTCATTGCTATCATCGATGTAGGCTTGCTCAGAGATTCAGCAACATGCAGTCTTATATACTGTGAGAGATGACTGAAGCCAACCCCTGCCTGCCACCTTCCCTGGCTGGTATATATTGTTGCGCTCCGACCACCAGGCCCATAGGATGAAGATCATTGTCGCTCTTTTCTCTTCCTGTGCTTGGAGGATGAATTCAACTACACTCCTTGCCGAGTCCTTCGATGCCAACGTGACTCTTTAAGTTTCCAGCTGTAATTGATTCCAAAAAATGTCTGACTGTTTTGCACTTGAAAAAAGATGGCCTCTCCATCGTCATCGAACCGATCGCAGACCGGCACTTTGATAGCATGCCCCTGCGGATCAGGTTTGATCTCAATGGGTGACTGTTCTGTGCAAGACGCCAAATAAAATGCTTCATCTTGCTTGGGAAATTCAGTTTCCAAATCTTTCGCCATAGAGGGTCTTCACTTCCGATGCTATTACTCTGTGCACTGCCTTGCTTCCTTCTCCTCAGTTTATCTTCCCTGCACACCTTATAAGCGCTTTTGACGCTGAAAAGGCCCTTAGGATCGTAGTACCATTACCATGCCAACTGATTTGGCCGAACATTAAGTGGTAGTGCTAATATGATCTTTTGATCCTCTTCCCAGAAACTGTCTCTCACAAGCTGCTGGCCCCAAACCCCGGTCATCGGGTTATTTAAGTCCGATACCTCAGAGATGATATTTGAACACCTTTTTTTAAAGCGAAAGGAGTACAAATTAATTTCCGTTATCAAACACTTCTCGAGAAGTAAGAAGATGATGTCATAATTAAGGTGAGGACGGCGGAGAGGAGGAGAGAACACGAGAAGAGACTGTTAGATAATAGGATATCCTCTGGATGAGAAATACCAAGCTCAGTCAGAAGCCGCTGAATCCACATCATCTCTGCCGTAGCATTAGCAAGAGCTTTATATTCGGCCTCCGTGCTGGAGCGTGACACGGTCGGTTGCTTCCTAGCACTCCATGATATGAGATTAGGACCAAAAAATACGGCAAAACCACCAGTGGACCTCCGGTCATCAACACAACCGGCCCAATCCGCATCAGAGAAGGCACTGACAAGTGTAGAGGACGATTTTCTAATCTTGAGACCCATAGTCAGAGTGCCTTTAACATATCGAAGTATGCGTTTGACAGCTGTCCAGTGTGTAGTAGTCGGAGCGTGGAGAAACTGGCAAACCTTGTTAACAGCAAAAGACAAGTCAGGCCGAGTGAGAGTGAGATACTGAAGGGCCCCAACAATACTCCTATACCGTGTAGAATCTTCTTCATCAAGACTAGTGCCATCAGTAATGCTAAGCTTTTCAGAAGAAGAGATGGGTAATCAATCTTAAGGCTAAATTGTCGCTCAACCATGTTTTGGAAATCACGGAAGCACTGAAAAACTTCAGATTTATGACGCAACAAATAGATCCACGTGAATTTACTGAAATCATCGATAAAACTGACATAATAGGAACGACAACCCACTGATGATGGTGCCGGTCCCCAAACATCTGAGAACACAAGCTCAAACGGTTTTGATGAAACACTAATCGACTTAGGATAAGGTAATTGATGGCTCTTGCCCATCTGACAAGCATCACAAATCACACCACTGTTTGACTGATCACTAGAAACAGAAAGCTTATGACGACTAAGAATCTTCTGAACCACAGGCGATGAGGCATGACCTAAACGACTATGCCATAAGGAGGTAGATGGCTTGACGACACCGAAAACTTGTTTATTTGGTGGAGACTGACTGTGCAGATGAGACTTCAAGGGATAAAGTCCCCTTTCACATCGCCCTTCGAGGAGTGTCTTCCTCGTCACCTGTTCCTTGAGAGAAAAATGATGTGGATGAAGTTCAAGGAATGCATTGTTATCTTTAACAAGACGATTAGCTGAAACAAGGCTTTTATTTGCACTAGGAACATGAAGGACGTTATGCAGATGAATATCACGAACTGGGGATTGCAAAATGCTATGACCAACATGATTAATTTCCATACCTGCACCATTGGCTGTGAGCACCTAGTATGGTTATGATAGTTGTATATGTATTCCATGTATAGGACACGTGATCTGTTAGATTGAGTTGTATCCTGTATGGAAATCTTTGTACATTGGCTATGTATAAATATATGACGAGGGGAGCCCTTGAGGTTCACCCCAATTCAATCTTATATTCTTATATGGTATCAGCCTTCTACTCTTCCTCCCGGAATTAGATCCAATCCACGACTTCCATGGCGTCTGCGTCGTCCACCAGCGCGCCCCTTGCCTTTGGCCTCCTCCCAGTCGTCTCAGAGAAGCTCACCCGGGGCAAGTTCAATCTGATTGGGGGGGTGAATATCAGTCCCTCAACTCCTTTTTTCAGCGCCTAGGCATAGCTCACCATGTATCTTGCCCTCATGCACATCAACAAAATGGATCTGCCGAGAGAAAACATCGCCATATTGTAGAAGTTGGTCTTTCTCTCCTTGCACATGCGTCTATGCCACTCAAATATTGGGATGAAGCATTTTTGACTGCTGTCTTTATTATAAATCGTCTTCCGTCTAAGGTCATTAATTATGATACTCCACATGATCGTCTTCTTGGCTCTCCTCCAGATTATTCATTCTTTCGCACCTTTGGATGTGCAGTATGGCCTAACTCGAGGCCATACAATACTAAGAAGATGGCATTCCGATCCAAAAGATGCGTTTTTCTTGGGTATAGCAATTTGCATAAAGGTTTCAAATGTCTTGAACCTTCCACTGGTCGCATATATATTTCTCGTGATGTGGTTTTTGATGAGACAGTTTATCCTTTTTCTCAGCTTCATCCCAATGCCGGAGCTCGTCTTCGGGCTGCTCTTGATCTCCTTCCCGATATCCTTAAAAATCCATCACAGGACTTTGGGAGCGCAATTTTGCATGATCATTACATGACTAATTCTAATCCTGCTAATACCGTGGCTAGCTCCTCTACTGCTGTGGATGATACAGGTACAAAATTGGAGCAACTTCCTGAAGAAAAGACGGATTCTGGGGGTCATTTTATGTACCCCACGGAGGCACATCACGACAACATGGGCACAAGATCCGAAGCCGATCTTCCTCATAATGACAACACCGGCGCACCGGCTTCGGGATCCGCAGCTGTCGGATCGTCTTCGGGATCCGCAGCTGCCGAGGATTCGGCGCCGCTCGGTTCCGGCGTGCCAGGCTCTGGATCTTCTGCATCAGTGCCCGGGTACACACCTGCTGGGGAGACGTCCCTGGCCGCACCAGATCCTAGCGCTGCACCGCTGTCTTCTAAAGCCGATTCACTCCCGCCACCTGCTGCTGATTTGTCTCAGCCGCCACCTGAGAATCTAGCCCCGGTATCTTCCGCAGCACATGCTCCTGTGTCCTCTCCTGCAATGCCCGTGCAGTCACCATCACCGCCACCCAATCCACCGCATCGGTATGGTACTCGTCTTCAACATGGGATTGTTAAGCCCAAGCAGCGTCACGATGGTACTGTCCGTTGGGCTATGCTCAGTTCGGTTGAGCCAGCGGAACCACAATCCACACGTGAAGCTTTGCGTGATGCCCGATGGGTTTCTGCTATGGACACGGAGTATGCTGCCTTGTTGAATAATGGGACTTGGCGCTTGGTTCCAGCACCCAAAGGTAAAAATATCATTGGCTGCAAATGGGTCTATAAAGTTAAGCGCAAAGCTGATGGCACTATTGATCGATATAAGGCTCGTCTTGTTGCAAAAGGATACAGGCAGCGTTATGGTATTGACTATGAAGATACCTTCAGTCCTGTTGTTAAGGCTGCAACTATTCGTCTTATATTGTCTGTTGCAGTCTCTAGAGGTTGGTCTTTGTGACAACTTGATGTTCAGAATGCCTTCCTTCATGGTGTTCTTGAAGAAGATGTTTATTTGAGGCAACCTCCAGGATATGAAGATTCACAGCATCCTACCTATGTTTGCAAGTTGGATAAGGCACTCTACGGTCTTAAGCAAGCACCTCGTGCTTGGTATGCACAGCTTTGCAGCAAGTTGATTCGGCTTGGTTTTACTCCATCACGAGGTGATACTTCTCTATTTTATTATCAGAAAGGTCAAGTTCAGATGTTTGTTTTGGTTTATGTGGATGACATCATTGTTGCGAGTTCTTCTCCTGCTGCTACAAGAGCGTTGCTTCTTGATCTTGAAAAAGATTTTGCCTTGAAAGATCTTGGTGATCTTCATTATTTTCTTGGCATTGAAGTCAAGAGGGGTGATGATGGGCTGGTGTTGTCACAACATCGTTATGCTGCTGATGTGGTTAAACGTGCTAATATGGGTAATTGTCGACCAGTTGATACACCCATCTCTTCTTCTGAAAAGCTTAGCATTACTGATGGCACTAGTCTTGATGAAGAAGATTCTACACGGTATAGGAGTATTGTTGGGGCCCTTCAGTATCTCACTCTCACTCGGCCTGACTTGTCTTTTGCTGTTAACAAGGTTTGCCAGTTTCTCCACGCTCCGACTACTACACACTGGACAGCTATCAAACGCATACTTCGATATGTTAAAGGCACTCTGACTATGGGTCTCAAGATTAGAAAATCGTCCTCTACACTTGTCAGTGCCTTCTCTGATGCGGATTGGGCCGGTTGTGTTGATGACCGGAGGTCCACTGGTGGTTTTGCCGTATTTTTTGGTCCTAATCTCATATCATGGAGTGCTAGGAAGCAACCGACCGTGTCACGCTCCAGCACGGAGGCCGAATATAAAGCTCTTGCTAATGCTACGGCAGAGATGATGTGGATTCAGCGGCTTCTGACTGAGCTTGGTATTTCTCATGTTCCTGTTGCTCGGTTGTGGTGTGACAACATTGGTGCTACATACTTGTCGGCTAATCCAGTATTTCACGCCAGAACGAAACATATTGAGATTGACTTTCATTTTGTGCGTGAAAGGGTGGCACAGAAGCTATTAGATATAAGGTTTATTGCTACTGGTGATCAGTTAGCTGATGGCTTCACCAAACCTATCACGGCGTCCAAATTGAATCAGTTTAGAGCCAATCTCAACCTTGTCAGTGGCTGAGATTGAAGGAGGGTGTTAGATAATAGGATATCCTCTGGAGATACGTATGGTTATGATAGTTGTATATGTATTCCATGTATAGGACACGTGATCTGTTAGATTGAATTGTATCCTGTATGGAAATCTTTGTACATTGGCTATGTATAAATATATGACGAGGGGAGCCCTTGAGGTTCACCCCAATTCAATCTTATATTCTTATAGAGACCAGCGTAACCGAAGCTGAGTTCACGTTTGTCCGACTGGTAGTATTGAAATTCATGTGTGATCAGAACTATTTCGAATCAGTTTCAGAAAAAAAAGAACTGTTTCGAATCCGTGTCCGATTTGTACTCATATTAATATATTATTAGGCGAGGAACGAAGCACATAAATTTGGGCATTGCCGGCCCAATGCAGTGACCAATATCGTAGACGAAGAAGGCGTATGCAGCGTACTAATTAACTAAAACACGCGCATTGGATTATTGGAGCAAATAACGATCAGGCAGGCATGGACGACGACGTGGACATGACCCAACGGCTCCAAGGTTTACTGCAACGGCTGACAGCACGGTTGAGTACGAGAGAAGCAAGCGCCGCCCAAGACCATGGCCATGCAACTCAGCCATCGGCTGTGGGTGGCGGCCGTCGTCCGCTCGCCGGCGCCGTCGTCGGCAGTGCTGATGATCATGACGCGCCACGCGACAACGGTGGCACCCTGCTGCCCGGCGGTGGTCACCTCCAGCTCTTGGAGCCGTTTGAGCAGGAAGCAACAAGCCTCGCGGAAGTCACGGAGATGTTGCGGCGTGGATTGTCAAGAAGTGACGAGTTCTTTGATCAGAATCAGATAATGGAGTTTGCTATGAGGCTCCGAGACGACGACGACATCGGCGACATCCTGGAGCGGATTTATGATCATGCTGTGGCCGCTGGAGTGCTGCCTCCCCTACCGGCGGCGGAGGATTCAGATCAACGCCACCATAACAACAACGACGACGACGACGACGACATGCTGGAGGAGCAGATTTTCTATCAGGCTTTAGCAGCTGAAGTCCTGATTCCCCTACCGGAGTGGTTAGATCAACGCGGCAACGACGGCGTCGACAACCGTGGCTTTGTTGGAGGAGGCGTCCCGGCTTCTTCTGCTGGGGTGGTCGCCGGTCTCGAGAAGCGAAAGTACCAGAGATCATCAGCTGGCCAGGATGATGGCGACAAGCAGTGCCCTATTTGCTTGATGGACTACGTGGTAGACGACGACCTGTGCGTGATGCCCTGCAAGCATGGGTTCCATCACGAGTGCCTCGCCGGATGGCTGGCGCGTAGCTGTTTGTGCCCTCTTTGCCGCCATGTGTTGATGCCCTCGGAGGAGGAGCAGGACGTGCGCCATAGCCCATAGGTAGCTTTAATTACGCTTCAACTGGCGCATCAACCCGTGCATGCATATTTGGCTGGATATATAAGAGAGCATGCTAATAAGAAGAAAAAACGAATTTGCTCAAAAAGCGCTAGAAGAAAAGTACTGGATCTCGAAATGTTTGCTTTTATACCCAATATATTATGCCCATTAGGCGCTAGAAAAAAATATATGTAGAAAATTCTCACAAAAATCATAAAATCTGGTCGTCAATTGACTATACTCTGGACAAGGATAAAATGGTCACTGTATCTATACTTTTTTAGTAAAAGAGGTGCCCACAAGGCCACAACTGGTCATTACGAGAAACAACACCCTTTAAATCTGCAATCTAAATTAGCCGCATATATGGCACTACTCAACACAATGTCTACCTAAAAATTTGCATCTAAATTACATAGATGTCATTCTGTCATTACCATAGATATATATAATTACTCAAATTTTACACCTAAAATGACAAATTCTGCCACTATATATAAGGAAAAAACTAAATAAAATACCCCTAGATCTATTTCTGTTCCAGTAATAATATATAGGGGGTGTTTTGTTCCACTAGAATTCCAAAAAATTTTGGGTTTTGGTTCATCATTTTGCAAAATGGAACTAAACACCATGCAAAAATTTTAGCAAAAAGGTGGTTATTTTCCATTTTGGATTTTGGTCTCAAGAAGCCAAAAAAACAAAATGAGCCTCAAGAGTCCCTCATGAGGGCAATAAATTCTGCATTTTGGATGAAACTAAACATGATCCTAAAAATTTTAACATTTTACATTCCATCATTCCAAAGTTGGCATTTTATATTTTGCATTTTTTGGAACTAAACACGCAACCATGGCAACAGGAACGTGGGTTATGTTCCTGTTCCTAGGCTGCTATGAACACCCATATACTAGAACAACGGTAATGGCATCTTGATTGCGTTTGTTAAACTTTGTCTATATAGGACAACGGTAATGTGTCCCCTTATGGCTGGTGGTCTACTTCACTCCCCAATCTATGGAATCAGACATTGTTCACCTGAAAGTATGCAATACCATTCGAATAATCACCAAGGCCGTTTGCTCATGTGACGATCCTAGCTAGAATCTAGCGACACTATGCCATGATGAAGGGCTGAGGGGCCCAAAACAGTCACCGAGGTCGTGGTACGGTGCCACGTTCTACGTACCGGGATCGTGTATCAGTTTCGTTCTGACAGTGGAAAATCCTTTCTCCAGGAGCGTTCCTCGTTCCACGACCCCAACATTTCAGGAACTTTGTGACTGTGGGCCCAACCACCAGAACTTCTTAAAACCGCTCATCACATCCCTCACACCTTACCAGTTACCACCGACCAGTGACATCTTTCCCCTTAGAACTCGCAGCTGATCTCCAAGTTTATCGAGTTGCTAGCACACCTAAACTCCTTGGCAGCTTCGTGTGCGCACTCAGAGGCCACAACTTGATGCTCCCCTTCGTCATGGCCATGAGCTGCGTGGTGGCTTGGTGTCTTGCTGTCATTCTACACCATTGAAGAAGAAAAGTGAAGAAGCTGAGGAAAAGTTGACGAAGACAACAACAGAGCTGGAGGAGTACAAGAAGCTAACAGAAAAGAACACCAAAGAGATGGAGGAGACCAATATGCTCCTAAAGAAGCTATTGTCCTTCCATGGTAACGCTTCTTCTTCGACATGAGGGCTGTTGGTCGGTGCTGTTGTCACTAACAAAAGTTGCTCGTGGGTGGCAACTTCTTATTATATGTTATGTTTGTGCAAACAAAACTGTAGTGATGCCAAGTGGTGATGGTGTGAACTTGTTTTATTCATATTTGGAATTGATCGCTTAGTTAAATCAGAACTGGAATACTTGTTTTATTCATCTATGGAATTATGTGGTCATTCTAGTATCATTTGCAAATTCCAATTCAAATACTATATGCACTTTTGTGACCAAAGTGTTCGTGTATCTGTGATGATCAAAGCGTGTTCTGTGTTGACTTGAAAATATGTTGTATCGATTTCAAAGTGCATTCTGTGTCGATTTCAAAATGTATTGTGTCGATTTCAAGATGTATCTATGTCGATTTGAAAATGTATTGTGTCGATTTCAAAATGTATCTGTGACGATTTCGAAGGCTGCCACGTCAGCGATGACGTCATCTGCCACGTGGCATACGCCGTCGGGCGATTCCAAACAGCCAATAATGTCGATAAAGCGGGTCTATCTGTGACGAAATGGAGACGTCACACAACACTAACGCCATTAGTGATGGCGTTAGGACGACCGACGGACAACGAATTATGACCAAAACCAGCCTTCATCCGTGACCAAAACCAATCGTCATCGATTGAATTCAATAACATGACGATGTTTATTTCGTCACGGAAGTCCCATCCGTGACGAAAATGTCCAATTGGTCACAACAGAACATGTGTGACGCGCCATTAGTGACCAAGTCATTTTCGTCACCAAATTGTCACAAATTATCCTCTATGACCATTCTGGCATCTTCAGTGACCAATGGTGAAGGTCATCGATGAGAACTTCCCTACTAGTGGTAGTCGAGACGGTGGTCGCGTCGGGGTCGAGGCAGTGGCGGCGGCGGACTTCGTGTCGCTATCAGTGTACCCTCTCGATCGGTCTGGGGTTAGGGTGGGGAACTCACGGCACTGTAGCGATGAACCACATCTTTTGTGCCCTAGCCCCCACCCTCTCTTTATACACTGTGCGACGGGGGCCCACCAGCCCATAGAGGACTGAACGTCCCCGATCAGGACGTGGTCAAGGGTCCGGCCCAGTCTTTGGACTTGGGCCGGTAGAGATCAACCTAACATTCTCCCCTTTGATCTCAACTCTTACTTTAACTTTTAAACTTTGACTTTAACACTTTTTCTTTTACTCGTTCCATCACAGATGAGTGCATAGAGCATGTTTCATCATCACGGTCTTTCACCGATAGACTTGACAGCTACAATGCATATCTCTGATCTGAAACAGTAACTTTAACTTTGGGCCCTTTGTTGTCCGGAAATCATAGGCTTTACCATAAACCCATGTCGACTATGCGTTCTTTGAACACACTGGGTGGTAAGCCTTTGGTAAGTGGATCCGTGAGCACTCGCTCAATACTTTTAATATGATTCCAGACTGCTTCCATTACAACGTGTAACTTTGTGTCAATGTGTTTGGCAGCACACTTGACTCGTTGTCATAGGAGTGAAATACTTGAATGGTTATTGTTGTTGACAACCATTATCGATTCCGGGTACAGGTTTTCTTAACCATTTCGCCTGCCTTTTAAGCCTCACAATGAACTATACTATAGGTATGCATTCGTGATGACACCATAACTGTTTCTTTGGAGCTTTTCCACAATAAAACTCCAATTGTAAGCGTTAGCTACTATGTGGGTTTCACCAAACATCTCGCCTAAATTTAAACATTTGTACTCACAACTATTTGAGAGTACTTGTTCTTTGTTAGTCACCATCAGGCCTATAGGTCCTTGCGTCATTGCAAGACATTCTCAATTCCATTCCGGTGATCTATGTCTGGATTGGACTTTTGCCCAAACATCCCGGATATATATACTATGTCAGGGTAAGATTTTATCCATACACTTATAAAGCTTCCAACAGCTGAAGCACATTGGACGTCCATCTGTTCTTTCTTACACTTTTCAAAACTCTTACCCTTGACCATAGGATCAGGCGTACGTTTATATATATATATATATATATATATATGCATGCTATATTTCTTTAGAACCTTTTCCAAGCATGCATTGCAACATCTTTAATACCCCTTTCTTTTATCTCAGCAAGTTCCAGTTTCTAGAATGGAAGACACTCTACCAAGATTATACTTATTGAAACTTGAGGACAATGACTTCTTCTTTACTTTAGACCAACATTACTACTAGTAAGTAAGATGTCGTCCACAGATGGGATCAGGAAAATTTCCATTCTTAGACTTTGCATAACTGCTATTGTCCTTCTCATTATCTTTAAAACCCAAACTTTTCTCATTGACTTTTTAACTTTCAATACTATTATCTAGAGCCTTGCTCTAATTCATAAATAGATTACTTTAGGTGGCATCTCTTATGTTCTTTACATCCATGACAAAACCAATAGTTTGTGCCATGTATGCTTTTCGTATAAATCCCCATTAAGGAATGCCATCTTTACATTCATCTATGGTAACTCTGAATCGTAGTGTGCCACTAATACTCATTGTAACCTGTTCATTTCTTTTGCCATAAGTCATGCTATATGTTTCTATATTCCCTTTGGAGTCACGCTTTATCTTGTAGACCCATTACAGTCTACTGTTTTGGCTCCATTAGGAACTTCTAAGTCCCAAAACACCGTTGGTACTTATTTCTTTCATCTCATCCTCCAGAGCTTTTTGCTATTTGGATGAGTGAGTGCTTCTCATGACTTGTTCAAATGAGATGGGATCATTCTCTATTTGAGTTTCTTTACTAGCGTATACTTTATAGTCAATACTGACTTTTCTAACGGGCACTTCTTTCATGTGGGACTGTTGTTGCTCTTTTATTGCCAAGAGGCAATTGATTCTACAGGCTCCTGTATCACAAGATCCTTGTTTACATTGTACATCTTTGAAGAGCCAACAACAGTGTTGTACAAGTCATACAACATCAACATGGTATTAAGCAATTTATCGATCTTGAATCATTGGAGTGAATACGTAGTCTCACTTCTCTTCAAGTCTAAGATCTATACATACCATGCTCCCCTAGATTACACCATCTTTAACTTTCTTATTTGGGTTTAATCTGTTGAAACTTCATATGGTCACTTTAAGCACCATCTTTGTACTTTGTGTACTTAGGGGTATCGTTATTATGACCGTTGTACTCCCTCAACGATCATATTCATCATTTATAGATCACCTTTATCACTTTTACCCTTAATGCATACCATACATTAGGGAATGGGGAGTATCTTTCAATCCTCCCCCTCAAAATGTGGCATGAACTTTATTGCCATAATTTCGAAACCATCAGTTACTCTTGAGAATGAGGAAACTTTGAATGGTTACTCATTCACATGATTGTGCCATGTCAAACTGAGTTATTCTTAAATCTTTTGGGAGTATACTTTCCTCATTTCACTTCAAGAACTCAACAGAGTCCTTCAGTACTTTTGCAAGTCATACTTGCATGTTATTCTTATCTTTTGGTTCATATGTAACTTTCTTTTTCCCGCGAGCAGGATGAGTACTATGCCAAAACTTTTCCCGCCATGCGGGATAATCCCTATAAGGGACATAAATGGCAGAACTGGCTTTCAACATTTTCAATCAGAAATAAATCCGAGAACTTTTTTAACACACATGTTTAATCCAACTTTGGTCAAAATTAAACATGCATATAACTTTTTCAACTTTCATCAGTGAAACTGAAGTCAAAACTCTTTTACATAGAGGGTACATAAAAGTTAAACTAAACTTTTATTACTCTATCCACTTTCCTGGACCAATGTCCCTGAATTCCTTTCTTTTCAAGCCATTCTTTAAGGAGAACACTGTCCCTTATATAATGGCCTTCTTTCATGCAAACTTGCATTTTTCACCTTTGAGTCACAAGTACCGAGTTCTTTGCTACCTTCAAGAATGAAAGCATGAAGATCCTTTTCTGAAACACGTTCAAGAAATGATCAATAATGATGAGCATGAAAATAACCCTACATTGGTCTGGTTAAAGACATGCACATTAAAATTTTAAACCTTTCCTTTTATATTCTAAATCACCTTTGGGCAGAAATAGAATACATCATCATTCTACATCAATTCTAAATCACCTTTGTGTAGAAATAGAATTAATGCATATAAGTGATAAGCAATGTCATGATTCTTCTACATCAATTCTAAATCACCTTTGGGCAGAAACAGAATTAATGCATATAATTGATAAACATTGTCATGACATTACTGTTGAAAACTTTGCTCAGAAAAGGACAATATCATAATCATCTTTACAGCGGAAACGTGAAATACTATTTTCTATTTTCAGGAATATTTCTAGATTTTTATGCATTCTCCGACAAATTGGTTACTTTGATGCAAAATTCATCAGAGATTTAAACTTTAAACATAACTTATAATATTGTTATCATCAACTTCGGTCAGAAAATAACAATATTATAATTTATTGAATGTCTGTAACTGTCGACGAAAGCTGGTCGGCAGTCTACCTTGGGGTATACCCACGGTAGTAGTTTATCGGTAGACGGTGCGCAAACTACGAACTCGATGGTGACGCAAGACACGGACAAGCTTTTTATCCAGGTTCGGCCGCCGAGTTGGCGTAATACCTACGTCCTGCGTCTGGTTGTATTGATTTGTGTTGAGAGAATCGTATGTCCTAGGGGGGTCCCTTGCCCCTCCTTATATAGTCTGGAGGGCAAGGTTACAGATCTGGAAACTAATCCTAGTCGGTTACAATTGCCATGGATAATTCGATGTCAATTCCTATTCTAACCGACTAGAATCCTGCTTGATCTCCACATCTTGTTTCCTTGCGCGAAACTCCAGGTTGTCGGATCAAGCCTTGAACTCGTCTCGTAATGGACCAAGCCTCCTGGCCGAAGTCTAGCCGTAAGGGTATAGGGGTTTATACCCCCACAGCTAGTCCCCGAGCACCATGTATTGTGATGTAACACGCCGTCTTGAGCTTCTTCGATCAGTGTGGCTTGACGTCTTCAATAAGCAGGAAAGTCGCCCGAACAGTTGCAACGGTATTTTGACCAACTCAAAAGACAGTTGATCAACATTGACATCGAAGAAGCAGGTTGTTCAAAGAATGCATGGTGCTCTTAATTAAAAAATATTTCTTTCCTGGTGAAGTGTGCCCACTTTACCTTTTTGAAAGGTATAAACATCAAAAAAGCAAGCAAATTCACCGCTAGGTGAAGTGTGCCCACTTAGTCCCCGAGCCTGGTAGTAGGTGACGTAGGCACGTGGTGCCAGGGTCAAAAGAAAATTCCCCAAAGTAGTTTTGAGACTGAGATGCATCGCTAGATGCATCGTACCGATGTAGTCCCCGAGCTTGCTGGAAGGCGAAGTATGAGCCTTGTAGCAAGGTCAAAAGTGAATTTACCAGTCCCCGAGCATGTCATGCTCGTCTGCAATTGAAGAGACCAATCGACCAGTCCCCAAGCACTAAGTGTGCTCCTTGGAATTATATGTTGCTATACCGTACGACCAGTCCCCGAGCGTCGAGTGCTCGGTGGTCGGTGCATGCTTTAAAGCCTTGAGCTGATAGACTGGGTGACCAGTCCTCGAGCGTCGAGTGCTCGGTGGTCGGTGCAGTCCTTGAAGTTCCGAGCTGATAGACTGGGCGACCAGTCCCCGAGCGTCGAGTGCTCGGTGGTCGGTGCAGTCCTTGAAGTTCCGAGCTGATAGACTGGGCGACCAGTCCCCGAGCGTCGAGTGCTCGGTGGTCGGTGCAGTCCCCGGATTGTTGACTCACTGGCGTATGTGTCTTCTTATTTTTGAAAAGATCTTTCCAGTTAAAGTTGACGTGACAAGGCCTCCTGACGGGGTGTCAGACGGATGCATGAAAAGTTGCGCCTGACAACTGTACAGCCGCCCTTTGCATGGTTTGAGAAAAGGAAACCATCAATTGGTACGAAAACTCCGCCGCATTAATTGTCTATAATCATTGTAAACAGAAACGCCGCGTCCGCCGCATGGCCTGCCCACTTCCCGAGAATACAGGAAGTGGGAGAGGTGGAGTTGCGGGCTATAAGAGCCTAATAGTTCCGCCTGTACTGCTTACCCTGCCATTGCCTTCAAACCTTCCGCTCTCATCTCCTCCAATCTCCTGCATCTTCCTAACTCAAGCCCACATTCGCACCTCTAATGGCGAAGAGCGACTCCAGGAAGAGGGCCGAACTGATGGCCAAGGAGTGGAAGAAGTCTCGCAGCACCACAAAATCTCTTGGTGACCTCGTCGATATGGGGCTTCTGCACGGCCCGGAGCTCGGCGGCTGGAGGGCACCGGAGGGGGAGAGCTACCCCGACCCTCGCGCCGGTGAGATCGTCGTATTTGAAGATTTCATTAAGAGGGGTTTTGGTGTTCCTGTTCATCCTTTTCTTCAATGTCTTCTTTTGTATTATGAGATCGGGATTTGCAATCTGCACCCGAACTCAATTCTCCTCATTTCCACCTTTATCCACCTGTGCGAGGCCTATGTTGGCATAGAGCCGCACTTCGATCTTTTTCGGTATCTTTTCTGCTTGAGGAAGAAGGGAGCAGTTGGAGGCTCCAAGGTTGCAGGTGGAGTATACCTCAACCTTCGTGATGGAATGAAGAATCGCTACCTGCACTGCCCATGGAACACTTCCTTGACCGAATGGTACAGGAAGTGGTTCTACATCAGGGAGGAACCGGGCAGCTCCACGTTCTGCGACGTGGGATACATTCCTGAGAAGAGGACGAGCTGGACCGACCGCCCGGAGTTCGACGGTCCAGTGGCGGATCTCATGAAGCTGATCGACTGGTCACGCCTGGACGGGCTTGGCGTGGTCGGCAACTTCATTTGCCGCCGGGTGATGCCCTGCCAGAAGAGGGTGCACTCGGCGTACGAGTATGCCGGAAGCGCGGACCCGACCAGGATGCGGCCGGAGATCTTGGAGAAAGCGGAGGTACAACAGCTGTTGAACGAGCTGTTTAACTTCGCGGATGGGGGCTTCATCCGTGGCAGTGATCGGGTGCAAGCCTTCAAGTTAGGACGACCAGCACCAAAGGTATGTAGCAGATTCTGTTTTAGCATTCGTATATCGTCTGCAGTTGACTCATCTCTGTTGCTTTTGCAGATCGGCGATGTCGACCGGTGCACAGTGTATGTATCACTGGCACCGGGGATGGAAAATCCTGCGGGAGAAGTCCCGCCAGAGGAGGACGCTGCTCGGTGTACTCATTACACCAGCAGTGAGGAAGACCAAGCCCGCCCCGTCCCGACCTCCGAGGAGAGGGTAGCGGGGAAAAGGCCATTGCCGGCAGATCCCTTGCCGACACCGGAACTGCCGGCAGATCTACCGCCGGAGAGCAGCCAAGCACCGAAGCGTCGTCGGCTCGTGCGGATCGTCGACGACGACGACGACGAGGAGGCTGCGCCGTCGTTGGTCCGACGGCCTCGGAGCCGCCCAGACAATGTGCCGGTCGCCACTGATCGAGTGGCCAGCGGCGCCGCTGCCCCGCAAGCTGTCGAGATGGGGGCACAGGTGCCGACCGGCCGGGCGAGGAGGAGGTTCACCGCGACCCACCGTCGGTCAGACCTGTAAGTGTTCGACTTACGTATTTTGGACTCCTCTTTGACTTTTTTTTTTGAAATTTAACTTTTGTTCCTGTAGTGCGGCATCGGATGTCGACCCCGGCCAAACTGCCAGCCAGGGAACGGGCGAGCCTGCCCGCGGTTCTGGGGATGCGGCCCCCCAGACCACAGAGCAGCCAACAGCTGCAGTCGCGCCTGGGAGCACCGAGGGGCTCCCGAGCGCGGCACCGACTACGACAAGCAGCCCGACCAGGGCTGGAGAGGCTCCCCCAACTGACTCCTCAGAGAAGGGAAGATCTCCGACCGCTCCTCCTGCCGGGGGGAGTGAAGTCCCCACACCGCCCCGAGCAGGAGCCTCTTCGGCTGCGGGCTCCCCAGGTCTGGTCCAAGGGCCAGTAATACCTGGGACCACCACCGGGGGTGACGCAGCACAGGAGGAGGAAACCCGGGCGGCCTCCGATGATGAGGTGGAAGAGATTGAGGGTCGTCCCCGTGATGGCCGCCAACACGTGTATGTGTGGCGCCAACGCGGGGATCACTTTATCGGGCATGAGGAGCTCGCCGAGACCGAAGAGGCCGCCAGGGTGGAGCGCGCGGCCATGCGCCTCGTCGACGAAGTCAAGGTAAGCGGCTTTTTGTACTGCTGTACATTATATGCCTTGTCTTGCATGGTCGTTATATGCTTGCTTTGTAGGGCGCAATGAAAACGGCGAAGTACCGGAAACGGTGCTTTGACCAGATAGAAGGCGTCATGGCCGAGAACAAGGCCCTTGCCGCGGAGGTAGACCGGTTGCGGTCGGAGGTCGGGGAGAAGGTGGCCGAGATGAGTGCCGAAAAGGAGCGTCGTCTCGACCTCACTCGTTGTTTGGCCGACCAGTACCGGCTGCAAGAAGGTTAGTCACACGCTCCGAGCAGCTTTGCGTACTTGTATAGTTTGCTTTGCTGACCAGTTTATGATTCACGCAAACTTGGAGGAGGAGGTGGCGCGCCTCCGACAAGAGAAGGAGCAGCTCAGCCAACAGCTCGCCGGTGCGCTGGAGTCCGGGCGGCGAGCAGGAGAGGAATTGGGTCGAAAAGACCGGGAGCTATCTGGTAATGGGTGCCGCCTTGTTGGTTGCTGCCTGCCCCTTTGTTTGTTTGGTATGCCGAAAATAACGCTTCGTTTCATTTGCAGTGCTCAAGGTGAACGCCAAAAAGCACCTGTATGATCTGATCAAGGACCGGGACTCCTGGAAGGTCAACTGTTGCAGGATCTGGAAAGGAGTGTCCCCGGTCCTAGACCTGATCAGTCCCGAGCTCCCGGAGAGCCAGCCCCGCGCGCCGCAGTTGACCCCGGTCGAGAAGGCGCAACGGGCGTGGGACTGGCTCCAGCAGTTTGTGAAGGACGCCGGGGAGTTTGCCGGCGCGCACGTCCTCAGCATGGTGCGCGCCCACTACCCCCTGGTCGACTTGAGCAGGCTGGAGAAGGGGTACCCGAAGGAAGTCGGCCCACAGGAAGCGGACGAGCTTCGGGGTAGTCTGCTGGACTTGTCGTCGACAGTGATCGGCGACATCAATCTGTGCGGAACGGTCACTCCTCCAGACCAGCCGAGTTCAGATAGGTCGGCCAGGGAGTTTTCGGGCGCGTCCGTTGCGGGAGATGGGCGGTCGACGCCTGCGGTCTCGACCAGCCAGGCGCCGGTGGCCCCGACCCCTTCGTCCGGGCAGCAGGGCCAGGCGGGTGATCAGCCCGAGCAGCTAGGCCAATAAAGTAGTCTGTAGGAATAGACTAGTGTCTGCCCGTCAGGGTATTTATTGTAAACTTTGTATGTAAAGTTTGTAATAAAGTTTGCTTTTTGTCATGACCGTTGTTTTGAGCGCTGTAAGAATATCTGAGTGACGTGTCACCGTATTTGTCTTGGTTGTCGCTAAGAGCATCCATTGCAGGAGTTTTGCCGAGTGCTGTGTGTGACAAGGTATAGGCAAAAAATAGAGAATTTCATTATCAAAAATTATAAGATACTTACAAAAGAAAGTCATTAAAACTTTATGGATAGAAACGTTGCAGTTTGTCGATGTGCCAAGAGTTAGGCACTCGTGTTCCGTCTGGGTATGCCAATCTGTAGGACGTAGGTCGTGTGACCTCGGTCACCACGAAGGGTCCTTCCCAGGGAGTGGATAGCTTGTGCATTCCCTCCTGGCTTGTTTTCCATCGAAGCACCAGATCGCCGACCACGAAGGAACGGTCCTTGACGTTCCTGTTGTAGTATCGCCTGACTGCCGCGAGATATTTTGCTGTTCGGAGACATGAAACTAAACACTTTTCCTCCATGCAATTGATTTCGAGTTCTCTGGCGTTGTCGGCGGTCGCCTGGTCGAAGTGCTCGATTCTAGGAGATCCGAAGTGTATGTCAGACGGCAGGACCGCCTCTGCACCGTACACCATGAAGTAAGGAGACACCCCTGTGTTTCGACTGGTCTGAGTTCGGAGGCCCCAGACCACTGCCGGCAATTCTTTCATCCATCGACCGGGTGCTCTGTCGTTTTCGGTGTACAACCTTTTCTTTAGGGCGTCAACGATCATTCCGTTAGCACGTTCGACTTGACCGTTGGCACGTGGATGTGCCACTGACACATATTTTATGACTATGCCTCTGTCATCGCAGAAATCCCAAAAAGTGGTGCCAGTAAACTGAGTGCCCAGGTCGGTGATTATGCTGTTCGGGATGCCGAATCTGTGTATGATTTGATTGAGGAACTCCACAGCCTTCTCGGAGGTTGCCTTGACCAGGGGCATGTATTCAATCCACTTGGAGAACTTGTCGATTAACACGAAGACAAACTTGAAATTGCCCGGGGCTGGTTTAAATGGTCCGATCATGTCAAGCCCCCAGCAAGCAAAGGGCCAAGACGACGGGATGGTTTGAATTTCATGGGCAGGTACGTGGGTCCTCTTAGCGAAAAACTGACATCCTTCGCAATGCCGAACCAGTTTTTCTGCGTCGCCGACCGCGGTTGGCCAATAAAAACCTGCTCGGAAAGCCTTTCCGACCAGCGTTCTAGATGCGGCGTGATTGCCGCAGGATCCAGCGTGTATGTCCTCCAAGAGCTTGATACCATCATCTTGGGGTATGCACTTGAGCAGTACTTCGGAGCTTGCGTTTTTCCGCATGAGTTTTCCGTCGACCAGGATGTAGTTCTTTGATCGTCGGATGAGGCGCTCGTTCTCTGTTTTGTCCTGAAAGCCTGTCCCGTCTGATATGTATTTGATGAACGGGGTACGCCAGTCACGCCCACCGGTTGTCGGAGTGGCGTCATCTATGAGCATTGCCTCGGTGGGTTGCTTGTCGACCAGGGGGGAGCTTACGCTCGGCTCATGGATGTCCTGGACGAAAATACCCCGCGGGATTTGGGCCCGAGATGAGCCTAACTTTGACAACGCATCTGCTGCTTGGTTCTTATCCCGGACCACGTGGATGTACTCTATGCCATAGAAGTTAGTTTCCCATTTGCGAATTTCTTTGCAGTAGAGATCCATCTTCTCGTGGGTTGCGTCCCACTCCTTGTTGAGCTGGTTGATGACCAAAGCGGAGTCGCCATAGACATAAAGGCGCTTGACCCCCAGTTCAACGGCTAGTCGTATGCCATGCAAGCATGCTTCGTATTCGGCGACGTTGTTTGACGCCGGAAAAAGGATCCGAAGGACGTAACGGAGTTTGTCCTTGTTGGGTGATACGAACAATATCCCAGCGCCTGCACCGTTGATGTTCAAGGACCCGTCAAAGAACATTGACCAGTGGTCTGAGACATCGGGAACGGAAGGCTCGTTGAGATCCGTCCATTCGGCAATGAAATCGACCAGGGCTTGAGACTTGACAGTGGTGCGACTCTGGAACTCCAGGAAAAATGGACATAATTCCATTGCCCATTTCACGATTCTGCCATTGGCGTCTTTATTGCGCAGGATGTCCCTGAGAGGGAAGCTGGTTGTCACCAGGACTCGATGGCCGTCGAAGTAGTGCTTCAGCTTTCTTGACGTTATCAGGATGGCGTATATAAGCTTCTGTATTTGTGGGTACCTGGCCTTGGACTCGTTTAAGACTTCGCTTATGAAGTAAACGGGTCTCTGGACCTTGAAGACGTGACCTGGTTCATCTCGCTCGACCACTATTGCCGTGGAAACAACCCTGTCGGTTGCAGCAATGTAAAGGAGTAGGTCTTCATTGGGCTGAGGCGCTGTGAGGACAGGTGGTGAAGTGAGGAAGGTCTTAAGCTGAGTGAACGCAGCGTCGGCTTCCTCTGTCCAAGAAAATTTTTCTGACGCTTTCAATAGTTTGAAGAAAGGGAGGCCTTTTTCTCCCAGCCTTGAGATGAAACGACTGAGGGCGGCCATGCATCCGGTTAGCTTCTGAATATCCTTGACGTTCTTCGGTGGTCGCATGTCGAGTACGGCTTTGACTTTTGAAGGGTTTGGTCGTATGCCGTCGCGACTGACGACGTTGCCGAGCAGTAGACCGGAAGGAACGCCGAAAATGCATTTCTTGGGGTTGAGCTTCCACTTGTACCTATTGAGTGCCTTGAAGGTTCGGTCTAAGTTGTCGATTAGGGTGCTCGCGTCCCTTGTTTTTACGACCACGTCGTCCACATAGGCCTCGACGAGGTCATCGCGAATCTCGTCGTGGAGGCATTGCTGGATGGCCCTTTGATAAGTGGCACCGGCGTTTTTAAGTCCGAAAGACATGGTAGTGTAGCAGTATGCGCCGAAGGGTGTGATGAAGGATGTTTTGATCTGATCTTCTTCCTTTAGCGAGATCTGGTGATAACCAGAGTAGCAATCTAGAAAGGAGAGGAGTTCGCATCCGGCCGTTGAGTCGACCACCTCGTCGATGCGAGGAAGACCAAAAGGATCTTTAGGACAGTGTTTGTTGAGATCGGTGTAATCAACGCACATTCTCCATTCATTATTCTTTTTGCGTACAAGAACCGGATTGGCGAGCCAATCGGGGTGATACACTTCTTTTATGAATCCGGCAGCTAGAAGCCGTGTTATTTCTGTCCTAATAGCCTCCTTTTTGTCACGAGCGAACCGTCGCAGTTTTTGCTTGATTGGTCTTGCGGTCTTCGAGACATTTAAGGAGTGCTCGATCAGGTTTCGTGGGACACCGGGCATGTCTGCGGGTTTCCATGCGAAAACGCTCACGTTGTCCCTTAGAAACGTGACGAGCGCGTCTTCCTATTTTGGATCCAGGTTAGCCCCGATGAGGGCTGTCTTCTCAGGGTTGCCTTCGACCAGCTGCACTTCTTTGTACTCCTTGGATTTCGAGTTCTTTCTGGCTGTCTCCTGCTCAGGTAATCGGAGCTGGTCGGGAGGCAGCTGTGCGGCTTGGTTTGCTGTTTCCGCCATGCGGATTGAGAGGTCGATTGCCTCGGTGATCTTGAAGCTTTCTTCTTCGCAGGTGTACGCAGTGTAGACGTTGCCTCTGACGGTTAGGACACCCTTCTCCGTGGGCATCTTAAGGACTAGGTATGAGTAGTGCGGGACTGCCATGAACTTTGTCAGCGATGGGCGGCCCAGTATGGCGTGATAGGTCCCGTCGAAATCCGCGACTACGAAGTTGATGAACTCCGTCCGGAAGTGATCGGGTGTGCCGAATTGGACAGGCAATGTTATCTGTCCGAGGGGCACCGAACTTTGACCTGGCAAAACCCCCCAGAATTGGGCGTCGTAAGGTTTTAGTTGTGCCGGTGATATCTTGAGGGCGGGCAGGCTGTTGCGGAAGAGGATGTCGATGGAGCTTCCCCCGTCCACGAGCACGCGCTCGAATCTGATGCTGTTGATGCAGGGGTCAAGAATCAGTGGGAAACGACCCGGCTCTGGGATAGCAGCCCACTGGTCCTTCCTGCTGAACGAGATCTCCCTGTGGGACCACGTGGGAAATTTCGGATCTGCGATCAGCCCGTCCGTGCTGTCTATGTTGAGGCAGGCTCTCTTTAACAGCTTTCTTTCTCGCTTGGACTCAGTGGAGACCTTGCCTCCGAAAATGGAGTGGACCACGTCAGTGGGGCTGACGTATTGGTGTCGGGGGTCCCTATCTTGGTCCTCATCCTCATCTTCGTGGTCGTGCCCGTCGCGCTTGTTATTTTTCTTGGCGGAGTCGTCTTGGGCGGCCCGCCGTGTATAGATACTTTTGAGGACGCGGCACTCTTCCATGGTATGATTGGACTTTGGGTGTAGTTGGCATGGTCCCTTCAACGTTTTGTTGTAGTCTTCTTGGTAGTCCCGTCGTCCATTGGGACGTTTGACCGTATTTACTTCGTGGTCGTAGTCGCGGGGGCGTTTTCCTCTGAAGTCGTCGCGCCGCCGATCCCAACCCTCTCGATGATCACGGTTGTCGGAGCGGCGGTGATTTCTGCTGTCGTAGCGACCACGACCGTCATCTCGCCGGGGAGGCTGGTCGGGACCTCTCGCATCGTCTCGGATTAGTTTTTCTGCGTCGTCGGCATCGGCGTAATTTTTAGCCGTGGCGAGGAGCTCTGCTACCGTTGTTGGACGTTTACGCAACAGCTTGTTCCTCAGCGCTTCGTGGAATCGCAGGCCCTTGATGAAGGCTGAGATGGCCTCGTCATGAGAAATCTTCGGGATTTTGAGGCGCATATCCGAGAATCGTCGGATGTAATCGCGCAGAGGTTCGTTCCTCCTGTCCCTTATCCTTTCAAGGTCATACTTGTTTCCAGGCTGCTCGCATGTGGCGATGAAGTTGTCGATAAAAGCCTGGCGCAGCTCTTCCCAAGAGTCGAAGGCGTCCTCGGGCAAGCCGAGAAGCCACTGATGACCAGCCTGGTCGAGGACTACGGGGAAGTAGTTGGCCATGACGTGCTCATCCCCTGCCGCTGATCGGACGGCGATTTCATAGAGGGTGATCCAGTTCTCTGGATTTTCCTTGCCGTCGTATTTTTTAAGTTTTTCGAGCTTGAAATTGCGGGGCCACACGACCTGGCGGAGGTGTGAGGAGAACTGTCTTAGGCCCGGAGGACCGTGCGTTGCATCGTACTCGATGCGGCGCAGGTTTTCGTGGACTGCTCTCTCTGCGGCGTGCCTGTTGATGCGGTCCCGGGCATCTTTGGGAGGGATGTTGTGGCGGAGATCCCTGTGTTGATCTTCTTCTTGGCCGCGTGCGCGGTTCTGCTGGCGGCGGCCATCGGCGTCCCGACCACCATCGTCGCGCCGTGAGTCCCCTCGACGGTTGTCGGGGGAGCGGCTGCGGTGACGCCTGCTGGGTGAGGCCCGGCTACGATTAGTCTGGTCGGAGGCGGCTCCCGTATAAGAGACGTCCTGGACTCTCTTGAGCAGAGTGGCTGTCTGTCCCATTGCGGCGATCAGGTGTGCTCGGATGCTGGTCCGGACTCCCTGGCATTCGGGGGTATCAGGAAGCCGATCTAGGTTAGCCATGGCAACAGCCACGTTGGCGCTTGGCGTTTTGTAGACTGGCTGGTCCCCGACCATGTCAAAGGCATCGTTGAGATTATTTGGTGGCATTTGTTGTTGCTCGTCCGCACGTCGTCGGGCGCGCTCGGCGTTACGCTGTTCGCGGAGTTGCCTCTGGTCATCTGTTTCTCCATCAACGTCCGGTTCGTCGGCGCTGACATTAAACACAATATCCCCTCGCCGGGGGGGAAATATCGGGAATCGGTCGAAACCCGGAGGGTGTGAAGGAAAATCCAGGTCGTAGTCCTCGTCTTCGGTGTTTATAACCTCGGTGGGAACGGAGCCGGTGCTTGAGTTGGTGCTGGAGACCTGGCCGTCCCGTATTTCTCGGATTGTCACCATGTTGACGTGGTGACGATTGTTCCTTGTCGGCGACCAACCCGCCTTGCTGAAAACGGATTGGGTGTGCCGTGAGTAAACAGAGGCCGAGTTGTTCAGGCCGCAAGGATAGTCTTCCTTCCTGAGCTCGACGGATCGTCCTGAGGGGGTTGAGGTTATCGTCAAAGACGTTCCCAGCCGTTCGTGTGTGGCGACACGAGTTGGCCGGCGGGATTTGAAAAAATCCGGTGGAGCAGCTTGGTCGGGCCGACGCAGAACCCCATCTATGAGTTGGGAAACTTCGAGTAGCTTGGAGTCAACGCGATCGAGTGCTCGGAGAAGGTCCGAGCAGTCGATCGCCTTTCCCTTGTAGGGTGGGATCGGTAGTCGGGTGCTTGGTGCCGTCGTGCGCGTGGTCGGAGACAGCGTGATCTCAGATTGGATCTGGGTCTCTTTCGAAACCGTGGTCGCGAAGCCGCCGCTGCACGTCGTCCACGTGATCTGGCCGACGGTGAACGTGAGGCCTTCGGGCACGGTCGCGGAAGCTGGGATCGTGACCATCTTGTTCGCCGGAAAAGTTGCACGCACACCCCCTACCTGGCGCGCCACTGTCGACGAAAGCTGGTCGGCAGTCTACCTTGGGGTATACCCACGGTAGTAGTTTATCGGTAGACGGTGCGCAAACTACGAACTCGATGGTGACGCAAGACACGGACAAGCTTTTTATCCAGGTTCGGCCGCCGAGTTGGCGTAATACCTACGTCCTGCGTCTGGTTGTATTGATTTGTGTTGAGAGAATCGTATGTCCTAGGGGGGTCCCTTGCCCCTCCTTATATAGTCTGGAGGGCAAGGTTACAGATCTGGAAACTAATCCTAGTCGGTTACAATTGCCATGGATAATTCGATGTCAATTCCTATTCTAACCGACTAGAATCCTGCTTGATCTCCACAGCTTGTTTCCTTGCGCGAAACTCCAGGTTGTCGGATCAAGCCTTGAACTCGTCTCGTAATGGACCAAGCCTCCTGGCCGAAGTCTAGCCGTAAGGGTATAGGGGTTTATACCCCCACAGTAACTGCCCTTCAAATTAAATTATGGCATACAATTAATTCTTTTACACTAATTCTACATCACCTTTGGGCAGAAATAGAATTAATGCATGACAAAAAAACATAATAATATTATAATATTGCTATTAATCAACTTTGGTCAGAATAATAACAATATTGTAATAATATGTGATTTTATCCATTTTTCAAAATTAAACTCTCCCTTTGGTTCGAATTTAACAATGAAAAATAAATAAATAACTGTAAGCACGCAGCGGAAACTTTAATGAACTTTTAATTCTATTTTATAGAAACATTTTAAATACTTTATTGTTCTCTGAATGAAATTATTTTGGACAAAAAATATACACAGTATAGGATCAAAACTAATGCAGAATTATCAAGACTGCATTCAAATAAAAGCTTCTGGAAAAAAGGAAAAAAACGAAAACCTGTGTGCGAATGGCCATTTCGGCCCACTGATCGCTCGGCCGAGCAGGCCCAACACGCACAGGCGCGCGCAGCGGCCCTCGACCAGCAGCGGCTCGCGCGCTTGCTCTCCCGGTCCCAGGCCGCAACCTGGGCCTGGGCCGGGAAATGCCGAACCCGCCTGGGCCGGATTCGGCCCGCGTGATCGTGGCCGCTCATCTTGATCTAACGGCAGAGCTTCATTTTCGGGGAACAAAACAGGCAGCCGGCCTCCTCCCCTGAAACCCTAACTTCATTCTTTCTTTCCCTTTCTCTCAATCGCAGCCGCAGCCGCCGAAGTGGGAGGTCGCCGGCGGCGGTGCTCGTCGGAGCGACTTGCGCCGCGCGGCTCCCCTTCGACCTCCTCCACTTCCTTTTCTCTTCTCTAACCCTAATCACAATTCCTTTCTGCCTTCTCTCTCTTCCATCTCCACGGCGCACCAAGCTCGGCGGCCGGCCATGGCGACTCGGAGGGAGAAGAAAACCGGCGCCGCCACGGGGCTCCTCGCCGGTGCGCGCGCTCACCCTAGGGCCGAACGCGCCGCCGTCGAGTGGCCATGGGGCGGTGCCCTGTTCCGGTGCGCGCACGCAACACACAGGCGGCGGCGTGGCCCTTTCTATCCGCGCGCCGGCCATGGAGAAGGCTGGCGGCGACGACAGAATGGCCGGGCCCCAGATAGGCAGCACCAGCCCGTCCCCGATCTATGTTAGGGCTAGGGTTCTTATTCTCTTTCTCGATCTGCTTTGACTGATCTCAGTTAGGGTTAGGGTTTCTGTCCGAATCGAAATTCGTCTTCATTCATTCTTTATTCTTTACTTTCCCGACTGGATCTACACAACTAGATGTAAGGAACCTGGCTCCGATACCATTGTTAGACTCTTTGGATCGTTCTAGGTGTAAATCAGTGGGTATTTACTTTATATTTAGGATAAACAACTTGGAATCGCACAGATCCGGGGAGGAAAAGAGAATGGGACAGTGATCCATACCTTCGTGGTTGTCACTGCAGCACGTAGTCGAGACGGTGGTCGCGTCGGGGTCGAGGCAGTGGCGGCGGCGGACTTCCTGTCGCTATCAGTGTACCCTCTCGATCGGTCTGGGGTTAGGGTGGGGAACTCACGGCACTGTAGCGATGAACCTCATCTTTTGTGCCCTAGCCCCCACCCTCTCTTTATACACTCCGCGACGGGGGCCCACCAGCCCATAGAGGACTGAACGTCCCCGATCAGAACGTGGTCAAGGGTCCGGCCCAGTCTTTGGACTTGGGCCGGTAGAGATCAACCTAACAATATTAACAATTAATTGACCTGTTGTGCCTAGATGGCACCTGATCCCTATACCCCGTCATGAGCAGTGACTTAGCGCTCTTCCCACATGGCTCGAGAATGATTATAAATTGACGGCAGCTGACTTAGAACGGTGGCAAGATGTACAAATAGCTTCAGCAGATTGCAGCGGAAGAAAAGACAAAGGTCAATATACTATAACTGTTTCCAAATTTCAATGGACCTAACCATGTTTAAGTGATGTTCAACTTTATCTCCCATATTTATGATCATGATCATTTTTTATGTTTGGCTAAATGGTACTCCCTCCATTCCAAACTATAAGTCATTCTAAGAATTTTGGAGAGTCAAAGTATGTCAAGTTTGATCAAATTTATATGATAAAATAATAACTATTATGATACCACTAAGTATCATTAGTTTCTTTCTTAGTTATATTTTCATAGTATACTCACTTTATATTACAAATTTTAGTATTTCTCTCTATAATTTTGGTCAAACTCAAATATTCTTGGAATGACTTATAATTTAGAATAGAGAGAGTAGTAATGCTATCTGACATGAACTTACTACTATCTAGCCACACATAAAAACTAGTGATCTGTTTAATTTGGTCATAAACATGGGAGATAAATTTCAAGGGCACTAAAACATGGTCAGCTGCATTTAAACATGCAAACAATGATAGTATATATGACCATGTGTTTTCTCCCGCAGCAATCTGCCCAAGCTATTAGCAAATGCTTCCATGCTTCTAAGTGAGCTACTGTCAATTTTTAATCATTCATGAGCCATGGAAGCAAGTCTAAGTATTTCTTTCGTGGCTTAAGCCAAGGTAGTGGTGCCATATAGGTATACAAAAGGTCAATTAGTTGTTAATATATGTATGGATAATTCATCATTACAACAAAGAATCAAAGAGTGCCATGTTCATTCTTTCGCTAGTGTTGTCCTTCTTACATGACTCTGCCGAAACCAAAGTTTTTTTTTTTAGGAAAAAAAACCAAAGAATATTTGATGCAAAACTAACATCATCTAGCATTTTCTAACTAAAAAGGCCAACCTAAACTTTAAGCGAATATCAAGAGTTATTACTTTATACAACAAACTACCAGTAACCTAATAACTTGAGCATCGGATCTTGCATATCTTTGATCTCTAGGTTTACCCTAGGCAAATCTTCGTATCAGAAAAATTGGCACTCAATATTTCCTCTCTATTTTCTGAGCTATCACTTTGATTTGTGGAGCAGAAGTATGGAGGACCTGATGCTGGGGTTTTCCCCATATCTCTTTCATTCTGGCCTGGATCTTTTTTTTTCTGAGACCACGCATCAGCGTGTTTTTCATTAAGTGGAAAGTTCAGAAAGGTACAAGCGTTAGGTAACTACAAGAGGTTACCCAGGGGAACACACGAGAGCTCTTGTGTATGTGAGGTCGAGGTAATGGGATATTGACGAAACAACTGTGGCTAGATACATGCAATGCCAGTTGATAGAAACTATAAATGGTTTTGGAACTTTGCTTGGATGGATGTCAAACCAGGCACAACCACCTATATGATTTCTCTTCAATAAACTATTGCTCCCCAAACTAGCGGTTTCCATTTTTGGGGAAAATAACCTCCTATTATTTATTGGTCATTTGAGATATATAGGAGAGAAGGGGTCCTCATCATTAATATAGAGACTTTTTTGGTAATACATATATTTGTGAAATCATGCTAATACATGTAGGCATATACTGACTTATTACAGCCAAAGTCACAAATGAAGGACCGGTATTCACACGTTTATTATTAGCCTTTTAATTAACAAAATTGGATATATGTATTAATTCATGAGATTTCAAAGTTTCTATATAGCTACAAGCAACCAACTCCGGTCAATTCATGTTGATATTGCTCTATAGCTATATATCTATCTGCCCAAACTTTATACTAGAATAAGGGGGCGCCAAGCACCCTTCAAGTGATCAAGGCATAAACCTTAGAGCTACAAATCAGGTCGAGGAGGGGTACAATTAATCGTACACACAAAAAAACGTGAGGAAACGCTACTCCCGCAACCAATCTACAAATAAGGCAGGGTTTCAAATCCAATGAGAAAAGTTTGCCATTGTTCATGGTTTGATGATCGACAATCTACAGGCAACTGCTCATCTTTGAGATGAGTTCGACAAATGATTACCATGGTTTGCATCACCTTTGGGACATTGATCCAGTAGGTGCTGGGACATTGTCCCTGTTTGGGAGAGCTCGATTATGCCCTATTTGGATCTCTCTAATTTTTGCCAATTTATAAGAATCTGACTTTTGAAAAGTGAGTAGGATCCAAACAGGCCAGTTTTTGTCACCGATTTTTGCCAGATTCTAAAAAAACAAGAAGCTATTGATACCTAGCTTTTGCTAGTTTTTTGTGACCAGTAGAGCAATAAATGAAGTTAGATTCTTAAAAATTTGGAGATCCAAACACCCTCACCAGTTTTTTTCTAATAATCCAAATTTAGAAACTAGAGGCAAAAACTGGTTCTTCAAAATCTAAAACTGATCCAAATAGGGCCTTAAATTTCCCAGGGTTCAATTCAAAACTCATTTCCTCCAATAGCTAGCTTTGATTAGAAGCAAACCATGTAAATGCTTGGCATTTTGGGAGTCTGCCTTTGAAAAAACTTTGGCACGCACCAAGGGAACCAAACACCATCATGCCTCAACCTGGAAACGCTCTGCACCCGCCACCACACCTATCTCGCAAGCATCACCAACACCTGCCAGCACCAGAGAAGAAGGATGCAGATCCACTGCTACCCCGGCCAGTCTCATAGCCATCACCCACCCCCACCACCCGCTGAAGAAGGAGGTGGATCCTCCCCGACCGTCACCGAATGAGGGATGGTGCTTTCACATTTTGCTTTGGCTTGTTTACCTCATGGACCGCTAGCAATGCTGTGGCTCTGGATCAAACTAGCAAGTTATCTTAACTAGCTAAAATGATGTTAGCTCAGCTCTTCACTCTTCAGCTAATAATTAACAACACTAAGAAAATTGAACTCCAGTCTCCAGGCTTGAGATTCTGACATCCTACATTAAGAATAATATATTATCATGTTACTTCTCATGTGTAATAACAAATGTGGACTATCCTCTTCCTGTTCGTGTTCCTGATCCTTTTGTTGGACTAAAGACTAAACAATATAATCTCGTGCCACCACAATTTTTATCTTTTCGGATTTATCTACTATAGCACTTTCGTTTGTATTTAGTAATTATTATCGAACTATGGACTAACTAGGCTTAAAAGATTCGTCTCGTAAATTATAGGCAAACTATACAATTAGTTATTTTTTATCTATATTTAATATTTTATGCATATTATGTCGTAAGATTTGATATGCTAGAGAATCTTAAAAGTTTTTAGATTTTGGGTGTAACTTGAACAATCTGTTAGCCTATTAGCTACATGATGAGGCAATGTTAAAATTCTGAGACGCAAACAGTATATAGTTCAAAAAAATTTACAAAATTTTTTAGATTCTCTGTCACATCGAATCTTTAGACGTATGCATGGAGTATTAAATATAGATGAAAATAAAAACTAGTTGCACAGTTTAATCAGAACTCGGAATTGACGAGACCATAGGCGGATCCACCACTAGGGCGAGCCAGGGCGGCCGCCCTAGGTCCTCTTAGAACTGATCTGAACTCTATGGAAATTTTAGAGATTAGTGCAAAATAAAAATAGGCTCCTCGAGTATCCGGTTTTGAAGACAAACTTAGACGTCTTGGACTATCATGTGTGGTTCAGCCCATATAGAAAAGCACAACCCACAAAGTGCAATAAAAATACGATCGGCCTTTCTCATGTTTCTCGCTATTCTCGACTTCTGACTTTCTGGTCGTCTTTCTCGCTAATTCACAAACTTGCGGAACCTAAGAACCTGCGCCGGGTTGCAGGTATCTTCATTTTTTATTTGCCCTTTTCATATAGTTAATTGTTTAAAAATTGATTAAGGATGAATCATCAAATGATTTGGTGAAGTCAGTTTAGAACTATTAGTATTAGTATGTATGGCTTCTCTTAATTTAAGGAACAAACTTCTCTAATTTTGGTGTGGAAAATATATGCTAAAAACTTTAATATTGGTCAAATTATTATGTTGCCAAAGCAACTTATGGAATTTATTAGTTTATATTGCCATTGGTTTGCCAAAATTTTATAGTATAAGTTCGTCCGAGGTCATTTCTCGAGCTGGATTAGCCAGTGGACGAGACGAATCTTTTGGACATAGTTATTAACCAAATACTAAAACGTAGCTAAATTCAACTTCCACGTACATACGGTGGAGCCCAGGAAGCATACCGCTTATTACCGCGCGCCGACCACCATCAGATGTATGCCGCCCGCCGGCGTTCACCTCGAGCAGGACGTTCCTCGCCGCCACAGGTCCCCGTCGGAGTCCACAACACCGTGCCCGGCTCCTATCCGATCGACGCCGAAACCGACTAGCCGCGGACGCCGCGCGCGTCTAATCTCTAATCTTTTTTTTAAAGATCCGGTTTTAGCCGGCTTTGATTAAATAAGAGGAGCAGAAACTTCAAATTTACAAGCGTGAGGTGCGCTCCCCAGCACAGCCTAGGATGCCTGGGGGGTGGTTTTACAAAGTCGATTACTCGCTAGAGTTATACACGACAAAAAGCGGCTTTAGAGCCACGCAACCCGCTAGCGACCATTGTTGTGTCATGTCTTGGATTTCCATGAAGACCGCTTGTACTGATGTTCGGCGCTCTCTGAAGATGATAGCGTTTCACCAATTCCAGATAGTCCACAAGGTCAGAATCAGCATAGTGTGTCCTTTCTTCCCGCCGTCCCCTAAAGCTTGGCTGAATGACTCTTCCAAGTCAAGATCGAGTCTCCAGCCTCTCGGATCAAGGCTGCCACAGGAACTCCAGGAGGCCGTGAGCTGCCATACTGATATGGCGAAGGGACACTCAAAGAAGAGGTGGTGCGCCGTCTCTAAGTTCCTTACACAAAGAGCACAAAAATAATTATTTTCCCACCCGCGTGCCTGCAAGCGTGCAGCTGTCCACAGCCTATTTTGCAGTAGCAGCCAGGCGAAAAACTTGCATTTCGGTGGCGCCCAAGCCTTCCAAATCAAAACCCGGTTGTTGGACAGAATTTGGCCTGCAAACTGGATAGCATATGCCGATCTCGCCGAGTATTCTCCTCGCTGGTGTCCTCCAGATTAAGTCCGACCATCTCAATTGCTGTCCACAGTCTAAAAAATTCGTTTAGGAGATCATGGTTCAGGTTACGTGCAATGTCTCTAATCCAGTTGCCATTCAAGACTGCATCTCTTACAGTCCTATTTTTTCGCCTACTGTGCTGGAACAACATGGGGCACAGGCTTGCTGGAGGCCTTCCTTCAATCCAACTGGAATGCCAAAAGGAGGCTTTGAGTCCGTTCCTTACTATGACCACCGTAGCCGCGTTGAAGAGGGCTAAGTCTATTGCATCAATTGGCAGTTCCATGCCATTTCAAGGGCGTTCAGGGTTGGACCATTGGAACCAAAGCCATCTGACCCGCAACGCTCTACTGAAAGCCTGTAGTTCGATGATTCCTAAACCCCCGTACTCTATTGGTTTGGCCACGGTACTCCATACCACTTTGCATTTCTCTCCTGTTAACTCATTTGTGCCCGCCCACAGGAAGCGTCTAATCTCTAATCGACACCAGCCAAGCCGGTCGCCGACAGAGAGTCCTAAGTCGGCACGCATTTGCCGGCCTACTACTAATGCAGCGAATTTTCCGCTATACGACCAGGAGTCGGAGACAGTCCGGATGTCGGTTGGTCCGTCGGTTATGCCTGTGTATAAATACGTCGCACCAGCCCCATGAATCATATCGTAGCTCCACACCAACAAGCAGGCGAAGGCAACAACTGATGATAATAATATATATCATATAAATATATATCTATATATATATAACGCGTTCATCATGTCGGACAATGCAATGCGTAGTGTCGCAGAGTACCCTGCTGCTGGAGCCTGGAGCATGGACTGGAGTGCGGAAATCCAGCGTAAACGTGATGCGCTACGCTCGTATTTGGCGGTCCTTGAAGAGGCACGTAGACGGCTGGACGAGATACAACACGACGCCGCCGGCGGCCAGCTCGTCCCAGGCGGTGCCGACGCCGGCGGCGCTGCCGCAGTAGATGAGTCCTCTGACACTGCTGGCGACGACGATTTCTATCCGCTAGACGACGACGAGCCCGAAGAAGAACGCCGCCCAATGCAGCAGTGGCAGGACCAAGTGTGCCGCCAGATGGTTCACAACCGCTCCCGCCAGCAGGACGACGACCACGTCGGCCACCGTGCTGACTATGACGACGACCTCGACCTCGACGACGGCGACGAGATATCTCGAGACATAGTTGCTCTAGGGCTGCACGTCCCACACATCGAGACCGGCACCGCCACACCACCTCCCTTGGTGCCCGGCGGCGAACACGGTGGCGACGGCAGCGGCTTTGGGGCTGTCCCGGCCTCCGCCGCGGCCATTGCAGGTCTCAGGAAGCACAGGTACGCCGGACCTGACAATGACAGCATGTGCGTCATCTGCATGCGGGACTACAAGAAGGGCGAGAGGCTCCGTGTGATGCCGTGCACGCACAAGCATCGGTTCCACGGCAGGTGCATCAGGGAGTGGCTGTCGCAGAGCAACATGTGCCCGCTCTGCCGCCATGCGCTGCCCACGGCGGCGGACGCCGAGCGACGAGGAGGAGGCGGCGGCGTCCACAGGCGCCGCGTGCTACTGCGCGTGAATGTGAATCCGTACTAGTGTACCCAGTGCAGTGTATATACAGTTGCTACTATACATTTACCAATATACGTATTAGGATTAGATAAAGTTTATCTTTCTTCCAGCTAGGATACTCGAAGGCCTTGTTTAGTTCGTGAAAAATTTTGACTTTAGCTACTATAGCATTTTCGTTTGTATTTAACAATTATTATTCAATCATGGATTAATTAACTAGATTCAACAGATTCATCTCGCAAATTATAAACAAATTGTACAATTAGTTTTTTATTTTACCTATATTTAATGTTCCATACATATATCTAAAGATTCAATATGACAAAATCTTAAAAGATTTTAGGAACTAAACGAGGCCCCAGTCAACGGTGTATTGTAAGGGTTCAGGATTTCGTCTGGTCTTCACTGAAAACCAGCCATTTTCATTCCTATTGGTGACCTGTGGTAAATATTTCCCGTTAAGTTTGGTCTTATTTCATTAATATTTTTCAAATTTTAGCTAAAATTACATGAAGTTTGAAAAAAAAACAAAATTTCAACTGATTTTCGTGTTTTCGTTTCTATCGGTCCCCTCCGATATTTTTGTCTCAACCGATAGGCTGAACTTTAATATTATAATGTGACATATAACACCAATCCTATATTTACAGCAAGTGGGCAGGTATCTTGACTTACCTGTTACCTCTATAGATATAATAAATACTACTACAGTACAACAATCAAGACATAAGAGGATCAAATTTGGCATGTTAGCATCTCTAGCAGACTACCTAAACAGACTACATATACTATATTTAGGTAGTAGAGGCCAAAGATTGTATTCCAACAGGCTACCTATTAGGCTACCTAAATTTGTTGGCCCAACAAATTTTCCCTCCTACTACCTAGATCTGTTGGGCCAACAAAAGTGCCTACCTATCTATCCCTTCATCTCTCTCACCCGCACCTACGTCGCGCCCTCCCCGAGCGGCGGCCCTCCCCGGCGGTGCTCCTCCCCAGCAGCACTCCTTTCTTCCTCTCTCTCCATGGTGGCAGTCAATCTTCCAGCCGGCGGGCGGCCCTCCCCGGCGGTACTCCTCCCTAGCACCACTCCTTTCTTCCTCTCTCTCCATGGTGGCAGTCAATCCTCAGCCGGAGGAAGAGATGGCGCTCTAACCGGCCGATGAACAGGAGGCAGTGTCGCCCCATCTGACGTTCTCATCGGCGCCCCGTTGAATCCCATCCCCTCACGCGCTGCGCTACTGCTTTGCTCTGTCGGTGCCCCATCCCTTCCACGCTACTGTCCGAGTTCATCGATGGCAACAGAAATAAGGAAAGAGATGATATGTGGGCTCCATATGTCATTGGCTGTTAAACTGAAATTGGTAGCCATGAAATTGGTAGCCATGATTTAGGTAGTACTGCTGGAGTTAGAAGCAAAATTTAGATAGTATAAAAATAGGTGGGTACCTAAATAGATATTTAGGTAGTCTGTTTTAGGTATTATTGCTGGAGATGCTCTCAGCGCAGGGGAAGGATTTAGTTCGTTGTAATCTTTGTTCACAAGAGCTCCTTTTAGTTCTCGCAAAAAAAAGAGCTCGTTTTAGTTGTGTTCCTAGTTCAAATTTCTACGAAGTTTACGTGAATAAAATATATGTTAACATTTCCTTAACAAATAAACACACTATTGAGACAAATTTCGTATGCGTGGATTTGGAGAAACTAATAATTTGATACTATAGACTATACACGTTGCGTGTTTATGTAGAATTGACCAAAGTTAGAGATATTTGACTTAGGACGACAAAACTAAAATACCGGCCTATATTTTGCAACTGGAGTATATGCTTTCTCATTATTATGATTTCAGACTTTAGATATAATGTAACACATGTCAAAACTTTGGTACTCAACTACTGAAGTGGTGTATTTTCAATAAATGAATAGAATATATTGGCTTTTTCTCTTTTGTCGGATCTTTTCCTATGTTTGTTATTTTCATTCAAACTCTCATCTTAACCATATTTCGCGTTCCAAAATTGTAGAGACCAAAATATAATTTGAATTTTCAACTTTTGGATCTCATTTTGTTCCGAGGTTAGCATGAAGATGCTATATTTTTTCGTTAAAACTCTCATATTGGACAATGTTTAATTTTCTACTTAAAAATTGATATAAAATATATATTAGGTGTTAAAGTCTTGAATGCATTGGGGTGGGGTGCAATGAATTTTTTTATAATTATGTAGGTAAACATTATAGAAAAATAGATATAATATAACCATTTTGTTTATTAACTTTTATGTAGCGACAATGGCCGGTAATTATTCTGTAATAATAGAATGTGTAGGTACTAAATGTAGAAGTATAATGGTACTTTTGGGTAAATTTTGTGTAATTTGCACTTGTGAGAGCATCTCCAACCGTTTTGCAAATAAGCTTTGCATTCATGTATTTGCAAAAAAGTCTTAAAAACACTTATCCAACGGTTTGGCATTTAGACTTTGCAATTTTGTTAACTTGGCAAAAAGAGAGGAAGGATTGGCATATATGCCAAACCTGTTCACACTTGGCATTGAGAAATTGGCGCGAAGTGATTAATGCCAAACCATTGGAGATTGCCTCTTTTCACCTTTGCCATATTTTTTTGAGACTTGGCAAACTCCCTCATTTGCTAAACCAATTATGCAAAACGGTTGGGGATGCTCTGAGTAATTTATCTATGCAACATATGTAGAGTGGTGCTTTTATTTTATTTTCTCTGATTAACGTTGTAATTTCCAAACCTTGAAAAGTAAAGTGATGTTTTTTTAGCCAAATACTAAGATAATAAACACATTATGTGTGAGTTTTAGTTTAAAGTTGTCTTGGATGTTTCAAAGTTGTCTTCACATCTGAATCATAGCACAAGCAATACGAATGAGAAAATTTCATCTAATTTTGCAATTATTTTTTTTAAAAAAAATAGACATGTCTAGAAAGCTATACCTTCGTTTTGGCAGGTGTGCCCCTTCTCTCTGCATCTATGTACTCGTGTTTGGTAAGGATATGGGCACGTGAACTTAGCATAAGATAACTCTAGAAAATTGATTTACTAGGTACGAGAGTATATATAGAGAGAGGGGTAAATACAAGACGGAGCAACGTACTTTCAAGAGCTCTATTTTGTGATTTTGTCTTTGCAATAATAGATCGATAGAGCTGAACTCCAATGCTGCAACAACAATACGCAAGTAAAAGTTTACAAGTGGCTGCAGTGTAATTTGGTACTACAGTATATGGACTCCAAGTCCGAGTAGTAAATACAAACAGAGTCGTCCGCCCGAAGCCGAATCTAATCCGAACTTTCACCCAGACTAATAATTAATTAATAAGAGGCCAGGCCAGGCCTATAAATATACGTATGCAAATCGATCCTAAACATCAAATCAGACGTTGTACAAGGCACACATTATTTCGCTACCACCTCCTCTCCTCGACTTCGATATGTCGTCGGATCTGCTGCCAGGTCCAGGTGTTGAATGGAGGATCACACCTTTACCCAACGGCGGCCACACCCGCACCGTAACCACAATTTCGCCCGCCGGCGGCTACCACCGCACCGTAACCACATTTTTGCCCAAGCGCCGCGGCGGCGGCGGCTACACCACCGTAGTAGCCGCAGTCGAAGCTATCAATGTGCCTGCCGCCGGGCTCAAGCGGCAGAAGCACGGCGACGACGACGATGCCGTGTCGGGACACGCCAAGAGGCGCCGGCGCCGGCGCCGGCGTGGCACCGGCGACAAGTCGACGACCGACGAGCAACAAGCTGCGGCGACGGCGGCGGCGCAGGCGGCGTGCGCCATCTGCCTCGAGGTGTTCCAGGACGGCGACGACCTTGCCGTGATGCCTTGCGCGCACCGGTTCCACGAGGGGTGCCTCATCGAGTGGCTGGCGCTCAGCCTCCGGTGCCCCTGCTGCCGCCACGCGCTGCCCAGCGACGGCGACGGCGAGGGCAAGGGCGTGGCACCGCATGCTGTTAGCAGCCTTGCTGCTGGCGCCACCGGAGGATTCCAAGATAGGACCAGGCGAGCAGCGACGACGAGAAGCAGACGGGCCCGCCAAGCGAACTCGCGTCTGTAAATCTCCGAGCAAGATCATCGATGTCAGACAACAAAGTTGGTCCTTGTTTATTTCAAAAAAATTTTGCAAAATTTTTCAGATTCCCATCACATCGAATCTTTAGACGCATGCATTGAGTATTAAATATAGACGAAAATAAAAACTAATTGCACAGTTTGGTCGAAATTGACGAGATGAATCTTTTGAGCCTAGTTAGTCCATGATTGGACAATATTTGTCAAATACAAACGAAAGTGCTACAGTGTCGATTTTGCAAAATTTTTTGGAACTAAACAAGGCCTTAGGAGATGGTGACTACTGCCTTCAGTGCAGAAGCCAGAAGATGGCCATGACGTAGATGTGCCGGTTTGACTTATGTTTATAGCCTTGATAAGGCACCGTATGTCTAATCTTTTTCTTCCATCGTACTACGGTTGATGCCACCCTTGTTGTTTGTATCGATGTAAATTGTCTGCAAAATTTCAATTGTTTCAGAAAGGAACACGTCGTACGTACCATTGATGTGAATTGTGATCGTATGAAAAAAAAATAGAGAACTATTTCATTCTGATTATTAGCGCACGCCACACCAAACACCATTGAGAGCGATTGTTAATCAACAGTCATCACTTTCGCTTTGCTAGAAGATTTAACAAACACATATATGGCAAAAGAAGCTATTTGGAGCTTTCCTTACTATTAATATTAACCTAACAGAGGTAAAAGAATACTCCCTTCTTTTCAAAAATACAATAACAACTGTTATTATCTTTTATACGAATCCCTGAGGCAGCACCAATGCACCATCGATGGCGGAAGCTATAAAGCAATGGCCATATGATATTTTCTTATTAGTAGATTAATTGTACGTACATCGCTATATTACTAAACGTCACCGCTGCTCAGTTGTATCAGGCTAGGCCTTGTTTAGTTCCTGAAGCAATAAATTTCGCGACAATATAGCACTTTCGTTTGTTTGTGTGGACTAACGAGGCTCAAAAAATTTGTCTCGTCAATTTCGATCAAACTGTACAATTAGTTTTTATTTTTGTTTATATTTAATACTTCAGGCATACGTATAAAGATTCGATGTGACGGAAAATTTTAAAAAATTTTGGGTTTTTGGGTGAAAGTAAACAAGGCTCTAATTGTTGTTGCATGGTTTATCACCAGAATGTGTGCTATCCATCCTGCATAGCATCTTTTTTTCGCAATCGGGTGATTAGCCCGTTTTTCATTAAGAGGAAAGTAACCACATGTTACAACGGGTAGACGGAGGTGAGACACCAACACCAGCAACGGGTCTAAAGAGCTGGACCCTGAAACAAAACTTTGAGACACTGCATAGCATCTTCGTAGCGACTGACCTAAAATAGGAGATTTGTCGTGTCAGATCCCCGCTCCCCCACCAGATCGGCATGCATGTCGCAATGCTAGGAGTGGAGATGCTACGGATCAGTCGACCACTACCCCGGCGATGAGGCAGTTTCTGCTCCTGCATCAACGAGGGCACGAGTCACCAGGCCGACGGCTAGATAAACGCTGCCCTCGGCATGAGCCGCAGCACCGACGGTTGGATCAACACCACCCTCAACATGGTTTGTTTTAAGACGTCGATTTTGATGAAGACAATATTCTATGTGCGTTTTTCTGAGTACACAATGACTGAGGCCCTTAGCGGAAGTGTTTTTTTTTGGTGGACCAAATATAATTCTGTTGGGTGAATTATAGTATAGATATACAATGTTGAGGCCCTCAGCGGGGGTGTTTTTTTTTGGACCAAATATAATTATGTTTGGTGAATTATAGTATAGGTACACAATGGTTGAGGCTCTCAGCGAGGGTGTTTTTTTGGTGGACCAAATATAATTATGTTGGGTGAATTATAGTATAGATACACAATAATTGAGGCCCTGAGCGGGGGTGTTTTTTTGGGTGGACCAAACATAATTATGTTGGATGAATTATAGTATAGAAGAAGATGAAATATTATATGCGAATTCACTCAGCCTATTCATCTATTAATGCTCTCGGACTCAATCATATGCATCCCTATCATTTAAAAATTATTAGAGCATTCCCAATACAGAAACCATTATAGTTTCTATGGATATTAATTGCACTTTTAATTAAGTGTTTTGCTGATGTGGTAAGATAGTTATTAAAAAGAGAGCAAAAATCATAGAAATCAGATTTAAGTTAGAAACCATGTCTACATGAAAACTAAAATATGAAGGAATGTGATTGGTAGAGAATGTATATGATTGGATAAAAAATTATTCTATAGAAACTATTTGTTGGGATCATGACCTCAGTAGTGTCCATAGATATTAATAGGTATAGAAACTATATGGAGTTTTTAGCGTTGGGACCGCGTGGGCATCTTAAGTAACGTACTGTCTGTAGAAACGGTCATTATTTCTAGTTGAGGTTGCTTATCAAGGCTAGCCCCAACGCGGGTGGAAGAAACGGTGGGAGGTTAAAAAAACAGAGGGTGCCAGTAAAAAAAACATAGTGGCTGACTGTGTGGGCTCGTTTGTGGGCTGAGCGCCTGAGCCCGAGTGTGTGTCCGACCTAATAAGTGGCTCTGTAATTTCCACTCAAAAAAAGTGGTTCTGTAATGAGACGGTCAGCTTCTTCTTCTTATTATTATTATTCGACTGTTCAAGTTGGTCGGTATACAGATTTCGACTGAGAAATAGATAAGCACGCCATAATAGCATTATCCTTCTCAGAAGCCAAAATGGGACAGGCTGACACTACAAGAGGCCTTTAGACGACTGCCAAAATCGTCAATAGTCTCGGCAGTTTTGGTCCCCGGGACTAAAGGTAGTCCCAGCCTGTAACATGGCCCGTCAGCCTGAGACTAAAGAGCTCCGCTCAACAACTACTGCGCAGAGCTGTTGGGGTAACATCATATCTTATCAGCTCACACGAACTCAAGGATTGTGACACCTGAAAATCCTTAACAATTGCCGCTTCTCTCAAAAGTCAGAAACCAGCACAAATCCTCAGAGATCCACAAAGATAACAATACTACTTCAGGATTCAAGAAAAAAAAATAGTACTTAGAAGTTAATTAGAAGAAAAACAGTCAATTGACTTTTGCAAGGAAACTGTTAGTTGACCTTTTGCCAGATCATAATCATACCACCACTACGCACTTTGTTGCCAGTAGTTGCAACTTGCAGACATTGCAAAGTTTTTGCTCATCATTCAAGCATCTGAATCCTTTTATATTGAAATTGGACGTGCAGGGATCCATTGCCTACGTGCTCACAGTTGACCTTCTCCATCACGTCCTTTGTTCTGCACTACAATGAGGCGAGGCAAGGGCGACGATCCGGCGATCGCCGCCGCCGCTGCCATCGCCGTGCTCTGCGTCACATCAGCGGTGCTCCTGGTCAACGGCGCCACCGAGGGAGAAGAGCTCACGACGCAGCTGTCCAACGGCTTCACCGCGGCACACGCGGCGGGCGCGCCGGTGCCGTTCGAGCCGGTGCTGTACGCGGCCAGCGGCGCCTTCGCGTTCGGCTTCCTCCGCGTCGGCGCGGCGTCGCTGGACCTCGCCGTGGTCCACCTCCCGTCCTCCTTCCCCGTCTGGCGCGCCACGCCGGCCCGCCTCGGGAACTGGTCGCGCCCGGCCACGCTCACGTTCGACGACGGCAGCCTGGTCCTCCTCACCGACCACGACGACAACGACGACGTGCTGTGGCGGACGGTCGACGCCGTCGGCGACGTCGTGGTGCTGCTCGAGTCGTCCAACCTCGTCGTGCGGCGGTACGAGAGGACGGTGCCGGAGTGGGAGAGCTTCGACCACCCGTCCGACACGCTGGTCCTGGGCCAGAACTTCACGGGCTCCTCGCCGCCGCTCGTCTCCGCGAACCGCCGCTTCGCGCTGCGGCTCGGGAAGACGTACATGGCGCTGCACATGGAGTTCTACGGCGGCGGCCGCACGAAGATGACGCCGACGTACTGGCGGCACACGGCGCTGATGGCCAACCCGGAGAACGCCACGGAGCCGCCGGTGTACGGCCGCCTCGACGCCCGCGGGTTCTTCGGCCTGTACCTCGACGGCGGGCGCGGTGACGAGAGGGTAGACGTGCTCTCGTTCGACACGTTCGTGCAGAACCTCACCGGCGTGTTCCGGCGGATGACGCTGGACGACGACGGCAACCTCCGAGCGTACTACTGGGCCAGCGGCTCCAAGGCGTGGACGTCGGACTACAGGGCCATCTCGGAGCGGTGCGAGCTGCCGACGCCGTGCGGCGCGTACGGCCTGTGCGTCCCCGGGAAGGCCGAGTGCCAGTGCCTCCTCGACAACAGCACGAGGGCCGCCGCGCCGTCGTGCCACGCCGAGGAGACCGCCGACCTGTGCGCCGGCAGCGGACAGCAGCTGGGATTCGAGGTGGTGCGGCGGAAGCGGGTGTCGGTGGCGTACAAGGAGGAGCTGCCGTTCGAGACGAACAGGACGGCGGCAGAGTGCGAGGCGGCGTGCGCGGCCAACTGCAGCTGCTGGGCCGCGCTGCACAGCGGCGCCAGCGGGTACTGCTACCTCATCGACTTCCCCGTGGAGACGCTGGTGTACGAGGCCGACGACCGGAAGGTGGGCTACTTCAAGGTCAGGAAGTCGCCGCCGGCGTCGACGACGACGGGTATGTCGCCGGACGTCGCCGCAGTGACGGCAGCGCTGTCGCTGGTCCTGGTCGGCCTGGCCATGGCCGGAGTTTGCATCGGGTACCAGATTCGGGAGAGGAGGGAGCGGAGGCGAGCGGGGATGGAGCACGAGCTGGTGCCGGTGACGTACAAGGATCTCAGGTCCATGGACAGCTCCAACAATTCGTTCAGGGCATGAATCGACGACAGGATTGTCGAGTGGGGGCTGACGAATCTTTGGAGCCTAATTAGTTTATAATTAGATAATAATCGTCAAATACAAATAAAAGTATTACAGTAGCCATGCATTTTGTAAAACTTCTAACAACTAAACATGACTTAGGTGCTTCGCGCACTTTAGTTGTTTACCTACCTTTGATCCATTCCTAGTTTGTTGGAACATTTCTTGAGTAGGTTCTTGATCTATGTACAGATTTTTTTTCCCCTTTCTTTTAACTTTTTCTGTATGTCTAAAATATATGTAAGTACAAGTGTAAGTTTTTTTTTTTTGGAAAAAGAGAGTTCAAGTGCAAGTTGGGTTTGGCAGAAACAAAGTGCATTTATCCGTATATATGGTGTCATGGTCATGTATATCATCATGTCTCTCTTGATTTTATTGGTTAAGGGGAGCATATGGATTTTTTTTTTTGGTAAAATTTCCTTTATTTTGCTTATATGTATGGGAAGAGTTATTCTTGATTTGAATATTTCTTATTCTTTGAGACAATGGTCAATTTGAAGGGGAGTTTGTGTTCTTGTAAAGCGGTTTTTGTTTTCTTTTAAAGTGGTCCTCTCTTATAAGAAAAATAATAAGAAGAAAACTTTGTGAAACAGATGTGCATTATTATACGTTCATATATGACATTTGAGGTTATGTTCATACTACAAGATAACTGCAACTTCATATCTTGCAAGTGAGGTGTAGTTTTTTGTCATCACTATTTAAATGGAATGAAAACTTGAATTAAATCTTGACATGGTTTAAGTTTCTTGGTTACTTTGGTCCTGTTTAAGAAAGTGTTGAAAATATCAATGCTAAGTAGTGCAAAAAGAAATAGATCAGATAGATGTGTTGTGTTATATTGAGCTTTATATCCAGCCAACTATTATATTACTAGTAGCGTGCCCGTGCTAACGCTACGGAAAATTCCAGACATGCAAATTAGAACCACCGAAAGATCTCGCAAACCAGTACTCGCTAATTACATTCCAATATTTTTCCTCATGAATGATTACACTGTAATTCCACTAATTACCATACAACCACATATAAACTGAATATATATATATATACTAACCTCATTAATTTGACTAAATTGATCTGTAGTAAACACTATAATACCCCTCTAGCCATCATGCATAATCCACATAAATCAAAGAAAGTTTGTTCCCTGCTTGATTGATTCAGTTAGTTGAATGCTGAATACAAGCACGTGACAACCAAATGTTGGATCAAGAAAACGAAGAAAAATTATACAAGATGCATCATTATATATCTAACAAAAGAGCTTACAATTTTATAAATCGACACATCTCTGCATAATGCCCATATTTTTTTTGACTGAGGAAAGATCCAACATTTATAGAAAGCTCAGAGTGGGAACAATTGGTTAAAGCAAAAGAACAGGAAAAAGAAAATAGGAGAAACTGAAAGTAAAGACCGGCGATCCCAATTTATGAAGTGGCGCCTAAAAAAAGTGAAACAGGTCTTCAGCAAACTTCCATCGTGAGAGACTCTGAAGCTACAGCAAACCATCAAGAAACGCCTCAAATGACACACAAGCTAAAGATATATATGCTTCAGTAAAGCACGCCTTCAATTTCCATTTTGTTGGTTCGCTCCAGAACATCTCCAGCCACTGCTTCATGATAGTAATCATGTCTTCTAGGTACTTTACATCCCCTCTTCTTAGCAGCACTTTCCATTTCTGTAAAAAATGAAAAAGTTTTATGAAAGACTTCGTTCTATGATCTCGGAAACCTCTTCTCTATCCCCATTTTATTTCTGGCATTCTATATAGACCATAAAACCATAGCAAAACAAAAAAAAACTTGACATGATACTGTTACAGTTCAGAGGCAACCATTCATCAAAGAAATCTTGTAAATTGTATGGGACTCTGCCCCCCCCCCCCCCCCCGGTTCTCCTGGAAGCAAGATTGATCTAGCCATGGTACAACCAAAAAAGCTGTGATCTTCATTTTCCAAATCTCCAGATTTTTCCGAGATCTTGGAGAAGGAATCATCCCCCTCCGAGATAGTAGCCTTGTCTAACAGATCCATAAGTCTTTCCCATTCAATCCTCCATCCATCCCCTACCCAAAAATCACTTACCAGACCTTGTTTTTTATAGAGATTAAACAGAGTAGGAAACTCTAACCTTAGTGGAACAGCTAACACCCAAACCTCTTCCCAGAAGAGCACATTAGTTCCACTACAAACCTTTGCAGTCAACCCCATTTCACATATTCTCTAGATTTGAAGATCCCCTTCCAAATTAAAATTTCAAGCTATATCTACCATCAGCTTGGGTAAAGGATTTGTTCTTGAAATACTTGTTTTTGAACAAAATGAAACAATGATCTTCTTCTCTAGCTTTTAAAAGCCTCCAAACCCATTTGCCTAAAAGAGCTTCATTCATAACCCTAATATTAATCATCACCCCGGGTGCCCCATAATCCTTTGCTAGGGTCATATTCTTCCATTTCATCATGTGATTACTTAAATTTGTCATTTGCACCTTGCCAAAAGAATTTAGACCTCACAGAATCTAACTGTTGATGCCCATCTTATTTTAGTTACTGAATCAATGGATGCACATAGTACCAATAACTTAATCCACAAAATGAATCAAGCTAAATTGGAAAAATAAAAAGAAACAGAATCATGACTTAAAGACTATACGCACGTCACTCACGATCGCTAGATTGGGAATGCCTATTGCCTTCATCTCCAGCTGCGCCTTTTCCTATCTCTGTGCGAAAATGCATGCAACAGTAATGCAAGGAATACTTTTCAGTTTGATGTTTAATCAGTCTGAAAAAAAGATGATGCATGTTTAATCAGTCAAAAAATATAATATATTTAGCATAGAAAATGGAAAGCAACGCATATTGAAAGACAAGATGTCATGAAATATTTTCAGATCACAAGATAGTTTTAAATTTATGTAAACAATTAACATGTCTGATTGACTGAAGCTTGAGAAGAGAGTGATTGCAGAACATAAACCAGATGACCAACCTTGATAAAGGTTCCTTTGCCATTTGATGACAGGGACTACTCGCATACCATATTTTGCCCAAAGTACCTCTAATCTGAAATCCATTAAGTTAGCAAGTCCGAAGCAAATAGGTTAAATTCGGGCAGATTTTAAGCTACTAAAGTACAAATTCACTATGTCTGTTAAGCAACTGAAGAAAGAATAACAAATTTGTGGCAAAAAAATGCATGCCTTCAAATATGAAGAAAAATAACTATCTTTTTCCCATGGCCTGTGGGCATGAAGCTGGCCTACTACAATCTGCTATCTCAATATCATTTCCAACTGTGCAGGACCTGGTGAAATAGAAATAGAATAATTATATCTTCACGATGAACCTTCCCTATCAGAGCAGGAATGGTAGCACAGTTTGTCATGGACTATGCCAAAAAAAAAGTAGCTGCAGGCTTACCAACAAATTTTGAAACCAGCTTGTAATTGCGGTGATGCACAAATATCTGTGTTGCAAAATAGGAACAGTCAACATCAAGTTATTATATGGGGAATCACCCAAACTATATAGAGCAGAATAAATGCCGCTGGAATACTCAACATCAAGTTCTTATATGGGGAATCATCCAAACTATATAGAGCAGAATAAATGCCGCTGGAATTCCCTGCTTGCATTTATGCAATTGATAAAGCAAAAAATAAGACCCTAAGCTCATTACTCATTAGATGGGATTGCGACCAAATGCATCATAATTAGATGGATTTGTCACCTTCAAGGAGCGCATTCCTGCCGTACTGACGGTCGGCATCGAAGCTGCCGAGGCCTACCAGCAATGTCTAGGGTTTGTGCGTCGTGGCTTGCTGACGCAAGTCTTGCCGAGCATCTCGCAGCATGGCACCGCCGGGCATCCGCGCATGAGGTGGGCTAGCAGTTGTGCTGCGCCGGCGGAGCTAGGATGTCGGTGAGCAGGAGGTCACGTGGTCATGGATCTCAAGCGGCAGGAACTGATTGTCATCCTCGTCTCCGGCAAAATCAAAGGTGAAATCTTTGCGCCTGACATTTGCAGCCATGAGGGAGCGGAAGAAGAAGATGACCTTGTGGACGTCAAACACCCAAGTGGTCGCGCCCTCATCCCCAGTGGCCCCTACCACCACGAATGCATCGTGCACCTCGCGGCGGCCGCAGTGGAGCACAAGCGGACTGGGGGTGTTGCAGACGCTCGATGTACCAAGGCCTAACCGTGCCGTCGTTGATGCAGCTGCCATGTCCAACGGCGCGAATCCACTCGTGACATTGACGCAGATCTGGATGGGAGAGAGATAGAGGAGGGCGATGGGAAGAAGAGAGGCTCGCGATGGAGAGAAGAAATCATTTTATTTTATTTTTCTCGGAGACCTACAGAGTAAGACCGTGAGTCTGAGAGGAGGCGTTTTTATTTTTTTGCCGGACAAATATAATCTGAGACAGGGTTCGAACTCTGCATGCCGCGCGTGCGGCGTGTGAGTGAGCGGGGGTGGGAAGGCCGGGTGAGAAGCTTGGCTTCCCACTTCCGATCGTGGCCATCAGTTTTGGTGTAGGTGTTTTATTAGCCATTGATTTTAATGGTGTATAATTTTTGTGTGTATTTTTCTGGGTACACAATGGTTAGAGGCTCTTAGCGGGGGACGTTTTACTGAGTGGACCAAGTATAATTTAAGGGTTCTATTATAGTAGAGATTATGTCGTGCAACCACACGGCCAAGTAATTGAATAAAAATCATGCTACCTAACAGTGCCTCAGGTGCTCGAGCTAGAAATACATCTTTTCTACAAATTCCAAACCTTTTTTTAAGTATTCCTGGCAAATTTTTCTGCTCTGTTTCATAGTGCTGTCCTCTAATGCAGTGTGCCATTGTTGGCTTCGATTTTCACAAACCTGAGCCAGCCCAAGATCTTACTATAGCCGTTGTGTTTTCTACTCTGCCAGAGGCTACCAGACTACCATAGTAGTTTCATAGATGTAGGATCGATTCACATTTAGATAGGCAATCAGAGGGGGTGAATGATTGTGGAAGTTCAAAAACTAATTTTAAAACTTTCCCCTAAACTCAAAACCAAAATACACCTCGTTTTGAGTTCTCGGCAGAAAATAATCTCGACCAAACACCATTGATCCAATTGATCTCAAACTTTTACAGGTTGAAGTATATGAAATTCTTGAACTAACCCAACTTGAATCAAGTCAATTGTATGTCTAAAACTCGAGATATAAAAATAACAAGCACGTTGTGTCCGATGGTGCCGAGAATTGATCAAAGCTTAATTTCGTGATTATTCAAAATCATTAAAAATATTAATCAATAAAACTTTTCAGATCAACGGCTTGATTCCCTAGCACAATTTTAGATAGATCAAAACATATATCTTTCATGACAATAAGAAATCGTTCTTAAATAAAATGCTAGGCATGCAGATCAAAGAGCAAGATAGTTATTTAAATGTTTGGCCCGTATATATGCATAGGGAGAGAGAGAGCAGGGCAGATACATGACTAGTGTTGCTGCCTCTAGAACCTCATGTATCGATAAACAGAATAATAAGATAACAATCAAAATTCAATTTATTTCTGGGATGTTTAGCAACTCTTTTCTAATCTAGCATCTTCTTTGTAGCTTTTCTAGTTCCACTGCTAAGACTACTCTTTTCTCCATTGTAAATTTGATCATTTGTCTTATTCAAAGAATTACGTAAAATATCAGTTCTTTTATAGTGACTTGGTTTATTAATAAAAATTCTTTAAAAATAACTTAAATTTGACTATGTTTACAAAAAAATTTTGAATAAGACGAGTAATCAAACTTAAAATCAAAAAAGTCGAACATTTATTCTATAAAAAAATTAATTAATAAAGAACGTAATGATATTTAGTTGGTATCATAAATATTATTATCCTACCATATAAATTTGGTTAAACTTGAGATTCCCTATATAAATATATAGGGAGTAGTTTGGGATGTGCTATTTTTAAAATATTAATTTTTTGCTAAAATAAAAGAAACTATATGGTGGGCTCCGTCCCACCCATCAGTGATAAAGAAAGTTACCGTGCGTGAGCTGGACTAGAGAGAATTCATCACTGAACATGATACCAAACCAGGGGTAAATACAGTAAGGTTGAGGAACAAGAAAATTACAGTCGACGGCAGTACGTAGGTGCGTGTAAATGTAAAAAGGCAAGACAACCCGATGTTTTCCCTCACGGATTCCCCGTGCGGCGGTTCTTGGAAGAAGCGGAGGCCGGCGGTACGCCAGGAACCACCGGAGGGAGAAGCGGCACGGGGGGAAGAAGCTGGGGCGGCGGCGGCGGCGGAGGCGGGTTAACCAACGGCGGCAACAACGGCGGTACTATCGACGACGGCGGCGGCTGTGGGACAAGCGGTGGCAGGACGGACGGCGGAGACGGAGTAGGCAGGAGCGGCGGCACGAGAGACGGCGGGGCCGGCGTGACCGGGTTCGGCGGGATTGGCACGCCGCCGATGTTGGGCGGCTCGGGTACCAGCGGGACCGGCGGGAAGAAGATGCCCTTCTGGCTGCATAGCTCCGGGCGGACGGCGAACGCGCCGGCGGAGAAGATGCGCGCGCCGCCGCCGCCGTGGTGGTGGTGCTTGTTGTGGTTGGTGTGGGAGATGAGATGGAGCCCGCGAGCGGAGGTGGTGGCGACGCATGGCGGCGCCTGAGGGAGGTGCACCGCCACCGAGCAGGACGTGATGGACTGGAGCTTCTGGCTGCTGCTGCTGGGCTCGTGCCGCTCGAGGTGGACATGGAACTTGCCGCTCCGGTCGGTGACGACGTCCTTATGGATGACCGGCCGGCCGTTCCCGTCGTGGCAGCGGACTCCGACCAGGGTGCCTGCATGCACGCGGCGGTGTGTTAGAAGAAGCAGGCATAGCAAGCACAAGGCGCCTTAACATTCATCATGCGTCCGGTGAAAGCAAGCTGCACGCGCCACCTGAAACGGCGGTGGTAGCCTCGGAGCTGCTGGAGTGGACGACGACGACGACGGAGCCGACGACGGTGGCGGTGGCGACGGCGGCGGGGGTAGGGGCGGTTAGTAGTGGACGAGCGTGCTTCCGGCCATGGTGATGAGTGGCGGAGTAGCAGCAGTGGAAGCAATCGAGCTGCACCAAAACAAGGAGCAACCAAGAAGTGGTGTTCATTGCAGCGGCTGTGCGTGGTGGTACCTTAGCTAGCTGGCTGCTATAGGAGGCACGCCGTTGTATTTATGCAAGCATGATGCTGTTGGATAGGAGCAGTAGAGATGTCGATTTCTTGTGTAAATGGACGTAGGCGAAGAAGACACGTACGTTGTCGTCGTCGGATTCCATTGGACATGAACAAATGCGCGCGCGGCAACTTGAAAGGAATTTACGCAGGTATATATACTCCCTTTGTCTTGAAAGGTTCAGTATATAGAGTTGTTCTAAATTAAATTTTTAAAACTTTGATCATTATAGTATCAAGTTAATATTAATTTATCATAGAATATATTTTTATAAGCTCATTTTATATCATAGATATTGATGCACTTTTCTATATAAAGTTGGTCAAACCTAAAAAAGTTTGACTGACACAGATTCTAAGATTTAAAATTTTCAGAGACGGAAGTAGTATATACTAGTAGTACAGTTAAGTAAATCCACACGCCGCACAATGGATAAAATTAGCTGATATGTATGGAACTTTAATGCCCGTAGTACCTTCGATCTGAATTCACCTCACAAAAACTATTTTAGTTAAGTTTACCTAAACTTAAAGAACTGGGTATTAGCAATTATGATATCAAAATTATATGAAAAATATTTTGTAACTTATCATGCTCATTTAAGATTGTATAAAAATTACCATGGTTCCTATACAATCTTGGGAGAGTTATGATAATCGGACTTAAGATAACTTATATTAAAGTTCACTATATTTTACTTGTGAATGGTGCACTTATGTAGAATGGTAACGTTTTGTAGGCTAGTATGAACGCCGCAATAGAACGCATGGCCGGCCGGAACGAACGTAGCCACCTTTTGCGTCGTCCTTGATACTGCCAAAAGACACGCGTAGACGAATGGGACGACGCAGATGTTTTTTGGGAGGTTCTGAGCCTTTGTTTATCTCTCTGCCTGTGCATTCTGCGGCCTATATCGTTTCATGGCCTGGTTTCTGGCGTTTTCTGCCCTCACGGTCACGGGCTCTTGTTGCAACGTACTATCACTATCCTAGATACGACTATATAGCCATATAAGTCTCGGCCTTGTTTAGTTTACTTCGAAATTCAAAAACTTTTTAAGATTTTCTGTCACATCAAATCTTATGGCACATGTATAAAATACTAAATATAGAATAAAACAAAAACTAATTGCACAGTTTAATTTATCTGTAATTTACGAGACAAATCTTTTGAGCCTAGTTAGTTTATGATTGGACAATATTTGCCACAAACAAACGAAAATACTACAGTACCAAATTCCGAAAAGGAACTAAACAAGGCCCTAGTATAGCAGTCGGCAGGAAAATTTCATTCTTTTTTGGCAAAAAGAGGAGTTGGCAAAAAGATAGAGACACTTTTTTTTATTTTGGATCGACGCCTGATCCATCTCATATACGTATAACAACAGAGTTCATATCATTGTTAACACAACAGAGTCCATAATTATGCGAGCGAGATCGAGCGATGCTCGTTTCTATGTATGGTGGCTCTTGTAGATCATTATCTTTTTAATCAATTTTCACAACTATATTCTCAAAAATATAAGCATAGATAGTCAAATGGATGGTGTTTAACAAATTGTGTTGTGTCATGCATGTCATCCATGGGCTCTGCCTTCTGCCCAAGCACTGCTCGCCGCAATAAGCCTACCGAGCTTTGTGTCTTGTCACGTTGAGATAGGCCTGAATTGAATGTGTTGCCGGAAGAGAGAATCAGGGAAAGGGAGAGGTCATGGAAGAAGCTCATGTGGTGCTTGATTACTCAGAGGAGAAGCCTTAGGGGGTGCATGCAGGCTCCTTGACTAGTTGGGGGAGCATTATTCGACACAAGAAGGCGATGTCGGAGGAGAGTTCTCTCAGGGGAGTCGATGTGACATCAGGGGAGGGAAGAAGATCAAGGTCCGAGAAGGAAAGAGGAGCGTAGGAGTCAATGTGGGGGAGGAGGGGGAGAGGAGCAGAGGAGCTAAGGCGGGATCAAGGTTGTGGGAGGGTAGAAGAGTAGGGAGATGATACACATCGGGGAGAATGGGAGGTGCTGTGCGAAGAGTCACGCGGAGGAGACGGAAAGAAGAAAGCCAGGATTCATAGTGAGTAGTTATTTATACATTAAAAAGGTAGCAAGTCATATCAAGCCAATAAGTGATCAGATCATTCTAGGCTAACATGTCATAATGAGGTAGCAGCTCACTCATAGCCCACCCATCGAGCTAGGCCAGCACGGTCCTAACGCTCATCGGGCCATGAGTCGTGCCTATATGCCTTGAGCCTTATAGCCATCTATACACGAAAGAGTCTATATACCTCGATGGTTATAAGTATTTAGTATCATCTTCAGGTTCTGGGTTAGGTGATTTTCTCAGCCAGTAAAGCTGAGTCAAACCATGTCATCGTGGTAGCCATTCCCGTTGTTTTTAGAGGACTGAGTTGTAGCTCAGTTGGCTTGGATCGCTAGTGTGTGTCCAACCCGCCCGCGTGCGAAGCCTGGCTTCGACGTCGGTGCCTTACCTGAGAACAATGGTTTCCTAAATATCTTCTGTTGCCTAACATGGATCTCTCAGCCGTGTTTCATAACCTACTAGGTATAAGATGTAGGTCTAGCACTCTAGCTTGCGCACTAGGGGTGTGTGAGTGAGTGAGTGGATAGCGTGTGTGTGGTGTGTGTTGGTGCGTGAGTTCAGACATGGCTTGTACTAGGAGGTTGAGGTAATAAAAAAAGTCTACATCTTATACATGTAAGATCATAGATGACGGAGTGCTCATATAGTATAACGTATAGATCGAATGGTCATTATGAAGGGATAACCTCCTATAAATTTCTCGCTCGATGATAAAAAAAAAAGAGAGGCTGGGCCAGTTAAACAAAGTTGGGGCAGGTTCGAAGCCTGGCCCAAATAAGCCCACCCAGCCCATCATAGTTCCTGATTGCACGATGAGGACGAAAATCTTGTCGTGAAGCGGGTGTCGCAAACCACACGTTCCAGAGTCCTCACACAACACGATCGCTCCCACTCGAGTGGCCATGCTCCAACTCGCCCCCACCCCGCGGCCGCCGTCGCCGGCGGCCGCTGGCCGGCGTAGGCCCCGTCACTCCACCTCCATCGCATGCATCTGCTGCTCGAGCGTGCACGAGCTGGAGCGGTCCCCGAGCCCGCGCCCGGGCGCGTCGTCGCTGCCGCCGCTGCAGGAGGCGAAGCGGGTGGTGCTGGTGCGGCACGGCCAGAGCACGTGGAACGCCGAGGGCCGCATCCAGGGGAGCTCCGACCTCTCCGTGCTCACGCCCAAGGGGGAGTCCCAGGCCGAGACCTCCCGCCAGATGCTCCTCTCCGACTCCTTCGACGCCTGCTTCACCAGCCCGCTGGCGCGCTCCCGCCGCACCGCCGAGATCATCTGGGAGGGGCGTCACGACCACCTCATCCCGGACTCCGACCTCCGAGAGATCGATCTCTACTCGTTCCAGGTTTCCATTTTTGTTCTTTTTTTTTCTCATCACTGTTTAATCTGTGACTCTGTGAGTCCGTGTAGTGTTGTGCTGGCAGGGTGCTTGTGGGAATGCCTGGCCAATTCTGTCTGCTTGTTAATGCTTTGATGGATGCTTGCCAGGTGCTTGTGAAAATTCCTGACGATCTGGCGATTCTGGTTTCCAGGGACTGCTCAAGCATGAAGGGAAGGAGAGGTACGGGGTTCTGTACCGGCAGTGGCAGAAGAATGCAGCCAACTTCAGCATTGACGGCCACTACCCGGTGCAGGAGTTGTGGGGCCGCGCACAGAACTGCTGGGAGAGGATTTTAGCACACCAGGGCAAGTCAGTGCTTGTGGTTGCGCACAATGCAGTGAATCAGGCACTTGTTGCCACCTCTTTGGGTGGGTGTACTCCTACATTTGAGCATGGATCGCAGTTTGTTAAGTGTGATTGAAACTCATTTGTGTTTTTCTCACGATTATGTTTAGGACTTGGTGCGGAGTACTTTCGGGTTTTGCTCCAGAGTAATTGTGGTGTCAGTGTGCTGGACTTCACCCCACAGACTGCTGGAGGTCCTCCTAGTGTTTGTCTTAACCGCTTAAATCAGGTGAGGGTAACTTTGTTCTCATCACTGACTCGTATGGTCATACCTAGCAACGCCAACAGAACATGTAAGGACTAAGTAGTACTAGATTCATTTTTTTGTTCAAAAAGATAATATTCTTGTAAGGAGCAACATGTACTACTTACCAGTTCTGTTAGCATGTCCACTTCGTATCAACTTAGAGATCAAATAAATTCACAAGACAATACATGAAAATGGAAGGGTCAAACAATTAAAACATGGATTAATCTTGCCCCCAAATGTATCTTGTACAGACCCCAAATTCTCCTGTTGCTGGGGGAAGTTCTGCTGGAAGAAAGACAAGCAAGAGGATCATTCTGGCCTGTCAAGGGGCTACACAAAGCAGTTCTGAGGTATGGGGTTTTGCACTTTTACTTGTTCATGCCTGTGTTCTATCATGAGGAAGCACCGACAATTTGTTTGGCAAACCACATTGTAATTCCTGAAACTGCATTCAGAAAGTTGTGCACACGGACCAACTTGGTCTTAATTGGCATGAAAACTTGGTCTTAATCGACACCATTAATTGTTCATTGCTTTGGATTCCAGATTAGCTTAGGTGGAATGGGATATGCACCGCTGAACATGCTTGGGACTATACAGGTACTTTGTTTGTTTCTTGCATCATAATTTGTTTCCAACACAAAAGTTGAGCTCTTTTCGGGACAAATACTTTCAGTCTCAGAAGACTGCAGAACTACTACTGGATTTGAAGGTCAACGGCATTATCTGTAGCCCACAAGTTGCAGCTGTTGATACTGCAACTGTTATATGTGAGGTGACCATAATCTGAACTAAACATGAAGTTCTTTAAATTCTGTTCCCTTCAGCCTATTTTCGGCCTGCTTTATCTGATCCTGTTGAGTCAATTGCAGGTCCAAGAGGCTGCAGATTGCTTAGGTGCTGATTGTGTACCTCGTTACGTAGAAATGAAAAGGTTGATAGAACTTGAAATTGAAGATGCCTTTCAAGCAAAGCAGAAGGTTAGACTGTTGCCAATTCCTATGATTTTTCTAAGTGTCACTTATTTTTGCTACCGATTTGATTATTTGAAGATCTTTAACTTAGCTTTGACATCTCCATGAGCTTATCCCATGGAAAACTGTAACAAGAGTAATCGACAATTCTTTGTTTTTGTTCTTCAGAGCTTTGGGGAAATAGTTCGATCTGGTTGGTTGAGCGGCATGGAATACAAATTACTGGAGCGACTATGGGCTCAGTCCAAGAATGCATGGCAGGCACTGCTAAATGAATTACCAGATGATACATCAGAACATGTCCTTGTGGCCGTAGGTCATCCTGCCATTCACCTAGCTCTAATCTGCCGGTGTCTTGATTTGCCAATGGAGTACGTGTCGTCTTTTCACCTGGACGATGGCAGCATCAGTGTGATGGATTTCCCAGATGGGCCGAAAGGAAGAGGTATCATCAGATGCATAAACTACACAGCCCATCTGGGAAGATGGTCAATACCCATTACAAGGCCAATGGAGAACGATGAAGAATTCTAACATGGTAATTAACCCTCTGTATAGCATCCTTCAGAAACACATCTCATGAGTAAATACCTCATACTGCTGTACATATAATTTTGATCTCAACATCGCAATATTTATGTACATAAAAAGTATATTTATTATCCATTTGTTCAGTTCAAAAAACAAAAGAACTCCATGTCCTGCTGCGCGCTCATCAGAGTCTGAGATACTGACAGCAGTCTGAGATACTGACGGTTGTGTCAACAAGCAAATGATGAATACATGGATTCATCGGACAAGAAGAGATTTCTGACAAAGGCAGGTGTCTTTTCTGCATGGGCGAAGGTTCACAGGTTGAGCATGAGCATGCCACATGTCCTTTCTGCTGCCACGTGTAGCCCTTCATCTTCCAGCAGCACTGCACTCTACAGGCTACTGCAACACCTCGAGCTTTCGGCTAGTATGCTCCATTCCATATGTTGCTACAGCTGTAAGCCTCTAATGGAGTACTCAACGCCGCACCAGGTGTCCAGGTACCAGCACGGTTACTCCGGCGATGGCCACTACACGGGCCGGCCAAGAAGCACAGCCGGCGGTGAATCCGACGACGCCCTCCTCTTCCTTGCCGTCCCGGCAGGCTGGCTCATCCGCCTGCTCGCCTTCCTCGGGGAGCTCGTCGCGTCTGCCATCCTCAGCCTCGTCTTCCCCGTCGCCGCTCTCGTCGGCGCATTGCGCGCCCTCCCTGCGGCGGTCGCGTCCAACCTCCGGCGCACGGCGCGAGGCCTGCTCGCCGCGGCGTGCACCTTCGTTGCCCTTGTGGCCGCGCTGCTCATGTCCGTGCTCCTCGGCTTCGTTCTTGTCCGGCACTGGGTCGAGGACCCGGTCACCTTGCGCCAGCAGCTCTTCTTCGACTACACGGAGGCGCAGCCCAGCGCCGCGGTAGTCCTTGGTGGTGGAGCTCGAGGCGCCGCTGCTGGCGCCGTGCTGCCGGCGGGTCACTCCGTCAGGGTGTCCATGGCGTTGCTGCTTCCTGATTCCTACCACAACCGTGAGGTTGGCATGTTCCAGGTACATGCACTGCGCATGCTTGTTAATTACCAAATCTCTGATCCGGTAAACTCGTTTGCTGATGTGTGCATCTCATGGCGAACTCGCCTTGTTCTGCAGATAAAAGCAGAGGCGGTCTCTGTAAGTGGAATCACCATGGCCTCAGCTACACAGCCATACATGCTGAGGTACAAGAGCACCCCTGTCCGGCTGGCGCAGTCTGCGCTGCTGTGCGTGCCACTCACTCTGGGCATACGCAGCGAGACCCAGGCCGCAAATCTCAAGGTGTTGCAGTACAGGGAAGGCCGCGGCCGGGATAAGAGGACAGGGGCCATCAGAGTCTTGCTGCAGCCAAGAGCTGCGACTGTGCAGCTGCCCCAGGTGTACAGAGCAGAGGTGGTTGTGCAGACAGCTCTTCCGTGGGCAAAGAGCCTGGCACGCGGCTTGAAGTGGACACTCTGCGTGTGGGTGTCTTCCTCTGTGTACTTCGCTCTCATTGTTCTTGCCGTTTGTTGGGCCCGGCCTCTTGCGGTGTCCGCGAGGAATAGGAGGCTGTCTGAGCTTCAGGTCGATGGAAAGATACCATCTGATTTGGGTTCAGGAGATATTGGTGAAAGCTCAAGCAAGGAGGTGTCTGAAGATTTTGCAGTGAAGTGGAGGGAGAGAAGAAGCAGGTGGAAATCACAGTTTCGAACGCGATTACACGGAGGCAGCATGGAGCTCGAGTCCACTGAGGGTTCAACTTCTAATATTGCAGTGGTGGAGACAAGTGAGGCCATGAATGATCCTTGAGAATCTGAATGTATTTGTATACAATCGTCAGTATCTGATGATATCAACTAATTTTAATCAAGGGTGTTGCTGTGAAATTTGTGTTTGTTGTTACCACTAGACCTCTCTGTGTACTGTTGATGTGACCCAAAGGCTTCTATACTACTCTAATTTCAGACCAACGCATATAATAACAAAAACATGCATGGATGAATCAAAACTGCATGAACTTCATGGAAGATGGAACCTTGGGTCTCCTTGCTCATGTGGCTCCAACACTTTAGTTGTTTGGGCGACCTATAGTTTCAGGAAAATTGTGGAGTGTCCCTTTCATGGTTGCAGAAACTGCACATAGGAGCATATTTCTACTTCTATGTGCCAGTATTTTGTAAGTTCAGTCGCTCTCTCAGTAATCTGTGCATTTTTTCCACTCTCTGGACAATAAGTTATCTGATTCAAATCATTTGCTTTCCTGCAAATATGTTTTTTTTTTCTGATGGTCACCGGGGGGGGAAACGATCCCCACCTGAATTTTATTAGCCCATGTTGGCTCAAAGGTATAAGAAGTACACATAGAAACACATCGCACAGGTTATATTGCCAATCCCAGGATCTAGTCCTGGCACGGCATGGAAAAAACTAACGCTAGCCTTGGCCTTGTCTTGCCATATTGAAGATGGTGCACCAGGTTGCAGCTAAGTGCCGCTTCTTTCTTGGGAGCCTAGCTTGCCATTGTTCAGCCGTCCGCTCGCAGGACAGGAGGACTTGATCGACTGACTGCAGCTCTGATCTGAAGACGGCGCTATTCCTTGCCTTCCAGAGCTGCCAACACACTAGGGCCATGAAGGTGGGGAATTCCTGGGCCGGCACCTGGGCAGCCGGTGATACAGTGTGCAAGGAGTTCATGTCCAAGGATATCACCGACGAGAGACCTAGCTTCCGCCAAACTTCGTTGCCGAGTCTGCAACCCCAGATGATGTGTTCGGCCGTCTCGTCTTGTTGGTGGCAGACCTCACAAGTAGTGTCAGTGACCACATGCTTCTTGAAGAGCACAACACGAGACTGTATCCGACCTTGTAGAAGTAGCCACATGAAAAGTTGGACCCTTGGTGGCGCAGCATTATTCCAGATGAAAGAGGCTTTGTCGTCCACAGCATTTCCCCTAGCTTTGAGCATTCGGTAGATGGCTCCGCTGTCCAAGTTCTCGTCTTCTTTGCAGAAAATTGAGACACGCCTGTCCATTTCGTCGGTGAGAGTAACAGAGGCCAATTGAGCTCTCAGCGCCTGTAGTTCGGAGGCCGCCTGGTTAGACAACCTTGGCACCATGGAACGCTCAAGTTGCAGTTGTAACATCTGATGGACCGAGGCATTCTTGAGGGTGCAGTGTGAGTACAAAGCCGGGTAAGTGTCTTCCAGGGCTTCGTCTTGCAGCCAAACATCTGCCCAGAACGAGCAGAACTTTCCGTTGCCGATGGCGACCGAAGTGAGGGCTCTATATAGTGGCAGGAGGGAACGAAGGGTCCTCCAATGGTCACCATGGATGTCTCCTGAGAGGGTGACTATGGAGGCACGTCCTTGAACCCACGTTGCCCAGGCAGAAGATCGGTTGCTGTGTAACCGGTGCAGGAGCTTCAGCAGCAAGCAGACGTTTTGAATGCCCAAGTCTCGGATCCCCAGGCCGCCATTGTCTTTTGGCTGACTGACATTGCTCCAGGCCACTAAGCAAGAGGCTGGCGAAGCGCTGCCATTGACGGACCCAGACCACAGGAAGGCCCTCCTTCTCTTGTCCATTAGTGTGATCACCGACGGTGGTAACTGCAGCGAGCACATGCAGTAGACTAGGATTGAGTCGAGGACAGAGTTTACCATCACAGCTCGGCCCATTGTATTGAGGAATGAAGCTTGCCAAGAGCTTAGGTATTTATCTGCTTTATGGATCAGCGGCGTAAAAGCCGAAACTGGCAGCTTGTTGACTGAAAGTGGCAAACCCAGGTAGTTTTGTGGGAACCCTTCACGCCTGCAGCCCAGGATGTTGACCGCAGCTGTGATTGTAGACTCGGGGACATGGATGGGAACCAAAGTGCTCTTGTGATAGTTGATGTTGAGACCGGAAAAGCTCCCGAAATGGTCGAGGATGTCCTTCAGCTTGGCAGCCCCTTGTGACGAAGCCTCAAACACAATTAAGGTGTCATCCGCATATTGCAGAACTGCTGGAGGTAGAGTGTTATCTGTCGGATGCTTGATGTCATTGCATTCCTTTATCATCCTTTGAAGCGTTTCTGCTACTAGGAGAAATAGGTACGGTGAGAGTGGGTCTCCCTGCCTTAAGCCCCGTTTGCAGGAGATCCAAGGTCCTGGACAGCCATTGACGAGAATTGCGGACTTGGAAGTTGTGAGAATACAACGCAGCCAGCCGCACCACCGTTCCCCGAAGCCTCTTGCCTCTAACACTTTAAACAAACCTTCCCAATTTACAGTGTCGAAAGCCTTTGCAAAGTCAAGTTTCAGAGCAATAGTCGGTCTTTTCCTTTTTTTGGCAGACCTGGATAAGTTCTAGCGCATAGATAAAAGTATCAGTGATCGATCTGCCTCTGATGAAGCCCGTCTGGTGAATATCAATCAGATGTGGGATCTCTTTCTGCAGTCTTGTGGTGAGCACCTTAGATAGGATTTTTAGTGCACAGTTCTGTAGGCAGATTGGCCTGAAGGCATCTACGTCGACTGCATCTGGCTTCTTAGGTAACAAAACCATGTGAGATCTGTTGATACATTCTAACTGAGTCTGACCCCGGTGGAAGGCATCCATGAAGCTCATGAAGGAGTCCTTGACAGATGGCCAGGCCGCAGAGTAGAAGGCCGTACCAAAACCATCCGGACCGGACGCACTGTTCTTGTTCATTGCCTCAATGACCGCCTTTGTTTCAGACACTGTGAAGCCACCGACCAGCTGAACATTAGGCCTGTAGTCATTCTGGAACAGACGTTGCAGGTTGCAGGGTGCTGATTGTCCAGGGACACCGATGATTGATTTGAAGTAGTCTGAAAGAGCAGCCGTCTTCCCAGCATGACTGACAACCTCAGCGTCCTGGACTCGTATCATTCGGATGTAGTTGCGCCTGAGTCTCTGGGTTGCATGTGCATGGTGGAACCTTGTGTTGGCGTCGGCTTCCCTGATTGCTTTGTGCTTGCTTCGCTACCTCCAGTAAGCTGCCTTGTCTCTCAGGAGCTCTGTCAGTGTTTGTTGAGCCAGCCGTCTGACATGAAATTCCTGAGGTGACAGGTTTCTTGTTTCTTCGAAATAATCGAAAAGTTGTATAAGAAATTGGCAATTTTGGGTGAGTTCAGTTGGTGCCCTGTTACACCGTGACCAAACCTTAGCCGCCGCCCTGGCCGCCTTGATGCACGCGACCAGACCGCCCGCAGCGTCAGAGCGTGCCGGCGCCTGCTGCCATGCCTGAATAACATTTGGAAGGAAGGATTGCTTGCGGAGCCAACCGTTCTCAAGCCGGAAGTGGGAAGCTTTAGGGAGGTCGGTTGAGAGAGAAAGGAGAAGAGGAGTATGATCTGATGTAGGTTGGGGTAAGGAGGTAAGACCGGTCATAGGGAAAATTTGGTTGAGTTCATTGTTGGTGAGAGCACGATCAAGCTTGGCGAGAACAGGGAAGGGTTGTTTGTTGGACCAGGTGTACAGCCGATCTGAGAGCATGACCTCACCAACTCTGAGATCGTGGATGGTGTCGTTGAAAGCGGTGGCAAGGGAGGAGTTGATTCGCCCATTGTTCTTTTCCGATGGGCAGCGCACAAGGTTGAAATCGCCTAGAAGGATCCAGGGCCCATTTACAATAGCTGGAAGATCACGAAGGTGTTGGAGGAAAGGGATGGACTCGATATGATCGGAAGGTCCATAAGTGTTCGTAACCGTGAAGTCAAGATTAGAAGCATTGCAAGTGAATTTGGTTGTTAAGGTGAACGGTTTGAGGAAGTGGCTGTGAATGGTGAAAAGAGCGGGGTCCCAGGCTGTGACCAGACCACCACGAGTGCCATCAGCCGGAGCAAAGACGAAAGAGTTAGAGAATGTTGGCGGAAGGAAAGTTTTTGCTTTGAAGGCGTCAATGTTATCCAGTTTGGATTCCTGGATGCAGATAACAGCCGGTCTAGCATTTGAGAACACACCGCGAACCAAGTTGCATTTGTCCGAGTCGCCTAAACCACGCACGTTCCAGAAAACCACGTGAAAACAACGATTGTTCGAGTTCATCTAGTACAAGCAGAACACCAGGAACATACAAAGGTGGAAGAAACAACAAAGATTACAACAAAACGAAAAGATAAACAGGTAGGTGCAATCCCAAGGTTGTAGCCCCAGCGACCGTTGGGGTGGGAGTGCAAGCCGCCGTTGAAGCAAAGCTTTGTCATGGGGAACTCAGGGCGCCGGGCCGTCAACGTCGACGTTCTTGCAGTCCAGCTTTGCCGCGCTGACCAGCTTCCTCAGATCAGCAGCACCGATAGGCAGGTGGTTGCAAGAGAGGATGTTCTTGGAGGAGACATGCTTTTTGAGCGCTTTGGAGCAGGTGGAAAGGGAGTTTAGCAGAGCTTTGCGCTGCACAGCTTGGGTGGTCATGTCCACAAACTTAGCCGGAGCCTTCGCGGCTAAGCGGGAGCTGGAACGGCGCACAGCCGGGACCTTAACCCCCGGGCGCGAGCGGCGACGACTGTAAGTGATGACAGGTGTGCTGAGGACGCGCTCTGGCGAGTTCGCGGCCACAGGGGAGTCAACCAGCGAGAGAATCGGGCTGGATGGGGAAGAGTTAGCATGTATTTCAGCTGCTGGGGCAGAAGCAGGCAACAGGAGTAGCCTGGCGAGCAGCAAGGCAAGACCCAACACCTGAGAGGAGGTCCGCCCAGCTTGGAGCAAGGCTGAAGTATGAGGTGCTCCAGCAGTAGGAGGAGCTCCTACAGCCAAGGTGGCCGCGCAAAGAGGATCGAAAGCAAGGTGCCTAGCCGGAAAGGCGGCCGTACGCTGGGGGTGGTACATTGCGTTTAGGTGGTGCGGCGACGGGCGCAACTGACGTTGGCCCGAGAGGGGACCAATAGGACCGAGATTCGGCCCCGGGGAAGGAGGGGCTGGAGGGCCAAAGAAACTTGCCAAGTTCCCGCGCCCGTCGAGTTGGAGTTCACGGGGCCAGACTCTGATCGGCATGATCTTGGCCACCGCCCCGAACCTGCCAACCCCCCGAGCACTGGAGATTCTGAGCTCCCGTGGGAGGTCGAGACGGTCGTTGATCTCCAGAAGCAAGCGCAGCGGCCCAAAGTTTTCCCCGGAAAGACTCTCGGGGTCAACCTCAACCACGTTGCAGAAAGAGGAGAAGCACTCCTGGATCTTGCCATCGTACCAATGCTCGATTGGAAAGTCCACGACGGCGACAAAGGCAAGCCAAGTAGGAATGCGGAAGAAACGGTCGGAGGTCTCTTCCGGCCTTTCGAAGTAGAGCACGTGTCCATCAAAGGTTAAGGGAGACAGACGGTGCAAGGACTCACGGTCCGAGAAATTGGCGCAACGAAGGAGCATGGCTCCCCTGGACGAAGGAAGGAGGTCCACGGGGAGTAGAGGGCGGACATAGCTAAGGGCATTGCGGATGAGGGCACTGACCTCGAGCATCTGCACCGGCGGCTCAATGAACGCAAACAGCATGCGCTCACTGAGTTCTGGGCGGCCAGGGGACACCCAAGCTTCCGCGAAAGCTGGGCGCCCCAGCTGCCAGGAGTCGCCATCAAACCCGGAGTCGGAGCTTTGAAGATCCCCGCTTTCCACCTCTTCCTCGGAAGAGCCGAACGTGTCGGTCCCCGCCTGGGAACCACGGTTAGCCTGGCCAGGCAACAGTCGGCGTAGATCCTGGCCAGGCGACCGCGCGGACGGCAGAGGTCCCTCCGAGGGCTCTCCGTTCGCCGGCCTGGTACCACGGTTGGCCTGGTCAGGCAGTAGGTGACGTAGATCCTGACAGGTCCATCCAAGGGCCCCCCGCTCGCTGCCCCCCCGGAGCCGGCTTTCGCGGCACCCTCAGAGCCGAAGCACGCCCCAGTGACAAATTTGTCGATGCAGGGCTGTAGCCCGAGAGCTTCGACGGAGGGAAGAGCAGCTGAGCTTGAGGCCACCATGTTCTCCGGCAGGAAGGCGGCAGAAGACTGGAAAGTGAACTCTTCAGGGTCCACTCCGGCGTTGTCGGAAGGAGTGGACGGCGGTGACCGCGGCGCCGGCGCCGAACGAGCGCGCGCCGCCCGAGCAGTCCCTGGGGAGCAGAGGCGGTTGGCCGCTGCGCGGAGAAGACGGCGAAAAGGCATCTTGCAGTTTGGACTGCGGTGCCCGAACGCGAGGCACCGACGGCAGCGAACCGGATCACGGCAGTCGTCGACTACGTGATCGGAGGAGAGGCAGCGAAAACACCCCTTGTTGGGCGGGCGGGGCTTTAGGGTTTTGACAACCATAGGTAAGGGCTGGGGGGGAGAGCGCGCGACCTCGAGGTAAGATCGTGGCCCCAGCGCATTGAAGGTGCACGTCTTGGGCACACCTGCTTCCTGACCAGGGACAAGACCTGACGCCGCGCCCCTAGCAGGGGACATAGTGGAGGAGCAGGGGAAGGGGATGGGAAGCTGAACCAAAAGATTTGCCGGTACAGAGCCCAGCTGTGGCGCAACGAAGGCCTGAGTGGCACGGTTTTTGGCGATTTCACGTTGAGCAGAAGTTATTGCAGTGGTTGGGCCCGTACGGGTTGCAATAAGTGCTGTAGCTGTTGGGGGCAGGCGCTGGAACGCCCGCGCCGCCGCGTCGAGAGAGGGGTGGAGGAAGAGTTCAACGTCGGCGATGCGTAGAACGCCGAGGACCAGCAGTACATTCGCAATATTCTGGCAAGACACGAGGAACTCGAACACGCCGTCTACGACCCCGCGAACGTCTAGGCGACTCGGACAAGGAACCAACAGGAAACGCAGCGAGTTCTTGATGAAGCAAGTATTGAAACGAGGATGGCGAGAGGGAGGAGTTACCCAGATAGGCACCGGAGAAGGAGACGGAGCGAGCAGATTCGGAACCACGGTAGCGAAGTGGTCGGCAAGGATCTTGTTCTGGAGCTCGAGGCGGGCAGGTGCAGGCCGCACGACGACGATTCGACGACGGCCGGCGGTGAGGTCGTGGGCGTCAAGACGACGCAGGCGGGGCACGGCCTCCGAGGGAAACCGAGGGAGAGGGGGGCGGTAGAGTTAACGGCGGTGGAGGTGGCGGCGGTGGAGGAGGAGGCTGCGGTGGTGGAGGCGGTGGTGGTGGAGGTGGTGGTGGTGGTGGCGGCGGTGTCAGCGGCGGCGCGGAGTCGCCCACCGGGCCACCGTCGCTAGGGCTCTCGAGGTCACTCATCCGCAGGAAAGCTACCCCTGCAAATATGTTATCATATCTGTTCTATTGTTGGGTAGGATGTAGGCACAAAAATACATCAGATTTGTTGGATAGGTCCTACTGATTACAGGTGCTGAAAATTGTATAAGTTGGGACCATTATGTGCTCTAGGAGACTGGGCTGTTAGATAAACTCCGTAGGTCCTATACTTTTACTGATCTACAGCTATTGAAAACTTTCTAAGATAGGGTCCTTGTGTGCCACAGGCAACTGATTCTTTGTATGTACGCCAATACTTTGTGGGAACAATGTAGGGACAGAATAATACATTGAGCACTGTACAATCATGTTACCGTAAAAGGATTGCTAAGCTTAGGGCCAAGTGGGCCCATGATTTAATGGAGGCTTCTCATGCTAATCAGAAGATTGTACTATTTTGAGCTGTTTCAACTTACAAGTAGCTCTGGTTGTCCCAGCTACACCAGTACAGAGGTAGGGAAGCTCATCATTTCCAGTTGGAAGCTAGTACCTGTTACTTCCTAGTGAGAGCATAGCACTTCTATTTGGATTTCTGAATTTGCATGCATGTTGATTTTTCTCTACCTTTTCGTTTGGCAAGACTAAAAAAGTCTATGTGCCATCTCCTCAACTGCCTTGCTGCTGTCAGTTAGGACCTAGGAGTAATATATCTTCTCCCCTTGTAGGCAGCTGACCCAATAGTAGGTTGACGATGGAGTGGCCTCTTTTGTCAATCTATGCATTTATAAACCATCTGTTGTCAAGTTTTTCTAGTTCAACATGAACAAAGAAAGGATATATGCCTCATGTACATATAGTTCATCTATCTGTCATTCTATCATACACGTATAGTTGAACTTCAGTATAATATTTGTTTCTCACACAATTGACAGAAAAGAATTGTTCCTACTAACTGGATTACGTTATGTGGTTCCTACCCTTATGCAAGAAGATCCACATCATCTGAATTGCCATAAAAAAGAAGAAACTAATTCGAAGCATTCCATTTATTTCTGTTTCTACCTGTTGTTGAAACCTAAAAGGTTAAAGAATGGTTGTCTATTGCTCTCATGGATCCTGCCTTATGTTTTGATGTGCATCCCATTTAACCACTCTGCCCTTCCATCATTTCTCGAATCTGAAAACAAAGTCAACAGACCATGCACTGAGTTTTTAATGGTTTGGGATCAGTGACTGGTTTAGCCAATGCATGTATCACATTTTCATATCTGCACTTTGCTCCATAATTCTAATTTAGTATGTCGATTTGTTAAACAATATTTGACATTCTCATTTCTCAGATCAGATGGCTTATGATTCATGGACCAATGGACCAGGACTTTGTGCAGACTGCAGATCCTGCATCAGCAGTAGGTGAGTCCCAGTCTGATAATAAATATCGGACCGGCAAGAAGGGGGCAAAATTATGAGATTAAGGTTGCATTCCATGTGAATTTTTTATTCGCCATATAGTTTTTGGACGTTGCAATTTAAGAGCTGTTAGTACGTAGTTGGTACCTAACAAAAATGTGTTCTAAGCCTATGAACAAAAATGGAGACACTAGCCATGTGACAGGGGAGCAAGGTTTTGCTTCGTTTAGAATCGCCATTAGTCGATCTCTCAATCATTAGGAGGTGAATCCATTTGTTTTCGTACTTAATTCTGTAGGTAATAAAGTCACAAACTTTCCACTGTGTTCCATTGGAGTGTGAGATCTCGGTAGTTGTTGGCACTGGTGTGTGCTTTGTTGTAGGACCGTACTATTTTTATTTTTATTTTTGCTCATCATCCATTTCACATGTCAGGGGACCATGGGCATGATTCTCTGATCCCTCCACACATTTGTTTATCCAGTTATCACTCTGAACTCTGAACCAACATTTAATCATTTATTTTTTGCAAGAAGACTATTCTTTGCCATTGAACTATTGCCAAAGTCCGATTTTTGCCATCATCAAACTCTAAATTTCTGTTCATTGAACATTTGAAATCGGGCAACTTTTTGTCCTCGACTGGTTTTGAAGATGGTTTTTGCCTACATATGTGTGCATTTTTCTAAAAATAATAAAACTATGATTAAACCTCTTAAAAACATAAATAATTTATTTTAAATCATAAAAAACCTGCTGCCCCCTCCATGTCATCATACCCAGTAGCAGGTTCTGAAAACTGTTGAAGATCAGGAGATCTGGTTCTCCAACAGTTTGCCAAAAATTACTTGGCAAATCTTATGATTTGGCAAGTGGCTAAAACATATAGCAAGTGAAAAAAGATTGTATCTCCAACAGTTTGTCATTTGAGTTTGGTAAAAACAAAACACTCATACAATAAACTGTACGAAAGGAATTCGACGCTCTATAGGCAGAGAGAGAGAAGAGATGAAGACGGCAAGAGAAGCACTACCTGCACCTTGCCACTACTCACTATATTCACTGTAGCTACGTGTGTGTTTGTGTTGCGTGCTGCAGTGCATCCACTCCTTTGACATTTGACATGCATGCTCACTACTGTTCCTACTCAATTCATGTGAAATCCTGCGCCACCTGTTGAACAACAGTATAACTTTACTGGAGAAAAGGTGTGTGTTGAAGACAAAATAGTACCAGCAGCGCAATGTTCATCGGTCACACTCGAGGCTCCCTGTACACTGACGTATTGTACTGCAATAGCATGCATGCTACGGCATGGGAACAAAAAAAAGTAGAGGACACGCCTTGCGCCTGCTCTGCACGCCTGCGGACCAACTTCTGCGGATGGCAAACCGGAACCGACGCGCATATATACGCGCGTTGAGGTAGGAAATAGCAAGTTACTAAATTTTAGCAAGTCATTTGCCAAACTGTTGGAGGGGTAGTTTCTTTAGTTTTGCTAAAAAATGAGGATAGCAAGTGGGTTTGGCAAACTGTTGGAGATGCTCTTTTACGCAACGAATGTGAAGTTTTAAAGCATTCCAGTTAGTATTAGTTCCAGCATATCTAATTTTGTCGGTCTCAATTCCGCTCCATAGATCTATATACAAGGTAGTACGGAATCATGTGCTGGAATGGTTCTCCATTGCCTCGCTGCTGCCTATCTAAACTAGGACCAACTGGCTCTTGATTGAATGGAAGCTTCCCATGCTGATCAAGATCTACAGTATTACAGTACTCCAGCAATCAGCAGGTAGCACGAGGAGCCATTCTGACTGGAGCATGCAAGACGACAAATGCACCTGAAATTTGCAGCCAAGTACGTTCTCCAGCATCTGAAATATGATTTTTTTTTTCCTAATTGTTTTTTTAACGCAGTTCTTGTCCTGTTTCTGATTGGGGAATTGAACATATGAAAGGCGCTTTTGCTCCTCAACCACTCAACTGGCTTGCTGCTGTCAGCTAGAGTAATAATCTAATCTCTCTCCCATTGCATGACACCATCTCAGTCAGCTGGTTCTGTTGTAGGTCAGAAACAGACAGGCCTGTTTTACCAACATGTTCTCGCTGCATTTCCAGAACTTCTTGTCAATTTCTAGTCTAGCAAGAAAAGAAATTGTGCCTACCGCACAACAACAATTATTCTACATTTACCTGGTGCTGAAACATACTGGTACGAGATCAAAACAAAAATGAGCAGAATACTAGTTTGCCTCCTTCACTTTTCTGGGAAAACGAATTTCATTTTTGCTCACAGGATTAACTGAAGATCACTGTGCACGAATACCAGATTTTTCTGGTCTTTCCTGGAAATAAAGGAACAGGGGTTAATAACTGGTCTCAGATTTTGCCTGTTGTTGAGAGCGCAGAAACCTGAAGAGCAGTATACTGTTTTCAGGGATCCTCTTTTCCTTGTTTTCAGTTGGGTGTCACATTTCCTATCAAAATAAGAAAAAAAAAGTTGGCTGTCCCATTTCAGCTTTAATTAACAAGTGTATATTCAGCATGGGACACAACTATCTTCTTTTTCATTCCCCTGCTTGATTATCTTCTTTATAAGAAGCAAAGTCAACAAACCACCATGCATATAGTATTATTATTTAATATTTGTTAATGCTCCTGGGATCAAGCACCTGGTGGTGCCTGCCGGCATTCTCGGTCATCGAAGCAGATCGTCACTCCTTTTGAATGCCAAAGCTATCTATACATCTTTAGTATACTCTCCAACTGAGCCTTTTTTAGCCATGATTTCACATGGTTGCTTGTCAGATCAGACTGGACATGCAATTGCTCTTGCTCATGGAATCATGGACCAATGGTGAATGGTCCATGCTTGCACCTGTGCGCGGTTCTTAAATTTCAAACAGACGGGCTAGTCCCGTCAGTGTTGGCTTAATTAGCTGATCTAGCAACAAAGACCCTATCAATAACTTAACGCAATGATCGATCTGTCAAGATGGGATCAAATTTATGAGCTCCGTGCAATGCAAACGCGACCACATTTTGTGTGGCACGTGTGTGCTAATCAATAGGGTTTTGCAGATTTTTTTAGAATAATAGGGTTTTGCAGTTGAAGCTGTAGAGATGTATATATACAATACAACTACCTTAAATTATTGATGAGTGATTATCTCGTGATGATAGCGATTGCATATGTGCGTATGCAGCTGCATTGATGGAACACTGAAGACATAAGCTAAGAGACAAAGATCAATCGAAGTTGAAAAGGCTTTGCTTCGCTTCTAATTCATCATCGTTTGATATGCCTGACACGCATGTGTAGTAAGTGCCTGATATTAGCTCTCATTTATGGGGAGGCTGGACACATGTGTAGTATATATAGTGCCTGATATTTACGGGTAACTTTATATGTAGGTAATAATGTGACAAGATTGCCCTTTGTTGCAGTCCCTAATATAAACCGAGGTCATGTGTTTGGATGCAAAGTATTTTGGGGGGTTTTATAACAATACTATGATTTTATAAAATATTTTGGTTTTGGAGCGTCACGAAATGTTAGATAGAACAGACTTTATAGTTTTGAAAGCATAGTATATTATTAACATTGTTTGTCTTTTTGGAGCTCAAAAAACTTCACCTATAAACCTCTTTTTTCTAAATTGCAAAATTTTTCAGATTCTCCATCACATCGAATTTTTAGACGCATGCATGGAGTATCAAATATATACGAAAATAAAAACTAATTGCACAGTTTGGTCGAAATTGACGAGACGAATCTTTTAAGCCTAGTTGGTTCATGATTGGATAATATTTGTCAAATACAAACGAAAGTGCTACAGTGTCGATTTTGTAAAAAAATTTAGAACTAAACAAGGCTTAAAACCAAAGTTTCTTGAAACTGAGTTTCTCGAAACCGCAACATCCACACATGGCCTGAGTATACACAATGCACACGCTTGACCCATAGCTGACTCGATCGAATTTTCATTTCATATTTTGTACTCAGTTTAGAGGAAGTGGATTCCGAGCCCCCGGTCTCGTTAGTCAACAGTATTATGGCTTGTTAGGCTGCACTCTAATCTGTCTTAATTTAGAGAATCTCTCGCGTGTTGAAAAAGAAATATAAATAGGTTAATTAGAATGTGTATTGTTTAATTGGACAGCTTGTATGTTTATAGAAATAGGGGACTTGTTGACGTGGACATTATAATTGGATGAGCTAGTGAATTTTAATTATGCGTGATAGTAGATTTTCTAGTTGGATAGCTTACATGTTGATAGAAATAGGTAGTGAGGGTTTTGCTTTATAAGAACATAAGATTAGAGTGAATCCCCGTAAAGCATTATTCGGCTTTCTAACAACCATAGTCCTGATAAAACCAATTCCTACCAGAAATACTTGACTAATTTATATCAATTTTTTTTATCAGCGGAAGCGATTGGAAACCCCTTCCAACTGAACTTCATTGGTCCGTAACGGCAATCCTCCATCTTTTGCTTCCCTTGGTAGGATCTATCGATAGTAGTGTAGTATTGTTTATCCGTTTCTCAATCCGGCCTCAATTACTGTGAGTCGTAGCAACCGTTATTAATTTTCACGAGTTGCATTGTGGCAGTACGTATTGCATTTTCCGTTCCACCGGCGCAAGCGGGGATGTGCGTGCATGCCCATCGTGGTGGCAGTTACTAATAAAGGCTTCCGGAGGAAAAAATTTTATTAGCACTTTCGTTTTGTTATAATTATTGTCCAATTGCTTTCGTTTGTTTGTTATAACTATTGTCCAATTATAGACTAACTAGGCTCAAAAGACTCGTCTCATAAATTCCGACAAAACTATACAATTAATTTTTTTTTAATTTTTGTCTATATTTAATACTCTATATATGCGTTTAAAGATTTGATGTGATGAGAAATCTTGAAAAATTTTAGGTTTTGGGTGGAAGTAAAAAAGCCTAATTGCATATGGTAGTAGTTGGGCCTTGACGTGTGCGCGGTTGATGGGATGGGATGGGATGATGAGGTGAGCCGTGAGCGTGGACTGCTCCCTCCTCGTCTCGCGCCTTCATCGCCCTGCGTCCGCAATTTGCCATCATTCATCTGCCGTCCTGTCCATCCAGCCGACACTTCTCCCCTGCTAACCGCTAACTGCTGCCTACTATATTATTTATCTATTGCTACTAATCTATTGAGGTGAGCCCTCTCTATTCCCTTAGCTAAAAATACTATTTACTAATTTATTTATTATAAGAAAAAAAATATACTGTTAAATAAATGGTTGTTAGATTCAACAAACAAAAAGGCTGATATTTTAGTGTTAAAACTTGGTTGATCGAATGATTACTGTAACTACAACAGGACCAGAGTAGTAGTAGATAAGAGTTTACCATCAGATGCAACGGATCATAGAAAAGGATCAGGAGGAGGAGATGCGAGGCAGCAAGAATTAGTGTCTTCCTTTGTCGCCAACTGAAACTATCTGACACATTAGATCGATGGGGACCTGGAAATTATTTCAGTTGGAAGACATCGTGAGATTGTGATGGTTCTGTTTCAGTTTTTCAGGGACGGGATCATGTCTAGCGTTTGGTTTAGGAAGGACACGACTATCTCTCTCCTTTCTTCGTTTTCTGGTCTCACCCTTCCTTGACTACGCACACATCCATGAAACCAGCCTCATGGAAACCATAGCTAAATCTATACTCCCTCGGTCCATTGAAATAAAATGTTGTTTTTAACTTTCAATTTTCTTATCTGTCCGTTCATCTTATTCAGTTTTTTTTATATAAATAGGAAAATAAATAAATCATTCTTAAAGTATTTTTATTGATAAAACAAGTCATATATATGACAAAGACTCAAAGAGAGTAGTTGTACAGATCCGGGGGCTTGGCAGCCTCCTATACCCCATGGAGCCCATAGAGCCCCCTTTAATTCTACATCCATGGATGAAGAAGATAATAAAGGAGAAAGAACATAATTAAAGAGAAGAGTGGAGGAGAAAGGGAAGATGAGCCCCTTCCACAGGGCCTCGGCTCCGTCCCTTAGTTTAGTTATATAATTTTATTGCTTTACAATTTATAAATTAAAGAGTCTGGTTTTATGATCCTAACCAGTAGAGTTCACACGTGCCCATGTTTTTCTTTGTTTGTTTATATGATTTTACCTAAATTCTTTAAATTCAATTTACTTCCTCCGTCTTAAACGCTGTTTGATTTGATGTGGTATTGAAGATGATACTTTTGACTGTTAGGGCTTGTTTAGTTTCCTCTAAAAACCCAAAACTTTTCAAGATTCCTTATCACATCATATCTTACGACACATGCATGAATCATTAAATATAAATAAAAACAAAAACTAATTGCACAGTTTATCTGTAAATCGCGGGATAAATCTTCTGAGCCTAGTTACTCCATGGTTGGACAATGTTTGTCAAATAAAAACGAAAATGCTATGGTACTCTAACCAAAAAAATTTGGAAACTAAACAAAGCCTTAATCTTCTTATAATACATATATAATTTATGACAATAAAAATATCATTATCTAAACACAAATATAATGGTCAGGCACTCGGACGGACAAAGCCTACTGACAGTGCCACTCGTGAGGGACAGCCGGACACCGACAGCATGCATGCTTCTGCGCGCGGAAACATGCGTTCTGCGTTCCTGCTGCCCATGCGGCTACTGCGATCCCCCCTTCTGCAACTACTCGGGTAGTCGGGTGTCACTGGACTGACACCCACTCTGCAGCCTGATGGCGACAACGGCCCCTTACATTTTTTTATATGGGATCCCACTTTATATGACCATGAAAACCACTATTTTGTTATGTTACTCTTTATATGAAATAGAGATACTTTTATTTTTATTATATATAAATCAAGATATTAGATCACTCTATTCGCTTCAACTTATCGGCCGTTGTTTTTCTCTCACAACAAATCAACGAATAGTATTAATATAAACTAAATTTCAGTGAAGCGTTCCAACAAATGAACATTAGGTTTTCGCGATGAAACTCTAGAACCAAAACTTTTTACCATCAAAACTATTGATATGAGACAGATTTTGCCATCAAGTTGGGTTCAAAGATAGTTTTATATTTTTGAAAATAATGAGATATGTTATTTCTAAAAAGCAGAAATAATTCATTTCAATAAAAAAATATGAAACCAATACAAAAAGAATTTGCAAAGGATAAGTTATCTATTAGTGCTAGATTCAGATCTTGTTTTTTTACTTGTCCTTAGTGTTTTATTGCCCATAGTTTTCCCTTCTATTGTTTAAATCATCATATTATTTATGCTATATTGAATTTAAAGATGAACAAAGAGAATTCATACTTTGAATAGAGTACCAAATAAGTGGATAGAATTAACCAAGGGGTCAAAAGATATGTAGTCTCGTTGATAGATATGCGCCAAGTCCTAATAGAGTGATTGCACGCAAAGATGAGTTCTCTGGGGTGCCTCAACATTAAGGGTCTGGCTATTTCCAGAACATGCTGAGACTGAGTTGCCCCCCCCAGCACAATCAGGAGGCAAAGGGCTTAGCCACATTCTGGGCATGTATCATGTTGCCGAGTCCCTGTATGACTCGGTAAGAGGTGCTGATCCTTGCCCGCCATCTTAAAGGGCTCACCAAGGCCATCTTACAAGCAAGTGGATTCACCCTAAGGGTTTGCCTTCTTCCCAAAGGCTAAGGGTTTGCCTTCTTTCCAAAGGCTTAGAGGACGAACATGCAGAACCATCTTTTCACCTATATCAGGTGTTATCTTACCTTCCCTCGAGTCCGATCTCAGGAAGGCGCAGGGCATAGGGGACGACATGCTTAAAGCAGAAGGTGTCAAACACAACATCAAAACACACCACACTATTGATGTCACGATAATAGGACAACGCCACCTCGAAAAAGGACAAAGCACATTGCACGTTCCTCTCACTATTGACACCCTCTACCTCAGAAAAGCTATATAAGGAAGGCCTAAGCTCTCTCTAAGGATGAACCCTCGTAGCATTCTCACCCATTTATAACATTTAGTCATTTACTACAAAACTTCGAGCACTCATGCTCAAGAACACAAACAGTAGAACTAGAGGTAGGGCTTGTTGGTTAAACCCTCTCAGCGCTATATACCATACACACAACTACTGATTTACCGGTCGGCGCTACAAATCGTTGACAAATGGGTTCATTTTTTCTAAAATAAATCAATTCTTAATTATTATTTTTTCTAATTTGAAACGAGTTAGTTCGTTTTTTTCCATAGTTTATAAAATGATGAATCTAGGCTTTGTTTAGCTCCTAAAAAAATTTACAAAAAATTTTAGATTCTTCTTCACACCGAATCTTACAGCGCATGTATAGAGCATTAAATATAAATAAAAATAATAACTAATTTCACAATTTACATGTAATTTATGAGACGAATCTTTTGAGCCTAATTAGTTTATAATTAGGCAATATTTGTCAAATACAAACGAAAGTGTTACGGTATCTATTTTGCAAAAAAAATTAGAACTAAACAAAGTCTTTTAAGCCTTGTTTAGTTCGCAAAAATTTTCGTTTTTGGCTACTGTAGCACTTTCGTTTTTATTTAACAAACATTATCCAATCACGAAGTAACTAGACTCAAAAGATTCATCTAACAAATTAGAGGTAAATTGTGCAATTAGTTTTTATTTTTATCTATATTTAATATTTTATATTTAATATTTCGTGGATACACCAAAGATTCGATGTGACGGCAGCTTTTGCAAAGCGAGGTACAGGCTGTAAATCCCAAGGACCCGACAAGGTTTGCTCTCAAAGTTGGGAGCTCGCGTGGAAGACAAGAATCGCCATGACCGTGAATGAATGAACGAACGAACAAACAAACAAAACAGAGGTGCACGCCCACGCCATCACACCACACCACAGCAACGGCCTGCCTTTAAAGCGTGTGCGTGGGATCCGGGCGGCACCGGAACGGACGGTTGGTGTCCGCCCCAGCCCGTGATCCGACGGCCAGCACGGCCTCCTCCACCCTTAAAGCCCAAGCATCCTCCTCCTCCTCCTCCTCCTCCTCCTCCGGCGGCAGTTACCCCTCTGCTCTCTCGTCGTGCTCTGCCTGCGGGCTGCCGTGCCGTGCCGCCCCGCCCGCCACCCTCGCCCGCCGTCGGGTCGCCTTCCCACGCCGCCGCCCGCCTGCGCCCACCACCTGAGGCCGGCCGGTCGGTCGCCCATCCATAACGCCCACCCCCGCAGTCCAGTCCAGTCCAGTCCCCACCTCTTCTCTTCACACACTCGCACGCCTCCTCACCCGCCACGCCGCCACAGCGCGCGCAGATCGGAGGAAGAGGAATGGTGAGCGCGTCGAGCCTGCTGCTCCCGTCCTCGGTGCGGGACCTGGCGTCCTGCGTCTCCGACGGCGCCGTCCGCGTCGCCTGCACCACCCCGGCGTCCACGCTCACCGTCTCCTCCACCACCACCTCCTCCTCGCCGCCAGCGCCGCCGTCCACGCTCTCCGTCGCCGTCACCTACCGGACCACCCCGCAGGCGCCGTCGTCGCCGCCGCTGCTCCTGCGGCTCACCTGGTCGTCGCGCTCCTCGCACGGGGCCCCTCCGACGCTCTCCTTCGCGGGCCCCACCGCGTCGTCCCCCGCCGTCCAACTCCGCCGCCGCAAGGGCACCTGCTGCCTCCCCTCTTCCTCCTCCTCCTCCACTCACAGCCCCCCGCTCGCGCTCTTCTGGGACCTCACCGCCGCCAGGTACGACGGCGCGGCCTCGTCCCCGGAGCCGGTCTCCGGGTTCTACGTCGTCGCCGTGGCCGGCGCCGAGGTGGTGCTGGCCGTGGGCGACCTGGCGGCGGAGTTCGTCAAGGCCAAGTTCGAGGGCCAGATCCCCCGGGCGCGCTCCATTCTCCCGGTCTCCCGGACCGACCGCGTCGTCGTGGCGGCGGCGGCGCCGGGGCAGACGCCGGGGGCCGCGGTGCACACCGCGCGGGTCCGGTTCGCCGAGGGCGCGCCGGAGCACGAGGTCGCCGTGGGCTGCTGCCGCGCCGCCTCCGGCAGGCCCGGGGAGGAGGAGCTCTGGGTCAGCGTCGACGGCAAGCGCGCCGTGCACGCGCGCCGCCTGCGCTGGAACTTCCGGGGCAACCAGACCGTGTTCGTCGACGGCGCGCCCGTCGACGTGCTCTGGGACCTCCACGGCTGGTGGTTCCAGGACCCACCTGGCTGCGCCGTCGTCATGCTCCGCGCCAGGAGCGCGCTCGAGAGCAGGCTCTGGCTCGAGGAGGAGGCCAAGGCGCCTGGATTCGCGCTCCTCGTGCAGGCCTTCAAGACGCCACCTTGATCTTCATCTCGGTGATGCCATGGCTAGTTCGTCGTGAATCCTGAATTGCTGATGATTGATGAGGTCAACCAAATGCTCTGTTGCTCACTGCCTGCTGGTTCATATTTCCTCTGCATTTTGACTTGGGAATTTGGTGGGTGGTATTTAGCAAACCAAACCAAATCCAACCAGGAAAATGCATGGTTGCGTTGACAATTTAGAAGTTTGTAGATTCCGGTGTGTCGAATGAGTTTGGGAAGACACCATGAATTTCGTGTGGTATGGTATACAAAGAGAAGAGATTGATTTGTGCTGTTGGGTCATCTTCTTTCTTTCTTTCTTTTAATAATTTGCTTCTTCTTATTTTCCGAATAATCTTAGCTCTGTGTGCTGGTACAGTTAACAAAGGATTATACAGTATAATCATCATAGAGTGTGTCTTCATTCAGAATTGCTGTGATTAGCCATGAAATGAAATCATGCTGTGCAGGTTGCTTCCTGCTTGGAGTACACTTCGAATTTTGAAAGAATTGATCCTCCATATCTGTATCCTGTTGCTCTTCACATATATGTTTATGGAATGCTGCAGTAACAGTGACACGAGTGATTCTAGCACCATTCCTAGTACAGAGGCACAGGGCAACAACCTGTGCCTCAATGGATTCCTGCACCATCTCCACCAAATATCCTGTACTGATTCCACTACTCCAGAGATCCACTACATGTTTACCAATGTTTGGAGCCTATCATATCATGCACATGCATTCTTCCAACAAACCACCATTTGGTTCTTGATCATGTAATTTCTGCAGGTACACAGTGATGTCCCTGTCATAATTTATGGCCACATGACTGTCTCCCTCTTCTGTTTACAATAAACAGAGCATGAGAGGGGGGGGTGTCAATGGAAGGAAATGATGCATGCACTTGGGGTGTTGGTTGGTCCCAAGCTGACCCCCGGCATACAAAACAAAACAAAAACAAAAACAAGTTGAGGATGGTGAGGAGTGCAGGCTACTGCTTTCTCCTTCCCTTGCAGTTCCACACTCGTGAGAGCTTGCCTTCCCAGATTCTGCTGCGTGCTTTGTGCTTTTGGGTTTTGTTTTCTTCTCTGGAGTTTATCTGATGCTCCACGCCAATTTGGCAATAGGAATACGTAGAGTATATCAGGCGAAAGAGACTGATGGCGCTGTCACCTATCATGTGAGCATCATCATATCTTGTTACTCTATCTGCCAAGCAACCATGTTGACACACCAGGACAATAATCGCCACTTCTTTGTTTGTGTCGTTTTCCTTATTGTAGGGTCTGTTTGATATGGCTCTGGCTCCTTGTTACGCTACATGGTAGTTGGAATTGTTGAAGCTAAAAATAGTGACTTCATCGACTCATATTTATATTTATTGAGAAAAAAGAGAGAAAAGCCGATCCTTGCTTGACATGAAAGAGTCAGGATCAATCAAAAGCTTCATCAAACGGCGCCTACGTACTGCACCTGCTACGTAGTACACTGTGCCACTATACATGTGGGTAAGGCAAAACATGCATCTGATTACACATCAGTGTCTTTTAATCTGTCTCTGGATTTTAGCTGGGCCTTGTCCTCAAGAACAGGCTCCATCCAGAATCCAGGGACGACGGTTCTCGGGCTCGGCACGGCACGGCACGTCGGCAGCCATGGAATCTGGCCAACTTCATCGTGGTTTCCGAGCTGTATGGCTTTGGTTTGGAGTTGGGGGTTAGCCAACAAATGCAGTGTTGCTTTCACGATTCATGTTCAGGATTCATGACACATTGCTTTCAAGCTATGCAACGTATACAGACTGATGCAATGTTGAATGGCGACCGACCTGCTGGTCTGTCTGTACTCTGTAGAGTGTATGTAGATGACTAGGATGTGTATGATGCTGTACTGAGTTGCTGCCAATGGAGGAGTACTTCACACTATTTCAGGTATGACAGCAGCCTCCAAGTTCAGATAGCAGGCCTGTCATCAGTTTCTCCACTGCAGCACGTCTGGAAAATTTGGAACTATGTTTGCAAGGTTAAGCCTTGCAAGTCTGGTGAACCTCCCAGTTTATATGGACTATGATTGTGACTACCAGTGAGTGATTCTTCAGAAGCTGTAGGCGACGAGTTCAGTCTTCCATCTGATCGCTCTGTTTCTAGTCTCTGCACATTCTTGCTTGGGTCTATTCCAATTCTACAAGTAGCTAATCTTACTGGCCAGCTGCGCATGTCTATCGTCGCAAGAATTCACACCATCGCCCATGATATGCAATGATGCATAGTGTGAAGCATAGTACGTGACCTCACTGTATCTGTGTGAATTTCATGAATGGCGATTGCGAAAGCGGCTGCCGTCATGGTACAGAAAGAAAGCTGGTAGTGATCGATGATGGCAGGATTACTTATCTCTTGCCATCCTTGTTTAGAGAGATGATGAACCTCAAACGATATTTTCATCGTTTTGGCACACAAAAAGAAAGCTATTGGTGCCATTCTGGTCTTTTACTCCCTTCTGAAACCACAAAGAGACAAAGACCACTGACATTTGCTAGATTATATTCCAAACATAAATCATATGTTTTATAGGCACGATTTCAAAACTAATTAAATAAAACATGCTGTTATCATAAATTAGCATGCACATAACAGGAAGTATTGTTGGAATGAATAAAATGAACAATAATAGGAGGGTCAGAAAATTGTAACCTTGAGTGAGATTGGTGGCGAGGCACTAACCATGTAAATGATGGGAAAACTAGCTCTTGGAGGTGCGGTGACAAGAACGAGGACTGGGTGACAAGTGCCACCGAGATGCGTATTTCCCCATATCAGAGACTGGTTTGGGGATTTCAACCCGTGGGAGGATTAAGGGCCTGTTTGGCATGGCTCCACTAGATCTTTCGAGTCTTGTTGATGAGGCACTAACGACTATTAGTGATTCAGGGCTCCACTAGAAAGCTATTAGTGATTCAGGCTCTGTCTTTGTTGATGTATTCGACTTTAGCTGATTAGGCACAACAACTAGACAACCTTGTTTGCCCTCAAAAACCTTACTCGCTCTCTTTTAGCCACAGGATGGTTGAGATGAAATGAAATAGACTATAGTACTGATAGCACAACAGATATAGATAGAAATAGAAATAGAAATCTATTTTGAGTACCTTATAAGGATTTTCCTCAGGACTTCTATAATACTTCTGGTGTGCTCTAATCAAGAGGGATTGTGCATATATAGAAAGGAGAACATTCACATTCACATTAACTAGTAATACGGTACTAATTGATATCACACATTTCACCTATATTCATGAGCTTAAACATTAAAGCCCATTATAATATATAGGTAAATAGGCCTTTGAGATTTATTAGAATTTACAACCAGCTGTTACCAAAAAAAAATCTCAAAATTTATTTCAAAGATAAACTAATAATAAACAAACTAAATAGGGATACGGTGTCGTGTAGACACATGTCGCCTTACACAGAGTGCATGTACTAGCCGGGATGGGTGTTTACTTCCAAATTTTTTTGCAAAATAGGAATAGTAGCACTTTCGTTTGTATTTGACAAATATTGTCCAATTATAGACTAGCTAGGCTCAAAAGATTCATCTCGTCAATTCCGTCCAAACTGGGCAATTAGTTTTTATTTTCATCTATATTTAATGCTCTATGCATACGGCTAAAGATTTGAAGTGACGGAAAATTTTGCAAAATTTTTGGGAACTAAACAACGCCATAGTAGCAGAGAACAAGCGGTAGTAATGAGGAGCCTTATACGTACTACGTATACATACATATACATCACGGTCACGGCATCACCGCTGCAAATACATTATACATACATGTGCCATAAGACTCAATGTGACAAAGAATTTTAAAAAAATTATGGATTTTGAGTTGAACTAAACAAGGCCTTAATCATTTCATCACGGTGATCTGATCCTCTCTGCCCGTGGTTCATGGACAGAGGGAGCAGAATCGTTCAGCACGAGTGCAGAACGCAGGCCGTGCAGGACTAGATCGTCTCTCACAGGGTTCGCTGGTCAGCTGGGCCTTGGGATCGACTTGGGAGTCATGGGCCTTGTTTAGTTCTAAAAAGATTTCGGATTTTGGTACCGTAGTATTTTTTTATTTAATAAATATTATCCAATTATAAACTAATTAGGCTTAAAAGAATCATTACGTGATTTACAGGCAAACTGTATAATTAATTTTTATTTTTATCTATATCTAATGCTTCATGCATGTGCCCTAAGATTCGATGTGACGGGGAATATTGAAAAGTTTTTGATTTTTGGATGAACTAACAAGGCCATAGTATGTCTTTGAAAAAAAAACACTTTCCCACATTGGATCCAGACCACACCGTTTTCACTTTCGACATTAGATTTTCTTTTCGATCACCCCGAAATTCAGCGGAAAGTTCACCAATTTTTTTTTAACCCTCGCTACAACAAACGTTTCAACATAACTGCGATAGGTTTCCTAGCAACTCGCCGTCCCCAAAGAACTTCAAATTTAGATTTGAACCAAATATTTTTTTTAACTTCAACTAAATTTATAGAAAACTATACTCCCTTCGTTTCAAATTATAGTCATTCTGACTTTTTAATTACATAAATTTAACTAAATATCTAGATATAATGTATTTCTAGTTGAGCAGAAAAGACACAACGCTTACAATTTAGAATGAATGGAGTATTAACATTTATGTCTCCTCCGAATAGGATTGCTATGAATTCCATGATTAATTTGATAGCACTTATGCAATATAAGTCTAGTGATTTTGTCAAATTTCTTTAACTCCTAAGGATGAGAGTGACCCTCTAAATGGATACCCGTGGTTCTTAACTAAATGAACTAAATGAAAAAAAATGTCTATTTAGTTCATTTAGTTACACTAGAGAAGAATCACAGATATCTATTTAGAGCGCCGTCTCCATCCTTATTAACTCCTTAAAATAATTCTAATTTCTTGGGAGGGATGGAGTAGCTATTAATACATGCTCTGATAATTCATTTATGAGTGAGGCAGTTAAAACTTCCCCCTCCCACAAACCAAAAAATAAAAAATAAATAAAAATGTTCATTTCAAATTGCTCGTTAGTTAATCTCCGCTGCAAAAAATCCTGTTAGTTTCAAATGCTTTCCTGAAATGGTACCATTTAAGAGCATCCTGTTTGCTGATGCCAGTTGCCAACAGGTAATAATAACAACAACTAGCCTTTGGTGAAATCACCGATGCTTTAATCTCCCTTTGGTATCCATATACCACGGTTTGCTGTGTTTCAGCATGAATACTGAACAAATGAGAGTGTTTCCATTCCAACAACAAACCTGAATGATTTCTCATATTTACCGCGCCCCCCCCCCCCCCCCCCCCCCCCTCTCATCAAATCCAACCTACAAGCAGTCATCCGCCACTGTACAGGTGCTTGTTCGCCCTGCAGACTGCAGGACGCCGACTCCAGGCAGCTGCTATTGCTATTTGCAGGGCCCTATCTGCTGCTTCCTTACTGTTTGGCTGTTATTCTCAGGAGTGGGGTTACCTTCGGACAGCGGCATGCTGTCCACTGATGACCTAGATGCCACCTGATTCTCCTGGTCGGGCTCATTCCTGGTAGCCTCTGATGCCCTTGACGAGTGCCCGGTGCCGGCAAACAGGCAGCGGCATGGATCTGATGCTGATGGTTCAGGAGAGCTTGGAGGGCTGATCACTACCACACTGGGTAGCGGTGGAGGAGGAGCAGTGTGCTCGCTGTCAGGGTTATGGAGCAATGAGACTCTACAGACGGGGCAGGTCGAGTTCTGCTCCAGCCATAAATCTATACAGGCCATGTGAAAATCATGGCCGCAGTGAGGAAGAACGCGTAGAACATCCCCCTCTTCGTATTCTGCGAGACAAATGACGCACCTGCCAAAAAAAAAACGATGTGAACAGTTCAGTGACTAGTGCCATCAAATGAAAGACGATTGCTAAAGAATTATCAATAGGAAACAGAAATGGAAATCAGCAGTTTTCACTTTCTTAAACCTCTCTTTGTTTAAGAAAGGAACGCTCTATGCCTCAGACTGAAACTGTTTTTTTTTCTTCATGCTTTACAATCAGATGGTTTGTGTTCACATGTAGACTCAGTGAAGCTATAGAAAACCGAAGGCACGTAAATATGATAGAAACCAACTTGTGCAGAGTAATACAGGCAATAAGCTGAGAACTCTTGGGGTGGAATATCTAGTTCTGACTAAGAAAATTTTCAAATTAGTGGTTCATGTTCATGGACACAAAGAATCCATGCAATTAGGTTGAAGCAATCAAGCACAGTTCAATGTTCAGCCAGAGGACCTGTAATCCAATCCTTGTTTCCCTTCATCAGGCACCACAGGTGAGGTTAACCTACTCAATAACAAATGCCTAATAATGACCCACCTTCTTCAGGAACAGTTAAACACCCATACCCCCATTTTGATGTCATATGATTGATCAAGTGATCTTAGCTGTTCAGTAACAATGCAAGCGGAGGGACATCATGATTCGATTGTCAATCTCCAGCAAAGCACAACAATCAGTACACTCGTACTAAAAGAAAATGCACCGCCACTGTATTTAGACACCAAAGTCCTCAAGGACAAGGCATGTACTGAAAACGCAATCAACATCCTCACTGACAACCCTTTCGGTGCCAAAAGGCTGTCTCCTATCGTGGCCGTGGCACCCCCTCATGATTCCAGCAGCATTAAGCAAAGCACAGACGACGCACAGTTTTTTCTTTAGGGTCAAAAATTGAAAAAAAAAAATATTGTCTGAACCCACAGGATTGGAAAAATGTTGGGAAAACACCAAATAATACAGTAAAAACACTAATTAACAGCACCTAAGTTTATTCATGAATCATGATTTCCCATAAGTTTGTTTCGGTTGTTGACATCAGTCAAAACATTTTTTTCCACATACGGATGAGGATGCAGTACAACTTGTGTTGACTTATATACTAGAACTAGAACTAGAACTCTATGGTCAGACTAGCATTCAGATTCAACAACTAGGATCAGAGCCAAACATTTCACATTCCAGTCCCACCCACAGTCCCCAGAACAGTCAACGGTACAATCTATGGCCGACAAACATAACAATATACAGGCCGACAAACATAACAATATACAGCCTGATCTCATTGCTGCAAGCACTGACAGTGACACTGATAGAGATCAGCCAGAACACCTGAGAATTCCCAATCAGCCAATGTTATTCTGAGAAAGGGGAGGGGGGGAGAAGGGATGGAGATCCCGTTCCCCACCCACCCGAGGAGGGCTCCCTCACAACTACAAGGAGCAGCAGCGCCACAAATGTGATTTGGTACAGGACCGACGAACGAACGAACGAACGCGGGGCGCGGCGCGGCGCGTAACCGACTGGACCCCCGCCGACGCGAGCCGAACCCGCCCCACCGGCCACCGCACGCGAGATTGCACGGGACGGCGACGCTACAGCTACAGGAGCGGGGAGGTGGCGTCGTACGGGCGCAGGCTGGAGCCGCCGATCGCCAGGCAGAGGAGGGGAGGGGGGGGGGGGGGTACTTACTGGGAGTCGGCGTCGGAGCCGCCGGGGCGCGCGGCGAAGGCGCGGGTGGGGAGGGCGGCGACCGCGGCGGGACCGAGCCCGCCGGCGGCGGCGTCGGCCGCGGGGTGGTGGACCTGGACGACGGTGAAGGTGTAGTCGGCCGCGTACCGCGGGAGGACGGCGGCGAGGCGTGAGCGGGCGCGGCGGCGGTGGCGGCGGAGGAGCGCGCAGGCCAGGCGGGAGCAGACGAAGGCGATGAAGATTAGGCTGAAGCAGAACCCCGCCAGCGCCAGCGCCATGCTCGGCGACACGCCCGACGCCATCCCGCCCCGCGCGCGGGGAGGCTTTCGTTTCGCCCCTTCCCCTCCCTCGGCGGCGGTCGGGGCCGGCCTCCGCGAGTCCCGCCTCCTCCCTCCCCTCCCTCCCTGCCGCCTGCTAGTGCTGCCGCAGCAGCATCTGCGGGGGGGGTTTGTGGGGACTTTGTGGTGGACCGGACTGGACTGGTCGGCTGGTGGAGGGCCGCCGCCGCCGTGTCGATGCGGTGCGCACTGGATACGATAGCTGCTGCTGCTAGTCTACGAGTGAGTAGTACGCGACCTTGATGCCTGTTGCCTTTGCGTCCGCGCCGCCCGTTTGTGTGGCCTGCGCGTCTCGCTGCCGTGCCGGTGCCCACTTGCCGAGTTCCGCTTCCCCCTCCCCTCCTTCCTTTCAGGGCGGCGGCGAGGCGAGCAGTCGGCAACGGACGCGCACTAGCGGGAAAGAAACAGAGAACGGGCGCCCGGCGGCGCCGGCGGCTGCGGACACGGAAACGACGACGCAACGTGCACGACATTTGTTCCACGGAACAAAATAATAAAACGTCCATACATTTGAAAAAAAAAAGAAGCAGGAGAATAGATCAAAAGATGATGTGTTCATAGCACCATATTAGCCGCAGAGTCTGTCTCAATCTGAGGGGTCCCCATCGAATGCAAAATGTAAAATGCCAGTGATAAACGTAAAATGCTAAAATTTTCAAAATCATGTTTAGTTTTATTCAAAATACAGAATTTATTGTTCTCATAAAGCCTATTGAGGCTCATTTTAGAGTTTTCTAGCCTCTTATGCCAAAGTTCAAAATGAAGAATAACTATTTTTGTCAAAATTTTTACATATTGTTTAATTCTATTTTGCAAAATAATAAACCAAAACCTAAAATTTTTTGAAAAAAAAGAAACTAAACACCCCAAAATATGTCGACGCAACATGCATTGATTCGAGCAAGCATTGAGAGCCAAGCACACGCATACGCATGTGTTTCCGCACAAAGAGCATCATGTACAGTATCCAATTTTCATGCACCCACGACCATAAAAAAAGCATCAGCAAGGACAGGATATGTTCTACCACTTGGCTAGATGAGAATCCAAAAACTCATGAGTCTTATAAATTTTTCGATTCCCATTATCATCCTCCAAGAACGTTTGTTTGACTCGCTTGCATTTCAAAGAACAATGTCCCCCATCCTCATATCTAATCTCCAACACACTGGACATCGCCTGTGCACTTGTATATTCTCTTCTTCAAATGACATGAGCAACTCCAACAGTTTGGCAAATTGCACTTGGCAAATCTCTATTTTTGCCAAGTCTAAATCCCAAATGCCAAGTGGAAAAAAGAGGCCTCTCCAACAGTGAGCTATTTGGAGTTGGCAAATTAAAATTTCGTGGCCCACAAATTAAACTGCACTTCTTCGACGTCTTCATGTTGTGTTTCTTGGGTCATCGGAATGGAGAGGTCACCGATGCCAGCAACACCACCTTCTGCTCCATTGCCACATCCATTGAGAAGAATGTCACTGAGAAATCCATCCCCTTCCATTTGATCTGAATGGCAGAAACATCAATTTTAGAAACTGCACCAGCATGAATCGAGAACAAGAACATATATGCAATCAAGAACAACAGATGTACAGCAACATTCATAGAGAAGAAGGGCGCCAACAGAATACTGTATGTTGATCTAGGCGCCAACAGAATACTCTGGTGAAAGGGCGCCAACATATGTACAATCAAACCTAAGCTACAGATCGATCTATGGTGATAGCTCGAGATATACCTAGACACAAACAGATTGCATAGAGATCAATCTAGCATCATCAGACCTAGACCTAGACACCGCCTCCATCGATGCTCCTTGATGGGATCCAAGCATATACAGACCTAGCTGATCGGATCCAAGCATATACAATCAGAGATGAAACGGGATCGAGGGTACCTTCTGTGCTCGCGCCGTCGATGGTCCTCGCAACGAAGAAGAGGGGTGTCGTCTCCGTCGCGTCGAGGAAGCTGACTCGCTCGTCCTTCTCCGCGCGTAGCCTGGCAGACGAGAAGGAACGGGACCGATCGGTCGCGATATATATTTGCGCGATCTATATTCATTTGACGGCCGCGGGAAAAAGTTTCACAGTTCGCGCGCGCGGGAGAACATGCCACGGGCCGAAAACCGCGATTTGCCAAGTCCACCGAAGCGCGCATATATGCGCCGGTTGGGAGAGAATTTGCCAACCTTGGATTTTTGCCAAGTGATTTTGCCAACTTGTTGGAGAAGCTTTTTCGTGGTTTTGCCAAAAATCTCAATTTGCCAAGTGCATTTGCCAAACTGTTGGAGTTGCTCAGCAAGTATATGTCCGCAAAAAAAAAAAAGGTAAGTCTATATATGTAAGAAAACGTTCAACCAGTTCACAGGTTGCCGCGCCATTAGTAGCAGTGGTGCAGTGAAAAGGAAGAATAGCGTATAAAAAAGTTTCGATAGGATTTTAGGCCCAGCCATAATAAGAAAGATAAAAAAAATAAAAAAAAAAGTCAAATTTTTTTTGGAGATGCGGGGTATCGATCCCCGTGCCTCTCGCATGCTAAGCGAGCGCTCTACCATTTGAGCTACACCCCCTGATGTTGATTAGCTTCTAGATTTTCCTAAATTTATGAGAATATGGTGTTGTGAGTTGTGACCATACCGCATGGGCCGAACTGGATAAATTTGTTGATGCTACGATTTGGCCCACGGGATTCACTCAAGCTTTCATTAGATCGTTGGGCTGGGCCTCCTTTCGCCGTATATTATCTTTAAAAAAAAACAAGCACTGGCCCATCCATAGCGACCCTGGCAAAGACTGTGAGAGACGGACAGTCCAGGATGCGATGCCTTTGGCATGGCAGCAAACACAGACCATCCATATGTGTACTCTTGACCTCTTTGTCGACAGAGCACATGGATTTCTGCTGCTACTAACAAACCTGTGATGCAGCAGCCCGGATTGGTTAGCAAGCAAGCAAGTGGGGTTCCTCTAAATAATGTGCACACACAACACAACATATGGGGTCCTTTGAAGAACGAATGTTCGGCCAGGGCTGCCTGCACCCTGCATGCATCCCCTGCAAAACTGTGGATACTAACTGTACACATGTCTTAGGCCTTATTTAGTTCCCAAAAAATTTTGTAAAAAATTTCAAATTTCCCGTCATATCGAATCTTGCAGCGCATGCATAGAACATTAAATATAGATAAAAATAATAATTAATTGTACAGTTTATCTGTAACATGTGAGATAAATTTTTTGAGTCTTGTTAGTCTATAAATAAACAATATTTATCAAATATAAATAAAATTATTACAGTGTCAATTTTATAAAAAAATTTAGAACTAGGCCCTGTTTAGTTTCCCACCTAAAATTTTTTCATCCATCCCATCGAATCTTTGGACACATGCATGGAACATTAAATGTACATAAAAAAATAAACTAATTACACAGTTTGGTTGAAAATCGGGAGACGAATCTTTTAAGCCTAGTTACTCCATGATTAGCCTTAAGTGCTACAGTAACCCACATGTGCTAATGACAGATTAATTATGCTTAATAGATTTGTCTTGCAGTTTCCTGACGAGCTATGTAATTTGTTTTTTTATTAGTTTCTAAAACCTCTTCCGACATCGTTCCGACACATTCAATGTGACATATAAAAAATTTTCATCAGCAATTTAAACAGGGCCTAAACAAGCCCTTACCTAAAAACGGCCCCTGCCATGTAAGACCCGACAGCCGACCACACATCCATCATCCTGGCTCAGCTGGACCCCGTTCGGATTCCGTTGAAGATACCCAGCAGGCAGCCATCGAAAAGGAAACACATACACCATTCTAACCGGTGGAACCGTGCATGTAGGCATCCGAAACACATACTCACTTCGTTCTAAATTAAATGTCGTTTTAGATTTTCGTACTACAAATTTAAATCGATTTATAAAATATATATACAATATTTATATCTCTAAATAAATTTATTGAAAAGCTAAATTTAAAAATCTTTTTAATAATATTAATTATGTAATATAGATATTAATATTTTTACTATATATTTAGTTCAAGTTATTTCTCGAAAAACGTAAACGACACTTATTTTATTTTAGACGGAGGGAGTACACATGATGGCTAGCAATTTGTGGTTGCCTGTCGAGTGGATACAGTCTGCATAAACGGATGCAGAGCCTGGCTCGATGATTTACGGTTAATAGTTCGCGAAAAGAATTAGTGTTTGGGCCGGGTACCATATCACATTTATAATTATATTATATAGTGTCTAATTATAAATTAATTAGGTTTAAAAAATTTATCTCATAAACAAACATGTAAATTGTATAATTAGTTATTTTTTAATTTATATTTAATACTTTATGTATGTATTTTAAATATTAAATGTGATGAGCAGAAACACTTTATTTTGTCATTCCGCATGGCGTCTGATACTGGTCCACGCGTCACTGTCGCTTCGAGAATGTCCGTACATGCAAGCAAACATCTCTCTTCTAATATGGTTACTGCATTCGTAGATGTTGTAGAGGGGTCACCGCATTCGCCCATCATATAAACACTCGAGGTTTTTTCTTTTTTTTTTAAAAAAAAAGTCACGCCACTGTATTCACACAGCGTTTTTTCACTCAAACAATTAATAGATATATACATACATATGATGTGGCCACGTGAGAGCAATCCAAACACTAATGATCCACTGACCGGCCGGGAGAAATGAAGATAATTGAGAAAAAAAGAGGTGTTAAAGTTAGTTCTTTTGTTTTATTTGGTAATTAGTGTCTAATTATAGACTAATTAGACTCGAAAAATTATTTTTAGTTTCATAAATACTCTGTATTTAGTACTCCATGCGTGTATCCAAACATTTGATATGACGAAAGTTAAACTTTACCAATCTAAACCAAATGGAAAGCATCTCCAAGAGTTTGCCAAATAAACTTAACATCTATATTTTTTTTTTGGCAAAATAAAAAAAAAATCAAATTATAAGAAGTTGTCAAATCATGATATTTGTCAAGTGACTCTTGGAGATGCTGAGAGAAGCAGAAAGATGAGCATGGGAGAGGAGGGAGCACAACACAACACAAGCTGCTCTCACTCTCACCTACGGGCTACGGGCCCGGGGCTACGACGGCCTACGGACGGAAGGAAACCCAGCTGGCCTGGCCCATCATCGGCCGATCGGTTCGGCTGTGCTGTGCTGTGCTGGCTGGTCCACTCGCTTCTTCTTGTCTCGCTCGGCTCTTTCCGCTTGGACCCGGACAAATCCCATCAAGTCCGCGTCACAGTAGTAGGCCCAACAGGGCCTTGTTTACATGTGATTTTTTTTTTTGAATTTGTTACTATAGCATCTTCGTTTGTTTGTGATACATATTGTCCAATCATATATTAACTAGGATCAAAAGATTCGTCTCGCAATTTATAGGCAAGTTATATAATTAATTTTTGTTTTCATCTATATTTAATGCTTTATACATGTGGCGTAAGATTCGATGTGACACGAAATTTTGAAAATATTGGTTTTGGGTGAACTAATCAAGGGGAAAATCTGGGCTCCATCCGCCTCTGCCCATTCGTCTCGTCGTCGTCGTGCAATACTGCTACTACTACGCCGTAGAATAGACACGCGGTAGCTAGCGCGCGGCTCTAGTCTAGCTAGGTGTGGACTCGTGCCACTGCGTTCGATGGACGACGGCGCGAGGGTTTTCTTCGTGCGCCGTTACGTTACGTGGCGCCAAACGCAAAAACCGTCCCGACCGGCCTGGAGTTAAACACCCTAGTACGTACTGTACCTGGTTGTTGTTAGGCTAGCTTAGGCGGCCTGATTGATTTATTATTTTGATGATTGAGTTGATGCGACGACCATCTGATTGAGAGTCGTTTGCCTCACATCTCACGAGACGGAGATGTTGAGATGAGAGATCATCGACCACGCTTTGCTTTGACAGACAACACCAAATAAATGGGTCAAGCGGCCCTGATGCATGCACGGGCGGACGGCAAATATAAACCGTAGGCTTTCCCGGCCGTAAGCTACATAAACACACTACTGATGTTTGATGATAAACTAGTGCAATGCAGAAAAGGCGAGCCATTAGCTTAGGTCAAAGTCACTGACGCAAGTAAATTAATTAAGCAACGGAAAGCTGCATATAGCAGGCACATCCATCTCTAGCTTGATCGTAAAGCTGAATCTATCTAATCACATCCACTTTTAATTTTAATCGGAATGGCAATCACGGTGGAATGTTCCTCCGCGTGCACCCATCCATTGTGCAACAACCAAGGAAACAAACGAGATCTCATCTCGCCTGCCCGGCCCCGTAGAACAGGGCCTCCATGTTCCCCGGAACTCTCCCAATTCCAAGCTTCTACTAATAATATAATAATAACATTATTATTAAAAAAAGAAAAAAAAACTAGCGGAAACCAGAAACCGATTACTAGGGCCTTGTTTAGTTCGCAAAAGTTTTTTGTTTTTAGGTACTGTAGCATTTCGTTTTTATTTGACAAACATTGTCCAATCACGGAGTAACTAGGCTCAAAAGATTCATCTCACAAATTACAAGTAAATTGTATAATTAGTTTTTATTTTTGTCTATATTTAATGTTCCATGCATGCGTCCAAAGATTCAATGTGATGGAGAATCTTGAAAATTTTTGCGAACTAAACAAGTCCTAGAATTAAAACGGGTCTCACGGAATCCCGGCCCGGCCCATCACCATCCAATCACCGCCCCTTCACCAGTCACCAGGCACCACCTCCTCCCTCGTGTCCCCTTCAAATTAAAATCACTCTCCTCTGCCCTGCCCTGCGCTTCTTCACTTCTTCGTCTCCTTCCACCTCCACCCTCCCCTGTCCCTCCCTCACTCCCTCCCTCCTCCCAGGCTCTCCGTCCACCCCGAACCAGCACACTGCCACCGCGCCCAACCGCGATGCCACCGGACGGCGACAGCGCCGCGGCCACGGGCGCGGACATCGCGGCGGACGAGCTGCAGAGCCTCAGCTTCGGCTCATCCTCGGACCGCTCGCGCTCCCGCTCCGCCTCCACGGTCTCCACCGCCACCGCGTCCTGCTCCACCTCCTCGTCAGGCCCACTCCACCACCACCTCTCCCTCCCGGCCCCTCCTTCTCGCCGCACCCCCACCTCCACCACCACCTCCACCACCGCGCTCCCCACGACGCAGATCCCGCGCCTCGGCGCCGTATCCCTCTCCGACATCCGGTTCCTGCGCCGCCTCGGCGCGGGGGACATTGGCAGCGTGTACCTGGCCGAGGTCAGGCCACCCACCGCCGGCAACAAGGCGGACACGGAGAAGGAGAAGCACCCGCCTACGCCGCCGACACCGCCGATGGTGGTGGCGGCCAAGGTGATGGACCGGAAGGAGCTGGAGGGGCGGAACAAGGAAGGCCGCGCCCGCACGGAGCGGGAGATCCTGGAGGCCGTCGACCACCCGTTCCTGCCCCGCCTCTACGGCGTCGCGGAAGGGGACCGCTGGTCCTGCCTCCTCACCGAGTTCTGCCCCGGCGGCGACCTCCACGTCCTCCGCCAGCGCCAGCCCCACCGACGCTTCTCCGAGTCCGCCGTCAGGTGCGCCGTCGCTCACTCTCGCCTCCCCCCCTGCTGCCATCTCAAACCTCCGTCCGTCCGCCGCCGCCGCCACCGCCGCCCGTGCTCATTTCTTCTCACTCGTGCAACAAGGAAATTCATTCACCATTGCATTTCAAATCCTTACTATTACTAGTTAATGAATTTCAAGATCGTGTGAACACCTTTTTTTTAAAAAAAAAACAAATAGATGTGTTTTGGGCTCGATCCGTGGCTAGCGATTCTAGGCTTTTTTTTTGGAGAAGAATCAGGCAGGTTTCCTGCGGGGTCGTGAATTGTGATTGCCGCGGCGCTCTGTCTGTTTCCTACTACTACTTCCTTGCATAATAAAATTAAAAATTTTCCTACTATTCTACTACTTGATTTTTGTTTCCTTTGTGTACGGTGTTGCTGGTGATGTAGTTTAAGGATCCAAGTGGATGCAGTCGGGGCCCCATGTGTCTTCGGTTGGGCACGCATCCGCCTGGTTTCCTCCCTTCCCTCTGAAAACCTGATGATGAATGCGGTTCATCATGACCAACACACAGAGAGAGAGAGAGAGAGAGGAACACTACAGCGTAGCATCAGATGGCTGCCTTTTGGACGCGTTTGCAATTTTGCACCACCCATGACCCATCCCTGATGAAATAATGGTCCTGGAACATTCACAAGACCACAATCATCAGGGAACTACACCGTTGTTGTACGTAGGTGTGATGTGACATGTGGACAACGAGACCTTTGTTTTTTTTCTGAGGGAAAATTGGATACTACCTGACTTTTTTTAGAAATAAAGGCAGCGGAAATAACGAGGGAAAAAAAATCAAAAAAAAGATGGTTTGGAGACCAGATCAGGAAACACTTGTCCACCATGGTCACCACCACGTTTGTTAGAGCTCAGTGTCACAGGCTTGTTGTTCGTTAGAGCTCAGTGTCACAGGCTCACAGCAGCACAGTCTATCGCATTGCTTTTGTTGCCGTGCAAGCTGCCTCTGCAAGCCTCCGTCGGTACGTACACAGTAACAAGCCGCTAGACGGTGTGCATGCACGTGCGTACTATACTCCAGTATACATCCTGTAGCGTACGTACATTCACGGGTGCAGGATTTTACTCCGGCTCAGCCAAAAGACACGTACAGTACGACTGTACGAGCACCTACGAAGGAAGCTAAAGACTGGACGTAGTAGACACGTGTAGTGGTTGGCTGGTTGCAAACAGTGGCACTTGCTTGTTGTTTGCTACAGTGCTACTACGGCGGGCTCGATCGATTGCGGCATCATGGCGCGCGTGCGTGCGTGCGTGTGTGTACAGGATGTCCACGGAGTACTACGTTCGTGCTCGCCCCGCCACGCCTTGTCAGGCACGGTACTGGACTCTCAATGCATTGCTAGTACACTACAGTTGACGCGCAGACCTGTACGAGTACATATGGGTCGTCCTGCAACGGCAACCGCAACCAGAGCGTTGGCGTACGTACGTCGTCGTCGTCGTCGCGTTCGCACGGGTGACGAATCCATGCGCAGCGCCGTGAGACGCGGCAACGGGTTCCAGGACACGCACACGTACTACCTGCCTGCCACCAGTAATGGCAGTAACCGTAGCCGTAGCGTTGGTAGGCGTCGTCATCGGCGCATCATGGCACGCACATGATGGTTCCGGCGGCCCGCGCTGACTGATGGCGACGGGCACGAGCGCACGAGCGGCGGCGCAGGAGGAGGCACGCTGGCAGTTCCGGCCGGCAGTCCCGCCAGGGAACGTGACAACGTTCACTACCCTATGCAATGCAATCAGTACGCTAGTTACTGATGCTCTCTGTTTTAATGGGCTATAGCCTATAGGTGATGATGCTTGCTTGCTTGCTTGTTAACCTAGTTTGCATTGGTCAAGGAGGCCTTTTATTAACCCCCCATGTGATCCTCGAGAATGACAGCTCTCAAACACATACTACTACTACACGTACGCCTAGGTCTGACTGAGTAATTAGCTACTGTAGGATGGGTTCTACTAGGGCTTTTCTTGTAGTAGGCACTAATCTACTGATCTCACCTCACCCAGTGAAGGAGGGAGGGAGGGAGGGATTAATTAAGTTAACAATTGATGCACACATGCAACTGGCCGGCCATGCTCATGCACACATGGGGGGTATGACAAGTGCATTCCTTTGCTGCAATGATAAACTAGACCCGTGCAACTTCCAACAGCCATGATGCGCCAATTCGAGCACTGTCCCCGTGCCTTTTCCGCCGTCTGCTGGGCCTGCTAAGCACTTACTACCTGTGACCCTTGTGCTTGCATGCTGCACTAGTAGAGCTGGAGCAGAGCACAGTCGTATCCAACATGCCGGCACTTGATTCAGACACAGTGTCGTTAGTCGTTGCACAGGTGCGGCGTGCCCGTCTACCGGTCTGGAGACTGGAGTGGGCTCTTTTTTGGTTACATCACAGACGGGCCATGCGAACCGCGCTTGCATGTAACTTTTCTAGCTTATAAAAAAAAGTAGCTTTTCTAGTACAGTAGACAGTACTGTACATACGTGAGTAGTATGCAGCAATTGCTTTTCAAATGGAACTTTTTTCGATAGATTGTGAGCAAGCAGCTAGTAGTAGTACTTTGCATGATGGCATTGCCAAGTGACGAAATGTTTATAGCAAATCTAGCACTATATACTATAGCTAAAAACGCATGACTTGCTGACGACACACGCATGCATGCAGGTTCTACGCGGCGGAGGTGGTGGCGGCGATGGAGTACATCCACATGATGGACATCGTGTACCGCGACCTCAAGCCGGAGAACGTCCTGGTCCGCGCCGACGGCCACATCATGCTCACCGACTTCGACCTCTCGCTGAAATGCGACCCGACGGCTCCAACCCCGGCGCACGTCATCTCCGACCCGCTCTCCTTCGCCGCCCGTCCGGCCACCTCCACCACCTCCTGCGCCATCTCCTCCTGCATCGTCCCCGCCGCCTCCTGCTTCCACCTCTTCCCTGGCCGCCGGCATCGACGACGACGCTGGCGCGCAGCCAAGAAACCGTCGTCGTCGTCGTCGAACGGCGGCAACAGCAGCGGCGGTAACGGCGGGCTGGAGCTGGAGTTCGTGGCGGAGCCGGTGGAGCTACGGTCCATGTCGTTCGTGGGCACGCACGAGTACCTGGCGCCCGAGATCGTGTCCGGGGAAGGGCACGGCAGCTCCGTGGACTGGTGGACGCTGGGCGTCTTCGTCTTCGAGCTCCTCTACGGTGTCACCCCGTTCAAGGGCTACGACAACGAGATGACGCTGGCCAACATCGTGGCGCGCGCGCTCGAGTTCCCCCGGGACCCCGCCGTGTCGTCCGCCGCCAGGGACCTCGTCACCGCGCTCCTCGCCAAGGACCCCGCCCGCCGCCTCGGCGCCACCGTCGGCGCCGCGGCGATCAAGCGCCACCCGTTCTTTGGCGGCGTCAACTGGGCCCTGCTCCGCTGCGCCACCCCGCCCTACGTGCCGCCGCCGTTCAGCGTCGCTAATAACAAGGCTGGTGGTGGTGGTGGTGGGAGCAATGGCAAGGGCGGCGACGGCGGCGACGATGACGGCGACGTGTCGGAGGATAGTTGTCCTGGCACGCCCGTGGAGTACTACTAAAAGAAGAAGAAGAAGCAGCAGCAGCAGCAGCCAAGGAGAAAGAAGCCGCGGCGGGCCTGCTGGTCGGTCGGTGGGTTCCCGTCGTCTCGCCGGGTTGGGTGGGCCCCAAAGAGGCACGTCTTCTTGTCCGAGTCCGGCGGGGGGGGGGCACGTGGTGGGGGACGGATGGACCACGGCGCATGGCGCGCACGAGGCGGGCGGCCGGACGGACGGAGGAGGCAGGGCGCGCTGTCGCCGCGCGCCCCAAGTGGCTGCCGGCCGGCCGGCCGGGTGCGTGTCTCCGAGGGAGCTCGAGCTCGCGTATACCGCCCCGGCCGCCGGGCCTTCTTATCAATAATAATAACATAATGCCGTTTCTTGTTGCTTCATGGCTGCAGAGTATGTTGGGGGTGGGGTGCTGCTTGGAACGCAGGAAATGTCAGTCAGAAGGTGAACGTCTTGTGTTCCAAGCAGGACCTCGATCAGAATCAGTATCATGTTGGAATCGTACTATCATTTGTTGTATTATGTTTATCTACTAGTAGTAGTAGTACAAGGCCTTGTTTAGTTCACCCTAAAAACTAAAAACTTTTTAAAATTTTCTGTCACATCAAATCTTACGGCACATGTATGGAGTATTAAATATAGGCAAAAACAAAAACAAACTATAGTTTGCCTGTAAATCATGAAATAAATCTTTTGAGCCTAGTTAGTCTATGATTAGATAATATTTATCAAATAAAAATAAAAATACTACGCTACCAGAATCCAAAATTTTTTCGTACTATAAACAAGGCCGGCTGTTGTTGGTGATACTACGCCAGAATGGTGGTGGGGGAGGGAGACATGAGAGTAAGTAGGGGTGCTGGGCTGCCGGCCGTGGTAAGGGCAACAAATGAGTCCGGCCGGGCGCGTGGACTGGGCCAGGGCTCAGGCGTTTGGGCTCCAACTCCAACCGAGGCGATGAGGAGAGCGGTGGTGGTGGGGATGGGGGCCCCGGACATTCCGGCGCGCCGCGCTCGTGCGCGTTGCCGGCGACCGGCGTCGTGCTGAAACACCAGACACCGGTGGGCCGTGGGCAGCAGGTGTGCGCGTTCCAGCGGTGGTGAGGTGGCGCATCGCCGACCGGCCGGCCGAGAGCTGCCTTTGCCTGTGCTGCTACGTATATACAGTACTTATAAAAGGTAAAAGATGGGGAGCATGGGATCGGAATGGATTATTGATTCACCAAAGAGGTAAAAGAGCTGGTACACACGGCAAAAGCAGGTGCATATACCAGCGTCTGCGTGGGTGGATAATAAAGGGATAAAGTGCTGGCTGACAAAAGGGTGCAGGAACTGCAGTTACAATGATCATGCTAGTATGTGAGGTGTTGTTCAGTTTCCAATTTTTTTTTTTTATTTTCATAGCACTTTTGTTTTTATTTGGCAAACATTATCCAATCAATGAACTAACTAAGCTCAAAAAATTCATCTCATGATTTACAGTCTAATTGTGCAATTAGTTTTTATTTTTATCTATATTTAATGTTCTATGCATATATCGCAAGATTTGATATGACAGAGAATTTTAAAAAATTTTGGATAGTTCTTTGGACTAAGGCCCTGTTTAGTTTCCCACCCAAAATTTTTTCATCCATCCCATCGAATCTTTAGACACATGCATGGAACATTAAATGTAGATAAAAAAATAAACTAATTACACAGTTTAGTTGAGAATCGCGAGACGAATCTTTTAAGCCTAGTTACTCCATGATTAGCCTTAAGTGCTACATTAACCTACATATGCTAATGATAGATTAATTATGCTTAATAAATTTGTCTTGAAGTTTCCTGAAGAGCTATGTAATTTGTTTTTTTATTAGTTTTTAAAAAACCCTCCCGACATCCTTCCGACACATTCAATGTGACACTTAAAAAAATTTTCATTGCCAATCTAAACAGGCCCTAAACAAAGCCTGAGTATGTGACGTGACATAAATAAAATGCATGCAATTCGGTCTTCCGTTGACGCGGACGAAAGTCACTAACCCAAAAGCAGGCACCTTCCCTCCATCCCGAAAAAGAAAAAGAAAAAGAAAAAGAAAAAGAAAAAGAGCAGGGACTCCACCGTGGGATGTACTCATGCGAGAACGACGTGATCAACCTCAGGTGTGTACAGTAAACATGACAGAGACATGGAGCCGGGTCCCACTGGCCATTTAAACATGATCCAAACAGCGAATCTTTTCTTTTTTGGTGTCGATTAATGAATATTAATATTTTTGAAGAAAATACAGCCACTGAAGAATCCACCGTAATATTGGACCTTTTTTTTTTTGAGTGGACACCGTATTGTTGGATGCTTTGACTCCACAGGGATGAATCCAAAGAATGAGCCCAGCAACGCAAGTGTAGGCCTCATCCATGTTGGGCTGGTTTCAGCCCGAAATATACCAGCCTTTTGGTGGGCTATTACCGCGTCCTAGATTTTGGCAGACCGCATGGAAAAAAAAAACAAATTCTTAATTCTGTTTCAAGAACGCCGGGCCTTGTTTAGTTCGCCATTTTGTATTTCGCTAACGTAGTACTTTTATTTTTATTTAACAAATATTATTCAATCATGGACTAACTAGGCTTAAAAGATTCGTTTCACAAATTACAGGTAAACTATGTAATTAGTTATCTTTTTTATTTATATTTAATACTTCATGTGCCGTAAGATTTGATGTGACGAGGAATCTTGAAAATTTTTGGGAACTAAATAAGGCCTGACAATCTCCTTGATACTGTGATCTTCTGGTTATGAAGCATACACTACTCTAGAATTTTCATCACCGCCGATTCGGGTGGTTCTATTATTGTCGGTTTTTAGTTTCCGCCCTCGGTGGTGATAATTAGGCTACAACCAGAATCACCATCGGGTTCAGCAATCATGCCACAATGATATGCTAATATCACCACAGGCTTCAATAATCACCCGACGGTGAACATCAATTCTTAAAAGAAACTGCTACCATGGAGGCCACTAATGCCTTACATGATGATGTTGATTGTGCGTCCAAGAACGCAAGAGAGGCACGCGAGATCGAGGAGCGCCACATCGAGGCTAGGCACATGTGTGAGCACTAGTTGTTACGACAACAAACGGAGAAACATATAGTGTGATCTCTGATCTTGAACTCGATGATGAACTAGACACATCCTACGAGCGTGGAGATAATGGCTTGGCACTTGTGTGATGTGCTTCCAGCTAGTGTCTAATAACTCACTGGTGGAACATGCACTGCCACACGTTCGGGCATTAGCACCGGTCGGGAAGGGCCTGTTGCCCCGTTTTCCGAGCCGGTGCTGCCCTTCCGGGACTAAAGGCCCACCCTTTAGTCCCGGTTCGGGCAATCGGGGCTAAAGCCCCCCTTTAACACCGGTTGGTAACACCAACCGGTGTTAAAGGGTCCTGCCAGGGCTGCCACGTTGCAGGACCCTATAACACCGGTTGTTATTACCAACCGGTGTTAAAGGGTTTCTTTTTCTTTTTTTTTTGGTTCACTTCTTCGGTTCTGTTTATTGTTTATATATAATATATAATAATAGGTTTTTCAATACATGTTTTGCTGATACAATAATATATTTATATTACACGCATATTAAGCATATATAAATGAAAATTATAGGCTTAGCTTAATAATTAAGCTTTGCCTATAATAAAATGAATAGACCACATAAAAAATTAAATAGATATGTAAAAAGCTTTATATATATATATAGTTTTATATGTACAAAATTCGTAACACATATATACATAGAGTTTTTTCTCCCAATGTCTACAAACGATACAAATGATCATCGTTGTTTGGAATAAGAGTTTCGTTGCCATTGAAGTGAAACTCGCCGTTTGGATTGATCACTTGGTCGCGGAGAAATCCTGCTATCGTCTCTTGGATAGCTTTGATTCGGTCTTGTTGTAGGACCTTTTCCCTCAGCCATTCCGTCTTTAATTTGAAATAAATAAAAAAAGGTATTAGTTATCTAAGTTATTCAATATAATTCAGGAGATAATGAAAAGAGACATGTAACATACTTTGAGCGTCTCTGTGGGTGTTTGATTGACTTGTGCCATCATGAATTTGCACACGTAATATGCACATAGATTGTTCCCCCTTCTTGTCTTAAACACCACTGTACGATATATATATATAAATATTCACGACCACGACAATAAGAAGGCTAAAAGTTAGCGAAATTTTGTTAGCTAGTAGAACTTACTTGTGGATGTATTATGTTAAGCGGCGCTTTACATCCACTGAGATGTTCACGGTCAATGAATCTTTCCCAAACCATATACACAGCCATTGTATATCGTGAACTAATAATTACAGAGTCATATTATGATATTTTTGTAGCTGAGATCGACATTACGTACCTTTGAATAATGTTTACCATTTGTTGATAATTTTCTTGTGGTTTTCTCATTGAGTCAAAGATTATCAACCAGTTCTTGGGAATTTCAATGACCATGAGTATCCAGTGAAAACTGTTTACACACACATATATATATAGTCAGTCCTATAATATAAAATAAAATATGCATGCACTTAATAACTATATAACTCACTCGAAGTTAAAGGGGAAGAGTATTTTTTGTTTTTCTTTTTGGTTCACAAAGAACCTCATAAGATTGGTGCAGACTTCTGTCTCATGATCTGCTGTCCACACTGCCTGCGGAGCCTTGAAAACAATATAAGGGTCAACGAACCCAATACTATTGTCATTTCTCATTCTGAGCTCTCTCATTTGGTGTCTGCATATATACATACAAATCCTAAGTGTGTAAGGATTATATACATGTAATTAAAGAAGTTAGAAGTATAATAAAAAGAAAAAAATACTTACAGACAAAAGCAGCTGACAAGAGATTTGTCAAGAGCGTCGAGGTGGCATAATTGGTGCAATTCTTCGAACTGCACGTATATGAGGTCATCTCCACGGAAGTAGTGATGTTGTCTAATACGAACAGAAATCCAATTATCTCCCCTTTTAGACGCCTCAATGCACCATTTGTTTATTGCAAACATTTGTGTGCCGAGCTCGTGTAAACGCTTAGGATCGAATAAACTCCTGCCCGGTTCATATCTTGCCCTCCATTGATCAACTACCTCGGCTTTTTCAAATGTTTGGCATCCAAGAATGGCGGCAATTTCTTCCATATTTAAACCGCTCTGTCCAAAGTAACGCTCAAGCGAGTCTAGCTCAGACGACGCTAAGGGTTTCTTTGGCATCAAGTTTTCATTTGAGCCGTATTGATTTGGCACAATCAAAGGGGGCACCGGTTTTGATACTTCTCCGAGCTGTGGAACCCCTTTCCTACTCTCTTCTTAGTAGGCTGTGAAGACTTGACCAGAGACCGCTCATAGTCCGAAAGTGCTGGCTTTTTTTGAGCTTCGCGTTGCTTCTTTTGATGGTCCGCCACCTTCTGCCTCAGTTCGGATGGCTTCACATAAAAGTACGGCTTTTCTGGGTTAAGCCGTTTTTTCCTATCCTCCTTTATTTTATAAAAAAATTGTTGGACCTCAGCTTTGGATGTAGCAATTACCTCCTCTTCACTCTTTTCGTAAGGTAATTTTTCTAGCGTCTTAGCTCTCTTTGCTGAGGCAGCCTTCTTTGGAGGTGGGACCGATGACTTCGGTCCTTCTTGGGCGGACCGCTTCTTACTACCTCGCTTTGGAGACGAGGGGACCGACCGTGCACTCTTTGGAGAGGGCGGTGCAGGCGGTGGAGGTGGTGGGGCCGATCTTTTTGGCGTTGGAGAACGCGGTGGAGGCGTTGGAGAACGCGGTGGAGGAGTTGGAGACCTCGGTGGAGGAGGTGGAGACCGTGGTGGAGGCGGTGGCGGGGTCGGTGTGGCCGCCGCAGGTGTTGGAGGAGATCCAGCATTGTCACCGTCCGCAGCACTATGATGCGCTGGGGAGAGAACTGGACTTAGGTTGGAGGAGTCCCTGCAAAGAAAATAATTACAAGTTTTGTGAGTAAACTTTTTTTTAATTTCAATACATAATATATAATATAAGAAGTAAAATCACACACAAACCTATGCTGAGGAATAATTATGAAGCGCTTGCGCCAACAAATAAATGTCTTCTCAGCTTCACCTAAGGTCTTCTCTCCGTCTCCGCCTTCTATGTCTAGTGGCACATTGCCACAACCTTTCTCAACCCTATCAACCGAGACGCTAGCATATCCACCAGATACTGGTCGATTATGGATTCTTGGAGTTCTCGTTCGGTCGATAGGGTTGACAACAGCGATAGCCACCTTTTTGGTGGCATTCCCATCTGGTACATGCAGCTCACAGGTAGTAAAAGCCTCTGTGACATCATCCACGGGGAAGTGTAGCTTCGTGTCATCCTGAATGGTTGGTACTTCCGTGGATGCGCAGCTGCTTTTCAACTGGCCTGGGGGGCTAACATTGACCTCAGGCTGTGATGTACCTTGCCCTTTCGTCATTTGACTAAGTGCTGCTTGCACTTGCCTTTGAATCTCTGCCTGCATCCATTCTTCACGAGCTTTCTCGCGCTCTTGTGACTGCAGAACAAAAGCTTCCAGGCGGCGGATCCGCTCTGCCTCCTCATCCTTCTTTCTCTGACGGCTTCTGTAGGTATCTTGATCGGCTTGGAATGATTGCAGCCACGGAACTGCCCCATAGCCTCTCGTACGCCCACCGTGCTCAGGATTTTCAAGCGCATAGGTGAGTTCATCCTTCTCCCTGTTAGGCCTGAACTCACCAGACTGAACCGCCTCTCGTGCACGGACTAGTCTCTCTGCTGCTCTAAAGATTTCTTGGCCCCAAACTAGCGCCCCGGTGTCTGGGTCCACGCTTCCCCCATGACCGTAGAACCAATGCTTGGAGCGCTCGCTCCAATTCTTTGCTATTGTCTCGGGTGTGACCCCTCTAGCAAGCATCTCCTGTTTCATTCGGTCCCACTTGGGAACAGCACTCTTATAACCACCTGATCCCATATGATGGTGGTATGCCTTTTTGCTGGCATTCTTTTTGTTTCTATTGGCTCGTTCCTCGCCCTCTTCTGATGTTTTGTACAGCACAAAATCATCCCAGAAGGCCCTCAGCTTTACATATTGCTTGAGGTTGAAATCTGGAGTCTCGTTTTTCTTGACATATTTTGTACAAAGTCTTCTTCCAATTCTAGAAGAGTACTGTCATCTTCTTCATAGTCTAGTCATAAATTCGCACCTTCAACTCTTCATCGTTGGTGTCGAAGGTGAAAACGTCTGTGACGGCTTTCCAAACTAACTTCTTGTCACGATCAGAGACAAAACTGATCTCAGGAGCACCTCGCTTCTCTCTCCATTCACGAGCACTGATCGGTATTTGATATCTCACAAGATATCCACAGTGACTAACATATTTATTTGCATGCTCACCAAGTGGTCTGTCTGTAGCTATCTCAAACTCAGAGATTACATAGCGGCTCTCCAACGGCTTCTTTGGCCCTCGTGGAGGTACGCTTCTCCCCGTAGAGGTCGATCCAGAAGGCTACACGTACATATAGAAACAAAAATACTAAATTAATAACCAAGTAATAAGTCTAAAACCTAATGTAAGAGATGCATTATTTATATATGTTTACATTTACATACCTCGCCAGTATTTTCTTCTTATTGCACGACAAGTTGTTGCTCAGGGGCATTGCCCTCTTGTTGCTCAGGGGCATTGCCCTCTTGTTGCTCAGTAGGATTGCCTTGCATGATGTCATGGTAATCAACAAAGTACTGACTACCGTCGCCGATTATATTTTGAATGGCAGCTTCCATATAATCAGGATCATCATGAGGACGGTCAGCCATTTCTATGTCTGCAACCATATATATATATATTCTATATAAGATAAGAAATACACTAATACTACTACAAATGAAAGTGTTGGAGTGCTCTAAAAATAATACTAGGATCTTTTAAGCCAAGTAATACATTAGAATAAAAAACAATACTAGAATAATATATAGTACAAACAAAAATATATACAAAACCCTACTAGAATAAATTTGGTGGCTAAACACTACTAGAACATATATTAGAGACTTATATACTACTACTAGTACTACTACAAATGAAAGTGTTGGAGTGCTCTAAAAATAATACTAGAATCTTTTAAGCCAAGTAATACACTAGAATAAAAAACAATACTAGAATAATATAGTACAAACAATAATATATACAAAACACTAGAAAATAAAATATGATACAAGAATAATATACAACAAATATATACTAAAAAAACTACTACAAATAATATGTTAAAAAAATAATACATACATACATACAAACAATTATAATTCATACATACAAACTATATATATATGTGTGTATATATGTACAAAAAATAATATACATACATACAAAAAATAATACATATATACAAAAAATAAAACATACATACATACTATATATATACTAGAATAATATATTAAAAAAATAATACATACATACAAAAAATATTACAAACAATTATAATTCATACACACAAACTATATATATGTGTGTATATATGTACAAAAAATAATATACATACATACAAAAAATATTACATATATATACATAAAAATATATACAAAAAATAATACTACAAATCAAAACACCATATATATATATATATATATATATATATATATATATATATATATATATATATTTGGTCTAGCTAGTGTATATAAATACTTAATTAATCAATGGCGTTCTCGATCTATACTTAGCGCCGGCCGGAGAGATCAGGAAGATCGACGTGGGATGATGTGTGGCCCGCGCGGATCTGGCCGTGGCCCGCTGCGGCGGCGCTGGTGGATCGCCGCGGCGGCGGCGTTGGCGGAGGGCCGCGGCGGCGCTGGTGGAGACGGTGGTCGCGGCGGCGAGGGAGTCGAGAAACGACGGCGGCGAAGACGATGAACCCAGCGGCGCTGGAACGAAGACGAAGGAACTGCGGATCCAGGGCAACTGCTTGGTTATATAGGGCTGGACCCTTTAGCACCGGTCCGTGGCTGGAACCGGTGCTAAAGGGTCTTTAACACCGGTCGGTAACAAGAGCCGGTGTTAAAGGGTGACCCTTTAGCACCGGCTCGTGTTACCCGCCGGTGCTAAAGGGACCCTTTAGCACTGGTTCCAGCCACGGACCGGTGCTAAAGGGTCCAGCGCGCGCTAGGACGGGCTCCTGAAATTTTCAGGACCCTTTAGCACCGGTTCCCACTATGGACCGGTGCTAAAGGCCCATTTTTTTAGTTTAAGGTTTTTCAATTGTTTTATATATACAGTTTATATTATAAATTATATAGTAAATTAAATATTTTGCATAATATTTTTTAAACAGTGACATATATTGTAATTTGTTTTAATGTACACATGAAAATTTTTAAACTTAAATAGCTTATTGTATTTTTATAATTTGCAATGATTTTGTAAGAAATGTTTAGTATTTTGTTAATGCAAAAATATATTATTCCAATAAATTTACAAAAACTATATCCAATGAACTGGAAATTTATTTTCACATCATATTGACGTAAAACTTTTTATTTTTGTTATTTATTACTAGGAATGCTAGTTGGGTATAATTTTCATCAAATAAAAATCATATAAAAATATATATCTTGATGAACACACCCTTTGACCGAACCCTAGATTGTCCCAAATGGAAAAGTCATGAATACAAAGTTTGCTACACTCATCAAGTTCTACATTTTGTCTAATGGTCAACTTTTCATTTGGAAAAGTTTGAACCACTGAATTTTGAATTTTCATAGAACTCATAGCCACGCAGCGGTTTCGGAACCCTAGATGGTCTCGAATGGAAAAGTCATGAATATCAATATTGTTCCACTCATCAAAATCTACATTTCATATACAGACCATTTTTGCATTTGACAAAGTTTTGGGAAGGTGTAGTTGAAAATCCACAATTGACACATATAGTTTCATATAGTTTGTGTGAGATTCAAGAATTGGTGGGTATTGTTAACTTAGTCTTTCTCAAATGGAAAAGTTGTGTATATAAAAAGTTTAGATCTTGAAGATATCTAACAACTTGGTATTCAAAATATTTTCATTTGAAGTAATTTAGTTTGTCATTTGACCAAGTTTGACCAAGTTTGACCAAAACCCGTCTTGGATTTTATAGAAATGTAATTAGGATTGGCTCAAAATTATCCAAATGGAAAAATGGACCATATATAAAATATAGATCTTGATGATCTCTAACAACTTTGTATTCAAAATTTTTTCATTTCAAGTCATCAAATGGGCTATTTGACCAAGTTTGACCAAAGTCAAAGCATCGGTTTTTACAAACACACCCTTTGACCGAACCCTAGATTGTCCCAAATGGAAAGGCCATGAATACAAAGTTTGCTACACTCATCAAGTTCTACATTTTGTCTAATGGTCAACTTTTCATTTAGAAAAGTTTGAACCACTGAATTTTGAATTTTCATAGAACTCATAGCCACGCAGCGGTTTCGGAACCCTAGATGGTCTCGAATGGAAAAGTCATGAATACCAATATTGTTCCACTCATCAAAATCTACATTTCATATATAGACCAGTTTTGGGAAGGTGTAGTTGAAAATCCACAATTGACACATATAGTCATGACAATTTTTGCATTTGATGATCTCTAACAATTGGAAAAGTCATGAATACAAAGTTTGTTACACACATCAAAATTCACAATTCTCAAATATAGTTTCATACAAAGTCAAGCCGACACAACAGTGAACTTCTTCTTGACGTATGACCCTTGGTTATGATCCTGCCGTAACCATGGAGTATCCTCATTGTTTAACAGAATGCTTGGGTCTTTGTTGACTATGAAGGGCGGAATTCGATCATCCCTTTCGTAATCGCCTGACATGTCTGACTTGTCCTCAATTCCGACAATGTTTCTTTTCCCAAAAAGGACAATGTGGCGCTTTGGCTCATTGATGATTGAGTGGTCATCATTTTTTCCTCTCTTTAGTTTCGTAGACATATCTTTGACATAGAACACGTGACTCACGTCTGCAGCAAGGACGAATGGTTCGTCTTTGAACCCACTATTGTTAAGGTCCACGGTTGTCATCTCATACTCCTTGTCGACTGTTACCCCACCTCCGGTCATCTTCACCCATTGGCACCGGAACAAAGGAACTTTAAAATTAGCTGCATAGACTAGTTCCCATATGTCTTCTATGCGTCCATAATATGTTTGTCTGTTCCCATTTGGATCCGTGGCATCCACGCGTACACCACTATTTTGGTTGGTGCTTCTTTTATCTTGGCCAACTGTGTAAAATGTGTTACCATTTATCTCGTACCCTTTGTATGTGAGGACATGCCATGATGGTTGCCTGGCGAACAAATAAAGCTGCTCATCAATGTTTTCATCACCTTGACATTTTTTGCGCAACCAATCGCCAAAAGTTTCCATGTGCTGACGCATTATCCAAGCTTCATTCTTCCCGGGCCACTGGGACCGTAGGAAATCTTTGTGTACCTCAACATATGGTTCCACCAATGAGGAGTTCTGGAGAACTGTGTAGTGTGCTTTATTGAAGTAATCGTTTCCCGTACCAATATATGTTTTCTTCCCAAGTGTTCCCTTTCCGCTGAGTCTGCCCTCGTGTCGAGATTCAGGAATGCCAATTGGGTCAAGGTCTGGAATAAAGTCAACACAGAACTCTATGACCTCCTCTGTTCCGTAGCCCTTGGCAATGCTTCCTTCTGGCCGGGAACGACTATGGACATATTTCTTTAGGACACCCATAAATCTCTCGAAGGGGAACATGTTGTGTAGGAACACAGGACCGAGAATACGAATCTCTTTGACCAGATGAACTAGGAGGTGTGTCATGATATCGAAGAAGGATGGAGGGAACACCAACTCAAAGCTGACGAGACATTGAACGACATCATTCTGCAGAGTAGCTAGTTGCTTTGGATTGATTGCCTTCTGAGAAATTGCATTGAGGAATGCACATAGCTTTACGGTGGCTAGACGTACGTGTGGAGGTAGAATTCCTCTTAAAATGACCGGCAACAATTGCGTCATTAGAACATGACAGTCATGGGACTTCAAGTTCAGGAATTTCTTCTCTGGCACATTAATTATTCTCTTGATATTGGAGGAGAATCCAGATGGGACCTTGATGCTGCTAAGACATTCCAACATGCTTTCCTTCTCTTCTTTGCTCAGAGTGTAGCTAGCAGGGCTTAAGTAATGACGTCCATCATCTGTCTTTTCTGGATGCAGGTTGTCTCGTTCTTTCATGCGCTGCAAGTCTTGTCGTGCTTCAAGTGAATCCTTAGACTTCCCGTAGACACCCATGAATCCGAGCAAGTTCACACAAAGATTCTTTGTCAGGTGCATCACGTCGATCGCGTTGCGGACCTCTAGAACATTCTAGTAAGGTAGCTCCCAAAATATGGATTTCTTCTTCCACATGGGTACGTGTCCCTTAGCATCCTTGGGAATAGGTTCGCTGCCTCGTCCCTTTCCAAATACCACTTTTATATCCTTGACCATTTCGAGTACATCATCCCCGGTTCGATTGAGAGGTTTGGTCCGGTGGTCTGCCTTGCCTTTAAAATGCTTGCCTTTCTTTCGTACTGGGTGGTTCACAGGAAGAAACCGACGGTGGCCAAGGTACACGACCTTTCGACATTTTTTCAAAAATACACAGTCAAGGTCTTCATAACAATGTGTGCATGCATTATATCCCTTGTTTGACTAGCCTGAAAGATTACTCAGAGCTGGCCAATCATTGATTGTTACAAACAGCAATGCTCGCAGGTCAAAGTGCTCTTGTTTGTACTCATCCCACACGCGAACTCCTGGTTTGCTCCATAAAAGTTGAAGTTCCTCAACTAATGGCCTTAGGTAGACATCTATGTCATTGCCAGGTTGCTTCGGTCCTTGGATAAGCACCGGCATCATAATAAACTTCCGCTTCATGCATAGCCATGGAGGAAGGTTGTAGATACATAGAGTAACTGGCCAAGTGCTGTGACTACTGCTCTGCTCACCGAAAGGATTCATACCATCTGTACTTAAGGCGAACCGCAAGTTTCTAGCATCATTTGCAAAATCTGGGAATTCTCTGTCTATCGCTCTCCACTGGGATCCATCGGCAGGGTGTCTCAACATATTGTCTATCTTACGGTCTTCTTTATGCCACCGCAACAACTTTGCATTGTCCTTATTTCTGAACAGACGTTTTAATCGTGGTATTATAGGAGCATACCACATAACCTTGGCTGGAATTTTCTTCCTATGACGTTCTTCACCCTCAACATCGCCAGGATCATCTCGTCTAATCTTATACCGTGATGCCTTACATACTGGACATGCATCCAAATTCTCGTATTCCTCCCCACGGTAGAGGATGCAGTCATTAGGACATGCGTGTATCTTCTGGATTTCTAATCCCAAAGGGCAGACAACCTGTTTTGCTTCATATGTAGTGGTGGGCAATTGGTTGCCTTTCGGAAGCATCTTTTTTATGATCTTCAATAACTGCCCAAATGCCTTGTCAGATGTACCATTCTTTGCCTTCCATTGTAGCAATTCTAGTGTGGTACCCAGCTTTTTTTGCCCCTCTTCAGCGGTGGGATATAGCGATTTCCTGTGGTCCTCTAGCATGCGCTCGAACTTGGCTTTCTCTTTATCACTTTCACATTCTCTTTGTGCATCACGGATGGCATCACCAAAAGCATCATCGCCCCGATCATCTTCTGCCGCCACCTCTTCTTCATTATCTCCCCCATTGCAACATCATTGAAGCCACCGTACTGAGCAATAATATTGGCATGGTCCAATTCTTCTTCTTCTTCTTATTCACCTTCATCCATTATAATCCCGCTTTCTCCATGTTTGGTACAACAAATATAGTTTGGTAAGAAACCAGATTTTAATAAGTGTGAATGAAGAGTTCTTGAGTTAGAATATTCCGTCAAATTCTTGCACACGGCACATGGACAGCACATGAAACCGTCCCTCTTATTTGACTCGGCCACACTTAAGAAATAGTGCACGCCATTAATGAACTCTTCGGAGCGCCGATCGGCATTATACATCCAATTACGTGTTACCATCTGCATTAAAGATAACATATATATTATGAAAACCATGCACACATATAGTTTCTCATCTTATTGCACAACATGTCTAAGATACATAGTTGATTAATTTAGGAAAGCTTGGCTACAACAAATACAATCGCAACTAGCATTAAAAAAACAAAACTAAAATGCACTTAAGCAACATAATTAGTTCGCGTCCGATCCCAACTATAATAGATAGATCATTCGCTTGATCAACATCATTGAACTCCTTTCGTCGGCTCACTGCCTCACCACCTTCAGCCTCAACCACCTGTGCAAAAGATTTCTTAATGTGTTCAATGTATTCTTCCTCCCAGTACCAACCTGTACATCCGCCGGTACCGTCCCACTGAAATTAAAAGAGAGAATCAAAAGTTTAATTAATATCATTTAAAAAAATATGCACATATATAAGCAAATGTCTGGAAATAACTCACATTACGATCTGGACACTTGTAGAATATACGACCCTTGTTTACTCCCTCTTTCGACACTTTGTACTCCATCAAAATCTTCTGCCCACACTTGCCACAAGTAATGAGAGGGAGTTCCGGACGGTATCGCTTTTGAACCCGTTGAGAGACTGAAGACCCGGTCACGGTTGCCATCTACTATCCATACTCAATTTTTAAATAATTATAAATTCCACATTTACTAGTAAACATGTATGATACAATGAATATTATATGTAGTAATAAAAATAAATCAAGTGATATTAACAAACCAATTAATTTGAACTATCCTACTTTATATGATCATAAAAATATACTATAATTCATTCTTGCAAAATACATTAAAACTAGGTCAACCATGAAATATGATATATATATGGATACTAATTCATGTGAATGATTCAAAATAACAAAGTGGATTTGAGCTAAAAATGATGGGAACATCACAAGCCAAAAACAACATGAAAAAGACAAGAAAGGCTGAAGTTAGTCACCTCCAAGCACAAAGAGACGATGACGGAGTCGAAGAAGATCAACGATGAGCGTTGGAGATGAAGAACAAATGAAGAACAAGCAAGAAGAAGCTCCAAGAACAACAATGGTGCTCTCGGTTTCAAATGGACAGAGGGGAGGAGGGAGCCGGCCTATAAACCGGACCTTTAGCACCGGTTCAGGGCAAAAACCGGTGCTAAAGGGTTACCTTTTAGCACCGGTTTGTAACACAAACCGGTGCTAAAGGGTTTGCCTCGGCCCGTGGCTCTGGCCGGTGCTAAAGGGGTCTTTAACCCCGGGCCGCAAAAAGGCTGAGGTTTTTGGCCATTTTGAGCATCGACCAATGCCTCATTCTGTAGTAGTGATGGGGCCGTGTCCCTCCACCCCACTCACACATGGTGATTTTTTAAAATATTTTATAAAATTTTCAATTCCACATCATAATTTTTTCACTCATTATAATGATAATATTGTGTTTTTTTATGAATACTAATACATATGCAAAACACATTAAAAACTATCGAGACATACGTACACTTATGTATGTTTTTATCACATTTACGAGATGCCATCATATTGTCCGCTCCCTTAATCAAAAGTCCTGGTTCCGCCACTAGTGCCGTGACCATTGGCCAGGCCATAAGGACAAGCATGATGAAGACAATGAGATTGGCGAAGGCAACGGTGGCAATGCCCATGAGCATGGACATAGCATGGTCCACAAGACTGTTAAGGATCTGTTTGTATACTTTGATCTAAAGTTTAGACCATTTTAGCTTACTTATGTGGTCTAAATTTTTTTAAGACTAGCTAAACTTTAGACATGACTTTGACGTTATGTTTGGAGCCTCAAGAGTTAAAGTGGTCTAAAATTTAGTAGCTAAACTTTGGCCATAGGATATAAACAGGGTCTAACACTATTTCTATAATGACTTAAATCAATAACTTGTGACATTAGGTGAACTTTTCAATATAGCAAATTCAAAGAAAGAACCAAGAAATCCTTCTAGTACACAACACAATCACAATACAGCTCTAAAGTTACATTTTCCAACATACGAACTGCATAGGTTTCTTATTGTCAGTAATGGTAGTTGATCCATGCAGTGCACATGTGATGAGATCGTCTTCTAGGCTTCTAACCTACTAGCCGGGTCATGACATTCTTGAGCTTGTGCAAGCAACGGCGTATGTGGTACTGTTGATGCCCCTGCTAACAGGTCTACCATTTCAAGTGCTTGTATTCTAAGCTCTGTTGGATAATCCTTCACACATCCAATTCTAGGACCAGCTCCAGTGCTCCATTTCAGGGACAACTTTAGGCCAAGTTGATAAGATTCAGACTCACTCTTGGATTTAATCCTCTCAAGAATTGCCTTCTGAGAGACATTAGTGTCTTTGGCGCTGTGTAGGCCACCTGATAAGTTTCTACAGTATGTCAGCTTTGCTTGTTCTGTTGGAGAATCCTTGCCTTCATCATCTTCCTTTGTGTCTACAGAGAGAACCACTTGCGAAGTATTGGTATCAACAACAACATTTTGTGTTTCATTAGGCATTGAATCGTCATGGTAGTCTCCTTTGGTGAATGGCCGCATCTGAATAACCAAAATCAGCTCCATATATATAATAAAACCATCTAGGCAGACATATATAGGTAAGTTAAAGTTATGGTTGTATTAGTGTACCTCAATTTCTTTGACATTAACTCCATTTTCTTCTAGAAATTTCATGAAATTGTTGAGATCCTCTATGCTTGGTTTGTAGTGACCACTATATGCGCAGATCGACTGATCAAGATAAGATAGTAAGAAAACTAGAATTGGACATGTAAACAAACACAAAATCAAGGAAAATATGAATTATGAAAAAAATATTATCATTTGCTCCTGGCCAAAAAGGAAATAGGGAAACAAAGTCGATGGTCTATTGTCCATTAGCTTGATAAGTAGAAAATCCAAAAGTATAGTAAGAAGTATACGACATACCTTATTGCTATTATAACTCCAGAAATCACATCATATATTATTTTTCAAAAGTCCACTAATCCTAGGTAAATATTGCATATAACCTAGAAAATGTATAAAATAGACATGAAATCAAGAAATAGCTAGGAAACAAATACTAGGATGGGAGAGAGGGGGTGGATAGCACTATGTTACATAAGAATATGGTACCAATAAAGTTTATTTGAACCAATAACTAATTATATCACAATAAAATACAAATTTTCATAGGGCATTATTGCACAAAACAATACTACCTTGATTACTCCGGCTTGTACAGTAAATTTCCCAGCCGCTATGGTGGCACCTCCTGCTAAAAAGCTAGAGTGCTGAAATACACCTTTCTCCTTCTGGATGAATAAATCAAGTTATAGAGATTAGTGGTGATCCAAATCATATGCTAAACCAAGTATGATTAATTAAAGACGGTTTCTTAGCAATGCGTGCATGGAAATCCTTGTGAAAGTAGACAAGCTACCTTGCCAGCATAAAGTCTTCTTGTTGTGCTCATGACAAAAATCCAATAAGCCCCTTTAGGACCATGGCTTGTATCAAGTGGTACTCCAGACTGCTTATGGGTAATCTTTCCCTCATTGATAATGTATTCATAGAGCTCACGTTCTTTCTACAAAACATTTACAAAATATATGAACTTACAACCACTTGCTAATAGGTTTACTATAAATAAAATGAAGACTCGGAATTCACTTTTCTAGTTCTTGGTGTTGTGTTGTTTTCCAACTCGAATGTTTTTATATATGTCATGATACGAAGTAGGCCAAGATATGCCCAGTGTTGTAGTGTAACAACAATCGAGACTTGATGCCTTCTAAATTGCAGTTTGTATTACAAGGTAACATAAAAGTAATAAAAATATTACAAGAAAACCCAACAAAAGTTTGTTGAGCATGAGTTTTTTTTAAAAAGGATCATTTATGTTTATACTAAAAGGACAATGGTATTTAACTACAAAATCTTATCTGAACTAAGGTCAAGGCTTGTGGGTGAACTTCATCAAGCCCTTATATAATACACCATCCGCCCCAAATTATAAAGCATTCCAAGAATCCTAGAGAGTCAAAGCATCTCAAGTTTGATCAAAATTATAGAAAGAATTACAAAGAGTTATGACATCAAATAGATATACTATGAAAATATAATTAACAAAAAATCTAATGATACTTAGTTAGTACTATAAATATTATTATTTTATCATATAAATTTAGTTAAACTTGTGATGCTTTGACTCTCTAAGATTCTTGGAACGACTTATAATTTGAGATGGAGGGAGTAATATATATCATGATTTTACATAGATATCCATCTATAGTAGAACATTTCTTACTGGACCAAGATATCTTATGCATTGCTTCTTCAGCAAAGTTCTTGGACACTCGGGAAGATCCACATCTTTTCCATCCCCGACATCAAGCCTACAAATAATTGCAACCTCGCTGAAACTTCCATGCAATAACATTAGCAATTGATATCTCCAAACATTTTTTTTCTGATGTATCTCGATTGTCATATATATGTTATATGAAAAGTGCATCAATTTGTTCCAAAAATGCAACATGCACATATTACAAGTTCTCACCAATAGAAGAAGGGCTGACCAGCTTGGCTTTGGCACCATAAATTATAGTAGAAGTGTAGGTTGTGCCCAGAGCGATGTCGCGAGTCAATCTACACAATAACAAATGTTATAGTGATATAATGCCACCATTAATTATAAAATATTACAAACAAAAAAAATTACAGATAGATAGAAAGAAATTTGTCTAAGAGCAATATGTGGGACTTCTAATGATTAGTGTTCACACTAAGTAAACTTTTCAAATCAAGTGATATTGGAAAGTGGCCTCTTTTTCACCCCACATGTAAGCACATTAGAAAATCTTAAGAATACTATTGAAGTAAAATGGATTTTGTGAATAAATACTACTGGGTTTGTACTAATTGTACTCACAGCCTCGATCCAGTGCTCAAAAGCCAACTTGAGAGCCTTGGCATCCCTAGAGAGACCGTGACCCACCTGTGTCAGCACATAAGTATGGTCAAAAGTCATTAATATAATAGCAATGTAGGAGAACTCCGGAACTAAAGCAGATATCCTAAAATGTATAATTAATCAAGATTTTCTGAGTTAGCAACAGAGACAACCTTCAATGCATTTTGGCTAATACGATTCCAATGTGAGGCAGCAGTCTTAGGCTTGGGTTCGTCGAAGAAGGAGATAGTGTTGTAGTTAAGTCGGGCAAAGTCCAGTGCTTTCCACCTTCATTAACCATCCAATCCATAAACCCCTCAATATCAAATTAAAAGTTATTTAAACACAAATAAAAATCAATTCAGTTTTCTTGGAACACCAGAATATTTCAGAAATGAGAATTTTTTTTCATGGAACAAATCATACATATGAGCACGAACCGGTCTACTTAAACGACTATACCGTGTTCTGTACTTATATGTATCTGATAGAAAAATTGTAGATTTATTTATATGTTAAAATATAAACATGATGATTTTTTATCTAACATGTTTTTTTCCATTCTGGCTTTACACCAAATTAACTTCATAACTAGATGCAAACTATTTATTTGATCACCTCTTATATAGGAGTCCAGACAATTTGCACAAGTGCTACACAGCCTTTTGGGAAGTGCAAGTTGATATCTAGAATCCGCATTATATTTTCTAAACAACATCTCGAGCAAAATATATGTAAAAAAGGTTAATATAATACACCTGGGCTTGCTGACGTCACCCTCCTAGACTCCTCTTCCCTCTCAATTCTGTTCTCACTCATCTCTTTATCTCTCGCAGGCTCACCCTGCTTCTCACAAATTTAGTCAATATTTCCACACTTTTGTTTTCCAAAAAAATGTTCTATGATAACCCCTCTGATGTCTGCTAGATCCTTTTGAAACATAAATTTTATAAAAAGAGGAAGAAATGTAAAGTCCTTTTTATATTTGTTTCGTACATTTTTTAATTTCTTATCAGTTTGATTTTTTTTTCATGACTGTGATATACTTGTCAAGATCTTAAATCTCCAGCTATATAATTGTCACTATATACGAATGTAACTATTTAAAGAAGGTCTACCTATATGTTCATATGTAAAATTGAGCCACTAGAAAATGGTGGGTCATAAGTGAGTCTAATATATGAGTGGGCTGTAAATATACGCATAGCCAGTAGAGAGTTGTGTATTGTTAGCTTTGCTCTAAGTATACAAGTATAGTAAGGGACTGTTAGTAGGTTAAATATTAAGGTGGAGAAGAGAGATGACGATAGAAAAGACATGTGTGTTGAAAATTTATATAGCCAGCTCATGCACAGGAATTAATAAACTTCAGTCACATATGACCTAACTACTATGTATATGAATAGGCTGATAAGCGATGCAATATAATCAACAAAAAGCTGTATTTATGTTGTCCCTGCTCCCTATGAGAAACTACGTACTACGTACATACGCAAATTATTTTTGAAAAGAAAGAAACTACGAATTATCAAATTTGCAAATGCTTCGGGTTCCTCTTCTCACTTTGTGTCCTCTTTTTAATCTTCATCTGGTATCTTCGATTCAATATTCGAAAAAGAAAAAAGAAAAATTTGAAAGAAAAATTAAGAGAAAATATAAAACATGCATGTGCTCTTAATTTATTTTTTAAGCAGATGCTATTATTAACATGATTAATGGTGATTGGTTAATAAATAAAAAGTATTTAATGTAAAACTAGTTTTTGTATTTTAAATACATTATTTGAGGACGAATTTGAAATGCTAGAGTACATTATATGACGGAGGGAGTATGACCTATTGCCCTACTAATTTTCCCGCAAATTTGCCACAGTTTTTTTTTTTTGTCTTCTCTCACAAAGACATCGCTCCAACGAGGACGACGTGCCTGTCCTGGTGGCATCGTACGTTGGAGTTTTGTAGCTAGTGACAGTACACAAAAGAACTCAAAGAAGGATTCAAAACCGTGCCAAAAATTTGCAATCGCGCCGAAACTCTCAGATAATGGGTGTTTGACTTGTTTCGTTGTTTGTTGTTACCATACCAGAGCTCCTCGACGACGACGGCGGAGTCGGCGAGCCTCCGCCTGGTCCGGTAGCTGCGGTACACCTTCTGCAGCTTGGTCGCCGCGCCGCCACTCATCGCGCCGCTCCCCGCCGCCGCCGGGGCCGGCGGGCACCTCGGAGGATCCGCAGCATCGTCCGAGCCGGCCGGACGACGCAGAGCCGCCGGCGCCGCCTCCATTTCCCGACGACTTCGTTCGTTCTCTGAAGAACGAAGGAACGAGCAGCGCAAGAAGTTTTGGTTTGGTTGCCGAGGTCCGAGACAGACGATATTATATATGATGGTAGTGGAGCATCACATTCTTCCCACTCGTTTTGGTGCTTTTGTGCTAGCTAGCAGCTCAGGTCAGGTCAGGTCCACGCTGGGAGCATAGCATAGGTGCTGGTGCCGGCCGGTCGCTCTCCATGCCGGATCGGAGCTCCGGTGGACAGCGTCGTTTGGCCTGCGAATCACTCAAACGCAGAGGCACGCGTGAGAGCTTAGCATCGTGTTTCTATGTGTTAGCGACCCACTGAGATCGCAACCATAAGTTTCCCTTCGCCAAGGACCAACGAGGCCGGCGTTCTAGGGTTTAGTCTGTTACAAAATGGATGATGATCATTTCTTTTCCACTTCCTCTCCTTATCTACTCACTAACCAGCACACAGCGATTACAAGCCCATTCTGGGCTGAGGGCACGTACGTTCCTTACGCGGGCCCTTGTGCTCTTCCTCTGTAGATGGGCTTCCTTGGGCTGGCTGAGGTGAGGGTCCGTGACATCCCCTCCCCCTTGGGAACCGGCTTGACCCCAAGCCGGAGCCTCCGGGAACTGCTGGCGAAGAGCTTCGGCATCTTCCCATGTCGCGAGTGAAGCATCCAGGCCGGACCACTTGATGAGGACTTGAGGTACCGCCCCGTCGTTCCGCGGGTGTAGGCGGCGTTGGAGCACTGCTTCGGGAACTTGAAGGTTGTCGTCGACGTCCGGCAGGGCCGCAGATACCGGAGTGGAGGACGGCGGAGCAGGCTTGAGCAGCGACACATGGAACACGGGGTGGATGCTCGCCGATGGAGGGAGTTCGAGCTTGTAGGTGACGGAGCCGATCTTGTCGACGATCTTGTACGGCCCGAAGTAGCGGAAGGAGAGCTTCTGGTGAGCTCGAGGCGCCAAGGACGTCTGGACGTACGGCTGCAGCTTGAGGAAGACGTAGTCGCCAACGTTGAATGAACGCTCCGAGCGGCGCTTGTCCGCCTGACGCTTCATCCTTTGCTGGGCGCGGTTGAGGTGTTGGCGCACCGCGTCCAGCATGGTGGCCCTTTCGGCCATCATGGCATCCACATCGACATAAGCCGAAACAGAGGAAGCGGAGATACCGAAGTGGCGAGGAGGGTGTCCGTAGAGTACCTCGAACGGTGAACGCTGCAGGGCGGAGTGGAAGCTGGTGTTGTACCAAAACTCGGCAAGCGGCACCCACTTCACCCATTGACGTGGGCAAGAGTGGACGAAGCAGCGCAGGTACGTCTCCAAGCATTGGTTGACGCGCTCCGTTTGACCGTCCGACTGAGGGTGGTACGCAGAGCTCATGGACAGAGTGGTCTGCGCCAAACGGAACAGCTCACGCCAAAACAGGCTTGTAAACACACGATCGCGGTCGCTCACGATGTGTGTCGGCAGACCATGAAGACGGTAGACGTTGTCGAGGAAAGCCTGAGCAACCTGCGGAGCGGTAAAAGGGTGTAACAGAGGTATGAAGTGAGCAAATTTTGAAAAACGATCCACCACGACGAGGAGGCAATTGGCTGCGCCGGAGCGAGGAAGACCCTCAATGAAATCCATGGACACCATTTCCCAAGATTCAGTCGGTACAGGGAGCGGAGCGAGCAGGCTAGGGTAGCGAGCACGGTCGGGCTTCGCCTGAGCACAGACTGAACAACTGGAGACAAACTGTTTGACATCACGCTTCATGCCTCGCCAAGCAAATAGCCTCTTCATCTTGCTGAATGTGACTGGAAAACCAGAATGACCGCCGACGGCGCTAGCGTGAAGAGCAGACATGAGCCGCTGCTGCAGAGGTTGGTTAGAGCCAATCCAGATCCTGTCCCGCAGTCTGAGAAACCCATCACGAAGAGTATATGGTGGACGGGCCTCTGGGTTGATTGCAAGGTCACTGAGCAGCTGAAGCGAGAACGGATCAGACGAGTAGCCGGACATGACATCGGACAGCCAAGTTGGGGAGGACGACGAAATTGCCTGAAGGTGCAGGGGGGCGTAGGGTGCCTGGACAAGGCATCGGCTGCCAAGTTGGAAGTACCAGGTTTGTAGACAATCTTGTATTGCAGACAGGCCAGTTTTGTGTAAAGTTTGAGCTGCCAAGGTGTGTGCAGACGTTGCTCAGTAAGGTGAACCAGGCTGCGATGATCCGTGTATATCACAAATTCGCCATGCTGCAAATAGGAGCGCCACTGCTCAATTGCGACTAACACAGCCAAGTATTCCTTGTCATATGTGGAAAGGCCACGGGTACGAGGACCGAGAGCTTTACTGACAAAGGCCAAAGGATGTCCATCTTGTAGCAATACTGCGCCCACACCCAAGTCGCTTGCATCAGTTTGCAACTGGAAGGGCTTGGAGAAATCGGGTAAGGCCAGAACCGGCGCAGACACCAGAGCATTCTGTAAGGTCTTGAAGGAGGTTGTGTGGTCTGCTGTCCACACAAACAGAGTTCCCTTCTTGAGAAGGTCAGTGAGCGGCCGCGCGATGATGGCAAAGTGACGGACGAACTTCCGATAATATCCCGCCAAGCCGAGGAAGCTGCGGAGTTGTTTGGCATCTTGGGGCAGCGGCCAATCCCGGACAGACTGAATCTTGGAAGGGTCGGTTGCGACCCCTGCTGCACTGACAACATGTCCCAAATACGATATCTGCTGTTGTGCAAAGCGGCATTTGGAGAGCTTGACTTGCCACTTGTCCTGAGCTAGGAGAGTCAGCACCTGGCGCAAGTGGACCAGATGTTCAGCAAATGTTTTGCTATAAATCAGAATGTCGTCGAAAAAGACGAGAGCACAGCGACGCAGGAGAGAGTACAGAGTGGAGTTCATAGCACCCTGAAAAGTGTTTGGAGCACCCGTGAGGCCAAAGGACATAACCGTGAACTCAAACTAACCCCAATGTGTTTGAAAAGCCGTCTTGTGCTCCTCCCCTAGAGCTAGGCGGATTTGATTGAAGCCTGCCCGCAAATCAAGGACCGAGAACCACTGAGCTTGAGAGAGTTCGTCCAAGAGTTCATCCACAATTGGGATAGGAAACTTGCTCTTAACAGTTAGGGCATTGAGCATCCTGTAATCCACGCAAAAGCGCCAAGAGTGATCCTTCTTGCGAACCAAGAGAACAGGGGAGGAGAACGCGCTAGTGCTGGGCTGAATGAGTCCTGATTGCAGCATTTCAGAGACTTGGCGTTCAATCTCATCCTTGAGCGCTGGGGCATAGCGATAGGGCCTGACAGATACCGGCTGGGCCCCAGGAATTAGGGGAATCTTGTGGTCACATGCACGCCGAGGTGGAAGGTCAGACCGTTCTGCAAAAACTTCAGCAAATTCATCCAGGAGGGACTGTACTGCAGGGTCAACTGGAGGCTTTTGAAAGTCCAGAGCATCACTGGCAATGTTGAAGATTTGCACTACCGAGCAGGAATCACAATCAGGATCTGAAAGCTGAGGCAAGCCTTGAAGAATGACCTGGGTAGTACCCTGTTGGAACATGAGCCACTTCTGTTGCCAGTGAACCTTCATAGGTGAAAAGGCCATCAATCAATCCATGCCTACAATCATATCGAAGGCGCCCAGGTCAAGCACCTTGAGCGTCGAGTGGAAAGTATGACCCTGCACAGACCATTCAGCAGAGGGTATTTCCTGGGAACACTGCACGGTACCACCATCAGCTACTTGCACCGAAACAGGTGTTAACAAAGGTTGAACTCCTGGTAACTTGGCTGCCACAGATGAACTGACAAAAGAATTGCTGCTGCCAGAATCAAGCAAAATAAGCACAGAATGACCGCCAATGGACCCCTTGAAAACCAAGGACCGAGGGAGACCCTGAGGGGACAGTGCTGCTGATGATAACAACATGAATGCCTGGGGCGATGGCTCAGGAGGAGATTCTGTACTGTCCGAATCCCAGTCCGAGAATTCGTCCTGAAACAAATTCCATACCTCCTGAAGAGCATGTAGTTGGATGTTGGGGGCACACCGGTGTCCGGGTTGCCAACGCTCCGCGCAGCGAACGCAGAGACCGCGGGCCTTGCAGTAGGAGCGAAGTGTTTGAAGACGATCATCCAGATGTCCTGAGCGTGGAGGAGGACGACGCTCCTCCTGGGTCCGCTTGTCGTCAGCCGGGGCAGGGGCAGCAGTACGAGGGGGCTGCGACGGCGAAGCAGCATGCCCCCCTTTGTACGCTGCGGGCTTGGAGAAGGTGCCCGGATCAGACTTGCGAACCTCCTTCCGACAGCCCGGCTCGACGGCTTCTTCCTGCAAAAGCGCCAAAGTGCAAGCAGCATCGAGAGTAGCTGGACGTTGAACAAGAACAATAGCCCGGATATCCTCGCGGAGACCATCAATGAAACGAGTAGTATGGGTGAGGTGATCTGGGATATCATTGTAGGCCGAGAGTTGTTCAACTAGGTCGACAAATCGATCGACATAGTCTTGGACAGAAGAGGTTTGTTTGATGTGGAATAACTGGCGAATGAGGAGTTCATGCTGATCACGGCAAAAACGCTCGCGAATCAGGCGACAGAAGGAGGGCCAATCAATTCCCGTGACTTGGCGCTCAACAGACTGCAACCAGCGACGGGCGGCACCGGTAAATTGCATTGTGGAGCACTTCACCCACATTGACGGGTCGACAGAATAGAGATCGAAGTAGTTGTGCGCACAGGTCATCCAGTATTGGGGATCGTCGCCATCGAACTTGGGGAAATGCATTTTAGGTAGGTGGCCGAGATTTTGGTGGTGGGAAGGGTGGTGGTCGGAAGGTCTGGTGGGCGCACGGACATAAGCAGAGGAATCGGGCGGGGGGTCGGGATTGGGAGGAGGATACATACCATTGGCCGGGTTCGGAACCATGGTCGTGACCGAGCCATGGAGCCGTTCCCGTGGAATCGATTCGACGCGGTGCCCATGGTGCCAGTCGACCGTGAATCCGCCAGAGAGTTGCGCGGCGGCGGCCGACTCGTGACGAAGCCCCGGCTGAGGACGCGGAGGCCAAGTCACCATGGATCTGGATCGGTGGAGGTCGTGGCGGATGTCGTCGACGTAGCCGTCGATCTCGGTGCGCCAGGCCTGGAGCTCGCCGACGGACTGCTCCACCGCCTCGACGCGGTCGTCGCGCTCGTCGCGGATCTCATTGAGGCGGATGAGCTCGAGGTCGAACATGCGCTGCTCGAGGTCGGAGACGCGCGCGTCGAAGTGGGAGCCCCAGTTGTCGGCGACGATGGCGGCGGTGAACTGGGCGGAGGCGAAGTTCTCGAGCGACAGAAGGCGGGCGTCGACAGACCCCTCGCGCTCCTGGAGGGACGCCGATGCGTCGTCGATGCGCTTCTCCAAGCGCTCCCAACGCTCGGCGGAGCGTTTGTCGAAGGAGTCGAACCGCTTGAGCATTTCGTCGAGCGCCTTGGAGACGACAGGATCCATGGCGCCGCGGGCACGCTGCAGACGCGTGAAGTGGTGGTGGGGCGGCGGCGCGGACTCCAGAGCGCGCCGGCGCCTGGATCGGAGTCTCTGATACCAGATATGTTAGCGACCCACTGAGATCGCAACCATAAGTTTCCCTTCGCCAAGGACCAACGAGGCCGGCGTTCTAGGGTTTAGTCTGTTACAAAATGGATGATGATAATTCCTTTTCCACTTCCTCTCCTTATCTACTCACTAACCAGCACACAGCGATTACAAGCCCATTCTAGGCCGAGGGCACGTACGTTCCTTACGCGGGCCCTTGTGCTCTTCCTCTGTAGATGGGCTTCCTTGGGCTGGCTGAGGTGAGGGGCCGTGACACTATGTCCTCAACCCTAACCCTAATAACCTGACCTCGTGAAGTTGTGCAGGCTCTCAAGGACGGGCATCATTTAGTTCTCAGAAATTTTGCAAATTTTTTCGAGATTTTCCGTCACATCAAATCTTACGACACATGCATAGATCATTAAATATAGGTAAAAAAATAACTAATTATACATTTTGTTTGTAATTTGCAAGACGAATCTTATAAGCCTAGTTAGTCTATGATTATATAATAATTGTCAAATACAAACCGAAAATATTACACTAGCCATTTTGCAAAGTTTTCTAGCCCAAGGCTCCGCCAAGACTGGGTACGTATCACGATGGAGAGAAAAACAGAATCCGATCCATGGATATATACTGGTCTCAAAGTGACCAACTTTTATAAGAGATAGAATTTGTACCATTATCCAAAAGAAAAACGACAGTGACACAAATCTAAAGTGTGGCACGCGCCACGTGTTAGAGACAATGTTGTTAAAATTCTTCACTAAATATAAATGATTGTCGATTTGTCGTACTGATTAGCTTGCCGTAGTGGCGAATGCAGCTCAAGAAATAACCTAGGGTGGACTTATGCTATAAAATTTTGGCAAACCAATGGCAATATAAGCCAATAAATTCCTTAAGTTACTTTGGCAACATAATAATTTAACCAATATTGAAGTTTTCAGCATATATTTTCTACATCAAAATTAGAGAAGTTTGTTCCTTAAATTAAGAGAAGACATGCATACTAATACTAATACTTATAGTTCTAAACTGACTTCAACAAATTATTTGATGATTCATCCTTAATCAAATTTTAAACAATTAACTATGTGAAAATGGTAAAGAAAAAATAAAGATACCTGCAGCCCGACGTAGGTTTTTAGGTTCCGCAAGTTTGTGAATTAGCGAGAGAGACGACAGGAAAGTCAGAAGTCGAGAATAGCAAGAAACGTGAGAAATGCCGATCGTATTCTTATTGCGCTTTGTGGGTTGTGGTTTTCTATATAGGCTGAACCACATATGATGGTCCAATACGTCTAGGTTGTCTTCAACCTGCATCGAATACTCCAAAAGCCTTTTCTTTTTTTGTACTAAAGTTTAAAATTTCTATGGGGTGTCAGATCAGCCCAATAGAACCTAGGGCGGCCGCCCTAGTTCGCTCTAGTGGTGGATCCGCCTATGCCTTGCCGTCTCGTTCTTTAGTTTTGCTTTTGATTTTTTTTTCAGTCTGAGACTAAGACTATAACTGTAATAAATGTTGGTTGTGTGAATAACTCGTGAAAAATACCTGAATAAAGTTTATTTTTATAAAATTTAATTCATTTCATCCTTTTGATTCAACCTCAACCTTAATCAAAGCCAAACAAGGAAAAAATATGCATGTAAAAGGGCTTGTAGCCTAGTAGTTATAAGAGGTTTAGTAGCATTTCGGTCTTAGGTCGACTCTCCATAAGATCAAATTTAAATAGACCTGCTTGTGTGTAAGAGTCGTGGCTCCTAGTTTAAAAAATTCCTGTCGTCGACAAAAGCTGGGTTCAGGAATTTTCTTGCCTAGCATGGTTGAAATCTTCTACTTTATTAACTACAATGCTCCGAGGGAGGTCATGACAATAATACTTTCAGAAGCTACAATAGCTTCAGGAGAGAGGCAAAAAAACTACATTAGCTCCAAGAGAAAGAAGATAGGGACCATGGAAATTGCTAGAAAAAAGTGAAGAAAACACAGAGTTGTAGGAACAAAAAAAAATTCTTATATTAGATGGATAGTAGCTTAGACTTTTCTATTCATATTTAGACCTACTACTACCGCAGCTATCACGGTTGCCCAATTTTGCTCTTGAACTATAAAACCAATTTTTTTTAAAACCCCTCAACTTTTAAAACCATTTATTTTTCTACCTTGGGTGGTTTTGATTATGGTTTCGCTAATGTGGCCCCACATGAGAGAGGGTAAATTAGACTAAGTTGAAAGTTTGGGAAGGTAAATAAGACTAGAAATATTGTTTTGAAAAAATATCCAAAAAGTCACATTTTTCCAAAAATGTATACAAATATTTTTACATGAAAATATAATACAATTAAGAATCCTAAAATCTAGTTTAATCTTAGAAAATTTATTTTATCTCAAAAAAAGTATGTAACTAGTTTTAGTTTTTTTTACTGAAATCATGCTCTATCTTAGGCCGCCTAGCTAGAAATTGTTTGGATCTTGATGGACTCATTTGCTTCTTATTTGTTAGTAAAAACTGTAGTTATTCTATTATAATTAGTCAATGTTGATTGTCTGGACTATGATAGAAGCCAATGGATATCTTGTCGCGCATATGGATGTATGCACCCTTTGTTGAATATATTTATTTATGTTTTATAACATATTAAATTTACTTAAGTTCTAATACAAATGAATTATGGAGCATATCATGTCACAGGGTGTCCACTAACGCTTCTACGTAGTCTGGACGACCAATATGACTAACTATAATACTCCCTTCATCCCAAATTATAAAAGTTATTCCAAGAATCTTGGAGAGTCAAACTTTTCTAAGTTTGACCAAATTTATATGATAAAATAATTATTATTATGATACCAACTAAGTATCATTAGATTCTTTTTAAATTATATTTTCATAATATACTCACTTTACATTACAAATCTTAGTATTTTTCTCTATAAATTTGGTCAAACATGAAAATGCTTTGACTCTCCAAGATTCTTGGAATGACTTACAATTTGGGATGGAGGGAGTAGATAACAAGAGTTCCAGTAGCAAATAAGCACCAACATGAGCCCATCCAAGACCCAGTCAATATCAAGTTAGGCACCATGAGGAAGATCATGGTTTTATGAGAGAGAGAGAGAAAAAAAATCTAAATTAGTTTAATAACTTTTCAACATAAAACAATTTTCCTAAGATTAAATAAGATTTGAGAAACTTTTAATTACATTATTTTCTATATAAAACTATTTTGATAGATTTTTATAAAATATTTTTATAAAATTTTAGATATTTTTAAAAATATTTCTAGTCCGGTTTACCTGGAACTTTTGAGTTATTCTGAGTTAGTCCCCACTGACGTGATCCAATATAACCAAAACCACTATAAAAATCATTAAAGTGAAAAAGGTTTCAAAGTTAGAGATGGAAAAACTAGTTTTTTTGTTCAAAACAAAAAAGTAATTAGAGAGGAAATCGGACGACCGCCAATAGTTGACGAGTCTAAATTATACCTTTTCGTAAATTTATATTAAAAATGAAACCACATGGCCGACCTTATCCATGCGTGGCCCATCCCATCTGCGCTCCGTGCCTCGTCGGCCCCGGCCTGTTCGCGACCTGCGTCTCCCTCCTTGCGGCCGCTCCCAACAAATCCACAGAGACCATGGCTGGCGGAACTGGAGCCCCGCCCGACCAGCGCAAGCGCAAGGCTCCGGCCCCCGCCGCAGGCGCCGAGGACGAGGAGGAGGTGGAGGCGGAGGTGGAGGAGCTGGAGAGCGAGGTAGCCGATCTGGACCGCCGGACCCTCGAGCACCTCCGCCGCACCGCCACGCGCCTCTCCGACGCTGCCTTCTCCCGCCTCGCCGCGCTCCGCCCTCCCGCACGCCTCGGTACGCCCCCCCACCCTCTTCCTGCCAGCCAAGCTACCGTGCTGTGCTAGGGTTTGAGTTGAGACTGCTCCGCGGGTGGAGATTAATTTTGGACTAGAAAACACGGGCTAATTTTGTGTAGGATACTGGCTAATATGAAAATGCTAGATGTGTATGTTTATATCCTCAGTAGTGCTTGAATTGGTGTATAATGGTGTAAACTCATTTGGAATATATACAGCACCAGTGGTTCAAGTTTGCAGTGTACAACTGAAGCAACAATATAGGAGGCCCAAATTAAAAATGTAAATATTGTATAGAAGTGTCTTAAATTGTCTATCAATAAGATAAAAATGTCAAGCATTGTTTATTGATAATGAGAAACAAACCGCAGAAAGCTTCTTTTTTTTTTAAGATTTGTATTGCTTATTTACAGACAGTGGGCTTGTGTATGGTCTGTCTATTTGATGGATAATTTGTGATTATTATGTGATATGATATATATAACAAAAGGTCTTAACCAGAAGTAGTAGTTGTAATTACTTAGAAAGTGAGAATAAAAAAAATGAATTCTCTAAATAAAGAGGTACACGTGATCTGCATATTTGTTGCTAAAAAAACGTGATCTGCATAATTTAATTAGCAAGTTCTATGCTATTTGCACAAAGGCCTTGGCACAAATAAACAAACTGATCTAGATTAGAATTGAGTCCGAGTTATTGTTTATAATGCGTAAATGTATGAAGATATATGGCACTTGCATTGCAAGGATATGAAGCTGGGTTGGGCATAAGTCTCTGATATAGTCATATGTTCCCAAAATAGCTATCAAAGCATGAAATTGGTGCAAAGCAGGCACAGTGAAATCAGCTGTGCAAGGAATAGTTTGTGGCTTTGTGAACAGAGGATATCAAAATATAAATTGGTGATACCAGAAGTGACACTGCAGTTTAATATTACTTCCCTTATCTCTTTCCACCAGAAGAATGACATATAATAACTTAAGATTAAATGTTCCCATGATGCGATTACCGATTATCATAAATGGGTGCTTAGAATAGTATTCAGAATCAGTAAAACTCATGCAAGGACAAGGGACCTACTAATACATGGGCAACATTCTGTATCTGTTTTTTTTAGAAATGTCAACATATGTGCACAACGTTTTCTTATAAATCAATCTCTCTTAAACCAGCTATATAATTTTTTCATATGAAAATTACTTCACTCATAGTCAGACTGTACAAGCAAATATCAGCAATTGAATGGTGAAATACATACAAGGCTATGAGTTGTAGTTCTATACACTACTGCTAATATTTATAGCTAGCCTTTTTCTCTTTCTTCTCAACGTATTTGTCCCCTAGTCTTCAAAAACTACAGGTGTTTACATTGAAAGGTACAGGACACAGCATGAAAACATGCAACAGTAACATAGATGGCCGAAACCTGTTCGGTGTTCACCTTTCGCTTGGGCTTCAGTACGCGGCCTACTAGGCCCAGCCATGGTCCAGTCGTTCACTTGTCTGCAGAAGCATCACTACTCATCATTTTCCTCCGTTGTCACAAAAACAGAAGTCAGTCATGGCCAGGTATAGAGTAGAGAGGGTAGAGGCATAGAGGCATGATGCTGGGGTGGGGTGCTCACTGGCAGGGAGCTCTGGTGGTCAAGCTCGCCATACTGATACTGGTGGATCCGCCCCTGATCTGCGTCGTATAAATTACTCCCATTCCATTCTCCATGAAATATATGTTTTGATATTGCGCTTATAAACATGTAGATGTTACTATATTTTTCAAAAAACATCGTCTGAAGTTAGAGAAGTTTGACAAAGCCAAGGTGAACTATAATTTGGGAAGGGGGGGGGGGGGGGGTCTCAAATGATTATATTATCTTAATGTACCAAGTTATGGTTACACAGTTCAAACACCTATCAAAATTTATAAATGTCTAATCATTTACATTTGCTGCTGCTTGTTTGCCACAATTCGCTTGTATTGCTCAGTTAATTTCAGAAAATTTAGAACTCCAACATTTGTGGAGACAACTGATGTTTCCTGAGCTCAGCATGCTTTGATTTACTATGTTATAGTTTTTGTTTATTACATTAATAATTGCTAATATGTCCATGGATTTTGCAGAAGTTCCAGCTGTCTCGGAAACATCAGTTGCTGAAGATGACCAAGAGCTTGAGAAAGTGAAGATCCTCAAATCCAAGATCAAAGCTAATATTGACGATTTGCCCAAGGTACTTGAGAAAATAAATGAAACCATTGCTCGGTGTGAGAAGTTTTGTTGATATGCATCCAGTGTTTCGAAGAAACTGTAGAGATTGACACGTCTAAAGCAGATTGTGTGCTTGTTCATGGCTAGTTTGCATCCTGACTTTTTACTGAATTATATGTCTAGAGCAGATTGTGTAATGTTTGTAATCTATAGTAGTAACTCATTTCATCATGAAGACAGCAAGAACCTTTCTCCCCTTCCATATCTCACGCTCCTTCGCCTCCATCGTCTACCCTGGCTTTACCCTTCACGTGTGTGCTTTTTGTCCTGAAACGGTATTCTCTTTAGGAGCGGTACGTGTACGTCGAAATACGGAGCACGAAGAGAAAAAGAAGATATGATTTCTAGGCCTGTCTGCAATGATGGGCACCAGGAAGTTGAAGACTGGTGCCGTTTGTCGACGATGGAGGGGCATACTGTGATCAGAGATGGTTGCTCTTGGTGGATTAGTGCTGGACGAAGGACCGTGAAACCCGTTGCTCTTGGTGGATAGTGCTGGACGAAGGACCGTGAAACCCCTACTAGTTGCTAATAATTTAGGGAGTAATTAGTTTTTGTATTCCTAACCCCATGTAGCAGTCTGCTGCACGGGGGGCGCCACTCGCGCATTATGTTGTGAACTCTGTCTCCTCCTTATTTATATAATGCCGGGTAACCGAATCTTAAAAAAAAAGCAATGATGGGCTTCAGCACAAAAGCTCTCCACTCTGCAGCTAGCTGTCTTTGTTCGTTTAGCATAAAGTACTGTTCGCTGATTTATTGTGAGAAAAAAAACACTATTGAACGACCAACAGAAAAAACACTGCTAAATGACTGACAGATTCGGTTGATAAGCTTAACGAACAGACAAATGTAAAACAGAAAGACAGAAAGTACTGTTTGCTGATAAGCCATTACATTACAGAATATAAAACACACCCGGTTCGTTTGGCTGATAAGCTATGGCTTCGTTTGACTGATAAGCTATGGTAGAAAATGCTGTTTAGAATTCTCGATGGCCAGCAGAGTGCTGCTGAGCTGAGTCTGATGGCTAGCAGACTACTGCGTCTGATGATGGCCGACTACTGCTGCTCCGAGTCTGATGGGCAGCAGACTACTGCTGAGCTGAGGACTGACACATGTAATGCTGTGTTCATTATTCCATTTACAAAGGATACAATATAAGCAAATTCCTTAACCACGGTAATGAAACATACTATCACATCTGCTTCAAAGCTATTCATATCTGAAATGTGCGCCTATTTCATTTGGAGAACATTGCACTGTGCTTCTCTGAATGGAACCACAGAACAGCGGAGAAGCAGCATGGACAAACCAGGCATGTGATCTTTGCAGTGCCGAAAAATGACATTCCAGAATAACAGTAACAACAGCTGAAAAGCATGGTTTCGTGCTATTTGCGTGGCATAATAAGCTACTCTAAATTCCTAACTTGGCTGCGGCACGGAGGCCTGAATTGGTGCGAGCGGTGATGTTGGCGACGTGACTTTAGTGGGGGACAAAGGAGGCAGTCTCCTTGACGCCGACGGAGTCGATGCTCTTGGCGACAGATCCACCATCTCCAGAGCCTGCATCCGGAGCTCCATTGGGTAGTCCTTGACACATCCAATTCTTGGACCAGCTCCAGTGCTCCATTTAAGGGACAACCTGTGCCCAAGCTGATAGGACTTGGACTCGCTCTTGGATTTCATCCTCTCGAGAATCGCCTTCTGGGGGACTTCAGTGGCTCTGGGGCTTTGCAGACCGCCTGATAAGGTCCTTTGGTAGGTTGGCCTGGCTTGTTCTTCAGGAGCGTTGTCTCCATTGCTTTCTGTGGTGTTTAGAGGGGGAACCACTTGTGGAAGATCTGTCTCCATGATAGCTGAAGTAAACTTCTGTGAGTCATTAGGCACTGGATCTTCATTGTAGTCTTCTTTGGTGGATGAGCGCACCTGTGACCGAAAACAAAGCTCACTAAATGAAACCATATACCATTTGGTGGCATGAGCATATTTTCGACTGTTAATGGTTAAAGATAATGTACCTCAACTTCTTTGAGGTCGACTCCATTCTCTTCAAGGAAGTTCATGAAATTGTTGAGGTTCTCTTCACTAGGTTTGTAGTGACCGCTGTACGCCCAGATGGACTTAATCCAGAACAAATAGAAAAATTTAGCCAAATGCACACTAACACGACATAATCAAAGTAACAAAATGAGATTATTATATGCTGCATAGCTCAAAAGTAGAAGCATGAGTCCACATTAACTTGCAGTGGTTGAATCAAGATAAGTAGATATCTGATGTGCCTAGACAGAAGCAGAATCAGAAAGTACAGTTTCCAATATGCTCTGAAAAAGGTTGTGCAAAGATATTCTATGTGTTAGAATGTATATGTCCTGTGTGTGTGCGTATATGGTAGGCCTGAGCCTGGTATAGCCGGCCGGCCCTGTAGTTGGTTAGAGAGATATGAGATCTCTGTTGGTTCTGTTTCTATAAACCACGAGATCTCCTCTCCCCTATATATATGTACTAAGGTCTCTCCAATCAATTCAATCTATCATTCCCCGCAATCTTCATTGCTTTCACTATGCATGGATATCAATGTTCTGGTTTATATTTTATATTTGTCCTTTAGAAACGGATGGCCAAAAACAGTTAATCATGGTAGCCCATGGAACAGAAAAGAATGGTTTGGAGGATCGCGCAGAGTGAATGAATCAACCCATAGACACAAAATAAAACTTTTTGACAAAATGTAAGAAGAGCACAAGCAGGAATACCAAGAAAGTAAAATACTGCCATATAAAACAAACATTCCAATAGGCAGTGGTTGCTAAAAAGAATACCTTGATTACTCCATTTTCTGCAGTAAATCTCCCAGCAGCTATAGTTGCACCTCCTGCCAAAAAGCTGGAGTGCTGGAATACGCCTCTCTGTTTCTGATGGATATATAGAAATAGGTTTAGCAGAAGTAAAGTAACAAAATGCAAAAAAGATATAATATTGTTTCAGCGCAGTGGAAAGTCATTGTAAGACAGTAAGAGTAGACAAATTACCTTGCCAGCATAAAGTTTTTTTGCTGTACTCATAACAAATATCCATTTAGTCCCCTTAGGACCACTTGTATCAAGTGCTTCTCCAGACTGTTTATGGATAACTTTTCCCTCGTTAATGATGTATTCATAGTGCTCACGCTCTTGCTGCAAAACAATGGACAAATATCGTTTTATTAGTCATCCAAAGAGTTTGGTAAAACTTAAAACAAACCCCCATTTTCCTGTTAACTATGTTTAACGTTGCAAAAAAACAATTTTAGTTTTATTAGTCATCCAGATTCATAAAAAAAATGAAATATAATGTGAATAATAGCTGGCCAGGGTGCGACTGGATTCCATTCATATTCCAGATGTAACAATAATGCAGACTTGAGGCTACATCAAATGCACTTCATATATAAATAAATACAAACTTGGGATTTGATAAAACATACATGTTTTATCTGATAAAATAAATAAATACAAACTTGGGGAAAATGTTTTTATTATTAGAAAAGATAGTGATAAAATCAACAAAAGGTGCGTTCAAAAAATAAAATGAACAAAAGAAAGTTTTATGACACCGACATGAGGTTGTGTGGATGAAGTGAGTCAGGCCATCTTACTGCTCTTCACAGAAAAGTTTCAGCAAGGATATATGTCACTGACTCTAAATAAAGATAGGCAGCTGTTGGTGGAACATATCTTACCGGACCAAGATATCGAATGCATTGCTTCTTCAGCAAAGCTCTTGGACATTCAGGAAGGTCTAGATCCTTTCCCTCTCCAACATCAAGCCTATATATGCACAAAACCAACTAAATTGTCATGCCATCAAACTGACAACTGAAATTCCAGCTATGAAGAGACATTCCTATGGTAGCTGAAATTTCTGGTACGATTAGACATTTGAATATGTACATCTCTTTTCCATCTGTTGTGCCAGTTGTGCTATTTTGTTCAAACAACAGAATTTGCCAATGCGATTACGTCTTCTGGAAGTTGCAGTGAGGTTCTTACCAATAGAAGAATGGCTGGCCTGCTTGGCTTTTGCACCATTCATCGTAGTAGAAGTGCAGGTTGTGCCCATATCTATGCCGCGGGTCGATCTACACACAGAACAAATGAATAAGCTACAAAGGCTCCATTGCAATTTAGCTTCGCAAACAACTGACTATCACTGTATAAAGAAACGGACATAACTTTTATGAGCTGAACAGGTGGGCATTTTTATGAACCATGTTCACACATGACTACAGTCCAAGTCAAATGATAATGGAAAGTAGCCTCTTTTCACACACACACACACACACACACACACACACACATAGGAACACCACCAAATCCAAAGCAATTGTACTAAACTAAAAGGCAGTACTAGTGGATTATAGTACGGTTATGTACTCACCGCTTCGATCCAGTGCTGGAAAGCCAGCTTGAGGGCCTTGCCGTCTCTGGATAAACCCTGACCCACCTGTTGCAATTGCAATGCAAGCCAGTGACTGACATGAGCAACAGAGGACTGAAGAAGTCTGAAGCAAATTGGTTTCTGGTGAACACGAGGGGCTTTTTCTCTGGAACTGGTAGTGGTAGCAGTTGGGAGTTGGGACCTTGGACGCGTTGAGGCTGACGCGGTTCCAGCGCGAGGCGGCGGTCTCCGGCTTGGGCTCGTCGAAGAAGGAGACGGTGCTGTGCTCCAGGCGCGCGTAGTCCAACGCCTGCCACCTTCATTCATCATCCCAATCACAAATCCTACCTATCAGTCTCAATCAAAACTCTACCTCATCAGGAAAAACAGAAAACTTTTTCGTAACCATCAAGAGGAACCAAATTCAGTCATTTTTTTTCACTGGGAGGGAGACACCAAAATTTCCGCAAACCAAAGGAGAGCCCTTTCGATGGAACGGAACGCAACACACGATCCAGCAAGAACCAGGGGAAAAGCCAATCCAAGAAGACCATTGGGGGGGCCGCATGCCGCCGCTCTTGTTCAGCACCAAATCGAACCGAACGGAACAGAGGGGAAAGAACCACACCACCAGAGCCCAGAGGCATGGGCATCCGAAAGAAGGTGCCATACCAGAGCTCCTCGACGACGACGGCGGAGTCGGCGAGCTTCCGGCGGGTCCGGTAGCTGCGGTACACCTTCTGCAGCTTGGTGGCCGCGCCATTCTCGCCGGGGCCCTCCACCGGCGGCGACGGAGGAGGCTCCAGCTTATCCGGCCTCGCCGCCTCCACCACCTCCATTCCTCTGAGATTGGGGAGCGAGCGAGGGGTCCGACGCGCTAAACTTGGACCGAGCCGGCAATCAGTTCGTCCGCGGAGGCGGAGGGCGAGAATGGCTCTGCGCCCGGCACTCGTGCAGTGTGTCAAGTATGAAGGACGAGGAGGAGGGGCAGGTGGGGAGTTTAATCCGTGGATTAACACCGGGGGAATAATTAAAGGCGATTAATCGAGAACAGGGGAGCAGGGCAGGGATCGGGGTATCGCATTCGCGGGAGGAACGGGAACCGGCCCGCGGATACGACGACGACGACGAGTCGTTGGCGCTACCTACCGGTTCTTGGCTCCTGCTCCGTGGCAGGGGGTGGCGCCATAACTGCGCGTGGCTGGCCCACTTGTTATCCATCGTGTGTGGCTAGTCCACTTGTCACCGTAATTTCTATATGTAATATTTATAGAAATTAAATTAATAGATATAGAAATTATACGTAGTTTTTTATTAGGATTGCTAACTAGCGCATGAGCAAAGGGACTGATGTTACTGTACCAGAGGTCTGTTATGATTCTTAGCCTGAAGTTTATTAGATATCTGAAATTTACGATTAAGGGTCTATTTGATTAGGTTCTAATTCTTGCCTAATCAAAATTATGACAAACAAAAATCGTCATTTTAGAGACCAAGCTGTTTTCAACTTAGACCTCTAAACTTTAGCCAGTAAACATTAAATTCTGGAGCTGTTTTGATCTTGAGCTAAAGTCTATTTCTAATTCAATTAAAAGACATATCTCTTTTGTTCCACGCCTCAGTGCAGGATAGAAGTAAAATGAGGGGTACAAATGTCTTTTGGCAAGGGAGAACCAAACTTCAAACCACTTCGCTCATATATTTAGCTCAAATGGATTTTTAGGGGGTGGGCTAGTGGCTAAAGTTTAGAGAAGGAGATCAGGCAGGACCTATATATATTACTATTATCTCTAAGGTCACATTAGAAGTAATAATATTAGGCCATTTTTTGGAGCTCTGATCGTCTTGCACTCCTCCGTATAATATATACTCCTTCTATCCTAAAATAAGTGATGTTTTAGTTGGTCCTAAGTTAAACTATTTTAAGTTTGACCAAATTTATACAGAAAAGTAGTAATATTTTTATTCCGAATAAATATTATTAAATTTACCATGAAATATATTTTTGTCTATTCTACCTATTTGGTGTCATAAATATTGATGTTCTTTCCTAAAATTTAAACAAACTTAAAATGGTTTGACTTAGGATAAATCCAAATCATTTATTTTGGGAGAGAGGGAGAGTAGTAGTATGCTATTTCTCATCTCAAAATAAATTGAAACCATATAAAACCTTTTTTTTTGCTTCACAGGTTATAGCTTTATAGCTTTTGTAAACAGAGTTCAAAGGTGTTTCACCTTAAAAGGCCCGTCCTGATGTCCTATTTACCACTTCAACAGGAAGGATTGGACAGCCCCCCAAATTCATCAAGCCATCCGAGCCTTCATGACCCAAAATGAACAAAAACCCCCCAGACTTCGTCTCAGTTTGTTCAAAATCTAGGTAATCAACTTTCAATTTTGCAGGCTCACCTCCAACAGCCAACAATGCACTCCTGCCCCTACCCAGCAAGCCTCCAAGGCTCAAGATGTTATGTTGATGCCATAGTAACCTCTGATGATCAGAACATAAACACTAACATTGCAGGTCTAGGCATCTTTATCCTAAATTTTTAGGTTCAGCCGCTTCAAGCCATCTATGTCAAAGCACAACTTCAGCGTTCCCACTCCGTTCTTATGGGTGAAGCTGCAGCCCTAGCTCTTGGAGCATCGTTTGTCCAGGCTCTTCAGATTCCATATTGCAATTTTCTTTCAGATTCCCAGCAACTGGTGCATTTCCTTCATCAGGAGAATCGACAGAACCCGCCCCAGTGGAGAATCAAACCGTTTACACAGGTTTTCACCAATACTGCGGCCACAATACAAACTTAGCTCTTCAAGATCAACAGAAATCAAAATACAACAGCTGATACTTTAGCAAAACAGGCCCAAAGCTCCATGCTTACATTTCAAAACTGTGATTGTACCAGGCCTCTATGTGGCCCCATTTGTACTTTGTTTCAGGCTCTACTTCAAGTAGACCTCAACTCTGTATCCATCTTAGCAGCTTCCTGCTGCGGGTAATAAATTTTATTGCAATTGTCAAAAAAAAAAAGAATCCCATGAGGCTATGATATAAAACTTTAGCTCTTGATAACTAATTTTGCTACTGTTTTCATCCTAAAGCAGTGAGCATGAGCTTGTTGGAGCTGTTCTGACGGTGAGGGAAGACTGACCGATCGAGTGAGCTGAGGGACAACAAGGGGAGAGCACTGGTGGTGGTGGCACGCGCTTGGCCTGCGTTGTGCGGCTCGCTCGCTCCTTTTACTGGTGGCCTGGCCGGAGCGACACGTCTGACCGGCGACCGACGGGACGTGCGTGGTGCGCCGTGCCGGGCGGGCCACCCACGCGGGGCACCGGCCGGTCGCTCTCCGGCCGCGCGCCGGATCGGGACGGCCGGAATGAGGGCTCTGCTGGTCGCCGTCGTGGATTCGTGGCCGCACACGTGCACGACATAGGCCGGGACATGCCGCAGCAACTTGTGTGAACTGAATCAGTGTCCTCGCCATTCCATTTCCATTGATTCGGTCTGCATGTTGCTACATACTCGTTTGATTCGTTTTCGTTTCTTGAGAAATAATTTTAATTAAATATATATAAAAAATACTAATATTATAATATAAAATTAGTATATTTAAATTTAATTTTTTAATAAATTTATTTAAAAATATAAGTATTGTATATATTTTTTATAAATCAAGTTAAAGTTGTTCGCAAAACGTAACGACCAAAATTTAGGACTGAGAGAGTATTGCAGCATGGTAATGTCTCATGTGTGTCCATCAGCACCTCGATCGCGTCCAGCAGTGTACCGTGTAGTAGGTGTGCTAGGATAGCCAGTAGCCAGTGCACCGTGGCCGCCAAATAAATTTTACTGCTTTATTCTCCTATAATTCAGATATTATTATCTTTGACCTTTTTTTCCTAAAAAAATATTATAGTTTCACAGCATTCGAATTATAGATCATGAAAGTATTTCTTATAGCTAGTGAATCCAAAAACATATGCACCATGTTATGAACTTATCTATTATTTTTAAAATTGATGGTTAACAATACAAATATTTGATTTAGAGTAAAGCTAATACGGCATGTAAATAAAAACGGAAAGAATAATACTTCCTACGTCTCAACATGAACACACTTGTAGGATTTTTGCAAAAAAAAAAGAAAAGATATCTGCTACAACAAGGTGGCCGGACCATACAGGCCTTGTTTAATTCCCACCAAAAATCAAAAAGTTTTCAAGATTCTCCGTCACATCGAATCTTGCGGCACATGCATTAAGCATTAAATATAGACGAAAATAAAAACTAATTACACAATTAGTTTGTAAATCACGAGACAAATCTTTTGATCTTAGTTAGTCCATGATTGAACAATATTTACACAGACAAACGAAAGTGCTGTAGTAGCAAAATCCAAAGACATTTCACATCTAAACAAGGCCTTAGAAGTGCACTCTTTTTTAGAACATATATACTACTTCCTGTGCTGTGATTTTAATTGTACATAATTTAACTTTACAAGGAGCTAGGTGGACCATACTCTACATAGATAAGCCCTGACTGAAATTAAACGAGACATAAACACCGCACCAACTCCATGTACGGGGAAATGTTTTATTACCATGTCCTCCTCTGTCCTCTCCTAATCACCACCACCAATCAGCAGGAGAGGAGACCGCGTGTCTGCTGACGATTCAGAGTGACGTCCACGGACTGAAACATCGACGTGGGACACTGCTATGCAATGCAGGCCGTCGTTTTCGGTGCAAAAACACTCACACACGAATTTGCCTGATAATGTAATTGACTCTTTTCTACTACCGTGACAGCCCCACACCACACAAATACTAGCTTGACAGGCCCCGACAAAAGCAACAAATATAGTCCTTCTGTTTCGAATTATAAGTTATAATAACTTTTTTAGAGATTTAAACATTTAAAGTTTAACTAAAATTATAGAATTTTTTATAAAAGAATCTAATATAAAATTGATATATTATGAAAATATAATTAATGAAGAATCTAATAGTGCTTCGGTATTATAAATGTTATTGTATTATACAAATTCGATATGCTTTGACTATAAAAAAATAGAATAACTCATAATTTAAGATAGATGGAGTAGGTTAAACTAGCTTGACAGCTATGTAGTACCTTAACTACTGTCGTGACCAAGTGTCGCTCATAGCTTTTGATTTTTGTATGGATTTATACATTAACTTCTTTTGACCAAGTACCTAGGTAGATGCACACCGTATTTTTTTTAAAGGAGAGCACCGGAAATAAGAAAACAACAAACACCACTCTAAAACAACAAACATAACTCATAATTTAAGATAGAAGAAGTCTTTTTAAGTGTTCTTTTTTCATATTTACTCCCATCCAAAAATAGTTTGCAATCGATATGTTTTATGGAACATGTTTGGCCACGTTTTCAATTCATGGTGGCCCTGGCCTGGCCCAGGGTTTGACTCTTGCTAGCTGCCCTGTCGTCGGAGTCTCCTCACCTGCTCCCCAGATAACAGGTCCATCAGTCCAAGCTGTGAGCTGGATACCCCCTTAAAATAAACATTACTGTACTACTATAGAACCCAATTGGGTGTCAGTGGCAGCTCGCGCCTTCGTCGCGGGCTCGCGGCACCGAAACATCTCGGCTTCTTCTTCTTCTTCTTTGGAACGCAAAAAGCCAAGACCTGGCTCTACGCTGGAACGGTGTTGGTCTTGATCAGGCTTGGTTTAGTTCCTATTTTTTTTTCATGAATATAGATTAAAAAAGTAATTAATTATATAGTTTATCTGTAATTTACGAGATGAATCTTTTTAAATCTAGTTAGTTTATGATTAGACAATAATTGTCAAATACAAACGAAAGTGCTACATTATCAAAACCAAAAAAAATTTCCAACTAAACAAGGTCTTAGTTTCTACCTAAAAGATTTTCATTCTATCCAATTAAATATTTAAACACATCCATGAAACATTAAATTATACAGTTTGTATATATTTTACGAAATAACCTTTTTAAGTCTAATAATTCTATAATTTGTTTTAGTTATACATATGCAATAATATTTTTTTCCTTTTCATGAACTGGACGAGACATAACTTACAGGGTCCAGCTGTTGAGATGGACGTACATACGTCCGTCGCAGCAGCATGATTAATTTGAATCCCTCATGCAATCAACATTAGTCCACTTCCATTTTTTTATTGCGACATGGAATTCATCCATATTATGGTCACGTCATGACACAACCCACTCACGTATCATATGATATGCTGGAATACATAACTTATGCTGACAATTGCATACTCATTCCATTCTAAATTATAAAAAATATTTTAGTTTTTCTATATATTGGTTTTAGTGTATATTTAGACATACACTATACCTAAATGCATAAAAAAAGTTATAAACCTAGAAAAATCAGAATATCTTATAGTTTGAAATAAAGAAGTTTTTTTTTAATTATTGACGTACGTCTTAACTTATGCAGACCAAATTAAGGGCTTGCTTCGCATTGTAAAGCCATTTTTTTAAAAAAAAGATGAAAAACATCTTCATTAGCAACTTTCTAGATGAAGCTCAGCTATTTTGAAAAAATTATTTGACACATCAGTTTCACCAATAACTTTATACATGAATGAGAGAGAAATGAGGGAGAGAGTTAGATAAGCTATTTTTTTTAGATTCATCTCAACTCACAACAGCTCATGAAGCTATTATGAGCCGTGGCAAACAGGCCCTTAATCATATTGTTAACCGATAATTAGAATTAGAAATTAGTATTGACACATTGATGTATATTATGTCTCTTGCGGACTATTGTCTTTGGGGGCAATGTAAAGCACCAGGAGCTCAAGTTTCTATACTTAAAGTTCATTGATAGTCAGGTCAGCAACTTCAAATACACGTAGTTTTGGTAGGGGCCATGGAGCCATCTGCAACTTCAAATACACGTATATTTTGGTTTATTTGGATTGGCTTTTGAACTAATGTAGCATCCCTGTACGTAAGCCAACAAAAGCTCTTCTGAGATAGCAAAATCTCAAGCCAAACAGCATGGAAACGACTAAGGCTCCGTTCGTTTACTACGGAACGGATCATTCCATGCCTGGAATGGTTCCGACGTTATAGCAATTTATGAAGAAAACCATTATTCAGCTAGGAATGATTCCCAAATAACGAGGCCTAAAATGTTTATGGACGGCTGGGACTCCTGGAGTAGTAGAATCAAACGTGAATGTACATTTTCCTTATTTTTGAGGAAATATAACAATAATATGTGTCAAGGAGAGGATAATAAGATTTTACTATATGCAATACCACTCTATCTCCCTTCATCTTTTCCTCAAATGAAGGCATGGACTTTAATTCGTCCTCAATCCAGATGAATAGATATAGGACAATAATGAGACTGCTAAGCATACGTGTCAGCGTACGTAATCAGAAACAGACGACACCTAGCATCTAAGGAGCGTAAATGGTGTTAATTTGCTTCATTGAGTAGGCTCTGGCTGTCAAGCACATGTGACACACATCTCTTCTTGAAGGAATTGGCAAATGTATGCCGCCGTCCTGTTTACGTGGTTAGAGCAGCTCCAAGATTTTCTCTATACCATCCTTCCTTATCGGATGAAAAAAAAGATAAAAAGAGTGATTTTTATTCAAATGACTCTTCAAAAGATGATTTAGGGAATGAATTTAAGATAAGAAAGACATTTGGAGATGCTCTTACTAGTAGAAAAGCTCAGCTTAGATGATTTGAAGATTGCCAAATCAAGTGTTTTTTTAAAAACTTATCTCGCACCAAATAACGTAAACAAATGAACTTTAGTATCTAATTAAGCATAGCCCTAGCAGCCTGACCCTGAAAACCTGCAACAACAACAACGAACGAATCAAAAAGGTTCAGAGAAAGCATCTGGCACAATAAATTGAAACAAAGAAAAATGAAATATACAATAAATTGAAACAAAGAAAAATGAAAATAAACAAGCAGGCTAGAGAAAAGGAAACGAAGAAAGAAAGGAGAATGCCCAGAAGGAAAATAAAGGCCTCGGAAAAGATTGAAGCCGTTAGGTAGGAGATAAGGCCTAAGAAATAAAGCACTGTAGTGGGGAATAAAAAGCAGCCCACAATGCTTAAAACTTTGTAGCCCAAACTGAGCACTAATCTTTTGTACATCTAGCGGCCCAAAATTCACCTGAAAAGATATAACAATTAGCCTGTTGTTTGTTTAGAAATTTGGTTTATTTGGATTGGCTTTTGAATTTGAACTAATGTAGCCCATGCACGTGAGCCAACATCCTCGAGTAGTAGATCGAATCAAACGTGAATGTACTACGTTTTCCTTATTTTCGAATCAAGGTACGATTTGATGTGTCAAGACGAGGATAAGATTCCACTATGCAACACCACTCCATCTCCGGCCCTTCATCTTTTCCTCAAATGAAAGCATGGACTTTAATTCGTCCTCAATCCAGATGAATGAATATATAGGACAATAATGAGACTGCTAAGTGTACGTGTCAGCGTACGTAATGAGCAACAGGAGACACGTCTAGCATCTAAGCAGCGTAATTAGGGTTAATTTTGCTTCACTGAGTATGCTGTCAAGCACAGCATGTGTCTAGCGCCGATGTCTCTTGAAGGAATAGGCATATGTACGCTGCGCCGTCCTGTGCGTGTATTAGTATTACTACTGGTATAGAAAAGCTCAGCTTAGACGCTTGAATTTATAAATGCTTTTGCATTCTTTCAAATCAAGTGTTTTTTAAACTTATCTTATTAAACACCAAATAATTAACGTACACTAACGAAATTTAGCATCTAATAGTCCTAGCAGCCTGACCCTGAAAATCTGCAACGAAGGAATAATTAATGAAAATGGTTCAGAGAACTTGAAAGATCCTATACAACATAAATTAAATGTAATCGTCTGGCGGTCTAATTGAGTTCGATATACGCATGAACCTATGCCACGCAAAGCCACATTTCAGGCGGTATCAAGATATATAGCTAGGCTGCATCTTCAAATGTACTCCTACTCCTACACCACGAAGCTCGATCATCAGCCGCCTATAAATTACCATCTCATCTCAGTGCATCTTCACACAGCATCTCGCCGTCACCGGAAAAGCCGCCGCAAACAGCTAGCGCACAGTCGTCGTCCATGCAAATGGCCAGGCTGGGAGCACTGCTTCCGCTGCTGGCCATGGCGGCCGTCCTCCTGCTCGCCGTCGCGGCCACCACCGCGCCTTCCGACAGGCCACCCAAGGCGCAGGGTCCCAAGCCGAAGCCGAAGCCCATGAAGGTGAAGTGCCACCACCGTAAGCTCTACCCTTACTGCACCGCCAAGCCCATGGAGTGCCCCGCCGCCTGTTCCCAGTCATGCTACGCCGACTGCAGCTCCTGCAAACCCGTCTGCGGTGAGCACCGTCGCTTCGTCTTTGTTGATGCTCATGTCTCTGATGAGTCTCTAACAAACTGGGGTATCGATCGATCGCATGCAGTGTGCAGCGTGCCGGGGGCGTGCGGCGACCCGCGCTTCATCGGCGGCGACGGCAACGCCTTCTACTTCCACGGCCGGCGAGACGCCGACTTCTGCGTGGTCTCCGACCGCGACCTCCACATCAACGCCCACTTCATCGGCAAGCGCGGCGCGGACGGCATGTCGCGGGACTTCACGTGGATCCAGGCCATCGCCGTGCTCTTCGACGGCGGCCACCACCAGCTCTACGTCGGCGCCAGGAAGACCGCCGCCGGCGCGTGGGACGACGACGTCGACCGCATGGAGCTCACCCTGGACGGCGAGCCCGTGAACCTCCCAGAGGGAGCCGACGCCACGTGGACCTCCGCCACCGTGCCGGCGCTGTCCATCACCCGCACCAGGGCCGCCAACGGCGTGCTCGTCGCGCTCGCCGGCAGGTTCAGCATCAGGGCCAACGCCGTGCCCATCACCGACGAGGAGTCGAGGGTGCACCGGTACGGCGTCACGGCCGACGACTGCCTCGCGCACCTCGACCTGGCCTTCAAGTTCGACGCGCTCACCGGCGACGTGCACGGCGTGGTCGGACAGACGTACCGCCCCGACTACGTGAACGGGTTCGATGTCAAGGCGTCCATGCCCACCATGGGAGGGGAGGGCAACTTCACCACGTCCAGCCTCTTCGCCGCCGACTGCGCCGTGGCGCGTTTTGCGCCTGGCGGTGGTCGTCCCGGTGACGACGATGGCGTCGCTATGGTGTCAGAGGCAGAGCTCGCTGGCATCACCTGTGCCAGTGGCATGAGCGGCCAAGGCGTGGTGTGCAAGAAGTAACGAAAGGCAAGGTGTGCTTCTATACTTATTTGTACGCCGAAGAAAGAACCAGAGTTGGGTAAACTATATATATGATGATGATGTCGGAGTTGTTTAAGCAATAATCAATGTAATCCTATGACATTCACACAGTAATAAAGTGTGGCCATTATTGGTTGATGTATTCATATATATATATATATATAGACCAACTATATTTGTGGCAAGTTTTTCCTTGCACCCTTGTTAAATGTTTTATTTTTCAGATATAAATGTTCTATTGTAATACCCGATTTTAAGGACAAAACCAGATATACACCATATGTGAGTGTTTGAAGCCAAATCTCACATATAGCTACAAATAAGGGGTAATATCAAAAGACAATGCATAAATATATAACGTACTTAGTATAAAGGAGATAACCTTTGATAGCAAACAGCGGATAGACAACTCCACACTTCGGGTATTAACTCCACTCTACAGGATCCAACTGACTGGTTGATCACAAGCCTAAACTTCTCCTGAGGTTTGGGGGAAATAGCAAGAGTGAGTCCATGTCGAACTCCACAAGTATAGCAACTAGATTGTATATATCCCACAATCTCATGATCAATGTGACATAAATAATGTAGAGCATTAAATAATAAATAATGAACATATATAACACACAAGAATCATCACCCTTAATGTAGATGTCCCCAAGGTCGCTCCTGACCGTGAGCTCGGCTAGTATACTAGTTTTTAACCCTCTGCAGAGGTTGCACATCTTTACCCATGAGTCATGATTTACCCTTTCGCCCGAGGTGATCAGCCTCTTAACCCACTTCCAAGGAAGGTCGGCAGGGATCACTATGAAGCCTTTCAAAAGTTCGTCTAACATGTTAGGGCCGCAAGGTTTCCTTTGCGCGCAGATATAGAGCCCCCCTTCCGATGGCACAATGACTCGCAGCCTATACACATACAGACAGAGGCCACACTATACCCAAAACGGTTCAGCCCCTCCGCCCTTTCGGGTAACCTCTAACAAGCTAGAAAAGGTCTTCATACTGAGCTAAAGCCAGAGCCATTATAGCCCTCATGGTTGCACTGTTGTCCCGGGTGATCACGTACAGATAAATCATCAAGTTGCTAAAAAGTCATTTTTATCGTTTATTACTTAACATTAATCTAGTCACAGGATCATGGTCACAGAAATAAAATCCAAATGCTATACTTGCCTTTATCCAATTGCTCTTGCTTATCCTTTTGATTTTAGTGGTCTTACTTGTCCAGGGCTCTGACCTTGATCACCAAAAACTGCTTTCCGACTAAACTCGATCATCGATCATCAACACGCAGACAATCGGAGACAACATACACGAAGCAAACAAGGCTACAATTAGAACAGTACACCAACACTAGCAAAACAATATGAAAAATTTATAAAAGTTTTCTACGCATCACTACGATCACACAGACGTGAAAAGCACTCTAATTTGATCCACGGTCATGAAAATGCAAGAAACATCGAGGTCGAAGCTACGGTGTAAAAAGAACGACTAACAGGAGATCTATATTATAAAATAAATAATTACGAGCTCGATTTATTTTAGTTGAGCAAAACCATGTGAAGGTTATTAACTCAAGTTAGTCACGTCATACTTTCATTTTAGAAAATCAAGTTAACTAATCATATTTCATTTAGAAATATATATGTAGCATTTTAGATTAATTAAACTTAATTTGTTAGAAGAAATTAAATATGTGAGAACATCTGTTTAAATTGCAAATAACTCGAGTTGAATATAATCAAATTATAATTTTTAAACACATTAGTGATAGTAATTAAATCATTTTAATATTTGCATATATAATATCGAAGTGTAACTACTATGTTATTTTTATTTTTAGATTGTAAAATGAATCATACTCATAATAATTAATAATTAATTATGTATAGAGACATGTGATAAATTAACACTACTACATACGAAACTAATGAACGGAGCTACAAAGACAAACAGTAAAAGACTTCTTAAGCGGAATTAACTATAGTCTTTGGGAATTAACAAGAAAATCAAAGGATTAAAAAGAGAGGAGCAGATATGTACCATCTTGAACAACACTGGTACTCCTCTTGAGCGCATCTAGCAAAGTCTGCTATTTTTTTTTCCCACCAAGAGAAGTGAAACTATTGGATCAGAACACCAACTCGGCAGCAGCCTGATGGCATGCAGCAGCAGCCCGTGTGTGCGACAAAAATTCATCATGATCCTCTGGCTAGGAACGGTAACGCACAGCAGCAACAGGAGGATGGATTTTTCCTCGTCCTGAACTGCAGCGGCAGCGCACGCACTCACGACTTTTGATGGTGATGATGGAGGATTTTGGCGATGAACGAAGCCGGCGGCGCTGGACATTAATTAGGGCTAAAGATAGATGAGGCACCGGGAGAGAAATAAGTCGTGGGTCACTTATATACGCAAGAGAGAGTCACAATTATGCTGAGGTACGGTGTCCATATATTTTTAGAAGTAGGATAGCAAAACAAAGACAGGACAGGCAAGTATGCAAGGGAACCGGAGAGATATACTCAGGTTCCACGATGGCTCATGCCGGCGACACTGGCCAATTTGGACGGTGTGCTGATGAAGGAAACAGATGATATAGCTCACACATGGACTAGGTCTATGCCAAAGTGGGGCCATGTGATGGATTGGGATATGATTGACTAGCTTAGTCTCAAGGATTTGGAAGAGATACAATCGACCAAAAAAAAATCATATTTTTAAAACTTTGTTCACTCTCAACACACAAATGTGCAACAAGCAAAAATCATACTATGCATCAGCATGTATGTACAATAATGTTGCTAAGCCTTATGATAACTTTTATTTTAAAGAAAAATATTATTCTTGCTATATTTTCATGAGCACAAAAACAACAAATTAAATTATTTTAGCTCTATTTTCAAAGAAGCAAAATTTAGGGTGTTACATCTATAAATGACATTAACATAGTGGAGTAGGCAAGTAGCATAAATATTTGGAAGAGTGCTACTTCATATTCATAAACAATACATATTTGTAAATCTTCTTAATAGTTGTGTTTACATTGACAAGTTCAACCCCAACCATATGATTAATAACCATCAATCCAGAATTCTAAATTAATGAGTTATAGAAAAAAGGCAGTGCCAAAAAACGATTATTCATATACAGTACATATTTGTAAATCTCCTTAATAGTTGTGTTTACATTGCCAAGTTGCCCATATGATTAAGAACCATCAATCCAGAACTGTAAATTAATGAGTTATAGAAAAAAGGCAGTACGATTAGGAGACAACATATTTAAGGGATTTGCTAAATTCAGGTGCATGAATTTTAGTTTCCTTTCACTGCAATTTTTTATTCTGAGAACAAAAAAACCCATTAGACAAAATCACAAACATGATAAAATCTGATATGTTTTAGCATAATGACATTTTAACAATTTATAATTAATTCTGTAGTCGAATAAGGACAGAAAAAATAAATATGTTATGATACAAAGACAAATAACATATCACAAAAGTGACAATTTACTTGTACTAATTGGTAACCCTGTTTGGTTCCCTTGCTAAATTTTAGCGAGCTAAATTTTAGTCACTTTAGTAGCTAAAGTTCCAAACACATTAACTAAAAAGAGCTAAAATAATTTAGTTCTATTAATCACTCAAGAGTAGCTAAAATAGTTTTAGCTAGCTAAAATAGTAAGGGGAACCAAACAGGCCCTAAGAATATTGCCTAAAATTGTGTTAAAATTCAGGCACCTGAAATATACGAGAGGTGTTTATTTAATTTATAGAGGTGGTTAAAAAGTGTTATGATCTCCCAAAATGCCTAGTGTTTTCAGAGTCGGATGGTTTGTTTATCGATCACAGGCATGAGGCATTTCTGTGAAAGGATTTTCGAACATGCATCTTAAAAAGACTGCCTTTGAAAATTGTCATTAACTGAAAATGAGGCCCAACCCAACATAAGTAGCCCGTATTAGCTGTATTTCCTCACACAAGTAGCCCAACGCATGGAAAGTCCAGTTGGACTTGGCCCAAGAAGGTATATATATATAGACGGCTGTAAAATTCTACTGGTACAAAAGAACATGTTTACTTTCTTGCAGGCGTTATACTCTGTTCTCAATATATATCCACAAAAGAGAATTTCTGTTCTAATTAAACTTGCTTGTCAATGTAATTGGAAACTCTTATCTTGGACTGAAATTACTTCAAATTATTCATTCCAAGTATATTTTCCACTTTGACATGTTTTTTAATGCAAACTTGATAATACTGTAAGTTTTTGGTTCCTAATTAGTTGTGACGAGTAGTTTCATCTCCTAATTGTAAATGTTAATTAAAAGAAATCGAGACCGGCAGACAATGCAAGATATATATGATGTGTTTGGTTACTTGGCTTCTTTCTAACCTAGTTCAGCGAGCCAATATAGAGTTGTTTGGTTGTCTACACTATCTAAACCTGGTTTGCATCTGGTTGTGTTTGGTTGGTTGGTTTGGCTGGGGTAGACTCACCTCCTCTTTACATGAGTAACTTCACTATCTTTTGTGGCAATTCATCGAGCACACGATGAGCGTCACTCCGGCGTGAACCAGAGCATGGGACGAGCCTAGTCCTGGTCGAGGGAGAGGGAGGGGAGGGGAGGGGAGGGGAGTGGGGGCTCGCCGGCGAGCAGCTAGGAGGAGGTGGGGGCTCGCCATCTTCATCTTGTACCTCGAGAGAGGTGGAGGTGGCGACACGACGGAGGCCGCGATGGCGGCCAGCAGCGCGCTGAAGCAGCTCACGCTCCCGGACCTTCGCCGCGACTGGACCTCTGCTGCTCCCGGCCAGCTGTGCGCTCCGGCGAGCCGCGACGACGACGAGCTGGATCCCCTCGCCCTCGCGCGGGGGATCTCGACCCGCTCCGCCGCCAGGCTCGCGCGCTCCGGTGAGCCGCGACGCGGATCCCGACCCGCTCTGCCGCCAGGCTCGCGCGCTCCGGCGAGCGCGACGCCGCTAGGCTCGCGCTGGATCTCGACCTTGCGCGCTCCGGCGAGCTGCGACGCCGATGAGCTGGATCCCGACCCGCTCCGCCGCCAGGCTCGCCGGCGTATCCCGCCACTTCCGCCACGAGGTCTCCCGGCTCCTCGAACGCGTTGACTCGCTCACCTTCCACGAGCTCCACTTCCCGGACCCTCTGCGGATTACCCCGCCGCTCCTCATCCGCCGCCCTCGCCCTCGCCCCGCACCGGTGCTGCTACCCCAAATCCAGGCGCAGCACGGCACCCTGGAGAGCTTGCTGCGTCGAGGCGTCACATCGGTCGAGGGCACCGGGAGGTCACTCGAACGAGTACAAGCGCTTGCCAGAGCCTGGCTCGGTTGGGAAGCCCAATTTGGGCTTTCAAAGCTGGCCAGACTATCTCTGTACGGCTGGCCCAAGTTGGCCATGCCCCAAGCCTTCTTCAACCAACCAAACACTTATTTTTTGTCCCAAATGACCTCTGGCCACATGTGGAATGCAACCAAACACACCCATAGTGGACTAAGTCACCATTTATGCTCTAGCTAGATGCTTGACTAATTGCTCGTAAGTTAAATTTCTCTATTTTCTAAATTTATAGAAAAATGTTCGATAATCTGTAATATTAAAAAATTAATCATGAAGTATGTACTGATATTGCATTTATTTAGTATTCGATGCACAATTTTTAAATTTAAAGAAATTTGAATTAGGAAAAAAATTACAACACACTATATTCTAATGAAACAAAGGAATTAAGTAACTTATACCTAGTCTGGCTAAATAATTAGAGATAAAAATACATTCCTCTTATCTTGTACTCCCTCTATTACGAAATCACGTTGTTCTAATTTTATCCGAAATCAAATTTCAAATTTGTCTGTCACCTAGTACATTTTAGGAGAGAGAGAGAGAGAGAGAGTAAACTAACACCATGACAACAGAATGACCAGTGTTATAGTGCCCTTAATTTAGTAAGAAAGGCGTATCAAATCTGTCCAACTTGGTCTAAACAACATAACGCAAGGGAATTGCGTGTCAGTCCAGCGCATATAAAAGATCGCAACACATGTTCCAATTCCAACGACTTAGGCAGCTGCTATCTTGTAATTTTAATTGTCTGGTTCAGAAGAAGGTCCAATTAAAAAGTCTACAGAAAAAGTGAGGAAAAAGAGATGCAACAACTTTCTTCTTAGGTCCTATTTGGCGTAGCTTCTCTAGCAGAGTTGTTTGGAGCTCACTAAAACCTATAGAGATGGATGTAGGATGGAGCTAAAAATAGTAGTTTCTCCTAGCCCTTTTTTCTAGATCTACTATAAAAAGTCATTTTTACCAATTTTTTAAAAAACAATTTCAGCTCCATCAATCAAATTGTCCGTGAAGCCGGAAAAAAACCCTACTCCACCAATAAAGCGTAGAGCTGTACGAAACGGCGGGCCTTAATATAAGGTTTATAATTCTATACTCTAACTTTGCCATTTAGAGTACCTCGTCTGGCACTGATGTATATTGTCGGTTGTCACCTTGGCCCTGTTTAGATTAGAGACGAAAAATTTTTGGGTGTCACATCGGATATGTCGGAAGGATGTCGGGAGGAGTTTTTAGAAACTAATAAAAAAACAAATTACATAGGTCGTCTGAAAATTGCAAGACAAATCTATTAAGCATAATTAATCTGTCATTAGCACATGTTGGTTACTGTAGCACTTAAGGCTAATCATAGACTTACTAGGCTTAAAAGATTCGTCTCGCGATTTTCAACCAAACTGTGTAATTAGTTTATTTTTTTTATCTATATTTAATGTTCCATGCATGTGTCTAAAGATTCGATGGGATGAATAGAAATTTTTTGGGTGGGAAACTAAACAGGGCTTACATTCCTGACTGTAGCATGTTGTTAACTGACTCTGCAATTCATCTGTGCAGCAAGCTACATGAAAAGAAAATATTATTGTGGCTAGGATGGCCTTGCTGGCTTGCTGCAGTCCCTGCAGATATACAAATCTGACGCCAGCAAGAAGAAAATTCAAGAAAGTGGTCCTGGATGCTTTGCTGCTGGAGCACTCCGACGGCATGCATTAGTTTTTGTTCTTGTGCTTGGCATATATATATATATATACGCAGGAGAAAAGGAAGGAATTCATAGTGCCGCAACATGCTCATTTGGACGGCAGTTTGCTCATAGTCAGAGAATTATTAGTGATATACTCCACTTTGCAGTCAGCACACGTGTGGATAAACAAATGGTACGGTAGTACTAAGGCCTTGTTTAGTTCCCAAAAAATTTTGCAAAATTTTTCAGATTCTCCGTCACATCGAATCTTTAGATGCATGCATGGAGTATTAAATATAGACGAAAATAAAAACTAATTGCATAATTTGGTCGGAATTGACGAAACGAATCTTTTGAGTCTAGTTAGTCCATGATTGAATAATATTTGTCAAATACAAACGAAAGTGCTACAGTGCCTGTTTTGCAAAATTTTTTGGAACTAAACAAGGCCTAAACACACAACGCTAAAGGTGATAAAGCAGTTTTTTAGTTCATTTTTTAAGAAAGAAAAGGACAAAGCATATTTTGCAGGTCACGTCTGTTAACAGCACCCATGCATTCTATTCTTACTGACCCAGCTTGCTTCAACTTCTTAACCATTCAAACTTTTACAAGATTGCTACATTGCCTCAGAGAGTTGTGGACAAGTAGCCAACATGCCAAAACCACATATCCTCCAACTTCATCATTGAAGGATATACTCCATCCATCCTATAATATAGTGTATTCTATAATTTTTAGGACAGATTAAGAGAGAATACAAAAGACGTATGTGCTCTCACTTTGTTTCCAAATAAGATGCTATCATCAATAAGATTAGTGGTGATTGGTTGACAAATGGAAAATTTTAAATGCAAAACTGGTTTCTGGCTTTTGGAATGCCTTATATTAGAGGATAAATTTTGAATGATAGAATGTGCTATATTATTACAGGGATGGAGGGATCATGAGCCACCATCTGTCTTTTCCCTCAAATTGTAAGAAGGTTCAGCAACTAACCAATGTAATCCTGTAGAAACTACACATGCCATAGCCATGTGTATGGCTTGCATTGGACACCTTTCCTAACAACTGGTAGCTTTCTTGCCATTGCTGGCAATATGACGGTGATTTCACTTCGCACGTTGCAATTGCAGATGAAGCTGTCTGAGTCGGCACCGACTAGGATCTGGCATGCTAATATATATTTTTTTCATGGACACGGTGCATCAGTTGAGTTTCCCAACTCCCATCAGCGACTAATTGCGTCGGAAGCAAGTACGCAATCAATAATTGATGAGGTATATCAGGTTTGTCTAGATAATTAATTGGCCGTCAGTGACGTGGATGACAGTGAGCTGGCTGTTAAACTATGAAACCGGCCACTGTATTTCAATTTTCAAGCCGTATTGTCTGGAATATGAGATGGAGAAGTGCTGGGAAGATTCCAAGAAAAAAGATATGTATCTCTTCCAAAACTAATTCAGAGAAAAAAAGGACACCTGGAGAAAAACTGCGCACGAGAAAGGGAGACTTTCTAGAGGATAGCATATTGCCTAGGTCATCTTGGGAACTCAAGAGTCAATTTTTGCAGCACGTTTAAGGTCTTTTCTTTTTATTTGCTTATTATCCAGTAGAGTAACAACCGTGTTCTTCTTATTGTAATGAAACAAAGGAATTATGTAATTAATACCTAGTCTGACTAAATAAGTAGTGATAAAATGTAAATTTAATCTTCTTATCTTGTGCTCCCTCTATTCCAAAATGCAGGTTGTTTTAGTTTTATCTTAAATCAAATTTCAAACTTTTGTCTGTCACCTACATTCTAAGAATGGAAAGAGGAATTAACAGCCTAACAATAGACCCACCAGTGTTATAGTGGCCTTAATCCAGGAAGAAATTAAAGGCATATGCATATCAAATCTGTCCAACTTGGTCTAGACAACATGACGCAAGGAAATCGGTGTCCAAGTTAACACGTATTCCAAGAACATAAAAAAAACACATGTTTCAATTCCACTGACTTGTACAGTGGGCAGAAGGACATTCATAATTTTGATTGTTTGTTTAGTATTGCCGGAAGTTAAACGAGGCAGCTGCTATCTTGTAAGTTGTAATTGTATGGTTCAGAGGAAGATCTAAAGAAGTCTATTGGCCCACAGGAAAAGAGATCGAGAGAAAAAAGTTGCTGGCTTGATGCAAATTATATAGTACTCCCTCCATTCCAAATTATAAGACATTTTGGCTTTTCTAGATATGTTACTTTTACTATGTATCTAGACATATAGTGTACATAGTGTATACCAAAAGCCATTGTATTCAGAAAACCCAAAACATCTTCTAATTTGGAATGAGAGAGTGCTTTGCAGTCAGCATACGTGTGGATAAGAAAATGGTAGTTCTACATGCTAATGGCAACAAGGCACATTTTGCTGCTCACGTCTGAAAACAACGTCCATTCAATTCGGTTAGGATAACAGGAGGCATGTGGGAGTGAGAGACACTGCAGGAACACGCGATGGATAGGATTAGGAAGATCCAGCTTGCTTCAACTTTGTAACCACACAAACATTTACAAGATGGCTACATTGCCTTAGAGTTGTGGACAAGTAGCCAACATGCCATGCCGAAACCACATATCCTCCAACTTCATCAGTGAAGGATGCATGAGCTACCATCTCGTCTTTTTCCTCAAATGACTGGACACAAATGGTAAGAAGGTTCAGCAACTAACCATCGTAATCCTATAGAAATTACACATGCCATGGCCATGTGTGTCGCTTTCATTGGACACCTTTTGTAACAACTGGTTGTTTTCTTGCGGATTTTGGTCTATGATGGTGATTTTATTGCGCACGTTGCAGATGAAGCTGTCAACTTGCTCTGAAAAAAAAATAAAAGAAAAGAAGATGACCCTGTCCACTTGGCACCGACTAGGATGACCTGGTATGCTAATATTTTTTTTTTCATGGACATGATGCATCAGTTGAGTTTCCCAAATCCCATCAGTGACTAATTGTGTCGGAAGCAAGTACGCAGTCAATAATTGGGGCGTCATATTTATTCAGATGTTTGGTTGTCAATGACGCAGATGACAATGAGTTAGCTGTTAAACTATGAACAAAAGGACAGGGTGCGACTGTACTTCAAGCCGTATTGTCTGATTTTTTTTTTAGGTAAGGGCCTTGTTTAGTTCCAAAATTTTTTACAAAATAGGAATAGTAGCACTTTCGTTTGTATTTTGTATTTGATAAATATTGTTTGATCATGGACTAACTAGACTCAGAAGATTTGTCTCGCAAATTACATGTAAACTGTATAATTAGTTATTTATTTTATCTATATTTAGTGTTTTATGCATGTACCGCAAGATTTGATGTGATTGAGAATCTGAGAAATTCTACAAAATATTTTGGGAACTAAACAAGGCCAATGTATTGTCTGAAACATGAGTTGGAGAAGTGCTGGGAAGATTCAAAGAAAAATGATAAGCATCTCTTCCAAAAACAATTCAAAGAAAAAAGGACACCGGGAGAAAAACTGGGCAAGAAAAAGGGGAGACTTTCTAGAGGATAGCATGATGCCTATCTCATCTTGGGAAGTTGGTGTCAATTTTTGCAGCACGTTTAAGGCTTATGCTTCTGCTTATCCAGAAGAGCAACACTGAATTCTTATTCTAGCGTACGAGTACCGCAACTATTCTTCAATCCGACGATGGCAAAGAGAAGATGTATGAGTCCACTTTCACATCGGCTAAAAGTTCATCAGCAATTCAGCATCTCAGCATTCCTTAGGGCGAAGAAAAGATATTTCCTTTGGATTGATTCATGGCTACAAAGCATTGTTGTGATCCTGCTTATCTTTTTTTCCTCCTTCTTGCTGGACCTGTTTTGTTTGTTTTAATAAAGTCAGTAGGGAAGCTTCCTCGACCTCCTGTTTGGCTCAAGATTCAGCATCTCACTCAGCAGCATCACATTCACCAGTGTGTGCAAACACAAACTGCAGAGTGGATCCTACGTTGAAGATTTAGGCATTGAAATTAGCAGAGGGACCATCCTGTTACTGTTTATGTACAGTTTCCTTCGTTACACAACTCATCCTGTTGGGCCAGTTCTAGCTCTTCCATTGATTTCTCACCAGGAATTCAGGACGGCCTGAAACTCTGAATCTGATGGAAACTACTTGGCAAGTTGGAAAGTGACTAAAAATCCCTGCATGAAGCTGATGCTGGCTTCTTTCGAAATATGGAGAGAAAAAAAGGCAGAGGTTCAAAAAGAAAAAAAAAACGAACTGGATCGCAGAACGGTATATGCAGTGCAAGGTTCACATGCAAGATTGTGAAGATGACTGAAAACAACTGGTAGCTAACACGCCAGTGCGCTCATCAAACTGTGGTTATAACAGTGTAGATTTCACAGTCTGCTCTCTGTTGCAGCATCAGAAACGTAACCAAGCGCACATGCATCAAATAGACCATGGTCATGGATGGAACTTCTGAATGAAGCTTTTGATTCAACTTGCTATTTCATTCCCTCTTGCAATTAGTCTATGCACAGTACACTGTTCCCTAAACAACTCTATCTAGTCTCTCTCTCTCTCTCTCTCTCTCTCTCTCTCTTTTTTAACGAACAACTCTCCTGATCCTCACTGGAAGGCCGCCGCTGATGGACGCGGTGAGCCCCGACACGAACTTGGGCGCGCAGGCGGCGTTGCCACCGTCCCCGACGACCTCGACGTCGAACGCTCTCACCACGGCCACCGCGACCGCCTTCATCTCGGTGACGGCGAGCTCCTTGCCGAGGCAGACGCGGAGGCCCGCCTGGAACACGGGGTACCTGTACAGGCTCTCGGGCACGAACGTCCCGCCGGGTCCGGTGAGCCACCGGTCGGGGCGGAACGCGCCGTGGTCGGCGCCCCAGATGCGCGGCATCCGGCCCATGGCGTAGGGGTGGTACGTCACGCGCGTGCCGCCGGCGACGTAGGTGCCGTCGGGGAGCACGTCGGAGCCCGCGCTGAACTTGGAGTCGAACTGCACCGGCGGGAACAGCCGCATGTTCTCGTACAGCACCGCGTGCGTGTAGTGCAGGCGCTTGAGGTGCTCGTACGTGAGCGCCGCGGTGGACTCGTCGCCGCCGGCGGCCTCCGCGCGCATGGCGGACGCCACGGCCGGGTTCTTGGACAGGAGCATGAAGAGCGTGGTGAGCGCGGAGGACACGGTGTCGCGCCCGGCCAGGAGGAAGCTGACCACGATGTCGCGGAGGTACTTGTCGTCGACGTCGTGGCGCGCGTCGCCGGACGAGGCCATGAACCGGGACAGGAGGTCGTGGCTGCCGGCGACGCCTAACTTCCGGCGTTCCCGGATCATGGCGGCCGAGAGCTCGTCGACGAGCTTGATGGCCTCCCTGAGCTCCCTCTCGGACCCGACGTTGAGCAGGCGCTTGGCTTTCCACAGCAGCGGCGACGCGGCGGCGCCGCGCATGGCGCAGAGGCGCGTGGCGGTGTCGAAGGCGTCGGCGAGCTTGGACACGGGCATCTCCAGGTCGAGGCACCCCGGGTCGAGGCCGAAGGAGATCTTGCAGATGGTGTCGAACGCGAAGCGACGGAACACGTCCTGCAGGTCGACGACCGCGCCAGCGTCGGCGGCGGAGGCGAGGACCGGGACGAGGCGGGACTCCACCTCCTGCGCGACGATCCCGAACGCGTAGGACCGGACGGCGACGCTGCCGAGCTCGAGGCTGGCCATCTTGCGCTGGTGGAGCCAGGCGTGGCCGTCGACGTTGAAGATGCCGCCGCCGAGGAGGTCCCCGAGCACCGCCGCGAAGGCTTTCCCCTTGGGGAAGTTGTCGAAGTTGGTCCGGAGCATGTACTCGACGTTGGCCGGGTTGGCGGTGACGGTGCAGCCGAGGACGTGGACGTGGACGGTGCCGGTGGGGGAGTCCCGGAGCAGGTGCGCGTACCAGTCGCCGAGGTTGGTGAAGTCCCGCGCCCACGAACCCGTCAGGTACGCCCGGCAAACGTGGCAGCTGCACCAGGGCCACCGCCGGAGGAGCGTCAGCACGACGCCCAGCGCCGCCACGCAGAGCGCGGCGGCGAACAGGGCTGCGCCCAAGCACTGCGCCGCCCATGGCAGCGACGAGTCGGCTGCTTCCATGGCGGGCGCTTCTGCTCGTGGAAGAAGAGGGAGAAGGTGGGGAAATGTGTGCGGGGGTGGTTTGTGATGTGCGGCAGAAGACTGAGGCGGCTTGCCTGTATATATAACGTGGGCAGACCGGGAATATACGCACATGGGGCACGTGCGTTTTTGGATTAAGCAACGTTGGGATTGACTTTTTTGCCTTTTTTTATTTTGCGCGCTGTCATAGCTCAGGTCTTCCTCGTTGTGCTAACAGTTGATGGCAGGTGGGCCCACATGGTCGGAGAGAAAGGCGAGAAGCATGCATGCCCATTGCCTGCCCCCCAAGAGTGAAAGGTTATTTTTTTTTAACCTAAAAGAAAAGAAAAATGCTTCATTGGACTACGGTGCAATCAGTCCCTCCTGTCACAAGGAATGGAATTTTAGCAGTGTGTCATGTTTTTAGTACTTTAAGTTTAACCAATTATATAGACCAATATTTATGATATAAATAAATATCATTAGATTAATTAGAAATTAATTATAGAGTCATAAATGTACACTAATATTAGGTCAATATATTTTAAAATTGATAGAGTCACCATAGAAGACTATGTCTTTGAATCTGATGTCTCGAGTGATGTGTGTAACTGGAATAATTTTGTTTCCTTATGTAAGGCGTGTTTTCACTTCATCACTTAAATAAAAGGGTAAATATTACAACTTTTGACTAAAAGTTACTATATACTTCTTCTCCTGAAATGTAAGAGATCCATAGTTCAAAGTTTATGCCAAAATAGTATAGGTATTTTGGATTTTGAACCCTCTCTCGCTTCTATCTTTTTGGTGAGATTCCTTTTAAACTCAGCATCATCAACCAAATCAACCAACCAGTAATTAAGGAAAATAATAACTGAACTACTCCCTTCATCCTAATTAGTGAGGGGGTATGTGGTCTTTTAGCAGGTTCCTTACTTTATTGAAAAATCACTTATTATATTTTAGGACAAAGGGAGTAATTATTTAGTGTACTGAAATGACTAATAGATTATTTTTTAACGAGAATTTTAAGATGTTGCTTGATTTTTATATATTATTATATAAATTGGTAATATACTCCCTCTATCCCTTATTAACTGTCATTCTTGCTTCCTGAGAAGTCAAATGTACTCAACTTTGACCAAATATATATAAAAATATTCTAATATTTATGGTATATAATTAGTACCATTAGATAGATTATTGAATTTATTTTTATAATAAATTTATTTAAGATATAAATATTGCTAATATTTTCTATAGATCTAGTCAAACTTAAAGAAGTTTGACCAACACGCAAATCATAGTGACAAATAAATAAGGGCAGAGGGAGTATATTGTAATAAATCAAAAGGTCAACCCCAACTTTGAAGAGTCCCTTCTATTAAAAGGTTTGAGAGGAAGTCATTGAGCATGACCACCAGGAGTGATTTTCTTTTTAAAAAGGAATAATGCTTCACGTTCTACTCTGAACACGATACTGAGCAAATCTGTGTATTTCTTCAGATGTTGCCTCCAAGGCCATACCTATAAAGTTTTAAAAACGAAGATCAAAGATAGGGTTGGTTGGAGCCTCCAAGACCATGTCTTTAAAGTTTATTTTTTTCCACAATGCGTACATGCATAATCGTCGCTAGCACGTTATCTCTGTGATCGTCTTTGAAACATTGAACCCATATATTTTAAAATTGACAAAGTATCATATATGCGTCAAGGCCATGTCTTTAGAAACTTATATCTAGAAAAAGGAAGTGAGGGTAACACTGAAACATTTTTCTCTTTTATTGTAAGCCGTTTTTCATTTTGAAAGGTCAAAGTTTACAACTTTTAACTGAAAGCTAGTCATATATTGATTTGGTGTAAAAAAAGTTGCATTAATACATTCATCTTCAATATAGCAATTGGCACTAAAGGTTAAAAAAATCACTTTTGAAGACTTTCCTCTACTATAATACTCCTTACATTGTGAGGGTTAAAATATATTGGGTTTGGACCATCTTAAGGATTGAAAATATTAATTTGAACTGCGTGTGAGTCATGAATCCGGCAGTGGGACAAAGTCAAGTATTCTAACCACTGATCTTACATGTTTATATTTTCTTCTTGACTCTAAAAAATAGTGAAATGACATCATTTAGAGTCTGAACATTTTGAATTTGAATTTTAGAATACTTCCTCCATTCCAAATTATAAGAAGTTCTAGCTTTTTCTAGATACAAAGCTTTGGTTATGCACTTAATATATATATATATATATATTAGATGCATAATGAAAACAATATATTTAGAAAATCCGAAACGTCTTATAGTTTGAGATCGAGGGAGTACAAACTTTTGAGTTGGACTTACAAAATGCCCATGCGACATTGGAGTTGGCACTAACCAGGAGTACCTGTGACTTTGAGATCCCCGATGTTGTTGAACCTGGCCGCTGGTAAATCAGCCATGCATTTAATTTTACACTGAAATGGTCAAGCAAGAACACCTCTGAACAATTGAGATTGATGCTGACCTGAGAGGTCAAAATTAGGAATAGGTGTGGCCTTCTATGTTTTTTTAAATAAAATAAACGTATAAAATGGTTAAAAAATTAATAAGCTAGCTAGTTAGGTTTCTTGTTGTGGAACATGTTCACTTATATCCGCCCTACGTGGAGCCCGACTAGTGAGGACGCAAGGTTGAAGATGCCACTGCCTCGGGTCCTCGCCACGTTGGCGTGCCGACTGTTCTGTTTCTTGCCGCCTCTGGCCAGTGGCCCCTCCCTCTCTCCTCGCCTCTCGCCTGGCACCTTCTACGCATAGTGCGGACCTCCATGGCTTGCCACTTCGCCCACTCCGGGAGGAGCCCTACCACACAGTAGGAAAGGTTCTCCACTAAAAATCCTCCTATTACAATTTACTCTTCTCCCGGTTAGATTTTCTTTATTACATTAATTGTTTATCAAAATAAAAATACAAAGTACCCAAAAATACTAGTCGTACTTTCCAACCACCGAAACAAGACTGTAGTACTTTTTCATAGAATTAATTAAAATTAAAAATATTTGACTTCTAGAATGCCATCATTATTATTTTTTGAACCGAGAGAGCAGTAACCAAGTCGGCATGCATGCTGGCGAAGAACTAATATTTTTTCTGGACGGAGAAAACATTGGTCTGTGACAGTTGGATTCCATCCATATGGTTGTATTAGTGGATTTTTTTAATGATCTATAGCCTGTGCGAGCGAGCGCAGATCAGTTCCTCTCTGCATTGGATTGGACCAAGTGGCGCATCAGTACCAAGCCATGCAATAGCCAACTCACGCACGTACATGTACGCATATCTGATTCCTGATCTGCATGCATGCTTCCTCACCCATTCTTTTTTTCTAAAACAATGTCTAGTATATACCTTTTTCTATATAAAAAAAAAAATTGAAGTACCATGCACATGCATGTGACATTATTTAATTTGCATGATACAGTACATCAACTACGAGTAGGCCTTATCCTCTCCTCCGATCCTCCAGCACCTCATCATATCCGGTACGTGGTGGACAGTGTGGAGTAGTGACTAGCTAGTGAGTGGACAGTGTATATATGCTAGCTAGGTGTGCAATCGCGTCGCTGCGAGCTGCTCCGATATGATCTCGCCGTGCGTGCACTCGTCTCGATGATCTCGAACAAGCGAAAAGCTAGTCCTCCGATCCGGCCAGCCGATCGATCTCTCACTCTCGCTGCTTTAGCTCAAGCTAGCTAGTGGCGGATAGTTCTTGGTCGATCTGTCCGGCCGCCAACAATTGCAAGCAGTTCCCCAATCCGATTCCAAGGTGCGCATGCCTCCACATCGCGTGAAAGTACAACCGCCACAGCACGGCCGGGCTGATGTGCGATCTCGATTCGTTCTATGACATCGACAGGCGCCTGCAGCAGCAGATCCATGCACCAGTTCCAGTATCCATCCATCATGGCGGCCGGTGGTCTCGCGCCGCCCACGTCGCCGCCGGCAGCTGGGGCGCGCGGCAGCTCTGCAGTTGGATCGATCGCGTCTCCATCTGACATGTGGCCGAGCGTTGCCGGCAGCAGGACATGCAGTGCCGGATCGATCACATAGTCACATCATCGACTGCCGGGGACCGGCCGGGGTGGTAGCTAGTGGTTGCCTGGTTGTTGTTCTTGGCGCTGTTCCATCGCCACGACATGCGCTAGCTTGCAGTAATCCCCAGCATGTAGTATGTTTCCTAGCTCCTAGCTTGGCCCACACTCCAACAGATGCTCATCATCATCCTCAACTAATTCCATTAATTTACAGGAGACACGTAAAGAAATTGAAACAAAAGTGACGCTAATTAAAACGGACTCACAGTAATAACGGAATTGGTTAAAAAGATTTTCTACATACAATTGCTCAATAGACCAACCCTTTTTTTTAGTAAGCTACTCATCTAGCAGATTTTCAATCCCTTCTCCGGCCCATATATATAGGCTTTGTTTACTTTCAAAAAATTTTGTAAAACAGGAATAACAGTACTTTCGTTTGTATTAGACAAATATTGTTCAATAATGAGGCTCAAAAGATCCGTCTCGCAAATTACAGATAAACTGTGTAATTAGTTATTTCTTTTATATATATTTAGTGCTCTATGCATATGTCGCAAGATTCGATGATGTGATGGGGAATGTGAAAAATTTTGTAAAATATTTTAGGAACTAAACAAGGCCATAACTAGCTATAGAAGATCTCTGAAAAGTAGTTTGGATATATAAGAGCGTTTTTTTTTGCGACGATATATAAGAGCGTTGTGGTGGAACATATTACTCAAAACTCATCCATTATATCCATTCTTACACGCGATGTCTACATATGTCATGGTCAATCTATATTTTTCTTCTTCTTTCCTATACACCCACACTTCGCCACGGCTTCAAACAGATGTGCAGCAACACAAGGCGTGTGTGGCCGTAGGTGCACACAATGCAATGACCTATGACGTGGGCAATTGTGGCATGGGACCCATGTATAGGAGAGGTCATGATGTCTCCTTTCTTGGGGAAGGATGTACATTTTGAGATATCTCAAAAAAAAAAATAGGGAAAAGAGATCCTATAGGATATCTCTTGGAACAATCCAATCTCATATATTATGATATTTAGGGAAAAGGAAGGAGATGAGAGATCTAGTGGAGATGCTCATGCGAAAATAATAAGGCATCTTCATCGTAGTCTTAGTTTGGTTTTGGTAATTGAGTGAACAACCTTAGGTGGACTAATGTGTTTTATGTGAGATGAATATGTATTTAGTCCACAAGTACACGAAGTTGAGCAAGATAAAGTCAGGTTTGTGCATGATGCAAGTGCTTAACTAGTGAAGGTTGAAGGAGTTCATTGAGTATGAGACATGGCACACTATCATGTGGCAAGGTGGAAAAGATCAAGAGGCAAGGCTTGGCTACGTAGGACCAGGTTGCAAGTGTGAAGGGAAAGCTAGAGGCTCAAGTGCGATGGACCCATCGAGGTCGTGAAGCGCGAGTGCATGATGCAAGTGCTTAACTAGTGAAGGTTGAAGGAGTTCATTGAGTATGAGACATGACACAGTGTCATGTGGCAAGGTGGAAAAGATCAAGAGGCAAGGCTTGGCTACGTAGGACCAGGTTGCAAGTGTGAAGGGAAAGCTAGAGGCTCAAGTGCGATGGACCCATCGAGGTCGTGAAGCGCGAGTGCATGATGCAAGTGCTTAACTAGTGAAGGTTGAAGGAGTTCATTGAGTATGAGACATGACACAGTGTCATGTGGCAAGGTGGAAAAGATCAAGAGGCAAGGCTTGGCTACGTAGGACCAGGTTGCAAGTGTGAAGGGAAAGCTAGAGGCTCAAGTGCGATGGACCCATGGAGGCAGTGAAGTGCGAGTATAGGGCTTGGCACCCAATGGACCGAGGTAACAGTGAAGAGAAAATGAGGCTGCGATCGATAAACCCATAAAGTCATGTGAAGTTATGAAGTAGATCATATCATTCATGGAAGATCAAGCCAAGTGTTTATTTGTGTTGGTAGTCAAGTGGTTTGATGGAGCATGATGAAGGAGCTACATGCTACGGGCAAAGGTCAAGGTAGTGTGGTTGACTACACTAGATGGATGACCATTGTTTTTCATCATTTGATGAAGATGGGGGTAGGATGCTTGTGTGGCAAAAATGACATCGAGAAGGAAATAGAATACACAAGGCAAAGGCCAGTATATTTGTAGGGTATTTCATTTCACCGACCTAAACTTGAATAGAGAAGTGCTTGATGGGGCTCATAATATATGGTTGTATTATTAAGATGGGCCTTTTGTGAGCTAACCATAATATCAAGAGGGGCCTTTTAATGGTTTTATATACCGCTGATATAGGTCCCATATCTTTTATCTATTTGATAGAGGAATAGGAACTTTTAAAAAATTTACTTCATCCATCACAAAAGAAACCTATTTAATAAACACGTGCGTGTTGCAGTCCACTAGTTTGACTAAATTTATATAAAAAGGTTATGAATACTTATGAATCAAATAATGATGAATCTAATGACATTAGTTGGTGTTATAAACATCAATATCTTTGTATAAATTTATTTAGTCAGACTCAAAACAATTTGATTTGGTATTATAGTAAGCTATTTCTTTTTTCAGGGAGGAAGAGAGATTAGGTAGACACCTGCCTTTCTGATCTTTTAAACGGATGGAATAGACAGAGGAGGATGGGCACTGGAAACCGTTTTGGCCTACTCCTACTCCTACTCCTAGTCGGCGTGGCGGCTGGTGCACTGCACCCGTTTTGTGTGCGGGTGCCCGCCGGTGGCCTTGTGAGCGCGACCATGCGAAAATGACTCGTGTGGTGAGCTGGTGCACAGCGCAGAAGCGCATGGCGCCATGCCGCCCGCGGTCCTCCATATATATCTTGGTGGTCTGGTCCACGCAAAAAGGCTCTGTCGACTTGGGCAATTTATGTATAATATAAATAATTGTTATTACGCACATGGTCAAGTTACAAGTACTTGTGACAAAAAAAAGTTGAAAACGACGTGCACGGCCGGCAACAACATATAGCCATCACCATCACATCAGCATCTATATCATCAGCGCCTTCGTTAGGCCCTGTCAAATGTTGGACAGATGTATAGAATACTAAATATGTATAATATTTACAAAACCAAAAACACAACTAAAAAATAATTTACGAGACTATTTTTTTTGAGACTAATTAGTTTATGATTGGACACAAATTATCAAATAAAATGAAAATACTACAATACCTATTAAATTTTAACATCCCAACTAAACACCCTCTTATTTGGATTCCCAACCCGCCACATTCATTTTCTTTGGTCACTGTTAGTAGAGAGTTTCGTAATATTGTTTCAAACAATGCCGCATCAAATAGAATGTAATGGGACTTGCACTTTTTTTATTAATTTTGGTCAAACTTTAAATCGTTTGACTTCTCAAAAAGTTATAACAATTATATATATCCTTTTGTGGACAGAGGGGAGTATATCTCTCCGGACTCTACAAATTAATTTGATATAAACTTTGCCTTCATCCAATATTAGTACGTTGTATGTTAGCTTTTAAACTAACTGGACGTCTCAATTGCAGTCTATAATGCATAACAACTCAAAATTGCACATTTCGTTAGATTAATGTACCAGGAAAAACAAAGTCTATTATATTGGTGGTAAAAATGAATGACTAGAAAATGGCTATTTCTATTGGTATCTACAACATTTTTATTGGCAGTGTGTGATAACTGATAACGCCTAAGAAAATGACGAATTACCTTGGCAGATTATAATGACACTCAAGAAATATGGATCAAGAGTTAGGTGACAAAGCCGTGTGGCGACTTACAAGATCACTCTCTAGCCCAATCTTCGGCTTCAACGGGCCTCGGCTTCGCTCTGTTAGAAGTCGATTTTTATAATGTGTAACTGAATTTGAAATATATTTAACAGAAGTCGGACCTCGTCGACATGTAGAAATATGTGGAAGAGAAATGGCCACGCGCCCACACACGCTAGTGTTGTTTTTAGCATGCACTGAACCGTGTCTCTGTCATAGAAAGCGCAGTTGTCGAACAGTGCAGTGAGAGCGTACCACGGTACCACACTGTCGCTCGAATCTCAGATGATGATTGACAAGGTCAAGAGGAGGCGGCGACGACCAAGGACCGAGATCGTCCGCACCGTACGTTACGCCGGCGGTGAATCGCCCGGAGATGCGTGGTCGGCGTCGGTCGGCGTCGATCGCCTCCCGGTGCAGCAGCAGACATCGGGCAGTGGCTGTAGCTGTACTGTGTAGTCAACGGTGCATGTGTTGGAAGAGGAGTTAATTGATGACGACTGGCCGGGAGGGACGGCTGCCTGCACGACGGTGACCCCGTCTGTGACGGTCGTCCCGGCCTGCTCCTACCGAGCTAATAGCAAATCCTCGCCGCACGTCGCCGCAGCTACCTATCATCGTCCCCAGCGCGCCCCATCTTCATTTCCGCACGTTTCAGGCTTTCCACGTATTTGCAGCCAGTACCTATCTCCTCGTCTAGAACGACGACCCTTTCACATCCACACCGCGGTGTTGTTGATTCCTGGATTGTCGTAGGTTTCAGTCTTTCAGAGTATTTTAAAAATATCATCTCTAGATATGTATGTATTAGCTAGGATCATTTGAACTGGTCTAATTTTATCTCTAAGAGAGACTAGCTTAATTTTTACCTACAAGAGATGTAATCCTATATATATAATCTGTTCAAGAGATAGACAAGGCCACTAGGGCCTTGTTTAGATGTGAAAATTTTTTGGATTTCACTATTATAGTATTTTCGTTTGTTTGTAGTAAATATTGTCCAATCATATACTAACTAGGGTCAAAAGATTCGTCTCGCGATTTACAGTCAAACTGTGTGATTAGTTTTTATTTTCGTTTATATTTAATGCTTCATGCACGTGCCGCAAGATTCGATGTGACAGAGAATCTTGAAATTTTTTTAGTTTTCGGAGTGAACTAAACAAAGCCTAATTCTATTTTTCCATATGCATGGTATCAAGAGTTCAAGTCCCAATTAATCTAAAACACAAAACATCACTTCCATGACGTGCGCCTGCCGAGGAGATCAATCTCCACCAGGGACAACGCCATATATATTATTTAGGTGGCAAATCCTATTGGATTATCACATCGTTCTTCTAGTATGGATCACAGCATCATATGGCTTTTTTTTAGGGTCGTTTAGGGTTAAAAAAAAGCATCATATGGCTTACCTCCTCGTGCTGCTGGCCCTCCTCCGTCCAAATCTTCACTGCAAGACTGTGCCTCGTCCACACGCCGCTGTGGTGTCGAGCAATGGCGTGCGTCATCGAAAGATGCCTCCAGCAAGGCTGCTCTATCGCTCTCCGTTGTTGTTGTTAGTTTTTATCTACTGTTGCCTGCATCCTTTTTTGTTTTACTCGGTCACTTAATTATCAGGGTTGAGTGTCGTCCGCCACTTGTTGACCTCGTGCATATGTACTCCGACACTATCCTAGGTCTTGTTTAGTTATACTTGAAATTTAATTTTTTTAAGATTTTTCACCGCATCGAATTTTGCGGCACATGCATGGAGCATTAAATATATATTAAAAAATAACTAATTGCACACTGTAATTTGTGAGACGAATCTTTTGAGCTTAGTTAGGCCGTGTTTAGTTCCTCAACGAAATAATTTCATGACACTGTACCACTTTCGTTTGTTTATGGTAATTATTGTCCAGTCGTGGACTAACTAGGCTCAAAAGATTCGTCTCGTCAATTTCGACCAAACTGTGTAATTAGTCTTTATTTTCGTCTATATTTAATACTCTATGCATACGTCTAAAGATTCGATGTGACGGAGAATCTTGAAAAATTTTGAGTTTTTTGGTGGAAGTAAACAAGGCCTTAGTCCATAATTGGACAATATTTATCAAATACAACGAAAGTGTTATATTATCTATTTTGCAACTAAAAAAAGACCTTGGTGCGATTTTTAATGCAAAATTATAATGTTACATTTTACTAGCAGTTTAAAAAGTTTCATCGCTTTCCATTCTTACTTTCAGGATCTACCAGTTTCCCTGGGCCCATGTGTCAATCATAAACCTTGCAATTTTTTTTTGAGACATATGTCATCTATACACTTGCTCATGGGAAAAACAGCCCTATAAACCTGGCCCGGCACCAAAAATTTGATACTGCCAAGCCCAACCAACGAACTGGGCGTGCTCAGGACTTACATTTTAGCCCGGCCAACAAAATCGGACGGACCCAAGCCCCCGCTTTTGCCACTTGGACACTATAAAAGCCTAAAAAAGCCTAGCGTGGTGAGGAGAAATACTTGTTCTGGTCAGACTCGGCCTTCGGTTCCATTTGCTAAAAAGTGTTGTTTGCTAATTTATTTTATTTAAGAGAAAAACACGGTTAAATAATAGATAAATTTGACTAATAAATTTAAACAAACAAGACGTTCACCTTTGATCCGGCTAGTGTTGAGCTTGGGCCATGAGATCGATTACTCCTAGGATTTTTAAAGCCCGGCCTGGCTCAAGATTTAGACAGGCCGAGTGGTCATGTCACAACGGTTTGTGACTAGTGCACCTCGTGGTAATGGTGGCAGATGTGGACAATTGTCATCGTAAAAAAAGGTCATTAGGGCCATCGTAAAGTACACCGAACTTTATTTATGTGATATCCTGTTTTAATGTTTTTTTATCAAATTCTTCATTTATATTTTTACGCCTTCTCGTTTGTTCCTTGTTTTCTTGTTTTTTTTCAATAAAATACACCCACCATCTTGGCCTACACCATCTCTTCGACTCTTCCATGGTAGCCTTTCCTTCCTCAACTCTTGGTGTGAACTAGACCTAGGTTATCACAACATTTAGGCACTTGTTAGTCTACTAGTTGCCACTTAATTACCGAAATCAAGTTAGAGCTTTCACTGCTGGCAGGGCACTCTTGAGATGTGAATTCCTTAATTGGATAGAAGATCCTTCGTTCTGTCCACCAGCGAAATGTTGAGATGTGAATTAAGTGTGTATATCCATCCAGTTGCTTAATGTCTTAAGGACTTCTTCTGATTATCTTTTTATGATTAAAACATATATACTAATTTAGGTTATTGGAAATTAAATTATTAGTTCTTGCATGGCCGAAAGGACGGAGATGAAAAATGAAGAAGTAACAAGATTTTGTTGAATGAGCGCGCCTTGAGAGGAGATTGCAAAATAAGGCTTGTTTATTCAACAGTTAGCATATTAGGTGGTTTCAGCTTAGATGATTGTAGTCGCAAGTATGTATGGTCGTTAGGGCACTTACAATGCAAGACTCTATCACAGAGTAAAAGACACTTAATTACATATTATTTATGGTATTTTGCTGATGTGGCAACATATTTATTGAAGAAAGAGGTAGAAAAAATAAGACTCCAAGTCTTATTTAGACTCCAAGTCCACATTGTTCGAGGTAATAAATAACTTTAGACTCTATGATAGAGTCTGCATTGTGAGTGCCCTAGACTTATAGTACACTTATTTATTAGCCTTTGCAAGAAATGTTATGATGTGGGGAGGCGGTAAAAGAGTTTAACACTGTATGAAAAAAAAAGAGTTCAACACTGGAATCAGTTGGTGCAAGAAGATGTGCAGATTTCTGTACAAGCATAGGTTACAGATTAAGAATCACCAGCGGTGCTGCAGTATGGATTAGTTTTTATCTTTCAGGACTACGATATTATAAATAAACAGTCCTTTGGGGTGTTTTAGGCAGACTTATACCTGACATATACTTATACCCATCTCTATCTAAACGAGAGATTTGCTATTATAGGATCCCAAACGTGTGGGTTTCGCTATAATAGGATTCTAAATATCTGCTTCGCTATAACGACTCTCAAAACATTAACACTTTGCTATTATAACATTATGGCCTTCAAATAGACAAATTGAACTCAAATTTCTTCAAATTCAAATATTTTCATTTAATTAAGAGCATACACATACCCTACTTCAACAAGCTTAGCTTTCAAACAAAATATTTGCAGAAAAGGAATCCGACTGGATACTAGATGATAATGGAGACAGACTTCGGCACCTCCCAGGTGATAATGGAGACAGACTCCTCCCAGTTAAAGGAGGCAATCACTTCCACAGCTTGTGATTTTTCAGTTGGTGGCGGTTTGTTTTTAGAGATTCGTAGCTTCCTTCAGGAGAGTTTTAATTGCTTAAATGTCTATAAGATCCCGAGGTCTTGTAATTCCTTTGCACACGATCTAGCTAGTTTGGGAATGAGTTGGGACCTGGGTCAGTTTTGTGGACTGAGATCTTGAAGGACAGCCAGCTGAAGTTCACTCGGTTCACAACTCAAGTATAATGCTCCATGATCAAAGGTAAGACTACGTCACTCAAATACTTGTACTAATCACTGCCCAAATATTCTATTTTACATGTGCAATTAAGGAATTATGAATGAAAATATATGAGACCACCTATAAGGCGACACCAATGTATTTGCTCTTATTGCATTATAAGATTATGTCTTATGTCTTAACATTGTTCCCAAGCATAGAACGCCTTGTACGTTGGTGAACGCCAAAGCTAAAGCCGATTGAAAATAAATAAATACATGAAACTCAGTGTGTTCCAAAGAGGGGCCAGATAGATCTTAATTTCCTCAGATGCTGCATTGAAATCAAAATAGGCAACTGAAGCAATCGCAAACAGTTATTTGATCACCTAGGCCCTGATAATTGTGACTCAGATGGTACATAGGAGGAAGTTGATCCTGTCACGTCAGTATTAAATGAAGCAAAATTGGGGACAAAAATGCAGTCAGGTGTGGCCTCCATGCTCACCGCTCCTTCCAGCACCTTGGCAACTGTTGACATCAAGGGCCTTCTGCTGCTATCAACCTGCAAGCACCACATTGCAAGCTTCATCGTTTGCATGATATCCTCGACATTGGATTTCATGTCATCGCTGCTACTGTCCACCAAATCAAATAGCTGGCCAGACTGCGCCTTTTCCTGGAGCAGACTTATCAAGTGGATGCTCTGCTCTGGCTGGGATTCATCCAGGTTTTGCCGACCACAGATTATTTCGATCATCACGATCCCAAAGCTGTAGATGTCTGCTTTTTCAGTGATTGTTGATCCAAGCCACTCAGGTGCTAGATATCCACGCGTTCCTCGCATTCGAGTCATAACTTTGCTCTGGTCCCTGTTGATCATTTTGGAGAGCCCAAAATCTGAGAGCTTTGCATTGAATTTGTTATCTAGGAGAATGTTCTGTGGCTTGATATCTAAATGAGCAATCTTTTCTTCACATTCTTCATGGAGGTAAGACAAACCCCTAGCAATGGCCAATATGATATTACGTCTGGTTTTCCATGACAGAGTGAAAACTAAACTTGTGTGAAAGATCCATTTATCCAATGAGCCATTGGATAAGTACTCATAGACAAGGAGCCTATGTGATTTCTCTGCACAAAATCCTACCAACCTGACCAGATTAAGCTGATGGATTCTCCCAATTGTCTTGACCTCCGCTAAGAACTCTTCCATTCCTTGATGGACACCCTCTAAGCGTTTGACAGCAATGGTTTCCTTGCCTATTGTGCCTTTGAAAACCGACCCAAAACCACCAGCTCCAAGCTTGATAGAGAAGTTGCTGGTAGCGACCTTCAACTCATGAAAGGAGAAACGCTTTGGTATCCCTGGTATGCCATCAAACAGGGGTTCCTCGTCTTTCTTGCATTTTTTCCAAATGACAGCAGAAATGAAAATTGATGTAATGGAAAAACCTGCAATTGTGGAGCCAATAGTAATGTTCCTCCTTTTTACTGAGTGCTTGTCTTGTATCTTGAACAGTGCCAAAAGATCATTTGATGAACCATCTGCAAACAAAATTAGGTTCTGCTCTGATAGCAGCAAGCAGTTACCAGCATCATCGTCACTGTAACTCGAACGCTGAAAAAGAACTACTCTGCAGGAGCAATCCAATAAGCAAGAATGCAGGCAGAAATCTTCAGAGCTGACTCGAGTGGCTAATGACTGGAACGTGGTGTAACTGAAGTAAGAGACATTGTTGAGTGGTATTAGCTTGTGGTCAGGCATATCGTCGCAGGAGATGCTTGCTAAGGGTATGCACCCAGCATCTGGATGCCGTTCACTTTGGAGCCTAAATAGTTGGAACTAGGACAAGAACATTGTCCATAACTGCAAACACCATAATCACCACAGGCCACTGGGTAATCACAAAAGTTCATGACAGAGCTTAATACATCAAGCACCATACGCAGTTCTAAGTGAGGTATGCCCATCTCATAAACCCTCAAATGCCCATCGGACTCTAACCTCATCAACTGCACTGATTCTGCTAACGGTATTGAGAAGATCTTATATGGGAACCCAAAGCTGCCATTGACAAATGCATAACAAGTTGGTGTTGCATTGGTTGATGTTGTAGTAGCTTGGAATAACTGTGTGTAGGCTGCTGGTTTGAAAGAGTATTGCAGCCCATCCAACTCTGCAGAAAGATAAACCCTCGAACCTGGCCATTTTGTGCTTAAGGTTTTTGCACTGAGGTTATTTCCCCTGCAAAGTGATTGCCCCAAGACCAAAGTGTCAGTTGGGTGGTCGAAGGACTGCCACACAGTGGTGTTATTCTGATTGAAGAGCACAAGGTTTCCTAAATCATCCAGTTTCATGCCTGCAACTGACAAGCTGTTTGTATCTGTGGCCCATATTATTGCGCCATCAGCTTCATGTAGGAGCAAGTCTCCTTCTCTGGTGAAATTCAAGATGGCGTTGCGGCTTACTGGATTATCAGGGTTGGCAGACCAGATGACTTGAGCTTGGGCTCCCAAAAACTGTACAGACAGGATAAACGAATGTCCTCCATCTGTGGTGTAGAAGCCAAACATGGTCCTATATAATTCTGTACTATTTACAAGGACAGGTGTCATACTAGTAGTGTCTTCTCCATTAGTGTCTCGCATACCGCTAATTTCCCAAGATTGTGGGGGAGCTATAGTAGAGAGCTGGCCATCAACAGTTGGGTGAAAAGGGAAGCCAAGCAATAAAAAGAAGGTCACCAAGATGTTGAAGTATTGCATGGCCATGATTTCGTACTTTATGATCAAGAAAAAACCTTGCAGTTGGATGCACAACTTGATGATTCTGGGATGTAATGAAAGACTAATAACGAATTCCTGCTAGTTTGTATGAATTATTTGGAGTGTCAAAGGCCAGACTTTGCTATAATCTCTATCATGTTTAACAGCTGAAAGACACAGAAAAATCACAATGAGGAGTGCAAATTTTGCAGAAACAAGAAAAAACTATGTCTGTCAAAGGATATACAATATGAAAAGAAAATGATAGTCCTGTCCTACAAGAATCACCAAATGTAGCAACAGATTGATGCTTCTGTAGAGCAGTTGCCTGCCCATCGATCTGTGCCATCCATTGTTTATCCATCATGCTTGTTAGAAAGATGAGATCTTAGTTACCTTAGTTCCGAAGCTTGCAAGGCGAACTTCCATTGAGAAACACCTGCAATCAGCTCAGGTTTTGAAGCCGAGGTACTCTTCTTAGTTCTTTCTGATGAAATCAAGTTTGCAAGATCTCTATGAGCAGGAGCAGGCTATGGGGATTGGGGAGGTCTCAGCGATGGACCCTTTTTTCCCCCAATAGTCCGCAATCTACAGGACTCAGAGCATCACACTAGAGTTGGATAGTCTAGCAGCACAAAGTTGAATAGTCAAAGTCCAAATAACGCAGCAGGAGTTTGTTGAATGTCTTTTTTCTAAAAAAAATAATAAAAGCGGTTTTTTTTTGTTTTTTTGTGTTTTTTTACAACAAAACGGTTTGTTGAATGCTTCAACACGGCTGACAGCGCAGCATACTCACACGCCAGGCCGACAACAGGCAACAGGCCAACAGCTGAAGGGAAGAAGAACCAGAGTCCAGAGGAACCAGCAGAGTAGCCTGTGTGATTGATCCATCTATTCCTCGCAAACCAGCAAATCAGATTCAGATCGATGGCCCGTGCACATGGAAAGGGAACGGTGGATCATTTATCAGATCCATCAATGATCCATCTACTATTAATTATTTTTTATCTATATTTAATTCTTGTATTTGTCGTAAAATTCGATGTAACAAAGGCCTTGTTCAATTCCCAAAATTTTCCAAAAATTTTTAAGTTTCCCGTCACATCGAATTTTTGTACACATGCATAAAGTATTAAATATAGATAAAAACAAAATCTAATTACATAATTTATCTGTAATTTACGAGACAAATCTTTTGAGCTTAGTTAGTCTATAATTAGATAAAATTTGTCAAATATAAATAAAAATACTACATTAGTCAAAATTAAAAATTTTCATGAACTGAACAAGGCCAAAAAATCTTGAAAAGTTTTTAAATTTTAGAATGAACTAAACAAGGCCTCATTACGCAGGAGGAGAGAAGCCAGTGAATGCACATAAACACGGAATCGACGAAATTTCACGAACTGTAGGTTCCAATTTCTGTCTACCTATCTTGTCACGGTTTCATCCATTCAATCAATTTGCACGCATAAAACTTGCCTGGTTTCCACTCCTGCTCGGACATGGTGTCACCAACTTCGGCAACACCACGCATCAGGTACCGGTACCCGCCGCCATCCACGCCCAGCAGCAGCTAGCCGTCGCCGCCGGCCCGCATGAGGCAACCAGTGCCATGCTAACACCGAAGCGGGCGACGGCCCCCAGCCCCAGGCCGAGCGGCCTCCACTGCTCAACTCACCGGCGGTTGCTGGCTTGCTGCCACTCCAAGAAGCTGCACTGCGCGCCGTCCGCGAGCCGGTCGATGCCCTCCGTCCGACCACATCGCCGGGGCTTCCTTAGACAACAGCGGCCGCCGACAACTCTGTTTTCAGGGGAGAAGTAGAGGAGCCGGCGAGCCGCCGTGGAGAACGTCAGGCTTCGGCGACACTGTTTGGCCTTTTGGGCCTCCGTGTGATGGAATCTTGAGAAGCCCATGTTAATTTCAGCCCGTCTGCATACTAAACTGCTTAGCAAATACCAGGTGCTAAGTCCCAAAAAAAATGTTTCAAGTCTCCTCCGTTTAGCCAATTTAGCGCACTAAAGGTAGTCCTAACCTAGAAGCTATATACATGTAGACACTATATATATCTTTCCCTACTACATAATTACAAAAATTTCGGTCTGCGCGCAGAAATCTTCTGCCTCCCCCCTCCGTCCCCCTCGGTTATATTCAAATAAGGAGTATGTTTATTCTTTATTTTTTTATCTATCCTTAATAATAAAAAACAAATTTTCTGATGTTTTTTCATCCAGCCCATTCAATTGGATCCAACTGTCCGCTTCACTCTCTCACGTCTAGCCCATTCAGGTCGCTCCGTCGCCCCGATAAAAAAAACATCGTCTCCACGCATCGTTTCCGTCGCTCCTCCCATCTGCTGCAACGCTGCTAATCCACCCCCCGCCGCTTCCCTGGAGCCGCTCTCCTCCTGCGTGTCACTGCTACCATGCATGACTCTCGGCAGTCGGAGCTCATCGTTCGCAGCCCGAGCTCCCCACGCTGTCGAGGCACTGCCACATCTTTCTCTCGCGCCGGCACAACACGCAGTGTCGACGAAAGTGCGACCACGACCATCTCGGCCTCCCGACGGCCGGCTTCTGGCGCTCGTCGTCCCTCTCCTAGCCGTCTCCCTCGCCTTGGTGGCGTCGCCGCCACTTGCCGGACATCGCACACTGGATTCTCGCACCAGCGCAAATCCCATCCATGTGTAGGGCCACGTCCACCTCCCGACAGATGCCATCACCACGTTCTTTCGAGAAGACAATGACGCCGCCGACGTGGTGGCCACGGGCGCTGGTCTCCTACGGCGGTGGAGGTAGTGCCATAAGAGGATCCAGCCAACCAGCAGCTCGGATTGGAACACCAGCGCTGGTCTCCATGGTAAGTTCGACATGAACTCATGTTCGACCCAAACTTCTCTATTTTTTCCATAATAATGTGTTCGCTACAGGTTTCTCTCTTTTGCCTTCTTATTCTCCTTATATAATAGCCCACAAATCTTGTTAAAAATATTAATCTTTGTGCACAGCGAAGTCTCTGCATCCTGAACCCAATCTTGCCAAGTTTTAATCTTGATCTCGACAGATTGGAATTGACAACAGGGAATCGAAAGACGAATTCGAGGAGAAGCAACTTCCATGGGGAAAAAGTTTTTAGAGAAGAACAGGTAAATTTGTTCTGTGCCTTTCATCTTTTATTGTGGATCTTAGCTGGGTTTTCAAATTGTGATATGTCAGAACCAAGTTATATATTCTTGTTATTACTAAACTGTAAGGCTTGCAAGTTGAAAATTTTTGTATGGACTCTGTGGATATGACTCCGTGCATATGACTGAAAAATTTAGTATGCAACTCTGCACGAATACTAATTGACCCAATTAACTAGCAATTATGGATGAATTTTAGCATGTTTATCAAACAAGAAGAAGAATAAACATTCAGATGAGTGAATGACAGCTTGCGATTCTAAATTTATTTACCAGACAACTTGCATACCTAATGTATGCATTGCACTTCTAGCGCCCATATATGAAATTTGTTGTCATCTTGCTCGATTTTGTCCAGGTTTTTATTTGCTGAAATCCATGGTTTATGTTTCTTATGTATGCAAGAAACATATTATGTTTATCTCTTAATGCTTGATTGGAAGTTAGTTTTTTTGTGCTCCTTACATAATTGACTCCACCCATATTTGCATATTTGTGATTTCTACACAGTCAACCCATATTTGATGTCAATTATTTCAAGATTTCAATCCAAGGCCGGTGTGTTCGCCTCACCCAATCACATAGAAGCTGCTTTAAGGGATGTTCACATGAAGGCTCCTAATTCGCAGCAACTTATTGTGATTCTTCCAGATGTTACTGATGGTATGTGCATCCTTGAAAAATCTGTGCTTCGGTTGTTATATGGAAATTGAAATTTATTCTATGCTTTATCAGGTTTGAGGGCAAAAATACAGTGCTTGAGCGAGCCTTTGTGCCTAATAAAATACCTTTTGTCTTAAGCCAACAATCATTTTTGGTGCCGATGTTATCCATCCTACAGCAGGAGAAGATTCCTCAGCTTTCATTACAGCTGTTAGTTTCTTGTTCTCTGCTAACAAGAACAATTGTTTCATTCAAATGTTGTATGATTTTAGAAGTAAATTTCCTCCACATTTGAAGATTAACTCCCAATGCACGGAAATGTCATGACACACAGTTTTGGAATAGATGCGCAACCTTTTGCATGTGGTTGAATCCATGGAACGGCCACAAGCCCACAAGTCATGACATATAAAGCTCTGGCCTCGGCATAAAAACATAGGGAGGAGATGATACATAATCTCTTATGGACTGGTACACATCTAGAGAAGGGCACTCCAGTAAATGGTAGAACGATAAGGTAATTTGTATCATTTGTGTTCATAAGTAGGTGGCATTGTTGTACATATATTACTTAGGAGTAGAATATGTTGTAGTATAATTATAGATGGACTTGTACTCTGTGATGACCAAAACTCAGTGTTGTTTTAATTTGCTGGTTATGGATGAGACGTGGATAATTAGCTAGGTGGTTGTATTTTAATCTGATACAGGCATAATAGGATTATCACCAACATTAACTTATATTATGGGTGCCATTGATGTCATCTATCATTCTCATGGTTGTTTCTTGTGAACATTTTATAATTTTTCTTCTGTTGCAACGCACGGGCATTTTTGCTAGTAAAAGCTTTATTTACAATAGATAGTTTTATCAAGATAAAATTTTGCCAATCATATATATCTTTTTTCTCCATCATATACCTATCACATCTCTATATATCTTGGTTCCTGTGTTACTGTGTAGACATAGGAGCCATGTAGCTGATCGAATCGATTCTAATTGTCCTCAGAATCGTGTGGAACGGTGCTATACGGTTTACGAGCAAAACATTTCAGCTGAGAGACGTTTCATGTATTTTGTCTAGGCTCCTGAATCAACCAAGATGTGGTTTTGCACTGGTTCTATTTCGTTTCCCTTGCTTCTCATATGTGCTATTAGTTTTATTTTTTCTAGTTATAATTCTTTTTTAGCGCAACAAGTTAAAATGACTAGTAATTAAGTTCTTCTTTAACTATAAAAATGGATTCTTTTTAATATGTTTTTTATTTATACAATTATTTCAGATTTTTTATTATGAATTATAATTTAGCCTATAATATCTGAATAGTATCACGGGGTGATTTTGCTCTCGAAACATTTCTTAAGAGAATCTAGATTCAAAATATCTTATTAGGGAATAGGAAATTTATTATAAAAAAGGACCAAAAGTTGTTGCACAGGAAACAGGATTATAGGGAAAAGAAAAAGGAGTTTTTTTTTGAAACTGGAAAAAGGAGCTAAGGAACTAGAAAGGGTAAGAACAAAAGAAATAGAGAGGTAACCAAGGGTCTCCAACCTAGGTGACTTATCCATTCTTAAATTGCCTACAATCGACTCATTCCCCTGCTCCGTCGTGTCCATGGCGTTCTCCGGCGGGTAAGGGGTCATCAGATCCAGTGGATTCCGTCCTCAATCTCCCTGGTTTCCCTTCCCTCTCTCAATCTCTCTCTTCTCTCTCAGATGCGCTGGTTCTCGCCATCAATCTCCATCTGCTCCCTTGTTCTTCATCCCTGAGAGTCAATTGAAAATCGTTCTTGGCATCCCCGACTCCTCTCCGTCTTCTGTCCGTCGTTCTCATCGCCGGCCGCTGCCACCTCCGAGGCTCCAGTCTCCGTTAAGGTACCAGGGGTGTGCATCCTGTTGTCGTTTCCGGCGCTCCGGCTCTAGAGGTAAGTGCAAACCCTAACCCTAATCCCTTCTGTCTTCTGTCCATCATTCTCATTAATGCCTAATCCCTAACACTGTTTCTATTCTTGAATGCAGCTGTCGAGGAACCGGAGACGGCTCGGGCTAGTATGGCCCCTGGCTCATGCGTCCATGATGAAGGGGAGTTTGATCACTCGCAGAACGACGAGCTGCGGATGTAATGAACCTATGAACAATATTTAGAGCTAGCTGTACTCTTTTTTTCTTTAGGATTTCTCACAAGGGTAAGTTTTACCTAAACAGGTTTTTAATGACGCAGCCATTGCACAGCTTCTTTTTTTAATTAGTTTTAGTTTCACAACTTGCCTGTGTTCTTTGCTTGCTGTTTTTCCCTTGAATTCTGTGATGATTTTGATGACTTAGAAGTTATCTATGTAGAATTATAAATTGAATGAGTGTTTTTGAGGAATCAGTGCCAAGGCCACGGGCACGCTGGGCTCGTGTGCCGGCACGGCTTAGAATCCTTAGGGCCATGTCTGGGCTAGCATTGCGGCATGGTGGCACGACACGGCACGACACGCTTCACATACCGTGCCTGTCGGGCTGTGCCGAGGCGTGCCGTGTCCAACCGGGCTAGGGCCATGTAGTGTTGTGCGAGCACGTTTGGAAATATTTACTACATGGCACTTCGCTCTGCTTCTCCGCTATCGTGCCCTTCGGGCGCCTCTGCTTACACCCACTAAGCCCTCACACACCACCCTTATAATACCATCGCACACAATCGTCTCCACTCGTAATACCATTGCACACCACCACCCTCGCACTCTGCTCTTTGCCCTTGCTCTTCTTAGTCGCATTTCACCATCCGCTGTTGTGAGCCGCACGCTCCTCTTCCACGCTCTCTCCCACCCATCACACTTCGTATAACTGGTTTGTTCTACTCAATCTATAACCTCTTATCTTTGACTCGCCGTTGTTGCTACAACTTCTTTTTTCTTCAATCTATTACCTCTTATCTTTGACTCGTTGTTGTTGCTACAATTTCTTTTTTCTGTCGTTTGTGGCATTGCAACTTGAAGAGTGGCACTAACTCCCCGAGGAGAAATGCATGTACACCTGGCATCTTCCCTTCTTCCTCGTCTCAATATAATTGCAACTATGGATAGGGATGGTGTCCCAAATGGGTATCCGTGGTTCTTCTCTAGTATAACTTAATAAACTAAATAGACAATTTTTTTCTCATTTTTTTCATTTAGTTCATTAAGCGTGAGTATCCATTTGAAGCACCATCCCCATCCTTAATTGCATTATGATTGAAGCAGCTCATGGCCCCACCAAGGAGGCGCCTTCTCCTCTAGCAAGGAGGCGCATTTCACCATCCGCTCTTGTGAGCCGCATGATCCTCTTCCCAGCGGCGCCCATTAACAATATCCATATACAGATCCTAAAGTCGAAGAGGTGTGATGTCCATTATTTATATATAAAAAAACAGATGTATTTTCTAAATCTTGTACCATGCAATGTTTCGCATTCTGCTTTGTTGCCCAAGCGCCAATAATGATCCATGAAAGTGATGGCCCATAAATACTTACAAACATTCAAACGTTAATCAGGCATGCAGTTCAGCATTGCCTATTTCACTTCCTTCTTGCAACTTCCATGCTCAAAGCCTCGACATATTGCTTCTCGACTTAACTGCGAACATCCTCTCGAATGCCTGCATCTTTTCCGCTGCAATGGCCACAGAAACCTGCACCGAGCCAGTCTCCTTCCCAGCGTAGACAGCCATCATGCCGTCCTGGTGCAAGGACGCCCTCTCCACCCTCTCCGGCTTCCCAAACCCGAAATCCACCGCGTACGCCGGAAACCATGGCGACCCCGCCACGAGGACCCTGCGGCCCGGCGGAATGGCTCTGATCTTGGTGATCAAACTGCTGACATCCACAAGGGGGTCCTGCTGCTTCGCCGCCGTGACGGCGTCCCTGATGGCCATGAACGCCACCGCAGGCCCGTCTGCTCCGGTGAGCTCCTCCCCGCTCAGCGCGACCACGCACGAAGCCACACAGTTGCCTACGTAGGCGTCCGGCACCGGCGGTGACATGTGGGCGCGGCAGTCGGAGGCGAAGACTGCAAACACCGGGGCGGCGTCGGTGAAACCGCTGGCAAGAGCCAAGCAGACCCAGCCGTGCGCTGCCAGCGTGGCGAAGGTGGATGGCGGCGCCGCTCCGGCGAACTCCGGTCTGGTGGCGGTGAGCCGCTGCTTCAGACGCCGCAGCGCCTGTGCGGAGAAGGTGAATGTTCGCCGGCTGAGTAGGAGCTGGTGTTGGGGCGTGCAACCAGGTTGTTTCGGCACAATCTGCATGTTATCAAATGCGTTTGTGTATTTTAATTATATATATAATGTAAGATATGTTTATGTATTTTAATTAAATTATTTGATATTTTTATATTGATAGTACAACCATAACTACAAATATTTCCTTGATAGGAAAATTCAACCATCTTAAGAATGTGGGAGACCACTAGTGGTTATATTTTATAGCCCTTTAAAAATACTTTAGAGTAAAAGGTCAAGCATTATAAGGTTTAAGTATTAAAATTCTCTTGAGATTAGCGCTAAATCTCACTTCAAGCTCTATGACTTATCTTAAGCGATATGATGCATATCTCAAATAAAGGCTTATGCTATTGAAGTATTAAAGAATATACTCTATGACCTAAAATCCTTATTTTAAGAAGTGCAAAAAGAAGAGTTAATGAAAAATACAGTAAGCACAAGAGTTTTAACTTAACTTGAGGAGAGAGAGAAAAATTCTATAGCAAACAATAAGAATAAAATTTGAAAAATCAAAATTTATATTCATGACTTCCGAATATACATGATGCAACAAGAGCCATCATAATTAACGGTAAGGTTTCAAAGTAATTTCATATTTAAAATATATAGAGGTGTCATGCAAAGGAAAAATTATGAAAGCTCCTTTCAAAAATAGTAACTAATGAGTTTATGATAACTAGATGTAGACTACAAAGTATCCATTATGTCTATTATGTTAGAAAATAAACAAATAAAAACTTACAATTTAGTAAAAGTAACTTTTTATTAGTTATATGTGCTCTCTTGATTAATAGACGTTTGAGTTCTCTAAATACATAGCTTTTGCTATACACTTAGATATTACATAGTAAAAAACAGTGACGAATCTAGAAAAATATTTAGGGGAGGCTTCTGGTACCTTAAGATAACTTCAGCCCCTTCTTATAGAGCATCAATGATAAAAAATTATATGAGGGGCTAAGGGGGGCTACGTGGGTTCTACGGCCGTAGGGGGGCTGGAGCCCCACCAGCCCCACCGTTGGCTCCGTCGCTGGTAAAAAACAATATATCTAGGAATATCAATACCCTCATAATTTGAAATGAAAAGATTATATTAAACAGTACATAACATTTATATCTCCTCCTGTGCGAGAGCACGGGTTGATGATGGACTAGTGACAAACTGACAACTAATAGGAAAAGAATAGAGCAACGACTTGAGAATGAAAATGACTCTACAAAGTCTAATCCAACGTAGTTTGAGGTTGCATCGCCAAGTCCCATTTACAGGAGAAAACATAGAAAACAAGAGAAAGTTGATGCATTCAACCGGTTTTTATGTTCCCTAATATTGTCGGGATTCATCCGGTCCGAACGGCCGGACGGAACGCGTGCGCCGAACGGGAGCCCGCGCTAATTTTGCACGTTGCTGGCTTCTACGGCGCTGCTGCCGCTGCAGAGAGGCCCACGTGCGGCCCAGTGCACGAGCTAGTGCAGCAGGTACGTGTATATTTTATTAGGTGGTATGTTTTTTTTCTTTTCTTTTCTTTTTTCTTTTCATTTCATTTTCTTTTCTTTTTTCTTTTATTTTATTTTTCTTTTATTTTCTATTCCTTTTATTTTTCTATTTCGTGCTTTATTTATTATTTATATTTTATTTTGTTTTATGTGATTTTTATGTTAGTTTATTTTTTCTTATTCTTCTTTTTTGTCTTTTCATTTTCTTTTCTTTTTTTTTCCTTTTTGTGCTTCATTTTTTTATTTATATTCTTTTTTGTTTTATGTGATTTTTATTATTTTTTATTATTTTCATGTTTCTTTTATTTCTTTTTGTTTTGTTTTCTTTTCTGTCCTTTTCTTCTTATTTGTTTCATCATTTGTTAATTATGTGTTGTGTGTGTATTTTTTTTGTTGTTTTACTCTAACTATTTGCTTTAATAACTTTATTTTTTATTTTTTTCTTTCTATGTGGTATATATTTAATGTTCTAGTGTTATGTTTCGTATATGATTTTTTCTTGTTCGCATAGAATACATGTGATCTTTATGTAATATACATGTAATGTTCTATAATGTTTTGTGTGATGTTCACTTAGTATACATGTGATGTTCTATAATATACTTTAGAATAATTAAAAAATTTCCATGTGATGTTCATGTAGTATACAAGTAATGTGCAATGATGTCTTTTGTGATGTTCAATTAGTATAAGTATGATGTTCTATGATATATTTAGTGATGTTCACATACTATATATATTGCAATGTTCTATAATGTAGTCAGTGATGTTTTATAGTATATTTGATGATGTTCACGTGATATATATATAAGATGTTCTAAGAGAAATGTTCTATCTTTATAGGATAAATATTTATTAATAAAAAATTATCTAAATATATTCATGTGGGATCTTGTTTCGAAGGATTTATTACAAAAAATACGATGGTGCAATCGGAATTTAATTTAGATATCCGGTTTAGCATTTATGACTTTTTTATTGCAAAATAAATCATTATGTGATCTACTTTCGCTTGATGCCGTACGCCTCTATGATTCCCGCCTGCAAAGCTACTGTTATTACCGCGAAAATTATTTTTCCCGCGCTCTGCCGGCGCGTGGCACTGGTACGAACGGCCGGACTGCACGAGCCCCCTAATATTGTCCCCAGCCGTTGACCAAAAGTTGTCATTTTCAGGCGTGTGAAGCCCGAGAACGAAGTTAGAACTAGTGGGAATAATATATATAGTAGTATACGAGTACGCATTATTTATATATGCTTTGTTTATTTAATTAGGCCGTGTGAGCTCACCCTGGGCAAGTCCGGCGCCACCTGCCGCAACAACCTGCCGGCCAACTCCTCGTCGCCGTCGAAGCGTACGAGCCTCCGGTCATGTAGTGGTGGTTCGGTCGCATGAGAGCTGGCACCGGCGGCAGCCATCGCCGACGCGCCCCACATCTCCATGAACCGAAAGAAGCCGATCCCGTCCATGGCGACGTGGTTGAAGGCCACGCCTAGCGCTATTCCCCGGCTCCCTTGGACGAACTCCGTCACCTGCGCCGCAAACACCGGCGCCGGCAGCTCCTCCTGGGCGATATCCGGCACGAGCTGCAGAAGCGCGTCGTCGTCGTCGTCCCGGTCCGCGACGAGCCTGGCGAAGTCGAGATCCGTCTCAGACTCGACGAACGCAACGCCGCCCGCATCATCCTCGCCGTAGACGATGGAGACCGTGCCCAGCTGTGGCGAGTAGGCGACCTCACCGGCCAACGGGTGGAACGCCGGGAGGACCGCCGCGAGTGAGGAGCGGAGGACGCTGACGATGTCGGAGAAAGGGACCTGAGCAGCAGCAGCGGGGAAGAAGAAGACATGGCACATGGGTGGCAGCGCGACCCAGCGCGTGTCCAGAGGGGACAGCGGCACGCGGCGGACGGCGGAGGGGAGCGGGACGACGACGGTGGTGGTGCGCCGCCGCCTCGTGCGCACGGCGGGCTGCATGCTCTGCAACTCGACGATGATCAGCTTTTCTTGCACAATCGAGCTGCTAGTAGCCTAGTACAAGGCAACGAGCCAACGACTCGAGTGGAGCGAGCGACTACCTAAACTACAGAGAGGCAATAATGGGCGGCTATATATATACGCGGCTGTCTTCTTTTAGTTAGGCTAATTCCGAATTTTTTTTCCAGAACTGTAATACTTTCGTTTTTATATGACAAACATTGTCTAATTATAGAGTAACTAGTCTTAAAAGATTCATCTCGTGATTTACAGGTAAACTATACAATTAATTTTTATTTCGTCTATATTTAGTGCTCCATGCATATGCCGCAAGATTCGATGTGACAGTGAATATTGAAAAGTTTTTGGTTTTAGGGTGAACTAAACAAGGCCTTAGTACTCCTTTCGTTCAGTTATCTTCATCATCTTTGTCTTTGGCGTAGTGATCAAGTAGTAGAGTAAAAACATCCAGTTTGTATTTAGCCATCGTAGGGTAAATGCATACGAGGAGTCAAAGACAAGAAACAACCAATAAACAGTAAAGAGGTAATAAATGCAGGTAAGTGATAGCCATTTAATAGCAAAGAGGCAATAAATGTAAGCACTGAAAGTACTATTCACTGATTTGTTGTAAGAGAAAAACACTACTGAATAGCTATGAGATTCGGCAGATAAGCTCAAGCGAACAGACTTTATGTAATATTTTTGGGAAAAAGATGACTATTCTCCCCACTAGCATCAGAAAATTTTGGTATTTTAGATAGAATTAAACGCACCCATAAAAATTAGTATTTTGCAAGGTACCATTCCAAAGCACTGTACGAGCAGCGCGCCAAATATTTTACGTGGACGGCTTCAACTGTCGGCTGAACTGCTTCTGCTTTTTGGCTGGGCCCAATAAAGACGACGGGAGTAACAGCCTAGCACGCATGCCCATCGGAGCGTTTAGGTATGTTTCATTCTCTTCTTTTATTTTATTTTTATTTTTCTGTTTGTTTATTTTCTTGTTTCTTTTCTATTTTTATTTGATTCATGTTTTTATTTTTTTACCTGGACCTCTATCAATATTTTCTTGTTATTTCACATTCTTTCTTTTACTTGATTTTTTTATTTTTGTTTTTCCTTTATGCTTTGTTCTATCTTTTTATTATTTTTCTATTTATGTAATTAATGATATTTATTATCTAAGTCTATAAATTTTATATTTTTGTTTTTTTATTTTACAGATATTATCGTACCAATCACTTAAATCTATTTTTTTTCTTTTAGATCTAGAATATTATCTTCCTAAATCAAGAACATTTTTATTGTGAAGGTGGAACCTTCTCTTTTGAACCTGCAACATCATTTTTGTTCAATAATAAAAGAAAATATTTTAAAAGATCTATTGTAAGAAAAATAATGGTGTAATCAGAATTCAATTTGAATATTCAGTTTAACAATTACAACTTTTTTAAGTTTGTAAAAAATATGACATCACAGCATGCAAAATAGTGGAGTACAAATGGAGCAGATAGAAAAAGATTCGACTCACTGGCAGTTTGCTTCAGCGGAACGCGAAGCGCGCGTCGAGCCGAGATCCACAATCTCAGGGAGGCCATTACACATTTCATATCCTTACAAGTTATTACAACCAGTCTCTCTGACAGATATATATATATATATATATACTGGGCTTCACGTTGCTCCTGGGCCTGGGGCGCGCCTGGCGTCGATGCCCTGTTGTCGTTGCGGCCCTGTAGCTCATCATGTCGTGTCGGCATGGCGTGTCGGCGTGTCGCCACTAGTGCAGGGAGCTATCTCTATTACTAGCAGTTGCTTTTCTTTTCCTCCATTGGTGAAAGACACGCCTTTCCTTTCACCTACTCTGTCTCTCAGATATTATCAGCACAAAGAGAAACTCAAAGAGTCTCTGTTCTGACAGAGCGACACTCTGATGAATACTGGTCTGCATTCGATTACTAAATCACCAATTTGTGTTGCTCTTCCAAGCTTCCAGCAAATGAGGTACATAATATAAAGATTCATTTGCCTGAAGCAGAGAAGACTGAATTGCACTTGCACAAAACACTGGGTTTTAGCACCAAGTTACCACATAGCCTTTTTTAGATAATGAGTTAGCACATAGATAACCTCAAATTTATCGCTTCACACTTGTCGGTATTGATATAGGTGATCAGACTTTTCATTCTGGTGTATGTACATAAACTATAATACAAAGCAAGCCCTATGTTATTACTACTATAATTCACATATCCTACAATTTTATGCACACTCGGTTCCCTTCTGGTTGTATATTATATAGTTCAGTTTCGTGGACTCATGGTCTAGGCCATTTTGCCAATAGTGGTGCTTGCGCTGCTTCCTCATCAGGGCTGTCTGAAACGACAGATTTTGTGCCTTTGTCCTTGTTTCCTGGATTAAGCATCCAAGCAAGACAAAAGGAGATTACCTGTAAAAATATTCAGAATTTGAGAAAAAACAATCAGTGCTGATTCCAGTTCCAAATAGCACCCATGTATACTGCCATTTTCTATCACCCTGAGAGGAAGAGGACTAACCAAGAAGAAACTAGCCACAATAAAGCTGAAACCTTTGCAATCGAAGGGCGCTTCCTCTGAAATGAAGTAAGCTGAAACAGAGGAGGAAATGTTGAGAGAGAGAGAGAGAGAGAGAGAGAGAGAGAGAGAGAGAGAGAGAGAGAGAGAGAGAGAGAAATACAAAAAAAAAGCATTGTGGGTGTTGCACAGAAATATATGAATAATTTCAAATGTTGATAAAAGAATGTCAATTGCTTACAGGTCAGTGGACTCATAAATAGTGGTGCCAACAATATAGCTACAGATTGCACAGTTGCAATAAAACCTTGCGCTTTTCCCTGTAAAGATAATACAATGAGACAATGGCGCCTATGGTAAGGAACTTAGGAATTACGGAGTACAGTAGTAAATAAAGCCAGGGGAGGCCAGGTTTGTATGTGTACCTGGTCAGTTGAGAGTACTTCACCGGAAATGATCGCATATATCTGTAGAATTGCATATTTTCATGTAAACAAATTTACAAATACCACTGGAATGTACTAAAATATAAAAGGCATAATTTTTCTAAAAATCTTTCTGACACTGGCACCTTAGAGTAATTTTTTGAACTGTGAAAACTTGGCAAATATGAATATTGACTTACTGCTGGTTTGGCCAGAACATAGATGATACCCAATGAAGAGCTAAAGTACGGAACCTGCAGGATAGATAGAAGACAAATGGACAAAGCTTTTGTAACTATACCAAGCGGTAACTCCATAAATATGCGATAAGTGTTCTTAGAGTATCAATTAGTTGAGGTTCATGAAAATATAAATAAGTTGAAGGCTTTAGTAAATTTGATTGGATACATACCCACGAAGCCCATGCAACACCATAAAGTAAAGCCTGAAATTTTTTCCCCAATTCAATAGGTCAATATATCAAATTAGTGAACCTGAGACTAGTAAAAGTAGAGGACAAAATCTCTGTGCAATAACTTCTAACTTACATAAGCAATGGATGCGAGTATTGAAATGCATAAGACGCCTTTTTCACCAATTATGTGGCTAAGAAAGGGGAGGACCAGAATCTACAATATGAAAACATATCATAAATCCACAATTAATTGACTTGACAATTGGCGGGCCATGCAACATATATATGTTACTTTAGTTGCTATAGAATAAAATCTTGAAAGAGCACCTGTGAAAAGATTGAACCAACGCCGACCACCATTAGAATTTCTGAGAACTGATCCTTGTCAAAGCCGAATACGGACTTTAGGTAATACTGAAAAAGAAAAGATAATTAAAGTTCCCTATAGTTTCTTAACAATATATCATAAGAAACATAAGTCAGACAACCATTTACCATTAGAACGTCGCTAATGCCAATCATGCCCAATTTATAAAAGAAGGCAGCGTATGATATTCTCCTAAGTGTTTCACTACAACATAGGAAGACAGGAAATCAAAAGGAATGACATTTTGCAGAAGCTGAAACAAAATCATTCTTTAATAAGAAAAGTAAATTTCAATCAATATTAACTTTCATGATTTATGAATATTTTTTACATGAATTTCTTGATTCATGCTCAGTGTGCAAGGGTTACCTGTTTTTGACTATGCTAATGTTCTCCTTGATAGATTCCCAACGTTCTTTTGGTAACTTGACAAGCAAAGATGACATGGACAAATGCTGAGAAGATGTAGAAGCTCTTTGAACTGTCTCAACCAAATATATTTTCATGTAGATGATAGAGCAGATCAACAGGACAACTGAGACCTAACAAATTAAAGTAAACCTCCCATGAGATTTAAAGTTAGCAAGAGAAAGTAAATTGAAATTGTGATGCAACTATAAGTAGCATTAACTACCGATACCTCAAAAATCCACTTCTCAGGCAGGAACCTTGAAAACACACTCCCCAGAGTGTGCGCGGCAGAGAAAATTCCAGTCATGATGCCAAATGCAGCTGCCCTCCTTGATGGTTCAACTGCATCTGCCTAATTTAGCATAATATTTTTAATAACTCTTGAATCACTATCTGTTATTGACAAAAAACCAAACAAAACTGTAGCCTAATATATAACATCCATTTTATTATTATATCTATGGTTTCAAATTACTTAAAGCAATGCCAAATGAATAATCCTAACATAATAGGAGGAACAACCTTCTTACTCAAAAAAAAATAGGAGGAACAACCTTTATTCATGGAAGGCTGCAGAAAATAAGAGACTTTGCTCTTATTTTCTTTGCGAAAGTTGGCTAGAGATTCAGGAACCGCATTGAGGCTTAGCTCTTTCCTCTGTTTTTTTGCGCTTTTTTTCAGGGCTGAACTTTTTTTCCCCGTCTCCTGTTGGTGTGTGAGCCTTATGGCTTCATTTTGTATCCGAACCTTCAGTTGTGTACTATCTCCGAATGGTAGAGACTGGAACTTTGTTCCATTATCCAAAAAAATATTTTCTAGCATGAACATGGCAAATTGGGGAGCTTTTCTTTCTTTCATTACAGTTTAAGCAGACATACAGTTAGGTAAAGCTTTTAGTGTGATTCGAGTCAAGCTGGGGCCCCCAAGTCAGACCACGTCTGCTTGAGCCGTGAGAGGGCAGCATTCCAGTAAAGCCCCTGCCTTCTTTTGGCCTCTGCCATTGGGATTGGTTAGAGCCCCAGGCCTCTGCTCTGGCTCTTGGGCAGAGTGAAATTCGTTGCAAATCCAAAAGTTATTGGCACCCTTGTTAAAAAAAAATGTCATGCTAATACTTTGTTACTGATGGATAAAACCATATTACTCCACCAGACATAATTTAACATCCAGAAAAATGCCAAATAATACGAGGAGGAGCAGTTCAATCAATGATATAGATGCATGTTTAGTTATTTACCTACAAGGAGACTAGGATTATTATTCTCACCGTGTAAGCAATAGCGAGGCAGAAAATGGTTCCTTGGCCAATCATGAATGAGAGGGTACGCAGAACAAGGTAGACATACACAGCAGTCCTTGAATTGTTCCATGCAAGCACAGCTGCAGCATATGACAGCATTACAGCAACATTGAATTAGTATCCAGAGCAGAGCAATGGACTACATACAAAAATGCCCACATTGACATGTTTTCCTAGCTACTGTATTACCAAACGGGATGATGGAAGTGGATGCAGTGAGAAGGATTAGTGGCTTCCGGCCATACTCATCAGCCAGCTGGCCCATCAGAGTGAACCCTATCGTCCTGAAAATCCCTCCAACCTGCAATCAGCAAGCAATTAACTGACGAAACAACATTCAACCAGCAGTTTTTTTTTTTGAGGAAACAGGAGGGGCTTTGGCCCCTACTGAAGCAACCAGCAGTAATTGAACAAGAACCTGAAGAAGAACACACACTGACGATTGTCCCAGAAGTCCAGAACATCATCAAACGTCCAGAATAATGCAGAGACAGTGATTCACAACTAGTAGGAAGGAAGGGATACCGAGGACTGCAGGCCGGTGAGGTAGAGAGCCTCCGGGCAAGACCTGTCGTCGGCGGGGCAGAGCGCGGCGGTGACCTTGTCGACGAGCGCCGGCACGGTCATCTCCTCGGCGACGCCGTAGAGCACCAGCCCGACCATGAGGTGCAGCACCGGCCTCATCATCACGCTCATCGTCGCATCGCCTTGTTGGAAGACACCCATTATTTTTTTTTCTACTCCTATATACTGGGCTCAGCTCGATCGATCGGTTCTTGAGTGCTGATTAGTTAGAAGGCGTTTGGCAATGGACCAATCGCAGGTGCTTTATATGAAGCAGCCCTGCGCGCCTTTTTTTTTTTTTTTCATTTCACACTTAGAAAAAGGACAGAAGGAAACAGCACCAGCACTCCAGGAGAAGGTGAGGTCAGCTAAAGTGATTGCTGTTTCTTTTTACGAGAAGTGGCATGCCACAGGAAGGAAGGGTGCTGCCTTGCTGGCACTTTGTATATGCCACGCTGTCATGTTTAGTCGATACTCCGCTGTGGATGATCTTCTGCTTCGTTAATTGGGCCATATTATTGGATTACGGATACATTCCTTCTAGTCATGAAACATATTGTTCACGACAAGATTTTGGTCGAATCTTAGTAGCCATCAAAAACTTTTAAAATATTTTGGTTTGGAGACAGGCAAGACAAATATGTAGATTTGTATTGGAAAACCTTGGCGAATATCATCACAAAACTGAAGGTCCTTAAAAATATATTCTGGCTCAACACTTGTCAAATCAACCACTTACAAATTAAAGAAAATATATGTAGATTTTGTTAAGTTACCGACACTTGTCACAATAAAAGATATTCACTCTCTGTGTGAAGGATTTCAAGTTTAACCAAGTTTATATAATCAAATAATAATATTTATGATACCAAATAACTATAATTAGACTATTTATTTATTATATTTTTACAATATACCTATTTGATATTATAAACCTTTATAATTCTTTCTATAGTTTTGATAAAATTAGTGATACTTTGACTCTCCAAGAAAGTTGAAGTAATTTATAATTACGACGGAGGAAATATCTATAAGTACTTCTATACATGCTTTGAACTTAACCACTTGTGTCATTGTTATTGTAACAAAATAAATGTATACTTCCTTCATCCTAAATTATAAGTCATTTCAAGAATCTTAAGTTTAACCAAATTTATATGATAAGATAATAACATTTATGGTACCAACTAAATACCATTACATTGTTCATTAATTATATTTTCATAGTATAGTATTATTTGTAATAAATCTTTTTAATTCTTCTTATAATTTTGGTTAAACTTGAAATGTTTCGAAGATTCTTAGAATGATTTATAATTTGGAATGAAAAGAGTATTTTCGTAAACCAATTCTCAATAAAAATCACTACTCGTAAGGTACCCATAAAGTAGTATTCCGATCGATCGAAGAGCGACAGGAAAAGGACCGACGAGTATTGCGATCCCTCTATATATGGGGCTCCAAATGAGCATCCGCCATCCGGCCGGCGGCGATCTCCCGTCCACAGCAGCGAGCAACCCATGTCATGCCGCCCATGCCGACGCGCGCGTGTGCCGGGAGCGGGGGAGCCCGCGCGCGGCCGCAGCCGGCGCGTGGCCGGCGCGCGCCATACCTGCCGCAGACGGGAACGCCCGGGCTTCCCCCTAGTGGCTCTACACGACAAACGCCTGGGACGAACGCAGCAGGTGAGATTTCGAGCCAGTCAAAAGCTGAAAAGGGCCATCATCCAATCCAACAAGCTGCTGCATTCATCGTATAACCTTTGCGATGATGATTAGCCTGTTGAATAATCTGGACCTGAGTAGGTTGGTCATCGTCGTTGCGTCTCAAGCATTACTACAGTCATCAGATGTTGCGTCTAATTTTCGCCTGAGTCTGAAAGCGGCCGGCATCTGCAAGATCCAGGTAATATTAGCTAAAATGTCATGGCTAAAAGTAATATTAATCAATTTATTGTGATATAAAATATTATTAAATGATTGGTAGATTTGGCAAAAGTGAATAGATCGAGCTGCATGTTGGAGTGTTGGACTTCGACCTAAGCTGAGCAGCTGCACAGGGCACCCAAAAAAAAATCATGGCAGATGATGGTCTTTCAAAAGAAAATGACAGATCCTGATCTGCGCCGCTCGCTTAACATGCTGTCAGCGTGGCTGTATCTTCTGCTACTGTGCCTGGGCCGATAGCAAGCTCCACTCAAGAAATGCCGGCGCCAAGCTGCCAAGGCCCAATAGATCCCGCAAGCCCAGCACCAACAATTCTGGACAAGAACAAGGTGGTGCATCATAGATCCATTATTTTTTTTTTGAAGAAACTGGAGGGGTTTGCACCCCTACAGAATATGGATTAATATAAAAAGTAAAGGTTCAGTAAATACAAGAAACCAAAAAAAGCAGAGTCAAAGACATGACCTGCTCAAGAAACAAAGAACGTTAGAAAAAAAAAAATCAAAGACAACACCACTACGGGCCTGGCTAAACTAAGTTGGCAATCCATTGTTCAAAGCGGGGGATAACACTTCTTTTCATCCTAAGCATTAGGAGCTTAAGCTCATCTCTGAAGAACGATCTGGTACTTTGCAGATTTGGCAAGATCTGTCGAAAGATGAAGTCATTTCTTGCTTTCCAAATAGCCCAGCTCATCAGAATCAAGACTTCCATGAAGAAAGGTATCCCAAGCTGTTCTTTGAAATCCATCAGGATTTGAAAGGGATCAAACTGATTGTTTACCGTAATATTCACCATTGCTCAACAATCCCTTGCAAAAGGGCAGTCAAGAAGCAAATGAAAAAGTGACTCGTCTTCACTTCCATTGCAAAGGACGCAGGTGTAGTCTGGCACAAACATTCTTTTTCTTCTAAGCAGTTCTCTTGTGCTTAAGCGATCTTTGAGAACCAACCAAAAGAAGACTTTGTGCTTGCTTTGACAAGGGGAAGCCCAAAGCCATTTGAAGAAAGGGCGAGCAATGATCTGTCCACTCAGGTGGCTATATGCCCGCTTGACTGTGAAGTTGCTCGAATTCCAAATATAGGTCCATTTATCAGGGGATTCTCCAAAATTTGTATGCTCTATTAGGGTCTGAAGTTGCAGCATCTGAGAATGGGCGTGTGTTGACATCGGAAGATGAAAGAGAGTGTGAAGGGGCAACTGGGATGTCCCTTCAGCTAGAGTGATGTTCTTCTTCTTCGCAAATGAATAAAGTTCAGGGAAACTTTGAGCGAGAATTGCGTCACCCCACAGGTCATGCCACATAAAGCAAGAATTTCCACTGCCACTTTCAAACCTTGCCATTCCTTTAAATTTATGCAATAACTTTAATATATCTCTCCACCAAAATGAACCTTTTCTTGTGCTACCCGGTAGCCTACCATTGCTATAGTATTTCTCCCAGATCAGAGCTACCCAGGGTAGGTTATCTCTGTTGAAAAACTTGTGCAAATGTTTTAACAGTAGGGCTTCATTTTGAGTTTTGAGGCACAGTACACCTAGTCCACCTTCATTCTTTTCTTTACAAACTGAAGACCATGCTGCTTTTGGCCTTTGCTTTGCGTTTATGTCGGCTCCCCTCCACAGGCATAACTTTCTGAATTTGTCGATTTGCTCAATAACTGTTTGCTGAAGAAGGAATGTACTCATACAGAAAGTAGGCATTGCAGTTAGGATGGAATTGGTCACTTCAAGCCTCCCTGCCTGGTTAAGAAAGATTGATGTTGCTGCAAGTCTATGTTCGCACTTGCTAACCAAGGGAGAGAAATCAACAATTCTTGGCTTAGTGAGACCTAAAGGAAGGCCCAGGTAAGTGAAAGGTAAAGAACCAATATCACAGCCAAACGTCCTTGCCAGATGATGGAGTCTTTCCTGGTTCAGATTTATAGGAACCATGAAAGATTTAGAGTAGTTAACTTTCAAGCCAGTGGACTCACCAAAGGTGTACAGGAGACTTTTTAGAGCTAGCAGTTGTCTACTGTTTGCCTCCATTACTAACAAAATGTCATCTGCATATTGGATGATGGGGAAGTCACTTGTGTATCCCAGAGGTATTGGTAATTTTAGAATCCCTAAGTCCTTAGCCTTGTTGATGCAAGATTGGAGGAGGTCTGCTGCAAGCACAAAGAGTAAAGGGGATAAAGGGTCTCCCTGCCTGACCCCCCTTTTGCAGTGAAAAACTTTGCCAGGCACTCCATTTAACAAAATAGAAGAAGTTCCAGAACAGAGAATGGAACTTATCCATTCAACCCATTTTTGACCAAAGCCTTTGGCCTTGAGAATCTCTAAAATTGCACCATGCTCAATTTTATCAAAAGCTTTTTCAAAGTCAAGCTTGAGGATAATCAACTCCTTTTTTGAAGTGTGACAAATATGCAGATACTCCAATGCCCAAGCCAGACAGTCCTGTATGGTCCTAGACTTGATGAATCCATATTGATTTTGGTGAACAATCTTCTTGATTTTTGACTGCAACCTATTCGCCAATAGCTTGGTTAGGAGCTTGACTGAGGAATTGAGCAAAGAGATTGGCCTATAGTCAGACACTGATTGAGGGCCATCTTTTTTTTGGGATCAACACTATGTAAGAATTGTTGATGCTTCTTAGGCAAATATTTGCACTTTGGAAATCTTCACATAGCTTATAGAAGTCAGATGCCACTAAGGGCCAGCATTCTTTGATGAATTCATTACTAAACCCATCTGGACCAGGGGATTTGTTATTGGGAAGATTGCTTACCACACCATCAATCTCACTTCTAATAAATGGAGTTTCCGGAACATTAAGGCCCTCTGCAGGCTGTAGCAACTGTTCGAGGTTGAAGATCATTCGGTTAAATTTAGACTGACCCATCCTGTCCTTGTAAGAGTTCCACAACAGTTCCGCTTTGCAACCATGACCCACAAGATGGTTTCCTAGGGGATCCAAGAGGGAAGAGATATTATTCTTCCTATGTCTGATTGTTGCATGGGAGTGGAAGAACCTAGTGCCTGCATCACCCTCTTTCACCCATCTGATTTTCCCTCTTTGTTTCCAATAAGTTCTCTGCTGTTTCAAAAGATATATGAGCTTTTCAGCCACTAGATTTCTGAAATTCCACTCAGGCAAAGATAAGTCTCTGAATAATTCAATAGTCTCTAGGAAGTTTAGCACCAGTTTGATCTTCTCAATTGCCAAACTGAGGTTGGGCAGGCTCTTTCTCCATTCTCTAATCACCTTCCTCAGGTTTTTGAATTTTGCTGAGAGCATCTTGGCTGAGTCAAGAATGTTGCCTGGGCAGTTCCATCCACTAATTACAGTTGGCAAAAAGTCTTCCAAGCTTAGCCAAAAGTCTTCAAACCTAAATATTCTACTTTGGGGAATGGATGTGTTGATTTCCACTACACAAGGCCAATGGTCGGATGTTTCCATTACTAAGGTCTTGACCAGTGTATTAGGGAACTTCGCAGTCCAGGAGGTAGAGGTGAAAAACCAATCCAGTCTTTCCAGCAGTGGAGGAAACTGCTTGTTTGTCCAAGTGAAATGCCTTCCATGCAGGGGTAGTTCAATAAGCCCCAGCCTACTGATTGCTTCATTAAACTTGAACATTTCCTGGGGATCTGCTCCTTCTCTGTTTCTATCTTCTGGCCTTCTTATAAGGTTAAAGTCAAAGGAAAAAGTTTACTTTTTCCCTCTCCAACTTTCACGAAAGTTTATTTTTTCTCTCTTGTAACTCTAAAATCAGGCAAACCACATTTCTTAACTTTTCAAACCGTGCATTTTACCTCTCTGGAGCAATTTCGGAAGCGGTTTTGCTACAGCGAATGATGGTTTTGCTACGGTGATGGAGGTTTTGCTACGGCAAATGGTGCCATTGCCAATCCTTTTGATCGCACCAGAGGGCCAAAAGCTCGCCCCCCAACGCCAGCAGCGACGGCGCTCGGCCCTGCGCGTAGTACGACGGCAACACTCGTGCAGTGCGGCGGCGGGCCAATTAACGGTGCTCATCTTGCCGCAATTGGACGCGCAGGAGCCCAGCCGATAGTGGAGAGAGAATAAATAAAATAAATAAATGAGGAAAAAAGAAATGGAGGAAATAAATCCAATGGCATTTTAGACTTTTTAGTGACTTGTAGCGTATACAAGTAAAAAGTCTCTAGAAAATAGCACGGCTTTGCCACGCCTTATATGGAATTTGGGCTAGTGTTTGGCCACCTTCCGATGGAACACGCCTTATATAGAATTTGGGCTAGTGTTTGGCCACCTTCTGATGGAACATACAAGGGTATTGTGCACTGGTTATTTAGGTCGAACCTTGTGATGGATATGGAGTTCTCAGTGGTCGAACCTTGTGATGGATATGGAGGTATATTTGTTAACATATTACATATAGATATATAAAATAGATCACTTTTACTTAGACATTAGTTTTAAACTGTCATCCCGGATCATCCTGCCATAAATTGCACATCTAGCCCTTTTCGTTTTGCTAAAATTTGATTTATATTGATGCTTATGCTAATTTATTGTAAGAAAAAAAAACTGTGTTTGTTCAACTGATGTTGCTTCATGGTCATCATAAGAATCTTCTGAAGAAATCAATACAGGCTGGCAGCCTTTCAAAGTTTCAGAATCCACCTTGTACGCTACTGAAAACCATCGCGTACTACTTTCAAGTAACGACGGCTTTACGCATATGGTACATTAACCTATTTTAACTAGCAGGAACTCCGCGCATGGCCGCGGGCGCGCAACACATGAGAAAAGGTCATTGCAGAATTGACAATGGGCTGAACATGATTTCAGCAACAACATGTTCATGTCCAAATGAAAAATATATAAAGAGCAAGAGTGGGCATTACACATCTCTACTATAATTCATCCAACAAAATTATGCTTGGTCCAAAAAAAAAAACCACCCCGCTGAGGGCCTCAACCATTATGTACCAAGCAAACGTACAAAGGTACAAAGGATTTTATCTCCATTAAAATCAACGTCTCAAAACCAACCAGACACAAATCCAATAGGGCTAGAGGAAAGTTTGAAACTTGTACCAAACTCTCAACCCCCTTCCACACTCCTTCCCCCTCAAAAGAAAAGACCGGCGGCAACGGTGTGGCGGCGTTCCGAGAGGGATCCGCGCTGCCCATCCTAGATGGGCTCCTCGCTGACGAGGAAGCCAACAACCTCGAGGACGCCTTTGACTTCGTGTTCATCTAGGTCCTGATAAGAAAGGTAACATGCTTACTGATAGAAGTACTACATGATTTGCTTTCATAACATAGTATAATTATATGATGAATCGAACGTTACACCGAAACATCCATCTGGCTCCAGTTTCTGGCTGTCATTTTGGACACAGAAGAAGGCAAACAAAATACTGTAACATCTAGGGATAAATAATAATCCGGAAGTCTGGCATCTACTTTTTATCTCACTCATTTCCCGCCACTGAAATTCATTGGTACTCCGATCCGTAGTATTTGGTCAAAATCTTCATGTATGAAAAAGGCAAATAAGATTTCACATGTATGCATAAGTCACTTAAAAATGAGGAATATAAGGAAAAATAATAATCACCAAGGATAACATGTTTGTAGTAAAAAAACAAAGCAAGTAAAATAGAATAGTAGACCTACAACAACAGAGCTAGAACATTCCATCCAGCCAGGTGGTAAGCTTAAAGGGTCAAACAAAGATGTTTTGTATGGCAAGCACACATGTAATGTAAGGATCACAGTTCACAGTTACCTCGTAAATTAATTAGGTTCATTATACTTCCAAAAATAGATGGGAAATGAAGTAATATATGATAATCCCAAGATAAATGAGGATATCTATGAAATAAGTTTCGTAACAGAGTCATGGGAATATATTATGAAGACATACACATTAGAATGAGCAGTTTCGAATTATAGGAAAGCAGAAAGTCATCGCTAAAGGCTAGTTTTTATGTACATGAAAGATAGTATACTTTTGTTTTGTCATCAGATTTAGATCTTGGCCTTAGCACACATTGAAACTAAAGTCTGTGTAAAAAAAAACAGTAAGCCTTAGTATCAACGGATCATATTCTGTAGTCCATGTAGTATCCACAATAAAATATGGACCGCGAATGAACCATCAGCACATGTATGGCATTCGATGTAACAGGAAATCATATATGAAGTATTAGTGTAGCAAGGAATCAAAATTCTACAATGCAACCACAGGCATTATGGAGTTGAAAGTTTGAATGTCGGAAAGGTTGTTTGCATGGAATGAACTCTGCACTACTTTGTAATATGTATAAGTCATGACATCAGCGCATCTAACACACATTCATGGATTCCTCAGTACAAAGCAAATGCATGATAATACTCACCTCAAATGATTGTTGCTAGGGGCATAAAAATTTGATGTTATGCTAATGAACTGAACAAACAATATGTGCAGATGATTTCTCCTGCAATGAAAATTATTGGCAAAGAAAATATTAGTACTAAAGTCTATACTTATGGTGACCGTCATCATTCAGAGGTAGTAGTGGACATACTGGTAGCAAAGTACTTTTTGATTACATGTCTACTTGGCTACTTTTATGGTACATAAACAGATACTTAAAAAAGTTATTACTGGGAAAACCTTGTTCAGTCAAAGCAGGAAAACAGGAAGACACACTGAATCTCAACTATTGAAGAAGGTAAAATACACCGCACAACAACACTACAAACAAAGGGATTGCCACACTAAACGCAGCAACTAAACAAACATAGGCAGGTATGACCTAAATAGGGAAGCGGCATCAAAGTAAGGCCTTGTTTAGTTCGCGAAATTTTTTGGCTTTGGCTACTGTGGCACTTTCATCTGTATTTGACAATTATTGTCCAATCACGGACTAACTAGGCTCAAAAGATTCGTCTCGCAAATTACAGGCAAACTGTGCAATTAGTTTTTGTTTTTGTCTATATTTAATGCTCCATGCATGCGTTCAAAGATTCAATGTGACGGGGAATCTTGAAAATTTTTGGAAACTAAACCAGGCCTAAGGCTGAAAGCGGTTGGTTTTTTTCTTTTTTGCTTTTTTTGGTAAAATAATGGTTGGCTTATGTAATTTCAGAATTTGTGGATGTACATAGGTACTAATACAGCATTGGAATAGAAAATTGTGGATGCAAACAGGTACTAATTGCAGCACTGAAACACTGAGAAGCACTACACTTCTGAATAGTTTATAATTTACTGACCGGGGCATGGGGCAGTCAAAAATTGTGTCATAATATATTTTCCTAGAAGAATTGTTGAAGTAGTAAAAGAGTGCAATTCCTCACATCACAGGATCATGGCACTTTAATTTAGTAGGCCTACCTTTTTAAGAGCATATCTTATGGTGATGGAATTCCATTTCCTTCAAATCTGAGATAGAAGCCTTCATACCACACATTAAAAGGAGAGGTCCTGATCTGATCAGTGGACATGAACAATTCAGTTGTAGAATATTAATAACGCTCCATATTTAAACATGAAACTATTTCTGTTCCATATCTGCGCAACATTCGGAAGGTTTAGATTGGATGTGAAAGAGCTGACTCAGCATTCAACAGGAATGAACTCGGAACTCAAACATGAAAAATAAGTTACTTTAGTGAAAGCATCCTTCTGTACCCATCGATGCTCAATATATAGCTTCAATCTGGTCCTTCTGTACCCATTGACGCTCAATATAAGCTTCAATCTGGTACTACATATGAACTTCAATCAAACAATAAGAATGCACTGTAAAGATTTCTGAGGGAATTACAGTAAAATGTAGGAATTATTTTGGCTATATATAAACATGCATAGAGATCAGGGAAAATTACCAGATTGAGTGAGAAGGAAGGAGCATCCAGGAGTGCTTGTTGGGAAGTGTGAGGAGATTGTTGGCCATGATGGATGCACCGTGAGGATGCTGACCGAATGGAAAAGGAAAATTACCAAGCAAACTCGTCTTGGACATTTCATCAAACACTTGAAGGGCAGAAAATAGGAAGGGTAGAGGAACAACGGTTGGGGGCCTCAGGTGCCAGGGCGGTTGGGGACAGCCATGCCGGTCACCGGAGCTGCCGGCGCGGGCAGTGAGCTAGAGCTCCAGAGACACGGGCAGGCAGACGGCAGTGGCCTGTGAGAAGATGAGGAAGGCATGTCACGTTGCAGGAGGCATAGAAGATGGGAGGACGGGAAGGACGAACCCCGAGGTTTTTGGAGAGGATGTGACGGGGCAAACGGGAAGGGTGAACCCAGAGGCTGCTAGAGAGGTAGTGATGGGGCAACTTGGCTGGCATCCATTCTGCAGATCGGGCAGCTGGAAAGAGGCGATGACGTGGCCGCTGCAGGAGCCGATTTTGGTATACAGAAATAAGGTTTATTATGGTAGATAAGGACAGATAGCTTAGCAGGTACCAAAACTTGATCGGGCTAAGCATAGAATATCAGGAATGTTATGGAAACCAATAGCCTGAAGAAAACCACTTTTAAGTTGTTTTAACCCATAGGGAAGTCTTGTAAGTTGTAACCCATTCAACTCAAAAAGGTATCAACGACTAAAATTGGTAGTTGTAGGATTAGTACTTGAGAAAGCATTATTTTTCATGTAATAATCCTTATGCGTTACATGTCTTAGTTTTCAGTTGTTAAAAGAAGCTATGCGCTCAACAGGTAACAAAATACGATCCTAGAAATATTGTAAAAATTCGATGATTAGATGACTATTTTCTAAGAAAGGTTATAATTGAAAATCACATATTAGTGAGGCATCCATGTGAGGATAAGATATTTTAAAAAGTGCATTCAACTTATATAATCAATACCTAGGACGGTGAATATCATGCATTGATCACAACAAAATTCAGCTAACTATAGTTCAAATTGTAGCTTTAATGTTTTGTTGCATAAATGAATACAACTATGTATTTCTAATTTCAGTTCTAGCATTTACAGCATGCTGGCAATCCCTGAATTTATAGGAATTGATCTAATTACGGGTAAAACTCCGTCTATGGTGGGGTGCCTATGGCATCCAAGCATAGCAGGTCCCAACCCTGGTTAAGGAGGAGGGTTGTGTTAGGCTTGGCGAGCCAATGTAAAACTTAGCTACTCTTATGGAGATGAAACCCAAAAGAATCCCGTTGGGGCGTAACCCTCTTAGCGACGCGCCATGTCGGAACCCGGGTATGGTGTTAAATAAGCAAGGGCCGGGTCGTCACCCACGTGACGTGCCGTGTCGTGATCTGGGCACGATGTCAAGTGAGCAAGGGCCGGGTCATTGCATCCTTAGTGGCGCGCTACATCGGCGCCGGGGTGTGGTGCAAAATGAGCAAGGGTCTTCACACCAGTCTCCACGGGTGCGAAGGGTAAGGAAGCTAGTCGAGCCAACTAGGATTCGTTTAGGTAGCTGGAATGTAGAGTCCCTTATGGGTAAGTTAAGAGAGTTAAAGTGGATACAGCGGTTAGGAGGTGGGTACTTCCATGGAAAATCACGAGCAGCCACAGTTGTCGGCTTGTGGCATTCAGGGTTTTTTATCTTAACTCTGTGCTTGGAGCATAACTTATTGCAGTTACAAAATCAACAATCATGTGAAGTTGGATCTCAAGCAAGAGGTGAGTTACAAAATCAACAATCATGTGAAGTTGGACCTCAAGCAAGAGGTGAGTCCAGCAAGTTACTTCCATCTGTCAAGCAAAATAACACACAAAAAAAAAAAACTCACTGATCATGATCCCATTGACAATCATTACTCAGAATGCATTGCTTCCTCTGGTCTATGCAAGATTGCTTCTGGATCACCAGCAAGGTGATGTGGTCATTAAGAGGGAAAACAGTTGAATTAAAAGTGGCATTAGCACATGGGGAAACCTTCAGCATCACGACCATTGCAGTCTGAGAATGTATTTATCAAGAAGGTATTTAGATTTCAAGGGGTTGCATCAAGAACACCTCCATTTGTTGTTACCTAGTTATGACAGACATATCAAACACCTTGTGCCTGAATTCAATCAGTATTTAAGTGCTGCTTGAACTGAATAGAAAAGCAAATAGCTACTTAAGAACTGAAACATGGTATTCTCTTTGCACACCTAAATCATAAATAGCTAGTCCAGGACAGTGACCAAGCTATCACTAGTCCCTAAATCATAAATAGCAGGTATCAAAGACATTTCACACACATTAGTAGCTATCACACAGTGAGTACAAAGAGGACTGGCTAGAACGAGTACTGCAACAAGATCACAAAGACAGCCCCAATAAGCATTGAAGCATGGTATACACATGGAGACAAAGCGATGTGCTGTTTACCTCGTGGGAATTTTGTCGAATATCTTCTGTTTGTCAGCTTGGATTTTGGATTGAACCTCAGCATGAGGGGGACCGGGAGACCGAGGCTGGGGAGAGCGATGAACCACGGCTTGGGTGGAGCCTAGCGGCGCTGGACGGCCGAGACCTTCATTGCGAGGGCCGAGCGCTCCACCGACGGCGACGCCGCGCCGGGGTCGCCGTGGGAGGGGGGCGCCTCCGGGGCTGCAGCGCTCGAGCTTCACGACCGCGCCGGAGTGGCCGCAGCCGCCGTGCCTGCGCTCGCCGCCCGCGTCGGGGTGGCCGGAGCCGCCACGCGCGCACCGCCGGCCGCGCCGGGATGTCCGAGACCGGAGAGGCCGGGGTCGCCGCGCCCGCACCTCGCCTGCGCCGGGGTCACCGGGAACGACGCGCACGCACCCGCCCACGCATGGGCTGCTGGCCCACAGGGCCGCGCCGGGCTGAGAGAGGTGCGGGGGCGGCGGAGGACCCTCGCGGCTCTGATTCCTCTGCACGACGGGGACGGGCAGAGGAGTCGCTTTACGGGTCGACGACCGAACCCAACCGAACCGACCCAACAAGAACGCACGCTCTCCCCCCTGTCACTTGACACTCACTCCTGCTGTCCCCCACTCCCCCTAGGTGCGGATGACCCGGGGGCCGCCGCCGGCGGCCAAGAACGTCCGGCGCGGATGCTCGCGCTGGCCGCTGGTGACGGTGGGGAGGACACCGGGATAAACTACTACTAAGGAACATGCAAGGAAGACAATCAAACCAATTTTGAGAAAATTCTCAGTTTAGTGGTCAGAACCAATTCTGAACATTGCTTTACAGAATTGCTGAAAAAAATTGTTCTCTACTCTCAGCATTTGCTTTTCTAACCTTAATTGCAATGTCCTTGTGTCTGAAAAAAAATGTTTGTCTGAGAACTAGTTCTGAAAATTTTCAGACAACAATTTTTTTTTTCAGGAAAGAAAAATCAGAACCAATTCTAAAAGAGTTCTTGCATTTGTCTGTAAACTACCTTTTCTATAATTGGTTCTTTCTAACTATCTTTCTCGAACTCAAACCATATCTTCAACTAATCCTATGTCTTGCATCGAATGCTGCAAAATCGATCGTCGTCTTCTACACCCTCCTCACAGCGGATGCAGAGACGCGGCCCTCCTCGAGGGTTGGGGAAGAGCCTGGGGCAAACGGGCACGGTCAAGATGCCATCTTCTGACAATACCCTCTGAGAAGTGAAAACAGTGAACAAGTTAGATCAAGAATGTAGGAAAGCAAAGACAGGTTCTAATTCTAATTGAGCTACCAACCTTAACCCCTGAAACCAGGACAGCCGGCAGCTGCTCCTCGGGAATGAGAACCCAGCCGTCCTCTCTGACTATGCTCAACAAGTGAAAATCCTCCCCTGGGTGGTGGTGGGCATGATCTGGGCAGTAATCGGAAGAAAACGCGCGCCTACAGCTTGTGCAGAACCGGTCCAGGAAATGAGTCCGGCTGAAATCGCAGCTCACCAGACTCTGAATAATGCCCCAGCTCTGTCCTTGACGGATTGCATCCACCTGGAGGCAATCAAAACGATAATAGGAACTGCACAACGGTACAGAATACAAAACTGGTATGGCAGACGAATAAGAACAAGTAGTACAGTATTGCTGAAGAATATAGAGCAGCGGCATAATCGGCATTTCGGGACAGACAATCTAAGAACAGATACTATGACAAAACAATCAGGTATTGCTGAAGAATAAAAAACCGCGACAGAATTCGGCATTCCGGAACAGCGAATCCAAGAACCGCGGCAGAATTCGGCATTCCGGAACAGGAAATCCAAGAACCGCGGCAGAATTCGGCATTCCGGAACAGGAAATCCAAGAACCGCGGCAGAATTCGGCATTCCTGAACAGCGAATCCAAGAACCGCGGCAGAGGAATCAAAAACTGCAGCAGTATCGCAGAGAATCAAGAATTGCAGCAGTATGACAGAGCAATCAAAGAACTGACGCGCACAATCGTACCTTGCATCTGGTGCAGCAATGGTCCGTGGCACTCGGAATATGAACGCTGAGACACGGATTGACAACTATGAATCCTCGTCCAGTTATATCCCAGTCCTCTTGTCCTTACGCTGAGAGCCGTCACGGCTGGGAAACGGCCCTCAAGAAGAACCACCTAGTTGTCAAGAAACCATCAGCGCTGTGAAGACAGGGATCGTTTCCAAGAAAGACAGCAAGTGCAGACAAGTCTGGCAGACAAGGATAGTTTTCAGGAAATAAAGCATAATCGCAAGTGCAGACAAGGATAGTTTTCAGGAAAGACTGTTAATGGCGCACATCAATAGTCCGCGGGGCGCCACCCACGACATCGTGCTGAGAAGCGACATGGTCGGGGCAGCAAGTCTGGCAAACAGCGCGGCGACAAATTGAGCAGAACGTCCTCGCAGCGCAGGGTACACCGAAGTCCACAGTCGCGAGCGCCTCGGCGTACTCCATGCCAGAGGGTTCAGGCGAAGAAGAGGGTTCAGGCGAAGAAGAAGATGACAAGAACGAGAGGGTTCAAGCGAGGAAGACGACAACAGCTATTGCGATTATTTCACAGGAAGGTCCCTTCATAAAAGTGAACTTTATATTAGGCCCCCAAAAGGTGGCCGCTCTCACCGAGTCGGTTCGGCGTCATCTAATTATTTTTTTCAATAATAATTTTTAAAAGCAACCCGGTATATATTAAAATTGTGAACTCAGAAGTAGCAGTCTCTCTCATTTATACACGTGAAAACATATATGAAATAAAATATATTCATCCCAGTGCCGGACCCAGCAACTGAAACCAAGGTAGTCCTATTTTTTTTCATGCACAACACAACTAAATTCAAAGAAAAAATTCAATAAAATGCCTATAAAATAAGCAAATTGTGACAATAAAATTAAAATAAGCATTTTTGTCTCATCATGTTTCTGGAAAGAAACTGCTATATTTGATTTTGTTCATACCTCAACTTCCTAAAAACATATCAACAAATTCATTCAATTTTTGGCTCACAGTTTCACAGAGTCATAGCCTTACGGATCTAAGAGAAAATGAAATCCCTAAATCACAGAGTCATAGTCTCGCGGATCTGTGAGAAAACCAAATCCCTAAAGTATGAAGCCATAGCCATCTGGAAAAAAAATCAACTCACCAATCAAGCAATCGCTAGGAACAGAAGAGATGGACTGGGGGGTGTGGTGCCGCGGTGGTGCTGATTTGCTGGAGATGGACTGCCTAGTGGCGGCCGTTGGGTGGACGCTGTCCGCAGGGCTGTCCAGGCAGAGGCGACAGGCTGACGGTAGGGTGAGGGAGGCCGGAGTCCGGTCTCCTCCGGTAGGGCGAGGGAGGCTGGAGTCCGGTCTCCGGAGGCCAGCGACTGGCTAGCGTGGGCGGGACGGTGCCGCGGCGGCTCCTCCTTGCCCTCGGTCCTTGCGGCTTCCTGCTTCCAGGTCGCGACTCGCCCGACCTACGAGATGTCGGGATGAACGGAGGAAGGAAAGGGAGAAAGAGGAGTATTGGGCCAAGTTTCTGCGGGCTGAGAAGACTACTATAAAATTTTTGGGCCAAAATTTAGGGTAGTATTGTGCCTATCTGGACTACCCATTGGGCCCGCCACTGATTCATCCAATGCACAAATGAAAACTGCACTCCTTAGCACCGAATCTAGTGATCAGCCACAACGGTAGGCGCTATGGGACTTGTTTTCATGCAAGACAATGTGAGTCCGTGCAAGCAGCCCTGCTGCCGCTCAGCAGCCCGAGCATCGCCTCCTAGCCGGTGTCGTAATTCGGGTTGATCAATGTCTAATATAACATTATAGTTTACGGAGAGTCCAAACGTTCTTGTATATCTCTTCTAACTATCTAGAACGTTGTTAAGGCATGTTCGCTGTTAAAAAAAATCTTTTTTGAGGCATTTTCAATTAGGTTTTAGAGGTGGGTAGAAATTCCAACCCCTTCGGTTAATTTTTTATTAACTGAGGTGGTCAAAAAAACCATCTCACCAAATTGATTTACAGACGCAGTTGAAAATCAACCATCTCCTAAAATCTATTTGTCGGTGTTTTCCCCCCGGGGGGGGTCACACCAACTAGTAAATTTGTATGCGTGCTCCCCTTTCCAGATGGTGATGCAAAAAGACACAAAGATTTATCCTGGTTCGGGCAAGAGAAGGCCCTACGTCCAGCGGGGGGGAGAATTTGTATTATTCTGCACCTAAGTGCTTGTACATGGGTGAATACAAGCGGGATATGGATGGAGATGGAGTGAATCTGCTCTGCTATGTGTGTGTCGTATGTTGTGGTGTATTGCGTGATGTTGTGTCTCCTCCCGGGCCTCCCCTTTTATAGTTCCAAGGAGAAGCCTAGGGTACAAGTTTAGGCGTCAGAGTAGGGGTCGATAGAGGTATGGCGTGCTGACCTACTCGAGGCCTCCGTACCGGCGTGGTCTCGAGCCGTCCCGTCTTGGTAGCTTGATGATGATTACGCGTGCCCCTGTTTCCTGCTCTGTGCGCCGTCTTGGACTGGTTTATCTGCTGCACGCCTGTACGTCATGGCGGCAGATACGTCGGAGTGGTCGCAGTGTTGTCGTTCAACGCCCAACCCTTCCCCAGGAAGGAAACGCGTCTGGTCGAGGATCGGACGCCGTGTAGCACCTTGCTATCCCGAGCGTTGACCTTGGATGTCTCGAGGGGGTCTTGATTAGACGTTCCGACCCCGCTTCGTGCGTCCTGACATGCTCTGGATTGTTTGGTGGGGAAGGCTGCAAAAAGAATGACGAGACGGGTGCCAGTTCCCTATCACGCTTCCCGTGACTGGCGTGTTAGGTGAGAACGCGACAGGCACATTAAATGCCCTGGCTCTCGTGCCCGCGTCAGGCGGCGGGCGGCGTCCTTGCGCTCGACGCCTCCTGATTCGCTCGAGCCTGTTTCCATATTCGACGGTAGTTGGCGCTCGAGCCCTGATCGATTCGCTCAACGTCCTTTCCGTCTTCGAGGCTGCGGACGTCGATGACCGTATGCGCGACTGGGTAGAGCGGCGAGTTGGGAGCCTACGGGCAATCTCATTATGTACATCAGTTAGGATACCCCTTACTCATACCCTCGACACTATTAACCGAGGCGGGCCTTACTCTTTTCGGAGGCGGGCCTTACCCATTTTTGGAGGCCCCACCTCGGTTAATATTCCCGAAGCCTAGCAGATGTCCATCTTGGCCTAATACTCGGTCACAGTGTATAAATGCGCTCAAAACCCTAGGACATCCACTCAACTTCTCTTTCACCGCCAAACCCCATAGTGTCGCTCGCGACTTCGTGAGTCGTGTGACCCCTCCTCAATGCCCTCTCTCTTACTCGTTGGCCTCTCTCTCACTCTTCTCTCTCCCACTCACCAGCAAGTAGGAGGTTGCGACACTAGCGGCCAGAAGCAGGCAAGCGGCTTCGGAGGCCGCAATCCCAGATACCGCAACCCCCAACGAGCAGGCGGCAGAGTGACCCCTGGCAATCAGGAGCAATAATAGGCAGCGGTGGCCCCAGCAGTCATGGCAAGCAAGAGCGACAACAGTCATGGATTTGCGCTCATCCCTTTCCAGCGGATCTAGACGGTGGAGCCAACCTCGGCCCCCTCCTCCCTCTCCACCGGATGCGGTGCGCCTTAGCGGATTTGGCGCACGACCTGCGTATCTAGTGAGGACACAGTGGATTCGGTTGTCTCCCACGACGATGAAGCAGATCCCGTGTGGGGACAACCAGATTCAGTAGCGGGAGGTCAGATCCGTCTACCGTTAGGCAGATCCTGGTTGTCAGGGAGCACGTAGGGGCGGTGGCGGTGGCACACAGTGTGGTGGCATGGGGCCTAGATCTAGACCTAGTTAGGGTTAGGCCGTGGGCTTTCTTTTATTTGATTCACCGAGTCGAGCAACAAACCGCCTCGAAAAATAGACCATTTATCGTGATCTTTGATCCGAGGTAGGTGCGAAAACTGCCTTGGTTAATCGATTTTGCCTACCTCGGTAAAGATTGTTGTAGTAGTGGTTGTATAAATTTTTTCCTCTATATTAATACAGATATGCACAAACCTTTTTGCGTGATCAAGAAAAAAAGCCTCAACCCTAACACTTTAGATATGTCACAAGATCCAGCGTTCTGTAATTAGACGGAAACACATGTTGTCGATGTCTAGATTAGTGCTATAGACAAACCTACGAGTAAATTTATCTTTGCATGTTTAGACCCAGATGGTGTGCAAAGATGACACAAGGATGTATACTGGTTCAGGCAAGATGGTCCCTGCGTCTAGTTTGCTCTTGCATGGGAGTTTGTAGTTGGGGTTACAAATGGTTCGAGAGAGGGAAGGGTTCCCTAGTCTCTAGTGCATAGTAGAGTTGTGCGAGATGGTTGTTTTGTTGTGTTGTTGCTCATGTATCCTCTCCCATGCAGAGCAATCCCAAGCCCTTTTATATATCAAGGGTGGGGTGTACATGTGTTGGGAGTTGGGAGTAGTCAAAAGGAAAGAAAAATAAAGAATTCTTCAGGGTATGCCTCCTTCCATTAAATCTAGGATAAATAGGAGGCTCATGTGTAGTTGGAGGTCTCGGATTAGATTGTGTAGTCTTTTCTATTTCCTAGAGCCACGTCTCGAAGTCATACTGGTCTGTATTCATCTTGTACCCTCCTAGAATGCGTGTCGTACCTCTCCTATGTGAGCAGACAAGGGAATTGGTGGCATAGTAGTGGTTATGGCCGTTGCTGTGGCAGCATGGTGGTCACTGTATCGGTGTAGAGTCTAGGTCATGGTTGAAGGAAGGTCGTACATGCGATTCAAGTAGGATACGTCCCGTCCAAAGGAGTTGGTGGCATGGTGGGGCCCGCAGCTCTTCCGTCTCACCCAAGGCTTAAGTCCCATCCCTCGAGTGAGATGAAAGTGAGGCCAGCAGGGTCGAGAGCTTTCCTACCCTTCGGGTGAGGCAGAAAAAACTACTGAGGCCCTACTTACATCAACCTGGAGCTAGAGGGCTCGAGTGAGGCAGAGATCGCGCCTCTATTCGTTGGTTAGGATAGAAGACTATTGCTCATCCTTGGATGGTTGGTGCTCGATATTACGGATTATTCCCCTAAGTTGGGTATTTGTAATATCGACACCTGACATATGTTAATCGAGAAAAGAACATAAGTGGTTGAATCATTAGGTATAGCATAGATTGCAGATTTGGAACATTCAACCCTTGCTCATCAAATTGGATGCACAGTTTCCTCACCATGGTCATCAATGATGATGCCAATGACCTAGAGTTAGTATCTCCATGAGAGCGCCCACTAGCACACATCTCCTTGCAGATAATGACCACAAACTACTACTGTTGATGAAATTGACCCATCCCCCGTGTCATCCATACAGGTAGCTCAGGGGAGCAACTCAACCTCAGCCACAAAAACCGCCCATCGTGCCGACTCTTCAGTCATCGCCACTGCTCTTTGTCTAGTGGTAGCGGAGGCTCGAGGCGGCACACAACAAGGGCCCCCACAATAACTTATGTCCCCTCTCTCCTCTCCTTTATTCATCCTCCTATTGAGTTTTGTATTTTGGATGAGAAGGATGGCCAATAGCGAGCAAGATGACTAGTGATGAGGTAGATCCATGTATGTCCTTTCGGTCTAGATCGACCTCTACCCTAGATCTGACATGGCCGAGCGGTGCATCATCAAGTAGGGCCCATGAGAAGGCGTGCATGAGGTAGGCGACCAGAGGCCATTAGTAGCGAGGCCAAGTGATAACATCCTAACATAAGGGTATATTAAGCATCAGGATCAAAGGTTTGTGACCAAGTGATCCCTCAATTGATCCCTCTAAGATGGGTTAGGGGTTTAGGGGCTACACCCCTCAGGCTCACACGTGCACACCTTTCGGCTAAGGATTGGGCCAAGCTCAAGCACGTCCTCCGCCTCTTCTCAAGGCTCAGGGGTGCCTCACTATGCTCAGAAGGGCGGTGCAGTCTCGGATGAGGAGTTGTCCTCCTCATGTCGCACTAGTGAGAGTTAGAGAGATTGATCTCCACTCAAAGTGGCTCTAGCTGATTGAAGGGACCCCAAAAGGGAACCTAGCTTAGCAATGTCACGTCCCTCCGAGCGCTTAGAGGCCTTAATGGCTGATTTGCCCTAAATAGCATCACAGTTCATGGTTGCATCCCCGGAGAGGGTAGGGGTGGAACCCCCACCTAGGTAGGGCACTAGCAGCAGATGGTGCCTCACCTTAAATATGAGTGGCTAGGGTGACACTGTTGCCTTATCCGAGGGTCCTATAAGAGGGCGCTTCCTACACCTAGGCAACAACAGGTTGGTCTAGTGAGAACATGGTCACATAACGGCAACAAGTAAGAAAGCAAGGATTCTTACTTACCATTGGCGATGGCTTCAAAGTAGAGTGCCTCTTCCGTAGAGGCACGCTCGTCCTAGAGAAGCTTGGGGGGCCGCTTCCTAGCAGCCCTGACAGAAGATATCTCCCCCTAAGATGGGCATAGAGACGTAGTGCCTGGAGGTAGGGGAAGAGTCATGAGATCCCTCATCCTCATCCTAGCCTCTAGATTTGAGAGGGATCAACTAGGTGTGGCTTGAACACGAAATAGGGGGTGCCCATTATGATCGGTGGCTCCCTCGATGTAGACCTGAGCACCATTCATGCCATCCTTGTTGCATAGTGATATCCCCTGCTAGGAGCCTAAGAGATGATATCGGTGCCGATGGGAGTCATTGATTTACTAACTTTGAGCCCCCTAGGAGCGCATGAGGCAACTTCTCTTCAGGATCTTTACACTGAGTTACACACACACACACACACACACTTCCCAATACGCTAAGCTCCATTATGTGCAACCTTGAGCTCAACTTTTAGGAAGTCAACGGGCACAAAGCCTATAACACCCTAAACCAACAACTTGTATGTGGCATAAGCACTACGATTGAAGGAGGCAACAATGATAACATGGGAGGCAGAGGCTAACCTTAAGGAAATCAAAATAGGGGAGGCAAAAGCCACCCTTGGGTCAATCATCACCATGGTGATCTATAGAAAGTCATCAACAACCATGATCTTTGTGAGTGGCTATATGAAAGACACGTAGGAGCACCGAATCAGTTGATGGCTCGCCCTACTTTTTGAGCCGGCTAAACACCATCTTCTGAGGAATTCCATCAATAATTGACAGGCACTCTCTAGGAAGTTCATGCATAACTTTGAAAGTGTATGGACTCACACCCAAGCAATCACCATGATCTCTAGAAGTTTAAACAACAAGATGACAAAAGCTTGTGCGACTATTACAAGTGCTACAAGGATCGTTGTACCTTGGTTGACATCTCTGTTAAAGACATGATTGACTACTCCACCAAAGGTCTCAGGGACAAGCACACACTAATGAACAATCAAAACACTGTTATTCTATCATGGAAGCGAAGCTTAACAAATCTCCATTCTAGAGGCATCCTTGAATGTAGAACAAAACCAGCTACTAATATCACCATCAAGTCAAGAAATTCGCACATCGCCAGATGTGTGTAGACCATGGTCAAGCACCAATGTGCTTTAGTGAAAATAGAAAATAATAGGATCTAGTGGTCCTAATAGTTTGGCTGTAGTTTGCATCCTTAGAACATGCAGAAGTGTCAAAGTAAATAGTATAAATCTTCTTTAATCCCAAACCAAACACTCATTCTCACCAACCACTCAGTCGTCACATCTCACCTCTCATCATCCCTCACATTGCCCTCATACTTTTAGTCTAAGCAATGAGGCAACCTCTGCATGCCCCTCATCTCAGTGGCCTCAAGCTAGACCTTAGCTTCAAGGGGAGAGAAGCAGAACACAAAAGTAAACTAGCAGGATGAAATAGTTCCCATGAGTGATCATGACCGAGATCATGGCCATACATATAGTTTTAACTTTGTAGAGTGTGTACACCTGCAACCACAAAGCTCACCATCATTGATGTTGTACACTGTCTAAGCGAACACCACCAAAGAACTAGCATATTCCTCATCGATTGCCCCCAAGTGGAGTAGCACATGGCATGATGTATACACCAGGATTGTGATTAGGGCAGCAAGAAAAATTGTTGGCATACTTCTCACTATGGTCCTAGGGCTAAACCCCATCCACCTCTTCTCCCATAGAACTAGCTTAGTCCGTACTAACTCAATAGGATGGGCACCATCACATGTAGGTCAAGTGGCATGCACGTTTGACATAGTCCTAGGTTCTAGGCATTAATCCACGATGGTCTTTTGAAAGGTCCTAATCTAGCTAGAGGGGGTGAATATCCTATTTAAAATCTACAAAGCACTAGAGCCAAGAGTTAGTATATAATAAGGCGAAGCTTTTTGCTCTAGCTCTAATCGAGGGTTGCAAGCCACCTATCCAACAATTATAGTTACTATAATATCTAAGTTCAATCAAGGACTAAGTCACTACTTACACTAAAGAGCTACCTAAAGTTTCTATACAAGAAAGGAAGCTACACTAGTTTATGGAAACGTAAAGGAGTATGAGTGAACTTTTATACCGATGTGTAGAGGCAAGTGAACCAATCAATATAATGACGACCAATCACCGGAAGAAATCCAATCAATCATAAGAGATGGACAGAATATTTTTTCTCCCAAGGTTCACGTGCTTGCTAGCACGCTAGTCTCTGTTGTGTTGACCAACACTTGTTGGTTCGATGGCTAAGAGGTGTAGCACGAATCTCACCCTCACTAGGACACCACAAGAACCTACCCACAAGTGAGGTAGCTCAATGACACGAGCAATTTACTAAAGTTACCTTTCAGCTCACCACCGAAGAAGGTACAAGCCCCCTCATAATCACGGGGAGATGGTCACGAACAATCACCAACTCGTGCTAGACCTTCTTTGCTGCTCCAAGCTGCCTAGATGGTGGCAACCACCAAGAATAACAAAAAAACCGCAGCCACAATGATCTCCAAGTGCCATTAGATGCAATCACTCAAGCAAATGCACTTGGAATCACTCCCAATCTCACTATGATGATGAATCAATGATGGAGATGAGTGGGAGATGTTTTCTTAGGCTCACAAGGATGTCAAGTATGTCAAAGTACCAAGAGAGACACCTTTTAGCTGGCCACTAAGTATTTATAAGCGTCCCTAAAGAATAGAGTCGTTAGGCTATGAAAATAGCCTCTATCGGGGGTGTTAGACGCGTCGACGCTACGCGTCAGACGCAACCCTAGCATCCGACACTACTCTAACATCTTTGGATCATTGTCACATGTCCTCAGTCAAACGTGACCCGTTGATCTCCAACGATCACTTAAATGTTAAAGTTCTCAATTAGAGAGGGTCGGACGCGTCAGGTGCTATGCACCGAACACACCACCCTCTGTGGGGATATAAACCCCTATACCCTTATGGGCCTATATGGGCCGCACCATCAGAGGTGGCTCGGCCCACAGGATGAAGACATACGGCGCACGACTGGTCGGCGTGCACCGCAAGGCTACAAGATATTATACCAAATAGGATACTTTGCTTGTAACTCTGTCCCTTCAGGATATATAAGGAGGGGCAGGGGTCCCCTAGAGGACAGATCATAGACACATTATTCTCTCAATCCAATACAATCAGACGCAGGACGTAGGTATTACGCCCACACGGCGACCGAACCTGGATAAAAACCTTGTCTGTGTCTTGCGTCACCATCGAGTTTGTAGCTTGCGCACCGTCTACCGATAAACTACTACCATGGGTATACCCCAGGGTAGACTGCCGACTAGCTTTCGTCGACACCCTCACATCGGACGCTACTCAGTAAGGGTTAGAACCCACTCGGGACACGTCAAACACGTGTGATGGTAGGCCATCGGATGCACGCTGCATGAACGACTGCTCGTGACCCTACTGACGTCATGCTACACCAGACACTCGAATAGTGTTCCTACCACATCTGGTGCCTAAGCGTTAGACGTGCCAATGCCCTACTATTCGCTAAGACAGAACACTAGCATGCACCAGACGTTGGGCCAGCGTTCGACGCTTTTGCAACTAGAATTTGGTGAGTGTTTCACTCCTATGACTTTGCCTCCTCTTCAATTCAGCCTCCGACATAATAGAAAATATGCATTTCATTTTTCCAAAAGCACCAAATCCCCTTAGCTTGGAGAGAGGAACCCAAACCCCTCTCCACCTCTTCAACCCTTGCTCAAATGTGCTAACCACCAAGTGTACCACCTTGTGCACGTGAGTTAGTATATTTTCACAAATATTTTCAAGGATTAAGTTAGCACACTAGGTTCTAAATGCATACACATGATTAATAACACCTAGTGACACTTGATAACTGTTTAACCAAAGAAGTCACTTATTTATAGTACGGCTATCTATCCTAAATGTGATCACACCCTCTATGGTGTCTTGATCACCAAAACTAAAACTCTAAGCAATACCTTTGCCTTGATCTCCATAGGGTTTATTTTTCTCTTTCTTCTTTTCCAAGTTGAGCAATTGATCATCTTGTGGTTATCACCATCATCACCATGATCTTCTCTTGCTCCATCACTTTGCATGTATCAATCTTATCTAATTCACACACTTAGCATGAAGGTTAGTACTGAGGCTTCATCAATTATCTAAAACTAAATTTAGGCTTTCATCCTTAATTGGCCAGAGCAAGCACCTTCCACCAAAATCACGTGGCCTACCTCTCACGAGTAGCCACCACCACATGCCTATCACATCATATATCATATCCATCACAACCAAATTTGGGGCACTCCATGCACCTAGTGTACCCCTCCCAAGTAAATCCTCTATCACCAAAGAAACATGTCAAGGCAAGGAGCCAAGGATTATCTCCAAAGCTCCTCAATCACCACCAACCACACGACATTAATCGCTCCTGTCATGCCAACCTACCATCCACCTCATGGGGAAGCCTCATGGCCAACCCTGATCCACCAACCACATGACCATCTAACTAGCACATCACATAACAAGGCATATATGTAATAATTATGGAAGTAAATGCAAGCAAATAGGTAGAAAATACATACTCCCTCCATACCCATAATACTTGACGTTCTGGGCCCACCAACCACATGACCATCTAACTAGCACATCACATAACAAGGCATATATGTAATAATTATGGAAGTAAATGCAAGCAAATAGGTAGAAAATACATACTCCCTCCATACCCATAATACTTGACGTTCTGGGCCAAGAGTCTGTTTTCAGAAAAAGTGATGTTTTGGCCACTAGAGGCTTAAACTTGACCCGTTTGCCCCTGGCTGCGCGCCTCTTCGGCTGCCGCACCGATGCATTAAAAGGGCGCTGCAGGCCTCTTCGGATGCATTAAAGGGCGCACGTCTCTCTCCACTGGCCTTCCGCAAAAATGTTGCGTTGATTGGGCTTCGAACTCTGCACCCCGCAGAAAAGGTCTCACAAATGCCTGCTCTAGCCACTTGAGCAAGACAACTTTCTTGTTTGAAGAGCAGTCGTAACTTTATTTAATAGGGGTAGAGATGGAAAAATGCCCCCTAATTAATCACTTCTTGGTAAGCACAATCATGTCCTAAACGTCAAGAATTTCAAGTATGGAGGGAGTAAGTGCGAGCGTAAAGCTAGGATGTCAGGGTGAAGAGGTTTTCAATCAAGGCTCAAGCAATAGTATGCATCACATAGACTAGCAAAGGAATAAATATAAAGCGCTAGCAATTCTACTTGCAATGCCTAATAGGATTCTCTAAGATAACGTGTTGTCATGACACTTGCAATGTCTCTAGAAGTTAGGGCCGTCCACCATCAGGATCCTTAACCTCTTGGTGCATCATCTAATCAATCTGAGCTCAAGTCGTCGCTACGCAAGGAAAATACCAAGGACAACCACCAATAAGAAACAATAAAACCACAAAAATCTAACTCAACTAGACTCAAGGACTGTACTAGGAGGTAGGGAAAAATTTTAGAAAAATTATGAAACCGGTCTCATAATTTTTGGAGATAGGATGAATTTAGGCCCTGTTTAGTTTTCCACCCAAAAATTTTTCATCCATCCCATTGAATCTTTGGACACATGCATGGAACATTAAATGTACATAAAAAATAAACTAATTACACAATTTGGTTGAGAATCGCGAGACGAATCTTTTAAGCCTAGTTACTCCATGATTAGCCTTAAGTGCTACAGGAACCCACATGTGCTAATGACAGATTAATTATGCTTAATAGATTTGTCTTGCAGTTTCCTGATGAGCTATGTAATTTGTTTTTTTATTAGTTTCTAAAAACCCCTCCCGACATCCTTCCGATATATCCGATGTGACATCAAAAAATTTTTATCTCCAATCTAAACAGGGCCTTACTATAGATTTTTTGAACTGAAGACACTTAAAACTTAAAAGGGAAAACCTAAGGGGGAAACAAAGGGCTGCCATTTGCGCCGAGGTTGTGCCCGTGCTGGCGTGGTGTGCCGCACGCGACGCGTGCTTTCGCGGCCGGGTGCAGAGGTGCGCGGAGATGGCGAGACGTCGGCCGGGATCTGTGAACGGCGAGGCTGTGTCAAGGCTGGGATCTTTGGTTGCGGTCACTGCCATCACGGTTCTGTGGTCTTGGCCATGGCCGTGGGCGAGATGGCGTTCAAGGTTGGCGTAAAGAGCGTGGCGTGGAGGCAGTGAGGCAATGTGGGTTGTGTCCGTGCGCGCGCGCAGGCACCGTGGCGACGCGTGCGATGGCGCTCTGGACGACGGTGGCTTGGCGTGAAGCAGGCTGGGGGCGGGGTTGTGCCGATGCCGCGATCGTGAGATGGAACTCCCGGCGGGGTCTCGGCTGGCGGAGCTCCTTGGTGTTGTTCCGGGTGGCGGACGGTGTGGTCGTGGGCTGGCTTGACGCTGTGACGAAGAGGTGGTGACGCGGCTCCCGTCGACGACGCAGACCCGGCTGGTCCTCGGTGGGTGTCGCGTCGTGGCCTGGGCTAGGCGGAGACAGAGCCCCAAGGCAGCGGGGGGGGTTCCGTTCCGTGGCGGCTGTGGCTGGGAGAGGGTGAGGGCGAGGTCTCGACCTCGGTAGCCCCGGTGGCCGCGCCGTTTGATGGGACGTGGTGGCCATCCAAGGTCCGGAGCAGAGGTAGCGATCCGAGAAGCTTCGCGAAGGGCTAGGGGTGGTGCTCAGGAAGGCCCGGATGGCGTGCGTGACCCCCACGCACGCTCGTGCGCTGGCTGTTGCGGCCAAGCGTCGCTGCTCCGCCTCCGCCCCCACAGGCCACGGGAGACGGCAGCACACCAGCAGCCCGCCCATCCACTCCTGGGCGGCGTCGTGCTGGCGGCGTCGTCGGCACCCTACCAGCATGGCCTCCTGGGTTGCCTGGGCTTCAGCTTGCGCGGCTATGGTAGCTGGCTTCCGCGGCGACAGTCCACGGCGAGGCGAAGCGGACGTTCTGGATGGTGCGTAGGAACTTCCACTTGCGTGTGCCAACAGGGAAGAAAATGGCATGGATTGACGAGGGAGAGATTTATAATGGCAGATCTCCAAATAGACGAATTATAATGGCATTTCTCAAAACTTAGACGAATTATACGAACTTTGAGTGTTCCAACTACAAATTATTCTTCTATATCTCTAGCATGGTGGAGGCCCTAATTTTGTTCAGGAATACAAACTCTAGATTGCCTGCTCTTTCCCGGTGCTAATGCCTTGCCTATCTCGAGTTCTAAATCCATGGAATTTTCAAAATTCAAATCTCATAATTCTTTGGAGCACACTTCAATCGGGCATTTAAATTCTCCTTATTTTTTTTTGGATCGTAACGCCTCTGTGCCGTTTAACTCGAGATCTAATTGTTTTAAGAAAGGAAGAAACGGTATGCTTGCCGGTATTCTGGGCCCAATCCCGAACCTAAGGAATTTGCCTCTTGGTTTTAGGCCTCCACCTTCAGTCTGTTCTAGTTGTCTCTCATTGGCTCATTCTGGGTTGCGATGTCGTCGATGCCTCTGTTTCGGCCATGATTCTCGGATGTGCAAACCTTCTCCACTATTCTCTCGAGATCGGCACCAGAATGCTGCCCCCGGCTAAGAATCCGGTTTCACTGAGAAAGTGGGCCGGCACAACAACACACTCCGAAAAGTTTTCCTTCCATGACCGAATACATTAAAATATTACGTGGCCTTTCTACTTCTCCTACCACCCCAGCTACCATTCCCTGGAGTGGTAAAGCCTAGAGGCTCTCTGCCCTAGAGTTTGATGACAACGGCGAGGAGGACGCTGTTGTCGTTCCTCTCTTCCTCTCCTTCGTTGCCGGTCACCTTCTCTTCCCTTCGTTTGGTGAGTTCGCCTCCAAACTTCTTGGCATTACTTGTAAACCTGTCTCTATCCATGTCGACTGGGTTCTAAAAACCCCATTTACTGCTACAGTGAACTCCGATTCAAATGGCATTTCGCTTTGTTGATCCTGCACCATTTATGCCCGCTTGGGGCCAGAGGGTTATGGTTCCTGGATGCCCAGCTTTGCATAGAGTAGTCACTGGTAGGGTACAGAGGAGAAACAATGATGTTGCTATAGCCTTTATTCACCCTTTACCCCAAGGTCAACTTGATTTTGAAGTTATTTCTAACTAGGTAGCTAGCATGCCCGTGCGTTGCCACGGGATAGCTAGCATTTTCTATTTAAAACACATAGATCGCACGATAAGATAACAATACTGTAAAAATTAGGTACCAACGTTAAAATGACATTTAATCCAAAAAAACAAAGTTCTTCACATAAAGTGCAATAGAGCACGGCGTCAAGTTGAACATCATGCGCAAGCGGCCATATATACAAACTTAAATATAATATTGTAAATATAAATATGTTACGTGACATTGTTCTTCAGACGTAATTCTAACATGCACTGATGATTAACATATACGGATGATTTTTCAGTTGATATATAATATGTATATAACATCTCCGTGTAGAGTCCAATATACTATTTAAAAATACCTCGAAACTGTAACTAATATGGCGTTGGTGAATAAGTTTTTGTACATTATAAATTGAATGAAAAAATGCATTGTATACGTTAATAGTGTTCTATTACCTCCATCAGTGTTTTCTGTGGTTGATTCAACTCGAAGTGGTATAAAAAATTACACAACAAATAAGCGAACCAATGACTAATACAAGTAGGTGGTATTATTCGTACACAACAAAAAAAACTCTTCTTAATTTGCATAGTTTTAGTCCATCATTTTTTTTCTAATTTGCATGAAACTTTTTGCTCAATGTATAAACATTTAGAACATATAGATCGCTATATATTAAATAAAATAAGAAAATAGTAATACTAAATTCAGGAACGAAAAATGTATCACGTTTACTCACTCATCATAGCTCTTTGTAAGCAGTCTATTGTTAGATATTAACAATAGTATATCAGGATTCGGAAGTCATACAAATGATCAAGTTTTGCAAATGAATAGGTAAGACAGTTCTAGCTAATTATTGATACTAAATTTTGAAAGACAACATTTGACGCATAGGGGAATATATTAAGATGGACAACAGCTCCACGTGTTGACTAAAGCTTCTTAGGTCCAATCAACTACTAATAGCTCCCTCACCTGTATAATTAAAAGGGCAATTGGTTTGCAGAAGTCTAAGTCATGAATACTACGCTTCCACACAGTCGATATAGTTAATAAACTGCTAGCTTTCGGTAATGGACAAATTCATAATCTATCATTCATAAAAGAGACATGGCCTGATAGTAAATTTTATTTTCAGATGTTAGTTGTCTGCATTGAGGAAACAACTTCTGAATTGAGGAAACAACTTCTGAATTCTGATAACCTTTAGCTGATATGATGTCCAAAATAATGGTTTTTATAATGTCAAAAATAATTGATATGGTGTATACATCAGTTCTAAGTAAATAAGACTCAATTAAGAGAGACTCATATACACACAAGTATTAATATCATTTTTTAGAAAAATTACATTTATAGTTTTTTTTTAAAAAAATGAGATGACCAAGTAGGCAAGTACTTTCATGAGTCTGCATGTGTGTGTAAACTGTTCTGATAATATTTAGAGACTGGTAATGGCAGCGTAATGAGATTATCTAAAATCCCAGCTCTACTCTATTCCCGAATTATCTACTGTAATTTTTCTTCAAGTTTGTGTAAACTTTTCACATAGAGAAGAGGAGCAGAGCTCAATCTAAAAGAATGATGGGCTTTCATGGTTGAGTTCATTGCCATCTGAGTTAGCTGAGCTAACCTGTATTAAATATATGGCTTGTATTTCAGTTCTTCAAGATTGTTTTGGTTTGAGAATTTAGACTCAGTTGCCACATTCAGTTTAGTGCAATATTGCAGAGTATGGTTCTGATTCATCATTTGCTATGTCAGTACACATATATAGATAACAATCTTTGGAAGTGCATCTGCAACTATCTTTATAGTCTGCAACGGCTACAGGAATGAAGACAATGTGAGTACTGCTTGTTCTATGATGTGAAAGGAAATAGAACTAAAGAGGGGAGATTGTTACCATGATATGTGACACCATAAAAACTCCAATCATACCATCGTTGTCTGGAGGTAGCTCTAATCCTGAATCTTCTCCAAAAACCAAAATCTAAAATACCAGGTTTGGGTCGAGCGTCAGGTCAAAAATCATGGCCCAAACAAGCAGTACACACTACACAAAAAATCAATACAAAAAGATTGACAAATCAAATGGTCGCAGGTAAAGGTGCACGAAAATCTCCATAGCCCAGATAAATAAGTAATAAAAAAAAGGTCCAAAATGAGCCGTAGGAGGGCTTGCCTCCAGTTTATTAATACTTGGCCTTCTCTTTCTGCAAGTAAATACTGCCACTGCCCAATGACCAACGCTTTGTCCAATATTAACAGATTTGTGTGTTCACTAAAACAAGTAAGTCTAAATTTATAGATGCAAAACAAGAGAGTAGTAGATGCAACTTTGCAGATACAGAACGTGCATAGATGACCAATATCAGTATCAAGTATCAACACATCACGAATAGCAGTGTGGGCTAGTTCATGCTTGTTATTCAGTAAGCAAGAAAGAGGGCCTGGACTTCCATGGTAATCAAGAGTTCTATGGCAGTAAGGAAGAATAGGCAAATATATATAGTCAGTATATAGATGGAGGATCTGTACATTGCAGCAAGTAAATTGGCAAGGAGAGTCGCGATCCACTCACTGGTAACTCATTTTACATCATTGAGCCAGTCAGCATGGCAGTACGATGCAAGTAGCAACATGCCAGCAGTGCAGCCCATGAGAAGGAGATGATAGCTAAATAGCTTAGGTGGTCAGGTTTGCTGCAAGAAGATAGATGATTCCACGAAGAACCAGATGGTTGTGCTTCCACACGGTCGATATAGTTAATAAACTGCTAGCTTCAGTAATGGACAAATTCATAATCTATCATTCATAAAAGAGACATGGTCTGATAGTAAATTTTATTTTCAGAGGTTAGTTGCCTGCGTTGAGGAAATAACTTCTGAATTCTGATAATCTTTAGCTGATATGATGTCCAAAATAATATTTTTTATAATATCAAAAATAACTGATATGGTGTATACATCAGTTCCATGTAAATAAGACTCAATTAAGAGAGACTAAGTATTAATATCATTTTTTTAGAAAATTTACATTTATAGTTTTTTTTAAAAAATGAGATGTCCAAGTAGGCAAGTACTCTCATGAGTCTACATGTGTGTGTAAACTGTTCTGATAAATTTAGAGACTGGTAATGGCAGCGTAATGAGATTATCTAAAATCTCAGCTCTACTCTGTTCCTGAATTATCTACTGTCTTTTTTCTTCAAGTTTGTGTAAGCTTTTCACATAGAGAAGAAGAAAAGCATTGCTCAATCTATCTTCAAGTTTGTGTAAGCTTTTCACATAGAGAAGAAGAAAAGCATTGCTCAATCTAAAAGAATGTTGGGCTTTCATGGTTGGGTTCATTGCCGTCTGAGTTAGCTGAGCTAACCTCTATTAAATCTATGGCTTGTATTTCAGTTCTTCAGGATTGTTTTGGCTTGAGAATTTAGACTCAGTTGCCACGTTCAGTTTAGTGCAATATTGCAGAGTATGGTTCTGATTCATCATTTGCTATGTCAGTACACATATATAGATAATAATCTTTGGAAGTGCATCTGAAACTATCTTTATAGTCTGCAACGGCTACATGAATGAAGACAATGTGAATACTGCTTGTTCTATGATGTGAAAGGAAATAGAACTAAAGAGGGGAGATTGTTACCATGATATGTGACACTGTAAAAACTCCAATCATACCATCGTTGTCTGGAGGTAGCTCCAATCCTGAATCTTCTCCAAAAAACAAAACCTGAAATACCAGGTTTGGGTCGAGCGCCAGGTCAAAAATCATGGCCCAAACAAGCAGTACACACTACACAAAAAATCAATACAAAAAGATTGACAACTCAAATGGTCGTAGAAAAGGTGCACGAAAATCTCTATAGCCCAGTCAAATAAGTAATAAAAAAAGGTCCGAAATGAGCCGTAGGAGGGCTTGCCTCCAGTTTATTAATACCTGGCCTTCTCTTTCTGCAAGTAAATATTGTCACTGCCCAACAACTAACGCTTTGTCCAAGATTAACATATTTGTGTGTTCACTAAAACAAGTAAGTCTAAATTTATAGATGCAAAACAATGGAGTAGTAGATGCAACTTTGCAGATACAGAACGTGCATAGATGACCAATATCAGTATCAAGTATCAACACATCACTAATAGCAGTGTGGACTAGTTCATGCTTGTTATTTAGTAAGCAAGAAAGAGGGCTTGGACTTCCATGGTAATCAAGAGTTCTATGGCAGTAAGGAAGAATAGGGAAATATATATAGTTAGTATATAGATGGAGGATTTGTACGTTGCAGCAAGTAAATTGGCAAGGAGATTCGAGATCCCTGACTGGTAACTCATTTTACATCATTGAGCCAGTCAGCATGGCAGTACGATGCAAGTAGGAACATGCCAGTAGTGCAACCCATGAGAAGGAGATGATAGCTAAATAGCTTAGGTGGTCAGGTTAGCTGCAAGAAGGTAGATGACTCCAGAGGGCACAGATTAACTGAATGACAGTATACTGAAATTAGCATATAGAATTTTGAGGTGGTTGCAGAGAGATTGTGATTCAGAGATGAAAGGCACAAAGGCAGTTGTAGTGTTTTGGCATCCTGGTTTGTGTTCACAGTGCATGCATTTTTAGTTGTTCTACTCAAAGAACTCTTGAACATACTTGTCGACAGGCATGATCTGATGATGCCCAACTTGTGCACCACTAGCAAGTGGCAACATGTTGTAGATAGTCAGATGAAAATCAATGTAGCAAATTTCTAGTTCCCAATTCTACAGATTCGACAGTCGCAGATTCGACAGAATCACTCCACCAACATTTATCCAGTTTTCAATCGATTATAGCTGAAACTGAACTGCAATCACCAAAAATAAAACTGCTACTTTGTAAACTGAACTGCAATCAAACTAAGCACACTGCACACAAAATCCGCCATGAGCTTGCAATAGTAGAATTCAGGTACACTGCACATTATATCAGTTCAGAAACAAACTAAATCCACCATGAGCTTGCAGTATAGCATAAGTGATAGTACTCGTAACATTCAGGTACACTTAAGGCTTGATTTTTTCTGCTAGGTCTGGTTTACTGATTATATCTTGGTGTCCCACATTTGTATCTATGCAGCAAAGGGTTAAATCTTCAGGGACCACTATCTATGGAGATGTCAGAACTGATTGTACCTTGGTGTTCAGGATGGAGGCTGAGATCCCAGTGGCCTTCAGTGCAGACTTGGAGACGCCCTCGTCCAGGGAGGTGGCCGCGGTCCCGATGGTGTTCTCGTCCAGAGAGAGGTCGCTGTTGTCCAGGTACAGTCGCGACGGTGCTTGTTGCGGAGGCTGCGATAGCGCTCGAGAGGTTGCGGCCGCGGCCGAGATCACAACGCTCGCGCACGAACGTCCAGAGAGAGGATCGGGGCGCAAGATCGCTGTCCATCGGAGCGCGGGGATCGATGGCGCTCGCGTGGATGTGATAGGAAAGCGGGAGGGGATCGGGGAGGAGAAATTTCAATATTTAGGACTCAATTCGTCTGCCTCGCAAGATTTGGGATCCAGTTCGTTTGTCTTTCAATATTTAGGACTCCGCATGTGAATTGCTTCGAAATTTAGGATTTCAGCAATTTTATCTCATTTTCTTTGATCTTTTCACCTCTCCTGGTCACCTAAAAAGACCAACTACCCCTAGCGTCCTAGAACATATCGATCTCATTTGATTCCAGAGCTCGTTGCCGGTGTCGAGTGCCATGGCGAAGTTCTGCGGCAGCAGGCCGACGATGAGCAAGACGTTGAGGCTGACGGTATAGTGGAACTGTAGCTTGCTCGTGCGGCCGAGGCAGCGCCCCGTCGGTGCCTGCCGTGCCCGCAGCAGGAACGCTCGAGGCTTCGAGCCCGGTGGCCTCGCGCGACTCGCCGACAATGGACCAAGGCCGCAGCATGGCGACGAGCAAGATGAAGAGACAAACGAGGTGGTGATTAAAACTCTGCTGCGGTAGATGGGTGTGCTGGGAGGCTGAGAGGCACCCTGTCGGGGGCGTAGGAGCGGCGGTGGAGCGGCCCTGCGTCCGGTCGTCTGGAGATTACGAAGCCAATCTTTCTATTCTATAATGAGTCAGGGGTAGTTTGGTCCTTTCAGATGGCTGGGAGAGGAGAGAACATTTCAGAAAAAGGAAAGTAAGATAAAATGACTGAAATCCTAAATCTTGAAGCAATTCGCATACTCAATCCTAAATATTGAAAGGCACACGAATTGGATCCCAAATTTTGTGAGGCACACGAATTGAGTCATAAATATTGAAATTTCTCATCGGGGAGGGGATCACGGACGCCTGGACTGTTTCCTAATGCGGGGAAGCGGACGCGGACGCACGGCTCGAGAGGGCAGACGGACGAAAGTGAATGTTGTAAAAAAAATATCCATCTTTTAGTCTTTTTATAGTTAAAGGAGATAGTACTTTGACCGTGTCGTGTGACTCGTGTCCAAGACGGTTTTTTTTACAACAGCCCAACGAGTTTGCATGCAAATCCCGATCCGTTATGGCTAGGAGTCAGATCCGATCCGAAAATCCTGCGATGGAGTATAATCCAAGAGTCGAGCATACGTTCTCTAGCCGGCCGGCACACTATTCGTTGATCCGTCCATCTCTTCGGCGCCCGGCGTGATGCCGCCCGTGCGTCGAGCTCGCCAAGCAGATCCCTCCGGAAGTCCGTACAACGACGGCTGGCTGTCGTACCGTCGCCGCCGCCGCCCCCGCCTCGTCGGAGGAAACGTGCGCGGAGAATCCGACGACGATGTGAGTGGCGGCGCGCCTCCATCTGCAACCACTCTGCCCGACGACGTGCTCTTTGGGATCTTCTCCCGCGTCTCGTGCCTCGCCGACGCCGCGCGCTGTGCCGCGACGTGCCGCCGCTGGGGCCGCGTCGTGGCCGCGCGCGCCGCCCCCATCTCCCGTGCCCTGCCACCGCCGCCCGGCGGTGGATTCCTTCCCCAACTCTTCATCGGCGTCCTCCTCCAGCACCAGGAGAAGAACGACGACGTCCTCCGCCGCCGCCGCCGCGCTAGTGCGGGCGGAGGTGCGACGCAGCTGCGCTTCGTCCCGACGGCGGCATTCGCCTCGCGGTCACGGCTCCTCGGCGACGAGGGCCAAGGAGTCGCCCCGTTCGACGACGCCCGCCCTGTCGCGTCCCGCAACGGCCGCGTCGTCCTCCAGTTCGGGCGCAAGGAGCGCGCCGACGGCCTCACCCTTTGCGTGTGGAACCCCATGACAGGGGACGTGGCCATGGTCCCAACCCTCTCCGGCAAGGAATTCCCCGGGGACGACGACTACGCATGCGCGATACTCACCGGCGACGACCACCTCTGCTGCTCGCCGGGTTCCTTCCGCCTACTCCTCGCCTACGGTCGCCGTGGCTTCACAGCGCTACGGTCTTTCTCCTCGGACACCGGCAGCTGGGGTCCCGAATGCAAGAAGCCCGGTGCCAAGCTCAGCGGCCACTTGCTCCGTCATCAGCTAGGCCCGGCCGTCGTGCTCCACGGCGTGGCATACTGGCCCATGCATCGTGCCGCGTTAGGCGTGCGGCTCGGCAGCACGGCGGCGGAGGCCGCCATGGACGTGTGCTCGGTGCCATACAGATACAGTTTTGAGCTGGACGAGCACGTGCTGGGCGTGTCGGCGGATGGGAGGAGACTGAATTTTGTGGACATAGGGATTATGGGACACCTAGGGAAGCCCATAGTTAACTTGTCAACCTCATGGCTTGAGGACGCCGTCGCCGTCGGCGGCGACAAGACCACCACCACCACCACCACTACCAACTCCGGCGATCCAAGTGACGACGAGCAGATCCCCATGCCCCAGATCAAAGTGGCGAGGACAACCCCGATCAAGCCGTGGTGGTTCGGGGAGAAGAGTGGCACGCTCGTCTTCACCGTGGAGGAGGAGACGAGCAGGACAAGTGCCGTCTTCGCGTTGAACGTTGCGACGAGATCGCTGGAGAAGCTGGCCGACGGCGTTAGCAACCATACGTGCTGCAGAAGACTGTTTGGTTATGAGATGGATCGCGCGGCGCTTCTTGCCTCGGTAGCTCCTCAGTAGTCAGTAGCGTGCCCGTGCGATCTCTATCTCTCCATAGATGCCAAATAAATAATCTTCTAGTTTCATGATCTAGTTTCCAACATACCAATATTTTATCCTTATAAAATTCTTTCTAGTCCTATAAAACTCTTATCATCTCTCTTCATTAATACTCTGTCACATAAACATATTTAATGTGCATGAACTCTAATGAAACTCCATTGAGACTAGCCTAACGATAATGTGTATCATTAAAATGTGCTACTCAACTTTATTCTAAATTATAATATCTTTTCACTTTTCTAGATTTGGATACATTGTTGTTTTTACTATGTATCTGGATATAGTTCATATCTAAGCATGTTTAGCGAGGCTCGTCTCTAGCTCTAGCTTCTCCAGAGAAGCCCTGCTAAACGTTTTTTTTTTGAGAAACTGTTTTTAAGTAAAAAGCGGAGAAGTCCTTCGTGAGGAGCCGTGCCAAACACCCCAATAAGTATATAGTAAAAATTACGTATCTAGAAAAGCAACACATCTTATAATTTAAAAATAAAGGGAGTAATTTCACCGCCTGAATTAGTTGAAAAGGACAAGTATAACGATGACAAGAAATAAAGATGACATGCAACATTTGTGCTCTGCTTGAAATCTTATCTAAGTGTTACTAGTTAGAGCTCAGTCTCCACATTAATCCTCACTAGATATATATGTTAGAAAAATTCTAGAAATTCTCATAATAATAATAATCATAAATTAATACTTGGGCCACAAATCATGCTTCGTCTTATTTGGTACACTAAACAGTAACCAGCTCCTGTCTCCCTGTTTCTTCTTGGCATGTCCAAACGTTAGCCAAACAAGCAAGGCCTTGTTTACTTCCCAAAATATTTTGTAAATTTTTTCACATTCTCCATCACATCGAATCTTGCGGCACATGCATGGAACACTAAATATAGATAAAAAAAACAACTAATTACACAGTAAGTAAGTATTTATTTTTTGAGTACGAAGTAAGTATTTACGATAAAGTTGAAGGCATAGGAATCAATTCTGATTTCAGGAATTTGGGATACGTACCGTGTCGGATTCGGAAGACGTAGGATCGTAGTGGCCGGGGTTGTGTGTTGATCATCCGTGTGCATGGCTGCATGCGCATGCCTTGATTATCGTTTTCTGACGACTGGTGTTGCCAGTCCGCGTGCGCTTTGTCCTATATGTGACCTGCCACCCTGCTAATCGCCCGCCAGAGCCCAGAGCTAGGCGTGCTGCCTGCAACGCATGACTTGCCATGAGCAATGATCTATCTGCTTCGCCTTCTCATCCATCTTTTCCTCGACGGTTTCTAAACTGGAGCATCACAAGATGACGGAACATGTGACGACGCTGGAGTGAGTGATTAGCATGATAGCATCTGCAGTCCCAACATCCATCTCTGATTCACCATCTCTGAGCTTTTCCTCAACAATGGCGGTAGTAGCCCGTAGTAGCCAGACCTCGGCCACCGCACCGGCCGAGATGAGGCGCCGCCACCTCCCGCCAGTCATGTTCCTCGCCGTGCTCTTGCTAGTGTCCCTCTCCTTCTGCCGCCACCTGCTTCTCCCGTCCCAGTCCCAACCCCCCTACACCGATGACGACGACGCGCTCCTCCGCCGGCTATCGGCCATCGACGTCGGCGGCGACCAGATTGTTGCCGACGCCGCCGCGATGTTGTCCCACGCCTCGATATCCTCCTCCCCTAGCCATGACAACCACCGCCACCTCCTCCTCCACCTCCGCCGCCTCCCTTACTCCACCACCGGCCCCATGCTCCGCCTCCGCGTCCCAAACGACACGCTCCCGACCGACGGCTCCCTCCTCGCCGGCTTCCGCGCCTCGCTCCGCGCCTTCCTGCGCGCGCACAAGCACCGCCGTCGAGGCTCCAACAACGTCGCCGCCGTCATGGGCGACGTCCCCGGCCACCTCGGCCTTGTCCGGCGCTTCCACACCTGCGCCGTCGTCGGGAACAGCGGCATCCTCCTGGGCGCCGGCCGGGGCGCTCAGATCGACGCGCACGACTTCGTCATCCGCCTCAACAACGCCCCCGTCGCGGGCCACGCGCGCGACGTCGGCGCCAGGACGTCGCTCACCGTGGCGCACTCCTTCGTGCTCCACCGCTGCGCCGCGCCGTCGGCGGCCACCACCCCGGGCTGCGACTGCCACCCGAACGGCCGCGCGGCGCCGCTGGCGATGTACGTCAGCAGGCCCGAGCACCTCCTGTACGTGCTCGCCTGCAACGCCACGGCCACGCCGGCGGCGCCGTTCCGGCTGGTCCTCACCGACGCGCGCCTCGACGCGCTGTGCGCGCGCGTCGCCAAGTACTACTCGCTGCGGCGGTTCGTGGCGGAGTCGGGGTCGCCGGCGAGCGGATGGGCGCGGCGGCGCGACGGGAGGGACCCCTACTTCCACTACTCGACGGGGCTGCAGGCGGTGGTGACCGCGCTCGGGGTGTGCGACCGGGTGTCCATGTTCGGGTTCGGGAGGGCGGCGGGGGTGAAGCACCACTACCACACCAACCGGAGCAAGGAGACGGAGGTGCATGACTACGAGGCCGAGTACCAGTTCTATGGCGACCTCCAGGCGCGGCCGGAGGCGGTGCCGTTCCTCGGCGAGGCGCCGGGTTTCGTGTTGCCGCCGGTGAAGCTCTACTGGTGACGTCGGCGTCGTCACGTTGGGCATGCAGTTTGGTTTGGCTTTATGCGACTTGTTGGACACTTGGTGCGCCCTGATGTCTAGCAACCATAACGCTTGGAATGCTGTTAATAATCTCAAGAGCTACTGCTGCCGCCATGAACTCATGAGTCATGACTCGTATATGACAAATCTTAGTGATTGTCGAGGGTAGCAAGCTACAACTGAAATGTTCACACTTGCTGCCTTGCATGGAAAAGTACTAGCTCGATCGCTCCCTTAGAGTCTTAGCATATTTTTGGAGAAATACTATACTGCACTTGGAGTGATTCAACGAAAGCCACATGCCTGGTTTAGTCTCTTCCTTGTGTCATCTTCGTTTCCAGCGAGGCCTTCGGCGAGTTAGGGTTCATCTATCCCTAGTGGATTTATATAGAAGGGAAAGAGAATATGTGGGCAGTAGACCAGTGTGGTGGTGGATGTGGGGGCGGCATGGGTGAGGCGGCAGTTGCACTGCTGGCTAGTGGAGAAAAGCGGTTGGACAGGGCAAGGGCAAGGGCATCATGATGAGAACCCAGTGAAGCTAGGTTAGCGTTGCGGTGGTAGGTCTGGTGGCAGGGAGTACCGAAGACGGAGGAGGAGGAGGGTGGGCTAGGGGTGCAGACACCGTGAATGAGCGCAAAAATGAGACGCCCACAGTGTGAAAGTGCTCTTTGGCTCGCCGAAGTCCCTTAATGACGTCGAAGATGGAGGTGAGGGGAGAGCTTTGGATAGATAGGAGAGGGAGATCGAGCAATGGGTGATGAAGATGGTTGGGGTGGGAAGCAGCGAGCAAGGAAGAAGAAGACGTGGGGTTTGGAATGAGCTAGAGAGCTAAACCATTGGATCACCACATCAATGGGAAAAAAAAGACTAGTGTTTTTGGGGCCCATAACATAATAAGAGTGCTCACTAGACTTGCCTTCCATGTAAACTAAGAAATCATTCAAAGTGAGTCTAATATGCATGAGTCATACTTAGTTTCATGCGAGCATGTAAACATACATAGTCAAGGGCTCTAGACTGCCATTAGTGGCTTTCCTCCACTCACCAAAATAATGTTGTCATGCATGTCCATTTGCATATTTCATACATTTGACAAGTGTCCATCAACATTTTTTATGTATTGACAAGTGTCACGTAAGCATGGGAAATGGTGTCATGCATGTCTAGAATAGTAGTTACTACCATTAATTAGTATTAGTGCAGATAATGATATATGTAATTCTAACATGTACATGACCTTAGGGCCTTAGTGGATTAGAACTAATTGTTAGTCCTAACAAAAATTTAGTCGTCCTTTGGAATGGAAGAAAAATAAAGAAAAAATATAGGATTCAAATTCCTATGAATTGGATTCCTATAGCGGCCTTTGGGTTGTAGGAAGTGTATCTAAAGAAAACTTTCCTTTCCCTTCAATTCTATAGGAAAACTATAGGAAAAAAGAATTCCTTTTGACTTCATGAAGAAAAAATCATGTCCATGAGGAATGAGGCACACAGTGGATTAATGGGAGCTGCTTGCGTCTAATCAAGGGAGTAGTAGAATGGAATAAGTATGTTGATTAAGAAAGCAATATATTTTTGCTGCTAAAATTCCTTTGACGTTTTTGTGTTTCTCCATTGCTTATCCAAACATCTAGACATACGAAAGTCCTATGTTTTTATTAATTCCTCTATTTACACTTGCATTTCTATATTTTTCCTATTTCTATATTTTTTATTAAAAATACTACTCTAAAGTAATGCTGATAAATTCAAGTGAGTACAGGACGAACAAGGCTCAGCAAATAAGTCAAAGTCGCACCCAAAGTCAGACGAAAAGTCAGAAAATAAACGCTTAGAAAATACTGTTGACTTATTTATTGTGAGAAAAAAAACACTGCTGAATGGCTGAGACTGATATTCCTGCCTGAAATATCCACGTCGGATACGTCCATTCATCGAGCTGGCTGGCTGCCACACCTGTGCTGTGCCTGCGTAGCCTTGTTTGAATTGATTTATTTATAAATTTTATAAATTTATAAATACTCGTGCCCTGGCTGGTGGTGGTGGCTGACCAGTGGCCACTCCCCCACACTCCACACTCCACTACTTCCCTTTTTTTTCAGCTAGAACAATCTGCTCAGATTCAGACGACCTTTGCATTGTGAGGCGTGACGCGTGAGTGACCATGCCAATGGGAGGAAGAAGCATGGCGCTCCTCACCATCCTCGCCGCGTCCGTCGCCCTGTCCGTCACCCCGGTGTGCCTCGCCGTGACGTCGCCGTAGGTGCGGCCGGCGCCGAGGGAGACGCTGTCGTCGTCCCTGCTCCAGGACGCCGACGGCCAGACGCCGCAGCAAGGTACGGCGTTATTGCTCTCGTTGCCGTGTCTCCATACTTGTTTTTCTTATCCTCCACGATCTCCTTCTGTTACGGCGGCGGCCGGCGGCCTTTGCATTCCGCCGAGCCAAACCTGACCTGTTTCTGAATTCTGAATAACCACGTCGTTAGCACCAGAAATCCTGCAGCGTACAGCACAGCAACTTTAGGTTAGGTCTTGTTTAGTTAACCCCAAAAACCAAAAACTTTTCAAAATTCTCCGTCACATCGAATGACACATGCATGAAACATTAAATATAGTTAAAAATAAAAACTAATTACACAGTTTGTCTGTAAATCCCGAAATGAATCTTTTAAGCCTAGTTAGTTCATAATTGGACAATATTTATCACAAACACACGAAAATGCTACAGTGACCCGAACCAAAAAAATTTGGAAAGTAAACAAGTCCTTACTGTTGCTGAATGCTGATGGTGCAACTAATCGCCACTGCAGCACTGTTAGTGCTGCAGTCATGGCAATAATCTTGCATTATTGATCTTCATCTTTTCCCAACTGTGTGAATGTTGTCTGCATACACATGGCAAAGTCGGATATGTTGCTGTGAAAACCATCGTCATTGCAAACGCTGAAGTTCCGTGTGGTAGACGACATATGGCGTTTCAAATTTTTTAGAATTATAGTTGCCAATAATAAAGTATGCATCAAACAAAGGAAAATATATAGTTACAAGAGTAGAGAAGCAAATAAAAGCAGGGGAACTGAACCTTATGTATCCGTTTTAAGTATCTCGATCGCTGTGTTATTGCAGGTGACCTTGGACAGACGGGATGGTCCCAGCTTCGACGCTGAAGCACGTCCCCTACGCCGACTTCATCCAGGACGGTGGGACTCGTTCGGCCGCCTCGTCGAGCCGCTGGCGAGCGCGCGGCCGTGGATGGTGACCACGGAGGGCAACCACGACGTCGAGAGGCTGCCTGCCCGTCCTGGAGCCGGAGCCCTTCCGTGCCTACAACGCGCGGTGGCGCATGCCGCACGACGTCGTCGCGCGGTCGCGGGCGCCGGCGCCGGGGCGGACTCGCCGCCGTCGGGCGACAACCTCTACTACTCCTTCGACGTACGCGGCGGGCGGCGCGGTGCACGTCCTCATGCTGGGCTCCTACGCCGACCACGCCGCGGGCAGCAGCGTGTGCGCGCCGGCAAGGAGGATCCCTGCGGACCCGTGTACGTCACCGTCGGCGACGGCGGCAACCGGGAGGGGCTTGCCGGGAAGTTCGTCGACCCGCACAGCCGGCGATCTCGGCGTTCCGGGACCGGGAGGCCAGCTTCGGGCACGGCCGGCTTGAGGTGCCACGCATGCGTTCTGGGCGTGGCATCGGAACGACAACGATGACGCGGTGGTCGCCGATCAGGTGTGGATCACCAGCATCGCGGCCAATCCAGCTTGCAACAGAAACATGAACAGGATGTGATCGGTTCAGAAGCTATGAAAGACTTTTGCTAGCGTTGGAATCTTCGACTTGTTTCTTCTACACAAAGGAAAAATTCATTTATAGTTCTGTCATGTCTCGTAAGAAAAGATAAGGCGCAGTACATTTTAGCTCCGTGAGCTATTGTCGGAGTCTGGATTTTATCGTAGAACTTGAAATTTATACCGTCTGTCTCCTTCAATTCAACTCTCAAAACCGTTTAAATTACCTCTATATCCTAGTTAAAAAAACAAATCATGTATATGATATGATAGGATTTTTAAACCAAAAAAAAATATCTTGAAGCTTCTAAAAACTCCAAAAAAAAAAAAAAATCTACTGGTAGAATGGGATACGTGACAAAATAAAATAATTTGAACCACTTGAAAATATTTCTAGAAGCTTTCAAAAATTAGAAATAGCTCTAGAAAAATTGGAAAATGTCCAAAAAATGTAGAGAAGTCCTGAAACAATTAATCTATATCTAATAAACTTTTCATGACAAAAACATGGCATGCAACTAGCATGAATGCATTTAACATGAATGTATGTTGCATTCATGTTGGTTACTTCCCATAGTTTTGATGTGGAAAGTTTTTTAAAAGATGTTTACAATTAGTTAGAATATTATCTGAATTTTCAGATTATTCTAGATATTCCTCTAATTTTCACAAATAAAAAACTTAGTTTTGGAATCTTCTAGAGATACATTCATAGACTCTAGATTTCTGTGTCCCAATCTACTCTAGGATTGTTTTCTCAAATTTTTTTGTGGTTTAAAAACCTCACTAGGATTGAATTGGATTTTTTGAACTAAAAAGAATGAAACCGCCTTGAAAACAACCTCTAACTGAGGCAGGGAGGTATTTTGAAATAGACAAGTTATTAGGTTTTAATTTTCTAGGGGATAGTTCAAGCTACACATACAACGGTGATGACTCATGCTATAGAGTTACGGAGAAGTTGTAACTTATGTACCCACATTATAATCCTCCTGTTTAGTATGAACACAGGTGACAAGATATATGAAATATAGATACAACCTTTTCTGCTTTGACAAAAAATGAACAATTTAGTTACTCAATTGGTGCTAACTCATATAGGTCCTGCTAGCTAGATACCACCACCTCCAAAGAAATATCATTTTCTTTGCACATAATATTTATTTTGCTTCTTGTTCAGAAACATGAATTCTGATGGAATTTAAATTATTGGCACAAAGTTGAAATACCAATTTCCTGAACTCTTTTTTTGTTGTTGAAGAAATCATAACTTCAAGTGGGCTATGAGCGCTCAACTTCAACTGTTGTTACTGGGCCATAATGAATAGAACTATTGGACTTCTTGAAATTTAAATGGGCTATAAGCTCAGCTTGAACTATTGTTCTTTTAACAAGGAACCAATATAATTGATTAAGCAACTTGCTGTTAGAACCATTATAAAGTTAATAGTTATATTTTGGAGTGTCGTCATTAAAGGACACTCCTGCTCATGAGGTGCAAAAGAACATGCACCATTGAAGGTAATCTTATTGGCCCTAATACATGTAAGAGCTAGTCTGGCAAGCAAATCTACCGTTTGATTTTGTGTACGCCTAATCCTTTTGATTGATGATCTAAGTGAAAGGTTTAACTCTCCAATCGGGTTGGTGTTCCTGATCTTGTCCATTTAGGGAATGGACAAGTTGCTGATTGTCAGAAAGCATTGTGCTACAAGATTCACCATCACATCGAATCTTACGGCACATGCATAGAATATTAAATATAGATAAAAAAATAACAAATTGCTCAGTTTATCTGTAAGTTGCGAAATGAATCTTTTAAGCTTAGTTAGTCAATAGTTAAACAATAATTACCAAATAAAACGAAAGTGATATGGTAGCAAAAAACTTTCACCTTCTCTGGCCTTGTTTAGATCCAAAAGGTTTTTGGATTTCGACACTGTAGCACTTTTGTTTTTATTTGACAAACATTGTCCAGTCATGGAGTAACTAGGCTTAAAAGATTCGTCTCGTGATTTACAGACAAACTGTTAGTTTTTATTTTCATCTATATTTAATGCTCTATGCATGTGCCGCAAGATTCGATGTGTCGAAGAATCTTGAAAAGTTTTTTGTTTTTGGAATGAACTAAATAAGGCCTCAACTAATAAGCCCTAAATAGAGGAGAGGCTGTTAGTTGTAACTGAGGCACTGTCACTGCTCACTGCCAACAGCATCGTGTTTTCAAGGCCGTGTGGACACGGATATCTACCGTTTTTTATAGCTGGAATGCGTGGTTAGCTGGACACTCATCACTAGTACGAACTCCTCCACTCTCTAGTGTTCCTCCAGGCTCCAACAAATGACGCAAAATGGCCGGAGATTGGTCGCCTGGTTACTATTCTCAACCTGGATTTGTGTGCATTTTACTGTACCAAATTCAAATAGTACAGTTTGATCTTCAAATTTCGAGTGCCTTTCTCCGTTTTACGCCGCCTGAATTTGCCTAAGGCCTTTTCAAAATTCTTTGTCACATCAAATATTACGGCATATGCATAGAGCATTAAATATAGATGAAAACAACAACTAATTGTATAGTTTAATTGTAAATTACGAGACAAATATTTTAAATCTAGTTACTCTATAATTAAATAATATTTGTCAAATAACAACGGAAGTGCTACAATGGTGAAATTCTAAAAAATTCGCAACTAAACAATGCCTAATTTTCACTCAAAATGTTCCACTTTTGGAACAGTCAGTCAACTATCAAGAGTGCCGAGGGCATCTCGCTCTCACCAAAACCAACCGTCGCCCAACTAACAAGCTAGCTACCCAATCGAACCACCGACACGTGGATCCCACCACCCCCTCAGGCCCACATGTCAGCGTGACATTCCCGCTCAGCCCACTAGGATCACATCTTCCCAAGCTCCCCCGGCCCCACCCGTCTCGGAGCTTTCTCCCCCACCCCACCTCGTCTCGCTCTCCGCGTCGGCGGCCACCACCGGCCCACCGCGCCTGCCTACTAATGGCAGCACCTGGATCTGGCCGCCCGGTCCCGCGCCCACGGAGATGAAGCGCCGCCGCCTCCCGCCCGTCCTCTTCCTCCTCGCGCTCGCGCTCCTATCCCTCGCCTTCCGCCGCCACCTCTCCCTCCCCCTAGGCGGCGCGTCCCGGTTCGCCGGCGGCGGCGGCGACGCGCTCCTCCGCCGTCTTGCGGCCACCGACGTCGGCGGGGACCAGATCCTGGCCGAGGCGGCCGCGCTGCTGGCCAACGCGTCGGTGTCCACCTTCCCCAGCATCGGCAACCACCACCGCCTCCTGTACCTGCGCGTCCCCTACCGCAGCAACGCCACCGCCGCGCCGCGGCAGCGGACCGTGTCCCGTCTCCGCGTCCCGTTCCACGGCGTCCCCAGCGACGACGCCCTCCTCGCCGCCTTCCGCGCCTCCCTCCGCGGCTTCCTCCTCGCGCGCCGCCGCCACCGACGCCGCGACGGCGACGTCGCGGGCGCCATGGCCGACCTCCCCGCGCTCCTCCTCGGCCGAGGGGGCCGGCGGCGCCGGCGCGCCGCGACGTGCGCCGTGGTCGGGAACAGCGGCATCCTCCTGGGGTCCCGCCGTGGCGCGCAGATCGACGCGCACGACCTCGTCATCCGCCTCAACAACGCCCGCGTGGCGGGCTTCGCGCGCGACGTCGGCGCCACGACGGGGCTCTCCTTCGTCAACTCCAACATCCTCCACCACTGCGCCGTCCGCTCCGCCGTCACCACGCCCGGGTGCGGCTGCCACCCGTACGGCCGCGCGGTGCCGCTCGCCATGTACGTGTGCCAGCCCGCGCACCTCCTCGACGCGCTCGTCTGCAACGCCACGGCCACGCCCGAGTCCCCGTTCCCGCTGCTCGTCACCGACGCGCGCCTCGACGCGCTGTGCGCGCGCATCGCCAAGTACTACTCGCTCCGCCGCTTCGTGGCCGCCACGGGACAGCCGGCGAGTAACTGGACCCGGAGCCACGACGAGAGGTACTTCCACTACTCGTCGGGCCTGCAGGCCGTGGTCATGGCGCTCGGGGCGTGCGATGAGGTCAGCTTGTTCGGGTTCGGCAAGGCGCCCGGGGCCAAGCACCATTACCACACCAACCAGAAGAAGGAGCTCGACTTGCACGACTATGAGGCTGAGTACCAGTTCTACCGTGACCTTCAGGAACGGCCGGAGTCGGTGCCGTTCCTCGACGAGGCGCCGGGCTTCAAGGTGCCACCGGTGAAGCTCTACTGGTGACCACTGAGGAGGTCAGTAATGTGTAGTAACTGTTGTTAGTGTAATCTGTTTGTTGTTGTACAATCTTTACATTTTGACTTAGGGAGGTGTTTAGGCTGAGAGAATTGTGTAGAATATGGCAATTGGAAGGGAATGTGAGAGGAGGTTGGGGAACATAGAGGAGAAAAATGGAGATCAATTTTGTATTGATCAAATGGATCAAATTGGTTTGTAGTTCATGTATTCGGTGTAGGACAATTGTACACTTCATCAATTTTAATGAGTATAGACTTCAACACAGTGAAAATGTAAATTATGGGCAATCGAAACATAATGAGCCTGCTGTTGCAATATGAGATTTGGAAATGTGTAATGAGGCTTGTTTTTGTAATGTGTCATTGCGTTTGTTGTACAATTCTTAAACTTAACTGATAGGGACGTTTAAGCAGAACAAATGTACTATGGGCAATTCAAAGGGAATGTGTCTTACAGAGATGTTTCTGATTGGGGAATGTAAATTCAGTTTTTTCAGTCAAATGGTGAAGACAAATGTTACCCAACTCTGTGATGAACGGTTTGTACAATTTCTATAATTTTACTGATTGAGGTGTTTAGGCTGAAAGAAACGTGTATGTGCATCATGGCAGTCTAAACGGAATGAGACTTGTTGATGTTTTGGATTGTGCAGCATCTAAGGAATCTCAAGTTTGTGTTGGTCGGCAGATGAGTCAAATTAGTTCTGTTTGTTCATGTACTTGCCTATCTGGTGTAGTAACTGTGCACTTCATTAGTTGATATTAGTTTAGACTTCTTGCATAGAGAAAATGTAAATTATGGTGTTGAAATATGAGATTTGGACATGTACAAGGCATGTTTCTGCTAGTTGGAATTGTGCAGTAATAAGACTAGTGATTGTTTAGGCAGTGTGTTATTTATCTCTGCTGGGCAGTTCAATTCTTACACTTGACTGACAGAGATGTTTATAGGCAGATAATGAAAATACTGGTCGCTGATTTATCGTGAGAGAAAAACACTGTTGGCTGACAGAAAAAAAAAATACGGCTTATAAGACAACGGGGCTCTTAACATGCAGTAGCTGTTTCTAACTGGGAAATATAGCTCTTTTTTCTTTTTTGAGTTGAAAGGTGAAGAAACGATACTCCACTGTGTGTAGTGTAGTTGAGGTGGTTCGAATTAGTTGTAACTGTTGGCATACCTGTGAAAAGTGCTACAATGACAGAAACCGTGAAGCAAAATGAGGAGTTTGTGTGCAGCGGAAAGGGAATGGACGTGTATAAGAAGAAATCATCTGGGAAGGTACCGGAGTGGCCCTTGTGTTCAGTGATGCTGCTTTTTTCCCCCATTTTTTTAGTTAATGACTTGGTGATTAGCTTTCCTAACTCCTTGTTAGGTGAGAAACTGAGAACCGGGTCAGTAGCTGACAATTCGGTGTCTTTGTTTTCTGTTCACCTCTGCTAGGGAAGAGAATTAACTGTTAAGTATAATACTGTCCTATTCAGAGTGGTAGGCTGTCTGTTAAGGACCAACCACTAACAACTACTACTACTACTACTACTACTACTACTACTGTCAAGTCAAATGCGCTGCGCACGCACGCACTGCTGTTACAAGTTCGGCCTTCCCACTGACACTGTTATTTAAGTTTAATAGGTGTGTTTATAGCGAGCTGACTGTGGTACAACTACGTACTATGGTACTAGTAGAAGTATAAAGTGAAGGATGGGAAACGGTAACCAGAGCAAATTTCTTTCGAAATATTTGGTCGTTGTCCTATAATCGATCCCAAAAGACACACAACCAAATCCTATAAAAAGGATGGATCAAGAAACCCTAGAGAAGATCCCTGGAACAGTAGAAAACTAGATGAAACTCGAAACGGAGCATGAAACGAGCAAGAAATGCACCAAGCAGCACAAAATAGAAGATGACGGACTGTCTGCTATAGTACCTTAGAACTGTGCTACATTACCCCGAATAGCAGTACCTTGAACTGTCGGCAGTTCGAAAATGAGGAACCTGAACTTGTTGAACCAGTAGTGAACTTGTTGAACCAGTCTTGAACTTGTTGAACCAGTCCTGAACCTGGCGAAAATTTATAGGCAGTACCTTGGACTGTTAAGTATATCCGGTGAAGATTATCTCTGGTTGACCATAACTGTCCGCCTATAAATTCTGGATTGTCCGCAATTCAAAAATTCAGAGATAGCTGAAAACACCTAGGGCTGACTGTGACTCCCAGACTATCCACAGTTCAGTAGCGTACTATCCGCAAGTCGTGAATCAGCAAGAATAGAGAGCGTTGAAAAGTACCTCCGACCAAAATCCGTTTGCTGTGTGGCCAAATCAAAACCCATAAGAGATCATCGTCCAATGAAGCCAATCAATGGGAAATTAGAAACCCAAAAAAAAACACTAGTTTTTCTTCTAAAAGCTTGATTCACCCCCGATCTAGAGCTCATGAGGAGTTCGATAAAATCCTTCGGTGGAAAGGTTCAACTCACGTCCTAGTTCATCTCATTGCAAAATGAACGAATCAAAATCACCTTAAATCGGAAAAATGAGGCAAGAATGAGAAGAGGAAAAACAAAAATGTGAAGAATACAAACACAATTCTCAAAAACATCTCTCAAATTGAATCCCGGAGGATACAAAGAGGTTAGGGCCTCCATTCCCGCAGCAATTTTGGTTCTTACAAATTCATAGATTTGTGGACCTCTCCCACAAGAAACCCTAAGGGGTGGGAAAACTAGGGAGGAAAGAAGGAAAAAAATTGGAGAGATAAGGAAGATAGAGGCTCCCCCGTCATCCTATTTAAGGCAATTATACATTCCTAGTTTTGTTCCTTAATATTTTGAGTCGAACTACATAACACAAGGACGTTATGGTCAACCAGAGATAATCTTCACCGGATGGACACAACGCCCTTCATGAGATAGCTTCGTCTCAACGCGAACTCCTTGATGCCGCCACGTGCCATCAGTTGCTCCTTCGAACCTCTGCCCGGGTCTTGAGACCCAACAGCGAACCCGACCACCGATGGTTTTGAGACCCAAACCATCAAAACGTCCGCCTCGCTCAACTCGTACATCCACCGTCTTGACTCGGTCAACACAGTCATTGTCATATATACTTGAACTTGTCGATGTCCTAGATGTCAGCCACCGCGGCTAGCCACCTAGCCTCTGGTCTCTCGGTCCAAGCCTCACGTCCATCCTTGATCGCTCCCAATCCATCGGCATGGCACGTCTAAAGTTGAGCATGCAGCCCGCGAGCCGAAGGCACGACCCAAAGCACGGTCATTTGGCCCGGCATGAGCACGGCCCGGCCCGATCCTAACCAGGCCCGGTCCGGCCTGAAGCACGTAACACACCGTGCTTGGGCCGAACCCTCGGCCCGCCGGGCGGCACGACACGGCCCGCTTTTAACAGCAAGCACGATGTCGGCCCGATATCAGGAAATTTGTGAAACTTGAAGTATTATTATGTGACTTGTCAAACTTGTAATTTTTTATCTTTGAGTATATTATGTTATGTGAATTGTGAAATATTAATGTCTACGAATTGAATGTGATTTACTTATGCTTTGTTAATTCTATATTAAATTTGGTATTTTTCATATAACGGGCCATAGGCCGGCCCGAAGCACTATTGGGCCTCGTGCTTTTTGGGCCGACCCGGCACGAAAATCGGCCCACGGGCCGTGCCTGGGCCGTCAGGCAGGCACGATGGCCTATGGAGGCACGGCCCAGTGGCACGCGGGCCATACGGGCTCGTGCCGTATCGGGCCGTGCCTAGCACGAGCCCGTGCCGTGCCGGTCCGGGTCGGCCCGTTGATCATCTTTAGACACGTCCCTACTTGATCTTTTCTTCGCCGTCAACAAATGTATCCAAGCTCCACGCGTGCACACCACAAGCCAAGATACATATCACACAACCTAACTCACGCTATGGTTAGTCACAAACTCAGCCTAGGTCATGGATCACGCTGATAATCACTCATCACAAAATGAACTTTAACCGTATATGTCAACTTTGTGTTCAAAATAAGACTGATCGATATCACCAGTGTGAGCCTGTTTACTTGTATAAAAAGTTACGGTTAAAAGTATTATTCGCTGATTTGTTGTGAGAGAAAAATACTGCTAAATGACTGGCAGATTCGATAGATAAACTCAAACAAACAATCTCTATAAGTGCTCCTCTATTAGTAGCACCGTCGTCTCTGTCGAACTATCCACTAATGCTTTCTGCTGTCGTTTCTCTGCCAAACTATCGACTAATGGTTTCCACTGTGCTTATCTTTGGTGAATCTCTAAAGAAGTATTTGGTTGGGGGTGTTAAAATTTAACAGGTACTATAATATTTTTGTTTTATTTGACAATTAGTGTCCAATTATAGACTAAATAGATTTAAAAGATTCATCTCACAAATTATTAAATAGTATATATTTAGGTCTTCTTTAATTGTTGAGGTGAAAAATTTTTAGGTATTATAGCACTTTCGTTTATATTTGGTAATTATTATCTAATTATGCATAAACTAGGCTCAGACCTTGTTTAGTTTCCTTGCGGAAATTTTTCATGTTACTGTAGCATTTTTCGTTTGCATGTGGCAATCATTGTCCAATTATGGATTAACTAGGCTCAAAAGATTTGTCTCGCAAATTATAGACAAATTGTGTAATTAGTTATTTTTTATCTATATTTAATGCTCCATGCATGTGCCGTAAAATTCAATATGACAGAGAATCTTAAAAAGTTTTTGGTTATTGCGAGAAACTAAACAAGGTCTCAAAAGATTCATCTCGTATACAATTAGTTATTGTTTTTATCTATATTTAATGCTCCATGCATATGCCGCAAGATTCGATGTGATGGGGAATCTTGATTTTTTTTTGTTTTTGGTGGAACTAAAAAAGGCTTTAGTACTCCATGTATATATTCAAATGTTCGATGTGACGGGAGTTAATAAGGCCTTGTTTAGTTTCCAAAAATTTTCAAGATTCCCCATCACATCGAATCTTTAAACGTATGCATGAAACATTAAATATAAATAAAAATAAAAACTAATTGCACAGTTTGCCTGTAATTTACGAGATGAATCTTTTGAGCCTAGTTAGTCTATGATTGGACAATATTTTTGAAATACAAACGAAAGTAGTACAGTAGCCAAAAGCAAAAATTTTCGCAAACTAAACAAGGCCTAAAAATCAGGAGAAACCAAACATGGGGTAAGCTCCGCTAGTGTGAGAAATCAAACCTGACCTTAAGGCCTTGTTTAGATGCGGAAAAATTTTGGATTTCGCTACTGCAGTACTTTTTTTATTTGTGGCAAATATTGTCCAATCATGGACTAACTAGGATCAAAGATTCGTCTCACAATTTACAGTTAAACTGTGCAATTAGTTTTTATTTTCGTCTATATAATTTGTCTGTAAATCACAAGATAAATCTTTTGATCCTAATTAGTCTATGATTGGACAATATTTGCCACAAACAAACGAAAGTGCTACAGTATTTTGTTTAGTTCCAAAAAAATTTGTAAAATTTTTCAGATTCTCCGTCACATCAAATCTTTAGACGCATGCATGAAGTATTAAATATAGACGAAAATAAAAACTAATTACACAGTTTGGTCGAAATTTACGAGATGAATCTTTTGAGTCTAGTTAGTACATGATTAGATAATATTTGTCAAATAAAAACGAAAATAGTACTATTCCTATTTTGCAAAAAATTTTGAAACTAAACAAGGCCTAAATCAAACTGATACAGTACATTTGAGAAAGGTTTTGCTTTGTGCTGAAATGCCTTGCTACCCTGCTGCTGCTACACGCAGTGAGCTGATGGTGGACCAGTCTACGTAAGCGAAGTCGAACTGCTGACTGATGGAGGTGTGAGATTGAAAGCAGTTTCATGCTGTGGTGTGAGGGCCTGTTTAGATTGGGAAGAAAAATGTTTTGGATATCACATCGAATGTGTCGGAAGGATGTCGGGAGAGATTTTTAGAAACTAATAAAAAAAACAAATTACATAGCTCGTCAGGAAACTGCAAGACAAATTTATTAAGCATAATTAATCTGTCATTAGTATATGTGGGTTACTGTAGCACTTAAGGCTAATCATGGAGTAACTAAGCTTAAAAGATTCGTCTCACGATTCTCAACTAAACTGTGTAATTAGTTTATTTTTTTATCTACATTTAATATTCCATGCATGTGTCCAAAGATTCGATGGGATGAATGAAAAATTTTTGGGTGGGGAACTAAACCGGGCCTGAGATTGCAAGAACCATCATCCATCTCAAGGGTCAAGGCTTTTACTCCTGACATGAAATCTAACCGATTTGCAAATCCAGCATACTCCAAGCAGAGATGCATGCTCATGAACTCGCCGCACATACGTAAGAGAAGAGAAGAGGACAGCAGAGAAATCCAGCGGATCGGAGGATGTTGACACGAGCTCACTCACGTCTTTGGATGTCCCTTCCATTTGAGAAAGCTAGGCTTCCGTTTAGATCATTTTTTTTAATTTAGAATTGTTTGTATTTAGCAATTATTATTTAATTATAAATTAATTAAATCTAAAAGATTTATTTTCTAAATTATAAATAAATTGTATAATTAATTATTTTTATTTAAATTTAATGCTTTATATATGTTCTCGATGTAACGAGAATTTTTGATTTTTTTAAAAGAATATGTGTAGGAGTAAGTCCCTAAACTCGCTCACAGCGAATTTTTTTTATTTTTAGCCCAAATTTAAAACATATTTTAAATTTGACCCGTTTATGAAAATATGTTCAAAACTAGGCCGTTTGGAACCGCCACCATGTATGGCGGGGCAAATGCACAGAACCCCGCCATGCATGGCGGCGGGGTACTACCGCTGACGTGGCATGGTTCAGGGGACATCTGCTAACGTGACTAACACGTGGCGGGGTACGTGGCAAAGAGTACCCCGCCACTCATCATGGCGGGTTGCAACCCCGCCGCGCATCATGGCGGGGTGCTCCTGTCTAACAAAACGGGCCACCTCCTACTTTCTCTGCGTTTTCTGGTGCACTTTCGTTAATTTGTGGTAATTATAGTCTGTAAATTGCACTAATTATACAGATTACCTGTAAATCGCGAGACGAATATTTTAAGCCTAGTTTTCATAATTAAATAATTTTTATTAAATAAAAACGAAATTGCTACAGCGTTAAAATCTAAAAAGTTTTTGGATCTAAATAAGTCCAGGCTATAATGTGTATGCGTGGAAAGAGAGAAACGTCATACGCAAAGTGACCACATGAGTAGTCTAGGGTGTTGGGTGCAAAAAATTTTGCAAAATTTTTCAGATTTCCCGTCACATAAAATCTTTAGACGTATATTTCTAACTTTAAATAAATTTATTAAAAAATTAGATTTAAATATCTATCAAATAATACTAATTTTATATTATAAATATTAATATTTTAAAAAAATATTTAATCAAAAATATTTTCATAAGCAGGTTAAATTTGAAATATATTTTAAATTTGGACTAAAAATAAAAAAAATTCCTCACAGCCAGCAGCTCCGGACTCTTCTGCAGTCCAGCTACTGCATCACAAAAATAGGCCCGGGTACAGACAGATCTCTGCCTCAAATGCATCCATGCTGATGCATCCACTGCAGAGGAGCTGACCGGCTGACCGGACGGGAGCTTCGTCCGACTTCTGCCATCCATCATGATTGCTCACGGAAGGCGAGCGTGTTCACTGGAGTCCGAGGTCAACGTGTCCAATCAGACCCAGCAATCCAGATTTTGGACACCCTATACATACAACTTGCAATATAAATTAGGGCTTGTTTAGTTCCATTTTTTTTTTGAAAATCGACATCTTAACATTGTATTTGACAAATATTGTTCAATCATTGACTGGCTTAAAAGATTCGTCTCGTCAATTCCAACCAAACTGTACAATTAGTTTTTATTTTCATCTATATTTAATACTCCATGCATTTGTCTAAAGATTTGATGTGACAGGAAATCTAAAAAAATTTACAAATTTTTTTGAACTAAACAAGGCCTAAACAAAAAAATATATATGAAAGTTTAGGCCTTGCTTAGTTCGTAAAAATTTTGGCTTTTGGCTACTGTAGTACTTTCGTTTTTATTTGACAAACATTATTCAATCATGGAGTAACTAGGCTCAAAAGATTCATCTCACAAATTACAGGTAAACTGTGCAATTAGTTTTTCTTTTTGTCTATATTTAATACTCCATGCATGCGACTAAAGATTTGATGTGACGGGGAATCTTGAAAATTTTTGCGAACTAAACAAGGCCTTAGGCCCTGTTTAGATTGGAGATGAAAATTTTTTGGATGTCACATCGAATGTGTCGGAAGGATGTCGGGAGAGGTTTTTAGAAACTAATAAAAAAACAAATTACATAGCTCGTCATGAAACTGCAAGACAAATCTATTAAGTATAATTAATCTGTTATTAGTACATGTGGGTTACTGTAGCACTAAAGGCTAATCATGGAGTAACTAGGCTTAAAAGATTCGTCTCGCGATTTTCAACCAAACTGTGTAATTAATTTATTTTTTTATGTGTATATTTAATGTTCCATGCATATATCCAAAGATTCGATGGGATGGATGAAAAAATTTTAGATGGAAAACTAAACAGGGCCTTAGATTTGAACTAACTCAAATTTTGTTAATGCCTTGTTTAGTTCACACAAAGGCCTTATTTAGTTCGTAAAATTTTTCAAGATTTCGCGTCACATCGAATCTTGCGGCAAATGCATGAAGCATTAAATATAAACGAAAACAAAAAACTAATTATACAGTTTGCCTGTAAATCGTGAGACGAATCTTTTGACCCTAGTTAGTTTATGATTAGATAATATTTGCCACAAACAAATGAAAGTGCTACAATAGAGAAATCCAAAAATTTTTGAGAACTGATCTAGGCCAAAAACCAAAAACTTTTCAAGATTCTCCGTCACATCAAATCTTGCGCATATGCATGGAGCATTAAAATAGATGAAAACAAAAACTAATTACATAGTTTGCCTGTAAATCACGAGACGAATCTTTTAAGCCTAATCATTTTATAATTGTGTCAAATACAAACGAAAGTGTTACAGTTTCAAAATTCAAAATTTTTTCAGATCTAAACAAAGCCTAAGTTGGTAGACTGCTTTACAAAACAAAGTGAAAATTAGGATTATAGATTATGATCAATCTAACAATATTTATTTGGTATTATAAATGTTAGTATTGTTTTTATAGATTCGATCAAATTAAAAATTAGTTTGTTGCTCGAACGAAAAGTGAGAATTGCAAGTTTTGGGATGAAGAGAGAGAGTACAGTAGCTGATTTTTTTTAAAGACTTGCACTGTTTGCTAGTATTTAAAATAAAGTATAGTACATAGACTCTTGAAATTTGACCCAAAAATAGGGACCTTGTTTAGATGTGAATTTTTTTAAAAAATTTCGCTACTGTAGCACTTTCGTTTGTTTGTGACAAATATTGTCTAATTATAGATTAATTAGTGTCAAAATATTTGTCTCACGATTTACAGTCAAACTGTGTAATTAGTTTTTGTTTTTGTCTATATTTAATGCTTTTATACATATGCAGTAAGATTTGATGTGATCTTGAAATTTTTTTTGTTTTTGAGGTGAACTAAACAAGGCCCTTTGAAGAGAATGCTAATGCCATGATGGAGGATTGAAGCAATACACTGTACTGGGGCGGTTGACGTGCAACTTGAAGTGCATCGGAGAAGAGGCAACTTGAATGCCGATCATCATGAGTTCCTTGCCTTGGGACAGTAACAAATCTGTTGCCCATCAGCCGAGTGCTTTTACTCATCATGACATGAACTCCAACATATTTTCCTGCAGAATTTACTGTAACAGATGGAGAAATTCTACAAAAATATTGTTATCACCCTGCACCTCGACTCCAGTCTCCATAGCAGTGCGCGGTGTGGTATGTGACACATTCGCTGCTTCCTGTCACCCTGTGTCATCTGTTTTAAACTTTTTAAGATTCTCCGTCACATCAAATCTTACGACACAGTTTGTATGTAATTTACGAGACGAATCTTTTGAATCTAGTTAGTCTATAGTTGAGTAATAGTTATCAAATACATACGAAAGTACTATAGTATCAAAATCTAAAATCTTTTTACAACTAAACAAGGCCTAATACTGACATCCTGCCCCAACTCACACTGCCATTCCCTCTTCTATAAAGGCCTTCTCGAAAATTTTCATATCAAATCTTTTGAACACATATATTAAACATTAAATATAGATAAAAAAGTAATTTATTTTTCTATAATTTACGAGATAGTATATAGTTGGATAATAATTACCACACAAAATAAAGTGATCAGCAAGTTTCAAGATTTTTCATTCTATCCTTGTGTACACTGCACATCCTAAACAAATTATCCACACATACGAAAACCTAAAGTCCTAGTACTACTACCTAGCCTAAGGCTGAGCAAAGGCTAGCCGAAGTTAGGTCTTGTTTAGTTCGTGAAAATTTTTCAGTTTGGTTAATATAGCACTTTCGTTTATATTTAGTGATTATTATTTAATCATATAGATTAATACTAGGTTTAAAAGTTTTTTTTTGTAAATTATAGATAAATTATGTAATTAGTTATTTTTTATCTATATTTAATAATTAGTAGAATTTTAAATAATTTTGAAAACTAAACGAGGCCTTAACAAAATTCATGTCGAAATTTCGAACCCTGGCGGTGACAACGTGCAATAGTCATCATGCGCCTTGGGACGGGATGATACACCTACAGTGTGTTCCAAGATAAGCAGGGACATCTGAGTTGACACTTGACAGCAATCGAGTGGCAAAGTTTAATGACCATTGACCGTTCGACGTCGGACTTGGGCCCGGCCAGTTTAGGGGGTGTTTGTAGTATTTTCATTGTCTAATTATAGACTAAGGTCTTGTTTAGTTCACCCAAAAACAAAAAAAAACTTTTTAAAATTCTTCGTCACATCGAATTTTACGACACTTCTATAGAGCATTAAATATAGATAAAAATAAAAACTAATTGCACGACTTGACTGTAAATCACGAGACGAATTTTTTAAGCCTATTTACTCTATGATTGGACAATATTTGTCAAACAAAAACGAAAATGCTACAACATCAAAATTAAAAAACTTATTGGATCTAAACAAGGCCTAATTAGGTTTAAAAAATTGTCTCACAAATTACTCTCCAATCATGTTTTTAGTTTTGTAAATAGTCTACATTTAGTATTTTATGCATGTGTTCAAATATTCGATGTGACGGGTGGTAAACTTTACCAACCTCTTTTACAAAATGGACAGTGTAGTACTTTCGTTTGTATTTGACAAATATTACCTAATTATAGACTAACTAGACTCAAAATGCTCCATGCATGCGTCTAAAGATTCGATGTGACGGAGAATTTGAAAAATTTTGTAATCTTTCTGAACTAAACAAGGCCTTAGTTCTAAAAAATTTCAAGATTTCCCATCATATCAAATCTTGCGGCACATGCATAGAGTATTATATGTAGACGAAAATAAAAACTAATTACACTGTTCGTTTGGGCTTATCAGACAAATCTGTCAGCCATTGAGCAATGTTTTTCTCTTACAATAAATCAGCCAACAGTACTTTCTGCAATGGTTTATCAGCCAAACGAAAGTGCTAGAAAATCCATTTTCTTTTGCCAAGTTTAGTTCAAAAAAAAATTGTAAAACTTTTCAGATTCTGTGTTATATTAAATCTTGCGACACATGCATGGAACACTAAATATAGATAAAAAAATAACTAATTACATAGTTTGCCTGTAATTTGCGAGACGAATCTTTTGAGTCTAGTTAGTCCGTGATTGATCAATATTTGTCAAATAAAAACACAAGTGTACAATGTCCATTTTGCAAAATCCATCTGAAACTATACAAGGCTGCTAGAGCCTTGTTTACTTCCTCGTCCATTTTGCAAAATAGTCAAGATTGTCCATCTATCGAATCTTGTGATTCATGTATGAAACATTAAATATAGATAAAAAAAATAACTAATTGCACAATTTGAGTGTAATTTACGAGATGAATTTTTTAAGCCTAGTTAATTCATAATTGGATAATATCTGTCAAATACTAACAAAAATAGTACAATATCCATTTTGAAAATTTTTTTGCAACTAAACAAGGCCTAGATTGCAGTCATGACGGAACAACTGTGTCTGTAGTTTTTTTTTTTGTTTCCACAACTGAAAAATAAGCTAATGCAGTGATACGATGAGAAGATTATCAACCCATCTTAAACCATGGTTCGACTTCAACAGAATGTTCATCATTAGCATAATAATCTAGTAATAAACCACACCATTTTCTCTAATAACATGTATATCTACTTCGATCTGCGCATGTGTTGAGGGAGAGATCGATCGAGGAAGGTACCTACTCTACCAGAGGCTATGGACTGACAGGACCGACCAAAGGACTCTCGAAGAAGAAGAATGATTGCGTATCTTTGGACCTTCTTCCCCGGGCTGCGTTGCGTCATCAATTGACGCCCATCATCACACACCCTTGACAGCCAGCTACTCCCACTCCTCCTCGTGTCTGCAGCTGCTGCAGAGGTAGATGACGCACAGGCACAGCGATAGCATTGACTCACTCCCGGCCGGCCGGTTTCCCGCCCGTTGTCACTCCATGACCATGAGAGGACGATCTGATCGAGGAGCTCGCTCCAGGCACGGGGCCGCCTATAAATAATGGACTCATAGTCGAGCGAAGGCGAAGCATAGCAGCAGAACAAGATCGATCGATCGAGCTCCATCTTCCTCAAGTCCCCCCCTCATCTGCCTGCCCTTTGAAGGCCAAGCAACCCCTTCAGACTTCACTCCACTGAGGTAGTGAGGTGCATGCAGCGAATCACCGATAGAAATGTAGAGCTCGATCGTCCTTTCTTGTTTTGGCGTGTTGTTCTCTACTTAATATTATCATGTTCGTTCTCGCATTGCATTGCATTGCATGCATGCATGGCTCGCAGGAGGAGGATCATCGGAGGAAGACATGGAGCGGGTGAACACAGCGAGCCTGTGCCTGGAGAACCTGCTCATGATGCAGGAGAACGAGCGGCTGCGGAGGCAGGCGCAGCAGCTGGACCAGGAGAACAAGGCACTCCTCGCCCAGCTCAAGCAGCAGCAGCAGGGCGCCGGCGGCCCTTCCGGTTCCGCTTCTGCCGCCGCCGGTGGCGCCTCTGCTGCTGCCACCGCGAACCATCCCCACCACAAGGCAAAGGCGGCCGGCAAGCAGCCCAAGTGAGCAAGCGACCGCCACTGCTCGGTCGCGCATGCATGCAAGAAGATCGATGGTGGCGTGGACGCCGCGCACGCATGCTGCACCTTGACTTTTGTAATTGCTACTCCTAGCCTAGCAGCTACTCCTGTTAGCTTTTTTTTTTGAACAACTCGTTAGCTTCTGGAGCATGCTTGCATATTGTTATGACGATGAGCCAGATTTAGCAGCATTTTGTGGTTCAGTGTAACTGTGTCAGCATTATATTTTGTGGTCATGTGGTGCTTTGCATGCATGCTACGATCAAAAAGCTAAGTCTGAAATTACCGTTGACTGATTTATTATAGGATAAAAACATCGCTTGCTACTAGAAAAAGTACGACCGAAAAGAAAAGAACACACATCATCCATCCGCTATGTTTACAGGCACTTGTTCCTGCAATGTGTGTTTGTGACGTCCCTCTGTGTGTCCATCGTATAATCACTGCCTCATCACTCATCAATGTTGATTGTTGAGGGCCTAAGACACTTTGTTGATTCCAGATCTCCTCTGCAACACGACTTAGGAATACGTTCGCGTTCAGTTTTAATTAGTAGTAGTGCTACAGCTCAGGATACAATAATTGTGATCGAATCTGTTCCGGGTAAAGCTCGTTTTGTTCAGATTCAATTCATGGCGCATCCCATCAAACAATATCTCTCGAATCTGATCCTCTATTCATAACACTCTCTCTATCACTGTCAATTCATATCTCTCGAAATGTTCTTGGGCCTTTTTGAGTTCCAATAAAGAAAACAGTTCTTGGACCAAAGGTCTTCTAGTAGGCCCATGCGACGAAGTCAGGGTTTGTGCACGTGGGCTTACAGGCTCGGCCAGGCTGTGATCCCTAACCACCACCGGTTAACTAAGGCCTTGTTCAGTTTGCAAAAAATTTTGGCTTCGGGTACTGTAGCACTTTCGTTTGTTTATGGTAAATATTGTCCAATCATAGACTAACTAGGGTTAAAAGATTCATCTCGCGATTTACAGGTAAACTGTGTAATTAGTTTTTATTTTTATCCATATTTAATGCTTCATGCATGTGTCGTAAGATTTGATGTGACGGGGAATCTTGAAAATTTTTGGTAACTAAACAAGGCCTCAATTCATTATTCTTCCTAAAAAAACTAATTTCATCGTTCTACTAAAAAAACCTAACTTCGTTCTTACTCCCTCTGTCTGTAAAAGAATACAATTCTAAAATAATATCATGTTTAACATACCAAGTAAAAAGAGTATATATTTATAATATCAAATAAACACCATTGAATTAATTACAAAATGTATTTTCATAATAAATTAATTTAGCCACAAATATTAATATTATTTACTCAAAACTTAGTCAAACCTAAAACACTTAAACCGGGATGCATCTCATAGTTGTATCGTTGAAGGGAGGTAGTACTTCATAAGAGTTCATCCAGAGTTCATCCATATATAGGAAGAAGCTCCAATTTTGGTTTGTTTCGCTTATCTCCACTGTAATTGAAAACTTGTTGGGCTGTTAGACCAAACAAACTCACCCCACAGCAGCCCACTAATTCGGCCCACTAATTTTCTCGCACCGCAGTCTCTCTAGGTCAATCACGGTATACCTGAGCACGTACCTTACGCCGGCGCCGCCATCTACTCCTGTGGTTCCTCCTAATCACTCCGGCTGGCGTAGAAGGTGTGGCGGTCGCGCATCCGGCTGCTGACGCGGTCGCCGCTGGAGCCCAGCCGCGTGCCGAGCGACACGACCGGAAGGTGCTCGCCTACAGCATCGGCGCACACCTGGTGGGCTTCGCGATGGTACTGGCGGCGCACTACGTGAACGTGTACAGCCGGCCGGTGCGGGACGACGGGTCGTACATGCACACTTCTTCCTCAGACGCCGATCATTAGAGTTAGCAGGTGCCTTGTTGCATGTCACTTCTTCCTCAGATGCCGATCATTAGAGTTAGCAGATGCCTTGTTGCATATCATAAATTATAAATTAAACTATCTAATCGTCTTGCTTAGGTACCGCGGTTAATATACATCTGAATGGTTGCATATTTCTCTTTATGTGTCTTAGATTCTACTACCATATTATTAGGACGGACTGTACATTTTATTCATAATAGACATGCAAAACAAAATTGTTCGTATTATAGATCCACTACAAGAACAAACTTCTTTGCCTGGTTTTAGTCAAGATATGGCATATACAACTACATTCCAAGCTATTGCTAGAATGTTCATGCTCGCCATGGGACTATCAAAATCAAGGAGGAACCACCGTATATCTTCATGGCGGCGAGAATACCCTTCATGTGTAACAAAGGTTACATCAAACCATAAAGACTGATAATCACTTGTCATTTGGTTCAAGTTTGTTGTAGTTGTAACAAATATTTCAGATTTGTACGCCAAATAAACAACTGATCTTGTATAGGAACTTGGGAGGCTTTCTTGTATACAATTTCATGAAGCTTTGGGATGGTGTAAGATTGCCGCCGATAAATAATGTAAGCACATGTAGTCTCCAACTATATTTGCATCAATGAACGATTAAATATTGACAAAATATTAACTGTTATTCACAGCTATCAAGATCACTAAGGACGGAGTTATTGGCTGAAATTTTGGCGAGTCGTGCAAACGAGTGCTACGACAACATCCCTGAAGATATCCAATATTTGATTAAAAAGTTAGAGAAAATGTAAAGATGTCTTTATGTACTGATGATTCATAAAATATTGTAGACTTTAAACAATTAACCAAAATTAAAACTCTAAAAAAGTTAATATAGCATTCCTAAAAAAAAATCGTGGCATTAGCACGGGCATTATACTAGTTGACATAGTGTACTTCTGAAGAAGGCTGAGTCTATTGCTTAAGAAAGTATATATTCATTGTTACTTCTCTGATCTTTGGTCGTCATCTTCTTCCTCAGAGTAAGAGAGTGAGTTATTTTGCTATGGGAGGCTAAAAACTACGTGGCCAAATATTCATGGGTCTCATGTGTTATGGGCCAACTTCCATTTTGGATACTTGGGCATTTGAGTAAGCCATAGAAACCTCAATAATAAATAAACATTAGAAATATGTTAAATATTTTTTTAAAAAAAATAACTAAGCAGCTAGAAAGTATAATTGAAGTCTTGTATCAGCTGATTAATTTTGATAATTCTTTTATGAGCAGTCTTTTGCCATGTATATATGGTATTCTATTAAAAGGTATTGTTAAGAAGTTAAGACTTTTATAAGTCTATGTCTTCTAGCAAGGGAACAATTTCTTTCCTTAACAGAAGGAAAAGAATATAGATCAATAAAATGGGGTATCTTATGTTTGTGCCAAAGAGAAGCAAGGTGTCTTATCTTAGTACTAGTATAATGCCCGTGCTAACGCTACGGTGACATTTGGTAATCCTAATCAAACAACAAAATATGATTTACCTACATAGTACTTACAATTTTAAAATATATGTATCCAATGTTGCGACAGGAACTAACCTTACCAAAGAACTTTATTATCATGGGTTCAACAATAATATCATTACAAAACAAGACACTTGACACTCAGTCTTTGACATGACATATTGGCAAAACATGCACGTTTACACAACTTTATTTCTCTCCACTCCAAACTTCTTAATTCTTAAGCTTTGCAGCTACCGGCCTTCCTGCTAAGCTCATGACCGATCAGATTATACTTGCACATATCAACAAAAGGAAAAAAAGAAATCTCACAAACATCCATGCAAATGAAACAACCAATGAATATCTTTTAGTAATCAAGCATAGATTGAGAAAATATTTACAATTACAAAAAGCAATTTAAACAATTTCCAGCAACAAACATCAGCAAGCCTTGGTTGCATCCAGTCACATAGGTCAGCTCTGATGTAATACCTGATTTTAGGAACAAAACCAGATATGCACCTTATGTGAGTTTTAGGGATCAAAGCTTACATATAGCTACAAATATAGGGTAATATCAAAAGACAATGCATAAATATATAACTTACTTAGTATAAAAGAGATAACCTTTGATAGCAAACAGCGGACAGACAACTCCAAACTTCGGGTATTAACTTCACTCTACAGGATCCAACTGACTCGTTGATCACAAGCCTAAACTTCTCATGAGGTTTGGGGGAAATCACAAGCCTAAACTTCTCATGAGGTTTGTCGAACTCCACAAGTATAGCAACTAGATTGTATAGCTCCCACAATCTCATGATCAATGTGACATAAATAATATAAAGCATTAAACAATAAATAATGAGCATATTAACACAACAAGAATCATCACCCTTAATGTAGATGTCCCCAAAGCCACTCCTGACCATGAGCTCAGCTAGTATACTAGTTTTTAACACTCTGCAGAGGTTGTACATCTTTACCCATGAGTCATGATTTACCCTTTCGCCCGAGGTCATCAGCCTCTTAACCCACTAAGGAAGCTCGGCAGGGATCACTATGAAGTCTTTCAAAGGTTCGTCTAACAAGTTAGGGCCGCTTGGTTTCATTAGTCAGTCCGTGTGATCCAGCCGCAGGAATCCACGGTCTGCTATTCCCCAATTGCGCCACACGGGTAACCGCTAACGAGCTAGAAAAATAACTCATACTTAACTAAAGCCAGAGCCATTATAGCCCTCATGGTTGCACTGTTATCCCGGGTGATCACGTACAGACAAATCATCAAGTTGCTAAAAAGTCATTTTTATCATTTATTACTTAATATTAATCTAGCCACATGATCATGGTCACAGAAATAAAATCCGAATTGCTATACTTGCCTTGATCCAATTGCTCTTGCTGATCCTTTAGTTCTGCTGGTCTTACTTGTTGCCAAGGCTCTGATCTTGATCACTGAAGCACTCTTGATCACCACGAGTTGCTCACCGACTAAACTCGATCATCGATCACCAACACACAAACAATCAGAGACAACATACATGAAGCAAACAAGGCTACAATTAGAACAGTACACCAATCATATAAAACATCATGTAAAAAGATTTTAAAGACGTTCTTCACGTTGCTACAAACAGGCGCGACAAGCACATTAATCGGAGCTACGGTGAAACAGAAACAACTACTGAAGAATTTACATTTGAAGCTTATTTATTTTAGTTATATAAAAAATATACATATAGAATATCTAGAGAAATATCATATTATGTCAATTTATATTTTGAAATAGAAAACCAAGACAGACTAATTATATTTTGTTCATAAATCTCATTGCATAAACATTGTAGAATTTATTCATAATATTTGACGTGTTATACATTATTAGGATCATAGAGGCTCAAAAATCATACAGAAAATCGTTGCACTATTTGAGCAGAGATTTAATTGTAAAGAAAATTAAACTACGGCCTGATTAATTATTTTCTAATTAACAAAGCACTATGAATACCTGGCATGATATTCTTTTTTTTGCGAGCAACACCTGGCATGATATTCGAAGAGCTTCAGAATTATTAGACCAAGAAACGAGTTGATGAAATTTTATTTATGCAAAACTAGATGCTGAATTGATATGCAAGGATGTTGTATGCGTCACATCAGTCAAGTATTTAGCCAATTGAATAATGTGTTATACCATTTATCATTGCAAGATGTCGCTAACTTGATCATACGTGCTTGCTTGGTCTCAAGATAGACGAGCAACTAGGGACGCTTGCATCACAGTGGTAGATGTAATCAAAGCTGCTAGCGATGTTTTAAAACAAGGAATAAAGAATTGATTAGAAAAGAAAAGATAAATTGAAAGGCAAAGTGATTAGGGCTCATGTTGGTGGACATGGAGCAGGTTCGCCGGCAGCGATGCTTTCTTGGAGCTACAGCAACGCTAGAGCAGCCGACCGCTTGTAGATGTCGTGTATAGGCGAGATGATGACGATCACGTTGTAGAGAAAGAAAGAGAAAATATAATTTTATTTTACTTCTAGGAATTCCTAAATTAGAGGCTTCCCATATGATAGTTTTTGGTGTACTTTGCCTAAGGGGTTGGTACATATATATAGGGAGAGAAACTCCCCACCTCTACGTCAAATAGCGATATGGTACTAATTGATTTGCAATCTTCATCTTTACTAATAGGCCTAATTAATTATTAATGCCCACTAGTAAAAAAATACATTGGCCTTTGAGATCATAGGTTGAGCGTTGGGGTAAAATGAAAGATTTATTATTTTCGAAATTAATTATTTTTTGTGAATAAAATATTTCTAGAAAAGTCCAGAATTATTATTTAAGTCATGAAAAATATTTTAAAAGCTCTGAAAATTCGGGAAAAATTCTCGGAGATATTATAAAACATGAGGAACCCAAATAAAGTATTTGGAGCTCATGATAAGATAATTCAGAGCATTTAAAAAATTAGATTATGCTCACAGTCAAGTGGGAACAAGTTTCACAAAAAGTGTTGGAATAATTCTTGGTCAGTTTTTACAGATTGGTTGACAGATAAGGAACTGGAAGGAGTGTTTTGGGGGATAAAGAAAAGATTTCTAAGAAGCTACAAATGAAAGCCTAAGCTGAGAAACAAGAAATTTGATTGTAAAGAAAAATAAAGAAATACCGGTAAAGAAAGATCGATCTACAAACGCAATTTAAAAACTTTGCTCACTCTCAATATACAAAGAAACAAACATCACATTAAAACATATGCACCAGCATGTATGCACAACAATGTTGCTAAACCCTATGATAAATTTTAATTTAATAAAAGAAAATATTATTATATTTTCTTGAGCACAAAAATACAAAATTTAAATTATTTTAGCTCTATTTCTAAAGAACCAAATTTTAGGGTGTTACATCTGCAATCCTGCAGTGTACAATTAACTACTTTAGTATTGCTGCTGACAAAAATATATGCTATCATGTCAGGTTCTCTTTCAACCTCCATCTAGCACATGAGGATGAGCTTCCCTCTGTCGTGCAGGTAGTTATCGACGGAGGCATTCATCACATATTTGCTAATATACTACTTGCACGATGGAGCAGTCTTTCGTGGACGGATGGAGTATATTAGCAAATATGTGATGAATGCCTTCATCGATAACTACCTGCACGACAGAGGGAAGCTCATCCTCATATGCTGGATGGAGGTTGAAAGAGAACCTGACATGATAGCATATATTGTTGTCAGCAACAATACTAAAGTAGTTAATTGTACATGCAGGATTGCAGAGCTGACCTATGTGACTGGATGCAAGCAAGGCTTGCTGATATTTGTTGCCGGAAATTGTTTAAATTGCTTTTTGTAATTGTAAATATTTTCTTAATCTATGCTTGATTACTAAAAGATATTCATTGGTTGTTTCATTTGCATGGATGTTCGTGATATATTTTTTTCTTTTTGTTGATATGTGCAAGTATAATCTGATCGGTCATGAGCTTAGCAGGAAGGCCGGTAGCTGCAAAGCTTAAGAATTAAGAAGTTTGGAGTGGAGAGAAATAAAGTTGTGTGTAAACGTGCATGTTTTGCCAATATGTCATGTCAATGACTAAGTATTGTTTCAACTTTTGTGTCAAGTGTCTTGTTTTGTAACTGTAATATTGTTGAACCCATGGTAATAAAGTTGTCTTTGGCAAGGTTAGTTCCAGTTGCAACATTGGATCCAGTTATTTTAAAATTGTAAGTATTATGCAGGTAAATCATATTTTGTTGTTTGATTAGGATTACCAAATGTCACCGTAGCGTTAGCACGAGCATTATATTAGCTATAATATATATATAGCTCAACAATGTGAACATAGGTTTGGTCACACAGAAGCAGGAGAATGGAAAATACCTGCAAGCCACCGACGTCATGTGAACTACGCAAGCATCCAGCTCTCAGACAGTACTGCCTCATGATTTATCTTGTGAATACATATATCGTCTGTTGACTATGCATGCATTTCCACATCAAATTAAGCTCCCCTACCATCAGGGTCATCTTGATGCCAGATCATGAGATCATCCCACAAATCAAATGCCGTGGAAAATTGGAGACTCGCATTTCTGACCTAGTATCAGGAAGGCGACACACCAAGTTGCAAGAGCAAACAATAATATCGCGGGCAACAGCGGGAATCTTCCGGTCCGAACGTTCGGACTGGAGACGCCGTCCGATAATTTCCACGCGATGATTTCCGCGCGCGCGTGACAGGTTGACAGGTACGTACGTTTTCTTTTTTATTTCTTTCTTTTTTGTTTTTTCTTTCTTTTTCTTTTCTTTCTTTCTTTTTCTTTTTCTTTTTATGTTTATTTTCTTTTTCCCTCCCGATCGTTGCTGTTAGTTTTCTTCTCTTTTATTCTTTCTTTTTTCTTGCTATATTTTTTTTCTTTAATTTCTTTTCTTTTTTCTTTCTTTTTTTCATTTTATATTCCGTTTGGTTCTTTTTTATTTTTTTTTGCTTTATTTCTATTTTCCTTTTTTGTTTTATATTATTCTTTGTTTTGTATCTTTATCTTTATCTTTTTTCTTTTATTTTTATTATTTTTCTTTGATGTTTACATGCTGATGTTCTATTTTTTATTTTTTCTTTTGATTTTGTTTTTCCTTTTATTTTTTAATTATGTTTTCTTTTATTCATGTTTTATTTCTTAATCTTTTTTTTTCTTTTCTTTAATTTTTTTCCTTTTTACTTTCTTTTTTTCATTTTATATTCCATTTGATTCTTTTTCTATCTTTTTGTACTTTATTTTTATTTTCATTTTTTGTTTTATATTATCCTTTGTTTTGTATATTTAATTTTTAATTATGTTTTCTTTTATTCATGTTTTATTTCTTAATCTTTCTTTGTTATTAATCTTTTTTTGCATCGTATGCGATGTTCTATAATACATTAAGTGTTGTTTTATGGTTAATTCAGCAATGTTTACTTAGTATACATACAATGTTCTATAATGTGTTGAGTGATGTTCTATTGTGAATTTAGTGATGTTCGCTTAGTACACATGTGGTGTTCTATGATATATCTAGTGATGTTCACGTAATATATATACGATGTTCCATAATGTATTTAATAGTGTTCTATTGTGTATTTAGTGATGTTCAGTTTAGTACACATGTGATGTTTTATAGTTTATTTTTAGTATGTTTTAAAACTATCCATATGATGTTCTTTTAAATTTTTCTCTATTACGTGTTTTTTTCCTTATGCTTTGCTCTAGATTTTATTTTTTTGTTTACATGATGTATTTATTTATTTATTTTAAATATTATAATATCAGTTTCATGAATCTAAACTAGAACACTATTTTTTAAACTGAGAACATTTTTCTTATGAAGATGGAACATTTATTTTATGAACCTAGAACATTGTCTATCATAAATAAAAATGTTATATCTTTATAAGATAAATGTTTATTAATAAAATTTTATCTAAATATATCCATGTGAGATCTTATTTTGAAGGATTTATTATAAGACACACTATAGTGTAATCGGATTTTGATTTAGATATTTAGTTTAGGAGCTATGACTTTTTAAATTTTGTTGATGAAAATGGAGAATATATGGATGAGGTGGGCCCTGTAGGATGGACAGCTTCTGTCAACCGCTAGCTGTACTACTCTGATCCATCAACCGGGAAATGTTATTGGCAGTCCATCAGCCAGAAAATTCAGACGCCATACACGCGCAGACTGCCGGACGCGGTAAAATTTTGAGCGGGAGTCTGCCCGACGCGGGATTCGGTCCGAACGGCCGGACCACAAGCGCCCCCGGGCAACAGTAGGTCATCAAGACTACATATAGAAAAAATCGTCAAAGCTCATGGCACACGAGAATTTAGAAACTCCAACAAAAAAGGGTATTGTTCATAGGGGACTTGTGCATATTGACTTCGGTTCTTGGTTCTATTAGGCCCTGTTTAGTTTCCCACCCAAAATTTTTTTATCCATCCCATTGAATATTTGGACACATGCATGAAACACTAAATGTACATAAAAAAATAAACTAATTACACAGTTTGGTTGAAAATCGCGAAACGAATCTTTTAAGTCTAGTTACTCCATGATTAGCCTTAAGTGCTACAGTAACCCACATATGCTAATAACAGATTAATTATACTTAATAGATTTGTCTTGCAGTTTCCTAACGAGCTATGTAATTTGTTTTTTATTATTTTTTAAAAAATCCTCCCGACATCCTCCCGACACATCCGATGTGACATTCAAAAAATTTTCAGCTCCAATCTAAACAGGCCCTTACAACTCAATGAAAAATTCAAGGTCCACCTTGTACACTCTTGCTAGCTATTAAAGTCAAGGTCAATTGAGCTCTATATGCATTCAATGGATGGCATTTTATGTTTCGTATTGGCTATTAACATTGAACCTAGAAAAACATAGCACCGGACCTATAAAGCAAATCTTGCAGAAAAAAATATTTTGGTCTGAAAAACTCTTGCTGACAAACACAGGGATAAATCACATCCTCGATCCCGCTTCAAGTCTAAGGGAGAACTTGAACAATACATCACACTCTGGGAATTAGAGGACAAGATAGAGTAAGTTTTTAAGTGACCTAATTCACCCCATCTTATTAGTCACGGTCTCATCAAGACTCACAAAGGTTCAAAGCATCCCCTCGGCAATATCCATTTACCGGTGCTAACATTCCAATCTCTAAATTTTTCCAACTAGTTCATCACCTTGGTAGTTGACTTGCTTGTTCCTTGCCATAGTAAAACCACATAGAACACTGTTTCCCATTTGATAATAGCATCGTTAATTGGTGAATGCAAAACTGATTTGGAGAGGCCCTTGGAGATGCTCTTATTAGTTATTATATATTGTTGCAAAGTTCAGCTTCCAGCATCGGTAGCGTGTCTTCTATCATCACAAGTATGATGCTTGAGTGTTTGGTTATCGTCTCATTTGCAATCCCATCTGCATATATATAGGCCTTGTTTAGTTCGCAAAAATTTTCAAGATTCCCCGTCACATCAAATCTTTGGTCGCATGCATGAAGCATTAATTATAGACGAAAATAAAAACTAACTGCACAGTTTACCTGTAATTTGTGAGATGAATCTTTTGAGCCTAGTTACTCTGTGATTGGACAATGTTTGTCAAATAAAAACGAAATGCTACAGTAGCCAAAAACAAAAAATTTTGCCAACTAAACAAGGCCATAGCCTTTAGACGCGCGTGGATGGCATAAATATAGCAAAGTTTGTTATGCTCGGTGTGTGTAACCGTACCATCTCTGAACGACATCAATACCATCATGGCAGGATCGCGCAGCCGTATTACCTCGGCCACCGCACCGGCCGAGACGAGGCACCGGCGCCGCTACCTCCCGCTGCCGCCACTCATGTTCCTCGTGCTCTTGCTAGTGTATCTCTCCCGCCGCCATCCACGAGCTCCACCCCAATACACCTACGACGACGTGCTCCTCCGCAGGCTAGCCGTGACCGACGTCGGCGGGGACCAGATTGCGGCCGAGGCGGCCGCAATGTTGGCCAACGCCTCGATATCCTCCCACCCAAGCCTCCATGGCAACATCCACCGCCTCGTCTACCTCCGCCTCCCTTACAACGACAGCGGCACCTCGCGGCGGAGGACCATGCTCCGCCTCCGCGTCCCCTACGATAAGGTCCCCAACGACAGCTCTCTCCTCGCCGGCTTCCGGGCCTCACTCCGCTCCTTCCTCCGCGCGCACCAGCACCGCCGTCGGGGCTACAAAAATGTGGCCGGTCTCATGGACGACGTCGCCGGCGGCCTCCTCGGCCTGCGCCGCCGCCGGCGCTTCCCCACCTGTGCCGTCGTCGGGAACAGTGGCATCCTCATCGGCTCCGGCCGGGGCACGCAGATCGATGCGCACGACTTCATCATCCGCCTCAACAACGCCCCCGTCGCGGGCTTCGCGCCTGACGTCGGCGCCAGGACCTCTCTCACCTTGACCCACTCTTTCATGCTGCAGGACTGCGCCGCGCCCTCCGCGGTCGTCACCACCTCCGGCTGCGGCTGCCATCCCTACGGCCGAGCAGTGCCGCTGGCGATGTATGTCAGCAATCCCGCGCACCTTTTGTACGTGCTAGTCTGCAACGCCACGGCCACGCCGGCGGCCCCGTTCCGGCTGCTCCTCACCGACGCCCGCCTCGACGCGCTGTGCGCGAGCATCGCCAAGTACTACTCGCTGCGGCGGTTTGTGGCCGCCACGGGGGAACCGGCGAGCAGCTGGACGCGGAGGCGTGACGGGAAGGAGCCGTACTTCCACTACTCCTCAGGGCTGCAGGCGGTGGTGCTGGCGCTGGGTGTGTGCGACAAGGTTTCCATGTTTGGGTTCGGGAAGGCAGCAGGGGTAAAGCATCAGCAACCACCAGAGCAAGGAGACGGAGGTGCATGACTTGGACGCCGAGTACCAGTTCTACGGCGACCTCCAGGCGCGGCCAGAGGCGGTGCCGTTCCTCGGCAAGGCGCCAGGCTTCGTGTTGCCACCGGTGAAGCTGTACTGGTGAGAGGTCGTCTCAGCGACGTACGGAAGCCGTCGGCAACTCGGCATGTGTGTGCATTGCATGCAGTTTGGCTTCTGTACGACTCTTGGTGTTCCTTGATGTAAATAACTAAAAATAATCATAAGGAGTGCAAAAGCTACGTACTTGGCAAGTGTTAACAAGCGAGGGTGCAGTTAATCTCGACACATAAAACTTTTTGGATACTTCCATATTTGCTAAATAAAATGTGCAAAACTGTATATAGAAATTAATTATATTCACAATATATATTTTCTGCAAGTTAATTTTTCATCTAATCTTCTATATATCTTCTTTTTCCAGTCATCTAAACTGTCACACATCTGCCTACCTTGTGGTTACCACGTAGACATGAATTCTTATAGGCTCCATTTGGCGTAGCTCCAAAGCCATCTTTTTCAGCTTTAGCTCTACGTACAGTTCTACCAACAGAGCTGTGTTACATTCTTAGGATCGACTAGGCCATAGATCAACGGGAAATTTACTTCTATTTAGGATAAATAAATTAGAATCTCATAGATTCGGGGATGAAGAGAGAATGGAACAGTGAACCATACCTTCAGGTCGGTAGAGAAGCTCATGGTCGGGCCGGGGCAGTGGCGGCGGCGGCGGACTTCCCGTCGCTGGCAATGCCTCCCCTCGATCGGTCTAGGGTCAGGTGTGGCTAGCGGCACTGTTGCGATGAACCTCATACCCAGTGCCCTAGTCCCACCCTCTCTTTATATACTGCACGACAGGGCCCACCAGTCAAGTCATTGGGTTGGACGCCCCCGATCAGGGCGTGGTCAAGGGCCCGGCCCAGTCTTTGGACTTGGGCTGGCAGAGATCAACCTAACATTTTCTCCCTTGATCTCAACTATTACTTTAACCTTTAGACTTTGACTTTAACACTTTTCTCTTTACTCGTTCCATCACAGATGAGTGCATAGAGCATGTTTCATCGTCACGGTCTTTTGCCGATAGACTTGACAGCTACAATGCATGTCTCTGATCTGAAACACAGTAACTTTAACTTTGGGTCCTTTATTATCCATAAATCATAGGCTTTCCCATAAACCCATGTCGACTGTGTGTTCCCTGAACACACTGGGTGGTAAGCCTTTGGTAAGTGGATCCGTGAGCACTCGCTCAATACTTTTAATATGATTCTAGACTATCTCCATTACAACGTATAACTTTGCGTCAATGTGTTTGGCAGCACACTTGACCCGTTGTAATAGGAGCGAAAATACTTAAATGGTTAATGCTGTTGACAACCATTATCAATTCCGGGTATAGGTTTTCTTAACCCTTTCGCCTGCCTTTTAAGCCTCATAATAAGCTATACTATAGGTATCCATCCGTGATGACACCATAATTGTTTCTTTGGAGCTTTTCCACAATAAAACTCCAACTGCGAGTGTTAGGTACTATGTGGGTTTCACTATACCATTTGTACCGTAAGAGTACTAATTTGTGGCCTTTATCTGCAATGGGAGGGGTGCTTGTGGGAGCACCTACGAGGACAGTGACTCCGGGAGATCGATCTCATTGTCAAGGGTTGCGGAGAGCAAATCAAGGTTTCAAACTGCTGATATTCATTCAGTAATTTAGATGAGTTTTGTACTGGTTCCAAAACATTGAATCTTGTGGCACGTCCAATATTTTGGGTTGATCATTGAATTTAACATAAGGACTGCACTTTGGCTCTAACATTCGAAGGAAACCATTAGGGAAGAAGAAGATAGAAGAATCTAGTTAGATTATTATGTATTTTTTATTTTAGATTTTTCATGTGTAATTTGGAGATGTGTTGTGCCAAGATTTATTATGAGTGTCTCCTCCCTTAGCGAAAAAAGTATGCTTCTCTAATAGTTTTCAAATAACTTCCTAAACGATTTTGCATTGCGAACCTAGAACTATTTACAACCAGCCGTACCTTTTTTAACAGTTTTTTTGAACCTAGAACTATTTACCAATCTTTTATTTTATTATTTTACTCATATGACCAATTTACTCTGATCTCCTAAGAAAACACCAGAGGGAGAGCAGGTACAGAGTACCTCTTAAGTACAGAATCTTACGAGTTAGAGAGGATATTTGGTAGCTTTTTATTTTTAAGGAGCTATTTTACTAAAACGTTGGAGAGTATTTAATCCCTTTTTTGTTAAAATATTAAAATATTGGTAAAGTTATTTTTACCAAACTTCTGGAGTTGCTCTATGTATGTAATGATAAAATAGTCATTTCTATTAATTGATTTATTAAGACGGATCGACATAACACTAGCTACTACAATGCTGCCTGACTTGACTTATGCCAATTGGCAGCTGCATTCTAAATTGCAATTGGAAATGCAGGCACGTTTGCATTCTGACTTGGCTGCGATGTGAGCTCCGCTTTAATTTTTGATTATTAGCAAGTTGATATAAATACTATACGTACTCCCGTAGAGTCAGGTCAACGGCAAGTTTGATATTGGAGTATTGTGGTTATACATTCTACTACATCATGATTACATAAACAACATGAACATAATTACATAAGTTTTGTCAAACGGAAACAGAAGAATATATAAAGCACCCTGCACGCCACCCATGTCAATATGTCATGTAAACTACGCAAGCATCCAGCTCAGACTTTATCTTGTGATTAGTATCGTCAGCTGCTGACTGTGCATGCATTTCATATTAAATTAAGCTCCCCTACCATCAGGGTCATCTTGATGATGGCATATCATCGTGCAAATGCCAGAATAGCTATATACATCGATCGATGCAGAAGCTAGGATATTAGTACATTCCCTTTTTCAAATAAAAATCGCACAAATGCCATGGAAAGAAATTGGAGACCCATGTTTATGAGCCAGTATCAGTGTACAAATGAAGGTTATCAAGAACGGCTAGAGCTACTTGTGTAATCTTCTTCTTTTTTTTTATCATTTTTTCCTCTTTCTTTGTCACTTGAACCCTCTCACTGAACTGGTTGACACTGTTGTTGTCTTCTTGTTTTGGTTCAATAAATTTCAGGGATTTTGACCCCTCCTGTTTCTTAAAAAAATCATATCAAGACTACAGAAAAAATTGCCAAAAATATTTGAGGGATACATTGGTTGTTGTTTTAGGCACAATGAGGAACTCAAGGACCGTCAAGCTCGATGCCTCGATGGTCTTTGTCTTCCATGGATGACCCTTTTTTTCTTTTCTTTTTTTTTGCACAGGCTATTAATGCTGTACTCAGTGTCTAGAGTTCGCTAGACTTATAAAAAATATTTTGGGAACCTAAACGACTTGTGCCTCCTCTCTAAAGTTGAATGAAGGTGGACTTTATCCATTGTTCATAAAGGTATGATAAAGATATGAAACATGTTATCCTTCAAAGTAAACCACCGATTCCTTGTTGGTCGATCTCAAGGGAACAATCAAAAGACCAAGTCTGGGAACGAGATCCTCTGAAGTCGACCGAAGCGACTTGTCTCTGCAGTCGCTGTGCATCTAGCCATTCACTGCTATCTGACGGTGGAGCTAGAAATATGCAGTTCCCCACTTGGCTTGCTGGGCCGGCCCAACATCAGGCACGACGCACGTATAGGCGTATAGCTGCTGCGTCGGGGCTCAGGTCTCTGCTTGTGCTCTCCATCGGCAAACTGGTGCCGAAATCTCTACACTTGTCTCGTCTATTGCTCTCCATCAACTGGCAAACTACTTGCATCTAATTTTCAGGAGCAATGACAGATGTTGTTATTGGTAAATTCCAGTAGTACAGATTATATCCCATATGCACTCAGGAGTATGGCTCAACAGCCTCCTTGGCCATATTACTAAAAAAACAGGCTCCTTAGATATCATGTTCAGATAGTTTTGGTTTCCTAGTTCTATGTAATTAACCATATGAAAGTTGCAAGTTGCAGACTTGCTGTAATATTTTGAGCAGCCATATGAACTTGGAGTAATCAGCAATATCTTTTGTGGATTTCATTCACAATATCATTCCAGAACTTATAGCAGTGTAGCACTTGAATACACAATTGATAGCAGTATGTAAGTGCATTGCAGTTTCCTTCCATCACAGAATCTTTTACAGTCCACCGATATGCTTGTCCATAGGATGGCAGGGGCTGCTGCCACGAATCCTAAGCGTCACAGTGGTACAGGTGTGAGCGCTGACGAGGTGAGGAACGCCACTGCCACAACCAGCCACGCGCCAGGAACGCTTGCAGCGACGACGCTCGACGGCTTGACCACAATGGCGGCGATGGTGAATGGGAGCGTTGGCGAGGTGGAATCCCTGCTAACGTGCCATGCCGCTAGATCAAGAAGGAGAGGGGAGCGCCGGCGAGGTACTCCGAGCGTCCTGGCGGCGGTCGGTCGAGAAGAGGAACGCTGACGTGGCTATCAGTGACGGCGGCGGAGTCTGTACGAGTGGCGTCTAGGGACAGGGAGTCACAGTCACTAGCCCACTGGGCTGATATGGGCCGGCCCGTGAGATTGGTTTGTTTCCAGTTTGTTTGACGCACGGTTGGATATGAATTGGACGGCTCGGATGCGTGACTGGCTGACTGCAGAGACAAGTCGCTTCTATCGACTTCAGAGGATCTTGTTCCCCAAGTCTGTAGGGAAAACCCCACGTACGACTTGATCAAAGTCAAAATACCGAACTTCAGTTGCCATCCACGGTTACACAGACTTAACAAAGAAGGTTCCCTAGACGTCTTGGTAGCCAAAGAAAACGAGAGAGGTTAGCCAAACTAAAACCTTAAGTACCCAATCTAACTAAGCACTGGTGCCCCACATCTCCTCCTAACTCATCAACGGGGTCGTCGCGACCACTTTCACTAGGTCGACCACCGGAATGAGAGAGTCGCCACTGCCAGAAGGACATCGAAGAGGTCGATAGTCCTTTCTAAAACTTAAATGTGTCAGCCAACTGAAACAAAATGTAGAATCATACTAATCAGTCTAACTAAGACTACACCCCTCTATCTATCACATAAGCCCCTTATAAAGACTCTAGTTAAGCAACTAAAATGCTGAGCTAGTGGGAGCTCACCTAAATAACTCTAGTAATTAGCAAAGGTCATATAAACCTATGCAACTAGTCAACTAGACATACCGAGAGCTCCTACAGATGCTAGTAAGCAAAGTGCACAAAGCACAAGCATAACTAGGACTACACTAGCAATACTCACTAGTTACACTACCAAAACACAACTAGAGAGCAATAACTACTTAGGTATATAATGGTAAGTGCAATCAAGTCACAATTGTGGGTTTTGGTGATACTGGCCACATGATTAGAGTAATAATGAGATCTGTTGAGATGACAAGCAGGTAAAATAATAATGAGGATAATACACATGACGGTGGAGCCCTCAGTTGTAAAAGAATGCGGCAACCGACTCAAAGGCATTTAAATTCTTTTATATTTTGAATTTGAGTTTAGAAAAAAGCCTTACTATAAAGAGGGATACAATGCACAAGCTTTAATTTGCACCCGAGTGCTCATTTACCCACCAAAATATCATCAAAACCCAAGCCAAAGCAGCAACTCTCCACTCCTAACCTTTGGCTTCCTGGCTTGCCCGGGATTGTCGCATGTTTCGCGGCATTGTCGAAACTTAATTTGACCGTTGGAGAAGGTGGGGTACTTTTTCCTCTCCCCTTCTCTCCCAACAGTCATCTCACCCATTCCCTACTCTTCTTCGTCCAAAAGCTCTCTCTTGCTCTCACTCTCATAGGAGATCCCAAAGCGCTCTCCCATCGATTCCCTTCCAAATCGTTGAGAGGTTGAGCCTCCAAACTTGATTTGAGAGCTCACCAGCCTGTCCTTCAATTTCTAAGAGCACATGCTTTGTGTTCAAGCCGGCTAATTTTGTTTGTTACTGAGCAAGACAAGCTAGCTAGGCATCGCTCATTATTATAAAGTCTAACTCCCTACTCTTCTTACATATTCAAAACACCATCAACAACCTCAGAATAAAAGGAATAATAACATAACATGAACATATTTTTTTCATTAACAAGTTCCACTTGTACTCGAGTATTTTTATGCAGGATATGACAAAAATGGAGAAATATGAGCCATGTGGACCCACATGCATAGGGTGTCGGTCGATCCACTAGGGGCCCACCAACCACCACAAACTGCCATGATCCATGTTAAAGGCTTCAAGGTGTTTCTCCACCCATGGATACTGTCAACGAAAGCTAGTCGGCAGTCTACCTTGGGGTATACCCACGGTAGTAGTTTATCGGCAGACACGTGCACAAGCTACGAACTCGATGGTGACGCAAGACACAGACAAGGATTTTATCCAGGTTCGGCCGCCATGTGGGCGTAACACCTACGTCCTGCGTCTGATTGTATTGATCTGAGATGAGTTGAATTGTGTTGTGTCCTAAGGGGGGTTAGTCCAGAGGGTAGGGTTATAGATCTGGAAACTGATCCTAATCGGTTACAATTGCCATACATAACGCGATATCAATCCCTATTCTAACCGAGTAGAATTCTGCTTGATCTCCACGTCTTATTTCCTTGCGTGAAACTCCGAGAAGTTGGATCAAGTCTCAAGCTGTCTCGTAATGGATCAAATCTCCTAGCCCAAATCTAGCCGTAATGGTATAGGGGTTTATACCTCCACATATACTAATTGTTTTTCTTCTTCTAAGAGTAAAGGATCAAGTGACATGCATCCATGTACCCACATTGGCACATTCAAGGAAAACCGACATGACAATTAAATTCCAAGTGCCAAACACACACCATAACAAAGTGGGCCACGCTTCTAGGAAGAGCTATCATCTGAGGTCCCACCTGCCATATTGGGGGTTCGACCTACCCCACCCCTAGGTCGACTGACCTATCATGTGGGCCCCTGGCCTCCACCACCTACCAGCATGCTGCCATGCACCTCAGATGATCTCCATCCTTATCAAATGTCGGTTTAATGACTGTTTGATCAAAGGGATGACATGAAGAGGCACACGGATTGCATGGGGTGACCCCAACATGGTCACGCCGGTGCTCAGGTAGACCTCTCTAGATCCGGCAGCCGCGTCGATCAGCGCTCACACGGGGCTCCATCGCTCTAGCTATGATGCTTTCTCCTCCCACATCTAGCGAGGTATCGACACGTGGGTACATCCACAGCATCCACAACGGCAGCGTGGGCTTCTCGATGGACTGATCATTGGGCTTTCTTATGGGCTTAACAGCGGGCTTGGAGGTTGCCCACTTTTTTTTTCTCTCTAAGGCCTTGTTTAATTACACCCAAAATCCAAAATTTTTTTTAAAATTTTCTATCACATCGAATCTTGCAGTACATGCATGAAGCATTAAATATAGATAAAAAATAACTCATTGTACAGTTTATCTGTAATTTACGAGATAAATCTTTTGAACCTAATTAGTTCATAGTTGGACAATAATTGTTAAATATAAACGAAAGTGCTACTACACCCAAATCCAAAAAGTTTTTAAGATGGCGGATGTCCGTCTTTAATAAACAAAGACGATGTAGCGGAGGTGGACACTCACAAAACTAAATTTAGCCGACTACGATAATATTTACTGTAGTGGTGACATACTATATGATCTGCAAGTTTCAGAAATTTACATTCTATCGTTTTGTGCATTGCTCATCGTAAAAAAAACTACGCCTGAAAACCTAAAGTCATAAACTAAGGATGGGCAAAGGCTAGTCAAAGTTAGAGAATACTATTTTTAACTTTTTTAAAACAAATTTTAAACTTTTTAAAACATTTTTTTTCAAATGAAACGGTCATTTTTTTATTCTCGAATCTAACACATTTAGCCACAACTAAGTTTCTGGTGCGGCTAAAATACGTTGTCGTGTCACATTTATCGGCACTGCATGATCTGCCATGGTGGACTACAATTTTCAGCTAGAAATTCTTGCCGCGCCACTTTTGTTGGCATGGTAGCATTGTAGACTAGCGCGGCAAGCCGGTGTAACCTTAGAAAATTATATCTTTTTCATGGTCTCCGAAAAAGATTATTTTTATAGTTTTGAGTTTTTTTAATTTAAGGTTTTTAAGATGCTAAAAAATAATTGTGATGGAATCTGTTCAGGTAAAGCTCGTGCTACTCAAATTTCCAATACGTCGAATTCAAACTCTTTCTAGTTCAGATTCAATTCATTGCGAATCCCATCAAACAGATTCACATCTCTACCACTCCAATGTCCGATCCTCTGTTCATAGCACCCTTCTCTGCAAATCCACCTGCATTTACAGCTGTATCACAGTGTCAATTCACATCACAGCTTAGAGCATCCCAACCGTTTTGCATAATTGGTTTGGCAAATGAGGGAGTTTGCCAAGTCTCAAAAAAATATGGCAAAGGTGAAAAGAGGCAATCTCCAATGGTTTGGCATTAATCACTTCGCGCTAATTTCCCAATGCCAAGTGTGAACAGGTTTGGCATATATGCCAATCCTTCCTCTCTTTTTGCCAAGTTAACAAAATTGCAAAGTCTAAATGCCAAACCGTTGGATAAGTGTTTTTAAGACTTTTTTGCAAATACATGAATGCAAAGCTTATTTGCAAAACGGTTGAGGATGCTCTTAGCTAAGGGCACCTCCAGTGTGTCAGAGACTGAGGTATGGTTCGATAGCTGTAGTGTTTAGTTGTGTTGGTGGGCCTCCGTTCTAGAGCCTGTTGGCTGATTAAAAAATTATGGCTAAAAATATTATTTGCTAATTTATTGTGAAAGAAACATACTATTAGCTGATATAAAAAATACAGCTTATAAGACACGCGAACAGGCTCTTAGAAAATTCAAAATCATTAGCTTTCTCTCATGCGTTGCCACTTAACAGAGCAGCTACTAGCCTCAGGCCTCCATCCATGGATACCGCTTGCATTTCTATTTTTTTATTGAGGCCTTGTTTAGTTTTCAAAAAGTTTTATAAAATTTTTTAGTTTTTTCATCACATCGAATCTTGCAATACATGCATAGAGCATTAAATATAGCTATAAGAAATAACTAATTACATAATTTATCTATAATTTACGAGATAAATCTTTTGAGCCTAGTTAGTTCTTGATTAGACAATATTAGCTAAACTTTAGTCACCTTAGTAGCTAAACTTCTAAAGTTTAGTCTCACTATTGACCTAAGAGTAGCTAAAATAATTTTAGCTGACTAAAATTTAGTAAGGGGAACCAAACAGGACCAGGCGAGAAATTTGCTCTAAACAAATTACATAGAAAAATTATGCTGAATAAATTGTGTGCAATTTAATTATATAAAGCTATAAAATTTACTCTCTCGGTCCCAAAATAGAAGTCATTCTTGCTTTCCGAAAAATCAACATTTTTTTAACTTTGATCAATTATATATAAAAAATAATATTTATAATACATAATTGGTACCATTAGATAGATTACTGAATATATTATCATAATAAATTTATTTTAAGATATAAATATTGTACATATTTTCTACAAATCTAATTAAAATTAAGAAAGTTTGACCATCATGTGTCCCATAACATTATTTATTCTGGGACTGAGGGAGCATATGTTGACAAAAATTGTATAACTTTATCATAGTAAGTTAAATGTATAAGTTATATATATATATATATAACCTTATCACATAGTAAGTTATACTTTTAAGTTATGCGTATAATTTTATAACGTACTTTAGAAAAAAAGTTACAAAAATATTTTCTTTTACTAAAAATTGGAAAGTTGCAAAGGTATAGAATTGACCACTGATTAACTTTTCCAGAAAAGAAAAGTTGAGGAAATATTTTTCTAAAAATGGAAGGCCACAAAGGGACGTCGATTCCTGGTTTGCAAACCGGTCTTTCGCTGATTAGGATGTGATCCCTAACCGAATGGACATCACTACAAAGATAAAAATTAACTAAATCATGTGTTTGGTTTGGGGATATGGTAGGATGGGATGAACCCAATCCACTTTTCAAGAATGGGACAGTCTTTGTTTCATACATTTGGTCAAGAGGAATGAGATGATCCATATTTTCTGTTTGGTTCATATATGGAATGCAAAAATAAGAGATGAATGTTGTTCTCTCCATTCGTTAGGAGCAGTTGTGAGTGGGCATGTCTTGTTTATGGGCCCACATGTCATGTCATGTCCTGCATGCAGTTCCTCCTTTTCCTTTTGTTAATTTTTGGTCAATCTTCTTTCTCATAGAGGAGAGTCTGCAATATGCTCTTTCTCATAGAGTATAGGCTCCTAGGTGGCTGGCTACACCTAAGCTAGCCTAGGTAGCTATTGGGCCACCATGTGGTTTGTTGGGCCCAGGAGGTGGTCAGACTATGGGTTTGCTTAGCAGTGTAAGAAATTTAAACCTAAACCGCACTCACTGTACCACAACATCGAGGTTAGAAATGGACGATCTGACACGTCCTGTTTAGTTCCCCTTGCTAAATTTTAGCTAGCTAAATTTTAGTCACTTTAGTAGCTAAAGTTCCAAACACATTGATTAAAAGAAGTTAAAATAGTTTAGTTCCATTAGTCACCCAAGAGTAGCTAAAATAATTTTAGCTAGCTAAAATTTAGCAAGGGGAACCAAACAGACCCTAAGAATGGATACAACGACGGACTATCTGATGCTAAAAACTTATAGCGTTAGACTTTTGTAGACGTTGTGATGATGCTAAAAATCTTTAGCGTCAGATACTACTTTTAACAACAGACAATCTATTGCTCTAAATATATATAGCGAGAAATAACCTGCTAGTACTCTATAGTGACAATAATTTGACATTATAAGTACTTTCTCTAGAGGTCAAGGCAAGCGAAGAACCGAAGGAAAGGGGCCTCGCTCATGTGTACATGGAAGACGACGGATGACCCCATCTGGTTTTGAGGGATGGGGTAAGCTCTAGTCTTTGTGGAATAATATTCCCTATACATGATGATCTTGTTCCACTCGTTCTCAAATCAAACATCTCTGCAAAAATTGACCCGTCCTCCTATGCTATTCCATATCCTCAGAACAAAACACATGGTATGTGACTAAAGAAGGTCCCCTTCTGCCAGGAGCATCTAAGAGATGCTTGTGTGGTTGAGCCTTGCTGCAAAACAGCTGGCTGTACATAAAACATCCCAAATAACAGTTTACTACGCACATGTGTGTCGAGAGAGGACCATAAATTACACAAAACTATTAGTTGGACACGGGAGATAGGAGAATATTCACGGTACTAGTACTACTTAATTTGGCATGAAATGCGCATGGTCCGGCGGCAAATTTAGAATTCATCGTCATCATCAAATGCAAATAGGCACATACAGATGCATTCGGAGGGACTCATGGAACAAACCACAAACCAGCGACACAACTAACTCGAGCCAGCAAGTCCGATCCACACCAAATTTTAATTAAACATGATGATGTGCACCACACGTGGCCAGATGCGCACTCATTGGGGCTTGTTACGTACTTTATGATGTGCTGGGACATGGGCCGGAGAAATCAAAGACGACTGACGTCCCTTCGGCCACGGCCTGACTGCGTTCACATCTCGGATTTGGAGATCGATGCTAGCTTATTTTTATGCTTATTATACGACCAACAAATGCAGGCACGTCGTTAGCACGTACAGTAGTACTTGCGTCTGATGATTTGGCTCCGATGCCAGCATGTAGGGACACTTTCAGCCACAGTACGTCGCGGAGACGAGGCATCTTCCCGACTGGCGACGACTCGCCCAGAGTCAAGTCAATGATAAATTAGATAAATTAAGGCCTTGTTTAGTTCGCAAAATTTTTCAAGATTCCCCGTCACATCGATTCTTGCGGCACATGCATGGAGCATTAAATATACATAAAAACAAAAACTATTTGCACAGTTTATCTGTAAACCGCGAGATGAATCTTTTGAGCCTAGTTACTCTATAATTGGACAATGTTTGTCAAATAAAAACGAAAGTGCTACAGTGTCCTTTTTCGCAAGTTTTTCCGAACTGAACAAGGCCTAAATACGGCTGCACCAGAAAGCATGTTTGGTTGTTGGCTTGTTAACATCAATTGTGCATAATCACATCACATCACGGTTTTCACACGTATAAGGCCTCGTTTAGTTCACTCTGAAAACCAAAAAGTTTTCAAGATTCTCCGTCACATCGAATCTTGTGGCAAATATATGAAACATTAAATATAGACGAAAATAAAAACTAATTACACAGTTTAGCTGTAAATCACGAGACGAATCTTTTGATTCTAGTTAGTCCATGATTGGATAATATTTGTCACAAACAAACGAAAGTGCTACATTACCGAAAACTTTTCACTTTTCGGAACTAAACAAGGCCTAAGGCTTTGTTTAGTCTGTGGGTGAAAAATTTTTGGTTCTACATCAGATGTTTTATGGGATGTCAAAAGGATATTCAGATACTAATTAAAAAAGCTAATTATATAACTCGTCTTGAAATCGTGAGATGAATTTATTAAGCCTAACTAATTTGTCATTACCACATGTGTGTTACTGTAGAAATTATGGCTAATTATGGAACTAATTAGGTTTAAAAGATTCGTCTCACAGTTTTTATACAAATTGTATAATTAATTATTTTTTATTTATATTTAATGTTCTATATATGTTTCCAAACATTCGATGAGACAGGTAAAAAGTTTTTAGGTGAGAATTAAATAGGGCCTAATATTTAGGCAAAATAGTTAGGACGACACTGAAAGTGATCGCCCTTCGTTGATGGATACTGAAAGTAGAGCAATTTATTGCTGAACACTTCTGTTATTGTTAAATTAGGCCTGGTTTAGTTCCAAAAATATCACTGAAACAACCAGTTCACAATAATAGGAGCAACCACCGCGCCGTGAGCGTGTTCGCCTTGCATCAAATTTTTAAGGTTGTTGGTCATCGCGGTTCATACGTGCAAATATCCAACATAAATTATGTATAATATTATATAATGTACTGGCAACGCATGTGCGTGGAAGAATAGAATGAAGCATTGATGTTACTCGTTGTAATTAAACTACGCAAGCATATCCAACTCAGGCTGTCCTATCTCATAATCTAGTTGTTGTAGGATGGCTCATGAAGAACAAGCCACCCATTTTTGTTTCTAGCTAACTAACTTATTCTCTTCATACCAAATTATAAGTTAATCTAACCTTTTCTAGATATGCATCTAGACATAATATATATTTAGATGTATAGTAAAAACTGTGTATCTAGAAAATTAGAATAACTTACAATTTGGAATAAAGGGAGTAGTATTGTCCTAGTTAACCTTGGTTAATTGCAAAGAGTTTTGAGGTACTTTTGGAGGGCTTTTTTTTAGGAAAATAAGAGGGGCACACCACTACTCGAAAATTTTGTTAAAAGTAAGAGAGCAAGGAACAAAAAGGTTTCAAGATATAAAAAAGAAACAATGAAAATAAGCAAAATTACAGAAAGCCTGCAGCCACATTCTTCCATCCTGGATATTCACTAAGCCATGCCAAAGATTATCCGCAGGTTCTTCCATCATGGATATTCACTAAGCCAGACCATTAAATGTATCCAAAATGTTAAGGAGATTACTGAAAGGTCCTAATATGGCTAGAGGGGGGTGAATAGCCTATTTAAAAAATCTACAAAACTTACTAGAGCAAGAGGTTAGTAAATAACAAAGCGAAGCTTTTTGCTCTAGCTCTAAAGGGGTGTTTGCAAGCCACCTACCCAACAATTCTAGTTGCTAAGATCTCTATGCACACAAGAACTAAGTCTCTACAAGTTACACTAGAGAACTAAGCTACACAAGTCAAAGTAAGCAACTAAACTAATTACACTAGTTTGCGGTAAGTAAAGATAAGATGAGATATTTATACCGCCGTGTAGGGGATGAACCAATCACCAATATAAACAATCAAGCACCGGGAGAATGCCAATCAAACACAATTGAGACACCGATTTTTCTCCCGAGGTTCACGTGCTTGCCGGCACGCTACGTCCCCGTTGTGTCGACCAACACTTGGTGGTTCGGTGGCTAAGAGGTGTAGCACGAACCTCGTCCTCACTAGGACACCACAAGAACCTACCCACAGGTGAGGTAGCTCAATGACACGAGCAATCTACTAATGTTGCCTTTGGCTCTCCGCCGAGGTAGGCACAAACCTCTCACAATCACCGGGAGATGGCCACGAACAATCAACAACTCGTGCCAATCCTCCTCCGCTGCTCCAAGCCGTCTAGGTGGCGGCAACCACCAAGAGTAACAAGAAAACCGCAGCTAGAACGATCCCCAAGTGCCACTAGATGCAATCACTCAAGCAAATGCACTTGGAATCACTCCCAATCTCATAAAGATGTATAATCTATGAAGGAGATGAGTGGGAGGTGTTTGCTTAGGCTCACAAGGATGTCTAGTATGTTAGAATGCCAAGAGTGTTGGCCCCAAGCCGGCCAAGCACGTATTTATAGCCCCTCAAGCAAATAGAGCCGTTGGCTCTTACACTGGGCGAAATACAGGGTCACTGGACGATCTTAAAGGGGCACCGGACGCTCAACACCAGCGTCCGGTGCTCCAACGTCAGCCGCGTGTCAGAGTCTAACGGTAACTTGCAGAGCACCGGACGCTGAGCAGGTTGGCACCGGACGCGTCCGGTGCACACCGGACTCATGCGCAGAGAGCTCCGCAAACTCGCAGGGTCACCAGACGCAAGCCACCGGACGCACCCTGAGCGTCCGGTGCTCACCGGACTCATACCCAGAGAGGGTTGCAAAACGCGCGGACACCGGACTCAGACCATCGGACACTCCAGCTTGCGTCCGGTGCCTGGCGTCCGGTGCCTAACCCTAGCTGAGCCAGCCAGCCTACACACCGGACGCTCAGACACAGCGTCCGGTGCCTCTGAGCCAGCGTCCGGTGAGTGTTTTCTCAGCGAGAAACACTCCCGTGACTTCTCCAAATTTCCCACAGGCGCAATAGAAAATATGCACTTCATTTTCTCGAAAAGCGCCGAATCCCGCCTCGCAAGCTCCGCGGGAAGGAGAGAGGAACCCATCCTCTCTCTACCCTTCAAACTCCACCTCCTTCTCAAAGTGTGCCAACACCACAAAGTGTGTACCAATAAGTGCACGTGTGTTAGCATTTTCACAAACATTTTCTTCGAAGGAGTTAAGTTAGCTCACTAGGTTCTAAATGCATGCACATGAACAAAGACACCTAGTGGCACTTGATAACCGCTTAGCCAAAGAATTCCCCTCTTTATAGTACGGCTATCTATCTTAAATGTGATCACACCCTCTATGGTGTCTTGATCACCAAAACCAAAACCCTAAGCAATACCTTTGCCTTGATCTCCATAGGGTTTTGTTTTTCTCTTTCTTCTTTTCCAAGTTGAGCACTTGATCATCTTGTAGTCATCACCATCATCACCATGATCATCACTTGCTCCATCACTTGGCATGTACCAACCTCATTAAGTCTACACACACTTAGCATAGAGGTTAGTACTAGGGTTTCATCAATTATCCAAAACCAAACTAGGGCTTTCAATTACCCCACCAAAATGAGCCTTTTTGAACATGATTGGGCAATTTATTATTTTGATAATAGTGCTCTCAAATAAAATTCACCCAGTGAATGCCCATCCATTGAAGAATTTGTGCCAATGTTTCACAAGAAGTGCATCATTATGTGTTCTTAGATTCGAGACCCCAAGAGAAGACTCTTGAGGAAAAGCACATAAGAATTGCAACCTTCCAAAACTATCAGAGTACAATCGACATATTGTAAAGTAGGGAAATTAGAATGGTGTTGGAATTGTAGTGGGAGCATGAGAAGTCTGTGGCCCTTAGCCTTATTCAAGAGGGATTACAGAAGATATGTCATCAAAGAAAAAATAAGAGAGAGAGGATCACCTTGCCGAACCACTTTTGGCAATGAAAAGTTTTACCTAAACACCGTTGAGAAGCACTGGGGAAGCTCCTGATACAAAGATAGAGTGCATCCAATGCAGCCATTGAGGTCTAAAACCTTTGTGTTTCATAATTAGAAGTGTGGCATTATGTTCAATCTTATTGAAAGCCTTTTCAAAATCCAACTAGGAATTAGTATCAGATTAGCTTTTGGAGGTTTACCTTTAGTGTGGTCGTGTGGATCTCGGATGTTGTGGCCTGTGGCCACCGTGAAGATTCCCTGTCGGCAGAAGCAATGTTCCTGAAGACTGAACACGAAGACCACTAGGGCTAGAAACATTACCACAAACTTAAAACTAAGCCAAACTGAGCAGAAGTGCCATTTTTTTACTTTTCTGTTTTGGTTTTGATATCGGAGAAGTTCGGTCATTAGGGTTTCGGTTTTATCTACCAACCAAACCGAGAATCTATAAAAAACTGAGTTGGGCACCGAAGAGAGGAGTTTGCACACACAATAGCCCTAGCCCAATCGGACCAATAGGAACCTAGCTCCCAATTCCCCCTTTCTCGACCCTATCCCCTAGCTCCCACAAGATCGCAATACCTGGGCCCTAGAATAGCTAGTCGCCATCCCTCTACGGTAGAGGTGGGGCATGATGGGTGAGGGTTGTGCTGGCGGAGGGCATCGATAGTAGTGGGTGTGCTCTGCAATTGTGACCTATGGAGCATTTGTGGGGGGGGGGGTTCCACATTGGCAGTGGTGGTCGACGACACACCGACAGCGGTAGGCCAACACTGAGCTCGTCGACTTTTAGTTCTTTGAATAATTGATCAACTCCCGATCTTTGGAAACAAAAAGTTTAGAGAGACCTAACAAACCAAACCGAACTCCTCAGTTTACACTTTTTTCGCGACCGTGGAATATAGCATGTTTTTTATTAAGAAGAGTAAATTACATGGCATAGCTATGAGAGAACCCACATAGTACAGATTATAAACCACCAAGGTAGTGGTGAGTGACCTAGAATAAACATAGGAACAAGAAAAAAGATAGAAAGAAAGAAATAAAGAGAGACTACCCTCAACTGAGCTTGCAATAAAACAAATCAACGCAAAATTTGCCTACAAGATAGACAAAGATATGGCGGTAAAGCATCCACCTAGAGAAGGCATAGGAGCATCCAACAATGATGGCCGCAAAGCATCTGCTAGTGAAGACCAAGCTCCCATGAGGGCCAAGTAACCGCCAAGAAGTGAGCCCTCACTCTCTCGGCAGCAGAACATCTATTAAACAGGGGACGAAAGAGCCAACAACGATAAAGTATCCGCTAAGAATTCTGCTAATGGCCAAGTATTCACTAGGGAGGAGGCAAAGATGCCTCGTACGACAAAGTATCCATAGAGGGGAGCGGCCGTCACACTCTCGGCACCAAAGCATCTGCTAAAGAAGAGACCAACCACAACAACGACAAAGTAACTGCCAAAAGAATGGTAGTGGCTGAACATCTGCAATGAAAGCCAAAAACCGATGGAAAGGTTAAGATATATAGGACAGACCAAAGCAAGTAGAATTAAGGCACACACAGGCACATCTAGGAACTCCACCAGGAGCTGACGACATGGTAGGGACCATGGAAGACGATGACCACAAAGAGGACAAGCGATGAGCCATAGGAGATTCTTCAGCAACGCCTTCAGGAAGGGGTGACGCCCAAGGGTACCACCCTAGATCGCCACTGGCCTTAGAGTCTTCTAAGGCAGAGCTTACTTCTAGAATTCGGTGATGCCAACTTAGAAGCATGGAGTTCAACAACGACGCCTCCAAGGAGGTAATGTGGTGTTTGTGGCATCACCGTCGTCTGTCTGGCTAAAACCAGGCTAAGCTTTTCCCCATAACCCGTGCAACCACCACTCCTTCACCGTGACACCTGTGAACACAACACCATAGCCACCACAACGCTATCCAGCCACCTCTGGCGGGTAGCAAGCTAGCCTATAGCGAGATCTAGTCGGCTGTAGTGAGCCATACGTGGGCATTGCCTCACGGTTGTAGCTGCTCAAGGCGCTGCTGTCAAGGAGCTTCAGGCGCGAGGTGGCTGTGCGGGCTTCAGCACAGGAGGTCATTGTAGCATACGGGAGCCAGGCGGGGCTGCTTTTAGCTCACTACTACAATTTTTTTGGGAGGCATTTTAAAATGGGTGGTGGAGGCGGTTGAGCCGCGGCGGTCCGCCTCGGTTAATCGAGGCCGGTCCACTAGCCCAGCATTCGTCTCGGTTAATAGGTTAACCGAGGTAGGCAGATTAAGACAACCGTTTTGGTTAATCAGATACAACACACGGAGGACGCACAGGAGATACATCAACTCTGGGGCTTAGGTCGCCGAGACACCTAGGCCATTTGCCGGCCGCGGAGGGCCTACAGGTGCCACTTCTTGGTCGCGTGTGTGGTTGCGTGGGCCTTGGCATAGGAGGGTGCCACGGTGCAAGGGAGTTGTTTAGGGCTGACCTCGTGCTTCCTACATGTCACGCTGGCTGCTGCGCCCCAACTAGGCAGATCTCATCGAGAAGACTGGCAGCACCATGGCCGAAGACCGCACACGACGCAGGCATGAGCATGCTCGCAAGCACCTGACGCCGAGAGCTGCACGCTGAGGGAGTCGATGGTCATCACTCGGACCATGGCCTCAGTTATAAATTGATTGCCCAGTCCTAAAGACTACCAAAGGTTCTGCAGGTAGACGAGGACGTGGTCAGTGACCATTAGGAATGAACGAAGAGGGGACTCCTCTGCGTGACAAGAAGGGAAATAGTTAAATGAATATTAGATTCTACTTATATATTTGAAATTTGATTCCTCTGCTTGCACATATATAGTCACGTTGCCATGCTGATGAATAGCACCACGTTCCCTCCTCAATATACACCTCACCAGAGGGAGAGAGAAAGAGAGGGAGAAGGAGATCGAGAGAGCTCATCATCAAGTCCTAGTCAGAGGTTGAGGTGCCGATTCTTCTCCTTCCTGCAGCCAATCCGCCATGCCGCAAACACAAGACGAGAGCACCCATGAGCAGAGGAAAAACAGCATCAATGGCACTCCTACCAACCCACAGCAAAAGCAAGAGATCATGCTGGAGCTCCGTAAGTACATCCTGCTGCTGGCGTCGCTGGTGGCCACGGTGACTTACGCCGCCGGGTTCAGCCCACCGGGTGACGTCTGGCAGGACACGGCCGACGGGCACCTCGCCGGCGACCCCATCATCCGGGACACCCAGCACAAGCGGTACGTGGCCTTCTTCTACTGCAACGCCACCGCGTTCGCCGCGTCGCTCGTGGTCATCGTCCTCGTCCTCATCCTCGCCTCCCTGGACGACAAGGAGAGCTCCTCCAAGTCCTGGATCGTCAGCCAGTACAGGAACCACCCCAGGCTCGCCGTTCGGCCGCTGCAGCTGGTCATGGTGGTGGACCTGCTCAGCCTCATGGGAGCCTACGCTGCCGGCACCTGCCGGGACACGTTCACCACCGTCTACTCCTCCCTGCTGGTGGGCTTCGTCTTCTTCTACGTCGTTGTTCAGGTCACGGTGGCCTCGTGCCTCAACGACACCGGCTCCGGCGGCGTTCACGTGCACGAAGGCGACGAAGCAGACAAAGAACGGCACCCGGACGACGACGTGCCTGCTTTGGTGGCTAGCGAAAACCCCTACTCCGGCGGCTCCGGCGACGGCGTGTCGGAAGCAGCCGAAAAAGATGAAGAACGGCAGAAGGCGAAAGAGCGGTTCCGCAAGGTCCTGATGCTTCTGGCGACGTTCGCCGTGAGCATCACGTACTTGGCCGGGCTGAGCACGCCGGGAGGCTTCTGGGACAGCGCCGGCGACGGCCACGGCCCCGGCGACGCCATCCTCAAGGACCGTCACAACACGCGCCTGGCAGTGTTCTTCGGTTTCAACACTCTGGCCTTCGTCGCGTCCCTGCTCATCATCGTGGTGCTTCTGGACACGAAGCTCCGCAAGATCAACGCCTACGGGTTCATCGTCGTCGCGCTCTTCAGCCTCGTCGTCGCGTACAACGCCGGCAGCTGCAGGCAGACCGACACCACCGTCTACGTGTTCAGCCTCATCCCTGCCGTTCTTCTGTACATTTCGTTCCTCTACTTTGTCGCAGATCACATCCACGCCACATGGGAAGCAATGGCAAAACATTTCAGGTAACTAATAATGTTCAACATTGCAGTTGAAATTGTAAATAAATATTTTTATTCCTCTCGCTCCTAATGGTTACAAGGGCCATCAACAGGACCAAATGGTTGCCTGCAGAGCAATCAACACGAAATGGTCGCCTGAACACCAATGGCAGGTACTCTTTCTTTGCAAATCATTGTCATTCACAGCATCCAATATTAATTGCACTGAACTCTTTTGGTTAATACAATTTCTCTCCGAATCAGGGTCGGGGAGGGTAAAACAGAGAAGGAGAAAGCAGCAGACAAGGCTCGCTCTCTTGTCCTGCTGCTCGCCACTCTGGCGGCGACGATCACCTACCAGGCGGGGCTGGAACCGCCGGGCGGCGTGTGGCAGGACAACAGCGGCGGCCACACGGCCGGCGACCCGATCCTCCTGACGACGAATCCCCGGCGGTACAAGGCTTTCTTCTACTGCAACTCGGTGTCCCTGGTGGCGTCCCTGGTCGCCATCGTCCTGGCACAGAAGAAGCTTCTGCTCAAGCACCACGTGCTGGAGGCGGTCATGATACTGGACCTGTTCGGCCTCATCGGCGCGTACGCGGCCGGGAGCTGCCGTGACGTGAACACCTCCATCCACGCCATGGCGTTGGCCGGCGCCGTCCTTGTCTACGTGGTCATCCATGTCATCTTCATCACGCTGGACGACAACACGCGCACAACAAGGAGCGAGAGTGACAAGAAAAACGGCAATGAGTTGGTGGAGAAGACGCGCAAGCGGCTGCTCCTCTTCGCCATCTTTGCGGCGACCATCACCTACCAGGCCGGCCTCACTCCCCCCGGCGGCTTCCTGATCAAGGACGACGGCGGCGTGCACCACCACCACGCCGGCGACCCGGTCCTGTTGTACAACTTCCCGCGCCGCTACAAGGCCTTCTTCTACTGCAACTCGGTGAGCTTCATGCTGTCCATCGCCGTCATCATCCTCCTCGTCAACCCCAACCTGTACAGGCCAGCCATACGGACGCACGCGCTGTCCGTGTGCACGGCGGCAGGCTTGTTCGGCCTCATGGGCTCCTACGCCGCCGGAAGCACACAGCATTTGAAGACATCTGTCTATGTGTTCGTGTTGATAGCTGTGGTCCTTGTCTGCATCGCCCTACTGTTCCTCGTGTTTTTGCTCACCGGCAGGGGTGGCAGCAGAGAAGACACTGCTACTACTACACAAGGACCAGCAATGGAGGCCGGCACACAATTAGCTTCTGCTGCTGCTGCACAAGAAGCGGCCATTTCTGAGACGACCAACACACAAACACAACTGACAGTGACCAGCAGCAGCAACAGCAATGAGGAGGCGCAAAACAAGAAAGAACATGCCAACCGAAAGTACCTCATGGTACTAGGGATCCTTGTGGCAAGTGTGACCTACCAAGCTGGTCTAGAGCCGCCAGGGGGAGCTTGGGAGAGCAGCAGTGGATGGCACGAGGCCGGCAACCCGGTGATGCACGACAACAGGAGGCCCCGGTACCTGGCGTTCTTCTACAGCAACTCCACCTCGTTCATGGCGTCCATTGTGGTCATCCTGCTACTCCTGATACCACCAGAGAACCTGATCGGCACTGCTGGCAACAAGGAATGGCGCAAGAAGTGGCTTGTGGTGATGAACACAACAATCGTGCTGGATTTGCTTGGCCTCCTGGGTGCCTACGCAGCCGGCTCAAGCAGGCGGTGGAAGACATCGGTGTATGTGTTGCTGCTGGTCATAGGCGTGCTGGTCTACATGGCATTCCATCTCGTTCTATCCTGCATCATAGGAAAGAGGAGCAAGAGCACCCAACCGTTGCTTACCGAGTCGCCATCGCCAGCGAAACCTGAAGAAATTGCTCATGATGCAGTCTAGTGGGTGTATGTCGATCCCTCTTATTAGTTCTTCAGTTATATGTATATTGCATTTGATGAGCCGGAGATATCAACAATACAGCAAGTCTAGTTTTTCAAGGATACCTTGCACAAACAACAAATACCATATATGTACACATATGTAGAATGAAACAAGATTACTGCATCTACTGCAATCCACCCAGAGAATTTCATGCCAAGTCACTCCTATATAAAATTACAATCTACCCGGCGTCTACTGCAATCCACTGCACACAAACATGCAGTCTATATAAAATTACAATCTACCCGGCGTCTTGCATTGCACTAACTCAGTTGCCAGGTTTGTCCAATCCCTGACACCAACAAGGCAACAACCTCTAGCATAACATATTTCAGGCACCACGCGCGTCTTGGCATGTTGACACTAACAGGCTTGCGTGGAATCTTTTTTTTTTAAAAAAAAAATGAGGAAGAACCTCTGCTTTTAAGAAAGCAAGGTAGCAAGTATCAGATACACCAAGCTGGGGTTACCAGGGACAAAGAGGCTGCACAGACCACTACACCCACCAGATCTGAACACAGAGGCCTTGTTTAGTTCACCCCGAAATCAAAAAGTTTTCAAGATTCTCCGTCACATCGAATCTTGCGGCACATGTATGAAGCATTAAATATAGACAAAAATAAAAACTAATTACACAGTTTGTCTGTAAATCGCGAGACTAATCTTTTGATCCTAATTAATTCATGATTGGATAATATTTGCCACAAACAAACAAAAGTGCTACAGTAGCGAAATCCGAAATTTTTTCGGAACTAAACAAGGCCTAAAGCTAAAAACAAAAGAGCCCAGATCACTACGCACTCCCAACATGGCAACATATTACATCTCCACGACATCTGAAGGCACCACCATAGACGGGTGAAAGTTCTTCATTCAGTGGAGAATTTCATATTTCATTTGAATCAAGCGCTCCCCGTCCACCTCCTTAAGTAGAATTGCTAGCGCAATGCATATAACATCAGTTGGAGCATGTGAAAACTTTTTTTCTATGTCCATCTTGTTCTTCCTTGTGGTCCAAATAGCCCACACAAAACCTGCAAAAAAGAACATTAAGAGTCTGCCAGGCACTTGTTAAGATATTAGTACAACGTTAACTAATGAAAGGTGGTCACTTGTTGGAACAAGCAAAAGTTTTTATAGCCTAAAGTGAAAGGACGTGTACAAAAACGATTTTTTAAATCCTTCCAGACACTATGGATCAACATGTCTTCTCTGAGTCTTCATTTAAAAATGTGCAAAAGCAGCAGCGTCACTGGCGTACGAGTGAACACTGACAAATGCATGACAACTCCAAGTCTTAAACTGCCATATAAGCGTCGAACAGGACCCATGCGTGTACAGCTGAAAGATCATTGAAAGATAGACCTGTTGGTGACTTTTTCTTTTTGAGACTTACGGAACTTTTATTAATCTAGTTGTCCTAGCCTCTTGCCAAACTGATTGGAGCGCACTTGACTGGTCAAAATACAAGGCATTTTGTAGGAAGCAAACTGCGACAGGAAGAAGTATAGATTGGCCCTTATCTACTAATAATGGATTAGAGTCTACTATCACATTTGCTAAACCATCCAAGCACGTATGTGGATATGATGCAAAATGTTTCTTCTGATATAGAAACATGGGCGGCTAAATATACTGGTGGCTGGCCTAGCCAACCTTATACAAACTTTCTTACAGTGGATTTCATTATAAGAGTGATTCAACATCAGTCGCCTTTATAGTGATCGGCTGGGAATACCAGTCACTCTTAATAGTGACCACCGTAAGAGCGGCTAGTGATTCCAGTTGTCCTTTCAGTGAGCATTAGTAAGGGCGATTGTTGTTCCAGCCACCTCTATTTTCTGTATTTGTAAGAGCAGTTCAATCTAGTACCGCCCCTACAGTTAATTTTCAGAAAAAAAAATTTACAAGGGATCGTCCCTTGCAAGCAAGAGAATCAAACACATTACTATATAAACATTTGACACAAGAGAAACTAGATCAACTTAATACTCAATCCTAATATTAGGAGGCCATCCAAGGCAAGCAAAGAATTACAAAGTCACTTCTACAAGTCACTGCGCTACCAGTATGCCACGTTAGCAAGAAACATCCACGTGGTTAGCATGGACCCGTGGTGCACTACATAACAAGTTTAGGGACACACAAATTAAATTTTAAAGTTTGTAGACCTAAAGTAACACGTACTTACAAGTTTAAGGATCTGTGCATTTAACTCTTTAAATACTTTTTTAATAGAAGATGTTGATAGTGTTTAGATGTTGACTTGAGAAGATATTAAAATTTTCAAATAATAAGATAAAACTTGGGTATGCAAATTATCTATCATAATTAATATATAAAAGTACATGGATAATTATATGTAAATTTAATTATATTTTAGATCATGTTTCTTAATGGCATATTAAATATAGAGTCATGTGTCACTTGGGTACGCAATAGCAGAGGTGGGTAATTATTTAGAAAATAAAATAGATTTAATAGCTATTATTATTAATGATGATGATATTGATGGTCAAATGCTTTGGCTTTTTTTTTGAAAATTTATAGGATCTATCTTGTCTTTTCCTATCATGTCTCATGGGGATTAACATGAAGGATCCGTTAGGGACCTCTAGTTAGAACTTCTAATATTTATATTTTTCATGGCATAATATGTATTTACTTGAAACTAATATCAAGATATGTAAACTCTAGTTGCATACCTTTCTATGACTTCATGAATCATAGTTTACCTTTCTATTTTAATTGAGTTGTGCAATTTTTTCACATGTTAAGTAAAAACTCTAGTGTTTTTCATGTTTTGTTCAAATTTTATTTTTTATGAAAAGGAGTTTACCTCCTACTAGTATTATTGTTTTTCACATGCTAATTAAGTTGAAGCTCAAATATCACCCTGACACTAAACTTGTTGGATTCATTATATTGTAGGATTATATGTGTGTAATATTATTTTATATATCATAGAGTGCTTAAAATTAAATTACTAATATTGATATGATATAATGTTTCAATTGAAATATATATACCTGTTTAAAATAACAACATATGAAATTGATTCTCATGCAGTGTTAATTTAAAATGAATTATTAGTGTTATGTTTTTGCTATGTAGTTTGTTAATTAAATATTTTTCCATGCTTCATAAGCTATTAAAAAAATATTTATCCTAATGTATATATGTTTGGAATACATGGGAAAATATAGCACTATAGTTATTTAATTTTATGGTTGTACAAGTTTATACTTAGAAATATATATGTCTGATACTTTGTGGATATCGATTTTTTGTAATAGCACATTTTAGTATTTACATGTAGATTTGAGAGATATTTTTTATTTTTTAAAATGGTTGTAGTAGGTATAAATATAAAGGTGATACTTTATATTACCTTTTGTAACGACATATATGGTCAGGTTGAATGTAAAATTATTAGGTTATTTTATATTATGTTTCATAATTATAAATGTAGCTAATATATTAAATTATTATATGGTGAATAGTTATCTTTCATAATTACGGATGTTAGTAATTTAGATACAAAGTTATTTTAAATAATCTTTCATAAACAGTAAGTGGGTAACTTTGATTTAGATTTAGGGGGTTATTTTTGAGATATTTTTATAGTAACATATGTGGGTAGTTTTATATACAAATTTAGAATATTATTTTGAATTATCTTTCGTAATGTTAGAGGTGGGTACTTTAGATACAAAACTAGAGAGTTACTTTATCTATTTTTTATAATGGTAGAGGTAGATAATTTTTTAAATATGAATTACAGTAGATCTAATGGCTATTATTGACGATGATGATTAGAGTATACCAAATTAAAGGCTAATTATTATGCGACCCAGCCATAGTTCATGGACCCAGTTGAGCAAAACAAAGTTTATGGAGCTACATACATTAGAAGGTGGCAAAAGTTTAAGGACCCATAGCGCATTTCACTCATATATTTTCATCATTAAGGTGGATTGGCTCTTATTAAACATCATACACAAAATTTTTAATGAAATAATTATATTGGCATCACATATTTGTCATAGAAGGCCCCATGTGTTGTAGTAGTGACTAATGATCAACAACTTTGTCAGACAAAAAAATTGTGGTTGTGTGAATGGGACATTTGCTTTAGTTTATTTGACCAGAGTAGACTTGCCTATTTTGTATCCTTCTCAGTTCTCTAGTCTAGAACTTAACATCTTTAATTTGGGTCCTGTACGTGAGATCCTTGTTCCAACAAGTAACCACTTAGCGTACTAATATTAATATGTTAGCATCACCAACATATAATAATTAACACCTAGAAATATAGGAAAATGTTGTTCTGTTCTTTCTGACCTCCCGAGCTTCAATCATGCACCCACTACGTAGTTATATAAAGATTTCACAAGATGGCTAAAATAGTGCTTTTAACAGTGGTGTAACAATGTCATGACGCTGATGCGTCAAATATGTTATGTGTGGAGGTTGCTGGTGTTCTTGGACTGCATGGCAACTTGAGTTCTTGGTTGCTGTTCCATGAAATATGTTAGTGCAAGACCCCGGGCACATTGCCTTTTTTATGTGTGTGTGTGTGTGTGGGGGGGGGGGGGGGGGGGGCATACGTTGGCATTTTAGATTGCATGTTTGTGTTAGAGTGGCTTGGCCTGTTGAATAATGAAATTCTCTGTGTGGACTGCAGTAGTAGATGCTCTAATAGACTAATAAAGGTATCTTCGTGGTTACATGGCAGATCTTTAGTTTGTTGCACAGCTGTCTTTTATAGTACAAAACTTGATGTACATGTGACGATGTCTTCACATGTTTTCATTAGCAATTATATTATTCAGTTATTCTGAGGCATTTGCTTGTCTGGTTTCTGCGGTAAGCTTGTTTCATTCTATAGATGCACTTCAATTTCAATGAAACTGAAGTACATGCATATATGGTCTTTGGTATTTGTGCAAGGGATCCCAGCTTGAAAAAGACTTACTGCACTGATATCTCAGGCTCAAACAAAATACCAGTACAGTAAATAATTAGAGAAACAACTAAGAGGGCCATACAAACACTAGACCGGAGGAGTAGCAGACGTTGCTTGTGTTTTCTTTTTCTTGAATACACGAAAGAGCATTACGCATCATTGTAATTAAGGTAGAAGAGTTTAACCATACAAACGACGTGCTTCTATCTAGCGAGCGCTCTAGGAGGTCGACACTCGACAGGATGACTGTCCTATCCTAACATTATGCTGCTGCTGCTGAGTCAACTTGCTGTTGGGCGCTCCGATTCCTCTTTCTGATGATGCAGGACAGGACGAGATGGAATGCCATGTAGGCCAGCACGGCTAGGACCAGCAGCAACACATACATACATGTCTTCCACCCCCTGCTCGAGCCGGCTGCGTAGGCACCCAGGAGGCCAAGCAAGTCCAGCACAATTGTCGTGTTCATCACCACAAGCCACCTCCTGCGCCATTTCTCGTTGCGAACGCCGATTAGCTTCTCCGGTGGTACCAGGAGCAGCAGGATGACCACGACGGACGCCATGAACGAGGTGGAGTTGCTGTAGAAGAACGCCAGGTACCGGTGCCTCCTGTTGTCATGCATTACCGAGTTGCCGGCTTCGTGCCCACCATCGCTGCTCTGCCAAGCTCCTCCCGGCGGCTCTAGGCCAGCCTGGTAGGTGACACTTGCCACAAGGATCCCTAGCAACATGAGGTACTTTCGGTTGGCATGTATGATCTTCTTTTCCTTGGTCTCCATGTCCTCCTCCTTGTCTTGTGTATTGTTGGTCTCTGTTGGTGGTGCTCCTTGTGGAGTCTTGCCGCTGCAGCCCGTGAACCAAAACACCAAGAACAGTAGGACTATGAAGAAGATGACCACTGCCACCAACGCGAATATGTAGACGGATGTCTTCAGATGCTGCGTGCTTCCGGCGGCGTAGGCGCCCATGAGTCCAAACAATCCTACCGCCGTGCACACGGACAGCGCATGGGTGCGTATGGCTGGCCTGTACAGGTTGGGGTTGACGAGGAGGATGATGACGGCGATGGACAGCATGAAGCTCACCGAGTTGCAGTAGAAGAAGGCCTTGTAGCGGCGCGGGAAGTTGTTCAACAGGATCGGGTCGCCGGCGTGGTGGTGCACGCCGGACTGCACGCCGTCCTTGAGCAGGAAGCCGCCGGGGGGAGTGAGGCCGGCCTGGTAGGTGATGGTCGCGGCAAAGATGGCGAAGAGGAGCAGCCGCTTGCGCGTCTTCTCCACCAACTCATTGCCGTTTTTCTTGTCACTCTCGCTCCTTGTTGTGCGCGTGTTGTCGTCCAGCGTGATGAAGATGACATGGATGACGACGTAGACGAGGACGGCGCCGGCCAATGCCATGGCATGGATGGAGGTGTTCACGTCCCGGGAGCTCCCTGCCGCGTATGCGCCGATGAGGCCGAAGAGGTCCAGTATCATGACCGCCTCCAGCACATGGTGCTTGAGGAGAAGCTTCCTCTGGACCAGCACGATGGCGACCAGGGACGCCACCAGGGACACCGAGTTGCAGTAGAAGAAAGCCTTGTACCGCCGGGGATTCGTCGTCAGGAGGATTGGATCGCCGGCCATGTGGCCGCCGCTGTTGTCCTGCCAGACGCCGCCCGGCGGTTCCAGCCCCGCCTGGTAGGTGATCGTCGCCGCCAGAGTGGCGAGCAGCAGGACAAGAGAACGAGCCTTGTCTGCTGCTTTCTGCTTCTCTGTTTTACCCTCCCTGACCCTACTTTGGAGAGAAATTAAGAAAAATAATCAGCTGCAATTCATAATTCATACTGAATGTTGTGAATGCCAATGATTTGCAAAGGAAGAGGGAGTGGTATCAAATCGAGGCAAACTCTGAATACTAGCAACCTGCCATTGGCGTTCAGGCGACCATTTCGTGTCGATGGTGTTGATGGCTCTGGCAACCATCTGGTCCTGTTGATGGCCCTTGTAACCATTAGGAGCTAGAGGAATAAAAATATTTATTTACATTTTCAACTGCAATTTTGAACATTACTAGTTACCTGAAATGAGTTTTCATTTTTTCCCATTTGTCGTAGATGTGATCTGCGAGAAAGTAGAGGAACAAAATGTAGACCAGAACGGCAGGGATGAGGCTGAACACGTAGACGGTGGTGTCGGTCTGCCTGCAGCTGCCGGCGTTGTACGCGACGATGAGGCTGAACAGCGCGACGACGATGAACCCCTGACGAAGATGACGATGAGGCTTGGTGTCCAGAAGCACCACGATGATGAGCAGTGACGCGACGAAGGCCAGGGTGTTGAAACAGAAGAACACTGCCAGGCGCGTGTTGTGATGGTCCTTGAGGATGGCGTCGCCGGGGCCGTGGCCGTCGCCGGCGCTGTCCCAGAAGCCTCCCGGCGTGCTCAGCCCGGCCAAGTACGTGATGCTCACGGCGAACGTCGCCAGAAGCATCAGGACCTTGCGGAACCGCTCTTTCGCCTTGTCTTGTTCGATCTTCACTGAAGCAAGCGCCGTGAGGACCTTGATCTTGCGGAACATTTTTTTCGCCTTCTGCCGTTCTTCGTCTTCTCCTTCTTCTTCTTCGACGGCACCGGCTTCGGGCACGCCGCCGCCGGAACCAGGCGAGTCGTGCCGTTCTTCTTCTTCTTCTCTGACTTCGGGCACGACGCCGCCAGAAGCGGAGTGGTGAGGATTTCCACCAGCCACCGAAGAACGCGCATCGTCCGGGACCGCCGCCGGTTGCCGTTCTTCGACTTGGCCTTCGGGCACGCCGCCGGAGCCGCCGGTGTAGCACCAGGCCACCGTGACCTGAACAACGAGGTAGAAGAAGACGAAGCCCACCAGCAGCGAGGAGTAGACGGTGGTGAACGTGTCCCGGCACGTGCCGGCGGCGTAGGCTCCCATGAGGCTGAGCAGGTCCGACACCATGGCCGCCTGCAGCGTCCGAACGGCGATCCATTGTCGCTTGGTGTAGTGGACGACGATCTTGGAGTCGGAGTACTTGTCCTTGTAGTCGTCGAGGTAGGCGAGGGTGAGGGTGATGACGATGACCACGAGCGACGCGGCGAACGCGGTGGCGTTGCAGTAGAAGAAGGCCACGTACCGCTTGCGGTGGGTGTCCCGGATGATGGGGTCGCCGGCGAGGTGCCCGTCGGCCGTGTCCTGCCAGACGTCCCCCGGCGGGCTGAACCCGGCGGCGTACGTCACCGTGGCCACCAGCGAGGCCAGCAGCAGGATGTACTTGCGGAGCTCCAACGTGACTTTGGTAGAAGTAGCATTATTATTCTGGCTCTTGTTGGGAGTTTGGTGATCGGTGGTAGCAAGCTCGGCTTGCGGATCCTCCATTTGCAATTAATGGCAACCTCAACTAGGACACTATGGTGTGTCAAGCTCTATCTGATCATCAGATATATAAAGGGCGCACTTCATGGTGTGCAGTGGGTCAGAATGGCAGCGTGACTATAGTATAAGCCCTATAAACATAAAATATGACGACAGGCACCATCGTCAAGAAGACACTAATTGTAGGGAAGCTTCCTCATGTTATGTGTGTGTGTGTGTGTGTGTGTGGAAAGAAGTTAAGAATGCAAATCATTTTAAAACAAGATGGTCATTTGACGAGTGCAAGTTCCGGTCTTCCTATAGAACCTTTGGTCGCCATGTTCAATCTTTGGGGAACGGTGCTTCGGGGAAGCTGAGTTCAACTTGGGCTGCAGCTTCTTGTTAGCTCCCTACTCCTGTGGTCCGTACCGAAGGTAATTAATTAACCTCTAAAAAGTAATTGGAAACTCATCGCATTTAACTAAGGTTAACCTGCAGTTACTCACCTAGTTAGCCTAGAGATACCAATTAAGGGGTGTTGGTGTCCTTCATGGACCATCGGCCACAAGGACAAGGAGCCAACAAGAAAAACCTTGTACATCCTGATCTGGATGTTTGCGTAGTTTACATGTGCTGTAGTATGTATGAACTGTGATGATGACCACCAACCTTACATGATGCAGAATGGATGGCAACCATAATATAGAACTAACTACCATAGAGTACAGCCATATATTTATAAAGACATAAAGTGTATCTAATCTGTCTTTTTTTTTTTTTTGACAAGGTATCTAATCTGTCACTGACTTGACTCTGGGCGAGTCGCCGGGGAAGATACCTCGCCTCTGCAACGTACGTACTGAATATCCCTAAACTAAAGGCTGGCAAATCAGACACAAGGTACGTGCTAACGTGCCTTTATTAATTAATTTCTATTTGCAATTTGCAATGCAGCTTGGCATAAATAAGCATCTCCAGATGTGAACAGACAGGTCGCCGGAGAACGAAGGGGACCCGTCTGATAAAGTAAGACGAAGTTTTAAAGCCCCAATGACCACCATGCGTGGACTTGTTGACTCGAGTTAGTTGTGCTGCTAGGTATGTTCTAGGCAGAGCATAAATGTCTAGTAAAGTTTATTTTGGGTATATGTCCTCATTCTCCCACCTATTGAATTCGCTTTAAGAAATGTATAAACACACATCTCAATGCGAAACTGTTTCGAGATGTGTGTTTGCACAATTCTCAAAACGAATCTAATGGATGAGAGAGTGATGGCATATACCCTTAAGGGCAAAAAAAACCGCGTCAATGTCGTTTCTTTGTTTGGACCCTTTTTCACGACAAGATTCTTATAAGGCCGAAAATAAACCTCCGATGCAAAAGAAAGGCTGGCAGCATGATCCGATTCGCAAATCGAGTCATATGACTAACAAAACGGTGAATCGTCTCTGCAAAGGATTGACCATTAAAAGAAATCTAGAACTATTAGGTTTAATCTTACATCGCTAATTGATAATGAAGAAGCATGATATATAAGGCAGGGACAGCCCCACCTATTAAACTAGTCTTTTGGTTGAATTAGGTTCAAGATCTTGATATACTATCGGTTCTGATAAACTTAGGTTGTATCACGAGTCCAGGCTAGATCTGTTGTGTATTCTACTAGGAATGAACATCATCATCGGCAGGGGAATCTTTTGCCAAAGCAACCTTTAGGCATAGCCCTTCTAATTAAAGAAGTTATAGATGTATTTAGTGTTTCTTCTTGTTCTTTATTTTTCGTTTTCTTTCCAAGTGGATATAGAATAAGTGGCAAGTCAGTTTTAAGCAGTGCTGGCTGTTTGGCCTATTTTTTTGTCCGTTTGAATTCTAAATTTCATATCAAATTCAATAGTAGCATGTACTGTTGTAACACCCTAGACGACGACAACAAGCCTAAGATGCCACTAACATCACTTCCCATAGCTGAACTAAAAATAACTCGCTAACATTTATTTAAGCGAACATGGAAGCAATAATAAAAGCATCAAATGGACATATAAGCTAACATCAACGACCTTAACAATGGCCATGAGCTAGATATTGAAATCAACAAAAACCACTCTTAAAATTAAACAAAGTACTATATAACCAAACTTTAAAAAAAACAAACATCCATTTTTTTATTATTCAAAGACAAAACTATTTAGAAACTATATCAAGTGCATGGTGTGCTGCTACTCTCATCCCTTCAAAGCATGCCACTCAAGTACCTGGAAAGATAGTAAATGAGTATGAGATTAAACACAATCCCAATAACTAAACTATTTTAAAATCATTTAATTTACATGTTTATTAGACAATGATTTAGATGAGCCATATAATTTGTAGAAAATAAAGGAAGACAAATACCAACTTAAATACTATACCTTGTAGACCACTTCCTCAACTTATATTTAAAACTTATGTATATAGATAGAATCACCGACACAAGTTCACTTTCATAAAAGAAATCATATCTCAATGTACCTCGATACATGATTTGCACTTCAGTAGAAAAAGTAACATCACTCCCATATATTCACTTCACACCACATGAAAGGAATGGATATGTAATGCAAATAACATGTTCTTCTATACTGTTACCCCTCCATGGCACACTGTAAGAGTGTGCATCATACCCCTCCACATGACACTATATGATTGTTGTACCGATACAAGTTGTGGCTAGCAAACGGCGACATAACTTCAATTCTTCAAATGCAAATGTTATGCCATGCAATGTGCATATGGGACACTCGTTCAATAGTAACTACTATAACGACATATCAGAAAAGAATAAATCTAGCCCAAAATAAAGTATAATAAATAATTCCAAATCTTAAACAATCACAAGTACCAACAAGCCTCATGCGTATATGACAGTCATGCTCACATTCACCAAACATTATAATGTAAACCTCACATCAAGACGTAACATAAACAAACGAATACCAAACAATAAATTTGGATTTGGATTTCTTAGACATAACTAATTCATATCATTAGGTTATTCATCATATTTATGATATTAGCATGTAGTTGTAGAAGTAAATAACATATGAAAACTGTAGCAAAGCCACTGCATTGTTTACTTGCCTCAAAACAGTGATGCAAAAGGCATAGGCACGATCCGGAGCAATACCACCTATTTATCAACAAACTCAGTTCATACATTCATACAAACATAAAAGATAATGGCATAAAAAGCACTACTAGGCCCTAACCCATCATGCAAACCAAACCACAAGCACCACGTTCAGTTAATAGCAGCAGTGCTGCTTGTTCTGTATGTGTCTTTAAATCTACTAGTGCAACTGTAGTAGATAAATTCAAATTCCGAAACTTCAAAGCAAGGCCCACAATTTTCATGAAGACAAACTAGTCTCATTATGATCTTAAGCCTAAACTTCTGTTGAATTTGGACAATAGAATCTTTCCTAATTTAGGACAATCAAAGGTTAAATGTCTGTATCTACTAAACTACTTGTCCAACAATTTACCAGAAGGTACAAAACAACATTATCTAAAACTTTGATGTTACAACTTTGGAGTTTAAAGATAAAAAAAAAGTACCTAAAACCCGCCCTAAACTAATTGAACTTTTGTGATGATAAAACAACAACTGTCAAATAAAATAATCATAACTAGAGTTCTACTAAACATATACCAACATGCTAATCACGGTTGGAAAGGATATTAAAAAATTTATGACTTTGATTTTCACTAGGAAAACTAGTTTGATCTAGAACATGGAGAAACTGAATCGATCAATTACTGTTCTGAACAACATCAGAACAACAGTCACACTAAGAACATAACTCTTGAACCATACAGTCTAAAATCTTAAAATTTGATGAGCACAAAGATATTAAAGTTATAAACAACCTTTATATTCATGGGTATGGCAGATTTGTCCACTGTGGCACCCTAATAGCCTGATAAATAGAAAAATTCTTTTAGAACACAAGGGAACCCATTTCTCGAAGGTTTGCACTAACATATCGCCTCTACCCGATGAACTAAATTGCCTCTACATAACCATTCCCATGAACTAAATTGACAAAAATATTATGGATACACGTAGGGCAAAGAGGAAAGATGACGATTTCCCAACCTGATGAGGACATCACTCCATCATGTACAAGCCAAGGAATGGAGGAGGTCCAGCACAGGCGTCCAATTCATCTTCAGGCAAACTAAAATTGGAGTCCTTCTCGGGTTTCAGGACCAGCCTATCATAAAACTGATCATGGGCGCATTCAGACTCCATTTTTTATGATCCATATATCAATGGAAAGCTAATTTGATAAGGAAGTCAATGCAACTAGTCTCACGTCAAAAGGCTTTTGGAATCAACGGGAATTATCGAAACAAGTCATCGTCCAGAATCTGTCCGGGAGCTGCGACAGCGTCTTTTGGTCCATTGGACCGTGTATCGTGTTTGGGCCCATTAGGGGGTGTGTCCAGGGGGATACGACCAAGACTATAATTAGCCGTCGCCACTCTAGTTAGTTTGGGTTTTGTTGCATTCTTGTTTTCCACGTGAAAAAAATATTGTTTGCTACAACTATATCGCTAAGATTGTTTGCTGTTGAACCAGACCCCTGTTCTTGATCTTGTTCGCATGTGGCGATTAGTCCTTTCGAATAAAGACTAGAACACCTCTTCATATTCAAAAACCCATATTTATTTGTAATTTCAGATTGAGTTCATCTCATTCTTGCTTGTATTGTTGATTAGTTTGCAGGACAACCTTCTCGGCGAGGTCAATCGCGTTCACGTGGTTGATAACCAATGGAGCAGTGGTGTAACAGTTGCGGAGTCCGAATCAACCTTGGTTCAAAACCTAGATCGTCAACATCGAGTCTCCACAAATCGACGCTATCATACCTATCGGAAGATCGGGCCGTGTCTACATCACAACCTTCAACCTATACCCTTCTCTTGCTAACACAAACAACCTTGCTGATCTAGATGCTAAAGAAAAGAAAAGGTCAGAGGATAAACATGAGCTATGGGAGACGGTAGGAGCGTATACCCGCTGTGAACCAAAGAGCCTCTAGCTTGGTAGAGATAGGGCATTGTCCTGCTCGATCTTAACATCTTCTTCTCGAGCCCTTTCTCTCCCATGATCTCCTCTCTGCCCTTGCTATCTGCAACAACCAAAATGAAAGATGGAAGGGTGGCTGCTGTGGGAAGGGGAAGCTCTAGGTTTTTGGATGCCAAAGGTGGGGTCGGTACTGTATTACAACACTATAGTATCTATGAACAGTAACATGGGCTGTTTGGGCCTAGCCATGGGCTAATTGATCGTCTAGTTAGATGTTTCAACCCAAACATAGTTGGTTCAGCTCATAACAACATCCCCTAAAAAAACTCATAACAACACAATTTTAAAATGTATTTATTTTTTTAACATTTCTGTTAGAAAAATTAAAATTAATGTGAACACATATTTGTTGTTTCTTTATCCTATAGCATGATGACAACTTCAGAAAACTAATCAATCGACATGAAGCACCACAACTAGCCAAGAAAACAATAGTTTTCACTTCTTGGGTATTACATTCTACCCCACTTAAAAGGAATTTGTCCCTTCCACCCCTTCAAAGTACACCACGCAAAAGAAACCTCACTTAAGGAACACATTCATCAGAACTTACAAAAAATGGTTGGGTTGGATTTTCATAACACTACTATAGCAACTACTTTATATCTCTTCCAGGGGACGCTTGGCCCATATGCCTAATGGGTTCCTCCAATAGCATGCATTCGTCAGGAGAAAAAGGATAGATATATACCAATTGTCTAGATTACACATTTGCACATAAATGTTAAGATTGGAAGTAAAAAAAACTGAGCTCACCGATAATTTTATATCATGTAGAAGAGTTCTAGTTACAAATTGGACTAATGTTTTCCACTTCATATTTCTTTATATGCTTCACAGTTTTGTGAGAAATTCTTCTAGTTTTTAAAAAGGTTTAGCATTATTATTCCTTTTAATATCTTTCCTTAATTTTATTTCTCATTTGTCTGTCTGCATTTTAGTGGCATAGGTATCCAAAAGGCATATGACTTCACATCTTGAGTACTGTTCTCTCAACTAGCAAAGAGAACTGGGGTTCACTCCCCAGCAACAAAAGCACACAACTACAGTCATTCAAATTAAATTGTAAAAGAAAATAGTTTGTTTGTGTGTTGTACTAATGGTGAGCACAAAGAGAAGACAACAAGATTGTACTCAATGTACATCGCTGGCCCATAACATCGACATCTCTATATATACCTTCAACACTACTTGTGGGCAATCCCCAAGATACATTGGATATCTCCCTTCAGTATCATGTCTCCAACAACTTAGCAGTTCAATGCAGTTAGGAGTGTCTTCATAGTTCTACAAGGTGACACGACAAGATCAATAATTTTTCTGTTTCCAGGAGATTGCATGCCACAAAAAGGTGAACGTAGTCTGAAGCTGGCAAGAGGCATTATACTGCCTACAATAAACGAACTTTTTGTCTGTGAGGGATGTCCACCAACCCTGGTTTCAGATTTTCAGTGATAGATTGTCTTATACATGTAATTTTGACTAATATCATGGACCATTAATAGTTCTCAATCATGTCACTTACAAACAAACTAATACAATCTGCAAAATGCTTCTGGTTTATTTATTATAATGTAGGACCCAGGAGCATCTAATGTCGAATAAGATTATTGGCTTAGTACAAAGAAGACTGAGAGGCCCATGCTCATAACTTGGACAGTTAGAACTGGAATTTTCAGCGCCTCCTAGCAGCAGTTTCTCTCTGAGCGTTGAAGTAGACAGCAGCTACAGGGAGTCCAAGATCATTTTCCTCAGCAAACTGTCGTGTGATGAAATGGTCCCTGGAGGATGGCATAGCTACAGTTTGCCTGCGCTTCTGCTTGAAGAGAACAAAAATGAACCTGTGGATACCAATGCTAGGTCTTGGGCTCTCATAGCTTATAACTTCTCGCCCTGAAAAATGCATGCTTATTGCTTATTAATTCGAGAAACAATTGTAACAAAGAATGGACTAAGCACAAAGCAGAGGAAAAACCTACCGAATGAGGCATCTGTTGTCCCAGGTATATCAGTCACGATCCTGCAAAGGCAAATGATAACACTTAGCCACAGCATTATTGCAATTTCAAGCGCTCAGAAAAATACGCTGTTTGTATATATGCAAGATGTGGTGCTATTCCTCTGTAAGAACATACTGACAACCCCAAGGTAAGAAATGCTGAATATTACCAGTGAAGGTGCTCCCTTAGATATGGATCACTTGGCCCTGGAACATCTGGGTCTGTCATAACCTGAAATTTTAGGAACTATGGCGATTAGGGAAGGTATAGTATGTATAGAATACTTGGAGTCAAGGATCAAGTATCTGACTACTAACCAATGTGAAGAAAGACCGCAAGTCACCCCCTTGAACCTCTACTCTTGGTTTGGATACAACTGCTGATGGGTAGATCTCATGGCCATTGAAGACAAGCTTGTTTGAGTTGTAGGTCACTACCATCTTCACACATGGGCTAAAGGAGTCGAGAACTTCTCCAATCACCCGACCAACTATGAGAGACTCCACAGATCTAGACATGGTTGGAGGGTCAATTATTTTGTTTTGCACACAGAAGATGCTCTTTGAATGCAGCAAGCCAATGCACTCAATGATGTGCCGTGAGCTGCTTATTGGGCATTGGTGGGAGGACAAGCCTCTATTTATAGTGGTTTGGATCCTTCTGCCAATTGTTGGATCAAAAGAGGATGTGAGGCATGTGTGTTTTTTTAGTTGGTTGTGCTGTGGATGCAGCTAAAAAGGCTACAGGAAAGATGTACCCCTTTTTCCAAGAAAGCCAACAAAGGTGTTCTTCAAATTCTCTAACTGTTACAGGTAGAATCTATGCAAGCAATGGTTCATGTATTTTCTTTCAAGTTCTAGGGATAAAGCATTTAGAATGTGCAAAATTGTTCTTTTAATATTTATGAACGTACTGTAGATATTCTTTCATGACTGAAACAAAACCTTCCAGATCACCATGGAGTCCTCAAGAATACCATTGTACTAGAACAAAACAAACCCCCAGGAAAGTGAATCAGTAAACACTACGGTGCTACACTATCTGGTATTGTTGGAAAACATGCTCACCTACCTACATGTAGGGTCTACATGACAATTCATTCCGCAGGATTTGATACATAATCATGTTATCAAATTGTTGTCTCGTTATCTCTGTACCTTTCAGAAATAGCATGTTAGATATTATGTAAAATCATTATTACCATCTGACTTTTGGAGAGCGCACTTCAAGCAATTTATTTTTATCTTTTTCCCTTAAAAAATGACATCTCGATGTAACTTTTTGTGCAAGTTTGGATGTATGGTTTTGTGGAGGTAAATGATAAATAAGGGGGACATTTATTTTCATTAGCTTGGAGACAAAAAAGGCCACACTGTCAACGTGGAAGGCTTTGCGCTCTGCAGAATATGATGCTTAGTCACCTTATCAAATTCATGCATTGGCTCTGCACTTTTTGAAGCAAAAAAAGAACATATGAGCTATTCTGGAAATATATATACTAGAACCTGATTCCTAGTGAACATACTTAAATACCTTATGATGAAAAGAAAAAGAAACATCTAGATGGAATTGTTCGTGGCGAGTTAGGAAGTATGGCTTTCTGGAGCTAAATGGGAAAAATGGAATATGGTTCTTTGGAATTATATGCATTGTTTTGGTGAAACTATCAATTGCATTTGCCATTCTTGATTTGATGTTTACTTGATTTATTGATATTCTTATCCTCCTATTTTATAATATTTTTGTATATTATTATATTGATATAAAATGCTGCACTGTCTGCATGGAAACCTCTCGACAGTCAGGTGTTCATCTTTGCTGGCTTACTTCATTCAGCTGTCTCTTTTTCTGTTAAGGAAAAGAGATGGTTTGAGTTCTATTGCTGTTACAATCTTTCCTCAAACTATAATAGCATCTGATTTATCACTATATCTGTTTATTTTGTTCTTTGGAATACTGAACAAGTCACTGAAAAGAATAAAGGAACAGAATGCAGTGCCGCCACCACTCCATCATGTAGGTGGTGTCTAGTGCTGAGAAGTCAATTCAATCATAAAAAGCTCATAGGTTCCTCTTGATTGAGGCATTAAAATATTTTTATAGATTTCCATAAGTGGTGGAGCCAAATACAGGTTCATGCATTCTTCTGTTATGGTCAAATGCCATCATGCCTGCTTGGCACAATGCTCTAGTGGTAGAGATGGAGACAAGTACAGCTTGGCGACAAATTTCTGCTCCTGGGCAATGCCATGATATTTGCTTGACACCTAGCTGGGGTAGTGGCGGAATCTCGTAGCTGTTCCAAGTCCAACCAATGGTAGCAGTATTAGCTTGGGGCTTTCTCATCCCTGAATCAAATGGTTTGCATTGATTTTACTAATTACTGATTTCATTAATTTCCATATTGCTCCCATCAATTATTATATTGTTTGTGTGTGTGTGTGTGTGGGGGGGGGGGGGGGGCTTTGATAAAGATCACCAATGGTCTTTGTCCAGTGAATACTAAGAGGGTACCAATAATGGATATTTAGCACATTTTCATACCATATGCATCTTTTGGTCAGTATCTTGTCTGGTGCCTGCTGAGCAAGCTTCACACGCAGGCAAGATCACCAATGTTTGCTTCTCCAGTGAGTAATCTTTTACTAGTAACCTGTACAAAAACAACATGAATGGGTAAGAAAATTTGCTTTATTTTAGACGATGTAATAAAACATAGTAGACTTAAGAAGTTTGTTTTATACAAACACAAAACAAAAGGTTGCTCATCAGCATTCAACTTTGTTAGTGAATTTTATCTGTCTCTAGGCATAACAGCCATTTTTTACTTCAGTGCAGATGGTAATGTTTCTTGGTTGTTGTCATAAGCTGCTTAAGTTGGAGGTGCCTCCACAAAAAGGAGCCGTCGACTGAGCATACTGACGGCAGGACCATTGTGGCATCCATACTGACGGGAGGATCATTGTGGGCCAATGCAGGGAGGCAATTAGATATTCAGATCATGGCATGAAGACTTACTTTGGAAGGAAGAGGCATGCCCCCAAAGAATCTCCATGGATCGATGTGTCTCCACCTGGTTGCCTACAAGTCAGTATCCAAGCAAACAAGATAATACTCTTTGATTGTGGAGGTTGACAGGGGGCTAGTTCCGTGCAGATTTGGTTCATGGACTGGGCAGTCAACGCTATATAATATTTTGATATATCAAATGTCAAATGTTAACCCCATTTGACGGCAAGCCACAGGTTTAGCAGAGAGCAAGTATATGTTCATATCCAATCTTGCAAATAGAGGTTATATTGAAGTTATGCTCGTGAACATCTAATTCATCAAATATCCCATTTTAATTTTGAGAGATTTTCTAAGTATATGGTTAATTATCTTATACTAACTAGGATTCCAAGAACCACCTCTGTGTAGTGATGGATCTGTTCAGCTGGTTTATTTTGGTGGCGTATAATAGAGGTGCACCTAAGGGTGTTGAGTGTGCTGTGTATACATACGTTGTCCTTATCTGTAGCCAAAAAGAATTATTTTGTTCAAACTTGAAGAGCATGAGACACCGTACAAGCATCTCAGTTACAAGACAACCAAGAAGATATCTTCAGTTTTGCTACAAGTCCCTCTGAATTGCCTAGACTTAGGGAAAGCTAATGCTCACTTTTAGTGTTTGAAGCATCTTTCATCTTTGTCGATTCCAGAGAAGTGAGATTAGGATTTGGGGGCTTCAAGGCTAGTGACCGGATGCAGCATGGCACCAGTGGGGTAAAATCGCATGAGGAGACTGTCAATGGCTCAAGGTGGAAGAAGATGCAGATCAGCATATGCAAAGGGTGCTGAGTGAGAAACACTCAGGTGTGCAGTTGACATGCCCTAAAATTCCACAAGTCGTGGTTGACCTTTGTATGCATAATGCAATCTTACAATGGCAAAATAGATCTCTTAAAGCAAGAATACCGGTGTTTTGGGTATTCTCTGAGCGCTGAGTCTTTATCGACAATGAGGTCAACAAGTGCCAATCTGTGACCCTAAAACCAATCCACAGAAGTGGGTTAATGGATGAATTGGCTCTTTGAGCTGGGATCCCAATCTGTGATCCTATACACGAATCACGAATGCACAGAAGTGAGCAGATGGATGAATGGCCTCTGATCTGGGATTCATTCGTGATACCCACAGATTCAGTTCAGTTGGTTACAGTACCAACTTGCAAGTCTGAGGTCATTTTGATCAGGTCAGTGCTGTTTCACTATCAATGTGCACTGACAGGCGACAATGGTCAACAGTTTCTGGAGCCTCTTAGTGACCATGTGTCACCACTCACCAATCAGACAATCAATACACTAGTCCCTCTCTACTTTGGAGGCTCACTACTTGCAAGTTCACCAGGTCAATATTTTGGTGAACTTTAGATATTCTTTTTCAGTACCCACTCACATTGAAGCAAATGACGCCTTCGTCGGGCAGAGCAGGGATCATGAATGCAGGGAGAAGATTGCAGCTCTGATCATCACCAGAGAGCAAGAGGTTGCCTCTGTTCTCTGAATTATTCACTGAGCTAAGCAACTTCTGATGTCTGATCTTCCAGTGATGAGGTAGGCACCAACAACTTGGAGATGACTAGGACTGTATTACAACAACATTGCAAATCTTATCTCTTATTCGGAGCAGTGATATCTCGCAATTGCAACCACCCTGCTCAAGACACAAAAACAGCAAGAAAGGAGCAAAACCTGTCAGATAAGCCAATTTGTGCAAAAAGTTTAAAATCTAGGATCCAGTCGAACTACGTAACTCATTCACTTCAATGCAATGTATCATCATTATACCATCAGGAGGCAACATCACATCTCCCAGGAGTAGCACCATAAAGTAAGGCAAACCATGCCAATCATCCTTGCACTAAAACATGCAAAATTCAATGTGCCCATGTCAGTTGTCACACATGCTTGCACAACAAAAATTTGAAATTCTGCAAATTAAAGCATATATTCAAATTTATGCTGCATTTTCAAACTGTGAACATAGATCTGGGTCTAAATAGACCACGTCGATATAACATTTACATGTCTAAAATCATCAACAGAATAAAGGTTTTTGAGAAAAAAGAATCATCAGGATAATAAAGCAAAAGATGCAGATGCAAATAAATAAGTAAAGCAGTGATGGGAAGCCATCTGATGCAAACAGATCAGCACTCAGCAATGGAATAAAGGACAGCCAACAATGCATGCTTTCCATGCCACTCAAAGCTATATTCACATTTGTCATCTCTCACCTGAAAGTACCAGATATAGAGAAAATGGCTCGTAAATTAGTATTTGTTCTGCCAATCGTGTTCCTCGGCTGGACACTCTGTCAACTCTCTAGTGACCATCTCTGAATCTCTGAAACATTGTGGCTCACCAGGTGGTAGGTGGGCATCCTCTGACATCTACCAGGATCAAGCTCAGGGATGGAAAGTTACCTTGCAATCTTGCATACAGAGAAGACAGAATACAGAAAGACAAGGCCAGGTACAGTATCCACAGTACATGCATTTGAAGGCACCAAGGACTTTATCCTGCCTGTTTCCAAGGTAAAGCACAGTCACAGTCTCACAGAACACTGGACAGTGAAGTGAAATGTTGGTTTGTCTCCATATTTTGCTTACTGGTTTCTTTGCCCATAAAGGAGCTTATGGAGAAATTGGGAATGTTCTTAGTTTCTTTTGATAGATCTGAGTATGGGGAAGGTGACCCAAATCCCAGGAGGGATGTCAAGAGCAAAGAACTGGATATCAAGGAGCCCGCTGACCAGCTGGATCTTGGTGTCTTGGGGTCTGGATGGGAGGATACTCTATTTGGGGATGCCTCCAGTATATACCTCACAGGCAAACACATAGATACAACTAAATACATGTTAATGAAATATGCAACTCAGAATTCAGATTTCAGAGTAAAACTGTATATGCTGCACTAATCGTCCCACAACTATCAGCTATTGGTGGCTTTCTTTCCCATTTAAAATGTCCAAGCAGGCCTTCAAGAAATTAATTGTGCCATAGCAGAGGTCCCTCTGACCTCTGGATTGTAAACAACACACCTTCCTTGCTCCACCAGTGGATAACCCAGAGGTGGCTCCCCTCTGCTGCAGGAACCATGCGCCACCCTGAAATATTTTGCAGGCATGATATGGAGGTTGTTCTTCAGAAGATGATGGCAATGCCAAGAACTATTGAGAAAAATCACAGCCTCAGATATAATACATAGAATAAAGGTTGTAGCACACAAAATAGTGCTCCCTCTGTTCCAAATTATAAGACGTTTTGACATTTCTAGATACATTGTTTTTATTAGGTATCTAGAGACATAGTGTATATCTAAGTACATAGCAAAAGCTAAGAAAAGACAAAACGTCTTATAATTTGGAATGGAGAGAGTAATTCACCGAGCTTGTAAATTGAACACACAATACAAGGATTAGCTTCTTATGTGTTCATGCCGTAGAGACAACAATATATTAGCATGAAAGTTACAAGAAGAAAAATAAATGAAATATTTGTATTAAAAGTTGACCAAAAGCAATGTTATAACCTACCCCTTTCTAACATATGTCGTCATAACATTGATTTGCTGTTTCATTTTTTTTAGAATAAATCAAGGCAACAAGGCTTTTGTGAATCAACCCACCATGATTTACTTGTCTTTTGGAAGTTGGGAATTTGTCCAATGAATATTACCAATCTGTTTCATCAAAATGAGAGTTCTGTATCAAGAAGCTTCCATTCCATGGATCAAGTATCATGAAGTATTGAAGTCCCACAAGGTGGACATATGTTCATGCTGGTAGATAGATGGACCAAGCGAATTCTCAAGGCACTCTTGGGTTGGAGAAGAGACCTCAGCTGCTCACAGTAGATCCATTTCCCAAATGCTGAGAACTTCAGCTGCAAACAACTATTTAGTTTTATTTTTTCCCTCAGGTTGTAATCCTACAGCATCAAGATTTCTCTAATTCAAAATGTGATAGCTATACTGTCAGCTTAAGCTATTTTTCTACAGCATATTAGGTAGTTAAGACAGCACGTGTGATGTCAGTACTTGTCCTTACTAACTCTGGTCCAAAATTTATGTCATCCTAGAAAGCATGTAATAAAAAAAATTTAAAATGTGATAATTACTCCCTCCAGTCCAGTTTATAAGGCATTTCATGTATGTCAGCAGTCAAACTTTATAAACTTTGACCAACATTTTTTAACTATTGTAATACAAACTTTGTACTGTTACATTTGTATAAGCAAATATACTATCCAAGAATCATAAGTCTATAATCATACACAATATAATATAATATAATATAATATAAATGAATGGTCAAAGTATAATTTAGGAGACCGTGCGTTTTCTGTTTTGGTAACTGTGGTGTGTGTTGTACTTGGGGCTCCCCCTCCCCTCTGGTTTCTTCTAAATATAATGAAGCGCAGTTCTCCTGCGTTTTCAAGAAAAATTTAGGAGACCGTGCTATGTCAGACTATGCCTAATAAACCAGACCTGAGGGAGTACTATATATAACGGTATTCAATTTTGTGAGATGGAAACATTAATGAGTCATCACCAAAATTACATCAACACCATTATAAATTTATTACTAGCATTATAGTAAAGATATTCAGAAAAATCAAGTCAATGGTGTGCATTGAAGACTGTATTAGTGACCTAACTAATAAGTGAATCCGCCAAAAGGCAAAAAAAAAACAGTGAACAAAGTAAAAAAAAAATACAAATGACACCAAAGAGGCAATCAAAAGGGTATAATTCTAGTACTTTAGGAGCATGACATGACAAGACAATGAAAAATTTCAGTCCATGAGCACTGCATATCTGACAAGTCAATATATTGTAGCATGCCTATGGCAAAATTGGTGATACAAGAATCATTTATTACAAAAGATTCTTGGAATGTTCTTACCAAGAGAAATCTTATGTATAACTGAAGAAAGCTCAGTCACAGAAAGCCATAGCCATTTAGTATTTGATATAGTTGGTATAAGGAATTAACAGTGGTCAGGTTTCCAGTACACATCATCAAAAGAAAATAACAAAAGGGCAGAATATCATGAGAGATCTTCAGAAACCGGAGCGAGTTCCTGCCACCCAGTTTCCAATTAAAAAACATATCTCCATGAGTATAATGCCAAGCAAAGAACTGACACGGATTAAGCCACAATAGGAAGACTTGCTTGTGCTCAACTATTCTTTTGGTAAGAGATCATGATTCCAGTATCTTGTTTTTCATCTTTTGATAGAGTTGCCCCCCAAACTCCATCTATGATCTCCTGAGCAGCAAGAGGAGATATTTTTGTGCATAACTATCCTTTTGAAAGCACCCAGCAACATAACTCAGAGAACATTGTCTCAAACTCTCTTTTCATTTCCCTTTTGAAAGGTATAGCCCACAAACACCACATCATCTCCAGACCGAACTCAAGTGTAAATATGCTTGAAGAAATGAGCAAAGCTAAATAATGGTACACTGATGAAGAGAAATTTGCGATACATGAGAAGTTCTTACAGGAAATATCAGTGATGCAAGGCCAACAGGACAATCTTTCAAAGAGGCTAATCCATTCACCCCAAAACAATATTCTCCAAGTACTCGATTGCATGGTACATGTGGCCTTTATCAAATCCCTTGAACAATGCATTATGTGTGCAATAGTCTGGAGGAATACCATTTTGATGCATCTCAAAATACAATCTTATTGCATCAGCCCAGTTACCTTCTCTACAGTTCCCATCTATCAATAAAGTATACGTGTATTTGTTTGGCGCTAATCCCCTTTCCAGCATCTCGTGAAAATGATGATAAGCCAACAGAGTTCTGCCTGTCCTGCATAGTGCATGTATGAGCACATTATATGTTATTTCATTAGGTTCAATCCCCACATCCAGCATCTTCCGGAACCAACCATATGCTGAGTAAAGGTTTCCTCTTCTACAACACGTGTGAATTAATATGGTGTAGGTCACAACGGAGGGCTGCAAACCATCTGAGACCATGCCATTAAGAAGTTTCCTTGCTTCACTTAGGAGTCCTCTTTCACAGTGTGCATGAATCAAGCAGGTGTATGTGATACAGTCAGGCTGTAAACCATCACTGACCATCTTCATCTTCAAATCTTTGGCATCTTTCAGGTTACCAGTCTTGCACAGTCCATCGATAATAACATTGTATGTGACCGTATCAGGATATATCCCTTTCAACATCATCACCTCCCTCAACTGGAAAGCCTTATGAGTATCCCCTAGGATTAGCTCCGCACAAATCCTTGTATTATAGGCAAAGCAATCTGGCTGCAAACCTTTGCTCAGCATCTCATCAAAGAACTCTCTTGCCATAGGAAGGTTCCTCACCTTATGTGAACCATTCATGAGAATTGTATATGTACAAACATCAGGAAAACACCCCTGTTCTACCATTTCCTCTTTCAATCTCCTAGCTTCCTCTAAACCACCTAATCTACAATAACCATCTATAAGAGTGTTATATGTCAAAACTGTTGGTGCTAAACCTGCACGCCTCAAATCACCAAGCAACCAAAGAGCCTCCTTCAAATTACCTGCCTTACAATATCCATTTAGCATAGAATTGTATGTGATCAGGTCCGGCAGTAAGCCCATCGCTCTCATTTCAGCAAATTTCAGCTGTGCAGCCTCTACCTGCTCACTTTTAAGCAGCCCATGAATGATGGCATTGTATGTCACCAGTGTAGGCATAATGCCCTCATTCTCCATCTCCATCTGCAAAGCTTCAACCTTTTGTACAAAACCCCTTTCAAGCAAGGCAGTGATAAGTGGGTTATAAGTGAAGGATGAGGCCTTCTTGGACAACCGCATACTGTCAACCAGCTTTGCTGCATTCTCCAGATGACCTTCCCTGGCCAAGAAACTAATCACCACATTGTACGTGACATCATTCAGCAAGCAACCGCCCCCTTGGGTTTCCATCTCCTTGAGCAGCATGGAAGCCTCGTCCTTCCTCCCCTCCTTCAGGAAAGAATCCAGCAAAGTGTTGTATGTGACAATGGTCGGCTCAATTTCGAGCTGGAGCATCTCTCTGTATACAGCACGGACGTCGTCCCACCTGGCCGCGTCACGGAGCACGCGCAGCACGCAGTTGCAGTCCCGGACATCAGGGGCCACGCCGTGGCACGCCACCACGCGGAAAGCCGCAAGGCACAGCGTCGAACAGGCGGCGGGCGTGGCGTCACGAGCCTGGGATTCCGCCGAGAACTTGGCGGACAAGCGTAGGAGGAGGCTCAACAGGGAGCGCAGGGCGGGAGAGAGGGGAGCGGCGAGCAGGAGGGACAGGACAGGGAGGAGGAGGCCGAGGTGCAGGGCGCGGAGGGAGACGGGGTAGGCGGCCCGGATGTGGTTGGCGTGGGCGAGCGGCAAGAGGACGGCAGCGAACGCGGAGGCGGAGCGGGGGAAGCCGCGCGGGGTGGCCTCCGCCCACCGGAACAGCTGGCGCGCGAGGCCCGGGAGGCCCCGGAGCGCGGCGTGGACGTCGCCCGTGGCGAGCACCTGGCGGAGAGGCTCCGGCGGCGCGGGATCAGAGGCGAGGAGCGCCGCGAACGGGCTCTCCTCAGGCAGCGGAGCCGGAGGAGGAGAAGGCGGTGGCGGTGGCGGGAACAGCGCCGGCAGGGGCAGGGGCAGGGACGCGGAGGAGAAGCGGGGGCTGGAGATAGCTGCGGCGGCGGCGGCGGCGGTTACAGGAGCTTGTGATTTGCAGTGTAGGATGTTGAATAGCATGGATTATGGTTCTGGTACCACCCGGCGACGCCTCGCCATGAATGACGGCGCGGCGGCGAGGAGGAATCCGCGGCGCGTCCGCCAGATTCCGGCGGCCGTATGCGGTCGAGGGCGCGCGCCCCAAGGCTGAGACCCCCGACCTGGGGCGGCGGGGGCGCTCGACTGAGATGTCCAAGAAGCGGCGGCGGCGGCTGGTAATGGAGACGGCGCCACGGGTGCGAGAGGTAGGGATCGGAGGAAAGAAAGGCCACGTGCGGCACTAGCAGGTTTGGCGCTGGCGCCGCCGCGGCGACGCGCGATCTGTACCGTCTATTTTGCATCCTGGTCTGATTGTGCAAGAAGAGATACAATTTTCAGTTTCTCACCTAAAAAAATCAGATAAATTTAAAATTATAATAACTAAATTCATATATAAATAATATTAATATATTAATTAGAAAATATATTTTCATAGTTATACTATTTGAAAATATAATAATACCCAATATATTTATGGATATGATTTTCTATAGACTTAGTCTGACTTATTTCAATCCTATTAGGACGGAGGGAGTATATCATACACAAGTCCAAATTTGAATACTTCGTAGTTGATATATGAATCTAGGGGGGAAGACGTGTGATGTTATAATTACCCAAATCAAGGACCAAGGGCCTATGTTTTTTATGGTGTAACTTGCCTAGGAAAATAGAAGCCTAAGGTTACTCCTGCATGAGCTAGACAGCTTTTTCAGGGTTTAACCCAAATATGCCCCAAGCGTGCGGCATTGCATTAGAACTCGATAATCGATGTTTAAATGATCATCCATGACAGATTCAAAATGTTTTTGCGCTTTAACTAGTTCCTATAAGCTCAAATTGACCACTCAAATCGAAATTCTGACGTGCCGCTAACCCTGACTTGACATATGCACAATGGAAGAACCCACAACTCAAGTTCATCTAGATTTCATCAATGGTGTAGATGGAACTCCTTCACTTGTTTTTTCTTTTCCTTTTTGAGGAATATAAAAGAGTGCCAACCGAATGAAGAAGAGTGGTCAAAAGGACTTTCCTTCTTTTTTTTCTTCCTCTTTTGGTGCGTGTACTAAATGGGCCGACCTGCCAAGTCAGGAACAACCTGTCGGACGGAAGCCCACTTCTGGTTGAGAGGGCGCTTTAGACGGCCCATCAGGTGATGATGAGAGAGAAAACGGAAAAAAGGAATAAAAAATTCGTTGGAGGCGCACGTCTCCGTCCCCGACGATGCCGCTGCGCTGCCGCCGGGAGGAACGGATGGATCCCCTTGGCTTGCCACCCCTGCCCGCTTCGCTTCCTTCCTATTCCCCCGCGCTACGGCCCCAGGCGCGCTCCTCACCGTCACCGGCCGGCACCGACCCCGCCCCGCCCTTCGCCTTCGCCTTCGCCTTTGCCGAGGTTGGTAATCTGCTCTCCGTGCTAATCCCTGACGCGCTTTCGTAGTTTCGTTTCTGTCCCGTGCTTACCTCCACATCTCAGTGTGGATATGTTCTATGTGATGAATGAATGTCGTTGCTGTAATAGTTTAGTTTGATCTATTCTATTTGTAATGTTCTGGATCGGATGGATCTTGGCACACTGCTTCGATCTAGGTAGGAATCTAGTTATCCGGTCAATAGTGTGCGGTGGAATTTCTCTAAGCCTACATGCTCTGAAAGAAACTGAGATGAGACAGACAAGGGGTGACGGGTGTTTCGGAAGTAAACAAAAAGAGACAAACTGAGACAGTTGGCATTTCACATAACCAAACGCACACGCTTGTTATTTCGATCGAATCTGCTTGATGTAATGGTTAAGTCAATCGTGTTTCTGGGCTTTGTTGTTTTCTGCAGGATGGCCCTGAGTTTGTGGGCTTTGTTGTTTTCTCCCAGTTTGCTGTTCAGTTTTGTTTAACGCTGGCCTATTAGGAACTAGTACTCATTTTCGCATGGAAAAGAAGTTTGGATTCCAAAAATGTGTATTGCAGTTCCCCTTTTTCCATGCCAAAGAGCTGCTGGCATGCTTAGCATATGTTGCTTTCTAGATTGAATATACCTAACTCTGCGCCACACACCACAAGTGTGAAGTGTTTTCACTTACTAAAATCAAACTTCACCACTCTGCTAAAACAACACCTGCTGATGGAAACTTTGGTGCAGATTTAGTCCTGGCAACGCAGAAGAAGTGATCTTATAATCATAAAAAGATAACAATGGGGATATCCAAGGTGACCGGCATCGCCGCGACAGCTTTTCTTGTCACATCTGTTGGTCTGTGCCAGCTGGGCATGGGAGTTGTTGTGCTTCCTTTCCTACACACCTGTATTGTTGCTTTTGTTGTCACGGTTGCATCCCATGATGCCATCAACCTACCGTGGATCTTGGGGAAGAATTCGGTGGGAAGATTTCCATTTTGGTCGTTTATACTGTTTGGTCCTTTCTTGTTGCTTGCTCGGACATATGCAATGGTTAAGAGATACATGAGGAAGGAGTCCGTGCATGACAAGATCGTGGAAGGCCTATATCTGGGAGGATGGCCCTTTCTCTTGACACATTTGCCCCCTGGAAGCCCGTCTGTCATAGATTGCACCTGTGAGCTTCCAAGAAGTTGCTTCGTTCCAGCAGACGAGTATCTTTGTCTTGCAACGTGGGATACAAGAGCTCCAACACCGCACCAAATTGAAAAGGCTGCACGTTGGGCTTGTGAAAAGAGATCTGAGGGGAAGCCGGTTTATGTCCATTGTGCATTTGGTTAGTAACCCACCTTTTGTTAGAATTAATTTCAGCATTGTGACTTGATGTTCATATTGTGTACATAATTGTATTTCCTAGTATTCTGGCAGTATATTAACTGTTATGTTTGTTCTTCGTGATGGGCATATTAGGTCATGGAAGAAGTGCTTGTGTTGTGTGTGCAATTCTAGTAGCGCTGGGCGTTGCTGAGAACTGGAAAGATGCTGAGAACATCATCCGTGAACGAAGAAAGATAAAAATGAACGCCCTTCACCGGAAAACGTTGGAAGAGTGGTCCAAACAACGAGCTTCTCAGAAAAAGGATAAGTAGTTGTAAGTGGAACATTTTCCTCTGTGATGACCTTGTTCTTTGGTGTTAAACCTGTTTGAAACATCATTGGCATATCTGCTTAGATCAAGTGTAATTTCTGTGCCATTCTTATTTATTTTTTAAGCAATAGTATTGGTGTTTCTACCCTTTAACATATTCGGATTATATCCAGGTTTGGGACTATTTTTTTGTTCACCTGGCTAATTGAATGTGAATGGGCATTAGCTTAAATGTGTTTCTTCATGTAACCAAATAGATCGATATATAAAGATTACAGCATATTAACCTAATATAGTCATAGATAGCGGATAAACATAGTCATACAAATGACTAGATAGCTCAACTATCCTATTCAACATAGTCAATGATCTAACCAGTAATCATCGGTGGAATTGCTGAATTGATTATTCCATCATAGGAAGAGCTGTTACAAGAATTTAGACTAGACAGAACCAAAAGAACACATAGTACTGGACACCAGATTCTAGTGTTTCTCTTTCCCTTTCCCGCTGCAGTGAGCGAAGCAATTTCACCTCCCTGGAATTTTCTTGTACACCACACATTTTCAGAAAGTGTTTTCCAAAACAAAAAAGTTTCAGAAACATTCCTTGTTCTAAAGCTTCCTTCATTTCCCAGCTCTCTTCTGTTACTCCCAGATGTCTGCTAGTTGCATCCAAAAAACCTCTCTTCCCAGTCATTTTTTCTTGCTCCTATGCTGAAGGTTAGTTCCACAACATTTGTCAATCAGAAGGCTGAAAATTGGCTTTGGGATGGTTGTGCTGCAATGCTTATCTCCTCACAATTTCCTTCATCGTTCACCAGTATCCTGGCAGCAACACAGGCACCAGCAATAATAAATAGATCAGGGAAGCATATTGAAAGTATCTGCTATAGCTATTCAGCTAATTCTTTGAGTTTTATAGAATTCAGTTAGTTGGACAAACATCCAGAGAAAGTATCAGAAATTATGTTTATTCCTTGTTTCTTATGCCATGGCATGGCCCCTTTTTTCAGGGAATAAGGACTTTATTTTTTGTTATGGTTGCTTGCTGACTTTTGAGTTCTGATTGCTGGTAGGAAGGCGGTCCATTCCTTGCTGATTTAGTAGGGCACATCTTGGTATTAGTTTAACTTGCGTGTACAGAAACCCTGGGTCACTCTTGTATTAATATTTAATAAGTACTTGAACTTGTCCAATCATTAGTGAATACTACCTTCAACAACTAGAGGTTGGGAACTTCTTTCTTAAATAAAACAATTAAAGATAGGTGATGACGTAGGAACTGCATCGTGCTTACTCTCGAGGTCGAGAAGCCCAGAGGGAGCTTAAGGCACGAAGGCGGTTGTGGTACTCGCCAATTGCTAGGAAACATCGAGCTGCCTGCCGAACTGTCAGAATACGGTGCATCTGATGAAGAGTCTGTTGCCTCAAGTTATCAGCCTGAAAATTAATCACGTAGTTTTAGCACATGTTGCATGAAAATTATTCTTCTTTGGCTACCCTGTGTCATGATTATACTTATAATATAAAGATGCCTTCCAAAACCATATTGTTACATGGTTAGTTGATGAGCCCTTTCTTTCCAGAATGCAGATATATAAACATCAATATTGATGGCATGGCGTTAGATAATGTGTTGCAAATTCTATAGATTAAAATTTTGAAACAGTTGCTTATTTGGGGCACTAATTGTACTAACAAGATTTACTACGATGCAGGTTTGACCAGATGCAAAAAGTTACCCTGAATATGGTATTATTGCCGCAACATTTTTTTTATCAACTATTCCATAGCTCATCTGTATAGTTGAGTGAAATGAGGAATATCATAGCAGCCCTTGTGTAGGATCTATAGAGTACCTATGACACTGGCATAGTAACATATTGATTGAGATTCTAGATTTGATGAGAAACCATAACCTGTATCACAAAGCCTTCAAGGTTGGCCAGCTTTCCGAGGGCAAGAGCCATTTGACTCATGAAGCTCATGTTGGCGTCGTCAATCAGAGATCCACCAGCCATGGTGTCAGCTAGTGACTGATGCAGCTGTTCCAAGCCCTGCGAGAGAGCTTCCTCTGCCTGCTGTGATGACTGTTGAAGGTTGCATATGCCGATCACTTGCTGCTCTGTCAGTGGATCTAGCTGGGGCAGCAGTGTCTGCAACAAAATGAAAATTTGTATATGTATCGGAATTAGAGAATCTTGCTGTACTAAGAAGTGATCTGATTTAGCCTGAGTTCATTGTTCCCTACTGTTGGTTGGAAAATTTCTTGTGATCTTAGTATTGAAAAAGTAACACTGCCTGAGTTTTCTACTCCAGTGTCAGCCTACATTGTGCACTTTCTGACAGAACGAACCTTGATTCCTAGCTAGGTGAGTGCAGACATCTATGTGTAATGCAGGCAGTTTGATATCTGATGTTCTATTTCAGATTACTGAAACGAATGCATACCTTGAGCAGATCGGAGGGCCTGAATCCACCCATCCAGAGGAAGCACCGCTCAGCAGGGGTCGTCCACACCCCAGTGATGAGGTGGAACACGTCGGACTTGGCCGCCATGGCCTTGAGCTGGAACAGCTCGTCATGGTGGGTCAGGGCGTCGTCGACGATGGCTCTGAGGTCACCATCTGCCAGGTGTGCGTGCAGAGCTCCGTTCAGCTCGGCCAGGCGCCGGCTGTGGTCGTCCAGCCACCGGGCGTACTCCACGTCGAACATGGCGGCGCCTGAACACCACTCGTCAGTCAGAGAAATGGTATTACTATGACCGATGGTACATGCTGAGACACACTATTACTGTAGAGAACGAGAAATGAGGATCAGACGAGGCACCTGAACTGGTGTTTGCACCTGTACCTCCTCCAAGAAATAGGCCCTAAAAGGACAACACACAAGTTCAGGATTTCAGATGTTGAGTTAGCAGTCAGCAGGCAAAAAGAAAAAGAAAAAAAAAGGTAGAAAGTGAACCTGGGAACGGGCTCGCTGCATGTCCTGTTCCATCTGAGAAAGCTTCAGCTTACAGCTCTCAAGCTGCTGGATGTAAGCCTATGGCACATTGAAAAATTTAACTGTCAGGAACTTGTTTAAAGTCACCGCTGAGAAGAACTTCAGTTTTCATCATGTAGCTGATGCTCAGACCATCACCTTCTTTCGCAGCCGGCTTTTGCGTGCAGCTTCGCGATTCTGAGCCAGCCTTCTGATTACCTGTTGACACCAATAGAGAATATATAAAAAAGCTCATTCTCTATCTGGGATTCTCAAATACAGAAATACTTCAGAGACATTGTAAACTGCAGCACCCTGAGAATATGAATTACTGTAAAAAGGTAACTAAAATAACCAAAAGAGAGAGAGACCTTTGGATCAAGGGGCTTCCCAGTTCTTGGAGTGGAACTTGTAGCCATATTCTGCATACCAAAGTAGACATGAACATGTAGATTAGTAAACATGAGCACGATTACACAATAAAAGAGAAATCAATTAACAGTGTTCCTATCCATCCTTGCGTGTCCATGGCGCAAAAACACTATACAGTAGAATCTCGACATTCACGTTACATCAAGCAGAGATTAAAAAAAACATTGGTGTGCATTTGGTGGAATCCACGCACTCTTACAACAGACAAAACATAGTTTTGCCTTTTGTTTATGCTGCTGTCACACCCTAACTTGCAATGTTTATTTCAGTTAAAGTGTGAATCATTCAGTTCATACACAATGTTTTCAGCCAATATATCTTGGCAGTTGATCAATTGACCAGAAAGTACGTACCTAAAGCACCACTGACCCAAAGTTGCCATTATATATGTAAGAAGGTTCAGTTGGTGCATTTCTATCAGGGCACAATTTTGTAAGCTAGTGACAAAATAATATTGTAAGAATGCTAACTTGTCTTATATTGCAGCACCAATGGCAGTACATGATCTATCCTGGACTAACCTAACATATCCTCTTACATAGTCTTCTAGACTTATCCACACCCTATAGCAAAATACCAACGATATAGATTGACTAGTTCTTTTTCTAGATGAACTACTATTTCCTCTAAGATGCTTTGTAGGCCTAGTGCTCTAACGAAAAACCCTGTAAAGTTTCCATGCATCTAAGTAACTTGAGCCATATTCAATAAAATCAGGTGGGGAGGAATCCCCCCCCCCCCCGGTTGAAGTGTTAAAAAAAACTACTACTTCCTTTAGAAGATGTTGTCCATCATCCTAAAATAAAAGCTCCACTAAAATATTTCTTGTCAGAAAGGCCATATTCTCCATCTAATCTAATAATACTAGTCCAGTGCAAGCAAGAAGCATGATGGAAGAAGCAAGTAGAAACTGGTCTCATTTCTATAGGGGCCAAAAGATTCACCTAACATGTTGGGATTGGCGATCTTGGGAGCAGCAAGATCATAAATGCCCTTGAATAATGTGTTGTTCTACCAATAGGAGCATGTAGCTAGCTTAGCTACATGATGCCATGATAGGGAACACAAGTCCATGATAACTTGATAAGGATGAGCAAGACCCAAAGAGAGACGGATGAATTCAAGAAGCAAAGAAAAAGACCAAAGAAGAACAAATGCACACACACACACACACACACACACACACACACACACACACACACACACACACACACACACACACACACACACACACACACACACACACCAAAAAAAAGAGAGAAGAAAATAAGAGATGCGGCGATGGACATCAAAGGGAAATGAAATGCCTACATACCTTGTGCTGAAGTTGCTGCTGCTGTGAAGCTTGATCGAACTGGGTCGCCATGTTTGCTGCTGCTCCGAGTTGATCTGAGGAGTGGTTGCTGTTGTTCTTGCTGCTGCTCTCTGAGTCGTCTGTGCTGTCTGCTGTCACATTCGAGCACTCCTGACGTGCAAAAAGAAAAGGGAGCTATAGAGAGAGCAGTTGCAAACTTGCTGTGTTCTTGCTTGCCTGTACTGGCTGTATATGTGATGGATGTGAACAGATAAATAAACTCTATACAAGTTGTAGCCGGCCAAGCGGAGGTCCATCCATACCTTGGGTGTGTGAAGAGACCTCATAGGCCAAGCTGGGAAGATGTCCAGTGTAGGAGGTGGCCTAGCAGCAGTGGTAGCCGTTGCAGCTGTAGCTGTAGTAGTAGCAGCAGTGGGAAAGGCTGCAAGAAGATATCATAGGGGAGAGGAGGAGATCAAGACATGTTACATGTACTATCCAAGTTCCAGAGGTGAAACTGAAAGGATGCATTGGGATCACAAGGAGGGGGAAGGGAAGGGAAGGGAAGTGGGGGCCAGTGTGGCAGTGAAAGCGAGTGGAGCTTTGAGCTTGTTGTGCCTGCAGAAAGCCAGAGAGTTGGTACCACGGTACTGTTGTACTGCCATGGAGACTTGTTGCACTCTACATAGACACTAGAGAGAGAGAGGAATCACAGTCGCAACACCACACACAAGTGTACAGCTGCTGCAGCCTGCAGCACAACTGCCACTCCTGCTGCTCTTGCATGGTTACTTTTGACTACAATGCCCTAACCTACTGTAAAAGTGCCTCACAATGTTGTGTATTCTTGGCCTTTGGCCAGCCAGAGAGAGAAAAGGTTGTGTGCTTTCTTGGTCTTGGTTAGAGAGAGACTGAGAGACAGAGGAAGAGGGGGGATGGGGTTGGCGTACGCTTGGTGTCTCCATGATGAGGTGCAGAGACGGTTGCAGCCTGCTGTTGAGTTCTTCTGAGGGAGGCAACTTGATGCATGAACGCTTCTTCCAGCTCTCCAAAATAGGTTGCTCCTTCTTGGTCACTGCCATGCATGTGAAAGGGCAACTTTAGTTTTGGGCTAACCATTTGTGGTAGAGAAAAAACATTAGAGGGGCAGGAAGCATGCCGAACGTTGGGGGAAAAAACGACAAATAATAATGACAGAAGATGGAAGGCAGAGAACTTGGGGAGTTTAAAACCGCGGACAGCATGCAGAAATCTGTATGAACTTAAAAAAGAAGTGCAAGATGCAGGCCATTCAGCTTTAATTTTGCATTTGCACAAAATCTTGGTCGCCAAAAGACAAAAAAGAATATGACACCCAATGGCAAAAAGAATAAGAGAGAGAGAGAGAGAGAGAGAGAGAGAGAGAGAGAGATGTGTTCTTAGTTTCTTACAAGAAGTTTGCAGGGGTAGTAGTGGAGTTGGCGATGGCGCCATGGAAGCCATAGCCAAGAAGTGAAGGATCCTGCCTTGAATGACTAGAACTACTAGTTTCTCCCATCCTGCGAGGCTCCTTCTACTTCTTGTGGATTAACTAGCAACCTTCAGGCTTCTGCATCCAAAACAGAAGAACATAACCAAATCTGCTGGTCATGAACAGCTATCTGAAAATCCCACATGCAAAGGAAAGAGAGGTGGAGCCAAATAACACATACCGGAATTAATGAGAGTTCCAGGGCAACAAAGGCCTAGGCCTAGCCCAGGAACACCAAAGTAGCTTGGAGCCGAGGGCAGGCAGGCAGTCTTGACTAGTTGTTTCTATTCTGAGTTGCTCTTGCTCACACGCTGAAGCTCTCTCTATTCTTGTTTGATATATGACAGTGTAGTAGGTTATAGGTGTGAGAATCCCACAGTCCAGAGGAAGATCTTGTCCTTGTAGCCTGCTTTTGTACTGTGATTTTGTTCTCCCCTTTTCCCTATCCTTGGAGAAAGAGAGAGAGAGAGAGAGAGGGGAGAGAGGGAGAGGAGGTCTAGGGCTTTGTCTTCACCTGAAAACTTTTGTCATGAAGCCACAGGAATCCCAGGCTGCACTCTTATCAGTTTATCACATTGGAACTGACTGCCCTCTTTGGTTGGCCCAGCAGGTCTCTTTTGTTTATCTTTTTTTTTATTGCATTTGCATGCCCCTCTTTTGTTGCAAACATTGAAACATATGTGATGGATACATCATACTCTCTCGGTCCCAAATTACTTGTTTTTCGTGCCACAAGTTTGACTCGATTTGTAGAAAAGGTGTGCAATATTTGTATCTCCAAATATTTTTAAAAAAAAACTAGATTCAAATATCTTTCCAATGATACTAATTAATGGTATACCATAAATATTAATATTTTTAATATACATTTAGTCAAAGTTGTTTCTCGAAAAGCACAAACGACATTTATTTTAGGACGGAGGGAGTATGAGTACGCCACTTATTCTCAAATTTTAGGTGGCATTTGTTTCAAAAAAAAAGGATGGCATAGAAAGAATTACAGTTTCACTCACAATCCTATGGGCTAGGCTCCTCCTTTTTAAACCTGCAACCGATTCTCTACTCAACCGTGTTTCACCTCAAGTTTGGACTTTGACCATATGCTTGTTTGCTTAAGTTTATCTGCTGTCAGTTATTCAACAGTGTTTTCGCTTACAATAAATCAGCGAACAATACTTTTAGCCATGACTTTTCTGCCAAGCGAACAGAGTCCACATCTAAGTTTAATTCTAGATCACTTAGCTCATCATTATCGAAATTAAATGTCCAAAATTATCAAATACTTTTTCTGCTGTTGTTGTTTTTTTCTGTATTTCTTCTTCCTCTATTAATAAAATGACCCCACATTTTTCGGAAAAAAATCAAGTCAGAGCGGGAGTGGGACAACAAATAGGAATGTCAATGCCAGGGCACACAAAAAAAATGGTCAAAACGATGTTGCCTTAGGGTATATGAACACTGCAAACCATATTTTAGCATTTCTTTTCTCCATAGTCATACCTTTATTTATATAGAAAATCTGGCCCAATAATAGATGTTTACAGTTTTATCTAGCTCTCAACATGGATTTTCATTAGTAAATGTAAACATAATATATTGTGTTGTTTATTTAAACTAGATCAAGTCTGTATTGACTGAAAATGTAATGTTAATCTAAACATGTTGGAAATAAGTGTAGCTTTGAGAAATAAACATTGCATCAGTTGGCTAGAAACTGCAATTCAGTGTATTCTCCAATATTTATTTCGATGGCCAATTATGCATGCAGCAAGAAAGTAAAGTAATGACCAGGCCAACTGGACAGGGCAACACCAATATAGCCTTTTGATTCCTGATATTAATTTGGTCGCTCACTGTCCCCTGTTAATGAGTCAACATCCATGGCTTGTCAAACAGAACCTAATCCCACACCAATCCAATAATAATATCCCTATCCAAATCGCTCGAGCTAGCATATTAAAGTCTTGAGTCCTTTGTTAAGTCTATTCATTGATGTGTTGTACTAATTCGTCATTGAGTCACTACATGGTTAAATAATCCGTATATGGTTCGACATCTTCACACACACAAATATTTAAACAGCAATTGAAAGCAACACTTTGCCTAATTGGGTGATTATTCAAAAGTGCAAACCAGAAACTTCACAGTTGGTTCCTAAAGTCACCCCTGAACTTGGTCATATACTTTCTTTTTCTTTTTTCTTTTGAAAAGGACTAGTCACATTTACTCAACTGATGTGTACTTAGATTACAGTGATGAAAACACACAACTACTCCACTGCTGTGTGATTCCACATCAGATGTGCATAAAGGAGGAGATAAAAATTAGCAAGTAAGTGTTATCCTACATGATCCCTTGTCAGTGATCACCAATTCACCTCGACATAGAACCTTTTTTCAATTAGGGGAGAGGGTTAGCTGGAAGCAGAACAGATGTCCCTTTCGTTTTATATTTGAACAAAATAAAGTACTTCACTAATTAATCCATGCCGTTCCTATCAGGCCTTTTTTATTGCCTTTCCCTCCTCTGTCCTCATCCACTATTTTCCTTCCAATGATTAGCATGAAAATGTGCACAAGACATAGAGTTTATATAATTGCCCAAACAAAAGGGAGAATGTATATGATTGGATTTGGTGATGCATGAACCGAGCTGCCACAGATGGAAAATTATGCCTTATCACCATTTTCTATCATGCCTAAAAGAATAAGGAAAAGTTTTTTTTAATAAGAATAAGAAAAAGTTTTGATGCATGTACATGTACATTTGGTACAGAAGGTTGTTGAAACCTCATTTGCATGATTTGTTGTAGCTTGCTTAGCCTCTATATAACAATTGTCAAGCCAAGTGGTGCTGGTTGGATTCGTTTTAGATTAATTAGTAGTTTCCATGATTAGAATTATTAGTGTTGCGTACATTTTTAAGCAACATGCATGGTCGGAGCTGAAACATGTAAGTTAGTACTAGCTTATTAGCAAAGCTTGTGTATGCAGTATGCACGCATGACATGAGGATTAGGTCATTCCTTGTGCTGGAAAACTTCCAAATAAGGCATGCCTAAGTGCACCGTAAGCATGTAAACTTTCCGTCCTCGTTAGAAAACGGCGTGCATTTAATTTGACATAGATAGTGGCTGATGCAATGCAATGGCATTTGTTTAGTGCTCATATATACAGAATAGACCTGCATATTCTGCGATGCTCACCGACCGTACATATATAGGCTTAGTTATTTTATCTACTATTTTTACTGTGATAATTAAGATTATATTTGACATATATGATGTGATTCAGAAGCGAAATTGAAATCAAGCTTGGACATGCACATCCTGGTTGATACTCTCTCCTTCCAAAAAAAATGTTATTTTTGTTTTAAATTTAAATAAAAAATATTAATAATTATGATATAAAAATAAGTACCATTAAATTAATATGTAATATATTTTTTAGTAAATTAAACCTAACTGAGACATAAATGTTAATACTATTCAATGAAAATTTAATCAAATCTAAACTAGTTTGACTTAAACAAACCCTATTGTTTGCATCCCTTTTGGAATGTAGGGACATATATATACAACAATCATGTAAATAACGAAACTATTAAATATATTTTCTTTGATTTTCATCATGCGAAGACAATCTGGAGAACTATCTAGGTTGGCGTTGGGCTTGGCTGGGCTAGGTGGGTTGGGCTGGTTGGTACTGGGCCTGTCCATTGTATGCAAATGTCGTTTCCGGTCCATAAGAGCATGTGCTTACCTTCTAGCAACTGGGCCCAGTTACGAGCTGATGGTCTGCTTTTAGAACAGGGCCTCCTATCATGTGATCTTCTCGGCCCAAATATATACATTGCCATAGGCACCGCCGCTTTGCATGCACCTCCAGAATCATCCATTGAAGAAAAAAACATACTCTTCATCTTCTTCACCATAATTCTCCTTGCAGTAACCGCTGATGGACTCCATGAATTTTATATGGGTGTCTTTGGTTCTCTTCTCCACCAAGCCTGGCTAGCAAAAACAAACCAGGTCAATTCAAGTCTGGCTCCTCCAGTACAAGATGTTGTTTGGTTCACGTTTCTGTTTCTTAGCTAAACGTGGACAGACTGAATCATGTTTGGTTGCTTTTTGAAAATTTTCTTCATTGTGCTCCTCCAGTACAATGAAATCAAGGCTAGAAAATTTTCTTTTCATCATTTCATGGTATGCTTTTTGAAGTCCTCTTTTCTATCACGAGCTCAGTTATATCCTGCATTTTCAAGCCTGCATTAGATATATGAATCCGTGCATATATGAGCTTGACAAATAATAATTAGTTTTACAACATGCCATTGATTACTTCTTCCATGTTTTATCTTCAACCCCTTCGAGGTCAAATGGATGTTTACCGTTGATAAAATTTTCCCTGTTTCAGTTCAAATGTCAGTGATATGCTTTGCACATTATTTGAAGCCTTGAATTCTCAAAAGTTTGGGGAGTTTCTGATGCTAGCGTCATGGCTTCACTATTAACTTTGTATCCAAAGTAAAATTTAGAGATCCCAACCATCTAGCGATAATAGTATAAACGTGCCAAATATATAAACCACAATATGGCGATAATTAATCATTTATATAGTAGCATGCATCCAGTTCTTAAGAAGAATGTTTATCACTTTCGACGTGAATTTCCCACAGCAACGCATGGAGAGTTCATCTAGTAATATAAATACTAACATACCATGTGCCAAACTAATGAATTATACGTAATTAGCATCCACCGTTCGACCCCCAAATCCAATACAATGGGACATTTTGATTTTGTGCAATTCTGCAGCTGCTTCTCTCATGCTTATTCGATCGCCAGGGGCCTCACAAGTGCAAGAAAGTGCCACTTTCACCAGGGCCAACAAGCACCGGAGGACTCTGTTTTCGTTTCCCAGATTTGCTCCTCGAGCACACTCCTGGTATTCTTCAAGGAGATGAGCATCGACCATGCCAAGTACCTGATCAGGAAAGCTTGTCTTGCAGAAGCTGATGATGCTGAGTCCATTGCAAAAAAGAGGATCAGTTGGCCTTTTCCCCGTCAACATCTCCATCAGGACTACACCGAAGCTGTACACATCTCCACAAGTCGACAGGAAACTGCCTCCAGCATATTCTGAACATCATTAGGAGAAAAAAAAAAGGCACAGTTTAGCATGACATAATTAATAATCTAAATGACTGCGTGTGTATTGTTATCAAATAAAAAAAGGTTACAGCTTTATATGCCTTTTTGTCACCTGGAGAAATGTACCCAATTGTTCCCTTCAGATTTATCGTGCCAGTTGATCTGGAATCTCCAACTGTCTGTGATATGGTTTCGAGGTAGAACCTTGCGATGCCGAAGTCTGCCAAATGAGCACCCATATTGTCGTCAAGAAGAATATTGCTGGGCTTCAAGTCGCAGTGAATAATGGGAGTCTCACAATCATGATGTATATACCGCAGTGCATCAGCTATATCAACAATTATTTTCAATCTTTGTGACAGATCCAGGTTGCCATAGCCAGGTGAGTGCAACCAAGTATCCAAGCTTCCATTGGGCATAAACCTGTAGACTAGAGCTTTGAAATCATTTCCCATGTTATCAATCGTTGAGCATGCAGTTAGAATTGGAACAAGGTTGCGGTGCCGGATATTTCTCAGAGCTTGGCATTCTGATATGAAACTCCCATTTGTCCCTTCCATGGCAAGGTCGAAAACCTTCACAGCCACAACCATGGGTTCCGGAGTTATTAGCCTCCCTTTGTACACTGAGCCATGGCTTCCTCTCCCAACCAAGCTAGATTCTGTGAAGTTATCCGTGGCTTGAGCAAGATCCTTGTAGGAAACTTTAGGAAATTGCTCACCAGAAAAAGACAGCGACAACCGTGTTCTTGGCACCTTCCTTCTTGAGATGATAAAATATATCACCAACGTAAGGGACACAATGCCTATTACGGGGATCGCTATTATTACAAAATAGTGTCGCCATACAATTCTTTTCTGCATAGGGTTAGGGCATGGAGGCATATGCAGTTCTAGTACACCTCCACAAAGCTGCCAATTGTCATCAAGTGAAATGGCTGTTGTGTTTGTGAATACCCCTTCTGTTGGCACTTCACCGTCAAGGTGATTGTGTGACAGATCTAATTGTGTAAGAAGCTGCAGCTTGCTTAGAGAAATTGGGATAGAGCCTGAGAAATTGTTGCGAGAAAGGTTGAGCACAGTCAAACTGCCAAGTTGGCCGAACAATGCGGGGATACTTCCGGAGAGAAAGTTTGAGTCCAATATGACAGTTTGTAATTGCTGGCAAGTGCCCAGAGTAGGTGGAATTTCCCCTGTAAGCTTGTTGGATGAAAGATCCAGATAGCTGAGCTGTAGATGGTTACCAACATAAGGTATTCGGCCTTCAAGATTGTTGTGGGATAATTTACATTGAACAACAGAGATTGCAATGAGATCTTTTGGTATATTTCCTTCGAGATTATTATAACTGAGGTCTAAAATTGAGAGTACTTGAAGTTTCCCTAAACTTGATGGTATGGGACCATGGAAATTGTTACTTCTAGAGTCAGATCTAACAGCTTTGAAACATTACCAATGGAATCAGGAATATGACCACTGAAGTTGTTATGGTGAAGGTATAAAGCTTGTAAATTGACCATATTTCCAATCCATCCATTAATCGGACCTGTAAAACTGTTGAGCGATAGTTTTAACGTAGTTAGTTTATGAAGGTTTCCTATGCTTGTCGGGACTAATCCATATAGCATATTGATTGAAAGCGTGAGGTCGTTAAGATTAGAGGAAAGGTTACCAACTGAATTTGGCAGTACTCCCTGTAGCTGATTTCCAGTGAGTAAAAGCCGCTCTAGAAGAGTGCAGTTGGTCAATGCATCGAGAAATTCCCAGCTTTGGCTATCATTTGCTTTAAGATTATTATCATGGAGACTTAGTGTTCTAAGCTTCCAAAGTTTACCAAGGGAAGGAGGGATTTTTCCTGTAAAGCCATAGTTAAATCCCAAATCTATTAACTGAAGCTCTGATGCGTTGCCTAGGGAATCCGGGATGTGACCTCCCAACATGTTACCACCCAAGAGAAGCACTTGGAGGCTAGGGAGGAAATCCCCGAATTTAGATGGCAATGGACCATGTAGCATATTCAGTGGCATGGCCAGTTGTTGTAGCAAGGAGAGATTAAAGAGAGCTTCTGGGATTCTACCTGACAGCATATTTCCACCAAGCGACAAGTCCGACATATTGGATAACTTGCCAAGCTCCTCTGGAATGCTTCCATGGAGCTGGTTATAATGAATATAGACATACTCTAAGGTTGTGATGTTACCTAGGTCAGGTGGGATGGCCCCTGAGAAGTTGTTAGAGTTAAGCCGCAAATGTAATAGGTTGGACAGGAGGGCTAGTTTCTTGGGAATCTCTCCCACCAGCAAGTTTCCTTGAAGGTCTAACACCAGCAAGTTGGAACAATTTGTAACTGCATCCGGAATGTTTCCCTGTAACGAGTTGTTACCTAGGCCAAGATGCTTGAGCTTGTGCAGATAGCCGAGATTAGGAGGTATCTGGCCATAGAACTTGTTTCTGGAGAGCTCAAGAGAAATGAGATATGACATGTTCCCTAGGGAAGGAGAAATATGACCCTCCAAAGCCTGCCCGGACAGGTTCAACATGACAACGCGCTCCGGACGGGTCCGGCTACACACCACTCCCTCCCAGCTGCAGAAGTGGGTGGTGGTGTTCCATGAGCTCAACGCTCCTTTTGGGTCATTCATGATTGCGTGCTTGAAGTCAAGGAGGGAGATGAAATCTGTGTCATTCCCGTTGAGGGTCATGCAGTTGATGGTCCCAGCTCCACAGGAAAGTAGCAACATTATTGTGGCCCAAGGCATGAGCATGGCAAATTTCATGTATTCCTTAGCAGCCATAGTTGTGGTCTTTGTGATTTACTACATAAAGAAGAACATCAACAAATTGCAATACACATTAGCTAGGCTCGCTTTTGCATGAAGAAAAACTAAGATAAAGAAATACAAACCAAAAACAAAAAGTAAAAACCAAGATTTGGAGTGTACCAGTACCAGCAAGTGCCTGCTCATGACGCCAGACTGGAGTCCCGGCTCAAATAGAAGACTTTTAGTAACAACTGAGATCAAAATAGCCCGAAGGAAGTCTACGATATGCAGACACTCTGAGAAAGAGACAAAGCCTCACACACAGGGCATCTCTCAGAAACTTGGAGGAACACAGCAGCACCATCTTATACTGGATGTGAGTTGCACTTGCGCAATTCAATAGGTGTAAACAAGTGTTCAAGGCATTACATCAGGACATTTCATATGTCATGCTTTATTGACATTTTCTCACTCTTATTCAATCGGCAGGCTTTTCAACTTTACTGACAAAATTACAAACCAAACCCAAAACTGTGGACTTTGGTCAAAGTTTTGGGTCCACGAACGGACATTTACCATTAATTATGAGGAAGCAGGTCAGCTACTGAGTTAGACAGCGTCCTGCATGAGAGCATTTTTTTTACCCCTCAAAAACAAATGGCATGTGTATCTTATTCTACATGTATATTAAGAAAGAGTTTAGGTCCAAATTATAAGTCAGTCTCGTGCCGGCCTGAGGGTTAAATTTTCTGTTACATTACACTCGCACTAAGAAAACAAGCAAAGGCAGGACTGATAATTCCTGAGTCGAGATCTGTGTGCCAAATGGCTACGACTAGCCGATAAGCAACAATGGTGGACCACGTCCAACTCTGAAAAGTTGAGTTTAGAAAAAAAAAACTCTAAAAAATCTAGGTTAAGTCAGATTACAGAAACATATAGGTCACTGAGCAAATGCTAGAAATTATGCGTAGTTTTCGTTTCCACTTTGGTTATGGTAGATCAAGTGCTTCCTCTGTTCTACATATCAGTTCTGTTCTTTTAATTCCCTAGCTGTTCCTGCTCATACATTCGTGCAAATGCAATTTTTAGTTGGTACCTCCGAGTCGCAGAAAGTAGCACCTACACTAGATTTGATCCATAGTTTTGACATAGTAGGAGTCTAAAATCTTGATGGTGCTGATGGCATTTGTAAGGGGTAGATATACAGTACAAAGAGCCAAAGCGACAACTGAATTAAGGCCTTGTTTAGATGTGAAAAAAATTTGGATTTCGCTACTGTAGCACTTTCGTTTGTTTGTGGTAAATATTGTCCAATCACATACTAACTAGGGTCAAAAAAAATTTGTCTCGCGATTTACAGTCAAACAGTGTAATTAGTTTTTGTTTTGTCTATATTTAATACTTCATGCATGTGCCGCAAGATTCGATATTTTGGATTTTGAGGTGAACTAAATAAGGCCTAAGTGAGTCAATGGTAATCACAAATGTGCAGGCGTAATTGCAGAGAGGCAAACGAATCAGCTCAAATTGATAAAGGGCTTACAGGCGTGGGGGTGCCGACCATCTTCGCTCCCGGCAGTGCAAGCAGCAACGGTCCGCCGCCCTTCGCGTACCCAGCCGCGGCGCCGGTCCCTCAGTATCTCCGCCGCCGCCGTCGCCGCCGCCGCGGCGGCGCTTGTAGCACCACCATCCGCCGCGCCGCGCCGCGCCTGCCCTCCTCGCCGCCGAAGCGATTGTTGGGCTTGGGCTTGGGTTCAGCCCATACTACCCAATGGGCCCAGTATGAGCACGTGCTCACCTGTGGGCCGATGGCCATCAGGCCATGATGATACTGGTTGTCGTTTCACATTAGGGCCCAATGCGATTTTTCATCAGTTTTCACTTTTCTGGCAGATATACTGAATTGAAAATTGCTGCCATTTTTTCTCACTGATTTGAGTCCGAGGCATATGTTTCGTCCAAAAAAAAGAAGGGCTACAGAGGCACAAGCACAAAATGATTGCTGAGTCTGTTTCACTGAGGCCTTTTTTAATTTCCAAAAAAATTTTCAGATTTCCCATCACATCAAATCTTGCGGCACATGTATGGAGCACTAAATATAGATTAAAAAAATAACTAATTACATAATTTGCCTGTAATTTATGAGATGAATCTTTTGAGCCTAGTTAGCTCATGATTGGACAACAATTACTAAATACAAACGAAAGTGCTACAGTATTCAAAACCAAAAAATTTCACCAGGGCATTGTGATGATGGGCTACATCCTCGTGATGATTATTTCCAGATTTTGTTTAGGGACAGGTAAGGTAAGCACAAACTAGCTAGGCGAAATATCTTCTTCAGTATTGGAAGTCACTCTGATGTTGCTAGTTTATCATAAATCCGTTGGGTTCGATCTTGGAGAACATCATCGCATTTTGATCTTGGCATGCATGCATGCCGACATGACAGACCTTGGTTGTTTAGACAGATCGATTTCGCAGCATCCAAGATCGAAAGTGACGTGCGTCTATTTCCGTGCTGAAAGAAACTAAAAGCTACTGTAGGAGGAACTGTCATTTTTTGGTACTGAAGGAACTGTCTATTACTAGTAGCTAAGCTTACCGTGTGAATTCTTTGGATTTAACTTTACTCAAAAAAAAATTCTTTGGATTTAACTCATGCTAACTTCCATCTTCATGTTAATGCCGACAGTGCAGAATAACATAACTATATGTTACCCCCTCTTCCAAATAATAAGAATTTTTTTTACACTTTTGGATACATAACTTTTGCTATATATTTTAGACATACACTATGTTTAGATATATTGTAAAAGCAATGTATTTAGAAAAGCCAAAACATCATATAATTTGAGACGGAGGGAGTAATATGTAAAATCACACTACACAATAATATTATAACTATATGCTATGGAAGAACCTAGGACCGTATCTAATTTGGCTTCCGGCAGTTTTGGGATTGGTGTACTCATGAAATTGGAGCCGAAAGTTAGAATCCCAAATACTACAGAAAACTTGTACTTATGTGTCTCCAAAAATCATCGATTTATCGAATTGCCTTTATAATTGATTTCTAGAAGCGGACGGAAACTAAAAATAGAGGACATTTCTAGCCCAACCAACTTTAACAATCAATTTTTAGAGGTTAGCTAACTTAAAAACCATTTTAGAGACAATATTTGATAGAGTCATCTTTGGACTAAAAGGAACATATATGTTCCTAAAAATAGTTTATGTAGTAGTGATGGTGCATGATCTCGTCTCCACCTTCTAGATGTATTTTCGAGGGGCTCCGGTTGTGGTTGTCGATGGGTTGTCAAAGTTGTTTTAGTTTGCTTGGTGCTCCTATAATTATGGCTTTGTCTTCGTAGTTGTTTTAGTTGGTGTGTTAGTAACAGGGCAAAGGCCGGTTTGCCCGTCCCCAAGACTCCCAACATAGTTGTTCCTCCCGTTGAGTTGTTATTATGGGTGAACTTCTTGTCCCATGGGTTATTCTAGCAAAATTATAGTCATGCCATAGTTTCACCTGTTTTCACCCTCTAAAAGCCGTGTTGTCAGCTATGTTGATCATTGTACCGAAGTTGTTTGTAGAAGTGTGGTTGTAGCTAGCTATATGGTATTCGGGTCCGATTTCCTTATAAACTCAACTGTTCTTTTCTACTACAAGAAAACTCTTGCTGTCCTACAGATAGGAAGATGACAATTAATAAAGACCAAATAGATAAGAAGAAGCATATGTGAATCCCTTGGGATTATACCTATGATAACTGAAGCACCGATGAGGACACATAGTATAGTACGATATACATAAAAACTTGCTTGATTTCCAGGATCATCTTTACCTCTTCTTTACAAAGCATGTAACCAACAAGAAAAGATGAAGAGAATCCCTATCTCAAAACTCCTACCATCTATATCTATACTATATCTCTTTCTATATATAATAATCTACATGTGTATATATGCTATACCCAACATACATATGCTTTGCTTACGCTTATTCCAAAAAGTATCTTGTGTAACTTCTTGTATGTATGTAGTGTAGGCACGATCACTGATCCTGTGACTTTCACAAGAATCTGATCGATGATCGAAGAACGATGCCAGGCAGTATAACGTACGTGCTAGAGATCGCTGCCTTCCGGTATGCTCTCCAGCGCCGGTCGCCACCCTCCACAGCAGAACTCCTCCTCCTGTTCTCGGCCACTCGCCTCCTTGCGCATGAGAGACACCATGTCGTCCAGCGACATGCCCTCCTTGTCGAGCATCTTCTTCAGCTCCTGCTTGCTGATCACCAGCTTCACCCTGACGGCGGCGCCAGCAGCAGGGTCGTCGACGCCGGCAGCAGCAGCCGCCGCCGCCGGTAGGCGCTCGCAGAGGGCTTCGGCCGGGACCTTCAAGCTGCGCATGCGCATGCCCACCGGGGATGGCATCTTGAGGACTTCGCCGCCGTCGTCCACGACGCTCATGATCTTGATCTCCTTCCTGTCTTGAATCACCAGGCAGTTTCCCATGATGATGGCTGATGATCCAAGATAGCTGCAAAGGAGCTAGAATTGTATTGGTGAAGTTCTGAAGAAGCTCTGTTCTTGGAAGTTGGAACAAGATCACAATTTTTTCACAATTGTGTGGTAGTGGTGAAAGGGTGGTGTAGGTGAGTGAGGGGGTTGGAGGCAGTAGTGGATTGTTGTATTTAAAGGAAGTGCTGTATGGATTGGACCCAACATCTAAGTGCTTATTCCATGAATGCCATCGGCCGACCAATGGAAATGTTGCTTCGTGTATGCTAAAGCTAGCTATGATGACTAGCCCACTGTCACAAGAAATGAGAGAGCCCAACCTGCCCTTTTGTTCCTTGCTGTTCTTGACTTGCTTTGACATGCTTTGTGTCAGGTCGATCAATAAAATATTGTGGCGCGTGTGCCCAGTGCACTAGGTACAGTTCACACACACATAATATAGAAATATCTGTTCTGAAAACTCGCAGAAATTACACATAGTTGTTACATCTGCTAGAGAAACGTATTCCCTCGGTTTTCAAATGTATGAGGTCTAACTAACTAGTTTTAATTCCCTATATATTGTCATGTATTTAAAAAGAGTGGAATATTTTCTTTACAAAGATTAATCTTAATTTTCAAGGTTATAGAAAGATTGGCCTTTTAGTGGTACCACCTCTGTTTTAAATATCTTATGTTTATATGACTGGGCTAATTAGTTTAAAAATGAACTATGGAAGCAGTATTGGTCTTCCTCTTTCACTGTCAGATCAGAGATCTTGGAATGAAGTTAAAAGAACCAGAGACAACACATCAATATGTGGGTTTGTTAAATTTAGCTGCCTATTTTTCAGTCTAAACTACTACTAACAATTTAACCCTTAATCTTTGTTTAAAATACTCACCTCTATGATGGTGAAAAATAATCCAAAGTAACCCATGAATTGTATCTAAATTACATAACTTTTATTACAAAAACAACAAAAAAGTAGCAACTAAGTGTCCTACATTTAAATGCACTAAATTACTCTTGTAATTATTATAAATTAAACACATTTGTCACTTTTAATATTTTCTCTGAGATACAATACAAACGTAGACACTCGTATACACAAGCAGACCCCTATCAACGTAAGTGTACACACACTCTACCCCGATGAGCACCTTTCACATGAACGCCACTCAAAGGACACACCACCTGCGTACCGTTGAAAGAATAATATTATTAAATTCTAGAATAAAATCTAGAAAAAATACAAGCACATGTGTCAAGTCAATATAATGACTTGAACCCATAGACAGGGTCCACAACAAGAAACCTAGGCAACTGAATTATGCTTAGTTCGCATTTGCTGTTGTTAATATATAGGAAAAAACTAATTAAAGATATATGGTATTCATGATGTCTATGTCACTATATAAAGCATGTGTATAATGCATGTAGGAAGAGATGAGCTCCGCCGGTTTCAACTGAACATAGATATGTGCTATTTGGAAATGCCAATGGCTACACAGTACTAAACATATATATATGTGCTACTTGGAATTTGGAAACACTGACTTGGAGGGCAACGTGGGCACTATCAAGGACATGCTAAGGTAAGGATGATGTCACAAAACATTAGGATGCAGGTGGGCCCAACAGTTGGGGCATGGCCTAAGCCCTAAGCCATGTTCGGTCCCTCCTCTACTAGCTAGCTTTTGGCAAGGTAGTGGTGGAGGTAAGAATCATTCGCCTGTTGTCAATTTTGCAACTGAAAACGAAATGAGCAAATCCAACTATACAATGCGCGTTCTAATGAAGTGCTGGGTATGTGTGTGGGGGACAGGCCGAAAACGATAGGGATATATCAGTAGCAGCAGCCCACTACGAAATTATTTAACATGAATCGCACGAAATTGGTTGGTTTTAATTTTGTACTAGCTAAGCTTAGTTCCCTGCGAAGGCCGGCATATATAAATTTGTCTTACACGTGTTACATGTTCTTAAGTGTCAATTTTACCTGATTACTAGGGATGAAAGCGAAAAACACATCGTTTTCAAGGGCTCGTTTTCAAAATTTTATCGCATTTTATTAAAAGTGGAATAGAAATGGAAATAGATATACGGAAAGGACAGAATTTTCTGACCGTTTTGCTGTTTTAGTCCAGAAATTCCCGATGATATTATTATACCGTTTTTATCTATATTCCACACTCCTCTGTGCCTTTTGAACCTAGCTATCAGTTTAGGTATGTATAATCTTCTATCGGCAGTAAAACATTATTGTTAGTTTTAGAAAAAATAGTAAAGCATGTTTGAAGACTTGGTTTATCATTTCTATGTATGGTGTTGTATAACTGTTCTTTTACTATGCATTATCAAATGTTGATATGCCATAATACCAGTGTTGAGTTCATTTATAGCAATACTATTTTTTATTTCATTTTTGTGAAAAAAAATGAAAATGAAAACAATTTAGATCTCTTCCTATCATCCCCGACCTTTTTCATCACTATATCAATTACATTTAGCGTCCAATGGATGGAAGGAGAGTACGTTTTAGCCAAAAAGCTATTGTTAGTTAGTGGTTATATATCCTATCGATGAATCATCTGTAATTAACATGGTTTTGTAAACTTTTATTTTCTATAACCATCTATGAACCTTTTTTTTTAAAAAAAATGAATACAGACGTAGATGCTCACATACCGCATAATCTATCCCGGCCCTATGTGCACCTCTTAGAGACTAAGTTAGACCCACAAATCTTGAGACTAATGAAGTTATTATAGGCACCTCTCGCTCTTAATTGGCATTGTATTAAGTCAAGAACTTTGATGGACGTAGCTTCCACCACAAAAAACCTAATCAACTAACCTACACACTCGGTTTCGTGACCAGACCGTATGTGAACTTGATGTCCATACAAATAGCATAATCTTTTAAGTATGTAAATGTACACACCACATAAATTCATTCATCAGAAGACTCTTGCGGTTTTTCCTCCTCTGGTTTCTTTGGTGCCGAGTAGCCTTCCACTTTTGGCAAAATTGCACCCGAGTCTAGCTTTCGTCCGTCTCAGCAAGAAAATTGGTATTGATCTCTTCACTCTTATCTCTGAGTTGAAAAAGGTTCCAGCTAGATACGAAATGAGATGCACAGATAGATGACAGATGCTACACTAAGGCTTGTGTAGACCGCGAAAAAAAAACTGTAGCACATTTGTAACTATAGCAATTAATATCCAATCATAGACTAATAATTAGGCTCAAGTGGTTCGTCTCGTAAAATTCATATAAACTTTACAATATTTAATAATCCATACATGTCGAAACATTCGATGTGATATGAAAAAAAGTTTTTAGGTGGAAACTAAACAGGACCAGAGAATTTTGCTCAAAATATATATGAAAGGATTTTGTCCAAAGCCGCAAGTCATTGAATTTTGTGTCTTTTGATTAGGATGTTTGAGGGTTCTCGATGAGCTGCATGCATGCATGCATGCATGTTCTTCCGTTGCCGCGACGTAAGCACGCGAGAGGAGGTATAGACGAAGATATATATATGCAAAAGCGCGTCATGGTCCATGTAGCTAGCTAGCTATCTCCAAGGTGGAAAATTACCCTTTATTCCGGACATTCTCTGTGTAAGCCCCACTATGGATCCTCGGTCGCCTTTTTGTCATTATTTTCCTTCACTTTTCTTTGTTTATACGCTCTATCTCGCTCGCTAGTGCGCACGATCGATCGCAACAAGCACTTTAAATTGTGCAGCAGCAGCAGCGGCAACAACATACTTATAACAATATATAATTATACGGATGGATTTCGCTATCATCACGAGATGGACAAGAAAGTGATACGCATGCCCTGAACCTGGTCACCACTCGAATTATTACTAGCTACCTACTAGATCGAAGACTTATTCAAGCCTTGGAAAGCCGAGCGAGATTCACGAATAAGCTCTGTTATTATTAGATATAGGTAATTATATATTCTACTGCGCTGAGAAATAGGTACTCTTTATTTCGTAAAAGAGAAAAGACGGTTCTCGTTTCTCAACGAGTCAAATAATTTGTTTTGTTTAATCAAATTTATATAAAAAGGAATTGTTGGCATTTATGGTAGTGAATAGGTGTAATTAGATTCGTCATGTGATATATTTTCATAGTAAACTAGATATAAATGTTGGTTTTCTATCTAGCTATAAACTTAATCGACCTTAAAGAATTTGACTTGAGTTAAATCTAGAATTTGCATTCTTTTCAGGACAGGAGAGATTGATCTAACGGTTGAACCAAGTCCAAATAATTTTGTTAGTCGGGATATGGAGTTCATTAGGGTAAATTTAGCAATTATAATAAGCGGAGTTCATTCATACAGAATAATAATTCGATCAAATCATAATGGATGGAGAAGCAATATAATCATAGACTTTGCTTATGATTTTCCTCTTTTTAGCTCATTTGCTGAAAACTAGTTGAAACTTGGTTGTGCTACAAACGGTTCCATTTTTTTAAGAAAAATATATGTTGTGGTAATAAGGTCAGTCTCAATTGGAGATTCGATCTTTAATGAGCTGTCATATAAGCGTTTTTGATGATGTGGTAAGGTTTTTAATAAGAGAGAGATGAAGTAAGAGTATCATGGGGATGAAATTAAACTATCTTGACACGAACAACAACTCTATATGAGTTATGGAATTAAATGTATATGAAATTAAACTATAGAATGTGACTCTCTATGTGTTTTCATTGTTTCATTTCATTCTACATAATGTGGCAATCTTAGAAACAACGCCATATATATATATATAACTCTTCACTAAGACTATATGTAACTTTTCACCTTCCAAATAAAGGAAGCATGCACTTACTAGCTAATGCATGGTTGGGCAAAACGCAAAGGAGACTTAGTACTAGCGATGAAGCGTGCTGAAAGCAAAATATAGACTAGCTTGCTAGCTAGTGTAGTATAGACGTTGCAACCACCACTGACGACGGCTCTCACATGCATATATGTATATTCTTCCCTGCCCGTTGAACGCTTTTTTAACTGTGTGTGTGGATCTCGCAGACCCCTTCTTGGTTTCGATTCTTCACAATCACACGCATGGAGATCGAGAATTTTACTACTACTACCACTAAGCTAGTGGGGTCGCCCGGCGGCGTGCGCGTGGCGGCTCACGAGTGGCCGCGCCGCCGCCGCGCTAGTGGGACGGCACCGCCGCAAAGACCACACGCCGTGCCTGTGCCTAGCTCGTGGACGTCGCCGTCGCGAAACCGACGCCGGAGGACGTACGCGCTCGCGCCCATACGGCGGCAGCTTTGGCTGTGGCTCTGGGCGGCCACCGCCATCCATATCTCATGCAGGCGCACGCGCGTTGACACGACGACTACTGTGGAGTGTGGACTGTATAGTGGAGTACTATACTTATATCTGCATGGGTTCATAAATCTTGGCCCAACTGACGAAATGGCGGCCCTTCTTGCCTGTCAATACGATTGAGGAACTCAGCCCGCTCCTCGTCACATCGAATCTTGCGGCATATGCATGGTGCACTAAATATACACAAAAACAAAAATTTATCTGTAAATCGCAAGACGAATCTTTTAAGCCTAGTTACTCCATGATTGGACAATGTTTGTCAAATAAAAACAAAAATGTTACAGTGTTGAAATCCAAAATTTTTTACAAATTGAACGAGGCCTAAGAAAACCGTCTATAAAAATAATTTGAAATTGATTTTTTTGAGTTTTTCAAATGACCTCGTATGAAAAAACTGTCAAAATAGAAGTTGTAGATCTCAAAAAGTTATGAAACTTTGTAGTTGATAATTTTTTTCATTTCAAATCATCTTGTTAACGAAAACTACGTTTGAATTTGTCAAGTTTGAAATTCAAATTTTGTAAATTACTCCGGATGGAGAAAGTATCAATTTGAAAAAGATTCGAAAAAAGAAAGTAAGTAGAATTAGATTCAAGATAAAAGAAAAAAAGGTTTTAGTAATTTTAGTAATTAGTAAAAAATATGGATGAATACTTGCTATCTTTTGGCGACATGGCCAAGTGGTTGTAGATTTTGAAAATTTATATAACTTTATAGTTGACGATCTTTTCATTTAAATCTATGTAGTAGGGCCTCAAACAATGAATGTTTGCTCGGTTTAGGATAATATATATATGGGGAACTAAACTCTAATATCGACACAAGTTAGTAATGGGTGGAGTGGTAGAAGAGGCTATGTGCGAGGAAGAGGTTGCGGGTTCGAATCCTACCGTGTAGGTTCTGTCTATATTATGATTGATGCATGCCTTCTCCTTCCGGCCGACTACTGCCGGATCCGGTCTCCTCCACCGGCTATTATCGTCTTTTCCTTGACTCCTTGTTCGTTTGGTTGATATGCCTTCTCCTTCCGGCCGACTAATGCCGGATCCGGTCTCCTCCACCGGCTATTATCGTCTTTTCCTTGACTCCTTGTTCGTTTGGTTGATAAGTCATAGTAGAAAGGCTGATAGATTCGGTTGATTCGCATGCACCTACATCATCATTAATAGTCACAACATCACTTTGTTACGGATGAATATTTCACATTTTTGAGCCATGTTGAGTGTGGTGGCTTAGGTAGCCATGCACGATTCCCCATTAGTTGGTTACTCTTTCATCAGCGAGCAAAAGGGATGGATCAGTAGATGATGGGGTTAGCTATATCTCACTAGTATAAAAAAGCTCTACGCTGGTGAATTTTTACAAACAGTTTCAATTAAAGAATGCCTGTGGAAAAAATCGACTTGTCCAACTCAAAAATCGGCTGTAAAAATTAATTTTTATTGGCCGTTTTCTTAAAAAACCGCCAGTTGAAACATTTCAACTTGTGGTTTTCTTAGGAAAATCGCCAAAACCTCCTGTAGAAATCATGTATTTCTAGATGCGGTTCTCCTAAGGAACCACCACTAAAAATCATATTTTCTATAAGCGATCATCTTGTCGTCGAAAACTACGTTTGAATTTCTTAAATTTGAAATTTAAATTTTGTAAATGACCTCGGATGGAGAAACTACCAATATAAAAGTTGTAGATCTTTAAAAGTTATGAAACTTTATAGTTGATAACTTTTCTATTTGAATCCGTTTAGAGTCTTAAACAATCAATGTATGCTCGATTTAGGATAATATATAGGGAACTAAACTCTAATATGGACATAACCAAATAATAGATGAAGCAAATAATAGATGAAGTGGTAGAGGAGACTACCCGGGTTCGTGTTTACAACCGCCGGGAATAGAGGAATCTCAAGTGCGTGAACATCGTCGTGTTCTTAGCACGCGTGATTACTCAGTTTTTCCTTCTGGATAACGACTTTCTACCTACACAATATATGTGGCCCGTTCTGTTTGGATCCATATATATTATCGTTCCGTGCCCTCCTTGAACTCGCATGCAGTGTCCGTTGTCAGGCAGGTCGGGTTTCAAACCTTTCGGTCCCTAAATAAAGAGCAATCTGGTCGACGGGAGATGTATCAAAAGACATTGCACCTAGTGGCAGCAAAAGTCTTCCACTGAAAAAAAATGACAATCACGTATGCCATTCTTTTCTTTTGGATATATGTTTCAGTTTCGAACACATAAAAGTTGTGTCTAGTAAAATTTTTTATAGTGAGCTAATGATGTATATTTAAATTATAGTAAAAATTTTATACTTATTGGATTATGTATAACTCAGTTATAGATCTATTTAGGTGTATAAATCTATAACTAAGTTATATATGATCTAATGAGTATAAAATTTTTATTACAGTTCGAGTATACAATAATTAGCTCACCATATAAATTTCATCAGAAAAGGACCATAGAAAATGCAGCTATAAATTAATTATAGAAAAGCATAGATTTGAGCTACAATAAAAAAATATACTAAAGCATACTATATTATATGTTTACTGTGTAGATCTACTCACGTGGAGTTCAATAAAATTATATTTTCTATTTTATGATTTTTCTGTGATGTCCAATAAAATTCATCAGTGGTCCCTAAACTTGTTCGAATGTGTCATCCCGGTCCTTAAACTCGCAAAACGACCGTTGAGGTACCTAAACTTGTTCAGTTATATTATCCTGGTCCCTAAACTTAAAAATATCTCATATAGGTACTCGAACTTGTTCAGTTGTGTCATCTCGGTCCCTAAACTTGTTTTTAAGTCTCATCTAGGTCAAAATAGGACGAATCTAAAAACTCTATATTGAAAAATAACTCATAACTTTTTCATATAAACTCAAATGAAGATAAGTTTTTAGATCGCTTTGTTTTGACCGAGATGACACAGCTGAACAAATTTGAGGGTCTAAACGAGTGATTTCTAAGTTTTTGGGACCAGCACGACATAACTGAACAAGTTTAGGAACCGAGATGACACAAATGAATAAATTCGAGGACCTAAACGATTGATTTGTGAGTTTAGGGACCGAAATGACATGACAGTATAAGTTTAGGGACCGGTGGTGGACTTTACTCACTTTTGTTTCTTTTTTATTCCCATTTATATATAAAAAATAAAAAATAGATAGAATGTTAAGGGTGTTTGAACTATTTATCCTTCTCTAATCTAATCTATATTCTCAAAGAAAGTAATGGAACTTTATATTTTAACGGTAGCAACCCATGAATAGTATAAAAATTAAATTTGTGATATATATATATATATACTTTTTAATGGAAGGAAAAATGCACACATGTTGTATTTTAATTCGCTACAAACTTAATAGGATATTATCATATTATTAATAACACTAATTCATACTATGGATGTTATGATTATTACAAAATAAACTATAGACTTAAATTTTACAGATATGGTATATAACACACACACACATATATATATATATATATAATTTTATAGATATGGTATAACATATATATATATATATATATATATATATATATATATATATATATATATCCTTGTTGTCATTTTTTTAAAAAATAAATAAATTATTTCTCTCCCGTTGTAACATACCGGCATGTGTACTAGTAAATAATAAAAAGACAAAAAACGCTTATCACTCGTCAGGGAGCTGAAACGAACAGCTTTTGATTCACCTGATTTTAGAGTTTAGAGAGAAAAAAACAGACTTTTACAAAAGTTGTGAGAGCTAATGTGAACTTTTTCCTAAACAATTTGAAGTCCCTGATGGAAGGTGGAAGCCCAAGATCTAATGGAAGGTGCAAACCCTCCTTTCGGCCTTTGCCGATTAACATGAATTCATCTACTTTGGGCCGTGCACAGAGGTCGGTGGCCCAGCCTATCAGCTCGTGGCTGTTGGGGCCTTGCAGATGGTAAACTATATGCCGGCATGCATGTTTCGTTCAATGATTCTCAAAAAAATGCATGCTTCGTTCAATTTCAAGCAGTTTTCCACCGAAAAAAACGGTGCCTCTCTCCTAGCGAGTAGCAACACTCCTGTCCGTTCGAACTCGCCCCAATTTCCGGGCTGCATTGCACATCCGTTCGTCCACCTCGCACACACCTCCGTCCATATATCCACGACGACGGAAATCCAGGCCGGCCGGTCGTCCTCCGCCCTCGCCCCAATTTCAAGCAGTTCTTCGACGACGTTCCACATCAATCAATCCATCATCCGTGGGTGCCGGCAAATGCAAGCAATAATGGTGTCCTCCCGTGCGCTCATCGGCCTCCTCGCCGCCGCGTCCTCCCTCGCCGTCGCTCTCTCCGGTACGTACCTACGCACACACACACACACACACACACCTGCAGCGCATGTGCATCCATGGTCTCGCCGCCGCGCCTCGCCGGCCGGAGGCCTGGACGGAGTACGACTGCTTTGCAAGCTAACACCAGCAATGCACGCATGTATGCATGCATATATGGTGGCATGAACGACGACGACGACGACGACGACGACAGATGGCGGCGCGACGTTGTTCAGCTACGGGGCGGGGAAGCCCGACGGGCCGGAGAACTGGGCGAAGCTGAGCCCGGCGTACAAGATGTGCGGGCAAGGGAAGCAGCAGTCGCCGATCGACATCGTGACGAAGCAGGCCGTCCCCAACGCCAACCTCGACACCCTGAACCGCACCTACGCCGCCGTGCCCGCCACCCTCATCAACGACGGCCACGACATCAAGCTGGAGTTCGGCAGCAAAGTTGGGACGTTGACAGTGAACGGCAAGGTGTTCAGCCTCGATTCGCTGCACTGGCACTCCCCCTCCGACCACACCATCAACGGCCAGAGGTTCCCGCTGGAGCTCCACCTCGTCCACAAGAGCGCCGACGGCGCCGTCGCCGTCATCGGCATCCTCTACCAGCTCGGCGCCCCTGACTCTTTCTACTACCAGGTAGGTACAGCTAGCTAGGGCATTATATATATAATTGCAGCTCCATGGATGACGAACACGAACATGGATTGGATTGCAGCTGAAGAGGCAGCTGGTGGAGGTGGCCGAGGACAAGTGCAACTCGGCGGAGGAGGAGTCGCAGGTGGAGGTGGCGCTGATCCACCTGCGGTCGCTGCAGAAGCGCACGGGAAGCTACTTCCGGTACACGGGGTCCCTCACCGTGCCGCCCTGCACAGAGAACGTCGTCTGGAGCGTGCTGGGGAAGGTGAGGCAGATCAGCAAGGAGCAGCTGCAGCTGCTCAAGGCGCCGCTGCCCGGGAACGACTACCGCCCCACGCAGCCCACCAACGGCAGGAAAGTCCAGTTCTACAACCCGCCAGGCAGCACCATCTCATTCCAGATGTAATGTAACCTAACTCGATCGACATCTATATATATATCGTTCATGTGAAATACTAATTAAATAGATATATGTATGTGGACACGGTTGCTGCTCATCATTTGCCTATATATTGGCGGTGTAATATTTGTGACAGTAGTGCTGAATAGGTTTGATTTCATTCATTTGTAACACGTCAATGTATGTATATCTAGTCTACGTACCTCTCAGTTTGCATGATCAATGCAAGTGCTGAATATATAGGTTTGCGTGCATCTCAGGTGGTTTTGTGGGCACGAGGCATTTAACTTGAATATATTTTTTTTAGAAAAAAGGGAGACACTGAGAAGTATCTCAAATCTGAGGCCCTTTGAGGTCATCTTCCTTAAAAAATATGCTGCTCGCTGGAGATTGAAAACACGCAGTAGTAGAGGTAGTACGTACAAAATTTCCCTACCATTGATGAGCACAGAGGCCACTTGCCGCTCATAATAATTAACAAGATCTTGAAACTGATAGAAGAAAATTGGTTGGGATTCCACCCCAACACCGAATGCTAGATTTCCAATACTCTGCCACTACATATGGTAGAAACTCCTGAAACTTGTTGCAGAAATTGAAGGGATAAGAGAGAAATTGTTACTTTCGTTGGCATTGAACAATGCTATACTCCTATAAATAGGCTTGCAAAAACTGAAATTTCATATCCACAGAACACTTCTGCCTGACTACTAGGTTGTTGGTGTCGCTCGATGGAGCGTTGTTGAGGTGCAAAAGAGCCCGAAGGATGTTATTCCAAATCGAAAGTGACACCATCACCTCAGTAATTAATCTCACCATGGAAACACCAAAGCCGCCTACATCTCCGTTGTCGCCTAGAGAGAAGAAGGGACCAGCAAACCAAAAAACTGAAAGAATCGACATGTGGTCAATATTGCAGAATAGACAATCATTGTCAGTCCATCACTGTCCAATGTGCTAGGGTCGGCAGTGATCCCACTACACTTTTGAACCACATAAGGCTAGGATCCTAACAATATATGGGATCCTTTAACCCGACAGTGAAAGCCTTTCTCATTTTCAGGTTAGCCTCAAGCCAGTGATACGCCAATGTAGGTCAGGGATTGATTCGGCAATGTCCTACTTCTGTTGGATCCTCCTACCAGTGGTTATGTGATTCTCCACTGTGGGATCCACTTACCCATTACTTCTGGTTATAAATAGGCCAATCTTGGTTTTTCCTTGCTACCAAGGCGTTAGGAAGCAATGGATAGATGCCCTTGTTGTCCAACGAAGGTACTCCATGTCCAGTCCACCGTCCTGTGTTCTTCCTTCAAGCTTTTGTAGTAGAAAACCTTCCACACCACTTTTGCTCCGTAGACAAGATGTTGCAAGAGAGGTATCTAAAGAAGATCTGTCAAGACAGAATCACTCTAGATCTAAGAGCACCCGTATCGCTCCAATGTGTACAGTAGTCCCAAGCTCCATTTCTTCATTGAATGTCCAAATAGACTCAACTAGTGTCTTTGTGAAGTGTCAAAGTGGTCTATAGGAGCACCAAGCTCTTGGTCTAAAAAAATAACGAAGCTATTACTAGAGCTAGCGTTATACTAGAAAAGTAGAACCCTTCTGACTTGGAGAGGAAGAAAAGCTAAAATACTAAACTAGCTGTTCACAGAGCCTAGGATGAAAGAATGGACATCTTCCTCAACTCCGTATTTTAGCTTTTCGAGAGCAATCTAGAAAGTACAGCATCTAGAATGTCTCCCAGACTCGTAAAAGAATAAGCAAGAGCTACAGTAGGAGCCTACGAATCGAAGCCTGCCTTTTTTCGCGAAGTTTTTAACCACTCTAGTCGTCTCTGCCAATTTTAACAATAGAATGCAACCATAATCGTTGTGGTAACTGAAATGGTCATTATGTATGCTTACCTAGGTCAAGATCACGTTAGAGCATCTTCAAGTATATATAGCCATCGGGCCGTGCGGGACCTACACTGTGTCGTGCCTCATCGAGCCGTCGTGCCTCACGGGTCGTGCCAGAGGCGTGCTCGTGCCTCGCCTATGGTCCATGGCACGGTCCGTGGGCCATTTGGTCGTGCCGCCCGTTGGGCACGACAATTTTCACCGGGCCGTGCCGGCCCACAGCCCAAGCACCACAAAGCCTTCATTGCCATTCCCATTCACGTTTTCACTTTTTCATCATGAAATTAAAGACTCACAGATTGACAAAATAATATGATAAAATGATAATACTTAAATCGAGTTGTTTTGTGCAATGCTGCCTCATTAAAAACCTTTCTAGGTAAAAATCACCCTTGTGAGAAACCAAAGGGAAAAAGAGTACAACCAAAAGCTCTTAGTTTTAGATTTTTAGTGTCATTAGAGTGGCAAATTTCACATAAGTTACAAGAATAGTTTCACAGTTCACACTCCTACTTCTCCAAGTCCTAGATACTAAATGACTTCACAAAAGTGCCGTTGCCTTCATGGAATATAATCACCACCTCCACCAGAATCAGCAGCAGAACAGCCACAGCCACTGCCTTCAACAAAAGATGTAAGGATACATATGTTTGATAGAATCTAAACAGGAATTATATAAGCCTTTCATTACCTCTCCAGTTGTTGACTTGTTGTCTTCGTCTTCCATCAAGTACCAGCAGTGGTAGAGCCGCTGCCGGTGCCGGTTATGAGCATGTTTAATGTAATCTTCCTAGGCTTGTGTATCACCAATGCCTAGGGGAAGGTCTAGCTTAGCTATCAGCCTGCATAACTCACTGCGAGCAACAGCAGGATCATACACCCATTTTTTCAAGCCATCAGAATTAAGAGCAAGTTTAGAGTGAACCATAGTTGCATGTTTTTGTTTTTTCATACAACTTTTCATGTGCTGCCTCAAATGCCAAGTGCCACCAAAGGATCTAGTAGTATAACGCGAACGACAATGTTTGGATATGGCACCGGTTCTCAACCCAGTCTCATCATTGATCTCGTCGAAGTACTGCCAAACAACATAAACTCGCTTACCAGTGCTGGTGGTTGAGGTACCACGAGTGTTAGTGGAGGCAGCCACTCCCCTATCCGCATCGTCGCCATCGAGGTCAATGGGCTGCTGCTGCTCAGTGCCAACAGGTTGGTCACTGAGGTCAATGCCGAAGAAAGCTCTCGCGTCATCATGCAAGTCGTCATCATCCTCGCGTTCTAGTTCTAAATCCTCGAGCTCATCCGGGTGCGGCGCAAGGTCCTCGCCATCGCCCAGGGGGATACAGATCCGCCCCCGCATTGCGAGCCCAGCACTAGCACCACTGGATGTGGCCGGCTGAGGACGACCCTGAGCCACCAGACCTCGATGGGCGCTTTGCCAGCCTGGCCATGTCCACTCCAAAGGAGGAGGAGGAGGCGGTGTCAAGCACAAACCTACAATCACTAAAAGAGAAAAGATGAGAACACAGAATGAGAGAGTGAGAGACGGAGTAGATCTAGTGATCTAGGGTTACATACCTGCGTTACCGGAGCCCGGTGCCGGAGTAGAAGCGGCCCATGAGTCAAGATGAGACACGAGATAGACAGACATCCATTAGAGACGACGGTGAGCGACAGCGGAGCGAGGAAGATGAACACGAACTCATGAGGATAGAGAGGAGTGGAGGGGGAAAGGAGGGAGGAGAGGGTTAGGGTTAGGGAGTTCGGGGTCTCAGGCCGTCAGGCGACAACCGGCGAGGTGGAGGTGCGGCAAGGTCACCGGAGCAGGGGACGGACGGATGATCGACATTCAAGTTTGAGCCTCCGAGGCGACACGCGAAAGGTGAGTAGCAGGCCGACGAGCGGCGGATCGAGAGAAGACGGGCAGGTGGGGGGTGATTTTAGGGTTTAGGAGGTGGGCACCGGCGGCAGCGGCAACATATATATGCATCGGGGCATTGGGCCACCTACTGGACCGTGCTCGTGCCGTGCCATGGGCCGAGGCGACGGCCCAGGCACGTCCTGGTGTCTCGGGTCATGCTAGCACGGGCCCGTCAATCGCAGGGCCGAGTCGTGCCGTGTCGGGCCAAAACCCCGTGCCAACGGGCCGTAGGCCATATGGAGATCTATATCTTCAAGGGATTAGCCAAATCATTTTCTATAGGTAAATTTAGTTATTGTTGAAGGAAAAAGTCTGCAACAGACTCTATAAACAACTCTCTAAATTTAGTACCTCTTTATCTCGCCTTATTCGTTCTCTATTTTTAGAAAGCCTACCTCACTAACTATTCTTTATAAAGTCTGTTAAAGTACTCTAATATTTTTTTTATCAAATCTATTTAAATCAGTGAATTTAATCTTTTGGAGATGCTGTTAGTCCGTTGCCACTTTAGCTTTTCTTTGGCAGATAAAGCCACTAGGACTCCTACCACCAACAAAACGGATCCATATGATAAGATTGTTGCTTGTTGTGGCTTCTAGAGTCTAGGCAAATATCCGATTAAAAAAAATAAGGTGTCATTTTAGCCCCTTTTTTTTTGCATGGATTGTCGGTTCTGTATTAATCACTCTGTGTGCAAAACTATGCATCCAATTAAAAAGCGGTGCCATTTTAGGCCTTGTTTAGCTAAAAAAATTTAGTAAAATAGACACGGTAGCATTTTTATTTATATTTTACAAATATTATCTAATTATAGACTAGTTAAGCTCAAAAAAATTGTCTCACAAATTATATATAAACTATAAATTAATTATTTTTTTATTTATATTTAATGTTCCATACATGTGTCGCAATATTCGATGTCTATAGAAAATCTGAAAAAATTTGTAAAATTTTTTGAACTAAACACGACCTTAGCTTTTTCTTCGTGTGAGAGACAGCAAAGTGATTGGTAAAAAGTATCCAAAACTGAGAATTCTGACAACCTTTGTAAGTACAAAATAGAGAAAATCATCTATCCAAAACTCACAGAAAATAAAAACGGAGCAAACAAAATCTTGCCAAAGCCCAATCTCAATTTCAAATCAAACTCTCAAGAAGAAGTATGTACACAACTACATGTCAACTAGCACAGCAACAACCAAAGAACCAAGCCGAAAGCCACGCCCCAACTACCCCCGGGCGGCCTTGCCTACCTGCACGGCTGCACGCGCTACAACGGCCCAGATGACGCCACGCGTCCGTCGCCGCCGTCCATCTCGGCCGCCCACTCCGCCGCCCGCCTGCCTGACGCGAACCGCCGCATGCCACCCAGCCCGGGGGCCGGCGCAGCCGCCACCTCCTTCGTCTCCCTCCGCCTGGTGGCCGCCTCGGCCAGCGGCGGGGACTGGTCGACGCACTCGACGCTGTTGTTCCTGGACCTGCTCCGCCGCATCAAGAACGCGAACCCGCCGCAGCACCCGGGGGCCCTCGCCCCACCCCCGCCCGCGCCGTTCCCTCCGCGCGGCCTCGGCGGGCGGCCGAGGCGCGCGCGCTCGCGGTCGGAGAGGACCTTGCCGATGCAGGACACCTTGGGAGAGCCGGGCTCCGGGACGGCGGCTCTGGACGCGCGCCCGCCGCCCGTCTTGGCCTTATTCTTGGGGAACATGGCGGGCGGGTGGCCATGCCCATGCCCATGCCGGCCCCGCCCGCCGCCGCCCTGGCCGAGCTTCCCCGAGAGGCCGATGATGGGCGCCGCCGTCGGCTTGAGGTTGCCCGAGAACCGCTGCGAGGTGCCGTTGTTGTTGGCGTGGGGGCCGGCGCCGGGGTGGTGGTTCTTGAGGAGGGACTTGGGGTTGGTGTTCTCCTTGAGCGAGTCGTCGCGGTCGTACACGCCGTTGATCTCGGACCACGTGATCTCGTCGCCGATGCGCAGGCGCGTGGACTCCGCCGGGTCGCCGAAGCGCGCGGCGGCGGCGGCGGCCATGAGAGGGAAGGAAGGGAGCGACCGAGCGAGGGAAAGAGGAGAGGCGGACACGAGATTGGGAACAGAGGAAATCGAGCCGTCTCCGGCGTGCGCGTTGGGGTTTTATGGAGTTTTTTTTCGCTGACTCGTGGAGATTGATGTGATTCCGGGCGGCTGCCAAATTTACTCCTTGTTTTGCTTCCGTTCCGTGGGCCGGGTCTACAAACGAGTTTAGTTTCTAAACTTTTTTTTTTAATTTCACGTCACATTGAATCTTTTGATGTATACATAAAGTATCAAATATAAACGAAAACAAAACCTAATTATATAGTTTGTCTATAATTTGCGTGATGAATCTTTTAAACCTGTCTAGTTAGTCTATAATAGACAATAATTGTTAAATATAAATAAAAATACTACCGTAGTCAAAGCCAAAAAATTTCACGAACTAAACAAGGCCTAAACATTTGTGCGGACGCTCAATTCTCACCTTTGACCTTGCTATGCAGTTAATATGTTTGTGCTTCATATATTGCAAAGCCATTGGATATATCAGAGCAACTTCAACACATATAGGCCCTGTTTGGATCCATGTGTTAGAGTTAGATTTAGCTATTTGGGGCTCAAATAGCCCTAAAGTATCCAAACATGAGGGTTAGATTGGGGTTATTTGCATCTAACCCACCCAAAAAACTATCCCCCCAAAGAGGTGCTTATTTGGGCTATTTGGGACTATTTAAGGCGGGGCCCACAGGAAAAGGGATCGGCTGTATCGCACGGGATCTCCACTCACGATGCCTCCCAGCCACGATCCCTCCCAGTTACCAGCACTGCTGCCTCCCAGCTCGCCTCGCCTCCGCCTCTCAACCGCGCCACCACCTCCAAGCCGTGCTGCCGCCTCCCAATCGTGTCGCCGCCTCCCAACAATGGCAAAACAGCCCGCAAGGTACCATATGGAGTAATGGAAAAATGGCCCGCCGCCAGCAATGGCAAAACGGCACGCAAGGTACCATGTGGAGCAATGTCATTTGTGAGCGGGAGGAGGCCACACAACAGCGGCCACACCAAATCTGGCTGGGAAGGAGCCAAATGAATGGGAAAGTACATTTATTGTCAATTTAACCCTTGCATCCAAACACCTATTTGGCTAGAGTTAGTTGAGGGCTAGTCATGAGTTAGAGAATAACTATAACCTCTAACTTAGTTAGAGTATCCAAACAGGGCCATAGTATCCATATTATCTAGGCTATTTTTAGTTTTTTTTTAAACAAAAATTAAATTCCAACAGATGTGCTATTTAGTTTGCTATCTCTAAACTTTTGCTTGTCATATATAACATGTCGTTCTTACTGGCTATCTTATACAAAAACTGTTGTGGAACTCTACGCTTTGGGTAATTTTTTTATTTTACACAATGACTAAAACTTATAGTTTAGAATATAATTTTATCTAGTCTTTTGGAGATGCTCTCATAAACTATGATCCACGTTATCTATATCTTATATATTAGTTATCTATCTATATTTATATCTATCTATGTCTATTTCTATATCTTTATCGATCTATTAGTTAGTTTCAGTTGAACTTTTTCTAATACTATCCTCAGTCCCAAATTATAAACTGTTTTGGTAATTTTTCCAGGTACATTGTTTTTAATACACGATATATCTAGATATACAATAAAAGTTGTGTATAAAAAGCTAACGAAGGCGGAAGTATGTTTTACTCCCATGGATGTACATTTGGGTTTAGATGCTGCCATATGTTGGCTCATCCCGGGGCAACGACGACAATGATTGGCTCCCATCCACCCATGCCGTGACACCAAACAAATGTGTAGGGGCAACTATATATGAACCAAAACTCTTTTTTTTGACGCGTTTCATTTCATTCCCTTTTGTCTTTGGCCATTGTTGCCACCCTAGCTAGCTACGGTCGTTAGAAAAGTGGCTTGTTAATTATGCACCAAGCAGGCGGTGAGCGATCGAGGTGGTAGTGGACCGGTGGTGCCACTACAGATGGTGGTGAACTAGAACGGGTAGTGTTTTCTCGAAGAATTAGCGTGAGCATGCATGCACACTACGTGCGCGCATTTTCATTGTGAAGAAAAGCAGAGCACTAGTATCGATCGCTCTAGATTTCTAGCTAGATCTTTGACGTTATATTTAACTCTTCGCTTCAGCTTATCCACCGAGACAGCCAGATATTTAATATTATTTTTCTCTTATAACAAATTAGTGAATAATATTTTAACTATAGCTTTTCATCCAAACGTATATGTAATTTGTATGTGGACTGCTGCACAAGTTCACAAAAGTGGTCTGTGGGCCAGGTGTACGTACGCACAGACGAAGAGTCTGCTGGACGAACAGTGCAGCGTATTCAGACGGGTAGCTGGGTTTTTGGTGTAACAGCGCTGAATGAACAGCCTTGGGATTAACGACAAGCTTTTAGTTATCTTATCTAATTAGAAAAGAAAAATTCAAATTGATGAGCTCCTACGTTTGCCGTTTGGAGCGACCGGAGGCGCCACCCACCTTTTGACCTTGGACTCCTGCTGCTGCTGCTGCTGCTGACTCTGCAAGTCTGCTGCACGATACTCCGACTGGCTACCTGCTACGGCCGTACGTTGGCCGTGGCCTGGCTCGCTCGCTTCCCCCCTGCACAAACATCAAGTCAAGGCCTTGTTTATTTTTTAGATTTTCCGTTACATCGAATCTTTAGATACATATATAGAGTATTAAATATAAATGAAAATAAAAACTAATTGCATAGTTTGGTCGGAATTGACGAGATGAATCTTTTGAGCCTAGTTAGTCTATGATTAAACAGTATTTGTCAAATACAAACAAAAGTACTACAGTGTCGATTTTCCAAAAAAAATTTATAACTAAACAAGGCCCAAGATTCTCCGTCTCCACTCTCCAGCTGGTACGGAGTGACCGCCCCACGGCTGACCGAACGCCTGGTTCGTTTGGCTGGTACAAATCAGGGTAAGGCGTGTTCAATGACATGAATTTATTAAGCTAATTAATCTATTATTAGCAACATATTTATTATAGCACTATATTGACAAATCATAGGCTAATTAGACTTAAAAGATTTATCTCGCAAAATAGTCGCAATTTATGTAATTATTACTTATTTTTTAGTCTGTACTTAATGCATGTCAAAACATCTGATGGGATCACACTTGTTTGTCAGTAGTTGTGATTGTGACCATGAAATTGACAAAGAGACTGGTGTGGGAGGCGCCCACAGAGTTGGCGAGGAGACCGACATGGAAGGAGATGGCTAGCCGATCGTGTTGCCGAGGGGTTTGCGTGGTGTGTCAGCGGGCGATCCTGCTCCGCGGAGGCTGTTTCGGTGCAAGGAGGCTGTGTGCGGCATTTATGCTTTGATGAGATAGCTAAGATACCGGATGCTATGGTGTGTGCGCGTGGATCTTTATAGGTAAAGTCTATTTAGTGTGCGTTTGAGAGGCTATATACATTGGTCGATGTAGAGACTGAAATATTATTAATATATTTCTTTTTTGGGAAAAAAAATAAAATTTAAGGAAGGAACTAAACAAGGCCCGGCATTCCTCTCTTCGCATCATCTCTGCGACTTGGCCCACCAAAGCTCACAAGAACGTCGTCACCTGCTGCGCCACGGATACTGCACCCATCTTATTTTTCAAGAAATATTTTTTAAATAATTTAATAACTAATATGTACTTACTTATATGAAAAATACAATAGTTAGATAGCAGCACAGTAAATATTCCGAGCTACCATTAATGAAGTGTTTGATACAAGAAGTAAAGTTAGGTGTTCGGATGGGGTGTCACGTGAGGTGTGTGTTCTGGTAGTAATATAAAAATAAATTATAAAAGTTCTTGGTAAATTACGAGATGAATTTATATATATTTAGTTTTATAAATAGTTTATATTTAATACTCTATTTATGTGTCTAAACATTCGTCGATCAAACATCCTCATGCCTCTGCTTGCACGGCTGCATGCATGCCCTGTAGAAGTGGTAGGTGCAATGTCTGCTTTAACTTGGGGTTTGTTTGTTTGAGCTTATCTACCGAATTCGTCAATAATTTAAAAAATATTTTTCTCTTACAATAAATTAGTTAGTATACGTGATGTATTACTGTAATGGTGATGGGTATTTTGAGATAACTAGACCTTATGCTTTGCCAAGAGTTTGAGAAATTGAGAGAGAATAGAATTATTTCTTCATAATTCATTGCTTATTCTCAAATGGTCTATGCCTATATATAGGCAAGGGCCTAAACTAACGTGAGCAACAATACTCCTTTAATCTAAGAACTAAATGGAGCCAATTGCTTCTTAATCTTAGAGCAACTCCAAGAGCATCGCTAAAATTAGTAGCCAAATTCTATTATTTAGTCATTTTGTAAAGTAGAAAACTTTTTAAAAAAGAAGAGATCCACAACAGTCTTGCTATTTTACAAAATCATATAGCTTGTGTCAGTGGTTGGCTATATATGGCCAACGAAAATCAATAAATGACCAACTTTCTATTTTACAAAACTTCCACAACAACAATAACTAAGCTGTTCGAGTTGCTCTCAAGGAACTAAATGGAGCCAATTGCTCTTTAATCTTAGGAACTAAAAATAGAAAACTAATTTAAACTTCTTCTTTAGCCACTGGTTACCGACTGGGCCTGCTCCTGGGCACAGCTTGTTGGCTGTCCATGACAATTACTACCACTGTTGTTGTCGTTCCATTTGACCAGATACAACATCATCACATCTCACGTTCTCTCGTGCCTGAAGGACCACAGATCATGTCAACACAGTACCACTGCAACCTTGACTGTGCAGTGCACACAGCAGGCCTGCATTGACTTGTTCCTGAACCTGAAAGTGAAATCTTTTACCCAGGGTCTTGTTACTTAATTAAAAAAACAAAAACTTTTCAAGATTTCTTGTTACATCGAATCTTTAGACCCATGCATAAAACATTAAATATAGACGAAAATAAAAAATAATTATACAGTTTGCATATAATTTGCGACATAAATCTATTGAGACTAGCTAATTTATGATTGGATAATATTTGTCAAATACCAACAAAATGCTACAAGATTCCGAAATTTTTCGGTTAGCAACTAAACAAGGCCAGGACCCAGGAATACCTTGACTCCGTTTTGGGTGGTCACATTCTTCACGGATTCACCTCTTGCTTTGCTGCCTCGGTCGGCCACTCGGCAACTTACACCTTTAAATCGTGAGATAAATCTTTTAAGTCTAGTTAGTTTATAATTAGATAATAATTATCAAATAAAAATAAAAGTGCTACAATACCTAAAACTAAAAATTTTTAGAAAACTAAACAAGGCCTCAGTTTTAGAATTTTCTGTCGGTAAAGGCCTCTCTTAAGCATCTCTCTCCTCATTTTAGCATCATATTTGATACATTGTGGGTTGTACTACATGACGGAGGCTTGATTTGAAAAAGTAAACTGAATCCCATCATCCACTGCCGATTCAAACAAAGTCCTTGTTTGTTTCTAAATTTTTTTAAGACTAGCAAATATGTCCGTGCGTTGCAACGGGAGAAAAACATCAAATGGTCATAAAAATGATGATATAATATTACATATCCATTTATATTTATTTTTTTATGAAATTTAAAGTCCATAATTTATTTTATTGATAACCATGACATCTCTTGTATGAGATAGTTAATATTTACAATATTATGTAGCTTGGAGACATATTTATTTAATAATAAAAATAGTATTATATTAAAACATGATAAGTTTGTTGCTAGCTTTATTTTTTTTATTTAGATTAGGATTCCTATAAAATATGATATATCAGTTAAATGTATGTAGATTATAAATACATGAGCTTAATTATGAAGTGTTCATATGATATAACAACACATCGTGCCAAGGTAGTGGCACACTTAAATTGATGCTAAACTATTTAGCAAACATAAATTTAGGTAAATTAGTAAATCAGTGAGATATGTAGGAATGGTGCTAAAACTTTTACCACAAATCAACCATCATATTAAATAGGCTACCATAAATTTTTTATAATAATTGGAGCAAGATAAGTACAATTTAAATTTTACACTAAAAAGCATAGACATGCATCTCCAGCAAAAAAAATATACTAAAATTTGTAATATTTTTTGTTTACTACATAGATCTACATATGTGGAGCTGAACAAATTTTGTTTTGTAATTTTTAGATTTTTTTTATGAATTTCTACGCATTTATTAATTTTCAGCCGATATAAAGAATAAAAGAAATGATAATTAATAGGACAAACACTTTGCACGTATTTTTTTGTTTACTGCATGAATCTATATATGTTGAGCTGAAAATTTGTTTTGTAATTTTTACGTTTTCTATGAATTACTATGCATTTATTAATTTTTAGCCAAATTAAAGAATAAAAGAAAAGAAAATTAATAGGATATAGGAGATTTTGCATTAGGAACCCTGAAAGAAATTTATTTTCTTTTTGCTCTTTTAAGAGCGGACGGCAGAGGCTAGCCGAGAACGGATAGAAAATGTAAACCGGAGATTTTGCATTGGGAACTCTAGAAAATATTCTATTTCCTTTTTCTCTCCTACAAGCCTTAAACAGACGGAGAGACCGATTCTCGCCGAGACGGGGGCAGAAGAAAATTTTGGGGCACACTGAAATTTTCACAATTTATTAGTAGGTATAGATTTGTTGTCATATTGAATTTTTGAACGCATATATAAAATATTAAATATAGACAAAACAAAAATTAATTACATAATTTATCTGTAATTTACGAAACGAATCTTTTAGATCTAGTTAATCTATAATTAAATAATAATTATCAAATATAAATAGAAGTGTTACAGTTATCAAAGCCAAAAAAAAAAAACCAAAGCCAAAGCAAATCCTCCTTGGATCGGTTCCTGCCCAGCTAGCTGGCCGGTTTGAATGTTTGATATGGTCGTCAACGGGTGGGTCATCTTTTGGCCTTTAGCATGCAGCCGCCCCAATAAAGATGAGAGAACAGACACGCAAAGGCCAAACTTTTCTACAAGCATGCACGAAGAATCAAAGCAAAAGAGAATCAGAGTATCCTCATCATCATCATTAAAAAACGACTCCATTGGTACGCACGACAAATGGAAGCAGCCAAAAAGCACAGAAGCTTCTTCGCGATTAAAAAAAATAATCGTATCGTATGTACTGTACGTAGTCAAAAAGGACTTCATTTTATATACGCAGATACGCTACAAGCCAAATTATCAATTGTTTTCAAACTAAAGAAGTACCCCTATCTTTTTTTTTTTTAAAAAAAATCGTTTTGAAGTTGTATAGTTGATTTGTCATGGTAAATAGTGCAGTTGGATCAGTAGTAATCGTTTTCTATGCAATGCTTGTTTGAAAGAAGGTACCGATACTGGTGTCATATGGTTGGATTATACTGTTTGTTCTAAATAGTATCCGATTCTAAAATAGCACAAGTCAAACGATTTGAAGTTCAACTAATTTATACATAATAAGTATCTTTATAAATTTGTCATGGAATACTATGTTTTTATAGTATACTTATTAGGAGTCATACATGTAAACAATATTTTCTAAACATAGTTGAACTTGATAATTTGACCTTGACCGTACATAGGATCACATTAGCAAAGGCTAGTTATTAACTAGGACTAAACATTAGCTTGAATTAGTTGGGTAGAGTAGCTAGTTGATTAATAACTAGTTGAAGGCTTGACTATAAAATTAATTGGAATATCACCATTCATGGACCACTTCTAAAAGTCTGGTTTTCAAGAATAATTCTTCTAGAAGCCTTTTAGATCGATGATGTATGCAGCTGTGAGATTTGAACTACACATCCGCCCCAAACAAAGTTATTAAATAAAAGGACCTGTTAGGATTTGTAGGAATCTTTTGGTTCTAGCTAGTGCCTAGGGATTGTAGATCATGGATTATGGATAAGAATGTGTAGGTTTAGATCCCTTGATTATAGTTTGAGATTATAAGAGCTACTCCAGACACCAATCTGCTGGATACTTTAGTATGTGCTTGGTTCGGGGGATCACAAGATGTAGGATGGAATGTCCTCCTTTTTTCTGGTATTTGGTTTCGCTCCATGCACGACAGTCGCCCCTCCCGCTCCTAGTATGGCTTTATGCACCAGATAATGATAGGTCGGTGACTACATGGTCTGGACTATCCTCACGCCCTTTGGCATGATGGTGGAGCATTTTCTACGAGAGGACTACCCCAGTGAGGACCACAAGCACTTATTCGTTGGTTTAGACACCGAGTGGTATACGGTGATCGACCGAAGTAAGACGACCCTCATGTAGATATGAGTCAGCAACCTATGCTTTATTTTCTAGCCGCGTCGATAGCATCCCCGATGACCTCAAGCACTTCCTTAGCATGAGGGCCACATATTCGTCGGTGTTACAGTCGCCAATGACTTTGATTGGCTGTGGGAGGACCACCAAATCAAGCTTTCCAAGATGGTGGAGCTTCAGGCCATGGTGCCATTTGTGATAAAAAAGGGCAATGGTAGAAGGTGCCAAACCTCGCGACCTCCATGCAAGATGTGATGGTCGTGGCCGTGAAAAACAAATATATCAATGTACATACACTAGTATCTTTGTTTTTGTTAGCCACACCCATCTCTCATGTGTGAGGGTCGCAAGGTTTGGCACCTTCTGCCACTCACCTGTTTTTATCATGAACGACACCATGGCCTAACGTTCCATTGTCTTAGAAAGCTTGATTTGCTGGTTCTCCCACAATCAACTGAAGTCATTGACGACTGTGACATCGATGAAGACATGGTCCTCATGCGCAAGGAAGTGCTTGAGATCTTTAGGAAGTTCTCGGCGTGGCGGATCTAGAATAGAAGGCACCAATCACCGATTATGCATGAGGGCCGTCTTATTTTGCCCGACCACCGAGTACTATTTGAGGTTTAAACAACGAGGTGGTTCCTGTGGTCTTAGCGGGGGTGGATCTCTTGTAGAAAGAGCTAACCGTTGTTCCTAGGGACGTGACCATAGTCCGAACCATGTAATCTCTGACCATGATCATTGCCTCATGCGTGGAGCCAAAATGGGAGTGAGAGGGGCAATCATCATGCATGGAGCCAAAACAGGTGGGAGAGCGGGAGCGGGAATGGGAGTAGGACAAACTAGCCTTCGAGCGGCTGTTGGATGATGAACTAGCAAAATTCAGAGCAAGTTGAAAAACTAGCCTGCTAGGTTGGCTTATGTTATTTTTAGTACAATCTTCTCTAGAAAATTCAAATGAGCTCTAAAAATTCTAAAACTTGGCACACACCTTTCTAGCCTATTTAGAAACTATCCCCAAGATATCAAATCAGAAAGATCAAGATCCTTCTCTAAAAAAGGTTTAGACAAGATTCCTCAAATGATGATTTCTAGGTGTTCTTGGGAAATCAGTTAAAACCTGATTGAGATAAGTTCCAAGGTGTCATAGCACCTAAAGATCAACCACGAACAACCCAAAACCTTCAGCTCAAAGATCGAGCTTATAACATAGCCAAACTGGTAGATCAAAAATCACCCAAAACTAACCACAAAAATCACAAAAAAGAAAAATCAGAGAAGGAAAAGGATAAACATTCATGAAATATTCTATACAAGACCATGTCTAGCCTCTTTCATTCATCCTCCCACTAGAGATGGAAAACTAAGCAAGAGGTGCTTATCTCTCTCTACTTCTAATCTCCCTCGGAAGAAACACTTGGCTAGCCTAAGGAAATAACTTTGGGGTGGAAGAGATTCCTGTCCTAGGCAACCACTATACCATATGGCTATTATAAAATTCCAAGAGTGCCCCTAGGTTTAGTCTTGAACCACTTAGCCACAAGGGCGAAATGGTCAAAACTGATTTCCATACATCGGACAACTATGAGCCCTTTCTAAAGTCACTTTGCCTCGACACACGCTCTCTAATGATGCCACATGCGTCCAAGATCCTCAGATTTTGAGGCCCAAACCGAGCAAACCTACCATCCTTGGTTTTGAGGCCTAAACCACCAAATCTACTTGGAGTCGCATAGCCGACATGCCTTCTCCATGGTGTCAATGCTTGTCCCATTCATTCTCGGCCGACCAATCACCAAGTGCTTGTGCACCCGCTTTGACTTGATTAGATCGTTTTCTTGACTTTGGTCAACACCATCTCCATCACCATCTTTGCATGTATACTTGCTTATCGACGTGTCCAAGTGCTAGGTGTCCACGATCCATCCTTTAGCCCTCGATCCAAGCCTTCTCGTCTGCCCTGCACTGCTCCTGGCACATCATGCACGAAAGAACTCCTCGCTTGACCTTCTCCATTGTTGTCAACCATTCACGCTCAACACCTCCACGTCATGAAGTCAAGACACATATTGCACATACAACTCACTCACGCCATGGTTAGTCTGACACACACTTAACTAAGGCTTCGATCATCTCATTGACAACCACTCTCACTCGCAGATGGGTACATATCAACTATGTGTATGTGTTCATACACATAAGTGGCAATTATAAGCAATGAGACAACTATTGCAATGGCAATTAGCCAATTATATCCACCACATCTCCCTCTGCTCTTGTTCTTGTATCGTGTCTGAACTGAAGGAAGGAACACAAATTTTGTTCAGTTCCCAAAATTTTTTAGATTTCGACACTGTAGCATTTTCGTTTTTATTTGACAAACATTGTCCAATCATGGAGTAACTAGGCTTAAAAGATTCGTCTCGCGATTTACAGACAAATTGTACAATTAGTTTTTATTTTCATGTATATTTAATGCATCATGCATGTGTCGCAAGATTCGAAGTGACGGAGAATCTTGAAAATTTTTGGAAACTAAACAAGGCCTAAGGACTGTAACATGAAAGTGAAAGTTTGCCTTGTTCCTGAATATAATCTGGGATCAGCCAGCACAGTCCCACTCAACCTTGAGTGTGCACAGCAGGCTTCCGTGACTTGTTCCTGAACATGAAAGTGAAAGCTTGCCTTGTTTGACTTTTGGGTCGTCACATTCACGGATTCACCTCCTGTCGGTCGCTCTGCAGTCTGCAACTCGATTTCCCATGTTTTGAACATTCGCTGACACTGATTTTTTTCGTCCGTATCCTTTAATTTTCAGAGAGAAGCTGCAATTGTTAATCCGATATATCATCACTAATAATAGTTTGGAATTTGAAGGGGAAAATGATATGGCTATGCATGCGTAGTGCGCAAGACATGACAGCAGCACTGGGGCCTGATTTGAAAAGGTAAACTGAATAATCCTATTCCACTGGCGATTCAAACAAAGCAAAATCCTCCTTCCTACCCAGCTAGCTGCATTTGGTTTGATATGGTCGTCAACGGGTCGGTCATCGTTTTCTTTTGGCCTTTAGCAGCCGCCTGCCGCCCCAATAAAGAACAGACACAGGCAAAGGCCAAATTTTTCTACACGCATGAAGAATCAAAGCAAAAGAGAATCGGAGTATCAGGCATCATGACTTAAAAAATGACTCCATCGGTACGCTGGACAAATGGAAGCCAAAAAGCATAGAAGCTTCTTCGCGGTACCAAACTTCGTTTTGTAATAATCTTTTAATTGCTATATGTTACGATACTATCCGGAGTTTCTAGAACCACAAGGCTTGTCAGTGAACCTTGGGCCTTTTTAGTTCTCTGTGGTGAAAAGTTTTCAGATATTATAGTACTTTTATTTGTATTTGATAATTATTTTCCAACTATAGATCAACTAAATTCAAAAGATTTGTAAACTTTGTAATTAATTATTTTTTTATCTTTATTTAATACTTCATATATGTGCCACAAGATTCAATATGATGGAGAATCTTGAAAAGTTTTTGAATTTCTAAATAAGGCCTTGAAATTTCTGTTTGTTAAGAGGATTTCTACTTGTCAGAGAGCCTTACTTGAGTTTATCAGCCGAATTTGTCAGCCACTCAGCAGTGTTTTCTCTCACAAATCAACCAATAGTACTTTCTATCATGACTTATCAGCCAAACGAACAAGACGTGATTTTCAGACTTCAGATTTGACTTCAAATATTTCTCTAATATATATATTTATGAGTTCAAATATTAATTTGTCACCGTGCCACATTTTCTTGTAATCAAATCAAAGTACTTCACAAAATCATTTGGTCATATGTTTGTGAGGGAGATTATTTGGCAAACACAACTAAAGTGTCAATTACTATTTTCAAACAGAGCAGTATCCGCCTTCATAGTAGTCCGCACACCAATCATGGCCCACTTCTAGCTCGATTTTCAAGAATCTTCTCGAAGCCTTTTAGGCTATTCACGATGAAGGTTTCATGACTTAATTTTGAACACATATATATTTAAAATAGTGTAGAAGAGTTTTATGGGAATGAAACTTTCTCTACTCTCATATATCTCCGGCTCCGTTGACTACTCCGTCCTCGACCTCACCATGAACGACGCCGATCCAACTGCCCACGATCTGTGGGTGGCCATTGAGGGGATCTTGTGCACCAACCGGGAGCCACGCGCCATCTTTCTCCTCAATGAATTCCACTCCATGGTGCAAGGGGACAGCACCATCTCGGCGTACTACCAGCGGCTGAAGACTAAGGCCGCCGCTCTTCGCGATGTAGGCCATCCCGTGGAGGACTCGTAGCTCGTCCTCGCCCTTTTGCGTGGCCTCAATCCTCACTTCTCCAACACCATCGACGATATCGCCAACTCCATTATCCTTCCTGCATTCACCAGAGCCCATGAAATACTGGCACTCAAGGAGCTCCGTCTCGCGAACGATGAAAAGACGGTTGCCAGCACCACCCTCCTCACCATCGCCGGGTCTGGCTGCACTTGCCCGGGTGGGTGCCGTGCTCTCGCTGCCACAACCACCTCTGGAGGTGCACACGACCCACACATAGACTTGCCTAATATATCTAAGGCCAGTCTCAGTGGAGAGTTTCATGGCGTTGTTTTCAACACTGCCATGTCATGTGAAATGAAATGAAATTTGGATGAAACACCCACTCTCAATGGACAGTTTCATTTCATAGTTTCATAGGCATTTAATTCCAAGACTCGTAGAGAGTTGGTAATCGTGCCAAGAGAGTTTCATCTAGATGAAACTCATTTCTTCTCTCTCTTCTTAAATACACTGCCATGTCATCAAAAAAGCCTATGTGGCAACCTATTTAACGCAAATGAAACACACATGAAACTCCCATTGAGACTGACCTAATAGATAATACCCTGTTTGACTTAATCACCTTAATTAATGCATTTCTTCGCGGTAAAACACTAAAACAGAGCCCGAGGTTTTTGCTCCATATGCTTTTGGGTTGCTCACATTGCATGTAAAAGTGTTGACTTGTCTCCACAAGAACAAATTAGTAGCTGTGAACGACACGACTGAACTAGTATGCATTTAAAAGTAAACCATACTCAAATCGTTTAGATTTGTTTTCCTTCTTTTTTTACATCCATCCACAGCAGTGCAATTACTAAAGCAAAACAATTGTCATGAACATGATAACTGATTATTATTTTTTAATTAAGTAGCTACAGGTCACGTTGAAAAAAAGGTAGCTTCACAGAGTGCTCTTCTCTATGTCAATTTTGGGTGCTTAGCTTTCTACAAAATAACAGACTCTAACAACTAGTAGCACAAAACTAAATCATATTAATAGCAGCACCTTCCTCAGCTGGTTGCCATGTTTGTTGCATGGCAAAAGAGACAAGGAAATCTAGCAGCAATTGTCTCTTCCCCTGCCCAGAAGCAATCATTCTAGAAGTCAATTCCTCTCCCATCCCCTGTTCGGACAAAGGTGATGCTCTGGTACAGAGGAAGCAAGGAAAATGCAGAAACTTGTTTGAGCACAAGCAGGATGAAAACAGTGAGCAGTAATCGATGCATTTCTTCATTGCAAAACACAAAAACAGAGCCCAAGGTTGATGCTCCGTAGCTTTTGGGTTGCTCACTTGATATATAAATCTGCTGACTTGTCGACCAAAATTTCTCACATCACATAGACATAGACTCAAGTAAAAAAACAGTTTTAACTGCTCGCACGTGATACTTGCAGAATCGAACTGCACAGTAATCTTTTCCTAAACACACAAAAAAATAGCTTTAGAGCTTGCTTTTCTCAATGCAGACTTCGGGTACTCAGCCAAAATTCAGCTGCAAAATAACAGAGACTCTAACAACTAGTAATACACAACTGAAGCATTTAATAGCAGCAGAATTTTTTCAACAAAACACTTCGAAGCATTTCCATAGCACTTTAGGAGTTCAGAGTTATCCCTGTACATGTACCTTGCATCATTAGGAACGGCCTGACACTCTATTTTGACCACTTCCACAATCAAATGAATCAATATAGAGACGTCTGGTGTACCTGAAACCAGAGTTCAAATTAACCTTGCACATGCATCTGCTGTGAGTTTCATGTTTGTCGGGTGGTGCTTGGACCCTTTTTGTGTGTTAGAAAAAAAAAGGAGGCACAATGAAACTGGAGAATTACCTTTTTGTTTGCTGCAATCAGTTGATGCTGTTGGTATGCAGGCTTGAGAAGTAACAACAATGGCGTTTGGAAATATAGAATAATACCTCAAAACTCTCGGTGCAAGTACATCCTACAACCATAAGTAAGAATGCGCACATATGTACAAGCCCAAAGCAAACAGTATCACAACAAAACTTGAAGCGCTTGTAGACCAAGAATATCTTACTCGTTCCTAATCCACAGATGATGGATGTGGGAGATGAGGTGCCAGTCCTTCCCCTTCCTTCTCTCGCAGCGCCTCTCCAGATCAGGGCAGCAATAGATCTCCAGTGTCTGCAGAGCAGTGAGGCCTTTAATCCACTCTGGCAAGGACTTGATGCCCGGGCAGTGAGAGATCGTAAGCTGTTCAAGTGAGGTGAGGCAGCGCATGGATTCAGGAACTGAAGTCACGCCAGGCAAGTCCCATATCAGGAATTTCCTTAGACAGTGGATGAGTGGAGTTCACCCAGCGATTCGGGCAGTTGGCCAAGTGCCTGGCAGCCTGTTATTTCGAGCTCCTGGAGGGAGGTGAGGCGCCCCAATGATTGGGGAAGGCACGTCACACGTCAGGCTCCGCAAACATAAAATCTTGAATACGCGTAGAGAACGAAGTTCCCCAACACAATCAGGTATTTGGCCAAGTGCATCGCAGTATCCTATTTCGAGCTTCTGGAGAGAGGTGAGGTACCCCAAAGATTGTGGAAGGCTATTCAGCCTGGGTAATTCCTTGATGCGGAGCATTTGTAGAGAGCCGAGTTCTCCGAGACATTCTGGCAGCTGGTGAACATCACGACTACTTCCCAATATTTGCAGATTTGTGAGAGACGGAGAGCAGAGGTCCCCCACCCACCCACTCTGAATAATACGCAGTTCTTTGAGGGCCCTGAGCGGCTGCACTGATGGTGCAGGCCTCAAACTGCCGCACTCACTAATGACCATACTTTCCAGATAACGAAGCTCCCCCAGCCACTCGGGAAGCATACAGAGAGCAGAGCATGATGAAATCTTCAGGGTTCGGAGGGATACGAGGCTACGCATGCTCTCTGGCAGCTCGTTTAGGCCATCGCAGCTCTTGATTTCCAATGACTCCAGTGCTGTCAAGTGCTGCAGCAGCTCCCATTGACATCCAGATCCACACGATCCTGCTTTTTTTTTTTTATGGTCAACGGGGGGGAAACGTTCCCCACCTATCCTGCTTTTGCTGGTGGTGGCATATATAGTTCAAGCTCCTTTAGGCGGCTGAAACTAAAAGAAGACAATCCTGCACTACTTGAAGGCAATGAGGATCCTTGGCCTAGGCCTGGCAGTCCCAGCAGCTGCACGTTGCTCCTAGCCAAACGCAGGCGCTTCAGCGACCAAGGAAAGTATGGCATCACCATCAGTTTGGGACAATCAAATATTCTTAGAACTGATAGATGATCACCAATCTGCAGTTGCCCCTCTTCCACGTCAGCCAAGCTTCCCTCTGTTACCATCCAAACTACACCCAAATTTGGCATTCCATACATATATATCACAGACAGTGAAGGAAATGGACCTCCGCTTATGCTTTTAAGAGCAGCCATTTCTTCGAGCACAAGCGTTTCCAAACAAGGCAACTCTGTTAGCCCCTCCAAACGCTCTAATTTTGGGAAATCTGATAGTATCAACCTGCTCAATAGTCGGAAACGAAACATCCACTTTGTGGATTCCTGACCTGAATAATGGACAATTTTGAGGTTTTTAATTCCAGGCGGTGGTTCCAACCCGTCTAGCTGATTTTCAGAGTTCACCCCCACATCCCTTGCACAATCTAGTCTCAGGTTCTGTAAGTTTGTCTTCTGCTTCAACCATTCCTTGTGTTCAACATCTGGGTCTGTGCCATGTGCAATGCCACAAATAGTTAGTTCCCCACTAATCTTATTAATGTTTTCAAGATCTGATATTTGTGCATAATTTTCATTATCCTCTCCCATAACAAATAGTCCCAACGTTTCAAGTCGAGTAAGCTGTGCAATCCCTTTTGGAATGGCTCGTAACTTTTCACATTCTTTCAGGTTCAGAACAACAAGCTTCTTCAAGTTCCCTATGCCTGCAGGCAACTCAGCCAACCTAGAACAGTACTGAAGGTCCAAACACTCCAGATTTTCCAGTGTGGTGATACTTGATGGTAGCATCTCAATTATGGTATGACCTAGCCTCAATACCCTTAGCCTTCTATTTCTGCTGATAGAGCTTGGTAAAGTTGCAACTTTCAGACAACTAGAAAGGTCTATGCTAGAAATCATGGCACAGTTGCCAATAGAATCTGGCAAACCTGTTAGACTCCGACTGTATGAAAAGTTGACCACTCTCAACTTCTGCAGCTTACCAATGGATTCAGGTAACTTGACAAGGTCACTTGATGTTACATGAAGAGCTTGCAGACTCCAAATTTCTGAAATAACCTCAGGAAGTGTTTCATGTTTCAATTCTGAAATGTTAAGGTACCTTAGATTTTTGGTCTGTAGTACGGCTCTTAGATTTTTGGTCTGTAGTATGGCTGTCAGTGCAGATGTATGCATATCTTCCACAGTGAAACTGCGTAAGTGTTTTGCATTCTTCAATGCCTTTCCAAATATGAAACTATCATTTTTAGCAATATACATAGCACGTGCCTTTTGAAATGTATTTTTGGGTGGAATATGTCTTGTCTGTTCCATCATAGAAAAATACCTGCAAGTCTTTGTGAAATTGGTTGCCTTCTCTGGCACAGCAAGTGAAATCTCATCACCCAAAATGAATCGGGCAAGATCATGCACCAAATCATGCATCTTACACCTTACTCTTCCATCCCATGTTTCCTTCACATCTTGTATGAAATACATTTGCACAAGATGATTAAAGTAGTCATCACCAATATATTCCAAGTAGTTAACACTGCTTTCTGGGATCATATCATGAGCAATCAATTGGTCTTTATCAATCAAGTGACCTTTGGGAAAAATTGAACATATTGTGAAACACTGCCTTAGATGAGATGGCAAGTTAAAATAGCTCAACCGCAAGCAAGCAGATACTTGACGTTCTTTATCATCGACATCTAATAAATTATTATCTTTTATGGCACGCCATTGTTCTACTCGTTTCTTGTCACGGAGAACGCCTGCAAGAACTTTAATTGGTAGCGGCAACCCACCACACTTGTTCACAATCTCTTTCCCAACTTCTTGAAATTCAGAGTCCAAATCTTTCACAGCATTGCCGAAGCTTTGCTGAAACACTTGCCAGCTGTAATCCTTAGATAACAATGGCAAGTCAATTACTGCTGTCGACTCGACTGTTGTAGCAACATTTCTACTACGAGTAGTGAGTAGAATCCTGCTTCCTGACGAGCCATTCTTCAAATATACCATTAACTGTTGCCATTTATTACAGTCTTCAACCCAAACATCATCCAATACAAGCAGAAACCTCCTGTTGGCCAACCTGTCTGATATTCTATTGACGATATTCATCAAGGGAAGTCCTTCGGATCTCTCATCAGAAATAGCTTCAAATAGCTTCTTGAGAATTTTTCCAAGTTGAAATTTCTCCTGTGACACATGAACCCATAGTTTAGCTGTAAAATTATTATTCTCCATAGTTTCAAGTTTTTTGAAAACCAACTGAGCCAGGGTAGTTTTCCCGGAGCCACCAAGTCCAACTATTGAAACTACCTTGATTCTCTGTTGGTCATCATCCTTTAGCAGCTCAGATATTATATCATCCGTCTCTTGATCTCTTCCAATTACTGCTGCCTCATCCACAATGGGCAATGTTTCCTTGTTCACAACTGTATTGTTCATATAGCTTCTAGTATCACGGCCAACAACTGTATTCAAAACAGCTATTTGCTTAGCAATGTCATCAAAGGTCTTCTTGATTTTCTTTATCTTTTTGGCAGCCTTGCATTGAAATACAAGTGATTTTGGTTTTGTGCACAGGTATCTGGACACAAAACCACCATCACCATCAGCTTCTTGTTTTTCAGCCTTCAGTTGGAACTCATCCACAACATCATCAACCTCATAAACAGCTTCTTTCAACTTTTTCAGAAATGGAGCATCCCCTATAGATCTGTCTTCTGCTGCTTCCAGCCGGCTAGTGATCTCCTGAGCTAGATCTTGGAGTTCCCGGAGGTCCTCTTTCACACCCACTATAGAGCTATACTCTTTGGTGACCAGTGGAGCTAACTTGTTGCACACAAGCTTCAACGTTCCAGATACTGCTGCAGACACTGCAGCAGCTTCCATACCAACCACGTTTCTGTGAGCACCTTCTTTCGCCCAGATTTCCTATAACTCATTTTTTTTTAAAAAAAAAATAAGCAGGCATTTTGTGTGAAGCAAAAGAGTCATACAACGCAAGCACTTTCTTGTGCAATTATCTGTTTTCCATATATATCTGACCTGCGCAAACAAATGTAGCCGACACTTGTAGCCTCTTGATTGTTGAATGCTGATGAAGTGCTTCTTAATTAATTTGCAGCCAGAGCTTTAGAGCCTTCTTATCCCTGCCGTCACAAGGAGCCAAAAGGGGAAGATATCAATTGGATTGTCACGAACACTTGGTGGTAGCAGTAAAGAAAGGGAGAGCCTAGCGAGTTGAAGAAACATAAACTAGCCCAGCCTTGCATCAGTAAAGAAAGGGAGAGCCTAGCGAGGTGAAAAAGTTAACAAGGGTGCGAACACATGGTTTTTACGTAACCATTGTGGAGTACCCTTGTTGTGTGATGAGCGATTGTCAACATGCCAACATTTTGGTGGGTTGTTGGTTCGGTGGTTCTACTGATATCCTGGCACAGGGTTATGTGTCGAAACGGTGTCTCTTGGCTTCGTGATGTGCAGGTGTGGAGTCTGGATGTGGTGGCAGCGGTCGGGTGAAGGTCAAGTAGGGCGTGCCGTACTGACGGACCGGTTGGGGTGAAGGGCGGACGTGAGGCTTGGACCGACGGACCAGACGACCGGATGGCCAGCTGCGGTGGCTGACACTTGGGACATCGACAAGCGCAAGTGTACACGGCGGGGGACGCGTACGGGCTACGCTACTCGCGGCGGGTTTCGCGGGTTTGGGCCTCAAAACCCGGGTGGAGGTCCCGATGCGGACGGATGGCACGTGGCGGCATCGGTGAGATCGCTTCGGAGCGAGGCTACCGATGAGGAGGCGCGGTGGCCGTCGGATTTAGGTCATGTCGAGTTGGACTAGAATGCCCCTGGGGCTAGCTAGTTCGCTCAAAAATATCTAGAGACATTTGGGGAATATGTAATATGCCTGATAAATAAACCGAGGGAGTCCCCCATCTCCCTCAACTCTTTCTCCACCTACCGCTCTCTCCCCCCGTAGCTCCCCCCTCTCCTTTCTGGTTCTTGAGTAGAGGGTCATGAACTAAAAATTTGTGTTGTTTGTGCTGAGATTTTTGAGTTGGGAATGGTGGCCCGAATCCTCCATTTGTCCTCCGGGATTCATTACTTTTGCGTGTGATTTTCGTTCTTCACTTCTACTGTGTTTTTCGTTTATTTTGGGAAAGTTTCGCGTTCCTTCCTGAGATCTGCAATTCACGGAGGTTGAGTTGGGTTCGAGCCATGATTCTCTAGGGATAGCTCACCAACATCATGAAGATCACCTGTGCTAGATCTTAGACCAAGTTGTTTTGATTTGGTGGAGTTCCTTTAGTTTTCGCTCCAGGCTAGTTGCTGTTCGTAGCTTTTGGTTCTGTTCTGTTCTTCGTTCGTCGGATCCGCTGGCTGTAGTCTGGGTTTATTTTGGGCGCCTGCTCTCTGGTTACGATTTGTGGAGCACCAGGATTGAATCTAAGCCACCGGTCTTGACAAAGGTCTCCACTAGTGAGTACAAGATTTTAATTGGTAGCTCACCCCCTTCCTGTTCATGCGCTTGATTTTTGGTCGGCAACTCTCGGATGCAGTTCAGCATGTGTTATGTGATTTTTGTCATGTCTCCTGCAGACGCGCCCCTTTGGTCTTGAATCAGAGCAGACCCTGACCAAGCTGCTTCCTTGTCTGCTTTGTTTGCAGTACGTGTGCATACCCTGTCTGCATTCTTGTTTTTGCTAGTTGATTTTCTGTTTGTGCAGCTTCATCTCTGATTATTGTCTTCCATGTATTCGAGCATCTTTAGTATTTAAAGCAGACCAGGAGCACTCCTTGTTCTTTGTGCTCATCCAGCTAGTAGCAGTGCTCATCGTGAGCCATTTTGTTTGTGTTCGCACAACTTCAAGAGGTGGAGGAGCAGACCACGTGAATTTTATTTCTTGTGTATTTTTTTTGTGTATCTTTTTCAGGCATCAGTATGTGAGTTTATTTGCTTTTCTTGTGTGTGATTTGAGCAGAGGCAACTTCTCTTTCGTGGGCACCTAGCTGTGCAGAGCTGAGAGCTCCAGTTTATTTTTTATGGTCAATTTTCTAGGGGATTTTCAGGTTATTTTCTCCTGGCTCTGATTTTCTGTTTTATGTGTAGTTTAGTCGTTTGGGCTCCGATTTAAGTTCCGTTTGTTGCGTTAGTTTTCTCTTGCTGCAAGAAATTTATCTAAGTGCTCTTGTCACCGGTTGGCTTGAGTAAATTGGTTTTGGATCGTGTTTATGCTTGGCGGTGAGTTTGGGACAGCGGCCAAAAATATTTCCAGAGAAAAATTTAAGGCTCCCATTCACCCCCCCCTCTGGTCGCCGTTTTCGGTCCTTCAATTGGTATCAGAGCCGGTTAAGGATCATTCCACCTTAATCGGTCCGTGATCCACGAAGGCGACATGGAGCGTGGTTCCGGAAAACCACCGTTTTTCGATGGGACAAATTATCCTTATTGGAAGATCCGCATGTCTGCACATCTTCAGGGGATTGATTGGCTAGTTTGGGAAATTTGCGAGGATGCTACTTTCGTTGTACTTGAACCCCGTGCTCGAACCACGCAAGATCAAAAAGATCGGCACAACGCAAATAGCAGAGCAAGATCTGTTCTTTTCTCGAGTCTTTCGCTTCCTGAGTTTGAGCGTGTCTCTGATTGTGCTACTGCTCGAGAGATCTGGGTGAGGCTTCAGAGCTATCACGAGGGTACAGCCCATGTCAAAACCAGACTCTATGAGACGTACAAAAGAGAGTATGAGAACTTCACTCAGCTTGATGGCGAGTCCATCGATGCCATGTTTTCTCGTTTTCAGACGATCATTAACAAGATGCGAGCAAACAAGGCACAACTACCTTATGACGATCATGAGAGGGCTCTCAAGCTTCTATATGCCCTAGATCGGAAGGTATGGGATGTGAAGGTGTCCGCCATCATCGAGTCTTCGAACTACGACACCATCACTGTGGACGAGCTGTTCAGCAAGCTCAAGTCCACCGAGATTGACTACCAGACTCAAGCCAAGCTCAAGAATCCCTCTGCACCGACTATGGCTTTAGTCTCAGGTAACAGTTCAAGTTCTTCAGCTAACCCTTCACAGATGTCGTTTGCCTTGTCTTCTTTGGTGTCTGTTTCAGAGGAGCAGTTGGAGACCCTTGGGGATGACGAGCTGGCGTTGATCATCAGCCGGTTCTCGCGGTTCCACAACAACCGCTTGAACCGCCGCCGGGGCGGTGATCAAAAGGTGGGCTGCTACAACTGTGGAGATCTCGACCACTTCGTCGCCCACTGCCCCAAGAAGAACAAGCACTCCTCCGACAAGTACGACTCCGGCAAGCGCAAGGACAAGCGCGACTACACCTCCAAGAAGTACAAGTCAAAGAAGGGCTTCGACAAGGAGGCGCTCAAGAAGATGTACCGCAAGAAAGCCAAGGCGCAAGAGCGTGCCTTCCTTGCTTCCCTCAGCGACCTCGACAACGACTCCGGCGATGACCGCTCCACTTCTCCCTCGAGTGACGATGAGTCCGAGAGGAAGATGGAGGAGAAGCTGACTGGTCTTTGCTTCGTCGCCGACTCCACTCACGGAGGCTTCTGCACCATGGCGATTGATGAAGAGGTGAAAGCCAGCAAGGATGAGGTCTCCTTCGACGACGACACCTCCGAGGTACCTCCTTCTGTCGATGACCTTGTCGCTGAGCTTGACAGCATGAATATCACCTTGATTAGTCAAGATAAATTGCTTAAGCGTGCTGCCCGTGAGAGGAAAGAGTTTAAGGACAAGCTAGAGTTGGCGCTTAAGGAGCTTGAGGTTGCTAAGGAGTGTGCTGTGGTTGTGTCAGATGAAGTAGAGTGCGATGAGTGTGCTGTTCATATGTCTAACTTCTCTGAATTGCAATCTAAGTATGCTACTTTGCTTGATGAGTATGGTGAGCTGAAGGCTAGGCCTGTCTTGTTGGGTGCGTGCAAGTCCTGCTCGGGCTTGCAATCTGAGCTGGCAGAGAAGAATGCCAAGATCTCTAGTCTTGAGAAGGCCAGTTCAGATAGCACTATTGCTAAGTGTGCACGTTGTGAGAGTTTGGTGCTAGAGCTTGAGTCTTGCAGGCATGATAAGATGAGATCCGAGGAAGACAACACATACCTTCGGTCCATCTTGAGCTGGGTGTCTAGCAGTGAGCCACAGTTGGGCATGATGATGAGCCAGTTCAGGCGGGGAACTTGCACATCGGGTGTAGGCTTTGCTATAGGTGGGAAGGGTGAAAATCTTTATGGCAAGGTTGGTGAGTTTAGTGGTTTGAGCCCAAGTGAGAAACCATCCACTACTCCCAAGTTGATCAAATTCACTCCACCTGAGCCTTCCAAACCCACTGTCAAAGATGGAGTGTTTGAAGAACCTCCAAAATCCCCACCTCAGAAACAAGTGTGGATTCCAAAACCTAACCATCTCAGGAACCCACTTGACACTCTACCAAACATCTCTGAGGATCCCCTTCCTAAAGCCAAAAAGCCACCAAGAGTGAACCATACCCACAAGAGAGTGAACCAACAACCACCCAAGAGAGAGGTAAGGTATCACTGTGAGTATTGCCATAGGGATGGTCACCTTGTTGAGTTTTGCTTTAGGAGGAAGAGAGATGAGCGGCGAGAGTACGAGTTGAACAACCGGAACATGTACCGCCCACCCCATGGCGTACATGTGCCGCCTGTTCAGAGGCGCAGTGCTAGGCCTAGAGGTGCAATGCCTCAAGGTGCTAGGCCTCAGCTTGCGACACCACGTGGTGGTCGTGCCCGATGTGGTTCAGGTCATGATCAATATGACTTTGAACCTCGTGGCGGTGGCTTTGCTTCTCAGTCCCACAGCTCTAGCGGACCACGTTTTCCCTTTCGTGGTGATCGCTTTCCTCAAATGGGACATGTCATGCTTGGTGTTTTTCCTAACACTTTTCCAGGGCAAATGACCCAACACTGGTATCCTTCACAGTTTACTAACCCCAGTGTTGCGCCATTTGCTCACCCCATGTCTTTCTATTGATGCAGATCAGAGGCCTGGAGAACACATGGCTTGTTGATTCTGGTTGTTCGCGCCACATGACCGGAAGTTCAAAATGGTTCTCCAGCCTCGACCCCGTGCAATGTAAGGAGTACATCACATTCGGGGACAATAGCAAAGGTAAGGTGCTTTCTCGTGGGACCATTCGGGTCAATGAGAGTTTTGTCTTGAAGGATGTTGCTTTGGTTTCGAATTTGCATTTCAATTTGCTTTCGGTTTCGCAACTCCTTCAGGATGGTTTTGAGGTGCGCTTTAAGACTGGCTTGTCTCGTGTTCTTGATTCTCAGGGAAATCTTGTTTGTCAGATTGTTCCTTTTGGCCGTGTCTTTCGAGCTGATTTTTCTCACGCTTTTGGCTCTTCTCGTTGTCTTGTGGCGGGATCCTCCTCTGATCTTTGGAAGTGGCATAGGAGACTTGGTCATTTGAGCTTTGACTTACTAGCTAGATTGAGCTCACTTGACTTAATCCGAGGATTGCCCAAGTTGAAATTTGAGAAGGATTTGGTTTGTCACCCTTGTCGTCATGGGAAGATGGTTGCCGCTTCTCACCCTCCGGTGACTCAGGTCATGACCAAGGGACCCGGTGAGCTACTTCATATGGACACAGTTGGTCCGGCTCGGGTTCGGTCAGAGGGAGGGAAGTGGTATGTTCTAGTGATTGTGGATGACTTTTCTCGCTACTCTTGGGTGTTTTTCATGGAGGGTAAGGATGAGGCTTTTTCTCATGTTCAAGATTTGATTCTTCGGTTACAGACTGAGTTGCCTAAGAATGCCATGAGAGCTATACGCAGTGACAATGGCACAGAATTCAAAAACACTCAGTTTGATACCTTCTGTGCTTCTTTGGGTCTCGAGCACCAGTTTTCCTCTCCTTATGTTCCCCAGCAAAATGGTGTTGTTGAGCGCAAAAATCGGACCCTTGTTGAGATGGCCAGGACGATGCTCGATGAGCATAGGACTCCTAGGAGATATTGGGCCGAGGCGATCAACACTGCTTGTCATGTTTCCAATCGCATCTTTCTTCGAGCCTTCTTGAAAAAGACTTCTTATGAGTTGCGATTTGGTAGACTACCCAAGGTAAGTCACTTCAGGGTGTTTGGCTGCAAGTGTTTCATCTTGAAGCAAGGTAATTTGGACAAATTTGAGTCTAGGTCCTCCGACGGTATTTTTCTTGGTTATGCTTCTCATTCTCATGCATATCGTGTACTTAACCTTGAAACTAACCGAGTCGTGGAGACCTGTGAGGTCACATTCGATGAGACTATGCCTTGTTCTTCTCCTGTCTTTGAATGTGCAGGTGATCAGGAGACTGGTGAGAGCATCTTTGTTGAGGACGATGAAGAAGATGTTGATTGGGGTGATCCCGAGCCGACACCACTGGCTGCCCCTCTCGCGTCTTCGACGACTACTTCGGCTGACGGCCCCGATCCTTCTTCTTCCACTACTTGGGGTCCGATCGAGCAGCCTCCTCAGCCTACACCGGCTGTTCCTGAGGAGGCCCTAGCTGTAGTTGAGGGGGAGGCGACTTCTTCAAGGGAAGCACCTCGACACATTCAGCGTCGCCATCCACCTCAAACCATGATTGGTGGAATTGACCAGCGAGTCACGCGGTCCAGGTCATATCACATCTCACACTTCACTCATTCTACTTTTGTTGCTTCTTTTGAGCCTCGAGATGTTGGACACGCACTATCTAATTCCGATTGGGTTAATGCTATGCATGAGGAGCTAGAAAATTTTGAGAGAAACAAGGTTTGGGTTTTAGTACCACTTCCACCAGATTGCCATCCCATAGGTACCAAGTGGGTTTTCAAAAACAAACAGAGTGAAGATGGGGTGGTAGTGAGGAACAAGGCTAGGTTGGTAGCTCAGGGTTTTTGTCAAAAAGAGGGGATAGACTATGAGGAAACCTTTGCCCCTGTTGCCCGTCTAGAAGCCATTAGGATCCTTTTAGCTTTTGCAGCTTCAAAAGGGTTCAAGCTGTATCAGATGGATGTGAAGAGTGCTTTCTTGAATGGGTATATAGAGGAAGAGGTTTATGTGAGACAACCCCCTGGCTTTGAAAATCCTAAGTTTCCTAACCATGTTTTTAAACTCCACAAAGCCTTGTATGGTCTAAAACAAGCCCCGAGAGCCTGGTATGAGCGTTTGAAAGCCTTCTTGCTTGCAAAGGATTTTAAAATGGGTTCTGTTGATAAAACTTTGTTTCTCCTCAAGCAAGGCACTGATACTCTTTTGGTTCAGATATACGTGGATGATATCATTTTCGGTGGCTCTTCTCATGCACTTGTTGGCAAGTTTGCAGAAACTATGAGCAGGGAATTTGAGATGAGCATGATGGGCGAGTTAACGTTCTTTCTTGGTTTGCAAATCAAGCAAACTAGAGAAGGGACGTTTGTGCACCAAGGCAAGTACACCAAGGACGTACTCAAGAAATTCGATATGGGCGAGGCCAAGCCTCTCTCGACGCCCATGTCAACCACGACGGCCCTGGATGCAGACGAAGAAGGAGAAGCTGTGGACCAGAAGGAGTACCGAAGCATGATCGGGTCGCTGCTGTACCTGACGGGGACAAGACCGGACATCCAGTTCGCGGTCTGCTTGTGTGCGCGCTTTCAGTCTTCACCGCGCACATCTCATCGACAAGCCGTCAAGCGGATCTTGAGGTACCTTCGTTTCACACCTGAGCTTGGTCTTTGGTTTTCAGCTTCCTCCTCTCTTTCTCTTTGCGGCTATTCTGATGCGGATTATGCCGGCTGCCGTGTTGAGCGCAAGTCCACGTCGGGGACTTGCCAGTTTCTTGGGACTTCTCTTGTGTCTTGGTCCTCTCGCAAGCAATCCTCAGTTGCTCAATCCACCACAGAAGCCGAGTATGTTGCTGCTGCTGCTTGCTGCTCCCAGTTGCTTTGGATGATAGCCACTTTGAGAGACTTTGGGTTAGAGTTTAGGCGAGTGCCTCTGCTTTGTGATAGCACCAGTGCCATAAGCGTAGCTAAAAACCCAGTCCTCCACTCAAAAACCAAGCATATAGATGTCCGCTTTCACTTCCTGCGTGATCACTATGAGAAAGGAGATATTGACCTACACCATGTTGATACCCAAAATCAGCTTGCAGACATCTTTACCAAACCCCTTGACCAAGCCCAGTTTGCTCGCTTGCGAGGGGAGCTTGGAGTTTGTTTCCCTTTTTAGTGAGGGGAACTTTGGTTTTTGTATTCTAGTTTCTTTTTCTTTTAGTTTAGCTTTTATTTTATTTTTGTATCATATTGCATTGCATTTCATCTCATCATGTATATTAGAGTATTTTGAGCTTCATGATTATAGTTGTTAGATTGAGATTATGCTCTTTGTGATATGTCTTGTATGTACATGATGGTGCTTGTCGCTTAGGCTCCTTTTTATCACTTGATGCATGTTATGAGCTAAGCATGTTTTATAACTTGTGAACTTGACGTAAACTTGTTGAAACCTGAAAATTGTTCACCATTGTGATTGGCAACTAGCATGTGTAGGATGTGTTCAGATCACTTGAGCTATCATTTATATGCTAGGTTGCTATGTCTCATGCCTTGAGTTATACACTTGCTTGGACAACTTGTAAATTCTTGTGCTAAAAATTGAAGATCAAGCTAAGTGAAAAGAAAAGATCGAGATGGGTCTGTACTGTCCTACGTCAAGGTATCGAGACTGCTTCCAATTGCACTTATGGATGAACTTGAGCCTTGTAGTGGATGCCGAGATCATTGTCTTAAGCTTGCGATTGTCTTTGACATAGGCTTGGCATGGTCGATAAGTTGGTTTGATGGTACAGATAACCTCTCGCACTCACACATGTTTTTGACTAAACCTTGTGATATGCTGCAAACTCCGATAAAATGAAAATTTGATGAAAACACAAGTCTAAAGTTAGTCTTTGACATGATGTATGAACGCTGCTTGGGGTAGTTCACCTTGTATACACTTGTTAGCACTAGGTTGATTTCCTGCTTATACCTGCTATGTGCTACCTTCAGTGGTGAACTCCTTCTTACAATTGCTTAAAATTGATCAAAAATGCTGAAATGCCATATTTCGTTTCACTTGATCAGTTTGAGCATTTGCTAGCACTTGTACTTATTGCTCTACACACATGACAGCACCACCTAGAGCATCTTTTCAATCTGATTGCTATACTCCTGAAGCTTTTATATATGTGCATTTTTTTTTGCATTCACAGCATGTTTTGAGAGGGAGTTGCACTCCTTAGAAAAATCTTGATAAGTGCATGTGTCAACAAGGGGGAGAAAGTTACACACAAAAAGAGAGACATGCATTCATTTGAGAGAGATTGCATTTGCTCAGGGGGAGTTGCATTTGAGTTGCTTTTGCTAGATGTGTTGAGCCTTTGCCTCTTCTGGAGGGTCTAGTTGTTTTCTGGCTTTTCAAGTTTTGCTAGCGGTGTTGAGCCTGTTTGCCTCTTCTTGAGGGCTAGTTGTGTTTTACTTGGTTGTGTCGAGCCGTTGCCCATGTCTTTGGGGACCAAGTTGTTGGCTTTGCTTTACTCATTGTGAATGACACGTTTCGAGCTTACACTTGAGTTGGTTTTCTCTGGCTTTGTGTTGGTGTTGACAATGCACTCATCAAGGGGGAGATTGCGAACACATGGTTTTTACATAACCATTGTGGAGTACCCTTGTTGTGTGATGAGCGATTGTCAACATGCCAACATTTTGGTGGGTTGTTGGTTCGGTGGTTCTACTGATATCCTGGCACAGGGTTATGTGTCGAAACGGTGTCTCTTGGCTTCGTGATGTGCAGGTGTGGAGTCTGGATGTGGTGGCAGCGGTCGGGTGAAGGTCAAGTAGGGCGTGTCGTGCTGACGGACCGGTTGGGGTGAAGGGCGGACGTGAGGCTTGGACCGACGGACCAGACGACCGGATGGCCAGCTGCGGTGGCTGACACTTGGGACATCGACAAGCGCAAGTGTACACGGCGGGGGACGCGTACGGGCTACGCTACTCGCGGCGGGTTTCGCGGGTTTGGGCCTCAAAACCCGGGCGGAGGTCCCGATGCGGACGGATGGCACGTGGCGGCATCGGTGAGATCGCTTCGGAGCGAGGCTACCGATGAGGAGGCACGATGGCCGTCGGATTTAGGTCATGTCGAGTTGGACTAGAATGCCCCTGGGGCTAGCTAGTTCGCTCAAAAATATCTAGGGACATTTGGGGAATATGTAATATGCCTGATAAATAAACCGAGGGAGTCCCCCATCTCCCTCAACTCTTTCTCCACCTACCGCTCTCTCCCCCCTTAGCTCCCCCCTCTCCTTTCTGGTTCTTGAGTAGAGGGTCATGAACTAAAAATTTGTGTTGTTTGTGCTGAGATTTTTGAGTTGGGAATGGTGGCCCGAATCCTCCATTTGTCCTCCGGGATTCATTACTTTTGCGTGTGATTTTCGTTCTTCACTTCTACTGTGTTTTTCGTTTATTTTGGGAAAGTTTCGCGTTCCTTCCTGAGATCTGCAATTCACGGAGGTTGAGTTGGGTTCGAGCCATGATTCTCTAGGGATAGCTCACCAACATCATGAAGATCACCTGTGCTAGATCTTAGACCAAGTTGTTTTGATTTGGTGGAGTTCCTTTAGTTTTCGCTCCAGGCTAGTTGCTGTTCGTAGCTTTTGGTTCTGTTCTGTTCTTCATTCGTCGGGTCCGCTGGCTGTAGTCTGGGTTTATTTTGGGCGCCTGCTCTCTGGTTACGATTTGTGGAGCACCAGGATTGAATCTAAGCCACCGGTCTTGACAAAGGTCTCCACTAGTGAGTACAAGATTTTAATTGGTAGCTCACCCCCTTCCTGTTCATGCGCTTGATTTTTGGTCGGCAACTCTCGGATGCAGTTCAGCATGTGTTATGTGATTTTTGTCATGTCTCCTGCAGACGCGCCCCTTTGGTCTTGAATCAGAGCAGACCCTGACCAAGCTGCTTCCTTGTCTGCTTTGTTTGCAGTACGTGTGCATACCCTGTCTGCATTCTTGTTTTTGCTAGTTGATTTTCTGTTTGTGCAGCTTCATCTCTGATTATTGTCTTACATGTGTTCGAGCATCTTTAGTATTTAAAGCAGACCAGGAGCACTCCTTGTTCTTTGTGCTCATCCAGCTAGTAGCAGTGCTCATCGTGAGCCATTTTGTTTGTGTTCGCACAACTTCAAGAGGTGGAGGAGCAGACCACGTGAATTTTATTTCTTGTGTATTTTTTTTGTGTATCTTTTTCAGGCATCAGTGTATGTGAGTTTATTTGCTTTTCTTGTGTGTGATTTGAGCAGAGGCAACTTCTCTTTCGTGGGCACCTAGCTGTGCAGAGCTGAGAGCTCCAGTTTATTTTGTATGGTCAATTTTCTAGGGGATTTTCAGGTTATTTTCTCCTGGCTCTGATTTTCTGTTTTATGTGTAGTTTAGTCGTTTGGGCTCCGATTTAAGTTCCGTTTGTTGCGTTAGTTTTCTCTTGCTGCAAGAAATTTATCTAAGTGCTCTTGTCACCGGTTGGCTTGAGTAAATTGGTTTTGGATCGTGTTTGTGCTTGGCGGTGAGTTTGGGACAGCGGCCAAAAATATTTCCAGAGAAAAATTTAAGGCTCTCATTCACCCCCCCTCTGGTCGCCGTTTTCGGTCCTTCAAAGGGTAAAGATGAACATACTGTACATACCAATCAGAGTACCAAGTACAGCAGAATCAACGGCGTCTTTGTAGTACTATACCTCTGAAGAGTCTGAAATTACTGGTGTAAGCACTAAGCAGCAGGAGCGGAAGGCGCTGGAGTGCAAACTGGATGTCATAAATCAATCTTGGTTACAAGTAGAATATGATAGTGTAAAAATACCTGGATCTCAGACGAGATATGCTGCTGCTTTTGCCTCTGGCATCTCCAAAATACCAACCAAGGTGTGCGCGCAGGCAAATCGGAACTGGATCTGCTGCACAAGGAAACAAGGCGCAACTGCTTGAGCCTCTCTGCCTGCTGGCTGCTGCCGCTAGTCTTGTGACGCTTATTCCTTGTGAAGTTGCTAAGCAAGGGCAGGGCCAGGGCAGCAACTGTAGGTGTAGGTGGGTCGGTCAGATGTCCAGTCTCGAATAGCATCGATGAACCCGCCGCGGAGACGCGGAGTCAAAATACTGTTCGCCAGTCTCAAAAAGCCTGTGGCAGACAACTATGGACCTTAAAAGCTCTCCTACAATCCTTTGGTGACTCAACTGGTCTTAGGGTCAACTATGCAAAGTCTTTCATGGTGCCGATCAACACCAATCCTGAAAAGCTGCAGCACCTTGCAAGAACCTTCCAATGTGAAGTTGGTAGCCTCCCTTTCACCTACCTGGGATTGCCTCTAAGCCTCACTAAACCAAGAGTCATTGATTTTCCCCTCTAGTGAGTAAGTGTGAAAGAAGACTCGCTGCAACCTCAGTTTTCTTAAATCAAGCAGGTCACCAATTCAGTCCTGTCAGCATTGCCCTCATTCTGCATGAGTACTTTCCTTTTACAACAAACTGTCATTCAACAAATTGACAAATTTAGAAAGCTTTGTTTGTGGAGGGGGGCTGACTTTAATGCAAAGCAAAAACCAAAGGCAGCATGGACTAGTGTTTGCAAATCAAAAGACCAGGGGGGTCTGGGAGTACTAGACATCAAGACCCAGAATGAAGCACTAATCTTGAAATACCTTCACAAGTTCCTAAATAAAGTGGACACTCCTTGGGTTTCTCTGATATGGGAGAAATATTACAACAACGGAAGACTGCCGGGTGATAACAAAAAGGGCTCCTTTTGGTGGAGAGATGTGCTGAAGCTCCTAGAAAAATTTAGAGGAATGGCCAGAGTAATGCTAAAAGATGGTAAATCCTGTCGCTTTTGGGATGATCTTTGGAGCGACGAAATTTTATCCCACAGATTCCCCGAGTTATACTCTGCTAAGAAGAAGAAAATCAGTACTGCTGCTGGTCTGTCTACTACCCAGATTCAAGATCTTTTTCATTTACCGCTTTCTCAAGAAGCCTTTCTACAGATGGGGCAGCTTCAAGAAACAATGGACAACATGGTAACTAGCAATGACCCTGATATTTGGTTCTACATTTGGAATACAAGCAACTTCTCAGTCAAGAAGACATATAAGCATCTGTGTGGTCAGGCAAACATTCACCCAGCTCTCAAATGGATGTGGGCAAGCTCTTGTCAACCCAAGCATAAAATTTTCTTTTGGCTACTGTTGAAGGACAGGTTGAGCACTAGAGAACTTTTGAAAAGGAAACACATGGTACTACAGAGCTACAATTGTGCCCTATGCAATACAAGTACAGAAGAGTCTCTAATTCATCTATTCCTTAGGTGCCCATTTGCTGATCAGTGTTGGTCACTTATCAACATTCAGGTGGATCATTCTCTGGACTCATTTGAGAGTTTACAGAGTTTCAGAACTCAGTTGCAGGTTCCATTCTCCATGAAAATTATTATCATTATGTGTTGGACGATTTGGAAAGCAAGGAACGACTTAATCTTTCGTCAGGTGTCACCGTCCCTTCCACTGGCAAAGCAAAACTTTCTAGATGAAGCCCGTTTGTTACTCCTTCGGGCGAAGAACAGCTACTCTCCAAATTTAGATTTATGGATAGCAAATCTTTGTTAGCCCTCCTGTGTGTAGTTTTGTTACTTCTCTTTTTTATTTCCTTTTGGGTCTCTTAATTGACCGCTTTATGTTCTGCTTCTTTCTCTCTTTAACCTTGTATAAGACCTTTTTTTAATTAATTTTAAGTTTCTCTGTAGGGGTGTAAACCCCTACAGTTCCCTAAAAAAAAGTCATAAAATAGTGTTCGCCGTTGTGAAAAGTCATGACTGAAAATACTGTTTACTGATTTATTATAAAAGAAAAACACGACTTAGGCCTTGTTTAGTTCCAAAATTTTTTGGGAAATTGACACACACTTTCGTTTGTATTTGACAAATATTGTCCAATTATAGACTAACTAGACTTAAAAGATTCGTCTCGTCAATTCCGACCAAACTGTGCAATTAGTTTTTATTTTCGTCTATATTTAATACTTCATGCATACGTCTAAAGATTCGATGTGATGGAAAATCTGAAAAAAATTACAACGTCTAAAGATTCGATGTGATGGAAAATCTGAAAAGTTACAAAATTTATTGGCTGAAAAAAATTACAAAATTTATTGGGAACTAAACGAGGCCTTAAGGCCTTGTTTAGTTATTCAAAAATTTTGCAAAATTTTTCAGATTCTCCGTCACATCGAATCTTTAGACGTATGCATGAAGTATTAAATATAGATAAAAATAAAAACTAATTGCACAGTTTAGTCGGAATTAACGAGATGAATCTTTTGAGCCTAGTTAGTCCATAATTGAACAATATTTGTCAAATACAAACGAAAGTGTTACTATTTATATTTTGTAAAATTTTTTGGAAGTAAACAAGGCCTTAGTGAACGATCCGCGCCGGAGCATCTTATACTCCTCCACGTGCTGTTGGCCCAGCGCTAGCTAGCTGTTGGCAATGGTGTGTCACGACAGTGATGAACGGAGCGTAGTGGTGAGTGGAGTGGTGACGATGCATGGTACCACACATGTCCTTCTCACCAATGTTGTGTCGTGTTCGCGCGGCCAATCATTCTGCACTGTGCGTGTAAAGTTCACCGGCGGTCTGCAAACTTTTCTGCTACATTATCTCGGTCTTTAAAATCGACCATTCCTCAAACTGGTTCGCCAAACTTACAAATCAGCCGTTTAGATTCTTAGAATTGTTTGGCTATATTATGCAAGTCTCTAAACTTGTTACCCACTAATCACCTATTTAAGTACTCAATCTATGTTCGCGTCTCAATGGCTCTAGGACCCGAATATAGATCGAGAATCTCAAGAAGTGATTTACAAGTTTAAGGATCAAAATATAACACATCTGAACAAATTTAAGGATATGATCCAAATCTATGTTTGCAGCCGCAAGACAAGTGCTGCCCGCTTCAAGCTGGCCACTGACAAAAGTATTCTACTTCCTCTAATTACACACACAAAAAAAATTCTACTAGAATATGGATACGGTCTCTAAACTTAAGAGTTTAACTAGTCATTTCTACCAAAATTATATTATATTAAACATAGATAGATTATATTACAAAGTCTTTTTTTATGATGAAATTTCTAATCTCCACCTGACCCAAGAACAAGATGTAATTCAGTATAATTTACATCAGAATGGACAGTTCTGACTAGAATCCCATTGTCTAGCATCAATAATTGTCTCCGTCGTTTAAACAAGCATATCTTTCCTCATGAGAGTAAACTTTATGTACAAATATTTGTCGCTGATTAACCACAATTACACTACACAGTGGCAGTGGCACAGTGCCCAACTATGCATTTTCACAATATACATGTCCCAGTCCTGAACCCAAACACATTTGCACAGTCGATGAGGAGTGTGTAGGTCTTGTCCTCAGTCTAGCTCTTGCATGCGGGAGCCACTTCCAGTCAAAAACTTTCAACTCCAAGACCAGTGCAGCACATACACTAGATCACTAGCTCAGAACTGCGTCCAACTCCCTTTGTTTGGGCTTGCTATTCCTTCTCCTGCGCCGCGCGGTGCCAGGAGGAGCCTGAACGATGCACAACAGTTCAGAAATCACAAAGCTCTCCAGGGAAACAGTTCAGAAATATTCATACCATCAGAGACATCGTTACCTTCTCTTCAGCTTTAAGCGAGTCCATGAGATCTCCCATCCCTGCTATTGCATCTTGTCCTTGCACCATACTCATCAACTTCTGCATCTGAGCACGCATTTGGAAAAGCTGGGCAACTAGTTGGCTCACCTAATAATCATGAGAAATAAAAAAAAATACAATCCTGTTAGCTCCATGGTTTGGTATAACTAAAGCATTACAGACTTCTGAAGACTAGTGATAACATAAGAATAAAACTAGACCACACCTCTTGTTCAGTCTTTCCAGACTCCTCTGCTACTCTTATCCTCCTCTCACGTGACTCAGCCAGTAACTCTGGCTTCTCCCTTTCCTCTGTGCATCCCAGAAAACATACAATCAGGCATCCATGTCCACAACACAAGCATCAAATTAGGCTTCATATATGTAGCTAGAATTCAGGGCAAACATGTACCAGCAGTCATGGCATTGATCATTGACTCCACGAATGCAAGTCTTTTCTCAGCTTCTCGAATTTGTGCAGGAGTTATCTGTTCATCGTATCAAACTTAAACATGCTTGTAACGTGCAGCGGAAAAGTTGGACAACATGTTTAACTCCACAAGCTCATGTACCTTGTTCATGCCTGGCATCATTCCAATAATGCGGCTCATGGAACCCATTTTCGCAACATTTTGAGATTGTTTTAAGAAGTCGTTGAAGTCGAATTTTGCACTCATGATCTTTTTCTGTAATTCTACAGCCTCTTCTTGCCGCATCTATTTGTACCACATATAGAGTTGTATATAACATACAATCCTCACAATATTGCTTACACAACAAAGGAGCAGTTTTATAAGAAGCTACTTACAACTTCTTGTGTCTTTTCAACAAATGAGAGTACATCTCCCATTCCCAATACTCGCTGTGCCATGCGATCAGGGTAGAAAAGCTCAAGGTCCTCCAATCGTTCCCCACGCCCAACAAACTTGATGGGCTTCCCAGAGACCTGCATGGACACAACAACTAGCAGGGATTAAAGACTACTGAGATTTATGCAAGCAGTGCAGTCCAAAAGTTAGTTCTATATGAGATTCTTTTCTTCATAACTGCAGCAAGCGAGAAAGGAAACTATAAAGATATATGCACATGGTGTGAAAGTTATGCTAGTGAAAAACTGCCATCAACACTATTGAACTACAGAAGTGCCAATTATCAATTAGCAAAATAAAGTGAAGTTGAATAGTAAAATTGATAGATAATAATCTTCTTTGCATCATCAACTAATAGAAATGATTTCTGGTAAATGACTACCTCTTTAACACTTAGTGCGGCTCCGCCCCTGGAGTCACCATCCAATTTAGTCAATATAGCACCAGTGATACCAATCTCAATATTGAAGGTGGTGACTAGTGCTGCATATGAGAAAGAAATAGTTTATGTTGCTGTCGCAATACTATATTGCTCACTGAAAATCTATGAACAGAACAAAGCCATCCTGTGTAGAGCCAGGAACAACAAAAAAGTGTGAACAATTTTTCAATAGAAAAATTTTAGAGCAATAGCCAGTTTCTTGGCTAACCATGCTTTTGCTGAAGTACCAACCAATGTTTACAAAATTTTGGCCCTTGGCAACACCCATGCTGAAACAATGGCAAGAAGAAACAGATGGATACCTGCAGCTTCTTGGCCAGTCATGGCATCAACGACAAGCAGAACTTCTGTAGGATTAACAGCCTTCTTCACTTCTTTCAATTCATCCATCATTGATTTATCAATCTGAATGGCAGAAAGGTCATCAGCTGGTGCGAATGATGCTAGTTTGTATGACATGAATTATAAGTTTTGTATGAAGGTATGGATAAATCAGGTTCAGAGTATATTTCCATAAGTTGGCACTTGTGACTGAATTAGAGTATAATGAAGATTACCTGCAGTCTTCCAGCAGTATCCACCACAATAGCATCAATATTCTTGCTTTTGGCCTCTTCCATAGCATTCTTGGTTATTTGTGTAGGTTTGGCTTCTGTCCCTTCCGAGTAAACTGGTACACCCACCTGTCAATGCTCAAAATAAAAATAACTCAATGACATAATTGTGGTGCTGCATTTCAAAGGCAGATGTAATATGATTCGTTTAACTTCCAAGTTTCAAAACAATCTGAGAGCATATTGGCAAACAATCTGAGGGCATCTTGGCCCCTTAAAATTGGAGATGTATCACCTACAACTATTCAACGGCAAAAAAAGGAGTTTGACGTGAAGGTTCAAGGGGTTACCTGTTTACCCAGTATAGTGAGTTGATCAATGGCGGCAGGCCTGTAAACATCTGCAGCAACCAGCATACAGCTCTTCCCCTGTAACCTAACTCTGGTATAAGTATCTACAGGTTATCAAACATTAAGTGCTAGATGCACGAAAATCAAAGGGTAAGGGATGCACCAGTTTCTTCAAATAGAATGCAAGCTTTGCGCAAACAGTAGTCTTCCCAACACCCTGTAGACCTGCGAGCAAGATAACTGTCGGGCCACTTTTTGAAAATACCAGATCTGATACTTCTCCACCCATCAGTTGTACAAGTTCGTCATGCACAATCTGCAGCACCAATCAGATTATTTTAACCTCAGCTAGAAATTAAGTAGCTCCAAAAGCTATTCGTGTTTTCATTTAGCATAAACTAATAAGTAATAACTGAAAAAATCAGATAAGACTGTCTGTGCATGTTATCGTATTTTCTTTGCTGACGTGATTCACTATTCCTCCCGAGAATACGGAACTTATAACACTAAGAAACATCAAATGTATTAAGTTGTGGAGAACACCAAAGTGAAACAAATGAAACGATTCTCCCAAGCAAAAGTTCAAGCGCTCATTATCTGCAAATTCCTTAATTCCAGTGTGACGCAGACATACCTTCACTAATTGCTGGTCTGGCCGGACTCCTCTGATAGCATTTGCACCTAGAGCCTTATCACTAACAGATGAAACAAATCGTCTCACAACGGGCAAACTAACCTGATGAAAGTAGGAAAAGAAAACTTCAGTGCTCACATTATGTAGGTATAAAATGAACTGATGAGTAGAACTTGAAAAATGCAAGGGACTGACATCTGCTTCCAGAAGTGCTCGCCTAATGTCCCGCATTGGTTCGGCGATATTTTCCTTTGTTAGCACGTCTTAAATGAAAATAGCAATGTGTTAATGAAAATTCTCACAAGTTAGTTACTAATAAAGCACATACTTTGGATCCAAAAAGAAAAAAGTTACAAAGAAGTGTTGAACAATGTAGTAGTAAGAGATTAACAAACACATAACACCTACAGTCTTTAAAGTCATATGGTTCGACAAGCAAACATATAGGAATAGGAGTACACTACAAATGAGTAATGGCCACTGGGTAAGGATGTACTGAACTCGTACTTCAGTAATCAGTACTAGTCTCACTACGACTGCCTTGTAGAGTTCCGCATAAAAACCTCCTCTTAAACGCATGAAAAAGACAACAGAACAGTCGCATTGATTGTAGGAATGAAGAAGAAGAAGCAGAGGCACGCACCAACGCCGCGCAGCTTGTTCCAGGCGGACTCGAGCCCGGTGGTGAGTTGGCCGAACATCTCCGCGCGCACAACCAGCCCGCTCCCCCTCCTCCGTCTTCTCCATACCTAAAACCGTCGAGAATATCAAGCCTGTCGAGCAATGCAACCTTTGTTCCGCACGCAAAAGCTGAATGAACCAAAGCTGTAGCTATAGCGAACCGGAGAGCTGGCGGGGGTCCGGGACGCGCGGAGGTGGACGGAGGAGGCCGTGGAAGGCCCGCCACGGTGGAGGTAGGCGAAGATTGGCTTCCCTGCCGAGCGGCGGGCGACGGCCGGGGACGAGTGGAGCGCGAGCGAGAGCGAGAGCGCGGGCGCGGTGGCCTCCATTTTTCCGCGGCGGAGGGGAGAGAGGAGAAAGAGAAGGGAGACGATTGCTGGATAAGAGCGATCGAGCGCTTGGTTTCCGGTGGGCCCACGTTGACGAGAATCCTTTGGGCCAAAATGTTCAAGCGAAACGTTTTGAGCCCATCGAGTGTAGAGGACACGTTTTTTTAGACAAAGAATGCAATGCTCATTTAGTTGAAAACATTTTTCGTTCGAACTATTTATAAACCATCCCAACCAATTTTATATTTCTTTTTCACTCGTGTATGTTTTCACTATGAACTCTATCCTACCATATTCTTTCCACGTCTTTCCACCTCCGATTTGAAGATCAATACGCGTGCGGATATTTTTCACGAGATTAGATTGTGTGTTTCCAAAGGCGGAAAGATTGGAAGTTGAGATAGAGAGAGTGTTGGAGAGCAGTTTTTTAAATCTTGCCAAAAAAAATCTAGAGTGGGAGTGGATTTTGGCCTTTTGGGACTCTTGGAGATGCTTAAAATATATCATCTAATATGAGACAGAGAGAGTTGATCTAAACATTGTATCAATTTTTTAGTGTCAAAAAAAATCTCAAATAATGCTCATACACACTACAAAGCTGTAGTTGTTATTCTTGTGTACAATTTTTATATAAATTTTATCTTCATCTGAGTTTTATACATAAAAGTTATAATTTTTTTTTAAAGATGAGCTAGCAGAGAAAAAAGTTCCACCAATTCAACCAGCAGTAACCAATATTTCACCAACTTTATAGTTTCGTATTTTTATTCAGGCCTTGTTTAGTTACCAAAATATTTTGCAAAATTTTTCACATTCCTCATCACATCGAATCTTGCGGTACATGTATGGAGCACTAAATATAGATAAAAGAAATAACTAATTACATAGTTTACCTGTAATTTCCGAGACGAATCTTTTGAGCCTAGTTAGTCCATGATTGGACAATATTTGTCAAATACAAAACGAAAATGTTACTATTCCTATTTTGCAAAAAAATTTGGAAGTAAACAAGGCCTGAGACAAATAATTTTTCAAATAAAAAACGATTTTTAGAATAAAAAATATATATATATAAATACAAATTCCGTGCCCAAACGCAGTTTCATTTTGTGGGCCCATGACCAGCCGATGTGGCCACCCAAATTTGGCACGTCGTAACCAATCACGGGGCTTTTCCCTACTCAAGTGACCCTGCTTTTTCACACAACTCCGACCTAGCAAAATTCTATTGGTTGGTGCAGGAATTTTACCCTCCAATTCATGCGTGAAGGTGCAGCGGAAAGAGACGCTCGACTAATTCGCCGGTTTAAGCGATGGATCAGTTGTGCCATACAGATCACTGAAGAATCAAGAATCATCTTTTTTTTTTAAAAAAAAAAAACAAGAATGAAGAAAGGTGGAATCTGAATTTCTGACTGAATAGGACGAGCATAACGCTTTTCATCACTTTCTGAAAAAACACTTTATAGAAACCTTAATAATTAATTAGGTAGCCGATGCTTCTCATAAGCATGATTACACCATTGCATCATCTTCATCATCCATATAGGATGATAATAAATACAGTGCATGTATGCCAAGTGCATCAACGAACACCGACGATCACCTAGCGCTCGTCGTCGTCACCTCCGTGCACCGCCTCGTCGACGCTCACACCGGCTGCTGCTGCTGCGGCGGCGGCGGCCGCGAACTGCAGCCTGAGCCGGCCGCCCTCGCGCGTGGCCTGCAGGAGCTCCTTGCCGGGGATCACCACCTCCCGCAGCACGAACCGGCCGTCCTCCCGTAACGACCGGAAGCACACGTACGGCTTGCCGCCGCGCCCGATGGACCGTATCGGCGGCGGGAACGTCTTGGGCTGCCTCTCCTCCTCCTTCACCTTCTCCGCGGCGCCGGCGCCGGCGTCGCCACCGTCCGTCGTCTCGTCTGTGCCCTTGAGCGCGGCGGCCTCGGCCTCGGCCTCGGCGTCGCCGTCCTTGAACATGTCGTCGGCGTCCACGGTGCTCTCGGAGCCGAGCCCCTCGGTGCAGAGCAGCAGCGACGCGGAGGAGGACGAGGAGGAGCCCTTCTTGGCGCAGAAGCTCGCGCTCCTCTTCATCACCGTGGCCACGGTGGCCGCCGGCTTGGGCCTCAGCAGCGCGTCCAGCGACGAGTCGTCCTTGCTCTTATTCTCGGCCTCCGCCGCGATGTCCAGCCACGACAACGGCGTGCGCGAAGGAGGGGACCGCGGCGCCGGCGGTGGCAGGACGACGACGGCGCCGCCGCCTCGGTGGTCGGGCTGCTGCTCCTGCTTCTCGTGGAAGTGGAGCTCGCCGAAGATCTCAGTGATGGACGCCGTGTCGACGATGGGCTTGTTGCTGGGGTGGTGGTGGTGGTGGTGCACGTTGCGGTTCCACGCCGACAGCGCCTCCAGCAGCGTCGGGTTCTCCGGGAGCGGCTTCTCGAACAGCCGCCTCAGCCCGCCGTTGTCCGCCGCCGCCATCGGCGCCGCAGCCATCACCTGCTTATCTCTGGACAACATGCACCTACCTGCACGGCTGCTGCACAAGTGAACAAACGTTTCAGTTCTCCTGCGTCTGCTCTGTTCAGAGTTCAGACACCAAACACCATGTCAGTCAGTCAGTTGGGACTTGAGAGATGTGCCACTCTGTTCTGCTTACCTGCAACTACAAAGGAGCTGCTGAAGGATGTGTAGAACAGCTTTGAGGTTTGTGACTAACTGTCAGGAGCTAGACTCAAATTTTTGTGTGTCTCTGAATTGTGACTTTGTGAGCCTGGGAGAAAGATGTATATTTATATATATATGTGTGTGTGTATATACTACTAGGAGAGAGAGAAAAAAGGAGCGGTGGAGAAATATGCAGGCTTTCTGTGCCTGTGGAATTGGAATATACTTGCATACATCACTTCAGTTTTAACAAGTGGAGGGTAGTCTTTCAACGAGAATATGGCCGTCAGTGAAGCGCTAAAGACATATGTTCTAAACAACCGCCCCCACTGCAGTGCTAAGAAAGAATCCATTTTCCATTTTCTATAATGTCTCTTTAGGGATGAAAATCTTGCAGTTGAATGCAATGATCTTTCCAGTCCGTGAAATGTCTATGTACTTTGCACGAGTGATCAGTTGCGTCAATGTTCCGATTCCGTAACAGAAGTTGACCTGTCCTCATAGTGCTGATGGCGATCTTGCGGGTGGCCTTTTGTCTCGCCTGAGCAAATTATGCAGCCCAGGGTGGAAATTCTGATAAGGTCAGCATACCAATCTGTCTGCCAAAACTAGATTCTGATTTCAAGAGGTGCTAAAGCCGAACAGAGGGATGATTTTCTCCAGACACTAGTGTACTTGCCTTTGTCACTGAATAACACCAGTGCTTCCTTTCTATGTATATAATCATAACTTTTTTTTATATAATTATGGAAAAGGAGGATAACACCAGTGCAATCTTTTTAACATAGCACCAATGTTATCTAGAAGAGGGAATAAGGGGGCTCCCAAAACCGACAAGGAACAAAGCATGTGAGAGTCACCACACCACAGATTCATACCTCAACAATCATAGAGCGTGGGCATTGGGCAAACTTCTCTTTTTTCCCCATGCTGTTTCATTGTCTGAATGAAAGGGCAGTTAGCGTCGTTTTGCTTGTTTAAAACGTATATTCTTCTTTCTGAAAGCTAAAAATCTTACTGCAGATCCGATAAACCTAAAGGAAAACGAATGGAGAGAAGATTAGATAAAGCTATTTGATGCAATGAAAAGGGTCATGGATACGGTGCTTGAGAGCTCAGTTCAGAAAGTTCATTGCATTTGCAGCGCAAAAAGGTCATTCAGTTTCTTTATCACCGTCAGTCCAGCAAGCACCATTGAATTGGTGTTTTAGATATTAGAATATCAGCACTAACTTGCGTACAAGGATGATCTATATCTTTGTAATCCACACCATCAAGTCTTTGCTTGAGTATTCTGGGACAAAAATTGACCAGTCCTCATAGCTGTGATCTTGCAGTGCCATTTGTCTGCTGTGCGCAAATTATACAGCTGAAAGATGGCAATTCCGATAAGGCCTGCATAGCAATCTGTCTGCCCAGATCAGATTCCGATTTCAAGTTGTGCTAGAACCAACCAATCACTGCACAAAGATTTGTGCCTACTGGTACTGTACTTCTCACAGAGAATAACGCTAGTGTGATCTTGAGATTGGAATACAGAGCTTCCAAATACCGACAGGGAATAAAGGATTGATAGCCACATCAACAAAGAGCAACACTGCTAGCTGAACAGGCAGAAATCAAGGTTACTCAAAATCATCCTTGATTGTCTGAATTTTCATTGATGAGTTGGCCTAAAAGACAGGATGAAATAGCAATTGGTGGTGACTGGCTTGTTCACACAGTATTTGTCACCTGGAAAAACTTTGCACAGATTCTGTAAGCCTGTAATCGAAAAAGAATGAAGGAGAGGAGGTAGAATAAAGCTACATGATGCAATGAAAGAAGGTATGAATATGGTGCTTGAGAGCTCAGTTGCAGACAGTCCAGCATAGGAAAATTATACTGTCGAAAAGGATAAGCAATTCAGAGAGCACTGAGAGAAAGGGGCAAAATTAAAGCATTAAACTTTCCAAAAGTAAAACACAAAGCGTGATCAACCCGAGCTGCAATCCAAAATTTTGAAAGGAGTGCAGAGAGCAGAGTAAGGTACTAAGTCATAAGACAAGCACAGCACAGGCCATACCTGAACTTTCAGGCACTTCATAATTTAGGCATTGAAGAGATTTATGTACAAAAGAAATCATCAATATCTTTTATTCACTCAAACAAAACAAGGAACCATAAGAAAGATACGAAAGTTAGCTATGGCAAGAAGAATGAATCTCAAAATACCATGACCATGATACAACAAGAAATGATACACAGACAAAATGCAAAATGTGCAACCCAGCAGTCTGGGTTCCAGGAAACATTGGGTTAGTCATCTAGTGCACAAGAACAATGGAAATGTCATTTGATTTCATCTCCATGCTTCAATCCGTTCAGCCTTGGAATTTATCCGGCTCACAATGCTCACACCTCTTGATTTCTCAGCTGGAGGTGTGGCACGCGTTGCAGACTGACCCTTTCTAGTCCTCCTATAATTCAGGTTTTGGATCTCCTTCCCTTGAAGAGAATTTGTAGTTGTGTTGGAAGCATCAGCAGTAGCAGCGTGAGCAGCAAGTGCAGGTTGCGAGCAACTGGCGGAGCTCTCCGGACTTGTCTCGACAGTGAAAGCAGGAGTGGCTCCTTCGGCGGCATTGATTCCATTAGGTTTGTCCTCATTACTGTGTGCAGGACTGTTCAGGAGGGGCTCATCCTTGACGAAAGAGGGACGCCTGGATCCTTCCTCAAGGAGAGAATCAAGTGTCACGCTGGGTTTCTGATGCCCATTTTCATCAGATGGATCCTTCTGGGGTAGCAAAACATCCTCTGGACTGGACTCTTCTCTATCCTTGAGGGTCCTTTGTATTAACATCTTCAGAAAATTCATCACTTGCACAGCATACATCAGTGCAGTCAATGGATCTGCCATCTGCATGGTAGATGGACTATAGTTAGCATGCCTAACCATTTCAGTTGTATTTGGAGTGGCGAGTGAGATATATTGTTAATTTGCTAGGCTATTAGCACAGTATATTACCTGAGTCATATTCGGTGCAAAAACCATAGCAATATTGCGAGCGTTCATCTTGTTTATCTGTTCTTCTTGGACTACATCAGCCATCAGATTAACAGACCAAGCAAGCAAAGCAGCTTCAGCTGGTGGAAGGCATTTAGCAACATGAGCACAATCCTCTTCAGATTGGCATTGCATCACCTGTTCAGGCGGGATCGAGTCCAGCACCCCACTTGGCATCTCCCTAAACCAGGCCTGAAAAGTGATGAAGAATTAAATTTGATGAGAATATACTTGTCTTGTCAAGTAAAGCTGAGTGAGTAAAATATTAGCGTCAAATAAGTTGACCACACTACATGACTGCTTCCAAAAGCAAGATAATATTCTGCAACAACATGATCCAAAATCCACACTACATGACTACTTAAAACAATGGAATGCAATTGATGGTGATGGTGTCATTGGTGTGTCTGCAATCACCACCACTCTATGTCTCTACCCATGTTTTTTGCTTTATTTACCCACCATGCCACTGAACACAAATTAGTTTCACCCTCAAACCAATCTTTCTCTAACATCATGGAACCAATGTTAGCCATATATACAAATGTACTTCTTTCATATCTAGTGCCATTGAATGCATGGGCAGTTTTGCTAGTAGGGAAGAAAGTTGAGGCAATATTTTTGTGCAAAAAAAAAAGATAAATTGAGTTGTAGTACAAAGTGAAGTGTGGATTCTCTGACAGTAGTTGACATGAAATTCCAACAGTAAAGATAAGCACAATCAAATAACCCCACGCGATAAAAAACTTATGCAGCTTGCAGCCAACAGATGAACAGAATAATTAGAAAGAAGCTTACTTTAATTAGGCCTGCCAAACAATGGACCTCAATGCCATCCGGAACAATTCCACTATTTAACTGGTCTCTTACAAATTCCTCCTGGCTATTCTCCGCGTTAATACGGAAAATACCTTCTGCCTGAAAGTACAAAGGAAGACATTGTATTTTATAGGGACAAAGTTACTAAGTGCTAATGAAAACAGGAGTCATGGAGATCCTAACAGAACACACCTGAAGACCACCCTGTTCATAAAGGCGTCTTTGCATCATCAACAGGATTGTTGGGACGCTATTTCTTCTCGCATCGTAGGAACACTGCATTGATTCTGTTGAAACTCCAAAGACGCTTGCACTGCATTTCAAGTTTCAATTAGCCGCTTGCAACAGCCAAAGCACACATGCAGTGGAAGTGTTGTTAAAAAATGCACATTAGCATAGCACAATAAATGTGCCCATTGTAATATTAAGGATACGACCACTATGTCATTGATATGATGTCAATGAATCTTTTAATAATCAATAATTAACAATTTCAGTGATGCCCAAGAACATCATCTGAATCCTTAAAAATTATATGCTAGGGAGCCAAAAAGTCTTCACACATATAAAAAGTTAAAAACTAAGGATCAATGTAAAGTTGTGGGGAAAATTCAATTTTTTTTTATTCAGGGGTGAAGTGATTTGGTGATAGTTGACTCTAGTGCGCATGCCCAAACTATGACCTTTCTGTTTCATTTTAGGAACTCAGATCATTTGATATATCCAATTATCTGAGTTCTATTGACCATATACCAGCAATCCTTGAGTTTGAAGATTGGGCGTAGGTGTTTGTGCCACTTTATCTTCTTTTGGGGGCACTGGGCTCCCATCCTTCTATAAAGTAGGAACCAGACATACAACATTTTAGTTTATTCCTTTTGGATTACCAAGAATACTGAAAACTTAAATCTTGCAACTCCCAATAAGAAACAAGATACCTATGCACTTTTCTTATACTTTGTGTTCTTTCTGTTTTGAGCATGAGTCAGAAATTATGGGGAAGCAGAGAAACAACATTTCAACTCCTAGGGCAGTGTACAAACAGACAGATGATAAATGATAAAAGAAATAAGTAGCTCACCAATCTAGTGCAAACAAAAAGAGCATAAGTCATCTAATCAGGACAACCTCTGCCAGCTTGTTTCAATGTTATTTATAATAGATGATTTAGCAATCTACTTTATATCCCTAGTTCCATCGACAAAGTTCCTGGATGAGGTAAGCAGCTACAGAAAAATCATGTGAACCAATTATGTGAAGCAACAGAAAATATTTCTGTACTACGTGGTGGTCGAAAGCATAACAAAATGTCAACTAGTACCAAGATATTTGCAGCCTATCATATCTCAAGTCAAGCCAAGCCAAGGTAATCAATACAATCACACACTAAAATCAGATGGAAATTTGGATAAGTTCACCAGAGCATAATGAGGTATGCAATGATGGGCACATCTTTAGACTACAATTCAAATCAAAATGACCATCAGGCAAACAACTGCGCCATAAAAATGCTAAAAGTTCACTAAACTTTTAACTAAGCACGTTTGTAGCAACTCCATGTTAGTACTTTCGGAGCCAAAAAAAAAAGTCAATATCTGCCAAAGTAATTTAAAGAGGAACTAAGAACCTCTTTGAAAGCTGAATGCTATGAGACCACTGAGTTGAGAATAAAAATCGAATCTTTCAAAGCACGCACTTGGTCCCGACTGATGAACAAGGGAGATGGGACCGACCTGGCACTGGGAGCGCGGCGGGACACCTCAGGCTCGAACTCGACGGGGAGCCCCAGGAATCCATGGAACCTATCGAAGGTGACGTGCGCCACGTGCTGCACGTCCGTCGGCAACCCAATCTCCATCCCACAGCCGCGGCCTTCACCTTCGCCGCCGCCGCCTACCACACTGCAGCCGAGCAGGGACTTCCGCAGCAGCTCAAACAGCAGCGCCAAGAACGACCACCGCTCCTCTTCTTCCTCCTCCTCCTCCGACCCTCCTGCCTGCCGGATTCCTCGGCTCCCTGTAGATCCCGCTGACCGCTCGGGGCTGCCGCTTCCAGGGAGCACGTCGCTGTCGGCACTGGCTAAATAGCGCAGCGAGGAGGACGAGGAGGCGCGGCTTGCGGGGGAAGCGAGGTTGGCCGGGCCCCGGGGCAGCGCCACCTCCGTCATTGCTTCCTCCTTTTCCGAATTCTCGCTGGAACTATGAGCTGTATGTGGGGGCGGGCGATTCGGGATGAGTTCTTGGGATTTCTCGGATGGTGGAGGGGGGCCAAATGCACCACAAATGATTTATTCGACCGATGCTCGCTCTGGACTGGAGATTGGGACTGTTGAGGCAGGATTTGAGGGGAGGTTTGGTTGCGGTGGAGCGCGTGGTCCAAATTCACAATGGAAATCACAACACAAAAAATAATTGCAGCATCCACAAATGGACAACAAAGGGGGATTTTTTTTAAAAAAAAAAACTAAAACTTCAGTAAAGATCCAGTTTTAGCCGGAGATGATGAAATCTCTTGTGGGCTGTTTGGTGGAGAATGGATATGATTTTTGCGTAGGTGGAGTTGGATTGAAGGGAGGGCTTGAGCTGGAGGTGATGGTGGCATCATTCATCTCCTGCTCTGCTCCTAATCCTCTCTTCCCTCTTATGCTCACATGGATGCTCATGCCCCTCGTGGTTCTCGCTTCTCGTTCACGCGTGCGTTTCTTCTCCTTTTTTTAGGAAGATTTCTTCTCCATTTTTGAGCTAACCCTGTCAGATGAAGTTTTGGCTGCAGGACAGTTTCCGGAACCGAAAGTGTTGGCCAAATGCACCAACAAATGATTTTTGAGCAACGTCGCCGAAAGTTTCCGGAACCGGTTAACTGCAGCCTGCAGGACAGCGTACTGTCAAAGTCTTAATTTGGTTCAGCTGAAAAAAAGCCCAATCTGGCTGCAAGTACTCGTCAAATACCTTCTCCAATCATCTTGATTTGTGCTGCTAAGGCGTGTTACTGTCCCATTTAATTGGCATGTACCCCCAAACAATCCATCAAAAGAAATGAAGTAACTTGGTCAAAAAGAATACTAACTTGGCGTGGGTGTGTAGGTGCGTGTGTGCGGTGTGTGTTGTAGTAGGTGCGTTCTGAGATTTCTCGCAGTCTCACTTGTGCTTGAGCGCACACTCAAACGCACACTCATTTTAAAATTTATCTATCCATATCTATACTTTTATTTTCTCTGAGTTTTATTTTTATTCTACAAATTCAAAAGCTCATGTTAAATGTAAATCAGTCTATAGTTGATCTCACTCGTATGTTGGATGGTTTGATGTTTCTTATTAATATATGGTTGCCTCCTTGGAGTATGTGATTACTGCAGTAGAGATACATAGCTAGATACATATTGTAGTAGAAAAAAAAGTGATCAAAGTATATACATTCATTGAATATGAGAAGTGTGATAGGCTGAAGTTAGATATGGATATCTTGATATAAATCAGCATCTAAAACCTATATAAACATAATTGTCATAAATGAAAGCATATCATGGTCCACGTTTCCACCTGTAGAAAATCTATCTTCCTCTTTGAGACAATTAAGAGCATCCCTAGCATTAAATCCTCATGTACCTATGGGTGTTCTCTTTTCATATATAAGGGAGCATATGTCTTAATTGGAGTTCTTGATCATCTCGATTAGATACTTGTTCCTTAACCTAGTTGAACACAACCACCACCACCACCACAAAGATGTTTTATGGAAAATCAGCAATTTTCATCTTGCTAGTGTGTGCAATAACTACCTCATGTGTAGGGATGTTGTGTACCCCGAAACAGAAGGACAAGCTCCTCTATGAATGTCGTCCTTGGATAAAGCAAGGATTTAACAAATATCATCTTCCTAAAGATAGTACTTGTTGTGAGGAAGTCACAAAGGTGTCAAACATGTACATGGGCATGCACTACATCGTCTTGATGCTTTCACCGAACGAGAGGAAGATATACAGTGTAGGAAATATCTTGAAGCTTACAAACCGTTGCTAACCGCATCCTCTTCCCGTCCAACTTAGAATCATGTAAAAGTAATGGGTCGTTGATCTCATAATACACATGTAAGAACCCGAATAAGATAAAAAAAGAGTAATCTTGTTTATTTCAGATCATGAACTCATGGTGTAAATAGATTGCCATCTTAATATTAATAATCAGAGACATTCTTTTGATGTTTTCAAATGATCATTTGCCAATTTTTTGTTTAATAGGTTTGTCAATGATAAAGGAAGTGTGATTGAGCGGTTCCTTGGCTTGCAACATGTTTCTAACACCACATCATCTTCACTGAAGGAAGCATTGGTTTCTATGCTTGCAAGATATAGGTTGTCTACAACCAAGGTTAGAGGAAGGTTATGATGGAGCTTCAAACATGAGAGGGCAGTTTCATGGATTGCAAAGGCTGGTATTGAATGAAAACCCCTTTGCTTTTTACATCTACTGTTTTGCTCATCAATTGCAGCTTGTGGTAGTTGCTGTAGCTAGATGTTGTGCTTCAATGGATGATTTCTTCAATTATGTCACTTCAGTTGTCAATACTGTTAGTGTTTCTTGCAAGCGAAAAGATCAATTTCTACAGAAACAACATGATATTCTTGTTGAGCAATTAGATAGTGGTGAAATATCTCCTGGGAGAGGGAAAAACCAAGAAACTAGTCTTGTTAGACCTGGTGATACACGATGGGGTACACATTATAAAACATTAGTACGCCTTCTGCTCATATGGGAATCTATGCTTGAGGTGTTAGAGAATATTAGTGATGATGGAACTTATGGGGAAAAAACTATAGCATCTGGATTGATAGAAAAAATGGAGTCATTTCAATTTGTGTTTATATTGCATCTTATGATTAGAGTATTGGGGATAACTCAAGACCTATCACAATGTTTGCAAATGAAAAATCAAAACATTGTTTGTGCAATAGGATTGATTGGTTCTATGATGAGAAATATAAATGCCATGAGGAAAAATGGTTGGATGATCTTTTTGAGGTGGTAAAAGCCTTTGTTAGACATTCCTAATATGGAAGATATGATACCAGTCAGAGGTCGTTCAAAATGTCGTGGAGCCAAATTAGTGACCTACTACCATCATTTTCATCATGGGATTCTCATTGTTGTCCTTGATCAAGTAATTTGTGAGTTGAGCAATAGATTTCCACAAAGATCAATTCAGCTATTGAGATGTGTTGCTTGTCTTGATCCGACAAATGAATTTGCCAACTTTGAGATAGAGAAATTAGTTAAGGTTACAAAGATTTATGATGGTGACTTTCGTGATTATGAATGTGAGAAGCTAAGAAGTGAGCTTGAAAATTTTATTGATGAAGTCAAACATGATGAAGAATTTTGCACTTGTATTGATCTTGGTAGCCTTGCCGAGAAGATGGTTCAAACTAATAGACATACATATTTCCCTTTGGTGTATCGCCTCATTGAGCTTGCATTGATATTACTAGTGGCAACAACAACAGTTGAAAGAGCCTTCTCTGCTATCAATATTATCAAGACCGATAGGAGGAATAAAATGAATGATAATTGGATGAATAATAGCATGTTATGCTATATTGAGCGGGATTTGTTTGCATCCATCAAAGATGATAAAATTTTGATGCGCTTTCAAGGCTTAAGAAACCGTAAGATGAACTTGCCACACAAGGTCCCAAGGTGCGTATTATTTTAGTACTTTTCTTCTTGCTTGTTATCTTGGTCATTGAAGAAGTGTATGACATTTAAAAATTATGTAGCATTGGGCGTGACAATTCAAGTGGTGTGAATTCTTGAAGATGCAAGAATCTATGTATTTGGTATTTTTCTATGCTTATTATCATAATTCTATGTATCTTTGCCTTTGAGCACTTTGAATCAATATTGAATTATCAATCTTAGTTATATCTATTAGTGTACTGGGTTGAGCGAGAAAAAAAAATTAGCCTATGTTATTTAGCCCCCCTCTTAGTCTATTTCCGGGTCTGCCACTACCGACAGCCTCCCTTTGGGTCTTGCCCTGATGATATGTGTTGGAGTTAAGGAAAAATGTAGCCTTAACAAACAACATGCCAACTGACATATAGTTTAAATTGCATTAATACACTATATGATAATAAAATTTAAAAGTTATTAGTTAAATAAATTTATATATTTGAAATGAACAATTAGGACATCAATGTTGGTTTAATTTTTAAGAACTCTACTTTTTTTTAATAAAAATACTATTACATAAAGTCTCTTTGATATAGCAAATAAATTCAACTCATGACTACTGTAATATAGCTAGGTGAAACAATTGTTTATGCCGTTGTTAAGCTAAGATTGTGGGCTAGGACCTATAATCTATTTTTATAAAATATAAAAGACAAACTTTTAATATTGAAGTTATAGTAACTAAAGTTTTAGATTAAGAAGTGGATAAAGAAACTGCAGCTAAAAATAAAGTCGAAAGCCAAAATATAGATCCATGATGTCACAGAAACCGATGCAAAAGTGCTGATATAACCAGCATTTTTATCAAACTAAAAATATAGTAATAGTACCATCCGTATCGATTCTTGCACCCCTATTGTCTGAAAAGTGTCCAAAAGTCCGAATACTTGTTCTTTGGATTTCTGTAAGAGCATCCATCAGCGCAGTGCCCAAATATGGAACTTAACAAGTGTTCTTTACTGGGCCTCTTTCTGCCTTTTTTTTTGGGCCGGTGGATTCTCTTTTCTTTTTTGAATTTTTGGGCTAAAATGAATTGAAAAAAATACTAATTTCATTGTTCTTTCAATAATCTTAGTTCATAGAGTCACATGTAGTCTACATATACTACTCCCTCTATTTTTAAATTATAGATTGATTTAGCTTTATTGTAAGTCAATTTCTCTAAAGTTTTAATAAGTTTCTATAAATAAATATACTAACGAGACATGTTTGGTTACATTTTTTTAGATTGACTGCATTTATTTCTACCTATATGCTACTCAATTTTGATTGGGAAGGAAAATAAATCAGCTGTATTTATTCTGGTGTGACAAAAGATCGCATGGATGCTGCTGTTATGTTTTCATTGGATGGGAAATTTGGTTGAGAAGAGAAATAAAAGGCAACCGGTACCGCACGGGGCCAGCTGTGTGTTAGACAGGCACACAACCGTCTTCCTCCTCGTATCGCTGACTGTGGGCCGCCTTCTTTCTCCTTGCCTCCCACACCTGCACCTTTCTTCCTCCTCGCCTCCATCAGTCCTCTACTTCGTCCATGGCCAGCAGCTCCCTCGATCCGCCCTCTTCTTGTGGCCGTGGAGCTCCGGCAAAAACCTAGTGCTCTGTGGCTGGAGCTTTGACGAAACCCAAGCACTCTACAGCTATGAAGCTCCGGTGAAACTCTAGCACGCCCACCACGTCCGCCTTCTTTCTCTCCCCCTCCTTGTGTGGCAAGTTCCGGCCATGGAGCTTCACCGACCCGACTAGGCCCAAGCCCAACCACTAGGGCCTCTAAACCGCGGGGCGAGCGGGTGAGGGAGTCGCATAGCCGTGACCACCGGCGTGTGAGAGAGAGGTGGAAGATGACGCGTGGATAAGATGGTATTGTGGTAAATTGAAAAAACACACGGCAGTACCAAAGTTTATGTGTTCGTAGCAGTGTGTAACCTAGCCCATATAATATATTATTCTGTCTTTTCAACAAAAAAAAAAGTCTTATTCTGTATTATAGGTCCAGCCCATTGGAAATCTACTTATAATTTGTGTGGTGTTTCCTTCCGTTCTTCTCTGATTAAATTAAAAAAAAAAGAAATCCGTTCTTCTCCAACTTTTCTAAGTTTTCTTGTGGCAGTGTTCTCTTCTCGATCTTTCAATGGGCAACTAAGACGCGAATAATTCATTTTGCATACAAGTTGTATCGTTGAAATTGAAACAGGATCAATCAAGACGATATATATACTTGCAGATGGATGCATAATTGCATATCCATTACAGTTTGGGCTTGCAAAAGGCACCAGATTCAGATGAAATCTAAGACCGTACCTACGAAAACACAGAAAACATACAAATTCTAACACCATAAGCTATCTGCGTCAGTACTTGGATCTCCATTATCTAAAGCAGCATCATGATCACACTTGCTTCGGTACGTAGCTGAAGAAACCAGCGGCCTGAGAGTCCTGATCCGATCGATGGAGTTCGTGCAGTGTCGTAGCACTATGCAACGGGAACCAAGACCGATGTCGGCATGGGAAGCATGCTGGGCTCCGGCGCGGCGGCGGCGAATCCCGGTCCGGCGTACATGGCCCGCGGCTTCCATACTATCTCCTCCTCCTCCTCCTCCGTGTCGTCGATGTCGTTGCTGCCAGTACTGCTGCTCTCGCCGTCGTCGAGCAACTCCGCCTGCGGCGGGCAGCGCTTCTTGTGCACGTCCCAGCGCTCGCCGGATGATGCGCGGCTGATGGGAGACGTGCCTGAACATGACGACGACGACGAAGCTGGGCTTGCTGCCTTCTTGTGCGCGTCCCACCTCTCAGCGGAGTCGGCCCGGCCGGGCTTCGGCGGCGATGTCGTCGAGCTCTTGCGGGAGGATCGGCGTCCGGCGAAGCTCCTGACGCTGTCGGCGGAAGTGGAACGAGGGCTTGACGACGCTGAGAATTCTGCGCTACCTGACTTGGTCTTGGTCTTGTTCTTGTGCGCGTCCCACCTCTCGTCGGCGTCGGCGCGGCTGGGCTTGGCGGGCGTCTTTGCTTGGAGGATGGCGGCGGCGGCGACACACGGCGTCGGGAGAAGCGGCAGCATCTTCCACTTGGGCGGCGTCGGGAGCAGCGCCGGGAGAGCTGCGTGCGCCACCTTGAGGTGCACGCGTGCAACCGGGATGGCCATGGTGGATCGAAGACGACGACGTACGGATCGGATCGGATCGAGATGCACACGATCGATGGAGAAGCGCCTCTCAAGTGAATATATAGAGGAAGACGATGCGAAGAAGGCGATGATGAGATGAGATGATCGCCGGTAGTGGCAGATACATATAGGCTAATCCTAGGCCCTAGCTGGGATGCCGGCCGGACGCGAGTCGGTGGTATCATCATCAGGTGAGTCCGATCGGAGTCATACGAATTCGATCATTCAATTCAACTACGTGCATGCCGCGTGCAGTGGGCGCGACGCCATCTCTGTTCGAGTTCGACTCGGTTTCGTTGCTGCTCGATCGATCCGGACGCTGTGCACAGGAGATGGCGGCAACGGCCTGTTCGAGAATCAAGCAAGCCTCCGCGGAACGTGTTCCCGTGTGCTGTGTGCACACTGTGCAGGACGCCAACTCGATCGCTGGCTCATCCACATCACCAACTGTCTTTCATGGCTTCATGCTTGACACATGGAAAAATCTTAGCACGTGTGTAGCCACTGCAAGAGAGGTGCATAACGACATGTACGTGTCAACGCACGATTGGAACAAACTTATGGCCACGTCGTCGTCTTCCTCCTGTTTGGGTTAAGGATTTAGAGGATCTCCATGCTCGACAGCCTTAGAAGGGGAAGAGCCATAGCAAGAGTGCCTGTACTGGTGGTGGAGACGGTAGTTCACTACAAAAAACTTAATCAAGATGTACAAAATGGGTTAACCGAGACAGGCAAACCATCCGCCTCTATCGAAAGGTTACATTAATCCGGCCTTAACGGAGGCGGTTGGTTCCACCCGCCTCACTTAATGTATTAACCAAGGCGGGCTCCTTACAAACACCCACCTTTGTAATGGAAAAAAATCCTAGAGCCACTGGCAAGCCAATTACGAGCCTACCGGCGAGCCCATTTCTAGCCCTACCACCGGCGACCACGGTGCCACTGTCGTGGACTAGCTCCACTGCTCGAGGAGTGTGCGCCACCGGAACCATTGTTGTGGGCCGCTCACTACGGGTAGTTCCACCCGCTGTGGGCGTCAATAGTGGTAGATCTATCACCATGCCCGTTCATGGAGTCAGATCCATGTGTGAGGTCCACCGTCGGGCGAGCGCAGGCCCGTTGATGGTTGCGCGCTGCTAGAGACGACCTCCCCATGCATGCCACAATTGCGCCACCGCTGGGAGGAGAGAAGGTGCCACCACTGAGGAAAAGATGGGCACCGCTAGCAGCCCGCGCCGACCACCGTGCGGCCTTTGCCGCCAACGCACGTGGGCCCTCCGTTGGGGAGGGGGTGCGCAGTCACTACTGCCAGGAGAGAGAGTGGAGGGAGGGAGAGAGTCAACACGTGGGGGAGAACGAGGGAAGATGCCGCATTTGAGAGGGATGGAGAGAGAGAAGAGCTGAGATGAGTGAAAATGAAACCTTAACTATCGGTATATATACAATGACCGGATATCAGGGCTAGATGGGTTGCCTGCTAGGCTAATATTTTTGGAAGCGGGCCTTGTAGTGTGTCGCCTCAGTTAATAGGCATTAACCATGGCAGTTTTCTTACATTACCCATCTCGGTTAAGCATTAACCAAGGTGGTTGCTGGGTCGGCTGCCCTGCCTCAAATAAATGAGACGGGCAACCGGCCTAACTGCCTTGGATGCCATTTTGGAAATGCCTTGTAAAAGTTTTTGTATAGTAGTAGGTTCGACAAGCGGTGAGAGGTGACGGCGAGGGGTGAGGGGTTGGGGCTGACCGACCACAAAGTTATGGAAAGACAGAGGCTGTAGGCAGCGATTGAGGTGGCGTCAGTGAAGCATCACTGTGGGAAGAGAGGAAACAAGAAGTAGGCATTAGGGAAGGGCAGAGTTGAGACTGCGGTGGTGGTAGGTGGGTGATGAGATGTGGATAGACCATCGTGTGAGTTGGAAGAAGATCCATTAACCTTCTTTACCGGTCATCATGATCTAATCTCCTAGTAGAATTCTAAAATCAAATATCTTACCCATCAACTCCAAATTGTTTAAATTTTCTCTCTACCGTTTAGATGTCATTGTAAAGCCAGTTCCATCCTTTTCAGTTAAAAAATGGGTAAATGCCTCTAAATTTTGAGAAAAATCTTATAGATGTATTAGGACATCTCTACAAGCTTCCAAACATCATATATATTCTACTGTAGAAAAGTCTAAAAAGATCCCAAAATGCTCTAATCGATGTTCAAATGTATTTTGAAAACTTTGTACAACAAAACACGAGACCAACATGAGTGCGTTCAACAAATGTATGTTGCATTCATGCTAGTTGCATCTCATGTTTTATGGAATATTTTAAAAATATTTTAAGACACTAGGATGTTTTGGGAATTTTCTAGATTTTTTTTTCATTTTTCTAGAGGTAAATATATTTTTTAAGCTTCTAAGGATATTTGCGACATATTTTTTATTTAAATTTATATATCTATGTGATTCTTCTTGAAATTTTTAGAAGCCTAGATACATTCACTACTATAGTATTATCTGGCAAGGATGGTGTTTTGGGTTTTCTGAAGCGGGCAAAGCGTCCACCTCTATCGAAAGGTCTGTGTTAATACGGACTTGTAGAGGCGGGTGCTTTGCCCACCTATGAAATAGATTAAAATAAACAAAAAACTAGGCTTGACGCGAGCCCACTCCGAAGCCCAACGTCGAGCCTGCTTTGGGAACACCACTGCTGTTGCCGTTGGTTTTCAGATCCATGCCCACGCCGCCACTGGTGAGCAGATCCGTGCCACCCACCGCCATTTGTGGTCGGATTTGTGCCCTCGCCACCATTGCTGGCCGGATTCGAGCCCTTGACATCATGGCACATCGGTGGTGGTTGGATCTGGCACCACCGCCGAAGGGGTCGTTCGCCTCACGTCGCACCATCGGAGGGGCCCCACGCCCCGTGTTGCGCCTCTTCACCGTTTGAGGTGTGTCACACCATTGATGCCACCGACGACCGCCGCTGATGAGCCGTAGCACAAATCGGGGAAGGCCGAGGACTAGGCTGCGGTGCCTAGATCCACCGCTAGAGGCACGGCCCCCTAGTCCACCACCAAGAGAGAGTATGCCGAGAGAGAGAGAGGCGGAGGAGGACGCTAGGGAGGGGAAGAGAGAGAGAGAGAGAGAGAGAGAGAGAGAGAGAGAGAGGAGAGGAGGACGAGAGAGAGAGGACACCGGGAGGGGAGAGATTCTGCCGCACGCGCCCTCTCTTCAAATGCACATGTGCTGAGAGAGATATGGGAGAGGGAGAGTCAACTATGTGAGAGGGAGAGTCAAGATGTGTGAGAGGGAGAGACTTGAGGATGTCCAAACCCTAACTTCTGCTTTTATTCAGGCCCGATAGAAGCCTGATTTAGGCTTTTGCTTGGCCACGATCACGGACAGGCCTAAAGAAGTCCTCTGAAAATGGCCTCCATTATTAGAGAAGGACCTCCTCCATAAATGGATTTTAGGAGGAGGCTGGGCATTGACCACGATTAACAGAGGTAGGCCTCTCCGTAAATCGTTTTGCAAGGCGGGCAATGTCGATCCCCTCAGTAATTAAAATGTTCGCCCCTGTTAATGCATGTCACGAGACAACTAATTTTAACTATATCTGTAAATGAAAACATCTACCTCCGAAAATCTTTAGGCATTTTATGAGACGGTTAGATTTTGTGACAACCTCCATTAATGTTTCGTTAGTTTCTTGTAAAATCATTTTTGTTGTAGTCATTTTTTGTGGTTTAAAATCTAACTAGGTATTTTTTTCTAGATTATTAATAACTAAAGAAGGATGAGTTGAAAACTACTCCTAAGCGAGGTATTTAGGAAATTTAACATAGAGTTGAGGGACACAAGATGTCCAGTTTTAGAGTTCATGAAGAAAATTAGATCACGGTGATAGTTCAATAGGTAAAGGATCTTTTTCCATGCGACAGATTGCTAGAAATACTATTTGGTCTCATTTTTTTTTGAAAAATAAAGTATCTTTTTTATTGGGTCTAATTTGGACAGACACAACCTACACACTCTAGCCCATTGGAAATTGTGCCTATAGCTTGTGAAGTTGTGATGCTTCTACCCATTCTTCGATCAGTACTCGTACGTGCCAATATATATGTTCCTCTTTGAGTACGCAAAGACGCGAGTAATTCATTTGAACACGACGCACGAGTGGAGTGCTGAAACTGAAACATAATCATCAAGAATTCAAGAAGACACTTGCAGATGGATGTATCCACTTACAGTTTGAGCTTGCCAAAGGCATCAAATTCAGATGAAATTCTAAGATATTCGAAAACATACAAGACATTCAAATTCTAACACCACAAGCTGATAAGCTGCGTAAGTAATTCTTTAATGTCTAAATACAGCATCGTCCTTAGTCGCAGTACGTAGCACCCGTACATGGAGTTCGTGGAGTGCCAGTGCAGCTATCCAACGCGAACAGCCAAGAACGTTGTTGGCAATGGCATGGGAAGCATGCTGGGTTCCGGCGCTGCGGTGACGAAGCCCGGTCCAGCGTACATGGCCCGCGGCTTCCATAGTATCTCCTCCTCCTCCTCCTCCGTGTCGTCGATGTCGTTGCTGCCAGTACTGCTGCTCTCGTCGTCGTCGAGCGGCTCGGCCTGTGGCTGTGGCGGGCGGCGCTTCTTGTGCACGTCCCAGCGCTCGGCGGACGTCGCGCGGCTGATCGGCCACTTGAGGGAAGACGCTCCTGAAGACGACGACGACGAAGTTGCTCTCGCAGTCTTCTTGTGCGCGTCCCACCTCTCCACGGAGTCGGCCCGGCCGGGCTTGGGCGGCGGCGAGGTGGCGTTCTTGCGCGGGAACGATGCCAGCCCGGGGCCGCTGCTCCTGACAGTACTGTCGGCGGCGGAACGAGGCCCTGATGATGGTGAGGCCGAGGACGCTGGGCTGGCCGGCTTGGCCTTGTGTGCGTCCCACCTCTCGTCGGCGTCGGCACGGCTGGGCTTCTTGGCGAGCGGCTTTGGGAGGACGGCGGCGGCGACGCACGGCGGCGTCGAGAGCAGCGGCAGCATCTTCCACCTGGGCGGGGTCGGGAGCAGCGCCGGGAGAGCTGCGTGTGCCACCTTGAGGTGCACGCGGGCAACCGGGATCGCCATGGGTATGGAGATCTCTCGCTCGCAGTCGCCGGTGAAGCGCCGATCGTACGTGGAGATGGAGCAGAGACAGAGAGGCGCGACGGTGGGATGAGATGATTCACGGGAGCATGCGGCAGCAGACATATATATAGGCCCCAATCCATCCATCGGTGCTCACGAGGGTGAATCGAAGTCGGTGTCCGAATTCTGACATCGACGGCGAGCTGCTCCTGCTTGGGTGCCACGCCATTTCTCACCTAGTCGGATTCTTGATTTAGGAGGAGGAGGAGGATGAGGTTGTTGGCCGCTGAGGAAATCTTTTCCAACAGATTTGAAGAAAACGCGCAAGATTCAGAGAAACAGAAACGATCGGACACTCCGTTCTGGGCTTCGTTGCCCTGCCCAGTCGGATACAGTGATATGACCGGCGCTGTGCTTTTCTTGAGCTGCTGCTACGGTGTCTCCCTCCGTGGCTCTCCTTCTTCGTTCGATCCATGGCGATACCGGTTTTTTTTTTTGAGTGAACTGGAGGGGCTTTCGCCCCTGCAGGGTTATATTAATTAACATAATGTCTTGAAGTACACTGAATAGAACTTACAGAATTAGGAAACAAAGAAAGAGATAAAGAAAATCAAAGCTAGGGAGCAATCTATTGAAGATTTTGACACCATTGATCAAACATAAGGCTTAGGCTTGTCTTGACACGGTGGGAGACCTTCATTAACTCATTAAAGAAGGCTCTTTTGCACTCTTGAATTGTCATTAATCTGTTATTGAAAGTGGCTTCATTTCTTGCTTTCCAGATCGTCCAGCTCATCAGGATGATTGCTATCATGGAGAACTGGATCTAAGCTGAATCCTCAAAGCCTGGGTGTTCTGAGTTATGTCACCATTTTGTAATATATGCAATTCAAGAGTTCCCCAGCATTGTTGCGCATATGAGCATTCCCAGAACAGGTGATGTATTGATTCTTCGTGGCCTGATGTACAGAAAGCACAAGTGTATGAATCCAATTGCATTTTCCTTCTTCTCAGGATGTTTTTTGTGCTTAGTCTGTCTTTCAATAGCAACCAGAAAAAGACTTTATGCTTTGGTTGACAAGGATAGGTTCACGGTGCACCTTGCCATGGCTGGGCTGCTCCCCACCCCGCCCAAGTGCACGATGATCCGGTCGCTGCTCCCGGCTGGCGGCGCCGTGCACCGTCGTCCTTCCCAGTTCACCTCCCATCCAAGGCCAAGCCCAGGCGCGCCGATGCAGTCGAGAGGTGGGACGGGACGCGCACAAGATCAAACCAGGCGGCAGCGACAACCGGCCGGCCGGCGGCGTCGTCAGGTGGCCAGCGTCCGCCGTCCGCCCATGGACGGCAAGAGTTAGAGCGGTAGCCCCGCTGGACGACGTCGTGTGCGAGGTGGGAGGGACCGCGACGTCCTCCGCGGCGAGAGCACGAGCAGAACCAGTAGCCGGCCGGGGGAGCAGGAGCAACAGCAGCCGCGCTCAAGAAACCGGTGAGCCAAGCCTCGTCGCCGTCCGCGGCACGCCGCAACAGCAGCAGCAGGGCAGACCCCAACAGAGTCGCGTGTCCTCTGCTTCTGCTGCCGAGCGCTGGGACTGGGACGCCCAGAACCAGAAGAATCTTCAGACGAAGTCGATGGCGCGGCAACATTGTACGTGGGCATTCTTCAGACTACCACGGTACCAGCAGCAACGAAATTGACCTGGTCATGCCGCCGGCGCCACAGCCATTGTGGGCATTCTTCGCCGTACCGGACTTCATTGTCCTCGCTTCGCCGGAGCCCAGCAGCTGCTCCCCATGCCATCGTTCCTGATACGCACCGGCCGCATGGCCAGGTCAATTTCATTTAATGACTAATGTAAATATAATCTCATGTGGTTTATGAACCGTGCTATAGTAATAACGGCATTATCAATATTATGGCCTGATCTATGCAAGCATAACGTTCAGATTTACTGACATTTTTCGATTGGACCAAACTTTCGACACGTCTTTTTCTTCCTCACGTTTGGGTTAAGGATTTAGAGGATCTCCATGCCCAGTGGCCTTAGAAAGGGAGGGCATCGTAGCGGTGCCTGGACTGGTGGTGGAGACGGTTCAATGAGCGGTGAGAGAGGTGGAGGCTACAGCGGCAGTATAGCAGGATGTGGACGCTGAGGACTCATGGGTGACCTGGGCACCGGTCGACGCGGTGACGGTACGGGTAGAGCATCATATTGGGAACGGAAGTGCAGGCTGAGGTGGCGGTGGGGATATGGATGGACCATCGTGTGACTTGGAAGAACCTCCTTTTACCTTCATCAACTGTCAACATGATCTAATCTTTCTATCCGAACTCTAAAATTGAAATTCTGCTTGTTCAATGCCGAATCTACCAACCATTCAACTTTATTTTTCTCTTATAAAAAAATCAGCGAACTATACTTTCAGTCATAACTTTTCACAGGTAAACTCCAAACTGTGTTTAAATTTTCTCTCTACCGTTTAGATGTCCTTTTAAAGGCGTACGAGCTTCTAAACTTTTGAGAAAAATCTTACACATATATTAGAACATGACAAACCCGAATAAAATATTTAGAGTTCATGAAAAATATCTCTACAAAGCTTCGAAACATCATATTCTGCTCTAGAAAAAACTAAGATGTTCCCAAAATGTTCTAGTTGATGTTCAAATGCATTTCGAAAACTTTCTACAACAAAAACACAAGACCAACATGAGTGCGTTCAACATCACTTGTGTGTTGCATTCATGCTAGTTGCATCTCATATTTTTTATGGAATGTTTTTAAAACGCATTAAGACATCAATTATCTAGATATTTTATCATTACTTGTAGAGGTAAATATATTTTTTTGAAGCTCCAAAAGATATATTTGTTAGATGTTTTATTTGGATTTATATATCTTTGTGATTCTTCTTGATATTTTTAGAAGCCTAGATACAATTTTTGTGGATTAAAAACCTAACTAGGTATTTTTTAGATGTTTTCAACTAAAACAAGGATGAGTTGAAAACTACTTCTAAGTGAGGTATTTTATGAAACAAAATCATTGGATGAGATTGATTTCTCCTACATCCCAAATTGGATTCAGGTGGAACACTTGCCCTAGGACTAATGAACGGGTCAGCGGTGAGAGCAATTGGTGAGTTTTTACATCAAAATTATAGCACTCAAACGAACCTACATATTTATACTTTTGAGTTTTTACATTTGATATTGTTACGATATTCTAAAAAATAACATAAAGTATCAGCAACTTCTTATGTTGATGAGGATTTATACTATTTTCTCGATACTCTAACAACTTTAAATGTAAAAAATCAAAACTACAAACATATAGATCACTTTGAGGGTACAAATTTAGTATAAAGTGTGTCTTCATTTGACAATATATAAAAATGATATTAATTTTCTAATACGACAAATGGAAGTATGTGATTATCATGTGCTGAAATTTTATTTAATTTTTTTAGCACCTTTACATTGTCAAATGAAGAAAACTCAAAATTAGAAAGTTATATATCTCATTGAAATTTACAATTTTCATATAAAATTATCTTCATCCAACGTGGTATCGAAGAGTTATGATATTTCAAAAGTTCAGTCTTGTTACATCACTTTCGCGCGATAAGACGATGCTGTCACGCCAACGGGAGTGGCACGACAAGCTTTTTCACGTCGAAAATGCCTCGGAAACCTATCGAATAATGTGTCATATCTTGCCGTACCAACACATGTGGCACGACTATGTTATTTGGTCGTGCCAACGGGACTGACACGACCAAAAGAGCTATTTGGGGTAAAATATTTTTAACGAGGATTAATATTAAAATATATATTAAAAAGGATTAAAATATAAAAAATCCCCCGGTCAGGCATCCATATACCTGGGCATGCAGCCCGAGCCCGTGAGCACGGCCCGAAGCCCGTCATTTTGGCCCGGCCCTAGCCCGGCCCGGCCCGAAGGTCATTGGGCCCGGGCTGGCACGGCACGGGGCTGCAGGCCGTGCTTGGGCCGCACTTCAGGCCCGCGGGCCGGCCCGGCCCGGCCCGCCAAATAATAACATTGTATAAAATAACTCATTTTGATATCTAAATCTATTCTCTACATCTGTCATATATATTTGAATGTGTTCTTTATACTGATGAAGTGATGAATTGATGAATGTGTTTGAAATATGCTTTTAAATCTGTGTTTATTGATATGTTATTGTTCAACGGGCTATGGACCGGCCCGGCATGACGGGCCCGCCCGGTACGCAAAAAGGCCCACGGGCCCGTGCCTGGGCCGGAGGTCAGGCCCGCAGGCCGGTAAGGCACGGCCCGCAGGGCACGACGGGCCCCCTCGGCCCGTTAGACAACATGCCGGGCCGGCCCGGTGTCGTGCCGGGCCGGGCCGGGCCGGCCCGTTGCCCAGGTATAGGCATCCACCACCGTACCTGACCAACCCTAACCGCCCTAGCCTCTTGGTCTCGATTTTTCTTCCGTGTTGCCCCTTGTTGGTCTCGATTTAGATTTCGATATTTCTTCTTCTATAATATATATTGCCCTTTGTTGGCCTCGATTCAGATTTCGATATCGTCGGGTTGTGCTGTAGTAGGCGGATTGTCCTGATTCAATTGATTTCGATCTGTCTGGCAATCTCGGATGGCAAAGCGGCGGCGCGGTGCCGGTGCCGGCCCCGGCCCCAGTAGGGCGATGGAGCGCGAGCAGCGCTCGCAGCCGGAGCAGGAGCAGGAGCGGCGCCCGCATCAGAAGCAGCGCCTCTACCTCGTCCTTGATGACAATCCTTTCGGATACAGCATCCGCCGGATAAACTTGTCGCCCTCCACTTCCCGTCAGACGCGTTCTTCCAGGAAGAAGAAGAAGAACACTGCCGCCTCTGGTGGCAAATGCCCTGTTCGGCGCTTGCCGTGCCCTATCTTCTACACGGAAGCACAGCGGGGGCTTGCCGCGACCATCGCCGCCATCGGCACCAAGATTCTGCTGACGCAATGCATGAATCGCTTTACCGGCGGCGACATGGTCCTCCAGATCTACGACGTCCGCCACCGGGGCGTCACCTTCGGCCCCGGCAAGTTCTACGATTGCCCCATCTACATCTCCATAGGCGACAAGCTCTTCGCTCTGTACAACGACAGGCTCTCGAGGCTCTCATTCGAGCAGAAGCAGCCTCCACCACTGCATGTCATCAAGGGCAGCGACGACGATGTCCCGTGGTCGTGGCAGCAGCTTCCTCCGCCGCCGTTCCACAGGGTGGATGTCACCTCCTACGCCGTGCTCCCTGACGATGATGTTGATGGGCAGACCATCCTGGTCAGCAACGATGACTGCCCTGACGACCCCTGGTGCACTGCGGGCACCTTCAAGGCTTCAACACCATCAAGTGCGAGTGGACGACACACGGCGACTGGACGCTGCCGTTCACCGGCCGTGCCTACTTCGTCTCCTCCCTGGAAGCATTCGTCGGACTCTCCAAAGACCCGGCCACCTTGGGCCACCTCACCTCCTGCGACCGCGAGGCGGCCACCGCCACCGGTCCGGCTCCGGCCACCACATGGAAGCTCAGCAAGGAGAAGCTGTTCAGCGACGACCCGGCTGAGACTCATGTAAGCGCCACGCTCGTCTACACGGGAAGAGGCGGCGGCGGCGGCAGCGAGTTCTGCCTTGTGCAGTGCGTCTCCGTCAAGCCCGGCAATGGCAATGGCGAGAACCTCGAGGAGCCCTGCTATCGTTATCGTCTGACGACCTTCTCTCTTAGCTATGACGACAGTGGACACCTGACGACTGGCAATACTTGCTCGGTGCAATGCTACAAGGTGCCTAGGGAAGCCACTAAGCAGTTCATGAATGGCGATCCTGTGGCATTTTGGCTGTAAAATGCTTGAATTATATATGCATGTCGGTGAGGATGACTATATATCCATATATGTTTAATTTTCAATCAGTTGTGACTTGCCTTTCTATATGTTTAAATGATGCGTACACTCAACTGTGGTTTCAGTTAGTGTATTGCCTTCCTATGTTTCGAGTCATGGCATTTTACTAATGTGCATGTGCACTCAACTGTGGTTTCAATTAATGTGCTTCACCCTGATTTAACTCATACAGCAGCAAAGCGTATGTTGCAAATATAATTAGGCCTTGTGTTTATTTTTCAAAAAATTTCAAGATTTTCCATCACATCGAATCTTGTACGCATGCATGGAGTATTAAATATAGATAAAAATAAAAACTAATTACACAGTTTACATGTAATTTTTGTGAGATGAATCTTTTGAGCCTAGTTACTCCGTAATTGGACAATAATTTTTACATATAAACGAAAGTGCTACAATAACCAAAACCAAAATAATAAACTGAACAAGGCCTTAGTATTCATCGGGGAAGGCACTTCAGTTAGCCAGCAGCCTGTCACGTGACCCTATGCATCATTTGAATCTTTTTTTTGTGGGAACGGTGATATCTATATTCATCTTGTTTGATCTACAGTCATCGTTTCATTCCTCCTATCCGAATTGTGTCACAAGCCGACATTCTGCACTCCCGGCTCATTTTTATTAAACTTGACGTTCTCTACTCGCAATAGCTCGTACGGCGTTCGCTCCCCGCATGCAGTGTCTCTTTCTCTCTCGCTCCCCGCATGCAGCGTGGTGGGGCTTCGAACTGCCAACCTTAGGGCCAAGACTCCAACGCACTAACTATATGGCCATGCGGCCCATGGGCCGGCGGCACGGCCCACGGCACGGTAGTTGGCGTGCCCGTGCCAGCACGGCCCGGTGCCCCGTGCAGTGCATGGGCCACCGGCCTGGCCCATGACATGGCACGGGCACGGCACGACCAAAAGGCCGACACGGCGGCTGGCACGATCGCTCATGCGCTGTTCTTTGTTCTTTTAAAAATTATATCATTTTCATATAATTTTCTGTTGCTCTTTGTTTTGTCATATGAAATGAAAGTGATGTCTTTGATTTGAAGTTTGAACACTTCATTTTTCTCTTCAAAATGAGACTTTGTGTTCAGCTGACGGGCCGTGGGCCGACACGGCACGACAAAATTGGCCGTGGCCCATGAGCGGCACGCCACGGAAAAACGGCCCATGTGCCGTGCCGCGGGCCACTGACCTGGCCCATGACACGGTCAAGCACGGCACAGTCGGCACGGCAGCACGGCGCAGCACGACGGAGTCGCGTGCCGGCACGGCACGGTCGTGCCGCGTGCCGTGTCAGCACGGCACGGTGGCCAACTATAGCACTAACCGAGTGAACTACGAATTTTTTTTGGAAAGGCTGCACCTACATATGTATTTAATATGGACAAAGGAGAAAAAAATACTCCATAATTAATCACTCCTTGGTTACCACAATCATGTCCTAAACATCAAGAATTTTAGATATGGAAGGAGTAGGTGGTTGGTCACGAGCAACGAGACAGTTTAGCAAGGTGTTTTTTTGGTTCTTAAAACACGTGCCCTCACTCTTACATCCATTGGATTCGCTTTGAGAAGTGTGTGAACGCACATCTTAAAGCAGTTTTATATTGAGATGTGTATTTACACACTTCTCAAAGCAAATCCAATGGATGGGAGAGTGAGGGCACATGCCCTTAAAGGCAAAATAAACATTACCGATATAGTTTAAACGTACATGTACATCCAATTAAGCAGTTGTATGTTTTACATGTAAAAATCTATGTTGCATGTGTTGTAGAGTTGTAGGTAAGAATTTGTGACAATTCTGTACAACGGAGGGCTTTGTACCTTTTTTTTATAACGGCGTATTGCTCAGTAGTTTTCTAATTGTAACATCTCTGCTCCTATATCTAAAACAACTTCATTAGATCCCAATATCCCATGAGTGTAATCTGCTAGAAGATCACAACTTTTTCTCGTTTTCATTAGGCCAGTTTCAGTGGCCCGTTTCAATGCACTATTTTCAAAAAAAAATCTGCTGAAAGAGCATCAATAAAACGAACAATGAAACAACCTCCACAATGCATGAGTTTCACCTTGACGTTTCCTAGGCTGGGCAAAGCATTTAATTACTGCAAAATGATTGGATCACATGCAAGATGGTGAAACAATTTAGTCCTCAGTGGAGATTTCATCCCATTTCACCACGTGAGAAACAACGCCTGCAGAGTTTCACCATGGTGAAACTACTTCCTTCTCTCTCTTCTTCATTTCATACAAAAAATACAGTTTTGCTGACATGGCGCTCTAATAAATGTGCATGATATCTTGGTGAAACCCCCACGGAGACTGGCCTTAATAAGAGGGAGAAATGTATTAAGAAGTTACAGAAGGGTTTGCGGCCAAACGACAATCTAAAAGAGATTACGTCCAAGTAAAACAACCGGAGATCAAAACTTGGTTTTGCTAACTGAAGAAACAAGCAGCCAGAGAAGGCTCTATGAGTGCGTGTGCGTGGTGCAGCTATGCAGCGGGAACGAAGAACGCTGTTGGCATGGGAAGCATGCTGCTGGATTCCGGCGCGGCGACGGCGAAGCCTGGTCCAGCGTACATGGCCCGCGGCTTCCATAGTATCTCCTCCTCCTCCTCCGTGTCGTCGATGTCGTTGCTGCCAGTACTGCTGCTCTCGCCATCGTCGTCGAGCAGCTCGGCCTGCGGCGGGCGACGCTTCTTGTGCACGTCCCAGCGTCCGCCGGACGACGACGCGCGGCTGATCGGCCACTTGCTGTTGCTTACGAGGGAAGACGTAGTGCCTGATGACGACGAAGACGAAGACGAAGCGGGGATCACCGCTTTCTTGTGCGCGTCCCATCGCTCAGCGGAGTCAGCCCGGCCGGGCTTGCCCGGCGGCGAGGCCGTCGTGTTCTTGCGCGGGGATCCGTGGCCACCGGCGACGACGACGCTGCTCCTGACGCTGTCGGCGGAACGAGGGCCTGCTGGTGATGATGAGGCTGAGTGTTCTGCGCTGGCCGCCGGCTTGGTCTTGCGTGCGTCCCACCTCTCGTCGGCGTCGGCGCGGCCGGGCTTGGCGAGCGGCTTTGGGAGGACGGCGGCGACGCACGGGCACGGCGGCGTCGAGAGCAGCGGCAACATCTTCCACTTGGGCGGGGATGGGAGCAGCGCGGGGAGAGCCGCATGTGCCACCTTGAGGTGCACGCGAGCAACCGGGACCGCCATGGATGGAGACGCGCACACCAGAAGGCAAAGAGAGCCGCCAAGACAGAGAGGCGACGATCGTCGGTGAGATATGATGATTTTCGGTAGCAGCGCGCATGCAGCAGAAATATATTGTGGCCCTTTACAGGGACGCCTGGCAATTCGGTGGAATCGTCGAGTACTACTCGTCAGGTAGAATCGGGGTCGGTGTCTGGATTCATTTATCAGCGACGAGACGCGTGGGCGCCATGCCATTTCTCTCGTAGTCGGATTCATGGCTTACAGGTACGCAGACGACATGTACTACAGACCGTACCATAGATGAGGTTGTGGTCGCAGGGCACGATGGCCTCGTCGTCACGGTCGCCATGGCCGGTGATGGGAGGGACGAGGGTGCCGTGGCCGCTGAAGTGGAAGAAGAGCACGTCACCGGGCGCCGCGCGCGCCACCATTTCGGCAAGCGTGCGCTTGACGTTGGCGCCGGTCGGGAGCATGCCGGCGCCGCCACTGTCGTGGTCGTCGGTGAGCACGGTGACGTCGCCCGGCGCGAAGCCGAAGCGGTCGAGGAGGACGGCGCGCATGGCGTGGGCGTCGTTGATGCAGCCGTGCAGCTCGTTCTCCGTGCCGGCGTAGTTGCACCCCACCAGGGTGGCCAGCATCTTCTTCTTCCCCCCAGCCACCTCCATTGCTGTGCTGTCTTCTAGCTTCTAGCTACCTCTGGTACGGTAGTCTGGTACTCTGGTGTGCGTGCTTCGGTGAGATGAGATGAGCTATCGATCTTTGCCCTGACCGTTATAAATAGGCTTCGTGATCTATCACCAGTAGTGTTCATAGAATATACGCACGTAGTTGTCATCGTTCATTTGTTGCTTGCCTTAGCTTGTGGATGCAAGCTATATAGCTAAAAGGACACATTTGGCTTTGCTGCTCGGCTTTGCATGCATTTGCAGTCAGATGGATGAACCATCACGCACAAATTCATCCCAACGAGGCAAAGACGTACGTAGCTAGGTGTGTATATGCATGAAAAGGTTAAGCAAACACGAATGCTGGTTAGCGCGGAGAAAGATCGATTTCATAAAGACGACACAGCTCGTCGTACCACCGAGAATGTATGTGCAATGCAACCTAGATCTTCCATTCATCCTAATTAACTGAGACGTCAACGACGACAACAATCCTTTGAAACCGGGAGCTTGCGTGCAAGAAATCAATGTGTAAAGCTGCTGCAGCTAGCATTCCAGTCCCCTTCAAGAGTAGAAACAGTGAGCTAGCTAGCCTTGCTGGACGGACGCGGTGAGCTCCACATTGGCGACGACAAACTTCACGGGACTCTTCATGGTGACTCTAGGGGACTTCGTGGGTGAGGGCGTCCATGCGAGATCCGCGTGTGCTCTGCGCCGGCGGCCGCACATGAGCACCTGCGAATCTGCGATGGGTGCGACAGAGGGCATGCGAGCTAGCGCGATGTTGTGCGGCGGCGGCGGAGTAATAGATCCTGATCCTTGCCACTGGAAACTAATATTTTCTTCCCAACGGGGTTTTTGGCCCGTTTCTTCCTGTCTCGATCCAAGCGTGGACTCTGTTTCGTGAGGGAGAAACCATTTCTCCATTTTTCTACCCTCTCACTTCATTAATGCTCTTGAAACATGAGTAAAATACTGAACTGACAAGATAATTAATAGAGATAGAAATCACAATAAATAAATATACGTCGGAACTGCCCTAATAGCTCGATCGGTCACTGCCGGTTCAAACCCTCTATAACACGGCCGTAATTTGAGTTCCAAAGCGGTGGTCATGTGCTGGTCATGAAATTTTTTTGGCAAAAAGGTGGTTATTCTCCATTTTGGATTTTGGCCTCAAGAGACAAAAAAAAACCCAAAAAGAGTCTCAAGAGGCTTTTATGAGGGCAATAAATTCTGCATTTTCGATGAAACTAAACATGACCCTGAAAATTTTGACATTTTGCATTCAACCATTCCAAAATAATTAGCATTTTGAGTTTAGTGAGAAGCTGCAACAAAAAGAAAATGTGGCCAAAGGTATATTAATAAATTCATTTTTAAAGGAAATATTTTTCCAAAATAAACTACAAATACCTAACTTTTGAACTTGCTTCTCAGAAAAAGTTTTTTAATCCATTGTTTTAAACCCGGAGTGTCATGTGAAGGAACATCTGGGTGCGCTTAGACGATGAATCACCTTACTCGTCAATTGCGTATTCAGTATTCACGCGAGAGAGTTGCTAGCGAGCATATTTGCTTATTTGATTGAAAGTATTATCTATAAGAATTATTATATCAATTATGGAAAGTATTTTTTAATAAACTTATTTGGAGATATAAATGTAAATACTATTTGCTATAAATTTAATCAAACTTGAGCTTTTTTTATTGACACTATGTTGGAATTTTAGTTGGTCTAGGCCCATATAAGAAATTCAGAAATTCCTAATAAATATCAAATGACCATTCATGTGTGCAAAGAGGGTACGAGAGAAACTCTTTAACCCCACCTTACTTGGTGGAAGTGGAAGTAGCCATACTTAGATATGAGAGCCTTTGGTGTGAGGTGGAGAATAGGAAGCCCACGGGTGTGCGCTTGCTCACCTCGTTGGGGCGGGGCGCATGACACCCGTGCATGTGTATGGATGTGTCTATCGAAATTTAGCTCCTCGTCTTGTGGGAGCATAGTCTCTTTTTGGAGTTTTGTTTTTTTGGTTTCTTAGCCTTTAAGTCTGCAAAGTCTTAAATGAATTAAATCTGAAGAGTCCTAGATGATTTAGATCGTGATCGTAACACGAGGTTAGTTAGACGGGACTATATATGTAGCCTATCAGCCACATCAAAACACATCCAATTGAACTAGCTAGGGTTTTGCCTCTGTTGTCGTAGTTTCTCCAGTCCGATCGCTTGTGTGTAACGGTGATCGGACGAGCAGGTCTCTAGAACCTTCGTCCTTGCGATCCTACACCGAGAGAGGACGAATAAGGTTTTTGGGAAGCATTTTCACACGACTACTCCTGATCTTCACAACGGCTCATCTTCCGAAAGCTGCATTGAGACGTCGTCTTCGTCGTCGTCAAGCTCATGACATCTTTAACGGAAACGTTCCTCTGCTGATCATCGACGACCTCGATGACACGTCATCATCACCAACTTCATTGCCATCTGCATCTCCACCACCAATGACTACATCTACAATTAGAAGGTATATATCCCTCATGATCTAATATCGTCATTCGTATTGTTTAATCTGTGTGGTGTATGAGCTATGCTTACACCAGTAATCTTGTTCGTACTATGCAATACGATGCTGGATAATGCTAGTATTCATGCTTTGCTTAATCTAGTTTTTAAGATAATTTATAAATTGTCTAATTATTTAAAACGCAGATCACATAATTGTTTTCTTTTTGGATAGGAAGAGTATAACCTATATAAGTGATTTGCATCTGATGAATTAGCCATTGTTAAGACCACGGTTGTGCCAGGCGCGCGGCCCTTCTCGATCGTCTGCTGCGTCTCCGTGCGTCGATCGTCACCATGGCCATCCCGGTTGCACGCGTGCACCTCAAGATGGCACACGCAGCTCTCCCGGCGCTGCTCCCGACACCGCCCAAGTGGAAGATGCTCCCGCTGCTGCCGACTCCGTGCGTCGCCGCCGCCGCCCTCCAAGCGAAGGCGCCGCTCGCCAAGCCCAGCCGCCGCGCCGACTCCGACGAGAGGTGGGACGCGCACAAGACCAAGTCAGCTACGACCTCTGCTTCGTCGAACCCTCGTTCCACTTCCGCCGACAGCAGCATCAGGACCACCGCCGCCGGACGCCGATCCTCCCGCAAGAGCGCGACCTCGCCGCCGCCCAAGCCTGGCCGGGCGGATTCCGTGGAGAGGTGGGACGCGCACAAGAAGGCAGCGAGCCCAGCTTCGTCGTCGTCGTCGTCGTCGTCTTCAGGCATGTCTTCCCATGTAATAAGCAGCAGCAAGTGGACGATCAGCCGCGCGTCATCGTCTGCAGAGCGCTGGGACGTGCACAAGAAGCATCGCCCGCCGCAGGCCGTGCCGCTCGACGACGGCGAGAGCAGCAGTACAGGCAGCAACGGCGACATCGACACGGAGGAGGAGGAGGAGGAGATAGTATGGAAGCCGCGGGCCATGTACGCCGGACCGGGCTTCGCCGTCGCCGCGCCGGAGCCCAGCATGCTTCCCATGCCGACATCGTTCTTGGTTCCCGTTGCATCATAGCGCGCTGTACTACTGCTCGATCGTCTGCTCGAACTCATCGATCGGTTCAGGATTCAGGAGGACTCAGCCACTCAGCCGCTGGTTTCTTCAGCTCCTCAACTAATGATGCTTACGACGTTAGAATTTGAATGCTTTGTGTGTTTTTGTAGGTCTTAGATTTCATCTGAATTTGGTGCCTTTTTGCAAGCTCAGACTGTAATAAGTGGATGCATCCATCTGCAAGTGTCATCTTGAATTGTTGATTTTTTTTTGAATAAAACTGGAGGGACTCACGTCCCTACAGCACATTTATTGACTTAAATAAACTAAAAGTATAAGAGTGTACAAAAGTGCACAAACTCATAGGGGAATTAAGAAATAAAAAAAGAAACGAAGAAAAGAAGGCTCAAAACTGAGCAGGAAAAGGCTAAGACAGACTTGCAATCCATAGGTTAAAAAAAGGTAGTTGTCTTCTCTTCAGTCTAAGTGATAAGCACTGCAGTTCCTCCCTGAAGAAACGTTTCGAAGCATTCAGATTAGGCCCAATTTGTCTAAAGATCAGATCATTTCTGGCCTTCCATATAGTCCAGCACATTAAGATGATTACTTCCACGAAAAAGGGAGTCTGAATCTGGGCCTTGAAGCTTTCTAAGAGTTGGAAGGGATCCAACCTTGGATCAAGTTGGACTTGCAGCCAGCTCCAACATTGGTTTGCGAAAGGACAGTTCAGAAACAAATAAAAGGTTGTCTCCTCAAGAGACCCATTGCAAAGTACACAATTGAAGTTTTGTAGAGCCATGTTCTTTCTTCTTAGAAGTTCCCTTGTGCTTAACCTGTCTTTGATTAACAGCTAGAAAAAGGTCTTATGCTTTCTTGATTGATTATGTTTAATCAATTTCAGCACTCATCGTGTGTCGTGGGTTCAAAATGAATTACTCATGTCTTTGTCTAATCAAAGAATGGATAGAAGCACAATTTCTGACGGGCTGGGCTTATAAAGCCACGGAAGAGCACATAAACATAAACAAGTCCACAAATTGTACAAACGTAAGCCTATAAGGCCAAAATTTTTATTTTAAAAAAAGACCAAATATTTCTAGCAAATTGTCACACGGAAAAAAAGTTCTTTTTACCACTTGAACTGTCACCGTCGTCTGATTTTCTTCACAAACTCTAAAACTGGACATCTTATCTCCTTCTACTCTCATAACCTGTTAAACTACCTAAATGCCTCACATAGAAATAGTTTTCAACTCATCCTTCTTTAGTTAAAAAATTCTAGAAAATACCTAGGATTTTAATCCACGGAAATTGTATAGAGATCCCTAAATATTTCAAGAAGAATCACATAGAGATATAAATCCAAATAAATACCTTGCGAAAATAACTTTTAAAAACTTCAAAAAAAATATTTAATTACGTACAGATCTCTCACCGATAGATCCAGGTTCAGTTTCAGCTGTTGCCAGACCTACTATAGTATTCTAGTCCTGAACCGTGAGGCGTGAAGGTTTCTGGCGGCTGCATGCTAGCCGGCCTGTGTCATAGGGAATAAAATTTGGAGACAGTTTCAAATAGGGTAGGCCGAAATTTTCGTAGTTTTTTTGCAATTTGGCCCTTTTTTGAAACAATTTTTACAATTAGACCCCTTGCGAAACATTTTTTAAAAATAGACCGTTTTTCGGCGTTCTGGTACAGTACGCCGTGGTATGTGGCTCGGCGTTGTCTGACACAACACCGACGTGGTGCCACGTCATCGACGACCATGGTCGTCGAAAACACGTGGCCGACTACGGCGTTAAATGACCTAGCGCCGAGCCACATACCTCAGCGTTAAATGACCTAGCGCCGAGGTCTGCGGTTGTACACAGCAAGGCCCAATTCGCACGGCGGCCCACATACCTCGGCGTTTTGCCCTTTATCGCCAAGCCTCATAGCTCGGCGTCACACGACTCGACGCCGAGCTCTGACTAACCAGCCCGAGCCAAGGCCCCTTCTTCTTCCTCTCTTCATTCTTTCTTTGTGCCCATCCCTTTTTTTCTCTTCCTCTCTCTTCCCACGAACCCTAAATCCTAAAACCAGGCATAGAGGTGTCGGATCGAGGCTTATAACGGTTTCCTAAGGTACTACTCCTTCCTCTCTTCCCTTTCATCCATTAGGATCTTGTTTTAGTGGTGGGTTTTTTATGGAATATGTCATTAATGGTTTGCTTCATGTCATTTGTGAAATGCCTTTTATCCAATGAGTAATTGACTCAAATGCGTGTTTACTATGGTATAGTATGTACGATTTATGTCCTCATTTAGTGTTGTATGTTGTGGATTATGGTTTAGGGTTTGCTACTCTTTAGGGTTTTGCTACTCTTTAGTGCATTGGGCCACTTTGTTAACTTTTTAGTAAGTACGATTCATGTCCTCTCTTAGTGTTGTATGTCTTGGTGTGTTAGATGTGGCATTAGTTATAGTAACACTTGTTTATGTAGATGATGAACCTGCATCGAGTAGAGTATTGGAAAAAACGCGGTCGACCGAGGGAGCTATATGCGGACGCCTCTTGTGTGGATGCCCCGGTACCTCCGAACCTCCCGGTTCCAAATTGTGATTGTCAAAAGCCAGCAGAAGTGATGCAATCTAGGCATCCTCACACCGCTGCACGGTGTTTCTACACATGTGGCCAATTCAATGTAAGTTTATGAAATTGTGTTTGAATGTTCAAAATGTAGCTTATGGTTGCACCAACGCTTTGCATGATTTATTTGTTTGTTTTTCTAGGACCATGAGAAGTGCTTCTTCTTCCAGTGGATCGACGGCCCCGACAAGTTTGACCCACGGTTCTTGCTTTTTGCGGGTATTTGCCACGGGAAGTTTCCACGTGATCGCTTCAAACGTTGGGTGCCGCCACCACCAAACCCCCCACCGATGACTTCTGAGGAGAAGGAAGTAGCTACGACAAGACGCCTTGATGACCCTCCTAAGTGCTTTTGTAGTGACAGAGCTATGGTAGAGCAGACGCGAGGTCTTGAGTTTGTGTGTCCCAACAAGCATCCAATAAGTCACTTTTCCTAGTATACCACTTTTGGTTTCTTACAAGTAATTTATATAGTATGCTCGAAGTCCATTGATTTAGAATTGTGGCAGGATTATTCTATGGAAAAGTGTCGTTTTAGAGAGTGGCTATATGGTCCGAAGTCTCATTGGCTGGAAGAAAAGAAGAAAACGAAGGACAGGATTATTACCGCAGCGCCTCCGGTTAAGTGCAAGTGTGGTGTTGAGGCTAGCTACGGCCTAATTCCTTCCGAACTAGGAGTCGGATATTTTTGTGGTCATATGGTAGACTACGATGTGGTGAGATCCTGTTTTTTTTCGATAGTGTTAGAACAACAATATGTGTTCTTACTAATTATCATCTCTTATTCAACATTAGAGCACTAGGAAATGTGACCGGGAGTATTGGCATGGGAAAAGAGACTTCTACCAAACCTGCGAGCAAAAGAAAGCACTAGGCATTAAGCTTCGATGCGGGAACCAGCTGTTGGACAACTATGTGAAGTACTACAAAGAGGACGCACGTCGTGAAGCAAGAGAGGGCCGTCACAATAGCCCTGCAAAAGTAATGTGGGAGAAATGGAGGCTTGAAGGTATCGAGCAAAAAGAAGAGGAGAACTCTTGGAGAGCTGTACTTCAAGAGTATGACGAAATGAAGGGTTTAGAGAAAAGATTGTGTGCTAGTAAGTAATAATAATTTTAATGTCTGTTTCATGTCTTTTGTTTTTCTAACAATTGCAATTTCATTGTTACAGAGATTGGATGCACCGGAGATTGGGCCGCTGATGTGGCTCGTTCAAGTTATTTGGAGAAGATAGCTACGGACAAAATGAAGGAGGCTGAAGTCAAAGAGGCGGACAACAACATGGATGAGGAGGACAACTCCAGATTGGACGCTCTCGCCGAACTTGTGCTTGAGCATGATGCTTCTAAGATGGCTCAACAAGACCATAATGTACATGTGCACAATGCAGGCGAAACCAGCCGCGCTGCGGACTTTGTGTTGCAGGTGGAGGAGGACGAGGAGGAGGAATGGTATACACAAGCCGTGGATGAGGCGGAGGCTGCTTACTATAGCCAAAAGAAGGTGGTGGTAGAGCAGGAGGAGGACGATGAATGGTTAACACAAGCCGTGGATGAAATTGAGGCTGCTTACTACAGGCAAAAGGCGGAAAAGGCAAAAGGAGTGGTGGTGGAGGCTTGTGAGTCCGACGACGACGATTTGCTACCTGGCTACGTTTCTGGTTAGAGGTCCACAGTATTTGAGGATGTAATGAATTCTTTATATGCGAGTCCGAACTAGTGGTACATGTCTATGTATGTTGAGGACTTTTGTGCGACGCCATGGATTGCTTCTCCCACTAGTGGTACATGTTGTTGTTTAGAGGAAACGAGTCCAATTTACTTCGCCAACGATTATTTGTTGAGGGGAAACGAGTCCAATTTGAAGTTATTAAATAAGTTATTTTATGATGAAAAATTTAATAGTTTGGTCTCCAAACAAATGAAAAAATAAAACCTAATTAAACAATCTGTATATATTATAATTTGTAAATACTTAAGTAAAATTAAAATTTACTAAATAGTAGTAACTAAAAACGAGTCCAATTTCCATATGTTAGAAAAGGTAACTAAAAAATTAATGTAAAGCGAAGTTAAAAAAAAACATCAGGCTCGGCGTGAACTGGCTGCGCGCCGAGGTTGGCAACCTCGGCGTGGCCACCACCGCGCACCTAGAGAGGTCCAGGTCTGGCCCCCTACCTCGGCGTCAAATGAATAAACGCCGAGGTCTCACGCTCGGCGTGGCCTAACTGCACGCCGAGGTTGGATACCTCGGCGTGTCGAGCACATCCAACTCAGAGAGGTCCAAGTCTCCCCCCTACCTCGGCGTCAAATGAATAAACGCCGAGGTCTTGGCTCAGCATTTTATTTATTTTCGCCAAATATTTTAGCCATTGACAAAGTAATACAAATTGTTAATAGAAAACCATAGTCACATAGTAATACAAATTATATACGCACATACGTAAATAAATAATCGACACATATTCTATACATGAGCGCACAAGTTCAATCATAGTCCATACTTGATTGGATATTAGAGTAGCTCATACATAACATAGTCGTTCACACATAGTCCATACATGAGTTCATTACACATTGTTAATTGGCGTTCACACATAGAGTTTGCACATAGTTCATTTGACATTGTCGAGCCATCCACAAAGTCGTAATTGGGTAACAAATATATACGGGCGAACAAATATATACGAGCTCGATGTTGGATTACCTGTAGGGCTGCTCGTAATTCGGTAGCTTCATCTGGAGCACCTGGAGGGATCATCAATGCCCTTCCATGTTCAGCGACTGTCCTCATGATTTCGGTACCCTACTCACAAATACTATGAGTATAAATCATTTGACAATAGACAACTGTCAACAAAATATAAATACATTAGGACTAACCGCTCTAGACAGCACATGAGCAATCTCAACTTGTCGGCCTGTCCTGGTGGCTTCATCGTAGGGGTTGTCGCCCTCATCTTCACTAGCAATGTCAGCGATGTCTTGCTCCGTCCATGCAGGCCTCAAGCACAACTTTGTCCTTGGCCCTAGCCACGCGAGGTACTCATTGAACGCATTGTCGCGGTGCACGGCATGAATTCTCATGTTATTCTGCTCATAACGTAGCCACTCATCAATGTATCTCTGGTGTTCGGCCTGCCAGTTCGTAATCTTCTTCTGTCGCTGACGATTCAACCTGTCAAATCGGGAAATGGTTAGTACAAGGACCATTAGAATTAACAAAATGGAAGAGTCAACATTGAGAATTTAAGCGACGTACCTATGTAGCTGCCAACTCGTGGAGAAGTCCTCCGGTGGACAAGGTTGGAGCCTACCAAATTGTCGGGCGACACGGTGCGGGAGGTGGTACTCGACCGCGTAGAAACATATGAGGGGGCACCTCATAGTCCACAAATCCTCATCCGCCCTGCACACTGTGCTAAGTGCCAAGCCAAGGATCCTTTCCCTCCTGTACGGTCTCCACTCAACCTGAAAACAACGACTGCGTTGAGTACTATGTCCATATAGATTGCTACAAGTCAAATAAATTGCTGGTAGACTTACGTGTTGTGGTTGAAGGGTGTCCATCTCATTGGTGTAGCTAATGTAAGCGTGACGGGAGACGTGGTACACCCCGCTCGTACGCTCGTAGAGGTGAGCCACCGTAGGAGCAACGATTGTGTCCCCTTCCGGGAACCAAGCAGGTGGCTGTTGCATCCTATGTGGTCTTCCAACAGGAAGCCTCTCCCACATCCAAATCTGCATTCAAAAGGAAGAAGAACTGAGTATCATAGGTCTATCATGAAATAAATGTCTTGCAAGTGAAAGGAAAGACTAAAATTATGTACCTGCAGAAGTGTCATGCACCCAGACATAGTAGAATGTGTACCTCCAGCCCTCTGACAAGCCTCGCACAGCTGGCGGTACAAGAAAGCCAAGATGGCTGAGCCCCAGCTTCTATTCCCAGCGTCATCCCAATTTTGCAAGCACGGGATGTACATCCAGGAAGCCGTGTCTCCAGTGCCATCCGGGAAGAGAACCGTACCGAACATGTGAAGAACATATGCTCTGCAGTAGTAGTTCACTGTGGCTTCATCAGCGTCTGGTGGACACTGATGCCACTGTCTCGAAGCCACCTAAGTGGTACCCCGCTGCTCCTTCTCTTCTTGCCTGCCTCAAGCTCTGGTAGTGCACGTCCCAAGAAGTTATGCACTCGGTTCTCCCACCCTTCAGACTCAGTGTCTCCGGTCACTGGAAAACCTCTGATTCTCACTCCAAGGATCATGGCTGTGTCCTCTAGAGTGACGGTCATCTCTCCACAAGGAAGGTGGAAGGTGTGTGTCTCAGGACGCCACCTATCGATCAAAGCTGTCAACGCCGCTGGGTTGAAAGGTGGAGTACCACGACGGCACACACGAGCGACTGCAGCAAGGTTGGCCCTCTTCAATAGGGGCGTGTACCTCTCATCGTACACCATGCTTGTAGCAGCCTCGTGGGTCATGGGTCTCAAACAGTGGAGCACCTACAATGAAAACAACAAAGAGAAACATACGAAAGTTATTCAAATGAAAAATGGATCAAAACAAGTAATAAGTAATACAAGTAATACAAGTGGTAAAAGAAGGGTACCTCTCCATCCTCGATCCTCCGAGCTCGATGTTTCTCATCGAACCTCGGGTCAAGCAGGGTTCGATCCATACTGTAACATAAGTGAGAACAAAAAGTTAGTATGAAAGTAACATTACATAAATAAGACATATTATGTAAATTAAAAAAAGGAAACCTAAACAATTGTATAACACATGTAAAAGTAGTGAAATTTTAACAATTGTGCAAATTATAACACATGTAAAAACTACGTAAAAGTACCTCCTCTCTTATCAATTGTGGACATTTCCTTCTATTATGACCCGCCTTGTGGCACTTAGAGCAACGAGATTTTTGGGTGTCTTCTACAAAATGAGTGCCAACCTTGCTACTAGTGGACCGACCTTTGGTAGCTCGGTCCATGTCCATCTTAAACCGCTTCCGTCTCCTCGGGCCTCTACTCTTCCATAGTAACCCTAAATCAGCCACGTACTTGGGTCCATCATAAGTGGGCCATTGGCTCTCGTCTAGAAATGGCTCAAATTGAGGGTGCCATGTACTTCTTAGATTTTTCAATGAGAACTCCACGACCATACGGGGAGGAATCTCAGTGTCGACACGCCTAAGACGACAAGCTGTGATCATATGAGAGCAAGGCCTGTGGTATATTCTTGGTTTCCCACAGGTGCATCTATTTTCATTGATTATGACCTTATGTTTTCGAGTGCCTCGATCCTCTCCACCAATGTTGGTTCCTCCTCCCTCAAGAATCTCATAGCCATGTCTTATTGGATCAAAACATGAACCCTTCTGTCGCTTTGATTTTCTCTTAGAGAAAGCTAGTTGCTCGGTGGCTAGAAGTGGCCAAGTTTTCCCTTGCAACCATAGGGATCTAGCATGTTTCTTCCGCGCAACGAACCAAGAGTTGAGCTTGTAGAAAGTGAATGAGGCAATAGCGGTAACAGGCAGCCCACGACAACCTCTAAGAAGACTATTAAACATCTCTGCCATGTTACTTGTCATGAAACCCCATCTCCAACCACATGTGTCGTATGCTAAGGTCCATTTCTCCTTTGAAGGCATCAAGTCACTCAAAAACTGTCTACCATCATCATTTGTAGCTAACTTAAGAGCTTCTAGCTTCTCATTGAATAGCTTAACCTCTTGCTGCCTACAAACCTCCTCGAATAACTTGAAGTTGTCTTTTGTGTGGTCACGTCGTATAAGATTCTGAGCAAGGTGTCTTGTGCACCAACGATGATGTATTTGCCCATAACCAGGGATCACCTCCTCTACAGCATTCAGAATCCCAGCATGTCTGTCAGATATCACACAAACATCACGTCCAGGGCCGATTACAACTTGTCTAACGAGTCTAAGGAACCAGCACCAACTATCGGTGTCCTCCTTCCGAACAATGGCAAAGGCTAACGGCACAAGCTGGTCTTCGGCATCTGTCCCAATACATATAAGCATTGTGCCCTCGAACTTCCCTGTAAGAAATGTGCCATCAATTGATACAACGGGCCTACAATGCTTGAATGCTTCAATGCTCTGACCGAAAACCCAGAAAGCCCTACCAAACACCTCCCGGCCGTTCCTTGATTCACCTTCCTTAGGCACGTACTCAAAGTGCGTCCCGGGATTTGCCGCTTTCATTGCGTTCAACTTTACCGGTAGGCGCTCATACGCTTCTTCCCAATTACCAAATATTATTTCCAATGCACGCTGCTTTGCTCTCCATGCTTTTCCATACTTCACGTAGTAGTTGTATAGTTGGAAGATTGTCTCAACCAACGCGGACACCGTTATGGTTGGCATATGCTTCATAATAGGGCACAAGTGCCTTGCAATGAACCTAGAGTTGAGCTGTAAATGAGTGTCTTCTGCGTCAGCACTAGCACAAGTATGTGGTTGATTAACTGAGGTAATCTTCCATTTGCCTGCCCTTGTTTTCCTAGCACATACTCTCCATTGACACAATTGTTCCTCACAAGCCACGGTGTACCTCTTCTCCTTATATGAATTGATCACCCGAAATGGACGGTGGTGGAGAATTAAGTACTCTTGCAACCATGATTTCAACTCATCCATTGTGGCAAACAATAAACCCTTGCGTATGATGGGACAAACACTAACATCAGGGATGCTGCTCTCGTTTAGCCCACCATCAGCAAAAGCCCTATGACCATGGCTAAGGTCCTCGAAATCACCAATTGAAGGCTCTCTATCAGGCAACACCCTCCTCAAAATCTCTATTTCCCTTTCAGTGAGACGACGAACAGGGCGATCGTCATCGGAGTCAACATCCGCCACATCCTCAAATATCTCATCATCTCCATCTACTTCGATATCTAATCGATTGGTGGCCCGAGCATCGCCAAATTCTTCTTCACCACTAAGATCATCCTCATCACTAAGGTCATCATCAATGGAATCATCACCACTAGCGTCATCTAAACCCTTTTCTGAGTCACCGATTACATATGAGTCATCATTGTCCTCATTGTCAGTGTTGCCCTGGACATCTCTATGCTCCATTGTATTGTCTTCAGCATATCTATCGTCCTCAGCCCATCCAACACCATGCTCGGGAAAACCTAGCCCTTCAGCACCACCATATTCATCATGCTCCTGTGATACTACCACTTGGTTATTACCATACCATGGTTGTGTGACAACTATTTCTTCTTCCAAAGAAGGACCAACATCTACGCGAGCGGGGGACGGTCGGCATTCTACTCTTACAGATGACTCCTTGCTAACAACTAAATCCAAAGAACGGACTTCAGAGGCCAAAACAACCGCCTTGTAATGAGTCCATTCTAAGTCACTTGATATTGGCAACAAACGCTTGATACGTGGATCATTTGCCGACCCAACATCTATCACGCCTTGAATCTGAACAAAATCCACATCATTCCAACCTAACTTTAATTTCACTTCCTCTAACAATTGGGCCAATGTGGGCGATTCACCAAAAATCAACAATTGCTCACTCATTTTCTCAAATTTGACACTATCATCTCTTGTCCTAACAACACGGCCTCCATGATGCAACCTCACTAATTTATCCTAACAACATGGCCTCCATGATGCAACCTCACTAATTTATCCATCTACAACCATCACACATCGAAATATTGTCATATATATATATCATCATATAAATATCTACTTTATTAAAAACAAATATCAAAAACTAAGAAACCCTAACACTACGCTATAAGCCATAATAATTAATGTTTCAACATAAGAACATACTAATTAACGTTCTCCACAACACCGAAGCATGAACATTTCAATCAAACTCATACAAGGCCGAGGCATGACCAAATGAACAAGCACCACCTTCATCCTAGGGTTTCCAACGAAAACAAGCAATGCAACAAAATCTAAACGGATAGAATGGAAGAGGGGAAGGAGTATTACCTCGGGACCAACTTGAAGGGGCTGATTTGGGCCCCTAGCCACTCCCTAATGGCTAGGGTTTGAGGGGGCGGCGGGGTAAGGAGAGAGAGAGAGGTGGGAAGAGATAAAACTGAATGGAGGGAGGAGGAAGAAGGCTGCGCGCGGGTCAGGATAGCCCAGACCTCGGCGTCACACGACTTAACGCCGAGGTCTGAGGCTCAGCGCTAAAGGGCGGCACGCCGAGCTGTTGGGCCGCTAGGCCAAAATGGGCCGTCCAGCACCGCGCCCCTGACCTCGGCGTCAGCTTACTTGACGCCAAAGTCTGTGGCTCGGCGTCAGCTTACTTGACGCCGAGGTACCGGCCACGTGTTTTCGACGACAATGGTCGTCGATGACGTGGCAGTAGCACGGCGTAGAGGCCCTGCACGCCGAGACGCGGAACCTCGGCGTGTTGTTACATGACGCCGAAAAACGGTCTATTTTTGAAAATTGTTTCTCCAGGGGTCTAATTGCAAAAAAAGTTTCGGAAAAGGGCCAAATTATAAAAATTTCACGAAATTTTCAGGAGCATACAAGAAATGAGTGAGTTTCACAGTGTTATTAAATAAAATTTTTTAGATGCTTATATATTTAATACATCCAACCTAATAGGCAAACTAATAGCTAAGGTATTTATAAGAGTATATAATATTCCCCATCTTGTAAAAGTATATACAGAAAATTTCATCATCCTCTATCTTAAATTATAAATTATTTTGATTTTTTAGATATATATCTTTTATTATGCATCTAGATATTCCATATCTAGATACATAATAAAAGTCATGTATCGATAAAATAATATATAAATTCGAACGAAGGGAGTATTATTTTTAGTGTAGTCTTTTATTTTTGTCCTCCAACATATTAACAAAACCCTTTTAAAATTGTACGAGAGAAGGGACGAATGTCCTACATTTAGGCCTTATTTAGATGTAATTTTTTTTTAGATTTCGATACTGTAGCACTTTCGTTTGTTGTGGTAAATATTGTCCAATTATAGTCTAATTATAGATTAACTAGGGTCAAAAGATTCGTCTCGCGATTTACAGTTAAACTGTGTGATTAGTTTTTCTTTTCGTTTATATTTAATGCTTCATATATGTGCCGCAAGATTTGATGTGACAGAGAATCTTGAAAACTTTTTGGTATTAAGGGTGAACTAAACAAGGCCTTAGAGATGTGTTATCTGCTAGGAGCAATTTTATACAACAGTTTTTTTAGTATTTAAGTATAAAATAAAATAATCTTTTGGAGGGCGAAGGCATCCAAACGTTTCCACCAACCAACACTTTTCTGATCCTGTCGTCACACGCACACACCCAAAAAAAAAAAAACTGATCCCATTTCCCAAATTCCCAATCGGCCTGCGCCCCTGCCTGCCCATTCGCGCCGCCCCCGTCGACCTAGAAGACGCCGCCGTCCCATTTCTCCCGTCAAACCCCACGGCGGCCCCTTCCACCGCTAGCTCCACTGCGCCGGATCCCCTTCCCCCTTGTCCAGCGCAGCGCTCGTTGGCCGAGGAGACGCCGTCGCCCTTTCTTATTCGCTCATAAGTCATATCCCGTCCCCTTCTCCGCCGTCCACTGCCCCTGCCGGCTGCCGAGCGGGCCTTCCAACGGGCGAACTGAGGTGAGCTTTTCGCATCTCCTCCATTCCCATGGTTATCCTCTGGCGTCTGAACGCCTTGTCCTGTCGCAGCACCGGCGCCCGGCACCTGTTCGACGCAATGCCTCCGAGGCGCGTGGGAGCTGCTGCAGCGAGGGGCGAGGACCACATCGGCGCCCTCCCAGACGATCTCCTCCTCCACGTGCTGTCCTTCCTGCCGGCGCATGATGCCGTGCGCACGTGCGTGCTCTCCCGCCGCTGGCGCCCGGTCTGGAAGTCCTTGCGCGTCCTGCGCTTCACCAAGCACCAGAGCTGGGGAAGCGCGACCAAGTTCAATAGGTTTGCCAACAGTGTGCTGTTCTTCCGCAACCGGGCACCTCTGGAAGAGCTCACGTTCGAGACCTACATGTACGATGCTATAAACCCTCTCGTCGATAAAGACCAAAAGAATGAACGGGTTAAATATGCGCAGAAGTGGATCATGTACGCCTTAACGCACAATGTGCAGGTGCTCAGAGTCCTTGTGAACTCAAGGCTCAGCAGACCTCAGCTGCGGCCCGTACCCCTGCTGCGGCTCAGTGAACCTCTCATCTCCAAGCACTTGATGACCTTGGAGCTTAAATCTGTAGTGTTGACTAGTAACTCTATGGATTTCTCGAGCTGCCCTGCCTTAAAGAATCTTAAAATAAGGCATTCCAAAATTTGGGTCCACAAGATATCTTCCCAATCACTAAGTCGTCTAAGTGTCAAGAATTGTGAGTTTTCTGGTGATATATGCACTCAGATTTTGGCCCCAAATCTATCATCACTTCTACTGGACGTGCGTTCTGGCAGGCTTCCTTACTTTCCAAGTGCAGTGTTGCTAGTGAAAGCACATATCAGACTTGATCAGTACTGTAGGGATCGCTGTTGGCACAGCAACTTTGAACATTGTGCTCATGATACATGTGTTGATTGTTACGGTAATAATGACAGGAGTGCCAAGTGTGTGCTTCTTAGAGGCTTGTCCAATGCTAAAAATTTGGAGCTGGCAGTTCAATTTTCAGTCTACATTCAGAATCGTGCAGCGGTATGTTTGAATATACTTGTACCTTATCTCCTAGCTGTTAAGGGTTATTGGCACTTGTATGCAGCATGTTTGTCTTCCATCACATTTTCATAAACCTAAAACTGAGACAAGATTCTTTTGTTTACTACCAGCAATTATCCTTGATAACCTAAAGCTATCACATTCAAGTGATGTTGTACTTTGTCATATGGCTAGTTTATATGTGGTTGGGCATAGTATTTCCATTTTATGTACTATCTCGATCACCTAAGTTGAATTCACCTATCTAACTTTTTTTTTCTTACACTGCCCAGGCCATTTTCAAGCGAGATATGAAATTATGCCCCATATTTAGCAACTTAAAGACTTTGGTGCTCAATGGGTGGGCTGTGGCCTGTGAACTTGATGCACTAATTTGTTTCCTTCAGCATGCGCCAATCCTAGAGAAGATCACTCTTCAACTTAATGTATAAGCTCACTCTTCAATTTTTTATGACACATATGCATCTAATGTTGGTTGATATCTTTCTGAAGCCGTGTTGCATGACTGCTTGGTCTGAAATACTACTTTGATCTGTTACAGGGACTTAACTATGATGTGGAAATGAGAGAAAGTTGTAGTTCAAATGAAAAAATTGCTCTGCCTGAGCACCTTAAATTAGTCGAAGTCAGATGCCAAAAGATTGCTGAAAATGTTCACAGATTTGTGGATGTCTTGAATGCCTATGGCATAACTTCTGATATAATCAATATCGTGGAGATGGATGTCTGATCCAAATGTAAGTTAGATACTGAACTTCAGAATTCTTATGTATTACTAATTACTATATCTCGTACTTATCTTACAGAAAACAGTGAAATGATTGTGTAAGTTGAAAATGAGAACGTTGAACTCCCTGCAAATGTTTGTGTTGTTTTGATGCTCAAACCAAAGATTTCTACTCTAAACATTTCTCTAAGCTTAAAAATGCATCGTAGACTATGCAGTGAAGTGGTAAATATTCAATCTCACTCTCATATTGCCTAGCTATGTAGTTTTTAGTTACTTTCTGCTGCCCTCAATCTTTTATATTTGCTATTCTGGTTCCCAAACTGCCTGGCTATTGCAATAAGTGGTGTCCTTATTTTAAATGTCCAGTTTAGCACACACTCTTCTCCCTGCTTGCATATATTGCCCACTTCTGCTGCTACTTATCAGTTCCTTCTAGAATTGTGGACTTCTGGGTTCGATTTGCTTTGTGCATGCTGCTTTTACTCACTAGATGCTTTACACTCAACATGGTGTTTGTTCTGATTAACTATTTTCGTACTGCTTTGAGGTACTATTGTTTTGTTCATCTGATGGCGGCGATATTTGCCACTAAAAAAATCTTCACCATTCACTAATCCTAGAGATCAGCATATCTTCAGTAGATGCATGGTTTCTGTAAACAGGTTTCCATTAAACAGCAAGTTTGAGACACTTTTGTTTTGGTAGATGTGAATCAGAGGAAATGTACAAATGGTGTGATACCACACAGGGCTGCTTATGAAACATAAAATTTGTTCATGTTCTAGTTCATTAAAGGAAGTTGCACGTTGGCCTAGGTGAAAGTGCCATATAGGAATGATACCTAAATCAAGAGGCCTTCCAGTTAAGCCTAATTCGAGGGCCCTCCAATTAAGAAAAGGACAAGTCGGAACCAAAAAAAAAAATTCCTCCAATGGAATAAATGAGAGGTGACGAGGGAAGTAAGAATGGAATCAAGGAAGTAAGAATTGAAATAGAGATGTGTACAAATCAAACTTCTAAAATCCACACCTGAAGCGCTCCGATGACTACCAACTCCGGTTCTGGGTTGGGGAGGGATCTTTGGCTTCTGGGTCTAGAGGGATTCTTGGGGAGGCACACGGATTGACCGTGGTGGTGGAGTGTGTGTCAAACGGCAGGTGATGGCTCTTGCGGTGATGGGCTGATGGCGCTGCCAAAGTCAAGCGAGAGGTGGTGGCAGCGAGGGCATTAATGATGAGGCTTTGCATGCTGTGGTTTCTCGTGATTGCCAAAACCAATGGGTGGCAGCAGCCATGGGGCCGGGGGCACTAGGACAGGATACTGAGTGGGGAGGGATGTTGATGCCAGGGAGACAAAGAAATAAGGTGCCTGGTGTGGGAGCAGGGAGGATATTTTCTTTCTTTTTTACAGTGGTGGGCTCTCGAGCTATCCTTAGCTGGAGAGTGGTTCTTCTGTAGTCGTTTCCTTTAGGAATTACAGCAAAGTTGTTCCCATCAATGATCCAAATTTCACTTTGCAAAAAGACATGTATCCTGCAACCATTATTGGCCCAAAAACTTTTATCTACTGGTATTCTGCGTGATGATTGTCTTTTTTTTTCCCCTTCAATTTAAATGCAAAAACAAAATTGATTGTGTAATCATATGGCTAGTCTCTGCTAAGAGTCCCCACGTTGGATGCGTCCAATGCAAATTCCTTTCTCAAAGAAATTGAATGTTTCTCTTTATATCATATCAAACCTATCAGTATTAATTGTGCCTTTTCGTGTTTGTACAGGCATCGGTTTGAAGAGGCTAAAGGGTGATCTTGCTGTTGATGGATCAACCAGTCGTTAACCTCCAGGGAAAAAATGAGATGTGTCTTCTTTGTTGAACTGAAAAAATGGCTGCCACAACGGAAAGGGAAGACTTCCAACTGTATGACTTTAGTGTGACCTGCGCAGCTTGGACAACGATTGTGTGGGGTTTTAATTTCTAGGATAATTGGATGAATATTTTGGGTTCCGTGGAAGGGATTTCCTGATATAAAGCACTCTTTTTTTTATACAGACGTGGCTAATAACAAAGACGTGGCTGTAAACATGGGCTCGGTCCAATCCTAAACTATAGTTAATACCTTGTATTAGTATGCTATTGACATCTATCGCGTTAAAAATATAAATTACAAAAATATATTTCATAATGTATCGAGATACTAATTTGATGTTATAATTATTATTCTTCTTTTCTATAACTTTGAGTTAACATACTGAGACAACAATAAAACTGGTTGGTTTAAAAAAAACAGCTAGTAAAGTTAAAAAAAATCAATGATTGTGAAATTTACTCAGCAAAGGTTTAATCCTCTGTAGGGGTGTTTGGTTGGAAGTGTTAAAGTTTAATAGGTAACGTAGTATTTTCGTGCTGTGTTTTTAGTTTGGTAAATAGTCTATATCTAGTATCTATGCATGTGTTCAAACATTTGATATGATAGGTGTTGAAAAAACAAGGGAACCAAACATGGCCTTATACATAGATTGGGCACTAATTAAATTTAGTGGACTCAAACCCCGACGACCCTAGACAGTATGTAACCATATCAGACAATATAATCACAGCAGTTCTCATCAAATTCCTGGGAAAATCAGCGCCCGGAAAGTATACACGATCCCGCTGAAACCTTCGATCACTACCCGGCAGCCAAATAGCCTCGGAGAGAGAGCACAACTTTTTTTTTTTTTTTTTTTGAGACAGAGCACCGTTTACTGACAAATAAGGCTTGGTCATCCAAGTCGTTCATCTCGAACCATTGATGATCCGTCTCAATATCTGCCTCAAATACCTTTAGCTTCGTTGAATCGTTGTTGTCGCTTCCATTGTGACCCATGTATGATCAGAAGAACTCCATTTCAGCATGATCAGCTTGTCATGTGACACAACGCGACGAGGTTCTTATTATCAAAATAGGGTTGTGCTCTTCAGGGCTCATCTCGCTGGTGGCTGTGCTCTCATCACATTGCTTGATGGTCTGGGCTGCAGTGGCTACTTCGTTCATTTCCGTTGAAGGCGATCTCATGAGCAAAAAGTTCCTGGTAGCTAGTAAGACCGTAGAGCTTTCCATGGTGTTGACATCGAAGATCCACACAGAAGTTGTTAGAGCCCCTTTGGCAGCACTGCCGCCGCTCCCCTCCATGTGAGAATCGGCAGCCCCTAGCGCATGCTGCTTCGTCCAAGAATCACTCCCATCGCCATCGATTCACTTCGCTTCCCTCATCCCTCCGCCTGCCCCTGTGCCCACCATCGCCTCCGATCTTGTGCTCATAGTCCCCCTCCAAGCTTGCCCTAGCTAAGATCCTACCGGCATTGTCAAGATTGAGCCCGATCACCTCCTCCACCGTTGTTGATATGTCCTCTTCCCCTCATTCTGACCTCCGAGGTCATGGTCACTGTCACCTCTGAGCCCGTGCCCAGCGTCATCATGGCTTCTGAGTCCGCCATCTCCAAGATCTAGCTAGCTTGGCATCCTCTTTCTCATCGGATTGAGAGCTAACGTTGTTGTGAGAGGTCTACCAAACAATGCCGCTTTGAGCTAGGAGCGCAAGGGGGTAGGAGCAGCGGAGCTGAAGCTAGAGCAAGTGGAAGTGGGTCGGGAGTCCTACCAAAGGGGTCCTTAATGACTAGATTGCTTCACTTCCGTATAAGCACACATGATTAGTTTTCAAGAAAACTAGCAAAAAACAATTTTTGAATTACGGCAAAGAACCAGCTATGTTACATGCAAGAAAAGCAAATGATGCCCTGTTTGGTATAGCTTATCTATAAAACTCTTCCTAGATATGTTGCACAAATAGAGTAAAATATGGTCAAAATAAACTAGTCTCATTTAGCTTTTGATTTTTTAGTGTAAATGTGAGCGGTAGTAACAAGTGTGACTGGAATAAGCTGCAAAAAAGCGTGTTGTTTTGGCTATTGGTTTCAGCTTATCTGGCCACATGCAGCTTATAAATTATACCAAACATGACCGATATGTACTCTAGTTTGATGTTCTTTACTTTCTTCGTTATACTTTTCGTATCTAGGTTAATCGTAGCTATGCTTTGCTCTTTTGCGAATAAACTAGCCACACACTATCGAGGAAGAGAGATATGACGATCCTGACATGGAGATCAAATGAAGAGGGGGAAAAAGATTAGGGATTCACCTATGACTTTCATGGAGGCAACGAGTTGGTCGTGGCCACCAAATCTCGCTTCATCCTTGATGGATTTGGCCATGGCCACTAGATTTCATGCCCTAAACCTTGGATCTAAATGTGGCAAGCATGGAGGTGAAGTAGGTGACGTGAGGAGGGTTTGGCAGAGAGGGAGGCAACACACCACCATCATGAACCGACGCCTTGTGCCCCAGTGCCACACTGCTGTCTCACGCCTCGATAGCTCTCGAACTGCATTGTCACGCCTAACAAACACCTCATCATTAGAAGCATAGAGAAGAGAGGGGTGGAGGGTGGCTGTGGTGAAGAGGAGTGAGGGAGGCATGCCTGTAGGAGGGAGGGAGAGAGAGATAGAGAGAGAGAGAGGGAGGCTAATAGAAAGATGAGCTTTCGAGCTAGGGTTACCTCCCTTCTTTACATATCTAAGAAGCTTGAATGGGCTGTTGGCTAGACTTCAATTAAGAAAGGTGGGCCTTTAAAGAGGTCCACCTCTAAGAATGGCCTCCAATTTCAGAGGTTGACCCATTGGAGGCCCATCTTTGTTATTTGATTTATAGAGATGTTGTTTGACATGTGTTCAATTCTGCGGTAGTAGTTGAGTTGTTTGCCTTGGGTTTGTGCATGAGCTTCTGATGGCTTAAGCACTCAAAATACAAGGGATTAATCCCAGTTCAGGTGTCTGAGCCCTACTACCAATAGAGGTGTTCTTTGCGTTAAAATGCTCAACCAAGTTCTGAGAGAGAGGTGTAAGGGAGTGCTATGCTACTATTCTAGAGTTTTGGTTGCTCGGGCGAGATGCGACGGTAGGCTCGGTGTCTTGATTTGCTAGACTATGGTTTGATCTATATTAAGGATTGTTTTTTCCATTCCTTTTATAGGAGCCCATGTCCATCTTTATATACTAGAGGGGGATGTGGGTACAAGTTACATGGTAGCGGGGGTTTCCATTGGGTTTTGAGTCATAATCTTTGATTCCCTTGGTGGTGCCATGTGCCATCCTTCATCCTATAGTGAGGGGCCAACAACACCCTAGTTGTCCCCTAACATATGCTACAATTTCAAGGTGCTAACTGTTACCATTGTGCCTTCCCTAGGGTCGCCTTATCAGAGCAGGTACAATAATCCATGTCAGCTTAGCTTATAGCCAAGCCAACTCAGCAAAATCCTAGGTGGATGAAAGAGAAAAGATGAAAGAGAGTAAGTTGGTCGACTCTGTCGTCGACCGGCTCTTCACGCAAGCCGAGACATGAAGCGCCGAGCATATGACTGTTTGGCGACAAGCTAGGCGCCTCTGCATGCCTTTTGTGGACCCGCAGCAGCACCTGGCCTATGCTCAGCCTCGTCCATGCCGCATAAAGTGAGATAAAGGAAGGACGTGACACTAGTGTTGGGCCCCACATAAATAAAAAATATATTTTTGAAAATTGTGAAGAGACTAATTGTTGTATGGATAGTCTCTTAAGTTAGCTCTAAAATGACATAGCTTGGCTATTAGACAAGCTTATTGGCCTTGCTCTCATGGCTTCCTTTGTATGTAGGATCCAACACGCATGCAGAGGGAGGCCACCAAATGCGGGCATAGAATCCACACCGTGGGCGCATAGAAGTCTGTGTCATTCGCTGGTTGTGACCTTGCGCTAGGAATGGGTGACATGGCCTCGTAGGAACAAAGAAACTAGGCCCTGGCAACGCCCTGTTGCCATGCCCTCCTATCAGGCTATAGACGCTTGACAAATTTTAGAGTATATTCTTGACGTTGGTGAGGGTTTGTAACACCTTAAAATTTACTCTTTTTGAAATATAGATAAAATTAATTAATTTTGTATTTTTGTGCTCATAAAAATATAGGAAAAATAATATTTTTTATTGAATTAAAATTTATCATAAGACTTAGCAATATTATTATGCATACATGCTGGTGCATATATTTTGATGTGATGTTTGCTTGTTGCTCCTTTATGTGTTGATTCAGCAAAGTTTTTAAAATGCTTTTAGTCGATCTTCCTTGACCAGTACGTTTTTATCTGTATCTATAACCAAATTCCTTGTTTCTCAGCTCAAGTTTTTATTAGGAGTTTCCTAAAATATTTTCTTTATTATCCAAATCACTTCTTTTAGTTCCTCGTCCATCAAGCAGTTCTACAAACTTCTTGGAAATTTTTCCACATTTTTCTAGAACTTGTTCTCACTTTTCTATAAGCATAATCTAATTTTTATATGCTCCAAATGATCTTATCATGGGCTCCAAATACTTTATTTGAGTTCCTCATTTTCCATATTGTCTCTGAGAATTTTCTCCGAATTTTCAGAGCTTTCGGAATATTTTTCACAGTTTAAATAATAATTCTAGACTTTTCTGCAATTATTTTATCCATGAAATTAAATAATTTCGAAAATAATAAATCTCTTATTATTTTTTCCAACGTCAAAGCCCATGTACAATAATCATAATAATTTCTAAAGACTCATGTCTTTATTTACTAATGGGCTTTAATATTTATTTAAGCCTATTAGTAGAGGTGGAAGGTGCAACATCAATTAAGACCATATTGCTAATTGATGTAGATGTAGAAAACTTTTCTCTCTCTCTGTATATATATATATAAACTCCTTTAGCAAAGCACACCAAAATTACCGTAAAGAGAGTCTTTAGCTCTAGGTAGTAAAAATAGATTTTTCTTCTTCTATATATCTTCGACGTCTCGACTCTGCTGATCGCCACGTTCGTTATATCTGGAGCTGATGATGTCGCCGTATCTTCGGTCCACCTATCAACATGTCTTCATGACTGGCACCGCTGACACCTAATATTGATTGGAGGAGTACTCATCTACACCATCTGTGGCTCGATGCCTGTCCAATCCGAGCTGTCATCGTCTGTCTCCATGGCCATCGCTAGCAGAGCTGTCTCGTTTCGTTACGACAAATGTCACGAATCTGATCACCTGGCACTTTGTTCCTCTATATCAGTGTCCACCAAGAGTACTACCATGAGTACATCCTTTTTAATTAATTCACTGTTCTTTGTTAGAAGCAAATATGGAACACTTCGTTGTTAGGCCTATGTGTATATATAGTTCTACGTCATGTTGCTGTTGTAGCTTTGTTTTTACTATCTTAAAAATATAGTGTATGTGTGATAGTTGACGTTAAATATATGTCGCATATTTTATTTACACTTAATATTAACTTGATTAAGGTTAATGTGCAACTTGCTTTATAATTTAAAATGATATGTGCTTATACGATGCTCTTTTACAAATAAATGTTAAATTCATTAACACCAACGTCAAATTTGTTTTTATTAATTATAATTTGGTTAGCCTAAGCACGCATCATATACAGCTTGCTTAGATGTTTATACGTGTACTTTTATTTTTGTAAAGTTTGTTTTAATTTAATTATATCACATGGTTTATAAATAAAATATGAGTAGCTTTAGCCTACTTTTTGAATTAAATTATGTTTTGCCTAATTTGATCTAAATAAATTTTCACATAGTTTTGCTCAATAAAAATAATAAATCAAGTAAATATAGATTTTTCTTTAATATAATATAAAAGTCTCGGTAGTCGTTTTTTTAATCGTAGCTCCCATTACCGTGTTTTTTTACGTCTGTGTGCTTGTAACAATGCGTAGATTAGTTTTTAAAATCTTTCTATGGATTGGTGTATTGTTTTAATTTATTTATATTGTTTGCTTCGTGTATGTTGTCTTCGATTGTTTGTGTGTTGATGATTGATGATCGAAATTAGACGGTGAGCAATTCGTGGTGAACAAGAGTGCTTCAGTGATCAAGATCAGTACTTGGACAACTAGTAAGGTCAGCAAGAGCAATTGGATTAATGCAAGTATAGCATTTGGATTTTATTTCTGTGACTATGATCCTGTGGCTAGATTAATGTTAAGTAATAAACGATAAAAATGTCTTTTTAGCAACTTGATGATTTATCTGTACGTGATCTCCCGAGATAATAATGCAACCATGAGGGCTATAATGGCTCTGGCTTTAGTTAAGTATGAGTAATTTTTCTAACTCGTTAGCGGTTACCCGTGTGACGCAATTGAGGAATAGCAGACCGTGGATTCCTGCGGGTGGATCACATGGACTGACTAATGAAACCAAGCCGCCCTAACTTGTTAGACGAACCTTTGAAAGACTTCATAGTGATCCCTGCCGACCTTCCTTGGTAGTGGGTTAAGAGACTGATCACCTCAGGCGAAAGGGTAAATCATGACTCATGGGTAAAGATGTACAACCTCTGCAGAGTGTTAAAAACTAGTATACTAGTCGAGCTCACGGTCAAGAGCGGCCTTGGGGACATCTACATTAAGGGTGATGATTCATGTGCGTTAAATATGCTCATTGTTTATTGTTTAATGCTTTACAATATTTATGTCACATTGATCATGAGATTGTGGGAGTTATACAATCTAGTTGCTATATTTATGGAGTTCGACATGGACTCACTCTTGTTATTTCCCCCACACTTCAGGAGATGTTTTAGGCTTGTGATCAACCAGTCAGTTCGATCCTGTAGAGTGAAGTTAATACCTGAAGTTTGGAGTTGTCTGTCCGCTGTTTGCTATTATCTCTTTTATACTAAGTACGTCATATAATTTATGCATTGTCTTTTGATATTACATCTTATTTGTAGCTATATGTGAGATTTGGCTTTTAAAACTCACATATGGTGTATATCTAATTTTGTTCTTAAAATCGGATATTAGAGGTTGGAGTCTCTCCTGATGTAAGGCCAAGTTATGCGTGGCGGCATTTACTTGGCAGTCATCCCTCAAGGTTGGGAACTACTTTAGCCTGAACAAGTCCTAGAGCTCCTAGGCATGGGTGATTCAAATTAGGGAATTAGTCTCTCAGCTTGTTCCCGAGGCATCATGCTCTTTTCCTAGAGTGCACCCTCCAAGGCCCACAAAGCTATTCCCTAATGGACGGAAGTGTATGTGCAAGTGTACACGATAGGTGTAGCCCCTAGCTGATTAGGAAAATCAGTTAGGCGGTTAGTCGGACTATCATGGCGCTAATCCATGGGTTTACTCTACTCATATACTTGACACTCAATAATGCTTTACTAGGTGTCTCCAAAAATGGTATGTCCACCCCCAACAAATACTGAGCATTTTGGGAGACAAGCACACTTGACTGCCTCAGTAAATAAAATAGCTCTTGTGATCACCTAATCAGTTTTATAGTAGTGAACCCAAGAGCCCCAACTAGTACCCCTTGATGCAAAAGGAGTAGACTGGCAAACAAAGCCAACCACGAACAAGGGAAAGTAGCTATCCTAGTCGCAAAAGATTTAGGGTACGTTTTTGAGCTATGAGCTGTGAAAAAGCTGTTGTGAACTGTGAGGTATAAAAAAGCTATTGTAAGCTATGTGCTATGAAAAACTATAAGCTGTTTGGTTAAAATAAATATAAAACTTACCTCCTTTGTTTATCTTCCTTGAAACAACTATTAAAAACTTGATCCGCTGAGGTAGGTTGCCCCAATATTTAAGAAAATGACCTTCTCATGTGGATCAGAAACCCCCCGAACCCTATCCCACCCATACACAATGGCACCGTAGCTCATGTAAGACTGGGCCGCACCTTAGACCTATGCTTTGATGTGGGATAGATGAGAGGATTTTTGTACAAAAAAGCAAAAGCCGAAAACAAAGTCTAGATGCTTCCAAAACTATATTACAGAAAAGCAACTACATCTAAAAAAACATCTTTAGGTTTCATCACTTTGTTTGACTTTTGACTTTTCAAGAGTAGCACTTGGCACAAGCCCAACCAAACAAACTCTTAGTAGCCAAAAGTTTGGGGATGCTGCCCCCACCAATGGGATAGGCTGGCATCGATCAATCTGAATTTTTTGTGCACATTTTGCCCCCACCAAAGTGAGCTGTGAGAGAGAAGAGGTCATGCTATACTAGCTATTTCGGAGTCGCTAGCTATTTGATCTCTCTCCTTGATAGTCAATAGAATTCTTCCTAGACTAGCTATTTAGGTTAACCATTGGGACCTTAGTTGTAAGGTTTTTTAGGCCTGATTTTTTTCATAAAAAACTAGACTAGAATTTTTTGTTTTTGTTCTTCTAACAATATATTTGTGCAAAGCTTTTGTTGCCCTTTCAAGAAAGTAAAAACATAAATAGTATATTTGTTTTTATTGATGTTGTGCAAATCCTCTTTCAGCGTCAACCTAGACTTTGACTAAGATTATCGATGGAATCTGACCCAAACAGATTTGCCTTTGGGCTTATCAATATTTATGTATATAATGATGTGAGTATAATGAGCCAATTAAAGGTCTAAGCAGAAATTGGCAGTTAAGTTTAGTTTTGTTGCTTTTGTGTGTATGTTCTTTCTATTAGACATGTATGTGTGTGTTGTACATATTTTCTTGTATCACATGGTGTGTACAACACACATATGTGTCCAATACAAAATGACACCTAGCTGTTTCTTTATCGGACCTGTCAAGGGAATGCAATGAGAGTATGAGACAGAAGTTCAAAGATAGCAAAGAATAGCAAATTATCTCTATCAATTAGTTTATTTTAAGATAAAATTTTAAATAGTTCATAACACCGAGAAATGGCTCAATAGTAAATGCATACACTGAGAAATAAAAAATATTCAAAGAAATACAACATCGGTAGACCATAGTATCACCTACTTGATGATCCTTATTATACTTTCAAGCATACACATATGCATGCCCAAAGAAAACAAACATACGTACCCCACAACGGGAATATGGTAACCCCTCAAGCAGCTTTTTCGGAGAGCCCCATTCATCTTAGCAAATGTTTGGTCAAAACTGTCTCCTTATTTGTTTGTTTGTTTCCAATTAGATCCCTCCTGCCCTTACATTAGTTTAAACTATTATTTTATGTACATATGTGTGACTAGAGAGAAGAAAACAGTAGAGGAGTGATTTGTAGTCAAATTATCAAACCTTCTAGTATAAAGAAACCAATCGCCATAGTTTTCATCATCTTCATATAGCCTCTGAATAGGGCAATTGACTCTAGCTATATGAGGCAAATGAGCACCCCGTTATCTACATTCAAGTCTACCGTCTCATGTTTCTCCAACCTGCACACCAGTTTTCCTCCTAGGATCATGTTTGGGAAGGATTGGTCCAAAATATTATAGTGCAATTGTCACAAAAATCTTGCTGCTCCAAGCATTTTCTTTTCCAACTTGCTTGGCCCGTTCAGTTGTATATGCCCTATCAGGATTATCAACATTCTGTTATAACGATGTAAGTTCTACTGAGCCAGTTGAAGGTCTAAGCAGAAATAGGAAGTTATGTTTACTTTTGTTCCTTTATGTGTATGTTCTTTCTGTTAAAATTGTATGTGTGTGTTGGACATATTGTCTTGTATCACATGTTGTGTATAACACACATGTGTCTAATACACAGTGGCGGAGCTGGCGGATTTTGACACCTAGGGCCGCCATCTAGTAAGGAACCAATGAAGAATCTAAAACCAGTCTAGCATGCATAACGATAGTTCACAGAAGCCAAAAATCATATGCATAATTTTAGCATTTTTTCTAGAAATTCAGTCAAAGTTTTAAAAGTTTAACTTATGACAACTTTAGAAGTTGAAGCTTTCAGGGACAGAGGGAGTACAAAGTGACACAATTGAAGTATTAGGCCTTGTTTAGATCCAAAAAGTTTTTAGATTTTGAGACTAGTATTTTTATTTTTATTTCACAAACATTATCCAATCATGGAGTAACTAGGCTTAAAGGATTTGTCTCGCTATTTACAGCAACTGTGTAATTAGTTTTTATTTTCATCTATATTTAATGCTCCATGCATGTGCCACAAGATTCGATGTGACGGAGAATCTTGAAAATTTTTTGGTTTTTGGGGTGAACTAAACAAGGCCAAAACAATGGAATGGAACAAGAACATGTGAACACAACCTGTAGCTTGCTGCTGCCTTATATGCTATGCAGCAATGAACCCTAGCGAGCGACAAGAGCTTGGAAGAGGGCGCCGCTAGGGAGCTGTCTCCATTTGCCGTCTATGTGTGAACATATAGCGAGCAGAGAGAGGATGACACAGGCGCTACCCTGTTGGGCTTTGGCAGATCATGCCTTCAACCATGTGTACCGGGCCTTAAAAGGGCTACATAGGGATTTTAGGCCACGCCTAGGGCCACGGCCTTAGTGGCCGAAGGCCCATATCCGCCCCTGCTAATACATGACACCCAGATGTTTCTTTATGGAACATGTCAAGGGGATGTTGTGAGACACATGTTAAAAGATAGCAAAGAATATCAAATTATCTAAATATTAGTCAATTTATTTTTTAGACAAAATATTAAACTGTTCATAACACCACAAAGTGGCTCTATAATCAAATGTCTACACTGGGAAAGAAAATATATTGAAACAAATATAGCATCGGTAGACCACAGTATCACCTAGTTGATGAACTTTATTATAGTTTCAAACATACACATATGCATGCCCAGAAAATAAATGCATGTACTGTACAACCCGAACGAGGTAGCCCCTCAAGCAGCTTTGTTGGAGAGCCTCATTCATCTTAACAAATGTTTTGTCAAAACCTTGTTCCTTATTGCTTCATTTCTTTTCACTTAAGAGATCCCTCCTGACTGCATTAGTACAATTTGTTATATTATGCACATTTTAATATAGTAAAACATATCTATGACTAGACAGAACAAAACAGTAGAGGAGTGATTTGTAGTCAAATTATCAAACCTTCTAGTATAAAGAAACCAATCCCCGTTGTCTTCATCATCTTCATAGCCTCTGGATAGGTCTAGTGACTCCAATGCAACTATATGAGGCAAATGAGAACCCCATTGTCTAGATTCAACTCAATTGTCCCATGTTTCTCTAACTCGCACACCATTTTTCCTCCTGGGGTCATGTTCGAGAAGGATTGGTCCAAAATAATCTGGTGCAGTTGTCACAAAATCAGGTTGCTTGAAGCATTTGCTTTTCAACTCGCTTGGCCTTTCAGTTTTTATACTAATAATGATGTGAGTTTATTGAGCAAGTTTAAGGTCTAAGCAGAAATAGACAGTTAAGTCTACTTTTGTTCCTTTATGTGTATGTACTTTCTTTTATACATGTATGTGTGTGTGTTGGACATATTATCTTGTATAACATGGTGTGTACAACACATATATGTATCTAATATAACATGGCACCCCAACATTTCTTTATGGGACCTGCCAAGGAAATGTAATGAGACAGAAGCTCAAAGATAGCAAATAATAGCAAATTATATCAATATTAAACAACTTAGTTTTTGAAAAAACATTAAATAGTTCATAACGCCATGAAATGGCCCTATAATCAAATGTCTACACTAAGAAAATCAATTATATTAAACCAAATACAGCATAGGTAGACGACAATATCACCTACTTGACAAACATTATTATGGTTTCAAGCATAGACAAATGCATGCCCAAAGAATATAAACATACATACCACACAATCACCCCTCAAGTAGCTGTTAGAGAGCCTCCTTCATCTTAACAAATGTTTGGTCAAAATCTTGCTCCTTATTTGTTCGTTTATTTCCACTTAGATCCCTCCCTCCACTACATTCTATAATTGTTGTTTTGTGCACATTTTAATATAGCGAAACATATATGTGACTAGATAGAAAACAATAGAGTGATTTTTTGTCAAATTAGAAAACTTTCGAGTTTAAAGAAACTGATCTCCGAGGTCTTCATCATCTTCATAGCCTCCGGATAGGGCGACTGACTCCAGTTATATGAGGCAAATAAGCCCCCCATTATCTACATTCAAGTCTATTGTCACGTGTTTCTCCAACTCCTAGGTCAGGAAGGATTGGTCTAAAATATTCTGGTGCTATTGTCACAAAAATCTTGTCGCTCGAAGCATTTGCTTTTCCAGCTAACTTTGCCATTTCAGTTGTATAAGCCATGTCGGTCTTATCAACATTCTGTATATATAATGATGTGAGTCTACTGAGCCAGTTGAAGGTCTAAGGAGAAATAGGAAGTTATGTGTACCTTTGTTCCTTTATGTGTATGTTTATTGTTAGAAATATATGTGTGTGTTGTACATATTGTCTTATATCACATGGTGTGTACAACACACATGTGTCTAATACAAAATGGCACCTAGACGTTACTTTAGGGGACATGTCAAGGGGATGTTATGAGACACATGTTCAAAGATAGCAAAGAATATCAAATTATCTAAATATTAATCTGTTAATTTTGTAGAAAAATATTAAACGGTTCATAGCACCACAAAATGGCTCTATAATCAAATATCTACACTGGGAAATAAAAATATTCAAACAAATACAACATTGATAGACCACAATATCACCTTGTTGATGAACATTATTATAGTTTCAAGCATACTGATATGCATGCCCAAAGAAAATAAACATACATACCGTACAACCCGAACAAGGTAACCCCTCAAGCAGCTTTGTCAGACAGCGTCATTTATCTTATTGAATGTTTGGTCAAAACCTTGCCCCTTATTTGTTCGTTTATTTTCCACTCACATCCCTACCGCCACTGCATTAGTATAAATTGTCATTTTATGCACATTTTAATATAGTGAAACATATATGTGACTAGACAGAAGAAAATAGTAGAGGATTGATTTGTAGTTGTCAAACCTTCTAGTATAAAGAAACCAATCCACATGGTCTTCATCATCTTCATAGCCTCCAGATAGAGCGACTGATTCTAGCTCTACTAGGCAAATGAGCACCCATTATCCACATTCAAGTCTATCATCTCATGTTTCTCCAACTCACACCAATTTCCTTATGGGGTTTTGTTCGAGAAGGATTGGTCCAAAATAATCAGATGCAGTTGTCACAAGAATCTTGCCGCTTGAAGCATTTGCTTTTCCTACTCGATTGGCCCTTTTAGTTGTATATGCCCTATCAGGCTTATCAATATTCTGTATATAATGATGTGAGTCTATTGAGCCAGCTGAAGCTGAAGGTCTAAGCATAAATGAGGAGTTATGTTTACTTTTGTTCTTCTATGCGTATGTTCTTTCTAGACATGTATGTTTGTGTTGTACATATTGTCTTGTATAACATGGTGTGTATAGCACACATATGTGTCTAATACAACATGACACCTAGAGGTTTCTTTATGGGACTTGTCAACGGAATGTAATGAGACACAAGTTCAAAGATAGTAAAGAATTGCAAATTATCTCAAGATTAATCAGTTTATTTTTGGAGAAAATATTAAATAGTTCATAACACAAAGAAACTGCTCAATAATCACATGTCTACATCAAGAAATAAAAAATATTCAAACAAATACAACATCGGTAGACCACATTATCACCTACTTGATGAACACTATTATAGTTTAAAGCATACACATATCCATGTCCAAAGAAAATAAACATATATGTATCGCACAACACGAAAAGGTAACCCCTCAAGTAGCTTTGTCGGAGAGACTCATTCATCTTAACAAATGTTTGGCCAAAACGTTGCTCCTTATTTGTTCATTTGTTTCCACTTAGATCTCTCCAGTCATTGCTAGAGTGAAACATATCTATGACTAGACAGAAGAAAACATACTAGAGTAGTGTTTTGTAGTCAACTTATCAAACCTTCCAGTATAAAGAATCCAATCCCCATGGACTTCATCATCTTCATAGCTTTCTGATAGGTCGACTGACTCCACCTATATGAGGCAAATGAGCTCCCCATTGTCTACATTCAAGCCTATTGTCCCATGTTTCTCCAACTCGCATGCCAGTTTTCCTCCTATGGTCATGTTCGGGAAGGATTGGTCCAAAATAATCTAGTGTAGTTGTCACAAAAATGTGGCTAGGTGAAGCATTTTCTTTTTCAGCTTGCTTGGAACTTTCTCTTGTATATGCCCTATCATGCTTACCAACATTTTGTATATAAGCCTTGTTTACTTCCAAAATTTTTTGCAAAATAGGAATAGTAGCACTTTTGTTTGTATTTGATAAATATTGTCCAATTATGAACTAACTAGGCTCAAAAGATTCGTCTCGTCAATTCTGACCAAACTGTGCAATTAGTTTTTATTTTCAACTATATTTAATACTCCATGCATACGTCTAAAGATTCGATGTGACGGAGAATCTAAAAAATTTTGCAAAATTTTTTGAGAACTAAACAAGGCCATAATAATGTGATTCTACTAAGCCAGCTGAAGGTCTAAGTAGAAACAGACAGTTATGTTTACTTTTGTTCCTTTATGCATATGTTATTTCTAATAGACATGTATGTGTGTATTGTACATATTATCTTGTATCACAAGGTGTGTACAACACATATATGTTTCTAATACAACATGACACCCAGATGTTTCTTTATGGGACCTATCAAGAGAATGTAATGAGACACAAGTTCAAAGATAGCAAAGAGATCGGAAGAAAAGACATTAAGAAATGAATGCAAGTGTTGGGTGTTATAAATCACTTGAGTGCACTGGATCGGAGTGCACAAATAATAATATAAAAATGGCCAAAGAAAATAGGACCTAGCCCATTTGCTATGTAAAATGTAGACCTCTCCAACTCCAATTTGGATGTCTATTTCTTGTTAATGGAAAAGACACTTTGTTCCTCCTAGGACGATTCTAATTGCAGATGTAATTTCAATAGCTCGCTAAAAGCAATAAAAAATTAAACAACATTTATCCATAATCTTATGCTAAACCCTAACATTCATGAAATCCTTGTGACACCTTACGCATGATTCAGACCAATCACCGACTCAAGTGTCCATAGGACTAATATCAACCGTACCCAAAACAGAAAGGGGAAAACACTGAAGCAAACCCAAAGCTATTGCACAAAGTCGACATTTTCCTTACCTTCCTCTGCCTGGCTCTCCATCGTTTAAGCTTCTTTATCATCCATTCGAGACACGACTACATCTTGCTAGCATGTGCTGTCCTCTAGAATATATCCTACCTTGCCATTTGTTCCCAACGACTAATATAGATGTACTAGAATTGTCGATCAATCATTTGCTCAAAATCCATTGTGCCTCCACCATGGTTGATGTCAGTGTAGTGCCTCCCATTCCTCCTTGCCACTAGCATCCTCGTCATGCTCTAGTCCCTCCCCCACTACACCACCCTGCAGGTGCGCCGCTCCAATGCCTTCACACTACTCCTCCTCTACTCCTCCTCGCCACTGGTGGTTTTCGATTCCTCCCTGCCAGAGCACTTGGCCACTACCCGCCACTTGTCCTCCTCCTCCACTACTGATCCAGCCATGGTGACCATGGGGAAGCTTTGGGGAGTCGGGGAGCTAATATGGGAGCACCGTGTACAAGCGGCCGTCGCGGTGGCATTCATGGCCACGACTGTTGTCTCGGTCTCCACGAGCTTGTTCTTGGTGCGGTCATCGTTCTGCTCTAGAACTCATCGGCCAAGTCTCGTATGCGCTACTCATCCCTACCCATGGGAGCACATGCTTGTATGCTTCTCCATGTGTGTGGCCACTCGAGCGCATGCTAGCACCGCTGTGTCGCCCGGTCACGTGCAGTGAGACAACATGCAAACTAGTTGTTCGATGAAATGCCTGACAAGGGTAACCTTACTAGAATAGAGAAGAGGTAGCAATGCATACTAGACAACCAAACATAACAGATGCTAGTTGGGCTTAGACAATGCATAAAATCAAACAACTATAGATTGGCTTGCTAGAGATAGGCTTTGGCTATGTAGGCTTCAATCCTAGCTAGGCTACAACTAAGGCAGGAAAGAAAGACACCCTATAGTGGCCATAAGCTCAATGAAGCTTGTATAGAGTTTATGGCCTCATTGTCTGAGAGGGGTTTTACGTGAACATGCACAAAACTCAAACATCTAATTCTTCTTTTTTTGACAATTGTATTTGGTAGGATAAACTACATCTAGAAAAGTTGGATGGATGCACTTATCATCCTAAAGTGAACCTGAGAATGTAGCTTATCCTTATCATTTTCATTTCACACCATGTGTCCTAAACATTTGGATGTCTTTTTTCTACTAATGCAAGTGGCCTGGATTCATCCGTATCATACAAGGAGCATAAGGTTATAGTTTGTTGGTTAATAGTAGACTTTAGTTTATCCATATAGGAAGTTATGTTCGACACTTTATTCTTTATACGACATGTGTATGTGTGTGTTGTGCATATTGTATTGTAACACAAGACAATGTGTACAACACATGCATGTCTGCTATTCTTTTTTGTGTATTTTACTTTGGATAACCATAGTATGCATGTACCGCTATTTATCATTATCCCTTAAAAATTTAGTTCCTACCACATTTTTAACTAATAAGTAGTTTTTTATTGTGCAGATATCATGTGGCCATAACTTGTTTTCTAAAATTGTTTCAAAATTTTTATCCAAATAAGCCTATGTACTTTACCTTTTGTTCATTTATGTGTATGCATGTTTTGTTCATTTATTTGTAGTGTTCTTTCTATTAGACTTCTATATGTGTGTTGTACACATTTTCTTGTAACACAAGATGTGTACAAAACAAACTGTCTAATATTTTCTTTGTGCATTTTACATACATTTGAATGTGTGTAAAATAATAAATATACTAATGTAGTGGTGGGACAGATCTCAACCAAAACAAGCCAACAAACAAGAAGCAAGGCTTTGGTAAGATATTTAAGAAGGTGAATGAGGGTTTGCATCAATAATGTTGATGAAATTGTGGACATAGATCAACGCCATAGTGGCCATAAGCTCAAAGAAGCTTGTATAGAGCTTATGGCATCACTGTCTAAGAGGGATTTTACCAAAACATGTGCAAAGCTCATTTGATCTGATTCTTCTTTTTTTGATGGTTGTATTTGGTCATAAGCTTAAATTAGAAGGATGCACTTATCATCCTAATGTGAGCCTGAGAAGGTACATTATTCTTATTATTTTGATTTCATAGCATGTGTCCTAAACATTTAGATGTCTTTTTTTATATTTATGCAGGTGGCCTGGTATTCATTTGTATTGTACAAGGAGTATAATTGTTGTACAAGGTTAATAATAGACATTATGTTATTTCTAGATGAACATTAATTGTATTGCTCTATATAGGCATATTTTTTATCCATATAATTTTATTCCTTTATATGCATGTTCTATCTACGACATGTATATGTGTGTGTTGTACATAATATTAGTAGGCCTAATATCAACTAAAAGCTAAACCGAAAATGGGAAAAACACTGAAGCAAACCCAAAGCTATTACATTGGTTGAAGCTATCCTTACGGCTCATACAAAGAAAGCTATCCATATGGCTCATCCAAAGAAAGCTAATTAAGTTGGCTCAGCAATCTTATATAGGAAATGGTAGGCCCAACAAAAAATTTTCAGGGTTCATCTTCTCTGTGCAACACCGGGCGTCCATCCCTGTTGTTTGTCCAAAAACGAAAAGTGCAAGCTGAAGACATTCTAAGATCACTATTCAGTTTTAGTCCTCATGACCTAGACCGAGGTGGTGCACAAGATGAGGTGATATGGATGGAACTCGAGGAGGCATCAATATATGGCGCTCGAAGAGGTGATGAACAATCGTAAACATGTATGCGCTGCACGTGTGTGGCCACTAGTGTAGATATAAGTTCTTTCTATTAGACTTGTATATGTGTGTATTATACACAATGTCTTGTGACACAAGATGTGTACAACACATAAATGTGTAATACTTTCTTTGTGTATTTTACTATGGGTACTTTCTTTGTGTGTTTTACTATGGGTAGCCATAATAAGAGTCTTATATACAATGCTTCTATAGGCATCATACAACAACACAACTTCTCAAACACTGGAGATGACATTGTGGAAGATTGTTCAAGTAATGCTAGTGCTTCTATGAGTTCTGCATCATTGTTCTTTCATTTAATTTTTGTACTCGTTTCTTGCAATTTTAGTGATATGCTAATATATATTGATTCTTCCAGGTGATGCAACTGAACCAAATGTTGTTAGAAATGAACAATATATTCCCAAGGAGGAAGCAGGTAGTCAAAACCCATCCAATTTCAAATGCTTAAAATAATGCATTGGAGAACTAGGAGCTCTCTTATGCTGTAATGTTTCTATAGGCACAATGCAGCTCGAGAACCTTGCAAATGCATAAGGCATTCCAGAAGAGGATCCTGTAAGTTTTTGTTATTTGATTGTCTTACATGCATCTGTTGTTTCATTTAATTTATGAATATATTCAGGACTGTAGTGTTAATATGGTAACATTTATTAATTTATTTCTAGATAATCCTACAAGTAGTGCTCTTTGTTCTTTGACTTTTTCTTTAGCCTAGTGTTTCATTTATTTTTTCACTTTTTAACATTTGTAATTGTATGTTATTAATATGTTTTGATTCATTAATTATAGTGCAACAATATCAACAATGGCCAACAGATTATGGAGCAACAAGCAGGTAAATTATAACCTTTCCAATTGGAAACCCTTCAAGGAAGGTCTAGTGTTCAATTAAAACTTTTATGATTCTGTGTGATATGCTAATATATATTGGTTTTTCTAGATGTTGAGAACCAACAAGACGTTGTTGTTAATTAGCAACACCTTCAGGATGAACAAGTAGGTATGCTATAACTCATCTAATTAGTGATCCTTAAGAAAGTGCAGTTGAGGAAGTAAAATTTCTTTGACATAATATTTCTGTACGTAGCCACAAGGCAAGACGTAAAAATTTATTTCTAAATAGGATGTGTGGAAAGTGTTGTGCACATATCCTATCCTTAATGGCACAAAAGAAAAAAAAATCAACTCTATATTGGTTGAAACTATCCTTACAGCTCATCCAAAGAAAGCGAGCATCTCCAACAGTTTGTTATTTCTCACTTGCCAAATCCTGTGTTTTAGCAAGTTGCTATAATTATTTACCAAGTTAAAAAGAGATGACCACAGCGGCGTCAGGCAACAACAGGCCACCAGAGGTTCAACTGAATCCAACTACTGCGCGCGGGAACTGGATGCAGCGCGCGTGAAGTGGTCGTGAACATGCAGGGAAGTGGATGCGGCGCGCGGGAAGTGGCCACGAACGCGCGGGAACCAGCTCCGAGAGGCGCTCGCGAGCGATGGCAAGACAGATACGCACGCGCAAATATACGCGCGCAGCTCGGACGGATAGCAAGTGAGACAAGATGGCAAGCAAGTTTAGCAAACTGTTGGAGAACGTTTTTTCTATGTTTTACCAAATTTTAAATTTTAGCAAGTCATATACCAAACTGTTGGAGATGCTCTAAGTCGGCTCAACAATCTCATATACTTATATAGGAATGATGATAGGCCCAACAAAGAAATTTTTAGTTGTGGAATGCCTGGTTATGCATAAAAAAGTGAGGGCGACTACAAGGCAGCAACAAGAAGTCCATCTCCGTTGTTTGTCCAACAACGGAAAGCGCAAGCCGAAGACATTCCGAGTTCATTATTCAGTCCTCATGACCTAGACCAAGGTGGTGCACAAGATGAGGTGATATCAATATATGGCGCTCGAGGAGGTGATGAACAATCGTAAACATGTGTGTGCTAGACATGCATGGCCACTAGTGTATATATAAGTTCTTTCATTAGACTTGTTATATGTGTGTATTGTACACCATGTCTTGTAACACAAGATTTGTAACACATAAATGTGTAATACTTTCTTTGTGTATTTTACTGTGGGTTTCCATAAATCATATACAATGTTTCTGTAGGCATCATACAACAACACAACTTCTCAAACACTGAGACACCATTGTGGAAGATCGTTCAAGTAATGCTAGTGCTTCTATGAGTTTTGCATCAGATTGTTCTTTCATTCGATTTCAAGGTGATGCAGCTGAACCAAATGTTCTTAGAAATGAATAATATATTCCTAAGGCGGAAGCAGGTAATCAAAACCCATCCAACTCCAAACACTTGAAATAATGCATTGGAGAACTAGGAGCTCTCTTATGTTGTAATAATGTTTTAGTAGGCACAGTGCAGTTTGAGAACTCTGTAAATGAAGAAGGCATTATTCTAGAAGAGGATCTGACATGTTTTTGTTATCTGATTTTCTTACGTTTGTCGTCTCATTTATTAATTGGTTTCTAGATAATCCTACAAGTAATGTTGTTTCTTCTTTGACTTTTTCTTCAGGCTAATATTTCATTTATTTTTTCACTTTTTAACATCTGTAATTATATGTTATTAATATGTTTTGATTCTTTAATTATAGTGCAATAATATCAACAACGACCAACAAATTATGGAGCTACAAGCAAGTAAATTATAACCTTTACAGCTAGAGACCCTTCAAGAAAGGTCTAGTGTTCAACTAAAACTTTTGTGATGCTGTGTGGTACGCTAATATATATTGCTTTTTCTACATGTTGAGAACCAACAAGACATTGTCGATAATCAGCAACACCTAAACGAACAAGTAGGTATGCTATAACTCATCCAATTAGCGAGCCTTCAGAAAGTGTAGTTGACAAAGTAAAATTTCTATGACATAATATTTCCGTACATAGCCATAATGCAAATGTAAGAAAATTTCTGACATAATATCTTCATTCCCTTGTAGAATTAACAAAAAAATAATGCGAGAAACAGCGTCACTCAACCGCTTTAGATGGGCACTATGGTTTGGCCAACCGCCACACATAAGATGTGAATCTTAATGAATCCGATTGTTAGTTTTATTTTTTACAAATACAAATTTTATCTTATATTGTATTTTACCATAGTGCTAGGATAGGCACACAACACATATACTTTGAGCTTTGGGTTGCGGCTGACAAGGCCTCTCTGATAGCAGTGCAACAAGTGGTATAGGCAATCATCAAATGTGCACACACCATCCAAGAGATCGGCGACACCGCATACGATGAGGTCTCAGTTGACGGGGAAGAAGAGGGGGTGGTCCATGCGTCTATCCTAGCAGAGTGCAAAGAGGAGTGGGGTCTGTGGGCTAGCGAGGAGATTCCTCATGTGAAGGCAATGAATGACGTAGCTAGCCTCGGTGACCATATGGCCTAGGGCGGTGGCGTCCATGCTCAACACGTGGGAGATGACCTTGTTGGTGACCTGATCAAAGCAGAGTAGGAGAGCAATGGAGTTTTGTACCACCTCTAGGCCGGTGGAGGTCGTAGTCGTCGAGGAAGCGTTCATATAGACCCAAGGTGAAGGTGTAGCCATGTAGCACGTCATGGACAGTGGTGAGAACGGCCATTAGTGGAGGTGGAACTAAGCAAGTAAGAAAGATAGCTCTAGCTAGTAGCTCGTGTATGCACCGATGATCGAGGAACTAATGAAAGGATGATCGGTAGATGGAAGGGAAGCTCGATTTATTGGCCAAGGTGACTAAGATGACCCTAGTCTCTTGGTTGGATCATTTTCGCACTCACCATTCCCTCATAGAATTAGCAAAAATAAATCACGAAAAAGAGCACTCAACTTCTTTGAATGGGCGCTATGGTTTGGCCAATCGCCACGAATATAAGATGTGAATCCAAATGAAGCTGATTGTTTATTTTAGTTTTTAAAAATTTTATGTTTTGTATTTTATCATAGCACTACTACAGGCACACTACAAGTTTAAGAAGCTAGTTCTAAGTTTTCTTCATCTACATGTATGTTCTATGGCATGTATATGTATTGCGTGCATATTGTCATGTAACACAAGAAAATGTGTACAACACATATACATGTCTTATTTTTTATGTGTATTTTACTTTGGATACCCATACTATGCACGTAATGCTATTTAAGTGACGATAACCCTAGTGTAGGGCGCTTCGAGCTCTGGGTTGCAGCCGATGAGGCTTGTCTGATAGCGGTGCAACAATTAGTAGAGGTGATCATCGAAAATGACCGTGCACATGCCACCGAGGAGATTGGCGATGTTGCACATGATGAGGTCTCAGTTGACGGGGAAGAAGAGGGGGTGGTCCATGCGGCTGTCCTGGCAGAGTGCAAAGAGGAGCAGGGTTGGTGGGCTGATGAGGAGGTTCCTCCTGTGAAGTCAGTCAATGACCAGATGGCCTAGACTAGTGGTGCTCATGCCCTACAGGTGGGAGATGACCTTGTTGGTGTCCAGATCGAAGTAGAGTAGGAGCACCATGGAATTTTGTGCCACCTATGGGTAGCAGTAGCAATCATCAAGGAAGCGCTTGTACACACCCAAGGTGAAGATGTAGTTGTGTAGCACGTCACAGATAGTGTTGAGAGCGGCCATTGGTGGAGGTGGAACTAAGCAATCAAGAAAGATAGGTCTAGCTAGTAGCTAACGTATGCACCGATCATCGAAGAGCTGATGAAAGGGTGATTGGTTGACGAAGGGAAGCTCTATAGGTCAGAGATTTATAGGCCAAGGCCCAAGGTGACCAAGATGACCCTCTAGTAGTATCTTGGTTGGATTGTTTCCTCATTGATCGTTTCCTCATCGAATTAGCAAAAACAAAGCACGAAGATAGGGGCACTCAACCGCTTCAAATGGACGCTACAATTTGTCCAATCACGATGCATACAAGATGTGAATCTTAATGAATCTAATTGTTCATTTTACATTTTACAAATTTTATCTTGTTTTGTATTTTACGTAGCACTAGAATAGGCACACTTCTAGTATAAGAAGCTTTGTTTTATGTTTTCTTCATCTGTATGTAACTTCTTTCTATGGCATTTATATTTGTTGTGTGCATATTGTCATGTAACACAAGAAAATGTGTACAACACATATACATGTCTAATATTTTTGTGTATTTTACTTTGGATAGCCATAGTATGCATGTAATGCTATTTAAGTGACAATGACCCTAGCATAGGGTGCTTCGAGCTCTGGGTTGTGGTCAACGAGGCATGTCTGATAGCGGTGCAACAAGTGGTAGAGATCGTCAAAAATGAGTGTGCACACACCATTGAAAAGATTGGTGACACTGCACACGATGAGCTCTTAGTTGATGAGAAAGAAGACAGGGTGGTCCATGCAGCAGTCCTAGTAGAGCGTAGAGAGCAGCGGGTCAGTGTGCCGACGAGGAGGTTCCTCATGTGAAGGCAGTGGATCACGCAGCTAGCGGTGATGACCAGATGGCCTAGGACGGTGGTGCTCATGCCAAGCAAGTGCGAGATGAACTTGTTGGTGACCTGATCAAAGTATAGTAGGAGAGCCATGGTGTTCATGCCACCCATGGGTGTCATAGTCGCCAAGGAAGTGTTCGTATACTCTCAAGGCGAAGGTGTAGCCATGTAGCACGTAGCGGACGGTGGTGAGAACAACCATTGGTGGAGGTGGAACTAAGAGCAACTCCAAGAGCTTGGTTATTCTTGTTATGGAGGCTATTTTAGAATTTATACAGCAAAAAGTAGGCTCCAACAGATGTGCTATCTGGTTTTGTAAAATAGAACGTTGGTTATCCCTTAATTTTTGGTGGCCATATATAGCCAACCACTGACACTGGCTACCTAATTTTGTAAAATAGCAAAGCAGTTGTGGACTTCTTCTTTTCTAAGAAGTTTTTTTTTATTTTATAAAATAGCTAAACAATGAAATTTGGTCACTAATTTTAGCCAAGCTCTTGGAGTTGCTCTAAGCAAGCAAGAAAGATATCTCTAGCTAGTAGCTAATGTATGCACTGATGATCGAAGAACTGATGAAAGGGTGATTGGTTGATGGAAGAGAAGATGTGTAGGTCAAGGATTTATAGGACAAGGCAACCAAGATGACCCTCTAGTAGTTTCTTGGTTGGATCGCTGTCTCACTCACTGTTCCCTCATAGAATTAGCAAAAACAAAGTGCAAGAAATAGGGGCACTCAAATGCTTCAAGTGGGTGTTATGGTTTGGCCAATCGCCACGCATATAAGATGTGAATCTTAATGAATCTGATTGTTAATTTTACATTTTACAAATTTTACCTTGTTTTGTATTTTACCGTAGCGCTAGCATAGGCACACTACTAGTATAAGAAGCTATGTTTTATGTTTTCATCATCTATATGTATGTTCTTTCTATCGCATGCATGTGTCGTGTGCATATTGCCATGTAACATAAGAAAATGTGTACAACACACCACTTTTTTTTGTGTATTTTACTTTGGATAGTCATATTATGCATGTAATGATATTTAAGTGATGGTGAGGGTGCTTTGAGCTCTGGGTTGCGGCCGACGATGCTTGTCTGATAGCGGTGCAGCAAGTGGTAGAGGTGGTCATCAAAAATGAGCGTGCACACGCCATCGAGGAGATCGGCGATGCTGCACACGATGAGGTCTTAGTTGATGGGGAAGGAGAAGGGGTGGTCCATGTGGCTGTCCTAGCAGAGCACGGAGAGGAGCAGGGTCTGTGGGTCGGTGAGGAGGTTCCTATGTGAAGGCAGTGGATGACGCAGCTAGCCTCAGTAACCAGATGGCCCAGGCTAGTGGTGCTCATGCCCGTCAGGTGGAAGATGACCATGTTGGTGCCCAGATTGAAGTAGAATAGGAGCACCATGGAATTTTGTGCCCCTATGGGTGGCAGTCACAGTCATTGAGGAAGCGCTCGTATAAACCCAAGGCGAAGGTTGCAGTTGATAGCATGTCACAGACAGTGGTGAGAGCGGCCATTGGTGGAGGTCGAACTAAGCAAGCAAGAAAGATATAGCTCTAGCTAATAGCTAATGTATGCACTAATGATCAAAGAACTGATGAAAGGATGATTGGTTGATGGAAGTGAAGCTCTGAAAGTTGGGGATTTATAGGCCAAGGCGACCAAGATGACCCTGTGGTAGTTTCTTGGTTTGATTGTTTTCTAACTAATCCTTCCCTCATAGAATTAGCAAAAACAAAGCACAATAAACAGCGGCACTCCCGCTTCAAATGTACAATACAGTTTGTCCAATCGTCACACATACAACATGTGAATTTTAATGAATATGATTGTCCCTTCAAGATTTTACAAATTTTATCTTATTTTGTATTTTACTGTAGCGCTAGAACACGCACACTACTAGTATAAGAAGCTTTGTTTTATGTTTTCATCTGAATGTATGTTATTTCTATGGCATGTATATGTGTTGTGTGCATATTTTCCTGTAACATAATAAAATGTGTACAACACATATACATGTTTGATCTTTTTTGTTTATTATTTTTTGGATAGCCGCTTCGAGCTCTAGGTTGCAGGCGATGAGGCTTGTCTGATAGCGGTGTAGCAAGTGGTAGAGGCGATCGTTGAAAATGAGCATGCACATGCCATCGAGGAGATCGGCGACCCTGCACATGATGAGCTCTCAAATGATGGGGAAGAAGAGGGGATGGTCCAAGTGGCTGTCCTGGCAGAGCGTAGAGAGGAGCAGGGTTGGTGGGCCGGTGAGGAGGTTCCTCATGTGTAGGCAGTGGATGATGCAGCTAGCCTTGGTGACTAGATGCCCTAGGGCTTAGTAGCCATGTTCTTGTTCCTGTCTTCGGCCATTTCCAAAACAAAAATAGGAATGGGAACTTGGGTACCATTTTATAACATGGGAACGGGAACATTCGTGTTTCTAGAATATAGACGTTCTCGGAACACTGAACATGGAAACAGGAGCGTGGATCATGTTCCCATTCCCAGGCTACTAAGCCTTAGGGCGGTGGCACTCATGCCTAGCAGGTGGACCTTGTTGGTGACCTGATCGAAGCAGAGTAGGAGAGCCATGGAGTTTTGTGCCACCTATGGGTGGAGGTCGCACTCATTAAGGAAAGCATTTGTATACACCCAAGGCAAAGTTGAAGCCATGTAGTGTGTCACAGACGATGGTGTGAGAATGACCTTTGGTGGAGGTGGAACTAAGCAAGCAGGAAAGATAGCTCTAGCTAGTAGCTGATGATCGAAGAACTGATGAAAGGATGATTGGTTGATGGAAGGGAAGCTCTGCAGGTTGGGGATTTATAGGCCAAGGCGACCAAGATGACCCTCTGGCAGTTTCTTGGTTGGATCATTTTCTCAACTCACCATTCCCTCGTAGCATTAGCAAAAACAAAGCACGAGAAACAGGGGCATTCAACCGCTTCAAATGGGCGCTACGGTTTGGCCAATCACCATGCATAAAAGTTGTGAATCTTAATAAATCTAATTGTTCATTTTACATTTTACAAATTTAAGAAGTTATGGTTTATGTTGTCTTCATCTATATGCATGTTCTTTGTATTGCATGCATGTGTTGTGTACATATTGTCATATAACACAAGAAAGTGTATACAACACATATACATGTCTGATTTTTTGTGTGTATTTTAGTTTGGATAGCCATAGTATGCATGTAATGCTATTTAAGTGACAATGACCCTAGCATAGGGTGCTTCGAGCACTGGGTCATATTGAGGCCTGTCTAAAAGCGGTGCAGCAAGTGGTAGTGGAGATCGTGAAAAATAAGGGTGCACACGCCATTGAAGAGATCGGCGACGCCACACACGATGAGGTCTGAGTTGACGGGGAAGAAGAGGGGGTGGTCCATGTGGTTGTCCTGGCAGAGTGCAGAGAGGAGCGAGGTTAGTGGTCCAGGAAGGAGGTTCCTCATGTGAAGGCAGTGGATGATGCAGCTAGCCTCGGTGACCGGATGGCCTAGGGCGGTGGTGCTCATGCACGACTGGTGGGAGGTGACCTTGTTGGTGCCTAGATCGAAGTAAAGTAGGAGAACCAAGATGATCCTCTAGTAGTTTCTTGGTTGGATCGCTTTCTCACTTGGCGTTCCCTCAAAGAAATAGCAAAAACAAAGCGCGTGAGAAACAGGGGCACACAACCATGTTAAATGTGCACTAAAGATTTGGCCAATCGCTATGCATATCAGATGTCAATCTTAATGAATCTTATTGTTCCTTTTACTTTTTATGAATTTTATCTTGTTTTGTATTTTATCGTAGCGTTAGCATAGGCACACTAGCTACTAGTACACAAAGCTATGTTTCATGTTTTCTTCATCTATGTGTATGTTCTTTCAATGGCATGTATATGTGTTGTCTGCATATTGTCATGGAACACAAGGCAATATGTACAACACATATACATGTTTGATTTTTTTGTGTATTTTACTTTGGACAACCGTAGTATGCATGTAATAGGTTTGTCTCCACATGCATGACCAGTGTGAACCGCATCTTACAGGCTTGAAGTAAATTACTTCGAAGCGTCCATCATAGTCCTAAATCACTCTATATTCTCCATAAATATAATTATTAATAAACTCATATGTCAGACTCAGAAGTGCTTACTATGGAAATTAGCTAGGACAACAACATTTAGCACCGGACCTAAAATAGCATTATTATTTGCATAGAACTTATTGTTTTCAGTAGCCAAGTTAAGAACAATAATTCAAGTCTTCAAATTCAAACATATATCTAGCAGCTTTCTAAATTCTAAGAGAAACGGCTTAATGAATTACATATGCATACTAGAAAAAATGAAACAACTCAAACACAACGTAGCCACTTATTCTGTTTTACACGAAAAATCAAAGCACTACGGAGTTGGACCAAGAACACTATTGGAGATGCAATTTCATCAAACAAAATATTGGAGATGCAGTTTATTTAAATCATGCCACATTTTGTGAAAGTTATGCCATATTCAAACCACTGAACGTATCTATGTCCTTCAATACAGGGAAAGTAGGAGGTGATATTAAAATCACAACCTCAGATGGGACAGATCAAAGAAGCACAAAGACGATTGCCTCGAGAGAAAATATATAGTAATCCTGGCTTAGGCCAACAGACCACAGAAATCAGAAACCGTATGTGAAGAATCTAAAGATTTAGCAAAATAATATATGCTCCCATACTAGGAGGAGGATTGAGGAACGCAGCAAAGTAAGACGTCAGCAGACGGATCTCACTGAAATGTGAAAACAGAAATGGAAGGCACATACAATTCGATCGACAATGGTACAGGCAGTGAGGGGAAGGGATCGAGGAACTCACAGTGACGGGGAGATCGATGGCGCGGACTGCGGCGACGAGCTCAACTCTCCTGAAGCGGCGCCCACGCGGGCAGTGTGTCGCCGGAGGCCAGAGCAGTCGAGGCACCTCCAGTTCCCGGCGTCGGAGCGCGCGCGCGCCGGGGGCTTCCGAGTTCCGATCGATTCCGAGAGCCAGACGGAGTGCTGCTGCGGACCGCGGAGTGCGACGGAGGGGCGCAGGTGGAGCACGTCGACAAAGGATGGTGAAATCCTGCCGCCCTGCCGTGGCCCGCAGGACATGTGCAGACGCCGCCGCTGATCGCTGTCGCAGGGTGTGAAGCGCGGTGGCGGCGGCCGGGGCTTGGAATTGGGGAGGGGCGCGTCAGACCTAGGGTTTGGGGAGGGTTTCGCTTCCTGCAAATTTTCGGGATTTTTTTTCACATAAAACCGTTGATGTCAGGGCAGGCGAGCGAGGGACAAAAAATATTATTCATCGAGTTGCCCTTTTCTTCGGTCTTGTTTAGATGTGAAATTTTTTTTGGATTTTGCTACTGTAGCACTTTTATTTTTTTGTGATAAATATTGTTCAATCATAGATTAACTAGGGTCAAAAGATTCGTCTCGTGATTTACAGACAAACTGTGTAATTAGTTTTTATTTTCGTCTATATTTAATACTTCATGCATGTGCCGTAAGATTCGATGTGACAAGAAATCTTGAAAACTTTTTGGATTTCAGGGTGAACTAAACAAGGCCTTCCTTTCCTGCGACGCCTACGACCTGTTTGGTTTCCTGGCTAGCTAAACTTTAGGCACTTTAGAGCATCTTCAAGAGCTTAGCTAAAATTAGTAGCCAAATTCTAATGTTTAACCATTTTGTAAAATATAAAACTTCTTAAAAAAGAAGAGGTCCACAACAGACTTGCTATCAGATAGCTAGTGTCAGTGGTTGGCTATATATGGCCAACGAAAATCAAGGAATAGCAAACTTTCTATTTTACAAAACCAAATAGCACATGTGTTGGAGCATATTTTTCTACTATACAAGTTCTAAAAGCCTTCATAATAAGAATAGCAAAGCTGTTGGAGTTGCTCTTAGAGCAACTTCAGCCCAAGTCTCTAAATTAAGCTCTTAAACTTTTATTTACAAGATATGATAAAAAAAGTAGGGGCTCAAATTAAGACCCAACTCCAATGGAAAAAAACAGACCAAGTCTTTATCTCACATATTCTTATCTTGATTTATGGGTGAGGAGAGGAAAGTGGGTGGGATCCTGGATAGGGGGTTCTAGATATGAGGGGCTGAAACTATAATTTGGGAGGGCATGGAAAATGGGAGCCCAAGTAGGAGGTGGGTTAGAGTTGATTTTTTTATCAAGTCCCTAGATTTAGAATAGGGACTTGTTTAAGAGGTGGGCTGGAGTTGCTCTAAGCTAAAGTTCCAAACACATTGACTAAAAGGAGCTAAAATAGTTTCGTTTCATTAGTCATCCAAGTGTAGCTAAAATAATTTTAGCTAGCTAAAATTTAGCAAGGGGAACCAAACATGCCCCTAATATGGCTAATTAAGGTTGTCAGTGACGGTGCCAAGCATGTCAACAGTCCAAAGGTTAAAACCTACATATGTTATAGAGGAGATTAAGATTATGTTGTGGCCACAAGCTTGGAAGGAGCAAGTCGAGCAGAGAGAGTAGTCTGTATAGGCGTAGACTAGAGCTACATGTTATAGAGAGACTAGGAGATGGAAAGACTAGGCATAGATCGCTAGTAATTAATAAAAACTGCAAGATAAGTATATGTACATCAGTACATGTATTTTGTTAGGTTAACATTATATGCATGTTATATATATAGTCGGTTTTTCTCCTTCACGCAACTGTGTAACCAAATCTCACCCGCAATCTCTATGCCCGTAACCTTCATCAATGTGAGTCCAACACGTGGATTTATTTTTTTTTCTCATTTTGCTTCTTCTTCTTCTACCTAAAACTGCTCCAGCCCACACCCCCTGGCCCCGCTGCCCACAACCCACCCCCGCCGCTCCTTACCCACCCTTCCCTAATCGGAATCAGAGGATTCACCACCACTGTCGCTGGGCTACCGCTGGCCTCGCCCACCACTTGCGACCAGCCATCGATCGGTCACTGCCCACCAAGCTTCCCCACCAGCCAGCCTCTGTCCTCCTCTAATCTCACATGGAGGATAAATATATGTTGATCCCTCGCCTCCTGCCACTGACAACACTCTACAGATGTCCCCTCCACGCCCCCCTGTTGCCTCGCTACCACCAGCAAAACCACCACCGCTGCCGCAGTCCGCCCGCCACCCCGTATCCCTCCTTCTAAGTCCGGGGAACACTAGAGGTTCCCCACCGCCACTCAAAAGCTCTAAGTTGTACAGTTGCTAAGAGGAAGATGACACTTGCTAGTTCCAAACACACATCTCGGTACATGCTCGCGCATTGCCAACAATGTCCGGATCAGATTTTCCTTGTTAGGCCGTTTTTTTTTGTTTTGTTCTGCTTCTAGTCGTGCACCTAGATCATAATTAAGTATATCTCTTGTATGCCATATTTTACATATATAGGTAATGTCTAATTTTACTTGTCAAAAATTGGTGCATTTTAATTATTTACTTTTTCTTTACAAAATTCTGCTAGCCACTCAGATTTTCTATTGTTCTCTATGATAATTAATTTGTAGTTGATTATTTATGACTAATTGGAAAAAAAAGGCGATCCATATTGGTTGCTGCTACGTAAAAGCCAAGCAAGCTAACTATACCATCTGACCTAGGAATGCAGTGAGTGCACTTCGCCACTAGCCTTTCTGGGCTTCGACATGCACAGCAAACCTGCAGCCAGTATACTCTGATGCTACCGAGCCTTTGAGAAACAATGAATTGTGACAATGAATTCAATTACAAGAAAGCAATTGTAATAACAAGTAGTTCCAAATATGTACATCAATAGTTACACAACTTCAATGTTTATTACAACAATGACCCAGCCTTTATACTACAAGAGAGAAGAATGAGAAATAGTTCTTCAATCTAGCTAGAACTTCAACATTTATTTATATGATTACATAACTCAAATTGTAACAAATAGTTCCAAATATGTACATCAATAGTTACATGCCTTCTCTCAATAATATAAGATAGAAAATCTATTTTATATTTTACTGAAGGTGGAATACAAAATAAATCAATACACACAGCGTTGGAGTATCTCTCTATAAAAAATAATATCTAGACTATGTATTTTCTATCCGTGCAAATGTCTTAAGTCTACAAAGAATGTAACTAAATCCTATGCAAGTATTCACCCCTGCTAAATGGATTCCAAATTCCAAACTCAGCAGTAAAATCCATGCAGCTAGCTAAGCATGAGAGCAACCACCATCACACTGAAACGGTATGTATACCCTCCAAAACGAACTAGCTAGGTCGTAGCTTATAAATGTGCATCAAATCCGATCACGTGAAAAGTGTGACAACATCTCTTTTATATCCCCTAACTATCAGGATTCGTGGGACGTTCACGACAAGCATATCCATATATTCCATGTAGCAGTAGGCCGGGTGGTTCAGAGGTGGTGGTGGGAGGCTCACCAGCACCACGGCCGCCATCATGGAGTACTTGACAATAGTTGTATTCAGCTTTAGCATTGTATATAGGAACTTCTCAACCTTCTCTTCATTTACCACGACTTGCCTGCCATCCTCCATCAGTGGCCGCCCTTCTCTTTGTGCAGTCTCCTTCGTCTGAGAAAGGTATGCTCTGATTCTATCCTGAGCGCTTGTGTATTCTTCTTGGGGATCCTTCTTAGCATTAGGGCTGATCTCAGAATGTGCTTCCATTGACTTCATGGTCACAACAATAACCTCAGCTTGCATCCGCAGATCATACAGATACTTTTTAACATCAGCCTTTAGCTCCTCAGCTTCTGTACCCTCTTCTGCTATGCAGAATACCTGAATCTTACAGCTTTCAAAACCATTTCTGGCGAGTAGGAGCTGAGACAACAGAAGCATTAGCCCTCCATCCCTCACAATCCAGTATAGGTCAATGGTCCCATACAGTCTCTGGTACTCATTAGGCCACTCATCAAGTCCTTTCACAATAACAATAGCCTTGTTAGCAATAATGCAGTCATTTATGATGCTGATAAATGATGACGGTATCTGTGTTATTAGATTCTCACGACGCCATATCTCAGGATATCGCATGACAACAATATTTGGCTTCAAGTTGCCTAGGCCCATTATCTGAACAATGCTGCGGAAACCATCAGATATGGAGCGAGCAACGATAATCTCAGCAACACCCTCACAATGCTTATAGTCAATATAGGCACTAAGTTGACGGTAAGCTGTATTTGCTTCCTCAGCTGATTCATGGTAGTCACCATCAATGATTGAGACAAAAATCGACATGCCACGGCCCTTTTTCTTCATGCATTTGGCAAAATCTGCAAGTTTTGGATGGCACGGGACATTTTCTGGAAGTTTACCCCAAGGGCGGCAAAATATAAGAGGAATGGGGTACCAGTTTTTTGGATGTACGTTATTTGCTGCACGAAAATAATGATAGTTATATGGCATGGTGCTTGTAGCTCAGCTAAATAATGTTCATTTTCCATGCAAAAATATTCTACCTCCAAGCGATCGGAGGCTTCGCAGAGCCAGTTGAAAGTATGCACTTTTAAATCCATCTCCCCAGTCACCAGCCTTTCCTTTTAAGCTGACATAGTAGTAGATAAGGCTTGCGAGGGCAAGGGAGACCACGGTAAAAGTCCATGAGATCATAAACATGATAACTGTATATTTAGGGGAAAATTATCTGTCATTAAACTCAAACTATTCAAAATATTTTATAAATCTCAAGGATATAATTATTTGTGACATAAACCAAAAAAAACATATAACAGTTCCATGAACATAAGTTTCAAAATTTGTACACTTGTTTTGTGATTCAGTCTTCAATTTCCACATGTTTCTAAAGATGTTATTGCAATATTATTTAGAGATTATAACATGTAGACATATATTTTCGATAAAATATGGTCACAAACAAAATTATAGGAATGAAGAAGCATACCAATACATTGAGATGCACCGATCAGCGATAGGACCCAGTGGTGTATCTTCCAACGAGGGCGCCAGCTAGGAGCATCAAGGAGATCCAGCAGAAAGCATGACAAATTAACACCAGCATAACACAGAAGGAAAAACATAGTGATAGTAGGTGTAATCAGATCCAGGTTCCCGATCACAACACAAGCAATACATATGAAGCTTGTAAACAGAGTTGCCACATGAGGCTCAGACCCTTCGTAAGCCTTAAAACAGTTAAGAATGGGAAGGATGTCATCATTCGCTATTGCTGCAAGTAACCTTGGAGCCCCGGTCAAGCTCTGTAGTGCTGCACCCAAAGTGGACAAAATAATTCCAATATAAATTACTGCTGGACCAGGCCAAGCAATTGTTGCAGCAAGAAGCCTGCATATATTAGGCATGTTTAGGAGCTGACTACACAAGACAAAAAGTAGCTATTCTGAAGAAACAATAAAATGTACTTTATGAAATTGGAGAATTCAAGCTTTCGACATTCAAATTGTGTGATCATATTATAGTATATTAGATCACTCTCCCTATAGAATATGAGTACCTACTACTAGTTACATTCAAATTCAGTGGTTCAGACTTCAGACATAAACAGCTGCTGCATTTCTGAATTAGTTTTTCCCCTTAAATTCCAAAGGCAACAAAATGACACTCATGGAAGATTTAAGCATGTTACATTTCTCATATGTAGCACTTCACATGACAACAACAGAGAAGAAGGTGAAGCAACAATATTGCTAGCTAAATTCAAATAACCACCAGAGTTTGTCAGCACTCCAGCAATCTCAGCAAAATTGAAAAAAAAAAAGATTGATTCTTTAGCAATACTCTAATAAGCTATTTATGCTAGTAGAAAAGTTTAGCTTCCTTGCACCAAGTGAGGATAGCAAGAGTGCTAAATGACAACGCACGTAAAGCATCCACCCGTCCCCCTTGATGTCACATATTCAATAAGGTAGAGGTATCTACCACTAGGAAACATACTATCAACAGTTATTAGAATGCAAGACGAGTGATGCCATATTTCTAAGGAATATGGAACCTGTCAGTTAGAAGCTCTTCTCTTGTAGCCAAGGCTCCAAAAAGAAACACAGATAGCAGATACATCAGAGTAGTTGAAAGGGTAGCACTTAATGTTCCAATTGGTATGGAACGCTGTGTGTCTTTCAGTGAAGCAGACCGGTTTGAACCAGCCATGATTCCGGTAACTGCTGGGAAAAAGAGTCCTAACAATGCACTGAAAGAAAAAATAGAACACTGTCAGTTGGTGTGCATTGATTATAGATTAATAAATATGAATAAGTCACACTATTATGTCACTAATTGGAAGGTTTCAAAAGGTAAGTGTCAAAAGCAGAGAAGGCCCTACTTAAAATCCCAATATATTGACCCATTTGGATCAGGAACCCCAGCATTGTTTGTAGGTTGGTACTCTGAACTCCAGTTCTCCGCAAGTGTAACGATACTCAACCCAGTGATTCCCTCTGGTAGGAAATACATCAATAAAAGTTCAATGCAAAAAGATAATACAAAACAAAATAATAATCAAAGGACTACTTACTTGGAGCACCGGGCTCTGGTGCAATGGAGACGCCAATATAAATGCACAGTATTGAGAAGAGGACTGGTACTAAGAAAGCAGGTGCAACCTTGTTGATAATTTTGACACCGCCAAATACAATAAAACAGAGTAATATGGTCACGATGACACCATAGATCTGGAGGTCATGCAGACTAGGTGTTGATATAGTCGTTGCACTTTTTGTTGTACCATTTCCTAATGTGTTGTTGACCACTGTTACAGTCTCTGCTTTTAAATAAAATTTCTAAAGTTAATTTAAATAAAAATATTACATAACAGAACTTAGAATGAAGAACATGACCACTGCAAAAGTAAGCTTTTCACAAATTCAACACTTCAAAGGAAAAGGTTCCCTTGTTCTTCTAACAATTTGATTTAAAAACATTTTGCACTTCATGCAACTATAACAAATAATCTCCTAGATATTTCTTTAGTAAAAATAAATTATTTATAATCTTTACTTGCAGTTTACAGTAGGGTATTCCACATACAAAAAAGAGTTTCAAGACAAATATGCAATATATTGGACCATGAGTTCATAACACAACGACCATAACAATAATACAATGCAAAAAAAAGATTGCAGTGATTCACTCTAGATTTTATCAATCAAAATTTCAATTTGTTCTAAATTAGAGAAGAAAATGAAATCTGAACATGGAAATCTACAGTTTAGACTGGAGAATAAATCTGGGAGAGAGAGACGCTGAGTCGAGCGGAGCTAGGAGGGGGTGCGCCGAGCTGCTGCACAGGAGGGGTGCTGCTGTGCTGGCTACTGTAGACTGCAGTGACAGCCAACAACTTCAATATGCCATCCTCCGCTGCTGGACGTTGGTTACCGGCTGCAGCAGCAAGGGGGCGAGTCGAGCGGACAGCGGGGTTGTGGGGGTTGAGGGGGAGCCAAGAGGGGTGTTGGCTGCACCGTGACTGCTGCTTCTGACTTTTGAGTCAATGTGCTGCAACTCAGCCGCTGAGGCACTATGTCACGAAGGACGCCGATTTGCTAACGGAGATGGGATGCAGTTTCTGGTGACTTCATGGGCATGTAGAAGGTTGACTGGGCTTTTGGACCTTTACAACATAATGTACAATTATCTGTGTATACTATTTAATTTTTGTATAAAAAATATAGGTATTCCTTGGAATACAGGGGATCGGAATACCCCTAGCTCCACCCATGGATGGTCATTATAATAGCGTATCCATCTGACTTGGAGAAAAATACAATGAAAAAATACATCAGGATCCCTTGACCCTTTCCGCCACAATTGCAACCATTCGACAAATAGTGCCAAAGAAACATCCAGATTCCATAGTTTCACCAAACTAGTATAACAAACTTGCAATCAAATCTTGATTTAATTGTTGCTCCTATCACCAAGGGTAAATAGACTTTTTTGTTTAAATTTGGTAGTAGCTATCATTATGGGAACATACACATAAAGACCATATACAGACATAAACTATATGACTAGCATGTTAGCATTGCATGTATCTTTCATAACACTTGACAGGCCTATTCATTTTATAATATTGTCTTTCTAGATATACAAATTGATCATCACACATAAAATATTCATAAGAAAACATAGAGAAAACTTGCTTGAGTACCTTGAAAGAACCCAGCTGAAGGAATAGCATCTAGAAATGTTTCTACAGCTCCCAATACATACCTAAAATTAGGGATCACAAATAAGAACATAGTAGGGCATAATATCTCCACGGGAGAAGGTTAGCAAATAGAGAAAAAATACTAATGTATCCAAGCACTCCACTCAAAAGAATGGAATTATACGCTCAACATTGCCATATCTGAAACTTCATTTATTATTATTTCCTCCTTTAGTCCTAAAAGGAATGGATTTATTTTTCACCATGTAATATTATAGTTATTTCCTCCTTTATTCCTAAATTGACGGTTATTAATAAGCATGTTATAAATTCTCAAGAACATATGCCAACATGAGGGTTTCGGACTCAAGCACAATATTGGCAAAGATCAAAGATGACACTAAGATTTTAGCACAAAATAACAATTAAGATTGAAAGTGCATCTAGGCCCCTAATGGATTTGTTTGAGCTTTGAGTAGCATTTTTAGGAACCTAACCCATAGAAGATCAGGTCACCAGGCCATATATGTGCAAGTAAACAAGCAACTGAAACCTAGTTATATGATGTTGAGTTTACGTGTTCTTTATGTGTTAGTGAGTTGTGGCAACCTTTGAATGTAGTTCAAAGTGCATCTAGGACCTAAGTGGGTTTTGGTTGAATGACAACATGATCATTTGACTAATGTAATTGATGAGATCATATGCAGGTGTTTAGTCCTAGGTTTGATTATTATGTTGGACTTGAATGACATGCAAATGAGAATTGATTCCAAAATCTTATTTACAAAATGAAGAATTGACAAGCATGTGGAAATGACAAAAGAGGCATGCTTTGTTGAACATCAATTGGTCTCACACATGAGGTTTTTTCATCGAATTTTGTTGGTGTCGAAGCTTGATTTATCTCAAGATTGAAATTAAAATGAGGATCATAGTATTAAAGAAAAATGAATTCAGTTGAGTGCTTAATGTTGATTCATGACATGGTGTGATTTGAGGATGGCTCGATAGGATGAAGGTAGCAAGAAAATAGCTTTGAGAAACTAAGCGAAGGTGAAGGGCAAGTGATAGCTTAGCGACATAGGTACCATGGCTAACGTGAAGAAGAGAGTACTCACACTGAGCTAATGAACTAATCAGGCTATGATGTTCATGTTATATGCAAGATGAAATCGTTGTTAAATCATATGAACAAGTGACTTGTGGATAAAAAGTGTAGTCTTGATCACATGGTTTGGAACATCCTAAGTCACAAGCTCAAGTAGGACATGCTCACAAAAATGGCAATGTTGAAGGCCCCAAGATGATGAAAATTGAAGTGATCACACAATTTCAAGAATTAGGGGCTCAAAGTATGAATTAATTGCATATCGTTAACCTCAATTATAGGTGTGTCATACTCAAAAGAGATGCAACACCGGTTACTAGACAAGTCCTCAATGTGCTCAAATCAAATCAACATTAGTTTTAGAAAATAGTGGATAAAAGCAGGTAAATCTGGCTAGGCCAGTTTTGCACATGTTTGCAATGGCTAGTTTTGAAAGAACCCAACTAGGCCGATTTTGACTGACTTTAACCCCAACAGCTATTTCATGGGAGTTGAGTATTTATACATACTCATACCCTCCCAATTTTTGAGGGTTGTCAATGCCTTCCATGTCCATCTAATTTTCAAAAAAAACTTGAAAGCATCGTATGTTCCTCCCTTCATGTGCCTAGAGTCTAAGTGAGATACCCTTTGGATTAGAGAGTGAGCTTTGAGTTGTGTTGGCATGAGTGAGAACTTGTGAGCTGATTCAAGCTTTGAGCACACTTTGTGGCTGTGTCAAGCAATCACTAAAGCATTTGTTACTCTTGAAGCTTGGCTCCTAGATGGCTAGGCAATATTGGCAAGCACTCAAGGCTGTGGAGTATAGTGAGATAGTTTGTGAGGGCTACAATCTTGCCCTACAAGGGAAAAGATCAACGAGGGAAGTGGTAGTTTAGATAGACCAGACACGAACTTGACCTTTGCGGTCACTCAATGGAGATGTAGGTCCAGAGTATAGAACAGTTTCTAAGGCTGTTGGTATAGTTGTTGCACTACTTATTGTTGTACCGTTTACTGATCATTGTCTCTTGTTTTTGATTTGTCTCAGTTTCATGATTCTATCACCTCTTTGTGCTTTCAATTGTGCCTATTTGGTTATGCTTTCATTTGTGACTATTTAGTTGTGCTTGTTTGTGACTGTAGGAGCTTCATGAACCAGTCAAGGAACACCTAAAAAACCAGCACACCAAATTTGGTTCATCATAAAAGAAGTGAGGGGGTGTTCTAACATTTACATATGCTTTCTACAAAAAGAATCAGCCAGGTCAGTTTCTAAACCCTGTGAAAGTTTCTTTAAAATTGCTAGTTAATTATGCAGCGCTCAAGAGATCCAAAAGTTAAAAACCCAAAGAGGTCGCATTGAAAGAGTTTTGAAATAAAAAAATAAAGCAACAGACAATTGACCTTAAACATTGACGATCAACTAGTGTTCCCTTTGTGCTCCATGTAACTATGCTTCCCTTGTGTTTTTTTTTTGCCCCTTCATGCTATCTCTTGTGTTTGTTATGTACACTAGTTCTTGTAGGTGCTTCAAGACGTGGGCTTCATTAGGACATCATCTTCACAATTCTAGTTATCAATCCATATAGGAGTAGCTTGTAGTTCCTAGGAGTAGCTTCTAGTTTGCCAGTAGTGTCTTCTTAGGGTTAAGTTGTTTCTTGCCTTGCTAGTTGCAGCTAGAGAAGCACCTAATGATTGTTCTTGTTGTAGGTTTGCACTTAGGTACATTTCGAGTTGTAGCACTAAGTGATTACTTCTTCCAAGTTTATTTCTTTATCTTGAGCAATGGGTTACTAGTCATGTTCCCACAAAGTTCTGTAAAAAATTGTAGATCCATAGCAAATCAGGATCCTTTCAATGATATACACCTAACTATGTTTAATGATGATTTAGGGGGGGGGGGGTAGGCCCTGAGGGTCACATATCATTTCTCTAACACTCACATGCATGACGGGAAAATAAACACATGGACTTACATAGCTCCAGCAACAGCATTTCCAAGGAAGAAGCACAACCCAATACTAATCCCAACTTCTGGACCAAGTGCACGACCAATTAGATAGTAAGGGCCACCACCCTAAGAATAAAATAAAATATATCACACTCTATAGGTGTTCAAATTTCTAGGCCATCCATTCAAATACAACAAATCATGAACTATTTTTACTTATATTCTTAAACAAGTGGGCGACTGAGAAATACAGAGAGGATATGGAAAGGCAAATAATTCTAGTACATTTTAACATTTTTTTCCTTCTAGTTTTGAGATTTTTCATTAAATATTTGTACTATTTGTTTGATTTTAGGTTTTACCTCACCGTCTCGCATATTTCATGAACATAAAACAACTCATTGATTGGCAAATGCGAATTGTAACCTACTTCGAGAAACTTCACCAACCACTAACTCTACTCATATTTGGCATACCTTCATTGCTCCATTTGTTGCAATCGCACTTAATGACAATCCAGTTAAAAATGTGCATGCACCACAAAATGCGACTAAAACAAGTGACTGCCATATGCCTCCCATACCCACAATCCTGTAGTAAATAGAAATAAATTGTCAATTCTTGAACATTGGAATATATTGTTAGTTTGTCCATAATAAGAAATAGACAATGCCATGAATCAAAAATTTCAAAATGCCAAAACTTCTTGACTAAAATAGAATAATACTTTGAAGCACTAATTTAAACTATTGACTTACTATATCTAGACTTGGTTATAAGATTACAACATTACCATTCTAAGGTTTTGGTTAACTATGAAAATAGATTGCTGTTAATGACTAAACAGATAGCAAATGTAGCAAGGCTATTTGCCAAAAACAGATAGTTATATTTTACATGATGCTCGATGAGATACGAAAATATGAATACGGTAATGAAATCTATTAGTGTGCTTAAGCTTGAAAACTATCTAGAAACTAATGCAACACATACATAATAAAAACGATAGTAGAAGTGTACCAAGTAAAACGGATATAATATATTATTCCCAAGATGTTCTGTAGACATGGAATAAATACACCCATCAAGGTGCCTTGTTTAGGCTCAGTTTCCTACACACCAAATAAAATAAATGTAATTATCAAGAAATTTATGTTTATGAAGAGTTAAGTGTTTTGCCCGCATGGACCAAAACAAACCTTAGGGAATCCAATGGCTATCTCAACATCCTCGTCCCTAGGGCTAGATGGTGCCTGAGCTTGTTCTCCTGCCATACTGTTCAAAACAATCAATTAGATAAATGACACTTTCCTTTTAATTTGTAGAGTAAAATAAATAGCTTTAGATTTCTAACCAATATCAAGTGATTAACAAAAGAAAACACAAAGTGCTAGCAAAAATACCCTAATATCATATCTAGTAAATGTGGTGAAAATAGTAGAACAAGTGGTCATACCTCTTGAGTCCCAAAATATTGACCAGAGAGTCAAAACCAAAGAGCTCGAGCTTTGAGTCACTTTGAGATACATTAGATACAGCATGACCATTTGAAGAGGCCATTTGTGTTCTTGGGTCAACACTTTGATTAGCACTAGGCTTCATGGCCTACATATAAGGAATTATAAGCATGTTAGTTCTCGCACATTTCACACCAAAACCGAATAGTTTTCTTTTCAAAATTCGTAAATGGATAATAAAGGAACATGACCCACTATCTAGAATAACTAATTGGAGAAGCTTAGGATGGCGCTACATTGTTATACTACATTGGACTTGACGACAGTGAAAATATTGGTGCAATCAACCAACACAAGGAAAATTGCACTTGTAGTCTAGGCTTTAAGCTTGCATAATTCCTTTAAAGAACAAGTGACCAAACCAATGTCATTTCAAAGTATATAACCATGTGTCCAAACTGACATGTCAAAAAACTCCATTCATTCAATTTTAGTCAAACAAGGTCTTGTTGAAAATCCTACATAATTAAGTTTGCATGATTTGTATGGCCAATGGGCACAACACAAGAGAAAACAATAGTGTAGTATTTCAATTGATGGGCTCTTCATCGTAGCCTTAAACCAACGTCTACAAAGCACCATGGTATTAACTCAAATTACTAAAAAACAACTCCATGCCTTGGGTTCCTAGACTCACATGACCCATTCTGGATCTCATATTTGTCGCCCCAGTTATGGCATCAATTGATATATAGCTCCCTCCATTGGCCTTGGAGCACGATGGGATCAATGCCATCAATGAGGAGGACCCAGCACCAAAGCCATGCCTCGCCAGCAGGGTCCTGGCTATTGTCCAGATAGCATCTATGGAGCCTGGCTCATCCACTATGGAACTTAGGCCGGTACTTTTGGTTTGTCTAGGCATTATTTTGAACACAGGGACAGGGTAATTGAGATGCTTTCCATGATGAGTGCAGCAAGCTATTTCAATGTTGTATCTATCTAGATATTGGCGATATTCAGCTATTGGGATGACGATTATGTTCTAGGTAGCACACATAAGTGCTTACCACACATATTTTACTGGGGCTTTGATGTATAAATCAATGACACTGGTTTTTTTTCGAGAACATGCGCTGCATGTATTTCATTAATCATAATGACATTGGTTTCAACCCACTTGCTTAATGAGGTTAAGATAGCAGCCAGAGCTGTAAGCTTTTTAGTAATTTTGTTATCCATGGTGGATAGGTCATGGAGACATTGATTTAGGAAGAGGCTGATCAGTGCTTGATTCTTGACGATTTCTTTGCTGGATATATCCTTACGCAACTCATTTCCCCCTTGTCTCCAATGGGTGTTGCAATAGGTGAATTGTTGTCAACAGACCCGGACTGAACATATGATCCACACCTGGCACTCATGCAGATTCCGAAGATTCATTGGTGCATGTTGAGTGTAAACATATGAAAAATGGCATCTAACCCATTTTCATATTCCAATGGTGCATGCCTATACTTCTTACAAGCTGGGGCCACCTGTAAATAAAAGACAAATGTCGATCCATTTGTAACAATTAATGCTCATGAAATGAGAAAAACAAACATATGTCCATGTATACCTTAATCTAAAAAATATCTTAGTCTTTTCATTCCACAACTCTTCAGTTGTAGCACTAGTCTGAATTTTAGGGTCGCCCCCTAACCTCGGGCCATGGATCTTCAAAGTCTTCCATGCTCTGTATTCAGCTTTGAGGGAATCCATCCCATCTATTACTATGTTGGCCACGACAGTAGGACCCTGCCAGTTTGTTCTTCAAACTTCAACATGCTCTGTGTGCAACCTTATGGCCTGTTCTGGACTTCCGGGTAGTAGCGATCTCTTCTAAAACTATCTCTATCCACGCTCTATGTGCAATGACATCCAATTTTGCAGTGGTTTTCCTTTTTTTTATCACTTTTTCCATCTATATGTACAGAATTATCATTGCAACCAGCCAATTACTAACTCACTAACAGGCTTCCAGCATTCATGAAGATGAGAAAATGAAATGTAGAGGACTACGCAAAAATAAACAGGGTGCGTTTACAGTTGAACTAACAGACAGAGCATGGAAATTTCAAGGGAAAGGAAAGAATTCAGAACATAGAAGGACATGGCAGGCAAATTCAGAACATAGCAGGATATACCATTACTGAACAAGTTAGGCCTGTTGTACGCTTTGTTACTAAAAAAAAATTCTTCCTAACATATAGCCAGAAGAATTCCAGTTGTAGTATCAACTATCAAGCACCATCAGCTTAGCTAGAGCTACTACTAGTAATCAATCTCGTGTTTTGTCTTTAAGCTGGAGTTGTTAATTCAGGCCAGTTTTAGTGGGGATCTATGTTAGAAACAGTGTGGACTAGTTTCATCCCCACAAAAATCATTATGTTCCCATGAAACTCTTTTCATCAATACTGTGCCATGTCAGTATGTTTAATGCTCATGAAAGAAATTCTCAAGGCAAAATCTTCACAAGTTAATTGCAGCAAGGAGATTGTAACCTCTGAGCAACGCCTTTTCAGATCTGATTGGGAGAGCAAGCGGAGGAGAGGAGATTCTCACGTACGTCGGCTTTGCGGCAAGGAGTGGGCGGAGGTCCGAGGTAGGCCGGCCGGACTCGTCTGCAGCAGCAAAACGTCGGAGGAGGCCGGAGCCTGACGATCTTTACGGCAACGGAGGAGCGGGTTCGCCGTCACCTATCCCAGGAGCTCGATCCGGTCAGGGAACGGACTAGTGGATGTACGTGGTGGCGCTCTGCGACCTGGCCGGAGGCGCCGGGCGGCGGCCGGCCAGCAAGCCCTAGCAATTCCGGCTGGAGAACGCGAAGGGAAGGAAACGCACAAATGGCATGCAAAGTTTGTTTTTAAACTGTGGCAATTGTGGTAAATACTTTAGTTTTGCCAACTCAAAATCAGCCGCACAAAGCTCCTCTCCACCCGAACCAAAATCGAAGCCGAAAAAAGCTCATCTCCACTAGCTTCTCACTTACTAACCGTTAGCTCACGTTATTTCTAGGGAGCACTAGTTTTTAATCCGCATTATTATTAGAAGCTGGCGTATGGAATTGGAATGTATGAATGCTTTTCTTTTCCTTTAAGTCTACTACAGGTTTCGCAAAAAAAAATTCTACTATAGGGGATTTAGAAAACATGATCGACGGTTTTAGTGGAGTATATTGCTATAGTGGATTGAGAAACTCATCTCTTTTGTTTTTTTTCGAGACTTATTAATTATAGACGCAGACGACGCAAGCATGCACGCCCTACCTCTATGAGCACCTTCGAAATACCGAGTTAGACCGGCAAATCTCAAGATTGACGAAGTCACCACAAGCGCTCGAAGTATCGAGTTAGACCGGCAAATCTCAAGATTGACGAAGTCACTACAAGAGCTCGCTATCGATAGGCACATCGCCTACCACTAAAAGCATAGTGCTATTAAATACTGAAATAAATTTAGAAAAATACGAGCACCCGTGTCAAGTCGGGGACTTGAACCCGGGTGGGCAGGTTCCACCATAAGCAACTCAATCAGCTGATCTATGATTTTGCACATAGGCGGAGCTAGCTAGGTGGACAGGTGGTCCATAAACCACCTTAAATTTTAGTTTAAGGTTAAACTATAGTAGATGAGCTCTTTAAAATCATGAAAATTATACATAGATCACTCTAGTTTGGTTTTACATCTAAAATGGATCATCCTTGCTCTAGATCCTAGCTACGCCTGCCACTGTTCGCACATCATCTCTTTTGTTTAGGTGTGACCCTCTCGGATAACCTTTTCTCTCCTCTGTGTTCCTCTCGTGTGTTCTCCCTTTTGGCCTATAGCACCAGCAACTAGCGCAATAGCAATGCGGTGGCCCACGTGGCTCACCCCACTCAGCCTGGCCTGGCACGACAGAGCCCACTCGGCATGCTTACTCGGGCCACGGTGGACTTGGTGTGACAATTGTTGTGGCTCACCCACTCACACACACACACCTAGTGGCCCTAGCACGGTAGAGCCTGCTCAACCCAGCCCTCTTCTTCATCTTTATGAACTTTCTCTTCGGCGACATAGTCAAAGGGAGATGGTGTGGGCTCAATCGGTGTTCTCCCTTTTTGTTCTCTAGCAGTAGCAACTAGTAGGCAGCGACACAGTGGCCCATGTGGCTCGCCCACTCATCCTTGATGGTGGCCCTAGCACGACAGAGTCCATGCGGCTTGCCTTCTCAGCCCTTGGCGGCCTCAACACGATGATTGTCATAGCTCAGCCACTCGGCCCCCGATGGCCCTAGCGTGGCAAAGCCTGCTCATCCTAGCCTTCTTATTCATCGGTCTGAGCTTTCCCTCTTTAATGACATAGTCAATGGGAGATGGCATGGGTGCATCACTACTAGAAGAGGAGAATGCCCTGGAGCGCTTTGGAACGCGGTGGCAGACTCCATATGCGGCGGACAAGGAGCAGTTGCAACAGTGGTGAATGTGGTCAAGTGCAGGCAACAAGGACTATGGCTAACTCTAGAAGCCGTGAGCTCAGGGAAGATAGTTAGGGCTGCGATGATCCAGTTCTAGCTAATGATTAGCCTCCGCAGCAGCCTCAAATAATAAACCATCATCAGTGATGCTAGATGCGAGAAGAGAGACAGTGACAGATGCAAAGAGGTGGAAGATGATGTGGGAAATAAACTATTACATGAAAGGGAAAAGGGGACAAAGGGTATCTCCTAAGTTTGAGGGAATGCTATAGGTTTTTGATGATTGAGGGAAAAAATAGAAAAACGGATAAGAAAAAGGGTCCGTAAAAGCACTTCTTTTTATCTTATTTTTCCTATATGATGAGGTTTTAGAAAAAAAAAGTGATTGTTTTTTCAAGTAGTGATGATGCTCTAAGGTAGATTTGGGAATGAGACACACACTTCACGCCTGACATGAGTACGTCATGGTCCTCGGCCTTAATATATATCATCTACATGTGTGATTCTACAACAAAAAATTGTTATTTTTATATCTCACAAATAAATTTAAGCTTGGACAAGATATTTTACAAAGTTGAGTATCATCATATCATCTACATGTGTGATTTTTTTTGGTGAGCTTAGACGACTTTTTTGCTGGTGTTTGCACATGCCCTATATATAAATAATACTATTTTATGATGGACCAATAGATAGATGTTGATATAGATAAAATAGATATTGTTTGAAAGATGAGTTGGATGAATATTGTATCATGGGAGTGAATAAATATAAAAAGAACATAACTTAGAGATTTATGGCATCCTCTAAAAGGTGAGTTCTAATGAGTATCTATTCTTAAATTCGAATTATTTTGCTAGACCATAACTAGTGAGCATATTGAGAGGGAAACAACTAGCCAGAGAGTGTTCTCGTTAAGGATATAGGGAGAACCTTCCCCCTCCGCATCCTGATACATTGAACAAACATTTTAGTCTTCTTCTTCCTCTAATCCTAAACCACCACACTTTGTTGACTTCTCCCCCGGTCTCCCCCTTTCCCCCTACCTCCACCATTGCCCCCCCCAATCTAGTATGCATATCACCGCCTCGACAACCACCTCGGCCACTGATAACCAGTATGGCAACAACAAATGAGATCCACCATCTTATTCCTATTCCATGCTTCCAATTCTCCATCATCATCCTCCTGATCTGACAGTGCCATCACCACTAGATCTATTACCATGCAATTATCAATGCCACTAGCGACTACAGATCTGACTCCCTGACCATCGACCGTCCCCAACTAGCCTCCACATGCACTCCATGGCATACCACCACCGCGGACCGTTCCATCCACATACCATCACCATTATGGGCCCGACTGCCTCCTCTAGAGATCCTCCTCGACTTGAAACCCCAATCGAACCTCACTAGAGTTGGTGGAGGTGTCCAAAGATGGTCACCGGAGCTGAATGGAATTTAGGAAAAGTGAAAAGTTTTCCGTACTGTAGCACTTTCGTTTGTTTGTGACAAATATTATCAAGATTCATCTCGTGATTTACAGCTAAACTGTGTAATTAGTTTTTGTTTTCGTCTATATTTAATGTTTCATACATGTGCCACAAGATTCGATGTGACGGGAAATCTTGAAAACTTTTTGGTTTTCGGGGTGAACTAAACAAGGCCTTACTTCTCTTCCTCCTTTCTTACTTCCATTTTATCCCAATTTTTTATTCTTTGGATTCGAATGAATATTTCCAAATTCCAAATATGGGGCCGCTCGATTTAGGCTTAAATGGAGAGCGACCTCTCTGTTTAGCTTTTATGTTCTTTGATTTGAATTCCAATTATGTTCAGGTTTCTGTTCTCATAAAAACTGTGCCTGAACTTTGCACTTTAAAAGGAATAGTCTTACAGGTGAATGTCAAATGGTTCAGCAAATTAGATTAGATGCTCATTTGTACGTGGCAGTGTCGCGTGTGCAAATGTCAAATGGTTCATGTTTTCAACTCCGTCAATAAACAGAGTTTGTGATGCTTGCATCACATTGTTCTGCAGCTGTACTTTTGTCAGTGTTCCTCTTTCAGTAATTAGTAGGCAAAGTTGTACTGTTGTTGAAACTGAAACAGAATCAGTGAGAGTCAAGACCATATACTTACATATTGCATCTGTTTACAGTTTCAGCTCGCAGAGGTACCAAATTCAAATTAAATGAAATCAAAGATCTGCCGGAATATAAATACATATAGTAATAGAAGTGTAGAACACTTCGTTTCAAAAAGAAGAATAGAACACTTGCAAATTCTAACATCTCTGCTCTCTATCTAACACAACTTCATTAGAGCCCACGAGTGTAGCATCTCTGCTAGGCGATCACAACTTGGTTTTGCTAACTGAAGAAACAACTATGCAACGGGAACCAAGAACGCCGTTGGCATGGGAAGCATGCTGGATTCCGGCGCGGCGACGACGAAGCCCGGTCCAGCGTACATGGCCCGCGGCTTCCATAGTATCTCCTCCTCCATGTCTTCGATGTCGTTGCTGCCAGTACTGCTGCTCTCGCCGTCGTCGAGCAGCTCGGCCTGCGTCGGGCAGCACTTCTTGTGCACGTCCCAGCGCTCGGCGGATGACGCGTGGGCGTGGCTGATCGTCCACTTGCCTGAAGACGACGACGGCGGCGGCGGCGGCGGCGGCGAAGCTGGGCTCGCTGCCATCTTGTGCGCGTCCCACCTCTCCACGGAGTCCGCCCGGCCAGGCTTGGGCGGCGGCGAGGTCGTGTTCTTGCGCGGGGATCCATGGCCCGTGCTGCTCCTGATGACGAGGCTGTCGGCGGAACGAGCGCCTGATGATGCTGAGGCTGATGAGGGTTCTGCGCTAGTCGGCGGCTTGGTCTTGCGCGCGTCCCACCGCTCGTCGGAGTCGGCGCGGCGGCTGGGCTTGGCGAGCAGCGGCGGCTTTGCTTGGAGGATGGCTGTGACGACGCACGGTGGTGGCGTCGGGAGCAGCGGTAGCATCTTCCACTTGGGCGGGGTCGGGAGCAGCGCGGGGAGAGCCGCATGTGCCATGGCGAGGTGCACGCGGGCGACCGGGATCGCCATGGATCGGATCTCAGATGGAGACGGCGCGCACGGTTGGTCACGGCGGCACCAGCGAACGAGAAGCTAGCGGCGTCGCAGGTGAGCTGGGCTGGGCGAGGCGGAGAGGATGGATGGATCGGCCGTGGCAGAGCAGCATCCGTGAGATATATAGGGAGGCACAGGGAATGGGGTGTGTCGGAGTCGGAGCTCAAGAAATCTCGCTCAGGTACACAGTAGGGTAGTAGGGGTGAGTCGATCGGAGTCGGAGCTGAGGTCCGTGTCGCCGCCGCCGCCGCCGCGGGTTACTTGGGAGTCGGAACTGAGGCTACCGAGCACGAGCAGGAGCCGCCCGTCAAGTGTTGGAGTCCGACGGTGTGCCCATTGCTCAGGCCACGACACGCAGGGTTTCGTCGATCAGCATAAGATGACCACGTCGCCGACTCGCCGCCGCCGGAATCCCTTCCTGATGATCCCGCATGACGTACGGTTGGGTTGCTCCGCGCCGCGGCCGCATGCACGCCACGCGACGTCCTCCGCCGTCGGCTGCGGCCGCAAGACACGACACATACGTCTGCCTCCGCTGCCGCCTCCGCACACGCACTGCAGCGCAGCGAGAGCATGCGCCAGTGCGCCGTGTCGCTCCCGGCTCCGGCAGGCTCGCGCCACGCGCGCGCGCGCGCACACACACACTGCTGCAAAAACCGCCCATGAGGGACCTTTTGTCTTCTAGTGCTGAACATGATCGTCTCCCACAAGATTAGTCAGAATTAAGTTACCTTCCACTTTATCACTCTGCTCTCTGCCTGTAATATCGGAATTCACTTTGCTTTGCTTGCACTGTTATCTCTATTAAGTAAAACTATGGGATGAAAAATTCATATCAAATCCATTGTCGTCTAGTCCGGTTAGGATACCTGGCTTTCACCCAGGCGACCCGGGTTCAAATCCCGGCAATGGAAGGTATTTTTGTATTTTTCTTCTCTTTCTTGTTTTTTTGGGATATTTTTCTCTCTATCTTGCTTTGTTTTTTTTTTGGTATTTAGGCCTTGTTTAGTTGTAGCACTTTCGTTTTTATTTAACAAAACATTGTCTAATCATGAAGTAAATAGGCTTAAAAGATTCATCTCGTGATTTACAGGTAAACTGTGTAATTAGTTTTTATTTTTATTTGTATTTAGTGCTCCATGCATATCGCAAGATTCAATGTGACAGGGAATCTTGAAAAGTTTTTGGTTTTTGGTTTTTGGGATGAACGCCTTGTTTAGATCGAATTTTTAGAGGTACGCATGGAGTATTAAATATAGATGAAAATAAAAATTAATTGCACAGTTTGGTCGGAATTGACGAGACGAATATTTTGAGCCTAGTTAGTTCAAAATTGGACAATATTTGTCAAATACAAACGAAAGTGCTACTATTTCTATTTTGCAAAAATTTTTGGAAGTAAACAAACAAGGCCTTTGTCTCTGTCATTCTATTCACGTTTCTCTTCCTCACATAGTTATGCCGAAATGAGCCGTTGCTACACCTACACTGTCTTTCTGTTCACGTTTCTCCTCTTCACGTAATCACATATATTGGCTATGCCAAAATGAGTATATTTGCTACACCTACATGATATGTCGATATCATACTTCTCTGATTCTTTCATTTGATGGATCAGGTGGCTTTGTATTGTCGATATTATAGCTAGACTAGATATATGGTAAAATGGATGGATGAACAAAAAAAATCAAAGTGACCCATAATTTGGAATGGAGAGAGTAGCATGAGCTGCGACACTCTACCTCGTTGTTTTCTTGAAAACTAGTAAAGGAAGGGAAACCATGTTGGTTTCTTTTTGCAAACTACTACTAAAAGGAGGAAGAAAGAGAAAGGTTGTTTTCGGTGTGGGTGTGCAACATGAACAAGATACATCATTTACATAGTCTTTTCCGGTAGGGAAAGATAAAAGCTCATAATATCATGTATTCATATACTTCCTAGCCTTTTGGAACCGCGAGATCACAAAAAGGTTGTCATAAAATTGAAATTATTGAACCGCCGTCTAAAAAATAATTCACTACTCGTACATATGGTTTTATTACATATTCGCTACTAGAGGAACTTCACAAGCCTCTACAAATTTCAGTCTTTGTATCTCTATTTGAGAGCCATTCAATGAATACAGTCTCCGGTTTTTATTCTTTATTATACCCATATAGTTTATTATAGTTTTCTTGTGTGAAAAAAATCATAGAAAACTATGGTATATTGTATTTAGAGGGCTATGTAGTATCTCAAGTAGTGAAGAGTGAGAAGGGTGACTTGGAGAGCGAAAAAGATGAAGACTATTGGATTATGTTTTGGGGTTTCTTTTCTAAATTTTATGATAAAGATCCATGTGGAGATTCTCTTAAGGCTTCTGAAGCGATGAATCTATTCACCAAGGAAAAAATGTGTCCATGCTATAGCAAGACTTGGATTTGGTCCCTTGATCCCTATTTAATAATTATCACTCTATGAAGTATGTTGGTCAAACTTTTTTAAGTTTGACTAGCTTTAGAAAAAATATTAACAATATCCCCTGATGTTGTATGTTAGTGCAAACTACAAACTCTGCGCTCGTGACTCAATGTAGGTGGTAGGATTGGTTTTTGGTTTCTCAGTCAATTGAGATCTGCTCAAACAAAAGTTGAGGAGGAAAGAGAAGCCGATAACCCAAGTTCTTGGATGTTAAAATTGAAGTCAAAGTTTGTTTGACTTTGTTTTCTGTTTCATGTTTAAAAGTGCCCAACCCTAGTTAGCATGGGGTTCTTAATTACAATGTCAGGAATAGTTATTTTGAGGGCTCACAAGTAGTTAGAGATTTGCAAATTTAACTCATGGTTTTTGTCTGATCGAGAAACGGTTCGGACATTCTATTTAATTTAGCTGGTTCCTGAGCATTGGAGCGCTTTTGAAAGAAAAATTGTACGATATTATTATGATTTATAATATGCGTGTGTTGTGAGTATCTATACTATGTAATCTAAAAAATATTTTAGTTTTCTAATTTATTTGGATTCAATATGTAGCTCATGAGTGTCTGATCTCATCAGAAGAGAAGACAAAGGTCAGAATTTGATCTCAAATTCTCCATCTTTTTTTGGTTGAGTGGAACTCAAATTCTCCATCTGGATACTACAATTTGATGAGTTGTTCAAACAAATGATCTGTTTTGGACCAATGGGCCTAGACAACTAGTTTCCATGGGCCTAGTTCGACAACTAGTTTCCAGGCCTACTGCCGGCCCAGGACAAAAATACCCCTGCTGGATTCTTCTCCCGTTCAGGCGTTCACCACTTCACCCCTCTCTCTCTTTCTCGTGGCGACGACGGCGACCGACGCCGCCGCCCTCCGTCAGGTGCCAGGGTCCCTCGGATTCTTCGCCGGCGACGAGTACCCACCAGGCATGCCGTATTCCTAACCCTTCTCTTATCTTCCTGCTGTGCGAAACCAAGCTCACAAACCCTAACTTACGCTATTTGGCTATCTGTATCCGGATCTGATCTAATTACAGTGTATACGTATACGTGTTTAATTACTACCAATTTCGATTTTTTTCTAAATATTGTCGCCCAAGTTCTTCACTGGCTCCGCCCCCTTGTTTGGATTAGCTGGCTTAGTGGCGAAGCCAAGATTTTATATAGCGTGGGCGTAATGTCATACTAATACTAATAAGATAAACATAACACAAGATTGTAAGAGAGGTTAAGTGCTAAGCGAGCAGTGATTCGCTGACTAAGTTTAAGCATGCTTAAGCGTCACTAATCTCTTAAGAGTTATTGTGATGTAGTAGACATTACAATTTCAATCTTAAACCGAATAAACTGAGAAGAGAGTAGAAAGCAATTGAGAAAGAGCAAATGAATATCCTTGTCTATCTTTCCTCTTTCCTTTTTATATAAAAGGTGTGAGGGAATTTTTTCATAGTTTTTCCTAATAGGGTTTGTATTTTAAAAAATATTTTTAGAAAAATAATTATGTCACAATGTTATGTAATTGGACTCTGGAGACACTATTATAATTCCTAACATATATTATTCTAAATATATAGATATTAACTGTATAGGTGCTAATTTGTCAAAAGATGTTAGAAAAGAAATAGAAGTTGCTAAAAAAAATGAAAAATAAAAAAGGAAAAAAATTGTATGGGCTTTTATTTAGTGCCCCATCAAACCCACGCACGGCCAGCTCCTTGCAGCGCAGCGCCGACGCTCTATCTTCCTCGCAGCCCCGCTCAGGCTCGGTCCTCAGCGCAGATCCAGTCTCGGCGGTCCCAGGTCGGATCTTCCGCGCGTCGTCCAGCGGAAGATCCCAGTCTCGGCGGCGGCCCCTCGACGGCGTCCAGCGACGGAGAGGCAGTCCCAGTCTCGGCGGCGGCGTCGGCGGCTCCCCCTCCCGCCTCTCGCCAGTCGCCTCCGTCCTCCGCGCACCGGCCGGCGACCCTGGGTACGCACCTCCCTCTCCCCCTCCCGCCTCTGCTGTAACGTGGGAGCCCGGCCAGCTGCCCAGGGTGGCAGGGCCTTGGCTCCGCCGGTGAGCTGGCTGACAATTTGGATCGTTCGTTTGTTCTAGGCGACCCAGTGGTGTTCTGGTGCGGTTTCGTTGCGGGAATCGTTGGGTGATTTCCAGCGGGCGGGCGGGCGGCGGTCCCCGGTGGCGAAGATGATCCGACTACCGACGTACGCGGCGTTCAGCCTGCTGGCGACGGCGTCGGCGGCGTACTACGCGTTCAGCAGCCGGGAGCAGTTCTACCCGGCGATGGTGTACCTCTCCACGTCCAAGATCTGCTTCGTGCTGCTCCTCAACACGGGCCTCGTCGCCATGTGCGTCGCCTGGCAGCTCGCCAGGCGCCTCTTCCTCGGCCCGCTCCGGGAGGCTGAGGTCGAGCGCCTCAACGAGCAGTCCTGGCGGGAGGTCATCGAGATCCTCTTTGCTGTCACCATCTTCCGGCAGGACTTCTCGGTGTCCTTCCTCGCCATGGTCGCCGCGCTGCTCCTCGTCAAGGCGCTGCACTGGCTCGCGCAGAAGAGGGTCGAGTACATCGAGACCACCCCCTCGGTGCCCTTGCTCTCGCACGTCAGGATCGTCTCCTTCATGGTTTTCCTGCTCACCGTCGACTGCCTCTTCCTGTCTAACTCGCTCAGGTCACTCATACAGAAGCGGGAGGCATCCGTTGCCATCTTCTTCTCCTTTGAGTAAGCTCAATTTTCTTTTTTATTTTTATTTTGATTGAGATGTATCTATGCTGCACTTTATGTCTTCACTTTATCACTGTATCAATGTGTGTAATAATTTGTCCTCTTTTCGCAACATTATTAGAGTTGGTTAAAATGGACAAACTCTTTGAAATGACATTTCCCAAAATAATGGAAATAACCGAGAAGCACTATATTTTAGGTCTATATATCAAGTGAGTGTCTTTTTGTAGTTCTACTTGCACTGTACGATGCCTGCCACAAAGGTCTTAATTCTTCAGTAATGCAATCTCATTCCATTGTGTACCGTCCTTTGCCTGCCCTATACCATATGACTAATGTCCGTCCTTTGCCTGCCCTATACCATATGACTAATGCAAGGTTTGCATTTCTCTTTTTGAAAAATTGCTTCACATATATATGCTAAGCCATGAATATGTATTTCACTACCTCAACAGTCTCAAGCTTGCTATCATCTATAGCTCTTGTTGCTATGTTATGAGATGTTAGTCTACAAGCTTGTACAATTATGTCTGTTTAGGTTTGAGCAATACTTTAAGTGACTGCAAAGTATTTGATCCATTTAGCATGAAACTCCAGCTATACTATAATTTCTTTGCTTCTTGCTTCCAAGGCAAGGGGTATGCCTGGCAATTAAATACCTCACAATTATTTATTGATGTACCGTTTTAAGATCCAAAATACTCGTTAATAGCTAACAAGTATAAATCATGTTTCAGGTATATGATATTAGCAACATCCACAGTATCAACATTCGTGAAGTATATATTCTATGTCAGTGACATGCTAATGGAAGGCCAATGGGAGAGAAAGGCAGTGTATACATTTTACTTGGAGCTCATCAGTGACCTTGTGCACTTGTCCTTATACATGCTCTTCTTCATAGCTATCTTCCTGTAAGTTCTCTTATTATGGTACTCTGATACTATAATGTAAACTATGGTTGTTGATTCATTATACTGATATCAGGAACTACGGTGTCCCACTGCACTTGATTCGTGAGCTATATGAGACCTTCCGCAACTTCAGAATCCGCATTGCAGATTATGTGCGCTACAGAAAGATCACTTCCAACATGAATGAACGCTTTCCAGATGCTACAGCAGAAGAGCTCGATGCGTAAGTTTTTGTATTGTAACTTTGGCAATTCAGTTGACTCGACTATAGAAAGTCATTTGAATTTTATTGTATTCAGGAGCGATGCTACATGTATTATTTGCCGTGAGGAGATGACTACAGCAAAGAAACTGCTCTGCGGGCATCTGTTCCATGTGCATTGTCTAAGGTCTTGGCTAGAGCGCCAGCACACTTGCCCTACATGCAGAGCTCCAATCATTCCCGCAGATAATGGACGCGCTGCATCAGCACGACAACATGGAGCTCAAGCTGGAGTTCAGCCTGGTGAGTTTCCTTTTATTGATCTGATCTTATTTGCCCCCTCACATATTCTGATTTTAGTCTTCATTAGTATCATAAAGGATTGCACTCTGTGGTCAGTCTATATTTGTGATTACTGTTTTGATGTGAGAAAATACAGCTGCAGGTACTGCTACTCCATCCTCAGAAGGAGCACCAGGTGAGAACATAAGCAGGCGCCAAGCAAAACTTGAAGCTGCTGCAGCGGCAGCTTCTTTATATGGAAGATCTTTTGTTTATCCTCCAGCAAACACCCTAAACAGGTATGTTTCTGGAACTGTCTGAAGTCTAATTGCAAAGTTTTTCATCTTGGCAAACTGGCTGGTTAACCATGCTTGTCTACTTTCCGGTACTTTGTATTCACTATAATTTAATTCTTACTATATTTATAGCATAATAAAATGTAGGGGTGTTATGATATAAAGCATAATACTAATACGTATGTTGTATTCAACCAGCAGGTCTGGTCCTCCCCAGTCTACATCAAGCACACCACAATCTGAAGCAAGTAGCTCCAATCAGTCACAAAAAGACCAAGAAATGCAGTTACAAAACAGCAGTGACGGTTTAGTGCCTCTGCATGTTAATGCAAATGGTGCTGTTGGTTCAGGAACAAGCACAAGGGATCTTGAAAATTCATTGCAGAAGGCACAAGAAAACTTTATTAAGAGCCAGATTGAGGTAAGAAAGAATCTTTAACCCCAAATACTCAGCTTAAATCCTTCCATGCTACTTCATGATGTGATCAACAAGTGCTGCATACAAGCTATAATGAGCTAGATAGGTCTTCAAAGTTGCAATATCATATATATTTCTATTGCAAGCTCATATTTAGCTGCAATCATGCAAAGCTGCATACTCTGCAATCTTCATTTGTGCTGATCAATGTTTTCAGGTCGGCTGATTAATCATCGACCAGGTCGATTAATCGACCCTGGTCGTCCATGTATATCAGGACATATACCTATATATATACCTCTCTATATATACTATATTATACACAATAAAGGAAGCATCAAGACTGTATTAGTGTTTAGCTGGTGACTTATTTGTGGGAGTTGTTTTCCTCTCTTTTCTGCACTGTCCAGAGGTCCATATTCATGTCCCAGACTCCATTTCTTTGCTGACTTGTTGCTAGAAGCCTGGAATACCATAATTAGCAAGCAGCAACACTAATGCAGTCTTGATCTTGACACACCTTAACAGCAGCACTGCTGCAATAGCAAATAACTAACATTTAGCAGACCATAGCAGCCACACAACCAGCATATTACATAACCAAAGTCCATGTCCTGGTTAAACAGGCCCAAAAACAAAGTAACCAAACTGGTCGTTCATGTCCTAGTCGGACGACTAATCACAATTAGTCGTCGACTAATCGGACGACCAGCTTTCTGGTCGAGCTGGTTGAATCGGAGCTCCTAATCGAACACTTGGGACCGACCAGGACGTCTAATCGCAACTAATCGGACGACCTGCAAACATTGGTGCTGATGACTTGCACGATATCCGACATGGATGGATAGCTTCTGTATCACACAATTGAGTATTTGACCCAACTTGCATCTATGTAATGATTCATTCATTGCATGATCACACACGAAAAAGAATTTGTTGCACTTGGTATCTGTGTGATGTTTTTAATACCTTCTGACTATGTTAACGTAAGTTACCTGTATGGATATGTAACAGTCTGCTTGTCATTGACTACTGGTGTAACTATGAAAATATGCCACCCATAGCATGCAATCTGATTACCATTGATTCCTACAAAACAGTATGTAGCACACAAGTGGCATATATGATCTACCAGTCGTTTTGGATTTCTCCATACATAACTTATGCTATGTATCTAGACATAGCATATAGAACATTCATATAAAAAGCTATGTACATAGAAAAGCCAAAACAACTTATAATTTGGAATGTAGTACATTTTAATGTAGACTGCAAGTTCATGAGCTTGTCTTCTGCATTACTCCCAGATTACACAATCTGAATTTTTTTCCTCTAAAGTCGTAAATGCTTTTCTTGTATAACACTCAGTAACTAGATTGGACCAGCTTGTTACATTCATGCACTTACGGCAATTGTGTTAGGCTAATTGTCGTTACACCTTTAGTTTACGATGACATGCTTAAATAATGCATGGACTTTTCTTTCACTGATATCAATATCCAACGACACTCATAAGCTTTTTCTTCTTTCCAGATGTTACAAATCCAACTGCAAATGGTGCAGCGTGGTGCTGCTGCGTCGGCCAGTAACAATGGGAATGCTGAACACAGAAAGAATGACTGAATCTGTAAACAGGCGCTTCTGCATCGTGGAGTAATAATGAGAATGCTGAGCACATAGAGAATAGCTGAATCTGTAAATAGGCGGAGATGAGGAAGGGATAAAAGAGAACAAAAATTGGTGGTACCTGGGGGATAAACTATTACATGATACCTTGCCTTGAATTTGTTAGGCTTGTTAATTTAAACTTCTCTGTTAGTGCCTTCTTGCCAGCACTAGACGTTTCTTCTTTGTCATGTGTGGTGGTTTCTGTAGTTTGGGTACATCAAGCCTGTATAATACCTTTTGATGGGAGAACAATGGCTGGTTTAATCATGAGACTACACAGAATTCTTCTACCAAGGGAAAATATATATGACTTTTTTCTTGCCAATCCATGATATCAGGAAAGTCTGTAGATTTTATGTTTACTGAAGTCAAACAGAACATTTGTCTAGTGGTTGGATGTTGAACACTGGAAATTTCGGTTGCATCCGTGATCAGTGAGTTTTTTTTAACCGTATCATGTAAAGTTTATCTGTGTGTTTTCCACCACCTTCCTGTAACCCTGTTCTTGTAAATACGGTTGCTAATATTGCAGCTAAACCGAGTGACCGTTGAAACATACTGTAAGACTACAAGTTGGTTTCCGTGGCGTTGGGTCGCCTTCTTGGCAGCTGGAGTAGTAGCTCGACTCGTGAATTCGACATCGACGACGATGCTTGTGAATTTTGTCTACTAGTGAGTATAATTTTTTTCCAATCAGGTTTACATCTCAAATTTACTGGTAGAATGTTGTTTTGTTGCTTCAGAGTCCAATTATTTTTCTAGCTTCACCGGCACATTGTGGATGGATTTAGAGGGGCTAGCAGCTAGTGTTTGTTGTTGGAGGTGAAGATGAAGAGGAATCACAACATGGGCCAGCGAACTGTAGGCTGAACATGTCTGCTGTGCTTTATTGAAGTGAAAGAAAAGGCCTCCATTCCGGCCATGGGCCATTTCTTACTAGGCCACGTCCTCACTTTTGCTGCAATCTAGGGACATTCAAGTTACTAATAGTATCATATATAACTGGCCAGCGAGAAATTTGTATTTTCTCAAAAAAGTGAGAAATTTATTTTTTTTATATAATGAGTGAGAAATTTACATAATGTAAAATTTGACTCCTATAAAGTGTCAAGGTATTTCAACGTCAACAGCGAGGTGCCCGTGGTGACTTTGTGAATTTCGAGATTTGCCGACTCAGTCTTTTGGAGGTCCTCATAGGGGTAGGGTTTACGTGCGTACGTTCTTAGGATTGAGTGTGCGTGCGTTGTACTATGAAATTCGCAAAAAAAATTTGAACCCCTCACTCCTAACCTGTTACAACTTAGGCCAAAACCATCATGAAACCACCGCTAAAATCAGTTTTGGGGTGTGATTTATCAGGTGTTAGACAATTTAGAGTGTAGGATACCTGATTCTGTAGTTTGAGTACAAAATCGAACGACATATTGTGGAGGGCTTCAGAGGGGCTAGCCGCCAGCGTGTCTTCTTGGAGATTAAGGGTCTATTTTGTTTGTTGGCCAAATCCTAACCTAGCTAGGATTAGAGCTTGGGTAGCATTGGGATGTCAAACATGGCCTCCTTACATGAGATTTTGTTTGGTTGCCTACTTTAGCTCTTGGTTGCACTAGTTGGGCCAACTGTTGGTGTGATTGGTTGCTTGTCCACAGTAGTGTGCTCTCACCACTTCCTAAGAATCGATAGGCTTACCCTCACTGTGACCATACAACCTTTGAGCAGTGTGCTCTCACCACAACAATCATCTACTTGCACAAGTAATAGGCCTGAATGATGACAACAACAATCAGAACGTCAAGGATGATGTCCTTCACATTGATCTTGACTCCTTCATACTTCTTCTTGTCTACGACGACAACTGGTTCCACGATTGTCTCCACTTTGTTGATGTTCCTCTTACTTTGAGCTTCCTAGAACTCGAATAGGGCTTGCTCTACTTGTTCCCTTGAAGGAAAACTGGTATGAAGATTGTTGGGGTAACGTGTCACTTGATGGTGGCAGTCCATCCATGTGTTGTACACTCTAGGCTTGTGGGAACAAACATGACAAAAACTTGTTCTTCATCACTGCAACAATGCACAAACTTGACTAAGAAACACAGAACCAAGGTTCAACAAGATAGGTTCACATATCAAATGAGTAACAATTGTTTAAAAGTTAACCATGATGAGTAAGAAAGCCATAAATAGTTCATCAATGCTAAATGCAGCAACCAAGATGTGGTAGCCTACTATCCGAGATAGTTCAACCCTACCATAACGAATCCTACAAATCAGTGGTAATTTTAACATTATAGCAAATGTTACACTATCAAAATGGGTTAGGCTACTACATCAGGTTAGATGGCTTCTCATTCACACATCTCCACTTCATCGGAAGGCCATATGGCCTCTGAGCTTGGCCAAATGAGTGTTGATTCACAACTCCTTGTCAGATGGTGACATCTCCATAAAGACCATTGCAGGAGCCTTGTGCTCCATGAGATAGTTGAGGTAGGTCACCATGTCAGATCTGAAGAAGTTTGGGCACCCCATGACATGGCTTGTTGTAGGGGTGAAATGGCTTGTTGTAAAGGATCTTGAACCTATTCTTCAACGACCCAAGTCCTTTCAACTATGACCCTCAAGGAGGAATGCCTAAGATTGAAAAGCTCTCTTGGATTTTGGGCGGTCCTAACTCCAAATTCCCTTAGATGATGTCTTTGTGCCTCGGTATGGTGGCATGAACCCTCGGTATCCATAGAGGGAGAAGGGGATTAGGGTGCGTACCAGTGGCCACACTCGCTTACTAGAAGCGTTGATGAGGTTCACCGCCACCGGCGACACCCGACAAGGACGGAGATGGAAGGGGGGGGGGGGCAAGAGCAACTACGAGTGTGAGAGCGAGAGTGAGAGTGAGTGCTGCACCGCGGGTGTAGTACCTAGAAATCACCTTTTATTTGGTGGCCACCGATGGCCACCTAGGCCCACGTGGCGAAGCAGGCACGCCTAGAAAAACAGATCATCATTCCATTTTTCTGGACCCAGACCAAGGCTTGTACAGCGGCTAGCAAAGGCCTAGCTAAGGCCCATAGCTAGGAGAGACTAAACAGGCCAATGTTAGCCTCGGCTGGCCTGCCTAAGGGTTGGCCTGGCAACCAAATATGCTCTTGACCAGAGCAGAAGAGGAATCACAACGTGGGCAAGTCTGTTGTGCTTTACGAAGTGACGAAAGAGAAGGCCTCCATTAGTCCATTACTTTAGTTGCAGTCAAGGGGCAGTACAAGATACTAGTAATCGTATCATATGTCAAGCGACTAAAAAGGTTGCACGATTCCTGGGTCTGGTCAGGTAGCTAATTAATTTCTTTCCATAGTACTCCCTTCGTCCCAAATTATAAATCATTCCAAAAATTTTGAAGGATCAAAATATCTTAAATTTGACCAAATTTATATGGAAGGATAATAACATTTATGACACCAACTAAGTATCATTGGGTTCTTTATTGATTATATTTTCATAGTATATTATTTGATGTCATATATTTTATAATTTTTCTATAACTTTAGTTAAATTTGAGATGTTTTGACTCTTTAAGATTTTTGGAACAATAGAGGGAGCAGTAGTAAAGAAAACTGTGAGTATAATACTACTGGAGTCAACAGCAGATCATTTGCCAAACTCGCTTCGTGCCTGCCAGACTCCACAAGCTTTGTTTAGTTCCCAAAAAATTTTGCAAAATTTTTCAGATTTTCCGTCACATCAAATCTTTAGACAAATACATGAAGTATTAAATATAGACAAAAATAAAAACTAATTGTACAGTTTGATCGAAATTGACGAGATGAATCTTTTGAGGCTAGTTAGTCCATGATTGGATAATATTTGTCAAATACAAACGAAAAAACTACAGTGTCGATTTTGCAAAATATTTTGGAACTAAACAAGGCCTAACACGGCAAGCTTTCTTGATCTCTGTTCTGTTGATATATTATGGGTTACACCATATAATATAAAACTCTATGATTTATATAAAATAATATTTATTGGTTTATTACCAATATGGGACATGGACCAAATGCTACACATGTTGGCGATTGGGCTGGCAGTGAACATGATAAGGCAAGAACCAAGGTAACGAGAACGTTCGGTATTCTATCTTGCCATTAGAGCTCTAGTGCACGTGAGTTATGAAAGTGCTTTCCGTTTCCATTAACTAATGGGCAAGTGGCAAAATCAATACGAGAGTTACCAATTCCAACGTTAATTGCCTACTGCTTCATGCCTGTGTCTATTCGCTTCACGCATGTGTCCGTTCACTTGCTCATCCGAGCGGAGCTATATATACCCAGCTCTACGTCTGGTCTAGATGTACGAAAAATACAGAACCAAAGTTCTTGCTGTTCTATAGTCTCCCCGTTCCAGACCTTGCGAGCACAAGTTTTGGAAGAGTAGGAGCCTCCGGAACGCACGTCGGCGACGAGTTCACCTGCTCGGGTGAAGACCGGCGATCACGTTTTTGGGGAGTGTCGCGGCGCGGCACGACTACTCGATGCAACGTCTTCTTCGTGGTGATCCCGCTGCAACGTCTTCTTCCCGGTGTTCTCGGCAAGGTCGCGGGATCGTCACTGCTACATTACTGCACAACATCGAGTGGGACGTCTACATCAGCAAAGTGCTATGTCGACTAGCGTGAACGGCTTCGATGCCGCTGGGTATGAAATCGCTCGATTTCTTACTGTATTCTTTATAGCTAATATCATCTATGTTCATGTCGCTGGATCACATGCACACCTGTATGATGTCACAAACATTTTCACGGTTGCTTTTTTCTGGATTAAATTACTCGTGAAATTGGCTAAAATTCTAACAATCCAAAAACGTGATAGGCCTTTTTCGAGTACTGGTTTTGCGAGCATGGTGAAACCCAATATTTTTGAGGGCACACACTATAAAAGGTGGCGCCAGAGGTGCATGTTGTGGATGACCTCGATGCACTGCTTCCATGTGGTCGAACCTAGGGCTATCGGGCCGCATACTCCAGAGGAGGAGCGTGCATTCCGGGATGCCGATACTAGGTTCAGAGCTGGACTACTGGGCGTGCTTGGGACACCATAGTTGATGCATATGTGCCACTGCAGACTGGTAAAGAAATGTGGGATGCACTTGAGGCCCGCTACGGTGTTTCTGACGCCGGCTCTGAGTTGTATGTCATGGAACAGTTTCATGACTATCGGATGGTCGAGGACCGTCCGGTGGTGGAACAGGCTCATGAGATACAAGCGCTGGTGAAAGATCTTGAGCTGTTTGGCTGTGCACTTCCTAAGTTTGTGGCAGGTTGTATCATTGCAAAGCTGCCACAATCTTGGTCTGATTTTGCTACTTCTCTGAAACACAAGAGACAAGAGTTTGACGTTGCTTAGCTCATTGGTACTCTTGATGTGGAAGATAAGGCGAGAGCAAAAGATGTTAAAGGGAAGAAGGTTTTTGATGGGAGATCTAGTGCACATGTGGTGCAAAAGAATCATCCCAAACCACAAAAGAAGAAAAACCAGTTTGAGATGAAGCCAAAGAACACTACTGCTTTTAAGAAGAAGAACAAGAAGAACAAGGAAAAAGGGAATTGTTTTACGTGTGGCAAAACTGGACACTATGCAAGAGAGTGTCCAGAGGCTAAGTGGAAGCCTCCAGCCAACAAATCAGCAAACACCGTTGAGACTGATGTAGGAACATCGGGGTATGGTAATTTATTGCCTACTGTTCTTTCAGTTTGTCATTCTCCTGATTGGTGGATTGATACCGGTGCAAATATACATGTGTGTGCTGATGTTTCCTTGTTTTCTACTTATCAGGCAGGTCGGGCTTCCTCCTTATTGATGGGGAACGGGGCGCGTGCGGCTGTACGTGGTGTTGGTACGGTCGATCTGAAGCTTACTTCCGGAAAGACCGTGCAACTCAAGAACGTGCATCATGTCCCCTCAATAAAGAAGAATTTGATTAGTGGTTCTTTGCTTTGTCGAGATGGTTATAAGCTTGTGTTTGAATCTAATAAGTTCGTACATTCTAAGTATGGTACTTTTGTTGGAAAAGGCTATGAGAGCGGAGGCTTGTTCCGCTTGTCTTTGACAGACACTTGTTTTAATTCTGTGAATCATGTCAGTCATGATGTTGATATTAATATTTGGCATTCACGTTTATGTCATATTAATTTTGGTAGCATGACTCGCTTAGCTGGTTTAAATTTAATTCCGAAAATTGATGTGATAAAAAGTTCTAAGTGTCATGCTTGTGTTGAAGCAAAACAACCTCGCAAGCCTCACAAGGCTGTTGCGGCGAGGGAGTTGGCACCGCTAAATCTCATTCATTCTGATGTATGTGAGATGAATGGAGAGTTGACTAAAGGTGGCAAGAGATATTTCTTAACTTTCAGTTTGTCATTCTCCTGATTCGTGGTGATCCCGCTGCAACGTCTTCTTTCCGGTGTTCTCGGCAAGGTCGCGGGATCGTCACTGCTACATTACTGCACAACATCGAGTGGGACGTCTACATCAGCAAAGTGCTATGTCGACTAGCGTGAACGGCTTCGATGCCGCTGGGTATGAAATCGCTCGATTTCTTACTGTATTCTTTATAGCTAATATCATCTATGTTCATGTCGCTGGATCACATGCACACCTGTATGATGTCACAAACATTTTCACGGTTGCTTTTTTCTAGATTAAATTACTCGTGAAATTGGCTAAAATTCTAACATGTTCCACGTGTGGCTGACTCCGTCCAGATGTAGTACGTGCTGTAACGAACGACCAGCGAACGTCTGGACATCGTCCAGTGGACTCTTGACTCTCAAAATAAGCTATTAGTACGTAGCTTTGAAGCCAGCTAGCGTTGAGTTCGTTAGCAGACCAGCAAACGATCGATTAAGGCCTTGTTTAGATCTTTTTTTTAATTTTGATACTATAGCATTTTTGTTTTTATTTGACAAATATTATCTAATTATGGAGTAATTAGTCTTAAAAGATTTGTCTCATGATTTACAGATAAACTGTGCAATTAGTTATTCTTTTTATCTATATTTAATGGTTTAGGTATATGCCGCAAGATTCGATGTGATAGAGAATCTTATAAATTTTTGGGTTTTAGAGTGCATCTAAACAGACCCTAAACGAAAAGCTTGATCTGATGACGACTGGCACCCTAGTCCCTAGCTAACTAGCTTATGCACCAGTTTATTCCATCGGTCCAAAATAACTATCGTTTGTGTTTCTTTGAAAATAACTTTAACAAAAAATATATTAAAAGATATTAATATTTATGTTACATAACTAAATATTATTATAAAGATCTTTGAATCCAAACTTTCAATAAATTTATTTAGAGACATGATTAAATATTATACGTACTTTTTTACAAATCGAGTTAAACTTATAGTATAAAACCAAAAACAACAATTAATTTTGAACGAGAGTACATCTGGGGGTCGATCTGAACGCGAGACCGGCCGTGTAGGCACATTTAATTTGCATGGATTGTAGGTTCGTACGTACGTGGAAGACCAGGAAGAATAACTATACTTCCTTATTTCGTTTTCATTTACTTGTCGCCAACCTTTTATGCAGCTGTCTTTACTCTAGAATTTCTTTTTCTTTTTTCTTTTTCTTTTTTATTTTTTTCTTGCATATTTTAAAGTGTGAAACATTCATGAAGTAGGGAGTTGCTTCGCTATATTTGAGTTCAGTTACCTGAATTTTTAGACAACAATTTTAGCAAGTCAACTAGTAACAACTATGATTGATACTTTTCTATAGTAAAAAAAATGATAAATTTACATGTTGCCTTGAACAAAAAAAATCAAGCATCTGAAGTATAGGAGAATTGAAAAATATGATTTTTTTTAAAGATCATAAATCTCTTTGTTAAAATTACTTCATAGTGAGTTGGGGGGGGGGGGGGGTATTCTTACAGTGGGACGACCCATTGACTACCTACATTAAAGTCCTTGACTCGATGTGGGTGGTTGTATTTTCTTAGATTTACTACATGATTTATTTGTTATTTTAGTATGTGGTAGATGGTGTTAGTTTCCATCAACAACAAAGCGTTTATGGTGATTTTGTCGATCTCAATGTGTGATAGCCCAGAAGTTGCTCGTAAAGGTAAAGTTTATATGAATGCATATATTAAGCATTGGTTGAAGGGATGAATGGAGCTGAGATAGGATGGGTTGATCTCACTTGGAGAGGTGTTTAGTTGCGAAAAGAGCTTGGGTTGGGTCCATCCCTGTGGGGGAATATTCCCTAGATTCAGGGTTACGCCCATCCCATGAAATCAAGGGGCTAGGGTCAGCCTTAATTCACGCCATCTTTGTACGCTTCGACACATGTGGTGGTGGGGGCAGTGGACCTTCAACGTAGGATGACAGAGCAGTGGCAAGGTAGCTTCGTGCGGCACAATGGCGTGGTGTGGTGGCACAGCAGCGAGCAGCGGTGTTGCAGGCCGATCATGCGTCAATCAAGTTCCTAGGCTATGCAAGACATGGTGCTGGTGGCGCGGGACGAAGAGGCATGCCATACAGGCGAGGAACCACGGACACACGCCCGAGATCCTCCTAGGCGACACGGACATGGAACCACAGACGTGAGATGTTGGAGGAAGAAGATAAGGCCTAGCTACAAGACAAGCGAGCCCTAGATGACATGTGGGGCCTACTCACTACTATTGCTAAGGGAGAGAGAATAAATGACGACCTTAATTAATCTCTCGTGTTTCTAAATCCCATAAACCAATCAAAAAAAGCTACCATCGTACGTATCTCACTCAACCAAACAAATAATAGGGGACGGATCTCATCCTTAAAAACTAGGTTGAATTCATCACTACCGGAATGCTCCTCTTTGCCGACTGCCAAAACTAGGTTGAATCTCATCCTCTCGAACCAATTGCATGCTAAATGTATGTGTGCTGATTAATTGAAGGAAATGCTACGAATCATCCAAGCTCATCTGCGGCCTAACGTTCGTGGTCACAGCAAAGCTAGCTGGTTAATTGGTCTATACGACGATCGAGACTAATGTAACACAAATACGTACACGAGATTGCAAGCAGAGTGTAGTCAAAGCAGCATTAGGCCTCGTTTGGAAGCTCTAGTATTGGCGTGGATTGGTCCTCAAACCACGTGTGTCGTGGGCCGAATCCAACGCCGGGGTGAGCTCCCACGATTGGTCCCAACCTGCATTTGGCTGAACGGGTGTTGCCGTGGATGAGAACTGAATACACGTCAAAACACATGTGCCAGAAAAATCCCCACCCGAGCCGTGGAAAAGAAGACCGAGCTCGCGTCGCGTCGTCTCCTCTCTCGTGTGCGGCCTCCTCCACGCCGCCGGTGCCCCTCCGACTGCAACCTCCTCCACGCCGGTGCCCTTCTGGTCGCCTCCTCGCCGGTGCACCACCACCGACCGCCTCCTCGGCGGTGCCCTGCCCCTCGTGCTCCGCGCCGCGCCAACCCTCGTCACCGCCGCCGTATCTGCGACATCGTCATCGTTAACTTGTCACCGCCGCCGCCGCCGCCGTATCTGGTCCGGCGAACCTCTCTCTTACTCTTCTCCCCGTCTCCTGTACTCTGCAGGGTTATGCTTCACCTAGTTTTAGTATTAGGGTTTCGATTTCACCTTTCTTCTTTTCCTTCAGATCGAGAGTCAGATCTGGTAGAGTAGCATCTTGGTGGACACTTTTCTGTTGCATTCGGGCATCAAACCATCGGTAATTTTTTGGAGCTCCTCTTATTTCTTTGGCAAATATAATATTGCACCAGGTCTAATTGAGCGAAAGTACAACCTTCCCTTTGAAATAAAGAAATATATGCATACTTTAATTCCTTTATTTGGGCTCAACTTTAAATTAGTTAGGTAATATTGTTTCTGTTTGCATTTGGGCTGATAGTTAAACTAAACTTGCATTACGCTGAACGGTGTTTTAAAAAATGATGTCTATACACCCTTGAATTATTGCTGTTGACATATACTTCTAAAATTGCGGTATGAACTTTGAAGTTTGACTTGACTTATGTAGAGTACTATAGTTCAAACGGATGTATAAAGTTGTGCGTATGTTTTTGTTGTTACTGTACTACTACTATCTTTACCCATAAATAAAATAATTTATAGAGTTGTCTTGGTCGATGTTTGGCTGAATTTATATATAAAAAAAGATAGCAAAAACATTTAGAACACCAAATGATCATATTACAAGAATATATATTTTATGCTGTTTCTAAATACTATATTTATTCGGTGCCACAATTCATTGTGAATTTAGTTAAGTTTTATAAAAAAAATTAGAGAGGTTAGTCGACAAGATGAAGTGTGGGTGTGGGTGATGGCGGCAATTTTATAGCCTGTTGCCTGGAAAGTGCGGCAGCCATGTTAGACACATCCTATGCATATTCTGAACTCATTGATATTTGTAAACTGTAGTGTGCATATAGCACACACATATATATATATATACATGTCCACACATTACCAAGTTATTTGCTGAAACCTTTTTTTTGCTTTTTTTTTGCTAGCTGCAGCCATCTTAGATTCAGTTTTCCTTCTAGTTAGAAGATAATGGATTCACTAATTAGGAAGAGGAGGGAAGAGGAGGATGAGGAGATTATGATGTTTTGGTTGCCTGCCTTATATCTGTTAACTAGTAATGGAGGGATACAGAAAAGAGTAAGGCATACTTCAAGTCAGTATGGTGAAGAAAAGATTAGAAATATTTTAGAGGGTCATGAGAAAAATTGCCTTGTTGCGTTCCGCATGGAGCCTAACATATTTAGAGCAATAGCAACATATCTCCGAACAGAACATCTCCTACGTGACACGAGAGGTATTACGGTAGAGGAGAAACTTGGACATTTTCTTTACATGATCTCTCACAATGCAAGCTATGAAGATCTACAACATGAATTCCATCATAGTGGAGAAACGATTCACCGGCATATTAAGGATGTTTTCAATGTAATCCCATCTCTGACCTATAGATTTGTGAAGTCCCCTACTGGAACTGAAACTCATTGGAAGATTAGCACAGATCAAAGGTTCTTTCCTTACTTTAAGAATTGCTTGGGATTTATTGATGGAACACATGTTCCTATTACCATTTCTCAAGACCTGCAGGCCCCATATAGGAATAGAAAGAATACCTTAAGTCAAAATGTGATGTTAGTATGTGATCTTGATCTCAACTTTTCCTTTATATCATCTGGTTGGGAGGGGTCTGCAACTGATGCTAGGGTTCTTAGTTCAGCCATGCTTGGAGGATTCAATGTGCCTCATGGCAAATATTATCTTGTTGACGGTGGATATGCTAACACACCATCCTTCATTGCGCCGTATCGTGGTGTTCGATACCATTTGAAGGAATTTGGGCGTGGCCAGCAACGTCCAAGAAATTATAAGGAGTTGTTCAATCATAGGCATGCCATATTGCGGAATCACATAGAGAGAGCAATTGGTGTTCTTAAGAAACGCTTCCCTATCTTAAAAGTTGGAACACATCATCCTATTGAAAACCAAGTAAAGATACCAGTTGCAGCAGTGGTGTTCCACAATCTTATACGGATGCTTAATGGGGATGAGGGTTGGTTTGATCACCAAGAAAGCAACATATCTCCAGAACATTTTGTTGATCTCCCTGAAGGTGACAACCACTACAGTGATGATGTAATGTCCCTTAGCAGTCAAGTAGATGATGGAAACACAGTTAGAGATATGATAGCCCAAAATATGTGGAATGACTACAGTCATAACTCGTCCTAATAAATGTGAGTATTATTGGTATCTCATGAAATATTTTGCTTATGTATTTTCTGTCTTCTAAGCCCAGTCAGATTCTTGTATTTGTGGCAACCATGTTTATTTGCAGACTTTTGTATGCCGAAGTTTGATACTAGATTTTTGTATTTGCAGCAACAATGTTTGCAAGAGGGTCCCCAAGGCTCAATTTGTTCCAAGTTGCAGCTGCCCAAAGAAAGCTGTCTCCAAAGACTACACGAGTTCAAAAGAAAAAGCCATCACCAAAAGGTATGGGCTTTTTCTCAAGTCTAGAAGGTTGGTACATTAAAAACATGCTATTATTTGTAGCTTATCTGTGCTTCTCTATTCCAGCTGTACCTGATCGTCCAAGAGCTCATTGGAATGCGGGACTTGAAAAGGGTTTGGTAGAACTATTACATGATCACAATAATGACCATTATAGGGGTCAGAATGGGTGGTCCCCAGATGCATGGAATAGGATTGTCAAATTGTTCTATGAGAAGTTCCCCTATGTCAACTTTACAAAGACTCAAATTCAAGACAAAGAGAGGGAGCTAAAGAGAGAATATAGACTTCTAAAAGAAGCAAGGAAGCAAAGTGGTGCGTCATGGGATGATAAGCTATGCATGATTGTAGCAGATCAAGCTATTTGGAACAACATCATTACTGTAAGATTTCTTTCTTGTCTCTTTCTGTTGTTCATTCTTGTTAACTAGTCTCATCATTTGCTAATTACTTTTCATTCTTGTATTCATTAAATAGTCTCATCGCAATGCCAAGAAGTTCCAAAATAAATCTTTCCCATTGTTTGAGGCTTTAGGAGAGCTATATGACGGTATGTTACCATTGTTGTATCTTTATATTCCTACCAGTCAAGTATGTTTTGTTTAGTTCTCCTAATATTACTTGATTTCACTTGCTCGTGTAGGACAAATTGCTGAGGGAACCCTAAACTTCACGACCATTGCTCCTTCCCAAGTTAATGTCACACAACCCTTCCAAGTTCCTATCACACAACCTTCCCAAGTTGCTCCTACACAGCCTTATCAAGCTACTCTCACACAGCCTTTCCAAGTTGCTCCCACACAGACTTATCAAGCTACTGTCACACAGCCTTATCAAGCTCCTATTACTCAGCCTTTCCAAGTTCCTGTCACACAGCCATCTCAAGCTACTGTCACCCAACATAATATGGGAGAAGAAGATGAGAGTCTCCATTTTGACTCTTTTGTACATGATGTTGAAACTGATGATGAAGACTTGAGGATATTGGAACAACCAGTTGCACGTGATGCCACTGCAAGGTCAAGAATGGGAAAAAGAGGTGCAAGTACAAGAAACAAGGACAATGCTACAAGTGACAAGACAAAAAAGGCAGCACAAAGGCGTCGACAAGATGGGCAGGTGGTTGAAATGATGGGGAGGTTTATAGAAATGAAAGAAAAGCAAGCTGAAGATGAGATGGCTGAAAAGGAAAAGGCAAGAACTAATGCAAGTGAAGAGTTCTCAATCCCAATGTGCATTTCTATTGTGGACAGCATGGAGGAGCTCTCAGATGATGAAAAAGTTTTGGCCTATGGTGTTTTCAAGGATGCACAAAACAGATCTATTTTCATGTCTGCAAAACCTTCTACACGTCTCAAGTGGTTAAGGAGGGAGGTACTAATCCTCTTCCCATCCTCTTCCTTTATTCAATGCAACCTCCTACCTATTCTAGTTTGGTTATGTTCTACAATTTTACTTGTTAAGTACAATTCAGAAAAAAGGAAGAATCTATAGCTCTTCAATTTAACTGACATTTCTAGGATGAGGGCCATAGTTTTAGCCCTTTTCAGGAATGCAAATGTGCACTGATGATATTTGAGATATGTCCTGATACCTAGTACAAATGTGCAGTGATGATATTTGAGATGCTTATCTATCCTCTTCTTTTTTTTCTTTTCTAGTGCCTTCAAATGGTTTAGCTGCCACTCCACAGCCCTCGTAATCAGGTATGAATAATTTTTACTGGCCACTCCAAACAAAAAAGTAGAAAAGTTCAGAGTTTTTTTACTTTTAGTGCAGTTCAGTTATTCCAGAGCAGCAGCCTTGCATCTTTCTATCTTTTGTCACTTAATAGTGAATATTTTAGTCAAGCAATCCTTCACAAATATTTGAAAGATTCATTTCCTATAAGCTCGTACCCAGAACGTAAGAACCTGTCATATTAGAACAAGTAAATAGCCAAATTAATTTACTTCACGCATTTGACATGTCCTTTAGTTTGCTAATGACTTCTCATTTGTTTCAGGTGATGCAAGCGTAAAAAGTTCAAGCAGGGAGATATGCTGGTGCTGGAGTTGTCTACAAATTTATCTTATTGTCAAATACTTGGTTGTCTTTTGCTTGGAATTTCCATTTCAGAAATGTCAAATTATTCATAAATGGAACGCCTAGCATAATTTAAATTTATACCTATGTAGTAGAGTATAAATTTGGACAAATGAAGTGCATTCGTCAAAGTCATGCATCGTCTTATGTTTATGAACATTATTGCGTTTTTTTTTCTATCCAGATTTTTCTTTAAATTTCATAGTTTCTATATCCTTTTGTTTATTTTGTTCTGGGTCTAGTTGGAACTCACATTTTTTATTATATTTATAATTTATAATATTATAGCATACTTCTTGAATTTTATACGTGCTCAGATTAGGTATAATATGTTCTATTTTTAGTTTTGGTATCCAAAATTGAAGGGAGCACTGTCAACATAGAAAGTCGTTACACGTACATCCAAATACGGAATAGAAGTCACACACCAGGAGCCGAGCCCACCCGACATGGATTGGGTGGTGGGGTGGGTTTAATCCAATCCACGGGTGTATTTGAGGACACGTGTATACAGTACATGATCAGCCAAACGAGGCCTTATATTGCCGGCCGAATCAGCCGTTGTGGATGGGGATGGGAGCTAGTGTGTGACGCAGGGCTGGTCGTTTCTTGCATATTGTTCAAAGTCTCAAACCGTGTCTTTGCATTTCAGGATAACTCACTCCTTCGTAGTTGGAACTTTGGAACTGGTAAGAGAAAGATTAGATGGGGAGTTTGTCTTCTGACTGATTGACTCGTGGCCGATCCATCAGAGGCGACGACGATTTTAATTTGGAGTATATTAATTTTATAATTGAATACTAATTGTCAAATAAGATGAAAATGCTATAGTGTTTATTAATCTTTAACAACTCCAACCAAATACCTCTGGTCGGCGCCCCTGGACTACTCCAACACCACCAACCTGAACTCAAGGAAGACGACCGGCACCTAGCAACCGGGCGACCGATAGATGGACCTGCACCTGCATACGTGTGCTGGTCCGGCCGGGTCTCGCCTGAGGAAACTAAGTCGATCTAAAAACGCGTTCGATCTCCCTCCGTCGACGTCGACGAGCTAGCGGCGGCGGCGGACACGATGGGCGGCGCGGCCATGCATGCAGTGGTGGAGTGGAGTGGATCGGAGGTGGCTACGCAGATCAGGGCGACTCGAGTGGAGACGACGACGACGTACACAGCCATCGCGTTCGCGCCAGGAAGCAGGCTTTACAAAATAAACACTGAGATTGACTGACTGAGGCTTTACAATATAAACAGTATTTTCAATTATGACTTTTCAAACCAGCGAACAGTTAACTACTAATATTCAACCATAGTATAGTATATACTGTTGTAACTTGTAACTACTAATGGTTGGCTTCGGACCGTAGCAAAGTAAAGCGACGAACGAGCTAGCGACTGTGAATGGAGCGAGAGGACAAGGAAGAGGAGCGCGTTGCATCCGTTGCTCGTTGGACTTGACCTGGTCGTGCGACTTGTCCTTACTAGCCATTAGTAGCAATTTGACGGCACACGTCCGAAAGCATTTTCCTCTGCATTGCATGCATCCGCCCTGCAACTGCCTCATGCTTTCATGCTCACGCATCTTCCAATCATGCATGCACTCCTATCAGTATCCAATCCATCAGAGAATCTGTCCATCCGCGGCTCCGCCCCGCTGAAATTTCCCGACATTTGCACGCGAATGAATGCGCTGCCACTGCCAGCCGCGTCCGTCGCCGCGTCGTCGCTATGAGCATCTGATGCAAAGCTGCAACTGCTGTTGGTGTGCAGTCCCGCAGCGGGGAACTGCAAGTGGACCATTCATTCGCGCCATTGTGTGCTCGCCTTTTTCCCGCCATCACGCACACTCGTCGCTGTCGCCTCCTGCCGGCTCTCTTCTCTCTTCCCCGGCCGTCTGTCCGGTCCGGCCGTTCGATTGGGGGGCGGGCCAATCTAGCTTCATGCTTACTCCTACAGCTGGAGCCTGGATCGAGCTAGAGCAGGTAGCAGCAGCACGAACTAAAACGACTAAGCTTGGCATTCGGATCGAGCTCAAACTCAGAGCCTCATCAGAGTTCAGACACAGCAGTGTGCGTCGATCGTCGTCAGTGCGTGTGTCACACCATAATTGGTAGGGTTTACGCACATTCGAGCGAGCCTGTCATAGGTAGCCGGCCAGCGCCGTGCGTGGTTATTCCAGTCGACCACCAAGCAATATCACGCGTATAGTCTCACAGCAGCAGGAATCTCATCGCTGGGTTCCGTTTTTCACGTGGTTGGGGCTCTATTATTGTCAGTTCAATCAGAGTCGTCTGCTTTGCAAATTGCAGCCGAATCCGCTAATATACAAGCTGCTCACGGTGTCTCCATCTTGGAATGATACTGTATATAGGTCCCATCACATTTTCATTACCTTATATATAAGAAAGTTGCTAGTAATTGACACTCCCTGTACACCAGATTTGTTATTAGCCGGTTTTACTAATTGCATAGTGCCATAGTAACAAGCTAGGTATTTTTTTTTGGGTGCAATGCTATCGTACAATCTTTACTTGTTAGGAGGCAATACATCACATAAATCTGAACCATTGATTCTTTAACTTTTTTTTAATTAATTAATTAATCTAGGAAAAGGGGAAAACATTGTCAAATCCTATTGTCACAAAATGAGAATTTGGATAACGGCACCTTACTCCACGATAGTGCGGATCAGGCGCAAGGCCACGCGGATCTCTTCCTCCACGGCGGATCAACCATCTTCGCCCTCTCTCCCTCCCATTCTCCGGCAGATCCGATGAATAACGGCTGTGGAGGGCGCGCCGGCAATGGAGGCAGCAATCCTTGGAGAGGAGGCGGTTCCAGTGGGGGTCATACTAGATCCGGCTCGATATGCACCACCTCCACCAGATCCGGCTGTAGGGGCTCGATCGAGAGCACATGCAGGTGCGGATCCGCCGGCGGCGACGTGTCCTATGCCGGAGTGGTGGTGGATTCAGGATGGCGGCGGCGTGGCTAGGCTCAACATCGGGCCCGTATGGGCTGGTGTTGGGCTCAACTGTTTTATTTTTTATTATTTTAATTTAATTTATAGAGGCAGACAAAGCAACCGCCTTTGTATGTCATGGATTAACCGTGACCTTTGATTAGAGGCAGTTGGATTGCCTGCCTCCATTAATTGTTTTTATCCGCCTCTAATAAGATTTTTGTAGTAGTGTTAATCATATCATATTAGTGGCTAGTGAGAAGTTTGTAATGTAACTATTTGACTATCTTGAAGTGTCAGCGTATTTCAGTTTTAAAACCCTCTCACCCCCGCGATGTAGGCTAAAACCATCATGCATGATTCATGAAACCACCGAAAATCAGTTTGGGGGGTGTGAGTTATCCGGTATTAGACAATATAGAGCGTAGAATATCTGATTTTGTGGGTTGAAGCCTTATTTAGTTCGTGAAAAAGAAAAGTTTTGGCTACTATAGTATATTTATAACTATATAGTAATTAGTATCTAATTATGAACTAATTAGGCTTAGAAGTTTTGTCTCGTAAAATACATATAAATTATGTAATTAGTTATCTTTTAGTCTATATTTTAATGCTGTACACATGTGTCCAAATATATGAAAAGTTTTTAGTTGAAAACTAAACAAGCGTGAGTATAAAAATCGAACGGGCCTCGTATAACAGGCCGAAAGGGATCGTTGTTCTTTTTGTCGAACGGGCCCACAGCCCACGAGTGTACGGTTAAGTACCCTCATGCTGATCACCTCGCTCACGTGGCCTAGAGTCTTCTCTTTTTTGAGAATCACGTGGCATGGAGCCTAGAGAGACGCCTATACACGAATCACTCTTTGTTTTTATATATTCTATCTATAAATAAAACATGTAATCAAAGTTAACTATAAAGGTCAAATTAGGGAGTGTTTCGTTCCCTTTCCATCAAAAAAATTTTAGATTTTGGTCCATTATTTTGCATAGGCCTTGTTTAATTGCAAATTTTTTTACAAAATGAACACTATAACATTTTCGTTTGTATTTGACAAATATTGTCTAATCATGTACTAACTAGGCTCAAAAGATTTTTCTCGCGAATTACAGGTACAATGTGCAATTAGTTTTTTATCTATATTTAATACTTCATGCATGTGTCGCAAGATTTGATGTCATCAGAAATCTTAAAAAAAAATTGTAAATTTTTTGGAAGTAAACAAGGCCTAAACACTATGCAAATTTTGTGGTAAAATGGTTGTCATTCACTATTTTGGATTTTAGCCTCAAGAGGTCAAAAAACAAAAGAGACTCAAGAGAGAGCACTAAATTCTGTATTTTGGATAGAACTAAACATAATCTCAAATATTTTGATATTTTGGATTTCATCATTCGAAAATAATGTAACGCCGAGCTGCTACCTCCGTCCAAAAGAAAAACATAATTAGACTGTGTCGAACTAGCTAGTTTAATTAAAATTATCAGAAATATTATTAATTTTTTTGACTCTAAATTAAAAATATAAGTGTTTGTATACACTTGATCAAAGTAGGAATATATTGACGAAAGATAGTACTCCCTGCATTCCAAGTTATAAGTTCATTCTATCTTTTTGGAGAGTCGAAATATCTTATGTTTGACTAAAATTATAAGAAAAATTACAAAGATTTATAACATCAAATAGATATACTATAAAAATATAATTATTGAACAATCTAATAATACTTATTTGGTATCATAGATAATATTATTTTATTTAATAAATTTGGTCAAACTTGACATGTTATGACTATAGAAAGTAATAATAACTTAGAATTTGGGACAAATGGAATACTTTGCTGCTACAAAGAGCATGTTCGTTTGAGCTTATCTGCCGAATCTATTAACTATTCGGCAATGTTTTTCTCTCCCAACAAATTAGTGAATAGTAGTCATGGCTTTTTAGGGCAAAAGCTCTGAGGGATTCCGCTCAGTTAGCTACTTGCTTTTAAAGAGTAAAGAAAATTACTATGGCCTTGTTTAGTTCAAAAAAAATTTGTAAAATGATCGCTGTAGCACTTTTATTTGTATTTGACAAATATTGTCCAATCATGAAGTAACTAGGCCCAAAAAATTCATTTCGCAAATTATATATAAACTGTACAATTAGTTATTTCTTTTATCTATATTTAATGTTTCATGTATGTGACGCAAGATTTGATATGATGGAGAATCTGAAAAGTCTTGCAAACTTTTTTGGAACCAAACAAGGCCTAGGCCTTGTTTAGTTCCTAAAAAATTTTGCAAAATTTTTCAGATTTCCCGTCACATCGAATCTTTAGACACATGCATGAAGTATTAAATATAGACAAAAATAAAAACTAATTGCACAGTTTGGTCGAAATTGACGAGACGAATCTTTTGAGCCTAGTTAGTCCATGATTGGACAATATTTGTCAAATACAAACGAAAAAGCTACAGTGTCGATTTTGCAAAATATTTTGGAACTAAACAAGGCCTAGCCAAAATATTTTGCAAAATTTTTCACATTCCCCATCACATGGAATCTCGCGGCACATGCATGAAGCACTAAATATAGACAAAAGAAATAACTAATTATACAATTTACCTGTAATTTGTGAGACGAATCTTTTAAGCCTAATTAGTCCATGATCGGACAGTTTTTGTCAAATATAAACGAAAGTGCTACTATTCTTATTTTACAAAAAATTTTTGGAAGTAAACAAGCTTATAATATAGGCAACAGTAACCCCAAGTCAACAGGTGGCCATGGCCGAATAAACCAAACTCGGGAATCGTGCCTGACTCTACAAGCAAAGAACACGGGAAGCTTCGTTGTTCTTGAATTCTTTGTGTAATTCGATCCGTTCCTGATTATACTACTTTCTGCATCCAATACGAGTACGTACGTGTGTGGCTGGCGTCCGTGCGTCGTCAGTCCAACTCCAGCAGTATTGTAACGAACAAAACGTCTTGACATCGTCCGGTGGACTCGATCTGGAAGCTTTGAGAAGCCAGCCAGGGCTGAGTTCGTTCACAAGCCAGAAAGGTGGTTGTTCGCACATGCAAACGAACGGAAGCTTGACCTGACGACTGCCACCCTTGCTTGTTACTTGGATCAGTCTCTGCTACAGAATCTGGTGGTCTAGTATATGTATATGTGTACACACACTTGCATGGATCGTAGGCTCGTATTTACGTACTTATGTGCACTGTTTACCTAAACGTCCGTTTAGCTCGTTTAAATACGGTGTAAACACTGTTTTTGTCCAATCATCCATTTACCGTGTTTAATTGGTTGTTTAACTTATTTAATAGATTGTTTAGCCCCAATATAATGGCAAACGATAGGTAACTGACTTCTACCCTTTACCGTATAGGCTGCTTATGTATAAGACCAGGAGGAATAAGTATACTTCCGATCCCTTCATTTTCGTTTACTTGACACCAACCTTTTATAACTTTCTTTTCTCTAGATTCTCTTTCTTTAGTGTGACACGTTGATAAAGTAGGAGTTGCTATCTTTTAGTTTACGTGCCTGAATTTTCAAGCAACAATCTTAGATAATCAACTAGTATAACTAAAAGGACAACTAAGATTCATAATTTTTTATAGCTAAACAATGATAAAATTACATGCTAGCTAGAACAACATTAAAAAAAATCAGACACCTGAAACATAGGAGAATTGAATAAAACTAGTAAACATGCTTATATGTTGTAATTAAAGAAAAAAGTATTAGATGTTTTATTTGTTTTTCAGCTTGCTACATAGCTACAGTGACCACAAGAGCTTGATTTTTTTTATAGGTGTTACTTTTTATATTACGCGTGGTTGCTGCATCAATGAAAGACATATTAACTTCTTTTTAAAAGGAACCGTCTAAGCCCACACTCAAGTGTTTTCGAGCCAAAACACTCGATTTTTTTACGGTTCATCTTAAGCATTCAGCGACTTACATCTCTCATTCTAAACTCCACATCTTCTTCCTCCTACTAATCCAGCTTCATCAGGCTATCACCAGGTTCATCAAGCTATCACCATGACGGCCTTGTCCTTTGTCCTGCACAACCTCCTTCCTTCACTGCTCGGCGACAACAGCGCCGTCTCGCTCGCCACTACCGGTCCGGCCTGGCGCCCTTCTAAGCCCACTGAGAATGTATGGTTTCTAACTCGCCAGAAAAGAAGAAGATAACACAATGAGGAAGATGAAAAGGTATGTGTGATTGGTAAAAGACAAAGTCGAGATGGTGAAGAGTAAAACACTTGAGCGTAGTATAACATTTCTCTTTTTGAAAGATCAAAAACCTCTTCGTTAAAATAACTTAATAGTGTGTTGGTAGGTTTCTTGTGGTGGAACCCATCGACACTTAGATGCTAAAGTCCTCCACTTCGATGTGGGTGGTGGTGGTTGTATTTTTCGATTGCTACATGATTTATTGTTGTTGTTGTTCTTTTACTAGTAGATGACTTTAGCTTCATCGACAATGAAGCGCTTACGGTGACTTCATCCATCTCTAGCTATACATGCATATAGTTAAGGAGAAGAAATTAAAGAAAGTCCCTTTTCGTGGTTGCACGTACGAATCATGAGAGCTCGGCGGCCTAACGTGTGTGTACGTTAGTCACAGGAAAGCTGGCTGGTTGGTCTCTAATCTCTATGGCGATCGAGACTGCTGTAACACGACAAGATAGCAGAGCAGTCAAAGCAGCATTATATTGCCGGCCGAATCAGCCATTGGATGGGGATGGGATCGATTGTGACGCAGGGCTGGTTGTTTAATCTTGCATATATTTTTCAAACCGTGTGTGTGCATTTCAGGATAACTCTCACTCCTTCGAAGTTGGAATTGGTAAGAGATCGAGTTTTTGTCTTCTGACTGCGCTGATTGATTGACTCGTGGACGATCCATCAGAGAGATTCAGAGGTGAGTGACGACTATATGTCTGTCCGTATAGTCAGTGTTTACCGTTGAGAGTCCAGTCACAACGGTTTGCATTCTTTGACTGATCACAGTTACAGTTATCTCTCAGCCAGGCAGGAGGTATCTGAATTGAATTCCCAACTGAAGACTGTCGATCGAAGCCTCTGAATTTCTCCAGCCGCAAGGTTCAGGTTCTTGGTTGTATATTTGATCCTTGTCGCCCCCTTGTTCAGTTGGCGAAACGAAAACTTTTTGGACATAGACCTGCTGCATACATAGGTACGTGTGCAGTGTGCTGATCCGGTCGCCTTAATTAATTAATTAATTAATTAATATAATAAAGTCTAAAAAGACTAAAACGCGTTCTCTGTCGTCCCGTCCGTCGACGTCGAGGAGCTAGCGACGGAGACGGACGACCCTGTCCAGTCAGGCGAAGGCGCGGGCGGCCACTGGCCACTCCAGTCGCTGTCGTCGTCGTCCGGCTCTGTCTCGCTCAGCGACGGAGATATGCATGGAGCTACGATGGGCCATGCATTCATGCAGTGGTAGAGTGTGGAGATTGGCGACGCCCGGGCCGCGACAGCAACAGGCCGGGCGTGGCGCCGCTCCGTCCGACGACGCGCGGGCGACTGGACACAGCCATCGCTTTCGCGTCAGGATCAGGATCACCAAGCTGATCGACTGCCAGTACATACTGTGCCTAATTGCTAAGGCCTTGTTTAGTTCACCTTAAAAATTAAAAAAAAAATAGATTTCTCGTCATATCAAATCTTACGACACAGCATTAAATATAGTCAAAAAAAAATTAATTATATAATTTATCTGTAAATCACGAGATGGACTTTTAAATCTAGTTAGTCAACCGGCCGGAGCAGCTAAAGCAAAGCGACGAATTAACGAACCGACCGGGCGATGACTGTGAGGAAGACGATGGTGCGAGGAGGAGCTATTAGCGCGTTGCATCCGTTGGACTTGACATGGTCGTGCGACGGATCGGATCACCGTCGGTCAGTCCGTCCAGTGAGTCCTCCACTACTGCCTCGCTCAGACCTCGTGTCCTCCTTCTACTTTCCTGAGCCGACACGACAGGTTACTAGCTAATGGCAATTTTCGGAAAGTTTCACCACATTTTCCGTCGCATGCAACCGCCGAGGCGCCGAACAATGATCCTACTATAACTATTCTCTCTTCACTCCAATCTTCGATGATGCTGTCGTTGTTGTCACCCCATATATGTGCAGGGACAGACAGAGCTCCTTAGAGCAGGTAGAATATAATAGCCTTGCTAAACTAATGCTAATATGAGGAAGGAATAGGAAAGAGAAGGTATCTTAGAGATAAGTATAAGACAATTTATTGTATAACTTGATATTAATCACTTAGTTTATAGTCAAGTATTTGACTCTATTATTGACCTTGCTTTTATACATTAGAACATGCCCCTTCTGCTGAAATTTTCCGAATGAATGTTGCTGTTGCGTCATTAACATATATTTATTGTAGCACCACATTATCAAATCATAGACTAATTTGGTTTAAAAATTTATCTCGTAAAATTGTAATCTGTATAATTAGTTTTTTTTAATTTATATTTAATACTTTATATATGTGTTTAAATATATGTGGAAAAAAGTGTAAACTTTAGGAGTAGGAACTAAAAAAAAGTTCTAAAGTAGCACTGAGGCAGCTGCAATGTTGGTCACTGTGCCGGCCGGGACCGATTGTTCATTCATTTATTCGACCACTCACTACTGGAAACGCGTTCTTTGCCGAGGGCCTGAGACTTTACCGAGGGTCAAATCTCGGGCACTCGGCAAAGACATTTTTTGCCGAGGGCCGCCAGCTGAGGCCCTCGGCAAAGAAAAGCCCTCGGCAAAGACGCCTTTGCCGAGGGCCTGGCCCTCGGCAAAAAAAAGCCCTCGGCAAAAAGAAACTCTTTGCCGAGGGCAGAGGCGCCCTCGGCAAAGACGCCCTCGACAATTTTGGTGCATTCAGTAACGGCAGCCAAGCCCCGTCAACCTTTGCCGAGGGCCAACGTCAGGCCCTCGGCAAAGGTTTTTTATTTTTTTATTTTTACAAATTTCTTTGCCGAGGGCCTGTCCTGTGGCCCTCGGCAAAGACCCCCTTTGTCGAGGGCCATGCCTAGCCCTCCGCAAAGATTTTTTTTTTGGATTTTTGTGTCAAATCTTTTTGTGGGCACAAATTACATTGTTTTAAACACAATTTTAAAAATTGGCACAAATTTCACTTTTTTATATATATTTCTTGAATTTATTTCAATTCATCGTAATTTTTCCCGCTGTTATAAATTTGAACTGCAGGTGCATGAAATAATTCACTGTAATCTTCCAAAAAATGTTATTCATGTTATTTGATGTGTGTGGAGTCCATATGCACAAACTCGAATCAAATTTCGCGTATCATTTACGCGTGACATGATGAGCCACTTTTCAAAAAAATGAACAAAAATTATATTAAATCTATACGAAGTCAGAAAATCACGAAACTTGACGAGGCTTCATATTGACACATGTGTAGGCTATGGTAAAAATTTCAATCGTTTTTGAATAAGTTGCGACGTCAGATGTCCAAAACCCACACATCTCCACATGTGATCACATGGTAAACTACCTGCACCAAATGATGATGATTACAACTTCAATGCAAACACATATGATGGACAGTTCTATCAAGAAGATGGGCTACCAGGGACATTTGAGATCGTCTTACCTAGCCCAATTGAAATGGAAGTGGACAACGAAATGGTTGATGACGAGGTCGATGGAGATGTGGTGGTAAATGCGAAGGACATAGCAATGCTTGAGCAATTACTTCTAGGCAATGATGATGATGACAACATAGAACCTTCGGATAGTGTTACCCATTTGGACAATTTTGACACTGATGATGAGACCTATGATCCCAATCATGAAGATTATTCCTAATACCTGTAATACTATATTTCTTTATTTTGTGTTTTGTTTATATATTCTGAATCTATTTCTAATATATGTACTAATTAATCTTGTTCACTCTTTGTGATTGCAGGTGATTGAACCAAGATGGCGAGCAGACGTCCACGCCGAGAGACGCCCTCGGTTTACGGGAGAGACCGCCCGCGCCTTCGAGGTGAGGGGTCCTCGTCTGGGGCAGCGTCCACAGGAGGTGACGAGAGGACCAGGGGCAGCCGTTGTAGGAGGCAGCGGTCTCCTCTAGCACAACGCGAGCTTGTGCTGGAGGAGGAGCACGTGACGGCCACGACCACAGACACGTCGGGGGACGAGGCAGGTCAGCAGACGGGCGAGGAAGGTGATGGAGCCTTGGTGCCCAATTGCGAGGGAGGCGAGGCGCCCGAGGACGAGGGAGGCGAGGCGCGGGAGTGCGAGGGAGGCGAGGCGCTCGAGGGTGAGGGAGGGGGTACCACTGCTCGGACTCCCTACGAGCGAGGTCCTGCGAGCCTGCCTCCAGTACCGCTTCCTCACAACCGAGTAGTGATTCGGCCTGTGGCAAAGAGGTAAGTAACTATAGATGTCATCACAGCTACTTCATAAGATATGTTGGAAATCATAAGAGAAACTAATAAATTTTCTTAATCACTTGTGCAGGACTTGGTTGGTTTTGTCGGGTACTACAGCACGCACCCCTGCGAGTGTCCTCGGTGTTTTGTGCAGGAAATGGTACCCCGGCATTGTGAAACTGTCCGAGGAGCCGGTGGTGCGGGACCCGGCCTCCAACTGGGATAGGTACGCGCTGGCCACGGATGACACTTACCGCAACAAGCAGGAGCGGGTATTAGCGGAGTTTTGGGTAAGTCTCTCTCGCAGAACATTGCTTAATACATCATATTCGTTGGTTAAAACTTTTATTGAAATAATGAATGGATACATTGGTTTTGTATGTAGAAATTTTTCAAGGCCGAAGAAGGACTTGAGGCCCAGGCGGATCGGACAGCTACTACAGCTTGTAGGAAGTACGTCACCGAGATGCACCACAATGCGCGCATCCAGTCCCACATAGACTACTACAGGTCAGTACTTCACCACTCCCTCCCCAGCCACAAGCAAGACAGGTTACGCTGACCCGAGACCAGTACCTTGAGGTAGGTGAATAACATTCGCAATGATTCGTTTTGATATTAAGTGGGTTCAATTTTATCTTCTAGTGTGTCAAATACTCTGTTGATGATTTGTAGGTGATTCCCTGGTGGTGCCGATCGTTTCCCGAGTGCTGGGCCATGATCGTGGACAAATGGTTGTCACAGGACTATGTTGACACGCATGAGAGGCAGCGGGAACAACGTCTGATGAGGCAAGGTCCGACTCACCATCAAGGCAGCCGCAGCCTCCCTGCATACAAACAAGCATATGTAAGTGATTTTTTCATTTCTTTTGAGACTCAATTATGCTAGATTTCTCACCATCTTCCCGCCTTTCTTGCAGGAGGCTGCGCACCCGGGCGAGGAGGTCTCAGAGTTCTCTGCGTGGGCTATGTCCCACATGGGCAGGGCGTCGTCCTCTGTCTCCTTCGATCCAGCTGCCCCCCAGAGGTGTACTCCGACCCGAACGTGTACACTAAAGTTCAAGAGTACACGTCAGCGGTAAGGGAGATCCATGGGGAAGATTACAATGTGCGCACTAAGCCCATTGATGCAGAGGCAATCATGAGGCTCGGAGGAGGCAAGAAGCACGGGCGACTGTGGATTGCAGATGGTGCCATTGACTCCTCCACTGTTCGAAACCTCGACGCTATCCAAGCACGGAGCACGAGCTCTAGCCAGGCCATACGCCCACGCCCTTCTCCAGCACTGCAGCAGGTTGAAGCACTCCAGGTAATGGATCTCTTACTCATCGTATGTTCATATTTACACACCAAAATTAGAAGCAGATTACTGATATATTGGAGTGAAATATTGTAGGCTGAGCTGCAAGAAACAAAAAGGCAAAGCCAAGAGCAGACCGCGGCACTAACCGCACAGTTAGAAGCACAGAAGGCCGTGTTCGAGGGAGCGCAGAAGCAGATGGCGGAGATGATGGTGATCATGCAAAGTCTTGGGCAAGCATCGGGTGTACCTGTGCTGTTTTCAGCTCCTCCACCTCCTACTCCTACAGCTACTCCTGTAAGTATAAAAGTCCGTTTTTTATTTGTCTTTGCATGTATGTTGGCCTTCGTGCCATTGTGGATGTCGGCGTTCGTGCCGTTGTGGATGTCGGCTTTCGTGCCGTTGTTTTTGCAGGTTTTGTAAACCTCCCTGTTTAGGGGAGGTGCTGCCAAAATTTTTAATATTGTTTTCCCATATTACTCAAACATGCAATCTCTGCTTCTTTGTGCAGCCTCCGTCCGCGGGTTCGAATCATCCTGCAAATGCGTCACCAGGTGATCAGGCCTTTCCTTCACCATCGTCTCATAGGCTACCTTGATGAGGACTCGTGGTAGGTGATGTGGTTGGACTTTAGCGTGATTTGTGGTTTATAGTTGTGACATGTGTTTGGATTTGATGAACTTGTTGTAATAAATATGTGAATGATGATGAACATGCTGAGACTTGTAATATGGTTGTGATATTATGATTTGTGGTTCATAATTATGGTTGTGATATATTGTGAGAAATGAGATTATGCGTGATATACATATGTGATGGTTGATATATATATATATATATATATATATATATATATATATGAAATGTTTATGTCGATGGAATGTAAAAAACAAATTAAAAATAAAATTTTCTGTATCTTTGCCGAGGGCCTTGACCATAGCCCTCGACAAATATTGGGTCTTTGCCGAGGGCCTTCGCCATAGCCCTCGGCAAAGAAATTTGTAGAAAAATTTCTGCGTACACTCTTTGCCAAGGGCCTCCTTGTAGCCCTCGGCAAAGAATTTTTTTTTAAAAAAAATCTGGGCATTTTCTTTACCGAGGGCCGCTGGAGGAGGCCCTCGGCAAAGACTATCCTGTAGCCCTCGGCAAAGAATTTTTTGAAAAAAATTCTGCTCAATTTCTTTGCTGAGGGCCGGAGGTAGAGGCCCTCGGCAAAGACTCCATCCCGAGAAACGGCGCTGTTATGGTTACTTTTCTTTGCCGAGGGCCATGTAGGCCCTCGGCAAAGGCCATCTTTGCCGTCTAAAAATTCCCCGAGAGTCCTTTGCCGAGAGCCGCCCTCAGCAAAGCCTTTGCCGAGGGCTTTTGGGCCTTTGCCGAGGGCTTCTAGCCCTCGGCAAAGAGGGCGCGTCCAATAGTGACTGTCCTCCATCGCCCTCTTTTCCGCCGTCGAAAATTAGTTAACAGTACTTTATGTAATGACTTATCAGTCAAACGATCTGGTTATTCCAATCGAATGACCAAGCAGCTTCACGCGTAATATCATTCTCACAGCAGGAATCTCTTCGCTAGTGGCCGCGTTCCCTTCTCTCGTGTACAGTAGGATGTTTAGGGCTAGATCTGTCGGTGTCACTTCAACCGGAGAGTCGTCTGCTTTGCAAATTGCACGGGAATCCGCTAATGTACAATTCGGTCATGCACGGTGTCTCCATCTTGGAATGATATATAGGTTCCATCACATTTCATTATCTTAGACAAATTATTAGATTTTGTATTGGCCGGTTTTAATTTATACCAAAAAAACGTGTGTATATCATGAAGAAATATATATATATATATTCTCTATCTCAAATTATAACTCATTTCAACTTTTTTAAAAAAATCAAAGTATCTCAAATTTGACCAAATTTATATAATAAAATAAAAACATCTATATCGTTGTCAGCTCGACCTTGCTTTTGTCGATGGATACCACGACTTCCTGTAGATTATTCTCGTTGCCACCACACCACACGCCATTGCCATGTGTCGTGCTAAGCAAAAAGCAATGCAAACTAAGCATGGAGTCAACTGCCAGTTAATGACGACATTTCTTTGGTAACATAAATATATTTTCATAAATTAGTTTAGTTCAGCATAGTTTCATATATGGCTATGTTGTGAATGATGAGGATAAACGACAAAGAATACAAGATCAAAACATAGAAGACACAAGATTTAACGTGGAAAACCTCTCCAATGCGAAGAGGAAAAACCACGGACGCCAACCAGCAAACACTCCTCACTATTATCAAAAGTTGGAGTTACAACGTCGTGCGGCGGCTTACAATATCATATCTTCGCTCCGGCCCAAGCCTCCGGTGACGGGCCTCCACTTCGCTCCGTTAAAAATCGGCCTTTATAATTTACAACTGAATTTGGAACATATTCAACGGGCTATACATAAGTTATATCTCTTTCTCATGACGGAGTTACTACATTATAATACACATGTACGTATAATGTATAACACGCATGTATATATAACAATAATGTACTAACTTCTGGTTAGTAGGAACACTAGTACAACCTCGGTCCTGAAAAAAAAATACAATTCAAGGTGTATTTTTGGCTAAAATATCTAAAGTTTAATCAAATATATATATAGACAAACGTATTACTGTTTTTTATACCAAATAATTATATCATAAAAATATATCTCGTTACTAATTAATAACATTTATGATGTCATAACTTTTTATACTTTTTTATATATAATTAGTTAAACTTAAGATACTTTAATTTGATTTATGTTAGAATTTTCAGATGAAAGGAGTACGTGACTAGGAGTAAATAAATTGCTTGTTCCATTGTCCAGTATTCCCTTAGTTCCGAAAAAAATGCAACTCCGAGTGTATTTTCATCTAATGTGTCTAAAGTTTGACTAAATATATAGAAAAAGTATTAATATTTTTAATATATTGTTCGTTGATTTATCGTGAAAGAAAAACACTATAGGCTGACAGAAAAAGTACGAGTTCATAATTGGTCAAACTTTTTATAAATGCACTAGAATTACATTATTTCTGGACTGAGAGCGAAGTGCGTACTAATTTTGTAGAGCACGGATATTGATTGATCCACTCGGTTCATATATTATCTAGGACTGAACACTGGAGTATATCATATGGTCCTATATCGTCATCCCATGCGTCGTATTCGCGAGACCAGACCGCATCTGGGTTGCCTTGACTCCTAGTCAACCCCGGAGGGCCCACACGTCTGGGTTTAGACCTTTTCATAGTTTGGCTTGCATGCAGGACTGCAAAAGCAAAACGTCTTTTTCTCGATCGCCATCACTTTTTTTTAGGAAAACAGGAAGGGAGACCAAGGCCATCACATAATTTAAACTCGTCCTTATAAGTACATCCAAGTTAAGATTAAGGTCTTGTTTAGTTCCATCTAATAACTAAAAACTTTTCAAAAATTTTCATCACATCGAATCTTGCGGCACATGCATAGAGCATTAAATATAGATAAAAATATTATAATTTACGAGACGAATATTTTGAGTCTAGTTATCTATAATTGAACAATAATTACAAAATACAAATGAAGTCATCATAGTGTCTTATTATTGACGTGACACACACGTTGTTGTCTGCTATGAAATAACAATACAAATAAATCCTAAAACAAGTTGATAAAAAATACGAGCAACATTCACTTTAAATCAAGAAGTTAAAATAGATAGACCATATATATATTCCATCATAAGTAATCTATAAATAACCAGAAACTGCAGCTTCTCCGATCCTAGGAATGTGGGGTTTTTATAGTGATTAGCATTCAATATTTGTATAAACTTTTGCCTACGACATATGCTTCCAGTGAGGATTCTATGATTGGTTGGAGTATTCATATAACTACTTAAAACACTAGAAGAACTCAACCATCCTGGTAAGCTACACTCATTTCGTCAAATGGTCGCTATCTTAATAATCATCGCTGAGCATGGGCAGATTAGTTTTGGCATAATGAAAGCCATATCATAGTACATCTACCCTATACTATTATTATTAGTTATTAAAGATAAAAGAAACTCAATGTTAACTCTCACGAGAAAAAAGATAAGCCTCAAAAAATCCTCACAATAGTAAAAAAGCATATGCCTTTTAATTTGGTAGACTTTGATATCATCGCAACAATAACTAGACCACTTCAAACACTGGTTTTGTTGAACTAATCTATCATAAACTAGCTTTTTTCATCACGCCTAGAGGCATGACAGTGAAAGATGAGAATACGGACGTGCCATGTGCATTGGTGTGACTAAATAGACATGTTGGCATCGTCACAAATACTTTCCACATTTATTGTTTGTGTCGTTGCGAACTGTTCACCTTCTGGTGAGTCTATTTTCAATGGTGTGGCATTTTTTCTTGTTCATTAAAAACAAAGGATCATGGGACCTCCAAAGATCTTTAAATCTTTTACATCGATATTAAAATCAACGACGGCCCATTTTGTTTCGATTTGGTATCATAGACTTTATAGTTTTGATAACTAAAATTATTTCTGAAATGCTATATTTGAGCTTTCGATGAAGCTTTTTTTTTTGTCGACCCAGCATGAAGGAGGGACATCCAAAAATCCTATATTTTCTCAGTAAGATGCTAAAAGTCAAGTATGACCTCATTTTGCTTAGATCTTGTGTCACAGATTTTGTAGTTCGAAACTATAATTCATTTTAGAATGCTATATTATTATTTGAGTTTTCAATTAAATTGTTTTGGTGCCTAAAATAGTTTTAAAAATTCTGAAACAAACCATCCAAATTCTTGGTCTGAAAATTAGTACTTTGTCATATAAATTCTCAGCATATGTGCTCAAGCTTGATATTTTCAATGTGGGGACCACATGATTCATCTACCCAGCTAGTGAACTAACTTTGTGTGCTTAAGTGTTGATAAACTTTTCCCTCAAAAAAAGTGTTGATAAACTAGGTCTAGTCCACACCAAGTGTTGAGAAAGAGCAGGCCACCATGGACGACATGGTGACGGTCCAAGTGGATCAAGTGCTCAACATTGGAAGATGAAAACAGACCCAAAGGCAAAGGTATATGCTATGGTTTTTGTTTCTCCAGCTAAGGTGCAATGAAGTGCACTATCGTGTTTTAAATAGATAGTCATACTATTAAGAGGAGAACTCTCAAGCAAATATGGTTGACTTGTGCCACTAGGTTTTGATTAACTTGCATATGCATTGGACCTAGCAACACGGTGAGAAGTGAGCAAAAATGTTTTCGAAAACATTTTGAAAAATGCTAGCTTAGTGCTTCAATGTTTAGCAAAACAATAAGACAACACGATTGCATAGCGGGTAAGAAGAGGTGAGCTTTTACACCCACTGAAACTCTCGGATGGGGCCACCGGAGTGCCCACACGAGAGATGCTATAGAGAGTATTAGGCCACTCACCATGTAGACTCTATTATAGAGTCTAAAGTTATTTATTATCTCAAATAATATGAAATTAGATTCTAAATAAGACTTGGAGTCTTATTGTTTCTACCTCTTTCTTTAAAAAATATGCTGCCATATCAATAAAATATTATAAATAATATGTAATTAATTATTTTGGACTCTATGATAAAATCTTGTATTGTGAGTGTCCTTACACTGCTATGTGGGGGTACCAAAATTGTACGGTGGAGTCATCGGAGACTCCACCGAAGCTTCAGTTGACTCGGCTAACTATATTAAAAATCTCCGGTCTGTCACCTTAACGTCGAGTGGTCTCTCTTTCTAAGCAAGAAATAAATATTTTTATTAGATGCAGTGTTTATGAGCAATTTTTACAATAACAAAGTGTTCAACATAACGGATCTTTCGGAAAAGAAAGTGTTCAACATGCCCAGTGCCCACAAAGGTCACTACGGGCCACGAATGGACTGTGAAACAGAAAACAATTTTATATACAGTACTTAAGTACTTAACTGATGTACATATAGGAACATAATAGTAATACTCATCATAAAACCGTACTCCCTCCGTTCCAAAATAAATGTCGTTTTCGCTTCCCGAGAAATAACTTTAACTAAATATATAGTAAAAAATATTAATATTTATAATACATAATTAGTATCATTGAAAAGATCTTTAAGTCTAGTTTTTTAACAAATTTATTTAGAGATATAAATATTGCATATATTTTCTACAAATCGAGTCAAACTTGTGGCAAAAAACCTAAAACGGACGGAGGGAGTATGCCGTACGTGGATCGAGAATACGTATTACCCCGGATCCTAACCCTTGAACGCAAGACTGTCTGATACGTATTGTATATTTCCATCTTGCTGCGTACGTGGCAACAATAATATATGCCGGCTAGCTACAGGCGCAAGACGTATAGTGCTAGTACACTAGAGACCCGAGCATGCCGGCCGGCGAGAAGCAAATTAGAGTAGAGTCGTCCTTCTCCCAAGCATTTTATTCTCGGTCCAGGTCCAGGTCAAACGCGGAAACACGGCCATGGCTATACATGTTGTAGTTTTCTTCATCAATCTTCTTCTCTCTGAATTGTACTATACTTGTACGTGATTGGCTTTGTTTACTTCAAAAAAATTTTACACAATTTTTCAGATTCTTCATCACATCGAATCTTCCAATATATGGAGCATTAAATATAAACGAAAACAAAAACTAGTTACACAATTTACATGTAATTTTTAGTTAATCCATGGTTAGATAATATTTATCAAATACGAACGAAAATGCTATATTGCCTATTTTGTAAAAAAAAAATTGGAATAGCAAGCAAGCAACAGGTACCCAACTGCTGCCTCGTCCGGCCGCTGCCGCTCTATAAATTCTGCTCTCTCCCAGTCCCAGCCGTGCTCGCTCCGTCTCCTCATCACATCAGAAACTATTTATAGTCAGCAGGCAGCAATCCGTCGATCGTCGTCGGCATGCGAACGAACGGCGACAGGGGGTGGCCGGCGATGATGATGGAAAGCCATGGTGGTAGTGGCGGCGGCGGCGGCGGCGGCGGCGGCGGCAGTGATCCGTTGCTGGCGCCGGGGTTCCGGTTCTACCCGACGGAGGAGGAGCTGCTGACGTTCTACCTCCGGCACCGGCTCGCCGGCACCAGGCCCGTCGTGGAGCACCTGATCCCCGTCGTCGACATCTACAGCTACCACCCGTCAGAGCTCCGGGCGATGGCCGGCGCGGCGAGCGTCTCCGACCCGGAGCAGTGGTTCTTCTTCTGCCCGCGCGCAGAGCGGGAGCTCCACGGCGGCCGGCCCGCGCGCACCACGCCGTCGGGATACTGGAAGGCCACGGGGTCGCCGTCCTACGTCTACTCCTCCTCCTCCTCGCCCACCGCCAACAACCGCGTCATCGGCGAGAAGCGCACCATGGTCTTCTACCAGGGCCGCGCGCCCACCGGCAACAAGACCCCCTGGAAGATGAACGAGTACAAGGCCGTCGCCGACGCCGACGCCGACGACCATGCACCTGCCGGAGCGCCCATCATGGTACGGGGGTCCGTCCGTCCTTCTCGTCCTAGCTAGCTCGTAGTACATGCAGTACCGCACTGTGGTTAATATACTAAAAATAAACTATTTATAAAACTAAAAATACAACTACAAAATAATTTGGAAGACGAATTTTTTAAGTCTGATTAATTTGTTGTTGAACAGTATTTATTAATAAAATAAAAATACTAAGGTATTTTGCATTTAATGATGACTTTAATCGTGTCGTACAGCAAGTAGTATTAATTAATGATGCAACTGCTAGATTCAGTATGTGCCATGTCCTATGCATGCAGCTGCGTAACGAGTTCAGCGTCTGCCGGGTGTACATCAGCACCGGCACGCTGAGGTCCTTCGACCGCCGGCCGCACCCGCCGAGCGGCGGTCTCGCCGCCGTCCACTGCGGCTACCAACGACAGCAACAGCTACAGCCACTGCTACCACCACCAGCAGCGGCGGCGGCGGCGGCGAAGACGACGAGCCTCCACAACCAGCAGCAGACGATGATGCTTGCTGCGGTCGTCGTCGACGACGACTCCGCGGCCGACAACAACGGACGGCGGCGGCATGCGGTGGAGCACTCTCACGACAGCTCGTCGTCGGGGTCGCGAGGCGTTGGCGGCGGCGTGGACGGAGCAGAAGACGCCGCCACGGCCATCGACTGGGACTGGAACTCGCTCATCCCTCCCGTGGATGACGATGATCTCGCCTTCACCGGCGTCGATGACTTGACCCGTGTCATTTGGCCCCATAATTGACGGCATGCAGTGGCATCTCCGGCCTGCCGTGTGCTTATTACAATGAATTAGTATTCCTGAGAATGTAAGACGAGATTAGTGCCTGCTAGATCAGTGGCGTAGTTGACAAGGTAGTATTGTAGCAGAGCAGCTACGTGATAAACTGCAAGGAAATGAGGTAGAAATTCATAGTAGTTAGAGTATCTCCAACAACTTGGTATTTCAACATGCTATCCTACCAAATTTGCTAAAAACATAAAAACCTCCTCCAACAACTCCTTATCTCAACTTGCTAAATTTCCCAAGTTGCTATCCAGAGGTTTCTACTGCCGAGATTTGTCAAGTTGCAATCCTAAGTTGCTATCCCGAGCGCAACTTGTTGGAGACACATATTCTTTTACCAAATGAGCGGGTTCCATTTGTCATCCTCTATTTTTACCAAGTTTTCGGCATGGGTTACAATCAGCAGGAGCTACAATCATAGGATACATAATTATTAGAAAGTCTCTGTAGTTACAAGTAAAAACTAATCAAAGATTACTTTCTTTTGTGAGCTCTTTTTTTTTATTTTCAACGCAAAGCCCATATTGTAATCTCTATTCGGTTATAAAAGCTTATTAGTTATTACTCTATATGTTTCTCTCGATCTGTATACATATAGTTTTTGTCCTTCGTCTAATAAAATTACGGTAATTCTCTTGCCGTCCTTTTGAAATAAAAAGTATTTTCAATGAACACTTAATTAGTTTATTAAGTTATAGAGGCTCATATTGCAACCTATGTCTCATGGTATAATAAATTAATCTAGATTTCTACTTTCTAATTTTCATTGTATTAGTTGCTACAACTTTTTATATCCGCATGTTAATAATGTCTTGTCCTTTTACCTTTTATTCAAACCCTCTGTCTCCTTTGGATTTTATCGAAAAGGATTCATGTCCTAAACTGCATTCTAATTGCTAGTTACTATGATGGCATAAATAGTAGTTTGAGCCTCCTCATGATGCTTAAGATCGGAAATGGAGCTTGAAGTAAGATCTAGGAGGGGCAAATGGTGCTAGTCTGAATAGATGATTAATATTTAAGCCTAGCTATCCACCATGTTTATTCTAAAGAAGTTTCGGAAACCAAGGGGCATAGCCACTTTTGGTATTCACTAACTTTCTTCCACAACTCAAGTACGTGCATTAGTATCTTCTATAAAAGAAATAAAGTGCTTATACCAATACACAGATACACATAGTTTTCAGCCAAAATATATTTTGTATGGACACTAATGTAATTCTAAATGTATGCTCGATCTTCATTGGAACAACATGTGTATTTACTTTAAGCTATTTTTTTATTTATAGTAATAGAACTAGTAATTCAGAAACTTAAATAGACATTATTAATGGTTACTTATATATTTCACAATAGCAAATATTGATAACTTAAATGTAGATTTAAGTTGTACAATACTTTATTTCAATAATTGTATAAGTCAGAGTGGGTTAGAGTCCTATGGCCAGAGTGGGGTAATTGAAATTTAGAATTCCTAATAATGAACCTTAAGTTTATATAATAACTAATAATCATACAATACTTTATTTCAATAATTGCACATTGTTAGTGGACCTAGGCATAACAATTCATAAGTTATTAGGCTAGTCTCAATGCATAGTTTTATGGCACAGTTACCAAGACTATAAACTAGGTAACCGAGCCACAAGAGTTTCATGTGGATGAAATTTCTCTCTCATCTGATGAAACTCCTTTATTTAATGACTTTGTCAAGTCAGTAATTTTACTTATGTGACATCCTGTTTAATATGCATGACACTCTTATGAAATATGCATTGAGACTGACCTTAGGAAAAAGAACTTTGGGGACTACGCGACTTTGGACTCTTATTACAGTGTGATGGTCTGATGGGCCGTTCAAGCTAGCTCCTGCGGGCCGGGGCTCGGCCACTGCTGATACAAACAAGCTGGAGCCCACGTTCGTGTCATTACTGCTTCTATACTAAGGCCCACCCAGCCCCTCAATTGATCTCTGCCTGAGCAAAGCTGTGACAGTTCTTGTTTAGACGCGCACCAGTCTTAATGCATAGTTTCATAACACAGTTACTAAAACTATAAACTAGGTAACCGAGCTACATAAATTTTATAGGGATAAAACTCCTCTCTCATTTGATAAAACACCTTCATTTAATGACCCTGCTAAGTCAGCAATTTTGCTTGTGTGACACCCTATTTAAAGTACATGACATTCTTATGAAAAGATGCATGGGCATTTCAAGTTTTTCTTACCACTCTCAGATACTCTCACTAAGTTCATCCTATTTACTTTAGAGAACGGTTTCAGGTTTGGAACCATTTGATATTTCCGAACCATACAGGCTAGGAATGCCTAACCGAATGGCCCTTAATGTTTTACTGTCCATCACTTGAAAATTTGCTCACCCAGTTACTACATACGTCAAAAATTATGTGGATTAAACTTCCTTAAGATTAACTAACTTTGTAAAAAATATTAGCAATATTTATATCTATAATAAATATATTATAAAAATAATTTATTGATTTATCTAATAGTACTAATTACACACCATAAATTGGTATTCTCTCTATATATTTTTTTGGTAAAAGTTAAAAATGTCTAACTCCTAAGTAAGAAATGACACTCTTTATGTGTCTCACATAACCGAGGAGACAACTGGTTAATGATTAGTGAAGATGTTGATTAATCACAATTCACATGTGAAGGTACAAAGACGGTTGCAGTAGGGTAGTTAGTTTTGTTTTTTTGTAATAAACCGAGCTGAATAAATTAGGAAAAGATGAATTTAGATAGACTAGGAGTCTAGGACTAGTGCAATAAAGCTGCAGGATCTTACCGAAACAACAATGAAGTTAATAGCTAGTCTAAACACGACGACACCGGCGAGTTGGAATAAAGTTTTCAATTTTCATATTAGACTTTTTTTTGACACCTCTAAAATTACCGAAATCTAGCTGAGACTGCCGAATTTTTTTGAGACTAAACATTGTATGATTTTCTAAAATGTTTAGATCTAAACAAAATATTAGCATAAACAAAAATACTAGCATCATTTATAGCTACACATCAATAGAGCAAAAGAATATGCAACATCTATATTAATTAGTATAATATGAAATTTCAGAAAAATAATTGGTGACCCGTAGATTACCAAAATTCGCAAAAACCAAAAAGACGAAGTATATATAACATGAGACTAGGCAATAATAGGCATCGACAACGGCAGATCTCAAGCTTAATGATACTTGTAGCTTTTTTGGCTGTGTGAAACCTTTCTATCTAGTCTTTGAGTCGCTGAGTGGAACTCTTAGTCCTGTCTCGCTCAGTGGCGGAACCAGAAATTATGTATAAGGACAACTAATAAAAAAATAATAATTTATCAAAACTAAGCATAGCTGGTGCATCTAGCTCAATTCATCAACTTGACATAGGTGCTCGACATTTTCTATATGTATTTAGGATCAAATGTGTTATTCTTTCGGTGGTAGACGATAAACCCTTAACAACAAGATGTTTGTGATGATTTTGTAAACCTTAAGATCCGTGTCTTAGTTTTTCTAACGTGTTTCATAGTATTGTCTAGTCATGTTTTGTACTTCCTCCATCCCAAATTATAAATTAATCTAAAAATCTTGGAGAGTCAAAGTACATCAAGTTTGACCAAAACTATAAAAAAATTGTAAAGGTTTATGTCATCAAATAGATATAATGTGAAAGTATAATAAACAATAAATATTATTATCTTATTATATAAATTTGGTTAAATTTAAGATGCTTTGACTGCTCTTGGAATTACTTATAATTTAAAATAGAGGGAGTATAATTCTATTATCTCGAGGACATTAATAAGTCTATATATATATATATATGACAAAATTGTTATATTTCTCTCTTAATATAAATAAAAATCTTAAATTTATACTAGTAAAAAAATTGTTAACACTTGTGGGGGGGGGGGGGCTATGGCCCCTGCCAGCCCCCCTGGCTCCGCCACTGGTCTCGCTGTTAGTGCAACAACTAGCTTTTGCTGAGTTTAAACTTTGGGTACTCGTAAGTGGTTGCCTGGTCGCTGTCTCTATCTAAACTCTATGTACTACAGTGTATTTCTGTTACAAGTAATGGAAATGGGGCTAATCTCTCGTATCAAAAACTGCTTGGCAGATGCATGGTTACTACTGCTGTTGTCGATACTTGCTGTTGTTGTTATTTTGATTTGTTAGAAAAAAAAACACTCACTTTTAAGGTTGAGGTGGCACTGTCATCGGACACTTGATAACGATGCCCAAGACAAGCGGCATGGCAAGTCATCAGGACTCTCAAAGGCGGACCATTGAGAGAACCCGTTGCCTCAAGGTTACACATTATTTCTTCGTAAATCGTAAGAGCACTACCAATAATACTAGAAACTATACTATACGTAGTTTCTATATCTATTAATTTTTATAAACAGAGTACTCTTAATGCTAAAAACTATATATAGTTTCTATACATATTAATTTTTTTTCTCGAATACGCAAAAGGTTTGCGCATCTTTGTATTAAGTAGAAGTAGGTTTTTTACAATAGCGCCGAGGCGCTGGCGGCGGAGGTTTTACAGATGGTACAGGAACAAAGCCCTCCCCGCGACCCGACAGGCTAACTACTCCCGAACTAGACAACCTAAGTTCCGGGCCCCGGCTTGTATCCAAAGGTCTCCAGAGATTTTGATGGTCGACAGAAGCTGACCAGCCGTGGCCGTGGATCCTCTGAAGCAACGCGCATTGCGTTCTTTCCAAATGTAGGATCTCCTGGAAGAAAAGGAGGCCTAGAGGGGGGGGGTGAATAGGCCTGTTTAAAAATAACTCAACACTGTGTTAGCACAGAGGGCGGCACTGCCGGCCTGCAAATAAAAATCCCACGGTGTTAAGATTTCGCAGTAAATTAACTTAGGTAAAGACGAGTCCAATCCTGCAAAATAAAGATCAGATCCAGTACGATGACTGGATGCCACAGAAAAGTCTCACAAGACTAGATCGGGTTACCAAACCATAGAAAAGTAAAGCTTTGAGAAAAGAACTGCAAGGAGCACACAAGACTCAGAGATTTAACCCGTGGTTCAGCTCACCACAAAGGCTTGCCTAGGTCCACGTTGTTGAGGAAGCCACAAAGGCTTAGGCTTGCCACAAAGGCTTGCCCTACCCTCGTTCTCAAGTCAAGAGAGTAAACTCTTGAAGTGAGGGGTGATTTCTTAGCTGCAAGAATCAAGTTTACAAACCTCCCAAAGCTGCCACACAGGAGGGCAAGCTCATGGGCGACGCCTAGCCGGCTAGGAGCAAGCTCCAAGAGTAACAAACCCTAGAACCGCCGACCAAACGTGAACCAAATGCTCTTAGACTTTGGGGAACGAAGGATCTACTCTCCAATCGAGTTTTGCTGCCTTTTCTCTCAAGGATTGATGGTTGGAATCAAAGATTGCTTGAGGGAGGAGGAGCAACAATGGAGGAGAGAGAGAGAGCTCTGTTTTGTCTGAGCACGAGGTCGGTCGTCTGAGGTTGGTGATGACCGTTGTGAGGAGCGTCCAGGGGTATATACCTCCCTTGGGTCCCAACGGTCATAAGAGGGCGGCACTGCCGCCCATGATGGGCGGCACTGCCGCCCTGGCCAGAGCAGTTTAAGAGATAAATTGTTTTGCTAGCTGCTTTGGCTGAGAAAGAGGAAGTTGTTTTGAAAAGATGAGCATCTGGTTGCACACTTGATCAACAATTCTAGAATTCCCCTTTATAGTGCGGCTTTTCCTAAACTCAAATAAAGAATATAAAACTGAGTAACACATCCTTGAGTTTGGATCAGCTCCAATCATGCTTTCGGAATACCAGCAACCTGTTCATCACTTCTATAGTTTGATCCCCTGCTCATTAACTCGATAAAACTTGTTAGTCCTCTAATTTTGTTGTCATTATCACCAAAACCCACAATAGGGCTTGATTGCACTTACACCAAATCTCCCATACTACCAAGGCGAATAACGTGTCCGCACCTTTACGCTTCTCTCCATGCCATCTGCGCCTCCAGTTCTCGTACCAAGTTAGCCAATTATCATCTCCGATTTGCGACGCGTCGGCACCTAGAGTGGCCAAGACGGTCCACCAGATATGTCGCGAAAACGAACATGCAGCGATGATATGGTCGATGGTCTCGGGCTCCTGGTCACAAAGGTAGCACCGGTCTGCTGCCTCCAGCCCGTGTCGACGTCTTCTGTCAGCTGTCCAGTGGCGTCTTCTGATGGCGAGCCATAGAAAGATTTTGACGCGTAGAGGTGCCCAAGTTTTCCAGATGAGAGGGCAGCCGTATACCGGGCTAGACGTCGCGAGTAGTGCACGATAGGCTGATTTGGAAGAATAGAGCCCATCTGCTAACCAGCGCCAGACGAGCTTGTCCTCTCCTGTGCCTAAGATTATTGTGGCTAGGAGATCCCACAACCTTAGGTACTCGACGATTGCTGGAACGGTGATCCCTCCCGTGATTTGCTGCACCCATGATCGGTTCTCCAGCCCCGCGGCAACGGTTGTATCGGCAATGTCTCTCCGGCTGACGAACTCCTGCAGTGTCGGAGCGATATCCTTGACCGACTTGCCCTGGATCCAGCGCGCGGTCCAAAAAGCTGTAGACTGCCCGTTGCCGATGACGGTGAACGTGGAGGCGTCGAAGAAGGCGGTCACCTCCCTGGACACCTTGATTGGCAGCTGTGCCCAGGCTCTGGTGGCATCGGCGTGCTTGAGCCACAGCCAGCGGGCCTGCAGTGCGATGGACGCTAAACGAAGGTCCGGGATGCCCAGGCCGCCAAGATCAGTTGGCCGGCAGATTGTGGTCCAAGCCACCGCGCATTTTCCCCGGATTGATCCCTCCTTCCCTATCCAGAGGAATCTACGGCAGATGCTGTCTATCTCTTGTATCGCCCACGGCGGCAGCCCGTCCGCTATGATGGTGTAGACAGGAATCGCGGAGAGGACGGATTTGATCCAAACTAGCCGGCCGCTCTTGGCCATCAGCGGGCCGTGGCAGATGGGTAGCCTCCTGCTGATCGCGTTGACAGTCGCTTGTATCCGTGCTTTGGGTATTTTCTTCGTGCTTTACGGCAAGCCAAGGTATGTGATGGGGAATTGTGTTGCTTGGCATCCCAGGATCTCTTGCAGCTGAGGCATACTGTCTTCTGGAACGTGGATTGGCGTGATGGAACATTTTGCGAGGTTGGTCCTCAGGCCGGAGGCTTCGCCGAAGATGCGCAGTATCTCCTTGATCGCTCTAGCATCATCAACGTGCGGGCGCAGGAAGATGATGACGTCGTCCGCATAAATACTACAGTGATGCTTGACAGCAAGTGACTGCTGTGGCCTGAGAAGCCTGTCGTCCACCGCCGTCTTGAGCAGCCTCGCGAACACTTCCATTGCGATGATGAACAGCATCGGAGAGAGCGAGTCGCCCTGTCGCACTCCGCGCAAGTGTCGTATGGGCCTGCCTGGTCTTCCGTTAAGCAGGATGCGGGAGGAGGCCGAGGATAACAGGGCGGCCACCCATCTCCGCCAGTGCTCCCCAAATCCGAAGGCCCTGAGGGTGTCCAGCAAGAATGGCCAAGCAACTGTGTCGAACGCCTTTGAGATGTCCAGCTTAAGCAGCGCCATAGGGGTCTTGTTCTTTTTGAGGTAGACCGCTGCTCGCGGAACAAATTTGAAGTTGTCGTGGATTGTTCTCCCTTGGATGAAGGCGTTCTGGTTGGGCGATATGATTTCCTTGAGCCGCGGCGCTAACCTCGACGCTAGAAGTTTGGAGACAAGCTTGCCGAAGCTGTGGATCATCGAGATGGGCCGGTAGTCGCTCGGAGACAAGGCTCCATGCCTCTTAGGTAACAGTACTATGAAGGCATTATTTAGCCTGTAGAAGGCCCTGCAGTCTCCGAACAACATAGTGTTTAAGGCCGCCACCACGTCCTCCTTAATCTGCGTCCATGCAGCTTTGTAGAAGGCTCCGGTGAATCCGTCCGGCCCCGGTGCCCTGTCCGCGGGCATTTCCCGCACGACCCGCTCCACCTCCTCCTCGGAGAAGGGTAGGTCGAGTGCAGAAAAATCCTGGGGTGAGATCCCAATCGCCTGGAAGTCGATCGTGTGGGCTCCCGACCCCGGCTGTCCGAACACCCCCTTGAAGTGGTCGCGAATTGCCGTCTCCATCTCATCGTGATCGGCGCAGATGACTCCGCTATCGTTTCTGAGGCGGTAGATGGCGTTCTTGCGCTTCCGTCCTCGGGCCAGCAGGTGGAAGTATTTTGTATTGGCATCCCCTTCTGCCAGAAACCTGACTCTAGCCCTTTGGCGCGCCATTGTGCGTTCCAAGGACGCGAGGCCCAGAGTCTTGAGTTTAAGCTCCTTGCGTAGCTGGAACTCGCTCTCAGAGAGTTCCCTCAGCTCCGCGGCTTGGTCAAGTCGAAGAATGATGGCTCGCGCCATGAGGAGCTGCTCTCTGATGTTGCCTATCGCGGTGGCCGCCCAGCTCTGAAGTTTGCGCTTTAGGTTCCTGAACAGCTCATCAAGGCGCCGCAGTGGGTCGGAGGTGTCGGACGTGCAGACCCAGCCTGCGCTCACGGCTTCATGGAAGCCTGGCGCTTTAGGCCAAAAGGACTCAAAGTGGAATCTCCTCGCGTGGTGGATGGACAGGTGCGTTTGCAGCAGCAGCGGGCTGTGGTCGGAGACGTCCGATGAAAGCGCCTGAAGGTGGCAGTCTGTCGACGAAAGCTAGTCGGCAGTCTACCTTGGGGTATACCCACGGTAGTAGTTTATCGGTAGACGGTGCGCAAACTACGAACTCGATGGTGACGCAAGACACGGACAAGCTTTTTATCCAGGTTCGGCCGCCGAGTTGGCGTAATACCTACGTCCTGCGTCTGGTTGTATTGGATTGTGTTGAGAGATAATCTGTCCTAGGGGGGTCCCTTGCCCCTCCTTATATAGTCTGGAGGGCAGGTGAAAGCCCTAGTTTGGTTTTGGATAATTGATGAAACCCTAGTACTAACCTCTATACTAAGTGTGTGTAGACTTAATGAGGTTGGTACATGCCAAGTGATGGAGCAAGAGATGATCATGGTGATGATGGTGATGACCACAAGATGATCAAGTGCTCAACTTGGAAAAGAAGAAAGAGAAAAACAAAACCCTATGGAGATCAAGGCAAAGGTATTGCTTAGGGTTTTGGTTTTGGTGATCAAGACACCATAGAGGGTGTGATCACATTTAGGATAGATAGCCGTACTATAAAGAGGGGAATTCTTTGGCTAAGCGGTTATCAAGTGCCACTAGGTGTCATTGTTCATGTGCATGCATTTAGAACCTAGTAAGCTAACTTAACTCCTTCGAAGAAAATGATTATGAGAATGCTAACACACGTGCACAAGTTGGTTTACACTTTGTGGTGTTGGCACACTTTGAGAAGGAGGTGGAGTTTGAAAGGTAGAAAGAGGATGGGTTCCTCTCTCCCTCCCGCCGAGCTTGCGAGGCGGGATTCGGCGCTTTTCGAGAAAATGAAGTGCATATTTTCTATTGCGCCAGTGGGAAATTTGGAGAAGTCGCGGGAGTGTTTCTCGCTGAGAAAACACTCACCGGACGCTGGCTTCTGGAGCACCGGACGCTGCGTCTGAGCGTCCGGTGCAGACAGTGCCTGGCCCAGCTAGGGTAAGGCACCGGACGATAGGCACCGGACGCTGGCTTGAGCGTCCGGTGGTTAGCGTCCGGTGTGCGGGCGTTTTGCGACCCTCTCTGCGCATGGGTCCGGTGAGCACCGGACGCTAAGGGTGCGTCCGGTGACTTGCGTCCGGTGACCCTGCAAGTTTGCGAAGCTCTCTGCGCATGAGTCCGGTGTGCACCGGACTGTCCGGTGCTCACTTGCTCAGCGTCCGGTGCACTGCAGGTGACCGTTAGATTCTGACACGAGCGTGACACGTGGCTGACGTTGGAGCACCGGACGCTGGTGTTGAGCGTCCGGTGCCCCTTTAAGAGCGTCCGGTGACCCCGTATTTCGCCCAATGAAAGAGCCAACGGCTCTATTTGCTTGAGGGGTTATAAATACGTGTTTGGCCGGCTTGGGGCTCATACTCCTGGCATTCTAACATACTTGACATCCTTGTGAGCCTAAGCAAACACCTCCCACTCATCTCCTTCATAGATTATACATCTTTGTCAGATCGGGAGTGATTCCAAGTGCATTTGCTTGAGTGATTGCATCTAGTGGCACTTGGGGATTGTTCTAGCTGCGGTTTTCTTGTTACTCTTGGTGGTTGCCGCCACCTAGACGGTTTGGAGCAGCGGAGGAGGATTGGCACGAGTTGGTGATTGTTCGTGGCCATCTCCCGGTGATTGTGAGGGGTCTTGTACCTTCCCCGGCGGAGAGCCGAAAGGTAACTCTAGTGGATTGCTCGTGTCATTGAGTTACCTCACTTGTGGGTAGGTTCTTGTGGTGTCCTAGTGAGGACGAGGTTCGTGCTACACCTCTTAGCCACCGAACCACCAAGTGTTGGTCGACACAACGGGGACGTAGCGTGCCGGCAAGCACGTGAACCTCGGGAGAAAAATTCTTTGTCTTCATTGTGTTTATTCATTGGATTTCTCCCGGTGATTGGACTTCATATTATTGATTGGTTCATCCCCTCTACGCGGCTGTATAAAGTTCAAACCATCTCTTTTACATTCCCGCAAACTAGAGTAGCTTACTTACTTGTGTAGAAACTATAGGTAGCTTTCTAGTGTAAAGTAGTGACATAGCTCTTGTGTGCCTAGTGATTGTATCAACTAGAATTGTTGGATAGGTGGCTTGCAAACACCCCATTAGGGCTAGAGCAAAAAGCTTCGCTTTGTTATTTACTAACCTCTTGCTCTAGTGAGTTTGTAGATTTTTAAATAGGCTATTCACCCCCCCTCTAGCCATATTAGGACCTTTCAGCAGGGTTACAGATCTGGAAACTAATCCTAGTCGGTTACAATTGCCATGGATAATTCGATATCAATTCCTATTCTAACCGACTAGAATCCTGCTTGATCTCCACATCTTGTTTCCTTGCGCAAAACTCCAAGCTGTAGGATCAAGCCTTGAACTCGTCTCGTAATGGGCCAAGCCTCCTGGCCCAAGTCTAGCCGTAAGGGTATAGGGGTTTATACCCCCACAGCTAGTCCCCAAGCACCATGTATTGTGATGTAACACGCCGTCTTGAGCTTCTTCGATCAGTGAGGCTTGACGTCTTCAGGAAAGTTGCCCGAACAGTTGCAACGGTATTTTGACCAACTCAAAAGACAGTTGATCAACATTGAGATCGAAGAAGCAGGTTGTTCGAAGAATGCATGGTGCTCTAAATTAAAAAAGATTTCTTTCCTGGTGAAGTGTGCCCACTTTACTTTTTTGTAAGGTATTATTCTCAAAAAAGCAAGCATATTCACCGCAAGGTGAAGTGTGCCCACTTAGTCCCCGAGCCTGGTAGTAGGTGACGTAGGCACGTGGTGCCAGGGTTAAAAGAAAAGTCCTCAAAGAAATTCTGTAACTGAGATGCATCGCCAGATGCATCGTACCGATGTAGTCCCCGAGCTTGCTGGAAGGCGAAGTATGAGCCTTGTAGCAAGGTCTAAAAAATTAAAAGTACCAGTCCGTCTGCAGTTGAATAGACTAATCGACCAGTCCCCGGGTGTACAAAAGTATGACAACCAGACCCCAAGCACCAAGCGCACTCCTTAGAATTCTGAGTTGCTATATTGGGCGACCAGTCCCCAGGCATCGAGCGTTCAGTGGTCGCCGGAATTTTCGAAGTTCCGGGCTGATAGACTGGGCGACCAGTCCCCGAGCATCAAGTGCTCGGTGGTCGGTGCAGTCCTTCACATCCGAGTTAATAGACTGGGCGACCAGTCCCCGAGCATCAAGTGCTCGGTGGTCGGTGCAGTCCCCGAATTCTCAAATTGGTGGGCTGGTCGATCAGTCCCCGAGCGTATAGTGCTCGGTGGTCGGTGCAGTCCCCAAGTTCTTAAATTGGTGAGCTGGTCGACCAGTCCCCGAGCGTAGAGTACTCGGTGGTCGGCACAGTCCCCGAGCACGGCGTAGGGACCGGTGGACAAGTCCCCGAGCGTGGTTGGGAACGTAAACGTGCTCGGTGGTCGGCACAGTCTTCGAGCACAGCATAGAGAGTAGTCGACAAGTCCCCGAGCGTGGTTGGGAACGTAAACGTGCTCGGTGGTCGGAGCAGTCCCCGGGCACAGCGTAGGGAATAGTCGACGAGTCCCCGAGCGTAGCTTGTCGACTGGGCCAAACCCCTGAAAAATAAATATAAAGAATAGGTAGTACATGATGTATAAATAAACTTTAGATAAAAATCAGTACTGAGATAAGTTTTAGATTTTTTGTTATAAAATTAGCACAAGTAGTTAATTCATCCTAGAGCTTGTACCAGCTCTGGTCTAGCCAACAATCAGCATGAGGTGCGGAACCTAGACACGCGTGGGATTGCCAGCCTCGCCAGAGAGCTACTGCCGACCACCCGGAACGCAGAGGGCGGATCTCGTGCACGTGTAGGGAGGAGTCGGAGACAGTACCGGCTCTGGAAAGCTCGTGTAGGAGAAAAAACTAGTGTGGCTAAACAAAAAGTTTTTTTTGAAGGATAATAAAAAATATTATGCCAAAAATAAATAAGATATTAGAAGTGTACTTATCTTTGGATGAAAGTCTAGTCGGTGACGACAAAATTGTCTGGCCCTCGAGCTTTTCGACTTGTCATGACGGTGGTCGTTGTTGTCGTAGCGTCGTTCTTCGCGGCGATTATTATTGCGACTGGTGGTCAGAGCAAGTAGGCTAAACAATTTGGTCGATGGCCCGAGCAGGTCGGTGTTGTCGATCTGCCTCCCTTTGTAGCAGGGAAGCGGGTGACGCGTTGTCGGCGTGGTCGGAGACGTTGCTGGAGTAGTCGGAGTAGTAGCCGACGTCGATGAAGAAGTGGTTGGCGCACATCGGATCTACACCTCCTCCGTGGTCATGGCGGTGAAGTTGTTGAAGCTGACGGTGAACGTGAAGTCGCCCGCCATGGCCGCGAAGTCGGGGATGATGGCCATCTTGTTCGTCGGGAGAGCTGTACGCACACCCCCTACCTGGCGCGCCACTGTCGACGAAAGCTAGTCGGCAGTCTACCTTGGGGTATACCCACGGTAGTAGTTTATCGATAGACGGTGCGCAAACTACGAACTCGATGGTGACGCAAGACACGGACAAGCTTTTTATCCAGGTTCGGCCGCCGAGTTGGCGTAATACCTACGTCCTGCGTCTGGTTGTATTGGATTGTGTTGAGAGATAATCTGTCCTAGGGGGGGTCCCTTGCCCCTCCTTATATAGTCTGGAGGGCAGGGTTACAGATCTGGAAACTAATCCTAGTCGGTTACAATTGCCATGGATAATTCGATATCAATTCCTATTCTAACCGACTAGAATCCTGCTTGATCTGCACATCTTGTTTCCTTGCGCAAAACTCCAAGCTGTCGGATCAAGCCTTGAACTCGTCTCGTAATGGGCCAAGCCTCCTGGCCCAAGTCTAGCCGTAAGGGTATAGGGGTTTATACCCCCACACAGTCTGGGTGCAACGCCTCCCAGTCCATGGAGACTAGCGCACGATCCAGCCTCACCAGGGTGGGCGACCGACGCTCGTTGCTCCAAGTGTAGCGCCTGCCGTGGAGGTGGATGTCCAGCAGCTCTAGGTTGGCCACTGTTTGGCGGAAGCGACTCATGTTGCGTCTGTTGATATTTGCGTTGTTTTTGTCCGCTTCATCGAGGATGAGATTAAAATCTCCTATGACAGCCCAAGGGCCGGAGCATGCGTCCCTGACGGCCGAAAGCTCTTCCAGAAACAGAAGCTTTTTATTGTCCTCTTGTGGCCCGTAAACGGATGTGAGCCACCAAGGAGGTTGGTCACCAGCGTGCACCCGCACGGTGACCGTGAAGCAGCCGATGAGGACGTCATCCAGCCGAACGTCAGGCTGTTGGGCGGCCACGATGATGCCCCCGCAGGTGCCCATTGCAGGGAGGTACGCGTAGTCAACAAAATTCATTTCCAGCATCGCAGCCACAAGCAGTTGAGGTACATATTGCAGTTTTGTTTCAAGAATACAGACAACGTGCGGACGCTCAGATTGGACCAATGTACGCACAGCATCGCGGCGTGCCCTGCCGTTCAGTCCTCGAGCGTTCCAGCAAAGGATAGAAGTGTTATACATCAAAAATTACAACTGAGCCGCGTGCAGCCCACGGCGCTCAAACGCGCAAGCCACGGCGCCGCATGCTCCGCGTCTGCAGATTGGCTCCGGCGAACAGCTCACGCATCGCCTTCGTGTGCGAGTCCCTATCTTCCGCGCTTCCTGAGAAGAGGTCCTCCATGCTGTGACTTGCCTCCCCCAGTGTGCCTCCCTGCACGAAGCCGAGCCGCTGCATGACAAGGAACTCTCCCGGTTTGGCCACCAGGATCTGGGATCTTGGACAGCGGCTGAGCGGCTATCCTTCTGCTGCGCAGCGGCAGCTTCTCCGAGGAGTCGAAGATTTTGGTGGGCAGCAGAGGCGTCGCTGATTTCAATGGATAGATAATTTCTATAGAATATTTTTTTATGCAATCACATTCATTCTCTCTCCAATCTCAGCCAATCATATCACTCTATATCTTAGATTTCGTGTAGACATGGTTTCTAACTTAGACCCAGTTTCTATAATTTTTACTCTCTTCAATAACTCTCTTGCCACAATCTCAGCTAATCATATCACTCCATATCTTAGATTTCGTGTAGACATGGTTTTATAATTTTTACTCTCTCTTCAATAACTCCTTTGCCACATCAGCAAAATGTTTAAGTAGCCCTACAATTAATATCTATACAAACCACAATAATTTCTACATTGGGAGTTGGGAGTGCCCTAAGTAAAGTTGAGAGATCAACTGAGAACCTCTTGTTGCACTAGAATGAGACATTACTCTTGGGAGAGACATTATATATATTAATTAATACTGTCTTAATCTTGCTTGCTTGCTGGTAGTATAAAAATCCTAAAGAAAGAATTGTTATACATTATACATGACTTCACCTCTGATCGATGCTACATCATCGAGAAAGAAATATCAAATACTGCTAGCTAGCACTCTGTTTAATTTCTTCAGTTACATATTGCAGCAAAAAGAATACTAAGCAAAAAAACAGAAAACATTTCCTCGAAACCTGAAATCCTTGCTTTGGGGCGCTTCTGAACCTGAACCTGTCACCAAAATGCATTTGCATGCAAAGCCTTCTTCCTGCCTCTACCTAGTAGTTGTAGTAGAGCAAATAAACCAATGGATTCAAAGAAGAGATCACGAAGCTGTTTAGCAGTTCGCCGCCGAGAAGAAAAACCAATGGAGTCACCACCTTCACCAATGCCGTTGTGCATGATGCCCTCCCTGTCATTTCAATGCCTGGCCTGCTCTGCTGGCCGCCTGCCTACCACTGCTCGCCGCCGGGGCGGGCGGTGGCGGCGTGCATGTGCTTGAGCTTGGTGAGCTCCTTCCTCCGCTTCCTGGCCTCCGCCGCCGTGGCCGCCTTGTCCCTGTCGCTGAGCGCGCCGCCACCGCCGCCGCCGGGCCCCGCGGGGAAGATGCTGACGGGCGCGCTCATCCGCTTGTCGACGACGTCGAGGCCGAGCGTGAGCGAGCAAGGGTCGTCGTCCGTGTCCTCCTCGGCTGTCGCGCCGCCACCAGCCGGGCTGCCCCCGCTGCCCACGGGCTCAGCCGCGGCGCCGCGCGGGTCCTGGAACGCCGCCGCCTGCTGCGGCGGCTGCGGCTGCGCGTACGCGGACGACGGCGACCCGCGCGGGTCCGCCTGCACGACCGGGTAGTACCACGCGCAGGGCTGCAGGCAGAGCGGCGGCGGGCTGCCACGGTGCTCGTACCCGGCGGCGGTTGCGCCCGGCGGCCAGGAGCCCCAGACGTAGGGCACCGGCACCACCGGCGCCGGCGCCGCCGCGGTGTACAGGAACCCCGGCCGCGGCGGCGTCGCTGGCGGGGACGCCGTGGACGCCACCGCCGCCATGGATTCCGCCTGCTGCTGCTGCTGCGCCGGCATCGCCGCGGTCACCGCGGCCGCCGCCTTCTTGGCCGTCCTCGTCGCCACCTGCGCGCACAGAATTGAATGAGCACACGTCCGTCCGTCTCTGCGTGATGACGCCAAGACCAGGAGTAACTCCGCCGAGAAGACGACGGAATCCGCCGACGTGGTCACGCACGCACGTTCGCGACCGAACGACGAGACACGACCACCAGGAGTAGCTAGAGAACCGAACCGACCGGAAGAAATGGGCAACGTGCGCCTAGCTAGGTTCAGGCTGATCCCAATCCCATCCCATGCAGCCATCGTCGGCCATTGCAGTTGCACCGAGCAAGCCGGCCGGCATTATTATCCAAAGAAGGAACCTTTGGCGTCATTATCCAATCCAAAGGAGGACGACGACGTTTCTGTCGGCGTGGCACGCGTACAATTCGACCGACTAGCAGCAGGAGCTAGGTGTACGGCATGAGTAGTGTTCGAAGTGGGCAGAGTGCAGGTCATGGTCACGCATGCATGTGTGTGTCGTCGTTTGAAGGGAACAAGTGGAGGCTGCCTTGGAACGTCCTAGATTCCTGTCTGCCGGCCTAACAATGGCAACATCATTATTGGATAACACTCGTACTATAATCTAATCAGAGGTGATGCTACGTCATCTGTCTGAGTCAAGTACAGGATTACAATAATTAATTAACGAAAGGGGAGGGAACGCGAAAGCGATGGTGTGGTGGTGATGTGCCTGTTCTTTGAGCTGCTTGTTGGCCTCCTTGAGCGACAGGTACTCCTGCATCACCATGTCCTTCTCCTGCACCACCAACAGGTGTGTCCATGACGTCGTCAGCTCGCATCACTGATCAGTAGGAAATAAAAAAACTCAAAAAGAGTGTGAAGATCGACGACGACGTCGTCGTAGCAGACAGACGTCGACGACGAGCGAGGTGCAGGTTGAGGAGTCAGGACCTTCTTCATGTTCTCGTTCTGCGACGACAGGTCGGCGACTTTCCTGGCGAGCTCGTCCCGGATGGCCTGGCGGCGGAGGATGGTCTGGCGAGCGGACTCCCGGTTGGCCAGCACGCGCCGCAGCCGCTTGGCCTCCTTCTCGGCCTGTTTCATCATGTCCATGTCGCACACGGCGAGCACGCTGGTGAAGACGGGTCACCGGAATCGCGAGCGCGGAGCACGAGTAGGTTACCTCGGTGAGCGCGTGCCGGGGCCGTGGCCCGTACCCAGTCGCAGTCGCCGTCGCCGGCGCCGGCTGCTGCTGCTGATGGTACGCCGCCTGCTGGTGGTGCGGGTGCTGCCCGCCGCCGCCGGCGCTGGAGCTGCTGGAGCACGGGGACGCCTGGATGCCCACCTTCCCTAGCTCCAGGCTTAGCCGCGTGCTCGCCAGCTCCTCCTCGTCGTCCTATAGTCGTCGACGATCATCAAGAAATTAATTGATATAAAATCAAATCAGCGCAGCGATGGCGGTTGTAAACATGTAATCATTCACCTGAGTGGGATTAGCGGGACCGGGAGGAGGAGGCGCGCGTCGCACCGGCGGCGGCGGCGGCTGCTGCTGCTGCTCGCCGGCCGGGCCGACTCCGGCCATGTCAGCGAGCGCCATGGCGGCGTCGAGCTCGACGTCGACGTCGACTGTGACGCCCCGGCGGCATTGCCGCTGCCCGTCGCTATCGTCAGACATGTCGTCGATCGGGAGTGGTGGTAGGAGCCGGATGCTAGATGCCGGAGCCTCGCATGGGTGGAGAAACAAATAGCAGGCGAGAGAGGTGCGGGAGAAGAGGAAGAGGAAGAGGAAGAGAAGATCGAAGAGGGTTCGACAGACTTGGACTCCGACTTCGAGACGAGCTCTTCGACGGCGGCGGTGGCAGCCAAAGCGAGCAGGAGTAGGCCCCTCCCCGACCGGATTAAATAAATATCTCGCCCGGCCGCCTCGCCGCCTCGCTCGCGGGGCAAGGCGGCCAGCCCGGGAGCGCCCGGTGGAGCCCCGTCTCGCCCGTCCCCGGCCGCCACGTGTCGGCACGGCTCGCGCCGCCCGGACTTGGCCTCCACGCATCAGGCGCTCGGTGGACACGCGGAGGCCGGACGCCCCGGTACCAGCATGCAGACTGCGGGAGTGGGGAGAGAAGCGGGCTGCGGGCGGGGCTCGTGGCCCGAGGCGGCGGGGACAAAGAGGGGGCCCCGCGTGTCAGCGGCGGCTTCGCTATCTGGACCCACCCCCGACGAGGTGACCCTCGCGGCGGCACACGTGGGCTGGCTTCGGAGGGATGGGACGCCTAGTCAGGGTGTGGGCGGTTTCGGGTTTTAGGGTTGGAGAGGAGGAACTTGGGCCCGCATGTCAGAGCTCGCCTCACGACGTGCCGCGACACCGCGCCGGCCGGGTGGCCGCCGATGGGCGCCGCCACGCCGGAAGCGTCAGGAAGGCTGGATGAATTTTGAATTTGACTATTTTTATTTATACTATTTAATAATAATTATTATTATTATTCTCTAATTACAAAATAAATAATTAAAAAGGTTCTCGTAAATTACGGGTAGTGTATAATGAATTATTTTTTATTTATATTTAATACTCACTATGGTTTTGTTTAATTGCAAAAATTTTTCCAAAATATATATTATAATATTTTCGTTTTTATTTTGACAAAATTTATTTAATTATGGACTAACTAAGCTTATAAAATTTATCTCGTAGATTACAGATAAATTTTGTAATTAGCTATTTATTTTATATATATATTAATGCTCAATACATATGCCGCAAAATTGGATGTGACGAAAAATCTAAAAAATTTAGCAAAATTTTTTAAAGTTTTTTAATTTAAAAAATTTTGTAAAATAGTAATAGTAGCACTTTAAAAAAATTTAGGCCCTGTTTAGTCTCTCATCCAAAATTTTTTTATCCATCCAATTTTCGGACACATATATAAAACATGAAATGTATATAAAAAAAATAAACTAATTACACAGTTTGGTTGAAAATCGCGAGACGAATCTTTTAAGCCTAGTTACTCCATAATTAGCCTTAAGTGCTACAGTAACCCATATGTGATAATGACAGATTAATTATGCTTAATAGATTTGTCTTACAGTTTCCTGACGAGTTATGTAATTTATTTATTTTATTACTTTCTAAAAACTCCTCACAACATTCTTTCGACACATCCGATATGACAAAAAAAAAATTTCCATCTCTAATCTAAGGCCCTGTTTAGTTCTCCACCTAAAATTTTTTCATCCATCACATCGAATCTTTGGACACATGTATGGAATATTAAATGTAGATAAAAAAATAAACTAATTACACAGTTTGGTTGGAAATCGCGAGACGTATCTTTTAAGCCTAGTTAGTTCATGATTAGCCTTAAGTGCTACAGTAACCCACATGTGCTAATGACATATTAATTATGCTTAATAGATTTGTCTTGCGGTTTCCAGACGAACTATGTAATTTGTTTTTTTATTAATTAGTTTCTAAAAATCTCTCCCGACATTCTTCCGACATATTCGATGTGACACTTAAAAAATTTTTTATGCTCAATCTAAATAGGGCCTAAACAAGCCCTTAATCCCTGACTCGGCAATGGTGCATGCTGCTGGGTCTGCTGCACCAGGCGGCAGGCAGCAGGGTGATCTCTGTTCGGATTAGACCTAACCTGATGGTCTGTCTGATGGCGTGTGTTGACCGCTGATCGGCGAGCTGACACCGCGTGCTCTGCTCACCGATCACTGCTCGCCCACAGGGTGCTCGACCAACCCCTGTCCAGTGCCAAGCTCGGCACTAACAACCGACTCAACTGTCTGTCGTCACTCTACTGTACTGTACCGCTGGATCTTGCATTTCTTTTTTCCGGGAGCTCTTCTGTGGGGCTCGACCAACCGGCAAGCATCGAGTAGATTTATTTAACTTTGCCAAGAATTGGCTAAAGAGTATAAGAAGTATATATTTAATTTAGAAAATTCAAAAACAATGTCGCAAAATTGTCTTTAAAGATTTTTTTTAAAAACTTTTTTAGGGCTTGCTTTGTTCATGGATGAAAAGTTTTTAAGTGTCACATCAGATATTTTATGAGATGTCGAAATAGGTGTTTGATACTAATTAAAAAACTAATTACATTAACTCCGAAAAGGTCTATGCGTGCCATGCCGTCCCCAGCTAGCTAGCCAAGGGGCCTTGTTTAGTTGTAAAAAAATTTTACAAAATTTTTCAGATTCTCTGACACATCGAATCTTTAGATATATGCATAGAGTATTAAATATAAATAAAAATAAAAACTAATTGTACAGTTTGGTCGGAATTAATGAGACAAATTTTTTAACTCTAGTTAATCTATAATTAATCAATATTTGTTAAATATAAACAAAATTATTATAGTGTCGATTTTCAAAGCCAACCCAACCTAGAGGACACGACGAGACGGCCACAGCCAGTGGCGAAGTTAGAGCAAATTCAAAGGAGATGCGACTGTCTTATAAATACATAGATTTAAATCATAACCATGGTGAAATTTCAATCCTATTCACTAATATTCAAAATTTTTATAGGTGCATCCGCATCCGCGAGCATACATGTACCTCCGCCACTGGCCACAGCCCACGCCGCGACAGCTTCCACCGGGCGCTGACGCCGGCCGATGACGGGACGGGTGGCGCCGGCGCGTTCGCCCTGCCGCCCACCACGGCCACGGGCCACGGGCTGGCTCCCGAAGATCGAGGTCGGTGACGGTGAGCCATCATCGAGGCCGCGAAATGACGTCACCAGTGAGCCACGAGGAAGTATTATGCTCTGTATAGATTGGAGATTACAATTTTTTTATGTCACATCGGATATGTCGGAAGGATGTCGGGAGAGATTTTTAGAAACTAATAAAAAATAAATTACATAGCTCGTCAGGAAACTGCAAAACAAATATATTAAGCATAATTAATCTATCATTAGCACATGTGAGTTACTGTAGCACTTAAAGCATAACGGAGGGTAACTAGGCTTAAAAGATTCGTCTCACGATTTTCAACCAAACTGTGTAATTAGTTTATTTTTTATGTACATTTAATGTTCCATGCATTTGTCTAAAGATTCAATGGGATGGATGAAAAAATTTTGGGTGGGAAACTAAATAGGGCCTTACGGTAGCAGTTTCGTTTATATTTGATAATTATTGTTCAATTATGAACTAATTAAGCTTAAAAGACTCGTCTCACAAATTCCATACGAACTATACAGTTAATTATTTTTTTATCTATATTTAAGCTCCATACATGTACCATAAATTTTAATATGACAGGGAATCTTGAATATTTTGCAAATTATTTCGGGAAGTAAACAAGGCCCAATTAATTACTAGTTCCTCCGTGGTATGCAAAATACTATTTTTTTACTAACTAAAAAGTCAAATGTTTTCAACTTTAACTAAATTTATATAAAAATATTAATATTTACATAGTCTAACATAATTAGTATAGTTTGTAGTACTCTTTTTCTACGAAAGAAAATTTATATTAGACAACAATGGGTTATATGAATATGTTACAAATACTCTAGATTACACAAATATATAGAAAAAACCAGCTGAATTTTACCGAGGACGTGAGTAGCTTAAGATCTCAAAACCAAACATATACGACGCTTTGCAGTATGAATGACCGCATAAGCAAAAACTCGGCAAAAAGCCAGAGAACAGATGACCAATAAATGAGGGTCAACATTCTTATAGGCGGAGTTGAGAAACTTCTTCTTCCTGTGTCTTTCTTCTCTTTTCTTTTTTTCTGCCACCCAAAAATGAGAAAGACTAATCTGAAACTTATTCTCTCTTATCTTCATTGTGGTCAGATCTAACCACGATAAAACGGAGAAAAAAACGGAGAAAAATATTCCATGACGGCGATATCATCTCTATCTTGATGTCACCATTCAGAAAAAGTACATAATCCTGCATTTCAAATCTTCTCTTAAAAAGAATATAAATATAGACTTTAAATCAACTTTTCAATAGACCTATTAAAATACCATAATATGTCTAAAAATTACAATACTCTATTTATTTATGGGACAATAATTGTTTTTAGATTCTAAAATCGTAGAGGAGTACTCCTATATATATATATTTAATTTTATACCTACACTTAGGCCTTGTTTAGTTCCAAAAACTTTTTGGTTTTCGGTAATGTAGCATTTTCGTTTTTATTTGACAATTACTGTCCAATCATAGGCTAACTAGATTCAAAAGATTCATCTCGCGATTTACAGGTAAACTGTGTAATTAGTTTTTATTTTCGTCTATATTTACTGCTTCATGTATGTGCCGTAAGATTTTAAAAAGTTTTTGGTTTTTGGGTGAGGTTCCAAAAACCAAAAACTTTTAAAGATTCTCCGTCATATTGAATAATGTGGCACATGCATTGAGCATTTAACACAGTAGAAAATTAAAACTAATTACACAATACTTTTTAAATTGAATAATAGTTACCAAATAAAAACGAAAGTACTAAATTAAAAAAAAAATTGGCGGTTCTGGTGTCCGTGCCGTCGATCAGGCCTGACGCTAGCGTGGACAGCAGGCAGTGGATCAGGCACGCACCGACCGTGGTGGTCAAGTGGATGAGCATATCTCTTCCCGTCAGCAAGTTGCAAGACGTGATGTACAGTACCCGGATGCAATGCACCAGCGCTCGCATGTTGGGACGGCGACGAGCGGGCACGGCTGCAGGTTGGGACTTGCACCGCATGCAAGTCCCGAGTAGGTAGCGGCGGAGCGCAAGTTGTTGGCGCGCGGCATGGCATGCAATGCACCCCCCGGCGCTCCGGCCGTCGTCCTCCTTTGGTGGCCAATTGATTGGGACAGCGATGATCGCCCGCTCGATCTGTCGTCTGGTCTCCGGCCCGGCTTTTCACGCCTCGGGACTCGCAGTGTCGTCGTGCCGTCGTGGTCTGGTAACCCACTAGGACGGCGGCAGGCCAGCGGCGAGCGAACCACCACGCCGCGCCGTGCCGTGCCGGCCGCGGGGCGACAACCACGGCAGCCGTGGAGCTACCTGCCGTATATACTGCGGGCGGACCGATCTCGGCCGGCGGCCGCCGCCGGCGGGAGGCCTCGTCTCGCGCTGCCCGCGCCCCCTGCGGTCCGGCCGTTTCTGACGGAATCCTGCCTCCGGCGCACTACCGCTGCAGAGGCTGTTCATTCTACAGGGCCCACCTCATTCATATATTCTCCACTTTCATAAACAAAATTTAAAAAGTCATAGCTCTTAAACTAAATATCTAAATCAAAATCCGATTACACTATAGTGTTTCTTATAATAAATCCTGCAAAACAAGATCTCACATAGATATATTTAGATAAAATTTTATTAATAAATATTTATCTTATAAAGATATAACATTTTTATTTATGATAGACAAGGTTCTAGGTTCATAAAATAAATGTTCCATCTTCGTAATAAAAATGTTCTCAGTTTAAAAAATAGTGTTCTAGTTTAGATTCATGAAACTGATATTATAATATTTAAAATAAATAAATAAATACATCATGTAAACAAAAAAAAATAAAATCTAGAGCAAAGCATAAGGAAAAAACATGTAATAGAGAAAAATTTAAAAGAACATCATATGGATAGTTTTAAAACATCCTAAAAATAAACTATAAAACATCACATGTGTACTAAACTGAACATCACTAAATACACTATAGAACACTATTAAATACATTATGGAACATCGTATATATATTACGTGAACATCACTAGATATATCATAGAACACCACATGTGTACTAAGCGAACATCACTAAATTCACAATAGAACATCACTCAACACATTATAGAACATTGTATGTATACTAAGTAAACATCGTTGAATTAACCACAAAACAACACTTAATGTATTATAGAACATGGCATATGATTCCAAAAAAGATTAATAACAAAGAAAAATTAAGAAATAAAACATGAATAAAAGAAAACATAATTAAAAATTAAAAGAAAAAACAAAATCAAAAGAAAAAAATAAAAAATAGAACATCAGCACGTGAACATCAAAGAAAATAATAATAAGAAGAAAAAAATAAAATGTACAAAACAAAGGATAATATAAAACAAAAAATGAAAATAAAAATAAAGCACAAAAAAGATAGAAAGAGAATCAAATGGAATATAAAATAAAAAAAGAAAGAAAAAAGGAAAAAAATTAAAGAAAAGAAACAAAGAAAGATTAAAAAATAAAACATGAATAAAAGAAAACATAATTAAAAAATAAAAGGAAAAACAAAATCAAAAGAAAAAATAAAAAATAGAACATCAGCACGTAAACATCACAGAAAAATAATAAGAATAAAAAAAGATAAAGATACAAAACAAAGAATAATATAAAACAAAAAAAATAAAATAAAAATAAAGCACAAAAAAGATAAAAAAGAACCAAACGGAATATAAAATGAAAAAAGAGAAAGAAAAAGAAAAAGAAATTAAAGAAAAAAATATAGCAAGAAAAATAAAAAGAAAAAAGAAAGAATAAAAGAGAAGAAAAGTAACAGCAACGATCGGGAGGAAAAAAAAGAAACATAAAAAGAAAGAAAAAACAAAAAAGAAAGAAAAAACAAAAAAGAAAGAAATAAAAAAGAAAACATACGTATCTGTCAACCTCACGCGTGTGCGGGAACCATCGCGCGGAAATCATTGGACGGGGTCTCCGGTCCGAACCTCAACCATACCATCTACTTCCTCCATTTCAGGGCCTTGTTTATTTCCACCCAAAAATCTAAAAAATTTTAAAATTTTCTGTTACATAAAATTTTTATATGCATGCATGGAGTATTAAATATAGACGAAAACAAAAACAAATTGCACAGTTTGGTCAAAATTAATGAGACGAATCTTTTGAGCTTAGTTAGTCTATAGTTAGACAATAATTACCACAAACAAACGAAAGTGCTACAGTGTCGTGAATTTTTTTTCTTCGCGAACTAAACAAGACCAGACCTTGTTTAGTTGGTAAAATAAAAAAGTTTTCAGACACCGTAGCACTTTCTTTATATTGTTCAATTATAAACTAATCAGGGCTTTGTTTACATCCACAATTTTTTTTAGATTTTGACATTGTATCACTTTCGTTTTTATTTGACAAACATTGTATAATCATAGAATAACTAGGCTTAAAAGATATGTTTCGCGATTTATACACAAACTGTGCAGCTAATTTTTGTTTTTATCTATTTTTAATGCTCCATACATATGCCGAAATATTCGATGTGATGGGAAATTTTGAAAAGTTTTTGGTTTTTTGGGTGAACTAAACAAGGCCTAGGTTTAAAAGATTCATCTCGCGATTTATAGACAAACTGTGTAGTTAGTTTTTGTTTTTGACTATATTTAATGCTCCATGTATATGCCGCAAGATTTAATGTGACAGAGAATCTTGAAAAGTTTTTGGTTTTTTGGGTGAACTAAGCAAACCTCAAATTTATAAATTATTCCAAAAATATTAGAGAGTCAAAACAAAGTGACCAAAATTATAAAAAAATACTAAGATTTGTAACATAAAGTGGATGTACTATAAAGAATATAATGATATTTAGTTAGTATTATAATTATTATTATTTTATTATGTAAATTTGGTCAAACTAAAGATAGTTTAATTCTTCAAAATTTTAGTAATGTATAATTTAGGATGGAGAGAGTACAGGCTCCTATCCAACACCACGGTTATGGATTGGCACCGTGTGCTACCTATGGCTATGGATGATCAGTTGGGCCGGGGCCCAACGGATCACAAGATACCTGATTCAGTTTTTTTTTTAAATCGGACAAGAGACCTGATTGTAGAAACAACGGTCGCAAGAGTATCTGGAAGCAGAGAGTAAAATTTACGTGTCACATTAAAACTTATGAAGTATTTGGATATTAATAAAATAAATAAATCGTAGATTATGTTAGTAATTAATAGTGGACTAATTCGACTTAAAATTCATCGTGTAAATTAGTCTTGATCTTTATTTTTAATTTCGTAAATAATATATATTTAATACTGAGACTAAATTTTTTTGAGTATAACCAAACGAGGCTTGCCACGCAGCGGGTGTTGAGCGCATGCCACCGATCCGGCCGCAGGGGCCGACGACGGGTGCGAGCCTCTTTGGGAGCGCGGACCTGGGTTGCCGCGCGCGCGTCAGCTCCATCTCGCGTGCCTACTACCGCGGATATGCGCATGATAGATAGATGCATGCCTTGTTTCTCAAACCTCGTTGGCCATAGTTAATCATAAAAATCAAAAACTTTTAAAAATTTCTTATTACATCGAATTTTGTGATACATGCATTGAACATTAAATATAGATAAAAACAAAAACTAATTGCACAGTTTGCTCGTAAATCACGAAATAAATCTTTTAAGCCTAGTTACTCTGTGGTTGGACAATGTTTGCCAAATAAAATGGAAAGTACTATAGTTTCAAAATTCAAAAACTTTTTACATCTCCCACAATGATGCTTGTAGGTCTTGTTTAGTTCACCTCAAATTTTTTTTTTCAAAGTTCTCTATCATATCGAATTCTACAGCACATGTATAGATCATTAAATATAGATAAAAAATAACTAATTACACAGTCTGTAAATTGTGAGACAAATTTTTTAAACTTAGTTAATATATGATTAGACACTAATTTTAAAATAAAAATGAAAGTACTACAATAACAAAATATAAAAAATTTTAGGATCTAAACAAGACCTTAGTCTCTTATAAGGCATTGTTTAGATCCAAAAAGTTTTTGGATTTTGACACTCTAGCACTTTTGTTTTTCTTTGACAAATATTGTTCAATCATGGACTAACTAGGCTCAAAAGATTCATCTCACGGTTTACAGGTAAACTGTACAATTAGTTTTTGTTTTTGTTTTTATTTAATGCTCAATGCATGTACCACAAGATTTGATTTGATGAGAAATTTTGTAAATTTTTCAATTTTTAAGGTGAACTAAACAAGGCCTTACCTCAACATGCGGGTGACTAAGGTAGTACTGTATTACTATTACTACCTCTAACACCTAAAGAATGCAACTATGAGTTACCTGTGTTCGAGTTTGACTAAATTTCTCGTAAATAATATTCACATAATGGCTCCAAATCATTTATTATAGAAATATATTTTCATAATTAATTTAAGGATATTTATTTTATATTATAAATATTTATATTTTTATCAATAATTGGTGAAACTTGATATACTAAATTGCATTTTTTTGGAACGGAGGAAGTACTAATTATTAACATGTTTTGTCTTTCGGTAGCTACTTCCTAACAACTCACTTTTCAAGAAGTTAAACTTTTTTAACTTTAACAAATATAGATATTAATATTTATGATGTATAATTAGTATTATTATATACATAATTTAACACATTTTTATAATAAACTTATTTAGAAATATAAATATTGCTAATGTTTTCTATGATCTAGTCAAACTTAAGAAAGTTTGATCAACACATATTCTATAGTAACATTTTTTTAGATGGAGAAAGTACTTTCTAATCTAAGGAAAAAAAAGAATGTATCTGATTTTATACTTGGTCAAAACTATTTTAAATTTAAATAAATTTATAAAAAATAATTGTCAACATTTATATATACATAAGATTAAAATATGAATATATATGAACATATATTTGAGAATGAATGTAATACCTCACATTAATGAAGTGTGATGTGTGTTTACTGTTTACATTTTTTAGCGGAGTTCACTGTTTAGATTATTTTTTGAGTGGATACTGTTTAGAATAGATTGAGGAACACTTCCCGATGGGCTCACAGTCCACTACTGATCGCGTGGGTTAAGGCCCGGTTATGACGAGGGCCCACCAATGTGCACGTGAGCCTCAACAGGCGTACATATCTGCGTCCAAACACCTTTACCGCGGCCCGGCCCGACCCACCTGGCCATCCCTGTCCTCCACCGCGGCGTCCGATGCGACGTGATGTGCGTTAGGACTATCTCTGGTTGGACTTCCCTGTCCTCCACACTGGTACGCACTATCTCTAGTTGGACTTCCTGGTTCGCGTCTTGGATAGTGGGTTTGGTTTTATGATGAACCCACACACGGGTGACTAGAAGCTGTACCAACCAACATCATCGATCATGATATAAAAACCATTCATTTCGGATCTTGTTAAATGGAGATAATCACCTTATCTAAAAGGTTAAACAGTGCACTGCAATGCCAAGGTCACCGCGAAATTTAGCTACACATGTGTGCCCTGCGTTATTATCCATAGGTAATATTATGAAACTACATATATTACCAGATTAATTATAGTTCGTGGAGATAGATGGGCCATCACATGCGCAGTTTGCAGGGAAGCAACTAAGCAAGATTAAAATATCTAGCTCTTTAGACTTTAGATGGACTGCCTACCTAGGCTTGCAAATATGTACATTAACCTTTGTTACCTGCACAACACGCGGGGGGGGGGGGGGGGGTGTTGGTGGTGGGTTTGAGTTGTTCACTGTGGCCGCACTAGGCTCCGCCACTGCTAGTTGCATCATGTTGATGACCTAATGGCATTTAACCTTTTGACTTTCGAAGAGTGTATAGCTCTGCATGAGACTTTCCCTATTCTTTCTCAATCTTTGATGCTCTGAGTGAACAGCCAAGCAACAATTTTTTTGTAGTGTCATGTCTTTGGATCAATGCTGGAAAGGTGGTAATTAAATACAGAGAACTTGAATTTCAGTATTGCCCAAGACCGCATTGGATCAGTAGGTTCATATGAGGTCCATTTGGTATAATTTTATATAAAAAGAGGTCATTTCTTTTTGAAGATAGCTGTGTAAGCAATTTAGGTAAACTCTAGTAAAACTCCAGCTTTTCTTATGAACCTACTCAGGGAATATGATTGGTGGACTTGTAAGGACAGTTGGGCTACATTAGGACTTAGACTGAGGACACAATTCTAGTTTCCAAGGCATGTTAAATAACTTGATAGAACTTTTTTGATGAAAACTGGAGGGGCTTGAGCCCCTACTGCACTAGATAGAACTTTAGTACCTCCAAGTTTATAATATATGCACAAAGTTAGATGATTCATGTGGTGAATCTGTAACACCCGCCCCAGGGCTTAATAGGATTAATAGGAGACTCATACCAATAAGTTGCAATTTCTTTTTCGGAAGCCCATCTCTAAAGAACTCTAAAGTTAAGTGTGCTTGGCCTAGAGAAATTTAGGGATGGGTGACCGATCGGGAAGTCATTCCCGGGTGCGCATAAGTGAGGACAAAGTATACAGAAAAGACTGGTGTTGGTCTGTGGGGACTGACTATATCCTAGAAAAGCTACCAGATGTAAGCGAGTCCGGCCTCGTGGAGGCAGGACGTTACATAATGGTATCAGAGCTGACTCTCGCGGTTTCACGGGCGCGTGTTAGCATGGAACATGCGCTGGCACTGGATGCACGGATGTGGCCAAGAGAGGATGTTCCTGGCTTGGAGTTGATCGACGAGGACGTCGATCTCTTAAGGGGGTGAGGATGTAACACCCGGCCCATGGCTTAATAGGATTAATAGGAGACTCATACCAACAAGTTGCAACTTCTTTTCCGGAAGCCCATCTCCAAAGAACTCTAAAGTTAAGTGTGCTTGGCCTAGAGAAATTTAGGGATGGGTGACCGATCGGGAAGTCCTTCTTGGGTGCGCACGAGTGAGGACAAAGTGTGCAGAAAAGACTGGTGTTGGTCTATGGGGACTGACTATATTCTAGAAAAGCTGCCAGATGTAAGCAGGCCTGGCCTCGTGGAGGTAGGACGTTACATAATCGTTCATGAGAATCCTGATGATGTTGCTCTCAACAGATAATCTGGTGGAGGATCTCTTAAATGATTTTGAATACGAACTTCAACCTCCATATTTGTTGTACCGGAATGCTTCACAAGAAGTAAATGGAATTTGGTTTTACAATCAACATGACTGTGAAGCTGTTGCAAGTCTATTTGGAAGGTAAAGGCTCTTCATGTATTCTCTCCCCATGTTGGAAGTATCTTTCTCTGAATTTATGTACTCTCCATGTTCCAAATTGTAAGTCGTTCTGTTTTTTTTGGGTTACATACCTTTTGCTATGTATCTAGACGTACTTTATATCTATGTACATAACAAAAGCTATGTATCTAGAAAAGCCAGAACAACTTACAATTTGGAATGGAGTGAGTAGATTATGAACATTACTGTACCATATTTTAGTAGTTGTCCTGGTCAGAAATATGTATGGTTATGTATTTTTCAAGATCCAGTTAGTGGTGGATAAATGAGAAATGCGTAGTCTTACTAAATGTGAGCATTTGTTAGCTGGGATCTCATTCTCTAAATGAGAAATGTGGCAGGACCTGTGATGACAAAATCTTGAAAATTCTAGCTAAATACTGGCCTACTAATCTTAGCTCTCTCTTTTAGGGCATGAAGTAACTTGTCTTTGTTAGCTTGAAGTGTAAAAGCCACTTGTTTTCTAGATTTACTGTATTTGTCAACTACTAAGTGCTGGTGAGATTCCAAATAATTGAGAGAAATATTCAGATAACTTTACTTCTAGATTGCAATAAGAAGTAACGACTATACTATAAATTGGTGCCCAGAAAAGAGTTAGTTTCCTCCTCTTAATCATAGCTTTGCATGCTAGCAAGTGAAATTCCCAAATTAGGTATAGAGCAAGGGTGTGCAGTGTGCTTACAAACTTCGGATACTTTTGGAGATTGTCAAGTCATGTTTCCCTGATGCTTCTACAAATAGCTAGTATTGCACTCTATTTAGAATGTATACAACATGGTGAAAGCCCTAGTTTGGTTTTGGATAATTGATGAAACCCTAGTACTAACCTCTATGCTAAGTGTGTGTAGACTTAATGAGGTTGGTACATGCCAAGTGATGGAGCAAGTGATGATCATGGTGATGATGGTGATGACCACAAGATGATCAAGTGCTCAACTTGGAAAAGAAGAAAGAGAAAAACAAAACCCTGTGGAGATCAAGGCAAAGGTATTGCTTAGGGTTTTGGTTTTGGTTATCAAGACACCATAGAGGGTGTGATCACATTTAGGATAGATAGCCATACTATAAAGAGGGGAATTCTTTGGCTAAGCGGTTATCAAGTGCCACTAGGTGTCTTTGTTCATGTGCATGCATTTAGAACCTAGTGAGCTAACTTAACTCCTTTAAAGAAAATGATTGTGAAAATGCTAACACACGTGCACTTGTTGGTACACACTTTGTGGTGTTAGCACACTTTGAGAAGGAGGTGGAGTTTGAAAGGTAGAGAGAGGATGGGTTCCTCTCAAGCTCGGCGGGATTTGGCGCTTTTTGAGAAAATGAAGTGCATATTTTCTATTGCGCCGGGTGAAAATTTGGAGAAGTCGCGGGAGTGTTTCTCACCGGACGCTGGCTCAGAGGCACCGAACGCTGTGTCTGAGTGTCTGGTGTGCAGGCTGCCTGGCTCAGCTAGGGTTGGGCACCGGACGCCAGGCACCGGACGCAAGCTGGAGCGTCCGGTGGTCTGAGTCCGGTGTCCGCACGTTTTGCAAACCTCTCTGGGTGTGAGTCCGGTGAGCACCGGACGCTCAGGGTGCGTCCGGTGGCTTGCGTCTGGTGACCCTGCAAGTTTGCAACCCACTCTGCGCATGGATCCGGTGTGCACCGGACGCGTCCGGTGTGAACCTACAGAGCGTCCGGTGGTGCGCAAGTTACCGTTAGACTCTGACACGCGGCTGACGTTGCAGCACCGGACGCTGGTGTTGAGCGTCCGGTGCCTCTTTAAGAGCGTCCGGTGACCCTGTGTTTTGCCCAGTGAAAGAGCCAACGGCTCTATTTGTTTGAGGGGCTATATATACGTGTTTGGCCGGCTTAGGGCTTACACTCTTGGCATTCTAACATACTAGACATCCTTGTGAGCCTAAGCAAACACCTCCCACTCATCTCCTTTATAGATTATAAATCTTTGTGAGATTGGGAGTGATTCCAAGTGCATTTGCTTGAGTGATTGCATCTAGTGGCACTTGGGGATCGATTTAGCTGCGGTTTTCTTGTTACTCTTGGTGGTTGCCGCCACCTAGACGGCTTGGAGCAGCGGAGGAGGATTGGCACAAGTTGGTGATTGTTCGTGGCCATCTCCCGGTGATTGTGAGGGGTCTTGTACCTTCCCCGGCGGAGAGCCGAAAGGTAACTCTAGTGGATTGCTCGTGTCATTGAGTTACCTCACTTGTGGGTAGGTTCTTGTGGTGTCCTAGTGAGGACGAGGTTCGTCCTACACCTCTTAGCCACCGAACCACCAAGTGTTGGTCGACACAACGGGGACGTAGCGTGCCGGCAAGCACGTGAACCTCGGGAGAAAAATCGGTGTCTCAATTGTGTTTGATTGGCATTCTCCCGGTGCTTGGTTGTTTATATTGGTGATTGGTTCATCCCCTACTCGGTGGTATAATTATCTCATCCACTCTTTTACATTCCCACAAACTAGAGTAGCTTACTTATTTGTATAGAAACTTTAGGTAGCTTTCTAGTGTAAGTAGTGACATAGCTCTTGTGTGCCTAGTGATTATATCAACTAGAATTGTTGGATAGGTGGCATGCAAACACCCCATTAGAGCTAGAGCAAAAAGCTTCGCTTTGTTATTTACTAACCTCTTGCTCTAGTGAGTTTGTAGATTTTTTTAAATAGGCTATTCACCCCCCCTTTAGCCATATTAGGACCTTTCACATGGGATTGTGATTATTTTAGCATAACCATTTTCACATCTGTCCCTTTCCAAAAACAATTGCATCTCAGGATGCCATTTCTTAAAAAAAAAATTATACCTCAGGATGGCATGGTGATGGCATGTTTCCCTGATACTTCTACAAAATGGCCAGTATCATGCCACAGGGCATTATGTTCATTTTGGCATAGTCTTTGTCACATCTGTTCCTATTAAAAAAGAAGAATTGTATCTCAGGATCTAGTGATGTACTTCTTCGTTAGAATCATGTGGGCAGATAGTTTACAGTTTGCTCCTCAATTTTATTTGCAGGATACTTAATGCTTACGCCAAAGTACCTCCAAAACCAAAAGCACCTTCCACAAAAAGGTCTATTACCTGTTTCCAGTCTCTTGGATTCAAACACTTTCATTCTTTCCTTTGAATTATGTATTATCAATTGTGATGAAGTTTCTTTCATGGCCACAGTGAGTTTGAGGAACTAGAACCTCCGCCACCATCTGCTGCTATAGATGGCCCTCTTCAACCTCCGCCAGTATCTGCTGCTGTAGTCCTTGATACCCCTAACGAATCATTAATCAATTAATTCAGTGATATGTTAAACTGTCAACTTTCAGCTATTTCATTTTTTTCTTGTTGATTGAATGGTATATCCTCATTTATCTGCATTGTGTACTCAATGACCATTGTAGCATCTCGGTTGATGTATGTACACAAGTATGCTGCATTCATGGTTGGAGATATGCTGCAATACAAAATATCTGTTGTGTCTAACTATGCTGAGATTATTTTCCCAACATTTTTGCAGGGCGCTGCTAGCATTGGAGAGTGTTCCATCTTCCCATGTGCCATTGATCATCCCATCTGCTGCTCCAACACATCAACTACCCCCTTCAGTAGCTTCATCAGCTCCACCACTCCCCATCCACGACACTTACGCCCACACTAGCCGGTCAACGAATCTTGTAACACCGGATTTATTTGCGCCTCCACCGTCCTCTTCAACTCCACTAGCTCTGCCAGGTGCATCCGTGATTCCGACCGCCCCGCCTCTTCATCCTACTCCATCATCTGTTCAGCATTCTCAATATGGCACCCCGCTGCTCCAACCTTTTCCACCACCCACTCCACCTCCTTCCCTTAACCCTCCACACAGTGATAATAGACCTGTTGTTACAATGGATAGAGTCAAGGACGCGCTACAGAGACTTGTTCAGGTAAGTTCCACACTGAAAACATACAGGGTACTTGTTTGGATTAGTAGTATTACGTTCTCTAACTCTCACCAAATGCCCAACAGAGCGACGAGTTCATCGATTTGGTGTATCGGGAACTGCAGAAATCACTTGTATAGGCTGCTTAGTCTTTCCGGACTCTTGTATAGTTTTGTGTTAGTCTATTGATGTAGAGTACTATAGGAATGGTTGGTAGTATTTGTAAGGTCCCCTGGTTCCAAATAACTGTGTTGGCAGTGTCATAAGCATATTTGTGTAACTGAAAAGTGGAAGTAAAACTAGGTTTGTTCAAGAACATTGAAATTTGATCTATTTTTGTATGATGTACCGAGAAATTACATTATAGGTGTCAGAATTCGTGTGGCACATATGTTCTGTTTTGTGCAACATTTTCACCTCAGCGATGAGAGCTTTGTAGCAAGTCCACTAAAACTGAAATCACGGTGGCTCCGTGCAAATATAGTATAAAGTACTATTTGCTGATTTGTTGTGAAAGAAAAGTATTGTTAAATGATTAGCAGATTCGATAGTTATCGATTTTTTTTATGAGATAGATGCCTGTACCTTTCGTGGACTAATTACAACACTAATAAAAAGTTTGAATCGTTTTATTTCATAAACCTCGCTGTCTAGAAAGGAAAATGAATAGTAGAAAAAAAAAGTATGATGTTGACTTTCCCTGTTGTACATTTCTTTGACAGCCGACCGTATAACCTACAGCACAATCATATATTCACATTCCCTGAACTACACTGTACATGTCAACGGCACTCTGAATGTCGCTTCGGCGTCGCCCGGTGAGCCGGACGACGAGTGCTCACCGGAACGTGAGCACGGCCAGGAAGCCGAGGAACGCGGCGGCGCCGACGCTGGAGCAGCAGAGGTCAAGGATGCCCTCGCGCCTGGCCTTCCACTCCTTGCGCGCCCTCTTCCCCCTGACGAAGTCCTCGTACCTTTCCCTCGCCGCGTCCTCCCCGCACCCGCGCCGCCTGGGCGCGGCCATGGCAGCGGCGACGGCGGCGAGCCCGTCCCTGCCACTGACGCCGGCGCCATCGGCGTCCTCGACGCGCAGGCTGACCTCGCGCACGTGGCCGTACCGCTCGTCGCACGTGACGGCGGCGTCGAGCGCGACGCCGGCGGAGAGCACGACGGCGAAGCGCGCCACGGTGTCCCCCGTGAGCCACTTGCGGTCGACGGCCACGGCGCGGCGGCTAGACGCGGCGAGCGCGCGCCCCGTCGCCGGGTCGAGCAGCACCCAGCTGAGCTCGAGGTCGGCCGGGGAGACGGTCGCGGGTCCGGAGGAGGAGGCGCCGCCGGCCGTCGGCGACGTGAAGCCTTCCTGCACCATCGCGTCGACGCGGAACGGCGCGCCCAGGAACCAGTCGGAGGCGGCGGCGTCCGTCTCCACGACGCGGGACAGGATGCTGACCCCCGCGTGCCGCAGGTCGACCGCCGACACGAGGCGCGCCGGCAGGGTCGGGGGCTGGGACGGGGATGATGAGTCCGGCGAGCACGGGAACGGGAAGGCGTCGGCGAAGAGCGCCCGGTGGTCGACGGTGTAGGGGAGGAGGTCGCGGACGGCGGGCCACATGGCGAGGCAGAGCGCGCGCCACGTGTCCGGGTCGGTGGCGAGGCCGTGGAGCCCCGAGCTGGCGCACCCGACGGCCGCTAGCGACGCGCCGTCGAGGCGGCGGAGCACGAGAGCCAGGACGTCCGCCGGGAGGTCGTCGATGGTCGTGCCGCCGCCGTGGTCGAAGGCGGCCGGAGAAGAGGCTTGTTCCATCGCGCCAACAGCCATGACGACAGCGATGGCCGGCCGTGGATAGGAAAGAGGGGGCTTGTGGCGGTGGTTGCGCGCGAGTGTGGTCGCCGTCCGGCGTTGGAGGCTTGGCAAGCTACTGGCTGGCTCGTTGGTTGGTTTATAAATGGGTAGCTGCGTTGCCTTGTCTGGGGAGGGAGGGAGGGGAGGGCGAGAAAGCGAGGTGTTTCTGCCTGCCGGGCGGCGGTGTGCGTGCATGCCACGACCGACCGGTCGCCGGTCGCACGGGGAGAGACGCGGCAGAGCTGACGAGAAGAGTAGACTCTAGCAGCTCGCTCTCGCGGTGGCCTTTGCGTTCCGGGAAAGGAAGCCCGGAAAAGTCCGGGTTTTTATTTTTGGTTTATTTATCACAGACACGGAGGACGAAGTGAAGCTTCTTCTCTTCTCTAATGACGGCGACGGCGGCGACGGCTCCCGCCCACCATCTGGGATCACACGGCCGGACGTACGTGGCTGGGCGACGTGTCAGCCAGGTAATTGGGGATGAGGCTGACGTGGATAGTAGTACGTCGTGGAGTGAACCAGGCGACCAACCAACCAACCGTGCGCGGTGGTCACAGAAAGGCAAAACTGCTTTGCACGCAGCCGTCGTCGTCGTCCGGCCCGGCAGGCGGCTCGGGCGTCGCCGTCTGCTACACCGGCAGGCAGCAGCCGTCGTCCGGCCCCGGCTGTGGTTGTGGCGGCAGATGCACGCTGTGGCAGCAGCCGCCGCCATGCGCGCGCGCGCATTGGGATTTGGGAAGGATCGGAATCGGAGGCAGCATCGACCCGCCGTGATCCCCTCACCGGCCGACCTGCCGCGATGCGATAGATGGGCATTCGGATTAGGGCATGTACAGTACAGTACTACGTGTCATGTTACGTTGACGCGCAGCAGTACGTACGTGCGTGCTTAATTGGTCCCGCGCGCGGCCACCGCCCGTTAATGAGTTTGCTCGCGCTAATAACGGACCACTAGTATGTGTACGGCCGGCCTTGATTCGCTCGATGGCTAGCGGATCATCATCAGGCATCAGCGCGTACGTGTGGATTACTAGTATGTGTTGATCTGCATCGGGCTCGTCTCGTCTAGATGCCTAAGTACGTGCCAAAACCACGCGCGCGCGCGGGTTCAAAAATTAAACCCGTGTGTGCTCTTTCAAGGTTTCGGCGCGCCGCGGCCTCTCTCTCTCTCTCTCTCTCTCTCTTGGCTTTGGGGGCGACCATGCATGCATGCATGGTTGCTGACCTGCAGCGTGCCACCGCGCGCTGGCGTTTGCCATGTCACGCTTGTTAAAGTTACGACGTTCCACCGTCGTACGTGTGAGGCCTTAAGTTTGGCAAAAATAAATAAATAAATTGGATCATTATCCAAAATTTTGAGCAAAATAGTTACCATTTTATATTCTGGATTTTGACTTTAAGAGCAAAAAAAAAACCCCAAAAGAGCAGCTTCATTTATTATTTTGGGCCCTGAAAATTTAAGCATTTTCGATGGAACTAAACAAACCTATAAAAAAATGATATTTTTGCATTTTATCATTGTGGGGGTATAAACCCCTATACCCTCATAGCCCTATATGGGCCGCACCATCAGAGGTGGCTCGGCCCACAGGATGAAGACGTGCGGCGCACGACTAGTCGGCGTGCACCGCAAGGCTACAAGATATTGTACCAAATAGGATACTTTGCTTGTAACTCTGTCCCTTCAGGATATATAAGGAGGGGCAGGGGTCCCCTAGGGGACGGATCACATATTATTCTCTCAACACAAATCAATACAATCAGACGCAGGACGTAGGTATTACGCCCACACGGCGGCCGAACCTGGATAAAAAGCTTGTCCGTGTCTTGCGTCACCATCGAGTTCGTAGTTTGCGCACCGTCTACCGATAAACTACTACCGTGGGTATACCCCAAGGTAGACTGCCGACCAGCTTTCGTCGACAATCATTCTAATCATATGTACTACCTTCATTCCAAATTGTAAGTCATTCCAAGAATCTTAGAGAGTCAAAGCATTTTCAAGTTTAACTAAAATTGTAGAGAGAAATACTAAGATTTGTAACATAAAATAAGTATATTATGAAAATATAATTAAGAAAGAATCTAATGGTACTTAGTTGGTATCATAATAATTATTATTTTATCATATAAATTTGGTCAAACTTAGGATAGTTTGACTTCAAGATTTTTAAAATGACTTATAATTTGGAATGGAGAGAGGACGTGTTAAAGAGCTAATAAAGCAAACTTAAGCCTACTTCCCTTCATCATTCTAGTTGCTTGTACTATCCCCTGTCTACTCTAGCTAGGTTACTAGACTGTGGCGCAATACTATCGATCACTTGGGCACAATGCAAGCAAATCCGCACCTCATCAGACTGTTCACTTGGGCACAACGCAAGCAAATCCGCACTTCATCAGCTGGTATGAGCTGTTTTTTATCAAACACTTACTTCTAAAACAGTTTCATGGGTGAAACTGTTTTTCTTCTCCTCTCACAAAGATATGAGTTGAGATGAAGCTGAAAAAAGTAGCTTATTGCAGTGCTCTCCTCTATTTTTCTCTCTCATCTATGCATAAAGTAGTTGGTGAAGATATTTTTACCAAACACTTTTTTCAAAATAGCTCAGCTTCACCTATAAAGTTGCTCATGAAGCTATTTTCTAAAAAATAGCTTCACTAATAAAGTTGAGCTGTGCCAAACATATATATCTTTTCCTCGTGGTGTCGATGATGCATTATATTGACACAAGTGGATGTCCCTGCTGCTTCTAGAATTCATAATCGCAATCGTCAACCATTTATACGGTCTAAGTTTGACACAATCGCCCTTAATTCTCTGATCCAAACATTTTTATTTGTCCACCGCTCTGAACTTGGCCAACTTGCATTGTTATGTGGTATTATTATCGGCAGTTTGGCACGCACAGCTACGTACGTGGTCGGCGCCTTGGCGGGAGAAACGGTCACGTCAAACTTCTTCTCTTTGCGAAAAAAATATTATTTACCTCACTTCTCCTGTATATATTCTATTGGTGTCAGATTTTTTATTGTTGTTGTTTATTACGGTTTTGGTTAAAAATATATAAATTATGCTAGTTGTTTATATTTTAGTGCTTTATTTGTTAACATATAATGTTTTCCATTGTTTGACTATGAAAAAAATATAAATAATCTCTTGTGGGTTATCCTAGAAATTATTTTTGGCGCCGGATCTGCCATATGGAGCAGTACCGCCGGGAGAAGAGAGCCGTCGTGTATCGCCAGAGAGGAGAGCCACCCGCGTTGCCGGAAGTGGAGGAGGGTCGCGTGCAAGAGAGGGAGAGAGGAGGCGCCGTGCTCCCCACGCGTGAGAGAGAGAAGCAGAGCCCCACGCCAGCGACCACCATGGTCCGCGTGAGAGAGAGAAGCAGAGGTGACACACGTTGTTGTTGGAGAGAGAGAGAGAGAGAGAGAGATGAGGTGAGGGAGAGGGAGAGGAGCGCTCGGTGTTGGAGAAGTAGAGGGAGGCGCGCGGTGGAGAGGCACTTGTGTATCGGAGAAGCAGAGGGAGGCGATTTGTGCGGCCGCGGGAGAGTGGAGTGGATGAGAGTTAGGGTTTAATGGTCTTTACGGAATCGTTATCGGGCCTACATGGCTAGTTGGGCTCAGCGATGATTAATAGAGACAGACGTTATAGCTGCCCGCCTCCATAAATACATTAATGGAGGCGGTTTCTATAAGGCAACTGCCGACGGTTTATCGGGTATTAACCGAGATGGTCACGTTAAGGCGACTACCTCCATTAAATATTAACCGAGACGGTCGCTCAAGAGGCCGGCCGGCTAGGGAATAAAGGTGGCGGGCAAAAGTTGTGTCTGCCTCCAATAAAAAAAGTGCAACGCCACTTAAAAGAAATCGTGTAGTAGTGGTGGCCGATAGGTCCTGTTATGAGCTCTGTCTCTTCTTTGATTAGTTCTAGCTAGAGATGGCAACGGGTACATACCCGACGGGTAGTGGCCACCCGTACCCGCACCTGCGAAGTCTAAATTTTACCCGTTGGGTTACCCGTACCCGCACACGGGTAGAAAAATAATTCCATACCCGCACCCGCGGGTAATTTCTACCCGACGGGTAACCCGCACCCGCTAGTATACTCGAGAATTACATATAAATATCATATATTTACACAAAGAAAATCATATTAAACCTCCAACAAGTTACAAACTAATATTCATATGACAAAATCAAATTCATATACATATATATTAGGAGAGTTTAGTTGGATTTAGACCAAATTCATGTGCTATATAGGCTAAAATGACAAGGGTGGCTAGTTATTTTGACGGGTATTTTTTACCCGTGGGTAGGCGGGTATGGGTAGTACACACCCACACCCGTACCCGCCATACCCGATGGGTATAGGATTTTGTTCAATAACATACCCACGGGTAGAAAACTCATTCCATACCCGTCTCTTTATCGGGTTTCGGGTAGCCGTTGCCATCTTGAGTTCTAGCATTTGGAGTGGCATTCGTGTCGAACCTTCAAAGATATCCAAATCAATATCGAAAATCATCCTTGAGAATCGATTTCTGATTTTGTCTACGTCCCAGTAAATGCCTCATTTTTACTATCGTCATTGCGTAGGCCTTGTTTAGAAACTTTTAAAGATTCTCCGTCATATCAAATCTTGCGGCATATGCATGAAGCATTAAATATAGATGAAAGCAAAAACTAATTGCACAGTTTGTCTGTAAATTGTGAGACGAATTTTTTAAGCTTAGTTGCTCTATGATTGGATTATTTTTGCTAAATAAAAACAAAAACGCTACCGTGTCAAAATTCAAAATTTTTCGGATCTAAACAAGGCTGTAGTAGCGGTTTCAAAAATCATCATTGAGAATCCATTTTGACCGCATGCAGATAAAAACTGTGTCTGCATCGTAGTGATCGTAATTCTTAGAACTTAATTGAGAACAAGCATGAAAAAAATTTTAAGTGGCCAAATATTAAGATTAAGACATAACAGTATTATAGCTAGCTAGTATAGGTAGATGAAAAAGATAGCGTAATCGTGCCCTTTCAAAAAGAAGGCTTTGAAGCGATGTGCAACCGATCGATCGTTACGCTTACGCACACGCACCTCCTCTCCCTTTCTCGGTGATTGAGCGATCGTGCCACGAACCTACTACTCGCTACTACTACCACACCAAAAGGAAACATCGGCGTCCGTGCCTGGGTCTTCTCGTCGTCGTCGACGACGACGACGACGCGTACTTGCACTGCACCGTCATCGATCATGCGTTGTTGTTGGCGCGTCGCTCTCTCCGGCGGTTTTCAGCTGCATGCGCTTGCGTGCACACACAGGCGACGGCCACGTCTCTGCACGTCCGGCGGCACGGTGTGTGCCGACGTCCGACGAGCCGCCGCCGCCGCGTTCTCCACTAGGCCAGGACGTGGCCGCACGTACGGTACGGGCAACCAGAAGCAGAGGAAGCGACAGGGTGCTGCGTGCATCGCATGCACTCGCTTGCGTCTAATAACGTTTATTAAATATGATTTTTTTTTGGTTTAAAATATTGTCATTTGGCGAGATTGTGGCGGTTAGGACGTACTATATACATACTTCAAATCGAGGTCCCTGTTTATTTGAAAAGGAGATTGCGTATGGTTCATGCATATATGATGTCAAGTAGTACATGCTCATCAGTCATCACGTTGATGATGGGTACGTCGTCCGATCGAGCGCAACTTGTCAAGAAAGAATGGTTCATGCATGTGTCGTCATTTTTTCTTCCTTCCCTATTTAATGCCTTAGAAAGCACAACTTCTTTTCTAAGAGCTTGTTTGCTTATCTGAAACTATTTTGCTAGTTTATTGTGAGAGGAAAACACTGTTAAATGATTGACATATTCGATAGACCTCCAATAGAGACACAAATGGTCATACTACCTCCGCACTGATTAGTGATCACGTTTATTTGTAAATGCCGGAGGGCGGAATGGTGGGCACATACCTAGAGCTATGAACATCAAAGAATAGTTGACACCTTATAATCACACTGAGGACGTGTTTGGTTCCTAACCGCAGTTTGCCATGCTTTGGTTACAGTGATACCATAACATGTACATGGTGGACGATTTGGGCGCCACATCCGGCCGTGTGGCGAGAGTAGAAAAGCTGTGGCAGCCTAAAGTAAATGAGCAACCAAACAATAGTAGCAAAAAGTGTGGCGGCCTTTAGGTGTGGCGGTGATGCATGGTGGCTGAGAATCATACACGGCCTAACTATCACTAATATAATCTGGATTATAAATATGATTATTGTAGTCTTTTGGGTTTGGATTGCTAGATCAAAGTCTATGTAGTTTTTTATTTGTAGGTTTGATATACTCCCTCCGTCCTATATAATATATTGCATTAAAGCATTCAAAAGTTGTATCCAAATATAAGAAGTTTTAGGGACAAGAGATAGTTTTGCATTACATATAGTAGCACAAATTTGGTTGTTATTGTATTGTTACTTGTCATTTATCAAACAATCTCCATTAATTATGCTGATGAAAGCGTCTGATCAGGAAATAAAGTAAGGATATATGTGTGATGTGTATTATTATCTCTTAATTTGTCATAAAAATATGTAGTATACACTATATTATATTATAGGACACAAGAGTACATTATATACATAGGATCGATTACAATGATATGTTGGTTAGATTATTATAATCCGATCCACGATGTGTAGGATCACGTAGAGGTTGATCCTTGGTGGAGAGAGTACAGCCAGCTCGATCGCTCCCAATTCCAAGGCTGCTCTGTTCTCTTAAAAGACTTGACAGGCACAGAGCATGGTCTTAAAATAGTCTCATCACTCAAGTTCAACCGCAAGCTACTGTTCTAAAAGCCCACTTCTTGTGATGCTCATATCTACCTCTCCCTTGCTAATAACTATTATTTCTGATTGTGACTAGATTAAATATACATACAGTAATAGACGGTGGTTAGATTCAAATCATCACTGAAAAGAGAGTGGAAAAGCATGCATGCAGACCCCCTTGGCTTGACAAGTAAACAAAAGTTTCAGAGGCTTTCAGACGAGTCATCTTCATCCCCTGTTCAACCTGTAACCACCAGCAATACAAATGCATACGCTATTGCAAGTGGCGAAGGCGACGCAGGAGGAGTTTTGCTTGGATTCGAAGCACGCACGCAGGCCTTGCAAGCATATGATACGTATATCGTAAGATCTTTGGATTTGGATTGGAAGAAAAGTTGAGCGTGAGGCCTTTTTCGTTTGGCAGCGTCCCATTTATAATTAGTGCAGTGACAAGTGACACGCACTGTTGAGCGAGCAATGGCCATTTCTTTCAGAGCTGGTTGCTGCGATATGGGCAGCGAGCTAGCAGCCGGAGAAGATTGCATTTTTTTAGTATTTGTTTACACACTGATAATGACATCAATCTCTCTTTTATTTCTATTTTGTTATATATGGGACGAATGTGACAGCGACATCTTATCAACAAGAACTAGAACAGTGCGCGGCGTTGCCGCGCGGAATGTGCCCGCACATTAGTTTTGGGCTAGCGAGAATTTCAGGCCTCTCAACATATTTTTTAAGAAGTCGTAGAAATACCGTAGCTCAAAAAGCATGAATAATAACTTTCTAGAGTTAGAAGTTCTAAAGACACCAACTGTTAGCTAGCATCACTCACGCCGAGATCCAAACAAATAAGGTCATTTTTTGTATCAAATCAAAAATATATAATTCAATAAATTTTGGTATGTTATTTGGCTTTGGTAATCAAAATCCTATACGATGTTGTATTTGTCCATTAACACGAAATACATAAGGACCATAATCTTGAAAATAGACTATTGTATTGCCTTATTTTGTCTAGAAAATGTTTTGATCTACTGTCATCATTCATTATATTGTAATAATGTGGATAAAAATTCAGGTGGCTCTTTAAAAGGGGGTATTTTAAATTTTCCTTCTTTGCAACATTGTGTGTAAAAATAATATTTTTGTCTCTATTTCTTTCATGTCTAATTTTTCCTCAAACCAAAATATAGCTCCACAATATTTGCAAATATTTGAAGCTTCACCATAATATATGAACGGTTAGGATAAGCTTCTTTTAGGTATTGTACTAGCAAAATATGCCCGTGCGTTGCTACGGGATCAAATAGACATTTGTAGAAAATGAGCACTTTGTTATATTTATTTGTGTTTTATCCTTTGTATTAAAATTGACAATTTTTAAGCTTTTACAACTGACTTTGAAGCAAACTGTCTATATATAGTTTATATACATGCTCTTAGACTTTTTAGGGCTTTTATTTCACGCACAATGGCACCTTATACTCTCTGGTTGAAAGGAGCCTAATAAACTTTTGAATTATAATTTTTAGATTTGATTTCGATTTTATATAGATTGTATAAGTTTCTGTCAATTTGTGCATTGTTCGTGAAAAGACAAGAAGCTAACAATACACTTTTTATTGGTAAGCCGAAGTCTATATATATCTTGAGATTGATTTTTATTATGCGTTGCAACGGAGGAAAGCATCAAATGGCCATAGAAAGTTATGACATAATGTTACATTCTATTTATGTTTATGTTTTTTTATAAAATTTAAAGTCTATAATTTATTTTATTGATAACCATGACATCTATGGTATTAAATAGTTGATACTTAAACTAATATACTAATATGTAGCTTGGAGACATATTTATTTAATAGTAAAAATAAAAATTAGTCAAACCTTCTCTTACTTTAATATTACCTCTTCATATACCTTAGTATATTATATTAAAAATAAGAAGTTTGTTGGTAGCTTTATTTTTTATTTAGATTAGGATTTCTATAAAATATGATATATCAGTTAAATGTATGTAGATTATAAACACATAGACTTATAAAGTGTTCACATAACATAACAACACATCATGCAAAAGTAGTGTAAGCATCCTCAAGCATAAATTTAGTTAAATTAGTAAATCAGTGAGATATATAGGAATTATGCTAAAATTTTTACCACAAATCAAGCATCACATTAAATAGGCTATTATAAAATTTTTATAATAATTGGAGCAAGATAACTACAATTTTAGTTTTACACTAAAAAGCATAGACAACCATCTACCAACAGAAAAATATACTAAAATTTATGATTTTTTTTGTTTACTATATGGATTTAAATATGTGGAGCTGAACAAAATTTGTTTTATAATTTTTATATTTTTCTATGAATTACTATATATTTATTAATTTTATAGAAGATTTTGCATTAGGAATCTAAAAAAACTTCTATTCTTTTCCTTCTTCCAGCCGAATAGATTGTCTGACAAATTTGCACTTAAGCCCCTGTACTTTCTTTAATTTTAATATGTTCTAATGTGTATAGAAGATTTTGTATTGGGAACCCTAGAAAAAATTTTATTCTTTTTTTCCTCCTCTACTAATTCCAAACGGAAACGGACATACGGACGGAGTAGCGGATATGTTGGCAGGAAAATATGAGGCAGACTGAAATTTTCTTCTTTTATAAATAGGTATAGATGTGCTTCGGAAGATAAATAAATCATACCACATGGAATAGACAGATGCACTATTTTTTCTGTATGTTAATATTTTTTTCGCTTCAGTCTGTTTTCTTTTGTATTTATGGAAGGTATATTTATATCTTGTTTTTGAATTGAACATGTACTTTCAAAATTTATTTTCTTAGAATGTTCATTTATATTTGATGTGGAATTTAAATTTATAGAACTATGTGTTTCTTTCATGTCCAACTTTATTTTCTTTCTACACCCTTCAGAATCATCACTGTTAGAAATAATACGTTTTTTATTTTTGTTATTAGTCATGTCTTTATATAAACAAATATATTACCCATAAGCAGACATATCAAAAGATTAGTAATTACACTATTTTTTATTTTTTATTTTGCTTTATGTTTTACAAGTGGCACAGTATGGAAGAAAAAACATTATATTGTGAGTTTACACAAACAATTTTTGTACTGAACTGGTGTTTATGTTGGTTATAACAATTTGTTGGAGACATTAGCTTTGAAATGATTGGAGGTGAAAAGGGAATACATATAATTTACTATAGTTTTCTAGAGTCCTCTTAACATTACTTTATGATGAAGATATGAAGTGCTGTCACGGTGTACATGTAATTTTTTATTTATCTATATCCTACGGTAACTTTCTAAAGTCCTGGCCAACGGTTCAGCATTATCAGATGATGTTATGATGACGTGGCTCAATAACTTTTGTTTACCGCGACGCGGTTTAAGTCTTTAAAGATCTGTTGCTTTTGATGCAGAAGAAGATACAAACTACAGTAGATTCCAAACAAAACCATTTTTATTTATAAATAAATAAATAATTAATTATCAGGCAATCCAAGCCCACCCACTGCTCATAAGGCCAGACCCCCTCACTCAGTCAAGCTCAGCCCACACGCTATTTCGTTCCTATACAGTTATATACTTCGGCCATTTCTTATTGCTATTGGGCTGGGCTACATGCCTACTGGTCCTCTATGCAATGCTTCAGTTTCCTCTGTCTGTTAGGTCAGCCGAAGGTTGAGACAGATGAAATAACACAACTTATTTCGATTATTATTATTAGTCAGAAGCTAACCAATTTACTTGGTTCCAGTTGTTTCGGTTTGGGTCTCAATTACTTTGGTTCAGTTTCAGGTCTTGGGTCTATTGTTCCCAGCTCTAATAGAGTAAGCACTCCAAGGACCAAAACCATCAGATTTTTTTCATCTCCTAATATACTTCGTTCGTCCTGTCAATCAAACATGGAGTACGGAACAGTGACTGTCAGCAGGAAAGCAAAACCGGTTGTTGTCGTGGGAGGCCTAAGATCATATTTCTGCTTTTCAGTTCTTCATCAGTCATCCCCTTTGTCTATCCTCATACCAGTGCTCTCCCCATTTATTTCATTCCATCTGTCGTCCATTCAGAGGTTCAGATAGAAGCCTAGTAGTGTTTTTCCAGCATATCTTTCAACTACACCAATAATCATTTCAGCTCGGATTAGTAGATTCAGATAGAAGTCGCGGAAGTAGACTAGAGCTAGCCCAGTGCAGATCCTTGGAAAGAATTTGGACACTGTCTCTCAATGTCCTGAATGCGATCTTATTTATTATTCAAACTTATACCCTATATAATCTTTATTTCATACTCTCTTTTTTTTTGAAGTAAAAGACTGTGGGGGAGATCCCCACAGTGAGATTAGATTAAAATTAATAAATGGCCCAAAAGGATTACAATCCTGAATTAACTAAAGGCGTCTAACCAAAAGCAGAATGAGGATCTAAGATCTTCCTTAAATCTAACAGACTGCAGAATACATTGATTTATGAAATTGGCAAGCCAAATAGCAACATTGGGGTCTCTCCTCTGGAAGACTTTATTATTACGAACTTTCCAAAGCTCCCATGCTGCAATGAGGGAAGCTTCTGTGAAGAACTCTAGATTGTGTGCATTGATCGCTGCAGTCCATCGTTCCAATATTGGCAAGGCGGTATCCCAGGTAAAACTGATGGAGTTCCAGCATTGCACAGCAAATGGGCAGTCAAAGAACAGGTGATCAATGTCCTCTTCTATGCCTGTGTCACATAGAACACAGAGTGTGTCGCCCTGTATGTTGATATGTCTCCTCAGCATGGATTTTGTGTTTAGTCTATCCACAAGTATCAGCCATGCAAAGAACTTGATCCTTAGTGTGCAGCTTGACTTCCAGAGAGTTTTATAAGACAGGTGGGCTTCTATGTTACTGAAAACATAAGCATTATCAATTTTCTATATGCTTATCCATCCCATTCATAATGTTTCTCCTTTGCACTGCACCTCCAAGTGTGTTTGATATATCTTTAGTTGACAAGCTTGCACTATGTGTTTTCACATATCAAAATTGATGTCCATAAATCCCTTCCTACATCCATGTATACGTGGTTTGCATGATTTTTATCTTTTTACTTTCGTCCATCCAGTGGCCGATTTAGGTACGGGGCGTCTGGATAGAACTCTTCGGAGCAAATTCTCCATGAGAATCACTCATTCTCAGTCAAAATGCACATTGATTTTGATGGTGAGCAGACAAGAATCACTTTTGCATCTACAATGTGTGAGCCGAGAGCTAAAATAAGTGTTCTCTATTCAATCTTCACTAGTATCATCAAAGAATACATTGTCACGTGCCCACCCATGCCCCCCCACTAAAATAAAGTAGAATCACTCCACAAAAGAAATAAGCAGAGGTAGAGAATCACTGGGAAAGGGCCTTAGCTAGTCTAGTGGTTATTAAATAGGTCTTGAAAAAAAATAGGTTAAGGTTTCCCCTGCTGACTTCGGTCAAAAAAAAGGTAAAGAATCACTCCACCAAACATGGTGTTAACTTGGGGACGGAGCGAGTAATTAGTTAGGTAAGATGCTAAACTAGTAGGTAGCCGAGTATAGCTAACTTGAGCTCAAGTTTAACACATGACAGGTACTAGACATGCACATTGGGTGTTGTTTCTGAAAGATGAGGGTGTGTGTCGATCCGGTGGTTGGATACGATCACAGTGGCACTGGTGTCTGTTGAATCTGACAGGAAATGGACATCATGATCATATTGTTGTGCACGAATTGTGGACGTAGCAAGCGTCGTCTCTCTGTAATATAATGTCTCCCCCTACCTCAAAGGAGGATTGCTAGATCGTTACACACCAGCAATATATAGCATCATGATTTCCGTTCAGACAAACAGCGCGCAGATGATTTACTGAATTCGTTATCTTCAGCTTTTGCACGAGCTGATGCGATGCGATCTGCGACCGATCACTCGTGATATATAGCTAGACGACGCCGTATGGTATGGTATGCATGGTCTGGTCACACACCGGCACTGATGCCCTTCATGGTCCCCAGCTACACACTGAATCTGAATACTCGTATTGTGAATGATCTGATCTGACGATGATCGACAGGCCGTATGGGCCTACAGTACAGTATTTAACTTTTGCATTGGAACAGGTTCATCAGGCCCTCTGCTGCCGGCGGTCTGGTTCCAACTTCCAACTGTGCACCCTGCTGTGTCGTCACTGGTCATTTCGTCAACACTGGCAGGCACACATGTGGCCATTTGGCCAATGCTCTTGTTGGCTTGTTGCCCTTTTGGGTCACCTCGCTAGCTTGTCTCGTTTCGTCAGATATCGTCGTACTGCACGCACGTAGGAATGATCGCTCTCATCGCGCCGGTGCCTCTCGATCCCATGCATGCACGTCTCGTCAGTCAGCAGTCAGTTCTCTCATCTCTTGGTGGCATTGCTGTCGATCGATCAACGGACGCAGCATCTAGCTTGCTGTCGATCGATCAACGGACGGATCGGACGGATTACTGTCGATCGGCTAGTAGGATCAACCCATGCATGTTTTCCCATTCATTTCCTCTCTAGGCAGCTCTATATATTTCCTTTTTTTTCATGTGCTTTTGCAGAACGAGCTGGGCTACAGCTACGCAAGGCCCAGCAGCATGGAGATGCATGGACGGTAGTGGTAATGTTAACCCGAAACCCGAAACGGAGAGGCGCGGTTGGGGGGTGGCAGACGGACATAGAGCGAGACAGCGAGTGAGTGAGCGTGGTGATGATGGGGATGCGTATAGGTGATAGGTTTTGGCCCTCGGTGGCTCATCAAGAGAGATGAACATGGATGGAGAAAATAAGTATTTAGATGTGAACATGGAGTTGGATTGTGGAAGTGGTTCTCTCTTTTAGATGATGTGGTAAACTATGAAGTAGTTAGCTGACTTAATTATTGGAGGTGTCTTAAGCGATGATCGATGCAGTCTCCGAGTTCTAGCTAGAAAGCCTTTTGGATAAACTTGCAAGTAGATACCTACTGCAGCCATATAGTATGTACTAGACCGCAAAGCAAGCGCTTTAATTTAGAGATGCTCACACATGTGGTGTCACTTTTTTGATAACTAGGCATCAACAATACATATACTATGGTATAATCTGGTCCAAACTATACTAAGTAAAATAATGAAGATTTGGTGCAGTATCGAGAAGGGTCCATGTATCACTGTTGACCTAACTAAGAAGGCTAGCTAGCTAACGGATTTGAACGTATCATTTGATGCCAATGGATCAAATGAGCAACCATAGTGGCAATTGCATCAAAGTTAGTGAATATATATTTATATGACTTGTCCAAAAGAATCGCAGAAACCATAGTACACTTTTGTTTCGAAGATATGTATGCATATTTTGCCGGTTGTTTAGATCAAGTGACAAGAGATTCAAGTCCCTCTAGACTAGTGCCAGTACATTCGCCAATATAAAACCATTTAGCAAAGTTGCTAACAAGCCAAATAATTAAGCTACCTAGTACTACAACTGCACAAGTCCACAGTACATGAAGAAGCATCAGATTTGGGAGACATATAACAAGTTGCAGGTTTCTAATAACTTTATAAGCTTTGTAATTGTAAATGCTCAATTGAGAATTTTGAAAAGCCGCTAGCCGTAGATATATAAAAAAATATCACTTCCCGGAGAGTCAAACAAATTATAGTTTGACAAAATTTATAAAAAATATTAGTAGTTATGATGCTACCGAAAAAAATTAATTATCAATTCCCGAGAAGCCAAACAAATTTTAGTTTGACCACATTTATACCAAAGATACTACTAGTATTTATTATGATGCCGAAGCTATAGATATATAGATGTTGTTTGTCTACACTCTACCTACTCCCTCTATAAAAAACAATTTTGAAACATGTTTGTCTACACTGTACCTACTTCTTAATAAATCAAACAAATTCAAGTTTGACCATATTTATAAAAAATAAATATACTAATATTTATGATGCTAAGTAGGTATCATTAAATTAATTATGAAACATGTTTTTATAGTAAACCTATTTGAAAATACAAATATTCTATATTTTTTTAAAAAATCCAGTTAAACTTTTTTTAAAAAGAAATTGCATTCTTTTCTGGGTCGAGCCTGTTCTTTTTTCCTTTCAGCCGTATTTTTTCTGTCAGACAGCAGTATTTTTCTTTCATAATAAATTAGCCAACAGTAATATAAGCCTTGACTTTTTAAACCAGCGAACATGCTGGTGTAGTCTGGGCAGATTCCGTGCTCCAGCTCACGACTCTCGATGGCTGTCACTTGTAAGTATACCCAAGCATACCCAAATTGTGGCATCGTACTATACAGTAGTACTTAGATCGAGAGAGTAATATAAAATAAAAGAAAGTAGTCGTACAGTACTGGTATAGTATAATGGCAAAATTTGACTGCTGAAGTGAGGATTAGAATCCAATATATTCAGGGCCTGTTTGGAACAAAGTTTTTTCACAGGAATTTTAGAGGATTTGGTTCCTTTGGAAAGGATTCATGTGATAGTACCTTTGGTTCAACTCAATAGAAAGCATTTTGCTTGCTCTCTTCTTCCTGCAATCCAAACAGCAAACTTTAGATATTCTTCTGTTTTAGATTCCTGCGGTTTTTCAGTTTCTACTATATCACATTCCTGTGTTTTTTCTTATTTCTCTGTTTTCTATTCCTGTGTTCCAAACAGACCCTCACATAAAAGATTGAAATAAAGGGTGCTCGTTGATCTGATGATTCATGATAACTTAAGTATCGCATGGCTCTCGTGCCGCATCATGCATTCAAAAAAGAACCCAGTATTCACACTTCGATTAGCTCAAACAGTGTTATGAGTTAGTATGACTCTCTGGCCGCATGCATGCCATGGATGTCTAGCCGCGTTAGGCGATGTTGGAGAGCTTTGCTTTGACTAATTGACTTGTGACCATTTAGGCATTCCATTCCAACTTGCCAGTTTTAATGGACAGTGTTACTGTACGGTTTCACATATTAACACGTTATCGAGATTGAAATGAAACCATCTATGAAATAACCCCAGCAACGGAGCATTTCACTTTGTTATTGCAAAATGATTGGATCACATGCAAGATGGTGAAACGATTTGGCCCTCAGTAGAAATTTCATCCCGTTTCACCGCGTGGGAAACAATGCCCGTGGAGTTTCACTATGATGAAACTACTTCCTTCTCTCTCCTCTTCGTTTCATGCAAAAAATACAGTTTTGCTGACATTGCGCTCTAATAAATGTGCATGGCATCCTAGTGAAACCTGAGACTGGCCAGCAAGTGTAGGAGCAAACATGCATGTGCTGAGGCAGAAACATATATAGTAACTAAAGGCTATAGGTAGGGAGTAGGTGTTAACCTTTGATTAGCCAAAAGTAAAGCCCAAAACAAGGCAAAGCACCCGCTGCGCGCCGGGGTTAACCTTTGATCTGGTGGTGTGTGTGCTCGCGGTGGCACACAGACACACAGCGTGGCAGGCGAACCGTACTGGCACTGGGAGTACGTACAAGGCCGCGAGGACCGGTGTGTACCGCCATGCATCGCGGACACGGACACGGCGGGCGTCGCCGCCGGCGCCGCCTCGGGACCCGTGCCCGTGGGTGGGACGGTAGGAGTAGAATAGAGGAAGCCAGGAATATTAATTAGTTGAGTTCTATTTTTGGCAATTTGTTTGTTACCCTCTTTCCTCTCCTCTCCTCTCTCTCTCCCCTTCAATCCGGACACCGGCCGTAGCCGTGACGTGATCCGCACGGGCGCAGCCGTGTCTAGAGCTAGAGCTATAGATCATACCCACACTTGGGTCCGCTGATGAGCCGGTTTGGTCACTTGACCCAACTCGGGTCCACCGATGAGCCGGTGATCGATGAGCAGGTTTGGTTGCTTGACACGACTGCTTCTCCTTTGGTTGAGCGCATGCATGCGCTATCTTGTTGTCGTGCCAAACCTGCTACAGTGGAACCTATCTCGAGTCCCTCTTCAGATGGGCGGGCTTCAATGTTGCTAACATCTTTCTCCATCGTATGTGCCCCTTGCTCTGCCATGCTCACTATAAAGATGGGGGCATACCGTCCTGCATACTTGTCGTTAATGATTATTCTGTTCTTTTTTTTTCCTATCCACGTCATGTTTCATTCGTTACAAGTCAGCTAGCTAGCTACCATGCAGATACGATACATCTATACTCCCTCTATACCTGAAAAAAAGTCATTTAGGATAATAACATGGTCTCCAAAGCCTAACTTTGACTTTTTATTTTTATAAAAATATTTATCAAAAAGTAGTATAGGTATATTTTTACAAAAGTATTTTTCAAGATAAATCTATTCATATAGTTTTCACATTTTTAAACTTAACAATTTAAAAGTTATTCATAATTTATATTCTCAATGTTTGACCCAAACCATATATCCAAAAATAACTTTCTTTATGCGTATGGAGGGAGTATATATCCTAAGATTCTATTGCCGAAAGGGGATGCTTTGATAACATTCCCAAATTATTTCTTTCTTGGCTTTTGTCATAGTACAATTGTTTGTGCGCTACGAATATCGAAGACGAATTTTCTTTTCTAGTAAAATGAACTAGGCTATACGGTACGGGGAATATGATTAAAAGCTTTCATAGCAGAGTTCAGATGATCACTCTCTTTCTTAGCACTGCATCTGCATTGGCTCGAAATTTGTTTATGCATTCCTAAGGTCTTTTGGCCTACTACTAATATGATGCATATGCTGCAACTTGTTGACAGTTGTATATTAAAACCTGTTGCACATGGGTTCTTGACGAAAAGAAAGTGTCCAAAAGTGTGAAAGGAGAGTGAGCACGAGTCGAGATGGATGGAAGATATGGATGAATGAAAATGGGCTTGGGTCACATGAATAATAAAGCTGGTGGAGACGGTTACGTAGGTTAATAATAGGACTCAACTTGCACCTTTTCTTCAACCAATCATGTGCATCAAGGGCCTGATAACACACACATCTATTTCCGTACGTACTACCTTCTTTTTCCCTGATTTGTAGAATTTGTGTCCAATGATTCGTCCTTGCAATTTGACCGACCAATGACTAAAAAGCACATGAATGTTGCCCTATGTAGTACTCCTTCTATATCTGAAATTCTTGACGTCTAAGATATGATTGTGGTATTTTTCCTCCTTTACTTTTATTAATTTGGTCTACAGATGCAATTTTTTAAAGAAAGTTATGTAGTTTAGACGGTTAGTGCGTGGCTGCAGAGGAGTACTCCCAAATTTTTCTAAATGTGCGTTAAAATAACAGAGGAGTACTCCCTCCATATCCGTAAAAGCTATGCAAAAACTAAGAAAAAAAAGGCATAGACTTGCATGGCTTGGAAATGCCAACCACGCACTAACCGTAAAAGCTATGCAAAAACTAAGAAAAAAAGGCATAGACGCACATTTTATGCTAATCACCTTGTCAGTTTTTTTTTTTTTTTTTTGCAAACAAGATTCTTAGATCTTGAATATAGGACGAGACCAGATTAAATGTAGCCCCTCTCGGGCCATAAAACATCACTAGGGTCTGAAAACCAAAAACTTTTTAAGATTTCCCGTCACATCAAATCTTGGAGCACATGCATGAAGCATTAGATATAAGATGAAAATAAAAACTAATTGGACAGTTTGCCTGTAAATCACGAGATAAATCTTTTGAGCCTAGTTATTAATCTATGATTGAATAATGTTTGTCAAATAAAAATGAAAATGCTACAGTGCCGAAATCCGAATTTTTTTCGGGAACTAAACAAGGCCTAACTAGCCATCAGCGGATCAGCCCATCACGCGTACGTGTGCTTGTCTCTGACAGAAGTTACTACCGATGCGCAGAAAGGATATATCAGATTATCAATCCCCGTATTATCCCTATCAGATATAATATCTTATATAGCGACTGAATATCGGACATTTAATCGCTCTCAGCAACAAAAGCAAAGATAGGAACCCGTGATATATAGTACTATTTAACTATTCAGATCCACTCATAGTAATAGTTACTTCTTCTCGTTTCTGTTTAGTTTACCCTGAAAATCAAAAAAATTTCAAAATTCTTCGTCACATTGAATCTTTCGACACATGCATAAAACATTAAATATAGACGAAAATAAAAACGAATTACACAGTTTACCTGTAAATCACGAGACGAATCTTTTAATCCTAGTTATTCTATAATTGGATAATATTTGCCACAAACAAACGAAAATGCTACAGTAACAAAATCTAAAATCTTTTCCCATTAAACAAGGCCTAAAAGACTTAGAATCCATGTCAGTCATTTTTTTAACTTTGATCAATTTTATAAAAAACAATATTAATATTTGTGATATAAAATGAGTATGTTATGAAAATATATTATATCATAAATCTAAATGTATGAATTTAGTACTATAAATCTTAGTATTTTTTCTAAAAATTCAGTCAAAGTATTAAAATTTTGACTTAGAACAACTCAAGAAGTATATATTAGAGTAGTTCCAATGCTAGAAACTATATATGGTTTCTATACCTATTAATTTCTATAGATACTACATATAAAATTATGGTCCCAATGGATAGTTTCTACACAATAATTTTATATCCAATCACATTCATTCTCTCTCCATTGTTGACCAATCATATTACTTCATATCTTGGTTCTCGTGTAGACATAGTTTCTAACTTAGACTCGGTTTCCATGTTTTTTGCTCTCTCTCTTCAATAACTACCTTACCACATAAGCAAAATGCTTAAGTGGCACTACAATTAATGTCTACAGAAATTATAGAAACTATAGATCCCAAATTAAATCTTTACATCCAAAACTTTTGGCTATAAACTTTACATTCCAAATCATGAGCATCTCTAAGGGTTTTGCATAATTGAGTTGTCATTTGTTGTTGTTTACAAACTCCCAAAACAAAATGCAATGTCTAAAAATAGGCAATCTCTAAGGGTTTTGCATAATTGAGTTGGCAATTAGCCAAAGTGGACATGGCCGTGATTTTTTTTCCTTCGCGTGCGCTCGCGATCATCTTTGAGTGCGACTTTCCTTCACGTGCGTAAAGTCGTCGTCGGTTCTCGCTTTTTCCTCATAGGTTGCGCCGCCAATTCTTTCTGCTCCCCACCGCTCGTTGCAGGTGCCGCCGCAACAACTCGTATCAGACTCGTTGCAAGTGACGCTCGTGGTTTTTCTGTCGCGATGGAGTCCCTCGCGAGTTCTGCAGCGAACAACGACGATGGTGTTGCTCGTGATCGATGGACCATATATGGCGCGAAGAAAAGTCCGGGTTGCGCGGGGGACCAGGAGTCGCGCGCGATTGTCCTTTTACCAAGCCGTGCGCGGCTTGGCATATATGCCAAGTTTGCTCTCTCATTACCAAGTTGCCCAAAATGCAAACTCCAAATACAAAACCATTGGATATCTCTTTTTGTGATTTTTGGCAAATTATAATAATGCAAAGTCCAAATACAAAACCCTTGAAGATGCTCTGCTTTCCAAATTTTTTTTGTCTACAACACACAAGACACGGGTCCCTAAGCAAATTTACTTTTAGAGCTCTAAGGTCCCAAATTTCAAATCTTTACAGCCCCTGTTTAGATCCATTCTTCTATAATATGCTTATTTTTCCAAAATTTTTGGCTGTTTGGATACATTTAAATAGGGCCTTAGTAAATTGTTTGAGTTGCTCCTAATATATATATAAAAAATACACGCAGATCTCGTATATGGTACTGCTGCATTTACTGTTTTATTTATTTATTACCGGAGATGCCCTTCCCAGCGAGCTAGCCACACGAGAAAATACCACCAAACCGCCACGCCCTCCTCCGCCTATTTAAATACCGCGCGCGGCCTCCAGTCCTTGTCCTTCCACTCCCCACTATCCTCGCCTCCTCCCGTCCCGTGATCCCGTCCGTCCCTCCCGCTCCCCGAATCCCGGAGCAACCGCCGCCCGCCGCCATGGACAAGGCCGCGCTGGTGTCCGAGAGCACCGACGACGTCGGTCCCGCGGGCGGCGGCTCGTCGTCGTCGTTCTCGGGGCTGCGCGCGTACGGGCGGGCGCTGGCGCAGACGCCGCGTCGGCTGGCGCGGCGCGCGTGCGCGGCCACGGCGCCGCACGAGGAGATGAGCCGCGTGCGGGCGCGGTCGGGCACCCGGATGGCGCGCGCTCTGCGGTGGTGGGACCTCGTCGGGCTGGGGCTCGGCGGCATGGTCGGCGCCGGGGTGTTCGTCACCACGGGCCGCGCCGCGCGGCTCTACGCGGGGCCAGGGCTCGTCGTGTCCTACGCCATTGCGGGGCTCTGCGCGCTGCTCTCCGCCTTCTGCTACACCGAATTCGCCGTCGACATGCCCGTCGCCGGCGGCGCCTTCAGCTACCTCCGCGTCACCTTCGGTGAGTGAGCACGTATACTGAGCCGCACTACCGTACCGCCGCCGCCGTTGCAGAGCCACTTTTGGCGATGTCGTACTCGCCGGAATTAAAAACCTTGGCTGGGCTTTGGCATTTCCGATCGATCCATTGATCAGCTGGATGGGAGTTTTTGTTTTTTTATAGTCGCTCGATTTCGTCTGGGTTCGATCCTGTTCGTGCGATTTACGGCATTGGGGACCGAGACTGACGACATATGCTGGACTGATCATACGTTAGTTGAGAAGGATGGTTTTGTTTTCTCATTAAATATTTGATGGTTATCTCAGCCAAGTGCATACGTGCTCTCTGCTCTCTGCTTTCAGCTCGTCAAGTTGCCAAATAAAAACTACTCCTGTATATAGTACAAGTATTCATGTCTCATGTGTATGAGTGAAGCCACCTTAAAGTATCCTTGAGCTGTCCCTGTTGATTCTTTGGACGTCTCTTTTCTTTTTTGTTAAATGTTAAAAAAACTAGAGTGATTTTCTATCTCCGACACCGTATACTACCTCTCCGTCCTAGAATAAATACATTTCTAGCTATGCACTTAGACAAACGTTTGTCTAGACACATAGCTAGAAATATGTTTATTTCGTGATGGAGGGAGTCCTTGATTGTTGACACTGTTTTTGGTTCTCTCTCTTCAGAGTTTCTCTACATTTATAGAATCTATCTAAAGAAGACCAACTTTCTCTAGACCAATTTTTCCCCATTGAGATTATCAGAAACACCAGCATGAACAACAGAGGAATGAAAAAGTTTGATTGCGACTCAACAATTTTTATGAGTGACTCACACAAACATCCATATCCAAATAATGCTGGAGCCTGGAGGTCCCTTTCAGCAATCTTCAGCGGGAGGTTCGCCCTTTTGGTCCCTCCCCTCATGGGACCTGGACTTCCTTCCAAGAAAGAGCTAGATGCAGCCATATATGCCACTCGTTTTCCACAACCACTATGAAAAACTGCCCTGTCCTTAATTTGGATGCCACTCTCTGCACTCCATCCATGTAGCTAGCAACAATGGACAGCGACTGCTCCTGCTGCTAATACTACAGTAGTTAGTATATGCGTGCATCATGCATGTTTCTTCAGTCCAGTCCAGTCCATGACCAAGAAAGAACCTGCTGTGTGGTTTGCCATGGCATGCAGGGGAGTTCGCGGCGTTCCTGACGGGGGCGAACCTGATCATGGAGTACGTCTTCTCCAACGCCGCCGTGGCGCGCAGCTTCACGGCGTACCTGGGCACGGCGGTCGGCGTGGACGCGCCCAGCAAGTGGCGGATCCCAGTGCCGGGCCTGCCCGAAGGGTTCAACCAGGTGGACCTTGTCGCCGTCGGCGTCATCCTCCTGCTCTCCGTCTGCATCTGCTACAGGTCCGTCCGTTACTATGTTGACTACTGTTACTTACCTGTGTAGTCAGAGGTCAATGCCTGGGGTGTGTCATTTCATTTACCTTTTTTTTGTTTTTTTTCTCTCAAAAGAAATATTTTGCTACGGAAAAAGGTTTTGCCTACAAGTGTCATTGTACTTGTCTTTTCTCTTGGTTCTCAGTCTTGTCTGTTCTGCACTTGCTGTAACAGAACTTTTTGGTCCTTTCCTGCACAGAGTCCAAACTTCAGTTCAAATATTTTAGTATCCATTATGGACAATTTGATCCAATTTTTGCCAGATTGTAATAGTATATCTTTTCTCGTCCAATTGTTCATCACCTCACTGGTGTAGGTGCATCTGGTGGTTTTGTTGCTGGTTTCATTGCTTGCTCTGCTCTAATCTGAAACCAGTTCAGTTGTGATCTTGTTCAGAGCAAGTGGAACCGATTCGCATCTCCGGTTCTATCTTTTCTGGAAAATTTTAATATATTCTGTCATCTGAAAGGAGATATTCTTGCCCATCATCCATTCTGGCATGAAGCAAAGTTCATTTTTTTCCAAAAAAAAAAAACCTCTTGTGGTAATGCAAAACAAGTGTTTTTTTCCCCGGAAGCATCTTCATCCTCATCGAAATCGAAAATTCGACAAATAGTTTCGTCGTCGAAGCGTTTGCCAACCATTTTCCAGATTTCCTGATGAATGCTGACGACGACGATACGAATTCCTCCTCCTTTTTTTTCCCATGGCGGCGGGCCGGCGCAGCACCAAGGAGAGCTCGGTGGTGAACCTGGTGCTGACGGGGGTGCACGTGGCGTTCATCCTCTTCATCATCGTGATGGGGTTCGTGCACGGCGACGCGCGGAACCTGTCCCGCCCCGCCGACCCCGTCCACAACCCCGGCGGCTTCTTCCCGCACGGCGCGGCGGGGGTGTTCAACGGCGCCGCCGCGGTGTACCTGAGCTACATCGGCTACGACGCCGTGTCCACCATGGCCGAGGAAGTGGAGCGGCCCGACCGCGACATCCCCGCCGGCGTCTCCGGCTCCGTCGTCCTCGTCACCGCGCTCTACTGCCTCATGGCTGCCTCCATGTCCATGCTCCTCCCCTACGACGCGGTACGTCAGTCAGTACGCTTGCCCTGCCCTGCCTGCATGTCATCCCTGACGTACTACTACTGTTCAAGTCCCATGTGGAAGACGACATGAGGTCGGCAGCCATGGCACAGTGACAGTGCCAGTGTGCCACTCTGACACTTTTGGGGATGTTGGTCGTGCGATCTGGGACGAATCTGCTCTCTGCTGTCCCAATCGCAATCGCAGAGGACGGACGCCCTGCAACTTTCTGGGATCGAAAGAATCAAAAGAAAAAAAAAAGCATCTTGGAATTTCACTATTCTGCTTTCCTGGTGGACATTGGAGACAAGGACTTGTGGCAGATTTCTCACCTGGTTTCGGATGCTGTGTGTTTCCTGTCGTGCAGATCGACCCGGAGGCGCCGTTCTCGGGGGCGTTCAAGGGGCGGGACGGGATGGCGTGGGTGTCGAACGTCATCGGCGCCGGCGCCAGCCTCGGCATCCTCACGTCGCTCATGGTGGCCATGCTGGGGCAGGCCCGGTACCTGTGCGTCATCGGCCGCTCCGGCGTCGTGCCCGCCTGGCTCGCCCGGGTCGACCGCCGCACCGCCACCCCCGTCAATGCCTCCGCCTTCCTCGGTGCGTTCCTTTCCTGCCTCTCTGCCCTGTCAGTCAACGCCTCGAGCTTCTCATGAGCAGAGGCGACAGCCGACAGCGGCGAGCCGCCGCGGCCGCGGGTCTCCCGCGCCGGCTCCCGTGACGAATCGAACAGGTCACGGGTTTCCGGGGCCCTGGTCGTCGTCGTCGTCGGATCTGACTGGATGGCAACGAATCACATGAATCCAAGCGCCCTGCTTTGACGATCACTGAGCGTTGACAATGTCCGTGCAGGCCTGCTGACGGCGGCGCTGGCGCTGTTCACGGAGCTGGACGTGCTCCTGAACCTCGTCTCCATCGGCACGCTCTTCGTCTTCTACATGGTGGCAAACGCCGTCGTGTACCGCCGCTACGTCGGCGACCCCTGCCCGGCCGGCACCGGCACCGCACACGAGACGAGGGCGTGGCCGACGCTGGCGTTCATCGGGGCCTTCTCCCTGATCGCGCTCTCCTTCACGCTGCTGTGGCAGTTCGCGCCGGGGGGCGCCGCCAAGGCCGTGATGCTGTCGGCGACCGCGGCGGCCGCCGTGGCCGTGGTCGCCGCGTTCCAGGCGCTGGTGCCGCAGGCGCGGGAGCCCGAGGTGTGGGGCGTGCCCGGGATGCCATGGGTGCCCGCCGCGTCCGTCTTCCTCAACGTCTTCCTGCTCGGCTCGCTGGACCGCCCGTCGTACGCCCGGTTCGGCTTCTTCTCCGCCGCCGTCGTGCTGGTCTACGTGCTCTACAGCGTGCACGCCAGCTACGACGCCGAGGAGGGCGGCGCCGCGGCGGACGGAGGCGCCGGCGCCGGCGACAAGCTGCAGGACCATGGGTGCGAGGTGTAGCAGAGTCGTTGACGTAGGCAGAGGCAGACAGCGCAGACTTCCTTGATCTATCTTTAGCTTTGTTTTTGTTATTAGATTATTATTAGATGTTTTAACTAATTATTATCATCGAGTTAGTGCTGATGAATGTCTGACATCCTTGAGAAAGAAAAACATACAAATAGAGACAGAAATGACAAGCAGATGCAGATGTAGTTTGCAAGATGGAATGTGATTACATAAATTCTTCATCTTTTCTATAATTACGGGTGGACTGAAAAATAAAAATCGCGCAATCCTGCTGGTGCCAGTATATTTACCATAGAAATGTTTTCACGATGTAAACAAATAATTTAGTTTTGCTATATCATGACTCGCGAAAAAATTCTCTCCGCCTGAATTTCGTGAGCAGGAGTTCCACTTCCACACAACATTAAGGGCTAGTTTGGCACGGCTCAACTTCACTAGTAAAGCTGTTTTTTTTAGAAAATGGCTTCATGAGTGACTTTCTAGATGAAGCTGAGCTGTTTTGGAAAAAGTGTTTAGCAAAATAGCTTCGCCAACTACTTCATCCATAGTTGAGAGAGAGGAATGAGGGAGAGAGTTGTAATAAGCTACTTTTTTTTCAGCTTCATCCCAACTTATATCTTTGTGAGAGGAAAGAAAAAACAGCTTCACCTATGAAGCTATTTTGGAAATAAGTGTTTGGCAAAAAACAAAAACAGCTCACAACAGCTCATGAAGTTGTTGTGAGTTGTACCAAACAGACCCTTAGTGTTTGGTAAAAAAAACAGCTCATAACAACTTCATCTTATGAAGCTGTTGTGAACTGTACTAAACATGCCCTAAATGTGTTGTAAAAATCATGTTAAATATTATGTCCCCATCCGTGAGCTTTTAGGTAGACAACTACCTATAAATTACACTAAAATAACATCCGTAACTCTAGTGCAAGGTAAATTCGACATAAGTTAACAGTAGGTAAAATTGGGAGAGAAAACTTTCGCCCTGAATCTTTAGTTACACCTATTTTACTTAGAAATTGCACCCAAAATAAACACCACAACTCTAATACAAGTCCATTCTAAATCTAGCACAAGTAAACATTAACTTCTTTTTTTTTTTGCAAACGGGCATTAATTAAAAGTATTGTGTCGCAGAGAAGATTTTTCACTCAAATATTTGCTTATTCCTTTAAGTATAATAACTTGTCAACCGGACAATACATATAGAGCATCTCCAACACGCTATTTACACTATTTTTATGTAGTAAAGTTCCAAAAAAACTCAGTTCAACAGGCTATGTATTAACTGACGCTCACTCTTCCCCTCCTATTATCCTTTTCTATTGGGCCAACGGACGTCTACCTAACGGCACTCCTCTCTTGCTAAAGATGACAATGGGTATAGATTACCCGCGTGCCAACGGGTAAAAACCCAATAGAGTAAGGGTATGGGTACAACTTTATGCCCGCGGGTGTGGGTGCGGGTTTGTAGTTGAATCCAACGGGTAAAAACTTGTGGACATAGAAAACTTGTACCCGTGCCCGCAAACCCGTAAATCCACTCCAACCTCGTGATACGTAGATCCCTTCTTATACTATATATAAAGAAAGTAACATAGTTTTATGATTTTCTCCCTCATATCTATTTATATATAACAGAATCATTTTTATGTTGGTATAATGGTGGGTAGTTTTGATTTTTATACTTAAACTTCTTTCTATAATCTATGCATGTATTATTAATTTATTATTATGTAGGTTCACGGGTGCGCACGCGGGTATTTGTGCCCGTGGGTACGGGCGTGGGTGTAGACTTCTATCCGTGGCGGGTTACGGCTGCGGGTTTGGAATTCAACCCGCGAGTGCGAGTCTATATATCTCGCACCCGCGGGTAAGGTGCTCGTTGCCATCTATATCTCTTGCTAACGGATGTTTCTTCGAGCGCTAGTCCTGACGCCGACCATCAACCTCTCATCGCTGGTTGCCACTAGCCTCTTCCTCCCTGACCAACACTCGGCACACTGCCCGATGCATTCCTGCCGCCACTCGGCATCTTCTTGAGCGTCTGTGTCCGCCCCGTCATGCCATCATGCCTCTTCCCTACCAGCACGTCGCACCTACTCCCCGCTAGCACCATTGCGCCTCCTCCCCACCGCCGCATCCGTGGACCCTGCTCCTCCTACCCGCCAGAGGCCATGCATGGCGAGGCCGTAGGGAGTGCTCCACCTACTTCCTCCGACCCTTCCTTGTCGGTGGACGCCTTAGTGGTGACCCTCCCCCTCGAGGGCTCGAAATGGGTGAGTTATTCAGTGGTGATGGCCGGAAGAAAGAGAATGAGATGTGAGTCCCACATGTCATTCTCTACTAGATAAATTTGGTAGAACTGTTTTGGGTAGTGTTGCTGGAGAAAATAAAACAAAATTAAGTTAGTTCTAGCATAGTTCAATTAGCTACCTAAATAGAAAAATAGGGTTACTCTCACAAAATTGAGCTGAGGGAAGATTTTCAACGGGGATGTGAAAAACAAGGGTTGGCTGCAATTAATATCAGTCCATGGAGGTGATGGAGTCTCGCACGGCACGCTGCATTCTCATCGTCGTCGCTGACCTGTGACGACCTGACGTGACCAACAAGCACTGGCACTGCACCGCGCACTGCCGGCCGGGAACGGGACGAGATGTAATCTTGACCTGAAAATTACGTCGCCGTCAAGATCGATGCCCCGGACAACAACAAGCGAAAGGCACGTACAACACCATGCTGCGTGCGTGCGGGGAAATCGGTCAAGATCACGTACTACGACGACGACGACGGACGGTCCGCGCCGCGATCACGTCGTGATCCACTGATCCGCCATTCCCCCCATCGATCCCAAACGAAGCCGGCAGCTCCGGCGCGCGCATGCGTCGCTGCCCGTGTCTCGCTGGTTGCCGGGGCGGCGGCCGTGTGTGGACAGCAGGGGTGGCGGAGCTGGCTGGTGGTGGCCGAGCGACGGCTCCTGTGTACAGCAGCCTCTCGAACCGCACCTTTAATTTTATGAGTGGCTGGAGATATGAGCATTAGGGTCTTGCACCTTTTTTTTTTCTCCCCGTTGTGTTCGCGTACGTAATGATGATTGAGATGAGCATTACGGCGGTGTTATTGCACGTCGACGACGATCGATCATCATATCCAGTTTATGTCATGCCCATGCATGCATGCTAGCTAATCTTGTGAAGATTGTGGGGAATGTGGAGTGCCAGTTGAGTACTTATAAAGCAGCTAGCTATAGGTCGTTGCTTTTCGCGCGTCGAATGGATCGGAAGTGAGGGTGACAGCATATCGCTCGGAGGAACCGGCCGGCCGGCCGGCGATCTGGATAGCTGATGCAGGTGGCAAACGCAGGGTTCACCCAGCTTGAACAGACGACGACGCCGCCAGAACAGAAGAAGATGTAGATTGCGTTTTCAGCAAAAAAATTTTTGTGTTGTGGCTGCAAGCAGGTAAGTAGCAGTCGTTGACGTCGTCGGCGGGCAAGGCAAGCAATGCAACCAAACCATGGATCGATCCATCAGTCAGAACAAGAGGACGCACCGTCGTCGACGACGGCAGGACAGTGAGGGTCCTAGTCGAGGAAACCCGGTTGGCCGGCATGCATGTGTTGCGAGATAATGAGAACACATTTGTAATAAAAGTTTGGCCGGCAGGACGCAGTTGTTGCAAAATCCATAGAGTTGGAGAGGAAATTTTTTTCACTCAAATATGATGATATATCAAACATCAGAATATATATTTTTTTTCTTATAACATGCCCATAAAATTCGGATACAGGGAGAGTTTTTCAACTGGAGGACCAAAACTGTGAAACTAACCTCGGCTGCAGTTAATCAATACTCACTCCATATCCATGAAACTATATGAAGTCGCACGCACGGGGTTGCCATTCTCCTCTGCGCGCTGACCTGTGGCGAGTGACGACCTGATGACCTGACCTGACCTGACCTGACCAAGCACCGCAACGCACGCACGGAAGATGTCCACTGACCACTGCCGGGGACAGACAGAATAATGCAATCTTGACCTGAATTAATTACGTCGCCGTCAAGATATGATTCCCAGCGACAAGCCGAGCGTAAAGCTATATACTAGCCGGCCGCCACCATGGTGCGTGCGCATCAAGAGATCACGTACGGCGGGCCGCCGCCGGATCACGTATATTATTCACTCGCTGGCTGGTGCGGCCGGGGTGCCGGCGGCCGGCGCGCGCGCGCAGACGTCGCTGCTCGTCCCGGGGCACGCACGCACGGCGCCGCGCGGAGCCGCGGGACGGCGGAGACCACGCATGCGCATGCGCATGCACACGCAGCTTCGTCGAGACCCTCTGGCTGGTACACGTCGGTGGCCGTGAGCTGAGCTCGATCGTGGCCCCTGTCCGGCCGGCCTCCGCACGTCGCGGCCGGCCAACGTCTCGCTCCACGTACGAGTACGTGGCTGGAGAGATGAGCAATATATTATATAATTAGGGTCTTCCCAGACAGAACATGGCTGGAGAAGATGAGCTTTTTACTTCTGTGGAGGAGAGAGAACTCCGTCCTCCATCTCGGCCGTCACCTCGCCGCAAGTTGACGCCGCCGGGAGACACAGGCAGCAAGCAAGTCAACGGCGGCGCATGCATGCACGGTCGTTCTGCCTGCTCTGCTTCCTTCACATCACTGCCGATCGATCGGTCGGTCGGTCCGCTTCCGCATGCCCATTGACGGCCCAGATACGGAACAGCGTAGGGCTCTTGGGCGGGGCTGTATCCACGCTGTAGCTTTAGGTACGGTAGGCCTCTCACAGCCTGAGTGATCCTTGCAACTGTGTATGACGTGTACCTCAAAGTGGTCACGTGTTTTTTTTTTCTTGTTCTCCTAGTCGCGAGTGAGTTGTAAAGAAAACTAGGAGCATTCTCCGCGCGTTGCTGCGGGTATGAAGGGAGAATATAAATATAGCCTCACAGTAGTATATTGAGTCATCTATATATAATTTTAGTAGTCAGCTTCAGAAGAGAAAAAGAAGAGATCACGTGAGAGAATAATTGCTAGCAGTATGCATGTATGGTCATGTGTAGGTAGTTGCACCCATTATTGAAATCATTTGTGAATGGACACTTAATTGCATGTAGAAGCAGGAGAAGTGGATGATGATGTGGTGTAAGGAGGTGTAAGAGAATTAGTTTAGTGGGGTTTGTCTTTATAGGATATATAGATACTTATGTTCTGATAAAGTATTTGTTTCGTAGAAAAAAAAAAGGCTATATGATCAGCTTCTCAAGTGGAGTTAAAACTGTTTTGGTGAAACGTTTTACTCCTAATAGTTCATGAAAAAATTAATATCTTTTTCCTTTGCGAAATGAATATCTATTAGACCAACAAAGACCATTGGTCCCGTTTTATATAAATCAAAAGGGGGAACCATTAAGTTCAGAGTGCCCAAGGCACAATCCTCTGAGCGATCGACGGTTCAAACAGACCCTCTGACACGAAATAAGGCAAACCCTCTAGGCCAACAGTTCTTGGCGAACGAGAAGACAAAAGAACAAGTAGAATTACATCCCAAAAGAACGCTACACAGAGCGCTAAAGTCATGATGACAAGATAAAGAACGAAAGCATTGCACAGCTAGCCTTGCCCGCTTTGCTCCAAATGTCCTGAAAGTCTTTCTGCCGTCTTCGAAGCCCATCTCTTATTTGTCACCCTTCTCCTATTTTTCTTTCTTTCTTTCTTTACCTTCTCTCCTTATCCGCTTGCCCCTCCACATCTGCAGCACCTCCCTTGCCTTTGCCTCAGCTCCACTCGTGCTTCTTTGCCACCACCTCGCATGAAGGAACCTGTCATTTGCCCTACGCTCTGCTCTGACCATCGCCTGCATCGCCCTTGCGCAAAGGAGGAGCAATTTTGGAGAGGATCCATGTGTGCACGGACGGAGTAGCTTGGGAAGCCATTTTTTTGCTCTCATGGTCGATCCTGACTCCAGCTACATCTAGTGTTTTTTCTAGGCAGAGTGTAGAGCGGAACATAGAATAATTACTAGTTGGACTAAAAATTAGCTTAAATTAATTGAGATTAGCTAGTTAGTTGGCAAACAATTAGTTAAAGATTCGGTTAAAAAAATTAGTCCATCTATTAACCATTTCTATTTAGATATACTAGAGCTAATTTTAACTAAATTTTAGCCAGCTGCTCTGAAAGGAGGGCGGTCCAAGCCCGGCATAGAATATCCAAGGAGCTGTATATTTTTGGGAATCGGAGAATATGATCGCTAAGCTAGCTATTGCTGTCAAGTGTCCGGAAAGATGCATGGCATCGACAACGAAACTTGCCTAAGCAAAAAAGGGCCGGGGATCTGGATCAGAACGAGAGGACGGTAGGAGAGTGAGGGTCGCATTGCCGCGGATTCGAGGAAACCGGTTGGCATGCATGCATGTGTAATGTGTTGCAAGATTTTCTAGATTCGGCATGTCATTGTCTAACCATAACTGTATATAGACGGAGTGTGATCTTGTATTGGGCTGGAATTATTGGTCAAGTCGTCTGTGTGGTGCCCCTGCTTTTGATTCATAACAGAGGTCCAACGCAACTCGCGGCTTTTCCTTCTTCTTAGAGATGCAAAGCAGGCAAGTTGCTTATGAACTTGTAAATAGGCTTGGATTTTACGGGTTATTCAAAAAAAAATTAAAACTATTCACAGGTTCACGAGTAATTTGTCTTTGCATCGTCCTTGCTTTTTCACCTTTACCTCTGAACGTAGCATTGATTTGTCATCAAACCTTCTACCTCATTGCCGCCCTCCTAGTTGTCTTTGCGTTGTACTGCTCAAGGTTATGAGATTCACACCAAATGGGCCAAATTCCATTGAAATTCATCCAACTTGGCAAGGTCCGGACAAAATAAAACTGGTAGAAGCAAGTTTGGCCAGATTTGAATTTTGTGGCCCCCAAGATCCATAAAAACCCAAAAGATACATCCCCTCAGTATTAAAGCATGAACCTCGCTCCAAAAAGCCTAGATTTTTTTCATTTTCCCCTCCTCTCCCTTGGCGGCCGGCAAATAGTGAGCCACTTTAGATGTAGTGGCGCGGCAATGACTAACCTCACCTTTGGCCTCCTCTTTTTCCTCCACCTTTGTGTTTAATCTCCTACTCATGGAGGTTTCACGAGATCAAATGGTGAAGCTTCATTCAGATTTGTTGTTCTTATTTCTTCAGTTCTCTTCCCTCTCATACATATATTCTCTGTTTGTCCCTCGTGACGCGTGTGCTTTAGCACTGAACAATATGGTTAGATGTGGCGATGATGCGATTAAATTACAGCAATGCTATTTGTGTAATAACCAGGGGGCAAACTATGAACTTGAGTCAAATTTTGGTAAAACAAAGCTAAACCATGGTCTGAATTTTGTCTGTTTGATAGGCTCCGAAGTTTTTATTTTTCAATATTCCTATAGAACCCTGATCCCGCTGACCACACCTGACGTAGCTGAGTAGCTGACCCTTAGTGTACATGGTGGCGCAAAAGATTTTCCACACGCCGAGAGCAAGAAAAAGATATTGACCTGAAGCAAAGCAAGCACCGAAGCATGCAGGTACGTCGTCGTCAAGATTCCACCGGAAAATCGGATCAGAGGCGGCACCGGCGCCGCCCGTGCATGCATGTCATCATGTCAACATCACATGCGCGGCAATCCGGCGACAACAGCAATCACAATCCCGATCCAAATCCGGACGAAGCGCCACCCGCGCGTAGACGCAGCTAGTGCCCTGCCATCTGCACCTCACTCAGGGATGAGGTAATATACTTATTTGCGTATATGAATATTGATATTATTTAATATATTTTAAGTTAAATTTTAAAAAGTTGACTCCTCGAGAAATGAGATGTGCATTTATTCGCGAACGGAGAGAGTATGTTTCATACTTAATACAATGGTTACAGGTACAAGTGTGCTTAGTGGGAGTCACATTTAGATATATAATAATAATATCTTTATGATTTTATTACTCTTTTTGAGTCATTTTGACTTATTAGATACTTAACAAAAGTTATGGATCTAAATATAGTGTATGTCTAAGTGCATAATAAAGACTATATACCTTAAAAAGTCATAGCGACTTATAATTTAGAACAGACATGAATATTTCTCGCTCTACAGAATTCCTACACATGTGTGATATCATTTAGTTTTCTATTACAAGAAAACAACCACTCACGCTTGAGGCTCCTACTAAGTGGATTCTGTTTTTTTTTTTGTTCTTTTAGAGGAAGTTATTCTGTTCGTGCGAAACTGATTTAAGATCGCTTGGGCCAATGTAGCAATTCATGTCCCAAAATCCAACAACTAAGTGAGGCCTAATAAACTTGTGGTCTTAATTGATGGTTGCTTGCACACGAAGCTGGTTTGCATATGATACGTTGCCCTAATAAAAGGCCTGTATATGGCTCCCGGGCCTCTGATTTTCCCACAAGAGAGGCGTTTTCCAACCTTTCCCCATGATGATATAACCTGGGCCCATGCCTTTGTTGGGCTTGCAGGACGAAACTTCCAAACGCCGGCCCAAGGCCCAAGCAAGCCCGGCCCGCCATTTTCCATCCACTCGCCGTTCTCCGACACACCACACAACACTGGCCGGCCGCGCGGCGGATCGCCGCCCCTCGCATCCTCGTCGCGCCGCCGCCGCACCGCACGTGTTCGACGGAATGCCCCCCGCCGGGACCCGGCAGAGGTACTAGCCATTCCCCTTCCCCTCGCTCGCTACATTGCAGGTGCCGTTCAGTGCGCTCTCGCGTCCAGTTGTTGCTGCCGCGATTTCTGCATCCCTTGAAAAGTTGAAATCCCTGTGGTTTCGAGGAAACGTGAGCGTTTTCGAATTTCGACGGAGGGTTGTGACTTATTGTTGAGCTCGCGTCGTCGTTGTCTGTGTGGACCTGTGTCGCGCTGTCCCATGCGCGCCACGGGAACGCCTTGCGATGAGCTCCTCCTGCTGCCTGGCTGCTCTGTATTGGCTCTCGTGCACCAGTTGGGTTGTGAGATGGATGTGCTGTGGCTTGTGGCTGTTTCCAGTTGGTGAACAGGTTTTGTGCAAGTTGTCAAGTAGATGTTTCTAGTATGGGCCCGATTCATTGATGGATTGATTAATAACACAAGCTGAGGAAAACTCATTTTGAAGCAACAAGCTTGCTCACAAGATTAACTGCAGATGTGATTCGCCTGATGTAGATGATTGTCTAACTGAATAGCCACTGTAACACCACATTTCAAATTTCCTCTAAGTTCTGATATAAATACAGGAACCTCATGACCTGCAGAGATTCCATCCACGCATTCCTTCCAGAAGATGGCAGCCCAGGTTACTGGACACCTAGTCACCGTCGTCGTGGTCGTCAGAACTCAATAGTTTTTCTACGTTTTAAGGATGGATGATGGTCATGTGGGGACTTCTGCTGATTGAGAAGGACTGAACGAGAAGGAGCAATCGCCTTCCCGTGGTACTGCCTGTCATCATGTGCCAAATTATTGTCACGTGAGTAGTGACACTGCTGCTCCAAAGATCTATGTCAGGGCTTACAATGACAGGTTCCTCATCCAGGTCAATAATGTCGTGCTACCGGCCCCATCTGGTGTAATATCAGCACTATCATCTTGAACTGTGCGTAGCAGATGGAAGCGCAGGTGTGGGGGCTGGGCCTTGCTCATCTGAAGTTCTGAACGGATCTCTATCTTGTATGTCAGTTCTGTTATTACCGTAACACTGTATGTTCTTAGCTATGCTAATTTTGCTGTTGTAGAAGTTCGTGTGGGAGTTGGATCTCTTTTCCGCTTTGTTTTCATTCGATTGAGCACTGTACTCGCTGGATACTGTTACTGTACTGCAGTACACGACGAGCTCCTGAAATTTTGTTAGGTTCTCCTTTGCTCAGGTACTCTTCCTTTTATGCCCTTCACAATTTTTACTCTTCAGTAGTTAGCTAGATTCTGTGTTGCAGTTTGTTATATTGCGTGAACTTCATTTTTATTGGAATAGTATTATTGTTGAACATACCCATCTAGGTTTTATATCCATATTGCTTTTAGCTTGAGTGAGGCTCTTAGATTTTGACAATTTTTTTATTGTAACTTTAGTTTGCAGCAATAATTGTTTACTGTCGGTCTTAGCACCGGCATGGCAATGAAATGGAATATTCTAGAAATAATCACGATGACGAACACTTTTGCGCCACTTTTAATAATTATCTAATGGCACACAGTTGTTTCGACTTTGCAAGCACATGTTATTTTTCATTTTTTTGAAAATGAACTGCGCTATTCAATACTATGCCACAGGCGGTTTCTCTGTCACTGGCGCGTTGTTAGCAGCAGTGTAGTGTTCTTGTGAGGTTAAAGTGTGTGTGTTTGTGTGGGTATTTTGTGTGTGTTGTATGGGTTCTTGTCCCCTTTTTTTATCTTCTTAATATAATGATGCGCAGCTCTCCTGCGTTTTCGAGAAAAAATACTATGCCTTTCCCTGTTTTTTAAAAGATTTCTGTACTTTCATTGCTCATAAATAAATATTAATGTGATTTTGCTACTAGCATGTTGTTTCTGTTATGATTACTGATTAGCCTCCTTTGAGGATCTTGAGGTATTCATTATCATCGACTCCAATATTTGTTCCCACACACTCTAGTACAGAAAGATTTGTATGATGTGAGGAAACACAAATCAAATCTTTTTTTTTTCATTTGTTGGCATTTAACAACTTACTAATAGCTATGGGTGATTTCTGCACCATAACGCGTTGGATCATGCCATTTACTTACAGAGACCATTGGTTTACTATCTGTCCATGCGACATCTGGTTCTCAAAGCAGGCACAAGAACCACTAGCAACGATTTTAAAAGTGACAAACATTGCATATAAAAGGCCAGTTATCAGGCTCACCACTAGCCTTTTCTTGAAGACCATGCTTGTTCATAACCTTGAGGAGGCAGTGGCTTCTTGGAAAGCAAGGAAATCAAGTGGTTGATTGCCTGATGGATGTATCATGGGCATTTTGTTGGTCCAGTCTGAGTTGGCCCCCCTGTGTGCCAGTTCGTGGGTCGGGCCTCTACTACGCATTTTCCCAGAGGGGGACCATCTCTTATATCTGCTGCATCCTCATCTTGGTGGCTTTCAATCTTGTGATGGTTACTTCTAGTGCCCCACCATCATGGCGTTGTCATATGTATTCTTTCTTTGGTAGCCCCAAGTTTTGCATCCATGCAGCTGAGTCTGCAATGAAACTGCTAGGTTGAGCATCAAAAGGTAAAAGTTGAAAGATTTCTGTGCATATTTTACATGGATGACGTGATTAAACTGTACTTTGTAGTCGGGACCCTTTGATATTTTTCTTTTCCTCGGTATGTGTTAAGTAGGGTGGGTCTACTTTATCATTATGGCAGTCACATGACCCATTTGTGCTGATGTTAAGATAAAAAATTTGGTGTTCAAAAGTCTTAATCATGTAACCCTGGGATAAGGCTCATCTTTTGCCACTAAGGAAAGAACCCCGGCACATGGCTTGTGCTCTAGACTTCTTAGTAAGCAGACAGGAAATCTTGTTATTGATACGGTAGTTAACCTACTTGTTTAATCATCATTACCGCAGTTGCCACAAAACCCATTCAGATGAATCTGAAACCTGCGCAGTCATCATTCCATTAATCAATCTAATGCTCTGGCACCATGTTTAACAGTTCTGCCTCTGTTCTGTATCTATAGCAAATAAATACCTAGCTTGAGATACTTACAGTATCCCGTGGTCTTTAGGCTATGAACTAAGTAACTAACAAGTGCATGCTACTGAGTTACATGAGATACTTATTAGTTAAGTATATTATAGACTCTACGTGCATGTATTTGTCTTTATCTTTGATGTGTTTCACAAATTGATGCTACAGTAATCCTTTTGGCTTACCCTCGGTTAAGAGCCAATGTTTAGTTAGTTGATACTCCTCTAGGTGTCTACTTCATTTTATTGACTGGCTGTCTAAGTAATAAACTGTTGTTAGCTCTGTACGAGCTATTTTTTGCCCCTTCTTTACATAAGCAACAAAAGTAGGAGACAGTCCTCTGTTTTTCTTTTGATACATGCTGTAAGGAATCTTCATGCTTATTGGAGTTTTGTAGCCTTTTGTGTCGAACCTTGCCCCTTAGACCATCAACTTAGTCAGCCTTTTCTTAGTATCCTACTAGGGCAATTGATCCCACTTGCACACTTAAACTTTTGTTGCACCTTTCCTTACGCCTCGTTTAGTTTCAAAAAAAATTTACAAAATGGATACTGTAGTACTTTCGTTTGTATTTGACAAATATTTTTAATTATGGACTAACTAGGCTCAAAAGATTCGTCTCGCAAATTACATACAAACTGTGCATTTAGTTTTTTCTTTTGTCTATATTTAGTGCTCCATGTATGTGCCGCAAAATTTGATGTGACGGGGAATCTGAAAAATTTTGCAAAGTTTTTTGGAAACTAAACAAGGCCTAACCAGGGAACAAAAAGGTGGAGACCAGCTTTAAAAGATTAGGACATGAAAATCCCCAGGTGTCGGCATCACTTATGCCCCCATCATTTCTATAAAATTGAAGGTCTGTGATTTTTCTATGTAAATTATCACTGTGTCTATGTATCCTTTATGCCATTATTTAAGGGTAGTAATTTCCTTTTCTTTCTTTGATTATGCTCCTCTCATCACTCTTGTAGCCACCCAAAAATTTATAAACACAACACTTTCATTCCATTTATCGTGATAGTTCCATTCACCTGCCAAATTAACCATTGACTGTTACTTTGCTGTTGGCCTATTTATTTTTCTACTGAGTGGGCAGACTACCTCCTATAGATAACCTGTTAGGTTCAAGAGAAAGCACACTTAAATGGTTAAATAATTCTGAGTCTCATGACACCAACAATGAAAAATTTCGACAACCTTGCAATAATTGCTATTGGGTGACGAAACAATACATATTTGGGCAAAACTCTGAAACAGAGTTTTTGTCATTTATCTCACACAAACGTCCTATCTGACGGTGATGGTGTGGAAGGTCATTGCTTGCAAAATGTTGGGCATGTAAGGGAGACCGTCGCTATTGACAGCATAAAAGGATTAGCACTCAAAATATTGTTATGCAAGTGACTGATTTTCGCCTATAATCTTCCATAACTGGATTGCCACCTTTTTTTTCGAGAAAAGGTGAAATACATTACTTTTGCACAATTGTCTACTTATCCCTTTATGTGAAAGCATTGCACCACTAGTTGATTGCAGGATAGAACAGTAGAAGTAAGGAGACGGGGGAGGGAACAAAATCCCCATGGGGATATTTCATTGTTTCTTCAGGAGGCAGGCACATCAACTTCACAGTTTGTACTCTATTGGACCCACATAGACATAGGTACAGATGACACATACATACACATCTCTGTCTGTCTCCTTTGATCTCCCTCACAACTTGATGTTTCCTGAAACCTCCCACGCATGCCTGCTTGCCAGATCCCGTACAGTAAGTAGGGTTTCTGGAAGCCATGGAAAAAAAATAAAAACAGAACAGCAAAAGGCAGCATTCTGGGGATGGAAGGAAGATTGCCCGGGAAACAAGGGATCTCTCCACTTCCTTCCTTTTCCTTGCACAGGTCAATTCAAACCTGTCACTTTGTGCAAGTAGTACTAGGCTGCTGCTAGCAACTACTTTTGTTGTTTGGATTCTGCAAGCATAGTCTTAAATCTGCTCATCATGTTGTTATGGACTACTCCTGACATATTAAAGTTCCAAAACTCGTTAGCTAGAGAAACATTTATATATGATGCGTCAAATTCTGATGGATTTTCAGTGCTGACCAGTTATTGGAAGTGTAGGGGCTTTGGTGCATGTAGCCATACATTGCCGTTGGTGTCTCTGGCTCCAGCTCCGGTCCTGGACCGCAGTCAAGGTTCACGCCGAACAGCCGGAGCTGCCGTGACGACGGTGCTGAAGCTGCACTGCAACTCCTGTTGTCTCTGTCCGATTGAGATTCTCCTGCAATTGTTCAGCAGAAATCGTGTAAGAGGTATCAGAAGACTACGTTACAGACCTTTCTTTAACTTTTGCTATCAGTCTTTTTACCTGCATGTTGCATGTTGCTATGGTCATGGTCCACTGAGTGACGGTAGGCATGGGAATTTGCCGGGCTGGTTGGGTATGAGCCTGATGTGCTGTAGCACATTGGGCTCCAAGGCTGCTGCTCTCCGCCGCCAGTGCTCTGCGCAGGTGCCACCACGCGCACGGCAGGCGGCGGCGGCGGCGGCGGCGGTGCCGCAGCCACCGTTGCACTCTCACCATGACGCCTGTAGCTGATGAATAGGCGGTCACCCATGCCAAAACTACGCATCCTCTCGAAGTGCACCACGTCGCCAGCGTCAAGTTGCTTCTCCTTGACGTACCGGCTCCAGCCCTTGGTGAGCACGTAGCTCTGGCTGCTCGTCCAATACGAGTACCGAAACCGCCATGGCTTGCCAGCCTCGTCCTCGAAGGACAAGATAAGGCCTTTCTCACCAGAGTCGCCACTGAGAGGGAAGTACCTTTCGGCATGCTGCTTGGGGATCACCAGCCTGTTGAGCTTGCCCACGTCGCTCGGCGTCAGGGGCTTCTCGAACAGGTGCTCCTTCTCGTAGTGGTGTTGGTAGTGTAGGTTTGTGTACATGGCCACACCCCAGGGCCAGGCCTGGGGGTGCTCTTGGGAGAGATGATTCATGGCCATTCTTCTGCTGGAGGAAAGAAAGAGTTAGCGGAGCCAAGGAGTGTGTGTTAGGTTCCTGTCTGCAGCGAAAGCTTGCCGGTGGGGAGGAGTAGCAGTGATGGTGTGTCGCGTAGAGAACCATGCAGGTGTCTTGGTCAGGCATTTATAGCCTCCCAAGCAGGACTTTGGGAGCCTCTATGCGATGTAGTATTAATATTTCCCTGGTACATAACATGAGGTCTCGATGCATTTGATCTAGCTTGGAGGAGGGCAGGAGTTTTTAATCTAGGCTAGACAGGAGGAATCAAAGTGACGGGCTTCAGAGGTGCTGAGGTTAGAATATGTAATCTGAGCGTAGCTGATGAGGGGCGATCAGGTGGTGGTACTTCAAAGTTGGTGCCTGGCCATTGTGGCCTAACCACAGCCATCCAGGGAGGTGGAGAGGAGTAGGCCCTACCATTGTTTTCCATGTGCTCTGGTGGTTGAAGCCTACGTGAGAGCACTGTCATTAGCTCCCCATTTTTATCTGCACGAGTGTAGGTTTTTCAGTTCGATCTGTCTCTAGGACGGTGAAAGAAAGTCCTGGTTGTATTAGGTTCTGAAGCTTGTAGAGTGTGGACTGTGGAGGCATGAGGTACCCTAGGCTAGATTAGGTGAAAAGATGCGTCCATAGATTGGCAGCAGTTTCATACCTGTGGTCCGGGTGGAATAGCTGGTGGGCAATTACTTGTTAAGGGTACTGATCTCGCAGGATGTGACACTAGAGGCGTATGGACCGTGTGCTCTAACTATCACGCACTATTTTGTACTAGTACCAGCCATTTTCTGATCTCAGATTCAATACAATCAAGGGTTTTGTCAGGCCTGTCTCATTGAATAGGTGGCTGACCACCTAATAAGGCAGCAAGACTTCCATGCAACAAGCTGGTTCGGGTTGGATTCTTACACAATTGATGGAATGGGCTGTAAGATATTATTTTCTCATTCAAACCATCCTTGTAGGAGAACCTGCCTCTGCCTCTGTTGAGGACGCTAGGCGGGTACCAATTGCAAAGAGAGAATACTCTATTTCTCTCTGTTATTAGCTAACCTTTTGTAAGGACCGGTGCTCTTCTCAACATGGCATTGGGCATTTGGGGAGCACCTCTTGTTGTTGGAGGATTGGGATGCAGAACAGTTTATGATCTGTTTTCTTACATTTTTAATGACAGATCTGTATCAAACGCTGTATAATATGTAGGACAAAATCAGCAATGTCGCTTTGCTTGGTACTTTGGAGACAAGTATTCCATCATATGGTTATGAGAAGCGTAGTACATGGTTAGATACATTGTATGATGACTAATATATGCTCTTGTGAAATTATTCAGTTTGTCAACCTTTGGGAAACCAGAGGGGCCATTAGGGTCCCTCCTCCTGTTAGTAGGTACGGTCAACAGACTATAGTGACGGAACGGATCTTCAAAGATGATCACTCCGTTCATTCTGTTACTTGGCTCTTTCTAACATTTATAATTAGATTATTAGGTTAGTTCCACAAATTTGGAAATCACAGATATTTATTTTTATTCTGACCCAGCTTTTTCTTTTGGATCCAGGACCAGAGAATTGGGGATATGCGATTATTATCTCACGTGGCATTAACCTTATCCGTCCTGCTTTCTGTTCCTGGGGCTTCAAGTTCCCAAGCGCCACAATATTCGAACATTGGAATGGGAAATAGGATCAAGATTGGACCTGGACAAAGATCTGCCCTGTCCAATTTCCAAAAGCTTTTCGAGTCAGATGGTATGATTTTTGTCCCAAGCTCGTCCTTTCTCATTGATGCATGTATACAACTCACAGCCCTCACAGTTCCTTGCCTCCATTTGAGACGTTATTCTTAACTTTGTTGTTTTCTGTGTTCATGAACTTTGGAATACGCAGCAACTGAAGTTACTAATCACTTGCTACATGTACAGATGCAATGCAAAAGACTAGTATACTCGATGGCATGGCAATGGCATAGGTAATCTTGATTAAACTATAATTAGTCTATATTTAGCATCTCTTGGAGTATGATGAAACAATTGAGTTCAGTTTGGTTGGTGGAATCTGTCATATAAAAGCTTTCAAGGGTACTCCATTGCAGCTCGATGGAAATGATGAGCCCTTGTTCGCTAAAGTCGACTAGGCTTGTAGAGTCCCATGTGTTACATTTTGCAGTGGCCTCATGAGGATGGGATCATGAGAGGGAGACTTCATGAACATGTCCCATTATAAAAGTTCTCATGACCATTCAAACCTAACAGGAAGACTTTGTGAAAAAAAACTGAAAGAAATTTACACATGAATTCGATAGTCTTGTATTAGTATTATTGGCAATAGCATATATATTTGCACGTATTACGTTGACCAAGACTGAAGATACTATATGGTTGAATGAGAATTTATTAAACATGTGTCAGGATGCACTACTAGATTGTAAACTACACGGGAGCTCATTTTGCAGCACCGGAACAGTGCATGCATGTCCGTGTCCTGGGCTATGAATTTTGACCAGAGAGTGCGTGATATTTAAAAGATGACCATGCGAGGTACCAGTAGGGAACCACGCAGCAGGGTCCTTTTGCTAACTCAATCATGCAGCTCACCTGCCCCTCCTTCCCAATGCACAAGAGCTTTTGATAATGTAGGTTTGGTTTCTCCATGCACATGAATGATTTGGTATCTTGTGGGAATTGAATACAAGATAACTCAAGATAAGGGGACACATGCTATTGCCCCTGGGTTTTGTTTATTGTTGTGGTCTCGGGTTCCCTTTTTCGTACGGCCATGCCTGTTTGGCCACAGAGTTCATGCATGCATATGCATTGGGCTGAAAAACCAAACCCATGTTACTCTCCCCCTGTTCATTCTCCCAAATGCGGCCCTGGAAATGTGCAATCAAAGCCTTGCCCATTTGGACCTCTGAATGATGGCATTCATTTATTATTAGCGAGACTAAACTAAGTAATTTACATTTACAAGTTGCTCTTTTCGATCTAAATTGTAAGTCGTTTTGGTATATTTTTTTATACATAGATGTTATTATGCATCTAGATAGTGTATATCTAGGTACATACCAAAAGCTATATAGCATCTAGAAAAGTCTAGAATAACTTACATACCAAGATTGTGGCATTGAAAAAATGCTTGCATAACCATTCAGCATTGATCATACTATTACAAAACACGCGCTAATTTGACATGCACTTGCTTTTAAAACTCTGTGTCTGCTAGGATGGATGCATTGCATCAGTGTAAGCTGCACGAGCGTGATAAAAAAAGCGTTTATATATACACGCCGGTCCTGTTGTGGTTCCTGCATGGCATTGGCACCAATAATGGCGGGCATCATGTGGCTATCATGGCGAAGTGCTCGCTCACTCACATCACATGCCCTAGAAAACCTCTGAACCACCCCAGTGAATTCTGCTCTGGCTCTTACAAGTTATATTGGGGAAAAAAAAAAGGAGAACAGAAGGTAAAGACGCCGCCGATTTTACATTATTCCTTGTTGCATACACCTGCATCCGTCGGTGCTTTGCTTGCTTGCCTGCCTTTTGTAAGGAGGCAAGCAGCAGCATCCAGGAGCACGCACATCTTGCAAGATTTTTTTGGTTTTTGGGTGCGTAGCGTAGGAGTACGTGGTGGTGGTGGCAGGGACCATTCCTCCAACTGATGTCATTTCATTTCTCACATCTCTCCACTTGTGCTGCTGTTGTAGGCGACGCCGGCGAGGCTAAAGGCTGCATAAAGCTTTTTCCTTTTGGTACCACGTTGAAGACGTACTACTGCAAGTGCGTGTGTGCACATTCGACTTGCAATGCTCTCTGATCTCTTGGAGGTACGAGTACTAGGGTTTACCTAAAACCAAAAACTTTTCAAGATTCCTCGTCACATCAAATCTTGAAGCATATACATGAAGCATTAGATATAGACGAAAATAAAACTAGTAGATGAATCTTTTGAGCCTAGTTAATCTATGATTGGATAATATTTATCAAATAAAAACAAAAATACTATAGTGTCGAAATTCGATTTTTTTGGGAACTAAACAAGGCCTAGGCAGCTAGCGTATCTTTGTGTGCAGTGCAGGGCAAAGCAGAGGCGTAGACGATCCGTGCCGTGCCTGCCGCCTGCCTGCGCCGGTTCTGCTTTTTTTCTCACGCACTGATGAACTGAAGGCTCCTCGCTGACGTGACGGTGAAGAGAAGGGCGCGCCTGCCCTTTTTTCTCGCCGCCGTGGGCAGTGCCTAGGCCTGCACCGGCGTTGCATGCACGGCCGTGGTGCGGTGCGGTGCCGGCTCCGGGCTCCATCGCATTCTTTTCAGCGAGCATTGGAGAGGCCAAGGCCTCGGTGGTGAGGCAGAGATGGGGACAGAGCGGACAGCAGGCGGTTGTGGCGAGGCGTGAGCGCGTGCACAGTGCCCGAATTTGTGTGTGCATGACACTGTGGACTGTGGAGGCTCCATGGATGGATGGATGGTGGGCAGTGGTGTCATCAGTCATCACCCGTGGCCATGTATGGGCATAGGCTGGTTGCATGCTGAGAACAAAAGTTCCTGCTCCCATAGGGCTTTTCAGCAAGCTAAAGGGTGGGTTGGTTGGTTGGTTGGGTGTGGGTGTGGGAGTGGGAGTATAACACCGGTTGGATTTTATTCTTGGTGCCTTGTTGCCCATATTCATGTGGATTTGTTGGACCATTTTGTTGTCCAGCTTGAATCCCTAGCAGTGGCGGATGTAAGATTTCAATCATGGAGGTCCAGACGAAAGCGATATAGTTCATCAACATAAATATAACATAATTAGATGACTAAATAATGATAAAATAGTTGTGAAGGTAGAGTGTTGAGGCTGTTAAATGAGCTAAGCAGACAATTGTATATAATAATGTATTATACATGTACATGTTGTTAAAGGATATATATGCTAAGTGTTTTTCAAAAAATTTTGGGCCTACTGTAGATCCGCCCCTGATCCCTAGCTAGTTGCTTGGATTCTTTGCTAGCCTTTGTGTTGCCTTCCGTGTTTAGTTGGTGTAGAAAAAAATTTCGCGACACTGTAGCACTTTCGTTTGTTTGTGATAATTATTGTCCAACCATAGACTAACTAGACTCAAAAGATTTGTCTCGTATATTTCGACTAAACTGTGCAATTAGTTTTTACTTTCGTTTATATTTAATATTTCATGCATGTGTCTAAAGATTTGATGTGTTGAAAAGTTTTGGGTTTTTAGGTGGAAGTAAACAAGGCCCTAGAAATCGTATGTAAATTTAGGGTCGGCTTGCTTCGAGGAATGTCTTGTCTCACCTCGCTGCGTATAATAGTGTCTGTCAAACAAACCAAGCAGCCTCTTAGACTGTGCACAACATAGCGATGGCAACAAAAAAATTATACCTGACACTAGACACCGGCGCCTGAACTTTTCAATCCCCACAGTATATAGGCACCGATGCTTGCATGCACATGGACCCTGACCACAATATCATCTCCTTCCGTCTCGATGCTTGTCTGCACTTGAGATATAATTTTTGAACCTTCCAAGCACCGGTGAACCTACATGATTCGGCTCATGTGTTTTGGAAGCCACAACGTTTCTACCCGATGCCTGACACTCTCTCTCTCTCTCTCTCTCTCTCTCTCTTCATTGAGGCATCGCCCAAACACCACATTATGGCCAGTCTTATGTTTGGTTCTTGAGCTAGCTTACCTCGTAGTCTGTGCGAACAAGTTTTTGGCTTGGGCCTTGTTTAGTTCACCCAAAAACAAAAAACTTTTCAAGATTTTCTGTCACATCGAATCTTGCGGCAGATGCATAGAGTATTAAATATAGACAAAAACAAAAACTAATTGTACAGTTTGCCTGTAAATCACGAGATGAATTATTTAAGCCTAGTTAGTCTATTATCGGGCAATGTTTGTCAAACAAAAATGAAAGTGTTACAGTAACGAAATTTAAAATTTTTTCGGAACTAAACGAGGCTTGCTCTTGTGGGAGAGCCAAAATGGCTCCCCCCTGGCAAGGCAAGGCTTGTAGGCAACCAAGCAGCCGTAACCGTGCTCATGAATAAATCATGATGTGGATGTGGTCCAGTGTCCACTGTCCAGTGCATTGCATTGCATTGCAGAGAACACCTTGGTGCAGAGCAGTGTGCGGGCATGCATGAGCAGAGGACGAGAGGTCAAGTAAGAGGACGGAGGTCTCTACCATTTACCACCATCATCTCTATGGACGACGCATATATATGGCCAACGGGCCGGTCCGGTCCGACACCGGGCCTCCTCGGGCCACCGGGCCAACCGGACCGGGCCACCACGGGTCACGGACTGGGGGCGCGGCCCATGGACCGGTCCGCGGACCATTTTGCCGGACTGGGCCGCCCGTTGAGTCCGTTGCCTCGGGCCGGTCCGTAGCCCGTCTAATTGATCACAGTTCACATTTCAAATTCAAATACACATTTCACATAAATCATCACAGAATGAATATTGATGATCAAAAGGAGAGCTGTTATGTACAATGCTGCCTCATTAAAAACCTTTCTAGGTAAAACTCACCTTTGTGAGAAACCCTAGAAAGGAAAAAAGAGTACAGCCAGCTCTCAAATAGTTTAGGTTCAAGTCTTTCTTACAAAAGCCAACTCAGTGGCTAGTTTCAGTTTCTCACTTACAACATACAACATAGAACATACTTATAAGTCATACTACCACCAGTACACTACCAGCCTAGGCGCCTAGCCATGTCCAAGTCAAGTCACTCCTCGAGGTCCAAGTCCAAGTCACTCCTCCACCTCCAGGAGACCAAAAGTTGCAAAAGCTCCTTAACTGAAACAGAAACACCAAATAAGTTAGTTGATGCTGATGATGATAATGATGGAGCACAGGAGCAATATGTTACCTTATCAATTATCTTCTTACGCTGCCGGTGCCGGTGCCGGTGCCGGTGCCGCTGCCGCTGCCTTCAGGAGGAGGATCATCAATCCAAAGGTTCTTAAATGCCTCTTCTAGGTCTTTGTCCAGAGCTGTATGCTGAGCCCTTCTTGTAGCTTGATCCCAATCTTTGATGCAGGTGAGCATCTCCACATGCTCAGGCACCAGACGACGCCGGTGGTCTTCGAGTATTCTACCTGTCAAGCTAAAACAAGATTCGGAGGAAACAGTAGAAACAGGGACAGCCATGATATCTCGAGCCATAATAGATAAAATTGGATAGGTTAGCTTATGTTCACGCCACCAATTAAGTATGTCAAAGTTGTCATCAAAGAATGTAACAGGGTCACTGTCCAGATAAGATGTAAGCTCACAAACAGCAGATGGAGCAGCTAATGAGGAGTCTGGGTCAGGACCTCCATAGAGCCTACTCCATGACTGTTTTCCCCTACCAGCAGAACCAGATGGAGGAAAAACAGGCCTTCTAGGCCTTGCTGTACCATATTTGTCCTCATATTTGGAAAACAATCTGGTCAACTCAGATCTCACATCACCATAGTACAAATTGTAATCATTATTAGTTGCTTTACCAAGTAGTTCTAAGGCTCTATGGAATCCTTTCATCTTAGCTCTAGGATCCAGAATGAATGCATATGAATAAAGCAGTGGGATTTTGTCCCAATATTTAAGGAATTTCATCTTCATAGGCATTGCAATTTCTTTGAAGTGTTCATTTCTCTCAGCTTTTTGCAAATGCTCAGCAATATCAATCAAGTGATGCAAAACAAGTGGAGCAGTAGGATAGTATACACCAGAAAGAACAACAGTGGCATCATAAAACAGTTCTAGGAATTTAAATATGTGCTCAGCAACATACCAATGCACATTTGTCAGTAACATATGCTCAGAGTTGTAATTAGTATTAATGAACACAGTAAACACTTCCTTATATGGTATCAGATGCTTAAGCATCAAGAAAGTAGAATTCCATCTAACATCCATATCTAGGCCAAACTTCCTAGGTGTCATACCTTTAGCAATACAGAATTCTTTGAACCTTGCAATCCTATTTTTAGAAGAATTTAAAAAGTTTATTGCAGTTCTGATATCATCAAGATAATCTTTAAAGACATCCAAACCACATTTAACAATCAGATTTATGATATGGCAAGCACAGCGCTGATGCACAAGCAAGTATTTAACTTTGTTAGGATCTTCTTTAGTAGGAGTTGGATAAGAACCAAGATAACCAAACAAAACAGGGCTAAGATATCATAAGCCTTAGAATTAGCAGATGCATTGTCTAGAGTCACAACAAAGACCTTATCAACCAAACCAAACTCCTCAAGTACACAAGCAATAGAATTAGCAATGTTTTCACCAGTATGTTTACAGTCAATCAATCTGAAACCAATTATCTTTTTCTGAATCTCCCAATCATTATTAATATAATGGCAAACAACAGAAATATAGTCCTCCTTGGCATTACCAGACCAGATATCAGATGTTAAAGAAATAGAAGATGCAGCAGGCAACAAAGATTTCATAAGCATGTCACGATCTTCAGTAAACAATTTAGCCATATCTCTAGTCGTGGTCTGCCTAGAGACAGATTTAAAAAGGGGGTTATGAGCACGCTTAATGTAATCAGACCAAGCCTCTGTCTCACCTATGCTTAATGGAAGGTCTAGCCTAGCAATCAAACGAACCAATTCAGTACGAGCAACCATAGGATCATACACCCAATTACCTAAACCATTAGGATTCAAAGCAAGCTTAGACTGTACCATATCAGCATGGTTCTTTTTTTCATACAAGAATTCCTGTGCCGCCTCAAATGAGCAGTACCATTAGCAGATATAGCAGTGTATTTTTTATTGCAATGTTTGCAAACAGCACTAACACGAACTCCATTCTCCTTTACCTCATGGAAGTAATCCCAAACAACGGATTTTGCCTTACCAGAGGTAGCATTAACATCATCACCATCGTTATCATCGATAGTGATGGGTTCAGAGGCGTCACCTTGTTCCAGATCGAGGCCGAGGGCGGCCGCATCCTCGAGGATGTCGTCGTCGTCCTCGATCTCCAGGTCGTCGTCGGAGCATCGCTCCTGGTCGTCGCCGTCGACGGGGACCGGACGTTCTACGTCCGGCCCTTGCGTTGCGAGACCAGCACCGCCCCTCAACGAGGATGACCCACCCCGGCCCCGGACAAGGCGCTGGCGATCTCCAGCACCGCCCCTCGACGGTCGCTTAGGCGGCCTGGCCATGTCCACTCCCGAGGAGGAAGACGCGGCGTCAGGCACAAACCTGGGGACGGAGCCCGGTGCCGGAGATGCAGAGGTGCAGAGCTCGTCGGCGAGGGTCAACGATCAGATCAAAGTGGTAGGGGAAGAAGGAAGGGGGAGGAAAGGAACACGGACTCACATGGCCATGGCGCTGGAAGAGGACAGAGGAAAGTAGAGAGAAAAGGGGATTAGGGTTAGGGCGAGGTCACCAGAGATCACCGACGCGGAAACGAGATCGCCGACGCGGACACCAGATCACCGGCCGCGGACACCACCGTCCACCAGGAGGGTGTGGACTGGGGAGTGGGGAGGGAGGGAATGGGATTAGGGTTAGGGCAGCCGGGGGCGGGGGCGCTTATATACGCCGCGGGCTGCTACCGGGCCAGACCTTTTCACCGGGCCGGGCCGGTACCGGACGACGGACTGAGGTAGCGGCCCATGGCCCGACCCGCCTCCCGGGCCGGGCCGCCCGTAGCCCGGTGACACCGGACCGGGCCGTAACTCGGACCGGGCCGCCGGCAGACGGGCCAAATGGCCAACTATAACGATGCATATGCATGCATGGACAGAAGGGAGGGAGTGCAATGATCGATCGCACACACGCAAGAGCTCTTTCAGACAGAGAGGAGTACAGTCAGCGTGCAATGCAAGAGCTAGCTAGGTCTAGTAGTACTGCAAGATGCGATGAGCAATGCTGGCGTCAGGGAAGGGGAGGGGGGGTAACGTGCGGCAGGTGCCTTGGGCGCCTGGGATACGCATGCACGCACGCTCCTGGATCTGCGCGCCATTATTATCAGCTACTAGCATCCGGACACGTACAGGTACGTACAGGAGCTGCACTGCACTGGACGTCGATCTGCACACCGGCATCTAGCTACATGCATGGTCCATGCATGCATGCATGCATTTGTACGTATATATACTAGGTCGGTCCCTTCTTCTCCCTTCCTCCTGGCCGGCTCGCCCACTCTCTCGGCACGGCTGGCTCCTGGTCCGGCCTCCGGACCCCGCGACGGGACCCCAACGTCGTACGCCTGGCCATTGTTATATATGCTGGTGGTCCGCCGGTGGAATTAACGTGCCGACAGACACCTGGATCATCGCTCCCTGTCGTCTTCCATCATCTCCCTCCTCCTGCGACGATGCAGCAGCCACCAGCACACGCCGTATCCACCAGCAGCAGGCCCCGGAGCGTGTGAGTCCGGCCGGCGTCTGGCTGGCGGACGCGACTGTTGTTGGTGACCGGCTCGGCTCGACTAGCTGCTGATGAGCCCCCTGCTCCCTGCTTTTGGTCCTGGGGCTCCTGCATGCCGTGCACAGGGCAGGCAGATGCATGCCCACACATGCAAGCTAGCGAGCTCCATGCTCATGCTCATGCATGAATTGATTTCCCCCCGGCCGGGCCACTTGCTTGTGGTTGTGTGGCGCCTCCAAATCCAACGCAATCAGCAATCATGCAGGTGACTGCATGAACCACCCTGACCTGAACGAACCACCCACCCCCAATGACCAGCCCCGCCCATCTCATGCGGTGGGTGGCAGCGCGGTGACAAGTGACGTCGTCGTCCTCGTCCGTCCCTCTCCGACTCTGACCAATCTGACACCAATGTAAGCACGCATGCATGTAAAATGAACGACTTGTCCTTAAACTTGTCTCATAGTGACTAGGGGCCTGCTTCGCCATGCATTGGCAAAGTGCAGCTCAGGTTGCGGTGGAGAAATCGTCCGCCATGCTCGCCACAAGTTTGCCACAGTCTATATGCACTAAACGACATGCGATGGGAGGAAAACGACATGACAGAATTCTGTGGCTGCCTAAGGTTAAAAATAGAACCAAACAACCGCTAAGGTTGCTGTTGGCTGCCAAACTTTACTCATGGCGAGTTGTGGCCGTGATCCAAGCAAAACCTAGGTCCCCCAACTCTCAAAATTGTATTTTGAAGATACCTGAACTTATCTTAGGATGTCATCTAGATTTAGATATCTAAAAATTTTAGTTTTAGGTCCTTAAATTTGCCATAGAATATGGGCGGATTGGTTACGATTGAAGGAGACATCCAGGATGGTGACGAGGTTCAGGCTCACGGTTGGTGCCCAGTACACAAGCATACATGCAGGTTTGTTTGGTTTGTGTAAAAATGGGCTGGACCGGGATGAAGAGAGTTGTTGATTGGTTAGGTATATGAAGAACTTTTTTGTATGGCTACAAGTGGGGCCCCAACATTTTTTCTGTATTATCTCAGCCTATATCGCAAGGGAAGCTCGATTTCTGTGTACGCATTGCATGCATCAGGACGGCCTCAAATGCATGGTCCCGTGCATCATTTTTATTTGGCAGAAGAAACCAAACACAACGCAAAAACTACTAAATCATGCAGGGATGAACTGCTCCAGCCTACCAATCAACCCCTATTTATGTGATCTAGATCCAACCGAGCTCTAATTAACTCACACGTTGATCTTTAGCACTCCGTCTACACGCTCTCCCTCTCTTCTATCTTCATCTCCATGTTTTTAGCTCTCCTTTTCTCTTCTAGCTCCATATCTATTCTATGCTTTTCCAATCTAGTGAGGCATTGCATCATAGGCCTTATTTAGTTCACCCTGAAAACCAAAAAATTTTCAAAATTTCCCGTCACATCGAATCTTGTGGCACATGCATGAAACATTAAATATAGACGAAAACAAAAACTAATTACATAGTTTAAGTGTAAATCACAAGACGAATCTTTTGATCCTAGTTAGTCCATGATTGGATAATATTTGTCACAAACAAACAAAAGTGCTACAGTACCGAAAACTTTTCACTTTTCCGAACTAAACAAGGCCATAGTCGCCGACTTGCCTTTTCTAAACTATGCCTTCCTCATTCTCCTAGGCCACACCGTCATCAGTAGTGATGGCAGTAAGTCCAAAGCTGTTGTTCCTTATGTAGCACAGGTATGCGAAACGATTGCTTTGCCAACTCTTGCCCCTGGTCAAGAATGATGTGTGGATACTGCTGTGATACTGCTATGTTATGTAGCATCGTGATGTAGAGTAGATCAGGTTTATGTGGATAAGTTCGAGAACCTAGAACTGCATTTTAAGAGTTTGAGAGCCTGCCCATATATTTTACTCAAATACAATTGTCAATACTATTTTATATAGACCTAGTAAATTTAAAATTTAAAAATGATCAAATACTCGAAAAATAAGATGCGCACTTTCTTTAGGGAGCGAATATATATATTTGCGGAGATAAAGAGGATGCATGGACAACTAGACATGATGGACGCATGCGATGCAATTGGGCGCATGAAAAGGGGCATTCAAACTGTTGTTCCGGTAGATCCAGCATCCATGATATGATTGATCCATCCATACATATCCAAGGTTGCTTAGTAGTGGAGCTAGTTATTGTGCTGCCGCGTCATCCACCCTCCCTCTTGCCGTGTTGCTCGTGCTGTGCCTGCTCCGATCCCGTTCAGTCAGGTAGAGAAAAGCAGCCGCGCAAAATGAAAGGCCCTCCATGACTCACCCCTAGCTAGCTCATGCGGGGTTTGTGCAGTACGGGTACAAATAGGCTACTACTTCCTAAGCTATACTTAGGGCTTGTTTGGCACAGATCAACTTCACTAGTAAAGCTGTTTTTTTTTAGAAAATAGCTTCATGAGTGACTTTCTAAATAAAGTTGAGCTGTTTGGAAAAAGTGTTTGGCAAAATAGCTTCACCAACTACTTCATGCATAGTTGAGAGAGAGAAATGAGTGAGAGAGCTATAATAAGCTACTTTTTTCAGCTTCATCCCAACTTTTTTGTGAGAGGAGGGGAAAAACAGCTTCACCATAAAGCTGTTTTGAAAATAAGTGTTTGGCAAAAAAAAAACAGCTCACAACAGCTCATGAAGCTGTTGTGAGCTGTACCAAACAGGCCCTTAGTCCAACTTCTTCAAAGTATTTATGCAGCCAATAAATACATAAATTAAAAGCCAACCAAACAGGTGCAACCTGAAGTAGTTTTTTTTTCAAAAACAATTATTTCTGTGTAATATAATTTCTACAACACTTTTGACACTGCTTTTGGCTTTCGTTTTTTTTTCAAATGGTTGTAAATAGAGAGATATTTTGTAGCATTTTCAAGGTAGATAAAAGATAAGGGATAGATTTTATAGTTGTGTTCAGCTAGATATGTTATAGCTTTTTCACAACACATAGTTTTTTCCACATTTCATAGCTCGATCACAATAATTTTTCCGTACCTCATAGCTAAACCAAACATACCCTAAATTGTAAGCTGTTTTTTTTCAGCAAAATTATAAGCCTTTTTATCAACTGCTCACATGTGCCGTGCCGCCACTTGTGACTTTGCGTGTGAGATCCCACGTGTCTCTATGGCAAAAGAGATAACAACTTTCATCCAGATGTGGCGTCTGCATGCTTGCAAACAGAAACTTCCTAACTTTTTTAAGCAACGCTGTTTCTGACCAATCTACCAAACAGGGGCCTCTAAGTCGTGTCGTCTTAGACACCCAAACAACATGATATCATGAGGGCACTCACAATACAAGACTCTATCACAGAGTCCAAGACAATTAATTACATGTTATTTATGGTATTTTGCTGATGTGGCAGCATATTTATTGAAGAAAGTGGTAGAAAAAATAAGACTCCAAGTCTTATTTAGACTCTAAGTCCACATTGTTCAAGGTAATAAATAACTTTAGACTCTATGATAGAGTCTGCATTGTGAGTGCCCTGATACTTTGCATTGGAAGATGCATGTGTTATTTCTCTGCAAATCTATTAATGGCTCTTGATCCGATATGACAGTCTGAGAAATAAACCACCTATATAGCAAACTAAAACGAGATTATATGCATCTGGATGACTAGCCTGCCTAATCTACTAGTCTACGTGACAGTAATAATTAATCTATCAAAGAACACGAGGAGCTGATTGAGGAAAAAGAAAACAATAAAAAGCTTCTTCAGGTTGCAATGCCCTCGTCACTGTAGTATTGCTTGAGCCAGCGCGCTATGATCCTCGTCTCCTTCACCCGCACCTTCTTCAGCCACTCTGGGTCCTCCTTGCTCGAGAATCTCAAATCCACGTGGTGTGCCCCTGCATGTACACCATATGTTTTAAACAAGTTTATCTTAGACAGACAAAACAGAAGTTTATCTTAACTAGACAGACAAAATATATACATGCATGCATGGTGGAATATATTACAGGGAAGACAAGAAGTTGTCAATAAAAATTGCTCACTGACCTTTGGGCTCCACCAACGCAATGATGCTGTCAGAGATGCTCTTCAGTACGCTGTGAGTAGCCAAAAGTAAAAACAAAAATGTAAACACGTCTGCTTTTTTATGACAGTTTACTAAGCTTGACCGAGCCATATATATTTTCCTCGGCAAATTTTCTTTGAATCCATTTTTAAGCTGGAAAAAAAATTCGGCCCATATTACCCTCCAGTGCTCCACGGATCCCGCAGCCCGTTGAAGAAGATGATATTACTAGCAGATTTCTTCAGAACATTCGCAATATCCTGAAACAGAGAAAACCATTTTTTTACGAATTTTTTTTTTGACAAAAAGTAAAGAAATCCCAACAAGCCCAAAACCAGCCCAATCATCATGCATCGAGCCCGCCATTTCCAGCGACCAGCAATTGAGCCCAGCCCAATAGACGGCCCAGCCCAGTAGGAAATAAACTAGGAATCCCGCCGCCGCCGCCGCCGCCGCGCCGCCACTTACGTATCCGCCGAACTCGGTCTCGATCCAGAACGGTCGGGGCGGCAGCCCGGTGACGTTCCGGCAGTCGTCGACGACCTCGGTGAAGTTGAAGGGCGCCGGCTGCAGCACGGTGCCATCGCGGACGCCGTACGCCATCACCATCACCTCCGTGCACGCCTGCCAGTTCCACCCGTCGTACAGGCCGTAGGGGTCGTCGTCCTCCTCGGCGCGGAAGCACGCCGCGCCGCCCGTGTGGTTGTAGTACACGTTCATGGCGTCCCGGACCTGCTCGGACAGCAGCAGCAGGGCCGTGCTGCTGCTGCTGTTGTTGCCGTCGTCGTTGCCGGAGCCGGAGGTGGAGGTCGACGCCGCCGCCTGCTGGTGGCGGGCGTCGATGGCGCGGCACATCGCGCGGACTGGGTACGCCGGCAGCGGCGTCAGGAACCCCGACGTCGTCGGGTAGTCTGTCATCGCCGCCTCCACCATCGCGTTCTCCAGTAGAGACGGGATGTCCCACACGCTGCTTCCACTGCATATGCATGGATCGATGTGTGTATAGATGCGTGATCATCAGCAGACAGATCGATATCGATCGTATAATAATTTCATCAATTTGATCGGAATTAATCCAGTGTTGTTTTGTATGAAATTCGTGCAAAATTCTTGCTTGATTAGTTTTGAGCACACACTCACTTGCACATGTTGAATGTACGTCTCAGCTGTGCCTGGCCTTCCTTGGTTGCGAGCGCATCGTCGAGCACGTCCCACGACTTCCGAAGCACGTCGTAGCAGTTCTTGCTCTCGCTCTAATCGCACACAATTATTAAATAAAACAAGAACATGAATCAATGGTGCATGCAAATTTCGCGCGCGCGCGCGCGCGCGTGTATATATATATATATATATATATATATATATATATATATATATATATATATATATATATATATATATATATATGAGAGAGAGAGATAGAGAGAGAGACACACACACACTTGAGTGCATACCTTGTAGTCGTCGTTGATGCGGTCGTAGAACGCGTAGGGATCGACGATGCCATAGAAGCTAAGGATGGGCGCGGACGACGCGACGGCGCCCATGACAACATGCGGATACTTGAGGCGCATCCACGCCGCCAGCATGCCGCCGTAGGATCCGCCGAAGACGACGACGGGCGCCGCCGGCACGCTGAGGTTGGCCTTGAGGCTGAGCACGAACGAGGCGTAGTCGGCGAGCGCCTGCGTGACGGTGAGGTAGCCCTTGGTGGCGGCGTCCCGGAACGCGGCCTCCCTGGTGCCGCCGAACGGCATGGACTCGCCGTAGTAGCGGTGCTCGACGAAGACGAGCATGGCGCGGAACCGCGGCGCGGCCTCCCACATGAACCCGGTGTTGTTGGTGAACAGGTCGATGTCGCCCTCGTTGCCGGCGTAGAGGAAGATGGGCGCCGTCCGGCTCCGGCCGCCCCAGAACGTGTCGTTGATGAGGTACCGCTGCTGGAACGTCGCGTAGCTTGAAGGCAGCGAGTTGAAGTGGTCCAGCCGCTGCGTGTACCGCCGCGTCTCGTACTGCACCGCCGGCGGCACGGAGGAGGAGGAGGAGGCGGCGTCGTCCCCTGCGCGCGGTACCTGCAGCGATGTGGCGTAGTGGCGGCGGGTGGCCAGCGTCGGCGGTGGCCGCCGCCTGGTGACACGGCGGCGGCCCACTCCGGCGGCTGCTGCTGCTGTTGCGGCTGTTTGGAGTGACAGGAGAAGGAAGACGGCGGCGATGATGATGGCTCTCTCCATGATATTGCAGATTGATTGACTTGTGGAGAATTGGAGTACTCAATCTGCTATAGGAGAGAATACTGCCACTATATATATATATATATATATATATATATATATATATATATATATATATATATATATATATATATATATATATAGTAACTGACGTGCTTGGAAGTTGGAACTAACTAACTGCCGATTTGACCAGGCGGGGATCTGGCTAGTAAAGGGATATACAGTAGTTAACTAACTGCTGCATCGAACCGCCTCTGTCAAGAATGGTGGCGGCGCATGCGAAGTGGAGAACGCATCTCCTGCTACGTTGCATGCCCACATGCAATGCAAAGCTATACTATAATCACGCAGCTGGCTCTCTGTGCTCTTCCCCCCCACATCCACATCGATTTCTTCCACCAAATAATTGGAAATTTGGTAATGAATACGTTGCCCCACGCGCATATATTTCTGTCAGCATCGGCAAGGCATCGGGACAGAACGTGCATGGTCACCAGCGGGAGCGACGCCGATTCCGACGCGGTGACCACGAACCAGCACGCAGCCAAGGTGCGACGGGGTGATCATGCCAGGCGCATAAGTGTGCGGTTCAGCGGGCAATAGTGGGCGTGAGCCGGAGGCATCCACAACTGCGTCTGTGTGGCTTCACGCGGGCCAACGGCCTTGTATAAATTGCGAGTGAGTGACGGAAAAGAAGATAGCAAACACAATTTGTTATCTAATGAATTCATCTACTTCCTAACCAAGTTGCAGTTCTTGCTTCACCTACCCCTGATTCTGCCTATTCCCCTTCCAATCTGTTAACAATTTCATCCGTGCGTGAGAATGCTGCCCAGTACTTTCTCACGAATGACTATCAATCCAGTACTTTGTGTTGGCACTGAAAAGGTAATATTTCGTTGCAACACATGGGTACGATTCTAGTATAGTTATTAAATTCCAACCTACACAACTTTATGCCACTATGTAAATATGAGTTCATACGAGTCATATACATTGTTTCGAGTCATATTATGCATCGGATGTGCAGCTTTTGGCCCGCTCATGTTCCACGGTAGCAGACCCGCAAGTCCAACTTGATTTCAGTCCACCAACGAGGATCTGCCAACTTCTTTGACCTTTTTTTTTTTTTGAGACAGGGCTCTAGATTAATAGAGGCGGTTACGTCTCTATAAATGTCAGGCAGGTTTTAGGCAAGCGCCAGCCTCTTTTCGTTATTTTATACTCTTATAAAACTAAACCCCATTAGACATTTCTCTCAACATACAAGCTATCCACATCATCAATCCACTAAAACTTGTGATTATAATCAACTAACACATATAATTATGATAAGTCATCTCTTCATCTACTAACATGCATTTAGCTGGTTCATATTGATGTGTCAAACCATTCAAAAAAATTAATTTAAGATAATTTTATTCATATAACTATAAATGTAAATAGTCTATTTTTTTAAAAAAACTATCTAAAATTTCCACAGCAACGCGCGAGATATTCTCCTAGTTTATAATAAAAACAAACATAGGTTATCTCTGTTAAATAATTATTTATAAAGGCGGTTGTATCAAGATATACAATATGGCTCTATTAATTAATAATTAATTAAGGTGGACTTTTTTAAAATAGCTCCTCTAAAAATGGCTACTAATAGAGCCGATGTAACACCCAAAAATTTGCTTTTGAAGTAATAGGATTTAATGAGAATTATTTAAGCAATTTTTGTGGGCATTTAATCTAGTGAATAAAATATTTTTGGTCAAAATTAAAATTTATCCTAAGTTTAGGAACTTGTTTATGCATTCATGCTGAAGAATATGTTATTTTGTATTGTTTGCCTCTAGCTTGAATTTATTTGCATTCAAGATTTTTATTTGGAAAAGGTTTTTTTTGAAAACGAAAACAGAAAAGAAAATAAAAAAAACAGAAAGAAAACCCCAGCCGAACTCTCCCCTCTTCCCTCTGGCCTGTTTCTCTTTTCTTTTCCGGCCCAACAGACCCCGCGGCCCAGTTCCCTCGCTCGGCCCGAAGCGCAGCCCAGCGGGCGCTCTCCTCCCCTTTCTCTCTTCTCTCGCTGACGAGCCGGCCCCGCAGCGTAGCGCCCCCTCTTCTTCTTCACGTAATCGGGACGGACTCGCCCTCCCTGATCGCGAACCGATCCCAGGAAAGCCGTGATCTCTTGCCCTTTTCGCGAATCGAGCCCTATAAAGTCCCTAGGTCAACCCCGCAATCCCCTCTTTGCTTCTAAATCGCGAAACCAAGCACTAGCCACCCTAGACTGCGTGCTTTTGGATCTCGCCGTGCGCAAAACCATCCGCCGCTGCGGCACGCCCTCCCTGCACCTTCTCGGCGCGAGCTAAGAGCCTAGGTGGGTTCGTCTCCTTCTTCTCCATCTCCCGATGTGATTCTTTTGCTCCGGGATGCACCAGAGCGCGAGAACGAAGAGCTCCGGCGAGCTTCCTGCGGCCGGCAATGGCGCCACCGCGCCGGAGCAGGGAGCCGGCTGGCCGGACCGCCGCCCGTCACCCCTGGACGCGCCCGATGCGTCCGTTTGAAGATCGACGGCCAGCAAACAAAGATACCCCTTCGAGGGGATTTTTCTTAAAGAGACCCTGGAATATTGGAGAATTAACCCGCGGTCCAAAGGCGCATTCGCGATTTTACGTTTCCTCTGTTTTAAAAACGTATTCTAGCCGGCTGGGTCTAAAATGTGTTTTCATATAATTACAAGTTTGCCACTAGAAGTATTTTGGTCATAATATGCTCATTTTAAATCCGATTTGATCCATTCAAATTTCGTTAGATTTATTTTTACGAGCTCTACATGTTAGAAGTATTATTTCACTGTTTTGAAACTTTTTATTTTCGCAGTAGCATTTAATTAATTATTTCTCTATAGGAAATCTTAGAAAATTCATATCTTCCACGTTTTAATTCTGTTTTTCGTGAACTTTACGTTTGTGTGATCATAGCGCTGCGTACAATATTTTCATAAACTTTTATCTTTGTTTTACCACTGTTTGGTGTAATGTTCTAATTATAGCTTGTTTGCTTTGTGTATGATTGTCTACATTGGATTGCGTGTTGTTGATTGATGTTTGGGAATATACGGTGAGCCGTACGTTGGTGATCAAGACCAAGCCTTTGAAGGCCAGCAGGCTCAGGAGAGATTTGATCAAGGCAAGTATAACTTGAGATCATCCTTGTTACCTATTCACTTATATCTACACATATATATCATATGCATGCTTTCACCTTGTCGACCTTAGCAAAATCATAGATGATTGTTACCTGGATTCCTTGATACCTACTTGATATGCATTTGATGTAGTTGTGCTAGTGCTTGATATAATCCATGATCTTGTAAGATGATTAATAGCTATGCAATGAACATAAAAGAATGGCAAATAACTGTATGAGATCTTGTCCGTACGTGATCACCCGGGATAACAGTGCAACCATGAGGGCTATAATGGCTCTGGCTTTAGCTCAGTATGAAGACCTTTTCTAGCATGTTAGAGGTTACCCGAAAGGGCGGAGGGGCTGAACCGTTTTAGGTATAGTGCGAGCCCCTGTCCCTATGTGTATAGGCTGCGCGTCATTGTGCCATTTGGAAGGGGGTATCTATAACTGCGTGCAAAGGAAACCTTGCGGCCCTAACATGTTAGACGAACTTTTGAAAGGTTTCATAGTGATCCCTGCCGACCTCCCTAGGAAGGGGGTTAAGAGACTAGCTACCTCGGGCGAAAGGGTAAATCATGACTCATGGGTAAAGATGTACAACCTCTACGGAGTGTAAAACTGGTATACTAGCCGAGCTCACGGTCAGAAGCGGCCTTGGGGACATCTACAATAAGATGATGAGCTTGTTATGTTATTATGTTCATTTGATTATCGTTTATGCTATGAATTAATTATGCTTACACTTGATCATGTGATTAATGGATTATTACTGCTACCTTGACATTTGCTATTAATTTATGAACATGCTATCCACCATTAAAAGCTAAATGCAGTCAAACCAGTGTCAGCTAATTGAGCCTCATAAACCCCTGGTTATACTTGTTGAGTACGATATGTTCTCACTCTTGCAATTTTCCAACACCCCAGGTTATACAAAAGATGATGCTTGGAATGAGGATTACCGTTATGAGTATTAGGCTTGGAGTCAACCAGTCAACAGTGTCCCTGTGTGGAGCTTCCGTCGAGAGCGTTGTTTACTTCATGCTATCATTTTTGTATGAGATTATGTGATATACTATATTCCGCTATGTAATAAACACTGCAATGGTACATTTGAGATTTGTCTACTTATGTGTGTGACTGTTTCTGGGGCACATATGAGTCCTTTATGCATCCTATTTTGTTCTTAAAATATGGGTGTGACAGCCGAGCATCCTAAGATTCCATCCCTACAAATAGATTAATAGAGGTCACATTAATAAGAGGCTCGACTACAGAAATAGATGTATAAAAATAATTTATAGTTTTTCCAATGCACTTCCAACGGCTACCTGAAGTCACATGTCCTATGCTATCATTCACCTCATGGCTAGACTGGCCTCTAGCCTCTACTCACTTCTACACAATCAACTTCGATGGTCAAAACATGACACGACAATTGTTCAGTGTTCAAAAATCTGCATGGTCGGACAATCCACTCGATTCATTCCTACAGTGCCATAAAACGCTAGCCTTTGTCCTTAGTCTATTGATTGTCTAGTGTACTCAACCTTTTCTAGCTAAACTATCTAGTGTATTCATTAGCACAATTCTCTTTCGATGAGTCATTGATTGGATACCAACACTTTTGTGTAGTGCATTCATTTTTCTGTTTGCCAAAGTATTCATTGAGTGCATTCTTCTCTGTTTTCATCCCTAAGTTTTTCATATGAACTACAATTGGGGAAAAATTTATTCTGTTGCATTCCTTGCACCATAACCAAGCTCTCTCGACAATATGTTCATCAAAATTGCACCACCATGCACACTTAAGGTCAAGCATTTCCACTTAACTCTCCTGCATGGTGATCCTAACTCTTGAAAGGTCTTCAATCCTCAAGTTTTCACTTGCAATACTTGACTCCTCCATGATTCACATACTTAATCTTGAGTCCTCGATTACATCACTTGACTTCTTGATCGATCTCCTTCAATCCTGTGTTGTTTGATTGTCTTGTCATCAACCATTGGGGTTATCTTTATTCTTATTTCATGCATTGTAGCTTGGCATTAACACTTGATACTCCAACCCATACACTAGAAACACATGTCATGTTGTCCTTAGTTTGCTTCTCCATCCATGCTTGAGGATATTTCTTTATTTTCATGCTTTGCAATCTACATTGACATATTTCTCCAAAACACATATATTAAGGTTGTCATTAACCACTGTAAACACTTACCTAAGAGGACTAGAAGCTCACAGAGGGGGTGATGTCACAAACGGAATGCATGAACTTGTGGAGGACATCTTGCTAGGTAGCCAACAAAGAGAAACAATGAGCAGGATAACAATGCAAAAGACAATCTAGTTCAAGCAAAAGACAACAATGCAAATCAAATCTATGAAATGGCTTCTATGTTGTGGGACATCATAGCATCATGTGAAAGCATGCATATTTGGCAAATGGTAAATGAGACATGAGTTGATGATTTTGGATTGGTCTCTGTAATGGCTTGCTTTTCATGAACAAGAAGAGTTTGATAGTGAAATAGTTTTGATCAAGGTTGAAGAATTAATCAAGAATGCATAAGTGAAGAAAAGACAAGCAAAGGTCAAATGGCAAAGGACACAACTCATACTGGATATAAGTCAGTCTCTACATTGGTTTGCTTGTATAATTAAAAAATTGGTAAATCACTTTGCAATTGCTTTGATCAAACTAGAAGTATGAATATAGATATTTGAATAAGTGTTAGGAGTGTCAAGCCAAAATGAAGAGGAGATAAGGAATCATGAATTGGATAGACTATATAGATGTTGATTCATATATATATCTCTAAGTGAATCAAACTAAAGCTTGATTGATCTCAACATTCATATCTAGAAGATATTCAAGAAAGAATTACAATATTGAAGAAATAGTTTTTCAACAGACACTTAATATGATGTGACTTGAGTATGCTTGATAAGGTGAAGATAGCAAGGAAAGGGCTTCGAGGGACTAAGCGAAGGTGAAAAGCAAGCAATGCCTTATGGACTAAGGTACCATGGCTAAGGTGAAGAATAGAGTACTTGCATTGAGTCGAGAAACTAATCAAGCTACGAGGAGTCTTATTGTATTGAACATCAAAACATTAGTGGAAGTGACTTGAAGCAATGAATTGAACTCATATGTGTTGAAATAGTTCAAGTCATATGCTCAAGGTGTGTTTGCTCGGAGAGATGAGACAAGGTTGATGATTGCAATCCCCTATGAAGTGATATTGAGAAGAATTGACATATGAAGACATTAAAGACTCAAGTGGTTGAAATAGTTATATTCTCTTGATCTTGAGTATAGGAATGCTATACTATCAAGGGAGATGCAATACTAATAATAGACAAGTCTCAAGTGCTCAAACTAACCGAACCCAAGTGCTGACATGAGAGAAAATATCTAGCACTACACCTGCACTTGTTGATCTGTAGGCATTGTCTGCTGGGTTGGATAGCCCATGAAACAAGGTTTTCAAGAAGTCTAAGATCACTGAAAATAGAGTTCAGAGTAAAAAAGTTATGGTGTTTTCTCTAAGCTGACCTGTTCTGTTTCTCGGAGCTGCGGCAGTGCCACACTCAAGTGAGGCAGGGCCGCACCCTAGCAGTGTCGCGTGTCTAGTGCAGCAGTGTTGCTCCTTACAGACCATAGTGACTAGTTTTAGAACTGTAATGGCTAGTTTGTGTGGGGTGGCTATATATACCCATCCCATGCCTAGTGAGGCTGCTAACCTCCAGACCATTCCAAGCACATCCCTAACCATTTGAGAGCTCTCCCCATCCCTCTCTTTGTGGGAGTTAGTGATTAGTGTGTGATTAAGAGTTTGAGAGCAGATTAGAGCAAATCAAACCTTGAGCACTTGTTAGGCTTCGCCGATCTTTGTTGCGCATTTGTTACTATTGGAGGTGAAGCCTCTTTATCAGCTAGGCGTCAGCTGACGAGGTCCATTGTGGTGAGCTACGAGAAAGTTTATAATCACCCATTGATCTAGTGGAATCACCCCTCATCTCAAGAGTTTACTCTCTAGACTTGAGAACAAGGAAGGGTTGCAAAGCCCCAGTGCCGGTCCTATAATTTTAAGGCCCTCTGGCGAATTTATCGTGACGACCTCTCTAAACTATAAAATCTTATAATAATATAAGTTAATTTTGTTCATAAGAGGAAAGTAAATCGAATTATATATACATAAACTGCACTTCTTGTCTTTTCATTTTTTCAAAGCCCCCTGACAAATGTTTCTTAGGTAACACTCTAAAATTCTAACATATATATGACTATATGAGTACAAAGTACTAGACAAAAATTAGATAAGAAAAAAACCTAGTTCCTAAACATTTAGGACATGAACTAATTCAGAATCAGAATCATGATTCACAAATCACAAAAAATAAAAGGGTAGAAGGAAAGAACCAGATCACATGTCATAGCCCTCATCGAGCCCTACCAGCTAGTCATCGCCGTTGTCGTTTGGATTTTGGAATAGCCCTCGTCGAGCCCTGCCAGCTGGTCATCGCCGTTGTCGTTTGGATTTTAGAAGACTAGAACTCAAACGCAAAGGTTTCGGTATTATCCACTGCAGCTGGTGATCGCGTTGTGAACTAGTGATCGTGTCGCTGATGTCGTTGTGTCTCTCCTCGCGGTCTCGCCGTCTCACCAGAAGTCTAAAAGTCGTGACTCGTGATCGCTATGTGTGGTAGCGTGTGTACGGGCATTGGTGGCTCAGCTCCTTGGCTCACGACTTTTTTTAGTGATAGGCCTCCTGCATCGTATATATGTATGTACTAATAAATAATGACTATAGCTAAAGAATATGTGGTCTTATATACTTAGGATTGGGCCCCTATCCCGCGAGGGCCCTCGGCCGTCGCACCTCCTGCCCTCCCCTTAGGGCCGGCACTGCAAAGCCCTAAGCCTTAATGGCAAGCCTCAACAACATGGACATAGGCAATCCTTGGTGATGAGTTGAACCACATGATAAATCTTGTGTCTTGCGACTTTGTATTTTGAATTGTGTGATTTGTGTTCCACTCGATCTACTTGATTGTGAGTGTAGGTACTTGGTGAACTTGTCACTGGATATCTCTAGAACCTCTCTACCAAGTTTGGTCAGAGTTGAACTCTCTAGAGAGGTGAGGCAGTGCTACACCTAGAATTTAACTTTCGCTATGAGTTTGTTTGAAATAGGCATATTCACCCCCTCTAAGTGACATCAAGGTCCTTTCATGATTCAAAGCGGATCGGAGTAGAGGATTATCCATGCCACTTTCATACCTACCATCAACATAGTGGATGTAATACCCAATTTTAAGGACAAAACCAGATATGCACCATATGTGAGTTTTAAAAGACAAATCTCACATATAGCTACAAATAAGGGGTAATATCAAAAGACCCAAAATCGCCGCCGCCGTGGAACTTCCCCTCTGCTGCCGTGTTGACAAATCTAAGAGCTTGCCGAGCTTCGCGTTGAGGTCTTGAACCCCTGTGTTTTTCCATCATCTTTTTATCTCTCTCTGTGATGCTCAATTGCTCACCGAACTTCGCAGGAGCGCCTCGATCCGCCGTCTCGCGCTGCCCGCTTTCCCCGAGCTCCCTCTGCCCGCAATAAGCCCCAAGGTGAGTTCGCGTTGGTCCGCTCGTGCTCCCAGTAGTTTTCCCGTTCGAAACCGAGTTCCCTAGGCCGTTTTCCCCCGTCTCTGGCAAAGCTCCGGCCATGGAGCCGCCGTGCCGGAGGCCCTGCTCCGGCCAGCCAGCCGCCCCTCCCTCCGATCTGATCTGATCCGCCCAAAGAAGATCCAACGGTTCACGGTGGCCGATACCCTTTCGGCCTGGAATTTTGCTAAGAGCCCCTCAATTTGTTATATATTGAACCTGCAGTCCGTTACGTAATCCCTAAAATACGCTTTCTCAGCTCGGAAAGCGTAATCCAGCCGACTGAGTTCAAAATACGTTTCCAGTAAATTACAAGTTTGCCACTGATTTTCTTTTGGATATAAAATATTCGTTTTAACTCCGATTTGACCCGTTCAAATGTCGATAGATTCGTATTTACGAGCTCTACGTGTTAGAAGTATTAGTTTACTGTTTTGAAACTTTTTAATTTCCTGGTAATATTTAATTAATTATTTCTCTATAGGAAATCTTAGAAAATTCATAACTTCTCCGTTTTAGCTCCGATTTTCGTGATCTTTTCGTCTGTGAGATCATAGCGATGCGTAGAATCATTTTTTAAACTTTTCATACTGTTTTTATATGAATGGTGTACTGTTCTAATTGTAGTCTTATTTGCTTCGTGTATGTTTGTCTTCGATTGTTTGTGTGATCGATGATCGAGTTTAGACGGTGAGCAATACTTCAATGATCAAGATCAGAGCCTTGGCAACAAGTAGGACCAGCAGAACCAAAAGGATCAACAAGAGCATTTGGATCAAGGCAAGTATAGCATTTGGATTTTATTTCTGTGACCATGATCTTGTGACTAGATTAATGTGAAGTAATAAATGATAAAAATGACTTTTTAGCCACTTGATGATTTATCTGTAAGTGATAACCGGGACAACAGTGCAACCATGAGGGCTATAATGGCTCTGGCTTTAGTTAAGTATGAGTAACTTTTCTAGCTCGTTAGCGGTTACCCGTTGTGGCGCAATTGGGGAATAGCAGACCGTAGATTCCTGCGGGTGAATCACATGGACTGACTAATGAAATCAAGCGGCCCTAACTTGTTAGACGAACCTTTGAAAGACTTCATAGTGATCCCTACCGACCTCCCTAGGAAGGGGGTTAAGAGACTAGCTACCTCGGGCGAAAGGGTAAATCATGACTCATGGGTAAAGATGTGCAACCTCTGTAGAGGGTTAAAAACTAGTATACTAGCCGAGCTCACGGTCAGGAGCGGCCTTGGGGATTCTTGCTGCGACGATGATGATTCCTGTGTGTTAAATATGCTCATTATTTATTATTTAATGCTTTACATTATTTATGTCACATTGATCATGAGATTGTGGGAGCTATACAATCTAGTTGCTATACTTGTGTAGTTCGACATGTACTCACTCTTGCTACTTCCCCCAAACCTCAGGAGAAGTTTAGGCTTGTGATCAACCAGTCAGTTGGATCCTGTAGAGTGGAGTTAATACCCGAAGTTGGAGTTATTTATCCGCTGTTTGTTACTAAAGGTTATCTCTTTTATACTAAGTATGTTATATAATTTATGCATGTTGTCTTTTGATATTACCCCTTATTTGTAGCTATATGTGGGATTTGATTTTTAAAACTCACATATGGTGCATATCTGGTTTTGTCCTTAAAATCGGGTATTACAATGGAAGTGAATACTACAACTCGTTCCTAGACTAGGCTACACAACCTTTGTATGCTCATCACCGCCATTCCAGGAGACACCATCGCTACCAGTTTTCACCCTCTTTCTCCTCCTCCTCCTCTTTGGCGTGGCAATTGCCCCCTGCATGGAGGTGGCCTCTAAGATAGAGTGAGCCGAGGAGAGAGTAAGCCGAGAGAGAGAGAGGGAGGAGAGAGACTAGAGAAAAGTAAATGAGGGAGGAGAAAGAGTGGCCGGTGGGGCATGGAATACTTGTGCTCCGTGTGAGCACCATATGGTGTTGACTACAATGAAGATGTGGGTGACGGCGTCAATCCATTCCAATCGACAGGCACCATGTCTAGGCACACTTTTCATCACCATGTTTAAGTTTCGAACTAGTGGTAAAAAATGATTTTCACCATACGTTTTAATAAAACCGATGGTGAAAATACTATTAGTAAAAACCTTCTGTAGCTAGTGCACAACTATTGGTAATAAAACATTATGTAGTGCACTCAATGAAAAGGCTATCAAGGACCACTACTGTGAGTTGGTGTCTTACTATTATTCGGCCTTGTTTAGCTCCTGGGGTGTAATGTTTTGGGATGTTACATCGGATGTCACATAAGGTGTCACATGGAGTCTTCGATTACCAATAAAAAACAAATTACATATTCCATTAGTAAACTACGAGATAATTTTATTAAGTCTAATTAATCCATTATTAGCATATATTTACTGTAACACTATATTGTCAAATCATAGACTAATTAGGTTTAAAAAAATTATCTTACAAAATAGTCATAATTTGTGCAGTTAGTTATTTTTTAGTCTACATTTAATACTTTATGCTCATGCATGTGTCAAAACATCCGACTTGATATAGGGCGTAAAGTTTTCCAGCCTTGAGCTTTGAATCATTAATCAATGATAATGCCATCATCACATTGTTTGCATAGTACTACGTGAAGTACTTTACTAGGTCATTAACCTTCTATAGCTAGTAAGCTCTCATGTCGTCCTTGGCCTGTGAACTTGAAGGCATCTGAGACGCAGCAATGAATTGAAGCATGCAGTTCTCTGATCCACAACACTTAACTGCGGCACCGTCGTCCCTGCGCGCGTACTCGCATTGGTTTTTACTGCGTCCGGGATGCATGGATGATGTGGGTGCATCTTTTGACCGCGCGTCCCTCCACTTCTTTATTGTTGCCGCAGCGCTCAGTTCATCGATAGATCATCTCAGAGAGCAGGGCGTGCTCAGGAGGTGCTCGCGTTCGTGAGTACGTGAGGTCTCCATTGCGAAATCATTGTCGTGGAATCCCATATCCCCCGGCACCAGTACTGACAGCGGATGCCTTGCGCTTGCTGCCTCGCAGGCAGGCAGCTCGTCTCCGGCCGGTCAGCTCGATCGCCGCGTGCTGTACATACACTGTTCATATCCTTGAAAATCAAGGGGTTTTGTCTCATTGATTAACAGTGTTGTTATCACTGAGGCCCCCCAAATTTTGTCTTGGCACGAATTCGACCCACGTTTGAGATGGCCCCGGCCGTATGTTTGTGTGTTTCTGAAAATTTGTAAATATTTGGCATGGCATGTCAGCCTGTCGCAGCACCAATTCTAGTTGTACACTACAGTAATAACCTGCAGAGTCTCTCTGGTATTGACAGGATCTGGTTTTTTCTTTTACTACCTGGTAGACATAACTACTCTGAGTCAACCCAACAATGTGGAAGCCTTTTGTCAGATCACACTGGCAAGAGAATACAGTAGGATTTTAATTTTGTTTCTGGATGAATACTATATTTCAGGTTAATGTAATGTTTTTATTTAGTATATATTATAAATGTTAGATTTTTTTATAAATTTGATCAAAATTAAAAATTACTATTCTCCTTTTTTTTGGACGGGGAGTACCTGAGTGAAGGATCAGAGCCTGCCCCCGTTTCATCAGCAAGAGATCGTCCAAAGTAGCTGCAGCCTGCAGCAGCCATAGATACGTACCGAGATGCTCACTCTGCTATGAAACCAAAGCTGCGAAGGATTTCTGCTGATTCAAAGCTGTACTTGCTGGTGACTGCTGAGACGTCATTTCACACCTTGCACCTCAATTAATTTTCTTGTTTGTTTAGATGCTTTTGGAATGACAAAATTTTTAGCTTTAATCTTTTGCTGCAAAACTTTTGCTCATTCAAACTTTACATCTTAGTGTTTAGATATATGGCAAACTTTAGCCATGCAAATACAACACATGCCCCTAATTATGTTTTTGGCCAGTTTTGGGCCTCTTGAGTTCTAAATACCAAAAGTTTAGCAGCTCAAGTTTTGCTCTTTTTGCTGATGCTGTTTAGATCCATTTTGTCAAAAGATAAGGTAAAACTGCAAAAGTTTTAGGTGAAGTTAATGTGCTAGCTTTTTAATAAATTTTCTGAAATAGTATATAAAAAAGGATCCGAGTTAAGGCCTTATTGCTAGCTTTTTCTGCGAGGCACATCAAATGAAGTGGTGAAGTTTTTAATGTGCTAGCTGCTGCTGGATTCCTGTAACTTCATTGCAGGGTAAAGGGGGCATTGAAGGTGTTAGCTAGGCTGAAATGCAAAGACATGTAGGGCATCGCCGTTCAATTAAAGCATGTATTTACCTAAAGTGGCACATCTTCTATTAGAATCCATTTATTCGGAGAACCAGTGCCTCAGTTGATGCACATTTATTTGGATAGATGGAGGAATCCTTTAAGCCTCTGTTGTTAGCTAGCTAGTACATAGGAGGTCAGGAATCCTCTCTATTCATGAAGGGTGTTCAAGGTGTTAAGATTGGCAATCTTCCTTTGATAACTAAAGGAGCACTCTTGTCTTTTACTGCTAGCATATTTAAAAAAGGAATTAAGCATATAAGTTTTTATTGATAATACCAAAACGTGGACCCATAAAATACTTTAGGATTTGTGTTATCATTACCATAACCATCACTACAAGAAATAAGGCTTTACATGACGGTTTGATTCTGTCATAGATAAGTAAAAATCCGTCATAGTTAACTATCTATGACGGTCCATAGGAACGTCATCTATTCCTCGTCATACATTTTTTGGACGAAAATAGAACGTCACAGGTTGGTTTTTTGGATCGTCATGGACGAACCATAGGGCAACTATAGGAAGAGACTATGGTGATGAACTAGACCGTCATAGTTTTACTGCCATGTCAACACACATAAACAGTTCATGGTTTTACTGTCATGTCAACACACATAAACTGGAACAAAGCTCATAATTGACAAATATTGCCCATCATTTTTATTGAAACTATCAACATTTGTACTTGTACAATATTTCACACGAAATACTAAGTCAATAACCAAGCTACACTCAAGTATCTACAAAACTAAGATGTTGACTTGTACAACACATAACTCGTATGATTTGCTCGCACAACAAAATCTTTCATGACTAATGAAAATAGCCACCATGAGCACCTTGATCCTCTTTCCGCAATTCACATATAGCGTCACAAACATCTGCAATGAATACTTGATCAGTAATAAAACTCACATGTGCAAAGGTACTATCTTTGAAAAATGCAAGGGTCTTTTGGCCAAGTTAAAACTTCTATATCACAGCTATTTATTTAAAGATTGTCAACTTAATATGAAGAAGACAGGAGCATAGACTTGCATCAGAAAACATAGCTAAACTTGCAATAGACCAGCTCTATACTTAGTCTATCCTAGGTCTATTGTGCTTGAAATAATTCCGACATACAGAACAAGCATAGAATTCTGAAACCACAAGCAAAATGGCAGCAACAACCAATAAGATTAGCAGTGTACAAAATGCAAATTGGACAGTGGTACAAATCTTTGTATGCACAATCTAATTCTAAATCTATGTAACATGCATATACCTTTGTTTATTTGTCAATCTTTAGTCCTTCAGCAAGATGGTGTTCTCAACAAGCCTTCAGGTAGCATTTTGACCAAGGGTCTTTGAAAGCATTCAGGTAGCACTTCGACCAAAAATATTTGAAGTTTCCACTTATACAACATGGTGGATGTAGGTCTTTATTGCTGAAAAATAGTTAATGGATCAGTGGGTTCATATTGGAAAAATGGTAAGATATTTGGAAATGGAAAGGACAGAACAAAATATGACAGCTTCGTCAAGATATTTTTAGGAGTCTAAAAGGAGAGATAACATATAAACAGAACACAATAGTCAATTATCAGGAAACCATTAGAGCAAAATTAATATTTCTTTCTATCAGCTCAACCCTACAGATATAACTACCACCTTGTTTGTCAATCCTAACTAAACAAACACCTTGGCAGTATCACTCACGCCTCAAATTAGAATTATACCACATATTGCTACCCAAATCCAGAGAAGTTAAATAAGTCAACAGGGAGTAGAGGCTCACAAGGGATTTGATATCTTCACCAAAATCGCTGTCAAATTTGATGCCAGTATCCTGCGTACAAGGTAGGAGCAAATCACAAAATTGCAGAAATCATAATTAGAAAATCCTAAGCACCCATTTACTAGCAGCAACAAAACAGTGCTGCTGAGAGTGGTGCTGTCGAGAGTAGCAGCAACAAAACTTATCATCTGCAAATAAGCTTCCTGCTTACTAGCAGCAACAAAACAATTACTTGTGCTCCACTCATCTGCAAATAAGCTTCCTGCTTACTCTTGAATTCTCATTAAACTTCAATAGCGAAGCACAAGTAATACTTCAGCAAAGCACACATGACATATCTATTTAAGGACAGCAGTAATAATAAATAAACTGAAGCTAGAGATCATATGCATACCCGAGCGACCGAGCCGGTGGCTAGGCAAGGATAGAAGTACTCTGTTGCCATTATTGCTGCATCAAAGAAGTACGTTTTGATTAGCGAATAAAAGGATAAAGTGAAACTAAGATACTGTTCTACAGAATTCTAAATTTAGTTTTAATACAAAATTCAATATTTAGTTTTAATAATGTAAATAAATTGGAAAGTAATAACTAATGTCTGAAAACAACATTTATTTACTGAGCATGAAGATTATCTTTCCTGCCAGGACCCATTACTAATCTCACACCTACGAGTACCTTAAGCTGACAATGACTATTTTAATTAAAGGAGAACGCAGAACAGTAAACATTTGTGATTCCCAGAAACAAATATCACCCAAAATAGAAGCTGCATGAGATATTTTACCCAAAATAGAAGATGCATGAGAGGCACTTTACCTTAAATCGGGTTTCCCTGTGACCTTTTGGAATTCAGCAGCACCTATAACAAATTAACACTATAACAAATTAACAGTTCAAGTTAAAGAACCCCACAGAAGGCACTACTAGTAGTAGCAGCAGAAATTGACGAGGATCTTGTGGCAATTTAGTTCAGGGCATCAATCCCAAGCTTTTCAAGCACATCCACAATTCCACATCCCCGGCCGCCAAAATTAGATTGCCCAAATTAGAAAAGGAGGGACAGGTCCATCTCATGGGGCACATGCGACCACATCCCCCTCCGCCAAAAATAGATCGCCCAAAATAGAAGGTGTAGGAGAGACATTCACCTTCAACATGCTCTCCTCGCCATGCCCCCTTCGGTGGTTTCCTTCCCCCCTTCTTCGGCGACATCGGTGGTGGCGGTGACGCTCGACCGCTCGTCCTCTTCTTCGATGACGTCGGTGGTGGCTGCGGGATGGTGGCGGTCACGCTCGACGCGCTTGTAGGCTGCTGGGCGACGGAGCAGGATGGCAAAGTGGTGGTGGAGGAATCAGTGGATTGAGGGGCGATCGAGGTTGGCGGCGTTGGTTGTGCGAATTGGAGGATTGGGGGGATTTGGTGGCACTGTTGCCCGCGAGACGGTGGAGCTACATTATATATGGCACTGTGATATTACCAAAATATACCCATTGTTTCATTTGCGGGATGCATGGAGTGGGGGCATAATGGTAAATTCGTAGCTAAAAATTGGAGGTGGGAAGACCGCTCGCCGCAAAATTTTCAGGGTGCGCAGTGTATTCAGAATGCCCGCCAAAGGCCAAAATTTTTCCAGCGCACGCACTTCTGTTCAGGGTGCCTCTTTTTTCTTCTATTATTTTTTTCTTAGCTATTGAAGTAATAAAATAGTGACAGATAAAACCAAATTTTGAATACCCTGGACCACTTGTTTAGGTGATAACCAAAATTTGGATTATGATGTACTTAATTATTTAGGGAATAACCAAAAAGTTTAGAGTTTAGCTATAGCTATCAAATTATTTAGGACCGGTAATCTAAATAAATCGCTAATGTCCCCTCTTACGACACACTGATAGCACTTAATAGTGTGTTGAATGTTGGATGTGTGACCTTCCAATGAGTCTGTTATGGATGACCAAAATGATCTGTGACGTCCAGTTGTGACAATAATTTAACAAATCGTCATATATTCATCACCTTAGATTTAAACCGTCATAGATGAATAAATTCTATGATGATTTGTTAGAAGGTCACGATAAAATCGTCACGTATACCTAAATTTCTTGTAGTGCATAGACAACCTAATAATATATTTAGGAATAAGAGTAGTTCTTGTAAGATTCAATAACAAGACCTCAACCTTGACGCGATCATTTCATGCCATTCCACTACAACCATTAGTTATAGTATAGTATGAGAATTATTCATTTTCGATCCATCAATGGAGGCTATTTTTAGTGTCATTTTTCTTAAACATATCCCATGTAGAAATCATTTTCATATATTGTTAACTTAAACAACCGATTTCACAAAAGTTATGTTTTAAAAATTAAAATGGATCTAAGAACTTTTAACAAGTATTTAGGCTTCTAAATGGTTTCAAATGAAAAAAGTTCAACTACAATGTAAATCTCGTTGAGCCCTCTACAATTTGATATAATATTGTCTTCATCTAACTTAATATGAAAAAGTTATAAAAAATTTATATACATATCATTTTGAATCAGATTTCTATTGCTAGTTTTGTTAAGCAACCACCATTAGAAATTGATTCCTAGTAAACCTCTCCTCTACAAATAGGCTATTTGTACTAGCGTTAACATAAGTTACCGCCAATGAAAATATCTATTTCTACTGGATGTAGCTTAAGTCGGCCGCTAGAAGAAATAGGAGCATTTCTATTGGGAGTCAAAAAAAAAAGATCCCTGCTATAAATGATTTTCTACTAGCTGTTCTTGGTCATACATACTGTACTGGCATCTACTTTTGTATTTTGTACGTACTAGTGCACCAAACTTTACTAGGTTATTTTTTTAAAAAAAATGCGCTATATATTAAATGCTCAATTCAATCATAAAGCTTATGTGGTTGCCCATACCTTTTCTTTTTGTTGCTTTCATGTGGCCGAGATTCATTTCCTTTGATTCAATACCGCTAAGGTAGTACAAATGTTACCACTCAAGCTAAGGTGTTATTCGTCAACCGTTATTTGATCTTAACAAGAACAATTACATGACGTTTTTACCAAGAATATAAGTGAAGAATATATATAAGAGGCTTAGAGAATGTAAAAAATGTCATATGACAATGCTTTTACCAAGGTATTGGAAGCCCATGGTGGAGCAGCCGACCCTCCCTCTTCCTCTACATCGGTGATCGCAGAAGGAGAAGGCTACGTGATCGCAGAAGGAGAAGGCTAGGACCGTCATGCCTTCGCCTTGGCCATGCCGGCAGTCTCCACCGTTGTGCTGGGTCACGCTGCTGAACTCGATCAGCGCCATGCATCATGGGCGCCGCACGCTCCACCTCAACAACGAGCTTCTCTGAGCCCCATCTCCGCCATCGCGCAGGGTCATGCTGCCAACTCGGTCGTACGTGCTGTCCTCTCCACCTCCGCTGCGGTGCTGTGTGTGTTTTTTTAGCGGATGAGTGAGCGAAAGGGGAGAGGAGATGAAGGGATAAGTCTGCACTCTTCGGGCTATGATGGAGAGTAGCTATGGGACCCACCCTAAAGTGACACTTTCACTAGGATAACTTTTGAGTACTAGAACGATACTTTCATTACATAACAATATTAACCTCCCTTTCTTCACCTCCCTATATAACAAGGCTGGAATCCATTGAAGCCCCACAACTAAACTAAAATAAAATAAACGGTGGGTACAGTGTGAAGGGAAGAGATGGAATGGTAACAACATTGACCTCCCCTCCACCTCCCTATATAAGAGGGTCTTGAAATCCATTGAATTAAGCCATACAACCTAAATAAAATAAAATAAATGGGATGAAGCCCCGCAACCAAAACAAAACAAAACAAAACAATAAAATACAACAAAATAAATAGGGCGATGTGAAAGGGAGATGGAATGAGGTGCTGTGAAGGGAGAGATGAAGCAAATTTGTTTGTAGTATTGTATTTATATACAAAGTACTCCCTCCGTCCCTGAAAGTTTCAATTTCTAGAATCTGTGCCAGTCAAACTTGTTTAACTTTGACCAACTTTATATAGAAAAGAGCATCAATATGTATAACATAAAATGAGTATCTTATGAAAATATATTCAATGATAAATCTAATTATATTAATTTGGTACTATAAATCTTAGTGTTTTTTTCTATAAATTTGGTTAAAGTTTTAAAAAATTGACTTAATACAACTCTAGAAATTGCAGCTTTCAGGGTGATATGAAGGAGAGAGATGTAGCAACTTTGTTTGTATTGTATTTATATATACAAAGTAAATAAAACATTGACCTCCCATCCACCACCTCCCTATGACCCTATATACAGCATTGACCTCACCTCCAAACCTTCCTATATAACAGGGCCCTCGTATCCTAGAAGCCCCACAACCAGGAGTTGCAAGGCACATCTCCTTCCTCTTCGACCCTTCTCCATATTCAGGTAAATAACATTTGCCGTAACATCTCGATCATTTTTGTGTTCTTGATTACTCCTTATTGGAAGCCTTCTCGTTTAACAAACATCTTATCAGCCGTTCAAATCTTTGGACCCTTGTAAATCTTGTTCGCCAGGCCGTGCAGTGCAGGCAAGCCGCCATATATGAGCAACGGCAACCGGAGCAGCGGCGGGAGGGGCGCGAGGTTGGAGCTGCAGCTGCACCTGTCGCCGCCTCCGGCCGGAAGGATGGAGGTGGACGGAGGCCACGGCAGCGACTCGTCGTCGTCCCCGAGCTCGTGCGTGTCGTCGGACGGCAGCCCAGGGAGCAAGTCGCCGATGGTGATCGGCGCCTGCACGCGGTGCATGATGTACTGCATGGTGGCCAAGAGGGACTTCCCCACCTGCATCAACTGCAAGCAGCCCTGCCTCGTGGACCTCCTCCACAGCGCCGGTGCCGGCGCTGGCGGCAGCGGCGGCGCCGCGGGCGACGGCGGCGACAAGAGGCGCGGCAACGGCAAGTGAAGGACGGTCAGTCAGTCAGTCAGCGTGCCCGTCCGTACAGTGGATGCTCATACGGATGGTTAGCTCAGGTCGTTTGTGCTTTGGTGGCTTGATGCTGATCTCGAGGCGCGGTTGGGGGAGTGACCGCCGTTGGATCATCCACTGGACGGACATGGCCTATTTGGTTTAGTACTAGGCTAGCAATCCTAGCATAGTACTCCTAGCTGCTGATGTTATTACTAGCTACCTTTATTTATGATGTTGTTGGTTGTTTAACCGTGTGGTATGGGTACGTATGTGATCACCGGCGGTTCATCAGTGGTTATTATTGTTGTGGGCAATGGTTTTTAGGTGTAACAAATGCTCTGTTTAAATGAAGAATGCGATCTTTCGAGGGCTGTTTCTAGAAACGACAATGCACATTAACCAGTTCGTGCTGCACATGCACAAAATGAGTTTTAGCGTGTGCTTGCAACGTGACTATTTCAACAGTGGTTTAATTTTAGGCTCTAGTACTAGTACATCTATTTGCTGATGCTGACCAGTCAAAAAGATGTACTCCTATTTGCTAACTTTGACGGGTCAAAACGATAAGCATACCATTCAATGATCACTTACAAGTTCCCTTCTAAAAGATATGTGGTTGCTTTTTTAAGGCCAATCTCAGTGTGGAGTTTCATAGCGTTGTTTCTAAAACGGCCATGTCATATGAAATGAAATAAAACTTGAATGAAACACTCATTCTCAATGGAGAGTTTCATTTCATAGTTTCATAGGCATTTAATTCCAAGACTCATAAAGAGTTGGTAATCGTGCCAAGAGAGTTTCATCTTGTCTCTCCTCTTAAATACACCGTTATGTCATCAAAAATGCCTATGTGACAACTAATTTAATGCAAATAAAACTCATATGAAACTCTCATTGAGGCTGGCCTAACAAGTTTCATCCTCATTGAAGAGGAATAAGACCATCTACGTATCAAAACAAATGAAACTTTAAGGACAAGCAATTCAAAATGACCAAGGCCTCCATAGGATGCCAAGAGTTACACTGCTGCATTCTCGGGAGTCCAAAAAACCTCTACCATGAGGGCTTGTTGAATATCACACCGTTACAGTTGGGCCCATAGCCGAATTCAGGAGGTCCCAGAACCTGCAAAAGAGATTTAGGTTGACAATTGTCAAAAACAATTCTATTCATTGTTATCCATATTATGACTACAAAATGGTTGTCGCACCAAAAAGTAAAAGGGATCAAACAGTTTTATCTTTCCAAGAATACCATTCACTAAATAAGTGTGGGGGCATTTCAAGGTGGATTAATTCCTAACACCATGTGGACTACTCTCCATAAAAATGGCATGTGACCATTTAAAGAAAGGTGTTGAATGGTTTCTATTGGGGGCTCAACCTTGCCTTCCCCTAATTGGTCGCTCCGGAGGATTGTCTTCATCATAAACCTCCATCCTGCGACCCTTCGGATGTTATGGCTCGAAGGTTCTGGGTAAAACTAACGGTAACGCGTCTTGTGTGGTGCTGGGTGGATGCAGGAACCAAGCCGGTGGTGGAGGCCGCGAGGAATGAAGGAGAGAACCTTCAGATGTCTCCCGCGTCACGCGTCAGAGGATGGGCGAGAGCATGTCTGAGGACGCAGGGACGACGAGGAACCTCTGGCGTCCTCGCGCCGAGGGACCTTCGGTGTCTCCGGGCCGAAGGATCAGCGCCTGTCCGGAGGTTCGTGTCCCGACAGGATGGAATTCCGAGCATGGAGTGCGTGTGGGGGTCATAGTGTGAAATTACTTAAATGACTTGTGGTCAGTAGACTGTAACGAAAGGATATGCCGGGATATTCCCTCACCGTCACGGGGCATTTTTATAATAGTGTCAGGTCGGTTTCCGTGCCCTATATAAGGGAGTGTAACTACTCTTAAAAGGGAGAGAGATCATTTACTATTCCCACCTACTGTTGAGCTTGTTGTCCCCAATCACTCAGCGCGTGAGCAGACACCTCGGGCATCGTACAGCTAAGGAGTGCAGGTGCGCATTTCCCAACAGTTCCAGGTTTGCCACAAAAACAGCATGGCTTGTGAAAATTCCAGTTTCTCTTTGCTAAATTGTCCAAAGTGAGAATGACTGCCACTCTTTTAAAAACCGAAAGAAAGATTTTAATCTTCAAAGGGATCGTTAGCCACCAAATTATTTGTGAAAGTTTTAAATTATTTCTGATTAAGTAACTATACATTGAGTTAACTATGAACGGCCCCATTTAATTTAATCTCCAAACAGAAGTATCATTACCATGTGTTATATTAGCCACTCTCGCTACTAGGTGATTCCATTCTAGTAGCTTGTTTCCTATTAAAGTCCTTCTAAACTCAAATTGAGTTGAATCGTGCTTAATACATCTACAACCTTTGCTTGTTTCTTGTGAGCAATATTGAACAATGTCGGGTATTAGGTTTTCAGGAGTTGGTATCCTAAATAGGTATCTTTCTAGTACCTGAAGGCAACCAAACTCAAGAATGTTTCTTTTACACCCATGAGGCTCATAAAAATAAGTCTCTTGCTCTTTTCTCAACTTGTGACAAGGTCTTATCTTTAATATATTTGTTTCTCTATAAAACTAGACAAATTCCTTATTTATTAGTTAATTTAAAATTAAAAATCCACTTTGTCAATAATCACTTATTTTGTAAATCAAGATTCATAATGCCTAAACCCCTTGTTCTTTGGGTTGACATAATAGGGCCCAGTGAACTAGTCTTTGGGTGATTGTTATTTTGTCAAAATAATATCTTGATCTATAATAATCTATTTCTCTTCAAAACAGCTCTAGTGACAGTAAATAATTAAAGAGAGCATAGGCATCAGAAGGCTCAACATTATTGAATTAATCAGCACCAGTCAACTACAGACAAATGCTTGTCTTTTCCAACTGCTAAGTCTTTTTTCCATTCATAGACATGCTTAGGGACGCTACCAGCGTATAGGTGACCTCATCGTCATGCCACGTCGCCCACCTCGCATCACCACCATCGTAACTTGCATCACATCACACCCACACCCACCAGATGTCCTCAACCACCTCGATAGCTATGTCCTTGTCACTTCGCCATGCATTCTGCCATCATCATGTGTTAGCTACCATCAATAACCATCTCTCTAGACCTCATCTTAGTTTCTTTTGCAATTCTAGAACTAGATTGAACCCTAACTAACCTTCCTACTACTTATTATTGACTCAGACTGATGATCCATCATGATATATTTATTTTCCCCAGAATTATCATGATGATTAGTAAAAATAGGTCATAGGTGTTGCAAAATGCTCAATGAGTCATAAAATCTAACATGGACAAACAATAATGGGAATGAGCATGCCACATGGTGCAAACTAAAATCTTTTTTGTCCCTCTCTTTTACTCCCTCTGTAGCTGAAAGCTTGAACCCTTAGAATCCATATCAGTCAATCTTTTTTTAAGTTTGACCAACTTTATAGAAAAGAGCATCAATAACTATGACATAAAATGAGTATATTATGAAAACATATTCTATGATAAAACTAATGGTATTAATTTGGTACTATAAATCTTAGCATTTTTTTAGAAATTCGGTTAAAGATTTAAAAGTTTGACTTATGATAACTCTAGAAGTTGAAGCTTTCGGTGATAGCGGCAGTATATCCTATGCATAATCCATTTAGGTTAATTAGTTTTCATTTGGCTAGTGACATCATCAATTGAAGCATAACCATTAGAGGGCCAAGGAGCTATTATATGTTGAGGTATAAATAATGACCTTTATTTACGTTCATTCTTGGAAATGATATATTGATTGCATGGAGGCAACATATATATAGGTAAATAGGTTAATCTTGTCTAACTAATTTTAGAGAGAATCAATTTCTTGATTTTGATCACGAGTCTCTTATTTGAAGACACATGTGTTTTCCTGTTTGGTCAAAGAGTGGGGGTTTCTCTACACATGCAAATTAAGTGCATCAGCCTTGTTATCAGTTTTGGTGAGTTTCACATCAAAGTGCTAATGCCTATATTGAGTTATGGATAGGTTTCATACCATGAAGTGAAACAATTATGATTGGCGACCCCTGAAGTTTAATTCAGTTTGGAATTATAGCATTTGGATAAAGAACTCCAGTTTAAGTTATTTCTATTTCTAAAACTAAGTATGGAATGTTATAATGTAAAGGGGATTGAAGTTTGCTATATTGCAGGTTGCCATGATAAATGAACCTTGTGAGACACAACCTCAACCCTTAGGCTATTATCTATTTTTGTTTTATAATAAGGTTCAATGACAGGTGCGTTGACTAGATGCCTAGTCCAAAGTTTGGTTAGTTCGCTCAGATTTGTTGGACATATGGTCTGTCCCTTTAGGTTGTTCTGAGGATGCTAGAGTGTGCTAACCTTCTACAACATGATGTTTGATACTTAATGTACCAGCTAGTTTTTGGTTGTGAGGGTATATATACTCTCTTCACCAACGTACAAACAAAATTGACTTGAGCTCATTTAACCCTCCACTCCTCTCTTGTGATACCTTTTTTTGAGACTTTAGTTGGTATTGAGCGGAGAAGATTGGGTTCAGTGATTCAAGTGGTGAACTTAATCGCCAATTGAAAGAGCATTTGTATATTTGTTCAAGTTTGAATTTGAGTTGTCCCTGACCACCGCGATCATGGCCATGGGCATCTGGGGAGGGCCACGCCCCTTGCCTCGATGATCCTGCGTACCATGGCTGGCGATGGCGCGTCCTCTTGAGTAGTCACGGTTTCCGGCCATTAGGGCGTCCCGATAAGAGAGTACTGGGGCGGTGGTGTGGAATACCTGAGCGGCGGCGGCGTGGAAGGCGGAGATGTCTATCAGCTGACTCTTAGGTCCACCGAGAGCCGGTGTTGCGATAGGGCAGATCGTGACGTCCCGGATCGTGGTGTTGTGTTTCCTTCCGCTTGGCGTTCGTGGTCCGGTCCGGTCGGTTCGGGGGTTTCGGGTCCGGTGCAGACACCCCTATTCGCGGTCTTGTAGTTTGAAATCCCTTTGATTTAGGATCTCGGGCGCCGTCGCAGACGGTACGCTAATCCGGTCCAGAGGTGCGACGAACACCATCTCCCGGCGGTCCTCGCTGAGATGATGGGAGGATGAAATCACCCAGCTTTGCCGCCGGCGTGACTCGTCGCGGTGGGAGAGGACCCCTCCAAAGCCCCTTCCACGGCGCCCGGACTACCTTTGGAGATGGCGATGTCGTAGCTGGCAGCGGTGGATGACGGGGCCGCGTGTTCGTGATCCTCTCATGATGGATCGGAGAGGTTGACGCTGGCTGTTGGATCGTCGGGGTGATGGCGACGCAGCACGCAAGAGTTTCCGCCGTGCCCAGGTCCTCGCACTCCGAAACAGATTCGGGATCCTAGAATTTGCCCGAGACGACATGATCGGGAGGTGTTGGTTCCTTCGCCGTGATGTGCCGTAGTGCCCTCCGTATCGACGGCGCAATCGACACGGGAGTATGGCAGGCGGACCTGTCTATGACATGTGAACCTAGTGACAGTAAAGGGATTGGAAATTTTCTCCATGGCATAAGGGGGAATTAACTCAAATAATTAAGATCCTCTTGCATTCACATGTTAGGCCTTGTTTAGTTCCGAAAAGATTTCGGATTTCGGTACTGTAGCACTTTCGTTTGTTTGTGACAAATATTATCCAATCATGGACTAACTAGGATTAAAAGATTCGTCTCGCGATTTACAGCTAAACTGTGTAATTAATTTTTTTTTTGTCTATATTTAATGTTTTATGCATGTGCCGCAAGATTCGATGTGACGGAGAATCTTGAAAATTTTTTGGTTTTTGGGATGAACTAAACAAGGCCTTATAATGGACGGCAAACGGATTCGTTGTGTTTTAAATGAAAAAAACAATCTGTGGGTCGAGATCAGAACTTGTGTCGCATTATCCTGAGGTATTCTGAAGTGACCTCGAGCTATTTATCTTAGGAAAACCAACTGGCATCGGCAGTATTCCCAACCCGACCGCAGCTGGACCGGTGATTTGCTTTCCTGGGCCTGGGCTGCTTCCTCCTCAATTACTGTCGATGGGCCTGAGGGCCCACGCTCCTCGTATCTTCTTCCTCCTTCCGTCCTTACCGTCCTTGGCAAGGGTGGGGGAATGGCGGCGCCGCACCACTCTCTCACTCTACTCCACTGCCGCCGCAGCTTCCGCCGCTCGCTCAGCTCGCCCCCCACATCCGGGCCACCTTCAGCCACCTCTGCCAGGCAAGGCCCCCTCTCAGGCCAACAACACCTTGATCTCATTCTTTTCTCCATCGATTTGTCCTGCCTTTTGTTTTCTTTAGTTTCAGCTCTCTGATTGCAACTTGCAAGTAGCCATCCTGTCCATTTACGTTACCAACTTCGTATCTAGACTAGAGAGGCAGCGAATGCTGCTTGAGTTGTGATATGCTTGTTGATTGGATTGGTTGGAGTTCTGTATCATCTGAAGGAGGGGCAGATCATCTAGAACCTTCTTCCAACATTGATGAACTTCTTGGTTCACACATATGTAGTGTAATTGAAGGGTCACATGAAAAACATCAGAATCCTGATGTGTTTGTCTTTAGTAAACTGTCAGAATATTTAGTGATCAAGAACAAATCCCATCTCAAACTCAAGATGAGAACATTACATATTAACAGGACTGAAGTTATAACAGATTATGGTCAGTCTATCAATTATCAGAATGTTATACTTGAGAAGGACCAAAACAGTGAGCTTTTTGTAATTTCTGAATACTTTTATGCAGGCTGGTACAGGTTGTTTTGCTGACGAGAAAAGCATTGCCAAGCATGTTCAGCCTGATCGGTACCACGTTGCTGCAGCTATGCAGCCATAAGCCTTTGCTACAGTATTTCTTACTGTACACTCTGCCTACGGCAGCGATCACAGCCAAGTGGAGCCGTTGAATTCGTGCAGGATGCATATAACAGAATCATGCAGGCCGAATCATGAATCTCACTGTGGGTGACAATATATTTTTTTTCAATCTCTGGTACTAGTGTCAAGTTAGCATGCTCTGCTCTTTCCCGTAGTATATACCTTTCTGGTACTAGTCTTGAGGATCAGTGGACAAGTCAATCTTGTGAAATCCTAATTAATGCTAAGTTTGTCTGAAATATCACATCGACTGCACCTCTGGTCAGAGATAAAAGGCCCTACTAGCTAGGACTGATGTTTGGCCTGAGGACAAGGGTTTAGATCACTGTAATGTCATGCAAGTTGATACTGGCTTACGGACGTACTTCAGATTCAGAACAGGTAGAATGTCACCCAGGTGGCGCAGATGACAAGGCACCATGGAATCTTTCATTTTGCTCAATTCATAAATTATGCAGGGATGTTATAATTTGGTAGATAATTATGGAGGGAAAAATAGAGCAATATGGATGGAAATATAGATCAGGCTGGAAAATGAAACAAAATCTGTTCATCTGCTAACACAAAAGCAACCACATCTATTTCAGTGGAATCTGCATCCCATTGTCAGCTGATCAGCTCAACTACTTATACAGTAAGCACTGATGCAAGCTGTAAATGAGCAAAAGATCTCAAAGGACATAAATGCTTCTTTGGATAAAAGTGTTGCTAAAATGCATGAGCTACTACTAATAAATTTTCCTTATCCAAGTGGTATGGTTGAGAGTCCACAATCAGATCAGGTAACATATGATGCCCTGACTACTCTGTTTTTGAAACTGCAACACTCCTAATCTTTCTACTCATTAATATTCAGAATCGTTTCAACTAGTTCGAGTGAACACTGTCTTTTTGTGATGCATACCTTTTCTTTTCTGTCAATTCTCTAAAGTAAGTTGGATAGAAAACGAAAAATAACTTGGTACATATTATGTCTATCTTCCATATAAGTCTAAAGTATTGTTGCTTTTATAGAAAAGCGAAGGCCTAAACTAAGGCCTGAGCATTTCAAGAAGAAAATACACGAAATAACTAAGAGGAGTGATCGAAGATGCATGAGGTTTTATTTCACTCTGACAAGAATGTGCTGAAAGTTTCCATCCCTGAATCATTTTGTAACAAAGGAAGACTGAGAAATCTCTGTTTCAAGTTCGACTGAAATTCAGAGCCATTCTTTGTGGTTCCTCCATGTGTGGCCTGGGTCTTTAACTTAGATCTCAACTTTCAGGTTTTGTATACGAAAGCGGCCCTTTTGGCTCATGTTTCACGTCTGGTCAAATCAATCTTGCGCCCAATGGCTGATATGTCTGGCTGGCAGTTCCACTTGGCTCACTACCATTGATACACAAGCCCATGAAATCTGTTGGATACCTGAAGGTGTGGCAGAGAACCCTTGTTACCGGGCATTCACTGCTGGTGACTCCTAAATATGGACTGCTAAATCCATTCCTCTTGGCTTTACTAGGATATCACTTAGATTAGCAAGAAAAACATTCCTCTGCAATCAAGCCAAAGAAAGCGCACGCTTTTCCTAAGCTAAGAATGTGGTGCCTAAGAAGGAAATATCATTTGTTCCTATCTATGACCAAGACTATGAATAGTCAAAAGATTCAGATAAGCAGACATAATAAATAGAGTAAGTACCAGATATTATCATTAGTTTGACCATCGATTGAATAGGTACCATGATTCTTGAAATATATAAAGGTCAGGAAGCATGTAGAAGTTGTGTTGGTTTTACTGTTTTGCCAATGTGCAAAGTTAACACAGCAATCTGGTTATCTTTTTCCACATACTAGCAGGGTTATTAATTCTGCATTAATTCGATTATCGTGTCATTTTACAGTTTTGCCAAGTACTATTGTGCCTTTGTCAGTTTGTCGTACATGTAAGAAAACGTCGGCCGCCTACCTTGCAGTCTCCATCAGTAAAGCTGATCATCAGTGGGAGTAGATCCAAATGTTCCAATCATTTAACCTTTACAGAATATGACTTGCTCGTGCGCTCTGTACCACATAGTTTCTCTCTGGTTTTATTTATCTCCTGATCGATGGATGTGCGTATATATATACATGGTTCTGAACTTCTGATTCATCCAAGACAACATTTGCTAGTGTTCTACTAGTACTTTATGTATGATGTAAACATGAAACTGCATCTGCACTTTCTTTGTCAATATGACTTTGTTGGTTTATTTTGTTTGAATTCCATTTCACAAGATATGTAAATAGCATTTATCACGATTGTTGGTACACCGAATTCACAACTCCAATAGGATGATATGATCTTAAAGACATGATGAGAATGAAGATCAGAGATTTTCTTTTTACTGTAAACAGGAGGGGTTTCCCCCTGCTGTGTATTTATTTATTAAGAAAATGCGAACCAGCTTACATAAAAGTTCAAGAGACAAAAAAAGGGAAAGAAAGTAAACAAATAAGCAAAAATTACAAGATGGCTTCTAGCCATTGTTGTATGGAAGGAAAGTATATGTTATATGGATGTAAATAAGTACTTCTTTGCTCTGTGAATAACCAGAGCAAACTCCAATGCCATATATATTACACATACATGATAGCCGGAGCTTGCATTCACATATATGTTCCTCACCCAACGCTAGTTGCAGTAGTTTTTTCTAGCAGGTATATGTAGGGGGAGAGATCGATCGAGATGGATGATGCCAACAATGGATACATCAGCAGCATATATAGAAGCAAAGGAACCAACAGCAGCAAAAGGTGAAAAAAAGAAGAAGAAAGAAACCAAGGTGTGTGTGTGACCCCAAGGATGCAAAACCGAACGAACAGGTTGAGAGGCAGCAGCAGGCAGCCATATGCCATTAGCTCACGCAGGAGCTAGCTAGCAGTTTAATCACTCGCTGCCCGCGGGCTTGTAGGCGATGAAGCTGACGCACTGCGTCTGCTTGATGTTGTCGAAGCCGAGGATCCGGACGTAGGCGTCCGGGTAGGAGGCGATGGCCTCCTGCAGCTCCTTGTAGACCTGCGACGCGTCGGTGCAGCCGAACATGGGCAGCTTCCACATGGTCCAGTAGCGGCCGTCGTAGTAGCACGGGGAGGTGGAGTTCTCGCGGTACACGAAGCCTTCCTTGCTGAACTCGAGGCAGGGCACCCAGTTGTTGCGCAGCAGGTAGTCCACCTGCTTCAGCAGCTGCTCCTCCGTCAGCGGCGGCAGGTACGACAGCGTCTCGAACTTCTTGTTCCCGTACGCCGGCCACACCTGCAAATTAATGCATGCATCGATCGATGTACGTGTTTGTGGTTGCATTTCGCTAGCTCTGCTGCAAAGAATGAATGAAGATGGCCGGCCGGAGCCAAGAACGAAAGGCCAACTAGCTCTTGTGTTAATTATGTTGTTATTACCTGCATGCACCGGATCCTGCCGCCGTTGCTGACTTTGGCGAGGCTGGTGGTGGAGCGGCGGGCGACGGGGAGGGTGGCGGTGGACTTGAGACCCTGGAACGGAGCGACGGCGGTGGCGGACGAGGCCATCACGGTGGGCGCCATTGCTGCTGCTATGTAGTACTAGTAGCTAGTGAGGGAGCGAGCTGAGAGTGAGCTGCTTGCTGTTTTTGCTGCTTCTTGCTGCTTGGGTCGTCCTGTAGGCTCCCCCACCGAGGGCATATATAGAAGAGGCAGCGAGCGTGCGTCCATGGCGACGGATGGCTGTCGTTGGGGCAAGGACGGATCGGACGAATGAAGCGGATGTGGGAGGAGTGGCCACCGTTGTCCCATGGCGGGCAACCCGGCCAGCCTGGCCTATCCTGATCGCGTCCGCCGCCACATGTCGCGTCCCCGTGGCGCGCCTTATCGTCTCAGCCAGCCAACATGTCCATGGAGCCACGCCACGCCACGCCATGGTTGGACTATATGTGATGTGCCACCACTTTAATTATTTGTAGATAGATAGATAGATAGATAAGCTAGCCGCAGGTAGTAGTGCAGTGGTGAAAGTCACTACTACTGACTGCAAACCAAAATTTCCCTGGCCGTGCCCGGACTCGCTCGCTGTCTCCGATTAAACCTAGGTATATGTTGAGCAGGACGTCCCCTGGCCGTCGCCATGGCCGGACTCGCTCGATCTCTAGGATCCGAGGTGGTCCTGCTCTGCTCCGTCGTCGGCGAAGATGAAGACACACCCACTCGTCGTCCCCTTCCTCATGCAAATCTGCGCCGCACAAGCTGTTTCCAAAATTTCGCTGGCCGTGGCCGGACTCGCTCGCTATCTATCTCCGGTCTCCCGTCGCCGATCAAACCGATCGAGCAGGACGTCGCCGCCGTGGCCGGACTCGCCCTCTAGCTCGTCGTCCACGATCGAGCCAGGATCCGGCCGAGGTGGTCGTGGTCCTGCTGCTCGGTCGGTGAATGACTGACTCGTCCCCTTCCTCCTGCTGCAAATCTCCGCCGGACGCATGCATCCGCCGTCTCTCTCAAGCAGAAGCAGTTCCATTCAGCTCGATCGTCGTGGTTTGTGAAAGGATAAGTGAAGAACGACGACAATGGAAGGGGAAAAAAAGACAAACAGTTTTGGGCTTGGGCTTGCTTCGGCTGCGTCTGCTTGCTCTTCGCCTCTAGTGCTCTCGTCCCTCTCACATGTTCTACTACATTCTACACGGACGGCTGCTCCGGACCACCTGATGATGCACTGATGATCACGGCCTGTTTGGATCTATAGAATTAATTGGGCTGAATTTGGAATCAGTTTCATGGGTCTCGGCTAGTTTGGCTGCGCATTGAACTGGAAAGTGACATTCCAAGCTGTTCCAGAGCCTGAATTTGTGGCCTAGCTACCTCAAATTCATGGGCTATCCAAGACAAAACGAGTCCGCCTCCTCATTGTCTTCATCGGGCGTACGACGCTTCATTCCTCAACCATTTGACCTGTTCTATATTTCTAAAAAGAAAAGCCGCCCGCCTTGACCATTACGAAAAATACATAAACGATTCGCTAAAGTTGCATTTAAATTCCCCACGTTTGTCATTTCTAAAGATAAATTTAAAAAGCCTTCTAAATTGCAATTAATTACCGAAACATGCCTAAAAATGCGTCTGCATTTTTTTTTACTATGAAAGGTACTAGACACATATTCACGCATTGCCGCGGGATTTTCTTAAAAATAATCTGTTTTGTATATAGCAATGCTATATGGTATTCTGTATATTGTGTGTATATTTATGAATTTGACTTGCATGTTATTTTATTGTATCGGATCTAGTAAAAAAACAATAAGCTAATAGAAAAAACCAATAAAATAGTTGATTGCGTTATACAAGAATAGGTGATGAAACAAATAACATATGTAAATAACTTTACATCTACATAATAGAGATGATGAGGATATTTTTTGTAATTAATAAGGGATGACATTTACGTTAATAGGTTAGAGATTAAAAGTATTGCACATAATAAAGATGATGTGAATATATTTTATAATTAATAAGAGATATTGTGTAATTCGAAAAAAAGGATGCATGACATGGATAGCTTGCATGAAAGGATTGCAAGTTAGTGGGACACTTATGGGGTGTTTGAATCTTGGGACTAAAGTTTAGTCCTTGTCATATGTTGGGTACTAATTAGTAGAATTAGACATGAGCTAATTATAAAACTAATTACATAAGTTGTGGCTAATTCACAAGAAAAATCTATTAAGCCTAATTAATCCATTGTTAACACATGTTTACTGTAGCACCACATTGTAAAATCATACACTAATTAGGCTTAATAGATTCGTCTCATAAATTAGCTACAATCTATGTAATGAGTTTTGTAACTAGTGTATATTTAATAATACTCTAAATTAGTATACAAACATCCAATGTGATAGAAACTAAAGTGAGGGATGATATTAACACCTTGCATTCAGAGAGAAAACATCTAGTCGGGTCCAGCTTTATAAAAGTATATAGATTACAAAGTAACACTAAATGTGCCTTTTTAGATTACATATATCTAAACAATGTAAATACGCCACAAATGTTTGTCTTACCTATAATATATATTGTACAAAATAATTCAGTAACCATAAAAATATGCTATATATATTTCTATACACATTCTACCATTGTAAAATTAAAAGTAAGCATTAATGCTACGGGTCATCATGTAGACAAAGTAAACATGCTATTGATACGATAAACAATTTACAATGAGTCATCTAGCCATTTTTCTGGCTAGGAACTCAACGAAATGGGCAAAACAGCTATTTAAATGGGCGTCAATGGTCGAATAAACAGAAATGACAGACCACCATGCAATGTTCAAATGAGGTTTAAGCAGGCTAAGTGATGGTTTACTCGAACCATGGTACAAACATAGCAAAAAACAAAAAAAAACATTACAACAAGCATTAGAAAAAACATATAGCTTGTTTCTACTGTCCCACCGCAAAAACCACCTAAAGCTATGATTAAGCTTTTCAAAATTTAGGGATTTTTTTGTAAATAAAACTGACCCTGTAAATATTTTTCAAAACCAAGAACTAAAATGTTGTAGTTCTTACCTCCAAATAATTACAGAAAAGCTTAGAGGTCTTTTTTGTAAAATTGTCATTTTCAAAATGATTTTAAATCTAAAAATGTTATGACATAATCAATTGGATTAATGACATTAGCATATATTTTTGAAATGAATTAATCATTTCATAAGAGAAATAATTTGGTTAGGGACTTGTTTGTAAATAACCTTAGATATCTAGATGGCAATAGCTCCGCCGGTCTTTTGCCAAAATAGTGCTTTGGCGGTTGTGATCATCAGCAAGCGATAGAGATAGCTGAGCAAGCCACGATGAACAAGGGGAGGTTACCTTTATAATGAAGAGGCACAAGAGGAGGAGATAGGGAGGGTGGTTAGCACCTCTGCTTGAGGTTGGCGGCGGCACAACTGCACAACGATAGAGGCTGGGCAATGGGTGGCACACTAGAGTGAGATTGCTCGGGTGGAGGAATCTTATATATGGTGGTGGTGGAATTTCTTGAGGACGCCGGAGATGGGAGAAAAAGGTTGCTGAAGTCTTGCTAGAAAAATCGCTAGCAAAAAGTCTTGTTTTAGATCTATAGAGTTTTTGGTGATGCCTCAAGAAATGGATTCTAGATCTGTGATCATCGCGATGAGGACAAAAGGTTCTAGGAAAAGTACTAGAGATAGAAGGATGAGAAACTAAGATTTTAGAGATCATTAGAAGTTTTGTTTCAAAGCTTAAAATTTTAAAATATTAGTCTTAATGGTAGGAGGAATTGATAAATATTACTCAAGTTAAGTCCTTCTACCCCGGTATGTATTCTACCACTGGATTTTAACTTATTTGGTTGATTGCTCTCCCCACCGGACACGTCAGCCTATACCCTTTCATGTAGAGAAACACTAGTGTTTGCTAAAGGAATATTGATATGGAAACTTTTTTTCACCGTTTTACATACCCGACGAAACACACACCCACGCACCCCATGACCCATGAGCCCGCCATGGCCAACGGCCCATAAGTGTCGCCGTTGTTGATAAAGACGAGCTCGCTGGTGTTAGGGTTCTAGGTTTAGGGGACTCCATGTCCGGCGGCCTTACAAAGGGAAGGGAGCTAGCGGTGGCGGCTAGCCTTGCGGTGGTAGCGGGTTGATGTAGCAAGCAAGGTGGTGGGGGTGTTATCGATCGGAAGGTGGGAGACAACCGGTTGGCGGGGGCGAAGGTCAAGTGTCTTCCTCCTCGTGCTAAGATTAGCGGAGGGTGAGGTGGTGTGATGGGGCGGGCCAGCCGCGGCGGAGGCGCCACTGGCCGAGGCGGTGGGCGTGGAACTGTGGAAGGTGGAGGTGGGGTGTGAGCAGGGTTTAGAAAGATGACGAGGTTGGAGCGGAGGTTAACGAAGAATAACACAGGACGGGATGGGGTAGCGCGTGAACCCGTCACGCATTAACGTGGTCCCTTCAACATGAGGAGCAGATCGAGCGCCCATCACGGCGTGGATGCGCTCGGCTGTCTTGCACTCTCGCCGTCGCTGTCGTCGTTTGTCCGACGCCCTGAATAGTAAATCCTTCCCGGGTTAAACTAATCGACTCGCCATCTCCGTTCTCCCGTCGTCCCCGATTAAACCGAGGTATATATTGTGACTTACAGGACGTGGTGGGCGTGTCCGTGGCCGGACTCGCTCGCTAGCTGCTCGATCGTGCACGAGCCAGGATCCGACGAGGTGGTCCTGCTCCGTCGGTGAAGACTCCTCTACTCGTCCCCTTCCTCGTGCAAACCTGCGCCGCACAAGCTCAGCCGTAAGCTGCTCAGGCTGCCGTAAGACGCCGCATGCATCCGCCGTCTCTATCAACTCTCAACCAGATAGGCTCGTCGTCGTTTGTGAAAGGATATAAGTTAAGGACGCCATGGGCAAAGGACAAAGGAAATTAAAAGATATTTATTTCAGTTTTGGGCCTTGGACGTACTTTCAGCTGCGTCTGCTTGCTATTGTAGTCTGGCCTCTCTCACCTGTGGTGTGGGTGCCGCTTGTCGTGACTATCGATCTTCCTTGATATTGCTAATTGGCACGACTCAAGCAGAAGAACAAGACAAAAAAAAGTTCACACACAACTTCCTTGTCGTGATTATCTTCATTAATATTGCTACTTGGAGGCTTCTCAGTATATCTACGTCAATCCTTATGAGATGCGGAAGGAAAATTGACAAATCGTGTAGGCAGTTTCATAAAAAAAAATCAGAAACATCTAGCTTTTAATTTTGTAGATTTCAATCATCGCCACTAGTAATACACCGTTCGACCTATTCTCTTTTTCTAAAAAAAATACCCATCCGCCTCGACCATTACGAAAAATACATAAACTATTCCCTAAAGATGCATTTAAATTTCCCATTTCTCATTATGAAAGCTAAATTTAAAAAAACCTCCTCACATCGTATTATTTAATTAACGAGACATGCCGTTAACACTAAGTTTGCATTTATATTACACACATCTACCATTATAAAAAACAATGTAAATTCGCTATTGTCCTACTTATGCATCTACACAATTAACTAAATATCCTTCAAATGTTTGACGTAATACCAATATAATCCATTATAGAAAACAATCCAATAACCATAAAAATGTCCTATATAGATTTCTAAATTACACATTCCTTCTACCATTGTAAAATTAAAAGCTAGCATTAACGTTGTGTTTCACCATGTAGACAAGGTAAACATGCTATTTTAATAGTTTATCACTTATGAAAAATGTTCCCTAACCGAGAACATACCAATGACATAGACACAATTCACTTTAAGTTATATTAATATTTCATGATAACACTTTTTGTAGGTTTAATCAGTTTATAAATGTAAATGAAATATTATCACTTATAAATACGTTAATTTAATTTATGCTATCTATGTTTTCATAATACAATAATATTACTACACTATACAATTCTTATTTGTAGTAAAAAGATTCAACATCTTTAGGGTCGTGGCGCAGGTTAAAACAATTTTTTATGTTATTGTAGTAACTAAGAGCCTAGTTAAGGCTGCAGAATCTATTTTTGATTAAAATATAAAATATAAGATTGATATTTTGAATAAAAGATACAATAAGCACTAGACTCAACTTAACACGTGGATAAGACAATTGCAACAACTAATAAATCAGAAGTGAAAGTCAAAATAGATATGAAGTCGCAAAAATGTATGTGACAAGAGCTAATATAACTGAAATTTAGGATTTAGCTAAATACACATTAAAGGCCCACAGAGGTGTAATGCAGATGATGAAAACACATATAGACTTACTGGTAAATTTTGACAATCGGATTATGATTCTAGAGTATCTAAAGGTTTTGTGTTTGTAAGATGAATTCAGTGAATATAGAGAGTAAAGATCATCATTTTGTTTAGGTTTTATGTAGACTATTTGTTTAGATTTAGTATAACACAGACACTTACAACCACACACACTAACCCCTATAAACACACACATGCAAACCCTAGACCTATGAGGTACCTTCTAAGACGGGACCGACAAATCCTCGAGACGAGATTGATGAAGTCACCACAAACGCTTTATTGTCAATGTGAACATCATCTACCACTGAAATCATAAAGTCGTTAAATCCTAGAATATTCGCTCCTACGGGGAGTCAAACTTAGGACCTCAGGTGCTATTGAGGTTCTGTGACCACTAGGCTACATGCACTAATTTACACATAGAACTTCAAATACATCCCTAAATACGAGAAAATTGTAGAAATCATCTGTGTAGCAGTGCAACTTGGTGATGCAAGCTTTTGTATATGAAAAATAGGAGAAGAGAACATTGCTGTATGTAAATGGATTTCAGTTATGCTTTTTTCTTGTGTTAATATTCTTAATAAACATATTCTGTCCTGTGCATGAAAAACAGAGGTTGGCAGCGCAAGGGGGAGAAAACAGAATGAGAAGAAAGAGGCTCTGATCCTAACCATTGCTGGTTGTTCCTTGGATGGCTGAGAGATGCTGCTAGTGCTACTACTGCTTAATTATGTGCAGTAGCAGCACCCGATCTTGATCGCTCACAGTGGTGAGCCAGTCTTTATTGGGTCTTGTTTAGTTCCGAAAAGTGAAAAGTTTTCGGTATTGTAGCACTTTCGTTTGTTTGTGACAAATATTATTTAATCATGGACTAACTAGGATCAAAAGATTCGTCTCGTGATTTACAGCTAAACTGTGTAATTAGTTTTTGTTTTAATCTATACTTAAATGTTTCATGCATGTGCCACAAGATTCGATATTACGGAGAATCTTAAAAACTTTTTGATTTTCAGGGTGAACTAAACAAGACCTTGGTCTATATAGACCATTTTTCCTTTATATTGTGGCTGCCCTATGTGCCTCATGCAGTCATGCAGGTCTCTCGAACTGTCACCTATCTGACCGGGTAACAGTTTGTCTCCCTAGAGAAGCAAAGCCTTGATCAATTCCAATGAAAGTCGTCGGTCCGGAACCCAAGAAAATTAAGTTATAGTGTTTGCAGTTCAGGCAGACATGCATGCACAACAATCAATTGAGCCTGCAGAAGGCAGGCATGGAAATGCAAAACCATAGGCTGCTATATATCCAGCGCCAGCTAGCCCATGCATGGTACGTGTGTACGTGCATCATCCATGGCACCAAATTAAACAGGTAGCCCCCGTCTCGCCTCTAAATTTTGCAGGGGAAGCAGCATTGTAGCAAACCCTACTGCCTCGGATTTATATATTCCTAGAACAATTTCATTTATTGGTCCTGGGTAAGCCATTTTTCAGTGTCAACAATACGAAGCTATAGGCTCAAAAAGTCAAATATATATTTGCAACATAAGGTTAACATTACTGCTAGATGGACCATCACAAAAGTACTTTTCATAATATTTACAGAAAATATATCATGGAGTAATATAACTCTATTTAAGATAATATATTGTTTGGGATGTCATATGCGAGCATGGACTATTACTTTGTAGATCTGTGTGTTCTCCTAAGGTTGCTAATATTAAGCGGTTCGAGAGTACTCCAAACCTCCATACTGAATGTTCATCAGCCTAGTTGGCATCACAGTATTATATCACCTGAAGGTTCCAACTCACTGATTACATCAGCATCTCCAAGAGTTTCCAATAATTTTTCCCAAAACCACAGAGTTTTCTATCTCGCCAAAAATTATTAGGATGAATAAATAAGACCATCTCCAACAGTTAACAATAATCTACTCCTAAAATATAAAAAATAAGTTTTACATTAGGAATCCTATACTATTTCTAAATTATCCAAACCACTTTTACATATTATTTCTCTTTTTTATATTTGTATCAGAAACCATTTACTACTCTTTATTATTTCTCACATCCTTCCACCTTTATAGTGGCCGATGGATATGCACGCGCGTGGTAGACGCGTGGATATATTTGCGTGATCGGTCTTTTTTCCAAGCATGGAAGGATTGGGAGGTGAGATTGGGAACTAATGGAGATAGATTTTTTCCATTCTTGCCAAAAATCTTAGATTGGGAGGCTTTATTGGGAACTCTTGGAGATGCTCTAGGAAGCAATGCTAGCACGAGCCATAAACATGCAAGTATCGATGTGGAGTCAATATGGCAAGATATTAGTCTTGCTATACCTTAATTGGATAGCTAGAATTATTTACTCTTCCTCTTCTTTGCTTAGTCTATAACCTATGCCACCCTGTAAGCCCTAGAGCAATAAGCCATTCAAATGGAGGACGGATATCAATTCACTTGAAACTTTATATGGGCTATGGTTTCATTCACATGTTCATCGACCAAGTGCAGCGAGTGACATGTGGGCCCCATTTTCAAAAACCTCTCATTGTGGCCCCAAGACTCTGCCAATGAACTCGAGTTGAATGGAAAGAAATCACAATGCCCCACACAACAAAGGGTGATGGGTGGGCATAGTGTGGAAGCATCATGCTGCATATTTAGGAGGTAGAGGTTATGTGAAGTGGTGGTGTGCATAGTGCGCATGAGGGGTCTGGCAGGTAGGCTAGCTAGAGCATAGTTGCACACTAGTGGCCAGTGGTATGACCTATCAAGATGGATAGGAATAGAGTTAGCAAGTCTAAGGCCAGATACATATGGCAATTTGAAGTGTTTTTGTTTCCACTTTGAGTATTTGATTCAAAATTATTTTTCACAAATTTCTCATGCTCTTTGCTATGTTATCTACTGGCCCATAGTTCAAATTTATTTTATTTCCTTTACCACTGTGCAAGAATTTGCTTTGTTATCCACCTGCCAAAGTTTAGTTTGGATGTATGATCTCTTGGAAGTCTTCAGGTCTATTAATTGATGGTGAGGTTGGTTTCTTGGTCAAATTACCTCATGCTGGCAAGATATTTCCATAGGGATGCGCTCGGGCACAACAAGGCACACAAGTGTTGCTGAATATGGTGATAAGGTGTGGAAAAGATATAATTGGACACATGCGAGTTGTCTAGACACAATGCATGGTTCACCATGTCGAGGAGATTTGATACCGAAGAAAGGTGATATTTTCATCGATTATGAGGAAGACATCGATGGACAACATGACAACTCATATTGTAGGCATGTGCGGCTTCTTGTGTTGCTCTGATAGTTCCAATGGCATGAGACTATGATACAACCAGTGGGGCAATATGGGTGACATGATGAGTGGAATAAGTGACAGCGTGGGGGATGACGATGCTAGGCAAGGGTGATGTATCAGTGAGGCCTGATAGGTGAAATGCAACTGATGCCCTTGGCTAGAGTGGATTGAGAGGGTATGGGTGGTGGTGGGGGTGGATCCAAGTAGGTTTAGGAAATTATAAAGGTTTCATTCTTTTAGAGTAGTCCCAATGAATAACTACTTAGTAGTAACATGGCATATAGACACCAAGTAAGAAATTATAGCTCACAACAGTGCACAATCTCTAATTGTGGCTACAATGTAAATTCTCCAATCATCTTTTTCATGTTTCTCCTCCAATCATCTTCCTCCCCACTCCCATATTCTGCCTTGTTATTTGTAATACCAATTCCAATAGATTTCATGTTGTTTCTTGAACTTTGGTTCTAGTCGAAGGCCTAGTTTCTTGCAAGACACCCAATTTCTTTATGTTCTCATCTCTATCATGTTTAATGTTGTTGGCACCTCAGCAAAATGTCCAACATGGCATCATATTAAATGGCATGAAAATTATCCTCTTCATAGAATAAGGACAGCCCTTGGTCGATTTAGACTAAATTTAGAATTGGTTTTCAATTTGAGTTAGGTTTGTACCATCAAGAGTACATTTCACACACACAATTCATGAAAGCACATAAATGCATATTCACTACCGGAATCCGCATCTTTGCCGAGTGTTAAATACTTTGCTGAGTGTTTATTTTTGGGCACTCGGCAAAGAAACTCTTTGCCGAGTGTCAAAAAAAAACACTCGGCAAAGACTTCTTTGCCGAGTGTCAAAAAATAAACACTCGGCAAAGAAAATTTTAAATCGAATTTTAAAGCCCTAAACGAATTCAAATCAAAAAGTTTTTAACTACAAAGTTGTATAACTTCTCAAGATCTACAACATTTATTTTGATCATTTCTTCATTTGACAAAGCAAAAATAAATTTGTTTACAAATTTTACATCTCTCTCTTATAGTTTATGAAATTACAAGAGAGATATATAAAGATTTTAGAAAAATATTAGAATCTCCATGTCGGATAAATATATGACAAAATAACCAAAATAAACTCTGTAGATCTTGAGAAGTTATGAAATTTTGTATTTGACAACTTTTTCATTTGAGTTCATCTTGTCATGCAAAACCACGTTTTTAATTGAAAATTTTAAAATTTGAATTTTTTAAACAACCTCGGATGGAAAAGATCTCTAAATAAACTTTGTAGATCTCAAAAAGTTATGAAACTTTGTAGTTGACAACTTTTTGTTTTGGAATCATCTTGTCATGCAAAAACTACGTTTGAATTTCTTAAATTTAAAATTCAAAATTTGTAAACAACCTCGGATGGAGAAACTTCCTAAATAAAAATTGTAGATCCTAAAAAGTTATGAAACTTTGTAGTTGACAACTTTTTGATTTGAAATCATTTAGGACCTTAAATAATCATTCTACACATAATTTGGTATAATATTTGAGGAACCGAAATACAATACAAGCACAAGTCATAGTGTGGTGCAGTGGTTAAGAGGGAGTACGCACAAGCAAGAGGTCACGAGTTCGAATTCCATAAACCGCGAAGATCCAAAAAATTCCAGAACTTAGCTGGCAAGAAGAGGCCGTTGGGAGCTGGAAAAAAAGATTTTTTTTTCTCTTTTTTTTCGGATTTTTTTGGTTTTTTTTGAATTTTTTCGTTTTTATCTTTGCCGAGTGTTTTTAGGCCTTTGCCGAGTGCCACGGACACTCGGCAAAGCGTGAGTGTCCCGTAGTGATTGTTGTGTTTAATGTAGTTTTTCCAACGTTTATAGAATTTCAAATTGGCTCCTTTTAACGTGGTTTCAATTCTATTTGCGCCAAATTGAATTGATTGATTTAGGCCTTGTTTAGTTCCCAGAAAATTTTGCAAAATTTTTCACATTCCCCGTCACATCGAATCTTTAGGCGCATGCATGGAGTATTAAATATAGATAAAAATAAAAACTAATTGCACAGTTTAGTCGGAATTGACGAGACGAATCTTTTGAGCCTAGTTAGTCCAGATTAGACAATATTTGTCAATACAAACGAAAGTGCTACAGTGTCGATTTCCCAAAATTTTTTGGAACTAAACAAGGCCTTAAGGATTTCACACTTACAAGTACATCCTGATTCAACAAGTTGAAAGACAGATCAAGAGCCAGAGCTACCACAACGGTAGTTTCCAGTTGCCTGTAATGCCACTGATGATATCTCAAATTTGCTAGGGTATCTAGCGTTCGATCCACGATCAAATATAGGCTGTTTGTGTAGATATTAAAATGAAGAGAAAGGGAATATAGATCGATCCATCAGAGAAGCATTGAAGCAGTGCAATAGATATATGTCAGCAAGTTGGCCGTAAAGCAAATGCAAGGCCGCAAGGGCAAGGGCGGCATTGGTAGTTAATATATACTGCCACAAACAGGTGCATATATAAATTAGGTTTTGAATAAGCTACAGATAGATGCGCGTTATATATACTGCATTGTAGCAAAAAAGGTTAGTCGTCGTAATAGCTAGGGCACGTACGAGCATAAGAAGAATTATTGCAAAAAAGCAAAGCGGAGAGGGAGAGCTAGCTACACTGCAGATCGATAGGCAGCGCATGCAGCAGCAGCCTCTGCTCCTTACTACGGCCTTGTTTAGTTCACCCCGAAATCCAAAAAGTTTTCAAGATTCTCCGTCACATCGAATCTTGTGGCACATGCATGAAGGATTAAATTTATACGAAAACAAAAACTAATTACATAATTTGTCTGTAAATCGCGAGACGAATCTTTTGATCCTAGTTAGTTTATAATTGGATAATATTTGTCAAATAAAATCGAAAGTGCTGCAGTAGCGAAATCCGAAATTTTTTCAGAACTAAACAAGGCCTACGTTTTATTGCTCTTGAATCTCGACGCATGGACGAAGCAGCAGCAGCCTCCTCTGCTTGACTTGAATGGTACTGTACGTACCACAGCAGCTCCACTCAGCTGGATGATCATGCATCATGCAGCTATGGCCGTGGATTCGTCGTCTCGGTATCCACGCTAGCTGCTAGAGATTCTTCGGCTTCTTTATTTGATGCATGCAGCAGCATTCGCTTTGATAGAGAAAGATCGATAGGTCAGAGGGCTCTGGAGAGGAATGGGAGGGGACAGCATGCTACAGACATGAAGCTTAGCTTGCCACCTAGTATGTAGTGTAGGCCGGCCGGGAACCCAACTTCCATGCATGCGTGCATCGTGCGTGAATCCATGACGGGTCACTAGCGCTTTGCAGCAAGCTCAGATGCTCACGTACTTGTACGGCCTTGTTTACTTCCCAAAAAATTTTACAAAATTTTTCATATTTCCCGTCACATCGAATCTTTAGACGCATGTATGGAGTATTAAATATAGACGAAACTAAAAACTAATTGCATAGTTTAGTCGGAATTGATGGGACGGATCTTTTGAGCCTAGTTAATCTATGATTGGACAATATTTTTCACAAACAAACAAAAGTACTACAGTACCTGTTTTGCAAAATTTTTTGGAACTAAACAAGGCCGCATGGACGTCGTCGGACGACACTGCAGACACAGTAGTATCCTGCAGGAGGAGCATTCCATCCCACTCCAGTATTCACCCCTTGGATCGAAATACCTGCAGGCTGCAGCAATGCATGGGAGAAAGTGTAGTTGCATGCTCTCCGGTCTCTACTGGTAGTACGCAAGAAGTAACTTGCATGGCGCCAAATGACAAGCTAGTGTGAAGAGCTTTGTCTGCAGCAAATTATATTACTGTATTTATCTAGCGAAATATTGAGAATCAAAATCTTAGCAACTAGTTTATTATATTCAACCCAAAACCGCAAATATATGCACATGCATATTATTATTAATTAATCATGCATGCATGCACAATCTCTCTCGATCTCTCTCCTGTCTAGCTAGTATAAGGCCCTGTTTAGTTCCCCACCTAAAAATTTTTCATCCATCCCATCGAATCTTTAGACACATGCATTGAACATTAAATGTAGATAAAAAAAAAATAAACTAATTACACAGTTTAGTTGAGAATCGCGAGACGAATCTTTTAAGCCTAGTTACTCCATGATTAGCCTTAAGTGCTACAGTAACCCACATATGCTAATGATAGATTAATTATGCTTAATAAATTTGTCTTGCAGTTTCCTGACGAGCAATGTAATTTATTTTTTTATTAGTTTCTAAAAACCTCTCCCGACATCCTTCCGACATATCCGATGTGACACTCAAAAAATTTTCATCCCCAATCTAAACAAGCCCTAAATATGGTATAGGTCAGAAAAAAAACAAAAGAGCAAGAAGAGAACAAAATGAAGATATACTCACATAGTTTCCTCCCTCTCCCTCATCATAACCTTATGATGTGATGTCCAATCAGCACCTTATCATAATGTGGTGCCCAATCAGCAGTCTACATCATATCGGCACAACAAGGGTTGTGTTACAGGGCATATATGAGCTGAGTGTCTCATTCCCCGGCCCCCATCCTCTCTCTCTCTCTCTCTCTCTCTCTCTCTACACAATGGCCGTACTAGCAGGCAGACAAACATTGAAACGGTTCTGTCCATAGTAAAAAGGAAAGAGGTTTGAAGAGGAAATTCAAGAGAATGAATGCATTCAAGTTTTCCATGAATGCAATGCCAGTGGCTAGGGACAGCAGTGCGCAATAACGTGTCCTCCCATCCTGTCCCTCCCTCTCTCTCTTCTATTCCCTTCTGCGCATTCAAGTAGTAGTATCTATCTTGCCCTCTTCCAAATAAGATATCTGTAAAGATTTATCTGCATGTAAGGGCTTCCAAATCCCCACTAGTATACATATATATGACCATACTAATTAATAAAATGTGACGTCTCACACATGCAAGTGTTATGCATTTTAATATCTCTATGATGCCATTTTAGCTGTCGACTATTTCATCTCACTACCATTGTAACCTCCAACATGGTTCACTTCACTACTACTATACATATATGATTTTTACAAACACGTCCTAATTTTTTGAGGGGGTGCTTAACTTAGCAAACCATTCCTAACTAGTTCCGAGAGCATTGTAGCTTACAAATAAACTATCCATGGAAATATATTTTCAGGGCCACTCTTATATATCCATTTTCAGGGGCACTCTTATATTTCCATATGGATGAATCTGATGTAGGCAAGAGCAAGCTAAAGAGGGTGAAAACAGTACATTAGAACACAAAATACTTCTTCAGGCCATTCACATTTCAATTGTTGGCTCGGCCTTTCTGTTCTGTCGTAGATCGTTTCTCCCTTTGTGGAAGAACCAAAGTTGATGCCAAACCGAGTGAATTAAGCCAATAGTGAAGCCACAATGTGTCCACATCTGATTGTTAACACGCCAGATGGAGCTAGCAGTGTACAGTACTTACAAATGAGATGTGTGTGTGTGTGTGTGTGTGGGTGGGGGGGGGGGGGGGGTGTTGTGGAAGGTAGTCAGCATGAAACCATTTTTTTGAACAAGAAATTCATGATCATATTTATACAAAAGAACTTTCAAATTTGAATGCGATGTGTTGTACGTCTTCTAATACAAAATCTACTACACACTTGGCTATCTTTTTGATATAATATCGCAAGATTTGAATCTTTGAATGTGTGTGTCCATGCTTTATAAAAGAGAAATAGGGAGCAATGTGTATGGATAAACTTTTCAAAAACTATACCAAATTAGGAGAAATTATGTGACTTTATCTATGAAGAAATAGACACCAAAATTCACATGAACAAGGACTTGATTGAACCCCAGTGGTCTCTAGGCTTATTACATCCACACTCTCAACTAACTAGGTTAGCTACACTCTCAACTAACTAGGTTAGCTAGGATGTTTGTAAATGTAATAAAAAATGTGTAAATATCCTCATTTAAGTTTAGTAGGATGGAATATCTGTGCATGCATGCAATTTACATGAGCTCTCTCCCAGCATGGAACTATATCTCTTTCTAAACTTAATAATAAAGAGTGAAATTCTTTTCTTCAGTCTCTCACTCTCTCCTCCATCCACCCGCCCCTCATGTAGTCTCTCTTTTACTCACTGTCACCCTTCTTGCTTTGAGTTGGAGGTGCAAAACTTCCGTTGGTGCCACACCACTCATGTAATGGTCTAGCCGTCGGAGCCATTCATGTTGCGGCATGCGTGTGAATGGTGTGGTTCACTTTCCACCTTTTTATCAACTTACTACAAGTGAAGCACACACAATAAGGACATATTTAAGTTGATTTAATCCTCTCTGTCATTTATCAGACAAGATTAATTCCTGTTTTATTACAACATTAACATTTATAATGGGCATTAGAATATGTTGGGCTCCAATATAATTAAACCCAACAAAAATATCTAACTCATTATCATCGCCACAAAACGGCACAATAATTGTACATTCCACTGCAATGGTCATGCTTGTTAGTATCCCAAAGAAAGCCAAAGCTAGCAACCCTAATTAACATGCAACTTTTTTCTCTCCATACAAATTTATATTAACCTGCTGTTAGTTCAAAAGTTTGCATCAACTTTTTTTTCACATAGCTAGCCAGCTTTTACTTGTGGCAGAGCTTGTAATTTAACTCTGTGCGCGACCACCGCCAATTTATTTCCCATGGTCAGTAGTAAGACTGTAGCTAGCACTGGTGCCGTTGGTCAAAGAGGATCACTGCAAAGCTCTGGCCGTTTTGATGTGCACCAATTTGTCTCTCACACGCTCCCTTTCTCTGTCGGCCCGCCTTCATTCATCTCTCGCTCATTACTGCATGCATATATGCGTTGTTGCTTTCACATACGATCGACCATTGGATCGGCAGCTGCGCATGCATGGCTGTCCATGATGCTCCCTAGCCCTAGCAGCTAGCTAGCTAGCTAGCTGGCTCTATATAACTGGAGGATCTAGCCAGCTCCAGCTTCCATCCCAGTCCCATCCTCGTCCTAGCAAACCTCAAAGACATAGACTATACGAACACACGGCATTTGGCAGCTGATAGATCGAGTTGTGTGTGTGCGTGTGTGGGAGATTGCCTGCGAGCTACATACATCAGTATCTGCAGTATGTCTATCTAGCTATATTTCCCAGCAATATTTTTAGCTCATGACAGGCTCTGCTGATCGTTGCATATATGATTTGCAGGTAGCTAGCTAGAACAACTTCTTAGAACACATATATAGCTAGCTGTCGTCGTTCTGCAGTTAGCACACACACAACCAAGCTACCTAGGATCGAGATAGCTAGAGGCGTTGAATCCATTGATCGAATCGCGATCCGATCCATCCGAGCTAGCATTAGCAATAGCATCGCCGTCCACATGCCGCAGACACCTTCGACCCGCTGGTGCCCGACGCCGGAGCAGCTGATGATCCTGGAGGAGATGTACCGGAGCGGCGTGAGGACGCCCAACGCGGCGGAGATCCAGCAGATCACGGCGCACCTGGCCTACTACGGCCGCATCGAGGGCAAGAACGTCTTCTACTGGTTCCAGAACCACAAGGCCCGCGAGCGCCAGCGCCTCCGCCGCCGCCTCTGTGCCCGACACCAGCAGCAGTACGCTCAGCAGCAGCAGCAGCAGGCCACCGCAGCAGCGCCGTCTTCGAGCCCTCTTCCGTCTCCAGCAGCAGGCGGCAGCAGCGCTGGTGTGCATCCGGCGGTGATGCAGCTGCACCAGCACCACCACCCATACGCAACCAACTTCGTGCCACACCTGGTTAGGAATTTTAATTGTTCACGTTCCAGTATTATTCTAGCTAAGAATCTTCAAAGTATCAATTTTAATTTTGCAGAAGCTTGCTATAATTGCATGCTTGATAATGTATCTATATGTCCATATGTTAATCAATCGATTATTAGGGCTACTTGGGACAGCAGGCGGCGACTGTTCCGCCAGTGCTGAACCCAGCTGCTGCCGGCATGGTGGACCTTGCAGCTGCAGGAGCAGGAGCAGGAAATAAGGCTACTGGTGCAGGTGGTGGCTATGGAGGTGGAGCTGCCTTATACAACAGCTGCAGCAGCAATCAGCTGGAGGAGTGGGACCCCGCTGAGGCCATGGAGCACTGCAACGCTAGCTGCGGTGCCGCATCGGGCAGCTCCGACGAGGGTGGCGCAGCTCATCTCCAGCTGCCGCCATGCTGCCGCCGCCCTCTCAAGACCTTGGACCTGTTCCCCACTAAGAGCACTGGGCTCAAGGACGAGTGCAGCAGCTCCAAGTCCTCCTCTTGCTCCACATCCACCAACTAATTAATCATTATTATTGAATCCCTTTAGTTTCTATATATCTTGCTTCTAGTAGTTCTTTGATTTGCTAGCTAGCTAGCTAGAGTTAGTAGATTTGGTCTTCTCAAGTGTGCCATTATATTGTTGTGTTGTGTGTGCTCGCAAAAAAATTGTTGTGTTGTGTGTCACGCTACCTCTACTTTGCTTGTTAGTGTAACTACGTTTAAGTTTCAGTGCTCGACTTCAATCTATGTGTATCTATCTTAATTCATGCAATGGATTTGTTTTAGCAGACTGTGACCTATATGCTCCATTTACTCAATAGCGATGAGCGAATGAACGGATCGGATGACTTATAATATATGGCTATATATGGTTTACCTTCTTCCTCTTCTCTAGTGATGATTCCTTTATTATTGAGAGTATATAAAGTCTAGTCGTTATCTTCTCCTAAAGTTAATTGCAATGTGAAGGGATGAAGACTAAGAAATTGCCACATCAACTCAGATTATTCATGCAACTCCATAAGCATGCACTGGACAATGATTTTTTTGAGTCAAGAGTGTATGTGAATAAATCCCCACACACCACAACATTTCAAAGGAAAAAAAAGACTTGCCACTTGCATGGGAGTGCTAATCATTCCTTTGAATAAGAAATACATTTTATTAGGATGTGGGAGTTCTAATCATTATTTTGAATCAACCATACATCACCAAAAGCGGCATTTCTCAATTATCAGGACTCAAGGATGTAAGGATGTGCTTCAGTCTCCCACCAAATTTCAGAATATTTTGACAAAATTTGAGTATTCCTTCCAAATTTTCATATGATCGTAAAATTTATCCACATACTTTCAAATTTCTAAAGCTCTAATAATTTTATTAATACAAATATTATTTTCGCAATTGTTTCAAATGAAAACAAAATAATGCCACTCCATTAGCCTTGGTCGATTTTAGTCCATTTTGTTCCATCCTCCGTCATACCTTGTTTCAGCCCATGCACCTTCTCATTCCTTCACGGCTGAAATGAGACAGGAGAGAGGAGGTAAAGAAATTGGTTGAAATCAGCACAATGCTAAGGTATTTTATTTATTTTTGATTAAAAATAATTACTTCTTGAGCTCTAAAACGTATAAGAACATTTCAAAGTACATTTAGGACATGAATAACTTGGAAAGTATGCATGTGCAACCATGATTACTAAGAAGAATAAACAATCCACCATTCATGACTCTGTTTAATAGATTTACATATCAATGTAAATTCTATAAATAATTTAGTAATTTATTATTTTTTATGTTGCAGAAGACATGTGTTTATAGTTAGCACTGATTTCTTGCAGCGACAATTTACATAAGAAACCAGCTCTAACTAGAATAGGGAGCACCGTAGCTCATGGTCACTTCAAATCCATTTGTAGGGGTAGTTTCTTTAAGAAAACTGTACCCTAAAAAATAATTTCTAGGTCTTATGAGTGAAACAACGCTAGAAATTTCTAGGGGTGTTTCTCTTAATAGAACTGCCCCTAAAAAATAATTTAGAGGACTAGTCCATTATCTTAGTGAACCATCCCTGAAAACTTCATATAAATCCTCCTTTCTTCCTTGCAACAACTCTATATATCACTAGGAGGCGGTGATGCTTAAGTACTAGTTTTTTTTGACAACATACATGTTGATATTGTGGATTGCTTGTTTTGGGATGCCATTTCAATTTTTTCAGTATCTTTTCTGTCTTAGCAGAAAGTTAGGAGATCTTCAATAGCAGTTGTATGAATAGCTATGTTGTTAAGAAATTGTTCCAACAAGATGAGATCATCATTCCTTCTCAAAGTTAAAGTCAAAAATTCTCCCAGAGAGGATAGAAATACATATAATATTTTAGGATCTGTTGGATAAAGCACAACTCATAAAAACTTACTAGAAAAGCAAGCCCATGAGCTTGAACTTGAAATTATGGTTTGAACAGCACAACTCATAGATTAAATTTCTAGATTGCATTAAGAATTACAACTTTGGTACAGGCCATGTTGACATCCGATGTTGATTGAAAATTCTAAACTATAAATTTCAAAATTTGAGAGCTACAAACAAACTTTCTTAGACTCTAAATAGTTTCAGTAAAAAGTTATCATATATGAAGTGGTAGATTACGTCAAGCCCTGTAATTTTGCTATAAAGCTCATCTTCATCCAACTTCATATTAAAAAGTTTTAAGTTTTGTCAAACAATAATTTCTAAATATGGGCCACTTAAGAGTGCTACATCAATTAATTGATCTCTACAGCTGGCATTATTAGGAAGCTACTATGTGAAAATAACCAATGATAGGTGTGTGTTTGCCTAGGGACTCTATGTACATCTCAGTTAATCATGGCATATATCTTCTAAAATTACTTTGTAGTAATGCTCGTGGTGTTGTTTCACTGATGTTGTCTAGCATATGGGCTGGTTTGACCCTCTTGCAATGGTTCATCACTCGAGCTAGTCATTTGTCTAGGGTGGACCATGGAATATGGTGAATTGGTGAGTGATTTTTCTAGATATAAAGGAAACTTTAGTTTGAGATGAAACATTATTGTGACCTCTGCTTAAGCTAGCTATACACAACTAAAATAAAAGAATAAAAATGATAACATGCAAGAAGAGTTTGACTCCACTATTCTCTAAGCAAACTTAGAATCTCATACTCAACATCCAGCTCAAACCACCAATATAACAAATCTACAATCTAACTTTTGAGAAATTAAAGCTTAACATCTTTGCATCTATTTGAATGTAACATGAAGTGAGGTGGTCAAAGTCCACAAAAGCTTTATCATCCTCTTGCAAAAGAAGTTGATATGCATCAAAAGCATCTCACATGTATATGAAGTCCACTAGGTGTCCTCTATTAACTAACCAACCAACATGTAGCACATGACTAGCAATCACAAATGATGACTGATATGACTAGACAAAATGATCGTCATTCAATTGAGCCATAGTTAGCTTCTTTCACAAGCCACAACAATTTGGACTATCTGCACATGTGCTCAAGATACCACTAGGAGAAGATGTGTTGCTAATAACACCTAAGGTCTCTCCCAATGCAACACTTCCCTTGAGGAAAAGACATCCAAGGATATCATCATTGCATGACCGATTGAAAGTTATAGAGTTTTCTCTTAGAGACATCCACACCCAAGTAGGATTGTGAACACATTATGGAGATGTGTCATGTGTGTGATGAATGATTGACACAAATATGAGAGGTTTGAGGCTTTCTTTGCTGAGTCATATTTCATATGTACTTGATTATGTTAATGGTTAACCAGAGGTGTATAGTGTGTTGTGTTTTGTTGTGCAACATGTCTCTTGGCTTGTAATGTGTAAGTGCTGAGAGCGCCAAGACGGTCGACAACAATAGAGAAGGTCAAGTGTAAAGTCCATGTGTGATTGGTCGGGAGTGGTGAAGGACGGATGAGAAGGCATGGATCAAGGGACTAGAGGCTAGAGGACAGACAATGTGCAACTTACACTAGGCACATGAAGAGCAATAGTACATGGGGAGACAACATCAACCAAGTCAAGGAGGAGGATGGTGTTGTGGCACTTGGCAAAGGTCAAACACGCATCTACATGGGTGATGGACATGGTGTCAGTCAAGTCAATAAGGAAGGCAAAGGAAAGAGCTTGGCGGAGGTTGAACACATGTTGAAAAATCATGGAGTCATGCTTGGTGAGGTGTGCATGAGGGTTTGCTAGTTTTGTCCTCAAAACTAGGGATGGAGAGTTTGCTTGTTTGGACCTTGTTGATATTTCTTAACATCAAGTTGTCATCCCTAGCAATGATGCCATAAATGTCTTATTGGTATTTATTCGTTTTCACTTGTAATTGAGGAAACATTAAAGTAATCCGCAAGCACACAAATTATATATCATTGTAGCATTTCACCCAGGAGTATTCCATGTATCGTTATTTATATTTTTACCACAGGGAATGACGGGCAAAGAAATTATATTGATAACTAATATTCTACTCACAACATGGGTAAGATAGAAAATAAGATATATAAAAGGCAATGATCATTGACAATAAATAGTTAATCACTCAGAGCACTCCTTTCTATGGCATTAGCATGACTAAGTAGATATTAGAGAGACAATTCCTAAGTCATCCTTAATTACAATTCAATGCATATGATGATTAGTGCAACTACACTTAGTAGTCATGGATAAGATCAACTTTATATCTACACATAAGGGATATTACTAAGGAAGATTAAGAATAGGGCATGTCTTCCTTTGTAACTAGATCCTACTTGTTGACCTATATTCGGGGAGTGGACTACATAGGACTCAACAGGAGTGTCACATCCGTGATGTAAAATATAGGGTGTATCCATTGGTAAACAATGTATAAGCACCACGCTTACATAATATCGACCACTCACACCATGATCATTAGTGTGAGTGCTATATGAACTTATGCTTGAATAAAATGATCATCTAGCTATACTAAGTATATAATCAAAGTAGACAATGAACATGATAATTAGGAACATGAATGATATTAAGAACAATATCATACCAATTGTAGCAAACATAAAAAAGTAATGAGACATACAAAAGAGAGGGGGTACAAAGGCTATACCAAGCCACACTCTTGACACGATCAGGAATCTAGGCAAAGCTTGCATCTCTCTAGATCTAACCTAGCTAGGTATGCCCTAGAATATGGTGTAGTTTTGAGGATTAGGGTTTCTGCCTTCTGCTTCTAACTTGAATGGCTTGAATGCCTGAGAGAGGGGGTAGGGGCTATTAGATATACCCCAGAGCATCAATTCTTAGCTCTCAGATCGTACAGACTTGAAAGAACAATGTAGATGCAACCTAGGAGGTGGTGGAGAACTGACATAACAAGATAGAGTCCGATAGGTGGGCCTAGAGGTTGGCGAAGCTTAGATGGGACTAGCCGACCCCACCTAGAGGTGTCTCACTATCTTCTTTGGTGGTTTGGCTTCTGGTGTCCTCTGGAACCTTCTAGAGTTCCACCTTGACGGTTTTCTAGATATCCCTATAGAAAATACATTCACCAAACTCTTGGAATTTGTTAGTTTAAACCCCTAAGTCTATGTTGGTGATTATTTTCATGCATTCTCCAAGTTATATTAATAGTTTATAATGGTTGTTGACTACCATCAATAGACCTCAAAGCCATCAGAGGAGGGTTTGCTAGTTTGGGACTCAAAACCAGGCATGCATGGTTGGATGGTTTGTGCCTCAAACCATCAGCGACGGATTTGACTGGTTTGAGCCTCAAAATAGGGGAGTGGAGGATCAATGGACATGTGGTGGAGTCTCAAAAGCTGGCTTCAAGGCAGAGCAGAGTCGACAAGGCATCAGGTCTATTACTCTATGTAATACCCGATTTTAAGGATAAAACCACATATGCACCATATGCGAGTTTTATAAGGCAAATCTCACATATAGTTACAAATAAGGGGTAATATCAAAAGACAATGCATAAAACATATAACGTACATAATATAAAAGAGATAACCTTTGATAGCAAACAGCGGATATACAACTCTAAACTTCAGGTATTAACTCTTCTCCACAGGATCCAACTGACTGGTTGATCACAAGCCCAAAACTTCTCCTGAGGTGTGGGGAAAATTGCAAGAGTGAGCACATATCGTACTCAACAAGTATAACCAGGGGTTCATGAGGCTCAGTTAGCTGACACTGGTTTAACTGCATTTAGCTTTTATATGTAGATAGCATATTTAATCATTGGATAGCAAATATCAAGGTAGCATATTAAATCCCATAACCACATGATCAATGTATACAAGAATTAAGAATAACACAAATAAACAACATAATAAACCATCATTTATTATCATTAATCATGTTCATCAGTGTCCATCTATTCCGTCAGTTTTCCGGGCCGCCCGTATCCGTGGGCACGACTAGTATACCAGATTTAACACTCTTCAGAGGTTGTACATCTTTACCCATGAGTCATGATTTACCCTTTCGCCCGAGGCCCGTCGACCTCTTAGCTCACTTTCAAGGAAAGCCGGCAGGGTTCACTATGAAGTCTTTCAAAGGTTCGTCTAACAAGTTAGGACCGCAAGGTTTCCTTTGCGCGCAAATATAGATACCCCCCTTCCAAATGGCACAATGACGCGCAGCCTATACACATAAGGACAGGGGCTCGCACTATACCCAAAACGGTTCAGCCCCTCCGCCCTTTCGGGTAACCTCTAACAAGCTAGAAAAGCTTACTCATACTTGACTAAAGCCAGAGCCATATAGCCCTCATGGTTGTACGAGTTGTCTCAGCTTTTGCCAAGGGATAAGTCCTTATGGAGGGTCAAGATCAATCCAGCAAAAGCCAGAGTTCTTTCCACCCTTTATGTTCAAGTTGCTAGAAAGCTTATTTTATCGTTTATGGTATATTCAAATATTCATGTTACAAGATCATGGATTAATAATCAAGCACTAGCAAGAACTACCCAAATACATATCCAAATAGGTAACAAGGAATTCATGATAATAATCATCTATGATTTTACTAGGGTCATCAAGGTGGACACATGCATATGATAAATGTTATATTAATTGTGTATAGGTAACAAGGATAGTCCCAAGTTATACTTGTCTTGATCAAAGCTCTCCTGAGCCTGCTGCTGGTCGTCAAAAGCTTGACCTTGATCACCAACTTATCACTCACCGTCTATACTCGATCATCGATCAACAACACGCAATCCAATGTAGACAATCATACACGAAGCAAACAAGCTATAATTAGAACAATACACCAAACATTGGTAAAATAAATATAAAAGTTTACCAAAATATTCTACGCAGCGCTACGATCACACAAACATAAAGTTCACGAAAATCGGAATTAAAACGGTGAAGTTATGAATTTTCCAGGATTTTCTATAGATAAATAATTAATTAAATGCTACTGCAAAATTAAAAAGTTTCAAAATAGAGAATAAATACTTCTAACATGTAGAGCTCGTAAATACGCGAAATTTGAATGGATGAAAACGGAGTTAAAATGAGTATTTTATGACCAAATCAATTTCAATGGCAAAACTGTAAATAACAGAAAACGTAATCTGCCTAAGCCGAACCAGAATACGTTTTTAAACGGAGAAAGCGTATTCTGCGCAAGCCGCCAAGGACTGCGGAGTAAATACTGAAAAGTTTCAGGGATTCTTTATGAAGTTTCGCAGCGAAGGGGTATGCTTTGTTTTGGGCCCTTGATCCCAAAACGGATGGCTGGCAGACGATCTGGGGAAGAGAGGGGGGGGGGGCGGCGACGACTGGCCGGAACAGTCTTCCACGGCGGCGCCATTGGAGCGCCTCGCCGGAGCTCGCGCTGAGGCAATTTCTAGCACCAGGGAACAAGGGAAAAGCATCAGGGGGTGGAGGAGCTCACCACGAATCCTCCTAGGGACTTCACTTGGGCCGAGAGGGAGCAGGGAGAGCTCACCGCGGCGCCGTTTGGATTAGAGCTCAGCGAGATCTAACTGAGCGTCGGGAAGGAGCTAAAACCGATCTCGGTCCTTTGTAGATGGAAAAAGGAATGCGTTGAGGGAAAGCCAAGGCTAAATAGGGCTCGGGAAAATCAAATCCCATGGAAACCGGGATTTGAGGCAGAGCCTTCTTCGGCTTGGAGCCTTGGAGTCCCAGCCGCCCACGGTTCACGGAAGAAGAAAAGGGAATGGAGGAGGAAGACGATGTCGCGTGGGGCCCAGTCGTCAGCGAGAGAGAGAGCGGGTCCCAGTTGACAGCGGAACAGAGGAAAGGTGTAACACCCAAAATTTGATTTTCAAATAATAGGATTTAATTTAATTTATTTAAGTACTTTTGTGGGCATAGAAATCTAGCAACTAAATAATTGTGTGGGAATTAAAATTCAGTATAGGTTTAGCAACCTTGATTGAGCATTCATGCTGGAGCATCTTTATTTATTTGTGCTGCTGGTATATGTTGGATTTTATTTGCTCTCAAAATTTGATTTTAAAAGGCTTTGGAAAATTAAAAAAAAAAGAAAAAAAAAACAGCCGGACTCGGCTTGGTGGCCAATTGGCCGTGAGGCCCAAACTGGCCAGCAGCGCGCGCACTCCCTCCCTCTCCCTCCTTTCTTTGGCTGACGGTTGGGGCCCCCACGTCAGCGCCCTTTCCTTCTTCCTCCCTGCCGTGCTCGAGCAGGAAACGATTCCTCACCGAATCGGATCCGCGGATCCCGCGATTTCCTTGCCAAGCGCGCAATCCGACCACTATAAAGCTTCTAGCATCGCTCCCTCGACATGTTTTCGCATCTAGGTCGCCAAAACCGAGTCCCCGTGCCTTGTTTCGCGAGTTCTGGATCTCGCCGGGAGCTCTTTCCGCCGCCGCGCGTGGACACGCCCCTCTGCTAGCTCTCGGCCCGAGCCAAGCCCCCAGCTTCGTTCGCGGTGAGCTTCTCGCCCTCCCGGTATTTTCCTTTCAAAAAACGGTGCTCGGAAAGGAGAAGCCGAGGAGCTCCGGCGAGTTTTCGCTCTCCGGCCATGGCGGCCACCGCATCGGACAGGGAGAGGCCAGCCGGCCACCGCCAAGGACCCCAGGAGCAGCTCGTGACCATCCAACCGACGATCAACGGCCGAGATTAGAACATACCTGTTCGCAGGGAATTTTCATAAAGAGTCCCTGGAAAGAGTGGTTAATTACCCCGCGGTCCCTGGCGCCCTGGCACAGATTACGTTTCCTTTGATTGAAAGCGTATTCCTGTCTGTTCAACTTGGTTTATGTTTTCAGCTAATTACAGAACTGCCACTGAACTTAGATAGCTTATAAAATATTCATTTTAACTCTGTTTTTGTCCATTCAAATTGCGTTAGGTTCGTAATTATATGCTCTACATGATAGAACTATTTATTCTCTGTTTTGAAACTTTTTAATTTTCTGGTACTATTTAATTAATTATTTCTCTATAGGAAATCTTAGAAAATTCATATCTTTCACGTTTTAATTCCGATTTTCGTGAACTTTACGTTTGTGTGATCGTAGCGCTGCGTAGAATATTTTGATAAACTTTTATATTTGTTTTACCACTGTTTGGTGTAATGTTCTAATTATACCTTGTTTGCTTTGTGTATGATTGTCTCCATTGGATTGCGTGTTGTTGATTGATGTTTGGGAATAGACGGTGAGCTGTACGTTGGTGATCAAGACCAAGCTTTTGAGGACCAGCAGGCTCAGGAGAGCTTTGAGCAAGGCAAGTATAACTTGGGACCATCCTTGTTACCTATTCACTTATAACTACATATATATATCATATGCATGCTACCACCTTGATGACCGTAGCAAAATCATAGCTGATTGTTATCCTGAATTCCTTGTTACCTATTTGGATATGCATTTGGGTAGTTCTTGCTAGTGCTTGATTAATAATCCATGATCTTGTAACATGAATATTTGAATATACAATAAACAATAAAGTAAGCTTTCTAGCAACTTGAATATAAAGGGTGGAAAGAACTCTAGCTTTTGCTGGATTGATCTTGACCCTCCATAAGGACTTATCCCTTGGCAAAAGCTGGGACAACTCGTACAACCATGAGGGCTATATGGCTCTGGCTTTAGTCAAGTATGAGTAAGCTTTTCTAGCTTGTTAGAGGTTACCCGAAAGGGCGGAGGGGCTGAACCGTTTTGGGTATAGTGCGAGCCCCTGTCCTTATGTGTATAGGCTGCGCGTCATTGTGCCATTCGGAAGGGGGGTATCTATATCTGCGCGCAAAGGAAACCTTGCGGCCCTAACTTGTTAGACGAACCTTTGAAAGACTTCATAGTGAACCCTGCCGGCTTTCCTTGGAAGTGAGCTAAGAGGTCGACGGGCCTCGGGCGAAAGGGTAAATCATGACTCATGGGTAAAGATGTACAACCTCTGCAGAGTGTTAAATCTGGTATACTAGCCGTGCCCACGGATACGGGCGGCCCGGAAAACTGACGGAATAGATGGACACTAATGAATATGACTAATGATAATAAATGATGGTTTATTATGTTGTTTATATGTGTTATTCTTAATTCTTGTATACATTGATCATGTGGTTATGGGATTTAATTATGCTACCTTGACATTTGCTATCCAATGATTAAATATGCTATCAACTATTAAAAGCTAAATGCAGTCAAACCAGTGTCAGCTATTTGAGCCTCATGAACCCCTGGTTATACTTGTTGAGTACGATATGTGCTCACTCTTGCAATTTCCCAACACCTCAGGATATGATAATGAAGGTGACTGGAATGAGGATTATCGTTATGAGTACTAGGTTTGGAGTCAACCAGTCAACAGTGTCCCTGTGTGGAGCTTCCGTCGAGAGCGTTGTTTAATATTATTATCATTTTTGTGTAAGACTATGTGATTTATTATGTTCCGCTATGTAATAAACACTGCAATGGTACAATTGAGATTTGTCTACTTATGTGTGCGACTATTCCTGGGGCACATATGAGTCTTTTATGCATCCTATTTTGTTCTTAAAATATGGGTGTGACAAATTGGTATCAAAGCTTTGTTGACTGTAGGACGCAAACCTAGTTAGCAAAGGGTCAAAAATTTAGGTCCTTACTTTACTTACTTCATGCTTCCCACTATGGTCTTGTTATTTGCTAAAAGTTTATGCTTCTCTATCTTGCTCTATTGTGAAATTATTGCATCCATCTGATCTATGTCTAAAAACTTTTTGTAGATGCCGCCTCGTACCCGCAGTGCTGCACGCATGGCTGCTGAGGAGTACCGTGCCATGTTCAACCTAGGAGGACAACGTGTGGATGGAGTTCCTGAGCTGGAGGATGAGGAATCAAGGGTGGAAGCTCAGGAGGAAGGACCTGAGGATGAGGAGATGCAAGATCTACCTCCACCACAGTCTGCTAATGCAAGGATGGGATGGACTACTGAGCTGTGGATTCCAGAAGCAGATCCCAAGGCCTTCTTCCATGAGAATTTGGTGTTAACATTGAAACACCATTACCCGGATTTGCAAGCCACACTGGAGTATAACTGCACTGAGCACAAACACCCGCTGAGGAGATCACTTTGGGTTGCAGAGCTGATAGTCAAGACACTGGATGCCACCAAGGGGATTCGAAAGGTGGAATCAAAACACATCGCTCGAATCAGCCGGGACACGATGAGAGAGAGCATGGCAGATGCAGCTTACCAGGCCTTGGTCTTTTACCGTGGTAGACGTTTTGAGGATGTTCAGTATAATGCAACATACCACTATCCTCGCTTTGTACCAGAGAAGATGACTTGGGCCATAGAAGTTGCAGATGCTTCACAACCAAAGCTTCAAGCACAAGTGGAGTTGACTTATGAGCTGACACTCAAGGTGATAGAGTTGGAGAATGAACTACACCGTGAGAGGAAGCTGTTGGAGAAAGAGCAAAGGGAAGCGGATGACCTTCGAGCGGAGTTAGGCCGCCCCAAACTTCATAAGAGGCTGCATGTTGAACCCATCTTGAAGGATGCTGCACCCGAGGAATAGAAAAGAACCCATATGTAATAGGAACGTTAGTAGTTTACGAGTATTTCGAGTCTTTTGCTATTGTGGCATGAACTTGGTGTGCTTGCTGATTTGTTATTATGAATATGTGTGATTTGGATTTTTGTAATGAGTGCTGGGACTTTGTGGGCATGTCCACAAGTTCCCTAGTTAAGAACCTTAAGTAAGAACATGAATAAATAGTGGGTTGGGGTCATATCCTGTTTCTGTCTTTTGCTGTTTTCTGGAGCAGTCTGCAATGATTCTGGAATAAATCAAATTCTGCTCGTGCAATGTTCATCAAATTTTTCTGGGAAAAAGTAGACTTTCATATATTTCCAATGCCGCCAGAATGACCATATTATCTATTATGAGCTGTGAGTTATGACTGTTTAAAGTTGAGGTTTCTGCGCAGTCTGGAATTCTGGAACAGTTTCGGTTGTACCCAGTTTTTGGTTAACCTCACGTTGGAATCTGGTAATATGACCTAAATGAAAGTTGTAGACAATTTCTTTATCTTTCCAACGATGTACAGCATGTATCCTTTTGAATTCTGGAACTCGAGATATTACTGATTTTCTGATCTGCTGATGTTGGATGTTACCCAGAAAATTTCAGACTCAGTTAACTCTTGTAATTGTCATGTTGGACATTACTAAGATGTGTTTATATACCTTGGAATGCAGATGGCAGCAAGGGGAAGAGGCAGAGGCAGAGGCCGTGGCAATGGCAATGACAATGGCAATGGTGGCAATGCCCCAATCACCGTGGAGGAACTCATGCAAACCCAAAATCAGATGATGCACGTTTTCATGCAGCACCTGCAGCAACAACCTCCACCAACACCACCACCTGTTCATGTGAGGGACAAGCGTGGAGAGTTTATGAAGGGAAGACCTCCGGTATTTACACACTCAGCTGATCCCATGGAGGCAGATGATTGGTTACGTGCTGTGGAGAGGCAGCTAAACATAGCACAGTGCAATGACTTGGAGAAGGTGTTGTATGCTTCTGGACAGCTTCAAGGTGCAGCTCAGACATGGTGGGAGTCGTATCAAGCTGCTCGTCCCAACAATGCTCCTCCTGTCACATGGCTGGAATTCTGTAGGGACTTCAGAGCTCGACACATAAATGAGGGAATGATGGAGCTCAAACAGGAAGAATTCAGATCACTCCGGATGGGCTCCATGACAGTGGCAGAATATCATGACACGTTTGAACAGTTGGCTCGCTATGCCCCGAATGAAGTCAGGGAAGATGCTGATAAGCAACGCTTGTTCATGAAAGGCTTGTACTATGAACTCAGGTTGCAGTTGGCAGGAAACACTTATCCTACCTTTCAAGCTCTTGTGAATCGTGCTATCGTGCTTGATAATATGCGGAAGAGTCAGGATAAGAAGAGAAGGATGCTGGTACAAGGATCTGGGAGCAACAACCGTCAGCGTTTCAGTTCTCATCAAGGCCATCAGCAGAGGTTCCAGGGACCAGTTAGTCAGTGGAACCGTAACCAGCAACCCCAGCGTTTCCAGAATCAGTCGCAGAGTGGGAACCAACGTCCTTCATTCCAACAACGTAACTACAATCAACAGCAGCATGGTCAGCAGACACCTCGCTCAGGAAACTCAAATGCCAACTCCACAAAAAGAAGTGCTTCTAACACTCCTACCAGGTGTTTCCGTTGTGGGAAAGAGGGACACATGTCATATGATTGCCCGGAGAAGCTCAACAAGCCGAACAACAACCAGAAGTCTACTGCTTATGCGGCAACAGTGAATAATGTGGCTACAGAGACAGTTCAGGAGGGACCAGAGATCATGATGGGTACGTTCAGCATCAACTCTATCCCTGCTACAGTTTTATTTGATTCTGGAGCTTCGCATACATTCATATCACAAGCATTTGTTAGAGTTCATAGCCTTCCACTAGTTGCAATGAAAACTCCTATGCTAGTTAATTCACCGGGTGGGACTATACCAGTTTCTTTATGTTGCCCCTCAGCAAGTCTTTCTTTAAGGGGGGTAGATTTTCCTATCAGTCCCATGGTTATGAGAACTTCAGGCATAGATGTGATCTTGGGTTTGGATTGGATGAAGCAACATGAAACAAATATTAATTGCAAAGAGAGAGTAGTGGCTCTGACAACACCAAAGGGAGAACGAATCAGTGTTAATGTAACAGTGCAAGCACCACTCACAGCCAAGGTGAACCAACTGAATGAAGATGTTGATCCTCAGAATTTGGTAGTGGATGAGTTTCCGGATGTCTTTCCAGATGAATTGCCAGGTATGCCACCTGACCGAGACATTGAATTTATTATTGAATTACTACCTGGTACTGCACCCATAGCTAAAAGACCATATAGAATGGGGGTTAATGAACTAGAAGAACTTAAGAAACAAATTAAGGAATTGCAAGATAAAGGGTTCATTCGCCCTAGTTCATCACCATGGGGTGCACCAGTTATCTTTGTTGATAAGAAGGATGGTAGTCAGCGGATGTGTGTGGATTATCGGTCACTTAATGAGGTTACTATCAAGAACAAATACCCATTGCCTAGGATTGATGACTTGTTTGATCAACTAAGAGGTGCTTGTGTGTTCTCTAAGATTGATTTGCGTTCTGGTTATCATCAATTGAAGATTCGGAATTCAGATATACCAAAGACAGCTTTCACAACAAGGTATGGGTTATATGAGTATACAGTTATGTCTTTTGGTTTGACCAATGCACCAGCTTACTTTATGTACATGATGAATAAAGTATTTATGGAGTATCTTGATAAGTTCGTGGTGGTCTTTATTGATGATATTCTGGTATTCTCTAAAACCAAGGAAGAACATGCTGAACATCTGAGATTGGTCTTACAGAAACTTAGAGAACATAAGCTGTATGCTAAGCGTAGTAAATGCGAGTTTTGGTTGGAGGAAGTTTCTTTTCTTGGTCATGTTGTCTCTAATGGTGGTATTGCAGTGGATCCTAGTAAGGTGAAAGATGTGTTGAATTGGAAACCACCTACAGATGTAAGCGAAATTCGCAGTTTTCTTGGTCTAGCTGGTTACTATCGTAGATTCATTGAAGGGTTCTCAAAACTTGCAAAGCCTATGACTGCTTTGTTAGAGAAGAATGCTAAGTTTGTATGGTCTGATAAGTGTCAAGCTAGTTTTGAGGAGTTTAAGAAGAGATTGACTACTGCACCTGTGTTGGTATTGCCAGATCTGAGTAAGAGTTTCTCTATCTATTGTGATGCTTCTCGTCTGGGTTTGGGTTGTGTTCTTATGCAAGAAGGTAGAGTTGTTGCTTATGCATCCAGACAGTTGAGGAAACATGAACTGAATTATCCTACTCATGATTTGGAGTTAGCAGCTGTGGTTCATGCACTCAAGATTTGGAGACACTATTTGATTGGGCATAAAAGTGACATATATACTGATCATAAGAGTTTGAAGTATATCTTCACCCAGACCGACTTGAACTTGAGGCAACGAAGATGGTTGGAACTGATAAAGGATTATGATTTGGAAGTGCATTATCATCCTGGGAAGGCGAACGTCGTAGCCGATGCACTTAGCAGAAAGAAACATGCTAATGAGCTTCGGGCGACACCTGAATCTGAAGAGTTGTGTGCTGAATTTGCATATTTGAACTTGGGAATCGTAGTAAATGCTATGGAGATTGAGGTCACTCCTACTCTAGAGGAAGAGATATTGAAAGGACAGTTGGAAGATGAGAAACTGAAGGAGATAGCACAGAATGTGGTACTAGGAAAAGCACCAGGATTCAGAATAGATGACAATGGTGTACTATGGTTTGGAAAAAGGATATGCGTTCCAGAAGTGAAGGCTATTCGTGATATGATTCTGAGAGAGGCTCATGAGTCAGCATATTCCATTCATCCTGGTAGTACTAAGATGTATCTAGATCTGAAACAGAAGTACTGGTGGTATGGCTTAAAGAGAGATGTGGCCGAATATGTTGCTTTGTGTGATACTTGTCAGCGAGTGAAGGCTGAACACCAGAGGCCAGCTGGACTATTGCAACCAATGAAGATTCCTGAGTGGAAGTGGGAAGAAGTAGGCATGGATTTTATAGTGGGTTTACCTCGTACACAGAGAGGATATGATTCAATATGGGTAATAGTGGATCGATTGACTAAAGTTGCTCACTTCTTGCCAGTCAAAACCACTAATTCAGGAGCTCGACTAGCAGAGTTGTATATGGAGCGGATAGTTTGTTTGCATGGAGTGCCTAAGAAGATTGTATCTGATAGAGGCACTCAGTTTACCTCTATTTTTTGGAAAGCAGTGCATGACTCATTGGGAACCAAGTTGAATTTCAGTACCGCGTATCATCCACAGACAGATGGACAGACTGAGAGGATCAATCAGATATTGGAAGATATGTTGAGAGCTTGTGCCTTGCAGTATGGGACTAGTTGGGATAAGAGTTTGCCATATGCAGAATTCTCCTACAACAACAGCTATCAACAAAGTCTTAAGATGGCACCGTTCGAGGCACTATATGGTCGGAAGTGCAGGACACCTTTGTTTTGGAATCAGACAGGAGAAACTCAGGTGTTTGGTACGGATGTGCTTAGACATGCAGAACAACAAGTGCGAACCATCCGGGATAATCTGAGAGTTGCTCAGTCTCGTCAGAAAAGTTATGCAGATACACGTAGGAGAGAACTAGCTTTCGAGGAAGGTGATTATGTCTATCTAAAAGTGTCACCTATGCGGAGTGTGAAGAGGTTTAATATGAAGGGAAAGCTAGCTCCAAGGTATGTTGGTCCGTTTAAAGTTTTGCAAAGGTGTGGAGAAGTAGCGTATCAGTTAGAGTTGCCTGAAAGTTTATCTGGCGTGCACGATGTGTTCCATGTGTCACAACTCAAGAAGTGTTTGCGTGTACCTGAGGAGCAATTACCATTGGAAGAACTTTCTGTTAAAGGTGATCTCACTTATGAGGAGTATCCGGTCAAAATATTGGAGACAGCTGAGAGAGTCACCAGAAGTCGGGTCATCAGAATGTGCAAAGTACAGTGGAATCGACATTCGGAAGCAGAGGCAACTTGGGAAAGAGAGGATGATCTGAGGAAGTCATACTCATATCTATTCGAGTAAGCACCGTTCAATCTCGAGGACGAGATTCTTTTAAGGGGGGTAGAGTTTGTAACACCCAAAATTTGATTTTCAAATAATAGGATTTAATTTAATTTATTTAAGTACTTTTGTGGGCATAGAAATCTAGCAACTAAATAATTGTGTGGGAATTAAAATTCAGTATAGGTTTAGCAACCTTGATTGAGCATTCATGCTGGAGCATCTTTATTTATTTGTGCTGCTGGTATATGTTGGATTTTATTTGCTCTCAAAATTTGATTTTAAAAGGCTTTGGAAAATTAAAAAAAAAAAGAAAAAAAAAACAGCCGGACTCGGCTTGGTGGCCAATTGGCCGTGAGGCCCAAACTGGCCAGCAGCGCGCGCACTCCCTCCCTCTCCCTCCTTTCTTTGGCTGACGGTTGGGGCCCCCACGTCAGCGCCCTTTCCTTCTTCCTCCCTGCCGTGCTCGAGCAGGAAACGATTCCTCACCGAATCGGATCCGCGGATCCCGCGATTTCCTTGCCAAGCGCGCAATCCGACCACTATAAAGCTTCTAGCATCGCTCCCTCGACATGTTTTCGCATCTAGGTCGCCAAAACCGAGTCCCCGTGCCTTGTTTCGCGAGTTCTGGATCTCGCCGGGAGCTCTTTCCGCCGCCGCGCGTGGACACGCCCCTCTGCTAGCTCTCGGCCCGAGCCAAGCCCCCAGCTTCGTTCGCGGTGAGCTTCTCGCCCTCCCGGTATTTTCCTTTCAAAAAACGGTGCTCGGAAAGGAGAAGCCGAGGAGCTCCGGCGAGTTTTCGCTCTCCGGCCATGGCGGCCACCGCATCGGACAGGGAGAGGCCAGCCGGCCACCGCCAAGGACCCCAGGAGCAGCTCGTGACCATCCAACCGACGATCAACGGCCGAGATTAGAACATACCTGTTCGCAGGGAATTTTCATAAAGAGTCCCTGGAAAGAGTGGTTAATTACCCCGCGGTCCCTGGCGCCCTGGCACAGATTACGTTTCCTTTGATTGAAAGCGTATTCCTGTCTGTTCAACTTGGTTTATGTTTTCAGCTAATTACAGAACTGCCACTGAACTTAGATAGCTTATAAAATATTCATTTTAACTCTGTTTTTGTCCATTCAAATTGCGTTAGGTTCATAATTATATGCTCTACATGATAGAACTATTTATTCTCTGTTTTGAAACTTTTTAATTTTCTGGTACTATTTAATTAATTATTTCTCTATAGGAAATCTTAGAAAATTCATATCTTTCACGTTTTAATTCCGATTTTCGTGAACTTTACGTTTGTGTGATCGTAGCGCTGCGTAGAATATTTTGATAAACTTTTATATTTGTTTTACCACTGTTTGGTGTAATGTTCTAATTATACCTTGTTTGCTTTGTGTATGATTGTCTCCATTGGATTGCGTGTTGTTGATTGATGTTTGGGAATAGACGGTGAGCTGTACGTTGGTGATCAAGACCAAGCTTTTGAGGACCAGCAGGCTCAGGAGAGCTTTGAGCAAGGCAAGTATAACTTGGGACCATCCTTGTTACCTATTCACTTATAACTACATATATATATCATATGCATGCTACCACCTTGATGACCGTAGCAAAATCATAGCTGATTGTTATCCTGAATTCCTTGTTACCTATTTGGATATGCATTTGGGTAGTTCTTGCTAGTGCTTGATTAATAATCCATGATCTTGTAACATGAATATTTGAATATACAATAAACAATAAAGTAAGCTTTCTAGCAACTTGAATATAAAGGGTGGAAAGAACTCTAGCTTTTGCTGGATTGATCTTGACCCTCCATAAGGACTTATCCCTTGGCAAAAGCTGGGACAACTCGTACAACCATGAGGGCTATATGGCTCTGGCTTTAGTCAAGTATGAGTAAGCTTTTCTAGCTTGTTAGAGGTTACCCGAAAGGGCGGAGGGGCTGAACCGTTTTGGGTATAGTGCGAGCCCCTGTCCTTATGTGTATAGGCTGCGCGTCATTGTGCCATTCGGAAGGGGGGTATCTATATCTGCGCGCAAAGGAAACCTTGCGGCCCTAACTTGTTAGACGAACCTTTGAAAGACTTCATAGTGAACCCTGCCGGCTTTCCTTGGAAGTGAGCTAAGAGGTCGACGGGCCTCGGGCGAAAGGGTAAATCATGACTCATGGGTAAAGATGTACAACCTCTGCAGAGTGTTAAATCTGGTATACTAGCCGTGCCCACGGATACGGGCGGCCCGGAAAACTGACGGAATAGATGGACACTAATGAATATGACTAATGATAATAAATGATGGTTTATTATGTTGTTTATATGTGTTATTCTTAATTCTTGTATACATTGATCATGTGGTTATGGGATTTAATTATGCTACCTTGACATTTGCTATCCAATGATTAAATATGCTATCAACTATTAAAAGCTAAATGCAGTCAAACCAGTGTCAGCTATTTGAGCCTCATGAACCCCTGGTTATACTTGTTGAGTACGATATGTGCTCACTCTTGCAATTTCCCAACACCTCAGGATATGATAATGAAGGTGACTGGAATGAGGATTATCGTTATGAGTACTAGGTTTGGAGTCAACCAGTCAACAGTGTCCCTGTGTGGAGCTTCCGTCGAGAGCGTTGTTTAATATTATTATCATTTTTGTGTAAGACTATGTGATTTATTATGTTCCGCTATGTAATAAACACTGCAATGGTACAATTGAGATTTGTCTACTTATGTGTGCGACTATTCCTGGGGCACATATGAGTCTTTTATGCATCCTATTTTGTTCTTAAAATATGGGTGTGACAAAAGGAGGGGGGGGGGGGGGCGGCGCCGGAGCTGGGCCGGGGTGCGATCGAAAAGAAAAAAGAAAAAGGGGAGAGAAGCTGGGCCGCACGTGCTGGGCCTGAGAGGGGAAACTGGGCTGCGGGTGGGAGGATGGGGTGGCGCCAAACAGAAGGGGTTTTAATTCGCTTCTTTTTTTATTCTTTTATTTCAAAGCTATTTCAAAACAGTTTAAAACAATTTTGAACTTTGCTCAAAATCACACAGTACAAAAATATAAATGCTCCAGCATGGGTGCACATACATGTTACTAAATCCTATAATGAGTTTTGATTTAATGAAATATTATTTTTCCTATATTTTCATGAGCACAAACATACCCAATTAAATCATTTTTCACCTAATTTAAAAAGAGCAAATTTTTAGGGTGTTACAAATCTACCCCCTTAAAATGAATCTCGTCCTCGAGATTCGGAAGAGGCACGGATTCCAAAAGAGAAGCATAAACAAGATATTGATCACTATTTCAACTTCACAACTTGTATTCCAAATGCAAGCACTTATGTCTCGGGATCACAACTTGTAAATCAAGGTTTTCCGCAGAATGTCTATTATTCATAACTGATTAAAGTCCATCTTGACTACCAACTTTTTGTCTTACAACTCAAAGACATGATAACTTAGCATGGATATGCCTCCTCAGGTAGGAGCGGACCACCTTGATACTCAATTCTTTACCCTGATGGTGTGGTTAAGAAAAGTTTCCACTAGGTAGCATAGATCACTCCTTTGTGCGCACATAACCATCCATTGACAAGAACCAAAGGAATGTCGAGTGACTCTAGCACAATGAGGTTTACAGTAAAGTTTTCCTTTTACACTTCCTTCGTTGTGGATTCAGATTTGATTCAATGTCAACTTGCTCTTCTATATTGTTATTTTGATAGTACTCAGCATTGTCATAATCATAACATCTTTCTTCAAAGACAAGATGATCATACTCTTCCCACATATCCATGAGAGGTGTCATATTGTGGTCCTAATCCATGGGACACTACACTCCCCGTGACCAATGTCAGTAACTCAGCATAAATCGTTGATCGTAACCATAGAATATCTCAGAAGACAATTATCACTTCAAAATGCATCATCCTATGATATCAGGGTACTACCCCCTTAAAATGAGATTGATTGGGCACTACAAGAAATGTATGATTTTTTGACATATTTAGTATGACAATAGACCGTGATGTCATTATATCATCCAGATTATGACATTATGTAATAGGCATTTTGACCTAGTGACATAAAAAAGTTGGATGTCATAATAAATGTCATAGAACTATTCTAATTCCATACCATGTCTTTGCCACGTCAGCATTATCTTACGTGGCATTTGCCAAAATAGCACAAAAGAGACACCTTATTCAGTGACTCGAAATTGAAACACGTCACTAATGTAAGAGCGATGACGCAGATAAATAAAACAAGTCACTAGTTGGGAGTCATCCCTGGCTAACAGACAAAATGCATGATGCGTTCACAGCAACACGAGTCGCTGATAAAGCAGGATTGTTGGCAGTGACGCGTTCCTGCAACTCGTGTCTCATATCACCCTTCATGGACCCGAAAAAATAATGAAATCCGGTTAAATGGTGGAAACTGAAGTCCGACACACCTTCCTCTCCCTCGCGTCTCTTCTCGGGCCATCACCCTTTCTGGCCTTCTCTCTACTGCACCACAACACTAATATAGCGTCACACGTGTGTCGTTATAAGTTCACTAATACCAATAAACTGTTGGCCGTTATAGCTGGCCCACAGATCAAATGTCGGTAAATGTATCTATTGCGTTAAACCATCTGTCGATATAAATATTTGGCTGTATAGTTGAACCATCGGTCGAGATAGATAAACAAAGAGAACGAACATTCGGTCAGTATAGAGTGATGCGTGCTTTGAAAAAGAAAAAAAGACATGTTCCCTTTCATGAGAAAATAAAGATGGGCCTTCATGCTACCAGCCCAACTGAACACGACTCCCTCAACCCTAACCCCTAACCCCCACATCCAGACTCCCCTCAGCCGCCACCCCACACCTCTCTCCGTCTCTTCTCTCGCCTCAATACCACAGCTGCCGCTGCCGCTGCCGCTTGGCCTCTCTCCACCATCGCCGGCCTTCTCCCGGCCTCCCTCTCGCTGAGCCTCCTCCTCGCCACCCTCGAACCGCCCTCCCCTTTCCCCTGCAAACCCTGCTCCTCCGCCCCTGCTTCCTCGTCGCCGCGGCGCACATGCCGTCTCTCCATGTTGTGCGCATGTGTCCATCCTAGTGCTTGGTGCAGCGGCTGTCTTCTTCGAGCACATCCGCAAGATCAGATGCATGCACTCGTAAGTCAGCTTCTGTGTTCCCGTGGTCAGGCGTTGGCGGCCAGATCTACGGTAGCTCGGGCGAGGGCGGCCGGATCCATGGTGCCATCTCCTGCGCCCCCCCACCATGCCTTTGCGTTCATCTCCATGGCAGCAGAAGGCACACACAGGCACCACCGCCACTAAGCCCACCTGCGGAATCTCCGAGAAGGTAGCAGCGAACCACTACCACAAGACTACGTCTGCCATCCTCATACAGGCAGCGTAGGTACTAATCCCAATCCCAGTCCCCCATCTGATCTCCATTCCTAGATGGATCTGATTTATCCCTTTTCACAGTAGGTAGCTGAATTGTAGCTGTCAAACACTCGTAACCTTGAGATACAGGTGTTGGATCTGAACTCAGTAGAATGTTTCAGTCTACTCTTGGGAGGATTTGGGCAATTTACCCATATTGTTTTGCTACTAGAACAGTCTAAATTATTTAGAAAAAATATTAAGCCTATTGACTAGGCCTTTTGCCCTAATACAGAAAGTTTGTTTTTAACTCTACTAGTGGAACGCATGACATATAACACTGCAGCATTGGATACATGTAAACCTAGTATGATGCTGTGGTCCACTACTGTCTTGTTTAGAACATAAGAGTGTGCCTAGGAAAATAATGATGTAGTTTAATTAGGCTGTTCTTCCGAGCAGAGACACTTATGAGCCCATGAGGGAAAATTCTACTCCAAGGATGCTGGCCACTCTCCCGTCAATATGTTCTCATCATGAGTAAATGGCAGCATTTGTGGTTAATTCATCATGATTAAATGGCGGCATTTGTGGTTAATTTCGTTGACTACTTTCAGATAACTAGATTACTTTAGTGCCTCATTAAGTCATTAGTTGGTTAGCTAATAAGCTTGAGTTAGTCCTATATTACATGCATATCAAGTTATTTTTAGTTCAGCATTGTTGTGTGGCACAAACATATTTGTTTCAATATATGCAGCCTTGGATGTAGTCTGTTATGCTATTAGAGGGTTGCTCAATATATGCATTTGACTATTTGTTTCACATGTTATACAGGTGAACATTCCTAAGACCAAGAAGACCTACTGCAAGAACAATGAGTGCTGGAAGCACACTCTGCACAAGGTGACTCAATGCAAGAAGGGTGACGATAGCCTATCAGCACAAGGTGACTCTGCTAACTTTCTAAATCTTTGTACTCCGTGGCAAGCTCACTATAGTTCATTTTCACTGGAGAGTTCATTTTCTTTAACTGAACATACAGAATTGTTTACACAATTCTTGTTTGATGACTATTAGCTAGTGATCATATTCACTTCTTGCAGCTTAGTGGCTTCGAAATTCCATTACAGAAATAGAATTACAATACCTGGAGGAAACCATGAGAGCACACAAATCATTTTAGTGAGTTTACATGTACTAGTATTTGGATTTTTTATTTTGACTCATAATTACAGTTGTTATATAACCTGCTGATGCTTCTGTGAGTTTACATCAATATTTGGGCTGTCCTAGTGATAATACTGCTAGGTGCTATTTTCATATTCATTGACAGTAGATTTTCATACTAGTTAGTATACAGTATAGGCTACTAGCAGTAGCACTATAACCTGTCTAGGAAGATATGTCATGCTACTCTGTCTTTCTGATATCATACATATGTAGACCATAGTTTCTCTCTAATTACTCAAACTCTGTAGGGAATAGCTCATAGCTACCGAGCTAGTTATTATTAATATTACTAGAAGTTGCTTCAATCTTGTTATGTTCTATCTGAACATAGGGTTTTCTTGCATGTTAATAAAAAACTTAAAAGTTACATGGACCAATCACCTCTATGTATGCATAGAAATAATTTCCTAGATACATGGACCAATCACCACTATGTATGCTATGCACCTCTAGACTTGACAACTACTTCCTGTTTTGTAGAAATTGAGCAAAATGACATTTCTTACATTTATGTCTTTAATTAACTATCTGTTGTATTGTTGTAGCCTAGAAGCAGTTGGCCTACATTGAGCTGAGAGGAAAGGAAGTAGCTAGAAGGTGGATACTCTATGTAATTACTTACTGTGAAGTGTAATGTGATGTGTGAACTAATCTGTGTACTTGAAGTGTGAACTATCTATACTGCTGTGAGATGTACCATATTGTGAAACATGGGATTCATGAATGTACACCGTGGACCTATTTTTTTTATTTCTGTAAATTGTTATCAAAGACGCATTTTGGCTATATGTGTCACTGCTATCTTCACAAAAGTGACGTGCCCTTTCCACGTCACTAATGACCCTCTGGACGTGTCACTAATATGCTTTTCTGGCATAGTTATTATGACAAATAACCAATGTCATACCTTATGACAAAGAATATACAGATGTCACATGATCCATTTATGACAGTGATTTTTGGACATATAGTTTTTTGTCAACTAATTGTCACAACTCTTATATTGTGACATTATTTTCATATGTAATAACATAAATAGAAAGTCAAAAAATCACAGGATTCTTGTAGTGGGGGGACACTAGAGACTACTTCTCCTATCCTTTCTAGACGCTACACATCATATAGTCTTTTAAATTTGCTGTACCGAGTCTCTTAATCCAAGGTTAGTTTCATCACTAAGTTCCAACTATCGGTACCTTTATCACAGTTAAGTTGCTCCACTCTCACACTATACATACAAATCTGTAGACTTTGGTGTCATCTGATCCTCATACACAACTCTTAATCCATGAGTATCAGTAATGACATAAACCTCCATTAGTATTAGCACACTCCAAATAGAATGATATCTTGAAACAAACCAACATACCAAGCACTTGATGTACTTTATAGATGTTCCAGTCTTTAACCACTTCTTCTCCTTGTAGCTTCTTCAATTGGGCTACCCCCCTTAAGGAAAGTCAACCAGGGGACACCAGAAAGGTAGCTTGCACGTTTCGAGATAAGTTAACTAACATTGAGAACCTCTGACGTACCAAAGAACTTATGTGTAAGGGGAGAACAAACAAGTATCCTGAAATTTCCTCGTGATATGAAAACACCAGCGTAGTAAAATAGGTATAACTCTTATTCTGTTAATCCAATAGAGTTGTAGCTTATACCGTTAGAAAGATTATGAAATTCACCACAACTTTCATGTAGAATACTTCCTCAGGTTCTGTCTTTAAACTTGAGTAAAACAGCCAAACTTAATATCCATCCTAACACTGTCTCAGCAAAGGTGCAGTAACTTCCAGAAGTTATAGCTCGAGCTACTTAACTCATCTTGAGATGATCCTTACATTTTTGAAAAGCTTAGGAAATCCTCTACAACTTTCATATACAATGTTTTTCCAGATTCTGACTTTAACTTGGCTGAAAATAGGAAATACCAGATCTGTCCAGATTTCGAAACAGAACAGAAATATCCAGTTGTAAATATTATATCTCGGGTTCTACTTGTCCAAATAAGTTCCAGCTTATACCGTTGGAAAGCTCAGCAAATTGTCTACAACTTGTATATAGAACACTTTTCCAAATTCTATAGCTATATTTGTCTCAAACAGTAGGCCACCAAAACTGGTCCAGGTTCTTGACAGCACAGTTGTATCATTTTGTGATTTTTGGAACTTCCAAACCATAATAGCTATGAGGGTGATTCATACGGTCAGAGAAAGATCTTGAAGTCTAGTTGTTCTCAGATAAATTTGACAAACTTTGCACGAACAGAACTTGAGATACACCATGATTCTTGTAGACTGCTCTAGAAATCAGCAAGGGATGGAAACATGAGATAGCCAAACCCAACTACTTATTTCATTAATCCTTATACCTTAGGCGTATGAACTAAATGAAATTGTGGAGGAATCCCACAAGATCATTGCAATCATTACAAAGATCCAAATCAAGAATAAACATAATAACAAACCAAATAAGCATTAAAGGTTCACACTTCACTCAACTTGCAATATTGTCGTTCTCTTCATAGTAAGGGTAGAGATCCTAAAATTCTTTTTCAACTAAGTAAGCAGGTGGTAAGAGAAGATTCTAAAAGCTTATCAAATCAAGGAGTGAAGATGATAACAAGTACTTTTAAAATAAGCAACAAGGTAGAGACAAATAGCAAGGATAGGGATATAGTATGGATGAAAATACCAAGGTTTATAGAGCAAGGATTTTATGACAATTCTAAAACCTTAAGACGACCAATTTCTATCTAGGCTTGCGTCCTACAGTCAGCATTGCTTTGATACCACTTTGTAATACCCGATTTTAAGGACAAAACCAGATATGCACCATATGCGAGTTTTATAAGGCAAATCTCACATATAGCTACAAATAAGGGGTAATATCAAAAGACAATGCATAAAACATATAACGTACATAATATAAAAGAGATAACCTTTGATAGCAAACAACGGATAGACAACTCTAAACTTCGGGTATTAACTCCTCTCCACAGGATCCAACTGACTGGTTGATCACAAGCCCAAAACTTCTCCTGAGGTGTGGGGGAAATTGCAAGAGTGAGCACATATCGTACTCAACAAGTATAACCAGGGGTTCATGAGGCTCAGTTAGCTGACACTGGTTTAACTGTATTTAGCTTTTATAAGTAGATAGCATATTTAATCATTGGATAGCAAATATCAAGGTTATTACCGTATCAATGTATACAAGAATTAAGAATAATACAAATAAACAACATAATAAACCATCATTTATTATCATTAATCATGTTCATCAGTGTCCATCTATTCCGTCAGTTTTCTGGACCGCCCGTATCCATGGGCACGGCTAGTATACCAGATTTAACACTCTGCAGAGGTTGTACATCTTTACCCATGAGTCATGATTTATCCTTTCGAGGCCCGTCGACCTCTTAGCTCACTTTCAAGGAAAGCTGGCAGGGTTCACTATGAAGTCTTTCAAAGGTTCGTCTAACAAGTTAGAGCCGCAAGGTTTCCTTTGCGCGTAGATATAGATACCTCCCTTCCAAATGGCACAATGACGCGCAGCCTATACACATAAGGACAGGGGCTCGCACTATACCCAAAACGGTTCAGCCCCTCCGCCCTTTTGGGTAACCTCTAACAAGCTAGAAAAGCTTACTCATACTTGAATAAAGCCAGAGCCATATAGCTCTCATGGTTGTACGAGTTGTCCCAGCTTTTGCCAAGGGATAAGTCCTTATGGAGGGTCAAGATCAATCCAGCAAAAGCCAGAGTTCTTTCCACCCTTTATGTTCAAGTTGCTAGAAAGCTTATTTTATGGTTTATGGTATATTCAAATATTCATGTTACAAGATCATGGATTAATAATCAAGCACTAGCAAGAACTACCCAAATGCATATCCAAATAGGTAACAAGGAATTCAGGATAATAATCATCTATGATTTTACTAGGGTCATCAAGGTGGACACATGCATATGATAAATGTTATATTAATTGTGTATAGGTAACAAGGATAGTCCCAAGTTATACTTGCCTTGATCAAAGCTCTCCTGAGCCTGCTGTCGTCAAAAGCTTGACCTTGATCACCAACGTATCACTCACCGTCTATACTCGATCATCGATCAACAACACGCAATCCAATGTAGACAATCATACACGAAGCAAACAAGCTATAATTAGAACAATACACCAAACAGTGGTAAAATAAATATAAAAGTTTATCAAAATATTCTACGCAGCGCTACGATCACACAAACGTAAAGTTCACGAAAATCGGAATTAAAACGGTGAAGTTATGAATTTTCCAGGATTATCTATAGATAAATAATTAATTAAATGCTACTGCAAAATTTAAAAGTTTCAAAACAGATAATAAATACTTCTAACATGTAGAGCTCGTAAATATGAATCTAACGAAATTTGAATGGATGAAAACGGAGTTAAAATGTGTATTTTATGACCAAATCAATTTCAATGGCAAAACTGTAAATAACAGAAAACGTAATCTGCCTAAGCCGAACCAGAATACGTTTTTAAACGGAGAAAACGTATTCTGCGCAAGCCGCCAAGGACTGCGGAGTAAATACTGAAAAGTTTCAGGGATTCTTTATGAAGTTTCGCAGCGAAGGGGTACGCTTTGTTTTGGGAAAAGGGACGCGTTGGGGGAAAGCCAAGGCTAAATAGGGCTCGGGAAAATCAAATCCCGTGGAAACCGGGATTTGAGGCAGAGCCTTCTTCGGCTTGGAGCCTTGGAGTCCCAGCCGCCCACGGTTCAGGGAAGAAGAAAAGGGAAATGAGGAGGAAGACGCTGCCGCGTGGGGCCCAGTCGTCAGCGAGAGAGAGAGAGCGGGTCCCAGTTGACAGCGGAACAGAGGAAAGGAGGGGGGGGGGGCGCCGGAGCTAGGCCGGGGTGCGATCGAAAAGAAAAAGAAAAGGGGGAGAGAAGCTGGGCCGCACGTGCTGGGCCTGAGAGGGGAAACTGGGCTGCGGGTGGGAGGATGGGGTGGCGCCAAACAGAAGGGGTTTTAATTCGCTTCTTTTTTTATTCTTTTATTTCAAAGCTATTTCAAAATAGTTTAAAACAATTTTGAACTTTGCTCAAAATCACACAGTACGAAAATATAAATGCTCCAGCATGGGTGCACATACATGTTACTAAATCCTATAATGAGTTTTGATTTAATGAAATATTATTTTTCCTATATTTTCATGAGCACAAACATACCCAATTAAATCATTTTTCACCTAATTTAAAAAGAGCAAATTTTTAGGGTGTTACACTCTATTGGATCGTGAAAGAAAAACTTGGAGGATTTATGAAGGATTATGAGGACGCTACGCTAGCCAGAAAACAAAAATTTCAACCTCTCATAAACTAGGATAACTACTAGTTATAGATCACGGGATTACCACTAGACGTGCAGGTGCAGTGAAAGCAACTCGGTGTAGTCATGCACGTAGTAGCAGTGCCATGTAGTTGCATGGTCATCCGTCATGTCAATCCCTCTCATGCGATTCATCCGTCATGTCAACACCTCCAAGGTATCCCACACGTAGAGAGAAGAAACGTCGTGCCTCCAGCGGCGAGGAGCAACAGGCGCGGGTGTGGGTGAGCGGCGGTGGCTGCCAAATGACATGAGTAACCCTGACTGCCCCCACCCTCTCTTTTATAGGCGTCCCCAATCAGCCCCAAGTTTTAGGCCCAATTAGAAAACCCTAAGCCTTGTCTAATTCGGGTCCAACCCAAATTAGGCTTCCAGCCCCTTAAGCGTGCGACTATATGAGTTCACGTACATATAGACATAAGCCGAGTACTCCTACTTGCCAAATAGTTGACAACGGCCTCTAGCAAGGCGTGACAACTCCTATACGTATGCAAAGATCATATCAGACGAACCACTACAAACACATACATGTTATTCCCTTGCCACCTATCCCAACAATTCTAGTCAATTAATATCTCTAGATCCATCAATGGCTATGTCACACTATTCACTAAGAGCTCTCAAACAAGCTACACTAAAGAGCTCCACTAGATGATATTAAACTAGCAACCATACAAGGTCTCAAAACTAATTACACTAAAGAACTTGTTACAACTAGTTTGCAAGTAAGTAAAAGAGTGAGTATGATGTTTATACCGCCATATAGATGGATGAACAAATCATAAAATTAATTTCAATACAATCATCGGGATAATACTAATGGTTCACGTGCTTGCCGGCATGCTAGTCCCTGTTATGTTGACCAACACATGGTGGTTCAACGGCTAAGAGGTGTTGCACGAACCTTGCCCACACAATTAGATATTGCAAGAAGCTACCCACAAGTAAGCTCACTCAACGACATGAGTAACCCAATAGAGTTATCATTTAGCACTTCACCGGGAAAGGCACAAGACCCCTCACAACCACCAACTTGTGCTAATCCTCTTATGCTACTCCAACCCATCTAGGTGAGGACATCCACCAAGAGTAACAAGAATTCCATAGCTACAATGATCCCCAAGTGCCACTAGATGCAATCACCCAAGAAAATACAATAGGAACCACTCTTAATCTCACTATGATGATGAATCAATGATGGAAATGAGTAGAAGATGTTTATTTAGGCTCACAAGGATGTCAAGTATGTCAAGTAACAAGAGAGTGAGCTACAAGTCAACTAACCCCCCTCACAAAATTGAGCCATTGGCTCTACACATGCATGACCGGACATGCTTCGGTCCCTGGCATATGATCAATAGATGGCCACCACATGGCCCACCTACAAACTAGAGCACCACTTGTACTACCTTGATTTTGATCATGAGAACCACTAGCTTACATAATTGAGGAAGAGAGCACCTAATCTTTGTCATCTTCGACATCTATCACTTCTCTAGGCCTTATGTCACCAACATCATCCATCTTCTTCATTGCATTGGCCAATTGAGTGCCTCTCACATCATCCACATTCTCATCTTTCTCTTGGAAACCATTGGTGTCATCAAATTCCACATCACAAGCTTCCTCAAGAATACCACTAGCCAAGTTGCAAACACTATAAGCCTTGCTAGTAGTGGAGTAACCAAGTAAGAAACCTTCATCACATTTCTTCTCAAACTTGCTTAATCTAGTATCTTTCTTCAATATATAGCATTTGCAACCAAGCACCCAAAAGTATGCAATATTGAGCTTTTATTGCTTAACAACCCTCATAGAAATTGTCTTGAGAGGGTTATGAGCTAACTCTTCTATTTTTTCTAGCCAACCATCTATCAATCCAGAACATAGTATTTGGGCTATTTCCATCCAAAGATTCGACAGCCAGCTTGAAGATGGCTTGAGCATTATGTGACATATGAATAGGCAAGCCGGCCAAGGATGAGAAGCATAAGTTTTTCCAGCCATAGGCAACAAATACAGAGTAACCAACCTAGACATTCTAAGTTATGAATGTCGAGGCCACCAAACTGCAAAGGGTTGATTTACAAGTTCTCAAGAGACTAGGAAACTTCCACCATTAGCCTTTTCATGACCGACCTAGAGCCGTTGTGTATTTTATTTGTCTACAGCTTTAATCACCCATTTAGAGAGGTCAAAATGCAATCATGAGGTACATAGGAATAGTGATTATAACAACTTTCACAGTGATGAGCTAGCCAACATGATTCATGAGTGTTGCCTTCCAGTTCAGAATAGATTATCAACCACTTTATCAACTAGTTTGAGCAATTTAGTTTTGAAGAATTCACTACTACAAAAACACTTTTACAAGACGTTTTGATTTAGTCCTCGGAGGCAGTTGGGCCAATTGCCTGCCTCGGTTAATACTTAGCATTAACCGAGGCGGTCGCTTTACCGAGGCGGTTACAGGAAACCGTCACGCAAAATCCATCAACCGAGGCAGACATTATAATGTAACTGCCTCGGTTAATAGACATTTAGTGAGGCGGGCATCCTAACTCAACCATCTCGGTAAATCATTAACCGAGATGGGCATTCTAATTCTACCAGTCTTGAAAAATCAAGCCCATCCCAATAGCCCACATAGTTCATTACCAACTCTAGTATATACACAAAATGAGCAACAAACCCTAACTCTCTCACTCCCTCTCCCAGAGCTGCACTCTCCTTCTCTTCTTGCGACCTCCAACACCGAGCATGAGCAACGCCCCATCTCCCTCCTCATGAGATCCGTCTCTCTCCTTGAGACCTCTCTTTCCCTCTCGATGGCGGGCGTCGCGCGCTCTGGCATCACGAGTACCGCGCCCCGGCGTTGGGGGCCCGACGGTGGAGGCTCGATAGCAGGCTCGGTCACCTCTTCGGCTGGCGAGCGGTGTGCCCCAACGATGAGGTTGTCGCGTGCCCCAGCCTCCTCTCCTCCCTCCTACATGGCTGCGTGAGGTCCATGGCTCGATGACGAGCCGTGGCGACGTAGTTCTGAGGTACCTTAGCTCTCCCCATCTCTCTCTTTTCATCTATTCATCTCCTTCACTCTCTACCTCACCGGTGCTCAGATCTACGGTGGTAGCGGGCAGATCCATGGTGGCTTCGCGTGGAAGAGCCTCCTGACGGCGGGTGCCTACAGCAGCGGCGCCTCAGCACTCCCTCCCTCCCCTGGATCCGGCGAGCGGTGCTTAGATCCGGCATCGGTGGTGGCAGCGATCTATTGGGATTGGCGGGCCCGTCGATGGGCTCAGTGGGCTCGTCGATGGGCTTTTTTTTTATTTTTTCTGATTTATTTACCGAGGCGGGCAACAAACCATCTCGGTTAATTCTTGATTAACTGTGACCTTTGTTTGGAGGTGGTTTTCTTTGCCCGTCTCCAAAAATGAAAAACAACTGCCTCCGTTAAGTTTATTGTAGTAGTGATTTTCTGATACTCAAAGGAAGACCGAAATAAGTGCAAGAAAAATCCTTTATCTGTCAAGCCAAAAGATTGGTTATCAACTCCCGCTCTTCGGTGGGTGGTAAACTGAGCTCTTAGCAATATTAATTATGCCCAAAAATATCAAGCAACTTTCTGATGAGAAAGAGATCATGGGCATTTGGCTGAAGGAACGTCACCACATCATCAGCACAGAGGATATGTTGCTGAGGCTGCTACATTGCAAGTGGCTGTAGAAAACCTTCTGGCCGGATTCACTAGAGAGTTGAGAACATCCACATCACTAATTTTTTGGGATATATATACAACCCCTCGGCAATTCTTATAACGCTTTTGGAGAAACATCATAAATCAATGACTTATTTCTCAATTATCATAAGGAATACATCGGCATATTTGTTGTAGTGTATTCTTAGCTGGTAAAACTAGCCACCTCTACAAATCGATTTGTAGGGCGGTTTGGGAATCGCCCCTACAAACCGGCCATTTGTAGCAACGATTTGATAGGGGCCGCTGCCAAAACCGCCTCTATAAACCATCTTTAGCCGCCCCTATAGATCCTGAAGGTAGTAGTGCAGTTTAATCAATTTTATGGAGAAGGGTGTAAACATTTATGTCACTAAATCTAGCTAATGACACTTATTTTGCATTATAATCATTCATATACTTTTTTAAAAATTTGACCTAGCAAAAAATAGAAGAACTTCATTTTATGGAAAGAGTGCATAGTCAGGGGCAGATTTTGCGGTGGGTGGGTGGGCCTCATGCCCCTCCTACCACCTTCATGGCAATGGATCCCCTCCCTGGCCTCCTAATTTTTGGATTCATGGAAGAGAAAAAGGAGGGGCTCTAGAGATTGAAGATGACTTCAGTCCCCTCTTCCATTAAATCCTAGATCGATCCGTCACTATGCATAGCTTTTTAACAGAAATAATTGTAGACAATGACACATATATGTTGACATTCATTGTATTGTTTAGAGTTTGCAAAAGGTACAACTATTGCATCTTACATTAAGTTTGATTTGGTTAAACCACAAGCACTACTACATATATTACATTCTACTACAACTTTGAAGCTAACATTTTGGAATAAAGTAAACCGTATACACAATATAGATAGCTACTCAATGCATATGGTTCCTCGCTGATATCCTAGCTCCTAGCAGTGATGGATGCCCTGGACAATCCAAAGTTTAGTTGTTCCAGCTGTTGTTGCTCGGGATGTACTCGTGGAGCCAGATCTCACGCCCCCGTATGAAGATCGAGGCATGTTCGACGCCGTTGAGTAGCAGGCTCACGAACCCTTTCCTCTTGAAGATGACGCGGCCGTACATTGGCTGTGCACCACCAGTGGTCTTCTCCATGAGAACGCGGACAATGCAGTCACCCCAGATCCTGCATGCATTATTTGATGAGGTTATGCAATCATGACAAGTATATATATATATATATATATATATGGCATTGACAAAGCATGTGTCAATGAGTTGATGCAGAACATACTCCCTGAAGTAGCTAAAGATCTCTTCTCGTTCGACTGCCTGACCCAGTGAGAATGTAACGAACATGGAGCGGCAGTCCTCTGGCATGGTGGTGATCACGCCGGCGTAGGGTGCTTCGAGCTCTGGGTTGCGGCTAACTAGGCCCGTCTGATGGCGGCGCAGCAGGTGGTAGAGGCGATTGTCAAAAATCAGTGTGCAAACACCATCGAGGAGGTCGGTGACACCGCGCACAATGAGGTCCCGGTTGACGGGGAAGAAGAGGGGGTCGTCCATACGGCTGTCCTGGCACAGCGCGGAGAGGAGTGGAGTTGGAGGGCCGGTGAGGAGGTTCCTCATGTTAAGGCAGCGGATGATGTGGCTGGCCTCAGTGACCAGGTGGTCTAGGCCGGTGGTGCTCATGCCCTGCAGACGAGAGATGACCTGGTTTGTGCCCCGATCGAAACAGAGAAGGAGCGCGACGACGTTCCGTGCCACCTGCGGGTGGCAGCTGCAATCGACAATCAAGCGCTCGTATACGGCGTGGGCAAAGGTGTAGCGGTACAGCACGTCGCGGACGGTGGTGACAGCGGCCATCAGTGGAGGGTGGAACTAAGCAAACAAGACAGCTAGCTCTAGCTAATAGCAATTGAAGAGCTTACGAATGGGTGATTGGTTGATGTGATGGAAGGGAAGCTCCAGGCCGGGGATTTATAGGCCAAGGGGAAGGACACGATCTAGCAGGTAGTTTCTAGGTTGGATCATTGACGAGAAAAAACCTTCCATACAAAGCTTCCTGATAAAGAAATAATCGCTTGTATATGAATAGACATCTTCTGTCTATATTGTCTAGTTTAGAGGACAATGATTATTGGCTAAATTTTCTATTTACTGCCTGATGGCTACTTCGCTTCAATTTTGGGACTACAGTAATGCTTGAAAATCTTTTGGCTATGCCTTCTACTGCACACTTTCTTGGCATGCAGTCAATGCTTAACAAAAATTATCAGATCTTCTTTTGGCTATGCCTTCTATTGCATACTTTCTTGGCATATAGTCAATGCTTACCAAAACTTATCCATGACTGAACTTAGTCACAGAAATATATATAGGGTAATAATTAATCCATTCCAAGCCCATTATCAGGTACAACTGATACGTTAACCAGCTAGTAGCTTTAATTTGCTACTCTGCATTCAAAATTATTTATTTATTTCATGCCTTACAAACACATGTAGCTATTATATGCACTGCCATCAATCCAAGCCACATATTATACAGAACTTCATTATCATTCACAAGCCATTCCAATTTTGAATTGGATGATGAGATGAAGTCCGCAAATGGATGCACTGATCCCTAGGCCATTTGACTATGATGAACTTATCACTGGTTGTATCAACAATTTTTTTTTTCTTTTCCACATTCTTACATAGAGGCCCTAACAAACATACAAATTACTCTCTCTGTCCTGAACATAAAAAACGCATGTATCCTTATTTTATTTTCTAATCAGACACTATCATCAACTTGATTGATGGTGATTGGTTGATAAATAGAAAATATTTAATGCAAAATTGATTTTTGTTCTTTAGAATGTATTATATTTGAGGACAAATTTTGAATGATAGAATACACTGTATTAAAGGAGAGGGAGTAATATATAAGCTCAGAGAGGTCATTGACACAACCATCTCCATTTCCAATCTATGTATCCTGCCACTGAATCATTAAGGGGACAACGAACAAAATAAAGATGGTAGAACTAAGAATTTGTTTTCAACCTAGAAAAATGACTTAGAACCTTAGCAAGTCACAAAAGAGACAACACCCTATCATCCTCTTTTTTAAAAAAAAGAATACAAAAACTCCAACACTACTTTATCTATGTCAACCAAATGGATGGTGCAAAATCAAATCTACAAAAGTATTTAGTGGACAAAGGAATAACTTGCTACCTTGTCACATACCTCGTTAGAGCTAAGAATACCCAGAAACAAGCTTAAAACCTTAACCATGTTCCATGTTGTAATACCTATGGAGAGAAACCTCTTAAAGTAGAATTATTGGAGACGCTCTGTAGATCGACGATGAATATGGCGAGTTCCCTTTCCTCCCTATCGCTGGGGAGGTCATCGGATCTGGAGAAGAACAAAGACTAATGTCAAGTAGCTAGGACCTGAGTCATAAGAGCCATCACATTAAGGAGTGGAACAAAGACATTGGTTGTAGGCAGAGGTTGATTCTTATATATAGGTCACATCTTTGTAACGACAATGACTGTTACGTTTGATCAATTTGTGCCTATATTGATGTCATCTTAGCAAAAGACCCAACATAAACAAAGGCAGCATAAAATCCGCTGATGCAAATAAAGGGATACAAATATCCAACATAGTTAGACAAAGACATATGTCCATAGCTAGTATGCATATATCATTACCTAGCTAGAATTTTGGAAACCTAAACATTTGCCACGTCTTTACCATGGAAGGAAAACTCACAAAGAAGAGATTATTTGGACACTAAGACTAGCATAGCTTAGATATATGAATATGATGAGTCTCCCCTCTTCACCACCAGCGAGTCAACAAACCCTAAGGAGGGTTTGACCAATATATGAGTTGGTCGAGACCCAAGTCATGAGAGCCATCACATCAAGGAGTACCATTATAGTTTTTGTTCTAATTGGTTGATAATTATGTATGTTTTGTCTTTATAACCACAATTGCCATCTCTTAAGAATCTCAGTTTGCCTAGTCCTCAAGGCAATGTATTGATTTATTGAAGGTGCAATTGTTGATGTGTTGCAATTGTTGTATTCCTTCCTAAGGAATCTCTTAGGAATCTTGTCAACTAAATATCCTTGAGTAAATAACGCCCATGATGGAACCATAAAAAAGGATAATGCAAGCTTGACATGTATGGTATGTGTTAGGATTAATCACCAGCAGTATTAATGGCACTCTCGAGTGTAGGCATTCTTTTCCTTCCTCTTGAATCTCGAGTTTGATCCTAAAAATAGATGGAAAAAATGTTTAAGTATATAATGCTCACTAGTGCATCTTGATCATGGTATTTATGCAAGAGGTATGTAGAAAACCAAAGGCACATTTGACTGTTGGAGAATGCCACCCTTTGTTGTGGGATGCGACGATTCCATGTTGATTTCTCTATGTGAAAGACTCCCACATGTTGCTTTTACTAATAAATAGAACCAATCTAGGGATGCCAGGCTAGGAGATGCAACTAAATACAACAACAAAATAGGTCGTTATAACAACTTAGAATCTCCTGATCTAATAAAACCTAATGACTATCAGGGCCGTCCCGGACAAAATGGAGGCCTTGTACGAAACTTAGGGCCTCAGCGGGGGCACCTCACTATGTGTTGGCTGTTGTCGTCAGTTCCTCGTGGTTGATGATCGCGGCCGGTGCCCGGCGGCAGAACTGGTGGTGATAGGAGACGACAGACGACAGACGAGACCTAACTGCGCGCTGTGAATTTAGATCGTCAAAACAAATTGATGCCAGTGCCCACCGTCCAGACAGACTTAGACTAGCGCTAGTGGCAGGCCAATAAGTTATTGGGCTGTAGTGCTGCATAATTTGGCTTGCTAAATGCCGTAGCTAATGCTGTGCTTATCTATATAAAGTATTATATATTTGGAGGCCTACAACATTTGGAGGCCGTGCGCCGTCGCTCATGCTGCACTTGCCCGGGGACGGCCGTGATGACTATTATACAGATTTATGTAGAAAAGGCTATCTAACAAGGGACACCAAGAGCCAAATTAGACTTACACCTCTAACACCAACCTAGAGATATGTTATCAAATCTAGCAAGGACAACAATGAGATTAAGATTTTCACAATTGATCATTTCCTCACTCTTAGTGTTAGAGAAAATAGTCTGTAAGCAAGTACTTATTAACTGCAAAGGAAATATATGGTCCTATCAGAACCCTCATATACTTAGTAGCATAATTGGAGCCAAGGAGAGAACACTCATATAATTATGAAATGGTGGAGCAATGGATATGGAAATATATCATGTATGGATATATAGTGACTTTCATCTCATGAGGACCTAGACAATGATGCTCTCTACCCTAGCCCACTTGAAGGAGGAGATGTAGCAATGGTGATGGTGGAAGTGGATTTGGCTGTTGGGAAACCTAGACAACATTTTTTATGTTGCTACCCTAAAAGATAGGACTCGATCTTGATGCTCGGTGACAAGCTTGTTAGTTTAAGCGGAAGGGGAGCTTCTGGGCATATGGGAGGAGATGGATAGATAGGCCATCGATACATAGTTGGTTGTCCACCTCTACCTCGACATAGGCTAGAGGTCTCTAATGAGGCCCAATATGCATATTATGTTCAAGTCCACCTTGGACTCTAGGAGCAGTCTGTACTAAAATAGATGCCTAGGACCCAAGCAAGCTTTGTTTTTGTGTTCTACCTATGCACAAAAGATAAAAAAGATAACCTAACCATTGCTGTTGGTTTCATGTCAAAATTCTTTCATAATTAAAGGGAATCATTGAAACAAGTTGACATTCAGAATCAGCTAGAATGCTACATAGGGATGCGAATATGGGATCCTTGGCCTCCCATTAGACTATATATTCAATAGTCATCGCCTCAGTTAGAGTTTGTGTTTTGCTTTATATCAATTTGTCTTAAAACAATCGTTGTTCATTAGTTTGTGAGACCCCACATTCAAGTGCTTAATCATTCATATGCAATTGTCACTTCAATTGAGTTCGAGTTCTTGCTTGTGTTGTTCGATTGTCTTGTAGGGGTTAGCCTTCTTGGCAAGGTCAACTAGACTGTGACACTGTTGATAACTCGAGGAGACATGGTGATAAGGGTGCAGTGTTCAGGTATTTTCATCCAAAGTCGGAACCATGAATCAAAAAAGGCATGTTGCATTTTAACCTCGAAGATTTGATCACTACTTGCTAGTGCTCCTCAATGAATAAAGAGAGAGGAGGATGAATTTTTTAATGAACCACTACTTGCTTCTACCTTTTCTTATCATTTTGTCATTGGTACTTCGGTGATGGTCAAGGACAACAATGCAACAATGACGTTTTAGATCACTTTGAACTCTACAATTTTGGTATAATGAATGTCTTGATTAGACTTCATATGAAAAAGTTATGATTTTTTTTTTGCGAAACAATTGAAACCTACCTATTACTCTGATTCATGGCTACAACGCTAGTAATATAGTAACGACCAGGGATAGATAAGGTTTTCATTGCCGATTCATGGCTACAACAAGGAGTGGTATATCACTACCGATTGTAGCTATGAATTAACAGTGATACATTATCACTGCTGGTTTCAAAGCAACGATTAGTAGTGTTTTTAGCTTTGCCCCTTTGATCACTCCAAAAAGGAGGCTCTGCACAAATGAAACTTCTTTTCTGTAGGTAGCCATTGGTCACACCAGGCCCAACATTGAGCGAAGGATGTAGGTACATTATTATCTCCAGTTCCTTTAGCTACCACTGCCCAAATCACTTCTGCAATTGGACAAGTCAAAAAGAGATGGCCAATCGACTCATCCAGATCACAAAAATGACATGTTGGACTTCCAGTCTATTTCCTCCTAATAAGATTATCTTTTGTTAACAGGCATCATATTGGTCATAGCCACATAAAGAATTTATCTTTCGATGAGCTTTACCCTTCCTAATTCTTTTCTGGAAGGTCCAGCATCATTTTTCTAATCAGATCACTATACATAGATTTCAGGGAAAAGCGGTTGTTTTTTCAAGTCTCCAAATAATCACATCTTTATTCTCTTGGACTAGAAAAGTATTCACATCAGACTTAATTTTATCCCAGCTTGTCTGTAGTTCATCAGTAACCATCTTCTAAAAGTGATTTGAATTTTGCCATTTTTCACATTAGCTACTAGTAGCTTCTTTTTGTTCGCATAGGATGAACAGAATAGGAACAACTGTGTACAAAGGTTTTTCATATAGCCCAGGATCAGACCAGAATCTAGCATAATCCTAATGCTTCTGCCCTGTCATACAATATAGGGGAATCAATGCTTTGTGAGTTACAGAAAAGATGGATTTATCCAGGCGAGGATCCACCCGCTAGGATGGTCAGGATGAACATATATAGTTCCCCGCTGATCTCCTAGCTACCATCCTAATGGACGCTCTAGGGACACCGAAGTGTTCAGTTGTTGTTGCTGTTGCGCGGGATGTACTCGCGGAGCCAGATCTCACGTCCGCCTATGAAGAGCGAAGCGTGCTTCACGCCGTTGAGCATCAGGCTCACGAACGCTTTGCTCTTGAATATGACGCGGCCGTACATTGGCTGAGCGCGACCAGTGTTCTTCTCCATAAGAACACGGACAATGCAGTCTCCCCAGGTCCTGCATGCATTATCCATTTATCCGATGAGGATTCAACCATGCACATGTGGCATTCACAAAGCTAGAGAGCAATAATATATGCACGTGTCGATGTAGAACATACTCCCTGAGGTAGTTAAAGATGTCATCTCGTTCCACTGGCTGGCCCTTCGAAAATGTGACGAACATGGAGCGGCAATCCTCCGGCACGCTGACGACAACGTGTTCGTAGGGCGCCTCGAGCTCCAGGTTGCGGCCGACGAGACCTGTTTGGTAGCGGCGCAGCAGGTGGTAGAGGCGGTCATCAAAAATGAGCGTGCACACGCCGTCGAGGAGGTTGGTGATGCCATGCACAATGCGGCCCTGGTTGAAGGCGAAGTAGTGGGGGTGGTCCATTTGGCTGTCATGGCAGAGCGCGGAGAGGAGCGGGGTCGGCGGGCCGGGGACGTTCCTCATGCGAAGGCAGTGGATGATGCAGTTGGCCTCGTCGAGCAGGTGGCCGAGGGCGCTGGTGCTCATGCTCGGCAGGTGGGAAATAATCTTGTTGGTGCCCTGGTCGAACCAAAGGAGGAGTGCCACGACGTTTCGTGCCACCTGCGGGTGGCAGTCGCAGTCGCTGATGAGGCGTTCATAGACGCCGCGGGCAAAGGTGTAGTGGTACAGCACGTCGCGGACAGTGGTGACAGCGGCCATTGGTGGAACAAAAGCAAGCACGAAAGCTAACTATTGATAGCTAGTAGCTAATGCACTAATGATCGAAGAGGTGATGGATGGGTGTTTGGTGGGAAGCTTTGAAGGCTGAGGACTTATATAGGCCAAGGGGAAGGAGCTTCTGAAACTAGAACACCTTCCATATCAGCCTCCTGATATAGCAATATATGTTTGTTCATCAAAAGACATCTCCCGTCCATATTATTTAGTTTAGATGACAATGATTACTGGTTAAATTTGCTATTCATTGCCTGGCTACTCCGCTTCAATTTTGGGACAATAGTAATGCTTGGAAATCTCAATTTCAGACCTTCTTTTGGGCTTTGGCTATGCCTTCTATTGCATACTTTCTTGGCATGTAGTCAATGCTTACCAAAAAATTATCGATGACTGACCTTAGTCATACAAATATATATAGGGTAATAATTAATTCATTCCAATCCAATTATCAGGTACAACTGATACGTTAACCAGCTAGTATAGCTTTAATTTGCTCTCCGCATTCATAAGTATGTATTTATTTCGTGCCTTACAAACACAGATGTAGCTAGTATATGCACTGCCACCAATCCAAGCCACATATTATACAGAACTTAATTATCATTCAGAAGCCATTCCAATTTTGAATTGGATGATGAGATCGAGTCCGCAAATGGATAGCACTGATCCCTAGTCCATTTGACTATGATGAACTTATCACTGGTTGTATCATTTTTTTCTTTTCCACATTCTTACGCAGAGGCCCTAAGAAACATATAAATTAATGTATAAGCTCAGAGAGGTCCTTGATGCAACCATCTCCATCTCTAGTCTATGAATCCTGCCGCTGAATCATTAAGGGGACGCCGAACAATACGAAGACGGTAGAAGCGAGAACTTGTTTCGAACCTGGAAACATGACTTAGAACCTTAGCAAGCCAAAAAAATGACACCCTATAATTTCAAACAAGGCACATGGAAACCTTTCAGTGATCATTACAAATCTTCTTATATTGGGGAAAAAAGAATACAAAAACTCCAAAACTAGTTTGTCTAAGTCAACCAAAAGGATGGCGCAAAATCAAATCTACAAAAGTATTCCGTGGACAAAGGAATAACTTGTTACCTTGCGAGATACCTCATTAGAGCGGAGAATACCTAGAAACATGCTTAAAACCTTAATAATCCGCCAAATTGTAATACCCATGGTAAGAAACCTCTTAAAGCAGAATTATTGGATACACTCTGTTGACCAACGATGAATAGGTTCAGTTCTTTTTCCTCCATATCGCTGGTGAGGTCACCGGATCTGGAGAGGAACAAAGGCTAATGTCAGGTAGCTAAAACCTGAGTCACGAGAGCCATGACGTTAAGGAGTGGAACAAAGGCATTGGTTGTTGGCATAGGTCGATTCTTATATATCGATCACATCTTTGTAACGGCAATGGCCGTTACATTCTATCAATTTATTATTATATTAATGCCGTCTTATGAAAAGGCCAAACATTAACAAAGGTAGCATAAAATCCGCCGACACAAATAAAGCAACAAAAGCATCCAACATAGTTAGACAAAGACATAGTTATGCTATATCATTAGGGGTGATGAAGTCACTCCAAAAAAACCTAGCTAGAAATTTGGAAATCTAAACATTTGTCCTGTCTTTACCATTGAGGGAAAACTCACAAAGAGGATATTATTTGGACACTAAGATTAGCGAAGCTATATCAATATGACGAATCTCTCCTCATCACCAGTGATGTCTCCAAATCCCGAGGAGGGAGACCAATATATGAGGTGGTTGAGACCCAAGTCATGAGAGCAATCACATCAAGGAGTAGAATTTTAGTTTTTGTTCAAACTGGTTGATACTTATATATGTTTTATTTTTCTAACCACAATTGCCATCTCTTAACAATCTTTGTCTAGCGTGCATAGTCCTCAGGGCAGTTATTGAAGGTGCAATGGTTGATATGTTGCCATTCTTGTATTCCTTCCTAAATAATCTCTTAGCAATCTTGTTAACTTGTTACCATTGCATAAATAACACCCTTGATGGAACCATAGAAGAAGATAATGTGAGCTTGATGAGTCTGGCATGTGTCAAGATTAATCAATAGTAGTATTAATGGCACTCACTCCCCATGTGCAAACAGAATTTCGTTCTTCTCCGATCTTGAGTTTGATCCTACAAATAGATGGCAAAAAATGTTAAGTATATCTTGATCAAGGTATTTAGCCAAGGGTTTGGCACATTTGAGTGTTAGAGAATGCCACCCTTTTATTATGGGGTGTGTAATGCATGGTTGCATGCTAATTTCTCTATGTGAAAGATTCCCACACGTTGCATTTACAAATAGTTAGGAGCAACCTAGCTTGGAATGTCAGGTTGGGAGATGCAACTATGAAAGGTCCATGGCTAGAGGGGGGTGAATAGCCTATTTAAAAATTCTACAAACTCACTAGAGCAAGAGGTTAGTAAATAACAAAGCGAAGCTTTTTGCTCTAGCTCTAATGGGGCGTTTGCAAGCCACTTATCCGACAATTCTAGTTGACATGATCACTAGGCACACAAGAGCTATGTCACTATAAGCTACACTAGTGAACTATACTACACAACGCAAGACTAGCAACTAAACTAGTTACACTACTTTGCGGTAAGTAAATGGAGAGGAAGAGATATTTATACCGCCATGTAGGGGATGAACCAATCACCAATATATGAACAATCAAGCACCGAGAGAATGCCAATCAAACACAATTGAGACACCAATTTTTCTCCCAAGTTCATGTGCTTGTCGGCACGCTACGTCCCCATTGTGTCAACCAACACTTGGTGGTTCGGCGGCTAAGAGGTGTAGCACGAACCTCGTCCTCGCTAGAACACCGCAAGAACCTATCCACAAGTGAGGTAACTCAATGACACGAGCAATCCACTAGAGTTACCTTTTGGCTCTCCGTCGGTGAAGGTACAAAACCCCTCACAATCACCGGGAGATGGCCACGAATAATCACCAACTCATGCTAATGCTCCTCCGCTGCTCCAAGCTATCTAGGTGGCGGCAACCACCAAGAGTAACAAGAAAACCGTAGCCAAAACGATCCCCAAGTGCACTTGGAATCACTCCCAATCTCACAAAGATGGTTAATCTATGAAGGAGATGAGTGGGAGGTGTTTGTAAGAAAACTGATGCTTGCATACATGCTGACGTCATGCTCCACCGGACGCTGGAACAGTGTCCTGCCCGTGTCCGATGCGAGCGTCCCATGCTCACTCTATACCCGCGCCAGAAACTAACAGTACACCGGACACTTGGGCTAGCGTCCGATGTTGCCAATACCTGTGTCCGGTGAGTGTTTCTCACACTCCTGCAACTTCTCTAAACTTTCCACCGGCGCAATAGAAAATATACATTTCAAATCCCACCGAGGAGAGAGGAACCCAAACCCCTCTCTACCCTTCAAATTCCACCTTCTTCTTAAAGTGTGCCAACACCACCATGTGTGTACCAACTGAAGGGTCGAGATGGCGGACTAGAGGGGAGTGAATAGTCCTTTCTAAAACTTAAAGCGTCGGCTAACCGAAATAAGTGCGGAATTAAAACTATCGGTCTAGCCAAGACTATACCCCTCTATTTAAGTTCTCTAGCACCTTGTAAAAGATCCTAAACAAGCAAACAAGGTGCTACCTTAGCGAGAGCTCACCTAACCAATTCTAGGAGCAAGGTCACACAAGCCTATGCCACTAGTACTTTGCAAACCGGGGAGCTCCTACACAACTAGTAAGCAAAAGCACAAAGCTCCTAAGCTCACTAGCAATGCTCAATAACAAGGCGACCAATGCCAAATTAGAGAGCAAATTACTTAGCTACACAAACTAAGCAATGTGACTAACAAGGTTACACAAACCAAATTAGTCACGCAAGGGGAACTACTTCTAGCTACACAAGCAAGAAGGTAACTAGCGAGCTATACAAGCTAACTAATTACAAGAGCAACTACACAAGCACAAACATATGAATGTAAATACAAGCTTGTATTAGGGACTTGCAAACCAATGGGAAAAACAAAGTTGACACGATGATTTTCTCCCGAGGTTCACTTGGTTGCCACCAAGCTACGTCCCCGTTGTGTCGACCAACACTTGGTGGTTTGGCAGCTAAGAGGTGTTACACGAACCTCGTCCCCACTAGGACACCGCAAGAACCTACCCACAAGTGAGGTAGCTCAATGACACGCACGATCCAATAGAGTTGCTCTTCGCGATCCCCGCGGGGTGAGCACCATACCCCTCACAATCTCTTCTCCGGAGCACCGCACAATCTCCTTGTGTGCTTCGACGGAGTCACAAGCCACCAAGCCATCTAGGAGGTGGCAACCTCCAAGAGTAATAAGCACCACCGGCTTGCAACACGAACACCTAGTGTCACTCAATGCAATCTCTCAATGCAACGCACTAGAGTCGCTCACTCACACAATCGGATGATCACTATCAAGCATATGTGAGTTAGAGGCTTCACTAGCACTCCCCAAGCATGGACACTAAGGACCAAGGGTGCTCAGCACCAGCCAAGGCCGACCACCACTTCTATTTATAGCCCCAAGGGCTAAACTAGCCGTTACCCCTTGACTGGACAAAAGACGTGCACACCGGACCCACTGTAGGGAGCCACCGGACGCTGGAACAGTGCGTCTAGTGCTCCAAAAACAGCCACGTGTCACTAGCTATTTGAACTCGACCGTTACCGCCAACGGCTAACACACGTGTGTGCCTACATCAGCCACACCGGACGCTCTGCTGGTCAACACCGGACGCGTCTGGTGCTCACCGGACCCGTGCGTAGAGAGTACCACAAACTTGCAGGGTCACCGAACGCACACGAGCAACCACACCGGACGCTCAACCCAGCATCCGATGCTCAGCAGTCAGAAACCACTCGCGCGCACTTGCTGACGACGTCACTTCACACCGGACGCGCAAACAGTAACCGCCCTCCGTCCGGTGTCAGCGTCCGGTGCGTTTTGCACGCCTGAGCCACAGACTGACACCACACCGGACGCTTTGTTCCAGCGTCTGGTGCTGCCAACCTCAGCGTCCGGTGAGTGCGACTTCTCCAAACTTCCCACCAGTGCAATAAAAAATAAGCACTCAATTTTCTCAAAAGCGCCGAATCCCACCTCTTTTGTAAATGTGCTAACACCACCAAGTGTACACCACCATGTGCAAGTGTGTTAGCTTTTTCACAAACATTTTCCCAAAGGAGTTAGCCTCTCAAACTTGTCACGCAACTCGATCCTAACACGTATGCAAAGTTAGATTGCTCAAGTGGCACTAGATGACCGATAAGCAAATAAGTTTGCCCCTCCTGATAGTACGGCCATCTGTCCTAAGTCCGATCATAAACTTCTCTACACACCTATGACCGGTGAAATGGAAATGCCCTAGGTTATACCTTTGCCTTGCGCTTTCCATTCCATCTCCTCCAATGTTGATGCAACACATGCACCAACCAATCACCAAATGATATGATCCACTTCATATCATCACGTGACCGTATTTGGTCCATCGATCTTAACCTCACTTGCTCTTCACCGTTGCCTCGGTCCATCGGCGCCAAGTCTTGCTCAAGCTTCACTGTCACACGCAGTCTCTCGCTTCAAAGCCTCTGACTTGCCCTTCACTCTCGCAATCGGTCCATCAAGCCAAGCTTCATCTTGATCTTCTCCACCTTGGTCACATGACTCCATGTCATGTCTCATATGCAATGAGTTCCTCCATCATCACATAATCACCAGTGGACTAATCTCCTATGTATCTCACATAAACACTATTAGTCCACCTAAGTTGTCACTCAATTACCAAAACCAAAGACCTTTCACCAACATGTGTAAGTGTGTTAGCATTTTCATAAACATTTTCTTCGAAGGAGTTAAGTTAGCTCACTAGGTTCTAAATGCATGCACAAGAACAATGGCACCTAGTGGCACTCGATAACTGTTTAGCCAAAGAATTCCCCTCTTTATAGTACGGCTATCTATCCTAAATGTGATCACACCCTCTATGGTGTCTTGATCATCAAAACTAAAACCCTAAGCAATACCTTTGCCTTGATCTCTATAGGGTTTTATTTTTCTCTTTCTTCTTTTCAAGTTGAGCACTTGATCATCTTGTGGTCATCACCATCATCATCATGATCATCTCATGCTCCATCACTTGACATGTACCAACCTCATTAAGTCTACACACACTTAGTATAGAGATTAGTACTAGGGTTCCATCAATTATCCAAAACCAAGCTAGGGCTTTCAAACGAAATACTACCTTTGTTTCCAAATAAATCAATTCCTAGAATCTATGCAAGTCAAACTATCTTAAGTTTGACTAACTCTATGGGACAGAGTAACAACATCAAAGACATAAAATGAGCATATTATGAAAATATATTATATGGTATATCTAATGATACTAATTTGATGCCATAAATCTTGATGTTTTTTTTCTAAAATTTGGTCAAATTTTAAATTTTTTGACTTAATTAAGATAACTCTAGGAATCAATTTATTCAAGGATAGAGGGAGTACAACAACTAAACAGGTTATAACAACTCAACATCTCCCGACCCTAACAACCCCTACATAAAGAAGATTTACATAACCACTACATATGGTTACAAGGGACACCAAGAAACAAATTAAGCTTATATCCCTAGCACAAACCTAGATATGTTTTCAAATCTAGCAAGGCCAACGAGATTAAGCTTTTCACAACTCATCATTTCCTTACACTTAGTGATAACAAAAGTAGAGTGCAAACAACTACTGTTCCTAGACATTGATGTTCTGTACCCTGGCAATTAGATATATAAATATGACAAGTCCCACACTCCTCACCACCAGTAAGGTAAACAAATCCTGAGGAGGGAGACCAATATATGAGCTAGTTAAGACCAATGTTTTCCTAAACGGTAAACGGTAAATAGTCGGCTGCTTGCTGTTTAGCCATTATTCGAGCTAAACAGTCCATTAAATGGGCTAAACGGTCAATTAAATGGGCTAAATAGATAATTAAATGGAAATAGTGTACCACTTTGTAGTGTTTACACAGCGTTTCAACAATCTAAACAGCCATTTAAGCGTGTCTGAGACCCAACTCATGAGAGCCACTACATCAAGGAGTAGCATTACAATTTTTGTTCAAATTGGTAGATACATATATATGTTTTATCTTCACAACCACAATTGCCATCACTTAACAATCTTTGTCTAGTGTCCATATTCCTCAAAGCAATGTATTGATTTATTGAAGGTGCAATGGTTGATATGTTGCAATTCTTGTACTCCTTCCTAAGGAATCTCTTTGCAATCTTGTTAAATTACTATCAACGCATAAATAACACCTAATATGCAACCATAATAAAAGATAATGTAAGCTTCACATTTATAGTATGTGTCATGATTAATCACTTGTAGTGTTGACGGCACTCCCGAGTGTAAGCAGACTCCATTAACTCCTCTATAGAAATCCTCCATGACTCCATTAGTTCCATAGGCTTCTTGGACTTGTCATCAGAGAATTTAGATTCCACCAGAGCTACAAGTTCTATAAATTCCTCATTGGAATATTGCCACACCATAATTTATGTAGTTGCATTTTATAGTACTTTAATATTTTTGTGTTAGACATCGACATTTTTGAATGTTTACTAGGACTCCATGACAAAAGATTAGGGCTTAAGACAACATTATACCCTCATGTACATCATCGCTCATCCAAACATTCATTATAATCAGCATTAGAAAAGGCACTAGAAAGTAATGAGGATTGAGTACTTACTAAGTTTTAGTCTCATCTTTATAGCACATTTTAAATATCTGATGATTCTCTTGATTACTACCCAATGTACTATCTTGGAATTGATAAATTAAACCCTATTAGCTACAAAGGAAATATGTGGTCTTGTTAGAACCCATATATTCTTAGTAGCGTAATTAGTGTCGACGATAGAACCCTCGTACAATTATGAAATCATGGAGCAATGGATATGGAAATATATCATGTGTGGACATAGTGACTTGCATCTCTTGAGGACCTAGACATTGATGCTCTCTGTCCTAGCACTCTTGAAGGATGATATGTAGCGATGGTGATGGTGTGGAAGTGGCTTTGGTTGTGGAGGACTTTGACTGCTAGGAAACCTAGACAACATTTTTCATGTTGTCACCCTAAAAGATAGGGCTCAATCTTGATGCCTTATGATAGCAAGCTTGTGATTAGAAGCCAAAGAGAAGCTATTGGGCGTATGTGAGGGGATAGATAGATGGGGCATGGATATATAGTTGGTTGTCTACCTCTACCTCGGCGTACATGTGATGTATGTCTCTAAAGAGGGGCCCAATATAGATATTATGTTTGAGTCCATCTTGGAATCTAGAAGTAGTTTGTACTTAAATGGATGCCCAAGACCCATACAAACTCTATTCTTTGTTTCTACCTAAGCATAGAAAGATAAAAAGATAATGTAACCAATGGGGAAAATCCTACTTAACCTTGTCAACCTATGGTGGTCGTATACTTCACCCCCTCATCTATATAACCAGGTATTCTACCCTTGAAACTACCGAAAACCATCTAAATGACCCCCTAGGGTGATTTTAAAGGAGTTTTATTGATGTGGCATATTAAAATTCTATAAAATCCCCTAATATATCAAGGGTTGACTGCATGACTCCCTCAACTATAAAATATGATGTTGTAGCCCTTAAAGCATCTTATAATGTTAAAATAATGGTCATGTAGGATCATTCGGACACCATATATCACCACGCTGGCCTAAGAACACATACTTGCACATAGGCCTATTAGCTACCCACTCTCTCTAAACTCTTTCCATGCTTGTGCGCTACCACTCGATGAGCACCACCTTATCCTACTCTACCTCAATATTGAGCACATGCACTATGGTTGCACCCTTGTCATTTGGCTCCTCCCCCATCCTCACCCCTCTAGCTTTCTCCTCCTAAGGCTACCTAAAAAAGTTGAAGGATGAACGAGATGGAGGATGTGGGATGAGCTGAACGATAAAGATGTAGTCATGGCGTGCTTGAGCTTAATGTCATTCATGACTAATGACAGGTGGAATAGGAGACAAGGTGTCACATATTGCTCATTGGGCGATGGGTTAGACTAGAAAGAGCAGGAAGGTGGAGGAAACAAATGGCATATGTGAAAGCATGTGTGTTTAGGCTAGTGTGGCAAGATATGTTATCTAAACACTACTAGAAATATCCACATCTACGACAAAAATCTTAATGATGAATCTAAAACTGTCAAAGAATATCACTTTTTATGAAAAATATTCATGTTTCATCATAGAACAATTGTGATGTTCCTACAACCATCCTTATCTATGACAAAATCAGCCAGTATCACAAAAAACATCATATGATAGCACGGGGTTCATCACAAAAAAAACCTAGCATGACTATTCCTACGCATCTATGATGATCATCTTTAGAACTTTGATGACCATGGCTTTGTCATTGAACTAATTACACATTTCTAATGAATAGTTCAATATGTAACGAATGACACTTCATCATAAATCTCAGCCCATCCTTTCTCACTCCGATGTGTACCTATGGGACCCAGTGACGGAACCAGCGAACTGAGAAAGGGGGGGCCAGTGTGGCCAGACAAAGAGCAAGGACCGGCAAAATGTATATATATAATATATAAATATCCATATAATCATAGTTTTTGTTGAGACAACACATAAAAATGAATCTTTTCTAAAAGAGGATAAAAGAACCATACTTTTGTTTCATTTAAGCCTCACTTTGCGCGTCTTCATAGCATAGAAATCATCTATAATGTCTGAAGTTGTGAATTGTACTGCCAGTTTCTTCTCAATATAGATTACCAAACAATCTCTCAGAAAATGCATCTTCCATTTTATTTCAAAGCCTTGTCTTCACAAGCTTCATTGCGGAAAATGCTCGTTTTGATGTTGCAATTGAAACCGGAAGAGTAAGAACAAGTCGAATTAACCTAAAAATAAAAGGAATGAGAGAATGCATCTTGTTAGTTCTAAAAACAAAATGATAAATAATAGGAAATAGGCAAATAGTATATTAGTATTACCTGTCAATCAAATAATACTCCTCTGCTTTGTTTGTTTCTACAAGCCGACGAGAAAGATCACCAACACTTGTTAAATCCTGAAACTCCGGCTTCTTGCACAGATGAATTTCAGCGTTCCTGGCTTCCTGCTTCTTGAATTCTTGCGTTCCTGCTGCCCTGCTCCTCTCGGCCGATCGGCTGCTCCGCTTGCTCGTTCTTGCCTTCTTGGTTGCTATCTAGATGGGCGCAGCGAACAAAACTGTGAAACTGGCGAATGGCGATGACTGATGGGGGAAGTGGAACAGTGGAAGCGAAAACGACGCGACTACGCGAGTAGCGAATATAGCGGCGACACACGACGCGAAGCGACAAGAGCAGCGAGTCTGCGTACGTGCTCCTTCCTTGCTGGGCTCAGAAGTCAAAAGAGGCTGAGCTGGGCCGTCATCGCTGAGGGAGGTTCTAAAATTTTTTGCGGCATAGGGGGGCCATGGCCCCTGCTGGCCCCTCCCTGGTTCCGTCTCTGATGGGACCTGCAGTTACTCATCCATGATGCTTGCAATTCATCATAAAGTCTCAATTTGATCCTTTCTTCATCCAACGTGTACCTATGAGACCTATAGTTACTTATCTGTGACGCTTATAATTCATCATAAAAGTCTTTGCTTGGTCCTTTCTCCATCCCACATGTACCTATAGGACCCTTTTCCATCCAACCAGTGGGACTCAACCACTTACGTGCCACATGTACCTATGGGACCTTTCTCCATCCCCATCTAGCCTATGGGACCCAATGGCTTACATGTGGTTTCTTTCTGGTTCTCTTTTTGATCTATAGTGTGGTAAACATGCATAACAAAATTCATCTAGTCTAGTCTCGCATTGATCTAATGCCTAATGGAGCAGCCACATAGCTATTCAAATTTTACTCCACATGCAAGAAAGTCCTAGCATTGTAGATCTGACCGGGTTGGATACATCTCACGTTACATAGAGAAAAACCTATTTCGTACGAGTACTTTCGTTGACTACCTAAAGGAAATAAATATAACTAAAACAAAACAAAAATCAAAAGGAGGGATTCATAATCGATAGGGTCATCACCAACCAGTGACAGATGCTGACAAACAGCAGGGCTGCCATAGATGCAATATTTGGACAAGTAGGTCACTCGTAGGTTATGGAGGTTGTCCATGGGCCGCTCCGAGGTCACAACTAGGTGGCTAGCAATCTCAATTTGCATCTTGGCATGGGGATATGATTGCTGACATGGATGTAGCTATGACATGTGGCTGGCAGTGAGATTGAGGGCTTGAGAGGCGGAGTGGTGTGACGTGCATTGATGGAGGCAGGACAACTTGCAACAACAACATGGTTCAGATTACCGAGAGGGCAGGCCACCAAGTGGATTGAATGTACACTATTTCCAAACCCGGGAGTAAAAATGTGAAATGGAGGATGCCAACCAACCGTGAAGCCTCGAGTGTTACACCCTGTGGGAGATTAACTATTTGGTCTCCTCTTTAAAATGACCACTAGACTGTAGAGAGCACCACCAACTAGGGTATTCTCTCATACATACTTACCATTCCATCACATCACCTCCTCTCATCCCTACTCACCAGTGGTGACTACAATATAGAGTGAGCAATAGAGCACTGGTCATCTAGATAGTATTCCACTAACTACAAAGACAAGAACGACGAGGTGAATCAACCGATGTCGATCCCTGAGCACGAGGAGTATCCGTTGCTATTAGAGGTGCTTGCCAAAGATGATGGGGAGCCCACCAATGACAAGGAGGAGGAGGCACCGGTGGCAGCAGAAGACAAGGAGGAGGGGGAGGAGGAGGAGGAGGCATCGGCGGAGTAGGTGGACAACATCACTGAGACCATTCCATCGGGGTTCGCCCCCATGCCGTGCTTCAATATGCACAGGCTCAACCCTCCATCCCCCAATACGATCATGGAGGACAAGGATGACTCATTATCAGAGTAGGATAATGGGGAGGACGGCGACAAAGATGATGGCGGGGGCAGTGACGTTGATCAGTAGGTGTTAATTAATACAATAGCAGTAGGTGTAGTAGTAACAATTAGTAGTACAAAGGTGGGTGTATTGTAGTGCACTTTTGGTCTATTTCGAATGGCCTCATGTACCTAGATAAATATTAGAAGTCAATATAATGGCAGTTTTAACTATTTTTTAGTGCTTCTCATGTATTTTGGAATGTGCTTTTGATGAGTACGCACATGTAATGGCTTTCTTTGAATAGTGAACACCACAGATACAAAATGAGAACAAACTAATATAAACACTAAACTAACATTGAATAATCAAGCGCACTAGGAATTATAGATTGATATACATCAGCATTATTGACATCTAGATACATACCACAATTGACTAAGTTCAAACCATCACCTAACTCATCTTGTTGCCCTTCTGCTTCTACACCCTTTTTTGCATGTCCGGCCTTTGACAAAATGAGAGGGCGGACTGTCCTTTGGTTGTTGATTTTGCATGTCCAAGATAAAAGAACTGTCCAGACACCTAATATATGGCCTGGTCTCGTCTAATACAACATGATGAAACTATGCTTTGGTAGCATGCTAACTAGGAAGTTCTACTAGCCTTGTCAAACAAGTGGATGAACTGAAGAGGAAGACAAAAAAGACTAAAAGCGAGTTTGAGGAGTTCAAGATACAGGAATAGGAGTATAATAAGCTAGCTCTTCTTCTGGTAACTCACAGTCATCAACTCTGTTGGCTTAATGCGGTGAACATTTGTGGTTTGATGTGTTTACTCGTGTGTTGGTTTGATGTGGTGAAACTGACAATGGGTTCATGCTGATGTGTAAACAGTAATTTGTTATATTTGATTGACATGTTGAATAATTATGTAGATATTCATTGAATAATTATGTAGTCAATCCATACAGTAGTGACAATCAACAGTTACTTTTATGATGAATTGATTGGTTAACGTGTGGTAGAACCTGGGCACAGTGGCGGATCCAGAAACGGACCAAGGGGCGGCTAAAGAACAAGGCGAACAAAAAAGTTTGCTCGGTAGACACAGTATACTAGTAGATATAACCTAGATTGATAATGTAATATGGATTCAAAGTAGTTAAAGTCAAAGATACATAGAATTAAGGATATAAAAGTACCAAATACAAGGAGTCTTCTAGCTTAAGAATTGACACCACTTGAACCAATATGACTTGAACCGCCACACTCAATGCTACATAATTTGCAAATGCCATACACTTCTTCAATAATCAAGATAACAAGTAAAAAGAAAAGTATTAAAACAATACGCACCTTGGGACCTTGTGTGGCAAGTTTATCTTACAATTTCTTATGCCCTGAAAGCGCTCCAAAATTTTGTCATCTTCAATAGATACAAACAAATCCCGCTCAATATAACATATCATGCTATCATTCATCCAATCATCATTCATCTTATTCCTCCTATCGGTCTTGATAATATTCATAGCAGAGAAGGCTCTTTCAACAGTTGTTGTTGCCACGGGCAATATCAATGCAAGCTCAATGAGGCGATACACCAAAGGAAAATATGTATGTCTATCACTTAGAACCATCTTCTCGGCAAGGCTACCAAGATCAATACAAGTGTCAAAATCTTCATCATATTTGACTTCATCCATGAAATTTTGAAGCTCAGTTCTTAGCGTCACACATTCATAATCATTAAAGTCAGCATAATAAATCTTAGCAAGCTGAATTAATTTCTCCACCTCATAATTGGCAAATTTATTTGTTGGATCAAGACAAGCAACACATCTCAACAGTTGTGTTGACCTTTCAGGAAATCGATTATTCAACTCACAAATTATTTGATCAAGGACAACATTGAAAATGCTATGATGAAAATGATGGTAGTTGTAACAGAACCGCCCAATTTACAAGAGATCAACTATGAAAAACTCCCGCCAAAGCAGTTGCTTTAACATAATCGAACTCTCATAAACCCGGTAGTCCGTGAAATCACGAGGGATTTCAAACCAACCAACATACCAGCCAAGATCGTAGTGATTCAACATAACAAGTCACATGTTACATCCATTTCACAAATAGTTTGACATACATCTGAGTTCAATATAGTTATTACAACTTAAGTTGAAAAGTAGCGGAAGCAAAGTAATTTGAAACTCATATTGCCCTCATTTCAAATACATGCCAGTATCCAGGTCAACTCCAACAAAAGCAACATAGATGAGGTAACTAAGAAGGATCATGCCCATGATCTTACTCCTCTAATATGGTAGGAGTCATCCAACTCTTGCAGTAGCCATGATACATCACAACCTGCAACAAGTGGGAATAAACCCTGAGTACGAGAAGGTACTCCGCTAGACTTACCCGTCATAAACCAGAAATAATATGACACCAAGGAGTATGCAAGGCTTTATTGGTGGGGCTAGCTTGACAACACTTTTTGCATAAAAAGCTTAAGTTGCAACTAAGTAACCTTTCAGGTATTTAGCTCAAGTTGATAATCATTACCTGTCATCTATATTAGCACCTGTACTAGAGCAATCACTTGATTAAGATACAACAGTAGTACCCACATTTGATGTGGCATTTCTAACATCATCATACCATAACCATCCAAGTGTTCCATAAACATTACTACGATGACGTGGCTCAAGTCAAGTGCTCACTATCCAGGAGCGATGGCGATTCGAATCGATTTCTGACCAGCTGGCGAGTTATTCCCCACACAAACCACACTCACCGGCCAAAGTGAGCTACAGGTCACCATATTGCACTATCCAGGACCAATTCGCGGGTTCGGCAGGCACCGCCAGTACCCGAGGACCGTTCCGGCGACCGAGGTATCCAAGGTATACCAAGGTTGCGCGCCGCGCCCTCGTCGTTCTCCTCAACCATCACCAATACAGCGCATGGCGGCTCGACTCCCGGCCCAGATAGTGTTCAGGCTTCGCGGTCGGAACGACTTATCCTTCCAGCTAAGTGTGGGGCATGCGTTCAACATGACAAGAGGGCCGTCAACGATCGGTCCTTAATCGACACAAGCGGGGATAGATAGGCACCCAAGACCTCCATGTCTTGTTACTTCTCTATCATCGTCCCGCCCGGTCTCCAATTATTCATCCTCATCACTTGGTTACTTCCATGATAGCATATATAGCCAACCTTTTCAGGTGTCCACCTATTTCGCTCAGGTGACAGGACATCACCTGGCTTCTACCGGTCTAAGCATAGCTAAGCATTTAGATTCGATCCTGAATCTACATAGGGTTATAGGTATATTTGTTGGACAAGGAGTGTTTATGCAACAAGGGTTTCACCCAACTCCTATACTTAATGCAACAATACATATATAACATATATTCTCAATTGCATTCAAAAGTAGTGGGAGACTTATAATGCTCCGGGGCTTGCCTGGGATCAACACTGAGTCAGTTCAGTTAGTTGCTTCGTCTTGGTGACATCTAAGGTCACAACGCTTGCTTAGTCCTTCCACCTTCGGGGTGGGTCCATCCAACACCGTCTTCGGGTTTGTTCCCACACCAAGACCTTCACGTGATTCATCTAGCGCACCTAGATGAGATGCAAGATGCAAGTGCATGAATATAAAGAATAATAACACAACATGCATGACATAAAAGTATGCAAGACACAGGCATCTAAAGTTATTTAGCTAACATCACACAACCAATTATATAGAGCAAATATATCAATCATGACACAAGTTTAACAAGTTTACAAGTGTATTACTTAAATCACCATTAAAGACATGAATCATACTTAGATCACACAAAGTAAAGCAATCAAGCATTCATGTATTTCAGCAATTCTGGACATACATGCAACAACTCAGTAATTAAATCACAAATGGAGTTACACAACTCCAAAAACTATGCAATAGGACATTCTGGAGAGAATATAAAATTATCTACAATTCATCTTTAATCATATTAGCATGATTAACAAGTTAACCAAGTCAAACATGCATGACCATATAATCTGGTCCAGGAATTTCCAGAAAACAAACATTTCAAGGGATGAACTTCATACTACTGTAACTCACAAACCACTTAGCCAAATGACATGAAACTGTACAACAAGATATATTAGTAAGTTATCTATATCTTTTATATATACAAGTTTCACAGAAAACATCATTTGTATCATGGAATTAATTGCACAATCAAAACTGCTCATGCTGCCCAAACAGTAGGGGTATAATTACAAACAGAAAACTGATAGGCAATTCAAGGCAGCATAACCGGAGTTGTATACCTCCAGCCAACATGATTCTTATATTTTTGGAAAGCTTATAAAGTTACCTACAACTTTCTTATTATCATCTAAATATGAATCTAGAGTTAACAAGGTCAATTAATCCCATAAAGACATCTCTGTCTAAAACATAGACAGAATCTGTCATGCCACATTAAACAGCTATAACTTGAAGTTCATATGTCCATAATTTATGATTGTGTACTTTCTAGAAAGCTTACGAAATTGTGAACAACTTTGTTATAAACATCTAGAGCTAAATATACCACTAACAAGGTCTTACATTACAAACAATGCAATTCTGTCTGGGTTTAGACAGAAACTGGAACAGTACTTTAAACCACTATAACTCAACATGTGCTCAACCAAAAATTGTGCTATTTATCTTTTTGGAAAGCTCATGAAAAGTACTAAAACTTATATATTTTCATTAAGGCATGATTCACAACTGAACTGAGCCAAACAATACAAACATGCAGATCCACTCAGAATAGGAGCAAAGCAACACAGGGCATTTGTTATTTTCATAACTCTTAATCTATCAATCCTAAATTCCTGAAACAAATGCCAGACATCAAATATCATATGAAAAGCATGTCACAATATTTTCACATTTATTGGAGCAACAACACAGCAGTTATAAAAAAGACAAATATAACAAGCAATCAAAACCTAACTGTATAAAACTATTTTTACGACTAAAATATCAAACTAAACCATGCCATATTATAGATCTACTGCATAGAGAATTTCACAAGGATTCCAAAAAGTCCACATTTGCTATTTTACGACTTTTCTATGAATTACTATGAATTTCTAAAGTTCATCCAGAAATCTGCACAAAGAAAAGATAAAGGAAAACACTTTTGCTTCGGGAACCCTGGAGTTTCTCGAAATCAACTGCAGTCCAGATGCACTATTCATATGAGTCTTAGCTTCGCATCTGGAACCCTGAGTTGTTTCATATTTCAACACGAGGTCCCTGGTCGCCCAGAAAAACAGAGGACTCGCCGGAGCTTCCTGTTCTGGCCGAAGGAGGGCACATCGACGGCAGGGAAGTTGATGGGGAGCCTCTGGGGGCCCGTGCGCACTCGTTGGTTGCCTCGAATGGCTAGGAGAGGGCCGGTGGCAGCCTCGCCCTGTACCGCAACGGTATGCAGAGGCGGCGGCTCACCGACGGCGGCGCTCCGATGGCTAAAAGCTCGGGCGAGCGTGTGCGCGAGGTGGAGCACGACGAGGCAAAGGTGATGGCGTACGAGGCGGTGGCTGTGGTGGCTCGGAGTGGCGAGAACGCGGACGGCGGTGGTGCTCACCTCACCGGCAATGGCGGCCGGCTCTGCGCGGACGAGCGGCCGAGGGGCGAGGGGTGAGCAAGAGAGAGTGCGCCTGGGAGTTTTGGAGCTGGGCGTCCACTTCTGGAGGGGGCAGAGGCGTTGGGCACGCGGCAGCAGTGCTCAGCCATGGTGGGTGCGCGCTCTGGTGCATGGAGGACGCGTCGGCATTTCGTCGAACACGTGGCGGGCAACAAAGTAGCCAAGGTGGGACGCCAGTTTAGGCCATTTCTGGGCCGAATTGGACCTTGGGCCAAAAAGGAAGTTTGCTCACCTCGGTCTGCTCCCCAACTTTGATTAAGGGACCAAGGTCATTAGACCAACAGAATAAGAGATAATTAGATGCCAAGTGATGAGTGTCAACGTATTGACGGTGATTAGCAAAACAAAGAATTGATGATCCAAACCATGTCAAACTTGATGCAACTTTTTACATGACCTTCTCCAAGTAATTGTCCACCACTTTTATTCTTGGACCAACTTTAGTTGCTTAACAAAAACACGAGAACACGGCATGCCAACGGGTCGATGTCCGTTTAGCGATAAAATAACTTTTTACTGTTTTGGGAGCTACTTTTAGATATCCAAATGAGCTCCAAATTTGATAACACTTGATCCATTGGTTTTATCAAGAAGAGTACTCCAACTCATATTAAGGAATCTAATTGAGTTACTATATGAATTTGGATGCTAAAATGTCACAAAGAAGCTAACTTGCTGCTGTCACTTTCCGGGACTTAGAATTATTTCTCAGGGCTAAAAAGCAGCAGCTGATTCGAACTTTGAGCCTCTGTTTGAAATAATTGCAGGCTGGTTTGGTTCTTGACCCTTGAATAAAGTTTCTTCTACAGAAGGAAAACTACAACTTTTATTTAGGGTCAAACCTCATAACTGCAACAGAAGTCAATCTTTCACTTTGGTCAAAGCAGTAACCCGATAAAGCTCCAAATAGGATTTTAGGCCAATTGAAGCATTTTCTTGACATAAGCTCAACATGAACCCTTCATGACTTTTATTGTATAATTCATCTAGAGTCATATGAACATGTTTTCAAGGGTTGTTTGATGACCCATGATTCTATTTCCTTAATAGAGCCATTCCGGCAAGGATATAACTTATCATTTCATGTGACTTCTTGATTCCAAACTTCACCAAACTTTTCCATAGACCAACATAGATTGGGATGGATATAAGGCACATGGAAAAGGTTCCATTAGCATCATCAAAGCATACCTTTTAAAAAGGCATATATGCAAGCAAGGTTGCATCCACCAAGCCCAAGTTGGGGTTTACTTTCATAGATTGACTTTGACCTTTTCATTACCATTGAACTTGTCATGTTTGAGCTCAAACCTAGTACTTAGCAAGTGACAAACACCTGGGGTGTTACAGTAGTAGCTCACTAATTTGGCTCCACGACTTTTTGAACGACCTCTGACTGGTATCATATCATCCATATTAGGAATGTCTATCTTCTGTTTGTCAGCAAAAGCTTTTACCTCCTCAAAAATATTATCCCAACCATTTTCCCTCATGGCATTTAAATTTCTCATCACAGCCCCAATCAATCCTATTGCACGAATAATGTTTTGATTTTTCTTTTGCAAACATTGTGATAGGTCCTGAGTTATCCCCAATACTCTAATCATAAGATGCAATATGAACACAAATTGAAATGGCTCCATTTTTTCAATCAATCCAGAGGCTCAAGTTTTCTTTTCCCCATCAGTTCCATCATCACTAATATTCTCTAACACCTCAAGCACAGATTCCCACATGAGCATAAGACGTACTAATGTTTTGTGATGTGTACCCCATCGTGTATCACCAGCCCTAGCAAGACTAGTTTCTTGGTTTTTCCCTCTTCCAGGAGTTATTTCACCACTATCTAATTGCTCAACAAGATTATCATGGTGTTTTTGCAAAAGTTGATCTTTTCTCTTGCAAGAAGCACTGACAGTATTGACAACCAAACTGACATAATTGAAGAAATCATCAGTTGAAGCACAACATCTAGCTACAGCAACTACCACAAGCTGCAATTGATGAGCAAAACAGTGGATGTAAAAAGCAAATGGGTTTTCATTCAATACCAGCCTTTGTAACCCATGAAACTGCCCTCTCATGTTTAAGGCTCCATCATATCCTTGTCCTCTAATCTTAGCTATAGACAACCCATATCTTCCAAGCATAGAAACTAATGCTTCCTTCAGTGAAGAAGATGTGGTGTCAGAAACATGTTGCAGGCCAAGGAACCTCTCAATCACACTTCCTTTATCATTGACAAACCTATTAAACAAAAAGAAACATAGTGTTAATTAAATACAACAAAAAAGAACAAATGAAATACACAAACATATAGTATATACCTCACAACCACAGCCATTTGTTCCTTAATTGATGCATCACAGGCCTCATCAACGAGCACTGCAAACCAATGATCTCCAATTTCACTCTTAATTAATTCACTTGTCTCCTCTACACAAGCCCTAACCAAATCTTTTTGAACTGTTTGACAACTCATTTCATTATTCCCCGGAGCATTTTCACCGGTCACAAGTGCAGCTTTACTATCTTTCTTTCTATACCAATCAAGCATCTCCAAAAAATTCCCTTTATTTTTTGATGTTTTAGACTCATCGTGTCCACGAAATGCTAGAGCTTGTAAAAGGAGAAATCTAGCAATGCCTAACATTATGATTAAACGAGCTTTATATGCCTCCTCTTCTGCTGCAGTTGTAACTGTCCACACATGTTGTAGACTTTGCCTCTGATTGTTGAAATCAATTGCTCGTTTTCTTGCTGCACTATGATAGCCACCTATTGATTGAGCATGCTTGAGCAAAGAAGCCTTTCCCTTTTTCCAATTCCTAAACCCTACTCTGTTGAATGCATCATTATCAAAATCACTTGTTTTTGGTGGCTTAAAGAGGAAGCAATAAAAGCAATAGGCTGCATTCTTTGCAGGACTGTACTCTAACCAATCAAATTGAGAAAACCATGATTTAACAAAACCTCTGGTTTGAGTTTTACCCCCTGTTCTTTCATACTCACAATTTGGTTGATATGGACCCATCTGTATGTATGCTCTCCTAGCATCATCCCTAATATCTGGATGAAATTCATCAATTGGCTTTCTAAGACCTGGATCAGCAACTATATCATTCATATCAAGCTCAATACGGGGTCTTTTTTGCTCAACTCGACTCTCTTTACTGGAATCATCTTTCTTAGAAAAATATTTTTCCATTCTATAAATTCAAACCAATCAATAGATCAGTAATGGCTTGAATCTAAATCTATTCAGTACAGTAATGAAAAAAAAGGGATCTTCTCACCTTGATGCACAATCCCTAACCCTAGCCCCTAGGGCTGGCTGCGGGCTGCGGCTCTGGGGACTGGCGGCTGGCCGGCTGATGTTGCCGGGCTGCCCGTGCACCGCGCGCTATCACACCCATATTTTAAGAACAAAATAGGATGCATAAAAGACTCATATGTGCCCTAGAAACAGTCGCACACATAAGTAGACAAATCTCAAATATACCATTGCAGTGTTTATTACATAGCAGAATATAATATATCACATAGTCTCATACAAAAATGATAGCATGATTAAACAATGCTCTCGATGGAAGCTCCACACAGGGACACTGTTGACTGGTTGACTCCAAACCTAATACTGATAGCGATAGTCCTCAATCCAATCACCATCATTTGCATAACCTGGGGTGTTGGGAAATTGCAAGAGTGAGCACATACCGTACTCAACAAGTATAACCAGGGGTTCATGAGGCTCAAATTGCTGATACTGGTTTGACTGCATTTAGCTTTTAACAGTGGATAGCATGTTCATTATTGAATAGCAAATGTCAAGGTAGCATAAATAATCCATTAACCACATGATCAAGTGTAAGCATAATTAATTCATAGCATAAACGATAATCAAATGAACATAACAACTTAATAAGCTCATCGTCGACGCAGCAAGAACCCCCAAGGCTGCTCATGACTGTGAGCACGTCTAGTATACCAGTTTTACACTCTGCAGAGATTGTACATCTTTACCCACGAGTCATGATTTACCCTTTCGCTCGAGGTAGCTAATCTCTTAACCCCCTTCCTAGGGAGGTCGGCAGGGATCACTATGAAGCCTTTCAAAAGTTCGTCTAACCTATTAGAGCCGCAAGGTTTCCTTTGCGCGCAGATATAGATACCCCCCTTCCGAATTGCACAATGACGCGCAGCCTATACACATAGGGACAGGGGCTCGCACTATACCCAAAACGGTTCAGCCCCTCCGCCCTTTCGAGTAACCTCTAACAAGCTAGAAAAGGGCTTCATACTGAGCTAAAGCCAGTTCATTGCATAGCTATTAATCATCTTACAAGATCATGGATTATATCAAGCACTAGCACATCTACAACAAATGCATATCAAGTAGGTAGCAAGGAATCTAGATAACAATCATCTATGATTTTGCTAAGGTCGACAAGGTGATAGCATGCATATGATATATATGTGTAGTTATAAGTGAATAGGTAACAAGGATGATCCCAAGTTATACTTGCCTTGATCAAAGCTCTCCTGAGCCTGCTGGTCTTCAAAAGCTTGGTCTTGATCACCAACGTACGGCTCACCGTCTATTCCCAAACATCAATCAACAACACGCAATCCAATGTAGACAATCATACACAAAGCAAACAAGCTATAATTAGAACATTACACCAACAGTGAGAAATCAAAGATAAAAGTTTATGAAAATATTCTACGCAGCGCTACGATCACACAAACGTAAAGTTCACGAAAATCGGAATTAAAACGTGGAAGATATGAATTTTCTAAGATTTCCTATAGAGAAATAATTAATTAAATAGTACCAGGAAATTAAAAAGTTTCAAAACAGTAAACTAATATTTCTAACATGTAGAGCATGTAAAAACGAATCTAACGGAATTTGAATGGACAAAAACGGAGTTAATATGAGCATTTTATAAGCAAAACAAATCCAGTGGCAATTCTGTAATTAACTGAAAACGTATTTTAGATTCAGCCGACCAGAATACGCCTTCTGAAATGGAAAACGTAAACTTGAAAATGCCTAAAGGATGGCGGGTTGAATAGCAAAATCTCTAGGGGCTCTTTAACAATTTTTTCTGGCGAAGAGATATGTTTTAATCTGGGCCCTTGATCTTCAGATGGGCGGTCACGATCTGCTCCTGGGGGGCCTCGGCGGGCCGACCGGCCGGCTCCCTGCTCCGGCACGGCGGCGCCATGGCCAGAGAGCCGAAGCAAATCGAGAAGCGAGACCATGGGGAGATAGTGGAGAAGGTCGCGAGCTCACCTAGGGGTTCGATTCGGCCGCGGAATGCGCAGGGAGCTTGCGCCGCGGTGGAGAGCGAGGGCAGTTTCGGCGAGATTTACCCGAGCGTGGCTAGGGCTTCCTAGAGCGCTGTAGATAGCAAAAGGAGTCGCGGGGAGAAACCAAGGACCATATAGGGCTCTGCTGGTGCTAAACAATCCGATCTCAGGAAGATCGGAATTGGTTGCCTTCTTCGCAGGGAGAGAAACCGGAGTCCGGCTCGGTCACGCAGAGAGAAGGACGACGGCGCTGCCCGGTGGGCCCCAAGCGTCAGCGAAAGGGGCGCTGGGTCCCGGTCATCAGCGGCAGAAAGGAGGGAGAGGGAGGGAAGTGGGGCGCGCGCCTGCTCGCCCTGGGCCGTAAGCTGGGCTGCGGGTTGGGGGGGAAACCAGGCGCTGGCTGGGCCGCCAGGCCGACAGGGAGGGCTTCCCTATTTCTCTTTTTTTCCAAATTCTTTTCTGTTTTCTTTTCCAAAAGAGTTTTTGACGCAAACAATTAAGATAAGACCAGAACAACAATACAAAAATTATCTATGCTCCAGCATGAATGCAGAATCACGTTTCTAAACTTATGATGTGTTTTAATCTTCACAAAATTATTTGTTTGCTAAATTCAAATGCCCACAAAAATACTCAAATAAATCAAATTAATTCCTATTAATTGAAATTCACATTTTGGGTGTTACAAACTCTACCCCCCCTTAAAAGAATCTCGTCCTCGAGATTGAAAGGTGCTTACTCAAACAAGTATGAGTATGATTTCCTCAGATCATCCTCTTTTCCCAAGTTGCCTCTGCTTCCGAATACCGATTCCACTGCACTTTGCACATCCTGATGACCCGGCTTCTGGTGACTCTCTCAGCTGTCTCCAATATTCTGACCGGATACTCTTCATAAGTGAGATCACCTTTTACAGAAACCTCTTCCAATGGTATTTGCTCCTCAGGTACACGCAAACACTTCTTAAGTTGTGACACATGGAACACATCATGCACACCAGATAAGCTTTCAGGCAATTCTAACTGGTATGCTACTTCTCCACGCCTTTCTAATACTTTAAACGGACCAACATACCTTGGAGCTAACTTTCCCTTCTCATTGGTGATACTTTTAGGTAGACAAAATCACCTGCTTGAAAAACCAGCTCTCTCCTACGTGTGTCTGCATAGCTTTTCTGACGAGACTGAGCAACTCTCAAGTTATCCCGAATCGTCCGCACTTGTTGTTCTGCATGTCTAAGCACATCAGTACCAAACACCTGTGTTTCTCCTGTCTGATCCCAAAACAAAGGTGTCCTGCACTTCCGACCATACAGTGCCTCGAACGGTGCCATCTTAAGACTTTGCTGATAGCTATTGTTGTAGGAGAATTCTGCATATGGCAAACTCTTGTCCCAACTACTCCCATACTACAAAGCATAAGCTCTCAACATATCCTCCAATATCTGATTGATCCTCTCAGTCTGTCCATCTGTCTGTGGATGATACGCTGTACTGAAATTCAACTTTGTTCCCAAGGAATCATGCACTCCTTTCCAAAAGTGAGATGTGAATTGAGTACCCCTATCGGACACAATCTTCTTAGGTACTCCATGCAAACAAACAATTCTTTCTATGTGTAACTCTGCCGGTCGGTCTCCACTATATGAAGTTTTGACAGGTATGAAATGAGCAACCTTAGTCAATCGATCCACTATCACCCATATTGAGTCATACCCCTCTGTGTTCGTGGTAAACCCACTATAAAATCCATACCCACTTCTTCCCACTTCCATTCCAGAATCTTCATTGGTTGCAACAGTCCAGCTGGCCTCTGATGTTCAGCTTTCACTCGCTGACAAGTATCACACAAAGCAACATACTGTTGACACCGTTTTTGGGTACGTGTCCAGGTTGGCAGGATAAGACGGCAGTGTTTTATTTACAGGGTGAGTTGCCGATGAGGGTGGTTGCCGATGAAAGAGAAATTGAACATGACTAAGTCTACAGGCGGTGATGTGTCTGTGCCGATTGCTATGATGAGAAAGTCTGCCGATGACTATGGTAAGGGAGTCTGCCGATGATACGAAGGAAGAGTTCGGCAGCCGCCGATGGTTTGTGCCAGAGTTTCAGTTTGTCATGGGGGATAGTTTTGTTATTTCCTTAATTATTTAAATCGTTTTGTATACGGATTCCGTGTAATTTGGAATTCGAATTCTAATCGTGTCTGGCTGTAGCTCTTTAAGCAGGGTATAAATATAAACCCTAGGACCTTGTAATGAGACATCTATCAATCAATCAAACACACATTTTACTCATATTCCAGCATCTACTTTTTCGACGACTTCGTCATACTTTTTCCCTTTTATTACGAGTTCTTAGGAATTCGTCGACTTAAGCTCGGCGTGTTCTCAAGTTCCGCGTGAGTACCTCTTAGCCGTGACATCCGGGCGCATCGCTGTTGTCAGGACTAAAGTATTCGAGTTATCACCTTTGCCGATAGTAAGGTTAAATCGGCTGGCACGCCTTGACGTTTGAATCGGGTATTAGCCCTTTGTGTTTGCAGATCAGTTTTGCACCAACACATCTTTTGGCACGCCCAGTGGGACAGATTCAAGATCAAGTTCAACATGTCAATCTCTGACTTTGTTCAAGAGAACGTCATCCCCGTGATGGAAGCCAATCTCAAGGATGAACAGAAGCAAGCTATTGCCCAAGCCATGGAGGAATACAAGCTGCAATGCCTGAAGTCCTTCAGCATAAACAGGAGTGGCGAGGTGATCTAGAAGGATGCACTGCCGGCACCACGGCAGGTTACTTTCGAAGCCAATCCAGGCAAGCCTCAAGATATGGTTGACAGTGCTATCAACCGAGCCTTGATCAACCAAGCTGGCGTACTGTCTAATACGGTTTTCAATGCCGTGGCAAGAACTTTCAAGGAAGGACAAATCCCACCAGATTATGTGGGCCCTACTCATCATCAGCCAACAGCACCGGAGGTTACGGCTCCATCGGCTGCTATGGCCGCTGCGGGTGCACAATCTGCCATCCCTCCAAGTACATTGGGAGTAACTAATGCACAATCTGTGCTGATGACAACTTACCCGCAGACCTCAGGAGGGCAGAACAAGTTGACTACAGATATGTTGGCATCGGCAATGTCAGGGTTGACTCCTCCTCCCAACTGGTGGGGTTACGGTATGCCTCCAGAGTTGACGCCGGGTACATCGCAGATAACTGACATGAAGGGCAAGACTCCTATGGCATCGGCGCCTCCCAATGCGCCGTGGAACCAGAGTCCTCGGTATACTACAACTATTACTGCAAGACCTCACACTGGGAATCCTCAAGATTCAATGTTCCAGATGCCTAATGCATCGGCAGATTCAATGCTGATGCAACAGAGGTCTATAGCCCAGTCAGGGTATGTCAATTCAATTATGGTACCCAATTACCAATCATCGGCAGCGCCTATGCCGATGAACGCTAATAATGGATGGCTTGGACAGCAAGTCTTTCCACAAACGCCCCAACAGAGTTACCTGGCTACAGGATTCCAGCAAGGACAGATCTATCCCGAATTCCAGAATCAGGGGATCCCCAACCAGCCAATGAATCTCGGACAGCAACTCGGGGGGCAGCAACTCGGGGGGCAGCAAATCGGTGGACAGCAGTTTGGTGGTCCACAGATCGGAGGCCAGATGATCAATCCGATGTTCCGTACGGATCGTGCCCCAAACAGACACGTGGAAGCTCACCAAAAGGTGCCGGACCCGCAGCCGCCTCATCGGCAGGATGCCGATGCGTATTGGGCCGATAAGATCGCTGAAGTAATGAGGGATCAATTCGGGATAAAACCCAAAGTCAACACTTACTCGTATCGGACACCGTATCCTCCTGCATATGATTTAATCCCGCTTCCGCATCGTTACAAGGTACCAGACTTTACTAAGTTTTCCGGGCAAGACGACACGTCAAATATGGAGCATGTCAACAGGTTCATCATTCAATGCGGAGAAGCCGGTAACAGGGATGAGTTGAGGGTTCGTTTATTTTCATCATCATTGTCTGGATCGGCCTTTACTTGGTTCATATCATTACCTCCTGACTCAGTGATTACTTGGGCCGATCTGGAGAAGCAATTCTACAAATACTTCTTTTCTGGGGTTCATGAGAAAAAGATCACCGATTTGGTCAAATTGAGACAACGCAATGATGAATCGGTTGAAAGTTTTGTGCAGAGGATACGGGAAGTCAAAAATAAATGTTATAGTCTGGTTCTAGATGATCGGCAGCTAGCCGATTTGGCTTTCCAGGGTTTATTGCCACACATCAGGGATAAGTATGCCTCTCAAGAGTTTGAAAGCTTAAGTCATTTGGTGCAGAGGATTTCTGATCAAGACATCAAGCCTTTCGAGCCCAAAAGAGCATGGAACAAGAAGGTATCATTTGTTGATGAGGCAACAAGCTCAGATTCTGATGAAGAACCAGTCATCGGCTTGGCAGAGTGGGTAAAGAACAAGAAGCCGATGTCTTGCCCTTTTGGGCAGAAGGAACCAGAGAAGTTTGCTTTTGACACCGCTAAGGCCGATAAGATATTTGATTTTCTACTTCAGGAAGGTCAGATTAAGCTGTCTCCTAATCACGTGATCCCATCGACAGAGGAATTGAAGAGGATGAAATATTGCAAGTGGCATAATGCCACTTCTCATGACACCAATGAGTGCAAAGTTTTCATACAGCAGCTGCAATCGGCCATAGAGTCTGGGAGAATCAAGTTTGACAGTTCCAAGACCCAGAAGCCGATGAAGATAGACCAACATCCTTTTCCGACAAACATGTTGGATGCCAAGGGGAAGGCCAAGGTCTTAACATCGGAAGCAGCCGAGAAAAGTGCATCGGTAGATCCTCAGCATCAAGTTACTACTGCCGATGCAAGAGGTAAGGGCTTGGTCCAGGAAGGAACCAGCTCAGGGAGGCCTCCTCGGTCTGGCATCGTTATAACTCATAGAAGGCCTCGAGAGAACTGGCAGCAACGGGAAGATCGGTACCGGCGCCAGCAAGAAGATTATCGTCGGGAGGAAGAGAGACGCCGACAGGAGTGGAATCGGCATAGAGATCATTGGAACTGTCTGTTCTTCATCCATTGTTGGGAGGAGAATATTAAGCTTCCCACTGTCAGAGACTGCCCTGAGTGCAATGGTTATGATCGGTATGATAGAACCGATCGGCGTCATCATGATGACAATCGGCGAATTAATGGGCCGATCAGAGGAAGAGCGTCAGTTCATGATCGGCTGGGGGGGCAGGCTCAGCGTACACGATAGGCTTGGTGATCGTGTCCAATATTTTCCCAGGAACCAGGAAGAGCTCGAGGAGATGGCTAATGCACGAGTTCCCGATGAGTTCATATTCTGCAGGGATGCTAACACGTATCGGATGGAGTCAAGAGAGAATCGACGCCCAGCAGCAAGGCAGAAGCCACTTCCTCCATGGTGTCCGGAAGGGTTAACCAAGACACAGAAAAGGAGATTGCAACGCGAAAGGCAAGAGGAGCTAAGCAAGGGCGAGAACTCTGGTCAGTCTGGAGGTCAGCAGCAACCAGACACTAAGAGGGAAGGTCCATCGGTAGGAGTTAACATGGTCTTTATGTTGCCGATGGAGTTTCTAGCACCATCCAGTGATGATGAGTTGGAATTTTCCGATCAGATAGCTCAGCTGGCTTTGGATCCGATGACAGCTATCTTTGAGAAACCTGCCGACGACGAAAGACAGCATCTTAAGGCTCTGTTCGTCAAAGGAAGGGTTGATGGACAGCCAATGACCAAGATCCTAGTTGATGGTGGAGCTGCTATCAATATTATGCCGTATGCAGTATATCGGAAGCTTGGGAAAGGGGATCAGGATTTGACCAAGACCGATATGATGCTTAAAGACTTCGAAGGGAACGTGTCTCCAGTCAAAGGGGCAATATGTGTAGAATTGACCATCGGCAGCAAAACCTTGCCGACAACTTTCTTCGTGATCAGTGAAAAGGGTGCTTACAACTTATTGTTGGGAAGAGATTGGATTCATGCCAATTGTTGCATCCCATCTACAATGCACCAGTGCTTGGTTCAGTGGGTAGGTGACAAAATTGAGATTGTCCCAGGAGATTCTTCTTATGTCATTGCGTCGGCAGAGGCGGATACCTATGAAAAGACCAGTTGCATTTCAGGAGAAGTTTGGGAGAAAGATTTTGTCAAGGTTGCCGATTATGAGATTACACCGATCCAAGCAGTCGGTTCTGACGAAGGTTTTTAATGGATAGGTTCGCCGATGATGGAAAGTTAGGCCAGGGATTCACATCGGCCGATGAGTTGGTAGAAGTAGATATAGGTAGTGGTGATAAGCCTAGACCTACCTTTATTAGTTCTAAGTTAAATTATGAGTGTAAGCAGCAATTAACTGATTTGTTAAAGGAATATAAAGATTGCTTTGCTTGGGATTATACCGAGATGCCTGGTTTAGACCGATCAATTGTTGAACATCGGTTACCTATTAAGTCTGGATTTCAGCCACATCAGCAGCCAGCTCGCCGATGTAATCCTAATATCCTTCCTAACATCAAGGCCGAAATAACCAAACTTATTGAAGCTAAGTTTATTCGGCAGTGTCGGTATGCCGAATGGATTTCCAATGTTGTTCCGGTCTACAAGAAGAATGGGAAACTTCGGGTCTGCATTGATTTCAGGAATCTTAATAAAGCTACGCCGATGGATGGATACCCAATGCCAGTTGCCGATCTGTTGGTTGACGCTGCGGCTGGACATCGAATCATTAGCTTTATGGATGGCAATGCAGGATACAATCAAATATTCATGGCTGAAGAAGATATTCCGAAGACTGCGTTCAGATGCCCTGGTCATGTTCGATTGTTTGAGTGGATAGTCATGACCTTTGGCCTTAAGAATGCTGGTGCTACTTATCAAAGGGCCATGAATTTTATATTTCATGAGTTCATCGGCAAGCTGGTGGAAATTTATATTGATGATGTGGTGGTTAAGTCTGGAGATTTCACAAAGCATCTTGCCGATTTACGAAAGGTGTTGGAGTGCACAAGGAAGCATGGATTGAAGATGAATCCCAATAAATGTGCATTTGGTGTATCGGCAGGGCAGTTTCTTGGTTTCATGGTACATCAAAGGGGGATTGAAATTAGTCAAAGATCTATTGATGCCATAAATAAGATAGTAGCCCCTACCAACAAGACTGAGCTCCAGTCCTTGATCGGCAAGGTAAATTTTATCAGGAGATTTATATCTAATTTGTCTGGTAAAATTCGTGCTTTCAGCCCTCTTCTTAAGTTAAAGGACGATCAAGAATTTATTTGGGGAAAAGAACAGCAGTTGGCTCTGGATGAAATCAAGAAGTATTTAATGAATCCTCCAGTTCTAATTCCACCTCAGCAAGGAGAGCCTTTCAGATTGTATTTGTCTACCGATGGGACGGTTATCGGTTCAGCTTTAATTCAAGATTTTGAAGGGAAAGAGCGTGTAATTTATTACTTAAGCAGGAGGTTGATTGATGCTGAGACCAGGTATTCGGCCATTGAAAAACTATGCCTATGCTTGTATTTTTCGTGTATCAAATTAAGGCATTACTTGTTATCGGCCGAATGCACTGTTGTTTGCAAAGATGATGTGGTCCGGTACATGCTATCTATGCCGATTATGAGTGGCAGGATCGGTAAATGGATTTTGGCGCTGTCGGAGTTTGATCTGCGTTATGAATCGGCTAAGGCAGTTAAAGGGCAGATTATGGCCGATTTTGTGACTCAGCATTGCGGTGTAGTAGAGGCCTTGGAAATTGTACCCTGGACGCTTTTCTTTGATGGATCTACATGTGACCGGGGGGCAGGAATCGGCATAGTATTAGTTTCCCCTAAGGGGAGGAAGTATGAATTTTCCTTGCCGATTGTTGCTACATCAACAAATAATCAGGCTGAGTATCAGGCTTTGATCAAGGGATTGGAGTTGTTAAGAGAAGTTCGTGTTGATGCTGTTGAAGTCTTCGGGGATTCTATGTTGGTTATAAATCAATTGGCCGGGAGCTATGAATGCCGAAGTGAAGTTCTCATAACTTATTTCGAGAAGAGCATGCAACTGTTAAAAGAATTCAAAGATTTCTGATTAGAGCATGTTCCTCGATTGCATAATGAGGAGGCCAATGGGTTAGCTCAGCATGCCTCGGGATATCAGCCTATGATTAATGCAATATCGGCAATCAGTGCCGATGATTGGAGGAAAGAAATTATTGATTATTTGAAAGATCCATCCAAGAAAGTTGAAAGACGAGTTCGATTTCAAGCAACCAAGTATGTGCTCCTCGAAGATGAATTGTACTATCGAACTATTGATGGAATTTTTCTCCGATGCTTAGGTGATGATGAAGCTAGGAGTTTGATGGGAGAAATTCATGAAGGAGTGTGTGGGGCACATCAGTCGGCTTTTAAGATGAAGTGGATGATTAGAAGGAATGGATATTATTGGCCGACTATACTTGAGGATTGCTTTAAGTATTTCAAAGGGTGTCAAGGGTGTCAGAAGTTTGGTAATATTCAAAGGGCACCTGCATCGGCTATGAATCCTATCATAAAGCCTTGGCCGTTCCGAGGATGGGCTATTGATCTGATCGGCCAGATTTATCCACCATCTAGCAAAGGGCATAAATTTATTCTAGTTGCTACTGATTATTTCACTAAGTGGGTTGAGGCTATTCCTTTAAAGAAAGTCACATCGGCCAATATGATTGATTTTGTGAAGGAGCATATCATTTACCGATTTGGAATTCCTCAAACAATTACTACCGATCAGGGCACTATGTTTACATCAGGGGAGTTTGATGAATTTGCAATCAGTATGGGGATTAAAGTGTTGAATTCTTCTCCTTATTATGCTCAAGCCAATGGGCAGGCCGAAGCGTCTAACAAAGGAATTATCAAACTTATCAAACGAAAGATTGAAGAAAATCCTAGGTGGTGGCATACATTATTAAATGAAGCGTTATGGTCCTATCGGATGGCTTGTCATGGATCAACCAAGGTGTCACCCTATCAAATGGTATATGGACATGATGCAGTGTTACCTTGGGAAATTAAGGCTGGATCTAGGCGATTATCTTTTCAAGATCAATTAGCTGCCGATGATTATGCCACTTTGATGACCGATGAGTTAGATGACCTAGCGGGACATCGGTTAAAGGCTTTAATGAGTATAGAAGAAAATAAGAAGAGAGTTGCTAGATGGTATGACAAGAAAGTAAAGGCTAAGGAGTTTGCCGATGGGGACTTGGTATGGAAATTAATTTTACCAATCGGGACTAAAAGTTCGAAGTTTGGAAAGTGGTCTCCTAATTGGGAAGGTCCTTATCGGATAAGTCGATCGGCTCCTGGAAATGCCTATATTCTAGAAACTCTCGAAGGAGTTGAATTTCCCAGAGCATTAAATGGCAAATATTTAAAGAAGTACTACCCCAGCATATGGATCGATGCATAAAAGTTTAAGTGCCGATAACACTCCTATCGGCTGAATTTAAATGTTTGGGGGCAGGACTTAATGTTTCAAAAGATGCCGATAACAGTCCTATCGGCTAAACTAAAAGCTAAAAAAGCAGGAAAACACAGATGTGTTGCCGATGAGAGCTTCATGTGTTCAGCAGCGCCTGGATCGCCGATATGGCGCGTAGCCGGATTTGGTTGGCTGCTTCTATCTCCTTGATATCGTCATCGGCAGAGCCTTCTATCGGCTTCAGCTTCTTCTTCAACTGTAGCGCCTTGCGACCGTGGATGTTCCGCTCATTCTCAAGGAGCTTGATGGTCTCTGGCAGTTGACTCTCTTCCTGTTGGGCTTGGGACAAGGCGTCCTCCACTTGTTTGAGCTCTGCCAACAGGGATTCCCTTTTTGCCGATAAGTCAGATATCTTCTGCTTCAGCGTGTCTCCTGAAGATCTCAAGATGCCGATGTTCTTGTGCTTCTCATTGGTCAGGAGCTTCTCTTTCCTCATCTCTTCAGAGAGCTGAGTCTGAGCAGCTCTATCGGCAAGACGCTGAGAAGCCTTCTGGTACTGCAGCTGACGACTCTCCAAATGTGCGGCTTGGAAGAGGATTTCTTCAACATCGGTTGGGATCTGGCCTCTGAGAGTCCTGAACAGAACCTTGGCTGGGTCGGAGTCATCGACCAGTTGTGCCATGTCCTGATGAAGGAGGGCCGACAGTTCTTCTAGCTTGGCCCTGATCTCTGCCGATGTGATGCCAACTGTCTGGGAGGAGCTTACTTCTTCACCTTCTTCTTCAGAGATGTCGATGGCGAAGGAGAAAAGGCTATCGGGGGAATCTTGTTCCTGTGAAAGAAAAACAAAGTAAGTTAGTACATGCTCGGAGAATTGGCAAATAATACTAATGAAGGTTGAGCGACTTACTTGCTTCAAGGCTATTTCCTGCCTTTGACTGGAAGATGCCGGTGGGGCCACAGGTTGATCGGCCAGGGTTGCCGATAGAACAACGTCGACTGAAAGGAAGACAGAAAGAATTATGAGGCTAAATGAGGATAAGTTCATCGGTAGCAATATAATAAAATATGTTACCCTGAGGAAGAACGATGCTTGTCTGAATTGGGGGAACTGCCGATGATGTAATTGGACCTGTCGGGCCAGTTGTTTGTCCACCCACGTCAGCTGATGTACCTTCTGCTTGGGGTTCTTCCTGCTGGGGTTCGTCTACTTCTGGTGCTTCCTGCGGATGAGGGGAAGATGGTGCTTGCTGGATCTCTACAGCTGGAGGGGAGGGAGAAGATTCCACCGGAATAGGAGATGCCGGAGGAGGAGAAGGAGTCGCCACTTTCTGGCGCTTTGTTCCCGCTCTGGTACCCTTGGCGCCCTTCCTCTTTGGCTGGCTGGACTGGGGGGCATCGGCACTTTGACGTTTGGCTTTTGCCGATGCACCGGTTTGCTGCAGCAATAAAAAGGAGTTTGTAAATACAAATGTAGCCGATGTAAAGGTAATCGGTATAAATGGAAAAGGGTTGACAAATTGCCTTGAAAGCTTGTGCCAGAGTGGAAGCGGCTACCGATGGTGATGTCTGAGTTCTTTTGGTGGTGACTTTCTTAAGGCGCACACCTCGGTGCACAATGGTAGCCAGAGTGGGAGCGTTGTGGCCGATTGAAGAAATCGGGCCTGGTGGAAACAGGTCGATCGACTTACCACTTCTGCTAACCGATAGAGGGATGTTGTCAACCTGCAAAAGGGATACAAAGGTGAGTTACCGAGGGAAATAGAATTGAAAGAAATTGGAACATCGGTTTGGAATAGTTACAGCGTCGTCAGGAACTTTGTACTCGAGATCGATCATGCCGCGATACGAAAGGGCTGATTTGCAGAATAGATGCTCCTTCCATTCTGCCCACCATAGTTTGTACGCCTGAGTGATGAAAGCGGCTGGAACCCACTCTGACAAATCTGCATCTGTATCGGCATTCGGTGGTAGTTGGGATACTCGGATCCACTCAAGAAAGTTGTTGATGGGCTCTCTGGGTTTTATCACATCGGCATAACAGAGCGCAATCGGCAACTGGCCGAAAGCTAATTGACGAGCTAATGCCGATGGGTTGTAAAATTCATAAGTCTGGGGAGAGGTTTTTGTGCTACCAAAGAAATTCACTGGTATGGCTCTAGGAGTCACAATTGCCATCATCACCTCATTATCCCTGTCAAGAGCGTCATCAAATGGATTGAAAACCAGGGGGAGCATACTGTCTGGGTCATCGTAGGCCAACCACGGTCGTTCATCCCTGGCCAAGCCCTCATACAGAGTCTGGAAGAATCGGCCGATCTGATCTGGATTACCCCCTGAACCAGGTAGAACTATGACAGCTTCGCCAAAGTTCAAGGGAGTGCGTGTTGCCGATTCTTCTTCACCTAGCACGTGATTTTCGGTTATATCTCTTGGGAAACGCTGTGTGAATAGGTTGAAGTTGAGGCGCTTGTGCAGATGCAGATTAAGCCACATGTTAATAAACCACCAAGGACCGCCTAAGTTGCCGATAGACTGGCCGAGCAAGAGTTTCTTGGCCACCTGATGGAGAAGATGGTAAACGGCGCCAAGCAAGTATCGGCCGAGAGGGAATCGGCCACCGTTAGCCAGTCTCTCTGCTGCCGATAGATAGACGGAAGTCGGCCCTGCCGATCGACCACAGAACACAAACTTGTCTAGCCACATATTCAGAAAGGTGGTTTGTTCCTTTATGCTGACAGGTCCCTTCCCATGATACTTCTGAATATACCCTGACCAGCCGCTGATGGCGCGAGTCTCTACTTTGGCACTAGGAGCTGTGTCAAAAAAGTGGGTGCTATCAGCAGAAGTTACATCTAGACCAGTGAGCATGGCTACATCGGCAAGAGTAGGAGAAGCAGGGCCGTGGCCAAAGACAAAAGCATTGAGGGTGTCTGACCAAAAGTAAGATGCAGCTATCGATAGTGACTCATTCCTGTGCATGTCGGCAATGGACAACCTAATGCATTGATCTAGTTTTCTCTCACCCCACTGGACTTCATTGGAGTTGCTGACTCTCAAGAACCAGTCTTTCCACCCTACGGTAGGGCTGGGCCAAGAGCGGAAGGTGTCTTTCCACAGATCTAAAGAAAAATTTTCGGCTCTGAAAGGGATCCTATTGGTTTCTGCGTTAATGAGATCGGTTGGATCTGGATCCCCTAGAGGGCCGAGGCATTGGAGGTGTGGTTGATCGGTGGGAATGACGATTTTGTTAGACAATTCCTGGTGGTTTTGGAATAAAGAAAAGGAACACAAAGAAAAGAAAAGAAAATGTTCAGTAAAATGGATTGCGGATGAACAGGGATGCGAAGAAAAGAACAGGGGATGGAATGAAGAACTGACCTCAGGGACGATGAAGCTAATGGCCATCTCGCGATGAGGAGGATGCCTGGGGGGCTCCGGGTTGGTGAGGAAGAGTTTTTGCCAGAGGTCTTGGAGACGTTGAATGGCGCCGCCGCTAGGAAAGTAAAATTGGGATGGTGGAATGATGTGATGGAGGAGTACTCGAGAAGGAACTATTTATAAGACAAAATGGGCAAGGGCAAATCTGACTTATCTCCTTGCCGCATCCGAGAAATCTAAGGGTGTTCAGATAGATATGGTAACTGTTCGCACGATAATCGAGGGATTCTGCAGGTGATTTGACGGGAAGCGGTCATTATCTGGAGATATTTTACTGTGCGGGATCTCCTGGTCGGTCCACCGGCAGCGTCCGGTAACGGTCATATTGCCGATGGGTAAGTAAAGTGAAGATAGCCGTTTGTACGAATGTCTTGGTCAGTTTATCGGTAGATCTTTGTAACGGTAATATTGCCGATGTACGGTTGAGAAGGAAATGCCCGTTTGGGAAATTGAGGATTTCGAGGAATATGCAGAAGAATAGGATCGGAATTGTTCAGATTGAGGTTGTCGGTTACCAGATTAGGAGCATTAATTGCGGGGAAAGGCATCATTACTGCAGAGAATTTCGGAGCATTGATGATTTCATACTCCGAAATTGGGGGGCATGTGTTGACACCGTTTTTGGGTACGTGTCTAGGTTGGCAGGATAAGACGGCAGTGTTTTATTTACAGGGTGAGTTGCCGATGAGGGTGGTTGCCGATGAAAGAGAAATTGAACATGACTAAGTCTACAGGCGGTGATGTGTCTGTGCCGATTGCTATGATGAGAAAGTCTGCCGATGACTATGGTAAGGGAGTCTGCCGATGATACGAAGGAAGAGTTCGGCAGCCGCCGATGGTTTGTGCCAGAGTTTCAGTTTGTCACGGGGGATAGTTTTGTTATTTCCTTAATTATTTAAATCGTTTTGTATACGGATTCCATGTAATTTGGAATTCGAATTCTAATCGTGTCTGGCTGTAGCTCTTAAAGCAGGGTATAAATATAAACCCTAGGACCTTGTAATGAGACATCTATCAATCAATCAAACACACGTTTTACTCATATTCCAGCATCTACTTTTTCGACGACTTCGTCATACTTTTTCCCTTTTATTACGAGTTCTTAGGAATTCGTCGACTTAAGCTCGGCGTGTTCTCATGTTCCGCGTGAGTACCTCTTAGCCGTGACATCTGGGCGCATCGCTGTTGTCAGGACTAAAGTATTCGAGTTATCACCTTTGCCGATAGTAAGGTTAAATCGGCTGGCACGCCTTGACGTTTGAATCGGGTATTAGCCCTTTGTGTTTGCAGATCAGTTTTGCACCAACACATACTCAGCTACATCTCTCTTTAAATCATACCACCAGTACTTCTGTTTGAGATCTAGATACATCTTAGTGCTACCAAGATGAATGGAATATGCTGACTCATGAGCCTCTCTCAGGATCATATCACGAATGGCCTTCACTTCAGGAACACATATCCTTTTTCCAAACCACAATACACCATTGTCATCTACTCTGAATCCTAGTGCTTTGCCTAGTACCACAATCTGTGCTATCTCCTTCAGTTTCTCATCTTCCAACTGTCCTTTCAATATCTCTCCCTCTAGAGTAGGAGTGACCTCAATTTCCATAGCATTTACTACAATTCCCAAGTTCAAATATGCAAATTCAGCACACAACTCCTCAGATTCAGGTGTCGCTCGAAGCTCATTAGCATATTTCTTCCTGCTAAGTGCATCAACTACGACGTTCGCCTTTCCAGGATGATAATGCACTTCCAAATCATAATCTTTTATCAGTTCCAACCATCTTCGTTGCCTCAAATTCAGATCTGTCTGGGTGAAGATATACTTCAAACTCTTATGATCAGTGTATATGTCACTCTTATGACCAATCAAATAGTGTCTCCAAATCTTCAGTGCATGTACCACAGCTGCTAACTCTAGATCATGAGTAGGATAATTTAGTTCATGTTTCCTCAACTGTCTAGATGCATAAGCAACAACTCTACCTTCTTGCATAAGAACACAACCCAAACCCAGACGAGAAGCATCACAATAGATAGAGAAACTCTTACTCAGATCTGGCAATACCAACACAGGTGCAGTAGTCAATCTCTTCTTAAACTCCTCAAAACTAGCTTGGCACTTATCAGACCATACAAACTTAGCATTCTTCTCCAACAGAGCAGTCATAGGCTTTGCAAGTTTTGAGAACCCTTCAATGAATCTACGATAGTAACCAGCTAAACCAAGAAAACTACGAATTTCACTTACATCTATAGGTGGTTTCCAATTCAGCACATCTTTCACCTTACTTGGATCCACTGCAATACCACCATTAGAGACAACATGACCAAGAAAAGAAACTTCTTCCAACCAAAACTCACATTTACTACGCTTAGCATAGAGCTTATGTTCTCTAAGTTTCTGTAAGACAAATCTTAGATGTTCAACATGTTCTTCCTTGGTTTTAGAGAATACCAGAATATCATCAATAAAGACCACCACAAACTTATCAAAATACTCCATAAATACTTTATTCATCATGTACATAAAGTAAGCTGGTGCATTGGTCAAACCAAAAGACATAATTGTATACTCATACAACCCATACCTTGTTGTGAAAGCTGTCTTTGGTATATCTGAATTCTGAATCTTCAATTGATGATAACCAGAACGCAAATCAATCTTAGAGAACACACAAGCACCTCTTAGCTGATCAAATAAGTCATCAATCCTAGGCAGTGGGTATTTATTCTTGATGGTGACCTCATTAAGTGACCGATAATCAACACACATCCTCTGACTACCATCCTTCTTATCAACAAAGATAACTGGTGCACCCCATGGTGATGAACTAGGATGAATGAACCCTTCATCTTGCAATTCCTTAATTTGTTTCTTAAGTTCTTCTAGTTCATTAACCCCCATTCTATATGGTCTTTTAGCTATAGGTGCAGTACCAGGTAGTAATTCAATAATAAATTCAATGTCTCGGTCAGGTGGCATACCTGGCAATTCATCTGGAAAGACATCCGGAAACTCATCCACTACCAAATTCTGAGGATCAACATCTTCATTCAGTTGGTTCACTTTAGCTGTGAGTGGTGCTTGCACTGTTACATCAACACTGATTCGTTCTCCCTTTGGGGTTGTTAGAGCCACTACTCTCTCCTTGCACTTAATATCTGTGTCATATTGCTTCATCCAATCCAAACCCAAGATCACATCTATGCCTAAAGTTCTCATCACCATGGGACTGATAGGAAAATCTACCCCCCCTTAAAGAAAGACTTGCTGAGGGGCAACATAAAGAAACTGGTATAGTCCCACCCGGTGAATTTACTAGCATAGGGGTTTTCATTGCAACTAGTGGAATGCTATGAACTCTAACAAATGCTTGTGATATGAATGTATGCGAAGCTCCAGAATCAAATAAAACTGTAGCAGGGATAGAGTTGATGCTGAACGTACCCATCATGATTTCTGGTCCCTCCTGAACTGTCTCCGTAGCCACATTATTCACTGTTGCCGCATAAGCAGTAGACTTCTGGTTGCTGTTCGGCTTGTTGAGCTTCTCTGGGCAATCATATGACATGTGTCCCTCTTTCCCACAACGGAAACACCTGGTAGGAGTGTTAGAAGCACTTCTTTTTGTGGAGTTGGCATTTGAGTTCCCTGAGCGAGGTGTCTGCTGACCATGCTGCTGTTGATTATGGTTACGTTGTTGGAATGGAGGACGTTGGTTCCCACTCTGTGACTGATTCTGGAAACGCTGGGGTTGCTGGTTGCGGTTCCACTGACTAACTGGTCCCTGGAACCTCTGCTGATGGCCTTGATGTGAACTGAAACGCTGACGGTTGTTGCTCCCAGAACCTTATGCCAGCATCCTTGTCTTCTTATCCTGACCCTTACGCATATTATCAAGCACAATGGCACGATTCACAAGAGCTTGAAAGGTAGGATAGGTGTTTCCAGCCAACTGTAACCTGAGCTCGTAGTAAAGGCCTTTCATGAATAGACGCTGCTTATCAGCATCTTTCCTGACATCGTTCGGAGCATAGTGAGCCAACTGTTCAAATATGTTATGATATTCTGCCACAGTCATGGAGCCCATCCTGAGTGATCTGAATTCTTCTTGCTTGAGCTCCATCATTCCCTCATTTATATGTCGAGCTCTAAAGTCTCTACAAAATTCCAGCCATGTGACAGGAGGAGCATTGATGGGATCAGCAGCTTGATATGACTCCCACCATGTCTGAGCTGCCCCCTGAAGCTGTCCAGAAGCATACAACACCTTCTCCAAATCATTGCACTGTGCTATGTTCAGTTGCCTCTCCACAGCACGTAACCAATCATCTGCCTCCATGGGATCAGCTGAGTGTGTAAATACAGGAGGTCTTCCCTTCATAAACTCTCCACGCTTATCCCTCACATGAACAGGTGGTGGTGTTGGTGGAGGTTGCTGCTGTAGGTGCTGCATGAAAACGTGCATCATCTCATTTAGGGTTTGCATGAGTTCCTCCACAGTGATTGGGGCATTGCCACCATTGTCATTGCCACGGCCTCTGCCTCTGCCTCTTCCCCTTGCTGCCATCTGCATTCCAAGGTATATAAACACATCTTAGTAATGTCCAACATAACAATTACAAGAGTTAACGGAATCTGAAATTTTCTGGGTAACATCCAACATTAGCAGATCAGAAAATCAGTCATATCTCGAGTTCCATAATTCAAAAGGATACATGCTGTACACCGTTGGAAAGATAAAGAAATTGTCTACAACTTTAATTTAGATCATATTACCAGATTCCAACGTTAGGTTAATCAAAAACTGGGTAGAACCGAAACTGTTCCAGAATTCCAGACTGCACAGAAACCTCAACTTTAAACAGTCATAACTCACAGCTCATAATAGATAATATGGTAATTCTTGCGGCATTGGAAAGATATGAAAGTCTACTTGTTCCCAGAAAAATTTGATGAACATTGCACGAACAGAATTTGATTTATACCAGAATCATTGCAGACTGCTCCAGAAAAACAGCAAAAGACAGAAACAGGATATGACCCCAAACCACTATTTATTCATGTTCTTACTTAAGGTTCTTAACTAGAGAACTTGTGGACATGCCCACAAAGTCCCAGCACTCATTACAAAAATCCAAATCACACATATTCATAATAACAATCCAGCAAGCACACCAAGTTCACACCACACTAACAAAAGACTCGAAATAACTCGCAAACTACTAATGTTCCTATTACATATGGGTTCTTTTCTATTCCTCGGGAGCAGCATCCTTCAAGATAGGTTCAAGACGCAGCCTCTTATGGAGCTTGGGACGGCCTAACTCTGCTCGAAGGTCATCTGCTTCCCTTTGCTCTTTTTTTCCAAATTCTTTTCTGTTTTCTTTTTCAAAACATTTTTCCAAAAGAGTTTTTGAAGCAAACAATTAAGATAAGACCAGAACAACAATACAAAAATTATCTATGCTCCAGCATGAATGCAGAATCACGTTTCTAAACTTATGATGTGTTTTAATCTTCACAAAATTATTTGTTTGCTAAATTCAAATGCCCACAAAAATACTCAAATAAATCAAATTAATTCCTATTAATTGAAATTCACATTCTGGGTGTTACACACGCCCGCGCAGCCGCGCTGGTGGGCGCCCCGCGCCTGGCCTGGCTGTCCGGCTGCGGCTGGCCGGCGGGCGGCGCAGTGGAGACGGTCGCCGGAGCAGCGTGTGCAGCGGTGGCCGGTGCCGACCGCGCGGAGAGGGGAGGGGGCGAGCCGCGAGCGTCGGGGTCGGGCGCTCTGGCGGCGGCGGCAGAGGCGCAGAGCGGGCGAGCGTCGGGGTCGGTCGTGCGTGTGGACTGGCGTCGAGTGAGTTTTTTTTTAGGTCACAAATTTTTGGGCCGGCTGAAGATTTGCTCCAAGCGATTTCGGCCCACGAGGGGGGCCAGCCCCCCCCCCCCCCTTCCGTCCGCCACTGCCTGGGCAGGCACATGATCAAATACAGCAGTGACAAACAACAGTCAACCTTTTATATTTTTACCACTTTCGCTAATGTGGCATGCCATGTGAGCACACCAGCGTGTCAGCGACCGTGTGAGTCTCAACTTGGCATAAGAAAAGACCTATTTATCTCTATTGTTTCTCTCTCTCTACCCATTAACACTTGAGCCCCACATGTCAATTCATTCTTCAACCTCCAACCATATGCATCAGTTGCAAGCAGCAGCAGCAGCAGGAGGAGATTGGAAGGAGCTATGGCACAACTGCTAATTATTGAAGGTATTGAGGAGACGGTAAGATTCAGTTATAATCTTGATGTGAAAAGTGTTGTAGAGATGAGCTTACAGTGAAGAACTCACCTATCTACGGGCTCGACGGGGCGGCTCCAATCGCCGAACCGGCTGCCGGCATGGATGGGGTTTGCCGCCTGCCTGGGCACTGAGATAGCAGTCAACCAGTCTTCTTCTCCCTTGGCATATTTGTTTGTTCGCATCATAAAGTTGAGAATCCCACTTTAAAAAAAAAGTAGACAACCACAACCAACCACGGCCACGGCATATGGCTAGAGGTTGAAGAAGAAATTAACATGTGAGGCCCAAGTGTCAGTGGGTGGAGAGAGAAACACTAAGAATAAATAGGTCTTTTCTTGTGCCAAGTTGAGGCTCCCACGCTCGCTGCCACGCTGGTGTGCCCATCTGGCGTGCCATATCAGCGGAAGTGGTAAAAATGTAGGATGTTTACTGTTTGTTATGACAATTGTGTAGAAACGCGTATAAAACTGGCAAGCAAAGTGCCATCCGTAAGGATGACAAAAAGTTAAAAATCCCACCATAACAGGCCAAAAAAAAAAGAGAGCTGCAAAACACAAACTACGGAAGTCCCTCTTCCCTAGCCACCTTTCCATCTCTTACAGATTCCGATCTTCATCATCATGCTTCAGCCGCTTCTGCCTGTTTTCAACAGACACTTAGGGACTTAGGCCTTGTTTAGTTTCACATTTAAAAACTTTTCATCTATCATATTAAATCTTTGACACATACATACATGAAGCATTAAATATAAACGAAAACAAAAGCTAATTACACAGTTTACCTATAAATCACGAAGTGAATCTTTTAAACCTAATTAATTCATAATTAGACACTAATTGCCAAATAAAACAAAAATACTACAATAACCAAATCCAAAAACTTTTCATAACTAAACAAGGCCTTAGAATTTTCGCCACCGCTCTGAGCATAGTACGTGTTGACTCTATTGATGAGCATCTCCCTGTCCGGCGTACAAACCTGTCCAAAAGCGCGTTACAGCACACGTGTGACACATGATTTCGTTGGGATTCTTGAGTTTATTCCCATCGAAGCAAGCTTTGTTTCAACCTTTCCAAATTATATTTTGAACAAGTCGGCAGGGAAGCTTTCCAAATTGCCCAATGAAATTTCTTTCCTGTAGGTAGCCATTGGTCACACCAGGCCCAACATTGAGCCAAGGATGTAGGTGCATTATTAGCTTCAATTCCTTTAGCTATCGCTTCCCAAATCACTTTCGTAATTGGACAAGTGAAAAAGAAATGCCCAATAGACTCATCCTGGTCACATAAATGACATGTTGGACTTCCACTCCACTTCCTCCTAATAAGATTATCTTTTGTTAATTGGGCATCATTTGGTCATCAGCCACATAAAAGAATTTTATCTTTTGAAGGGCTTTACCCTTCCAAGGATGAACAGAACAAAAACACACTTGTTGTGGCACTCGGCAAAGGCCCAAATACACTCGGCAAAGCCTTACCGAGTGCCACACTCGGTAAACATGATACGGCAATTTTTTTTCATCCGCAAAGCGGTCAATTTATTTCGAGGGACGCCCCCACCGACCACCTGTCTCTCGGCATTTTTCGCACAAAATACATAGCCAGTGGGATTTGAACATATATGACCTCCCTCTCCACAACAAGATTTTTCAATTTCTCCTAGTAATGTGGGATTCTCCTAGTGTTTTAGCATTTAAAATTTAGTATAGACTTTCCCTAGTAAATGCCTCCTAGTGAGGATTCCCTAGTGTTTGACTAGTGGTAGTGTTTTATTACTAACTAAAAACACTAGGAGAACTCCACCGTTTTGGTAGTGCTCGCACTCTCCCTCACTAACCACTGTACCACACTGTTACTTATGTTTATATTGTATTTAGGTTTCTCATATCACTACTGGACGCACCCTCTTTGCCGAAGGCCCGAAACCCTCGGCAAAGACCCAAAAACCCTCGGCAAAGGCTTTGCCGAGGGCGGCCCTTGGCAAAGAGCTCTCGGGAAATTTTGAGTCGGCAAAGAGAGTCTTTGCCGAGGGTCATTTATCGGCCACTCGGCAAAGCCTTTGTCGTGGGCGGCAAAGAAAAGTAACTATGACGGCGCTGTTTCCTTGGATGGAGTCTTTGCCGAGGGCCTCTACCATAGCCCTCGGCAAAGAAAATTTATTTTTTTAAAAAAAAAAAGTCTTTGCCGAGGGCCTCCACCTACAACCCTCGGCAAAGAAATTTTGCAGGATTTTTTCCAATAAAGCTTTGCCAAGGGCTATAGTAAAGGCCCTCGGCAAAGACCCATTCTTTGCCAAGGGCCCTAGCCATTGCCCTCGGCAAAGAAACAGAAATTTATTTATTTTTTTGTTTTGTTTTTTTTTTTTGCATTCCATCGACACAAGCATTTCATATATATACATATAAATATATCAACCATCACATACATTCTGTTATTGAGCCCAACCATTATATTGACATTAACACATCCATAAGAATATTACAACTGTATTTAACATTCATCCTTACATGAAGTCTATATATTATAACACACAGGTCACTAATAGTTTTCAAAGTGGAAGGGGTATTACTAACTCCTATGTCATGAAACACCATATGTTCAGGAAATGGTTGAGCTCCCTTATGTAGCCTCCCAAGTTTCCAAAGATATGGATTAGTGGCACAGACTCACAGCGGTGTACGCTGCCCACAACAACCTACGAGCTTCAGTTTCCCCTTGTGTAGGCAGTCCCCTGCAATGACACATGATAAGAAGGACAGGAGAACTGGATCAAAAGTTTAGAACCGACTAAATATGCTTGGTGAACAATGCCATTTGTTCTAGAAAAAATATCAATTATTGGACCAATAAATAGAGACAAGAAGTAATTTCACCATCCAGTAATCAGGTGCTTCACAGCTTGCATGCACAGATCAAAAAACTGTAAGCACTTGTCCCTAACAGAACACTGAAGGGAATGGAAAACGATAGCCCAGCCAAACAAACAAAGTGGAGCTGAGGTAGACTCTTGCTTATTTTACCTTTGTCCTACTGGGAGATACAGTGGGGGTCAAAAACTCAAAACCCACAGTTGGAGAAAACACCAACTTCACAGTTGTTCTCAAACTGAATACCTGAGAGAGTTCGCATGCCACAGTTGGAACAAATAGTTTTATACTTGTTATGCCAAACAACAACCAGTCCACCGCTGAAGGCCCTAACACCATAGGCATACACACAAATGGCTTCTAGATATTCGGCATTGCATAGAGAAAAAGAAAGGAGCTGTAGTCCAAACCCTGAAGCAAGAAAGAACAAGATAAATCAAAATTGGGGAGTGTCAAAATTTCAGTGATTTATTTATAACATTTTCTATTCTTATAGTGCTGCTCAACTTTTTAGAAGACTGAAAGAGCAATGATTCCATTTTCACAAAAGATACACAAACCTAAATCACTGAAATGTAGCTATTTCTGACATAATCTATTGGAAAAAAACTCTCACAACTGGCTGGTGGTTTGTGCTAATGAATAATGCAACATTGTTTATTTTAGTGGCTGCAAAGACCCAATTTTTAGTAGATAATTAACCTTGGATAAGTGAGCCATCAGTTCTCTTAATTACATCAGCAAAATAATTGATACACATTGATATCAAAATACACAAATCATGTATTAATCCTTGGAAATTTTCTTTACATCAGCAAATAGAAGGGGTGCTTGTGAGGAAGCACAAGCCTATGCCTACAGCTGAAATCTCAAAGATTAAGGTGATGTTTGACCTGCACCGCACATTCTTCTAGAGAAAGTTTTCTCCTTTTTTTCTACAGATAACACAAAGCACATGCCAAAAGAGATAAACATATTGGTTGCACTAGTCTTACACGTCACAAAAATACTAGATAAAATATTCAAGCTGCAAAAAAATATGAGCTAATTGCTGCTTGAACAAGAACTGTTTTCTTTCTTTTTTTTTTCAGCACAAGTATTCACTTAATACTTAAATGTGGGATGAATATTTAACACAAGAACTTATACTAGAACTCTCAAGTATGTATCTTTGAGCTACAGATTAGGTTTTAAAAAAAGAACAGGAAGATGTGAGGGAGATGAACTTACTATCAGGTTGGGGAAAATAGTGCCGGATCCTAAATCCCTGCACACCACCACACAGGAGCACCACGGGATCTTTGGCTCTACCTGGGCGCCATGGTTGCCGAGCTCGGCACCTCGGTGAAGCACGCCATCGCCCAACCTGCACCCCACACACAGAGAAATCGAATGGGAGAAAAAAAATTAGTACACAGCAGTCATAGTCCCTAATAGATCGATTTTGGAGTTAAATCCTTAGAAATCCCCAACGGTAATGATATATATCAGGCGTCCGTGTCGTCCGGACGGACCGCACACAGTACAACTACGAAACGACTCGTTTTCATCTACTTTACTCGATGCTCCCTCATCCTTATCCCCACTCTGCGTCTCCGCCTCCGTGCACCCACTCCGTCCCTCGCTCGGCTCACTACGACTGCGACACCTTTAACAGATGCCACGCCCGCCCTAGCTCGCTGCCGCCCCGCGCCGCTCGCCGGTGCTCCCTCCCTCTCTCCCTTCCGCTTCTGCTGCCTCCATTGCTGCCCATGTTCTCCAATGAGCCAATCCCATGCTTCCCCCCACCAGAGATGAGGATGGCGGCGACGACTACGACGGCTACGACGAGGTAAGTCGATTCTTCTCTAGATTTGAGTTCTCCTCTTCTTCCTCTTCCAAATCTGAGCCCTTCTCTTCTACTCCTCCTCCTCCCGCTCTTCTAGATCTGAGCTCTTCTCCTCTTCTAGATTTGAGGGATGCGCAGTGGCTAAGTTCCAACGAGCTCTAGGGTCATATTCTCTCCTCAATTCGACTCCTCCCTCAGGTGAGCTCGAAGGTGATGGGGCCAGGGGTTGGAGCAGGCTGCACCTCGGACTCATACCCTTGCTGTTTGTACATCCTTTTTCTGCTATTTCGTCTTGTTGCAATGTGTTTGTTGGGTTGTTGCAATAGATGATATCCGATTGTTGTAGTAGGATTTTTGAGTTGTTGCAACTGATGATTTTCGAGAGTTTCCATTACCCTATTTTATGGTTGATTTTGTGTTGTTGCAGTACTACTATTTAAGATATTGCAGTACACATTTTCCAATAGTGCAACAAATAATTTTCAATGTTGCAGACCATATTTTTTGATGTTGCACTACATGTTGTTTCGATGTTGCACTATATATTTTTGTGATGCTACAATACATCATTTTCGATGTTGCAGTACATATTATTTTTAATGTTGTAGTATATGTTTCCTGATGTTGTACTACATATTTTTGCGTTATTGCAGCGTTTATATTCAGATGTTTACACTATATAGTTTTTTCGTATGTTTGTGAGGTTCCACTAGAAGTGTTTTTTGCCTTGGGATAGTGGGGAAACGAGGTGCGTTAGGGACGAGGTCAGGAGCACGGTGTGAACGGAGGATAGGGGCACAATGGACACAATTTCATTCAGTTCTATTTTGTTTTTCGCAAGTGTTTCATTAGCATATTTTGAGTGTTTCGGCTATTTCGCACTTAATGTTCCAAGTGTTTTATCTAGATATTTTAGAAGTATATCTGGTGTTGCAAATAGTGTGTTTCAGATACAAGTTTCATATGTTTCATCTGCCTTCAGAAGTATGTTGAAAATGTTGTATCTGGATGTTTCAAAAGTAGATCGAGTGTTGCATCCTTGTCTTCGCTTTTCTGCTTCCTCACCTTCACCTCGTTGTCTCTCCCTTCTCCTTTTAGCACTGACTAAGCATATGTCGCCTATGTTGGTCTAGCCACCTGTTGTAGTCATCCGCCGTAGCTGTAGGCCACATGTATGCGCGTGAGCAGCGAAGGGGTGCGAGCGGGACGAGGCAGCACGAGGTGGGTCCAAACGGTGTGCAGCCCACATGGGTGGGCGCGGGGTGCAGGCCCACGCGGGAGACGAAGTGCAGGCCCGAGCGTCCGGACACGCGTATCCGTCCGGACGTCCGGGCGCTAGCAGTGCCGAATCCCCAACCCTAATGGTCCATGAGTAGAAGGGGAAAAGAAAGTGGAAGGAGATAGACAGAGACGACAGGAGGTTGGAAGGTGTGCGTGTGAGGCTGGAGGATGTGTGTGTGCCATTTACTAGTAGCGTGTGCTTTTGGGCAAGGATTTGGAGAGCTCAGCATCCATGGTCATCGATCTGGAAGAAGGGGAAAGAAGCAGAGAGAGGGAGAGAGAAGAGGATGGGTGTGTGTTGCCCCCTTGCGTGTTGCAGTGCGTCGATCTATGCACGGCGAGCGGCGGCGGGGGAGCTGGGCGTGCGCGGGCGGCTGGGCGCGGCGAGCGGCGGCTGGGCGCGTGGGGGGAGAAGGAATGAGAAAGAATAGGCTGTACATGGCTTTTTTTGGCCGGCCCGATTGGGATTTAGGGTTGGGCCCTTTGCCAAGGGTCCATATCTAGAGCTCTCGGCAAAGGTTTTTATTTTTTAAAAAAAATCTTTGCCGAGGGCCACAGGTCAGGCCCTCGGCAAAGAACAATTAAATTTTTATTTTTGAGTTTTTTAATTTAGTTTATTTTGTGGTGGCAAAATACATTATTTGAAACTCAATTTTAAAGTTTGGACCAATTTTGACATTTTTTATATATTTCCTTCATCGAATATTTCAAATTTGAACTGCAGATGTATGGAATAATGTAATGTAGTATTTCGAAAAATATTATTCATGTTATTTGGTGTATGTTGAATCCCTATCCATGATACATCAAAAATGGCATCTTCTTTGCGTAATATGATGAGCGACTTGCCACAAAAGTGTTTTTAAATTATATAAAATTCATACAAAGTCTAAAAATCATAAAACTTATTGAGATGTCATATTATCCCATGTGTAGACTGTGATAAAAATTTTGAGAAGGTTTCAAGCAAATTGTGATGTCGGATTTCTAAAACCCAGACATCTCCACATATGATCACTTGAAGTCAAATATGGAGATGTCTAGATAGATTTTAGACATCTGACGCCATAACTTGCTCGAAACCTTCTTAATTTTTTACCACAGACTACGCATGGGATAACATGATACCTCGACAAGTTTTATGATTTTTGGACTTCGTATATATTTTATGTAATTTTAAAACACTTTTTTAGCAAAGTGGCTCGTCATATTGCACGGAAAAGATGCATAAAATTTGATGCGAGTTCGTAGATAGGGACTCAACATACACCAAATACCATGAATAACATCTTTTGAAATATTACATTGCATTATTCCTGCAGTTCAAATTTGAAATATTCGAAAAAAATCAACTAATCAAAATAAATTAAGAAAATATATAAAAATAGTCAAAATTAGCCCAAATTTTAAAATTGAGTTTAAAACAATGTATTATATTACCAAAAAAACTGGGCTTAAAAAATGAAAAAAAATCTTTGCCGAGGGCTAGGCCTTGGGCCCTGGCAAAGGGGGTCTTTGCCGAGGGCCTCGCCTCTGGCCCTCGGCAAAGACTATATATATTAAATAAAAAAAAGCTGATCGAAAAAACTTTGCCGAAAAATTGGTTCAAAAAAAACTTTACCGAGGGCCTAAATGCTAGCCCTCGGCAAAGCCTAACGGGCCTCGGCCGTCGTGGCCCAACGCGCCAAATTTGCCGAGGGCCTGTCTGTGCCACTCGACCCTCGGCACAGACCTCTTTGGCGAGGGCCAATCTTTGTCAACTCTTTGCCGAGTGCCTGAGATTTGGCCCTCGGCAAAGCACGCGTTTCCAGTAGTGTATATTACACCAAACCACGTGTAAATTGATTGTTTGAGGCCTTAAATGATTTCAAATCAAAATATTGTCAACTAAAAAGTTTCATAACTTTTCGAGATCTATAATTTTTATTTAGGGAGTTTCTCCATCCGAGGTCGTTTACAAAATTTAAATTTTAAATTTAGAAATTCAAACATAGTTTTTGCATGCCAAGATGATTTTAAATTTAAAATTTATCAACTATAAGGTTTCATAACTTTTCAAGATCTATAAAGTTTATTTAGAGAGTTTTTCTATCCGAGGTCTTTTAAAAAATTCAAAATTTAAAATTTTCAAATAAAGACATAGTTTTGTATGACAAGATGAACTCAAATGAAAAAGTTGACCACTACAAAATTTTATAACATCTCAAGATCTATAAAGTTTTGTTTGGTTATTTGCTCATCCGACATGGTGATTCTAACTTTTTCACCAAACTTATATATCTCTCCTGTAGTTTCATAAACAAGAGACATATATAAAAATTTGTGAACAAATTTATTTTCACTTTGTTAAATAAATAAATGACCAAAATTATGATTTTAGATCATGAGAAGTTATACAACTTTATAGTTGAAAAATTTTTTATATGAATTCGTTTTCGGTTTCAAATTTTAATTTGAAATTTTCTTTACCGAGTATTTTTTTTATTACACTCTCGGCAAAGAACCCTCTTTGCCAAATGTTTTTTTGGTACTCGGCAAAAGAGCTTCTTTGCCAAGTGTCGAAAAAAACATTAGGCAAACCATTTGACACTCGGCAGAGCTGGATTCCGGTAGTGACAATTGTGTATAAAGGTTTTTCATATAGCCAAGGATCTCAGACCACAATCTAGGTTTCTTTCCATTCATAATATCCTAATGCTTCTGCCCTGAAGGTCATACAATAAAGAGAAATCAGTGCTTTTGCGAGTTACAGAAAAGATGGATTTATTGTACAATGGTTTTGTGTATTGTAGTTCTTGTTATCCAGGGGAGGATCCGGTGGCAGGGATGGTCGGGCGGCCGCCACTCCTTAACGCCATATGCATAGTCCCCCACTGATCTCCTAGCTACCAGCACTGATGGACGCCCTAGCTAGGCCGGCCAAAGTTCAGTTGTTGTCGCTGCCGCGGCGCGGGACGTACGCGCGGAGCCAGATCTCACGTCCACCTATGAAGAGTGGAGCGCGGTGCACACCGTTGAGCACCAGGCTCACAAACGCTTTGCTCTTGAAGATCACGCGGCCATACATTGGTTGCGCGCAACCAGTGGTCTTCTCCATAAGAACACGGACAATGCAGTCTCCCCAGGTCCTGCATGCACATTATCCGATGAGGATTCAACCATGCACATGTATATATTATGTGGCATTCACGAAGCTAGAGAGCAATCATATGCATGTGTGATGTGTCAACGAGTTGATGCAGAACATACTCCCTGAAGTAGTTAAAGATGTCGTCTCGTTCGACTGGCTGGCCCTTCGAAAATGTGACGAACATGGAGCGGCAATCCTCTGGCACGGTGACGACAACACGTTCGTAGGGCGCCTCGAGCTCCAGGTTGCGGCCGACGAGGCCAGTCTGGTAGCGGCGCAGCAGGTGGTACAGGCGGTCGTCGAAAATGAGCGTGCACACACCGTCGAGGAGGTCGGCGACGCCACGCGCGATGTGGCCCTGGTTGACGGCGAAGAAGTCGGGGTCGTCCATGTGGCTGTCCTGGCAGAGCGCGGAGAGGAGCGGGGTCGGCAGGGCCGCAGGGACGTTCCTCATGCGAAGGCAGTGGATGAGGCAGCTGCCCTCGTTGAGCAGGTGGCCTAGGGCAGTGGTGCTCATGCTCGGCAGGTGGGAGATGACCTTGTTGGTGCCCTGGTCGAACCAGAGGAGGAGCGCCACGACGTTCCGTGCAACCTGAGGGTGGCACTCGCAGTCGCTGATGAGGCGTTCGTATAGGCCACGGGCAAAGGTGTAGTGGTACAGCACGTCGCGGACAGTGGTGACAGCGGCGGCCATAGGTGGAGCTAAGCAAGAACGGAAGCTAGATATAGCTAGTAGCTAATGTACTATGCAGTAATGGTCGAAGCGCTGATGGATGGGTTGATTGGTTGATGGAAGCAGGGAAGCTCTGCAGGCTGGGGATTTATATAGGCCAGGGGGGAAGGAGAAACTAGAACACCGGCCTGCGGGTAGTTTCTTGGTTGGATCGTTTTCTCACTAACAGTTCTCGCATAGAATTAGCAAAAAATGAAAGTGCGGGAAACTGGCGGCAGCAACCGTTCCAAACGGGCGCTACGGCTGGGCCAATCGCCATGTGCCACGTCCTACTGGTGACGAGAAAAATACCTTCCATACCAGCCTCCTGATATAGAAATAATCGCTTGTATATGAATAGACATCTCCCGTCCATATTGTCTAGTTTAGATGACAATGATTACTGGCTAAATTTGCTATTTACTGTCTGGCTACTTCGTTTCAATTTTGGGACTACAGTAATGCATGAAAAATCTACGTTTCAGATCTTCTTTTGGCTATATGTTTTCTACTACATAATTTCTTTGGATGTAGTCAATGCTTACCAAAAATTATTGATGGCTGAACTTAGTCGTAGAAATGTATATAGGGTAGTAATTAATCCATTCCAAGCCCATTATCAGGTACAAGGCCATGGCGCGACAAATGATATGTAAACAGCTAGTAGCTCTAATTTGCTACTCTGCATTCACAAGTATTTATTTATTTCATTCCTTACAAACGCATAGAGCAATTATGCACTGCCATCAAATCCACGCCACATATTATACAGAACTTATTATCATTCACAAGCCATTCCAATTTTGAATTGAATGAAGAGATCAAGTCCGCAAATGAACGGCACTGATCTCTAGGCCACTTTACTGTGATAAACTTAGTACTGGTTGTATCAAAAAAAAATTCTTTCCAAATTCTTACACATAGGCCCTGAGAAACACAAATTAACGTAAAAGCTCATAAATGGGTCCTCGACACATCCATATCCATCTTCAATCTATGTATCATGCCACCAAATCATTGAGGTGACGCCGAACAAAACGAAGACGATAAAAGTGAGAATTCTTTTTGAACCTAGAAACATGAATTAGAAAGTTATCAAGTAGAAAGAGGAAACACCCTATAATTTCAAACAAGATGTGTGGAAACCTTTCAATCATCATTAGCCATCTTCTTATATTAGGGGAAAAAGAATACAAAAACTCCAACACTAGCTTGTCTAATTAAGTGAACCAAAAGGATTTGATGGCGCAAAATCAAATGTCCAAAAGTATTAAGTACACATAGGAATAACTTGCTAGATTGTCAAATACCTTGTTAGATGTGAGAAAACCTACAAACATGCATAAGACCTTTATCACCCACAAGATTGCGTTTTAATTTCTCTATGTGGAAGATACCAACACATTGCCTTTACAAATAGATCGAAGCAACCTATACTACAAAAGATATGGCATCTTTTGACATTTCACGTATATCATAATAATATTGGCGAACTTGTGTCATACTTCACCATTTGTGACATCCGAGGCACAAAAATCGTTATGTAAAAAAACACGCATCACAAATTTATTTTGTTACATCTATTTATCCTGTGTCACAAAAATTGTGCCATTGATTTTAATGTCGCAATGATTTGACATTTGTTTTACTTCATAGGTTCTACCCCACGCCACATAGGATCAAATATTCATGTGACGCTGAGTTGGCAGCTCATAAAAATGTCATATAACACTAAAATGTGGCATGTTAAAGACTAAATAGCAGGCAAACCTATAATGAGCTAAGCCCATGGTTGTTGTTCTTTTTTTCTACTCTAATCCATTATAATATTTTATAGTTGTATAGCCTATTTCAATATATACATATAGCACAAAGATTAGGCCAACCCACTAAACAACACATAAAGGCCCAAATGTATATATCATATCAAGTAGTTTAAATAAACTGATTTCCTTAACCAATCACATTCCATATGACCAAACTAGTAACACTAAATATATGACAATAAATACTAGCACCACTTCCTATAATAACCTATTAGCGGTATATGTCTTCTGCTGCATAATTTCTTGGCATGTATTCAATTCTTACCAAAAAAATATCGATGTCTAAACATAATCCTAGAAATATATAGGTAGTAATCAATCCATTCCTAGCCCAGTATCAGGTTGAAGGTCATGGCGACAAATCCTATGTAACCAACCAGTAGCTTTTATTTGCTACTCTACATTCACAAGCATTTACTTATTTCATGCCTTACAAATGCATAGAGCAATTATGCACCACCATCAAATCCATGTCACATATTATACAGAACTTAATTGTCATTCAAAAACAATTCCAATTTTGAATTGGTTGATGAGATCAAGTCCACTAATGGATGACACTGATCCCTAGGCCATTTGACTATGATGAACTTCTCACTGGTTGCATAATCTCAGAGGCCCTAAGAAACATGCAAATTAAAGTATAAACTCAGAAAAATCCTTGACACAATGATCTCTGTCTCCAATCTATATATCTTGCCACCGGTGAACAAAACAAAGATGGTAGACGTTATAATTCTTTCCAACCTAGAAACAAGACTTAGAATCTTAGCAAGTACAAAAGGACAACACCATATGATTTCAAGCAAGAAGCACAGAAACCTATCAATGATCATTAGCCATCTTCTTGTATTGGAAAAAAGGAAAACAAAAACTCCGACACTAGCAAGCTCATATAAACGATGAACCAAAAGGGCGCTCAAAAACAAGTCTCCAAAAGTATTTGGTGGATGAAGGAATAACATTCTATCTTGTTAGATACCTCATTTTAGCTAATAATACCTAGAAACATGAAGAAAACCTTAATCGTCCACCAAACTGTAATACCCATGGAAAGAAACCTCTTAAAGAGGGATTATTTGAGATGATCTATAGATCCATGGTGAATATGGCAAATCCTCTTTCCTCCTATCGCTGGCGAGGTCACCAAATCTAGAGAAGAATGAAGACTAATATGAGGTGGCTAGGACTTGAGTCAGAAGAGCCATCGCATGAACAAAAGGAACAAAGTTGACATGCTGGGTCGATTCTTATATATATGTTTCTGCTTTGTAACAACAATAGCCGCTATGTGTTTATCAATTTGTGCCTATAATGGCTATCATCTTAGCAATAGCCCAAACATTGACAAAGGTGGTGCACCAACCACAAATGCAAATAATGGAACAAAAATATCCAACATAGTTGGACAAAGACATATTTACCAAGCTTGTTATGCATATATCATTAGAGGTGATGCAACCACTTCAACAAAACATATCTAAAAATTTGGAAACTTAAACATTTGCCACATCTTAACCATGGAAGAAAAATTCACAACGAGGAGATTAGCAAAGCTATTACATATAGGAATATGAACACTCCCCTCTTCACCACTAGCGAGGTCACCAAATCCCAAGGAGGGAGACCAATATATAAGAGGTGGTTGAGATTGGAGTCATGAGAAAGCCGCATCGAGTAGAATTATATTTTGTGTTTGACTAGCTAAAGTAGAATGCAACTCAACGGCTTTATGTAGAAGTTACATAACTCAACGGCTTTCAATCATCATTAGCCATCCTCTCGCCGTGCCATCCTCCTCCCGGTCCTGTCCCTCAACCTACCCTGTCCTATTCACCCGCGTTGTGACTCCCCTGCCACCAGCCCCGCGTGCCTGGCCGCCATCTACCACCGCCCCCAAAGCCTCTTCTACAGCCACCACCAGTGAGTGAATTATGTAACCTCGGAACTTTAACTCTTTCTTCTTCCTCCCAACGAGCGGCGCACAGATGGGTCGTGCAAACCATGATGTGACAGTGTCTGTGAGAGATAATACGAGGACAAGGGCGACGATGTCCCGGCCGGCTCTCGCTCGATGTGCGTGAGCAGCAGCAGCTCCTTTGGGATTAGTTTGTGAGCCCCGAAGGGCCCTACGCCATTGGTACACTGTTGGCTTGGAAGTTGGATAGCATCTTTAGTTTGGTGCCTCTTTCCAAGCCAGTACCTCACCGTTCACGACACATGCATTTTCCCGGCCCAGTTAATCTCTGCAGAATCCTTTCTGCGCCAAGTGTTGGGCCGATCGGTCATCGGGCCTGGAAAGTGATCCATATACCATGCACGGTTGAAACGGGCTTGGCGCTTGACACCGGGCAGGTTTGACGTAGTGTTTGTAAAAAAAAAAAAGTGAAAATAAAAAAACACACACATCCTTACGTACGCGTCTGTTGGTGTTGAATTTTGAGCTCAGTTCACAGTCAAGTCTCAGCTGATGTTACCATCGATCGACCGGCCGGGCTACCTACGACAGTGGCCACCAACTCCTACTCACACATTTTCTTTTTTGCCGGTGAACTCCTACGTACTCACCCTACAATACATCTTATCAGCCCTACCTGCTCGATCGTATTGGTCCAAAAGGTAACATCTGTCAGGGCAACAACCTAATAAGCGTATATATATAGAGGAGTACTCTATACGCGCGTACATACTGCGTACGTCGTCGTCCGACAAGGCACCAGTTTGTCGCGTGTGTGTCTCTCTATCAGTGTATGTGTACTTATTACCGACCATGCGACGGCGACTCGAGAACGAATCGCATCGAAATGCCATGGCCATGACATGTACGTACACGTGCATCCGACAAAGGGATCAACGCGATGTACAAGTAATCAACGCGACAAAGAGAACGAATCCCGTTGTTCGTCGCGGTATGTCCTGTAGCCACCGTGCGACAGCGACCAAAGAGCGAAATCGCACTGTGCATAGGGTAGTTTCCGAGTCGATCACTCCTCCATTAGTTCCAAATTAAGCCGTGCCATGTGACGAAGCAAGGCGTGATGACACCATGCAGGCGAGATCGACTTCTAAACGCTAGTCCACGAGGCTGAAGAAACATTCGTATATTCCCTCCATCCCATTGAGAAGTCAAATACTTTTATCTTTGATTAAATATATATAAGAACATATTAATATTTATCGTGTGTAATTAGTATCGTTAGATAAAGCATTAGATTAAGGTTGTTGTAATTTCAGCATACTGCATGATTCTGACGCATTTAATTTGTAATCTAAATTCCAAAGTCATTACCACGAGTCCACGAGTTGGGTCGATGGGAGGAGCTTTTAGCCGCTTTTGGGCCTAGATTTGGCCCACAAACAAATGGACATCGATGGCCGCCACGCCACAAGCCCACAACAAACTTAATTTGTCATTGTCTTCCCGTTGTGCCTCCGTCCAAATTTTGATCCCGGGATGGATCCTTCTGCGAACTCACATACTAATAATCCATATATATTTAGTGTACGGTCAACTGTCCATGTGAGCATGCATGTGGGCGTCGGTTGGCACGAGCACGAGCACGAGCATCATGCATGAGCTCATCAGCTCATGGCATGCTTTGCATGTGTATATATATATATAGCCATAGGTGATCACCATGGTTCCAGCCTCTACCATCTGAGAACGGTATACAACAGCTGATCCATGGCATGGAGTTGTGATGCTTGTACATATATATCATCATTCATCTGCCGATGTGCGGCTTGCCGGAAACTCAAGGGAATCGGCGGATCGAACGGGACGGCGGCTGTGCATGCAATGTGTTACTGATGACTATACTTGATTCAGCAATCAGATCGAGTGGCTTCATTCTCACGGCAGAGAGGCCGGGCGACGACGGGCAGCGGCACATCAATACCGCTATTGGTATTAATTTAGTAGGAGTACTAATCAAGCATCGATCCAGCACTGCTAATAGCTAGTAGAGCACTACTAATCATCAACGACAGTTTCCTTTTAACTCCTGTCGATCGATGATTAATTAATTAATTAGACACTACTGTAATGTGCACGAACGATATTATATTGGAGGTGTGCGTGTCCTGGGGGTCAAGACTCTATATATATAGATGATTCCATTAACTTTGTGATGCTCAAGTTGCACCTAACAGGGAGTGGAGTTGTCTCTATATGCTCCTGTGCACAAAACCATGTGTTCACGTGGTGTATCATCAAGTTTGAGAAAGGAACGTGCAGTTCGTGTTTCTGCTGCCACATGTATATTGTTTATATACTCCTACTAGTCGTGGTCAGAAGCAAGTATAGGATTCAAAGAATGCCTGCAGCTGCCGTGTGCTTGGTTTACTAGCCGTTGCCCTGATACTCCATATCGCAGCAGCAGCAGCAGCAGGTTTGTTTCATCAAGGTTTCTGCACCATCTCTTAAGCAGTGGCAGTCAAAAACCAAAGTTTTCCGTTGTGAGCGGTGAGCCCCTACGCTAATTACGCGTACAGGGGAGTTGAGAGGGACAACCGGCATGGAATTTCTCAGAGTTAGCGAAGGGTGAATAATATACCGAGGGGTAATATATAAGGGCAACTCATCCCTTTTAAAAAATTCCTCATCCCTTCACTCCCTGACAAAACAATCTCAATCGGAATCCCGAAAAGGGGGAAAAAAACGATCGATCGCACTCAAAAAAAAAAAAACGATCGATCGCACTCCCTGACAGTGGGCAACGCACGCATCCGGATTCCGGCATGCGCTGCGCCGCCGCGCCGGCCATGCGCGGGAGGAATTAATCTGCTTCGTCGTCGTCAGTCGTCCTAGCCGGCGGCACTTTATGCTTCATCAAACACTTGAGAGTTCTGGCTGATAATCCAAGACTAAAAGTACTGTTTGCTTATTTATTGCGAGAGATAAGCTTAAACGGACTGACAGGTTCAGTCTAAGCACTGTACGTCTAAGCACTTCAGTCGTCTGGGAGCTGGGACGAGCCTTGTCTGAGCAGCAGGGTCTTGTTTACTTCCAAAATATTTTACAAAATCGACACGGTAGCTCTTTCATTTGTATTTGACAAATATTGTCCAATCATGGACTAACTAGGCTCAAAAGATTCGTCTCGTTAATTTCGACCAAACTGTACAAGATTCGATGCGACGAGAAATCTGAAAAATTTTGCAAATTTTTTTTAACTAAACAAGGCCCAGCTCGCCGCCTGTGACTCAAGCAAGCAAGCCCGACTGTACATTATATGTAGCAATCAGAGTGGCTTCATTCTCACGGCAGAGAGGACGACGCGGTACTTCAATACTGGTATTAGTAGGAGTACCAATCATGCATCAAGCACCGCCATTTAGCTAGCTAGTAGAGCACTACTAATCATCGATGAGTTTTCTTTTAATTCCCCTGTCGATAGAAGACTAAGGTATTGTTTAGTTCCAAAAATTTTTAAGATTTTTCATCACATCGACTTTTGATGTACATGCATGGTGCATTAATTAAATATACATGAAAACAAAAACTAATTGCATAGTTCATCTGTAAATCGCAAGACGAATCTTTTAAGCCTAATTACTACATGATTGGACAATGTTTGTCAAATAAAAACAAAAGTGCTACAGTGTCGTTTTCTAAAAAAAATTTCAAACTGAACCAGGCCTGATTAGAGGCGGCTACTGTAATCAACAATGGAGGTGTGTGTGTCTCCTGGGGATCAAGACACTCTAGAGAGATTCCATTAACTTTGTGATGATGCTCAAGTAGCACCCAACCTAACAGTAAGTGGAGTTGTCTATGTTCACAAAGCCATGTGTACACGTGGTGTCTCATCAAGTCTGGCGAAGGAACGTGCAGTTCGTGTTTCTGCTGCCACAACATGTACGTATTTTTTTATACTCCTAGGCTTTGTTTAATTCCGAAAACTTTTTTATTTTCGATACTGTAGCACTTTTATTTTTACTAGCAAAACATGTCCGTGCGTTGCAACGGGAGAAAAAAAGTTTTCAAACCTTAATGGAAAGGGACCATGGTAATGATATAATTTCTATTTATAATTTATCCTTTCTATAAAACTTGAAATTTGTAATTTATTTTACAATGGCTATGACATCATAATATAACTTAGTGTTGTTATTAATATGACAATGTCTTATTAAATTTATATGAGAATAAAATATAACCTTGAGAGATTCTTTTGGTGTCTTATTCCCATAAAATATTTAATTAGTCCGCAAGGAGTTACTTGCTGACGTATCAAGAATTGGTTTGTGCGATGATGATTATGATGAGAGACCTCTCTTGATTTTTTACATGACAGTCATCATCGATGATTATAGAAATACATTTATTTAGATTGGATTAGACACCAAACTACAATAAACTAATCAAGATTTAGTTCATGGACTATTGATTGATTTAGATTTTAATAAAAACAATTTTTTAATCAATACTGTATCAAAATCTTTTGTAGGGAAATTAGTATTAGGTATAGATATAGATTTGATAATTATTATCCAATCAAGGACTAACTAGACTCAACAGATTCATCTCGTGATTTACATGTAAATTGTGCAATTATTTTTATTTTTATTTATATTTAGTGTTTTATATATGTGCCACAAGATTCGATGTGAAATTTAAAAAAAAATAGTTTTTAAGTGAACTAAACGAGGCCCTAGTTGTCCTGGGGATTCAAACAAGAATGCCGCACGGTACCTTGTCCATAAATGTGCATGTCCACCTTTTAGGCCTTGTTTAGTTCACCTTAAAAACCAAAAAGTTTTCAAGATTCCCCGTCACATCGAATCTTATGACACATGCATTAAACATTAAATATAGACGAAAACAAAAACTAATTACACAGTTTCGATGTAAATCACGAGACGAATCTTTTAATCCTAGTTAGTCCATAATTAGATAATATTTGTCACAAACAAACGAAAGTGCTACAGTACCGAAAACTTTTCATTTTTCGGAACTAAACAAGGCCTTACTAGCCGGCCCTGGTTGTAGCAGCAGGTTTGTTTTCAATTGTGAGCTCTAGGCCTTTTTAGTTTTTATTTATTTACTTTTTTGCAAAATAAACACTATAATACTTTTGTTTATATTTGATAAATATTGTTTAATTATAAATTAATAGGTTCAAAAGATCCGTCTCGCAAACTACATGTAAAATATGTAATTAGTTATTTCTTTTATTTATATTCATACATGTGCCGCAAAATTTAATTTGACAGAAAATCTAAAAAATTTTGTAAAATATTTTGAGAACTAAAGAAGGCCCTACTACGCTAACAAAATAAACCTACCGGTAATTACGCCAACAATATACGGGGGAGTTGAGAAGGACAACCGACATGGAATTTCTCAGAGTTAGCGAAGGGTGCATATAGGGGGCATATGGGGCAAAGCAACAAGTCAGCCCTTTTTTTAAAAAAAAAAAATCCTCATCCACTTCAGGTCTTATTTAATTCCGAAAACTTTTTGGTTTTTAGAAATGTAGCACTTTTGTTTTTATTTTACAAACATTATTCGATTATAGAGTAACTAGGCTTAAAATATTTATCTCGTAATTTACAGGTAAACTGTGTAATTAGTTTTTATTTTTGTCTATATTTAATGCTCCATGCATGTGCCACAAGATTCGATGTAACGGAGAATCTTGAAAAGATTTTGATTTTTAGGGTGAACTAAACAAGACCTCACTCCTGACAAAACGATCACACTCGGAATAAAAAAAAACGATCGATCGCACTCCAAAATAAGCATGCATGCATCTGCGCGATGCGATTCCGTCTCCATCGAATAGAGCATATATAAACAAATGTGCAGAAACAACAGCATGCAGCAGCAACCAACAACACATGCATGCGCCTCTCGATGCACTTTTGGCGGTTTGGCCATGCTTGAAGGTGCAGTCGCGCAGCCCCAGCTCAGTCGTCCTGAAACCTTCAGTTAAACGTTGTTGCATGTTGCATTGCTTTCAGTTTCAGACTGTTACTTGCAGCTGTAGTAGTTTTCCAAATGGGCCAAGCCCGCTGGTCAGCTTGGGCACAAAATACGAGAACCGAACCAAAAATACCGATAACTGAATTGAAAGTATCAAAACTGAATTTTTCGATACCTTGTTCGGTTCCTAATTTTCAGGAACCGAATTTACGGTATTGTATCTCGGAGAACCGAATTTACTGAAATGTGCCGAGTTTGAGTGTAGTTATATTATTAATAGCACTACTTTAGTCTATTATATTTTATACATGTGGTACTTTACTCATATAATTTTATAGACTTGTATATGTATGTATTTGACACTAATATTCTTTAAGAATTATTTCCAAATTATGTCAAAATTAGCTTTTGAACTTGCTAGTATATATTTATGTGATCAGTTCGGTATTTTTCGGTAAATACCGAAACCGAATTTCTTCGGTATCGACTTTTGGAAGGAACTGATCGGTAGCTATTTTTTGAGGAACAAAATTTCTATGAAAACCAAAGTACCAAACCGAACTGAAGTATCGAACCGAAGTATCGAATGCCCAGGGTGACCCACTAGGTCAAACACGAGCACGGGACGATTTGGCCCAGTACGGAAACGGGCTGACCCGACCTCTCTAATGCCGGTGCTAAGCATGGCACGGCCCCGTGCCCGTGCCTGGGCCGCGATGCCAGCACAATGGCACGGCACGGGCACGGTCCGCTTCAGCGGCCGGCACAGGAGCGACACGACTTATAGCTGTTGGATCAGTCTTCCCCTGCTTTTGACCATTGGTTCTGCGCAATGGATATAGAGGGCTATATAAGTCGGCTGTCGCTCGCCACTCCCCTAGATCTAGAACCCTAGCCCATTCGCACCTTCATCCTCTTTTTCCTCACTTGTTCTTTTGATTCTTATCTTTTGATGTGGTGATGTGGTTGTAGTGCCAAAGCACGACACTAATCTGCTGGCCTGCCGTATCTTATGGCACGACACGACACTATCTGAGGGCTCTAGTATAGTGTCTGGACAAGAGTCTTGGCACGGTGGCAATACACGGCACGACACGGCAGAGCCACCGTGCCTGATAGTACCGTGCCTAATAGTGTCGTGCCACGTAATACTAGTGCTGTGTAGTGCCAGTGCCGGCTGTTTGGAATACTATAGCTGCCGGTGGCCAAGATTTTCTTCCTCATTATTCTTTTCACCGACTTTGTACCGTTCTGTTGCAAAAGGAGCCAGCCAGCGCTAGTTTAACCACAGCTGCACTCACTCTCTCGATCGTCTTTCCAAAATAACGTATACACAAACATGGATCATTTGATCCTGTCTGTCGTTTCAGGCCAGTTATTTTGTGTATACGTTATTTTGTCTGTCGTTTAACGTGATGATGCAGCTGCTCCGTCGCGTGACGCGATCGGCGATAATGGCGTCCGCCGTCGTCGTCGTCGTCGTCTTCACCCTTCCCACAGAAATGACGGTAGCTGCCTGCTACTACTACTACAGTACACCTCACACCTGCTGCTCCCCATGACATGAGTGAATGAATGAATGCAACTCCCCGTCGACCTCTCTCGCGAGGGAAGGGGATACATAAATACAGTACGCGTGGGTGCACATGACCCACGGCCCCATCTTCTTCCTCCACCTCTCTCTCTCTCTCTCTCTCTCTCTCTCTGCCTGCTAGCTCTGCAGCTTTGAGGGCGCATTCACTCACCGGTCGGCCGGCGCGCGGTGGTCCGAGCCGAGACCGAGACCGAGACCGAGACAAGCCGGCGATGGGCAGGAAGGGGGGCCTGGCCTCCATCTTCTCCTCCTCCTCCTCCAAGCACTCCAAGCCCGGCAGCGCCGCGGACGCGCCGTCGTCCCCGCCGTGGCCGTGGCCGTCGTGCGCGACCAAGCCGCAGACAGCGTCCTTCCGCGGGCAGGGCGGCGTCGGCCGCCACGACGACGACCGGCGGCCGTGCACGACAGCCGCCGCAGCCCACCGCCGCTTCGACGAAACCGCAGCACCCGGCGGTGGGAGGCTGCGGCCGCCGCCGCGCGGGGCCGCGTTGGCCGACGAGATGTACAAGACGGTTAACTCGGTTTACTTCGACGACGCCGCTGACTCGTGCCGGTTCTTCTTCGACGACGACGACAACGGCCGCGGGGACGATGTGGGTGATGGCTTCGACGACGGGAGCTTCTCCACGACGACGGCTTCGGAGGAGTGGTCGGAGGCCGTCATCCGCAGCCTTGGCCGCACCTCCACCGACCGCTTCTTCTTCGACGCCGGCCCCGCGCCCCCGGCCGCGTCCAACTCCATCCTCGCCGCTTCGCCGTCCCCGGTTCGGGCACTGGCGCCGCCGCCTCCGCCGCCTGTTGAGGAGCCGCCCATGCTGCTGCAGACGGCGCTGTCGCCGTCGGCGCGCGCGGCGGGAGCGACGGTGTCCGACGGCGACCCCGCCGCCGGCTCTGGCTCCGACGAGGAGGAGGTGAGCGAGACGGAGGTGCCGACGACGTCGTCGCTGGTGGAGGAGAGCGTGGCGGTGGCGCTGGACTCGGAGGACCCGTTCGGGGACTTCCGCGCGTCCATGCACGAGATGGTGGCGGCGCACGGCCTCCGCGACTGGCCCGCGCTGCAGGAGATGCTGCTCTGGTACCTCCGCATCAACGGCAAGCACAACCACGCGCTCATCGTCGGCGCCTTCGTCGACCTCCTCGTCGGCCTCGCCACGTCCAGCAGCAGCACCGGCAGCAGCAGCGCCTCTCCCTCAACCACCACGACCGCGACAATGACGACGACGACAACGACCGCCTGCTGCTGTACGTGCAGCAGCAGCAGCAGCAGCTCCAGTACTAACAGTAGCGCCGCCGGCGGTGGCGGCACTACCACTAATGCAGCTGCAACGGCAGCCATGGATGAGCAATGCGGCGGTGGAATAAGTGCCGGTGCGTCGTGCTTCTCTGCTTCGTCTGATCTGGAAGAGGAGGCGGCTGCTGCCGGAGAGAGATCAAGCAATGGCCATTGCACAAGCAGCGATGCACTCGATTCGTCCTGTTCTTGATGCTCTGCTCGCATTGCTGATGTATACAAGTAGAAGTTAGCAAGTGTTGGATGTTAGATCTGGAATGTGCGTCAATTTAATTCAGCATTCCACCGTTTCACCGTGTACGAAACCACTTATTACATACTGTAATATACTCTTGGCTCACCGCGAAAACACTTACGAAACCACAACGTTTTGCACTACAGCATAAGTGTTTTGAACTCGGAGTATAATCTTGGCTCTGTTTTGCCCCACTTTTTTTTTTTTTTTTTGAAGAGGTGTTTTTGCCTTTATTTTGGGCTTCTTTGAACTGTGGTCAGAGGGATCTAATGCACGATGCATTAATTGCAGCCTTGTGACTGTGCGTGAGAGGAAGGAGTGGGTAGCTTAAACAACCCATTCAGTGGTAGCTACAGTACCAGTGGGTAGCTTAAACAACAACGCACATATACATAAATATACAGCTATATATACATAATAAAAATATATATTTGAACATGTTACATAAATCTCAGGGCCTGTTTGTTTTCTATTAAAATTAGAGCTATGGTGACTCCATCCAAAAAAAAGAAAATCTCGCCAAACACCATATGTTATCGAAGATTCTTTTCATCATGATGAACAAAGGGACCGTGACTCCACTGCAAAATCAAGGAAAGACACCTTATTATGTTATTCGAGACTCTTTTCACCACGATATACAAAGGGGACCATGACTCCACCGAAAATTCAAGAAAATCTCGCCAAACACCTTATGTTATTGAAGATTCTTTTCACTCGCGATAGACAAGATGATCATGACCCCACCGCAAAATCAAGAAAATCTCACCAAACACCTTATGTTATAGGAGATTTTTTTCATCGCGATAGACGAAGTGGACCACGAGATTAAACTAGCACTTCTATTTTCCTTGTGACAGGGTGAAGGCAACCATCGTGATACTATACCACACAGTTGCCTTGTCATGGTCCCAAATATGCACTTAGCATCGTCGATGTGGCCCATGGAGCAACATGTCTATTCTACCTCTCATCTCCCATATCTCCCTCCTATCCCTCTCTCTCTCTCTCACACACACACACATCGCATAGTATCTGGTGTGCTCGCCCGCTATTTTCCATTAGTGCCCTCGCCTCCCTTCACGCTATAGCCGCGCGCTACTGAAAGGCCCAAGTTTGGTTTTGGTAATTAATGACACCAAGTTGCTAATGCCTTTTGTTTAAGTGACTTGAGTTAGGCATAGCAACACATGTGATGAAGGAGCATGGTGGCATGGAAAGGTGGCCACACGATCACAAAGGGATGAAGCATGAAGTGGAGATCATGGTGATAGACGAGGAGCAAAGTTATCAAGGCAAAGGTATAAACATAGGATTTTACTTTTGCCGGTCTAAGATGAGTAGAGAAGTGATTGACCGGGTTTAGGATAGATAGCCGACTATCAAGAGGGGAAATCACGGTCATCTCTCGAATCAAGTGCTACTAGGTCCATATCTTGAGCATATGCATTAGGATCAAGTAAAGTGCTAACTTAACTCCTTTGGTGAAAATGTTTGTGAAAAGCTAACACACTTGCACTTTGGTGGTGGACACTTGTTGGTGTTAGCACATTTACAAAGGAGGTGGAGTTCCTAGGGTTCAGAGGGGCGTGGGTTCCTCTCTCGAGAAAAATTATTCGGCGCTTTTGAGAAAAATAAATGTATATTTTCTATTGCGCCGGTGGGAAATTTAGAGAAGTCGCGGGAGTGTTTTCTCACTGAGAAACACTCACCGGACGCTGAGTGCGGAGGCACCGGACGCTGGCCTCAGCGTCCGGTGAGCTTGACCCTGCTAGGGTTAAGCACCGGACGCACTCTGAGATCGTCCGGTGGTTAGCGTCCGGTGTGAGGGGTTTTTGCAACCCTCTCTGCGCACGAGTCCGGTGAGCACCGGACCGTCCGGTGCCTTGCGTCCGGTGAGGTCGCGAGTTTGACAAACCCTCTGTGCACGAGTCCGGTGAGCACCGGACCGTCCGGTGCCCATCGTCCGGTGTGTTGCAGGTAGCCGTTAGAAACTGACACGCGAAATCGAGGAAGGACACGTGGCCAACTCTAGTGCACCGGACGCAGGGTGTTGAGCGTCCGGTGCTCACTTGGTAGCGTCCGGTGCCCCCGTTTTCAGCCCAGTGAAAACAGCCAACGGCTAGTTTCTTTGAGGGGCTTATAAATAGAAGGTGGCCGGCTTTGGGAGGCTCTCTCTTGCACATTTGATTACTTGAGACATACATTGAGCTAGAGAACACTCCCTCCACTCATCTCCTTGCTTGATTGCTCATCCTAGTGAGATTGAGTGAGATTCAAGTGCATTGCTTTGAGAGTTGCATTTAGTGGCACTTGATTCTTGAGTTTGCTGTGGATTTCTTGTTACTCTTGGGTGTTTCCCGACGCCCTAGACGGCTTGGAGCAGCGGTGGTGTTGAGCTCGTGATTGGAGATTGTTTCGAGCCTCACCAAGTGATTTGTGAGGGGTTCTTGAGCCTTCCCCGCGGGAGATCGCAATTGGCTACTCTAGTGGATTGCTCGTGGCTTGGAGGATCCCCATCTTGTGAGTGGATGTGCGGCACCCGCTGAGGGTTTGGCTTTGGATTGCCAATTAGCTCGTGATCCATCAAGTGGGTGTATCGCCACAACGAGGACTAGCTTGCCGGGAAGCAAGTGAACCTCGGTAAAAATTCTTGTGTCATCTCTTGCCGAGGATTCTCTTATTGTTGTGATTGATTGATTGGCTATATTTCTACTCTACAACGTCGGTATAACAATCACTCACCTCTCCTTTACTTTTGTGCATACCTTGCTAGTTGTATAGCTTGTTTAGCTTAGTTCTCTTGTTGTTGTGCTTTAGTGTTTAGCCTTGTACTAGTTTGTATAGGTGGCTTGCATAGCTTAGTTGAGCTAGTGCTAGAATTGCTTCGCCATTTGTTTTACTAACTCACTTGCTTAGTGAAGTTTGTAGAAATTTTAAATAGGCTATTCACCCCCCCTCTAGCCATTTGGACCTTTCAGCTACACCTGCCGCTTTTAACGCCCACACCCTTGTCGCTCACGGTCACGACGCCCACACCCACAGTGGAGGGCTTAACCCGGATATGATGAGCTCAACCCACACCATTGTCGGTGACCCAAGCCGCGCAAGGTAGAGCAGCAAGCAAAAGGCAACAAGGCTAGGTGCGGGCCGCGTGGTACATGTGGGAATGTGAGTGATAGCAGAGGAGTTCCTAGATGCTCCAACGTCATGGTTGTTTCCTAGACCACCATCGATGTACATTGTGACAATCCCCTGCCCACATGCAGCCTTACCTCCCCACGTCTAGTCGGACCCTTCCCCCTTTCCCCTCCCCCTCCCCCACTACTCCCTATACTTTGCCTCCCTCAATACCTCCTACTTTACCGGTAGCAGTCGCTTCCATAGGGCAAGGCAACACCTGCTTTTCATACCTGGAGATTGTGGCGAACTGGCAATGAAACGACTAGCCATAGTCTATGGGGTGTTCCTTGAGGAAAATGACCTAGAAATGTGCCTTTTCTTGGTGGAAGTGGCGAGCAACAAAGAGAAGATTGAGGGGACCATGACTCCACCACATTGCTCGTGTCGTACTGCTCTGAGGAGGTGTGTTGCCTCATCCGCTTTCACCTTCTTGCCATTGAGTGCGCCATACACGGTGTCGGCACAAGTGACGAGCATGTTGTAGGCGGCCTTCGCAACATGGGCAACGTTGGCACGCGTAGCAGGGTGTGGAAGTGACGAGCAACAAAGAGAAGGTCGAGGGGGAAGAGGTTCTGTTGACATGTGGACCCAATATAATCAGATCCACATCGTATCTGAAATGGCATGCTACGTAGCCACGTAGTATAGGCTATCAAAATGGTGAATTTCTTCTAGTATTTTTAAGTAGTAGTAAAACACTATCACTAGTCAAAGCATATGAGAATCTCACTAGGAGTCATTTAGTAGGATAAATTTATACTAAATTTTGAATGCTAAAATAGTAGGAGAAACCTAACTCACTAGAAGAAGTCTTGGTTGTGATAGCGGGACGAGTGAGCACCCGCCCATGATGAAATCCCAAAAAAGTTTAATTAAGCATCATGAAATACGAAAAATGGAATTCTGATTTTGAACCGGGCCGATGGCGCCACCGCCATATTTGTTGGAACTGCTAGTGAAATTTGTTGTATATATTTTCATCAACATAAATAATTCTTGTGTTCATACTATGGCCTTGTTTAGTTTCTATAAAATTTCAAGATTTTCCGTCACATCGAATCTTGCGGCACATGCATGAATCATTAAATATAGATAAAAACAAAAACTAATTACACAGTTTGCCTATAAATCGTGAGATGAATCTTTTGAGCTTAATTAGTCCATGATTGAATAATATTTGTCAAAGAAAAATGAAAATACTACAGTGTCCAAAAACCCAAAATTTTGGAGACTCCACAAGGCCTATAATAACTAGAGTAGTTTGCATCCTAGGGCCTTCTTTAGTTCACCTCGAAAACCAAAAAATTTCAAAATTATGTCGCGTTGAATCTTTCGACACATGCATTAAGCATTAAATATAAACGAAAATAAAAACTAATTGCACAACCTGTAAATTACGAGACGAACCTTTTAATCCTAATTAGCCTATAATTAGACAGTATTTGCCACAAACAAACGAAAGTGCTACAGTAGCGAAATCTAAAATCTTTTGGCATCTAAGAGCAAGTATTATAGTGGGCTGTAAGCTGGCTAAATGCTGAGGTGGAGGAGAGAAGGAAGGAGAGAGAGGAAAAGCAGGCTGTAACCTTACAGCCAGCTTAGGCACAAGAACCAAGAAACTTTGTGAGAGAGACAAGTGGGCCATATATTTATAGTGAATAGCTTATTATTGTATGGGTGGGCTGTAAGGAGGCTACAAGAAACCTAACAACCAGCAAATAGAGCTGTATTATTAAACTTGCTCTAAATAAGCTACAGTACTTGAGGAGCTGGGTAGCGTGGTCTACTAGTAGGCGAGCTTTATTTGCAGGCAAATCACTACTGTTACTCGTCCTATATCTGCCAGGTTTGGATCCGTGGAAGCGTGCGTCTGGTGTCCGATTGTACCACAACCGTACTACGGTCACTCTCAGATGCATCGATCGTCATAATCGCCCATGTCGGTCGTTGTCACCCAGACCCCGAGGCGCCGCCTGTCCACGGCAGCCGGCTCGATCCAGCACCTCGTATACACACATCCGCACCGACCGACCGCTCGTTACGTTTGCGTCCACCTCAAACAACCTTTGCCAGCGCGCGCACAGGCAGCGCGCGCACAGGCAGCGCGCGCACATCCGCACTCTCTGCTCCATTTACTCCCTCGAGAGCTGCTTGCACAGTGGCGGAGGGAAGGGGGGGCTGAGGGGGGGCTGGCACCCCCCAAGCTTCCCATAACTCCCTTAATACTCATAGATTAGATGTTTAATTATCTAATTAGCTAGTTAATGATATTATCTGTATTAAGATTTTTATTCTTATTTTATATTAATCTCTAATAGTTTCTTATACAAATAGATATTTCTAAAATTTTCTTCATATCTTTTATTTTTATTATTGCCTATCAAACATCAGTTTGTCCCCTACCACACACTCTAATTAGCTAGTTAATTGAAAATCAGCGTTTTTCTTGTTTAATCCTTCTGAATTGATCTCCAACAATAGGATCTATATTATTTAGCATTAGTCTTCCTATTATCTTTCTTATCTCCTATGTTTCTATCATTATTCGTCTAAACTCTAAACAATCATTTAGCCCGTTGTACTCAACTTTTAAACACTAACAGTGGTATGGTGTTTCTGTTTAACCTTCTATTTAAATGACCATTTTTACATGTTTAAGTGATCATTTTGTCTAAGACTAAACGATATGTAACTGATTGTTTGTCATTTGATGTTAGGATGTAGTACTAATTAATTTGGCCCCCGTTTAACTACTTGTTTTTATTGTGATTCTTTTTCTGGGCAAAGAAATAGAATGATCAAAGTGAAGGTTAGAGGCCTGAGACTAGTTAAATTTCTCTTTTATTTTTTTTTATTTTTTCTGCTTTTTGCATCGCAACACAAACGTTTAATTTGGTGCTATGTACACCTTTGTCATATAATATTTTGATACACATGATTGTTTTTGGTTTGCACGGCCCCTTCTATGTTTAAATCTTGGCTCCGCCCCTGTGCTTGCATGTGCATGTATATATGTACAGTACTGCTGCATGCATACCCCCCCAGTACAGTGATTTCGTACGTACTCATCGGCTGCTAATGGCGTGATTAGGATAGGAGGTGACTAAGCTGCTTCCATGCGGTGCGCGCGCGTTTCACGCGTACGGCGTACAGTGGAAAGGCACACTACGGTAGTGTACTGTACTGTACATCATGCATGTGAAAGTAGGCGGGGGACGACGACGTTGCCTTTGCATATATTGCGCGTCTACTCCATAGCAGGTCCTCCGTCGTGTCCCCGTGAGCCCGACGCCGGCCGGCGGGCAGCCGGACGAGCGATCGATCGAGCCACGTCCCCTCCGATTTGACCTGCTCGATCGACCGCCATAAATGCTGTTGGGTGTTGGCACTTGGCAGCAGCAGTCGATCCAGCAGCACACTCGTTTCTTCTTTCTTGCTGCTAGTCCGCCGTCCGCCGTGTCGGTGTGTGGCGTCCGCCGTCCGGGCATCGATCGGCAATCGGATCCATGGCCGTTTGTACCACCGCCCCACAGGCAGAGCTGGTAGCTGCCGGGCGGGGACCGATGGCCATACAGGCTTTCTACTTGCTAGTACGACAAAGTACCATAAGCGCCCCATCATGATGCCCTTAATGAACGGGTCGTCTGAACATTTTTCAAATTCGAAAAATTTCAAGTTAAACAAGAGAATCCTTGCATTCATGTGTGGGCGACCGTGCATATATATGCGCCCTAGTGATGAGAACCCTTTTATGCACCGATGTCTATGTAAAGGTCAATGCAAAGTTATAACGCTCCAAAATTTTTAATTTTTGGATTGTTATTAGAAAACACTAAATTAAATAAGAATTTAAAATTTTTCTAAAATATATTCCAAGGGTTATTTAATTATTGAATTCAAAAAGAGAGAAAATTGTGAAATTTTCAAACTTCTATAAAATTAAGTGAAGGCTGTTATGTTTGCGGTTGTGTGCTTTTGTGCCCTAGCTTTGTTTAGCTTGTGTGAAAAATGAATTTCTAAAATTTGGGCAAGCCATGATTAGGTCCTTCTCGATTAATAATAATAATAATAATAATAATAATAATAATAATAATAATAATAATAATAATAATAATAATAATAATAATAATAATAATAATAATAATAATAATAATAATAATAATAATAATAATAATAATAATAATAATAATAATAATAATAATAATAATAATAATAATAATAATAATAATAATAATAATAATAATAATAATAATAGCGCTTCAAAAACCTTATTTGAAAACGAATTTGTATTTGAGTAGAAAAATAATTTAAAAATATGTTATTAAGAAAATATGCTTTGTTTTCAGAAATAGTAGAGAAAACAATTCCTAAAAATAATCTTAAATTGATAAATCAATTTTTGGTTATAAAGGTGTTGCAAATTTTGGTTTAAACCCTTTGGAATAAAAAGAAAAAGGCTTTTCCTTTTATCAGGTCGGCACCTTTTCCTTCTGGCCCAGCAAAACACAGCAGCCGGTCCAACTCCCACCCCCTTCTCGCGCGCAGCCGCTCGCGTGGGCCGCGGCCCAAGTCACGCGGCCCAGCCCTGCAAGCGCGCGCGCATCCGCGGCCCACCTCGCGCCCCGCCGCTTGAGCCACTGCCATGCGGGCCCCGCCAGCCAGCCGCGTCTGAGCCGCTGACGCCCCGGCCCCATGCGTCAGCGGGGAGGGGTCATCCCCAACCTCCGCCCGCATCGCGCGGACGCCGCTGCCGCCGCCCGATTTCCTCCCCGTGCACGCGAACCGAGGATGGGCGAGCCTATAAAGGCCCTTCCCCAAGAGCGCCGCAGCCCCCGTTGAGCCCTAGGGCACAGCCGCCACCCGAGACCTAGCCGCGCCGAGCCGCCGCCATTGCCGCACCGAGAAGCTCGAGCCACCGCCGTCGATATCTCGCACTGACGCGTCTCACCGACGAAAAACCGGTCCCTGAGCTTCGCAACGAGGTGAGGATCCCAACGGTACCTTTCCCTCCCTATCTCTCCCTTCCTTTCGCGCGGACGATCTCGCCGTAGTTCCGCCGCCTCCGTTCGCCCGCCATGCCACGCGCAGCGCTGCCGCCGGCTAGCCGCAACCGCTCCTGTGCCTCGCATCGTGTTCGCGACGTCGAGCCGCACCCGCCCATGTCCTCGCTTCGGCCAGCCGTGCGCCGTAGTCCCTCCACCGCCCTACTCCGGCGAGCCTCCGCCGCGCGCCACCGCTGGGGGCACTGCCCCGGCGACCTCCACCGGCCGCGCCTCCTCCCAGCCGTTCGATCTGAGCCGAGTGGCTCAGATCTCCCGCGACTCGAGTCAACCTGCGGGTCAACAAGGCCGACGTGGCCGCCCCGTCAGCGCCACGTGGCGCCACGCAAGCGCTGCATCAGCAAAGACTGGGTCAACCAGTCAAGCCTCGGTCAGCCCTTGCGCTTTTGCAGAAAACCCCCTCAGCTTTTGGGAAATAAACCCGCAGTCCATCCCTGTTCAAAAATAATTAGAAATAGGTCATGTTTTCAACAGATTAACCCCTGGCGCCGTTAGTGTTTATTTATTTAGTCCTTTATGCTTTTAAAATTCAGTTTTATTTATTTAAATTACAAAAAAATAGTTCTGTTTATTCACAATTTTGCCACTGACCTAGTTTTGGCCATAGAATGCGCGTTTTAACTCCGATTGAGCCCGTTCTTGTCGCAATAGGTTCGTATCGACATAAACTACACATTATTAGCAATGTTCACTATGTTTGACACTTTTAGTTTTCACCATAAATGTTATTTTGTAAATGCTTATTCAATAATCGTTGAAATCAAAAGCAACTTAGGGGTTAATACATCTCTGATCTTTTTCATAAAATAAGTATTAGTATGTTCTATGCCATCTTTAATGCCTTTTTAGTTGTGATCCACTTAATCTAATCTTATTTCATAAATGCTCTGTTTAACTTGTCTCAAATTCTCTGTTTTCTAATTATAAATAGTAAACTGACTTAAGTGATGTAGAATGGCTTGTAATTAGTTTATGACTAAAGTTTAACTCCAACTTTTATAATTATTTATAATTTGGTCAACTCAACTTTCAGATATTTCTTTGAATAATCCATCACCTGTTTTCTTAAAATACGACCAACGTATAGTCGTCTTCTCCGTTTCACTTCGAGCCTCAATAGTCGTGTCCGTTTAACGATAGCTCCGTTCTTAATCGTTCTTGCGTTGTCACGATCGTAGCAACAAGCCGTGTCGTTTAGTGCGCTCTTTCAAAGCTTTTCTTGTGATTGATGTTTGTTCTTAGTAGTGATTGTTTGTTTGTCTATTTATGTTGCTTGGTTGCTACGAGTAGAAGCGTGGTTCGTCAACAGTGAAGACCAGGAGCTGAGGACCGACAGTCGAAGCAGAAGTTGGAGATCAGAAGAAAGAAGCCGAAGAATTCTGAGCAGATATACACTGGGAATAAAGGCAAGTGCAGACACCGTTTGATCATTTTGAACCTACTCATTAATGTCATTTATTTTACATGCATGTGTCCAATGAATGCAATCCCTAAGGACATGACTAGCTTTACTTACTATTCCTTGTTCACCTGGGGTTATGTACATGAATAGTGTAACGTCCCGCCTCCACGAGGCCGGGCCCGCTTACATCTGGCAGCTTTTCTAGGCTATAGTCAGTCCCCACAGACCAACACTTCGTCTTTTCTGCACACTTTGTCCTCACTCGCGCGCACCCGGGAAGTACTTCCCGGTCGGTCACCCATCCCTAAATTGCTCTAGGCCAAGCACGCTTAACTTTAGAGTTCTTTCGAGATGGGCTTCCGGAAAAGAAGTTGCAACTTGTTGGTATGAGTCTCCTATTAATCCTATTAAGCCCTGGGCCGGGTGTTACATCCTCACCCCCTTAAGAGATCGACGTCCTCGTCGATCAACCCCAAGCCAGGAACGTCCCCTCTTGGCCACGTCCGTGCTTCCAGTGCCAGCGCATATGCCATGCTGTGTGACCACTCCGGATCCACACCAGCCATGCACACCATGCCTGCGCAACTGCGACACACGCGCCCGTGAAACCGCGAGGGTCGGCTCTGATACCATTCTGTAACGTCCCGCCTCCACGAGGCCGGGCCCGCTTACATCTGGCAGCTTTTCTAGGCTATAGTCAGTCCCCACAGACCAACACTTCGTCTTTTCTGCACACTTTGTCCTCACTCGCGCGCACCCGGGAAGTACTTCCCGGTCGGTCACCCATCCCTAAATTGCTCTAGGCCAAGCACGCTTAACTTTAGAGTTCTTTCGAGATGGGCTTCCGGAAAAGAAGTTGCAACTTGTTGGTATGAGTCTCCTATTAATCCTATTAAGCCCTGGGCCGGGTGTTACAAATAGTATAGGCTATACTAGGTTTTGCTTAGCTGCTCTACTCATCTTACACACATGCTTAAACAAGAATTACTCTCTACTTAACTTGATGCTTAAACTGTGCTGAACCTTTGGTCACTGCGGTGATGGCGATGTTGGATGCTTACGAGCATCGTGATGATGGAGGTGACAGGGGGAGCGGGTACTGTTGGTGGTCCGGTTTGCCGGGCGTACCCGTCTCTTCTCTCCGTAATGACTTAGTCAGGGAGCGGCCCCCTGGGACTTACAGTGCAGCTCCAAGCTATATGGCTCTGGCTTGACTAATTAGCAGGACCTCCACTAGTAGGGTGTTACTTTCCGGGTAGGCGTGAGGAAGTAACTTGGGTAATGAATATTAAGTTGTCGGTTGATCGGTACGCCATGGCTATGGGTATCGACTGTCGAGCGCCTCGGCGAAAACTTGCGAGTGGCATCCTATTAGTTGGACCCTGTGAAAGGTCTCGTAGTGAGACCCTGCCTGCTCACCTTGGCAGTGTTTTGGGGAGTCATGACCCCGGGCAAATGGGAATCACGACTTGGAGTGAACGTGCACACCTCTGCAGAGTGTAAAACTGATATATCAGCCGTGCTCACGGTCACGAGCGGCACAGACCCTCACTTGATGAGCAAATTGGATTCACTGGATACTTGGAGATGGAACTTGGCGAGGTTGCTACCTCGTGTTTTGGCGGAATGGCTATTCCGTGTTAGCAGGATTGCTATCCTGTGTTAATAATTTTGGTTAATCCATGGACTACTATAATTATTAGGATAATCATTTAAAAAGATGTTAATTATTACTTACACTAATTAAGGGTTGGGTTTATGCTAGTCATAATTAGTAATAGGTTGTTCTAATAATAGTCATAATTAAAAGTGATCAACTAAAATGCTACCGCAGTCAAACCAAGTCACCTTTACCTTGTTTTAAGCCTTGCATGTCATTACTTTCCGTCTGTGCTTGCTGAGTTCGACATGAACTCACCCTTGCTATTTCCTCCACACCCCCAGTGTGTAGTAAAGTGCTGCTCAGAAGAAGGATAGAGATGCTATGGAGTTTTCTAGAAGCTTATCAGAAGTGCTTGGCGTACGGAGCCCCCAGTCAACCGTCCCTGAGAAGAATGGAGCCTAAGAAGTTTAGCTACTGTTTCCGCGTACTCTGATTGTTGTAAGTGTTATTATAAATATGTTTTCCGCTATATATAACATTGTTTCTGATATTTCTATTCTTTTGTTGTATGTGTGGACTTCCTGGGCACACATATGACGACTCTGGTCTTATTTTTAAAACCAGGGTTTGACAGGAATGGTATCAGAGCAATGTCGACTGTAGGACGTATGCCTAGATAGCACTAGTCGATTTCTAAAGCTTATTTTGATATAAAACAATTTTCTCATCCCTTGACTATTTGATTCTGACTATTTCTTCATCCTTGTCATATTGTATCCCCTCCTTGAATAGCTTCCTTTGAGCTATTTTTATTAATCTCCTTGGCTTTTGTTTAATTGTTTTACTTAAGTTTTCAAAACTTATTTTATTCCAAAATTCGATAGCCCTTAATCATCTCAGACTTACACTTTTATGATGACCACCAATGTTGAAGAAGCAAGTGTAGTATCATTGATGTGATGTGTGCTTGTCTTGCTTGGTTTGTGTTTTGTGTGTCGTCTTTGTCCTAGTGTTTTGAAGGAGGTCTGGAAGAAAATTGTTTGGGAATTAGCTCAATCTCTGCTAAGTGGGGTAGTGATCTCTCTTATCCTATCCATCTATTGTCAATCTTGATCCTCTCCACCTATTTTCTCTCACTTCATATCCTGTTCTTTGTCCATACTACTCTAGCTCATTCTTCTATTGCCTAATGTCAGATGGCCGACACCAGTGATGACGTCAAAGGAATTAATACCAGTCATCAGAGTCAACCAATGACTTCTACAACACAACTAAGTAGTGAACAGGTGATAGCCTGGCAAGTTCAGATCTTAGAGATGGCAGCTAATCAGATGGCTAGACTCCAAAATCTTTTGACAGTACAAGCTTTAGTTCTCCAAGGTGACATTGAAGAAGTTTACATCAAATGTCAGAAAGACCCAGCTATGCCACCCTTGTTCCCAATAAACAAGGATAAGCCCATGTATACACTGGATCAAGCACTAAGTGGAGTAGAACCACAGAAAGATTCTCAGCTACCTTCAGAGAAGACCATGACCAAAACTCAGGAAGGAGCAATGAAGAGACAAGTAATAGAAGTCTGGAGGAACATGGAAGCTAGGAAAGATGGTATTAATGAGGCACTTGGGATTTAGGAACCGTGTCAGTGTTGTAGACACTATGGTTTACCTTGTCTTCGGAACAAGTCAAATGAAGGAAAGATTGAGATACACCAGGATCAATAGACTGAAGGTAACAAGAAAAGGAAGGCAATCTCCCTAGAGCCACTCTTAAGTGTTGAGCCAAATTTGAGTTCTACATCGCAGTTACCTTTAGTCCCAAACTCTCGTCAGACACATTCATATCCTGAAGAGTTAGATGCCCCTTCAGCTACACTTGCTATGCCAGCGATATGCCTAGATGGATGGACCATCACCTACACAAAATTTCATCCTCGAAAAAGTAATCAAGCTAAGAAGCGAAATAGTGAAGAGACTCCATTGAAGGTGAACCCTCAGAACCAACAAGTTAGTAGCACTTTAGTTACTCCTGGCACATCAATTCAAGGAACTCAATGTCAGGATAGCACCTACGTTAAAACCGTTAGCAATGTTTGTTACCAGTGTCATGAAGAGGGACATCACAAGAAGCACTGTCCAAAGAAGTACCCAGTTCGTGACTACGTTAATGGTAGATTGAACCATGTGGATCTGTGTACTGCTCGTGAAGCACAAAATGTGGTGTTTGGATCAATTCTAGTCAACTCAACTCTTGCCACTGTTTTGTTTGACTCAGGTTCTTCACATTCTTTCATCTTGAGTAAATGTGTTGCCGATCATAAGATGCTTAAGTTGGAAATGAAGAAACCCATACTGGTCAAATCACCAAGAGGGAAGATAAAAGCTAAACACATGTGTCCAAAAGTTAGTCTTGGTGTAAAAGGTTTAAATTTTGAGGTGAATCTTGTAGTTTTGGAATCAATGGAGATTAATGTCATCCTTGGAAGAGGATGGTTAACTGCTTGTCATGGATAGATTGACTGTACCCAGCACTCAGTATCCCTAACCACCCCATCGAGAGATAGGTTTGTGTATGAAGGCACTCGACCTCACCCCAAGGTTTAAAGGACTAATGAAATGACTGTATCGACAACGAGGCAGTTTGAAAGAAATGTGGACCTTATAGAGAGGCAATATTTTCTCAACATCAGATGTGAAGTAGATTGTAGATCGATTTGAACCAGTCAAGGAAGTATGCAACACTTCTGGCAATATATGGAGTCAGCGAATGCCTTTTAGCTAATAAGGTTTTTCATTCAAATCGCTTGTAATCTTCTTTGTAAAAAGAGATGTCTTTTTAATTGGATTTTATCATTCTTAATCTCCTAATATGAGTTATGAGTTGGTTGTCAAGATGTTTAGTCTATTTGTGGTAATCAAAGGAATCTTAGGCAAAGCACCTAGTGTTGTCCCAACATCAAGGGGTAGTGCTTACCTATGAAGCGATCTTAAACATTCCATGCAGAATGAATCGACACCCTTTGTGTAGTTCTCTCTCTATTTCCCCAACACTGCTAGTGGTATGAGAAATCTACTTATAACTCATCCATGGAGACCACAAAGAAGCACCAAGTATCATAGAAAGTGTGACGTTCGTTGACCTGTCAATGCAAGGCATAGGAAACCAAAGTCCCAAGATAAGATGTATTTTTCACTTTGGAATTTTTGGATGGATTATCACGTGACAAAATGCAGAACATGAAGGTCAGATGTAAAACCATACCATTAATGGTCAATTTCACCACACGCCTTGGATTGCTTTTCCGGGTGGTGCCTGAGAGCTTTATCCTGAATACACTCTTCATCTTTTGGCGTAGTCGCACACCATCACCTAGGAAATTAGGATAATCTTAATCTATCCTTTCCAATCCTTGTGTTGTTTCTCTCCCTGTTCCTCGGAAATCTCAAGAGGGGTCGTGTGTTGTGAAACTAGTAACCTCCAAAGGAAAACTTTGAAGATTATCTACCAACAAGATGAATGTTCTTATACAGGGTTTTGAAGATAAGGAAACACTTGGTAAGTGGGGTAGTGGCAGTTATGATCATCATTCTCGAGGATCTCAAAACAAAAGATATGAAGAACTACAGATTGGTCCTTATCATTCTTGCGACAAACCCTTATCATTTTTGCCAACCTCCGATCTTTGATCCTACGTCTCATAGGACCACAAATGATTAAGCGTGAAGACTTGAAAATAAACCTAAGTCTTCCTTGTTAACTTTTGCTAATTCTTTATCTTTTCATCTACTATCCTATACATACCCGGAATCAAGGAAATTGTGATCACTATAATATCCATTTTTATCTCCTATGTATCATCTCTTGTTAATATTGGCTTCTTGCCCTTGCACCTTATCATAATTCACGATCCAAAGATCAATTCCTATCTCATGCGTTTATTTTTCCTTGTCATCAATCTTTATCATACTCTATACCCCTTTATGTCTATATTTAATTCTTTGATCATGTCTTGAAAGTCTCAAAACCACTTTGATGATCTACTTTATCTTTCTCTCTAGTTTCTTCAAATCTCAGAACGAGATTTATGTTAAGTGGGGTAGATCTATAACACTCCAAAATTTTTAATTTTTGGATTGTTATTAGAAAACACTAAATTAAATAAGAATTTAAAATTTTTCTAAAATATATTCCAAGGGTTATTTAATTATGGAATTCAAAAAGAGAGAAAATTGTGAAATTTTCAAACTTCTATAAAATTAAGTGAAGGGTGTTATGTTTGCGGTTGTGTGCTTTTGTGCCCTAGCTTTGTTTAGCTTGTGTGAAAAATGAATTTCTAAAATTTGGGCAAGCCATAATTAGGTCCTTCTCGATTAAAAACAACAAAAACAACAACAACAATAATAATAATAATAATAATAATAATAATAATAATAATAATAATAATAATAATAATAATAATAATAATAATAATAATAATAATAATAATAATAATAATAATAATAATAATAATAATAATAATAATAATAATAATAATAATAATAATAATAATAATAATAATAATAATAATAATAATAATAATAATAATAGCGCTTCAAAAACCTTATTTGAAAACGAATTTATATTTGAGTAGAAAAATAATTTAAAAATATGTTATTAAGAAAATATGCTTTGTTTTCAGAAATAGTAGAGAAAACAATTCCTAAAAATAATCTTAAATTGATAAATCAATTTTTGGTTATAAAGGTGTTGCAAATTTTGGTTTAAACCCTTTGGAATAAAAAGAAAAAGGCTTTTCCTTTTATCAGGCCGGCACCTTTTCCTTCTGGCCCAGCAAAACACAACAGCCGGCCCAACTCACCCCCTTCTCGCGCGCAGCCGCTCGCGTGGGCCGCGGCCCAAGTCATGCGGCCCAGCCCTGCAAGCGCGCGCGCATCCGCGGCCCACCTCGCGCCCCGCCGCTTGAGCCACTGCCATGCGGGCCACGCCTGCCAGCCGCGCCTGAGCCGCTGACGCCCCGGCCCCACGCGTCAGCGGGGAGGGGTCATCCCCAACCTCCGCCCGCATCGCGCGGACGCCGCTGCCGCCGCCCGATTTCCTCCCCGTGCACGCGAACCGAGGATGGGCGAGCCTATAAAGGCCCTTCCCCAAGAGCGCCGCAGCCCCCATTGAGCCCTAGGGCACCGCCGACACCCGAGACCTAGCCGCGCCGAGCCGCCGCCATTGCCGCACCGAGAAGCTCGAGCCGCCGTCGATCTCTCGCACCGACGCGTCTCACCGACGAAAAACCGGTCCCTGAGCTTCGCAGTGAGGTGAGGATCCCAACGGTACCTTTCCCTCCCTATCTCTCCCTTCCTTTCGCGCGGACGATCTCGCCGTAGTTCCGCCGCCTCCGTTCGCCCGCCATGCCACGCGCAGCGCTGCCGCCGGCCAGCCGCAACCGCTCCTGTGCCTCGCATCGTGTTCGCGACGTCGAGCCGCACCCGCCCATGTCCTCGCTTCGGCCAGCCGTGCGCCGTAGTCCCTCCACCGCCCTACTCCGGCGAGCCTCCGCCGCGCGCCGCCGTTGGGGGCGCTGCCCCGACGACCTCCACCGGCCGCGCCTCCTCCCAGCCGTTCGATCTGAGCTGAGTGGCTCAGATTTCCCGCGACTCGAGTCAACCTGCGGGTCAACAAGGCCGACGTGGCCGCCCCGTCAGCGCCATGTGGCGCCACGCAAGCGCTGCGTCAGCAAAGACTGGGTCAACCAGTCAAGCCCCGGTCAGCCCTTGCGCTTTTGCAGAAAACCCCCTCAGCTTTTGGGAAATAAACCCGCAGTCCATCCCTGTTCAAAAATAATTAGAAATAGGTCCTGTTTTCAACAGATTAACCCCAGGCGCCGTTAGTATTTATTTATTTAGTCCTTTATGCTTTTAAAATTCAGTTTTAATTATTTAAATTACAAGAAAATAGTTCTGTTTATTCACAATTTTGCCACTGACCTAGTTTTGGCCATAGAATGCGCGTTTTAACTCCGATTGAGCCCGTTCTTGTCGCAATAGGTTCGTATCGACATAAACTACACATTATTAGCAATGTTCACTATGTTTGACACTTTTAGTTTTCACCATAAATGTTATTTTGTAAATGCTTATTCAATAATCGTTGAAATCAAAAGCAACTTAGGGGTTAATACATCTCTGATCTTTTTCATAAAATAAGTATTAGTATGTTCTATGCCATCTTTAATGCCTTTTTAGTTGTGATCCACTTAATCTAATCTTATTTCATAAATGCTCTGTTTAACTTGTCTCAAATTCTCTGTTTTCTAATTATAAATAGTAAACTGACTTAAGTGATGTAGAATGGTTTGTAATTAGTTTATGACTAAAGTTTAACTCCAACTTTTATAATTATTTATAATTTGGTCAACTCAACTTTCAGATATTTCTTTGAATAATCCATCACCTGTTTTCTTAAAATACGACCAACGTATAGTCGTCTTCTCCGTTTCACTTCGAGCCTCAATAGTCGTGTCCGTTTAACGATAGCTCCGTTCTTAATCGTTCTTGCGTTGTCACGATCGTAGCAACAAGCCGTGTCGTTTAGTGCGCTCTTTCAAAGCTTTTCTTGTGATTGATGTTTGTTCTTAGTAGTGATTGTTTGTTTGTCTATTTGTGTTGCTTGGTTGCTACGAGTAGAAGCGTGGTTCGTGAGGACCGACAGTCGAAGCAGAAGTTGGAGATCAGAAGAAAGAAGCCGAAGAATTCTGAGCAGATATACACTGGGAATAAAGGCAAGTGCAGACACCGTTTGATCATTTTGAACCTACTCATTAATGTCATTTATTTTACATGCATGTGTCCAATGAATGCAATCCCTAAGGACATGACTAGCTTTACTTACTATTCCTTGTTCACCTGGGGTTATGTACATGGGTAGTATAGGCTATACTAGGTTTTGCTTAGCTGCTCTACTCATCTTACACACATGCTTAAACAAGAATTACTCTCTACTTAACTTGATGCTTAAACTGTGCTGAACCTTTGGTCACTGCGGTGATGGCGATGTTGGATGCTTACGAGCATCGTGATGATGGAGGTGACAGGGGGAGCGGGTACTGTTGGTGGTCCGGTTTGCCGGGCGTACCCGTCTCTTCTCTCCGTAATGACTTAGTCAGGGAGCGGCCCCTTGGGACTTACAGTGCAGCTCCAAGCTATATGGCTCTGGCTTGACTAATTAGCAGGACCTCCACTAGTAGGGTGTTACTTTCCGGGTAGGCGTGAGGAAGTAACTTGGGTAATGAATATTAAGTTGTCGGTTGATCGGTACGCCATGGCTATGGGTATCGACTGTCGAGCGCCCCGGCGAAAACTTGCGAGTGGCATCCTATTAGTTGGACCCTGTGAAAGGTCTCGTAGTGAGACCCTGCCTGCTCACCTTGGCAGTGTTTTGGGGAGTCATGACCCCGGGCAAATGGGAATCACGACTTGGAGTGAACGTGCACACCTCTGCAGAGTGTAAAACTGATATATCAGTCGTGCTCACGGTCACGAGCGGCACAGACCCTCACTTGATGAGCAAATTGGATTCACTGGATACTTGGAGATGGAACTTGGCGAGGTTGCTACCTCGTGTTTTGGCGGAATGGCTATTCGGTGTTGGCAGGAATGCTATCCTGTGTTAATAATTGGGGTTAATCCTTGGACTACTATAATTATTAGGATAGTCATTTAAAAAGATGTTAATTACTACTTACACTAATTAAGGGTTGGGTTTATGCTACTCATAATTAGTAATAGGTTGTTCTAATAATAGTCATAATTAAAAGTGATCAACTAAAATGCTACCGCAGTCAAACCAAGTCACCTTTACCTTGTTTTAAGCCTTGCATGTCATTACTTTCCGTCTGTGCTTGCTGAGTTCGACATGAACTCACCCTTGCTATTTCCTCCACACCCCCAGTGTGTAGTAAAGTGCTGCTCAGAAGAAGGATAGAGATGCTATGGAGTTTTCTAGAAGGTTATCAGAAGTGTTTGGCGTACAGAGCCCCGAGTCAACCGTCCCTGAGAAGAATGGAGCCTAAGAAGTTTAGCTACTATTTCCGCGTACTCTGATTGTTGTAAGTGTTATTATAAATATGTTTTCTGCTATATATAACATTGTTTCTGATATTTCTATTCTTTTGTTGTATGTGTGGACTTTCTGGGCACACATATGACGAGTCTGGTCTTATTTTTAAAACCAGGGTGTGACAAAAGTCGTCGTGGCAACCTCTTATTACAAATCAGTAGAGCGTTTTGGGTTGGGTTCTAAACTTTGACTACTCACCTCGTCCCAAAAATATACTCTCCGGCTTGACCCCAAAAAGCCTAGAGTACAATGGCTACTCCGTAGATTTTAGGCCTTGATTAATTAGTTCTTGATAAATTTTGTAAAAAAGTTTGAGATTCTCCACCACATCGAATCTTGCGGGCATATGCCTGGGGCATTAAATATATATTAAAAAATAAATAATTACACAATTTATCTGTAATTTGCTAGACGAATATTTTGAGAGTAGTTGGTTCATAATTGGACAATATTTGTCAAATACAAACAAAAGTACTACAATGTTCATTTTGTAAAAAAATTTACAACTAAACAAGGCCTAGTTTAAAGTCCACACCACACTTGTATCATGTTTGCATGCTGCTTCTACTCAGAGGTAGAGTAATGACTAATGAGATACTCTTTCTACGTAGGATTTAGAAGTCGTTTAGGACAGCGACACGGTCTTTAAAATCCATACTAGACATGCAACATAATTGGATAATATTTGTCAAATAAAAACGAAAGTGCTACAGTGTCAAAATTCAAAAAGTTTTTATCTAAACAAGGCCTAATATTGCTCATCTAGGCCTTGTTTAGTTCCAAAAATTTTTGCAAAATATGAATAGTACCACTTTCGTTTGTATTTGACAAATATTATCCAATTATGTATTAACTAGACTCAAAAGATTCGTCTCGTCAATTCCGACCAAACTGTACAATTAGTTTTTATTTTCGTCTATATTTAATACTTCATGCATGCGTCTAAAGATTTGATGTGACGGAGAATTTGAAAAATTTTGCAAACTTTTTTGGAACTAAAAAAGGCCCTAGTACTTGCGTGTTTATAAGTGAGTGCAACTGCCTGCCTGCGTTGCATGGGAATTAGGGCGTTGAGCCTTCCAAGGTCGGCTGACATCGAAATATTTTGCGCAGAGGAAGCAAAGCACCATCGGTTCCGGTGGCGCATTTAAGACCCTCCAGCCCAAAGCGGAACTGAGCGCGCTCCAAGCTAGATTTGAAAATGCTTGGGTCGGTGTAGGATGGGATTTTACCGACACGGGCCCGGCCGATTTCAGATTGTTTTGGGCCCCGGCCCAGTCCGGCAAAAGCTCCCACCTGCATACAAAATAGCACATTTTTAAGCTTGAAGAAATTTTTTTAAAAAAAATTGAAAACTCAATACGAACCATCCATGCTTCTGATATGTAGCACGTACGTACATGCAACAAATTTGCTTCGTCAAAGCATTTAACCACGGGTATAGAAACTAGGAAGTAAAAGTATTACAACAAGTTATACTCTTTGCATGTACCGTCGTCAATGTCAAAATATTGCGCAACATGTTCTGCAAAGATAATGCACAAAACTAGTGCAATCGAGTGAGCAAGATAGCCAGTCACTAGCAGGAGGAGCAGAGAGTACTAATTGATCAGCTAATAACAAGATGTGTGTTTTAAGACCTAGCTTGTTTGGACCGTTTAGAGCTAATTGTTAGATGCGGATAAAAATAAGTGCTTAAATTTTAGCTAACTAAAATTTAGCTGGCATTGTTTGGATCCATGATTAATAGCTTCGTGATTTGCTACACGCTAACAAAGTGCCCTTGCTTTAATTTTATCTCTTCTCACCTCTCACTTAACTCTCTGATCTCTCTCTCTCAATTTCCAAACTACTCGACTTCTCCCATTGCTCTCACTTGGCCGGTTCCATGCCCCGATCAATCGGCAGCAACATTCCCCCACAGGATAGCGGCGCTAGCCCTTCTCGACACTAGGATGTCGGGGGAAGGCGGATGCAGGATGTAGAGGCTAAGATTGGTGGTGGCGCGCGTGGGGATGATCTGGTGGTGAGCGAGGTGAGGATCCGACAGTGGCCCTTGGTCTGGTGGCATGCCAAGTAGAGGAGGTGTGCCATGGTGACCATTGTAGTAGAGGATCAGATCTAGCAGCGGGCTTAAGAGTGAGAATCAAAGGAGGCATGCCCATTGTGGCCTTCGCATTGGACGTCAAGATTGGCTTGACAGTGAAGATGCCACCCTCGCCCCATCAGCGATGCCATGATGACACCACATCAAGCTCAAATTGTGACCACAGGGGAGAGAGGGAGCGGAGAGACAGAAAGAGTGTTATGGTTGATGGGAGGAAAGAAAGCCAACCTTTTAGCCCTAGTTAGCTCATTGGCTTCAGCTAATGGACTATTAACAATTTGGTACCTTGGCTTAATATTAACAGACCGTACGGAGCTCTAAGAACATACGTGTATCAAATTAGTATCGTTAGATTTATCATAAAATATATTTTTATTAGATATTCATTTTATGTCATAAACATTAATGCTTTTTTCAATAAAGTTGGTCAAACTTAAGAAAATTTGATTGACACGAATTCTAGAAATTGAAGCTTTTAGGATTTGAGTGAGTATTGCATTACCATTTGTGTTTCCGTAGAAGAGTAGAGTTCTCATGTAATCTCGTTGACTAGCACAGCATCTACCATACAATTTTATCAAACCATGACTAATTTTTAACACACATACATACGCGTACAATTCAACAAGTCGTACACATGCATACGTGTACATATTACAGCTACGGATTGGTAGTAGACTCGGCAGATCATACTCCCATGTCCATGGATTGATGGCCTTCATGCAAAAACGAAAAGCCATAGCCCATAGACAAGCAAGCACAACCTCACACAATTCTAACTGCAAGACTGAAATAAATAAACCAAGAGCAACAACTCATCAACTACCTGGGATCAAGAACATGGTGTGCTAGTCTAATAGTGCTGCCACACACCACTTTATTAATTACTATACTACTATATATATATATGTCCTTGATTAGCCTAATTTCCTGACTAACCACGGTTAAAAATTTGTACTTTGTGGCTGCAGCTGTCGTCCCCCTTTTCCTCTGCTCAGAGATCCTATTCCTGCAACCACCATGTCCGTCGCCGCATGCCGGCACGAGCGGGTAGCCGGGTATGGCTATGGTGGACGGACGCTGTCATGCATCAGCGCCGGTACTGGTACGACGCTGGCGGCGACGGCTGGGTAGGTGGAGCGGCAGCGGCCGCGGCGCCGGCGATCTGCGTGCAGACCTCGGCGAAGGCGGTGAGGATGGCGGCGTGGTGGCGCGGCGCGTTGAGCGCGAGGAGGCGGCGGAGCATGCCGCGGAGGCCGTCCCAGTCGCACAGCCCCATCTCCACCACCATCTGCACCATGCTGTCGCGGAAGTCCGCGCGCGGGTCCGACGACTCCTTCTCCACCGCCACGCCCACGCCGTCAGCGGCCTCCGCCACCGTCTTCTCGGCCGCCCTCTTCTTCTTCTTCTTAGCCTGCCTCTTGCCGACGACCGCCGGCGGCGCGCGAGCAGGTGACGCCTGCTGCTGCTGCTGCTGCTGCTGCTGCTTGCGGACCGGCGGCAGCGGCAGCGGCAGCTCATGGTGTTGCTTGGCGGTGCAGGATCCGTACACGACGCGGGAGGGGTAGCAGTAGTAGTAGTCGGAGGAGTAGGCGGACGCGTAGCCGCCGGTGCTGTGCGTGGCGGCCGACGACGAGGAGAAGGAAGCGGTGGAGGTGGAGGCGCAGGAGTACTGCTCGCCGCCGCCGCCGCTCCTCGTCGTCGTCGCAGCCGCCTTACAGCTGCCCATCATCAGCTGGCTGCAGGGCTTGAGGAACGACGGCAGCCTGAGCAGCCTCGGGCGGCGCGGGCGGCACCCGCACCCGGCGTCCACCACCGGCGCGTACCGGCGGTGCCGCCCCACCGGGAACTGCCTCGTACCACCACCGCCACCGCCGCGTGCTCTGGTTGACGACATCGCCGGCCTCGTGTGGTGTGCTCTAGCTGTTGTGGTGTCTGGTAGTAGTTGCTTGCACGGTGCCGTGGTACGATGGGACTGGGAGCTATAGGGGAGGATCTCTACAAGTTGAGATGTGGCTGCTGCCTCTGCCTGTCTTGCATGCAACGACTATGCAAGTGTGTGTGTGTGTGGATGGTATAACATAAGGCAAAAGGATGGGAGGGGGATGTGTGGTTTATATATAGGTATATAATTCAGTTGATTTGACAAGGTGGATTATTAGGAGGGGATATGGGGTTAAACAAGGGATATCTGGTTGGGTTTAGTTGGGGCATGTGGGGTGTGCCTTGTCCATGTGTATGTATGTGTGGGGGCTCATCATTTCTCACCCTGCTGCAAAATTAATCTCTCTTGACTTTGACCGTCCTTGTGGTATATCCTTTGCTCTCAGTGGCGAATCTAGCCGAAAACATCGTTGGGGTCATCGGGGTCAACTTCACTATATGATATAAATTTTCTTATGTTCAAACAGTATTTTACAAAGGATTTTACAAATTTCGTCGGGGTCAGCTGACCCCGATAAACCACCCTAGATTCGCCCCTGTTTGCTCTTGCCAATAATGCTTACAACAAGGGAAGGTAGAAAACGAAGCCAGCAGGACAAAGCAAGAATTTGTGTATTTCCTTGAAGGTTATTGGCCCAAGAAAAACTCGATGGCTAAAACATTTTCTCGTAGCTTTGGTGAATATGGCCCAAGGATTAATTAAGCCTTGATGGTTTGACGCCAAAGAAATTGAATTCTTGTGCTCTATTCTTGGTGGATTTGGATTGAGAGTGGTTTATTTCTAGCAGCTAAGAAAATCTTATACATCCTAAAAGTGTAGATATATGTCTCGGAAAGTAGTTCCGTTAATATATGCTTTTGCTATATGTGCATTCAGTAAAAAAATTGTTATAGATGTAGTATTATCTAATAAAGTCGTTGTGTTTTAAAGATCATATTGATGTCAAAAAATTGCTCAACCAGCTAGTTTTCGCATAGGTGTGTTTCTGTTACACGCATGCACGTTGGGAAATTTAGTTATTGATATATATCTCCCTTCACATTAATATATATTAGTAATACATAAATATAAGACGTTAGCACAACCTATAAGTATAGGTACTTGAAAATTAAAACATCATCTCGAATACTTTGAAATGGAGAGAGTATATATATATTTAATGCAACATATATATGTGCTGATGATCGATGGGCACGGTCTTCATATGTGCACACATGATTCACACACATGTAGTACAAAAATATATTCTCGTCAACCCTTGAGAAATCCTTTTCCTCTCTCAAAAAAATCGCCAAGGCATGTATGTAGCACATGGATTGGCCGGCCATTGAATTCTTCATATATTCTTATTTTTTGGTGCAACATGTGGCGGTGGTCGGTCAATATATCTATATCATTCTGTTCTTCATACGTAGTACACACATACATGTCTCACATACTCACATGTACTTACTAGCTAGTATAGTACATAAATTTAATATACTTTCGATTGTCAAGTCTGGAGAAAATTCCTCCTATCATTAATTCTCCCTTAAAAATTTCCAAGATCAGGGCCGGCCGGTATATCATTTCACATGTGCAATACGATCGAGATTGGAAGCTTTGGTCATTAAGATCACCACACATACGTGATCAAAGATTGTAAGGACACGACGTAAAAATATAAACTAGCTAGCCACGTCAGCAGCTAGTGGAGTACAGTCTAGACGAGACGACGAGGCGTGCTCCCTCGGTAAAAAAAAATTGACGTTTTTGACTTTTAGAAATCGTGTTTGACCGTTTGTCTTATTCAAAAATTTTATGTAAATTATAAAATAAATAAATCATTAGTAAAATATCTCTAATGATAAAATAGGTCTTAATAAAATATATAATATTTATGTAAAAATTTTGAATAAGACGGATGATCAAACGACACTCTTTTTGGGACGAATGGAGTAGTCACAAATCAGAGTAGAGGGTGGTAATTTATCTACGTGTCCGCGTCAGGTGCTTATCTAGCGCTTCTACTTTATCTACGTGTCCACGTCAAGTGCTTACGTGGCAACGATAGAGCCGACAGCAGCATGCAGCGACAGCCATTAGCGATTTGTAATTTCTAATGGTCGTTGAGGTCTACACGTTACGGGCCTCAAATCCGCAAGCCAAGGAGGGATCGATTCCATCGATTGGTCTGGTAGAGCCCGTGGTACGCTACAATTAACAAGCATGCATGCATGTACTGGAGATCGATCGATCGAGAATTCGAGATGAGAGGTAGACGATCGATCGGACGGACATGGAGTTTCTTGCAAGCCATGATTGGACCGGACGTACGTCGTACGTACGATCGAGATCTGCGATCGAGATGTATGCAAAGTTTACTGTGCGGACGTCGATGCATGATTTATCAACTACAAGTACTGTACATTAATACGTTTGCCATGTTTATACGCAAAGCTAGGGCCGGGCCGCCGGCCGGGAGAGACCAGACCAGTACGTACGTCACGTAGTACCTCCCTTAACTATTGACCTGGATCTAATTTACTGCTAGCATTCAGTTCCTTCTTAGTTACACCAGAAATCTAAAAAAACTTAAGATTTCTCAGATCACATTAAATCTTGTAGCATATATATAAAGCTCTAAATATAAATTAAAATATAACTAATTATACAGTCTACTTGTAATTTACGACGAATCTTTTAAAATCATAGTTAGTCTATGCATGGTTTGACCATAGTTACTAAATACAAACGGAATTGCTGTATTATCCATAAACTTTTCATCCAGAAACATAAACAAGGCCTAAATTGCAGGGCGAGGTAAATGTTCCCATGTTCGGTTGGTTAGTTTGCCGGGAAACTTAACATGTGTCTGGTCTAAATTAAGGGTGAGGATAGGTTACGTTGGAACATTTTTTTTAAGTGTTTGGTTTAGGTACTGAGGGTTAGATTTATCCCGCAACGGAAATATTGAGGCCTTGTTTAGTTCCAAATTTTTTTGCAAAATATGAATAGTAACACTTTCGTTTTATTTTACAAATATTGTTCAATTATAGATTAACTAGGCTCAAAAGATTCGTCTTGTCAATTCCGATCAAACTGTGCAATTAATTTTTATTTTCATCTATATTTAATACTTCACGCATACGTTTAAAGATTCGATGTGACGGGGAATCTGAAAAACCGCTTCGGCGCATGAAAGAGGTGGCGACGGCGCTAGCTCGGTGAAGAATACTAGACACGACGAACACTAGGCCAAAAAAGTGAAAAAATTTCCAATATTTTCTGTCACATCAAATTTTGCGGCACATGCATAGAGCATTAAATATAAATAAAAATAAAAATTAATTACAGAGTTTGTTTATAAATCACGAGACGAATTTTGTGAACCTAGTTACACTATAATTATATAATATTTATCAAATAAAAATAAAAATGTTAAAATCTAAAAAAAAATTAGATCTAAACAAGTAGGAGGACAGGTAGTACGTATATATGTGGCGCAGTGGTCAGGGCTCAGGGCCTTGGCGCCTGGTACATGCAGTGTACAATACTCTACCTACTAGTCAATGAATGGCGTGGCGTGGCGCTTCTTGCTTGAGAGATCAGAATCAGAGGCTGGACTGGTTCGTTCGTTCCGTAGGTAGCTGTGTACAGTACGTAGCTGTGTGCATAGGCGAGGGAGACGATCGTGCCCGGACGGACGGACACGATGGAGCCCAGCCCAGCCCAGCTGTGCGCTGGCAGCTGGTGGTGCCCTACCGCATGGCATCGGGATCCGAGGAAGATTCCGTTCGGAGCTCCGCTGCCGGCCGGCCGGTCCCCTCCCTGGAGACTGGACCGCGCCGCGCCGGCCGCCGGGATCGTCGCCGGGGCCTCCCTATCCTTGGTCATCTTCGTCGGGTATCTTGCACGTACTCTCGCATTGCTTGGTCCGAATGGGCATGTTGTATTGCTGGAGCCTGGCTAGCTTTGAACGGCCAAATCGGTCGTTCAATCCTAGCCAAGCTTGACTCAGCTCAAGGTAGACGCTACAGTCACCTCCCGTTGCGAGAAGGCACGCGAGTTTCGCCCGTCGAGAAAGCAGAGGGCTCCGTGGTGGCCTGGCGCTGAGCGGCGGCGGGACCGGCGGCCCAAGGGAAGAGAGAGCTGCCTGAGGGCATGATGGCGACGGCGGACCCGGCGACGGTGGACGATGGTCGGGGCCATCCCGGCGTGTCGGTCAGGGGCCAGGGGAAGGGAGAGCAAAGCGCTCCATGGCGGCCTGGCACTGAGCCCGCCGGTATGGCCCCAACCACCATCGCCGAGGTGTCATGGAGCACAACAAGAGCTTCGTCAAGGCGCGCCGTCACCGTACCCCGCGCCGGGTCCAACCTAGTCCTCGCTTTAGGTGAAGGCGTGTCGGCCAGGAGCGACCCCACAGCGGAGTTGATGGGCCCGAAGAAAGGGAAGATGATGGCGAGGAACCAGATGGGCACGGCGGCAGGGAGCATCGCGGCGGCGCGCTTGCAGAGGTTGCGGCAGTCGTGGAGCCGATGAGCTTCGCCCACATGAAGTAGAGCGGCGTGCATGCGAAGCCGGAGGTGATGAACTGGTGGACGAGTATGAGCACGGCGGCGGCGGCACGGAAGGGGGTCCACAGGAGCAGCGCCAGGTCGCGGAAGGGCGTTCGGGGGAGCGGCTACGGGAAGCCATCGAGGGAGCCACGACGAGCAGCTGGAGGGAGAGCAGGTGTTCGATGAAATGTCTAAGTGGGGATGAGCTCACCAAAATAGAGAAAATGTAATTGTATGTAGTGCAAATCAGACAACCAAACACATCTAGTTGCTGACTAGGTTTAGTTAATATATGTAACCAAACAAATCTATTCCGGCTTGTTAGAGGCAGACTTGGATTAGTTTGGCTTAGTTTTACTAGTCAGGCAGGCTTGTTGAGAAAATGAAGAAACCCTCGCAAAGATTTTTACTCTTGCAATTTTGGGGGACCTCCATAGTGACCATTGAGCACACACACACAACGACGACGACGATCAGCTGAATACATAAGGCCCCACAAAGGTAGCTGTACACTACTGTACAAGCATATTGGATGTTGCGTCACGGCAGGCACACCGCATGAGTACGCTGACGCGCCTAGTACAGGCCATGGCGTACTGTACGTTGAGGGGAATGCAGTGGGGCTCAGGACCTGTTTTTTTCTTTTGATTGACCAGTCGTCGTCATCGCGTGTCAGGTCCCCTGCTGCTGCTGCTGCTGCTGTCCTGGCCTGGCCTGGCTGCGGCGGCATTCATCATCGGATTCAGAGGCGGCTCCACTCCTCCTCCTCCATTGATCGTCTCGTCGCCAGTGAGCAGAGCAGAAGCAGACGGACGCCGGCCACCACAGGCCCACAGCACAACAGCAGGCCCACTCCGTTGCTGCCCTGTACGCCACGCCACGTAGGCGCTGGCCCAGGCCCATCCGCCGATCCTCCCTGTTTCCTGCACTCTCTCTCTCACTCACTCACTCACTGTTTCGGCGTGTATATAAATAAATAACAATCGCCACCGCACACGCGGTGAAAGTAAATTCGTCTTCTTTTACACCGCATGCGCACGAGGATAGTAGTACAAATCTTAGGAAAAACAGAGATATATCTTAGGAAAAACAAAGTACAAAGATGCATAGTATTACTATGTATATTATTAATTAATATAATTATCTAGTGTTTTTGTTGTTTTTTAGAATTACACCAAAACCTTTGTCCCTAGAAAACCCGGAACGGAACAGAGGGTAACAAAGTTCAAAGTCTGTGATGATGGCCCGGGGTTTTGCTACAGCCTGCATGCTTTCCGTTTGTTGCTGTTGTACGATCGACCATGCATGGTCTTATATATATTGATTGTCTCGCCCGTACCGTGCGTAATCCCATGCATGCATGCATGATTGCTGTTTTGAAAATTACTAGACACGACACGGTAAACACAACTCAGAGATCGATCATTAATTACGTGCGAGGAGCGCAGCACTCCATCGATCCACGACGACCGACGACGTTTATTCCGGACGATCATTACATTAATTGCACGCAGCGCGCGAACCGCTGCAACATTCTTCTCCGCGAGAATCGCCCCCCAAACAACGTCGCCGATCTCTCTCCCGGCCCTGCTTCTTGCATGATGACATGCATGAACAGCCATATTTTACCTTGTTCTCTATAGTCTTTACCGAACAATACTACGACTATCAGCGTTTCTAGCTGAAAATGTAAGAGGAATAAACTATGTACGAACCCATGCTATGTCCAGACAAATAAAACTTGGCCGCGACAATAATAAGCATGCATGATGGTCAGAGGCAAAACACTTAAAGATATGGCACCTGTGCTCTTCAAAAAGGCCAAGAGAAAGAAAATATACATCAAGCAATGCAAGCAAACAAATGGATCTCCCATGTCTCGCCAATATCCAATACAGTAGAGGCAATTGAGTACGTGGCGATGTGGGAAATAGTGCATCAAATCAATCTAGTTGAAGGCAGTGAGGACACTATAATTTGGCGATGGAATGCAGATGGCGAGTACACATCGAAGAGTGCTTATCAAATCCAGTTTGAACTGAAAATGATGCCAATTTGGAAAGCGAAAGCAGAACCCAAATGCAGGTTCTTCGCTTGGATCCTATTGCACAAGAAGATATTAACAGCTAATAATTTGATCAAACGACAATGGCCAAACGACCCAGTATGCAAGCTCTGTGGAAGCGACCCAGAAACCCCAACTCATTTGCGTAAAGACTGTAATTTTACTAAACAAGTATGGACCTCGCTAAAGGTTTGGTTCAACTTGTCAGTATTAGACACAGTCAATACTAATGGATCGTTACACAGCTATTGGCGCAAATGTCGTGCGAGGATAGACAGAGCCCACAGGCGCAGTTTTGATGGTCTGATGATTTATTTCTGGTGGAACCTGTGGAAGAAAAGAAATAGAAGAACGTTTCAAGATAAAAGCCTTCAGCCAAGGGAAGTGGCCTTTCTCTGTAAAGAAGATTTCGATCAGTTCGGGATGGCCACGGCTTCAGGGGACGGTGTTTCCTCTTAGTCAGTAGCTCCTAGTGTTTTTGGTTTTTTCTCTCTTCATCCTCTTGGCACCGCAGGACCTTTAGGGTGCCTGGGTGGTCGTCAGTAGTGAGTAGAGTTTTTTCTTGACCTTTTAGGGTGTTTTTTTCATCCGTTTTTTGTATTTTCCCTCGTCTAATAAAATTCCGGCAAAAGCTTTTTGCCGCCTTTCGAAAAAAAGATCTCTGCATGCCCAGCCTGCGAGACGACCGTGCGCCTGAGGCTGAAATCATGAGGTCTCCTAATCACAAGCCATACTATCAACCACCATGCATGACTAATTAATCAGGTGAGCCACATCATGCTAACGTTGAGGATGTTTGGTTGCTAGCTATAGTCTACAACAACTATAACTTTAGCTAAGTGTGTGGTAAGCCACACAAAGTATAGCTAGCAAATTGGTTACCACACTTTTGTCACACTTTGTCATGCCTAAAGAAATCTTGCTACACTTTTTAACTCTATGATATATAGAACCCAAAAGAATCATACTAAAACTTGATCAAACTTGTCTAAGGTAAAGTGTAGCAAACTGTGGCTAGAAGTAATTAACCAAACAGCTCTTTTGTCCGCACCTACAACAAGGACAAGGGCGGCACAGTGGTCTCTACCACAAAAAAAGGGGGGAAAAATAACAAGGACATGAGATGACATACTGACGAGAGAGGTATACATACTACTACAGTCTACTACAAGACTACAACAGAGATGGGTGAGAAGCTACAATATGTGTACGGTACTGATCCAGGTCGGCACGGAATAAAACACAAATTAAAAGAAGAAGCAACGGTGCTTAATTATTTGAAGCTCTAGTTAGCTAGTAGTCCAAGCCATGCATTATGGGTTGCCTTCAGCTGCAAATTAAAAGCTTAAGTTCGCAAATTAGATGCGTAAATTCCTTCTTACAATTATGATGATACAAATAAGGCTCCTTGGAGGCTTGGAATCTCGCCAAAAAAGGAGAGTTTTAAGAACCTTTGTTGTGTTACTACTAGCTAGGTTTTCACATTGTACAATACCACACGTCAGTACCGGTTTAAAAACCTTATCACTGCCGGTTTTTTGAACAAGCAATACCAAAGCGGCAATGATTAACCGGTTCTAGGAAATCGATCGGCAATGACAAGGTTTCCCAGAAAACCTAAAAAGAAAATTTCTTTTTCTGTAATCTCTACTGCTAGGTGTTTTTACGACGGTATGGTTTTGGTTGCACCCGGTAACCCATGCATGATGATTGCTGTTTGAAAAAAACATGTCACAGCTAGCATCGATCATCAGATTCATCACGTGCAAGCAAGCAGCGCAGGGCTCCATCGATGGACGACGATTATTCCGGCGGATTATTGCAGGCATGCAGCGCGGAAACCGCCGAACATTCTCCGTGAGAATTGCCCAAAGGAACGTTGATCATGATCTGCGTTCTCATTCTCCAGGGCATTGCAGCACAGCCTCTCATGCACACTGATCCACAGTCAGGCCGACAGCATCATCAGCTTTTACGAAAAAATGCAACCCGTGAATGTGTTTTGCTGTTAGAGAGAGAGAGAACCTGTTTGATCTCCTCTCGGCCGTACGTGATTAGGATAGTTGCTTAGATGAGTGACGTTTTTGCTTGTTAGCTTCTTTTTTCTAAGGCCTTGTTTAGTTGCATCCAAAATCCAAAAGCATTTCAAGATTTTCCATCACATCGAATTTTGTGGCACATGTATGAAACATTAAATATAGATAAAAAATAACTAATTATACTGTTTACCTGTAAATTGCAAGACCAATCTTTTGAGTCTAGTTAGTCTATGATTGGACACTGTTAAATACAAACGAAAATGCTACGGTAGCCAAATCCAAAATGTTTTTGATCTAAACAAGGCCTAAAACAATGGAACCAATGTACCTATTTTGTACTCACGTTTTTTGCTTCTGTTATTTGTCATTTGATTTCATATGACGATGGCATGTCTTCGGAAGCAGCCATACTTTTATTTTGTGATCTCTACTGTATCACAGTAACTTTTTACAGAGACTGAACTTTTCACCGATCTAACGATAATTTCCTCACTGGATACGTAGTAAACTATGTATGGATCCCGGCCCCCTGCGCTGCTCTATCCAGGCAAAGCTTGGCCGCGGTAACAAGAATCATGGCGAGATCTGCCCGCGAGACCGTGCGCCTGACGCTGAAATGATGAGGTCTCCTAATCAGAAAGCCCATGCATGCGTGCATACAGCTCAGGTCAGGTGACTCAGGTGAGCCTGCACTGCATGCTATACGTTGCATTTTTTGCATCTAAAAACAAGGGCATCTGACAGATCTACTTAATTATTCGAAATCTATGAGACACTGACACAGGGTGAAAGCTATATATGTTCAAATGCAATAGAGGTAGTTAAGATCGATCAAAGACAGGCGTTCAGCGCGGAACAAAGATTAATTTGATCACTGAATCGGAAATGAATATTCTACCTCCATGCCCTGCTAGCCTGCTTGTGGTAATAAATAAGAAGCATTGCAAGATCTGCAATTGTGCGGCCGTGCATGCATGTGCATCTGAAATCATTTGAGGTCTCCTGAATCCTGAATTCCTGATCAGTGCCGTGAGTGACCCCCGGCCCGGCCCATGCCTCTCAGCCTCTCAGGTCATCAGGTGAGCCTGCACTGCACGGCATGCGGCTAAATGGCTAATGTAAGTCCGTTGCAGCTAAAGATGAGGGAATGGCATGGTCACTTGAGATCTAGGCATCTAGCTACCACTACTCTTTTTTCTTTTTGAGATATAGCTACCATTACTTATGAGAAGACAGGTATAGTAATAAGCAGAGGGTCAGTTCAGTCAGGGTCATTCACAGAGCAGAGGAGAAGTGTAAAATCTGTTGAGAGGTTCCGGATCTCCATCCTCTCCTCGTGGCATTATGAAGCTAGCAAGCTGCTGCAATTCAGGAGGCCTGGAGGAGGAGGAGGAGGAGGCTGTTGGCCGATGCGACTTGGATCCAAGCATCTTCAGCTAGCCTCCGCATTTACCCTTGTACAGTACTGTGTGTTTCAGTGTATGTCATCCACCCTTCCGGCCTTCCCGCTGCTTCAATGCGTTGCAGCTTGCAGCCTTGCAGGTGATCAGATGACACTAAACTCTTCATCGCCTCAACCACCGTGGTGCATTGCACAACAGTTTCATTCATGCGTCCGGCTGTGGATGTGCGCCGCCCGTCTTGTTTTTCTTCCATCTTTATTCTGAAGATAGAAGGTCTATATATGCTTGTTTTTCCTGAATATAGACTTAGTGTCGTAGGATTTAAAAAAAAAGTAGTATATAGCTAGATGTTGATTTCTGCACCAGTCCTCTGAAAATATATAAGGAGAAAGATGAAAGATTTGGCACTACTACATGAAAAGATCCTCACACAATAACTTAAACAAACGAAATTGACAACACGACCCAATCTGGAAATTATGTAGGGTAGAACCGGAAACTCCAACTCATCTTTGCAAAGATTGTCCTTTCACAAAGCAAGTATGGAAACTAATAAAACAGTGGTTGAGCTTAAGTATCCTGAACTGCATCAACGTGACGGGGTCATTGCACTCATTCTGGCGGACCGAAGAAGGACCTTCCACCAGAAAAGTTTGCAGCCAAGACAAGTGACGCCCTTATGTAAAGAAGATTTTCATCAATTTCATTTGGCGAGGTGCTAGAAGGGGATTTGGGTGGGCGAGGCTTGTAATTATTTTTATATCTTTTTTCTTTTATTGTCTAATATAATCCGTGGCAAAAATTTTGTCGCTTTTTCTAAAAAAAGATTTGTTCACCAGCTCTATTCTTTATCCTTAAAACAAAATAAAAAGTTTTAAAGCTGCGCTGCACCTGATAGATTCCAAGCTGGTGCAACATTTGCAGTGCTGGGGAGAACAGAGAATCAGAGTTCTTATCGCACCTGGTAGGCACGGTGAAATTTTCACGAAAGATATGATGATTGGTTTTTTGGATTTTGTAGTAGCGTATCATCACGCCAGGCGAGTGAAAGTTATGGTATGGTACTACTTGTCCAACGAACTGAACAAGGCCAACTGAACGACAATTACCGCGCCAGTTTTACTGATGGCCTGGCGCCCTTAGGCTTCAGTAAATAAACTAATGATAAGAGCAGCTACAATAATAGGCTTATAGCCAAGCTAATACGGATATGGAAAAGAGAAAAAAAGGAGAGATATGATAGTTTGGCTCTCATACAAGCACCAAGTTGGACACGGATATATAGATAGTGATGGACCTAAATAGCAAGTGATGTGAGAAGAAATAGAAAAAAAAGTGTTTTAAGACAATTATGAGACAACTTACTGTATGTATAACTTAAGTCTAATCACTTAGCTTATAGCCAAACACTTGACTCTATTATTGACCTTTCTCTAAATGCACGTCATATTAGCGTCAGTTTAACTGATAAATGCATTGCTTCGCACAGAGGACGACGAAATGAAGTTCCATTGGCGGGGTTCATTCATGGTGACTGAATGTGACCTCTGACAGATTCAGCACAAGCTTGGCTGAGGCCTTGTTTAGTTTCCAAAAAATTTTGCAAAATTTTTCAGATTCTCCGTCACATCGAATCATTAGACGTATACATGGAGTATTAAATATAAACGAAAATAAAAACTAATTGCATAGTTTGGTCGGAATTGATGAGATGAATCTTTTGAGCCTAGTTAGTCCATGATTAGACAATATTTGTCACAAACAAACGAAAATACTACAGTACCTATTTTGCAAAATTTTTTAGAACTAAACAAGGCCTGAGTCTACCAGTCCTTGGCAGCCAGCCAGCCTGGGGGCCTGGATCAACCAGTCCTTGGCCCTTGGGGCAGCAGAGCCAGATCGTCCATATACATTTTACACGTTTCTTATCTTCTGATTTGCTCGTACTAGAACATAAGTAATGGGCTACAACAATTGCATGCAATTGTTCTAGCCCAAAGTCAGCCCCAAAAGCCTACAAGAGCCCATGGCCGAATCGGCACCCATGGTTTTAGATGCCAGCAGGCTACAGAACATGAACAGTATACTTTGGATAGCATGTTTCTTTGGAATCTGTCAACCATTTCAGCAGTGTTTTTTCTTTCACAACAAATCACTCTTTCAATCATGGTTTATCAGTCAAAAGAACAAGAACAAGTACACTCGGCTTAATTAGCCCAATTAGATGCATGGGAGTGAGTCTGATACAAATCTAGATTTTTGTAAAAACGTGCAGATTGAGATTTTTCTAAGAACGTTTCAAATGAGACTTAGGGCACTCACAATACAAGACTCTCATAGAGTCTAAGACAAATAATTACATAATATTTATGGTATTTTGCTGATGTGGCAACATATTTATTGAAAAAACATGTAGGAAAAATAAGACTCCAAGTCTTATTTAGACTCTAAGTCTACATTGTTCGAGGTAATAAATAATTTTAGACTCTATAATAGAGTCTGTATTGTGAGTGCCCTTAGTATCACTTTATGAATTCGTTTAGCTGGTAGGATAAATTCTAATTTTAAAATGTTTCTTCATACAATTCATATAAATGAAAATACTCTTCAAAAAAATTGGAACTTTTGTTGGGTGAACAACAACCTAATATAACTATTTTAACTTGTTTCAAAATAAATAAAGAATTAACTAAAAAATTATAGTTTTGCTAATACATAAGGGGGCAAGAATCAAAATCACGTGAAACCTGTTAACAACTGTTTCTCCTTGCTAGGCATGAAAATAAAAACATTTGCAGAATATTCAATTTCTCCTCATAATGTGTGGTCCTTCTAGTGTTTTGATATCAAGTTTAGTATAAATTTTCTCTACTAAATGCTCATGTGCTATGACTAGTGTAATGTTTTATTACTACTTAAAAACACTAAGAGAATACCACTATATATTTTGGCAGTGGATTCTCTACTGATTATCGCAAGAATAAAAAACATTTCTGGTTACTAAATGAGGCCTAAGTTTCCACCTCAAACTGTAAAATGGCACGAACTGCCTCTATTAACTGTCAAATACCTTTTGTCAAAAAAAAAAAGAACCTCTTGAGAATCCCCCTATATATACGTATCTTACCTGCCTGTGCTTGACCCCGACAATATTAGGCACTAACCCCAGTAGATGGGCAGCACATAGCCCAACTCTCTAGTCAGCTTCTCGCGCGGTTGGCGTCACGACGTGCCGGCGACGAGCGACCCAGCGTCGCACACATCCATCGGCATCCAGCGTCGCACTTGCACTCACGCCTCACAACCTGAGCCTTGTTTACTTACAAAATATTTTACAAAATATAAATAGTACTAATTTCGTTTGTATTTGACAAATATTGTCTAACTATGGACTAAATAGGTTAAAAAAATCGTCTCGTCAATTCTGACCAAACTGTATAATTAGTTTTTATTTTCGTCTATATTTAATACTTTATGCATATGTCTAAAGATTCGATGTGACGGGAAATCTGAAAAATTTTATAAAATTTCTTTGGGAACTAAACAAGGCCCTGGCGCATCGGCGTCACTGCATCCTGCCGACTCACGGACTGAGTCTCTGACCGCTACAGTCTTTTCTACTCCCCATTGGCTCATTTCAGCAAGATGCCACGCAAAGAAATTGGCTTTTTTAATCATATAAGTATATGACTGCTAATGCATTATCCTGCTAAATTTAATTCAAATGAGCTAAAAGATCTTAGTCTTGAGCTTCATGTTTACATTGACAATGTGTGAGCTGATGCGGTATTTGCCCAATTGGATACTATTTCTGTACTTGGTACATAGTCCATGGTGGATAAGCAAAACATCTTGCTTTTCCTTTAGTATATATATCGACTCCTCAAACTTATTTCTTTAAGTAGTGAAATTGTCAAGACAACTCTATGAAAATCGTATTGAGGACGGATTTAGGCTTTGTTTGGATGTAGTCGGATTCACATTAATCCACATGTGTTGAGGTGGATTGGAGTGGAACTTGAACTAAATTCCACCCCAATCCACACCAACACACATAGATTGAAGTGAATACGACAACATCCAAACAAGGCCTTATGAATGATTACATCAATAGCTTTGTGGGACAAGAATTTCTTGATGTCCAAATGATAATATCATAGTTGGCACAATATTGATGACTGTACCCATAGAGTGAAGTTATAAGAGGTAACCGCTATTGTAGTTTATTTTCTCAGATGACATCATTGCTAGTTTTATCTCTATGAATGCTTAGTTTTTGCAATATATCATTGCTATTAGTGTTTATGTCTATATTATGCCCGCTTTAGATTATTGTAAGTTTGGTCGTGAGTATGTGTCGACCCCGGTGACAATTTGAGCTCGCTCGCTCGATAGCTTCCACACACACACTGTTCACTGTTGCAGATTAAACTCAAAGGCTTTTTACATACGGCCGTGTGATTGGTTGCACCACCCATGCATGCATGATGATGATTGCAGTTTGAAAGAACATGTCACAGTTAATTAGCATCGATCATCACGTGCAAGCAAAGCAGTGCAGGGGCTGAGGGCTCCATCGATGGACAACGATTATTCCGGCCGATTCTTGCACGCAGCAGCGGAAACCGCCGAACATTCTCCGTGAGAATTGCCCAAAGGAACACGTCATTCTCCAGGCATTGCACAGGGCTCTCTCATACACTGATCGACAGTCAGGCCGACAGCATCATCAGCCTTTCCGAAAATTATGTATGTATGCAGCCCGTGAATGTGTTTTGCTGCTCTGTATAGAGAGAGAGAGAGAGAGAGAGAGCTTGTTTTTTATCTCATCGGCCGTACATGATTAGGACGGAGTGACGTTTTTACCTTGTTATTAGTTTATTTTTCTTAAACTATGGAACCAATGCATTTTTAACTCATTTTTTTGCTTCCGCTAGATGCTATTTGATTAGATATGACAATGGCATGCCGTCGAAAACAGGCATACTTTTTTTTTTTGAGTTCTCTACTGTATCACAGTATTTTTTTTCCAGAGACTGAACTTTTTACCGAACAGTAATTTGCTCACTGGATATGGAACAATAAAATCATGTATGCAAGCCCCGCTGTGTCCAGTCCAGGCAAAGCTTGGCCGCGGTAAAAATAATCATGGCGAGATCTGGCGGCGGTGAGACCGTGCATCTGAGCCTGAAATCATGAGGTCTCCTAATTAATCAGAAAGCCCATGCAAGCATGGATACCAACCACCATGCATGGCTCAGGTCAGGTGACTCAGGTGAGCCTGCACTGCATGCTATACGTTGCATTTGCATCTAAAAACAAGGGCATCTATCACTATCAGATCTACTTCATTATTTGAAATCTATGAGACGCTGACACAGGGTGACAGCTATATATGCAAATGCAACAGAGGTGGTTGAGATCGGAAACAGGCGTTCGGAGTAGTACTAACACGGAAGCTTATTTTGATCACTGAATGGGAAATGAATATTCGACCTCCATCCCCTGCTCTTCTGCGAGACTGTGTGACCGTGCTGCTCGCGGTAATAATACGAAGCATTGCAAGGTCTGCAATTGTGTGGCCGTGCATGCATGTGCGTCTGAAATCATGAGGTCTCCTGAATAGTGAATCCTGATCTGTGCCGCTGTCAGGGTGAGCCTGCACTGCAAACGAGGGAATGACATGGTCACTTGAGATCTAGCTACCTCTACTAATAATGAGAAGATTAGCTATAGTAATGTCAGTTCATCAGTGAGGGTCGTTCACAGAGCAAGAGCAGGGTGTAAAATTTGTCCAGAGATTCCGGACCTCCATCCTCTCCTCGCGGCATTAGGAAGCTAGCAAGCTGCTTCAACTCAGGACCGGAGGTCTGGAGGAGGAGGAGAGGTGGCTGTTGGCCGATGCAACTTGGAAAGCATCTTCAGCCTCCTCATTTACCCTAGCTAGTACAGTACTGTGTGTGTGTTTCAGTGTAATCCATCGGCCATCCTTCTTCCCGCTGCTTCAATGCTTTGCAGTTGCAGCCTGCACCTTGCAGGCGATGAGTTGATACTAACTGTTCATCGCCTCAACCACCGCTGTTCGCTGCACAACAGTTTCATTCATGCGTCCCGCTGTGGATGTGCGCCTAGTTTTATTTCCTTCCATCCTTTTCTGAATATAGAAACACAGGGCATATATGTTTTTCTGAATCTAGACTTGGTGACGTAGTGTTTGCTATGTAAGTAGTATATAGCTAAATGTTGATTTCTGCACAGTCCTCTGAAAATATATAAGGAGAAAGATGAAACATTTGTTCACCTGCTACTCTTTAAAATAAAACAAAGAGTCTTAAAGCTGCGTTGCGCCTGACATCTTCGTTCAGATAGATAGATTCCTAGCTGGTGCAACATTTGCAGTGCAGGAAAACAGAGGTGCTAGGCTGCTAACATGGCTGTACTAATCGCTAATTTGTCGTGAGAGAAAAATACTATTGAATAACTGATAGATTCGACAGATAAGCTCAAATAAACAGGATGATGATTGGTTTTTGCATTTTGTAATACGCTATAGGTAGTGGCATGTCTTCAGGGTACAGGCTAGTGAAGTTATGGTACTTGTCCAACGAACTGAACAAGGCACTCGCCGAACCAGAACTACCGTGCTAGTTTTACACGCGCGCGGCCTACCTACGTTTCGGTAAACTGTATAAAACTAATGATAAATGCCCGTCATATTAGCCTCAGTTTAACTGATAAATGGCTTGGCTAGCCTAGTAGCAAGCGGAAGTAGTGTTGAATGTGTAGCAGCAGGAGCAAACGCCGCGCTGCTTGCTTCGTCGCAAGTTCGCATAGAGGACGAAAATGAAGTTCCATTGGCGGGGTTCAGTCGTGGTGTGACTGAATGTGACCAGTAACTGAGGCACTGACAGATTCAGCACAAGCTTGGCTGAGTCTCCAGCCAGGCCTGGATCATCCAGTTCTTGGACCTTGGGGGCAGCAGAGATGGCTGATCAATTTAATCGTCTCTGATAATCTCAAGGCAGTACAGTTTACACGTTGTTATCTTCTGATTTGCTCGACATAATAATAATAAGTAATAATTCCTGCCTTGCAAACTTCCGAAACATGGACAGTACACTGTGTCTTAATTAGCCCAGATAGATGCGATTGTCCTAGCCCAGAAGTCAGCAGGCCCAAAAGCCTACGAGAGAGCCCACAGCCCATGGCAAAATCGGCACCGGTGGTTTTATATGTCTCAGCCCACACGCTCCCTATACAACGCTAGTTTGTATATAAGTTTCGGCCCATGCAACACCTATATAAGTTTAGAGCCCGTTTGAAATCATATAGAATTTTTTTTAAAAAAAATGCAGAAGCAAGGATAATGGCTTATGGCCCGTTCGACACCTGTACTATGGGCACGGATACTAAATTTTGCCTCTGTTATTAAAAAAAAAAGGTATACAGAATATTTCCACGGTTTTTTTTTTGAACATCTCCAAAGAACTTTATTGATCAAGAGTAGTTACATCGTTTGCTAGAAAAGATAGAATAAAAGCAGGGGGATCATCGTCCCAAATACAATTCATCCTCGAATTCATTGCTCCCCTAGCTAATTCATGGGCCACTTGGTTGTCTTCTCTTCTTACATGCTCAATTGAAATCTCCTGGAATCCTTCCCAGACCGTATCACATTCATCATATATATTGCCGCAGCGGAGTTTGCCGTAAACCCTCCAGCCCTCATTATCTCCACCACTTCCATGCAGTCCGACTGGATGATCAGGCGGTTAGTTCGTCAAGAAGATAGGAGACTCCGGTGTATAAGGTCATTGTACTAGTAGCACTGAGTCCCCGTGCCATCTCCATGATATCCGTAAAAGCCTCCGTGCTGGGGTTTAAGACTGCGCATTTGGGTTACCCGATTTTTTCAGGTCGGATAATTCAGGTAATTCAAAATTCAGGTAATGAAAATTGTTACGCGATATTAGTTCTGAAACAACACTACCTATAATTTTGGGTATCCGATAATCCAGGTTTGGGTATTCCCGATTTACCCGAATTTTCAAAAAAACAACACAATACATAAAATTTCAATAACAATTTATATATAATTTTAGCAGCAATTTGTATATAATTTTAATAGCATTTTGTAGAGAATAATATATTACTAGCATTTGTTCAAATAAAGAGAATTATGTTCTATTAAATTGATATGTTCTAATATTTAACTAACACAACACATGATAAATACAAAGATATAGACAAATATTTGGGTAATTCGGGTACCGGGGGAATATTACCCGAATTACCCAAACTAATTTCGGGTAATCAAAATTGCTATCCGAATTTAGAATCGGGTACCTCGGGTTCAGGTAATTCGGGTCTAGGTTCGGGTAATTCGGGTACGGGTAATGGACGGGTAATTTGCCCAGGCTTAGGTCTTGTTTGGATGTTGTCGTATTCATCTCAATCCACATGTGTTGAGGTGGATTGGGGTGGAATTTAGTTCAAGTTACACTCCAACCCACCTCAACACATGTGGATTGATGTGAATCCGACTACATCCAAACAAGCGGGTTAAAGAACGACATACCGAAACCTACTGCTGTCGAACGACAACAACAGTATTCTGCCATCGTCCAAGACATCCAATACCTGAATTTCTATACTCTCTTCTGGCATCCGTATCGTGTACTCCTTTTGACCCATACACTCTTATTAAAATCGATCAAGCGCCATACGTTGGCATAGAGGCGAACACACTCAGCGTATTTTATGTGAATGTGAACCATACACAAGGCTTCCTTGAGCTCGGTCAGAGCAATGCGCCATTCCTCTTCTTCCACCTCGAGACCCAAAATAATGGCGGTCCATTGATCGTCTCCATCCACACCTCGAGCTCTCGAGGTCAAAAGCAGCTATACGGTTCCAACAAGCTGCAGTTGTTGCATAACTGTTATAAGCCATGAAGTAGAGGACGCCATTGACGGTGGCCCTGTGCTCGGAAGAAAAGCAGGTAAACAAATTGGGTGCCGGCCTTTGCCTCCATGTCGGCTCTGCAGCACCACCACCGTCCGTGATTGTAGCGACCTCACAGAGCGTTGTGTGAGTTTCGTAAAGACGCAGGACTTTGTAGGCGCCAGACGGAGTGGCACGGCCAAAGCTGAAGTTGCTCCAATGTCGTCGACGTCGTCCCCGGCGACGGTGAATGCACGCCTGGTCGCCGGATCGACGATCATGGCGCCGAGACGCATCCGCCTGTCGACGCAGATGAGGTCCAGGCGAGTGGGCGCCAGCACTGCGCTCTCGTTGACCTCGAACACCCTGAGGACGTCGCCGTGCAGCATGTCGAGCACCCGCAGCTCGTGGTGGTCCGGCAAGGATCCGAACAGGCCGACGATGAGAGGGCCGGCGTGGGATCTCTGCACGGCGGCGAAGGCCGGCGCAGAGATGAGGGCGCGCCACGCCTTGGACACGCACCGGAACCGGCAAAGCGCTTTCACCGGCAGCCTGACTAGCACTTCGAAGATGATGTCCTCCGGCAGCGACACGCCGTTGATGACGTGCTCGTGCTTCCTGCTTCGTTTCGGTTCCATTGTTTGTTTCCCCACCCAAATCCATTTTTACGGACGTTCACCTATTTTAGATGTAGCTAACGATTCAACTATTAATATAGGCTGACCGTCCACCATCCTCCTCCGCTTCTCTTTTCCTTATTCCTTACAACACCATGCAAAAAACAAAATATTTATTTCAAATCACTATAATTTGTAAACCGTGTGTCTATTTTTAATTCCTTCTGCACCGATGTGTTCAACGTGACAAGACTTTTCGTGTAAACCGTGTGTCCATATATTTCGAAGAATTTTATTTTTTAGTAGCAATTTATGTATATTAACTTATAACATGTAATTATGCTCTTAACTTATCTGCTAAGTTATGTTGCTAACCAATTCTGCTAAGTTGCACTGTGATATTATGTTTGTGTAGAATAACTTTTTTTATAAAAGCACAACTTTGTATGTACACTAATATATTATTTTGGTAACTTATGTACATAAGTTGTATTGTGTAATTTATATACTCCCTCTATTCTAAATTACTACCTCCGTCCACAAAAGCATGCTAACTAACTTATTTCATTAACTTATTGTACATAGTTATATATCTAACTTGTGTTTTCATGTGTATGCCATCTTAACCTATTTGATGAACTTACTGCATTTAGTTTCATGTGTTATCACATTATATTAGATAACCATGTTAGTATTTACTATTTAACTAAAGTGTTTCTTCTAGTCAACTTTGTTACTTGAATTTATTATTTTACACATTATATATTCTACATACATTTCAATTAAAAACACATAGATGTTGAATATCATAGTTGTATAAGTTATGCAAATCTATTATGTAAATTATTATGTAGCTTCGCATTATCTGTGTAATATAAGGTGTAAAAGTTATTTTTTTACTCCCCCACCTTTTTTAAAATTCTTTTTTCTACGTTTCCGAATGATTAATTTTTAAATAAAAGCCGATGAAGCGTAAAAAGAATGCTATTCTTGCAACTGTTTTAATAATATAAATTTTGCACAAAAAAGGTAATGTTGTATAACTTAGAACTACTAAATTAATCTTAAAAGTTATAAGTTATGTTGTGTAACTCAGTTTTCTAAGTTATGCATGTGGTTTTTAAAAAAAATACAAAAGTGAAACTACCGTCGCTTGTATGGCTGTATACGAAAAGATAAAAAATTGCATGCAACGTCCGCCCAAAAGGAGTCTGGGAGTCGCGTATCTCTAGGTCCATCTAGAAATAGTATTATGCGGGATTAAATGCTTTTCTTAAAAAAAGATAGTTCGATTGGTCGGAGATCGTTTGTTGGATTCATTTCAAATGAACGTTCGCGAATTAGTGTGGTCGGTTTCCCCGGCCTGTTATTAGATTAGCGCTAGGGTTATGTAATGTCGGACATACTCCCTATTTATGAACAGTCTGGCTCTGTTGTGTCGATCCAATCCAATCACGAATCTTCCAACGAACACGGCAACCGAATGACCGATGGTGTCGTACTCCAAGACTACCAAAAAGCTAACAAGCGTGTGTACTCCAATAAATCGTTCATGAGTCAAATTCTTGCTCTTTGTCTAAAGTATCACTAGCCAGGATGTGATTCTAAAATAGTGCTAAGTCAGACGATCTTATATTTATCTAATATTATATCTATCTTTTTATATCTATATCTATATCTACCTGATATTAAAGAGACAAAATTTATCTCTACTTAGTTCGTCTTTCATAACTAACTCTATAAATATGGAAACCGTCTCGACTCGTGTGTCTACAGCTCTTCTATTTTATATATGACATATAAGACTTCTTGAGATCATCAAGATATATAGAAATCCTAACCTAAATAGATCTTTCCAATTTAAGTAACCTGAATAGAAATTCTAATTCGAATCCTTTTTAAATATTTTTTGCTCTTTTATTTATTACTAGCAAATATGCACGTTCGTTGCAACGGGAGAAAAGAAAGTACCAAAAATTTATGAAAAACAAGGACCAAAATAATACATATCTCTTTATATTTTTCTATTTGTATAAAATTTCGTCTATAATTGTGCTTGAAAAGATATTTATTAGACTAAACTGAGCGACTAACTTCAGATTTTAGTCCACAGTTTGATCGATTGAACCATATCGGCTGAGCAACTGATGAAAAAATATATATATCTTAATTAAAGAAGAGTGAAGGGCTTAAACGCATATAATATTATTATGTTTATTATTATATTATTATTGATATTTATGGAGAATGGCTAAAACAGGAAATTGAAAAACGACAATTGAAGCGGATGCTTATAAAGCTTGGAAAAAGAACGGACGAAAGCAGTTCAAATAGGGCCGCGTGAAAAAAAGAGCATACTTTGGGCACAGCTAAACTTCACTAGTAAAGCTGGTTTTTTAGAAAATAGCTTCATGAGTGACTTTCTAGATGAAGTTGAGCTGTTTTGGAAGAAGTGTTTGGCAAAATAGCTTCACCAACTACTTCATGCATAGTTGAGAGAGAAAAATGAGGGAGAGAGAGCTGTAGTAAGCTTTTTTTTCAGCTTCATCCCAACTTATATCTTTGTGAGAGAAGGTAAAAAATAGCTTCACTCATAAAGCTATTTTAGAAATCAGTGTTTGGTAAAAAAAATAGCTCACAACAACTTATGAAGCTGTTGTGAGTTGTACGCCCCTAATCTGGACGAGCCTTTGATTTGATCGTTGTTTTTATTGAAGAAGATAATGTATGGTTGGGGCAGCGCTCGTGATGGCTATGGTGAGCTCGGGATGTTCAATGCTATATATACCAATGGCTTCTTGCATGAGAGGTTTTTGTGGCATTTGTTACATTTGAATTTACTCGCGTGCATGAGAGGGTCTTTGGCATTTTTATGATTTGAATTTACTCCTTGATTGATGATCCTTCTTTGCCAATGCACACAAATATAAGGGTTTTTTGGGATTATTTTGAATTTTAGTACAACACAAACATTTCCATGCTTACCCCGATAAAATCATGCACACACTGTTTATGTGAGCTCTTCGAAAATATTGAGCCGAGTAAAGAATATATCGGTAAATCTTAGAATAAATATAGAAAATACGAATATCCATGTTAGGTCAAGGACCTAAACTAGAATGAATATGTTTAATATAGGTTCAGAAGAATCAGTACTTATCAGCGAAATGATAGGGGATGACAAAATGAAATTTTATTGGCAGTGCTCATTCGTGGTGGAAATCGGAATCATGCATGGCTAATAGATTTTTACTACTACTTTTTTTTTTCCAGAGCCCGTAGTGTTTTTTTCAGAGCCCTGAGCTTGAAGACTTTGATTGTTTGTGACTCTTGTGCTAAAGAAACTATCACTGCCTTGCTGGTGTTCACTTGTATGCAATCTTGTTTTTTTCTTTTTACAAACTTGTATGCAATCTTGTGATGTGCCTTGGCCATAGACAGAGTGTTCCTTCAATTTCTTTTTTTCTTTGAGCAAAGGCCATAGACAGAGTGGGATGATTGCATCCGAGAAAGCTTTTTTTTTTTTGGCCCAATGCACCCGTAGTCTGCAGTCCCGTGTGTGCGATGTACCTCTCATCCTCCGGCGATCGACTTGCCTGGACCTGCACGGATCGGCATCGCGTCGCGTGGCAGCATGGCATGGCTCTCTGTTCTCAGCAGACAACAGCGTCGCCTTCGCCACGCAAAAAAGGCCACCGTTGTCACGGGCTCTCGCTCTGTCCCCCTCGTCGACTCGTCGTCGTCAACGCCATTGCCGGTCGCCCACACTGACCAGTGTGAACTCAGCAACACCCACCATCCGTGTTCCAGCCCCGTGACATCTGCCCAAGTAAAGAGAGAGAGAGAAAAAAAAAAAGCACCCTCCGTCGCGCGCACGACGTCGTGCCCGGCGCGGCGTTCCAGAGACCGGCGTCCGCGGCGCGCCGACGCGCTACGGACACGCAACGCGAGCACGACTGCCGCCGCGATTGCTTGCAATGATTGGGAGGTTTTCTTTGCGCTAGTGTCCTCCCATGTGCGACAGAGGAGCAGGTAGTCCCGGTCAGTGGAGCCCCACGGCGGGGCACCAAACGCCCGCACGCCGGCGCAGCTTTGACCACCACCTGGCCTCAGACGCCGCCGCGGCGCCGCCATTACCGTGCTTCTGTTCTCTCTCTCTCTCTCTCTCTCTCTCTCTCTCTCTCTCTCTCTCTATATATATATATATATATATATATATATATATATATATATATATATATATATATATAAAATTCACGATCACGAGAGTACACGATAGCAAATGATGAGAGAATCCAGAACAATCAGCGATTAGTTTCTGTTCTTATCAGTATATCTCTGCCTTGTTTGTAATCCATACTGAAATATTTACAAATAAAACAAAAAAAAAGATGAATGAGCAGAGTTACATCAGGAAAAGAAGACAACTTTTTTTAAAAAAAAAAAAAAGAGAGAGAAAACAAATGCTAGACCAAAACTGTGGCCGTGTGCGTCCGCGAGGTCACGGCCGCCCGAAGAGCGCGCCGAGGAAGCCGAGGCAGCCGAGGAAGAGGCGGCAGACCATGCCGCGCCTCCGCTGCAGCAGCATCCGTCTCCGTGCCTCCTCCCGCGCGGACGGCGTCAGCTGGAGGTACGTGTACGCCGCGTGCTTCACCAGCGGGTGCCGGATCATGTGCACGTCCCCTGCCACCACGGCGCCGCCGGCGGGTGCCTCGTCGGGGGAGTGCGCCTTGGCGGCCGCGGCGGCGTATTCGGGCGACGACATGATGTCGCGGAGGCTGGTGTACCCATGCCCGCCGCCACCGGTGGCGTCCAGGGCGTTGGTGGGGATCTCGATCTCCGGCGGCGCCCACCGGCCCCGCATCCCGCCGCCGGACCCGGAGGCGCGCTTCGCGGGGCGCCGGTGCGCGAACTCCACCAAGTCCCCGCCGCCGCCAGTGCTGCCGGCGGCGCCGGCCAGCGGCGATCGGAGCCTCTGCCGCTGGCGCTGCCGCAGCGGGGACTCCACCACCGCCGTCACCATCGGGATCGGACCGGAGGCGCGCGTGCGTGGAGGAGCCTCGACGTGGTGGGGAAGGGAAGACTTGTTATTGGAGAAGAAGGGAGAAAGAGTCCCATCCACGCACGAATGAAGGATCTACGAATAATCAATGAATATAAACGTGCCGTTTGAAAGATGCGAAATGTCCGCTGCGCGGGCCCACACGGCAGTGGGTGCAGGATTTTTTTTTCGGAGCAAAAGAAATAGAGTGAAACCCGGGGTGGGGTGGGTGACGGGAAACGGATTTTTTTTTAAAAAAATTAAAACGGAATTTTTTCGACGGGGCGCTCGACGTGAGCGGCGCTGGGTGGTGGGACCCGCAATAGTTGTTGGGTCCACCGTCCGCGTCTTTCCGGTCTCGACCGTGGATTTAGCTGTGTTTCGTTTCTCTCCTAAGGCCTTGTTTAATTCAAAATTTTTTGTAAAATAGATATTATAATATTTTCGTTTGTATTTGATAAATATTGTCCAATCATAAATTAAATAAAAAATTCGTCTCATAAATTATAAATAAATTATATAATTAGTTATTTCTTTTATTTATATTTAATAATGCTTCATAACTTTAATTCACACTGAAGATAATCCCTCTTAAGAGCGGTTTCATTTGGGAGCTGAAAGATTTTTTAGCTAGTAAATTTGTTTTTCATGATGTAATTCATATACCTCGTTCTTGTAATATGACTGCTGATGGCCTTGTTGCCCTTGGGGCGACTTTGAGTTCGGGTGCAAGTCTGATTATAGACAACATTCCAATTTATGTTCATGTACTGGTTCTTGACGATTTGGCGACAGTTTACGAGTAATGGAGAATCCTTTCATGTTAAAAAAAAATCTTAATCCCTCTTCTTTTCTTTTTGATTTCAATGATGATCTCTCTCTTCTTGTTTTCTTTTTCATTTCAATATAATGGTGTCTTGTCTTTGATAAATGTAAAATGTATTCTGCTAAATACCATTGGCGTGATGAGCCCATGATGTGGAACACCACTTCTACTAGGGATAAGGAACCCAAGAACTTTAGCTAATACAGCGGCGCTGGAGGTGCTTAATAATAGATGTGCCTTAACTTAAAATAAAGAGAGAGGGATTAGTAATTTAGTATGGTTTAAACAAAATTTGAGCCCACAAAAAGGTGATCTAAAATCACTACAATCACAAATAACAATGGCCTAACACATTTACATACACTACAGAAGATTCTCTATGGCATATACCACTTCGTCAAGGTAAAGTTTATTTTGCGCTTAAGGGCATGTGCCCTCACTCTCTCACACATTGGATTCGTTTTGAGAAGTGTGCAAACACACATCTCAATGCAAAACTGCTTTGAGATGTGTTTGCACACTTCTCAAAACAAATTCAATGGGTGGGAGAGTGAGGGCATTTGCCCTTAAGGGTAAAAAAACCGCCTTCGCTTGGTCAACATTATTGATCACTATAGCTAAATTGATTAGTTCTTTTTTGTGGAACCAAGTTAGTTTGAGTCTAGCGTGTTTTCGATTAATTGTTTGTTTTAGCAATAGCTGACAAATGACTTTCTATCAACATGTGCCTGGAGTTACTACTTACTAGGCCAACTTCAAGACATGTGACATGTCATTGTAGCTTATCGGAGATGGAAGCTGGGATAATGCGTGTGTGCGTGCATCTTCATAGAGCCGAATGAAAATGAATATGTGTATCTGAGCTTTATATATACAATATGTTCAAGAACGCTTTATTGCTGTTGCTATGAAGGAAAACTTTCTTGAAATGTTAGGTTCTTCTCAATGGGTAAAGTGCAATGTTAATTGGTTTGCTGACCAAGATGGCGTCACCTGTACTTGTCAAACCGACACAATCTTCATCGGGAAGAACAGCGATGTTTAACAGAAAAAGAAAAGGAAACGATGCATATTTCGATCGTTGAGAAAAAAAAAATCTTCGAATAGTCCTTAGTCCTTGAGTTTTCTTTGTCTCTCTGGTAGCTATTAGTATATATATAGTAAAATTGTTTGTTCTAACTAAAAGAATTTGCGTTGTATATGATAATAAGGAATAATTCATGCTACTAGGGAGGGCAGAACGGATTGTACAACACTATCCCTCCTAATGTTTGTGGCGCATTATTGTAATGTTCGCTATTTCTCGATCTTAGTACAAAAGATATATAATTTTTTTTGCATATTCGAGAAAAAAAAAACATGTTGATGTGCTTTCAAACTTAATTCAATCGTAGTACTACGTACGTTGCTTTGCTGTTTGCAAATCCAGCCGTAGAGATCGAAGTATCGTAATAGTGGAAAAATGTCCGTGTGGTCATAATTCACAAGATGCACATATTTTCCTCATAATAATAACTAATAAGAAAGCGACTGCCACGTGGGGGAAAAATAGACAAGATTGATCTCGTTTGGGTGCACCGTACGTGCATGGATCCTGGACACACACTCTGCTTACTGCCAAGACAACGAGAGACTACAACAAGGTGGCGATCAACTTCGAGCCGCTTTCCATGGGATCCTACGGTCAGGATCGTTTGTGTAGTTGGTGTCGGACTGGTGACTGCCACGACTCCACAATTAAGCGCTATCATGGCGACTGACCTATTACAGCCTGTGGTGGCTATTTGTGCTCAAATACGTTTCGTTGATAAGTCATGACATAAGACCCAAAAGACAAATGTTGTGAACCGATCCAACTCACATTTATACTTAGGGGTCGTTTATGTTGTTCGGGACTGCTGTATGATATGGCTTCGACTACAACAGTAGCAGCTTCGTGTGAAGGAGTCTGAAGCTGTACCAATTACTTTTGAGAAGGAATTGTTTTTTCACATTAAAAAAAATTGTTTTTTGGCGGAGCTAAAAAAAGTGGTTCCTACTTAAATGCTTTTGAAGGAGCTATGCCAAACAAAAATTTATTTCGATCGTGCCAAAAAATATTTACTTTGAAGACAAACTATTAGTTTAGAGCATCTCCAATGGTTTGACAATTTTGGTTTGGCATTTGTTGTTGTTCGCCAACTCCCAAATACAAATACAAAGGAAAAAATATAGCCATCTTCAAGGGTTTGGCATTTTTGACTTGGCAATTAGCTAAAGTGGACCCGACCAAATCATTTCGCACTTCTTTCTGTCGCGCGCGTGAGTTGGTTCGCGCCTATTCTCCTTCGCGCGTATGGAGGCGCCGCCGCTCGCAGGTATGTGTACGTCGCCGCCGGTTGTGCCCTCTTCTTCGTGATGCAAATCGTTGATGCACCAGATTTCTCTGTTCTCTGTCCCTCTGTCCCATCTTCTCCCATCACGTTTCTTTGCAGCAGTACGACAAGCAGTAGGCAGACAGACAGCGGCAGCACACCACGAGATTTGCCGGTGTGGAAACTATTTGGCGCGAGGACTCCCAGCGACGAAGGAAACCGCGGCAAAGAGATCTGCTCGCGCGCGGGATGGACGCAGGAATACCGGGCGGACGCGTTTGCCAAGCCACAACCCAACTCGCAAATATGCCAAAGGGAGCCTCTCAAATGCCAAGTTCACTAAAATGCCAAACCCGTTTGCAAAACCATTAAAGGAGTGATTTTTTTTACCTTTTTGGCAAATAATACAAATAGCAAACTAGAATGCCAAACCGTTGGAGATGCTTATATTTATGTAACTACTGAATGTCATGTATTTAGAAATAAAGGGAGTGTAACACAAAGCTGATAATTTGTATTGTACTCTAGCTAGGAGACCAAATCACGGGAGGATTGAAAAATAATTGGGTCAACAGATGTGACCTTGCTCTAGCGAAAAAAAATATATCACAAAATTGGAACTTGTATTGTATGTGGTCTACACACATATGTTAATTACGTAACAGGCTACACATTTTTCCTTGAAAGAAAGCGATCGGCATGGTGCAGCGCAGTGGTACTTACGACTTAAATTTATTCATCTCCCATTTAATTTCTGGGGCTTACTGACTGATCACAACCCAAACTTTCAGACTAGCTTAAATTTATTCATCTCTCATTTAATTTCTGGGACTAGCTAGTTAGTTCTTTCAGACCTTGCTGTCTAGCTAGGACTGATGTTGAAAGGTAGTAAGTGATTTATTAGCTTAATTAGCACGCTGTGGACCATCTTTGATGTGTATTTTTTTTTAACATTGTTCAAGTTTTTTAAATACTCCGTACGTATGGCTAGGTAAATAACGTAGAAGCAAGAGCCTCAGCCAACAGTAAACATGTCCAACAACATGTGCGATCAGATATATACAGCAAAGTTAGGTCCATTACCTTATCTTGAGAAGAAGGAATTAGTATATAAAAATCAGAAGTCTCTTTGGACTGAACATATTGTTATTGCTACTAGCGTAGCGTAAGTAAGTGGTTCATCACCAAATAAAACTATGGGACTGTTTGGTACAGGCTCACAACAGCTTCGTGAGCTGTTGTATACTTATTTCTAAAACAGTTTTATGAGTGAAGCTGTTTTTCTTCTTCTCTCACAAAGACATGAGTTAGGATGAAGCTGAAAAAAGTAGCTTATTGTAGCTCTCTCCCTCATTTCTCTCTCTCATCTGTGCATGAAGTAGTTGGTGGAGCTATTTTACCGAACACGTTTTCCAAAAACAGCTTAGCTCATCTAGAAAGTTGCTCATAAAGCTATTTTCTAAAAACAACTTTACTCACCGCACTAATTAATCTCTGTAGTAGAAGCACGCACGCGAGTGCACGACATGCATCCGACGAGTCGTGTTGGTCGGCCATTGTGGGGGAAAGGGGAACGGAGCCGTGGATTCGTCGAAAGGCGACCAACATCTTTGCGCCAGAAGCGGATCTACGCCAAACAAAAAGAGCTGCTGCACCACCTGCAGCTGCAGGCAATGCAATCCTGCATCATCCTGTTCATGAACCTGAACCTGCGGGAACGGCAAGAGCCGGAATCGGCTTGTTTAGTTCTGAAAAATTTTGCAAAATTTTTTAGATTCTTTGTCACATCAAATCTTTAGACGCATACATGAAGTATTAAATATAGGCGAAAATTAAAATTAATTGCACAATTTGGTCGGAATTGACGAGACAAATCTTTTGAGTCTAGTTAGTACATGTTTGGATAATATTTGTCAAATACAAATGAAAATAGTACTATTCATATTTTACAAAAAATTTTGAACTAAACAAGACTTCGAGGCAGTGGCGCACTGACCAGATGGAAGTCTTGTCTGAACGTATTCTGTAGTGCAGCTGCCACTAGTGGACCAAGCAGGAGACGACAAAGCCCATCTTTTCGTGCCTGGGAGTTCCTAAAAATTTTCAACTTTCTCCGTCGCATTAAATCTTTAGACGCATGCATAAAACATTAGATATAGATAAAAAATAACTAATTACATAGTTTGCTAATAATTTACGAGACGGATCTTTTGAATCTAGTTAGTCCATGATTGAACAATAATTATCAAATACAAACAAAAGTGCTATATAGCCAAAACCAAAATTTTTCACCAAGGCCTTGTTTAGTTGGTGATTTTTTTTTGCAAAATGCTACTGTAGCATTTTCGTATGTATTTGACAATTGTTGTCCAACTATAAACTAACTAGACTCAAAAAATTTGTCTCGCAAATTACATACGAACTGTGCAATTAGTTTTTTATCTATATTTAATACTTTAAACATGTGCCGCAATTTTAATGTGACGAGAAATTTTAATCATTTTGCAAAATGGTTCAAGAACTAAACAGGGCCCAAGGGCCTTGTTTAGTTCGCAAAATTTTTCTAGATTTTCCGTCACATCGAATCTTTGGTCGCATGCTTGGAGCATTAAATATAGATGAAAATAAAAACTAATTGCACAGTTATCTGTAATTTGTGAGATGAATCTTTTGAGCCTAGTTACTCCGTGATTGGACAATGTTTGTCAAATAAAAACGAAATACAGTAGCCAAAATCTAAAATTTTTGCAAACTAAACAAGGCCTAAACAAGGCTGAATCACAACATGCACAGCAGGCCGTGGCAGGCTCATGCGCGTGAGGCATGTGCCGGACTGGTCCGGTCCGTTCTCTGACCAGCAATGGCTTACCCCCGCGAAATCCACCACAACGCGACTGTGGCCCACGATCACGTTGGGCTGTTTGCTGCAATCGTGCCACTGCAATGCAAAGTCCAGAATGCTCGAAGTGCAAAATCAAGGTTCAGTATGTGTGCAGAAAACATCAGAGAGGAGTTGAGATCTTCATCAGTTGATAATAAAGATCTGCGCTCTCAATTTGGAGCTGTTTTAGGAATGCTTGGGCATTGATGATATGCCTCTCTCTCTTGACTATGGCCTTGTTTAGTTTCCAAAAAATTTCAAGATTCCCCGTCACATCGAATCTTGTGGCACATGCATGGAGTATTAAATATAGACAAAACCAAATACTGATTACACAGTTTACCTGTAATTCGCGAGCTGAATCTTTTGAGTCTAGTTAGTCCATGATTGGACAATATTTGTCACAAACAAACGAAAGTGCTACAGTAGCCAAAACCAAAATTTTTCCTCAACTGAACAAGGCCTATGGTACTCTCCTAGTTTATTGTTTCCACTTTGGCAAACTAGCATACTACTGGAGTACTGGTAGGAACTCTAGGAAGTATTAATGCACTGTTGGTTCAACCCAGTAAATCTTTACCAATTACTCCCGTTTTTTTTGTGTGCCCCTCTCTATATAAGCGTATGATCATGTTTTGGACATGGAACAGAGTTTGACTACTAAATTCCTAAGAGAATGTTTTCGAGAAACTTGTAAAATATAGTACAGTGAAAGAATTTTGGGTGTCCATTCTTATTCGTTTGGGCTTATCAGCCGAATCTACCAGCCATTCAGCAGTATTTTTTTCTCAGAATAAATCAGTCAGCAGTACTTTCTGCCATGACTTATCAACCAAACAATTAGTGATTATAATTCTAAAAATCAGTGATCTGTGCCCCACCTATTAGTGATTATATATGGTATAACTGTGGTATCGAGGCAATTTTGTGGCCTAACTGCTGATTACATGGTAAAAAGGTAGGGGCTCTGATTAACTGGCCTAGAATATCCACATTCTCTTCGCGCTTGACCTTTATGCACTGAACTATTCTAAGTTGAGGCAACTCTTGTTACATTCCACAAATACACCCTCTTGAGCTGGAAGAGAACAAGTGTATACAACTTGGCTACATTGTCCTCTGTCAGAATAGCATGATGGTTCACATCATGTGCACCAGCATAGAGAATTCGAGAGATTATATGGAGAGATGGGGGCTGCATCTTTGAGACATGTTTTGTGAGCTTGTCCAAGGTGAATATATCGATAACTAACTATTTATTTCCATCATCTGAAGGCCCTGCACCATGCTTTGTCAAGAGCTGCCCAAAATGTCCAAAGTGTCATCCAACCTTGCAACTTAAACGGTTAAACCAGCTGCCCAAAGTGTCCAAAGTGTCATCCATGGTCATTAGGAGATGTCAATAGCTGGTAATTAACATATGAGTTTGGATGAGGATGCAAACTTCTGCTTCCAGGTGGATTTCCCCACTCTTCTTGTTCCCTTGGAAGAGATTCTTGACGTTGACCCAAATTCTAAATGGTCTGCGCTGTTGTGCTTTCTGCATCACAATGTCAAGGATTTCAAACAACATGGAGCCGTACAAATTCAGGACGACAGACAGACAGAGTCATTGCTACGTGTGATCATGAGAAACAAGCATAAATCTCTAGTTCATTTGTACTGCTACAGATGCATTGATGACAAAGAGCAAGAGAATAATGATGAAGAAAACGTGGCCAAGATAAACATAATCTGTACTTCTGAGGAAACCGCAAGTTTCTGTTAAGTTGCATAGCTGCAAGCTTTTGTATTTCCCTAACACACTATCTCCCATATATAGCTTAAACAAATCAAATTATATTCTTCACTGCAGATGTGTTATCAAATTTGACCTTTTTAGGATCCAAGCTTTCGAAGGTGTCTCCTTACTGTACAAACTTGTGCAGTCCTAGAATAGTCAAATATCAACATTAGATTCATTGGTTTGCTTGCATTTGATTTTTTATGGAATATATCTTTATTCGACATTATGTGAATTTTTCATTGCTCTTATATAAATATTCCTTTTGCGATTTTTTTTTGAGCAGTGAAGCTTGATTTAGTCTAGCTTGGGTTAACTGTTTCTCTTTAAGATAAGTTGTTACGTACAATAGATGATTCAGACTTCAGAGTGTGCTTTCCTTAAGACGGGCATCTTATAATATGATAATTTGACAAACATTGGATATAGGTAACTGATCTAGCAACTTCTTTTGCCAAAGTTGCGGATTTTGATCGAAATCTTGGGAATGAAAGCACTGCAGTCAGAGGTTTCAAGGAAGCAATTGAATGCCTTGGGAAGCTGAAGCTAAGTTCTGAGCAAGCTAGTCTTGAGCAAAGGGTAAGTATTATTATCCCCATCATATCTCCTTATCATCATTGCGCTTCTGCGTGTTGTTGTGAACTAAGTGCTATCTGTATTTTGCAGCGCCTCTCTGTTTTAGATTTCCTGCACAACCAATTGGCAGATAAGTAAGGTTCAGTAGCATCCAAAATCATACCCAAATAAAACATGCGATGGGGTTGATGAACTTCAGTATTCATGTGATACAAATACTGACATACAGAGGGATTCGATGGTAATTAGAGTGTGTACCTACATGAAGATTGTGGCAGCACAAAATACTTGCTCTGGCATTGTATAGTACAATATATATCCTCTGTGTGCTGGGCAAGGCAACTGATGGCTGCCAATATGCACAGCCGTCCAGCCCTCCAGTTTGTTTTGAGAGTTATGCCTTAACATGCACTGGTGCGAAGTGTAAGAGAAACTTCGCAGAAAGTTCTCTGTTGCTTACAAGTCATTTGTGAATGTAATCCCTTTGTACTATATTTTCAATAAGATAGAGGGAATACTAATGCATGACTGCTGTCCGTCCTTAGAATCTCACTGTGTGAATATAAGCCCCATTTCATATTGACAAATAAGAGGAGGGGATACTGTCAAGAACGCATCAACGCTGTGTTTCATTAGATTCCCATGTGAAGCTGTCTGCATATTAGTGGACATGAACCTAAAAGTTACAGAAACAATTCATGTCTTGTGGCATTGGTATCTTTGTGACAAACAGGTATTGGGTTCTGTTGACTCTTGGAACTGAACGATTTTTGTGTGCTTACTGATGCTGTCTGTACATATTCAAGAAACAAATTGTTTACTGTTATGTGCACTCTTTTGGGATTTTGATCTGATCTGAGAAGTGGACAGTAGGAGTTCTGAAGATATCACCAGTAGGTAAACAATCCTAGCTTTTCTTAGACTAGTAAATATATGATAACATCAAAAAAGGGTATGCCTGAAACAAGCAACCTACTTTTTTCCTCAAATAAAAAGAGAAGAAAACAAGTGGCAAACAAAAATATACAGTTTGATTCGTGCTGTTTTTTTAGTTTGATCAGGAAAATGCCACAGAAGTGCTTTTCCAGTTTTCCTGACTATATTCCTTTGCTTTATGGAAAGATGGATGTATCATACCTAATTAAAGCATTCAGTTCGTTCATCATGAAAGGGAAAAACAACTAAATAAAGAGACATCTTTTTCCCTCTAAACCTGCCTGCCATGGCTAATTAAGCCTGTGATTCTTGTAGATACACATATATTTGTCAAGAATGTGGCTTCTTTAGCCATTGTATATGTATATCTTCCCCCCGGTCCTTTTCCTGCTTTTTTGATGCTTTTCCCACATCCTCTTCCCCCCTTTTCCTCTTTCTCCTCTCCAGGCACTTCTTTTGTAGCATTTGCTTGGCGTTTTTTAATTGCTTTGGTTTCTAATCATGAACACAGTCTTTTGTGTGGCTTTTGGACCAAATATAGGGAGGAGAGAGAGGGGGGCCAAAGGCCGCTTTTGACTGAAATTACTTCAGCACCAGCATTTTGACCAGAGATTTTACCGCCATGCATATGCATCTGTTGAAATGTTTCACTGCTAATTCCTATTCTCAGCTAACGATACATAACTGTACTATGTTTCATTGAACATGTTATAAATATATAAATAAAGTGATGATAAATTGAAAGAAGAAGAAGAAGAAGAAGAACCATTGAACCTTGGTTATTTCAGGCAGCCGGCCGTCCAATTTGGCAATGACGAAGGATCGATGCATGGGAGGTAGTTTGAAGTAAATTGAGAGTGAAGAGAGATGCTTGTCTGATGCATCGAGTAGGCAGATGGAGATCGACATGATGGCAGTCTACTACTTTGGATCGAGAGTACGTAGCGATCGAGACTTGAGAGAGAGCAGACAAAAATCGATGGATCACGTACGCAGTTCCCGATGCATCGTCCTGCATGCTCATGCATGTGCAGTCCTGTATCTGGTGGTCGTGGCAGACCAATGCAATGCAAGCTCCTATATGGCTGCTATGCTAGCTTCCGCATGCACTATTCATGTGTCACTCGATCGATGAACAGTGTCGCACGCGCGCGTCCTACAATCACAAGTGGGCCACCAAAAATACGCGCATGCATGCAGCTAGCGTAGCTCGATGCTAGTAATAAGGTCCACACGACACAAGTGGGTACACGCATGCATAAATCAAATGAAACAAGCCTCATGTAGTCATGTCACATACTAATATATGATGAGTAAGCCCCAGTTTGGAAATTTTTGTAAATTATTTCACCTGTAATTTGTTTGCACCCGCAATTTCTTGTGCACAAGATCACAACCAGAACATCATTCATATGTAAATGATGTTTGTGGGTAAATTCTGAAGAACAATAGTAGCAAGGGAAAAAAAATCAATCGAAGACCAAATAAACATGCTACAATCCTAGTGTATTGAAATCTAAAGAACTATTGTGGCCCCTTAGGACACGGCTAGGGCGTGTTGTATTAAACTAGGGTAGATCAGAGCGTCCATGTACAACTCTTCTGACCTTCTAGGGCATTGCTTTTTAGCGGTGTTGTATTAAACTTTTTCTCTATCTTAATACAAAGGCGCGCAAACCTTTTGCATGATCGAGAAAAAAAACATGCTACAATCCCATGACCATGATCAGTGTGAAGCACCCAATTTCTCCCCCATGGACTGAAGAACGAGCATCGGAACACGACTTTTGTTTTTTAGTTGGAAAGGCATAATACTATTGCAAATTTATAACCATTATTGTCCATCCAAGTGTACATTTTATTAGATCTAGATAATTTTATGGACCCATAATTTAGATTGGTGTTAGCCTTAAAACCAATCTTCCAAACAACTAATAACGAGTTTGAAGTAAATTCTTCACATGCCATTTCAAAACTTCTGAAGGTAAATATGACATGTAGATGTAGGCTCTGTATTAATGGTAAATATGGAATTTTAGGGATTTTTGTACTATCTGTCACAAGATTTAGACATTTAGTACATGCAAACCGATCAGATTATTTTGAACTGTTGGGGGGAAAACATTGCCTCTCTCCTCATCTTCAGCCATGAGGATCCCGACTCACGTTCCCAACATCCAACACCATATTGCAACCTCTACCCATAGACCATCCACAACCTTCACTAAGCTTTCATAATATATTACAGCTGGTGGTTTTCTCCAAATTATCAACAAAAACTTTGTTATATATGTAAGAAATCAAGAAAGGTAATTACCTACTACCCTTACCCCTAGACAAAGGGAGTTGATATTTCACGTGCTTGAATCTGTAGACAACAATCTTAGACAAATGATTAGTACAATTAGAAGGACAACTTATAATAGACAATTCATATTTTTTAATATTCAAACAACAATAAAATTACATGTTGTCTGAACAACAACAATAAAAAAATCAGGTACCTAAAATATAAGAGAAATGCTATAGAAAAGGTTTTTCTCACTACATATGAAGAGTGCCTCCTTCTACGTTCTAGAAGTGTAAGACTACTTTTTCATGTATATATGGATGTGTTCATCCTAGCCTATCATAGTGAAGCCTAAAGTTTCAATATTTACAGACAATAGTGTAGACCACATATACATAGGACACTAATTTGAGTAGGGTTAATTAGAACTTTACCATTATAAATTCGATGTTTATGAGAATCTCCACTACTTCTCACCTAATATGGCCAGTGTCATTATAATTTATTTAGAAACTAAAAAAATACCACTTTGTATGCTCGCGAGCTACTTAGACTCACATGTAGACAACTATACTTTTGTACGGACTAAAATCACTTCAACACACATGGATCAAGGTGAATACAAGTGCATCTAAACAAGCCCTAAGTAATACCAAGGGACCAGGGTTTACTACACTATAAATCCTTATATGGGGCATAATGTTACTCTATACGCTTCTTACCCAGCTGATCAAATCAATAGAAATGTAATACACCAATATGCTTGTAAAATAAACTTTTGATATATATATATATATATGATTTTTGTCTATACACATGCATGCGGCACCATTTCCATATATATCTAGTTTCATCAGAGGTTGAGTGCAAGAGGGGGAGAAGAATATATATAAGTGCGTGTGCATGGCTTTACATCCACATGCAACTACAGGCCGGGACGCACCACCAGCCAATTTGTCCTTCCTGCCCCCACAACATTTTTTTGAGAGTTATATACGCTCCTAATATGACACTGATATCTCAATGACATGTGGGCCAAGGATCCACATGTTAGCCTCCTATATAGTCAGATACTGGCATACTAGTATCAGTATACTACGTATCATCATAACATGCACTTAATTTCTCAGTGTCATCGTGTTGATTATGTCATCGATGCTATTTGCTATATGTGTTAATGTGTGCTAGTAGTCCCTACATGGGAACATGTAATCAGAGCAGTATAATACTACATGGTGTGTGTGTGTGTGTGTGTAACCAAAACCAAGAGAAACACTCACTCACTCCACCTGACTACTAAAAAGGGATCACATCACAGGTAGCAAGCAAAGAGAGATCCAGTCCAGCCAGTCACCTGCGCCTGCACACGTTGCTCCCAAATTGCAGAGGACATCTCGCCAACGCCAGCAGCAGCAGCAAGCAAGCTCAGGATGCGAGCCGGCGGCTGCGCGGTGCAGCAGGCGCTGGCGGCGGAGGCGGCGGCCGTGGTGCGGCAGGCCGTGGCCCTGGCCCGGAGGCGCGGCCACGCGCAGGTGACACCGCTCCACGTCGCCAGCGCCATGCTCTCGGCGGCGGGGCTCCTCCGCGCCGCCTGCCTCCGCTCCCACTCCCACCCGCTGCAGTGCAAGGCGCTCGAGCTCTGCTTCAACGTCGCGCTCAACCGCCTCCCCACCGCAGGCCCCGCCGCCGCCGCCGTCATGTTCCACCCCCACCATCACCACCACCACGCCGGGCACGGGCAGCAGCACGCCGTGCCCGTGCTGTCCAACGCGCTCGTCGCCGCGTTCAAGCGCGCGCAGGCGCACCAGCGCCGTGGCGTCGTGGAAGGAGTGCAGGGACAGGGACAGGGACAGGCACCCGCGCAGCCGCCGCCGCAGCCGGTGCTCGCCGCCAAGGTCGACATCGAGCAGCTCATCATCTCCATCCTCGACGACCCTAGCGTGAGCCGCGTCATGCGCGAGGCCGGCTTCTCCAGCTCCCAGGTCAAGGCCAACGTCGAGAAGGCCGTCTCGCTCTCGTCGTCGTCGTCGTTACCCGACCATCAACCGAACACGACGATACCACCCAGCGGCGCCCACGCGACGGGCTCTCCTGCAGCAGGCGGCTCCGGTCACGCGAGCAGCAGGCGCCCCAACGCCGGCGGCAACAAGGCCGACGACGACGACGCCATGCGCGTGCTCGACTGCATGGCGAGCGGGACCAAGCGGTGCGTGGTGGTCGTCGGCGAGAGCGCGGCCACCGCGGAGGTGGTGGTGAAGTCGGTGATGGACAGGGTCAGCAAAGGGGAGCTCCAGCAGCGGCACGAGCGGCTCAAGAACGTCCAGTTCGTGCCCCTCTCGGCCGCGTCCTTCCAGCGGATGCCGAGGGAGGAGGTGGAGGCCAAGGCCGGCGACCTGCGCGCGCTCGTTCGACAGGGCTGCGCCGCCGGGAAGGGCGTCGTGCTCGTCCTCGAGGACCTCGCGTTCGCCGCCGACGCCTGGGCCGCCGTGTCGGAGAGGAGAAGGCACGGCAGTGTTGGTCGTGAACACGGTCAGTGCGGCTACTGCCCCGTCGAGCACGCCGTCATGGAAGTGGGCAGCTTGGTGTCCGCCGCCGCCGGTGGCGGTGGCGGTGGCAGAGGCCTCGACAGGTTCTGGCTGCTAGGGTTCGGGAACAACCAGGCTTACATGAAGTCCAGAGCAGGGCAGCCATCTCTTGAGGCCGTCTGGGAGCTGCACCCCGTCGTCGTGCCGGACGGCGGCCTCTCGTTGAGCCTCACCTGCAACAGGTACGGTGCTTAAATCAATTATTTATTTGTGAGTTTGTGATAATTAACGATCATAATAAGATGATTAACGTCTGGAAATGCCGGATGGTTCTCCCTGTTCTTCTAGTGACGCTGAACAAGCTAATCAAGATAGAGCAACAAGGCCTTGGCCCTCCTTCGTTAACGGCACTGCTAGCGGCGAGAGTGAGCTCATCACTTCCTCCACCAAAGTGGCGGCGACAACTCCGAGTGTGCCGCCATGGTTTCGGGGGTACCAAGTTCAAGATATGACAAGACCAGCAAGCCGCAGCGCCAGTTTTCAGGTACATGTTTAAACAACTTAGCAAGATACCACATATATACTTAAACTACTTAGAAAATTAATTAAATCAATCATTTCTTCCTAAGTAAGATGCATGGCTCAAAGGTTCTTTACCATCTTTATTCATACCCCACCCACCTCCTATGTTCAGATTTTGCATGGATTAAATGGCAATTAATTGGTTTTGTTTCTAAAAGTATCAATTTTCTTCTGTGCAGTTGCAAGATTGGAACCACAATTTTAATGGATCACCAGCATACCACACGTCGGAGCTCACACTGAGCTTCTCCTCACAGGCTACTAACTCTCCAGACGCTTCTTCCATCTCCAGCTCCTTTGCCCCAAGCTTCAGTGCTGCCAGCTTGATGATGAGCTCCGAGCCATGGCAATTCAAGGTGATGCAACCTTGCCCAAACTATCGACGTGATGATCCAAACGCATTGGTCAGGACCTATGATCATCAACAATTGCATGGAAGGCCTAGTCCAGAAAAATCCTACTCGGTGTCCAACTCATCTGAAGGTGCCCCAGCTGAGTCGCCAAAGTTCACGGAGCTCACCGCTGAGAATCTCAAGATCCTCTGCAACGCGCTTGAGAATCGGGCTCCACATCACAAGGACGTGGCTACAGAGATTGCAAGTGTTGTGCTCCAGTGCCGCTCGGGCATGACAAGGAGGAGGTGGTGGTTCCAAGAGAAGCCAAGTGCAGTGACATGGTTGCTCTTCCAAGGAGGTGGCAATGATGGCAAGAAAGCAGTGTGTCAGGAGCTTGCAAGGCTTGTCTTTGGCTCCTACAGCAAGTTCACCTCCATCTCACTAGCTGATGATGAGTTCACTCATCATGTTCACTCCGATTCCAGCTCCGGCGAGCCCATGTTGAAGAGGCAAAGATCACTGGACACTGGGCATGGCTACATTCAGAGATTGTACGATGCGATACTCAAAAGCCCTCATCGGGTGATAATGATCGACGGTGTTGAGCAACTGGACTATGAGTCGGAGATCGGCATCAGGAATGCAATCACAAATGGAAGAATTAGGGGTTGCAATGGTGATGAGATCAGTTTGGGGGATGCCATCATTGTATTGAGTTGTGAAGCACTCGATTCAATGTCTAACGCTTCCTCTCCTCGGCTCAAGCAAAGGGTCATCAATAAGAATGGAAAGGAAGGAAATGGCATGAACATAGAGAATGGGATGGAGTCATCTGGTTTTACCTTGGATTTGAATGCATGCGCCGAGGATAGTGAAGGGAATGAAGAGAGTGTTTCAGATAATGCGAGGATCATTAATATTGTGGATGGTGTGTTCTTCTTCCAATTAATGGAGCACTCATGACATTGTATTGCTTCATTTTTAGTATATCAACAAATTAGCCTAGAGTTCTTAAATTAACTACTTAGTTTTCTTTGTATTTCTCCTTAATTTGTCCTAGATTTGTAGCTGATCCTTATATTTATTAGCCATTTGTGTTATGTATAGTTCATTATGTGTTCGGGCATCCGGCAACAAACTTTATTTGTGGAAAATCAAGAGCTAGAAAAGAAAGGGAGGGTGTTTAGTGGAAATTGGTGGTCAGATATAGTCCATTTTATTTGACTAACAACCACTACCTTAGTTTTATTTTGTTGCTGTAAAAATTTGTCATGCATTATAACTGGACCTGCGGCATGTTGGGGTTAATTTACTATAATTTAATTATAAGCAACAAGAACATTTTAATCATGTAATAGAGACATAGATTATTTACTACTAGTGCGTGGGACATTGATGTCTTATACATTTGGAGAGAGTAGTTTAATGTTGATGTGGTTTGTGGAAACATCCATTGCAACCACCAGTCACAAACGCTGCACTGCTCCCTACAAGGTGGAATGGAAAAATATAGATCTTTACATCAGTGTTGCCATGACATTATTATACTATGGAGTGATACGTCTTACTGGAGCCAGAGCTAGCCGCTTTCTTAGGGGGAGAACAAAACTCAAAACATTTTTATATACAACTAGCCATGTAGGATGCAAGTGCTTGGCACAACATCACCCATCTTGACTATTAATTCAACAATAGTACGTAAACTGTGTATATGCTATTGGTAACCTAATTATAGCTGTCCAGGTTTAACAGTGCAATTATATGATGCCAATGATGTTTTCTTATTCTTTGCCTCTTTGGTGCTATCATGGAGACCAAATTAGGTACAGATGTTACTAGTTCGGCCAAGGATATCGTCATTTATTGGGCTTTTAACATAAAGCTAAGGAAAGTTTTGTGCAATATTGATATGTTCTTTTAGTTAATGGAAAAAAATCTCCAGAAGACACTTATTATATAAAAAAAAAGTTTCACAAACTAACGCGCACAGAAGGCTCACAATATGAAAGTTCAAATTTCAATCCTAAGCGAAAGACCATCCATGAGAGACAAAGAAGGCAAGCGCCACTGACTCGAAGGTATGACAAGCAAGGATGAATGCATCTTCACATCATCATTGTGCTGCAATTTGACTCCATATGCATAGCCACTAAATTGTAAAAAAAAGTCCCACTGATAGAACCTGCAAAAAAAAGTCATAGTATTACAACCTTATTTCTTGTGTGCTAGATTGGAAGGCCGCCGCCCCTGTTCGTACCAAAACACTATTAGAGACCACCCTGTTTGTACCAACCTCCAAATAGATTCTCCACATTAAAGGCACTTTTGGATCCATAAATATCATAGGTATCGTACAAGAATCTCATAGGAATCAATTTATTTTACACAAAAATGTAGGAAACAAGAAAAAAGAATCCCACGTTCCAAATAAAGGTGCCTAAGGGGTGGAACAATAAAACACTATATGTATCAACACTTGCCAGAGAAACTTAGCAAATGGAACTCAAAGAATAAGTGTTGGAAGTCTCCAAGCTCCTACGAAAACATTACTCTTTTGCCAACTTATTTTAGTTAGGTTGTCCTTTGTTAGCCACCCCACTTTAAGAAACCACCTAAAAATTTTATTTTTTTAATGATATTCGTTCTCCAAATTTCCTGTGTGACTTTGATTTCATTGTTAACTAGAAATATATATGTTATTGACCTGCTACTCATACAAACAAAATTGTTAGGCAGAAAAATTCTCATGACAAAATGTTGCAATGCATGATATATGATGCTAGAAAAATTGTTGTACTAAAGTATAGTAACCATCGAGTTTTAGAAAAGATGTCACTATTAGTGAATCAATAATATATAGACGACTATGGCAACTAAAATTCTAAACAGACTGATTTTAAGAAAGGTTCACTAATCTTTTTTCGATCATACTTGACTACATGTATAACACTTGTACACATTTTATTCACATCTCCTTGACTTCAGTCGCTTGATCTCCGAGGCAACAGGTTCAGAGGATTGTCCAGTGCTTTTCTGTTGTGCTAGCAGAAGGAAGAAGAATAAAATAGATGACCGCTGACCAGCAAATATCGCATGACTTTTTGAGAAAAAACAGGCACATGTTATATATATATATATATATATATATATATATATATATATATATATATATATATATATATATATATATATATATATATATATATATATATACACTGCCACACGTTCGGGCATTAGCACCGGTCGGGAAGGGTCTGTTGCCCCGGTTCCCGAGCCGGTGCTGCCCTTCCGGGACTAAGGCCCACCCTTTAGTCCCAGTTCGGGCAACTGGGGCTAAAGCCCCCCCCCTTTAACACCGGTTGGTAACCGGTGTTACCGGGTCCTGCCAGGGCTGCCACGTTGCAGGACCCTTGTAACACCGGTTGGTATTACCAACCGGTGTTAAAGGGTTTCTTTTTCTTTTTTTTTAGTTCACTTCTTCGGTTCTGTTTATTGTTTATATATAATATATAATAATAGGTTTTTCAATACATGTTTTGCTGATACAATAATATATTTATATTACACGCATATTAAGCATATATAAATGAAAATTATAGGCTTAGCTTAATAATTAAGCTTTGCCTATAATAAAATGAATAAACCACATCAAAAATTAAATAGATATGTAAAAAGCTTTATATATATATAGTTTTATATGTACAAAATTCGTAACACATATATACATAGAGTTTTTTCTCCCAATGTCTACAAACGATACAAATGATCATCGTTGTTTGGAATAAGAGTTTCGTTGCCGTTGAAGTGAAACTCGCCGTTTGGATTGATCACTTGGTCGCGGAGAAATCCTGCTATCGTCTCTTGGATAGCTTTGATTCGGTCTTGTTGTAGGACCTTTTCCCTCAGCCATTCCGTCTTTAATTTGAAATAATTAAAAAAGGTATTAGTTATCTAAGTTATTCAATATAATTCAGGAGATAATGAAAAGAGACATGTAACGTACTTTGAGCGTCTCTGTGGGTGTTTGATTGACTTGTGCCATCATGAATTTGCACACGTAATATGCACATAGATTGTTCCCCCTTCTTGTCTTAAACACCACTGTACGATATATATATAAAAATATTCACGACCACGACAATAAGAAGGCTAAAAGTTAGCGAAATTTTGTTAGCTAGTAGAACTTACTTGTGGATGTATTATGTTAAGCGGCGCTTTACATCCACTGAGATGTTCACGGTCAATGAATCTTTCCCAAACCCTATACACAGCCATTGTATATCGTGAACTAATAATTACAGAGTCATATTATGATATTTTTGTAGCTGAGATCGACATTACGTACCTTTGAATAATGTTTACCATTTGTTGATAATTTTCTTGTGGTTTTCTCATTGAGTCAAAGATTATCAACTGGTTCTTGGGAATTTCAATGACCATGAGTATCCAGTGAAAGCTATTTACACACACATATATATATAGTCAGTCCTATAATGTAAAATAAAATATGCATGCACTTAATAACTATATAACTCACTCGAAGTTGAAGGAGAAGAGTATTTTTTGTTTTTCTTTTTGTTCACAAAGAACCTCATAAGATTGGTGCAGACTTCTGTCTCATGATCTGCTGTCCACACTGCCTGCGGAGCCTTGAAAACAATATAAGGGTCAACGGACCCAATACTATTGTCATTTCTCATTCTGAGCTCTCTCATTTGGTGCCTGCATATATACATACAAATCCTAAGTGTGTAAGGATTATATACATGTAATTAAAGAAGTTAGAAGTATAATAAAAAGAAAAAATACTTACAGACAAAAGCAGCTGACAAGAGATTTGTCAAGAGCGTCGAGGTGGCATAATTGGTGCAATTCTTCGAACTGCACGTATATGAGGTCATCTCCACGGAAGTAGTGATGTTGTCTAATACAAACAGAAATCCAGTTCTCTCCCCTTTTAGACGCCTCAATGCACCATTTGTTTATTGCAAACATTTGTGTGCCGAGCTCGTGTAAACGCTTAGGATCGAATAAACTCCTGCCCGGTTCATATCTTGCCCTCCATTGATCAACTACCTCGGCTTTTTCAAATGTTTGGCATCCAAGAATGGCGGCAATTTCTTCCATATTTAAACCGCTCTGTCCAAAGTAACGCTCAAGCGAGTCTAGCTCAGACAACGCTAAGGATTTCTTTTGCATCAAGTCTTCATTTGAGCCGTATTGATTTGGCACAATCAAAGGGGGCACCGGTTTTGATACTTCTCCGAGCTGTGGGACCCCCTTTCCTACTCTCTTCTTAGTAGGCTGTGAAGACTTGACCAGAGACCGCTCATAGTCCGAAAGTGCTGGCTTTTTCTGAGCTTCGCGTTGCTTCTTTTGATGGTCCGCCACCTTCTGCCTCAGTTCCGATGGCTTCACATAAAAGTACGGCTTTTCTGGGTTAAGCCGTTTTTTCCTATCCTCCTTTATTTTATCAAAAAATTGTTGGACCTCAGCTTTGGATGTAGCAATTACCTCCTCTTCACTCTTTTCGTAAGGTAATTTTTCTGGCGTCTTAGCTCTCTTTGCTGAGGCAGCCTTCTTTGGAGGTGGGACCGATGACTTCGGTCCTTCTTGGGCGGACCGCTTCTTACTACCTCGCTTTGGAGGCGAGGGGACCGACCGTGCACTCTTTGGAGAGGGCGGTGCAGGCGGTGGAGGTGGTGGGGCCGATCTTTTTGGCGTTGGAGAACGCGGTGGAGGCGTTGGAGAACGCGGTGGAGGAGTTGGAGACCTCGGTGGAGGAGGTGGAGACCGTGGTGGAGGCGATGGCGGGGTCGGTGTGGCCGCCGCAGGTGTTGGAGGAGATCCAGCATTGTCACCGCCCGCAGCACTATGATGCGCTGGGGAGAGAACTGGACGTAGGTTGGAGGAGTCCCTGCAAAGAAAACAATTACAAGTTCTGTGAGTAAACTTTTTTTTAATTTCAATACATAATATATAATATAAGAAGTAAAATCACACACAAACCTATGCTGAGGAATAATTATGAAGCGCTTGCGCCAACAAATAAATGTCTTCTCAGCTTCACCTAAGGTCTTCTCTCCGTCTCCCCCTTCTATGTCTAGTGGCACATTGCCACAACCTTTCTCAACCCTATCAACCGAGACGCTAGCATATCCACCAGGTACTGGTCGATTATGGATTCTTGGAGTTCTCGTTCGGTCGATAGGGTTGACAACAACGATAGCCACCTTTTTGGTGGCATTCCCATCTGGTACATGCAGCTCACAGGTAGTAAAATCCTCTGTGACATCATCCACGGGGAAGTGTAGCTTCGTGTCATCCTGAATGGTTGGTACTTCCGTGGATGCGCAGCTGCTTTTCAACTGGCCTGGGGGGCTAACATTGACCTCAGGCTGTGATGTACCTTGCCCTTTCTTCATTTGACTAAGTGCTGCTTGCACTTGCCTTTGAATCTCTGCCTGCATCCATTCTTCACGAGCTTTCTCGCGCTCTTGTGACTGCAGAACAAAAGCTTCGAGGCGGCGGATCCGCTCTGCCTCCTCATCCTTCTTTCTCTGGCGGCTTCTGTAGGTATCTTGATCGGCTTGGAATGATTGCAGCCACGGAACTGCCCCATAGCCTCTTGTACGCCCACCGTGCTCAGGATTTTCAAGCGCATAGGTGAGTTCATCCTTCTCCCTGTTAGGCCTGAACTCACCGGAGTGAACCGCCTCTCGTGCACGGACTAGTCTCTCTGCTGCTCTAGAGATTTCTTAGCCCCAAACTAGCGCCCCGGTGTCTGGGTCCACGCTTCCTCCATGACCGTAGAACCAATGCTTGGAGCGCTCGCTCCAATTCTTTGCTATTGTCTCGGGTGTGACCCCCCTAGCAAGCATCTCCTGTTCCATTCGGTCCCACTTGGGAACAACACTCTTATAACCACCTGATCCCATATGATGGTGGTATGCCTTTTTGCTGGCATTCTCTTTGTTTCTATTGGCTCGTTCCTCGCCCTCTTCTGATGTTTTGTACAGCACAAAGTCATCCCAGAAGGCCCTCAGCTTTACATATTGCTTGAGGTTGAAATCTGGAGTCTCGTTTTTCTTGACATATTTATTTGCATGCTCACCAAGTGGTCTGCCTGTAGCTATCTCAAACTCAGAGATTACATAGCGGCCCTCCAACGGCTTCTTTGGCCCTCGTGGAGGTACGCTTCTCCCCGTAGAGGTCGATCCAGAAGGCTATACGTACATATAGAAACAAAAATACTAAATTAATAACCAAGTAATAAGTCTAAAACCTAATGTAAGAGATGCATTATTTATATATGTTTACATTTACATACCTCGCCAGTATTTTCTTCTTGTTGCACGACAAGTTGTTGTTCAAGGGCATTGCCCTCTTGTTGCTCAGGGGCATTGCCCTCTTGTTGCTCAGTAGGATTGCCTTGCATGATGTCGTGGTAATCAACAAAGTACTGACTACCGTCGTCGATCATATTTTGAATGGCAGCTTCCATATAATCAGGATCATCATGAGGACGGTCAGCCATTTCTATGTCTGCAACCATACATATATATATATATATTCTATATAAGATAAGAAATACACTAATACTACTACAAATGAAAGTGTTGGAGTGCTCTAAAAATAATACTAGGATCTTTTAAGCCAAGTAATACATTAATAAGAAATACACTACAATTCATAATACACTACAATTCAAAACACTACAATTCATAATATACTAGAATAACATACTAAAAAGTCTTTTAAGCCAAGTAATATATATACTAGAATAATATACTAAAATATAATATAAAAAATAATACTATAATAATAGTATAAACTAATAGTATATGTTTTAAGCCAAGTAATACACTTGCACATAGAATAATGTACTAAAAAATTAATACTACTACAAATTGATACAAGAATAATATAAGTGCATATATATACATAATAAGAAATACACTAGAATAATATAAGTGCTAGAGTATTCATAATATACTAGAATAACATACTAAAAAGTCTTTTAAGCCAAGTAATATACTAGAATAATATACTAAAATATAATACTAAAAAATAATACTAAAATAATAGTATAAACTAATAGTATATGTTTTCAGCCAAGTAATACACTTGCACATAGAATAATGTACTAAAAAATTAATACTACTACAAAATGATACAAGAATAATATAAGTGCATATATATACATAATAATACAAAATAATAGTATATAAACTGTTCGGTATGAAATATAAGTGCATATATAATGATACAAAATAATAGTACATAATTAAGTGCATATAAAATAATAGTATATATACATAATGATACAAAATAATAATATAAAATAATGATACAAGAATAATAGTATATATATATATATACATACATACACATAATACATATATATATATATCTTATATATATATATATATGTGTGTGTATGTATATGTATATATATATATATCTATACAATTCATATATACAATTTTAGTCTATACATATAAACTGTTTTGAGATTCATCCATATATATATATATATATATATATATATATATATATATATATATATATATATACAAGCGATCGATACATGAAGAAATATACGTAGATCTGGTGTGGAGAGCCGCTGCAGCGGCGCTGGAGATGAACGGCGGTGCTGGGGAGACAAACGGGCTGCGCTGGAGATGGCGGCGGCGGCGCTGGAGACGAACGGCGGCGCTGGGGAGACGAACGGGCGGCGCTGGACGACGGCGGCGCGGAGATCTCTGCTCGACGAAGACGAAGACGAAGGGAACTGCCCAGATCCAGGGCGCCGGCGGCTTATATAGGGGCGGACCCTTTAGCACCGGTTCCAGCCACGGACCGGTGCTAAAGGATCCAGCGCGCGCTAGGGCGGGCTCCTGAAATTTTCAGGACCCTTTAGCACCGGTTCCCACTATGGGCCGGTGCTAAAGGCCTATTTTTTTAGTTTAGGATTTTTCAATTGTTTTATATATACAGTTTATATTATAAATTGTATAGTAAATTAAATATTTTGCATAATATTTTTTAAACAGTGACATATATTGTAATTTGTTTTAATGTACACATGAAAATTTTTAAACTTAAATATCTTATTGTATTTTTATAATTTGCAATGATTTTGTAAGAAATGTTTAGTATTTTGTTAATGCCAATTGGGTCAAGGTCTGGAATAAAGTCAACACAGAACTCTATGACCTCCTCTGTTCCGTAGCCCTTGGCAATGCTTCCTTCTGGCCGGGAACGACTATGGACATATTTCTTTAGGACACCCATGAATCTCTCGAAGGGGAACATGTTGTGTAGGAACACAGGACCGAGAATACGAATCTCTTTGACCAGATGAACTAGGAGGTGTGTCATGATATCGAAGAAGGATGGAGGGAACACCAACTCATAGCTGACGAGACATTGAACGACATCATTCTGCAGAGTAGCTAGTTGCTCTGGATTGATTGCCTTCTGAGAAATTACATTGAGGAATGCACATAGCTTTACGGTGGCTAGACGTACGTGTGGAGGTAGAATTCCTCTTAAAACGACCGGCAGCAATTGCGTCATTAGAATGTGACAGTCATGGGACTTCAAGTTCAGGAATTTCTTCTCTGGCACATTAATTATTCCCTTGATATTGGAGGAGAATCCAGATGGGACCTTGATGCTGCTAAGACATTCAAACATGCTTTCCTTCTCTTCTTTGCTCAGAGTGTAGCTAGCAGGGCTTAAGTAATGACGTCCATCATCTGTCTTTTCTGGATGCAGGTTGTCTCGTTCTTTCATGCGCTGCAAGTCTTGTCGTGCTTCAAGTGAATCCTTAGACTTCCCGTAGACACCCATGAATCCGAGCAAGTTCACACAAAGATTCTTTGTCAGGTGCATCACGTCGATCGCGTTACGGACCTCTAGGACATTCCAGTAAGGTAGCTCCCAAAATATGGATTTCTTCTTCCACATGGGTACGTGTCCCTTAGCATCCTTAGGAATAGGTTCGCTGCCTCGTCCCTTTCTAAATACCACTTTTATATCCTTGACCATTTCGAGTACATCATCCCCGGTTCGATTGAGAGGTTTGGTCCGGTAGTCTGCCTTGCCTTTAAAATGCTTGCCTTTCTTTCGTACTGGGTGGTTCACAGGAAGAAACCGACGGTGGCCAAGGTACACGACCTTTCGACATTTTTTCAAAAATACACAGTCCAGGTCTTCATAACAATGTGTGCATGCATTATATCCCTTGTTTGACTGGCCTGAAAGATTACTCAGAGCTGGCCAATCATTGATTGTTACAAACAGCAATGCTCGCAGGTCAAAGTGCTCTTGTTTGTGCTCATCCCACACGCGAACTCCTGGTTTGCTCCATAAAAGTTGAAGTTCCTCAACTAATGGCCTTAGGTAGACATCTATGTCATTGCCAGGTTCCTTCGGTCCTTGGATAAGCACCGGCATCATAATAAACTTCCGCTTCATGCATAGCCATGGAGGAAGGTTGTAGATACATAGAGTAACTGGCCAAGTGCTGTGACTACTGCTCTGCTCACCGAAAGGATTCATACCATCTGTACTAAAGGCGAACCGCAAGTTTCTAGCATCATTTGCAAAATCTGGGAATTCTCTGTCTATCGCTCTCCACTGGGATCCATCGGCAGGGTGTCTCAGCATATTGTCTATCTTACGGTCTTCTTTATGCCACCGCAACAACTTTGTATTGTCCTTATTTCTGAACAGACGTTTTAATCGTGGTATTATAGGAGCATACCACATAACCTTGGCTGGAATTTTCTTCCTATGACGTTCTTCACCCTCAACATCGCCAGGATCATCTCGTCTAATCTTATACCGTGATGCCTTACATACTGGACATGCATCCAAATTCTCGTATTCCTCTCCACGGTAGAGGATGCAGTCATTAGGACATGCGTGTATCTTCTGGATTTCTAATCCCAAAGGGCAGACAACCTGTTTTGCTTCATACGTAGTGGTGGGCAATTCGTTGCCTTTCGGAAGCATCTTTTTTATGATCTTCAATAACTGCCCAAATGTCTTGTCAGATGTACCATTCTTTGCCTTCCATTGCAGCAATTCTAGTGTGGTACCTAGCTTTTTTTGCCCCTCTTCAGCGGTGGGATATAGCGATTTTCTGTGGTCCTCTAGCATGCGCTCGAACTTGGCTTTCTCTTTATCACTTTCACATTCTCTTTGTGCATCACAGATGGCATCACCAAAAGCATCATCGCCCCGATCATCTTCTGCCGCCACCTCTTCTTCATTATCTCCCCCCATTGCAACATCATTGAAGCCACCGTACTGAGCAATAATATTGGCATGGTCTAATTCTTCTTCTTCTTCTTCTTCACCTTCATCCATTATAATCCTGCTTTCTCCATGTTTGGTCCAACAAATATAGTTTGGTACGAAACCAGACTTTAATAAGTGTGAATGAAGAGTTCTTGAGTTACAATATTCCGTCAAATTCTTGCACACGGCACATGGACAGCACATGAAACCGTCCCTCTTATTTGACTCGGCCATACTTAAGAAATAGTGCACGCCATTAATGAACTCTTCGGAGCGCCGATCGGCATTATACATCCAATTACGTGTTACCATCTGCATTAAAGATAACATATATATTATGAAAACCATGCACACATATAGTTTCTCATCTTATTGCACAACATGTCTAAGATACATAGTTGATTAATTTAGGAAAGCTTGGCTACAACAAATACAATCGCAACTAGCATTAAAAAAACAAAACTAAAATGCACTTAAGCAACATAATTAGTTCGCGTCCGATCCCAACTATAATAGATAGATCATTCGCTTGATCAACATCATTGAACTCCTTTCGTCGGCTCACTGCCTCACCACCTTCAGCCTCAACCACCTGTGCAAAAGATTTCTTAATGTGTTCAATGTTACGATCTAGACACTTGTAGAATATACGACCCTTGTTTACTCCCTCTTTCGACACTTTGTACTCCATCAAAATCTTCTGCCCACACTTGCCACAAGTAATGAGAGGGAGTTCCGGACGGTATCGCTTTTGAACCCGTTGAGAGACTGAAGACCCGGTCACGGTTGCCATCTACTATCCATACTCAATTTTAAAACAATTATAAATTCCATATTTACTAGTAAACATGTATGATACAATGGACATTATATGTAGTAATAAAAATAAATCAAGTGATATTAACAAACCAATTAATTTGAACTATCCTACTTTCTATGATCATAAAAATATACTATAATTTATTCTTGCAAAATACATTAAAACTAGGTCAACCATGAAATATGATATATATATATATATGGATACTAATTCATGTGAATGATTCAAAATAACAAAGTGGATTTGAGCTAAAAAATGATGGGAACATCACAAGCCAAAAACAACATGAAAAAGACAAGAAAGGCTGAAGTTAGTCACCTCCAAGCACGAAGAGACGATGACGGAGTCGAAGAAGATCAACGATGGGCGTTGGAGATGAAGAACAAATGAAGAACAAGCAAGAAGAAGCTCCAAGAACAACAATGGTGCTCTCGGTTTCAAATGGGCAGAGGGGAGGAGGGAGCCGGCCTATAAACCGGACCTTTAGCACCGGTTCAGGGCAAAAACCGGTGCTAAAGGGTTACCTTTTAGCACCGGTTTGTAACACAAACCGGTGCTAAAGGGTTTGCCTCGGCCCGTGGCTCTGGCCGGTGCTAAAGGGACCCCTTTAGCACCGGTTCGTGGTACAAACCGGTGCTAAAGGGTCTCTGCCCCGACAGCACATGTCAGTAGCCGTTGGGCAGGACCCTTTAGCACCGGTTCGTGTTACAAACCGGTGCTAAAGGGGTCTTTAACCCCGGGCCGCAAAAAGGCCGAGGTTTTTGGCCATTTTGGGCATCGACCAATGCCTCATTCTGTAGTAGTGACACACACATGTCCCCTCTCTATGGATATCACTTACAGTTCGTATAATATATAATTGTTGTAAGACCATCTCATCACTCTCTAGGTCTAGGTGTGTAGACACAGCTGCTGATATAACTATTAACATCGATGGACCACGACTATGATCTAGGAGCATTCCGATTTGAAGCAGATGGTGAACAAATTTGAACGATGTGCTATTAATTAAATATGTTATCAGTATGATTAAAGACTTCGTGGTTGTAGAAAGGAGAAGGCACTTTAGAAGGCAAGGGGGGAGCAATCTTTGCTATGGAGATGATCAAAAGGTATTTGCTTTTAGTGTATGGTGATGCCATTTGGGAAAAAGAGAGGAGCTCCTTTCTGTGCTTTAGTTTAGATTTCCAAATCCACATTCCCATCTTAAAAAGTAGTGGCGTGAGAAAGCTAGCTTAACATGAGGGGGGATAAGAAAGGTTAACGACTAGCTAGAGAGATAAGCATACAGCATCCTTTGGTCATTAGACCCTAAAGCATGTTGCTTTAGAATCTTGGAAAGATAATATATCTATCTCCGGCTAGCTTAGCATCCCTCACAGCGTCTCATTAAAATAGACGGAGCAAGTGTAAGTTGGGAATTTGTCGTGTACGACGACTTTTCTTATATAAAAATTGACGATATCTGTCGAAATCTGAGTGAGATGGTACGTGGTGCAACAGCATGTGTATGTGTTGTCCTTGTAATCCTTATCACATGATATGGTCTATTCTTTTCGCAAGCATTATTATTGATCACTTCGTACGTGTATCCCATAATGCTTATTAATCCTTACAATATTACCCCCTGCGATTATTTAATATTAATTGCTTTCGTCTTAAAAGGGGAGAAGAGTGCCACACACTAGCTACTTTCTTCTCGAAAGCATATAAGTAAATAGGGTTCTTCTTCTGCATACTATTACTACATACCATGCTTCTTCTGCAGATATACTTTGTCAGTCCCAAATTATCAGGCGTTTTGTTATTTCTAGATTCATACATTTTATTATGTATTTAGATAACTATGAATTCAAAAACACCAAAACATCTTATAATTTGGAATAAACGCAGTAGTAACGCTACGCTGTACTACGTACAGGCACGCATGTACTAGGGTTTGTTCAGGTAAAAGGTTTGCATGCACGTACGGTTTGGTCCAAGGACCACGCAAGCAATGTCCCCTCTCCGTCTACCATGCATATATACGCACGCAGCGTTCTTTGTCATGGATATGCATGGCCTAGAATTTCGTGGGCACGTATGATATGATGGCATATCCAAGTTTTGCCATACTGCCGTATCTTGATGCATGGCTTTGGTACTTTTGGTACCACGCACGCGTGGACAAGAAAATGGCATGGGCTTCGGGCCAGTGCTACCTACCATGCCGGGACGCTTGCACGAACGCCCTGCTATTCGGTCATTTTTTCCCTAGCTAGCTAGGTACTTCCTTCATTCCAAATTTTGAGGTATTTTAACTTCTCTACTACTATATGTATCTAGATTGATTAGTGTGTATCTAGGTACTTAGCAAAAACTATGTGTCTACTTACAATTTAAAACGGAATGAGTATGTCGCACCACATTATTCGTTCTATATTGAGATTCATGCAAATCAAGAAAAAAACAATTGTCGTATGGTTGCATTTGTTTCCTACATTTATTAACTAGCACTTGAAGAAACCGATAAATCTAGATCAGATACATTATATGTGGGCGATATAAGTTGTTTGCTTTTTGGGGGTGGGGGACGGAGACACTTGTCACTGGACCAAGCGCGCTATACATTATAAACCTCTCCCATATATATTGTTTTCCTTCTCTATTCTATATATACACCATTACAAAAATGATTTTAGTATACACAACCGCGTTTACTTTCAAAGGTGATCTAAAATTGTTATGGTCTCCAAAAAGAACTACCTATTTTCGGAGGATGTCAAATAACAAAAAAAAACAACCAGGCCACCTAATAAAACCAACTAACAGAGACATCATTTAAGGGTTCTGGCTATAAAAATAGAGCATATTTTTGGAGACTCTTCTATGTAAATAGGCCAAGGCCCAGCCGACGCATTATGCTGGCTCACACATAAAAAATTGTCCCAAAACCCTAACCTCTCACTTCTCTCTCCCAAATGCCTTACTGAGACACATTACCTCTTGCTCTCTCAGACACACCATGCCTCCTCCCCTCTCCATCCTCACCACTGCCACCTTCTCCCTCTAACGGTGGCAACACCATCCCGTCACCCTCCCTCATCATCAGGTGTCATGAGGGGTTCACCCCCTCTCTAGTGCAGAGGCCTTGGAGTGGCAGCATGCGTTGGAGGGTTCAAGTTAGTATGCCACGCGAGCCTAGATCAAGGTAGCAGAGGATGGGAGTGGTCCTATGATGGTAGGTTGGTCGATCCTAATGCTAAAGGGTGATGGACTCCTCTGTTGAGAAGGTGAGCTCTAATGCGAGCTTTCCTCACTAGATATGCGGCTCGAACTGTGGATGGAGACCGGACACCATGTGCACCTTCTGCATACTAAGTTATTTTACTTTGTTTCTTCACTGACCTTTTGTGCCACTCCTTTTCTTGCGTCCCTAGGACCTGTTATAACCTATCTAACGCTCACCAAAACTAAAAGATATGGATCATAGGCACATGATCCTTAATTACATTATGGCTCGAATGGTGGGAGCGGATCCTATTTGTGCTATTTTTTGCCATAGCAAGGGAGTGAGACAATGGATCAGCACCCCTTGGCCTCTAGTGAGCCCAAGGCCTGCACCGAGTGCCACACCACCAAGATCCCCTTAGCACGGGAGGCCTTGCAGACCCATGGTTACCAACTCTTGATCTATATCTTTTCTATCTCCTGACTCATCTACCTCTTTCTCTCCTCATAGGGTAGACTCGATGTGGTGGCACGTGGATCTCCAAGCTAAGTGAGGTTAGTGTGGTGGCACTAGATTAGATCTAGTGGCTTGTACATGAGGACGGACGAGGTGAATTCGGTAGGGCTATGGCATTGCCCGACAACATTGGGGTGGATCCGGTAGTGAAGATGACACACAAGTGGCTCATTAGGCCTGCACAGTGGGTTCACTAGACGGACTGCTCTTTTGTTTGTTATTACATTCTTTTTGTAAGACAAGCAAGTCTACCACCTATGAGCAGTGGACGGTGTGCTGTCAGTCTCTGTCACTAGTTGGACTACACAGCGGGGTCACTAGACGGTGTGCTATCAGTCTGTGGCGAAGTTAACAGCGAGCATCGAACGCTCAGCACTAGACGCAGGCCAGACACTGTTCGCACGTCCGGTGAAGGTTGATGTCAGCAAGAAAGTTGCGAGTGTTTCTAACTGAGAGCACCGGACGCTCTGGAGAGAGTCCGGTGGTTGCGTCCGATGACCCCACGCGTTTGACAACCTCTCTGCGTACGTGTCCGCTGTGTACCGGACGTGTCCGGTGCCTACTTGACCGCGTCTGGTAGTTTTGAATGTGACCGTTAGAGATCGACGCGCGAGATTCAAACATTGGACATGCATGTGGCTGTGTTCTAAGCATCAGATGCAGGGTTTGAGCGTCTAGTGGCTCACCTGCAGCGAGTCCGGTGGCCCTGATTTTTTTCCCAGGTGAAAGAGCTAATGGCTCTTTCTGTTTGAGGGGGTTATAATAAATAGTTGTTGGCCGGCTTGGGGCTCACTCTCTTTGCATTCTTGACTACTTGACATCCTTATGAGCCTAAGCAAACACCTCCCACTCATCTCCTTCATAGATTAACCATCTTTGTGAGATTGAGAGTGATTCCAAGACGCAGTTTTTTTGCCCTTAAGGGCATATGCCCTCACTCTCCCACCCATTGGATTCGCATTGAGAAGTGTGCAAACACACATCTCAAAGCAGATTCGCATTGAGATGTGTGTTTGCACACTTCTCAAAGCGAATCCAATGGGTAGGAGAGTGATGGCACATGCTCTCAAGGGCAAAGAAAACTTTACCGTGATTCCAAGTGCATTTGCTTGAGTAATTGCATCTAGTGGCACTTGAGGATTGATTTGGCTGTGGTTTTCTTGTTACTCTTGGTGGTTGCCGCCACCTAGACGACTTGGAGCAGTGGAGGAGTATTGACACGAGTTGGTGATTGTTCGTGGCCATCTCCCGGTAATTGTGAGGGGTTTTGTACCTTTCCCGGCGGAGAGCCAAAAGGTAACTCTAGTGGATTGCTCATGTCATTGAACTACCTCACTTGTGGGTAGGTTCTTGCAGTGTCCTAGTGAGGACGAGGTTCGTGCTACACCTCTTAGCCGTCGTACCACTAAGTGTTGGTTGATACAACGGGGACGTAGCGTGCCGGCAAGCATGTGAACCTTGGAAGAAAAATCGGTGTCTCAATTGTGTTTGTTTGGCATTCTCTCGGTGCTTGATTGTTTATATATTGGTGATTGGTTCATCCCCTACACGGCGGTATAAATATCCCATCATATCCATTTACTTACCGCAAAGTAGTATAATTAGTTTAGTTGCTTATTTTGCCTTGTGTAGCATAGTTCACTAGTGTAGCTTGTAGTGACATAGCCCTTGTGTGCCTAGTGATCATATCAACTAGATTTATTGGATAGGTGGCTTGCAAACACCCTATTAGAGCTAGAGCAAAAAGCATCGCTTTATTTTTTACTAACCTCTTGCTCTAGTGAGTTTGTAGAGTTTTTAAATAGGCTATTCACCCCCTCTAGCCATATTAGAACCTTTCAGTTACTAGAGGCGGTTTGCTTGCCCGTCTCATATGTATGTTGCTCATCACTAGAAACTATGTTTGTAGTATAGTGGGATCTACCAAACAATATTTATGCGACCAAAAACTTCGTCTCTATATTTGGTTATTAGTTCTTAAGCTCGAATACAAAGGGTCCCTCTTCATGATTCCATTTGAAAAAGGATGTGTCCTAGTTATGCTTGTTTGATCAACGCAACAACTCTTTATTAGGCATCTTTTTTTCTCGGAGAATTTAACTTTGCTATATGTGGTTACATACCAGATCAGCTATACCAGTAGCTTCAACAAAGCCTAGCAGAGGCTTTCACATATATATATTTTTTAAAAAGGCTTGCTTAATTAGCTCCTAAATGCGTGTCTTATCCTTTGACAAGCATAAGCGAGTGGCTGTCATGTGTTGTCATGACGATGGCCTCGAGGTTTTCTAATCCAATGATAAAGTGAGACGTCAGAAAAGGTGCTCGGACCGCACATTGGGAAAAAGGGGCATACATTTTATGCTTCCGTGCTAAAAAATGATAATATATATGATAGAGTGTCTCGATATGGATACATATAATTAGCTTGAGCACTCTTCAACTTTACAAATACCACTAAGATATATATCGTGTTCACATTTTACAGGTAATCATGATTCATATGCATGTTGCTTTAACAACATTATTTACCATCATTGTTGTCTCTATAGAGATTTTAGTGACATATATACTCCTCAATCCATCATTAATATTTGATGACATTAACATCAAATACTAATGGATGTACTCCCTTTGTCTCTGAAAGCTTCAACTTCTAGAGTTGTCCTAAGTCAAACTTTTTAAAACTTTGACCGAATTTTTAGAAAAAATGCAAAGATTTATAGTACCAAATTAATATCATTAGATTTATCATAGAATATATTTTCAGAAGATACTCATTCTATGTTATAGATATTGATGCTTTTTTCTATAAAGTTGGTCAAACTTAAAAAAGTTTGACTGATATGGATTCTAGAAGTTTAAGCTTTCGGGGACAGAGGAATGTACATAATCTAGAACCAGCAAAACAACTCATCTACCATTGTTACCTAGCAACAGAAGTTTTTTTTAACATGGACATAACCTCAGTCCAGAAACACAACTTTTATACACTACAACAAAAGCAAGGTATTATGTAGGTGATTTTTTTTTTCAGAAATATCTTTACAAACTTAATAGAAGTTCGAAACGCAAACGATGCAATATGAAAAAAGGAACATTTGTTTTCAGTAGTTTATGTTAAATTCTAGATACACTCTTTGTTGAAAGTCACACAGTGACATTGTCACTTGATTGGTAAACGTCGAGTTACTGAGCTTAGTCACACAGTACACATGCTGAGTGCTGACAGCAGTCACATCGAAGTGACCGCAGAAGGGCCTAACTCGCACATACTCTGAATATTTTACGGTCACGGTCAGGACAATTAATTTGGAGATAATGGAGGGGCTGTATCAACTTTCATGACACTTTGCCTTTTCCATACCTTTCCAAAGTGCTGCCAACTTTTTACAAACTCAAGACAAGTGCTTTGGCAAAAATAGGCCACCTTTCGCCTGTTAACCTTAGCAGGAAACTTCAAACATGCACATTCATGCAACGGGCAGTATAAAAAAAATTCTTAGCCTATCTGTAACAATTATTCTGTAGAATTCATTGGTGCTGCTTAAAGCATTTCAGTGTGATCATGTATCTCACTGGGTAGGTTGAAACCAACACCACTAGAACCTGTGGGGTTCCAAGTAGCTAGAATGCTATACAAATCCGTGTCCATTATTCTCTAGTTGCGCTATTCGGTAATTGAAAGGCCATTTTTCATTTGGCGAAAGGGCATATAATCTAATCCCTTAGCCTCCAAGCATACACCAAATAATTCCAATAATTGTATCAGCGCCTATGGATGTTGAATAAGTCATGAGCTTTGATTTTAACAAGGTGGTTAACAGCTTCTACACTGTTTCTCTTTGTAGAATAATGCTGTCTAATTTTAAGGTATGCCTTAAAGATAGCTATCACATTTCGTATGTTGGACCTTGAACCACTTCACTAGCTCAAATTTGTAGATTATTGCCGGGTTCAGCCTAGTATCACTGTCAGAATCAAACTTGATCGGCGGTAGTGATAGTAAGATATCACCGTCGGGTAAGGCTAGACCCAACAATGATAGGATGAGTGTCACTCTCGTCTCGGGTCTAGCCTCTACCCGGTAGTGATAGGATGATACTTATTGTCGGGTTAGTTGCTTCAACCTACAGTGACCTTTATTTTCTAATTTATATATATACAATCAAACAAAGGTTACTATCTAATATTTTACATTTAATAATATTATTAATGCATCACATATATCTTATTGCCATCAAGATTATACTAGTTACAACGAGTTTGAATCAATCTATATATACAGTTTAAATTAAACCATTTAGAATTAGAATAATATTGCTTTTACAATTACACACATTACCCAAAGATAAAATATGGAACTATTTCATTCTCTGCGACCACTTCGTCCATGATGAAGCTAGCTAGTTGCTCTTGCAGTCCTATAAATCGGAGTTCAAGTGCCAAGGCCTCGGCACTGTCATTGAAGAAAAAGGTATTGAAATGCATAAATGTTACCTAAATAGTAGTGTGCAGTGTACTTCATTGAATTAACAAGTGCATATAAAATGAAAAGCATGCACATCGCTCGATCTCCTTCCAATGTGTCATTACTGGTGTACTTGTGCAGTGCCCACTTCATGTAGAACACGTATTGGTTGTTGTCCATCGGATGTCTTAGGGTATGTCTGAGTGCATTTGGATCTTCTATTTTTGTTGCCATTTGTGATGCATATAGCAATCGCTTAGCGCAATTTTGTTTTTTGTTATGACAATACCAGAAGAGTACTAGGAGGTTATGAGTTATGACAGTACTAGAAGAGTACTAGGAGGAGGACCCATATGACCGCTACTTATTACTCCTTTATTAGACGGGGTTAGATGTGACTTAGTTAGGCCGATACCACAAATAGTTCGGTGGAGCTCTAGTTTTATTATGTCCCTCAATGCATTGTAGCACAGAGTCATTTTTATCTCCTCTCTCAAAATAAAAAATAGAAGTAAATGAAACTACTATTTTTTATATTTCACCGGATTCCTCTTAAAAATAAATTAGGTACTGGCGAAACCACTTTTTTATGCTCTTCACTAGATTTGGCTCCTCCATATGTACTCTAGCAAGGAACTAAGCCGTTTAGGGCATGTTTGGAAGCCTGTATCTGGCTGGCCTAGCTATGACCAGCCAGAGTCAGGTCCAAACGCTGCAACTCCTTGTGTTTGGTTGCTAACCAGAGTCAGGTCCAAATGCTGCAACTCCTTATGTTTGGTTGCATGTTCCTATAGAGCCAGTCTCAACTAAGAATGTGTTTGGTTGCTTGTACAAAAGAGTAGGATGAACCAGGACCTCGTAACATGATAAGATTACCCCCAAGCATTCTCATAATCATTTCATAGAACACATGCAGGGCGTCAGCGTTGAGTAGCTACAGTGGTCATGGTTGAGCTCCATGCAGGCCGCCTCGACGAGCTCTGTCTAGTCCACAATGGCGAGCTATATGCATAGGCAGCATCGGCGAGCTCCACACTGGCCTATGGTCAGAGCCTGTGGGCGACGACGACCTAGACGCCCTGCGGCAGACGTAGGCATGACGGTCCAGCGCCAGGTGGTACGTGCCTCGCGGTGCGCCATCGCAGACCGAAGGTGTACACGAGCACGTCAGGGTGGAGCGAGAGGAGCATGCCACCGGGCCTCTGCGGTGAGCGCCCCATCGAGCGGTGAGCACGAGCGGTGCTGCCACCTCCTGGATGGATCCCATTGAGGATGGTCATGATTTGGAGCCATAGCACGTGCAGGGGCAGCACGAAGAGGTGGAGCACAAGGGGTCAGCGACGCGGTCACGAGCCAGCGAGGTGGGTTCTCGGCGGGCGCGACGTTGGCATGCCCCTCCCAGTCTCACGAGATGTGGGTAGGGACACGTGAGTGAGCTTCCAACTTTCTATTTTACAAAACCAGATAACATATATTAGAGTCTACTTTTTGTTATATAAATTCTAAAATAGCATCCACAACAAGAATAGCCAAGTTGTTGGAGGTGCTCATAGAACCCTTGCCAAACTTCCCCTCCGTAAGCCCATGGCTATAAGAGTACACGAACTCTTACAAGGAAATGAAAAATCAACTCGGCATGTTTTTTTATACATAAGGCATTTTGCTATTGTAAACTTCATATACATGTTAGTCACAAAAAAACAACTTCATATACATGTTTTATTTTTCTTCAATTGGTTTTGTAATAATTATCGCAACCTAAGTTCCATAGATGCTTCAAAAATATAAATTGTTTAGATAAATATTTTTCTATTTTGATGATTTTACGTTAGCAACCGCAACAGAAATATTTATGGTGTATGATGTTGAATGAATATACACACATCATGCATGTTCGATAGTTTAATATGATTGAGTGGATGTACGGTGGTGTAATATACATGATTCAACTGTTTATTTGGTATCATTGCTTAGATAAACTGTATGAATATCGTTGTTGTTCTGTTGTTGCAACCTGCAGACACTATTACATGTTAAGAAAAATAAGAACAAGTACGTGGAAAAAATAAAGAAAAAAAAAAGAAAATTACACGAGCAAGCAACTGAATCTTCATTTTTTTTTTAGCAAAAACTGAACCTTCTTTTGGTACTTATTAATCTGACCACGAATAGATATGATCCTTTTTTTTGAGCCCAACTTTTGTAGCCCATGAGCATCTCGGGCTTTGGGCTGTGTGTTGATCGGCTCAATTTGTATAGTATACTCAGGCCTGTTACATTTGCTAAAGAAAATCAGGCCTGTTACAGCAAATCTTTCATTCTCCTAATCAAATGAAACATAAATGCATAGAAATTTTATAATAAAACAAAAGTTTGCATACTCCCCCTCCAGCCCGTTACTATTTTGATTTTGAAATAGGCATGCAGCTGCAGTGGCATTGCACTAGAAGTTGCTGAGGGAAATAATATTCTGAGGAGAACTAGGCTCAGTTTGGTTGTACCCCCTCCATTATAAGTTACTTCAAAATTTTTGAAGAGTCAAAGTATCTTAAATTTGACCAAATTTATATGTCAAAATAATAATATTTATGATGCTAACTAAGTATCATTAGATTCTTTATTGATTATATTTTCATAGTATCCACTTGATCTCATAAATCTTTATAATTTTTTTATAATTATGGTTAAACTTAACATGTCTTGACTCTCCAAAATTTTTAGAATGCCTTATAATTTGGGATGGAGGGAGTATTTGTTAATGGGTTTTGGATCTTTTTTTTCATATTGACCTATGTTAGAGCAACCATAATGTGTGCAAAAGGCAGTCCATAGGACTTAAATATTCTGTACAAGCTAGCTGAAACACTGTGGAACTAGTCCTATAGTAGTCTATAGAAAAAGCTACCCAAAAAGCTATGGACTACCCATAAGAAATAGAATAGAAAATATCAGTGAAGAAAAGAGAGATTGATGATTGGTTGATTGTGCTTTTGAATGAATTTTTTAATGTTAGTGGACCAATTCTTTACCCATTTATATTACTAATGTGGACTACAACATTATGGTCACAACAATAACTAAAGTCCACTAACACTAAAGTTGCCCCTTATGGACTAACCAGTCCAAAACATTGTGGTTGATCTGATAGAATTTTCTTTTAAAATCTGTTAGTTTTTCTTGGCAGTGTCATCATTTCAATGGTCTAAAATTTGAAGGATTATTTGTTGATGAAAGAACCAAAACTATATTTCTCATGTTCTCGTCTCGCTCTCTCCATTTTTTTCATTCTATTTTGTCAAGTGATTTCCGTCCATAATTTCGTCTCTTTTTTCTTTCATGTCTGTGTTCTTTTCTTTTTCTATATTTTTTTCTATCGTGTCCTGTTTCCGTTTTTCTTTCCCTTTTCTGTCCTCCGTTTTTCATTTCCTTCCCATTCATGCATCTCTGTTTTTGTTTTTTTTTTCTACGCTTTCCTCTAGTGTCCTTTTTTATAGAGTGTAAAAACAAACAATACATACAACATTACATGTCTTTAAACCATTGATCTTTGCCAAAAAATCAAAGATTTTTACCAATCAATGAATTTTACCACCAAGTTATTGATCTAATTTAAACTAGAATTCTTCTATAACTTGGATCTACCGATGGTGTTAGCCAATCAAACCGTGAATTGAATCTTGAGCACTTCATTAACCAATCTGTCCAAATAACTCTATTTCTGCAATCCTCGATGAGGTTTGACATGTATAAAATCGAGAGAGGTCTCCCATCAGTCATCAACGAATAAACATAAATTTTGCAAAATTGGAAACGAACACTTATCGACTTTAATTAAGTATTAGATTTAAAGATTCTTTTATCCTCAAAGATAGTCACAAAACTCAATATGTAACATTTGGTATGAAAATTAAAGTTACAATATATGTATGTATAAAAATCTTTATTTACTTTGCAACAAGAGAAAGATATATAAAGATTGTAATTTGATGCATGCATAATAAAACATTGTTATATTATTACCAATATTAACTTATATAGTGGATGTCATTGTTATCATGAACTATTTTTAGATTTTAAATTATGTAGGATATGAATACATAAATAGATACTCCCTCTATATCAATAAAGAAAGTCATTTAGGGCAACGATACGGTCTCCAAAGCCTAATGTTAACTCTTTCTTTTTATAAAAATATTTATCAAAAAGTGATATATGCATACTTTTATGAAAGTATTTTTCAAGACAAATCTATCCATATAGTTTTTATATTTTCAAACTCAACAACTTAAAAATTATTCATGATTTTATATTCTCAATGTTTGACCTAAATATTGTTCAAAACGACTTTCTTTATGGGTATGGAGAAGCACGTATTATTTTCATCATCATCTTTATGAACGTTTTATAATTTTTTTTTCATTTTGCACTGCACGAGCCTGTTTGCTAGTTTTGAATAATTCATCAATCCCTTTTTTTTTTGAATCGTTGCTTTCCTCATGTAGTCCGAACCAGCACGGCCCGGCCCTTTCCTTTGCATTGGATTAGTTACCTGACACTATGTTTGAGCTAAACATGGGTGAAGAGTGAAGACTTTTGATTCAACCTCTCTTATCGACAACCTGCAGGTACAGCAACAAGTAGGCCTTTTTCAGAACTTGCAAAACTTTAAGGATCAGTTAGACGAACCGTTCTTCATGGAAGTTATAATCCTGATGGCCTGGACAATTTGGAAGTCCAGGAATGATCTAATTTTCAGGCAGATAACCTCATCGCTACCAATTGCAAGACAAAACTTCAAAGTTGAATGCCAATTGCTGTTGCTGAGGGCTAAAAGGAGTTACTTCCTGTTAGTTGAGCAATAGATTGCGGCAACAGATGTAGTGCAAACTCATCTCTCGTGCAAACTGTGCAAATACTAATTTGTACCACAGGATGTTGATCCAGGGGCGCGGAGAGATTGGGCAATTTTGCACTTAACCGCCCACTCTTAATTGCACTTTTACAAATCCCTCCTTCCACCTCTCTCATGCGCCCCCTTGATCAACATCCTGCGGTCCAGATTAGAGCTTATACAGTTTGTACGGAAAATAAGTTTACACTATATCCCTTGCCATAGATTCCAAGTCTAGATTAGCTTGGTTTCTAATAGTCTTGCTGCTTTTGTTCTTTTCTTTTTTTTCCTGGTTCCCTAACGCTGCCTTCTTGCAGCTTGTATTTTTTTTGAAAAATCATTCTTCTTGCAGCTTGTACCCTGTTTCTTTCCCCTACCTCTCCTTTAGTTTCTTTTACCTAAACGTTTACTCCTTATTTTTTAAATAAATTTCTGTAGGAGTGCAAACCCCTCCCCTCCAGTTTCAGTCAAAAAAAAACCTCTCTTATCGAAATAAATCCTAAAATTATTGTGCAAAGTCGATTTGTTGTTCAATGGAGCCTTGTTCCTGAAACAGCATTCGCTATACAAAAGTCAGATACAAACAGGACGAAATGGAACAAGCTGCGAGACCCAAGATTAGCAACACAAAAAGGCATTCTGTCTCAACACAAAAGGTACCTCTAGTTTGAGGTATCACAGATAATTTCAGAAATTAACATAGCACTACTGATGTTCCAGACAAAATGGTGAGGCACGCAAGAGACAAAAAAAATAAGCTAGTTCATCGCATCCCTCTCATCTCTATTCTGTTACCAACCACGTCGCTGTTCGCTCCCACCACGGCCGCCTGAATTCCCAACTGGGCGCCAAGCCGTCTGCTGCCTCTGGAACGCGCCACCATACTGCCCTCTTCCTGCACAAGCGCTTCCGAATGTGTAGGCGCCACCTCTGTCATTCCTGCTGCCTCCATGGCTTTGAACCATGTCAGCCCCATAGAAACTTCTCCCGTGGCCACGGCTAGGCAGTGCTGTCTCGGCAGCGATGGCTCTCCCTCTCCCACGTCCAAAGCCGCTGATCATCGGCTGCGGTTCTGTCATGGTTGAGATGGTTTCAGGCGGCGGCCAGCTACCAGGATAGGTGTGCCACAGCGGCCTCTTAGAAATCTCAGTTTCAGATACAGTCTGCACAAGACATGGTTTCTTTCAGAGATGAAGATGGATCGGAGGTATGGTGGCAAATTGCCCTACGAACCAATGGAAAATGTGCAGCTAAAGGGAAATCTGAATATACCTTTTCAGGTTTTTTGACATTATCAAGTAGTCTTGGAATAATTGTTACTGGTTCTGGGTTGGAGAACAAGAATGATCTAAAACATACACAAGATTACAGGAACATTTAGTGAAAATTAATGGATGACTTCTTTTTTTAGAAATGCACAAACTGAATATGACAGGGTCAAGAGAAAGCATACATTGTCTGGTCGTTTCTAATGTCCTGTAGATCTCTTATCGGTGAACGGAAGAAGCCACAGCTTATACTATCGTCGTCAACAGGCGACAGCCGCCCTCCAAGTTCGCTATTTGGAATGAAATTTAGGATTTAGCAACATTCTTTTAAGTTGCTCAGAAATAAAAGAAATGCATATCAACGTAGCATCAGTTCAGACTTGATTGTACCTGGTAGATGGATCCAACGGAAGCATTTTTGATGAACAGTCAGATGTCTCCACAAAAGCTGAACCATTTGGCGTAGTATTTGAGTTCCTCAGGAAGATCTTGTCTTGCCGAACTGTGTTTCTATTTATCTCATGCACCTACAAAATACAAACAATGTAAAATAGTCACGTGCAACATACTCTAGTAGACAATTTGCATAGAAGGTAAGCAATTTCTTTTACTGCAAGTTTGTCCTCCACCGTCTTGGTAGCCGAAGTCAGCAGCTTTTCATCGATGAATGGCAACATTGCGATACCCTGAAATAATTTATTTCAGAGAAAACTAGCATGAGTGAAGAAGGGTTAAATGTAGAAACTGAATGATGATGGCTTAGCTACACAACCCAGCTGATGTGTGTAAAAATATGAGTAAGCTAGTCTTAAATTATGAATTCATATATAAATGACTTACTTGCCACAAGAAACGTTTCCCATGGGTATCAATCTGTAGATCTGTAAGAAAAATGAATGCCCAATTAGTTCAGTAACATGGTATTCAGAATTCAGATTATATGATGAGTCTAGAGTGACAAATATACCTGACGGGTAGAATTTTTTTATCAAAGACTCTTCATTTTCCATCAGTTCTCTGTAACACTTTGGTAGTGCACATGAGCTGCAAAAGAAAATAAACTTAAAACTTCCATTAAAAGATTGCAATGAAGAATGTGCATTCTAAACAGAGAACGTTTCACGTGCCTTTCTTTTGGAAGAACTGCCATGAGCTGATCAAATGGTCTTAGTGGCTTATCAGCGGTGAAAGATATCTTGAACTGTGATAGTCCTTTAAAATCAGATGTGAAAGGAGCATAATAGAAGGGGTAGTACCTGCAGAAAAAACAAAATAGACATTATAGAATGGAAACATTTGCTAGTACAATATATCCATAAGAATTAGCAGTCATATATGACTTACGAGGAACTATTTATCAAGATTAACAATTATTTGAACTATTCATCATTCAGATTTCAGAACAATGAAAGCAGACTACTAAAATGTATAAGGAGATACATGACAAATGAAAGCATTGATCATAAACATGTACATCCTACCAGCTCCATGATGGCACATCTGCAAAATAGTACCGCAGCACCCAACAAAGTCCTTCCAGATACTTTTGAACCTAAATTAAGCCAGTGACAAAGAAAGTTAACACAATATGATGTCTCTTCAGAACGCCCACTGGTATTAAAATTTTATTTGCACAGAGACAGGAAAAAATCATAACCATGTCATTCTTCAGCTTCCCAACTTCATTAGATTTTTCCACACCAAACTTTTCCCTGAAGAATCGAGATTTCCACCCAGCAAATCCCAATCTTATCTGCAATGGCATGTCAAGCTTTGCACATATGCGAAATATTTACTCAAATAGGCACTACTAACCGCATCATGTTTACAGGCTCCACTTTTTACAATGTCTTGCTTGTTACGAAGAGTATCCTTTAAGTTTCGCCTCAGCTCCAAGGTATTTGCAGTTACCTATGCAACAGGAGAGTTAAACTCGAGATAAGGAATAATATGGATGTGATATTTGCCAAAAAGGTTTAGGAGAAGTGATAAGGTAATTTCCAGATATCCAATAAAAGTAGAGAAAAAATAGGTAAGCTCTTCCCTACATCTGACTCATCTTGGCTGTTGGTGCAAATACCACCGTTTGTTGAAAAAGACTTTACTGTCAAGTCTGGACCATCAGGATTTTCTTCCTGAGTAAATGAAAGCTTGAGATTAAAAATGAATGACAGTAATCAGAACAAAAGTTTTAGCTGTATGTAGCCCTCACCATATTGTCATAGTTTCTTTCTTTCCATTCCTCTGCAGCTCGGCGCACTAAATTGCGCTGTAACCTCTGCATGTAATCAACAAGTTCCAATTGGCAATTGTGTACACTTTGACCCAAGGATTATAAGTTTTAGAACATACCTCTCGCAGTTCATATCTTTTAACAAAAATTTTCTCTTCACACAAGGACAGTTCATGAAAAAACTTTTCCAACCTCAAAACTTTAAGATATGCAGCATGTTTGTCTTTTAACTGTTTTTGGTAGCAACAGAAGTACATCAAAACATAACTCAAACAGTTAATCAATGAAATTAACAATTCGATTGTGCATGTACCTTCTCGGTGCTCACAATGTAGCCCCCCATTTTGTTAAATGCTTGTTTGTACACTTCCAACAGCAGATCAATTGCACCCTGCCACGTCCAAGAGAAATTAAGGGGAAAAAAATCATGTTTGGGTATTGCTATGGTACACTCAAATAACTGTGAACCGTCAATCTGAGAAGCAATTGTCAAATACTACCTCCAAAGAGGTAATAGGATATACAAGGAAAATATCTTCATATATATCTAATATGCATGCATGATTTAACTTTCCAAATATGATCTTGAGTTTTTAATAACATGGACGTGGACATATGATGGGGGGACACAGTTCACACATGTGCAGCCATATTTTATTTTATTGTATATATAATAACACAATAATTTATAATATGTGACTAAATGATTTTGTAAAATTTATTTAATTTGTTGGAACATGATGAATGAACGGGAAATTTAAATCTGTTTTGTTTTGAACATTAAAAAAGTGAAGCTTATTCAATTCAAAGTGTACATGATTGTAATGTAACATTTTTTTTATTGTAACGTGACCATGCCCAATTAAGAAACATAAGATAGTATGTCTTGGAAAGTTGAATTTTGACTCCAAACCATCTCTTGCCCGATGATGGCCTTCCTTGAAGTTGTAATCGTTGGCTACAATCAAAAGGAAACAAATTGCATGTATACATGCAGATAAAAGGAAGCAATATATTGTTTATTTTTCTTTTTATTACTTACTTTATTTCTTTTAATATTCAAGGGCTCAGATTTATTTAAACTCTTACCTCTTACTAGGTAAGAGTTGTACTGTAGCAAAACCCATCATGTTTTTGCCGTGGGAAACAAGTGAAAGGATGTGATAACCAGGGTTCAAAATTTCGGCGAAATTTCGCCGAAATTTCGTGAATTTCGGTAATTTCGGTGGTGGCCGAAAGAAAAATCCGAAATTTTATTATATACTAATACATGTGCTATATAACTTTAGACTCATATTTTCTATTGTTTATATTGCATATTCTTCTATGCAATAGATGTGTAATCATAAATCATATTGATACTTGTTTAGATCTAATTTTTTTAAAAATAAAAGTATACTTCATGTGCTAGTCTCTAAAAAAATTTCGGCGAAATTTCGGCCGAATTTCGCGAAATTCGGTAATTTCGGTGGTGGCCGAAATTTTTGCGATAACGAAATTAAAAACCTTGGTGATAACAACAAAACTGTTTGCTCTTAAGCTGTCAGAATCGGATGGCATATATGCACCTCATGAATTTCAACTGAAGGAATATGTGGAATGAAGTCATTTCCTGTCAGGAAACAGATAAATATGAAATCATCTATTAGTCTCTCGATATCCGTTTTGACAACCGGGTTTGGTATCTTCAAATCAAGCTCCAGGTACTCCCTCAGAACCCATATGTTCAAAAACTGCAAGAAGGGGCGGTGTTACAAAAAAAAAAGTAAAATGGAAAGACCCTGCTGTCATCTCAGAGGAACAAACCTGATAAGGTTTCTTGGGAGACCTGTCCCTACTAGCAGTTGTTTCTGTCATGCGGGGGAACCATCCTCTACATTTTCTTGAGGAATCTTCAGTTTTGAACAGTTCTTTAGATAGAGGGATGCAATTTTCTGGCTGGGTCGATCGTAACACATCCTGTCCAAGTTAACAAAACGAGTATTCTCAACTAAATATTTACAAAATTCTGCAATTAACCGTCACTTGCTAAATGCAATCCAATTAACTAAATGCTGTTTTCCAACTATCATAGTATGGATGAAGTCAGGAGATTGACAGACCTCACGCAAAATCGAAAAGTGGAGTTCGTGAGATGCCAAAGCGAGCATGATCAGGTCAGCATCCTGTAATGATATTCAGAGTGAAAACGAGGCACAATAAACAGAACAGTAATGTAGAAAATATTCAAATATTTAGTTAGCCTATCTTACCAGTCCATACAAGCAGTGCCTTGTGTTTGGATCATAGCTCTCCAGGCTCCGTTGTCCCCGGATGAAAGACATGATCTTGTGTTCACCTTCTCCAGGTACATTTGAATCAGAGAGTATTGCCTTCGGAACACAAGTATAATGAAGGTTATCAAGTAATGATCATGTTGGCCAAAACAGGATCTTGATCAAACATATGTTATCAACTAGCCACTCAAAAAAAGAACACAATGCCTTAGATTAAAAGAAAATTATCACTGTTCACTTTGATATTTCACCTGCCTAACTGTAAATACACAAGTTGAATTTGAAAACAGGGGGGCGCATGTTACACACTGAAACTGATATCTTGATGAAACTGTCAATATGAATTAATATCAAATAAAAGCTGTCATAAGAATAAGATATTCACTGCAGCAATGCAAAAATGTGAAGAAGTGAAACAAGGGCCTCAGCGTCTACTAAACCTTGATGCCTTTCCACCCGGGGTCACTGTTCAACCTGGAACGGATGTAGTACTCGAGGGCTTTGGAGAGCTTCTCCATGAACTCCGTCCCTGGTGTGATGACGTTGGGATCCGAAACCTCATTTGTCTCCCGCGGCTGCACCTCCCTCCCTTCAGCTCTGAACTTCTCCCTCAGAAGCTTCTCCTCCAGTTCCTGCAAATCATCGTAGCTGTAGCATCGAACATAGCTGCAAGCAATTAATCCAGAGCACGGACGGCGAGGGGTTTCTTATTTAAATTACCGCTTCTTTAGCGTCCTTGGCAGCCTTGAAGCGCCTAGACCTCTGCTGGTTCATCTTGGCGCGGGGAGCAACACCATCTGCAGTTCAAATAAGGCGCTAAAGACAAAATAATGGAAAAGAAAAATACGGTTGAAAACATGTGTACTAGTAGTATATACGGCCGGTATACACATGTTCGTACCTACTGCCAAGTAGAGCAGCTTGGTAGGCCTGACGATGCGGAAGAGGCGGTCGATGTAGTCGAACATGGCCGCGAACACCTCGTCGAACGTCGTCGGCGGGTACACCTGCATTGCATATCAATATCATTGCGTATCAGTGACATTTACCAGCTCGTCGATCAAGAGATATTCAGTTGAGGATCGGAACTTATTCGATCAATCCATCAGGATACAGACGACATACTACCTGGTCCTCCGGGTGGAAGCAGGGGTGGATGATGCCGTTCATGTCGAGGTACAGGTTGTGGTAGACGCCATTGGGGCCGCCTGCAGCTTGGGTTTGTTCGTCCCCCGGCGGCGACGACGACGACGACGACGTGCTGCCGGCGCCAGCTAATAATTCGTCGTCTTCCTTGGCGGGGACGACGATGTTTGGGTACTTGCCCACGAGCCACTTGTAGAAGGAAGGCACCCCCATGGCATGCGGCGGCGGTCAGGCAACCAGCCCGGCCGGCGAGCTTTTGCTAGCTCGATCTGGACTCTGGTCAGTGGTCGCCGATCTGATCACTCACTCGTTCTTGAGTTTCCCAGTTCGCACTAGTGGTAGTACAACTGCCCCTGGTACTAGTTAGTACTAGTTATTGGGCGCCGAGGGAGGGAGGCTACTCCTATATAGTATCTTGCATTGGGAAGACGGAGAGGCGGCCGGCTCGATCGCCGATCGGGTGGGTGGGGTGGGCGCATGGGGAGACGGAACGGCCGGCCGGCCGGGGGCGGCCATGACATGACATGACATGGCGCCGACCTATGCGTCGTCGACGTGTGCAAGCATGCACGCCAGGCATGCGCGGCGCACGGCCAACGAGGTGGTTTGCAGAAGCTGCTGGTAGTGGAGATCGTGTCGTGTGAGAGAGGCAACAGTGCAGTGATGGTTGGCGGAGCAATGGAGGCTAGCTGGAGACTCCAAGCGTTCGATAGATTGCCCCAGATACTCGGCCTATCGGTAAGCGCTGGCCTTGTTTTACTTCCAACTTTCCGTTACAGCATGCATAGAATATTAAATATAGAAGAAAATAAAAACTAATTGTACAGTTTAATCAAAATCTACGAGACTAATCTTTTGAACCTAGTTAGGTCAGGATTGAAAAATAATTATCACAAACAAACGAAAATGCTACAGTGTCGTGAAATATTTTCGTTCACGAACTAAACACGGCCTTTCATGAGAATGTCATGCACATTAAATAGAGTGTCACATAAAATCATGTTAATTCTCTTTACAATCTTAACCAATCATATCATTTTATATCTTAGTTCAGTCTCAATGCATCTTTCATGAGAATGTCATGCACATTAAATAGAGTGTCACATAAGCAAAATTGCTGACTTAGCAGGGTTACTAAGGGCACTCACAATGCAGACTCTATCATAGAGTCTATAGTTATTTATTATCTCGAACAATGTGGACTTAGAGTCTAAATAAGATTTAGAGTCTTATTTTTCTACCTCTTTCTTCAATAAATATGCTGCCACATCAGCAAAATACCATAAATAATATGTAATTAATTGTCTTGAACTCTGTGATAGAGTCTTGTAGAGTTTCATCAGATGAGAGAGGAGTTTCATTCCCATAAAACTCATGTGGCTCGATTACCTAGTTTATAGTTTATAGTTTTGGTAACTATGTCATAAAACTATGCATTGAGACCGGCCTTAGATCTCGTATAGATATTGTTTCTAATTTAGATTTGGTTTCTATAATTTTTTGCTATCTCTTTAATAACTATCTTACCACATCAGCAAAATGTTAAGATAACACTATAATCAATATTTATAAAATTATAATATTTTCTATATATTAGAAGTGCTCTTATGGCAACAGTGATGGTGAGTCTCTGCTAGATGCCACGGAATTGGGAAAAATCTCCGCAGCTACGAGTTTATCGGTTGAATTTAGTTATTTATTTAGTAGTATTTTTCTTTTAGCCAAGCGAAATACTCTCATGATCCTATGATTAGTTCTAAGGTCAGTCTTAATAAAGTTTTATGAACATTAAATATAGTTATGTGACACCATATAAATAAAGAAATATGATAATATTTTTATAGGAGCAGAAAAAAATTTTATGAAGACGAAACTTTTATGCACTGTCTCCAAAATATAGATATGTTGAAAACTAAATCATAAAACTCGTATGCATTGTTTCCAAGTTCATAGCTCGATTATCTTTTAGTAGTCCATCAACTCATACTCTTATATGCCTTAACATCTTAATAAACATAAGAATTAGTTATTGTTTGACACCCCTAATTAATAATTTACTTATATTGTATTTTATCTTTTCTATGTTCATTTTCTAACATAATAAGTATAATACTAGATACTTTCTACTATATTTTTTTACTTATCTCAATAGTTTTCTTTTGTATAACACCTTTTTACATTTTAAATATCATTTAGTTGAGCATTAAATTAGATTATGATGGCTTTTTTCATCTAGTTACATACACAAACGCTCACATACATGAGCGTACAACACCTCTATAAACGCATGTACACACATCCTACCCCTATGAGCACCTCCGAAGAATCGAGTTGGGCCTATAAATCTAGAGATTAACGAAGTCACCATAGACGTCTCGCTATCGACGGACACTTCACCTACCAATGAAAAGCATAGCGCTGTTAAATCCTAGAATAAATTCAGGAAAATGCGAATGTTAAATCAGGAACTTAAATCCGGATAGACACACAAAAAAAACCCAACTAGCTGATCTATGACAAAAGTTTTCCCACCGCTTGGACAAGAATCTCCCCAACGTTCTCCTCCAAATCAATTAGCCTCTACAAACTGTGTATGATTCTACGATAGAAGCGGCGTCCACGTCGCCCGAAATGCTCCCCGCCGTCCGATTCCGCATTTAACGGCCCAAATCGTTCGAAGCAGATTATCGCCGGCACCAGCTTCTCCTGCTTCTGATTCTCTTGCTTCTCCTTGGTTTCTCCTGCAGAATCTGGCAAACCCAATATATACCGAGGCTCCAGCTTCTTCTTTCAGATTATTTCCCCTTCTCTCTCACACGTCGCTCTTTTTCCCTCGTCCTCCCGACCCTACAAGCGTCGCCGCCGGGGGCGAGTGAGGCGGGCGCCACCCTCCTCCTCCTCCAGCACGGCAGCACCTCCTCCTCTGTTCGCCCTCCCTTTCCTCTCTCTCTCTCCCCTTCCCATGCGAGGCGACGGCGGCCATGATGCGATGGCGCCCCTGCAGAACGACGTCCCCCCTGCAGGTGGCGCACCGGTGTGGGTAGGGCCCGGTGGCCCCCTCCCTCTCCCTCATCCTCCATGCAGGGTCTTCAACACCTTCTCCCGACGGGGAACGAGTGCTCCTATGGTTGCCGAAACCCTAACTACCTATACGCGTGCTTCAAATTGGTTACGTGCTGGTTACCTCCTCTAATCTGGTTTTGTTTTTGCTTTTCGGGATTGATTTCAGCTTGTTTCCTTCTCTTCCTCGTCTATGATTACACAGGTACAAAGGAAGAGAGTTTCAGAATGTTCAGGACAACATGTGTACAATCCCTGTTATTTCCTATGGCTGATTCCATAGTTTGGTTCAGGTACATTACTTTGATCACAGAAGGTTATAGAGATTCAGCTTCACTTAGAAAATATGAATTTATACAATGGATAGTACAATGGCCTACTCATTCATGGGCAAGATGGCTGTCCACCATATTCTGGTTGCCATCAACCACTTGGGGGACAACAAAAAAAATTCCTACATAATCAATTGTTAACAATGTCTAATTCAGTACCGAAAATATTCAATATAAGTCAAATTAGGCAATGTGCATTTGTGTCTTTGTTAGGTGTTTTTCCAGTTATTAACGAAGGGAAGTGAAGCTTGGTTATGGCTGCAGCGTGTATTATGTGGTTTATTCGATTTTTATATGTGCTTGCACCTATTTGCATTGTCCCATTTTTCGGGTAGATGGAAATCAAAGCTTGCAAAGGGTTCTATACAAACAGACAACCAGCACTAAAGCTAAAGGTAAAAAGTGAGGTGCACTGTTTTTTTTTTAAGGAAAATGGCAGGAGCTCTGCCTTTCAATTAAGGTAGAAAAAGGAAGTTTTTTACAAAGAAGCCTCTCGAGGGGGAGAAAAGGTTACAGGTGTAGCAAAAAGGAACATAGACACCAAACATCGCTCTAACCAAAGGTTCTTAGTGCTCTCCTCCTTTGGTCAATGTCCTCCTTGATTCTTGCCGCTACTTCCCTTGCTGACTGAAACACATTGTTGAAGATACGCCGGTTGCGTTCCTTCCACAAATTCCAGCAGGTATAGATGACCATGCCATTGAACTTCCTTCTTTGGTCTTTGCTTATTTGCGGAACAACCTGTTCCCACCAAGTGCGGAAGTGGTTTGGTTCATCCTGCATCTGCAGTAGGTCAGTATTGATGCCCTCCGAAATGAACACTTGGTTCCAAACGGCTTTGGCGAAGGCACAGTTGAAGGAAAGATGTACGGGTGTTTCCAAAGGGCCATTGCAAAGCACACAATGTTCGTGGCAGGGCCATCTCCTTTTCTGCAGATTGTCTGCCGTCAGGATCTTTTCTTTGATCAAAATCCACATGAAGACCTTGCATTTATTTTCTGTGTCCGCTTTCCAGATCAGATTGGAGTTGAAGGTGCTGTAGGCACCCTTGAATTGTATTCTGTATGCTGATCTGGTCGTGTAGGATCCATCTGCCGTCCATCTCCAAGTGATAGTGTCATTGACGCCCTGTTGTAACTGAACTGTCTGGATTCTAAGCCAAAGGGAGATGAACTCTTCCACCTGTTCAGCTGTGTTGATCCGGCTGCTGAGCCTGCTTATCCAGTTGCTATTCTGCAGCTCCTGCCTCACTGATCTACCTTTTCTTGCCACCATAAGAAAAAGGCTGGGGGCGAGGTTCATAGGGGCTTCTCCTTCTAGCCAGGCATCGGTCCAAAAACGGGCCTTGTTTCCATCTCCAATTGTGATCAGCGTGGATGCTTGGAACAGCAGTCGGTCCTCCCTGCTGCAGGGAACATCGGTGCCTGTCCATGGTCTGGAGCTGTCTGTCCATTGCAGCCAAAGCCATCTTAGCCGCAAGGCTCTACTGAATTTGTCTAAATCTGGTACTCCTAGGCCTCCCAAATCTTTTGGTCTTGCTACTGTTGGCCAATTTACAAGACAGTGGCCCCCATTGGCATTTTCCTCCCCCTTCCAAAAGAAAGATCTTCGAATTCTGTCAATTTTTTTCCTTGCCCATGTCGCCAAAGGGAAGACAGTGAGATGGTAGGTGGGCATTGCGGAGAGTACAGAAGTGATCAGAGTAAGCCGGCCTGCTCGGTTTAGCCACTTTCCTTTCCAACTTGGTAACCTTTGGCCTATGCGCTCAATGAGTGGCTGAATATGGACTTTCTGCAGTTTCCTGATGTGGAGCTGAAGGCCTAGATAGCGGCATGGGAAAGTGCCCCTTACTCCTTGGAAATCGGCCAGCACTTGATCCAAGTCAAGATCCTGACATCTTATCGGGTGAATCGAGCTTTTGTGGATGTTTTTGTGTAAGCCGGACGCGCTTCCAAAAATATGAAGGATCATCTTGATGGCGTCGAGGTCACTTTTGATGGGGTTTGTGAAGATTGCAGCGTCGTCCGCGTACATAGAAATTCTCCACTTAGCAGTAGACGCCGGTAGCGCTGAGAGGATACCTTGTGCTGTGGCCAGTTGAAAGAGTCACTGTAGGGGATCCATGGCAAGTATGAAGAGCATGGGGGATAGGGGGTCTCCCTGGCGTACTCCTCTTCGGTGCCCAAAGTCCGGGCATCTTTGCCCGTTGAGAAGCGGCGTCGAGGTGGACGTGCGGAATAGGATGGAGATCCATTCTCTCCATCTTGGTCCAAAGCCTAGCGCTTGCATGATTTCAAGGAGATAGGACCAATTAACTGTGTCGAAGGCCTTCTCGATGTCCAACTTTAGGAACAGGGCGAGCATTTTTAGTTTTTGTAGTGTACGTACCGTGTTCTGGACGTACATGAAATTGTCATGGATACTTCTTTTCTTGATGAACGCGCTTTGGCAATTTGATATCAAAGCATCCAGCCTCGGCGCTAGCCTGTTGGCTAGAAGTTTGGTGAAGATTTTTGCGACACTGTGGATGAGACTAATCGGTCTGTAATCCGTGATCTTCGTGGCGTCTCCTTTCTTGGGCAGTAGGACTATGTTGGCAGTGTTAAGAAACTGCAGTCCTTGGGCGTTCATCATATATAGGCTATTCAGGGCCAGTAAAATGTCCTCCTTGATGATTCCCCAACAAGATTTATAAAATTTCCCGGTAAATCCGTCCGGTCCCAGTGCTTTGTCAATGGGCATTGAGTCAATAACCTTCTTGAGCTCATCATTGGAGAAAGGAAGTTCTAGCTCTGAAAGATCCTGAGGTGCATAACCGAGGGCTTGCCATGCCAAGGTTAGCTGTCTCGGAGCTGTCGAGCCGATGTGGTTTGAGAAGTAATCTGCAACTATTTTTTCTTTGCTGTCATGTGCAAAAGCCATGCCGTCATTTGTGTGTAGACAGTGAATGTAGTTCTTCCTCCTTCGTGCACTGGCTCTCATGTGGAAAAATTTTGTGTTTGCATCACCGGTGCGAATGTATGTGAGCCTTGATCTTTGGCGAATTCTAGCCTTTTCAATGGCAGCGAGCCCCGTGCTTCGTATTTTTAGGCGCCGTCTGAGGTCAAGCTCTTCTGATGATAGCGCTCTGTTTTCCTGTGCAACCTCCAGCTGCAGTAGGATCTCCTTAGTTAAGGCTAACTGCAGCTTGGTGTCCCCCACTTTCTCTTTTCGCCATTTTTTTAGTGCCTTGGCTACCCTGGACAACTTAATGTGTAAACATTTCAAATGGTTTGAGGAGCTGATCGGCTTGTCCCAAGCCTCTTGAACGGTCTCCTGGAAGCCGTCCATAGCTGTCCAGAAATTTTCGAAGCGAAAAGAAGGCTCCTTCTTATGCTCCATTTCGCCATGCAGGAGCAGAGGCGTGTGGTCTGACATCAGTGAAGGTAGGGAGTGTAGGAAGCAAGCCGGGAACAGAATTTCCCAATCCGGGGTACAGAAGACTCTATCTATGCGAGACATGGTTGGGTTGTCCTGTTCATTTGTCCATGTGAATCGACGGCCATTAAGTCGAATCTCCTTCAGGTTCATATTGTCTAGTGCTGATTTGAAGGAGCCCATGAGCCGACGGTTTAGATTAGTGTTGTTCTTGTCTTGGGCTTGGTAGATGAGGTTAAAATCCCCTAGCACTAGCCATCGGCCATGGCTGGGCGGTTGGATGCTCTGGAGTTCTTGTAAGAACTGCAGCTTTTGGTCATCTCCTTGAGGGCCATAGACTGTGGTGATTTGCCACTGTACACCATCAGCTCTCATCGTGATTGTTGCTGTGATAGCATGAGGAGAGAGCAGCACATTAGTGAGGTCGAAAAAGTTTTCGTTTACAGCGAGCAGGATGCCCCCTCTAGTGTTATCAGCCGGTGACACTGCGTAGGAGTTAGCGAAGTTTGCTCCTAGAGTGCGCAGCACAGATGCTTGATCAATGGCCTGCAGCTTGGTTTCTTGGAGGCATATTATTGTGGCATTGGAGTCTCTTATTAGCTCGTTGACAGCATCCTTCCTGGCGTTATTATTTAGACCCCGTACATTCCAGTTTAGCAGAAGACAATTATTTTGTGCCATAAGTAAACAAACAGGGACCCTGGCTTGAATTAAAATTCTGGGAAAGAAGAGTTGAAACATTTAACATGCAGAAGCGACTCCCAGCGAGGCGAAGCTGAAGGCCGATGGCTGCCTGTTGGAAGTGCAGGTAGAAGGGGGAGCAGAATCCAGAACACTGAACAACAGGTTGCCAATCCCTTGAATGCAATGGTAGAGGAAGGCCCCTGGCTTCTACCATAGGCATCCAAAGGGATGGCAGACTGACGCTACACTTGACTAGCAGACTGGTACAATTTCTTCTAACTGACATGAGAAGAAAGCCGGGACCCGACGCGGGACAGCAGGTGCTTAGAGCTGGGCGATGTCGATGGCGGGCGCCTCATGGAGGCCACACAGTGCTGTCATCGCCTTGATCGCTTCGGCGGAGAGGGGTCCTGGTACATGTTGAGGTATTGCAGGAAGCGGTCATCCGGAGAAATGACGTCGTCTTCAGGGACCCCCAATTTCTTCATGAGGATCTGTCTGGCCTTGGCCTGCGCATCTCCTTTTGGCCAGTCCTTCGCTGCAATACGAAGGCTTCTACGAGTGGACGTCGCAGGCTTCCTTGTGCAGCGCGCCCTGCTATTGGAGCCTGGAGGTGGTCGGAGCAGCGGTGCCTGGACGGGGCGCGACACAGCCTGGGCGAACGTGGCCACAACATCGTTGTTGGCCGGTTGCTGTTGTGTTGCTGTGTTGCGCCGTCGCCTGACATAGACGACGCCTGGCCTGAAACGGAGAGGAAGTCGACCTGGGGAGCGTCTCCCTGTTGCGGCATGCTGAAGCGGGGCCAGCGCCGAGGCCTCCTCCCTGTGCGTCTGGATGTTCCTGCGCATAGGAGATGGTTCAGGGGCAGGTGAGTCAGGGGTTGTTGAGGTAGACATCCCTGCAGACCCATCGTCATGCCGGTCTGAGTTCGCAGCGTGGAACCTTTGGTTGCAGCGTGGGGGCGGTTCATTGGAAGCCTCTTTGGATTGGCGGCGTGCAGGGGAGCGCCGTGTTCTGCTTCTGCGGTGGCAGGAGGTTCTCTCCCGGGTACGTCCACGCAGCTCTGTGGCTTGCCCAGCCACAACGATGTCGACGGTGTTGACTGCTTGGTGGCGCTTGCGGTCGTCGACGGTGTTGACTGCTTGGTGGCGCTTGCGGTCGTCGTAGGTCTGGCGGCCTTGCTGGCGCCCGTGTCTTGACCGCGAGCGCTCCCGTTCGCGCTCCCTTGTCGGGGCTTGAGACAAGCTCCTGAAGAGCCTGGCTCCCCAGTTGTGTCCCTTGTCGCTGCGCCTCCCGCGGTCTTCATCATCATCGTTGTCTCGGCGGCTGGCCCTGGGTGCTGGAGCAGGGGAGGCGTGACGCGGCCGAGGCTCACGCTCCCTGTCCACGACACCGTACCGCCATGTGAGCTCGCGGGTCGAGGTTTGGCCGAAGTCATCTGGCGGTGACTCGATGAGGTCTAGGTGCACGAGGACACGGAAGGTGAGGTCGCGTCGCCCTCTTGGTGGGACCGGAGCGTCGTGGGCCGCCACTGCGTTGCCTGTCAAAGTCAGCCATGTTACCTAGGGGATGTCGGAGGGGTTGTAGGTCCATGCCCACAAGCAGAGGGCCCTGGTGTCATCCGGGCACAGGGCCATGTCTTCACGGCGCAGCGAACGGTGCTCGACGTAGTCCAGGTCGCACGATCTCGCCACCGCCCTCTTGGCGATGCTTTCGTTCCACGCGTGGATGGGGATGCCTTCCAAGCAGAGGCGCACGTGGTACCTGAGGTCGCAGTGATCGCCGTAGGGGAGGGTCCTCCATGGAAGCAGCTTGATTTGGCCGCTGCCGACAGATAGGCTGCGCCTGTGAAGCGCTGCCTCCCTGTGGTGCGGGTGTCGGAAGACGATGAGGAAGTCTTCAGGCTTGTGGCGCGCCACCTTGACGTCGGCGTCGCGGACCCCCAACCGGGAGCAGATTGCTCTCTTGACTTGGTCGGTGCCGATGTCGTCGCGGTCCTGGAAACGACATGCCGCGATAGCATGTGCGGAGAAGTGAGCCGATGCTTCATCCATGGTCCCGTTTGTCGCTGCCACCGCCGATGTCTCCTGGGGGCGGTACTCCGGGTCGCCCAGCTGCGCCATGGCTTCGGGCAGGCGCTTGGCGTGGGGGGGGAGGTGTTGGAGATGGCTTGGGCGGCCGGTTGTTGGGGGGCAGAGGGCGGTAGTGCTGAGCGCGGCGCAGAGTGGGCGACCTGCAGGTTTGTGCTTTATGGCCGAAGCGGCCGCAATTGATGCACCTCACCGGCTCCCTGCAGGACGCAGCAGAATGACCTTTACCCAGGCAGCGAAGGCACTTACCTTGCAGCGTCTTTGCCATGGGCAGTTGGTGCGCATAAGGTGTAGGCCGTCGTCGATGCGGAGTAAATTCGCCGCGGCGCCACCAATACTTCGGGCGGACCGTGGACCATCCCTTCTCGACCAGTCCATCGGAGCAGTTGGCTGTCGTGTTCCTGCGGCATTGGGAAGGAACCAGCTCATCAATGTTTGTACCTGAGATTGCGCTGGCCGATTTGCTGGCGGATCCACTTCCGGGAGCAGTTGTGGTGGCAGCTCTGCAGCAGGGCCTGGGATTGTGGCGCTTTGGTGGTGGGGAGTAATGGCGACGGTGGGGGGGGAGGCTGACTCTGCAGCCAGAGGAGAAGGAAACGCGACGCGAGGAGGATGTCCTGGCGTGGGCGGAGTCCTCCTCCAGCTGGATCCGAATCGACCCCACTACGACGGAGCGGAGGGGTGGAACAGCGGTCCTGAGCGCTTCGGGCGCCGCGCGAGCGCCGCCGGACGGTGGGGGGTTTAGGAAGTGGTTGGGGGAGGGAGATCCGGTCGTGGGAGAGCGGATCTGGTGGCTGACGGCGGCGGATCTGGGTGGGGGGTGGGGGGTCGTCGGCGGCGGTGCGGGGGAGGGCGTGGGAGGGAGGGCTAACGGTTCCATTTCAAACATCCAGGACGGCGCTTTGTTGTTGCCATTGAGAACAAAATGAAGGAAGAGGATGACCGAGGTGCACTGGAAATCCTAACTCCTAATGATTCTATATTTCGATGCCATGTTATGGAATCCTGCTTAGCATAACCTAATACATAATTTTTGCCATGGTCATGGATGCTTGGATCTGATTATCTGAGACATGACTGTTCTTTCCATCATGTGGACGTTAGCTTGATCCTCCTCTTATGCCCCCATCCTCTGGAAAATCAGGCCACTGCCATTTTTTTTTGGGGTTTCAATTTTGTATTTTCCATGTTAATATGTTATTTATACTTTATTTTCTTGAGCCGGGACCTTATCAGCAACACAACTCTGAACTATAGTCACAATCAATTGGTGTTGCAGCATCACACATTATTTTTTTTGACTTTGTATTTTTTATGATTATTACATACTAGGTGGCCAACAATTCCACATGTCAAAAAAAACCTGAACCTATACTAATCATGGATGCGATTGACGGGATGTCGTCTGCTGGATATGGGGTGGTGTTGCTAATCTTGTTGTTAGCACTGAGATATCCAAGATTCGCACTTTCTGTATTTTGAATGACCGCCGTAGCCAAAAATTGAAGAGCACTGTTAATTACTGCCTGATGCTCAAATTTAGCAAACCAAACAAACAACAGGTATCCTCTCCATATGTACCCAGAATCTCTTTGTTACTAATTCATGGCGAAGATTTACCTATCCATGTTTATTTAACAAACATACATATAGATATATAGTTGCTACAAGATGGATGTCCCAACCGCTATTGCCCTTATTTTTCATACAGTTGCTTCCTCTTCCTCTTCTATCTTGAATATTTAGATTTATCTGTTTTTTCTGCAGATGTATTTGCATTGCTCTTTCTGCCCCTGTTTGGTCAGTCCCCATGTGTTCTCTCCTACTTTTCATTGCGTTGGTTGTGACTGATGAGTTAGGTTGCAAGAAATTGGGTCTCTATTTCTTTCCCCTCTTACAAATTCAATTCAAAAATCAAAAGGCAGCTTTTTTTACAATGTGCCTATGAGTTATGCTTATATCTTCATGGAAAGGCAAATAGATGGTGGAGAATGGTGATATTAGTAATCAGTAACAAAGCTTTATTGATGGAACCATGATACTGAAACCAGAGTGTACTAATAAAACTTCAAATGTCAGGCTGCATAATTCTAGAACCTTCATTCATTGATATGGTCTTCGGTAATGTTGGTTTAGATTACAAACCAGTACAAAAGGTCTCTCACATTGGCCTCTTGCATTACTTCATCCCCCCCCCCCCCCCCTCCAAAAAAAAGTGCTATGTGAAAGTCTGTTTGTCAATTTATCTTCTCATTTCTCATATTGTTCATGCTTGGAAAATATTGCCTCAATGAATCTTATACCTCTGGACTGGTTTAGTTTTTTCTATGTAAATACATATAGGGCTATTATTATGTATATTCGCTCCTACTACATGTTGCTGTGGCGCAATATCATTAACAAAATGTAAGGACCCTCACATATCTTTACATGTTTTTGGGGTCTACTTTACAGCCTAAAATAATTCCTAAGGTTGTATCATGCCAAGTTCATCATACCTAGACTTTTAGCTGCTTAAAATTACTGAATGTTGATATGATTATTACGTCAATGCTAACACAGGCACAGTTCTAAATTTTGTTCACAAAGTCAAAAGAGGTGTGAAACCCACAAGGATCCAACTACTCACAGAAAAATTCAACCTCACGTTCTCTTCTGCTACAGTCTGCAGTGTCACAGTATCACTTCACAAAATATAAGGTCCCTCATATATCTTTACATGTTCTTGGTGTCTTTTTAGCAGCCTAACATAATTCGCAACACTATGTAATGTCAGTGTCTCCATAACTACATTTTTAGCTGCTTAAAATTATCAAAGATTGATATCATTATTTCTGCAATGCTAACACATGAATGGTTTCAGTTTTGTGCAGAAACTAAAAAGGAGTTAATGTGAAAGCTAGAAGGAAACAACTGCTATCACAAAATTTTTTTCTCAGAGGCAATTCCTTTCATGATCACAACTTAAAAATGTAGATAAGTTTATTAACTTCCTATTATACATGCACGCGGGGGCGCGCGCCCGCCACTAGTATTATATCAATCTGCACACTTTTCCTCTCTTATGCCGACGACTCCGTTTGAGAGAGTTGTGGCCCTTAACTAAGCACATACCTTAAGTTATGTTAAACTTCTTGTCATTTAATCTTATAGATTTTTTAAAAATTATTTTATTAATAAAGGTATAGTTTATTTGACCAAAAATTTTTGAACAAGAATAGATTTAACAAGTTATAGATAAAGTATAGATTTAACAAAAATAAAGCTAAATAAATCTATAACTAAGTTATACGTGATCCAATGGGTATAAAATTTTTACTATACTTTAACCATACAATAATTAGCTCATCAAATTTTTTTGCCATAATTGGACCATAGAAACTACATATATGAATTATTTAATTAATTACCGAAAAACATGTATTAAAAACTATAGTAAAAACTTTATACTAAAGCATATCATATTATATGTTCACTGTGTAGATCTACTTATGTGGAGTCCAATTAGTTTTTCCATTTTTATGATTTTTTATTTATTATGATTTTTTTAAAGATTTAATAGAAATAAATAAAAAATAAAAAGACAAAACCACCCTCTAAAACCGATCGAGGGGGTTATTTGACCAGTTTTGAAAAGGTCAGGGAGTAGAATATCCAGTTTTTATAGTTCCGAGGGTAAAGTAGTCCACTCTAGATAGTTTAGAGCGTTACGTAGACTTTTTTCTATAAGTATTTATCGGTTGGAGTATTCATGGTGAAAACGCTCGAAAAACTAGTTGTTTCACAGCATTTTAACTAGGTCTTAGCCGCCTGAATCCTCACCCCCACTATACCTAAGGAGCATGAGATGGGGCGCTGGGAGTTTCACTTTCTTATCCGTACAGAGTTTTGGAAAGCAACATGTAATTTGAAGTTTTTAGGTGTTTTGGGTTTTTGAGCACACGGAGCATAGGAATCATTGGATGTATTTGTTTCTCTAGATGGAGGGTTGGGCCTGGCTGTGATTATGCAATTGGTGATGTTTGTTTCTCTGGATTTGTTTTAGGCCTGGTCGGCACGATGATTGAAGCACCCGCTAGCGGGAGTGAAGGCCACTCCCTCCGTTTTTGGCGAGCCAGGCCGAGCGCGTGCAGGCACGGGCTTCATTTGGCGCTGGTTGGGAGATAGTTTGCACCCAATACAGGCAAACAAACACTCAGCTCAGTCTAGTCAGGCCCAACTGGAAAGTGCAACCAAACAAGGTGCATTGCACCAGCCGGGCCTGGCCATATGAAACCTGGCTAGGGGGAACCAGCCAGGCTGAGAAGGTCCAGACAAACAACACACGCCCATTGTGGCCTTAGGTAGACCGGATCTAGGACTTTTTATGTGCTTGTCCCATAGGTTGCTCTGAGAGAAACTAGAACCCATGACTCATCTTTTTAAGATCTTATTAAAAGGTACTCTCACTACTTCAAATTATAAGTTGTTTTTAGCTTTCTTTAGTTTTTTTTTGCTATATTATAACTCGGACTACAAGCAGCAGCCCCGCCAAACTGGAAAAAAACAGCTTCGACGAAGGAGTAAGGAGTCAGAGCACTTTTCCTCTCTTCACGGGAGGAGCCAGCAAAATGTGGCTTCCCACAAATCAACTCATCTCTACTATAATGGAATACTTAAATTATTTTTAGTCCACCCAATAAAATGTCCCCCACTGAGAGTCTTCAACCACTGTGCACCCAGAAAATTACACACAAGAATTCTACATCATTAAAATCAATTGTCTAATAAAACAGCAACACCAAATCTGATGGCCGCGATCGGATGTGGGAAGCCAGGCTTCTCACCCGCACCCTGCTCGCACTTCAACACCGTGACCGTGATTCAAGGATGCATTGATACCCATCATCCTAAAAAAAAAAAAAAACCGACGTTTGAAAACTTCACCACCGCCGCAGAAACCTTCCGATCGCCCATGTCCATGCCCTTCGCGGAGGCAAGGAGGAAGCCGTGGTGCCTGCTATTGCCATCCCAATCGCTCGTGCCCACGCCCTTCGCCGGTCGGTGCCGCGGATCCGAGAAAGCCACGGACGGGAGGATTGCGAATACGGCGTACTACGACAGTTCGGCCCTTCCTTTCCCTCGCCGTGCGTGTTGTTCATAGAATACGCATAGCATCGGCGGCACCACGGCAGGCACCTCGCGAGCAGCACTGCAGCGGGCACGTGAGTTCTATGCAGTACGTAAATCTTCATTGATAGCATGTTCATTTAGGTATATGTTTCTATTTTTTTCTTTCCCAATCTCTGCCTAGAGCTACGTACTAACATATCAGTATCACGCATCAGCTATATATTGCTGATTTGCTGGTGGCCACTAGCCGGTGATCAGCGACAACGAATCAACCATCCACCATTAGGCATCAGACATAAGATACACAAAATCTTATTTTATTTTGAATCGTTAGAATACTTTTTTTATCAAAGTTATTAGAATATAATTAATAGAATGCACGGTCACACACATTAGACTATTTAATTTTAATTATATGGTATGATTTTTTCTCTAATAATATCATTACAGTATTGGAATGATGGACTGAAATAATATTTTACTCTCTTGCAAACATTGAAATATGAAGAGTAGTAGTAATATTGTCTCTCTTTTTAAAAAATAAGCACTAAAGAAAAAGGCTCCTTCTCCATCTTCTTTCGTTTTGATTATTAGTCACCGAAATTTACAATAGCATCTCAAAAAAAAAAGATTACATAAACCAGGGTAACTATTCTTATCGTCTTCGTCTGGTATATAGTGCCCAGCTACTTAATTATTAGTCACTGAAATTTTCAATAGCATCTTCAGGATACCCGCTACCCACCGCTACTACCGGCTAAAGATCCTCGCTGATACTTTGCAATGTCTATGTCCGGAGATACACACGATGCACTAAGAGATATCACCAACATCGCAGGTATGCTTTCAGTATATATGTGTACAACACTTTTGATGTGTCTTTCTACTTTTCTATTCTACTATTCTATAATATCCAAACGCCCGTTTTAGATGACGCCTCACGGAGAAGGGGAGAAAGAAGAGAGCAGCAGCGGATTCGTTGAGCTGAGATGTCCAGCGACACCGCTACTGCCGGCTAAAGATCCTCGCTAATACTTTGCAATGTCTGTGCGTGGAGATACACACGATGCGCTAAGAGATATTACCAACATCGCAGGTATGCTTTTAGTATATATATGTGTACAATATTTTTTATGTGTCTTTATATTTTTCTATTATACTATTCTATAATATCCAAATGCCCATTTTAGATGACGCCTCGCGGAGAAGGGAAGAAAGAAGAGAGCAGCAGCGGATTCGTCGAGCTGAGATGTCCAGCGATCAAAGAGAAGAGATCAATACAAAAAAGCGTGAATACATACGAGACTACCGAGCACGGAAAAGAGCTACGTCCCAAAATAATAGCAATTCCTATGCTTTGACCACAACATCTCAACCAAAGTTATTTAATCGTTTCAACACTTCTTTTTATTTCTATCTCTATGTATAATGAAACCAAAATCACAAAAATATATGCAGGTATTAGTTACCCTAAGATTGACCAAAACACATCAATTATATTGGACAAAGAAAATATCCCATCAGATGCACATGGAGATCAAAGCCATGTTGGCATTAGCACCGCGACCACAACAGGCGGTGCACTATCTGCGTCCAGCGGTAAACATTCTGTTATTGTATTGTGTACACGTAATATGGTAAGTTTGACCACAAGATCTGATATATGATATTTTTTGTTGATTGAAACACATGGAAAAATTTAGAAAAAAAAACTCTATTATTGCAGGTGTTTCTTCTAATTAATATTGACAAGTATCACTGGTACCTAGCGGTTGTCAATGCTTCAGAAGGACAGATACATGTTTTGGATTCTTTTGAAAGAAAATATGTTAGCATGACAATATCTCGACTACGTAGTATGGCTTAATGATTGATATATACACAAAACTAAAGATTGCAGCATCGGCGAGCTCCACACTGGCCTATGGTCAGAGCCTGCGGGCGACGACGACCTAGACGCCCTGCGGCAGACGTAGGCATGACGGTCCAGCGCCAGGTGGTACGTGCCTCGCGGTGCCCCATCGCAGACCGAAGGTGTACACGAGCACGTCAGGGTGGAGCGAGAGGAGCATGCCACTGGGCCTCTGCGGTGAGCGCCCCATCGAGCGGTGAGCGCGAGCGGTGTTGCCACCTCCTGGATGGATCCCATTGAGGATGGTCATGATTTGGAGCCATAGCACGTGCAGGGGCAGCACGAAGAGGTGGAGCACAAGGGGTCAGCGACGCGGTCACGAGCCAGCGAGGTGGGTTCTCGGCGGGCGCGACGTTGGCATGCCCCTCCCAGTATCGCGAGATGTAGGTAGGGACAGGGAAGGCGAATGGAGGAGGTAAGAGGTGAGAGGCCGGGAGGTTACAAGCTCACTCACCGCTAGCTCTATCTCGCTCCACCGGGCCAGGCCGTGAAAACAGTGGAGGGAGCGTTTCCCTGGAGCCAGGCCGAGGGGTCCAAAATGCATCCCGGGAGCTAGGCTGGGAAGCGGCCTAGTGGCATCAAACACAAGCCGCTGCAGCTGAGGAGCTTGGGCCACCCTCTATGCTCTCTAGCAAACACGCCCTTAGAGCAACTCCAAGAGCTTAGCTAAAATTAGTAGCCAAATTTCATTATTTAGCTATTTTGTAAAATAGAAGACTTCTTAAAAGAGAAGTGGTCCATAATAGCCTTGTTATATTTTACAAAATCAGATAGCTAGAGCTAGTGGTTGGCTATATATGATCACCGAAAATCAAAGGATACCCAACTTTCTATTTTATAAAACCAGATAACATATATTAGAGTCTACTTTTTGTTATATAAATTCTAAAATAACATCCACAACAAGAATAGCCAAGTTGTTGGAGGTGCTCATAGAGCCCTTGCCAAACTTCCCCTGGGTAAGCCCATGGCTATAAGAGTACACGAACTCTTACAAGGAAATGAAAAATCAACTCGGCATGTTTTTTTATACATAAGGCATTTTGCTATTGTAAACTTCATATACATGTTAGTCACAAAAAAAAAACTTCATATACATGTTTTATTTTTCTTCAATTGGTTTTGTAATAATTATCGCAACCTAAGTTCCATAGATGCTATTTTGATGATTTTACGTTAGCAACCGCAACAGAAATATTTATGGTGTATGATGTTGAATGAATATACACACATCATGCATGTTCGATAGTTTAATATGATTGAGTGGATGTACGGTGGTGTAATATACATGATTCAACTGTTTATTTGGTATCATTGCTTAGATAAACTGTATGAATATCGTTGTTGTTCTGTTGTTGCAACCTGCAGACACTATTACATGTTAAGAAAAATAAGAACAAGTACGTGGAAAAAATAAAGAAAAAAAAAGAAAATTACACGAGCAAGCAACTGAATCTTCATTTTTTTTGAGCAAAAACTGAACCTTCTTTTGGTACTTATTAATCTGACCACGAATAGAACTATAGCCCAACTTTTTTAGCCCATGAGCATCTCGGGCTTTGGGCTGTGTGTTGATCGGTTCAATTTGTATAGTATACTCAGGCCTGTTACATTTGCTAAAGAAAATCAGGCCTGTTACAGCAAATCTTTCATTCTCCTAATCAAATGAAACATAAATGCATAGAAATTTTATAATAAAACAAAAGTTTGCATACTCCCCCTCCAGCCCGTTACTATTTTGATTTTGAAATAGGCATGCAGCTGCAGTGGCATTGCACTAGAAGTTGCCGAGGGAAATAATATTCTGAGGAGAACTAGGCTCAGTTCGGTTGTACCCCCTCCATTATAAGTTATTTCAAAAATTTTGAAGAGTCAAAGTATCTTAAATTTGACCAAATTTATATGTCAAAATAATAATATTTATGATACTAACTAAGTATCATTAGGTTCTTTATTGATTATATTTTCATAGAGCTTGATCTCATAAATCTTTATAATTTTTTTATAATTTTGGTTAAACTTAACATGCTTTGACTCTCCAAAATTTTTGGAATGCCTTATAATTTGGGATGGAGGGAGTATTTGTTAATGGGTTTTGGATCTTTTTTTTCATATTGACCTATGTTAGAGCAACCATAATGTGTGCAAAAGGCAGTCCATAGGACTTAAATATTCTATACAAGCTACTGAAACATTGTGGAACTAGTCCTATAGTAGTCTATAGAAAAAGCTACCAAAAGGCTATGGACTACCCATAAGAAATAAAAAATAACAGTGAAGAAAAGAGAGATTGATGATTGGTTGATTGTGCTTTTGAATGAATTTTTTAATGTTAGTGGACCAATTCTTTACCCATTTATATTACTAATGTGGACTACAACATTATGGCCACAACAATAACTAAAGTCCACTAACACTAAAGTTGCCCCTTATGGACTAACCATTCCAAAAACATTGTGCTTGATCTGATAGAATTTTCTTTTAAAATCTGTTAGTTTTTCCTGGCAGTGTCATCATTTCAATGGTCTAAAATTTGAAGGATTATTTGTTGATGAAAGAACCAAAACTATATTTCTCATGTTCTCGTCTCGCTCTCTCCATTTTTTCATTCTATTTTGTCAAGTGGTTTCCGTCCATAATTCCGTCTCTTTTTTCTTTCATGTCTGTGTTCTTTTCTTTTTCTGTTTTTTTCCATCGTCTCCCGTTTCCGTTTTTCTTTCCCTTTTCCGTCCTCCGTTTTTCATTTCCTTCCCATTCATGCATCTCTGTTTTTGTTTTTTTCTCCGCTTTGCTCTAGTGTCCTTTTTTATAGAGTGTAAAAACAAACAATACATACAACATTACATGTCTTTAAACCATTGATCTTTGCCAAAAAAATCAAAGATTTTTACCAATCAATGAATTTTACCACCAAGTTATTGATCTAATTTAAACTAGAATTCTTCTATAACTTGGATCTACCGATTGGGTTAGCCAATCAAACCGTGAATTGAATCTTGAGCACTTCATTAACCAATCTGTCCAAATAACTCTATTTCTGCAATCTTCGATGAGGTTTGACATGTATAAAATCGAGAGAGGTCTCCCATCGGTCATCAACGAATAAACATAAATTTTGCAAAATTGGAAACTAACACTTATCGACTTTAATTAAGTATTAGATTTAAAGATTCTTTTATCCTCAAAGATAGTCGCAAAACTCAATATGTAACATTTGGTATGAAAATTAAAGTTACAATATATGTATGTATAAAAATCTTTATTTACTTTGCAACAAGAGAAAAGATATATAAAGATTGTAATTTGATGCATGCATAATAAAACATTGTTATATTATTACCAATATTAACTTATATAGTGGATGTCATTGTTATCATGAACTATTTTTAGATTTTAAATTATGTAGGATATGAATACATAAATAGATACTCCCTCTATATCAATAAAAAAAACTCGACCTACGGGGGTAAGACAGCCCCCAGGCATTGCATTAAGAAGAAGACCTTCTCACGCAGGTCCAGAAAACCCCCGAACCCCTGCCCCACCCATACACAGTGGCACTGTAGCCCATGTGAGAACGACCAACGTCCGGGACCGGGCCTTAGACCGCCTGTGCTTTGGCATGGGACAGATGAGGGGATTTTTTTAACCTTAGCCTGAAAATTCGCTCCCACGGGAAGTTGAACCCAAGACCTAAGGAGTGTCGTCGGGTTCCTCTAACCAACTGGACTAATGTTAACTCTTTGTTTTATAAAAATATTTATCAAAAAGTGATATATGCATACTTTTATGAAAGTATTTTTCAAGACAAATCTATCCATATGGTTTTTATATTTTCAAACTCAACAACTTACAAATTATTCATGATTTTATATTCTCAATGTTTGACCTAAATCTTGTTCAGAACGACTTTCTTTATGGGTATTGAGAAGCACGTATTATTTTCATCATCATTCTTTATGAACGTTTTATATTTTTTTTTTCATTTTGCACTGCACGAGCCTGTTTGCTAGTTTTGAATAATTCATCAATCCCTTTTTTTTTGTGAATCGTTGCTTTCCTCATGTAGTCCGAACCAGCACGGCCCGGCCCTTTCCTTTGCATTGGATTAGTTACCTGACACTATGTTTGAGCAAAACATGGGTGAAGAGTGAAGACTTTTGATTCAACCTCTCTTATCGACAACTTGCAGGTACAGCAACAAGTAGGCCTTTTTCAGAACTTGCAAAACTTTAAGGATCAGTTAGACGTACCGTTCTTCATGGAAGTTATAATCCTGATGGCCTGGACAATTTGGAAGTCCAGGAATGATCTAATTTTCAGGCAGATAACCCCATCCCTACCAATTGCAAGACAAAACTTCAAAGCTGAATGCCAATTGCTGTTGCTGAGGGCTAAAAGGAGTTACTTCCTGTTAATTGAGCAATAGATTGCGGCAACGGATGTAGTGCAAACTCATCTCTCGTGTAAACTGTGCAAATACTAATCTGTACCACAGGATGTTGATCCAAGGGACGCGGAGAGATTAGGCAATTTTGCACTTAACCGCCCACTCTTAATTTCACTTTTACAAAATCCCTCCTTCCACCTCTCTCATGCGCCCCCTTGATCAACATCCTGCGGTCCAGATTAGAGTTTACACAGTTTGCACGAAAAATGAGTTTGCACTATATCCCTTGCCATAGATTGCAAGTCTAGATTAGCTTGGTTTCTAATAGTCTTGCTGCTTTTGTTCTTTTCTTTTTTTCCTGGTTCCCTAACGCTGCCTTCTTGCAGCTTTTTTTTTTTTTTTTTGAAAAATCATTCTTCTTGCAGCTTGTACCCTGTTTCTTTCCCCTACCTCTGCTTTAGTTTCTTTTACCTAAACGTTTACTCCTTATTTTTTTAATAAATTTCTGTAGGAGTGCAAACCCCTCCCCTCCAGTTTCAGTCAAAAAAATCCTCTTATCGAAATAAATCCTAAAATTATTGTGCAAAGTCGATTTGTTGTTCAATGGAGCCTTGTTCCTGAAACAGCATTCGCTATACAAAAGTCAGATACAAACAGGACGAAATGGAACAAGCTGCGAGACCCAAGATTAGCAACACAAAAAGGCATTCCGTCTCAACACAAAAGGTACCTCTAGTTTGAGGTATCACAGATAATTTCAGAATTTAACATAGCACTCCTGATATTCCAGACAAAATGGTGAGGCACACAAGAGACAAAAAAAACTAAGCTAGTTCATCGCATCCCTCTCATCTCTATTCTGTTACCCACCACGTCGCTGTTCGCTCCCAACTGGGCGCCAAGCCCTCTGCTGCCTCTGGAACGAGCCACCATACTGCCCTCTTCCTGCACAAGCGCTTCCGAATGTGTAGGCGCCAACCCTGCTGCACCATGCCAGCCCCATAGAAACTTCTCTCGTGGCCACGGCCAGGCAGTGCTGTCTCGGCAGCGATGGCTCTCCCTCTCCCACGTCCAAAGCCGCTGATCATCGGCTGCGGTTCTGCCATGGTTGGGATGGTTTCAGGCGGCGGCCAGCTACCAGGATAGGTGTGCCACAGCGGCCTCTTTGAAATCTCAGTTTCAGTTACATTCTGCACAAGACATGGTTTCTTTCAGATACGAAGATGGATCGGAGGTATGGTGGCAAATTGCCCTACGAACCAATGGAAAATGTGCAGCTAAAGGGAAATCTGAATATACCTTTTCAGGTTTTTTGACATTATCAAGTAGTCTTGGAATGATTTTCACTGGTTCTGGGTTGGAGAACAAGAATGATCTAAAACATACACAAGATTACAGGAACATGTAGTGAAAATTAATGGATGACTTCTTTTCTTAGAAATGCACAAACTGAATATGATAGGGTCAAGAGAAAGCATACATTGTCTGGTCGTTCCTAATGTCCTGTAGATCTCTTATCGGTGAACGGAAGAAGCCACAGCTTATACTATTGTCGTCAACAGGCGACAGCCGCCCTCCAAGTTCACTATTTGGAATGAAATTTAGGATTTAGCAACATTCTTTTATGTTGCTCAGAAATAAAAGAAATGCATATCAACGTAGCATCAGTTCAGACTTGATTGTACCTGGTAGATGGATCCAACAGAAGCATTTTTGATGAACAGTCGGATGTCTCCACAAAAGCTGAACCATTTGGCGTAGTATTTGAGTTCCTCAAGAAGATCTTGTCTTGCCGAACTGTGTTTCTATTTATCTCATGCACCTACAAAATACAAACAATGTAAAATAGTCACGTGCAACATACTCTAGTAGACAATTTGCATAGAAGGTAAGCAATTTCTTTTACTGCAAGTTTGTCCTCCACCGTCTTAGTAGCCGAAGTCAGCAGCTTTTCATCGATGAATGGCAACATTGCGATACCCTGAAATAATTTATTTCAGAGAAAACTAGCATGAGTGAAGAAGGGTTAAATGTAGAAACTGAATGATGATGGCTTAGCTACACAACCCAGCTGATGTGTGTAAAAATATGAGTAAGCTAGTCTTAAATTATGAATTCATATATAAATGACCTTACTTGCCACAAGAAACGTTTCCCATGGGTATCAATCTGTAGATCTGTAAGAAAAATGAATGCCCAATTAGTTCAGTAATATGGTATTCAGAATTCAGATTATATGATGAGTCTAGAGTGACAAATATACCTGACGGGTAGAATTTTTTTATCAAAGACTCTTCATTTTCCATCAGTTCTCTGTAACACTTTGGTAGTGCACATGAGCTGCAAAAGAAAATAAACTTAAAACTTCCATTAAAAGATTGCAATGAAGAATGCGCATTCTAAACAGAGAACGTTTCACGTGCCTTTCTTTTGGAAGAACTGCCATGAGCTGATCAAATGGTCTTAGTGGCTTATCAGCGTTGAAAGATATCTTGAACTGTGATAGTCCTTCAAAATCAGATGTGAAAGGAGCATAATAGAAGGGGTAGTACCTGCAGAAAAAACGAAATAGACATTATAGAATGGAAACATTTTCTAGTACAATATATCCATAAGAATTAGCAGTCATATATGACTTACGAGGAACTATTTATCAAGATTAACAATTATTTGAACTATTCATCATTCAGATTTCAGAACAATGAAAGCAGACTACTAAAATGTATAAGGAGATACATGACAAATGAAAGCATTGATCATAAACATGTACATCCTACCAGCTCCATGATGGCACATCTGCAAAATAGTACCGCAGCACCCAACAAAGTCCTTCCAGATACTTTTGAACCTAAATTAAGCCAGTGACAAAGAAAGTTAACACAATATGATGTCTCTTCAGAACGCCCACTGGTATTAAAATTTTATTTGCACAGAGACAGGAAAAAATCATAACCATGTCATTCTTCAGCTTCCCAACTTCATTAGATTTTTCCACACCAAACTTTTCCCTGAAGAATCGAGATTTCCACCCAGCAAATCCCAATCTTATCTGCAATGGCATGTCAAGCTTTGCACATATGCGAAATATTTACTCAAATAGGCACTACTAACCGCATCATGTTTACAGGCTCCACTTTTTACAAGGTCTTGCTTGTTACGAAGAGTATCCTTTAAGTTTCGCCTCAGCTCCAAGGTATTTGCAGTTACCTACACAACAGGAGAGTTAAACTCGAGATAAGGAATAATATGGATGCGATATTTGCCAAAAAGGTTTAGGAGAAGTGATAAGGTAATTTCCAGATATCCAATAAAAGTAGAGAAAAATAGGTAAGCTCTTCCCTACATCTGACTCATCTTGGCTGTTGGTGCAAATACCACCGTTTGTTGAAGAAGACTTTACTGTCAAGTCTGGACCATCAGGATTTTCTTCCTGAGTAAATGAAAGGTTGAGATTAAAAATGAATATGACAGTAATCAGAACAAAAGTTTTAGCTGCATGTAGCCCTCACCATATTGTCATAGTTTCTTTCTTTCCATTCCTCTGCAGCTCGGCGCACTAAATTGCGCTGTAACCTCTGCATGTAATCAACAAGTTCCAATTGGCAATTGTGTACACTTTGACCCAAGGATTATAAGTTTTAGAACATACCTCTCGCAGTTCATATCTTTTAACAAAAATTTTCTCTTCACACAAGGACAGTTCATGAAAAAACTTTTCCAACCTCGAAACATTAAGATATGCAGCATGTTTGTCTTTTAACTGTTTTTGGTAGCAACAGAAGTACATCAAAACATAACTCAAACAGTTAATCAATGAAATTAACAATTCGATTGTGCATGTACCTTCTCGGTGCTCACAATGTAGCCCCCCATTTTGTTAAATGCTTGTTTGTACACTTCCAACAGCAGATCAATTGCACCCTGCCACGTCCAAGAGAAATTAAGGGGAAAAAAATCATGTTTTTGCCGTGGGAAACAAGTGAAAGGATGTGACAACAACAAAACTGTTTGCTCTTAAGCTGTCAGAATCAGATGGCATATATGCACCTCATGAATTTCAACTGAAGGAATATGTGGAATGAAGTCATTTCCTGTCAGGAAACAGATAAATATGAAATCATCTATTAGCCTCTCGATATCCGTTTTGACAACCGGGTTTGGTATCTTCAAATCAAGCTCCAGGTACTCCCTCAGAACCCATATGTTCAAAAACTGCAAGAAGGGGCGGTGTTACAAAAAAAAAATGGAAAGACCCTGCTGTCATCTCAGAGGAACAAACCTGATAAGGTTTCTTGGGAGACCTGTCCCTACTAGCAGTTGTTTCTGTCATGCGGGGGAACCATCCTCTACATTTTCTTGAGGAATCTTCAGTTTTGAACAGTTCTTTAGATAGAGGGATGCAATTTTCTGGCTGGGTCGATCGTAACACATCCTGTCCAAGTTAACAAAACGAGTATTCTCAACTAAATATTTACAAAATTCTGCAATTAACCGTCACTTGCTAAATGCAATCCAATTAACTAAATGCTGTTTTCCAACTATCATAGTATGGATGAAGTCAGGAGATTGACAGACCTCACGCAAAATCGAAAAGTGGAGTTCGTGAGATGCCAAAGCGAGCATGATCAGGTCAGCATCCTGTAATGATATTCAGAGTGAAAACGAGGCACAATAAACAGAACAGTAATGTAGAAAATATTCAAATATTTAGTTAGCCTATCTTACCAGTCCATACAAGCAGTGGTTTCTAGTGGATCACAAGAGAGGTCTTTGGGTTAAAAAGTACAGATTAAGTAACAATCTTTTTGATTACCTTGTACATCCTTTACTGATATTAGATGATGGGAGGGTAGTCATTTTCGAAGTGGTAGAGAGATTGTTACAATGCTATGATCCAAGAACCGGCAATTTTGCAGATGTGTTGGATATCGGGGCGATGAGACTTGCAGAAACTCAAAGCATTGGGGTTTACACAGGAAACCTGTTGATCTAGAATCTTGCTTCTACCGATGAGTTTGGTATGTTTGTTTTGTTTTATCTAGCTAGCTTTCAAAACTTTTTGAGGTAGCATTGTGATGAATGCTCCAGTGAAAACTTACATTTACTTAAAATATGCCACATTGTTCTGTTGTTGATTATTCTATGTCCTTGGTATGCTTGTGAGTCATTGATATACTTTACAAAATTAAATGTACGGGTGGCACTCAGAACCTTCTAGGAGCGTCATCTAGATCTGTAAACTTTGAAGTTGCTGGTTGAAATTTGCCATCTAGGTAAAAAAAAAAAACAAAATAGAAAAGTACCCTACTTTTGTCCATATGGTGTGCCAGCTTGGGTAATTTTTATGAGTGAGGTAGAAAAATAGACATTCCAAATGGAGCTGTCTTTTTCTCATTTCTTCTGCACTTTTGAGTTGGTTAGGAAGATATCTCCATGAAGGGACACCAGTTCATTGACCAAAGGGAAGCTTTTTGCACTGACCTAGATAACATATTTAACAATGGGGTTGGATATCAAGCCAGCTTTGGCTCCTTATGGCTCATCGAGATAACAAGATAGCTTGGCTAGGCTCAGCTAATTTAGCTCACAAGCCAGCTCGTTATCACTTGTTACAGGAGGTTCATCCTCTGACTCTACAGCTGACTTTAGCTTCATCTGAACCATTTGTCATATCCAACACCTACAAATCAGTCTTCCCCTCTCATCTACTTGGACAACTCACCCTCAAGCTCTGGTGGCAGTGTTGGACACTGATTTGTCATAGCTAGCTGCTACATTGCTCAAGTAAAGCTCTGATGATCATCTGGAACCCCTTATTGTTATTTAGATTCCAAATCATGATAAGCATAGTGGATTCTTTAGTTCTGTTCTGGTTTGATTTGGGCAAGAATACCATCATATTCTGTTTCATCAAGCGACTACTGTACTAATCACTAATGAGCACTTACATCAAATCATCCTTCCAATTTCCTCACACTTGAATGTACACTTCAATGGGAACTGGCACTTCCGAGTCAAATTGATAGGCAGCTTCCTTAGTCATGGTGCTCTAATTAATGCTCCAAATCATCATCATAAGACCACACAAGAGATCGACAAGGACAGCCGGCAGGTGGCAGCAGATTGCATGCAGATGAGCAAGGAGGCAGAGATTGCAGCAATGGTGGTGACACGTTTTTCATTAAAACGTTGAAAATTAAATGAGGAACTGCTGATTGAACATGAGTAGTTCATTGGACATCTGTTCGAATGGGTTGGGCTGGATTGATTAGGCGGGCATGGCCTGCCTTGCCATGTACTGAGGGCTAAACTATTTAATAATATCCTTATTTAGCTGATTATGCTTTGGGATTTGTGCAGATTTTAGAAAAAGGTCTACCAGAGCACTTCACTTTGTTTTTATTTGTTGGTTCTAATAAATGATCTACAGTTTACACAAGAAGCCTGTTGATTTAGGGAGTCACTTGTGCTAATGAGGTTTGTGTGACTATTATTTGGTACCATGAAGACATTATATATATTAGTCTACTAGTCTCAGGCTCATGTTTTTATTGATTGTGTAAAAAAGAAGATTTCTAGACTTTTGTCTATTTTGTGAGTTATAAGTTATTCTACACCTAAGGTGTAGAATATATATAGTTTAGAATCGAGTAACTGATGTTGGAGCAGAGGGCCTTCTTGCCTGAAGCATAGCCGAGAATTCCATTTTCTAGAGGAACGAATAGGAGTTTTGTGGAACCGAGCAGAAGTTAGAGGGTTTTGAATGGGATGTCTTCTATTTGATTTTGTATTTGAGGCAAAGATCTCTTGACCTTATAAATATGAAGGGACATGATCTATTGGAGGCATCCAATTATTCAAACATACAAAATTTACTACATTTCAAATTGTTGGCTTGTATGTAGACATTGTGGAAAATAATTAGAACGACTTGGCATACAGTTGACCACGTACTGTCTATGTTTATTATATAGTCTGGTTGATACTTGTCCTAATAGAACTCAGTACATGATTGAGTAGGACTCTATATTACTCGAAGTACGATACTATAAACCTATTATACCTAGGATTTTATGTCCATATCAACAATCTGTACTTCTAACAGACTTAACATATATTTATTCGCATATAGCAAAAGATAAAACGACAAGTTTGAAAGAGAAGGAATAATTTTTCTCACGAAAACATAGCCCTTCTGTCCAATCCTGCTATCCTCTCTTGGTCTTCAAGTGTTCTAAATAGCCTTGCTAATCCTAGAATAACCGTGTGTGCTTTCCCAATGGGTCCACTCTTTGCAGATTCAAGAATGCAAGGAACGAAAGAGGAGATAAAGAGAGGAGAAGAAAAAGATTCTTTTTTTTATTCCACTTTTGATGTTTCTACACCAAACAGAAAATGGGTTGATCCCATCCCTCACCAACCAAATAGAAAATAGAGTTATCCCGTCCCACAAACTAGAGACAGTACCATCACACTCCATCTTGTCTCTCAACCAAACACTACATAAGAGCTGAGCTCTTATTTGAGACCCCATAACTAAATATGGACGCCCAGGCCAAAACACAGCTCCAGCAGTGCCCCCACTCAAGCATGCAAATTTGGGTGCGCGCCCAAATACCCCTCCGGCATCCATTCCTAGGGGCTCTAGGGCAAGCCCCTAAAATCTATTGGTGTGTTCTATTTCACTTGCACATGCCTCCATTCTCATCAGCATGCTCACCCATTCTCTAGCTCTTGTCGTAGTCACAACGACGAGGAGGACTAGGCCCACGCCCCGATGACAGCGGGGCAAGGTCCGTTCTTGACGCCCTAGTGCTGGCAAGCTTAGGCAACTCCTCTGTCTCTGGCGGATCTCCCTCTGACCCTGAGCCCTCCAAGGCCTTGCGACACCGGCCTTTGATCACTCGCACGGCGTGGGGTCCTTGGCGGCGTCTCCTCCCTCGGTTGTCTGCCTCCCTCCATTGACTCCTTCTACCCGCAGCTCGGGGTAGGGCCATGGATCTCACCTGGAGATGCACCATGGATCTCACGGCAGGGCACCCCGCAGCTTCCTCCGCCATTGACGGGAGCGGGCCTTGGCCATCCACTGCTAACAGTGACTGCCTCCCTCCGCTGAAGGGGACCGCCTCCCTCCGCCAAAGGGGTCCACCTCCGTGTGTCGTGCTGCCTTATTCGTGTCGTTTGTGCCCTGCTCGCACGAAGGAGGAAGAAGAAAGAGAGGATGATGAGTGGGCCCCATTTGTCATTGTGTACAGAAATAGATTTGGTGCCTAAATTTGGTGCTGTTGTTGAAGCGGAAGCAAGATAATTGAGCCAACAAAACTAGGGGGCAACACCCAAATCAAAAGTAGGGACCTCATTTGGGTGCCTCTGTTGGAGTTGCTCTATGACAACCACTAAAGTAACTAGATTTAAACTACGGTTCTCTAATAAACACCAGTGAAGATATCGATTTACCGGCGTTTCACACTGATGGTAGTGAGAAATGCTAGTGAAATTGCCAAAATTACCGCCAGTGGAAAGCATCTTTGTACTACTGAGAATAGTTTTTTCTGGATCCATCATTGATAGATTAGATCACAAAAATGTCTATAGTGGTTGTCTAATAGTACAAAAACAGTTCATTCGACTAAAATGGGCTCCCTCTAGATATCATTTTGGTAACAACGATTTCCCTATTTAAATAATGTTTGATTATATTGTGCATTGAAACAAACAGGTAATTTCAAGTGTTGGCTTCAAGGCTGAAGTATGGAAACAAAGATTCAAGGCTGAAGTTAATCTTCAGTTATACATGCTGCCTTTCCAAAAACGTGATGTAATTAAGAACTGGTGTAACAATTTATAGATGTCTTTCTTTTCTCCCCAGAGAGGCTGTGTGTACCCAGTACTTCTTGCTTCTCCTCTAGGTAGACTCTTACGCCTTTCCTCTTTCTCTTGGTTAGCTCTCTGCTAACCCTGTTTTTTGTACTCTGTTTTTCTTTAATATATGCCTGGGGAGCTCTGCTCCACAGTTTCTTTCAAAAAAAAATTCAAGTGTTGGCATGCAACCTCTCCTTTTTTCTTTGCGATTATCAAAGCTAAACAAGGGATAAAGCAGATACTAAAAGATAAAAAGTCAATATGGCAATTGGCATATATGCACAACCAGAACTTTATTACTGTCCCAGGCGCCTCTCAGGATGGACTTTGTGTATCCATGAGTTTGCTAGATGTTCCCGCCTTTGCGTGGCTTGGTAATAATATTCGATGCCCTTACTTGCTAGTGGTGCTCTTTGCTTTATTTCGGACTTGATTTGCGCCCCAAATGTTGCTGTGCATGCTCACCAGAAGAAGTGAAAATAGTCAATTTCTGGAATTGTCGAATATTTAGTTCTGTTTGGATCAGATGGTTCTTAGTGAGTGCATTGAAACCAATGATAACAGGATATCAGTGCTTGTGTGTAAAACAAATGGGAAACGATAACAAGCTATCATAACTAGTGTGTAACACAAATGGACAGCAACACTCCTTGTTACAAATCCAGCTTTGAAGGTTAATTTTGATTTTTGAACTAGTAGAGATAGATGGTTCTGAAGTAGCAAAGGCAATAACCATATATAAATTGTAACAACATACTTGTATGTGAAATGATAGAAGTTTAACCTATTTGCATGGCAGATGTGGGGTATTGTTACATTTTATAGGGTCAAATATATAGTATATAGAAATATGTAAACAAAGAGTTATTTTCATTAGCATTCTTGCAAATGAACATCTAGAGCAAAAGAGATGTCCATTTAGTTGCATCCCAAAAGGCATAAGAACCATTAGTTCTAACAAAATCAAATGTATTTTGAGTGACCAATTTCACTCAAGATCTCCTAAGTTGGTTGAGTTGGATTGCACATATAGATCTCTCAACGAAGAGAATTCAAGGGTTCAGATCTCCATAGGCAATTTTGGATCGAATATATATCAGATATCTAGACTCACCACCAGCCTCTGTTCATATTATTGGCAAATCAATATCCATGATTGAGATCCCACTCACGAATTTGAGAATGAGCCTACAACATTAGAAAGTGTGGAGGTTAAAAATGAGAAAATGGAACAAGAATTATAACAACACAAGCAAAATATAAGACAAGCTGGGCAAGAACAATTGAGTTGGAAGTTGATCATTATCTAAAGTTTATAAGAATAACTCCATATAACTCTACAGTTTTGCAAACATAATGAATGAGATAAGAGTTACTCTTTAACTAATAAAGTTAGATGAGTTATTCCAATATTGGAACAATTATTACACAAGTAATTTTGACATAAAGTGAGAATATTTTTGAAGCTCATATCAATACTAGCATATCAGCAATGTAACATTGAAAGGAAACCAAGCTTAGTTAGAATTTAGTGACTCAATGACAAAGTTAATAGGAAAAAATGACCTTATTACGTCCTTTGTGCTAGTGAATACAATGCCTTCAGGAGTAAGGGGAGCTTCCACAAGTTGAACCATTTTTTCAAGCCTGTATAATTAGAATATCGTTATTAGTTAAATCGTTTTTTAGTACACAACAACTTTACCAATCACTTCATTAAAGAAAAAGAATTGTGAATTGATGCCTAGTTACCTACTTACCAACCAAACCCCAAAATAGCGAAATGGAAAGAATGGTTCTCAACATCAACAGATGAAAAGATCCATATTGTTGCATTCAGCTCTTGTTCCGAAGCAGTGTGGTAATCTTTGATATTTTGGTCATCTCTACTAGATCAATAATTATCATTTGACGACCTTCCAAAACTTACTATACATAGTTTTAGTGATTGGTCGAAGGATATTAAAATTTGGTATCCACAGGAATATGAGCCATTAATGTGCAATAATTGTGTGTGTGTGTGGGGGGGGGGGAGACTACAACATCAAAACAGCACAATGTATCATCAAGGGTTGTAAAGCAATTATGAGAACACTGAAGGATTAGGTAATAAAATTCTTTAGCACTAGATTATTTGTAGGGCAAAACTCCAAGGGTCCTAAAGTATAGAGTAGGATTATGAAAAAGCAACACTCACTGATAATCTTTTGGATCTTATTGTGTTTAAGGGTGTTGTGGTTGATTTCTTTAAAAGTATCTCTCTTTATGTGTATGTTTTTGATCCATTAATCATATTGTTCTACAACATACATATACCTCATTTTTTACACATTGCACACTAAGTCCCTTACTTACAATATCAACATATCACGTCTCGATCAGGAGGCTGGTGTGCACTCATGTATGAGTATGCATGGTGTGCACGAACATTAGGCCGTTCTAATCGTGAATATAGAACCATCTATATCTTCCTCTTTAGAAGGAAGGGTTGCAACATTTTTATCCATAGAATTTTAGTACCTGGCGGGGTTGAAGAGGACTCTTAAAAAAGTGGACTCTTGGTATCAATTCATCCTACCCTTTTTAAGACAAAATTATTTTCTACTAGTAGCATAATGATGAAATAACTAATAGCATGAGCGCGCTTATTACCTGTACGTCCTAGTATCCCATATGCAAACAACATAGTACCCTAATGAGGTGACCAGTATTGGAAGCGTTGGGTGGCAAGCAACAAAATGGTTGTCCCCCCACACACCAAGTTTGTGAACACGTTTCTCCGCATGCAAATTCCATATCTGCGTATCAACATGAAAGGGTAAAACATTATTCCTACTACATTAGGTTATTACTTTTTTTGTTCAAACTACTGAAGTGAATGCGCTACATACCCATGCACACTCAGAACCTTCTACGAAGGCCTTCCGATAACAAGCAGTAGCCATGAGGTTCCCATTACTACCAAAGGAAAGATAGGTAGCACTGCTGGACTCCACTGGTAATGTGGTGATAGGATATGAAGAATCAATATTCCAGACCTGCAAATTTTAGCTGCAACGATCACACAAATTCTTAGGAAAGAAGTCCCTCTACAGTATCACAGAGAGGACTTGTCAAAAGTCCTCTCATCCATGTCCAAACAGAGAGAGGCAACCAAACCTTAACTTTTCTATCCAATGAAACACTAGTAAAGGTGTTGCTGTCTCTTGGGTTCCACAAGAGACGGAACACCTGCTTGTTGGGCACATCAAATGTTCGGATGCACATCCACTCCTTACTCCAGTTCCAAAGCTTGATCGAGGTGACATTAGGAGTTGATGTGAGCAATAATGGCTCTGTTGGGTGAACAGCCATTGTATCAAGAAATGTTCCATGGTGTGCTTCGAATTCCGTCATCTTGTCCTTTGTAGTGTAGGAGTAGACATGGATCCATCCGTTGTCATCCCCAGTTATAAACCATTGCTCCCTAGCAATAAATTTAGCGGAATAAACCCAACACGCATCATTGGTATGTACTTTGGTGACCTTCAAGACCATTACTCTTTCCTATGCCAAACAATAAACAGTTCTATCAGTGCTCTATTCCATTGTCATAAGTTAAAGGAACTTAAATACGGTGTGCTCATTCCATGCATACAAAATTTAAGTAAATTTATCTTAGTTTCATAACATTAAAAATTTGGCCTATTTTCATATTTTATACATTAGTGAAAAAAATAGTGTAGTGTTGGTGTACTACTTAAAATATAAGGGCACCTCAATTTTGTTCTAAGTCAAACTAAGTTGGGCCAATAAGTTCATAGAGAAGATTATAGCAAACTCATAATCTTTTATATTTTAGGACAAAGGCAGCACCGTAAAATATTAGTCTATATTAAATGGCTAGGAACCATTATCACATATGGTTTTCCTTTGATTCTTTGGCTAAGTGATCCTGTTGTGCTCTTACCACACCAAAATTTCAATTTTGGGTTGTGAATAGATAACACTAAATAAAATAAATGTATTTAGTGTTTTTCTAAAATTTTCCAAGATTTATTTATTTGATGACGATTTTAAGTAAGAAATGAGGTTTATAAAACTCTTGTAAAGTTAATGTGATGTGTTTGTTGCATTAATGCCTTTGCATTATTTTTGTTGCATGAAAAAATTATTCAAAAATTCATTTAAGCTGAATAGGTTGTATTCCTTTTCCTAGGCCCACAGCCACCTCAGCGCACCAGGCCGGCCTAGCTTCCCCTTCTACACTTCTTTCTGTCTCTAGCTAGGCTGCGGGTTGTCTTCATGCTGGAGGACAGCCCGCGCTGCTCCTCTCTCTCTCTCTCTCTCTCTCTCTCTCTCTCTCACTGCACAGGCAGCCTCTTCTCTCTCGATCATCGACAGATGGACCCCATTTATTGGTGACCCGCCTCGTCATCCCCACCCTCCAGCTTACCTTCGCCAACGTTAGGCGAGCGCGCGACCAAGCCCTGCCCACGTAAATCAAGTACCCCGTGTAGACCAAGCCTAAGCCTACATCTACTGCAATCTGCACGACCGAGCCCTTCTCCCACGTAGCCGCCCCCGCCGTGGACTCCTTCACTTGCGATCGCAGCCCTGTGATGCCCACCCTCTTCGGCCGCCATTGATGGCATGAAACCAGGCTTGTGACCGGCCTCTCCTCCTTCTCTCCTCCAGCATCCCCTCTCCAAGCCGCCACCACTCCACCTCAGCTCCATAGCTCCCAAATGTGCTGCCGCCATAGCTGTCGCCTTCGAGCAGCACCCTCCGCTATCTCTGGCCAACCGCTGCAGCCCCCAAGCCGGCCGAGCTGAGCCGCTGGCCAATCCAACAGCGTGCGTGTCACCCACCAAGCCGGTCTGAGAGCCAGTGCAACCATGGCCATGGGGAGGAAATGGACCAAGGTTGAAGACGATGGTAATTACAGAATTATAATCCACGTTGTTTAATTGTTTGATCTCCGATTTGAGTAGTCCTTGTTGTGTTAGTTTCTTATTGTTGCACTCTATGCAATGGTGTTGTTCAACATGTAACTTAATTGCTTGATTAACTCATGCAACTAAGTTTCTAATTAAAGCAACTTAAGTACATCTTTCATAATTAAATATTATCTTGATTACTAGCAACTTAACGTGTCTTTATTAATTATAATTTTCCTAGTTTAAAGACGATTCATATAAAAGTTCGTTTATTTAGATGCTTTCACATGCACTTCTCTTTCGCAAAGATTAAGCTTAATTCAGTTAAATGGTACATGCATGCCTATAAATAAAATATGGCCATTTTAACTAGGCTTTCAAAATAAAATGTGATTTTGTGTAATTTTAATTAATATGCTTCACCTGCTTATTAAAATGAATCAATTTTGTAGTTGTTTCTTTATAATATAAAATTCCTGATAGTCATTTATTTTTAACGATGCTTCTGTTATCGGAATTTTTTTGGATCTCATGGGGTAGAAATTATTTTCCTTTTAGTACTTTGTTTTGTCTCATGTGGTGTATTGCTCTTAGTTGTCTCTATTTGTTTGCTTGTATATTGATATGCTTGGTTACTAAAATTTGTGAGTAGAAGAAGAGATGTTCGTAGGCGCTGCAGGCTAGAAAACTAGAGATAACTAAAGGTTTGCTAGGTGAGTTGCATTAAACAAAATTTAAATGTAAAAAACACGTATAACATGGGACCATTCTTGTTTTCCTAATAACTTTTAATGCAATTTAACTCATGTGCATATGTCTACCATGTTACCCCTAAGGATACCCTAGCTATTGTTACCTTTATTATACCTTGATACCTACGGGTTTATGCATTGGGTACTATATATTTCTGCTATTGCTTAATTAAATAACCATGATCTCTAACTTGATTAATGGTGCATGCAAAAAATACTAAAACATGTTTTTTAGCAACATGGGCAAAAGGGCACTAGAGTATTTGGCTACTTTCTGAATATTTTAGTTTCTCTCCCTAAGGACTTGTATAACAACCTTGCTCATGGTTACTAGTGTCCTTGGGATCCTTATGGAATAGATGATCACTAATATTTATTGTTTGTTGCTATACATTATTCTTGTTTACATGACCATGTGGTTATTTGGCAGACTTTGTGCTAAACTGGTTGCTACTCAATTGCTAAAATTATGACTCACTAAAAGCTAACCATAGTAAGCTAGTGTCAACCTTTTGAGCATCGTGAACCCATGTTATATAGCTGAGTATAATATGTATTTACGCTTGCTTTATATTCAAATTTTGGAAGCTCTCTATGGGTAATAGAAGATGGAGCTTGTTTAAAGTTTTTGAGGAATGCTAGGCATATGTTACCCCAGTCTCCCTGTGGCTCTGGAGGCTTCACTTGAAGATTAGAATGTGTATTTCTGCTACTCTGATAAATATCTTGTCTCTATATAATATTATTGTTCGTTATATAATTAAAGCATTGTCTCTTGATAGTACTATAATTTGTTGTCTCATGTGTGTGTCTGATTTCTGGGCACATATAGGATTCTACATTTGATTTTGTCCGTAAAATCGGGTGTGACAGCCGCAAAATCATAGATCCAACTATCTATAGAGAAAACACATACATTTTTTAAGATGAAAACCATATAATGGTAAACTTGTTCATCCTACCTTAGGCCTTGATAACCTACTTAGATATAATGGTAAAATTTTGCTATCATCTAGGAATGTTAAAACAATCATGGTGCAAATTGTTCAACATTTCCAAACATTAGTTGTGACTAATCACTCCAGCCAAAATAAATAAGTGAAGTTTTGGGTTTTAATTAGTAATTCAAACTGGCTGCTATTTTTATTATTTTATATCTATAAAACATAGCAATGATACTTTTATTAAACAATTTTCAAAACAATTAAATCTACTCATATCATTTTCGGACATTCAAGGTCAACATGTCAAGTGCCCAAAATGATACCCCACTAGAAGACCCAAAATCTCATTTACATACGTATGTGACTAGAGTGAATGCTTTTTGATATTGGTGACCATAAGATCTCCAAAATGGCACTCTTCTTTATTTTCAAGGAGTATATCATTGCATGGGACACAATTTTGATCTGTATTTACTCTGTTAATATTTCACACATACAAAAAGCATAATCATAATTCATAAATATGTTTGAACATGAAGTTAAAGATATCAACTGATAGAGTAAATGTTAGTCAAATGTTTGTAAAAACGAAATGAATTAGGACTCTGGTATTTCAAATGGAGTGAGTACTATTTATATGATTGAGGGTGGCAATAGTATTTACTGATATACCTTTGTCTGGTAGTTCCAAATAGAAACCCATCCTTTTGTGTCACCCACCAAGATCCTGCCATGCATGCAATCAAATGGAAGAAACATAGAAAGACAAGGACGGTGCAGACAAATAGCTAGAGTGCCTGTAAAATCATCTACGTACCATGTCTCTGTGGGGTGTACATCTATGTATGTCATGTACCCATCTTTCAGTGTTTCTGGAATCAACTGTTATATACAATAAAAGAAAAAAAAGCAGTTATAAGTAATCAACCGACCACACACTCCTCCGCATACTTCCATATATATAGCACACAATTGATTCCCAAGCAGGATATGGCACGTGTGTGTATGTAGAAATTAAATGTGACAAACTCACCTGGTGGATTACTGCCTCTTGGCAACTTGATGGGTCGCAAATGGAAGCCCTAAGAAATGTAAGGTGCCAATCGTTCCCCATCCTTACTCCCTTCACAAACTCACTGGCGATGTTAAAATTGCTACCATTGGACGATTTCATATTTTCTAGTACTTCCTCTGATCTCATTTCGAGCAACATCACCTGATACATCCCTATTTCTTGCGGAGGTGGTGGTAGTTGTTTCTCTTCCACCATCATTGTCACGACCAAAGTGGAATGCGGTTCCACCAACCGAAAAATGGGTGAACATGGGTCCTTCTGACGCTTGTCATCCCAGAAAGCTAGAGAATGGAGGTCGAGGGTGGTTGTAGTATCAGGGCAGCAGGGTTTAATACAGACACCAATGTAATGGTCTGTCCTGTTGGTTATGGTCACAGGGCATCTGATACGCCTGTTTGGCCGCCAAGGAAAACGGAGCTCCAGCGGGTGGACATCTAGTGGCTTGCTACTCTCAGTTGACTTGATGGAGCTTATCTGCAGAATTGACAACCATTATATTTATTTTCCATCAAATCCTAGTAAAACAACTATCCAAACATGTTTTGCCTCACTAAAGTAAATGGTTGTTCCAACAAGTAAATAACTTCCTCACCTCAGTGCTTGTCTCCATTGGTCCGCTGGTTATTAGCTGCGACGAGGATGGTGCTACAGAAACAGCCATTGACTCTACCTCACTGACTAACTTGGAGACAGAACCAAGTGTCTGCAATGAAATTTTGGAGATCATCAACACACAACATCATCACATAGAAAAGAATCAATCTATTATTTTCCAAAGAATCAATGATATTCAATGTTTCTGAATATCAAATTTGAGAAACAAGGAATTAAGATGTACACATTTGCCCAAGCTTGAAGTTAAACAAATAGCTATTGCAGCTAAGTCCTACCTCACACAATAAATTTTTAAACAATCTGGTAAAAAACAGATCTGAATGATCCCAACATATTCCTATAATGTCTTTATATGCATTTAATATGCAGAATGCATCTCTATTGATCTTTAAATTACTAACTGGAGCCTCCATGTTAATCCTTATAAGAACAACTATAGAAGAAAACATAAATATTAGAAATTCTCATAAAAAACTGAAAAATACAACCATTAATTTGGGAAACATTAATTTGATAATAATATTCATTATTGGATCTATTCTATTTTCTAAAACAATTGCTCAACTCAACCATTATGGAAACTAAAAAAAAGTTACCACTTGAATAATATGTAAATTACCTACCGTACCATAATGTAAATAGTATTGTAAAATAAACCCCTGAATACATCTAAGATTTAACCATTCTATCATTATGAAACTAGCATAAGAGTAACCAATAAATATGTACCTAAAATTACCCACATCTTGCACTAAAAAGTGTACTCTATAAAAAAACCTCTCATCTAAATTTCACAACAATGCCATTACAAAAAAAAACTAAATTAAATTCATATATGTTGCACATCTCCTCCATTATCGAAAATAACCCAAAATAACCAATAAATTTACATCTAATTACAAACCTAAGAGATTATGAAAATCATCAACAGTAAGCCTCTAAATTTGCATATGTACATAGCCTACATTATGAAAAATAATGACCTAAAAACCAATAAATTTACATGTAATTAGAAACCTAAGAGGTAATATAAAACAATCCATATATATATATATATATATATATATATATATATATATATATATACACACACACACACACAAGTGCTATTCTACACCCTAGGTGTAGAATACTATTCTACACCAAACTACTATACTGAACAGATTTCAGTATCGCTCAGTATCCACATTTTAGTATTGTTCAGTATTTCGTGGTCCTGAGTGTAGTGTTGGATGATACTGAACGATGTTCAGTACCGCTCAGTATTTTTTCTGCTCAAATTTAGCTTGCGGTGTAGAATAATATTCTACACCTAGGGTGTAGAATAGCCTAAACCCTAAACCCTAAACCCTATATATATATATATACTATTAGAAGCTTAGGGCTTCCAATAAATATAGGAAGCCCTGGTCCAACATTGAACCACCTGGTTTCACCGAATCAGACTAGGCGCATCTCCCTCCGTGACGCAAGATGTGGGACCTACTAGCCCACCGAATTCAAATGGCAGCCAACCCCTCTCTCTCTCTCTCACGACGGATATGGCCGGATTAAAAATAAAAAAATCCCCTCCCCTCTCTCATATCTCGATAGGAAAAATTCCATATAACCCCCTGAAGTATTGGCACTTTCTCACATCATACCCCGAACTTTGAAACCGTCTAACGACCACATTAAACTATGCCAAACCGTCTACTTGACCCCCTCGGCCGGTTTTGCTCCCTGGTTTTGCGTACGTGGCGGCTGAGTTGGACAGTGGTTTCCACGGTGGCCGCGGGACCCCACTCGTCAGGCCGCTGGAGGGTGAAATACGCCTCCCCCTCCCTCTTTGCTGTCTTCCTCTCGCTCTCACTCCGACGGCACCTACCGGAGCTAGGGTTTCCGGCGACGCAGAAGACGGTGGAGGCGGAGGTGAAGAGGGTGGAGGCGAAGCTCGGAGCTGCAGCGGTGTTCCCATGGCGGAATCAAGCGCCCGTTCTTCCTCGCGGCAATCTGGCTCAACCGGCAATGGTGGGGGCGCCGGTGTTGTGGTGAGTGGCTCTCCCATCCGGTATCGCGTCGGCCCCTTCTTCTACGAACCACCGGTGAAGTGCAAATGCCGCAACTCGAAGAAGTGTCCACGGTGGATCTCCTGGAGCGTGGACAACCCCGGCCGTCGCTACTACCGTTGCCAAATGGCCAATGTAAGCACCTTTGCTTTCACAATGTTCTTGCTGTTCTTGGGGTGTTTGTGTGATTTGGTGTCCATGTGATTGCAGACGAGTGAGGATTGTGGTTTCTTTGAGTGGTTGGATCCACCCTGTTCTCCATGGATGAGGGAGGTTTTGCTGGACATGAAGGCAGAAGTCTTCAAGTTGAAGAGGGAGAGTGGACAAGCTGTTGGTGATGAGGAGATTTCAGAGATTCAACAGATGAACCAGACATTGCAGAGGCAACTGGTGAACATGGATGCAGACCTGGAATCCCAGAAAGAAGAGGTGAGGAAGAAAGATGGGGAACTGGCTCTGAAGTGCTTGGAGTTAGTTGAACTGCAGTTGAAGCTGAAGGCAGCAAAGAACAATTGGAGCACTTGTTCTGTGTTTATGATTGTATTTGTGATGGGCATTTTCTGTGCTTTGTTTGGCAAGATGATGTAATGGCATGTAATATGTGGTAGCTAATGTTGAACTTGTAGTATGACATGTAGTATGTGGCAACTATGTTTTGCATTCCTTTCAATTCTCAGCAAATTGTGTACTGTCTGTGTCAATCATGATAAGAAATTCTGGAATTGAATGGCAAACTCAGACAGCATTGGTTTTAACTGAACACATTACAAACTGTGAGTTTTCAAGCCTATTGGCATACACTCATTGTTCAGATCATGCCAATACCAGATCAAGCTTACTAGCTAGTACCACCACTGGCTACTGCCAAGTGCATACATGACCAATCCATTGTTCAGATCATGCCAAAAGACAAAAGCAAACATGTTTATGCTTTACATAGCCATTCACAAAAGGTGGTGATACTTAGGACCCTAGTTCACTAATTGTCACCAAACAAGAGATGTTGAAGTCTTCCCCTCCCTGCTCCCCTCCTTGATGGTGCTCTCCTTGCTGGTGGTTGGCTTGAACTTGCCTGCCTCTGCCTTGGGGACCTCCTAGGAGCTGGCTGGCTTGAACTTGGCTGAGACTGCCTTGGGGACCTCCTAGGAGCTGGCTGGCTTGCACTTGGCTGGCTTCCTGGTCTACTACGACGCTGACTTGGCTGACTAGCACTTGGTTGGCTTCCAGCTGCCTGGCTATTGCCTGCCTGAGTACTTCCTTTAGCCTGAAAACACACAATGGGTTAGCTGACGCACATTATCACAACAAGAAAAGAAAGCAAGGTGCTCCAGGTTACCATTTTTGTCACCACAGGATTAGCAGAGTCTGGGTTAGTAGAGTCTGGGTTTTTCCTCTTCTTTGCCCTGTCCCTCTTAATATGAGCATTTTGTTTGTTGCCTGCCTCAGGATTTTTGGGGCACCTCCTTGAGTTGTGGTCTGATTTCCCACAGAGCCTACAAGTCATCTTTACACCAACCCTGCTTAAATTTGTCCCCTTAGGCTGTTCCCACTGCTCTCTGGTCCTCTGAGTCTTAGGCCTCCCAGGCATTTTGACAAAAGCTGGAGGAAGAGGCTTAGGCATCTCTGCAGTAGGCCAGTTTTCAGCTCCCTCCACTGGCTGCAACACATGGGCATATGTAGCCATGTAGGCATCAATACTAAAGCATGGAGCAATGTAGTCCTCAATCTTGTGTGAGGCTTTGTAGATGGCACTTATGGCATGGCAGCAGGGCAAGCCAGAAAGTTGCCAATACCTACAGCTGCATTGCTTTAGTTGCAAGTTAACAGTGTACCTCCTGTCTTCTCTCTCTTGCACCTCAAATCCATGCTCTCCATTCCACAGGAAACCTTTCTTCAGTCCATCAAAGCAAACATACATCCTCTCAAATATTTTTTTCTCCTCCTCAACTGGATCTAGACAAACAGCAACTGTTGTACCTGGGTTTGATCTTTCCAGCTCAAGCTGGTAGTCAAACACCCTGCTATACTCCCCTTTCATAGCATCAAGACATTTTTGCATCACTAAAGTCTTAGCTCTCTTACACTTGGATATGGATACATCTGCAAACAGGTCCTTCAACACAGCTGCCTTGATCAACCCAGCTTTCCAGGTAGGGTTGTCCTTAATCTGCTGATAATAATGCTTGGCTAGCTTGTTGTCCCTCCTTGGTGGACAGGTGTGAGCATCTACATAACTGACCACTTTGAACCATTTAGATCTGGTTGTTAGTGAGCCATAGATTTGCCACTCACATCCCTGCCAGTCACATATAGCTTTCACTCTGCACTTCTCATCTTTAACAAATTTCAATGACTTGTGAGCTTTCAAACCATACTTGACTAGTGCTTTCTTGAACTGCCTACTGCATCTAAAGGCCATACCTAAACAGAATACAGGTACTTCAGCTTTACTGTCAAACCTATTCTCCAAGCTTTTCCACCTTTGAATTTCTCCATCACTGTCTTCCCCATAAGAGTATTCTTCACTTGAATCTAGATATGGACTGCCAGGTTCATCCAGATTAGGAACTTCATCAAAAAGAGCATCAGGACAAATCTCTGGAACTTGGACACCCCACTTCTTAGCTTTTATATTCTTCTTCACCTGCTTAGCATATGCTCTGAATTCATCTCCTTCTTCATCTTCAGCAGAGCTGTCCTCTTCTGGAGGCTGCTTGTAGTCCTCATCAAGACTATCATCACTTCCACTATCCACTTCTACATCATCAATGCCTACTGCTTTCTTGCCTTTATCATCTGCTTTTGTAGGAGACCTATAGAAAGCCATGAATGATTTAAGATCCTGATCACCAGCCTCTTGTCCTTCATCCTCTGCTCCCTCTTCCTCATTTGCCTCTTCTCCTTCTTCCTCTTCCTTACCATCCTCTTGTCCTTCCTCTGCTGCATCTTCCTCACCACCCTCTTGTCCTTCCTCGGCTGCCTCTTCCTCACCACCCTCTTGTCCTTCCTCGGCTGCCTCTTCCTCAACACCCTGCTCTGCATCATCATCACCAGCCCAGATGTCTTGCTCATCTGCACTAATCTCTGCCACTTCCTCAACATACATGTCCACTACCTCACCATTGGGGTGGTCAGCAAGCATCTGCACACAAGCAGCATCATCTGACAGCAATACCAGTCCAGTATCTAAATTCTTCCCAGGCTTGAGCCAATACATCCTGATGACATTGTTGGAGGTGTAGTGATCATCTAAGTAGCCCTTAATCTCAAAGTAAGAAACCCTGTCCCTGTCTATCCAACACTCAGCTCCATCACCACCAACATAGAATGTGGATCTTCCAACCTTGGTAAAAGACCCAGCGTAATGAAATCGAACAATAACAAAGTTGGGGTCATTCATCCAGTTAGATTCATGGGGTTCGTTCATCCTGTCAACGAAAAAGCACTACAAAGGTTCAATTTTACAGAAACCCTGAACAATTGAACCCTACAAAACTGCCTAAATCATAGCATAACTTCATACCCCACCCTAGCAACTAAGAAAACATCATCCATTTTATCATCTAAACCCTAACAATCACCGGAGCAAGAAACCCCAATTCCGCCCAAACCCCACCGGTCCAATCCAAAACAACAAACCGCAAAAATTCAAATCTGGAGATAGGGGAGCGACTGCGGACCTGGTTCCTGAGCAGCAGTTGATTCACCGTTTCTTGCTCCCGATCATCCACTCGCCGGAGAAGTCACCGGAGAAGACGGAGGGGCGGAGAGAGCGGGCGGGAGCGACGAGTGAGAGGGAACGGAGGCGGCTTCTGAAAAGGGGAGGCGTATTTCACCCTCCAGCGGTCTGACGAGTGGGGTCCCGCGGCCACCGTGGAAACCACTGTCCAACTCAGCCACCACGTACGCAAAACCAGGGAGCAAAACCGGCCGAGGGGGTCAAGTAGACGGTTTGGCATAGTTTAATGTGGTCGTTAGACGGTTTCAAAGTTCGGGGTATGATGTGAGAAAGTGCCAATACTTCAGGGGGTTATATGGACTTTTTCCTATCTCGATATGCCTGATGGCCTTCCCGGCTCCTCCGTCCGGCGGCGCCCTCTTGCTCCCATCTAGCGACGCACCCCTCCATCCCGGTGGCCAGCCTCCCATGCCACAACGACGGCACCCCCATCCTACCTCCTACCATGGAGCACCCACATGGGAGTGCGGCTCGCCACCGATGGAGCACCCCGCCGCGCCGCGCCCCCCTGGAGCATCGACGGTGACGGTGACGCTGCTCGGCAGACGTGGCGGTGACGAGCGGCGCGCAGATCTTCATGGCGGAGGACCTCGGGGTGAGCGACGCGCAGATCTACTCCCGCGTCGGCGCGCTGTTGGCCGGCTGGACCTCTGACTGCCTCGGCCGTCGCCTCACCATCGTGCTCGCCAACGCCTTCTTCCTCGTCGGCCCGCTCGCCATGGCGCTCACCCGCGGCTACGCCTTGCTCATGGTCGGCCGCTTCGTCGCCGGCGTCGGCTACGCGCTCGTCATCGCGCCCGTCTACGCCGCCGAGATCGCGCCGCCGTCATCCCGCGGCCTCCTCACCTCACTTCCTGAGGTATAAGCAACAACCTGCTCTGCCATGTCGATGTTTTTTTTTTTGCAATTCATCAGATTTTGCAGCAACTGTGTGTTAATTTTCCGGAAATGTTGCTTCTTTTTGAAGATTTTTATCAACACTGGAGTGATGCCGAGTTACGTGTCGAACCTCGCCTTCTCAGTGTTGCCCGCGCACCTGCCGTGGCGGGTGATGTTCGCGGCGGGCGTGGTGCAAACCGTGTTCCTGGCGGCCGGGGTGCTCACCATGCCGGAGTCGTCGCGGTGGCTGGCCATGAAGGGCCGTGTCGCCGAGGCGAAGGTTTTTAGGCTTGCTAAAACATGTTTCTATGTCGAGGCGATTGTATGCATTGTTCCTATGTTAATTATACGCCGGCAAAGTGAGAATCATGATTTGGGTTGGGGCTTTAAGGGTTTTAGATAAAATATTCTCTTCGGAGGGTGGTTTAGTAGTTCTAGTTTCTTAATTAATTATGCACCCTACAAAGTGGGTTTAGGTTGTATATATTACTGGAACAGGTTTCTATACATTGTGCTTTGCATCAGCATGTTATCTTGCTATACTTTCATTTGGATTACTATGCTTGCATGCATACTTTTCTATGCGTGCTTAATTGTGTTTTGAGACGTGATTAGATCAAAATTTCTATGCATGCTTAACTGAGTTTTTATACATAGACAAGTGAATAGCTTTAAAATTACCCATCATTTGTGAACTATATGAGATAATGTTTTTTTTATTGGAACAAATTTCTATGCAATATTGGAGTATATTTCTATATATTATTAGAGCATATTTCTATACGTTTATTTGTTGGCTTCTTTCTATGCATTATTTGAACACTTTGACATAGATTCTTGGAAAAATTATGTGTATCCATTAGCAATGCAAGCAAGCTACATTGGCATTCTATGCAATATTGATGCGTCCATTTAGAGAAAAGTCGTTTCTATGCTTGCATACATGAGTTTCCATACATAGAAATTATGATTTGGCAATTTGACTAAATAAAATATTTATTTATGATAGCCAGTGCAGGTTTTTGAAACAAACAAGATAAATAATGATTCTCAGTTTCTTTTCACGTACTATAATTTGTTTTCTATGCTTCTTGAGCCAGCGGTAAGCTAGAAATATGTGGAATTATATACATTGTTGGAACACATTATATATATTGTTGGAACATAGTTTTATACATTGCTGGAGCACATTTATATTTAATGTTTGAACATATTTCTATACACTGTATTAATAGTTATCCATGCATTCTTGGAAGGCTTTCTATACATTAGTGGCATCACTTTGCGCTTGCTTTTCTCATAGTTTCTTTATTGATTATTCTTTCGTCCAAGTGTGAGGCAAGGTTTGGGTTGGGACCATAATAGATTTTTGTGTCAGTAAAATAAGTTGCATGTCTTTCTTGCAACTATAAGGTTTATGCGCATACTAAAACCTGTTTCCATGCTTTTTCTTTTGCCACTGTAAGGTTTCTGCGCCTTCTAAAACATGTTTCTATACCTTATTGTGATGTAGGATGGTTGGAAGGAAGTGCCGATGTGAAAATGGCATCCTTCATGTGTAAAAGTTTTGCTCCATGTTAATTTCTATGCTTCATGTGTGATGGATGTTGTTAGCTGGAGGTATTTTAGATCGAGCTTTCTTTGCATGATAAGTTCGGGATGGATGTGGTCACAATTTTTATGTTTCATGTGTAAAAGTTTTCTATGCTCCATGTATCATGTTTTTTTTCAAGATGGAGATGTTATAGCTAGATGTATCTATGCTTCATGTGTTTCTAGAATTTTTATGTCTTTGTGCAACTATTTTTATGCAATACTAAGAACTAGCAATGCAAGCAAGCATAGTTTCATATGCTTTTTTGTACTTGTAAACATGTCACTAATTATTTTCTATATGCTTCTTAAATTTTCTAGAATTAGTTATCTTTTATGCATATATGTTGGTAAGTGAAGAGGTCTAAAATTATCTGTTATTTATGAAACTACATGTATGAGGCAACACTTTGTGATAAATGGCTAAAATTACTCGTTATTTGTGAAACTACATGTATGAGCATGGTGCGAATCAGTGGTGGCGGATGGTGGTGTGGACAACGACAATGGCGTGGCACGGTCAAGGATGTCTTCCATAGGTCTCTATGCCTGACTTTGATGGTTTTTGCGTCAGTGGCATAATGTGATCTTTTTTGATACAGTAGATGGGTCAATGTAAAAAATTGATGGATCATGTAATTGATGGCTTACTCATAAGAACAAATTTGTATACATTCTTGAGCATTTATGTGTTCACCTGTACACAACGATATGCATGGTTGAAGCACTCTTATATGCATTGTTAGAACACCTTCGACATACGTTGTTGGGATAATTATCAGTACACTTCCTACATTTCTACACATTATTGTCTATCAATTTTATATATTGTTGGTACATAATTCTATATATTGTTAGAAGCAATCATCTATGCCAGGTGGAATGTCTATCTCGTGGAGAGGTTTCTATGTGTTAACAGATATAACTTTGATTTCTCTAAACATTAAATTCAATGGCAACGTTGGCACCATATCTCATGGAGAGGTTTCAAAATTCAAATTTTGTAGCATTACAATGGTTCCTATGCTTGTGTCATCAAGATTCTATGCGCTAGATCGCTCCACAAGAATCATAGAACCTCTTTGCCAATAAGTTTCAAATTTTAAATTTTATAGAAAAAGGTAGATGGTTTTCTATGGTTGCATCCATGGAGTTATACGCAAGGTCTGTGATAAATTTTTTTGCACACATATTAAACAGTAATTTTATGCATCCAATATGTATTCAAGTGTCATGATTCAAATTTTAAATTTTTGAACAAGACGAGATCGTCTCCATATTTTTAAGCTCACACAAGATTATAGGGAAGTATTTTGTAAGTTTCTATGCATATTGACAAGTGATTCTATGCATCTAATCAGCTATTACGTGCTATGATTCAAATTTCAAATTTTATCAAAAATATATTCACAATGGATCTTAAATTGTGCGCAAAAATGTCAGGAGTTCAATGGTGAAAATTGTTTTTGAATCGGAAGCTTCATTGAGGAATTATCGAGAAAAAATTGATAAGATTAGAATGGATGCATCCATGTCTGTATGTGTCAGCTTGTGTCAGTGCGTGTCAGCCTGTGTCAGGTCCAGTTAGGTGGAACGTCTAGCTCGCGGAAAGGTTTTTATGCGTTAACGAACTGATTTTAATTCATGCAATCACTAGATTTTATGCATTGTCGCGATAAAAATTTTTATCTGCAGTTTGACCTAGGATTTTATATGTTCGATTGATTAGGTCCCGAAGGAGTCCCCCACCTGCGCGCGTGTCAGCTCTGTGGTGGGTGGGGGGGTGGGGTGGCTGGTTGGGGCTTCCAATAGCTATTTGTAGCCCTGGACTCCCAATATATATATATATATATATATATATATATATATATATATATATATATATATATATATATATATATATATATATATATATATATATATATATATATATATAAACTATCGTCCTCTTTCGTTATTAAAAGAGTTTTCCAAAGTAATCTGCATATGCTCCTATGTTGCCGCTTTTGTTATTGCTATTATAAAAAAAATAATACATACATAAATGATATATGTTTGTATAGATGATCATGCAGACCAGGTATATATCCCAGTATCCCACACACACACAGGGAGGGAGAGAGAGATAGGTAAAGTGAGAGAAAGAGAGAAGCCATTAGTAGTGAACACTTAGTTTATACCCTTAGTTTCTTGAAGAATATACACAAAACCAGATAAAATAAAACAATTCTTTATTGTACAACTTCCAAGAGATGAATCATTAAATAGGTCTAAAATGAACCCTCATGATTAGAGTTCGTGTTAATCATGGAGACAAGTGATTAATAGTATGTTTTTGAAATAGAAGCTTAATTAGTTGATAAGGCCTCTAGTTAAGAGGAGACTGCCCACAGTCTCAAACCTACTAGCAGATACTCTGATATCTCAAAGCAAATCCTGGGGATGTTCTCATGCATGAGAAAAAAAAAACAAGAAAATTAAAATTTGTATTTCACCGCATAGTTTCTCAAAGTGACTTCAAAGTTGGAAGGAAACAAGAAAACTATGTCAATAACACTCCAATGTGTGATGAGTCGTTACTTGATTAGAGTGGAAAGTATATATTGGAGGGAGAATTGAACATTTGTGTCAGTAACTCTTACCATTTTCTTAATCATCTGTTCAGTTTCATTCAGCCAATGTACAATGTCCCCTATGTTAGGCCTTTTATTTCGGTCAGCGTGGATGCAATCTAGTGCTATTTCAATAGCTCTCTTCACTTGATGACACTCAGCTTCTAGTGACGTACACCTCGGTGTTTCCTCTAGCCTATTTCTCCAATTTTCAAGTACCTACGGGTTTGATAAAAAATATGTTGTTAGTATCAAAATAAGTATACTAGGCAAAATGCAATATTGGTTAAATATAGATATATCTAGTTGTGGGTCATGATATAACTCAACTTACAAGGTTAATAAATTCTTGGGAAGACATATATGCACTCGTGCGGTAGCCATTTTCTCCGGACATTATTTGTATCATTACAACACCCAGGCTAAAGATATCTAACTTTTTTGAGACCAAATTTCTCTCGATGTATTCGGGAGGCAAGTGTAATACCCGATTTTAAGGACAAAACCAGATATACACTATATATGAGTTTTAGAAGTCAATTCTCATATATAGCTACAAATAAAGGGTAATATCAAAAGGCAATGCATAAATTATATAACGTACTTGGTATAAAAGAGATAACCTTTAAAAGCAAACAGCGGATAGACAACTCCAACTTCGGGTATTAACTTCTCTCTACAGGATCCAACTGACTGGTTGACCACAAGCCCAAAACTTCTCCTGAGGTTTGGGGGAAATGGCAAGAGTGAGTCCATGTCGAACTCCACAAGTATAGCAGCTAGATTTTATAGCTCTCACAATCTCATGATCAATAAATAATGTAAAGCATTAAATAATAAATAATGAGCATATTTAACACATAGGAATCATTATCGTCGCAGCAAGAATCCCCAAGGCCGCTCCTGACCGTGAGCTCGGCTAGTATACTAGTTTTTAACCCTCTGCAGAGGTTGCACATCTTTACCCATGAGTCATGATTTACCCTTTCGCCCGAGGTAGCTAGTCTCTTAACCCCCTTCCTAGGGAGGTCGGCAGGGATCACTATGAAGTCTTTCAAAGGTTCGTCTAACAAGTTAGGGCCGCTTGGTTTCATTAGTCAGTCCGTGTGATTCACCCGCAGGAATCCACGGTCTGCTATTCCCCAACTGCGCCACAACGGGTAACCGCTAACGAGCTAGAAAAGTTACTCATACTTAACTAAAGCCAGAGCCATTATAGCCCTCATGGTTGCACTGTTGTCCCGGTTATCACTTACAGATAAATCATCAAGTGGCTAAAGAGTCATTTTTATCATTTATTACTTAACATTAATCTAGTCACAGGATCATGGTCACAGAAATAAAATCCAAATGCTATACTTGCCTTAATCCAAATGCTCTTGCTTATCCTTTTGTTTCTGCTGGTCTCTCTTGTCCAAGGCTCTGATCTTGACCACCGAAAACTGCTCTCCGACTAAACTCGATCATCGATCACACAAACAATCGGAGACAAACATACACGAAGCAAACAAGTCTACTATTAGAACAGTACACCAATCATATAAAAACAGTATGAAAAGTTTACAAAATGATTCTACGCATCGCTACGATTTCATAGACGTAAAGATCACGAAAATCGGAATTAAAACGGTGAAGTTATGAATTTTCTAAGATTTCCTATAGATAAATAATTAATTAAATAGGACCACGAAATTAAAAGTTTCAAACTGAGTAAACAATTTTACTAACATGTAGAGCTCATTAAAACGAACCTAACGCAATTTGAATGGGTCAAATCGGAGTTAAAATGAACGTTTTATGGCCTATAGAAACTCAGTGGCAATTTAGTAATTACTGAAAACGTATTCTGAGCTAAGCCGCGATGGTTTACGCTTTCAAAACAAGAAAACGCATTCCACGTATACGCTTTGGACCGCGGGTTCAAAAAGCAAAAACAGGGAGGGCTCTTTAACAAAATCTACCCCGAAGGGGTATCTTCTAATCTCAGCCGTAGGCCTGAGATCTGACGGTGGAGGGCGATCCAGGGCGCTGGGTGGTGGCCGGCGGCGATCTCCCGCGGTGGGGCGCCATGGCCGACGTCACGAGCTCGCCGGAGTTCATAGAAAAACGCGCTACGGTCCACTATTCACTAAACCGATAGCATGGGGAGACAGAGGGGGTCAACGCGAGCTTACCAAGAGGATTTTGGAGACCCGGGGAAGGCTCGGATGTGGTCGGCCACGTGAGCTAGCGGACGACGGGGCTCTGCACACGTTCGGCGGTGTTTAGGAAAACCCAGAGATCGTGAGACGGAGGGAAAAGTGCACCTACGGCTTCGTGATTCTGTCGCGGTGCTCGGCAAGCGCTCAATTGCGACGGAAACGCGGCGACCAACGAGAACCTCGGCGGCGGCCAAGTTGAGCTCGGCGAGATCCGAAAACAAGATTGGCAACAGATTGGGGCTCTTCTAGATGGGGAAAAGAGTGCGGGGGAGATCCTCGGGCTGAAAAAGGACTCGATTCAACGAAATTTGGTAAGAAATCCCGAAAAGATCGGGTTGGGGCGCTGCCTTCGTCTGGGACCAGAGTCCGGCTCGCCCACGCTCAAGGAAGAAGAAGGGAGATGGCGCTGCCAGGTGGGCCGGATCCGTCAGTGTCTGGAAGTGGAGGGGGAACACCGACGGGCGGGGCCCGGTCGACAGTGGAAAGAAGAGAAGGGGAGGGCGCGGGTGTACTGGGCCGTGCTGCTGTTGCCCTGCTGGGCCGTGGGGAAAGAAATCGGCCAGGGGAAAAAGGAAAAAGGGAGTGGCGCGTTGGGTTGGGCCGAGGCCGAGGGAAGGGAGGGGCCAGGCCTTAGGGCCAAAGATGGAGAGGGGAAAGGTTTTTTTTTTTCCTTTTTCTTTTGTTTGTTTCCTTTTTGTTTCTCTTTTTTTTATTTCAAAGTCTTTTCAAGGCAGTTTCAAAACAATTCAAAAATATTTTGACTTTGCTCAAAATCACACAATAAAATGAAAATAAATGCTCCAACATGAATGCTCAAACAAGTTGCTAAATCCTATAATAAATTTTATTTTAATGAAAATATTATTTTTCCTATGTTTCATAAGCTCAAAAAAAATTCATAATTAAATCATTTTCACCTATTTCAAAAAGGAGTCAATTTTAGGGTGTTACAAATCTACCCCCTTAAAATGAATCTCGTCCTCGAGATTCGGAAGAGGCACGGATCCTTTGAGAGAACAGAGGATAAAGATCTTGATAACTCTTTCAATTTCACAACTTGTATACCAAGGCAAACTCAAATATTCCATGGAATGTATATTATTCATAATTGATCAAAGTCCATCTTGACTACTCACTTTTTTTTTTGACTTATACACTCAAAGATATGATAACTTAGCATGGATATGCCTCCTCAGGTAGGAGTGGACCACTTTGATACTCAATTCTTTTCCCTGATGGTGCAGTTAAGAATATTTTCCACTGGGTAGCATAGATCACTGCCCTGTGTGCACATAACCATCCATTGCCAAGAACCAAAGGAATATTGAGTGACTCTAGCACAATGAGGTTTACAGTGAAGTTTTCCTTCTTTATGACAAGATTGATATTTGAGCAAACCTGATCTGCCTGCATTTCTCCCATTGGGGTTTGAACTAACAAAGGCTTTCTCGTCGGACACTTCATCCGTTCGATTGTCTTTACCAAGTCAGCGGAAATAAAAGAATGTGAAGCACTTCGGTCAAACAGAGCAAAAACTAGTACTGAGTCCACTTGAATATAGCCTCCCACCACTTTGGTGGCTCCTTGAATGTTATGCATATCCACATTGTTCAGTCTTCCATTGATATAATTTCGCTGTACTTTATTTCCGAGAGCAGGCTTCTTACGAGCTTTCCTTCTACGCTTCCGTCGTTGTGGATTTTGATTTGATTCGTTGTCAACTTGCTCTTCCATATTGTTATTTTGATAACACTCAGCTTTGTCATACTCATAGCATCTTTCTTCAAAATCAAGATGATCATATTCTTCCCACCTATCCATGAGAGGTGTCATATTGTGCTCCGGATTCATGGGACACTACACTCCCTGTCATCAAGTGACCAACGTCAGTAACACGGTAAGGATAGATGATCATAACCATAGAATATCTTAGAAGACAATTATCACTCCAAGCTAGTCTTATAATGCATCACCCTCGATATCAAGGTACTACCCCCCTTAAAAATTGGGTTGATTGGGGACACTAGGGACTAGTTCTCCTATCCTTTTTGGACGCCACACATCATAGTCTCTTACATTCGTGGTACCGAGTCTCTTGTTCCAACATTATCCAATTCTTCTCCATATAACCCCTTTATTTAGGCTACCCCCCTTAATAAAGGTCATCTAGGGGACACAAGAAAGGTAGCTAGCATGTTTTCCAGACAAGTTAACTAACATTGAGAACTTATGACATCCCAAAGAGCTTTTGTGCAAGAGACAAACATGTATCCTGAAATTTTTCCGCGATATGAAAAACACCAGCATAGAAAAACAGGTATAACTCCCATTCTGTTAATCCAATAGAGTTGTAGTTTATACCGTTAGAAAGATTATGAAATTCCCTACAACTTTCCTGTAGAAGACGTCCTTAGGTTCTGTATTTAGGCTCAGGTAAAACAGCCAAACATAATATCCTTCCTGATAATATCCCAGCAAGGATGCAGTAAATTCCAGAAATTATATCTCGAGCTCCTTAACTCATCTGGAGATGATCCTTATATTGTTGAAAAGCTTATGAAATCCTCTACAACTTTCGTATACAACTCTTTCCCAGATTCTGAAGTTAATTCAGCCGAAATTAGGAAATTCCAGATCTGTCCAGATTTTGAAACAGAAAAGAAACATCCAAGTTTAAATGTCATATCTCAGGTTCTACTTGTCCAATAATGTTCCAGCTTATACCGCTGGAAAACTTAGCAAATTGTCTAATACTTTTCTATAGAACACTTTTCCAAATTCTATAGTTATATATGTCCAAACAGTAAGCAACCGAAACTGGTCCAGATTCTTGACAGCACAGTTGTATCCTGTTGTGATTTTTGTAACTTCCAAACCATAACAGCTATGAGGTTGATTCTTGCGGTCTGAGAAAGATCTTGAAGTCTAGTTGTACCCAGAAACATTTGATAAACTTTGCACGATCGGACCTTTAGATACACCAGCATTATTGCAAACTGCTCCAGAAATCAGCAAGGGATAGAAACAAGATATAACCAAACCCAACTACTTATTTCATTACTCCTTATGCCTTAGTCCTATGAACTAATGAAATTGTGAGAAAATCCCACAAGATCATTGCACTCATTACAAAGATCCAAATCAAGCATAAACATAATAACAAACCAACTAAGCACACTTCACTCAACTTGCGATATTATCGTTCTCTTTATAGTAAGGGTAAAGATCCTAAAATTCTTTTTCAACTACGAAAGCAGGTGGTAAGAGAAGATTCTAAAAGCTTATCAAATCAAGGAGTGAAGATGAGAACAAGTATACTTTTAAAATAAGCAACAAGGTAGAGCGGAATAGCAAGGGTAGAGATATAGTGTAGAGGAAAATACCAAGGTTTATAGAGCAAGGCTGTTATAACAATTTCCAAAACCTTAAGACGACCAATTTCTAACTAGGCTTGCGTCCTACAGCCAGCATTGCTCCGATACCACTTTGTAATACCCGATTTTAAGGACAAAACCAGATATACACTATATATGAGTTTTAGAAGTCAATTCTCATATATAGCTACAAATAAAGGGTAATATCAAAAGGCAATGCATAAATTATATAACGTACTTGGTATAAAAGAGATAACCTTTAAAAGCAAACAGCGGATAGACAACTCCAACTTCGGGTATTAACTTCTCTCTACAGGATCCAACTGACTGGTTGACCACAAGCCCAAAACTTCTCCTGAGGTTTGGGGGAAATGGCAAGAGTGAGTCCATGTCGAACTCCACAAGTATAGCAGCTAGATTTTATAGCTCTCACAATCTCATGATCAATATGACATAAATAATGTAAAGCATTAAATAATAAATAATGAGCATATTTAACACATAGGAATCATTATCGTCGCAGCAAGAATCCCCAAGGCCGCTCCTGACCGTGAGCTCGGCTAGTATACTAGTTTTTAACCCTCTGCAGAGGTTGCACATCTTTACCCATGAGTCATGATTTACCCTTTCGCCCGAGGTAGCTAGTCTCTTAACCCCCTTCCTAGGGAGGTCGGCAGGGATCACTATGAAGTCTTTCAAAGGTTCGTCTAACAAGTTAGGGCCGCTTGGTTTCATTAGTCAGTCCGTGTGATTCACCCGCAGGAATCCACGGTCTGCTATTCCCCAACTGCGCCACAACGGGTAACCGCTAACGAGCTAGAAAAGTTACTCATACTTAACTAAAGCCAGAGCCATTATAGCCCTCATGGTTGCACTGTTGTCCCGGTTATCACTTACAGATAAATCATCAAGTGGCTAAAGAGTCATTTTTATCATTTATTACTTAACATTAATCTAGTCACAGGATCATGGTCACAGAAATAAAATCCAAATGCTATACTTGCCTTAATCCAAATGCTCTTGCTTATCCTTTTGTTTCTGCTGGTCTCTCTTGTCCAAGGCTCTGATCTTGACCACCGAAAACTGCTCTCCGACTAAACTCGATCATCGATCACACAAACAATCGGAGACAAACATACACGAAGCAAACAAGTCTACTATTAGAACAGTACACCAATCATATAAAAACAGTATGAAAAGTTTACAAAATGATTCTACGCATCGCTACGATTTCATAGACGTAAAGATCACGAAAATCGGAATTAAAACGGTGAAGTTATGAATTTTCTAAGATTTCCTATAGATAAATAATTAATTAAATAGGACCACGAAATTAAAAGTTTCAAACTGAGTAAACAATTTTACTAACATGTAGAGCTCATTAAAACGAACCTAACGCAATTTGAATGGGTCAAATCGGAGTTAAAATGAACGTTTTATGGCCTATAGAAACTCAGTGGCAATTTAGTAATTACTGAAAACGTATTCTGAGCTAAGCCGCGATGGTTTACGCTTTCAAAACAAGAAAACGCATTCCACGTATACGCTTTGGACCGCGGGTTCAAAAAGCAAAAACAGGGAGGGCTCTTTAACAAAATCTACCCCGAAGGGGTATCTTCTAATCTCAGCCGTAGGCCTGAGATCTGACGGTGGAGGGCGATCCAGGGCGCTGGGTGGTGGCCGGCGGCGATCTCCCGCGGTGGGGCGCCATGGCCGACGTCACGAGCTCGCCGGAGTTCATAGAAAAACGCGCTACGGTCCACTATTCACTAAACCGATAGCATGGGGAGACAGAGGGGGTCAACGCGAGCTTACCAAGAGGATTTTGGAGACCCGGGGAAGGCTCGGATGTGGTCGGCCACGTGAGCTAGCGGACGACGGGGCTCTGCACACGTTCGGCGGTGTTTAGGAAAACCCAGAGATCGTGAGACGGAGGGAAAAGTGCACCTACGGCTTCGTGATTCTGTCGCGGTGCTCGGCAAGCGCTCAATTGCGACGGAAACGCGGCGACCAACGAGAACCTCGGCGGCGGCCAAGTTGAGCTCGGCGAGATCCGAAAACAAGATTGGCAACAGATTGGGGCTCTTCTAGATGGGGAAAAGAGTGCGGGGGAGATCCTCGGGCTGAAAAAGGACTCGATTCAACGAAATTTGGTAAGAAATCCCGAAAAGATCGGGTTGGGGCGCTGCCTTCGTCTGGGACCAGAGTCCGGCTCGCCCACGCTCAAGGAAGAAGAAGGGAGATGGCGCTGCCAGGTGGGCCGGATCCGTCAGTGTCTGGAAGTGGAGGGGGAACACCGACGGGCGGGGCCCGGTCGACAGTGGAAAGAAGAGAAGGGGAGGGCGCGGGTGTACTGGGCCGTGCTGCTGTTGCCCTGCTGGGCCGTGGGGAAAGAAATCGGCCAGGGGAAAAAGGAAAAAGGGAGTGGCGCGTTGGGTTGGGCCGAGGCCGAGGGAAGGGAGGGGCCAGGCCTTAGGGCCAAAGATGGAGAGGGGAAAGGTTTTTTTTTTTTCCTTTTTCTTTTGTTTGTTTCCTTTTTGTTTCTCTTTTTTTTATTTCAAAGTCTTTTCAAGGCAGTTTCAAAACAATTCAAAAATATTTTGACTTTGCTCAAAATCACACAATAAAATGAAAATAAATGCTCCAACATGAATGCTCAAACAAGTTGCTAAATCCTATAATAAATTTTATTTTAATGAAAATATTATTTTTCCTATGTTTCATAAGCTCAAAAAAAATTCATAATTAAATCATTTTCACCTATTTCAAAAAGGAGTCAATTTTAGGGTGTTACAGCAAGTATCCACTGCATGAAAAAATAAATGATAGATGCAAAAGTGTTACAAAAATATTTTTTATAGATTTAAAAATTTTATTTAGAGAGGTAACAGTTACATTGTTCCTACAAAACTCTGTGTAGCTCGGGTATGGTCATTGTAGACAAGCTTCGATAAACCAAAGTCAGCAAGTTTCGGCACCATATCCTTGTCTAGTAATATATTGTCAGGCTTTAGATCCAAATGATAAATAGGATTTTCCAAACCCTCATGAAGGTATTTCAAACCCTCACATGTTCCTTTAATAATCTTGTATCGTGTTTGCCAATCAAGTCCACGACATTCATCTGCAGTTTGAACAAAGGGTAGTAGATAAATCATATATAGTTGAATACGTACTGTTGGGGTATACAATGGGCACCATAGCCAATGTATGGACAACTTACCAGAAAGATGCTTTCGCAGACTTCCCTTGTGCATATACTGAAAGCAGAGAGCTCTATAGATGTTTTCGCCAAAAACTGTTCTTCCATCACTGAGCTCAACATATTCGAGCTTAATTTCATAGCAGTAGCCAAGTAGTTGCACAATATTTTGATGTCTGAGTCTCCTAAGGTTTTCAAACTCTCTCTTGAATTGCTCAAGATTGTCATGTTCTGGCATTAGATGTAGCACTTTCACAGCAATTTCTTCCCCATTGTGCACTCCCTAATCATTATCTCTTATTAACACTCAACATAGAAGGTTCTCTAGTATTGACAGAATAAATGTTAAGGAGTACATACTCATGCTCATATTGATCTAAATAATATGTGCCTACTACTCTACTATATAGTCAAGAGATCACAGATGGCTGCTGAGAGAACGAAAAAAGACTATAAGTTCTTGAAGATCAAATATCAGGTCCTGATTTTGGTGGGGTCGTGACTAAGATTGAACAACTACAACCTAGAGATCCACATAGAATTTTGTGATTAAATTGTTACAAGAGGGACTCAAGCACCAACCAACGTAACCAGGGTCAACGGTATTACAAATTGGCAAACAGAGCCCATGTCCTTATGGAAGAACAAAATAGGATACAAAGAAATGTATATTGTCCACATTGCAGTGGTTGGGAATTAGAGTTGTAACAGATAAAATAATCACATCTGATTGCTAAATTATTTAGGATAATAATCTAGTTGAAGGACAACTGTGCATATTAGCGCCAGAAAACACCAATTCGTCCTCTTTCATCGATGAAAACTTAACCACCTAACTTGTACTCAAACGGCATAGAACTACTGATGAAAATAGAACGTGCATGCCTATCTTATAAGGTTTTTTCAGGTGTCCTAATATTGTGGTGATATACATACTTGTTTCACATCCGAATATAATTATGGGTATGTAGGGCTGAAATAAACCACAGTTGACAATACTTTCAATAGATGACAGCAATAATTTCATATGTAAGTTCGGTTTTTGCTACTATAAGCCAAATAACAATTATCAGTAGTACTATCATTACATACACCGCAGTTGGTCATTCTGCTATATTCACACCTTATAAACTTTCCCAAATGTTCCACTACCAAGTTTCTGTTCCTCAGAGAAATTATTTGTAATTTGTTTTAATAATTCCAGTGGCATGATTTTTGCTACCACTCCAGAAGGTCCAGACTCTTGTAACTTCTCCATGCTACTATGTTGCAGGAATTACCAAACCATTTAACAAAGAAGTCTGCAAGCAAAAAAGAGAATTTATTCAGCTAATAGGAAAACTAAAATATACGATGCAGTATTGTAAATCTGTAACATACGAAATGCATTTTAAATTTCCATGGATAAAGAAACTACTACTGACTAACTATGACAATGGCAAGCCTAGCTAGTTAAAGCAGTACTCCATAGGCGTGATAGAATCACAGGACTCAAGAGGATGAATACACAGATCACTGACCTGGAAGAAGAAGATGGCCGGATTGGAGCCTGCCTGCACTGCACGCACGAAGGCTTGGCTGCTGCCTTCCCGAGACGAAGAAGAAACCGCGTTTATTAAGCAGTCAGTGGAAGGAGCTAGCTTTTGAGTTCACAATGCAAACAGTTTGGTCGTCTTTGGGGGCCGGACTGGAGATCTCGATCGTTTGTTTTTGTTCACTAGCTGTTTGGTTGGAGTTTGTGGCCCAGTTTTTCTTTTTTTTCTTTTTTTTGAAGGAACGTGGCCCAGTTGTTTTTGTTCGCCGAGAAGAAATAAACAATCCAAGTTGACTTTGTCCAATCCAAGTTGACTTTGTGGACATTATTGGACCACTTATCTTGTTTTGTGCGGTGGTAGAGTCCCGCCACTATGCTTTGTTAAAGTCCACAATAAAACAGCTCCATAATAAATTGAAGTTAACTCTACTTTTTTTAAGTTTGTAGAGCTAACTAAATCTATTTGACTAAAAAAAATATAGAGTGGAGTGGAAAAACTTTGAGCAGACCAATCCTAAATACGCCCATGAAGAAGGATTGGGAGTGGAAGCCAACTATACCATGAAACTGTAACATTTTTATTTGTATCGATAAATATTGTCCAATCGTGAATTAATTAACTAAGTTCAAAAGATTCATCTCATAAATTAGGGATAAACTGTGCAATTAGTTATTTTTTAATCTATATTTAATTCTCTATGTATGTGCCGTAAGATTCTATATGATGGAAAATCTGAATTTTTTGTAAAATTTGTGAGGAACTAAGGCCTTGTTTAGTTCACCCTAAAAACTAAAAAGTTTTCAAGATTCCCTGTCACATCGAATCTTTCAGCATATGCATTAAGCATTAAATATAGACGAAAATAAAAACTAATTGCACAGTTTAACTGTAAATCGCGAGACGAATCTTTTGATCCTAGTTAGTCTGTGATTAGACAATATTTACCACAAACAAACGACAATGCTACAGTAGCGAAATCCAAAATCTTTTCGCATCTATACAAGGCCTTCAGTTGTGTTGAACCACGTTGAATCTAATAATCACTGCTAGATCGGAACCCCTCGTGCATCACCACCGAAATTCGTGCCGGTAGAGATTAATCGGAAATGATATGGGTGGCCAATCATTACCGGAGAGAATTTTTATTTTTTTAATCATTTTTATTCAATATTTTAATAATAATAGTTTAAAAATTTCAGATCTGACCATGGTCACGATAATGGGGTTGGCATGACCAAATAACGCTGCCATGGCATATGTGTTAGCGTGACAAGATATATCATGTTAGACAGTGTTTTCGACATAGAAAACCTTGTCGTTTCACTCCCACAGACGTAACAGTTCATTTTTGTCGCGCCACCAGAAGTGGCGTAAGGCTAAATTTTTTAAAAAAAATTATAACTTTTTAATACGATGTCGGATAGAAATGATTTCTATATGAAAATTGTAGATCTTGATGAGATCTATAATTTTCTTGTTTTGAATTTTTTCATGTGAAAACATTTAAGATTCTAAAAACATATATAAGATATCAGTAGAATAATTAATCGCGGACCAGCACTTATCTTTTCTTTAAGATGTAAGATGAAGATATTTTTTTATGTAAAAATTGTAGCTTTTAATGTGATCTACAATTATATAGTTTTAATTTTTTACATTTGAAGTTGTTAAGATGAACAAATAATACAAAGTTTCTCGATTAATATGCAATTGAAACTTTATCTTACTTTGTTATGCATCTTAACGACGTTAAATATAAAAACTCAAAATTACAAAGTTGTAGATCGCATTAAGAGCTACAACTTTGATATAAAAAGTATATTCATTTAACACCTGTAAAAAAGATATTATTTTTGTAACATGACAAGTGCTAGTACGCAATTATTATGTTGTTGAAATCTTATATAATTGTTTTGAGCCTCTTAACGTCCTCAACAAAAAAAAACTTAAAACTAGAAAGTTATAGATCTCATCGAAAATATACAGTTTTCATACAAATTATCTTCATCTGATGTTATATTGAAGAGTTATGGTTTTTTAAAAATTCAGTCTTGTTAGGCCCTGTTTAGATTGGAGATGAAAATTTTTTGGGTGTCACATCGGATGTGTCGGAAGGATGTCGGGAAGGGTTTTTAGAAACTAATAAAAAACAAATTACATAGCTCGTCAGGAAACTGCAAGACAAATCTTTTAAGCATAATTAATCTATCATTAGCACATGTGGGTTACTGTAGCACTTAAGGCTAATCATGGAGTAACTAGGCTTAAAAGATTCGTCTCGCGATTTTTAACCAAACTGTGTAATTAGTTTTTTTTTATGTACATTTAATGTTCCATGCATGTGTTCAAAGATTCGATGGGATGGATGAAAAAATTTTGAGTGGGGAACTAAACAGGGCCTTAGACCACTCCCGGTGACGTGACAACACTGAACTGTCACGGTAATGGGAGTGGCGTGACAAAGCTTTTTAAACGTCAGAAGCACCGTTCAATGTGACACATCTTATCGTGCCAACGCATGTGACATGACAGCGTTATTTGGTCATGCCAACTCTGTTAGCACAATCAAAAGGATTAGATTCGCAAAAAGAAATTTAGAGACGATTATTATAAAAATATTGAACAAAAAAATTAAAAAAAAAACTACTTCCTCTGGAGGCTCAGTCACAACACACTTGCTCTTAGAAAAGTTCTACAGCGCTGGAGTTTGCAGCTAGATCCCATCTGTTGTATGTGTGGAAGATTAGACGAAGATGGAGGACATCTACTACTCTTTAAATGCAAGGAAGATAGAAAAGTGTGGATGGAGCTGAGTCTAGAGGAAGTGCTAGCCAATGCAGGGACTGCCAAGGAGTCAAGGAGATGATGGAAGTGGTCTTTGGCCTGCACGGGAAGGAGCAGTTAATGGTGATTATGTTGTTGTGGATGTGATGGGGAGAACGGAACAGATGGAGGAAGGAAGAAGAAGGCTTGCAGCAGAGATCGCTTACCTGACTGCCTTTCTGACGGACCGGTTCAAAGAGCTGTGAACAAAACGCGTATTGTCGGAAACTCGTCAGTTAAGAAAATGAAGCAGACCACCGCTGGGCAAACTGAAACTTAACTCACACGGCACCTTCAAAGCACCTTCCATTCCATTGCTCGCGAAGGGAAGGAAGTTGGGGCTTTGTTATCAGATATGACAGGGGTCATGTGTTGAGATCCGGAGTGAGCCGTGAAGACTTGACCCTTTCCATGCTGAGCTGCTTGGATGCATCGCTGGTGTACAGGAGGCTGTCAATATGGGTGTTCAGCACATTTGCGTGGAAACACACTACCCTAGTAAAGGTGGCCCTGGAGGACGACGAGTATGAGTATCGGCATACTCATCGGCGATGGAGGGCTTGATCACCGAGCTGAAACTTCTAGTGAATTCTGAATTTAGTGCCTGTGACAGCAGAGTTTGTAATTGTGATTGTAACAAAGTAGCACATGGCTTAGCTACTCTTGGTTGTAGTCTTTCTAGCGGTCTGCGAACCGTTTGGGATGGTGTTCCTCACTCTGTTGAGGATTTGGTGTCCAACAATTTAGCTGGATCTTATGAGTAATAAATCTGTCAGGGTCTTTTTTTAAAAATGAGTTGGGACTGTTTAATTCCTAGAAAATTTTGTAAAAATTTTCACATTCCCCATCACATCGAATCTTGAGACGCACGCATGGAGTATTAAATATAGACAAAAATAAAAACTAATTGCACAGTTTGGTCGGAATTGACGAGTCGAATCTTTTGAGCCTAGTTAGTCCATGATTGGACAATATTTGTCAAATACAAACGAAAGTGCTACAGTGTCGATTTCTCAAAAAAATTTGGAACTAAACAAGGCCTAACCCCAAACAAGACTATAGCATCAACAGCAAAATCGCAAAGATATATTATTTATTATACTACCTCTATTCTCTTTTACAAGGCGTGGCTGGACGTTCGTATGTTCTTCCAAACTACACTTTGACCATTTTATTTATTTTATATTGTAATATTTAATTTTTTTAAAAAAAAATTGAATAGTACATTTAATTACCAATTTAACTATATTACATTTATAGTATAATAACTAAAATTGTTAACTAAATTACTGATCAAAGATTTAAAAGTTTGACTCTTGATTTGTTTGCACGCCTTATACAAGAGAGAGAATGGAGGGACTATTAAGTAAATTTATTACGAGCAAGTGGAGAGTCTCTGTTTTCAGTTATGGGATTATCTCAGGGAACTAATACACAGAATCACGCGGCATGCATCCCATGCTTAAGCATCGATAGCAAAAGTATGCAGAATCGATCTCGTACTAACCTCAAAGAACATTGAGGCTTGGACGCAGGTTGGGAAACTTCAGGCTTCAGGTCTGCAGAAGTGCAGAAGACAAGAACGGCCGCAGTTATTTCTGAATTCCGATACGGACAGGACAGCTTTCGAGGAAATTAACTAACTCACTGACCGCCATGAATCCCATGCTTAAGCACGGATCATGAGCACGCAGGTTACTTTGTAGCAAAGGCAGGCAGAATGGATGACTTATTACCTGTCCTCGAAGGAGGTGGAGACTTGCAAGCAGGTTTCGAACGAAGCTGCTCACTTCCCTTCACAGTGACAGTGGGAATCCACTTCCGAGAGCCACAGTGGGCCGATACATCTACTCCTGCCATAAGGCCATGGGCCATATGGCCAGCTGGGCCTAGTGAGTCTGGCCCATTCTGTCCAGAACAGGCTAGACAAGCAGTCCATCCACTCGAAAGCTGTTTTATGGGCTCTATAGATAAACACTACCGTATACCAGCCAAACTTTTCTTGGTGATTCTTTTATGGAGAAAGTCTACTTTTTCTCACTTTTGCGAAAGTTCGTTTTTCCTCTCTATACCCTAAGACTGATAAACCATCTTTCTCAACTTTTCAAACTGTGTGTTTTACCTCCCTGGAGCGGTTTTGAAGACAGTTTTGTCTTTTTCTTTTTTATTTATTTCGGCTGAATCTTTGAAAAAATCATAATAACAGAAAAGTTATAAAATGAAAAATCTAATATTATTGGACTCCATATGAGTAGATATATATGGTGAATATAAAATATAGTACGGTTTAGTACAAAGTTTTTACTAAAGAGTTAGATCTATGCTTTTTTATAATTAATTGAAATAATTCATAATTGTAGTTTATATGATACAATTGAGATGAAATTTTTATTGTGGCCTAATTATTGTATACTTGAAATATTTATATGATACCATCTCTTAAATATACCTAACAGTTACCAGTCGGACACGACCGAGGGTACAAAGTTTTACCTGTGGATGTGCTCCTCGTTCGTCGACAGGTAAAAAGTTTGAGTCACAAGCATGCTCGTGGTCGTGGATAGATAAACACCTTATCTGACCTGCTGTTAACCCAAGTCTTGCTGATGGTTATTTGTTTGTTTGGCTGATAAGTTATGGTTAAAATTAATATTCGTTAATTTGTTATAAAAGAAAAAAAAATATTGTTGAATAGCTGACAGATTCACCTGATAAGCTCAAGTGAACAGGGTTGTGACGATCACTGTCCTCGGCTTTATTAGGCCTCGTTTGGTTTCCCTTGCTAAATTTTAGCTAGCTAAAATTATTTTAGTTACTCTTGGATGACTAGTAAGACTAAACTATTTTAACTTCTTTTTAGTCAATGTCTTTAAAATTTTAGCTACTAAAGTAATTAAAATTTAGTTAGGTAAAATTTAGCAAGAGGAACTCTAATCTCTCTGTCTAATCTGATCCAGAGCCCACTCGATCGCACCCAAAGTCGCATTTATTCCATCCCAAACCATAATTAATTATATGTGCCCGTTGCCTTGGCGATCGATTGATCGTCGTCTCGTCTGATGGATCGACAATTCCGGCCGCGCGCGGGGCGGGACCGTGTTGGTTACGCACGCACGCACGCGCAGTGCGCGAGAACGTGGCGCATTCTGTCTTGTGCAGCCAGCCCATAAAAGGTCGCAAAAGAGGAGCAGAGCCGGAAAAAAAGAGTGCCAGCAGAATCGTATTCTGCAAAAAGTAGAAAAAACTGAAAGCGGAACGATGCGGCAGGAGAAATGTCATGGCTGGACTGGACTGGAGACTTGTTTAGTAGTTCATTAAAAAACCAAACGGTAATGCTATATACAGGTCGTCCGATCCGGTCGGACGCCCCCATCTACTTGCACCGCCTACTTTTTTTTCTTCGTAACGCTCCTCTACTTTCTTCTCCGCACCCTACCCCCTCGCTCGCTGCTCCCCCGCTCTCACCGCACGCCGGGATAGGGGGCTCCGTGCCTGAGCGCCTTGCACCCACGCGCTCGTAGGCGTGCCCCGTGCCGCCCATGCTCCCTTCCCTCTCCTTCCCTCGCACCACCGTTCCCTCCACCCACTCCCTCCGGGGTATAAACCCCTATACCCTCATGGGCCGCACCATCAGAGGTGGCTCGGCCCACAAGATGAAGACTTGCGGCGCATGACGCTGGTCGACGTGCACCGCAAGACTACAAGATATTGTACCAAATAGGATAGTTTACTTGTAACTCTGTCCCTTCACGATATATAAGGAGGGGCAGGGGTCCCCTAGAGGACAGGTCATACACACATTATCTCAACACAATCCAATACAATCAGACGCAGGACGTAGGTATTACACCCACACGGCGGCCGAACCTGGATAAAAACCTTGTCCGTGTCTTGCGTCACCATCAAATTCGTAGCTTGCGCACCATCTACAGATAAACTACTACCGTGGGTATACCCCAAGGTAGACTGCCGACTAGCTTTCGTCGACACTTCCCCACTGCCCCTACGATCTAGCTCCTGCACCCCACTAAAAATGAAGATGACGACGACGGCTCCAACGAGGTAGGGTGCCATAGGGATCTGGATCTGAGACCTCCTCTTTCTCCTTCTGGATCTGAGCCTCCTCCTTCATCCTCCTCCTCCTCCACCTCCTCTTATGGATCTGAGCCCTCCTCCTCCATAGGGATCTGGATCTGAGACCTCCTCAAAATGTTGCAGCATGTTTCAGTTGCTTCAATATGTTTGTTGCAGTAGTTATTCCTGCTTTCTCTGGTTCTAAGGGATGTGGTAATGGTTCGAGGGTCAGATCTCATCGTGTTGCAACATTTTTTCTATGTTGGAGTATGTTTCGGTTGATGTTAGTAGTAGTACTTTTTGAGATGTTGCAGCATGTTTCAGTTGCTTCAATATGTTTGTTGCAGTAGTTATTCCATGTTGTTGTAGTAGTTTGTTTAGTGTTGTTGCAATAATATATTTGTGGTGTTTCAGCTGGTACATCCTAATGTTGTAGACGTTGATCTTTATTGGTGCAATAATATATTTAAGGTGTTTTAACTTCTACATCCCAAAGTTACAGTTGTTGTCCCATTTTTATTGTTGCAATATATATGTTCTTGGTGTTTCAATTGCTTCAATCTATTGTTGCAGTAGTTTATTCGGTGTTGTTGGGGTGAGCTAGGGGCGGGGTGTAGGGAAAGGCTGTGGGAGCGAGCTGGTGACAGACGAAGATGCTAGGCCGGCGAGGTTGGGGCGGGCGGATTCTGTGCACGTGGGGGCAGGGTAGGTTCTATGCGTGGGGAGTAGAGGAAGAGTGGTTCTATCTCCACTTTCTTCTCTGTGCGGGGCAAATGGGGTTTTGCGATTTAGTGTGTAAGACAACGGCGGTTCCAATCTCTCAATCTCTTACTTTCTTCCACATGCGGGGCCAGCGGGGACATGATTTGGTTCTAAAGGTGGTAGACACGGTATGAAGGCCCATCGTCCGGACGCTAGCGCCGGGTCCGACGTCCGGGCGCTAGCTGTTCCGAAAACCAAAACTTTTTAAGATTCTCCGTCACATCAAATCTTGCGGCACATATATGGAGCATTAAATATAGATGAAAACAAAAACTAATTGTATAATTTGTCTATAAATCACGAGACGAATCTTTTAAGCCTAGTTACTTTATAATTGAACAATGTTTGTCAAATAAAAACTAAAGTGCTACAGTGCACTAAAAATTTTGGTGTAGGAACTAAACAAGGTCTGCATGCCTGGACTTGGATCCGTTAGGCGGCACAGCAGACAGCATGGGCAGTTCGCAGTTGGGCACCACGGTTTGGCTAGTTACACCTAAAATTCAAAAATAAAGATGTAAGATTTCTCGTTATATCGATTTTTACGACATATGCATAAAATATTAAATATAAATTAAAAAATAACTAATTGCATAATTGATCTTTAACTTGCAAGACGGATCTTTTAAGATTAGTTAGTCCATAATTAGATAATAATTGTTAAATATAAACAAAAATGTTACGGTACATAGATTCAAAAGGTTAAATCTAAACAAGACCTTGGTTCCTCCTGCGGGGGAAGCGGCGTAGTATGTTTTTACACGGTCTTGTCTAAAAAATTACTAAAATTATTATTCATTAATTTATTGTACCTAGATTCAAAAAGTTAGATCTAAATAAGATCTTGGTTCCTCCTGTTGGGTTTTTATACAATCTTGTCTGTCTTGTTTGTTTGGCTAATAATCTATAATAAAAAAATATTGTTGGCAGATTTATTGTAAAAATACACTGTTAAATAATTAACAGATTTGACTGGTAAGATCACACGAACAAGACGTGGTCGGAGACAGACGCGGACGCTGCTGTCTGTGTCGTGTCACGGCTCCAGCACTCGTGCCCAGACCCGCCCGCCATGTTCGTGCTCGTGCGCCCATGCGAGTGCGTGAAACACATTTTTTTTCTTGGCAGCGAGATGTATGCTCTTCCTCCACCTAAAAAAACATTGGATTCAATTTCTTTTCATTCTCATTATTAGTATTAAATCTATCTATTGTATGAAAAAATATCATTATACTAATATAATATAATAATCACCGTTGACGATTCTGTTTCCCGTTTTTTTTTCTTTTGTCAAGAAGCAAGACGCACATTGTCCTTGTGAGAGGGCTACTACGCGCAAGCAACTTGGTTACGTAATCCTCGCCGTGGTGGCCCCACGGTCAGTGGCCGCCTCGCGCATAGTACCGTTCATGCAGGCGGCCGGCGCCGTGGACCGGTGGACCCAAATGTTCTACTACGCGTTTTTGTTTCGACAAAAAAATATACTCCCAGATATATGAATTTGTTAAGCATTCTGGATTACATAAATATCCAAAAAAAATTAAATTATACCACAGTGTGAATAGCTCTAAATCTTAAATCCAAACTTATACAACTTTTGCAGTATAGATGATCGTACAAGTAAACACTTGATAAAAGCCTTGAAAACAGATGTACAACGAACGACGATTAATATTCATATAGGCGGAGTTAAGAAACTTCTTCTTTTTAGTGTCTTCCTCCTCCTTTGTGTCACTAAAGAATGAGAAAAATTGATCTAAAATTTATTTTTTCTAGTCCTTTATCGTGGCCACATTTAACCATGATAAAACGGAGAACGGACCGAAGAAAATTATTTCACAACGACGCCATCATCCTCTCTTTGATATCGCCTTTCGAAAATAAAAGTCTCCATGTTATCATATTGGTGAGGATACTATAACACCGTAGTTGTCATCTCCATCTTCAGCTGAGCTACCATAGAGAACTCTCGCCATCGTCGAAGAGGAGGAGATAAATCTCCAGAAACAAAAAATTTGGCATGCAGAAATCCTAACCCTAAGGATTCAATTTAGAGAAAAAATATTAAAAATAATAGATCCCCACTTCTTTCATCCTCCAGCGATATGACGGAGAGAGGAGAGAGGGGGACCAGCGGTGGTAAAGATTAGGAGTGGCGGCGGCGGCGACGCTTCTAGTTCAGTGGGTTGTGCGAGGGTTTAACAACAGAACTTTTTGCCAGGTTTCTAGTACTACGCGTTCCCACGTACTACATACCTGCTCCGTGTGCGGGTGACTTGGCCATCCTCAGCGACGCGATGTTACTATATTAGCAGGGGCGGAGGCTCATAGAGACGAAACTGGGCCTCCCTCCTCCCTCCCCCTTCCTTTGTGCTTTGGTGCCTAGTAATTCTAGTTTTGGTAGACTATAATTTTTTAAATACTTACAGGAATAATCATATCTAAAAAATTTCATAGCTAGAAGCAGCAATGGTTTTTTCGACTGCCTCTCTTTGATTTTGATTCACCCTCTGCCACTGCATGTTAGTAATCTAGAATCGATCTTTCTATTGGTTTGAACTTATTAGCACTGGCGGAGCCACCGCCCGGCCACCCCGGCGGCCGGCCGGGCTCCTCGCCAAAATGCAAAAGAAATCTTCTTTATATTTATATAGAATTCTGTGATTTTATAGTTAAATATTTTTACTTAATAAGAATTGCCCGGGCTCCTGAAATCGTCTGGCTTCGCCACTGCTTATTAGTCAAATTAATCGACTATTCAACAATATTTTCCTTTACTAATAAATTAGTAAATATTACTTAGAGCCATGACTTTTTAGCCTGGCCTCCGGCTGCCTTTTCATTGGCCGCACCGGATGGACGGGACGGGACGGGTCACGCCATACTCTTTTGTCTCGCTCACTCGCTCGCTTTTTGTCGCAACTATACATCCATGGTATAGGCGTATAGCGCCCTGCTCATCACCGCTTTTTCTCACAACTCATATAAAATCTTTTCTTTTTGCGATAAACTCATATAAAAACTTGTGTGTTCAGTGCATCCATCCACGCTATACCATGTGCAAGGTGAGCAGCATTGTACGAACGCATGCATGAAACAACTATGCCGTTCATCAATGATGCGTTACCATTTGGGGTCGTTGCGTGCACACCTGTGCTTGGCACGACGCTCGTCTGTCCTCGATCACCAGCTTGTTCAGGAAACACGCATACATCTTTATTCCTTTGGAGGTTACTTACTTACTTAGCTAGGATCACCAGCTATAGATAGTATATATGCGTCTTTGACAAGCCTACTGTGTGTAGTAGTACTACTTCTCTAGGATTACGTATGGATGGATGCTGCATTATCTATCTTGCCAACTGTTTGTTTTTAACTTATAAGTAGTAACTAGCAGTACAAGTAGCTGGCGAAGATGTATGACGTCTCTACCAAGCATTTCTTCTTACATATAAACAAAACAAAACAAAAAAAAGGAGTTTGTGTCACGGCCAAATGGCAGAGTTGTTCAACTTAACCCTACATAAAAGTTCGTTTTCACCCTGTCATGCATAGATCACACAACCTGCCCATGTTCGTAGCTGATCGAGACCCGTTTCGGAACGCGAGAGAAATCTAATGATTTTCGTCGTGACAACACAAGTCGTTGCCCTAATTAATAAATTTTCAAACATGCATGAAACCCTTTCCAGATCAGTTGCCTTCAAATATCTTTGCCAAATAAAACATCTCTCACCTACAATCGCAGCCTCATAAATATAAGATGAAATGAAATACAAAGCAGGGGTTGTTCTCTCCTCCTTCTCCATCAATGATGATATCTCCGGCGAACCAGACACAAAATCCCGGCAAAAGAGAAAAAGCTCCTCCCTCGACATGGACCCCTTTTCTCTCCCCCTCCATGATTTCAACATGATCGTATTTATAAACAAACACTACTCACCAATCCCTAATCCTCCTATTAATTAATAATATAAAACCCACTCCCAAACGCCCACACACTACACAACCCCAGCTCACCATTCCAAGCTCCTCCACCAACACACACACACACCAGCCAGCTCCGAGCTCACCACCAGCCAGCCATGGGCAAGGACTGCGGCAACCACGCGGACGACGACTTCCGCCAGTCCTGCCGCCGCCTGCTCCTCATCCTCCTCACCCTCGCGCTCCTCACCGGCGTGATCGCGCTCATCATCTACCTGGTCCTCCGCCCCACCCACCCGCGCTTCTACCTGCAGGACGCCTCGCTCCGGCAGCTCGACCTGACCAACGGCACGGCGCCGCTGCTCTCCACGACGGCGCAGGTGACGCTCGCCTCCCGCAACCCGAACGGCCGCGTCGGCGTCTACTACGACCGCCTCGACGTCTCGGCGTCCTACAAGTACCAGCAGATCACGCTGGCGTCCAGGCTGCCGCAGGTGTACCAGGGCCACGGCGACGTCGACGTCTGGTCGCCGGTCCTGTCGGGCCCCGGCGTCCCCTTCGCGCCGTTCCTCGCCGACGCGTTGAGCAAGGATATTGCAGCTGGGTACCTCATCTTGCAGGTCAGGATCGATGGCAGGGTCAGGTGGAAGGTCGGGAGCTGGGTCTCCGGGCACTACCACATCTTCGTCACCTGCCCGGCGTACTTCATCAACGCCGGCGCCGGCAGCGGGTACCGCGGTGGCACGGTGGGCGCGCATGGGCTCAGGTTCCAGACCGCCACGTACTGCCGTGTCGAGGTCTAGCGACGACGTCGGGGCGACCTTGCTTTCCTTCACGTGGCTCTCTGCTTTTGCTCTGCTTCCTCTGCTCCGGCCGGCCGGCCGGCGAGGTAGGCCAGCTTGTCGTCACATGTGTCGTGTCTGTCTGTCTGTCCATACTGAAAAGCAGGTGGTGAATTGTAATAAATGGAGGGATACAGAGGTAAAAAAAGAAAAAGAACCAGAGGTGTGAGGTAATTTAGAGAGGGTTAAGTTAACTAGTGTTTCTTGGTGGATACAATACATATGTTTTTTTGTGTCGTGATCTTTGTTCGGTTATTAAGCGTTGAATTGTTCATAACCAAATCTAAAAGTTGATTCAGTTCAGGTAAAATGCTTCTTTCATGTGGTGGTGCCCTTCTTCTGCTTTTAGTTATGCTGTGTTGTTGGATTGTTATAGTTTAGGATATCGTCTGATGGGATTAGAAAGCTTTTAGGTAGGTTGCAAGTCGATTGCAAATCAGTTATCACATGGTGCATGAGTTGAGGTCCAACGGAGTTTTTGGAATTACGTTGGCGTGCCAACAACCGGAACTCCGGCGACCGTCCATGTCCGGCCAGGGTTTGGTGAGAGGCAAGTACGGTTTGTGACTTGGGATCATGGTTAGTGGTAGGACAGGTAGTTCATTGGTCCCTCTCTTTAGCTTGGAGATCCCAAGAAACTTCTCAAAAGCAAGAGTAATCCAAAAGATTGTGCTGTCTTCTCCATGTGACCATGTGGAGAACATTTGCACATGGAATTGGTGTTCATATCATATTTGACAATTGGGGATTTCCAGCTCTGTCTGTGCATGTTCCGGCTGTACCAGAGTAGTGATAAGTGGATGTATGTTACTTCATTGACAATGCAGGTAGAGATGCTCCCTAAAAATGCAATGCAGCCATTGAGCAGTTTCGACATTTACAGAGCTCGTAATAAGCTGAGTATGCAGAATCTGTTTTAGTCTGCAGTGAATTTTAATTTCAACACACTAGGTTTCACTGATGTAACTGTGAGTCTGTGAGCTAGGGATGGTGCCACGTTTACGTGATAGCAACTAGCATCAGCATGTGGCCCCAGATATTCCACTAAAATGATAGGCATCGATCCATCAGCCGTCTTATATTTTTCTTTACTCATCAAGAAAAAAAAGAAGAGGAAAGAGACTTTGTTTGAGGCTGGCGGCATCAGCATCAGTAGGACCACCGACGCTGTGGTCTCGATCAGAAAATTACATGTCAGGCTGCAGGAGCATTCTCTCTTTGATGTAATTATCATTGTGAAATGGCAGTAAATAAAAGAATAGTCTGTTCGCTTGTTCGAAAGTACTGTTTACTGATTTGTTGTGAGAGAAAACACTACTGAATGATTGTTGATTCGATAGATATTGCTCATCCTATATATTTATACCGAGAAAAAAGGAGATACATGTTGGTTCTCTCATGTGCGAGTCATGAGTCTAAGCACCTGTTTGGTTGTAATAAACTGCTGGGTACATCGATATCTGTTCGGAGATGTAGAGGCTTTGACTTGTTCTGTCCAAAAGCCGGTATACTATATACTCCCTCTAAGTCATTCGAACTTTATTAAAGAATCAAAATATTTTAAGTTTAACCAAATTTTATATAATAAAATAATAACTTTATGATACCAAATAAGTATTATTATATTCTTCATAAATTATACTTTCATATTACACATATTTGAAGTCATGAGTCTTTACAATTTTCTATATAATGATCAAACTTGATATATATTCTTTGAGTCTCCAAGGAAGTTAGAATGACTTTGTAATTTGAGATAGAGAGAGTACCACGCAAGACCACAGTCACAAAAGCCCCGGGCACATAGGTACGAGGAAAACGGTACGTGGAATATGGTACGGTCCTTGAGAAAGGATTTTTCACTGTCGTGACGAAACTGACCCTTTCCGGAACAAAAACGTACGAAACGATCCCGGGACGAGGAATGTGGCATCATACCATGTTCCCGGTGACTATGCGCAAGACACATGCCCTCAGATTTGCCCTAGCGTCAAACTGCTATAACTACTTCTACTTGTTCTTGACATGAAAGTAGTAGCGAAGCTAGAACAAATTACAAGGGGAAGCACATATGTTACAATATATCTTATAGGATATGTGCCGAAGAATTCCATGATTTGTGGCTCCTTCAGCTCCAACATCCCCGTACGGGGCATCCTAAGCGCAGGGCACGCACCAGGCAAGAAGGCAACGCATAGACTGTTGGGTGCTACCTAGGCTGGGTACAACGAACTAGCTATAATACCACTAATAACCAACACGTACTGTGCAATGCAGTATCCATTGTTTATGGTCCCATACAAACAGGAAGATAAGATCATATATCCCGACCTCCGTAGACCGTAGGACAACCCCACCAGGCCATTCCCCACCAACGACCCACCCAAGCAAGCAAATCCAAGACCATCATCTCATCCCCCATTTCATTCCATTCCATTCCATTCCTCCAACACAACAAATGACCATTACACGTTACATTCCTTGACACAGGTCACGATCCGACACGCAGGAAACATTACAAAGGAAGAGCCATCTAAAGCAGGCGGATTCCAATAAACTTGTGCCAAAGCCGTATACATCTTCTCCTAAAGTCCTCTTCACAACTGAACTGACCGACCACCTACCAAGCAAAGCTGGAGTGGAGTGGAGGTCTATTTCCGTTGAGCTCAGCTCAGGGAAGCGAGACGAGACGAGACGAGCTCGTCCCATCCGATCCGATCCGATCCGATCCGATCCGATCCTCTCCTCTCCTCTCCTCCGGCCGGCCGGGTCATCCAAGGCGTTTGGTCACCAAACCTCGGCCGCATCTGCCCTATCCTATCCAGCACCATGGAAATGGAAGCACTCCGGAGCGACGCACCACCAAATCATGCCCAGCGTCGCAACGCCAGTGAAATTGGCTGCGGTGCACACCTCGCTCGCTCTCTCTTCACATCCACCCCCATTCACAAATAAAAAGAGCATGCTTTTTTAAAAAATAAAAAAGAAATAAAAGAGCATAGGAGTAGTAGTAACCAATGCAGGTGAAGTGTGAAGACGACATGGTGTGGCCCTATCTATATTCAGCTCTTCAGCAGCGTTTCATTGTGCTGCTGCTGCTGCTGCTACTACTACTACGCTACTACAGTGCAGTGCAGGCCCATCGGTCGTTTAAGACAGGCCCATTGTTTAAGGCACATGGACAAAACATGGCATGGAGGCAGGACAGGGCCACCGTATGAATCATCGACCTGCCTGCCTGCCGGTCCACCAGCACGAATTGAATGAATGAACATCGGAGACCAACCATAATACCAGCCAAGGTGGTCTTACCTTGGCTTCATATATCACATATATAGTTGATGAATGTTGCTATGTAATGCCAAGAGCACTGCCTTGTTATGGAGTTATGGACAGTACACCAGGCGGGCAGAGCGGTACACCGTACACATGAAGTCGGCACCAGCTTCAATCACATGGAGTCTGGGAACGGATCTGCCAAACAAAATAATTCCCGGCACCAGCTTCAATCAATGGATGGATACACAATGATTAGTAGCCAGATTAACACATGAACTACGAGACACTGGTACAGCACTGCAAACCATCAACCAAGCATGTCTGTGAACACATCACACATGGCATGTTGATGTCATAGGTTTCAGCATTCAGCCACCCCAGCTTGATTTCAAGCGCTGATTCAATGTACAACGTTTCACGAGGCTCCATAGCACGCACAGGCACAGACAACCGGTTAACCACCATGCATGCACAATCATTCTTGCCACAACTTTCACAACCATTTCTGTTGAAGCTATCATTCATACAGACACTCACATTATAAGCATGAATCATTTCAGATTTCTCTTCTCACTTGCTACTCTATTACTTGCCAGGTAAAAAGCATGGTTACCCAGCTGGAATACTGCTCATCAGATCAGTGCCGACAAATGCCCCCGCTGCACCAGTTAGCTTCTTGTGCCTATAGAATAAGTCTCCCCCGATCAGCATCCAGAGTGGTCAGCAAACCCGGTATGATGGTCCTCAACTCCTGATACAAGCAAACAGTTAGCTAGGCCCAGGTATCATCAGAAAACAAGGTTGCGATACAACGAAGAATCTGTTTTAACCTAAGAATCTGTTTTAACCTAGGGTATCCGTATCCTCAATAGAAAAAGGTCAAATAAAGTTTTGACCCATTGTGCCAGCATAGACTATAGTTTAGACACTAAGCTACAACAGTAGCATAGCTGGCATAAGCATATATATGCTAATATGCAACATAATGTGGTGAAGGGTGAATTAGTACTAGCGTATGCACAACAAAGAAGCAGCTCTACATGCACCAAGAGTAAGTCCATAACCACCAAAACACGAAAGAAAAAGAGTAGTAACATCAAACAGAGAGGCAAGAAATGAAAACAAAAGAAAGGTATACAGGGTTCATATATCTAAGGAATTATTCATGGGATTCCCTAAGGCAGTAAACACATGTAACAAAGAAAGTAGTTTGGCCACAGAATCAAGTGCTTCATCTGTTTCCTATGAGATTACAGAAATACAAACATGTGCTTTCAGGCAGTAAACACATGTAACAAAGAAAACAGTTTGGCCATGGAATCAAGTGCTTTGTCTGTTTCCCATGAGATGCATAAATATAAACATGTGCATTGATTATGCAGATATGCAAAGAGACAACAAAAATAGCGACTAAAACTCTAAAACATGAAATACCGTCCATATGCACCGACCAACAACCCAACAAGGCCTCCAAGCCATCATTGTGTGCATGAAATGCTTTGCCGAGAACATTTACATGTGAGCTTCAGAATTATTGAATTGAATATTTAGATGGCAGAAATAACAATATGACCACATTATTGTGAAGAATGAAGAAATGGACTATCAAAGTTCCAAGTTCCAATTCATGCTTAACTGTTCATTGTACTATGTGATGTACAAGTTCAGTCAACGGTTCTGTCTTTCTTCCCAAATTCTAGCATCAACATAAAACAAGGCTGCATTTCAGAATTTACGCAAGCACTTAATGCATTCATCTGACAGCAGTAGAATACAAGACCATGCCCTACTTTGTGCAACTGATTCATAGAACTGGTTCCTTTTTGTCTTCTGACCAGTGATCAAGAAGGTGTCTCTGACTAGTGCTTGAACTGAGGCCACATCCCTTAAGACTCATTTGATGCATTTAAAAATAGTTTGTAACTAATGAGGCATTGTAACCATAAGTTGGTGAAGAATAACACTAAAGTATGATAAAAAAAATGAATAACACTAAAGTGACAGGTTTTCAACATGAAACTAAAAAAAACTCATCATACCTACATCCTACAATCCATCAAAACATAAACTGTCAACAAATCACACTTCCCATCAAGGTTTACAGCCACGATCAATTCTAAATATGAAACATCAAATCAAAGTACACTTGTAATTTTGACTGTTGACAAATTTTAGCTTAACATTGCTAAGAATTCATGAAATAGAATAAAACAAGAAAAAATGCATCTAATGTAATGGAGCAAGGATCTGAAACCCAAACCATAGATACAGACAATAACTAAAGGCTCGCCTTACCAAGTATAGTAGTATACCTTTATATTCGTCTGGCCTAATTTTCTCACTAGGCATTTTATAGATACGAAGAAGTGGGATCGAATAATGCGTAGACAGACAAAGCCTATGGCTAAGTGATTCAGCCAGCATATACCATTTCACATGAATTGCTACAAAAATTGCCTGTGTTGGCAATAGGAGCCATCATCCCACCTAATCTACTGTCGTCAACGTAGCGCTTGATGTTTTAAAATCATTGCATGTCATATACACAAATCTGATAGGGCCAACCACACCATGGAAGATACAGAACCATAAGAGTTTAAGACAATCCAACCTTGGTGCTGCAATGATCTTTTGTGCTCAGTTCGCCATGCATGGGTAGCACAACATATTCCAAAAAAGTGAAAAAAAAATTAATACAATCATAAACGCTTTCCAATTTAAAGGTTTGCCAAGTAATAATAGGTTGGAACTTCGTAACTCTAGATTTGTGAGGTTCTCCGTTGCCTAAGATAAGAGATTAAGGGAATGGTGAAGCCAGGTCAGTCAAGCATCTGTTGGTTTCCTTAATATGTTTTTCCCTATCCACAGTACTCATAAGACACTTGACACCAACAGTCCAGCACGTTACCAACATTGCATTTCCTCTTTGCTCATATCCAATTGAACAAACAAGGATATGAATTGAAGACAAATGCTAGCACCTTGAAACCCAAACTGAGGCGACAAGCTTTGTGTAATCGTAACATCCATTAGCCAATATCCAACACAATTTTGATGGGTTCACTGCACACTCTATAAATAAGATATAAGGGGGATACTAATGGATTCACAAACAAAGTTAGTACATAAGTGAATCAGGCAACACCTTTATCAATTCAAATTAACTGTTTCACAAATAGCATGCCTAGGCACTAAGTTTGCTATGTTTTCTATTGCTTAACATAGGAAACTAGTGAACCCAGGGTTAGTCAAACATCTGTTGGACCTTTTAATATGTTTTCTAGCACCATAATGACACTGCTGTTGACATCTGACTGCAACATGCCAGCACCATTAACAATCCCATGTTATCATTTCCTATATGCCTTCATGCAAATGAAGTGGTGTGGACGAAACGAAGACATAAATATAAAACAACCAGAGGATTTGTATTTTGCATGCCACATTAAAATCACACTTGGTATCACAAATTCACAACATAATGCTAGTCCTACGATCCACACAAAAAACTACACTGCCTGGAATCCGCAAGTAAGTTGAACTATAATTTGGAACCGAGGGGGTATTATCTGGCTGAAATTTCTCACCAAGCATTTTCTAAAGATACGAAGAAGGGGGTTTAATAATGTCTTGGCAAACACAACTGATGTCTAAGTGATTCAGCCAGAACTATTACTAGTTTGTATGAATTGCTAGAAAAATTGCCCATGTTGGCAATAGTCGTCATCATCCCGCCTGATCAACTATATCTGTTATGTCACTAACGTAATGTTTGATGCTTTTTTAACTATTGCATGCCATATGCACAATCTGGTAGGGCCAACCATACCATGGAAGAAAACAGAACCATAAGCCAATCCTAGCCTCTGGCGCTGCAATGATCTTTTGTGCTCAGTTCACCACGCATGGATAATACCTAACAGGATTCTATAAATTGAAAAAAGAAATTAATAGTTTAATACACCCTTAAATCTTTCAATTCAAAAGTTTTCCAGGTAATAATAGGTTGGAACTTCACAACTACAGATTTGTTAGGTTCTCTATAGCTTAACATAAGGGAATAGTGAACCCAGATCAGTGAAGCATCTGCTGGGTTCTTTGATATATTTTTCTCTATTCACAGTATTATACTCATAGTCTCATACTTCTGTTGACACTTGAAACCAACACATAATCAACATTGATTCACAAAAGAAAACATTTCCTCTTTGCTCAAATCCAATTGAACAAATAGCTTGAACAAACAAGGTCATGAATGGAAGACAAATGCTAGCCACTTGAAACCCAGACCGAGGCGGCACGTTTGTGTAGCAGAAAACCTCCATTAGCCAATATCCAACACTATTTTAATGAGTTCACTACACACTCCACACTCTATAAATAAGAAAAAAGAAGATAGTAATGAGTTGGCAAACAAAGTTTGTACACAAGTGAATCAGGCACCACCTTCAAAATTCGCCCTGCCTAGGTGCTAGGAGCCAAACTGCCAAATGCCTAATCCCAACTAGGCTCTTGGCATATTTGGTATCACCTGTTGCCAACCTGGTGCTGTGCGGTCTTTTGCTTTAATTTCACTCTGCATGGCATGAATGGACATTTAATAAAACTAAGTTTGTCACACTTGCTGTGCTTAACGTAGGAAATTAGTGAACCCAGGGCTAGTCAAACATCTGTTGGGCTTTTAAATACTTTTCTCTGTTTATAGCACCATAATGACACTACCGTTGACATTTGACTGCAATATGCCACCGCCATTGACAATCCCACATTATCATTTCCTATCTGCTTTCAGGATAATAAAGAAGTTGCGCACACGAACAAGGACACAGATATAATACAATCGAAGGCTTTGTATTTTGCACACAGCCACATTAGAATCACAGTTACTATCACAACAAGATGGTAGCCCTACGATCCACACACACACACACACAAAACAAACTACACTGCCCTGGAATGTGCAAGTAAGATTAACGCATACCCTAGATAGAAAAAACGAAAATACATGATAGGAGAGTAGAAAATCACCAGGGCTACTAACCTTCACAACACGACATCACACCTCCTTGGCGGCCCATTGAAGGCGGCCTCAGTGGAATTCTTCCCGCGGAAAACCACCTTGACGCCATCGCACATAACCCTCATGACCCTGCGCCTGGTGCGCCAGCCCCCTCTGTCGAAGACAGCCACAGCCATGAGCCTGACCTGAACATCAACGTCGCCGCCATCACCAGTCTTGAGCGGCGCGGCGTCGTCGGGGCCAACGTAGGCGTCCTCGACGACGAGGCGGAAGGCGAGCGTGGTGGTGTTGCCAGGCGCCTGTCCGAAGGGCGGCAGCGAGGCGACGGCGAGCGGGGAGGAAGGCGCGAAGGAGACTGAGGCGAGCGGCGAGAAGTAGGCGACGGAGAGCTTGGCGTTCGGGTTGGCGGCGAGGAGCGCGGCGTCGAAGGAGGCCGAGAGGGAGGAGTTGGCGCGGGAGTAGGCGACGCGGGAGAGCGCGAGGGAGGTGAGCGAGAAGGCCGGGGCCCGAGGGCGGAGGAGCAGCCAGACGATGAAGGTGGCCGCGCCGAGGAGGAGGAACGCGCCCACGACGGCCGCGAGCAGGCGGCGCAGGCACGTGGGGGGAGGTGGCGGGTGGGCCGCGGCGTAGTGGTGGTGGTGGTGGGGCGGAGGAGGAGGTGGAGGGTACGGGTAGTGGTGGTGCGGCGGTGGCGGGTGGTGGTGAGGTGGGGCGGGGTAGGGGTACGCGACGCCGAAGGCCGTGCCGTTGGCGGCGGCGGCGGGGGGTGGCGCGGCGGCGTAGTAGGCGGCGGCGGCGGGGATGGGGTTCCCGTTGGGGGCGGGGTTGGCTGGGTACCCCATGGCGGGGGGCGGCGGGGCGCCGGCTGGGGGCTTGGAGTTGGGGTTGGGGTGGTCGGGCGGGTGCCCGGCGGAGGAGGACGAGGAGGAGGGCTGCTGCATGGTGGAGATCCGGCGGCGGAGGTGCGCGGGCGCGGCGCTGGTCGGTGGGTGAGAGCAGGCGAGTGGTGGTGGCGGTGGCGTTGTGGGGTTTGCTTTCGGTTCGGCGATGGATGGTGATTTGGGATCCGACTCGCTTCACTACTCGTCACTGTGGTGGGGAGTCCGTGGGACGTTGAGGCGGCCGGGCGGCGGCAGGCAGCAGCGCGTGAGGGCGTGGGCGTCTCTGCCTGCGTGCTTCCTTTTCCTGCTGCTCCGCGCGCGTCGGTTCCTTCCGTTCCGACTGACAGGTGGCCTGCCGGAGATTGGGACGTCGGGGTACGCGGCGAATAAGTCCCGTTCCGTATTTTTTTTTTTCTGTCGACCGAATTTTTACTCCCACTAGTTCATTTGGACTCTGGCGCGAGGAATATGTTGTATAATAAAATGATCCAACAAGTGGTTTTTAAGCAAAAAGATCATTTAAGTAACCATCTTTGCTAGCGGATATGTAAAATTTGATGATTTGTTGATGGACACTCATTATTTTACAATTTGCTAGTTGACACCGGACTGAATAAAATATTTATTTCTGGGTTAGAAGAGGAGAGAAGGGCGATGAAATATCCTTAATCTATCTATATCTCTTATATAGATAAACCCCACTAGCTAAATTTCTTGACATGCAAAGCATCCACATCATCATCCACTAGAGCATCCCACTAACCAATTCTCTTACCATACAAAAGTGTCCACATCAACATCCACTAAATCATCCCACTAATACATTATCCCGCCATCACATCATTATCCATTAATAAAATTGAACTAACACATATCATTTATCATACATCTATGTTATTTACATTAGCAAACCACATCATTTTCTAAGTCCATTCTAGAATACTAAACTTATGATAATATAATTTTACCGGTAATTCCCGCAGCAACGCGCAGGGCATTCTCCTAGTATTTAATAATAAGAAAGTGTATTAGGAAGTTTTGTTAAAAAAACATATTAGGAAGCGATGCATTTTGCTCATAAAAGAACTTCGCTGCGAGTTCTCGCGATTGATTTCAAAATTTTAAATTTAGGCATTGTTTAGTTCACCCTAAAACACAAAAAAAATAAAATTCTCTGTCACATCGAATCTTGCGGCACATATATGAAGTATTAAATATAAATAAAGATAAAAACTAATTACATAATTTGTCTATAAATCGCAAAATGAATATATTTTGAGTCTAGTTAGTCTATGATTGGACAATAATTTTTAAATTAAAAGTAAAATGCTACAGTATCCAAAATCAAGAAATTTCGGAACTAAACAAGGCCTTAGCAAGGGGCGGAAATGGTCATTTCTTAGTTTTTCTCAACCTGACTTAAAGTTCCAGAAAGTCTTAGGATTTGGTACATGCGCAGCTCCACTGATAGGCAGCTGAAATGGAGGCCAAACGCGAGACGGCCAGATCGAGCTCTCTGCAGTCGTGAGGAATTTTTGGATCCCTTTTCAATTAGGGCCTTTCTTGATAAAAAGTTTTTGGATACTTTATTTGTATTTGGTAATTATTGTCTAATCATAAACTAACTAAGTTTAAAAATTTTATCTCGCAAATTAAAGATAAACTGTGTAATTAATTATTTTTTATCAATATTTAATGATCTATACACGTGATGGAGAATCTTGAAAAAAAATAGATTTTAGGTGTAACTAAATAAGGCCTTATTGGCACAATAAGAAAGATGGATTCGTGAGAGTTTTTATATCATCAAAAAGGTTAAACGGGAATGAGATTTCCCCTTGGTATAAATCAACACCAAAAGATACAGACCAGCAAGTTTCCGGAGCATCTTTACGTTATTCCCGTGAAACCATGGCGTCATAGTGGCGCTAACTGCAAACAGTGTCAAGCCTGCCCAGCAACGTCTTTGCCCGATCCGTCACTTGCTATCTACTCCTACACAGAAAGTATACACCAAACAACAAAGACGTTTGTTTCCTTCTTTATTCTCCTTCGAGTAGGATCGCAATTTCGCGAGAAAAGAAGAGCAAAACGCTACCACCTCCCTTTCCTCGTCGTAACTACCGCTGAAAATTTAGGTCCATGCCATCGCTTCAATTGCAAGTATTATCATCATCATCTATCTTAGAGGGTACAGCTTTCCTTTCATTGCAACATAGGGTTCTATACTCATGAAAACATACTCTACAGCACCAACCAAAAAAAAAGGTTAGTTTTGAAACTGCTGGTTGTGAACCCACAAGACCACAACGTAGGTCTCGTTTCTTTTGCCTTTTAGGTCAACACCATGGTATAGTAAGTTGAGGAACCTCCTCCATCAACAAAATGGCACCAACACTTTTTTGCCGTTAGCTTTCCGTGTCAGCCACCCGAATGGCAAGAAAAGAAACTTTGGCGTGCTTTTTCTGAGAAAAGAAAATTTGGTAGTGCTCTGCATATGTTATAGGGTATTATATATGCAGTGCGAGAAGAACTGGTGGTTGCTTCGAAAGAAATCTGTGCTGTTGAACTTACTGGCATCTATCTGGCTGTACTCATGCCGTGTCTCTCACTCTCTGCTGCTCAGCGCTTTTGCTCCGCCCATTGCTGCCCTTCGAAGAACTGGCCTAGAAGTTGGTCCACCGCTTCTGGGCTGTACCGAACGTACTTCTGCGGGTTCTTGTTGTTCTCCACAAGATTGCTGCAAGTCATAAGATACTACAGTCACATCTTGCTAGCACTGCTACTGTTAGTTGCAAGATGTAGGCATGTAGCAAATTACTAGCAAAGAAGGCATCTCATGTTCTAGTAAAACAACAGGAAAACTAATGTCTTAGCAGACGACTAATGAAATTGTTTGATGATGTACCCAAAGCGTTTGATAAAAGATCGATAGGCTGGCAACAGGACTTCCGCTACAGCAAGCCTCAAGGATTCTCGCAGTTCTTGATCAGGTACAATCCATTGTGATTGCTTCGCATGAAGCTCTTCGAATTGCGTATTGAAAGACTTAAACCTGACAAGGCAAGAGACATTGGAGGATATTGATTTCTGTTGTAACATAAGACAGTTAAAAACAGTTTGCCTCCAAGCACTCACCGTTCTTTGATCGTGGCTCTTGAAACACCACTGCTGGTAAGGTCACCGCTGCTGCCAGCACCTTGAACAGAAAGTGTCTGAAGAATCTATATAACAGAAGCAGAGCAGCCACAGTCAAGTGCAATTCTATATGTAACTGTGTATGATAATGCAATAATACATTAATAATACATAACAAACATGCTAACGGATGTATCGAAAACTCCAATGGACATTAAAGAATGCCTTGATAGGTAGAGAGAGAGAGGGAAAAAAACCTAGAAACATTAAGTCCACGCCAGCTCAGCATTGCCACACATTTTGCTTTAATAAATTTAAAATGGCATGTGTGTACATAAAGTTCCTTAATAGTGGATGTACTAGAGGGACTTTTAGACATTACAATTTCAGGGTAGAGATGTATTTTGTAAGCTCAGCCTAACTTCACAAAAAATTCTAACTGCAGCAAACGTACCATGTATAGGCAGCGATATTCTACCCTCGTATATGATTTATGATAGATTGAACAGGTATACATCCATGCTGTATTCACAGAGTGATAGCTGTTAAAGAATATTAATTAAACAGCACTCTGATCAAGACCAAAAAAAAAAGATCCATTCCCTAAAAAAGGCCAAAAGGCATTGCACATCTAACATCATGCAATCAAACAAAAATGCAAATATTGCATGCAGGATCCTTGAAGATTTTGCTGATCCACTAACCTTTGCCCAAGCAACACGTTTATACTGATTGGCATTTTGCTGCACGATCCTGCGATGCCTCTGAATCCAGTCATCACCAAGTATATCTTTTGCTTCTGATCTGAGACAACACAAGAGATCATTAAATGAACAGGCTATCAGAACATCATAAGATACAGATCTTGTAAACAAAAACATACCTGCGAACAGACCTAACCATATAGTGGATGTTGTTCATAAGAAACAAGTGTGTCAGTGCAGGATCCTTATACTGTTTAGATTTACCATCTAGGTTATTCTGTAGGGCCTGCATTATCCTTGTGGTAACAGCAGCAAGCTGAGATTCTGCCTCAGTGCCACTATCAAATTCCTGAAATAATAGCTTCAATGTTGACTGGTAACTGTTCAAATCAGAGTAACATTTGTTATGCATGGAATTCAGAAACACAACAGGAAAAGAATAGACAAATGCGACATTGTTTCATGACTAGAAAAAGACAACTAATCATAACCACATAAATTCTAGAATCCAGAAAGGGCCCAAGATGTTGAGAAAAGCAAGATCAAAAGATGCTATAAATAGCTTTGTATAGGTATTACAGCCAATAGGCTGAACTTCCCTGATTCAAATTTATTCAAAATCTTATTCAGTATTTGTGGTACAATTTTGTCTCCTAAAAGAACCATCCTGTTAATATTAGAACATGGAAATCCTTTCTACTTCATCAAAAACTGTGGCCTTAAGAAGATCAGAAGCATAAAACCCCATAAGCCACAGTTAAAATCGTGTTATTAACATTATGTTAGTCAAACTTATGTGATAAACAATTTTACATGTCAATGGATTCACAGGCAATATGAGAAAGGGAATACTTACTCAAATAGGAATTTAACATAATTAATCACATAGCTAGTCAAAGGATGGACTGTTCCGTCCTGAACAATAGTTTTTGAAGCATCTTTTTCAACTGCCTCCTCAAAATCTGCAAATGTTTCCTGAGCAGTCTGTGCCAATCGCTTTGTTAAGCTTGCTGCAGCTTCACGCATCTCAGTGCAAGGTTTGCCTTCAAATATTTCCTCAATCTGATAAAAAAAGGGGATCAAGCAAAGGTAGTATCGACATCTTTGTAATCATCATCAAAATCAAATAGTTTAGAATCACAGCAACATAGAAAAGTATGTGGCATTTGGGTGGTGGCCTCTATGAGGTATGCCAGAATACCTCTGGTTGAAGTTCACGCATTACTTCATACATGTCGAGCAACACAAACAGCTTTTCAGGGGACCTTTTGCTTTTAGCAACAGCATCTCCAAAGCTGAAAAGAGTTATAATACTGTTTGCTGTCAGTTCAGCAAAACAATGGCCCCTGTTAAAGTTGACACCATCAAAAATCTGATCACAGATTTTTCTTTCCCCAGCTAGTAGTAATTTGACCTGTTTGAAAAGCATAACATTGTTAGCTTGATGCTCAAATGGACATACACAACATGAGTATATTTTAAGAAGGATCCTCACCGCAATTCGCATAAAGTGTATCCAGTTTCCAATTTTAGCCTCCAAAGCCTCCCATTGCATTTTTTGTACATCATCTTTGGTAAGTTTTTCCACTCCTAACTTCCGAAGGCTCACTTCTAGAGCTGAAGCACGGGAATCTCTGAAGGAAAAAGGGGGGAAATAGATTGAATTATTAAAAAGAATCAAGTGTCAAAATCCCTATTCAAGGATATAAAGTGTGATGGAGAATGAACGAGCTCAGAATAGATGTAAAACAATAATAAAGAAAACCAAAGCCTACCTGTAGATTTTGTAGCAAGTTTGCTGATTTCCAGCCTGAACCAACTGCTGAGCTATGTCATTCATGAGAGGCAATATTCTGGGAGGAATTAGTGTTGGGGTCCTGTATACAGCAGTCTCCAAGCCTTTGGATGGATGATCAGAATTGCTGCCTCCATCCTCGTGGTCACCTTTTGTTGGCCGCAGAGACTTGGGTAGACAGTCAAACAGGCGATCTGGCTCAATAGGTTTGCTAAAAAGAAAAGAAAAGAACAATCAACACATTTTTTTTTTATGTAAGAGCATCTTCAGATCTCTGCTTCACTAGAAGAACACAGTGATAACTGATAAGTTAACTGTTCTTTTGCCAATATATGGAGGGAAATAGATGTAGAGACCTTCATGAGTGGGCCTCTGCATCACTAGATGCACCAGCCATAAGTTAACGGCCTTACCTGTATGTACTCATCAGCTGCTTAAATTCCTCTTCAATCTTGAGAGTAGACTTAGCTAACAGATTGTTGACATGATTCAGAACTCCATCACTGCTCTTGAAGTTCTTATTTGAGGAAAAGAAGCGAACGATGCCTTTCAGCACATCCACTGCCTCCAGATAGCTCTCCAAATCCTCATGGGGACCCCTCAATATGGTTGCCTCAGCCTAAAGCATGAAAGAAGGAAAAAAAAAAAAACTAAGGGAAGATGCGAGAATAGCAACATTTGAAGTCAAAGCCTGACCAAAAGCCAGCAACATTAACTTGCAGGATTACTATACTTTCAATGAAAGGAGTTCAGTTAGCCATCAATTTTACAGTTCAAGATGTTTTATTACAAAAACAGCAGCCCCATTCAAAAGAAGCATTATAATTATGGTAACTCAATCTTCATCTCATAAGCCGGGGCTGGGCGCTGTGCCAAGGGGGCCCTACAACTGAACAGATTCCCCTAAATAACATAACCTTAGACAGGAGTAATATCCTTCCATTTGAGAACAGTCATTTTATATTACTGATTCCTGCATTGAACCTACGTACTAATTAACTGCGTATACAGCTTAATCATGTTAACCAAGACTAATTAACTGCAGCCCCTATTACAGCAGAAAGCACCTGCCCTTTTACACATTCATTCAATTGCCCTCAGATCCACACAATGGCCACAAGAAAAACTTATCCAATTCAACCCGATTTCAGCTCTCAAGGACTAGCGTTCAGAGAGAGGATCAACGAACGCACCCGGCGGGCAAGGTCGAACTGGGAGAGGATGCTGTCGGCGGCCTTGATGGTGCGGTCGATGTTCTCATGCGCCGTCCGGATCGCGTGCGTCCTGACCTGCAGCAACAACACCAAGCACAGAGGGACACCGCCATCCCCGCCTCAAGTTTCATTTCATATTCATCCAACGCTTTGATGGCGCGACGACGCGTTCGAAATGGCGGGGGAGGAGACAGACGCGGGGGCGAACCTGGGTGGGGCGCATGGCGGCCTCGAGCGCGGAGAGGCGGTGGTCGAAGGAGCCGAGGATGGCGACCATGCCGTCCGTGTTCCCCTGGCTCCGCCGCAGCGAGTCCCGCAGCATGGTCGCCCGCCGCGACAGCGCATCCATCGCCTGCGGCAGCGCCGCCACCGCCATCGCTCAGCCCCTGAGCCTCTCAGGAGAAGGCCGGCGAGATCTCGGCGCGGAGAGGAGAATGCGCCGGGGGTGGGGGGGCGGGTCAGGGAAGGGCGGCTCTTGAGATGCCGCTGGTGGAAGAGCGGGCCGGTGCGGCGCCTCGATGGTCTATGGGAAGGGAAGCGGTGATTCGGTGGCGGTGGTCGGCGAGCGACGCGTGATGTGTCGCCGTGGGAGAGGGGGGGGGGGAGAGGAAGGAGAGAGAGCATCGTTCGAACGGCCCCCGCGAGATTCGTGCGTGCGTGCTGACCGTTGACCCCGCGGACGGCTCGGATCGCAGGTGGCTCCTCGTCGGCGGATGCGCCCGTCGTGCGTGCACGGGAAGGAGAAGCCGGTAGGCAGGGCGGCCTCGTGATGCGTTCCGTGTGGGAGCGGGGAAGCGCGGGACGGAAAGGGAAGGGAACGGAACGGAACGGACGGCTGGCTGGCATGGGCTCGGTCGTTGCGTGGAGGTGGAGCGGGTGTAGAACAGGCGGTGGGGTCCAGCTGTTGGTGTCGGCCGCTCGAGCGGGAGGAGGCTGGGGCTGGGGCCAAGCTGATCGAGATGTGTGGACCCGGTCCACCGCCACGCGTTATCCGGTTGTGGATATTGGGGGTGCTTTTTTTGTTTTTTGGAATTGCACCCTCAAGATTTTGAACATTTTGCCTTTATTTATGATACGGAATAGAGGGCCAGGGGCAGGGAGTCGTCGCTCTCCAAACGTTGCAGTGCAATGATCGTGTGGGGAATGGATTGTGTGCAATGATCGCTCTCCACGAATGTGCACGGTTTGTGAGAAATTTGATGAGCTACCATTCTATAAACTTTGCACTAATGAGGAATTTGAGTGCCAGTGATCCTGTGAACGAAATCTTTATAGTGAGTGAGGAATCACAGAAGCAGTATATGAAATCAAAAACACCAAATAGCCTTACCACCAAAGCAAAAAAGTGGCAGAATAACAAATACACAAGCGGAAAGCAACCGCATGCGAGACATGGGAGCTCTTTGACGATGTCCTCAGATAGATGAATGACGCTAAGCTTTCGCTAAGTAGCGTCACTGGTGCATTTCCATCTCCGATCCTTTATTTTTTTTTAAAAAAAAACAAGTTTAGAAACTCTGTTTTTAAAAAAGCAACTTGGTTCCTTTCTTTCCAACGACAACGACAGCCACGGGACGAGGCTCCCCTTTTGGTTTTGGGTCTCGTACAAGGAGGGCAAGCAGCTGATGGCGGAGTCGTCATGGTCGTCGCAGCTGCGTGCACGAGCAGGGTGGAGATGGTAAAATTTTCTCTTTTGTTTTGTTGAGGACATATGTTCTTACCTTCTTACTTATTGAATTCATAATGAGAAGTATATAAGTGTGTATCTCAATAGAAAACTCTATTGGGATATGTATTTATACTTTTCTCAATACGAATTCAACGAATAAAAGGATGAAAGCATGTATACTCAAGGGAAAAAAACGTGTTCGGACGGAGACATGCCAACAAGGATCGAACGGGAGCCGGGAAAAAAAGAGCGAAAAGTATATGCGTTGTCCCTGATCTTAACGTACGTGTGTGTGTGTCGTGTCCATATGCATGTTTGGGTCCATCAGATCACAACCGGGACACTTGTTTTAGCAATTTGGCGCGCAAAAAAGTTTAGAGCCTTTAATATTGTTCACTGATTTATTATAAGAAAAAAACACTAAAGACTCGACACATAAGCTCTAGCGAGTAGGACCTTAGTTTTAGTTTACCCTACACGACGTCGCACGAGTTTTGTGCAATTAGACACAAATTCCCGTAAAAGTTACTGTTCAAATGGTAAGTAAATTTTTGAAAATTAATCACTCCTTTATAGTGTTTGTTGCGATCGAGCTCGATCGAGCACCCAGCTGCAGCGACAGAGACGGCTCCTGGGTCGCGATATATATATCACATATACTGTATGGGTTGGGCGAACAACAGCCACACATATTTTAATAAAAATATATAGTGTTTGTTCCATTCTTCTAGTGTGATTAGTTGCAATGGCGGCGATATAATATAATCAAAGCTCCTTAAACTAGCATTTTTTTTGTAGGCCTATGTCTGTGTCAACGAGACGAGCTCAGGGATGATGCGTCAGGGATATCCTGCATGTTCATCCAAGGATTTTCTTTTGATATTGCGCTGTCCTTCCTTCCTTCCTTCTACTCAACTCTGAGCTCTTGGTAGACATCAAACTCCTTCAGTGGAATAAGCTGGACCGTTATATAGTAGCTCACGTGGCCAGTGCGGGGGGTCACTAGAAGCACAAGTTGTAGATCAGCTGAGATATGTTTGATCGATACACACTAATGCTAAAATAATACTTATTCACTCACTCTATCCTCGAACAGAAGGTATATATCCAAACAAATTTAAAATATATTATGTGATGAAACAAATACTAGTGCATGTACCCTCTCTGATTACCATATTTGGATTGGCGGGTATACATATTAGTGATAAGCATGCATGTGAATGTTGTCTTTTTGAGGATTTGTACATAGAATCCCTTACAGTTTAGGGGAAAAAAATCATATGTTCAAATGAATGGAGGGAGCAAGTAAAAGTAGGTATATATACGTCTAATGGCGCCAGGAAAGTAGAGAGAGAGAGAGAGAGGGAGAGAGAAATAATTAAGTTAGTATTGGTTTCTATGGTATATGCAAAGCATGGTGCTAAATTTGGCATGTACTAAGTCCGAACTAAATTATAAAATATTTTGGTCTTTTTAGATCCGTTACTTTTGCTATGCACTTAGATAATATACTGTTTCTAGATATATAGTAAAAGCAATGTATCTAAAAAGCCACAATATAATTTGGAATAGAGGGAGTATAACATTAATAAATTTAAGGTATGCTATTGGCAGTGCTGCTAAGACTATTTTTGTATGGATTAAAAAACAACTATGGTTTACAAAAAAATATCTTGAATTGTCATAGCATTTACAAAAGGTGCTGAGTGATAATGTGTGTACAACAACAACCCTATCTAGTGAGCTTCTCAAGTGAAACCTTATCAAACACTAACTTTTAAAACAGTTTTTATGGGGAGGAGTCGTTGTTATATTAATCTAAATATAATAAAGGTAGAGCTGATTGACAAAAAAATCAAACAAAGCCTAAGACACAAGCAATGCTAAATAACTACATTTAGCATCCAAATAGAAGGGCAATAGATGTACATGCTCTAACCGATATTAGATCGCAGTAGGTTTTTTAAAACGAGAAGCCAACAACCACTGCTTTACTATTTAGTAAGCCAATTGTCTAAATAAAATAGTTAAATGACAACCTAACTTTGCTAAGCTAAGGCTTTCTTTGATTAGGCTTCACAAGGAGTTTCACCTCTGCTTTTTAGGCGCAACCCTACCAAACACTAGCTTATAAAATGACTCTACAATAGATGCTACAAAAGGAGAATGAAAATATGTTTTCTTACTAGCGAGGTAAAATTATATAAACATAATTTCTGACTTTCTAGGTAAAACCATTTGCAAAGAAGCCATATCAAAGAGAACAGTATGTATGCGTGGACATATGTCTTGCATGTCCAATTGTTCATCTAGGTTGCGTGTTCAATGTTGTATTTGTCTTATTTATTTATTCGAACTTACTTTACCCAGATTTTAAACTCCTGCCATTTCCTACAGTATCTAAATCACTATTCACACTCTTAATTTAATATATACAATTTTTAATTATATTAATAAATAGTATATTGATGATAGGCTAAGCATCTTTGTGTTTTATCGGCTACGTGTACATGCCCATAATAACATGAGCCGTACGGCTCCCACAGTGGGGGCGATAGGATTAGGATCCGAAGTCGTGTGGGCCGGATGCACTACCACCACATACAAATTCTAAATTAGTTATTATTCCTTCAACTTTGGTTAGTTGGCCACGACAACCTTAGCAACCACTACTTTGTAACTAATACTTTTTTGTTTCAAATTGTGAGAACAGTTTAGATTTTCATGAAATATATATTTTTTTATACACAACCAATATGCGGACATGCGGTAGTTATTTAAAAAAAAACAAAATGATGTGCAATTTAGAATCGGGAGAACAGTACATGCGCATGTGTACATACCCTCTGGTCCTATGTGTAACCTTACTCTAACTCTGTGCTTTTAGTAGGGATGAAAACGGATCGGATACGGACGGTTATCACTGATATCATATTTGTTTTTATATTTTTGGTCGGATTCAGATTCGAATACGGATAATGTCAACCTGTCGGATAAGATATGATTGGATGTCGACATCACAAATATACGATTTAAGTATTCGGATACGGATACGGTATCGGATGTTGAATATTCGGACTCGCATACGGATAGATCTGAACCCCTTTAAACGAATTCGGTCTCGAATATGGTCGGAAAATATCCGTACCGTTTTCATCCCTAACTTTTAGTGGTAAACGATGTTCCCATTGACAGCAAGACACTTGTGGTGACTTCGTCAATCTCGAGATGTATCAGCACAGTCTTTTAAAGGTGATCATAGGGTGGGATTTGTGTACATGTGTTCACAGGGATAGAGGTGAGTGTGCGTACTGTTGAGCGTTGGCGTCTATATTTGTGTAATTCAAAAAATATATATTATAATCTCCTATTTTAAATTAAAAGATGTTTTGGATGTTTTGACTATTCTAGTTGTATATGTTTAGATTTACACTGTATCTAGATATATAGTAAAGGAAATGTATAAATTATGTCTAGGAACGGATTGAGCACATAACAAATGCCTATTACATCTATTTATATACAAAGTTACAAACAAGTATAAATTATGATCTCAACATCTACACTTGGGCTATTCTTATTTTAATAAAGAAAAAACATGCGCAAGAGTACAATCACACAATTCAGAAAAAAAAAACTATAGATTTTAGAGATTTTGATCAATAATTAGTATTTTTTTTTGCATCAGTTCAAGGTGCCTCTAAGGGCATGTTTGGTACACTTATAAAATTGTTTTTTGCCAAATACTTATTTCTAAAATAGCTTCATAGGTGAAGCTATTTTTCTTTTTCTCTCACAAAGACATGAGGTAGGATGAAACTAAAAAAAGTAGCTTATTGCAGCTCTCTCGCTCATTTCTCTCTCTCTTATCTATGGCCTTGTTTAGTTCCAAAAAAATTTGCAAAACAGGCACTGTAGCACTTTCGTTTGTATTTGACAAATATTGTCTAATCATGGACTAACTAGGTTCAAAAGATTCGTCTCGTCAATTCCGACCAAACTATGCAATTAGTTTTTATTTTCGTCTATATTTAATACTCCATGCATGCGTCTAAAGATTCGATGTGATGGAGAATCTGAAAAATTTTGCAAAATTTTTTGGGAACTAAACAAGGCCTATATATGAAATAGTTGGTGTAGCTATTTTATCAAACACTTTATTCAAACACAGCTCGACTTCACTCGCAAAATTACTTATGAAGCTATTTTCTAAAAAAGAAATAGCTTTGCTTCGTGTTTTTTATTTATTAATATGTTTGTTATAAATAAACCACTGCAATGCACAAAAAGAAGTCGGCAGGACCTGGCCGAGTCTGCTGTGGGCCCACACCCACTTTTTTCGCTCGACGGTGGCAAGCCATAGACCAGCTAAATTTTCAAATTGTTAGTCACATCAAATCTTACAATATATGTACCAAGTAAATATAAATAAAAAAATAACTAATTGTATGATTTATTTATAATTTATAAGATAATTTTTTTGAGCCTAGTTAATTTATGTTTGAACAATATTCGTTAAATTACGGGATATATTTTGCAAAACTTTTTTAACAAAACAAGGCCCAACTCGCCCGAAACGAGAGGCCACGAGCGGCCGCCAAATATCCGTCTGCGAGGTGGAGACGCATCAGAAAACGAGAGAAAAATCGGGCACTCGAAATATCCTCTGCCGCGAGTTAAATTTCAACAGCGCGGGCAAAGGGAAGGGAAAGGAGAGGAAAATATCTGGGTGCTGCTGCTGTTGTTTGGGGGAGGGGAGGGGAGGGGAGGCCAGGCCAGGCCACCCCACCCCACGCGACGTCTCCCCGTCCTCCGGCTTTCGTTTCGTCCACGACCATCATCTCCCGGCTCGGCCCGATCCCCGCCCCGTCGCCGCTGACGTGGCGCCCACCGCGCGGAAAAAATATTCCAGATATTTTCCCCACCGCTCGCTCCCTTCCCTCCCCCCCCTCTTCCCTCTCCTCTCCTGGCGGCCTTTCCCAGACGACTCCTGCTCTGCTCCGCAGCAATCAAATGTCTCCCGACGCCGACGCCACCGCCGGAGCCGGAGGCGGCGACGGCGGCGGAGGAGAGGCGGGCGGCGGCGCCGGCGCCGGCGCGTCGTCGTCTCCGGCGTCCGCGGCGGCGAACGGGCGGGCGCTGGTGCGGTGGGACCAGATCCTGCCGCGCCGCTCGCTGCGGGTGCTCCTCGTCGAGCACGACGACTCCACGCGCCAGGTCGTCACCGCGCTGCTCCGCAAGTGCGGCTACCGCGGTGAGTCATTCGCCTCCTCCTCCTCCTCCTCTCCTCCCTGCTTCTTCCCCACCCCGCCGGTCGTTAATCCCCACGGGAAATTCTCCCTTGTCCTAACTCCTCTCTCCCTCCCTCTCTCTCTTCCTTTGGGAGACGGACGGCAGTGGCGGCGGTCGCGGACGGGATGAAGGCGTGGGAGGTGATGCGGGGCCGCGCATACGCCTTCGACCTCGTCCTCACCGAGGTCGCCATGCCCTCGCTCTCCGGCATCCAGCTGCTCTCCAGGATCGTCGCCGCCGACGAGTGCAAGAACATCCCCGTCATCAGTAAGCCTCCCCCCACTCGCTATTCGATCCAAGTCAAATGTTTCGTGTCTGCTCACGTGCCTCGATTTCTTCTCTTCTTCTGGATCAAATCGACCCTCCCTGGGAATGGATTAGGGCTCCACTAGTAGCCAAGCGGTAACTTCGAGCAAGGGACTGGTGGTGCCGGATATACTGTATAATTTTATGCTCACTGCTCAGCTCTGCCTGGATTTTTTTATATTATATTATGCTCTGCACATGCTTGTTACTCAAACCGGGATGCTTGCATCATGCTCGTGTCGTATGAGCAGCTTTAAGGTTACTGTGTCATCATTGTTAGACTAGATTCCCCTCTGTGATGTTCCCCCTTGTGCTGTAAGCCAAGTGTTGCGTAGATAGATGGATTAAAATGGCATTAGAGTGCTTGGGATATGGGAGTGGAAGTAGTTTGTTCTCAGAGTTTCTGTGGTCACTGCTGTTCTGAATTTGAAGTTTGTGATTGCAGGCGAATTACCGGTTTTCATGATTTTTGAATGGTACATATATACACTTTTTTGAGAGTCTATCTATAATGAATCACATATCTTGACTGGGAAATTATCCTGCTTCATCGGATGCTTGACAATTTCAATTTACATGTCCAGAGACTCAGCTTAAAAAAAAAAACAAAAGGAGGTGGCAGTAGTCCTGGAGATCAAATTAGAAAATATTGATTGCAGTGTTCTGGTTCATAGCCATAGCGTTACTTCAAGTACTTATTTTAATGCTGCTAGATCTATGCTAAATATAGAGGATGCTTACATTGAATGTGCAAAAAGACAAGAAAGACTTTGCTAAATATGAACAGCACTTGTGACGAGGAACAGAAGATGAGCTGCGCAACATGTGATTGATGTGTTTATGTGAATTCAACCGTTATTGTAGCTCTATTTTCCTAATCAACTAATGTTTTCACAACCACTTATCAGCCTAGTATAACGATGTGCTTATATCTGGAGCAATGTAATACGTGCATCACAAGCAGCCTTGATTTAAAAGAATTGTTGAATCTAATATTTATTTGTTATGGGTTTCATCGGTTTTGCACTGGTTGCCTATGGCAGTGATGTCGTCCCAAGATTCTATTGGCACGGTGCTCAAGTGCATGCAGAAAGGTGCGGTGGACTTCCTTGTGAAACCGGTGAGAAAGAACGAGCTGCGTAACTTATGGCAACATGTATGGAGGCGCCATGCAGTAAGTTCTTTTTTCTGTAGTTCTTTAAGAACATACTTCCTTTTGCCATGGCATAGTGGCGCATGCTGCAAAATGTAGCCTTATCCAAATGCTTTGTTTGATTTTATTCGTCAGCTTATCTAGATTTATTTTGGCTGCCTTTTTCTTGAAACTTTATGGACTACTAGTATATAGACATGGTTTTTTGAGATCCTTGGTGAAAAACTGGAAAATGGTCTTGTAGCCACTTTAGCTTTTATCATCTCTCTGTTATGTACTGTCAATTTATAGTTTTTCTTTGGGATACTTAGGCATTAAGAATTGAATGCAGATGAATTGCCAGACAAATGGATCAGAAAATAATGCAGCCAGCAATCATATAAGTGCAAATGTTGCTAATGGGTCAAAGACAGGAGAAAACAGCGATGAGGAAAGTGATGCACAAGTAAGTATTTAACCTTGCTTACACCTTATCTGTTCAACTGGCATTAATGTATGTGTTCAGTTGCATATTTGCATTCCTGCTTAGCTTGACAACGCCAGTTTAATAGAAAGTAATAAAGTTTGACAAATGACAATATAACATTTGGAGACATGTCCTTTTCTATGATGGTTTTTGTGTTGACTTTACATAGTGATGTAACTGGCACTATTTAATGGAATCAATTAGAGTTCATCATTTCATCCTTTATGCGGTTCTGATATATCCTTGACATTCATATTGGATTTCCTTGCCATGTTACATTATGGAGACTGTTTTGTCTTGATCAGAGCTTTGGTAGCAAGAGGGAGACCGAAATTCAGAGTGTTGAGAAGTTACCAGACATTCGTAGAGATGAAGATGAAGTGGCTGGCTCATCCAAAAAAACTGAATCACAAAATAAGTCTTATGATGTCAGAGTAAACACAAAAGTGGATGCGTCAAAAGATAGCGATGGTAAGGAATTCAGACCTGGTTACATAGTTTTATGTTAACTTGCGCCACTCTAGTGCACATGTAATAGTAATTTGTCATTTCATCGCATGCAGGTGCTCCAAGTGGAAGTGAGAAGAATGTACACTCCAAATGCCTTAATGGTATTACTTCTGCAAAAGTGGCTGAGCAAATTATGGATAATGCCTTGAGGATCACGGATGCAAGTTCACGTCGTCCAAGCAATCTTGGCAAAGATTTGGCTATGACTGAGCCAGAAGCTGACAGAAAATGCCAATCTTCAGTCATGGAAAATAATGCTGTCACAGAAAATAACCTTGGTGTAAAGTCAAAGGGTGCTGCAATATGTCCTGCTGATTCTTGCCCCTCCCAGTTTCTGGAGACCAACTTGGGAAAGCAACACCATCTTAATGGTTACAAAAACCAAGAATTCAGGGAAAAAGATATCTTTAATCACTCGAATTCCTCTGCCTTTTCAAGGTACTTTGTGCTGATGTGTTTCAAACTTTAGTCTAAAATTCTGATTGCCTATCTAGTTCTTGAATTTGGCTGGAAATTATCTGTTAATGCATGCCTTTTTGTCCATGCCCATTTGTTTCTTTGAGGTTACATGTTTTAGTACTTCTATAGACCCATAAGTTGATGATGTTAGTAACTGTTCAAATGTGTTCCATAACTCTGATAAGCTTTATTATACTTGTCCATCGCTTCATCATGACACAGATATGGCAATAAAAGGATAGAACCATCAGGGGAAATACAATTTTTTCCTTCTCTCTGCATCACTGGGCAAGAGCATGTTCATGGCAAGGACCCAGTTTTCCAACCCAATGGGGTGTTGCTGCCTCCCAATGAACATAATACAGGTGAGAGTACAAGGCAAACTCGAATTACTTTGGACAGTAGCCCGGAGGGTGCTGCCATCATGTGTTCCAGTAGTGCTAGGGAAGATGCTGGTGTAAGTAGTTCTTCCCATAGAAAGGACAGCATGAGCCATCCGTCATATGGGTTTATTCCTGTTCCAATTCCTGTCGGTCCTGGGATGCCCTACCATTATGGTGCAATTCTGCAGCCAGTATACTACCCACAGGGTCCTCTTATGCACTGTGATTCAGCTGGAATCAACAAGGCAGCAATCCAGCATGGCTCTGGTCAATCTAATTACCATGAAGCTCCTGGTAAACCATCTCAGGATGATGAGCACAAACAGTCAGAGGAAAACCACCAGTTGCATCATTCAAGACAAATTCTTCGGGAATCAGGAGAACCAATTGAGATGGCGAGAGCTCACATGGATCGCGCTAACCAGAGTGCAAGTTGCAGCCAAGATATCTGCAAAGGAAGTGGATGCACGGGTAGTGGTGAAGCCGATATCAATGCAAATACAATGGTTGCCCTTGAGAGTGGCAACGAAAGTGGCATCCAAAATGGTGATAGGTCTCGCCGTGAAGCCGCGTTGATGAAGTTCCGCATGAAAAGGAAAGATAGATGCTTCGAGAAAAAGGTATTTCATCTGATAACCCTTTTAGTCATTGAATGGCCATTGAATGATTTCTTTATTTAACTCTACCTTTCGTTTTTTATTTCTACACAGGTTAGGTATCATAGCAGGAAGAAGCTTGCAGAGCAAAGGCCAAGAGTTAAGGGACAATTTGTAAGCCAAAAGCAGAAATCTGCTACAACAACAGAAGCAGAAACTGACTTGTGACCGGCGTTAATTTGTAACTGTAATTTTGATTCTTGCTTGCCCACCAGGTGTGGGCAATTGGACTGATAATACTGAAGGCTGGCAACAGTTTTTCCCTTACATGGTTAGCCTTTCTGTACAATGGTGAACTCTTTAGTCTTTATGTCTAGTGTTTGTTGGCATTCAAGCCTTATTTTGTAAAGTACATCAAATTGACGACAAATGTTCAGAGTGAAAGGGGGGTGTGGGGGATTAGGAAAACGGTGCAACCACCAGATTTCCTCTATGTACTTAGATGTTTGTGGAGTGAGAAAGCAGAGCCTGTACAGCTTATTCACCCATTTTGTTGCCATTAAAATAGTAGTAACTTGTAACTACTAACTACTGCTATGACAACAACAGACACTGTTGTAGAACTTAGAACAGCCTTACAGTCAGCTGGTCTTTCCCATTGGGACCATGACATTTTCATTTAGTGCTTAATCCTGTGAGTAATCCCCTCGATAAGACGCCCTCCTGTATGCAGGACAGTCAAGATTTGTTTGATCCAATCCAAGCATCCAGCATTTGGCTTGCCTGTAATGTAAACTGAAACAGGAAGCAGCATGATGCACACACCATGTCTCTGTCAACTATACTAGTATACACAGCAGCAATGCAGCATATATCCTTTGCCTGTCTTGTACTCTGGAAAGCACCAACGAATCATCATTCACTGGAAATCTTTTGACCTATATATTATTTCCTTATTACACTTTCTGTGGCCTATCATTTGTGCACATGAAGTGTAAGCGCCTAAGCCGCGGATTTGTTGGGATTAATCTGTTGTGTTGTGCCGTAAGAGGAATCGGCAATTCCTTGTCCTTGCTGCCAATTTCAAGAGCATCTACCTTTACAGCCAGCATTTCTCATCTCACTCAGCCCACGTAATATTCCGTTGGAGCTTGCTCCTCAAGTTTGGCACATTTCTTTGCCGCCAGCCTCCGGGCTCCATCCATCTTATAAACCCAGACCCAGAGGTCCACCAGCTAGCTCCCGCGGGAATCTCACCTGTGAAAGCGAGCACACGCAACGCAGCCGCAAGCAAGCGCATCCATCAGTGTCCTCTCCTGCGTTTCTGTCTGGCCATCGAGCTGACTAGCTAGGCGGCGGCAAGCCGGCAATAATGGAGGGAAGAAGGGCGGCCGTGCCGTCGTCGGTGGCGGCGGCGGTGGTGTCGCTGCTGCTGGCGGTGGTGGTGTCCTCGTGCTGTTTCTCGGTCGTCGTCGTCGCTGGTGACGAGGGCGAGCCGGCGGTGGGGAGCCCGGACACGAACCAGCTGTGCGTGAGCAAGTGCGGGACGTGCCCGACCATCTGCACGGCGTCGCCGCCGACCATCCTGCCGATGACCGCGCCCCCGCCGCCGGCCCTGGCGCTGCTGCCGCTGTCCGCGCCCCCGCCGCCGTACCTCGAGCTGGTGCTTCCGCCGCCGCCGCCGGGGGACGTGAACGACCTCCTGCCTCCAGTCATGCCACTCACGAGCCCGCCGGCGCCGGAGTCGTCCCCGTGCTCGACCCCACCTTCGTCGTCGTCGTCGTCGGAGCCTCCGCCGTCGTCACCACCACCACCCTCGCCCTCGCCACCGCCACCGAAGAGCAGCAGCGGAGACGGTGGCAGCGGCTCGTCGTCCTCGTCCTCGTCTTCCCCGTCGGCGCCTTCTTCGCACTTCTCGTCGCCGCCGTCCCCGCCGTCGTCGTCCAACCCTTACTACTACCTGTACCTCTCCGGCGGCGCCAAGGCCCGCGGCGGCGGCGCGTCCAGCGCTTTCGCGGTGCTCGTCCTCGCCGCGTTCCTGCCCATCGTCGTCGTCCTTTTCAAGTGACGCACCCTCTGTCGCCATGCATTTCAGTCGGCTGTCCAGACCGGCCGGCCGCCGGCGTTAAGACTAGAACATGCATTACGTAGTTACGTACGTGCTTCGTTTTGGCATCCGATTCGATGATGATCTGTCGCCTTTTCCAGTGCCTGCAGATGATGGATCCATGCAGATAATAGCTGTGTTTACAATTTCTTGATTGTATTAACTAACGTTCCTGTACGTACGCACCTTAATGATTTTGTAAAGTGAAAATTCTAATGATGGTCTAGTGTGTTCTGCTGCCTTTGGCTTTGGCTTCGACGTTGCATGCTGATGTGGGAAACTATATATTGCTATCATTTTCTTGGTTGTCTCACCAGATACAAAAGTGTATGTCTTACACACTTAAATTAAGGTTGCACGTACTATATATACATTTCTCCACGCAATCACCCTGCTCTCCTCCTTTTGTCTCCTGGCAGCGGATGCGGATCCATGGCCTATGTGTGTCATCACCATATTAACCATCTTTATGGAGCAAATTTTGAGTCGTCCCTACCATGACGGTGCTTTGCTGCCCTACCAACCTCCGAACGTTGCTGTTGGCAAGCCAACATCCTTGGCTCTAACTATAGGACGTCTTCAATGGTAAATTTGCAAATAACTAGCTATGTGAGATCGACTTAGAAATAATAATAAAAAAGAACATTGTTGTGGAGAGCTATGTAAGCTGTGAGAGAATTGTTTCTAGCCATATTGAAGTGTCATGCTAAACTAGCTATTTGAGAGTCGCTAAATTTCTCTCCTTGATAGCTAATATAATTTCTCATAGACTAACTATTTGGCAACCACTAGGGACGTCTTAAGGGTCTGTTTGGAACGCGGAATCGTGTAGCCATAGGAAAATACAGAAACAGAACATGCTTCTCATGTTCGAAACAATCCCTAAGCATGGGACACATGGGGGGAAGTGGGATTGGACCCCAACGGAGAACCCTTCACCGGAACCCCGAGAGCTCATTCCTTCCCACTGTGCAACCATGATAGTTTTCTATATGTTGGCACTGTTGATAAAGCCAAAAAATTAAGGTTGCATTAATTGAATATACTAGGTGAATTTTCCACACGTTGCTACATGATTTTTTTAAAATAAATCATTATATATATAACATTACTAATGGTATTCAATATATTATATATGTATACAAATATATGAATTTGACCTGCATGTATTCTATTTTATTAGATCTAGTAAAAAACTACTAAGCTAATAGAAAAAACTAATATTTGGTTACATTATAGAGGAATTGGTGATGAAATAAATAGTACATGTACATGACTTGTATGTTAATAGATTAAAGATTTAAAGTATTACACATGATATAGATGACATGGTCATTTTTTGTAATTAATATGGATGCCATAGACTCAGTGGGCAATGATGTGAACACCTTGCATGAAGAGATAGAACATTTAGTGGGTTGCTTAGTGGAAATGATGTGAATACCTTATATGAAGAGAGAATTCATCTAGTAGGATTTAATTTTATAAAAATATATGATACGTGTCCAAATCACCGTGTACTCTCCAACGGAGGTGGAGCCAGAAATGCCTTATTATGGGTGCCAAGCTGCCAACATACAATTTCTGTAAACATTTAATCGAATTTAAAATTTCAGTGGAAGTTATATTAACTTAGGGGGGTTAATTAACCCCACTTGGCTCCCGCTCTCCAGTCAATACTAGCTTTTATGGAACTCGAATTCAATGTATACAAACGTGGTTCCCTCAAAAATATATACAAACGTGCATGCGTCATGCATGATTTGCATCAAAATGTCAGTATAGTCTCATCTCATTGGTGTAAATTATTTGGGAGGTTCTATTCATCATATGCCTAAATTTTGGCTTTCATTTAGGCAATTTTTTTCTAACACATGATCAAGATATGACATCCACGACAAACTTACATGTACAAGAAATTGAATGTACATCAGCCTAGTTGATGAAAACGTGTGTAACACTTCAATATGGCCACTTTAACCTGCTCTCGGATAGTCGGAATTGAACGTTGTGTTCTATGGTCATGGCGAGTTGGCGACCAACTTCTCAACCTAGTTGAAAAGGATAAAATATAATTGACAAGCTTAGCAAGTTCACTTTTCTGGCCAGCAGCAATTAGCATTTAGCAGTCCTATTTTTGGGAAGCTCGATTTAGCAATTTCCTGGCCGATTACCTCATTGACATGCACGTGCGCCCTTCTCCTGACAATTGAGCACCAGAAGAAGAAGAAGAAGAAGAAAAAGACCCCGAAATGCACGAAGCGAACTCACGAGCTCCCGCCAAATTAATCTCCTTCATTCATCCATCCATATATACGAACGTCGAGGCAGAAGAGGACGGAGAGCTAGCGTCGATCCATCTCGATCGATCACCGATCGATTGAGTTGTTCGTCGCATGCACTGCCGCAGGGTCCTCTTCCTCGACGCGACGAACTATATAAGCTAGGCAGGGCTTGCTCCATCTCCATCCGGCGTGTGTGCACCATGCTGCGGTCCACCGGCGACCGCGTCGTCATCGTTGGCGGCGGCATCGCCGGCGCCCTCCTCGCCAAGACCCTCCAGAACCACGCCGACGTCGTCCTCATCGACCCGTACGTGACCTCAATTTCGATCGTCCTCATCATCGACATCCACCCTTGAGATATATATATATATATATATATATATATATATATATATATATATATATATATGCAATTAATGGCCTATCGATGATGTCCATGGATCCATCATCTATCCGTTCATGCATGCAGGAAGGAGTACTTCGAGATCCCGTGGGCGAACCTGCGCGCCACGGTGGACCCGGCGGCGGTGGAGCGCACGGTGATCCCGCACTCGGACTACCTGACGCACGCCAAGGTGGTGACCGCGTTCGCCGTCGGCGTGGACGACTCCGTGGTGCTCACCTCCATCGGCCGCGCCGTCGCCTACGACTTCCTGGTGATCGCGACGGGGCGCACCTGCAACCGTCCCCAGAAGCAGTCGGAGCGGCTGGAGATGTTCCAGCGCGACAAGGAGCGGATCGACGCGGCGGCCTCCGTGCTGATCATCGGCGGCGGTCCCATCGGCGTGGAGCTGGCGGCGGAGATCGTGATGAAGAGCCCCGAGAAGCGCGTCACCGTCGTCCACGGCGCGCCGCGGCTGCTCAAGGTGATGGGCGCCAGGGCGTCGGCCAAGGCGCTGGAGTGGCTGCGGTCCAAGAACGTCACCGTGCTGCTGGACCAGACGGTGGACCTGGCGTCGGCGGCGCCGGACACCCGGGAGTTCACGACGTCGGCGGGGGAGACGGTGGAGGCGGACTGCCACTTCGTGTGCACGGGCCGGCCCGTGGCGTCCCGGTGGCTCAGCGGGACGATCCTCGGGGAGCACGTGGACGAGGAAGGACACCTCCGGGTGGACGACCACCTCCGCGTCGGCGGGCTGCGGAACGTGTTCGCCGTCGGCGACATCACGGACGTCCCGGAGGCGAAGCAGGGGCACCTCGCGCAGCGGCAGGCAATGGTGGTGTCCCGGAACCTCCGGCTGCTGGTGAAGCAGGGCGCCACCCGGGAGGAGAAGCTGCACCGGTACAAGCCGTCGCCGAGGACGTCCATGACGGTGACGCTGGGACACCGCGACGCGCTGGCGGAGCTGCCGTTCATGACGCTCATCGGGCACATCCCCGGCGCCGTCAAGCCGCGGGACCACTTCATCACCAGGACGCGCAGGATGATGGGGATCAGGAGCAAACCCTACGGCACGATGCCGCACGTCATGTGATCCGATCGATCGACGTCCTCGGTCCAGAGATCCTTCCGTACGGCGAGTGGTGCACCGATCGATGAGCACATGGAATGGAACTAGCTAGGCTCTCTGAATTTTTTGCCACGTTCTAGCTAGAATCGTTTGATCTGATCGCACGAGTATGGACACATGCATGTTGTATGTATGATACAGGTACATTACCGGAAAGTACTTTTAAATACTCCCTCTATTCGAAATTGTGAGTCATTTTAACTTAATTTACTATATAGTATAAGTCTTTACTAGTGGCAGAGAACAAAGTAAAAATTAAGATATGACAAGATCGACAACACCACAACAGAGTGTATCAAATTAAACAATCAAATTAAGGAGGTGTTTAATTTGCCATAGAATCAAATTAAATTGGAATATTCGCTAAATAAACGGAGCACATACCTGTACATACATATATATATATTCATAAATACATATTCATCACAAGTGATAGGAAGATAAGATTCCTATACTTTGTACCGCGGAGAGCACATAAAAGCTAGATCCTGTGAACAGCGGAAGAGTCACAAGCTACCATAATAGTATATAATCAGCGGAACCTATCAATATGCCTAGGAGATTCCTATACTTCGTACCTCGGAGAGGCGCCATAAACAGCGGAACCTCTGTCAATATACCTCAACCTACTTCAGCTATAAAGTTCAAACATCTAACCCATTTGCATTGATAAGTGCATACTATATAATAGCTAAGAGTCTATTTGAGATACTCCACTATTGAAAAAATGAATTTGAATCTAAAATTCATCATGAAGTAGCTCCACTAGTGAATCTGTCAAGGAACTATCTGGCTACACAGCAACTCCAGGGCATTTTCGATCAAATATTCAGAATTGCTCTTATCTATAGTCTTTCTCTCTATCTCACTGACATCTGGACCCATGCATCAGTAGTGAAAAAAAGCCACGACCTTTTCTTTGCAGAAGAAAAATTGTATTGGGTGTGCAGGAACGGCGCTAGCGTGTGTGGATGGGTAATTTGTGTATAATCTACTACCTCTATTCCAAATTACAAAATATTGTGGCTTTTCTACATGTATTGTTTTTATTATGCATTTAGATATACACTATATCTAGATATATAGTAAAAGAAATATATCTAGAAAAGCCAAAATATCTTATAATTTGAGACGGAGAGAGGACGTATTTTCTTCTTTTCTTTCTTTACTGAAAAATGGCAAGATGGCATCTCGTGTTTTCCAAGGAGCAGAGCAAAGCACGGCTGGGTATTGCATGCTCGATTTGCGCAACATAGTGCTTGCGCGTGTCTGCGTGGGGAGGTTGCACGGGCACTCACGCTTGGCTCGGCCATGGGCAGGACCTCGCAGTTGCCAGAGCTCGCGGCAGCGGTGCGAACCGCAGTGGTGTTCGGCTAGAGTTCAGGAAGAGCTCCAATCCGAAGCCAGTGAGGCCGATTGAGAGTCCAGGTAGGAGCACGGTGGTGTGCGGCAGTGTTGTGCCGTTCTGAGTGGGCGTGGCCCTAGCTAACGTGTCATTAGGGCGGTGAGGCATGCGAGGGCCGGGCCAGGGCCGGTGCTGAGGCATGGGGACAGGGCTCTTGTTGACATTGAATGTGATCCAAGCCAACACAATAGTAGGACCTTGGATGCCTAAAGAGGTCACACACAACCTACAATGCAGCAAGAACACAGGGACCAGTAAAATCGATGTAGAGCCCGTTCTTAGCTGAAAACGCTCTCAAACCTCTTCTGAGAAGACTCATCAGGGAGAAGTACATAGAGGATCTCCTAGGACCAGTAAATCCATCAAGGATGCCAACAAATCTCACCGAACAGCATGAGGGATTGAGAGAGAGAAGTAAAGGGGCAAAAGAGTTGATAGATTGGTTTATTGATGATTGGATACATGCAAAATCAATTGGCCATGAACCTCTCGTATTTATAGAGAAAGTGGTATTATACGAGTCGGCTAAGCCGACTTTCACAGGGCTGAGCAGGCCTCTTGCCCGTCTGGAAGGGGGGAGTCGACTTAGCAACTCTAGTTGTTGGCTAAGCCGACTGGCGCTGTTTGAGTCAGCTAAGCCGACTAGAGGTAGCTCGTCGTCTTTTCTGTGCGTTTTGTTCACTAGTTCGCCGTGTTGTTCGACCTCCAACATGTCATTTATAGTGCCTAAAATCATCTCAGAACATTTTTCGGCGTCAACATATGCCCTCTTGTTTTCAGGTGAATGATGCATAAACCTAAAAACACTTAATCAAACAAACCAAACAATGGTGATACTCACCTCATCAGCTGCTCAACTGCTAAGGGTGATGCATATATCAGATATTTTTATTCTAAGGGTGATACATGAATCGGTCACTGTTCGGAGAGCACTTAGGCTTCTTGCTAAACACTTGGAAAGTACTTTTTCAAGTACCTCCCACTGAATGCCCATGTAAGATGTTCACCATGCTATGTCTTTAGCAAATATGAATTACACCATCGTTGCCTCCTATGTTGCTATTAGATTGATTCTTGTTTCGCTTCGCCTTTCCCAATAGAGTTGTCAAAAAGTATATTGACATTGAAAGTGATCCAAGCCAACACACCATCAGGGTCTTGGATGCCCAAAGAGATTGCACACAACCTGTAACGCAGCAGCTAAAGACCAATAAGATCGATATAGAGCCCATTCTTGGCCAAAAACACTCTTGAACCTCTCTCGAAAAGACATGTTGGGGTGAAGCACATGGAGGATCACCTAGAACTAGTAAGGCCATCTAGTATGCCAAAAAATATCGCTGGGAAACTTGTTAAATAGCAATAGGGGTTGAGAGAGAAGTAAAGGGGCAAAAAGAGTTAATAGATTAGTTTTTCAATGATGGATAGATGAAAACTTAATCGGCCATGAACCTCTCATATTTATAGAGGGGGTGGTCTTATCCTAGTAGGAAATAAGTCCAAATCATAATTTCTAAGTTTCCCACATAAGAAAATTTACTTAAAACTGACCTTTAGATGAAATTGAGTCGGTTTCTAGACATGAGTCGGCTAAGCCGATTGGGGAATCGGCTAAGCCGACTTTCATGGGGCTGAGCAGGCCTCCTTACCAGCTAGAAGGGGGAGTCAGCTTAGCCGACTCTGGCGGTCGGTTAAGCCGACTAGCACTATTTGAGTCAGCTAAACTAACTAGCTAGAGGTAGCTTGCCGTGGCTCACTGTCTTTTCCGCGTGTTTTGTTCGCCATTTTGCCACATTGTTCGACCTCCAACATGTACATAATGTTTATAACTTGTTCATGGTGCCTAAAATCATCTCGGAACATTTTTGGGTGTCAACAATTCCTTGGCCATGGATGAGTGGTGGAGAGAGAGAGAGAGAGAGAGAGAGAGAGAGAGAGAGGTGCGGACGAGATATACCAAGAAGAGCGTCGAGAGAAGAAGGGAAGATGGCACAAAAGAAATAGAACGAACTGGTGTATTGTTTTACTAGTGATAGTGGTGGGTAATTTTTTTCCTAACTCCATGAATTCTATTTTGGTGGAGCACCCTTTGAGATCCACCAAATTCGTGAATCTAGCCCTTATATCCACCTTTTTGGTGAATCAAGATTTGATGGAGCTAGAGTGTTTAGGTTACTTTTTGCAAGTGAAGCTGTTTTTGGTGGATCTGAGCTGGTGGAGCTGTCCCGAACAAGCCCTAACTTGGCCTAGTGTTTAGAGAGCATAGTGTGATGATGTAGGCTTGCTCCAAATAAATCTTATTATTGTTGCTTACAAGAGTCCTTCTACTGGGTGTTCCTGAGATTTGTAGGAGAAATGTACCAAGAAGTGAAGGTAGCCCTCTCAAGATTTACTGCACTTGCAAGTCCTGTAAGGAAGAGAAATTGGGAATAAGCATGTATGCAATCCTTGGTGTGGTTTTGTTCTTTTTTGACCTAGAATTTCATTGTTGACCTCACCATAAACACTGATCTCTATCTGGAAGAAAATGTCGACTACCTGTGCTTCAATTCCTGTTTAATATACACTAGATACTTTGTTTATTGAGTTTTGCAAGAAGCCCATATGGTTGGCCTATTTTCAAAATTGTTTTTCTATGCCCTAGAACTTGTAAGTGTTAGTCTGTCAACTATTTTGGTGATATATATATTTTAGTTTCAATGCTTATTGCTCGTTCAATCAAATGACGATTGCACGAACCTATCTACTATATATACAACTAGAAAAAGACTCAAATAGACCTATCTACCCGGTGGTGAAACTCCCTGTGACTGATTTGAAACGGTCAACCAAGTGCCAATTCCTCTTCCAGATAATTGGAAATTGGAAATTGGCATCACGTGCTGACTATTACTAGGAAACTAAACTTTCCATGTTGCAGAGCCGAGGGGATGACGCACTTCATTGCTTTCCCTCACTTCACATCCCTCTCTTCAGTTAGACCAATCTTAATGGGGGTTTCTAGATAATTTCATGGGCATTAAATATGCTAATTATCATGACACTATATTAATGAAGAGAGAAAGAGAGATGATGAAAGTTTCATGGGGATAAAAGTCATCTGCACTATTTCCAAAATGTGATTTCGTTGATAACTAGGATATAAAACCTCCATTGAGACTGGCCTTATAAGTTGTTCTAATCATGCTTTATTGTCCACTAATCCACCATCATCATCGGGAAATACTATCATGAGCTCTTCATCCGTGATGCCGACCGAGGTCGCAAGGTTAGTGATCATCTGGTCTGTAATACTTTCTAATCTAGTTATTGTCTTAGGATGAAAATTTTAGGAGATTTTAGTTCCCATAAAACTACAAGGCTATCTTATATGTATCATGGACAAAATGTGCTAGAAATAAATAGTCTTAATGAACACGATTTTCACAATATGAACTAAGATTGTCTCAAATTCACATCAAAACTTGAACTATATTCTAATTACTCATGTTTCACGAAAACACATGTAATATTGCTGATAGGCTACAAATGAAATATTCGGAACATCATGCTCAAATATATTGTTTTTGGTAGCATACAACACGTGTTCAAACTTGCGGATTATCTTGGAATTTGTTTTGGTGATTTTTGAAGCTGCTGCGTGCTTTGATTGACGAGAGCATCTCAATGTTCTGTAAATGAAGATTTAAAAGATGCATATGTAATAGTAGTATATAAGACTGTCTCCAACAACTAATGCATCACAGCACCTAAACCCAAAATGCGCACTTGATAGTCACTTTATTATCGGAAGAAAACGAGGTCCAACTGAAGACACAAAGGATAGACCTGTTTTAGGTGGGTTGCAATGGGGAACACAAATATAAGTTACGCTGCATGCTTCTTCTCGCTCCACTTATGCTGCTTAAAATTGCTTTTGCCATGCTTCATTTGTTGTTGGAAAAGAGAACTTTTAGTTTTGTGACCTTTTGCCATAGGGTGACCCAAAACATTAAATGGGTCTCCTGTTTAGGTTTATGCTATTGGAGATAGTCTAACACGTGGATCGCGATGTATAATTCAAAATATAAAAGATTACTTTTGTTTTGTGATTTGTATGCATTGTGAATTTTTGTACATATGAGATGTGAATGTTCTACATTTGTGAGAGGATAGAATCAATAACTCATACAATTAAGTTTATGATTAGCACTATAAAATATATTTATTATGTAAATAAATAAAGAATTATATATTATTTAAATAAAGAACTTTGTCAATGTTTCCCTACCGTTAATGAACCATAGGGAAATCTATTTTACAAGTTGGATACAACACCGTGACCTTGCCCTCTCCTTCCTGGCCGCCGGCAAGCTCAAGATGAGAGCAAAAGATGCTGCAAGAGGAGGAGAAAGAAAAAGAAGAAGGCTGACAAGCAGGGTCCACTCGTAAGTGAGATAGAGTGACCTTAACAACATGGTTTTTGGCTTCTCTCATAGATGAGAAAGACGTACTCCGTAAATCTTAACGAACTTAATTGTTTGTTTTATTTTTTTATTAATTTTATCTTTTTTTATTTTACTTTAGCATTAGCACAGTAGCACGGGCTACTAGTGCTGCTGCTGCCAACAAGTGCAAATCATCCCGATCCCTATATTACGAAATCAGGACCCAGCTCTGACCAGGGATTAGGCCACGTCACCAGGAAATTATTGGTCGATCCTGATCGGGGCGTTTAACCTCATGGCACTGGCAGAGCACATCCAGAGCCTTCGTCCCACCGCTATGAACCGCCGCCTCCCTCCGCGGTTCCGCCAGTCCTGGACACTAGCTAGGCAGGCCCGCTTGACTGCGTCGCCGCCGACGGCTCGCTGCCCCGCCGCCGGCCGATTCGAAGATGAGCCGCCAGCCGCCCAGGGACGCTCGGAGGAGCTGATGGGAGCTACATACGGCGCATGGCTGCAGCTGTAGGGGGCGGGAATTCGGAGAGGGCGCTGGCGCACCGAGTGCGTCTCCTGCTCGATCGCCGCCAGGCCGGCCGCTCGCTGGCCACCGTTTAATTTGGTACTCGCCAGCCGAAGTGCGTCGACCGCGCCTGGGTAATGCGGGAGTCTGATGCGCCGTTAGGGTTAATTAGCAACTGATGCACCGTTAGGTTATCACGGGGAGGTAAGTTGGGCTGTTTACAATTCGTAGGTCGTATCCAAAATTCGTAGTACGGCCCGGATACGTACGTATATATCCGGTATAGTACATCAGCGGCGTATCGGTATCCAGAACGTATAGTATCTTCTGCTAAACAAAAAGAACGTGTGTAGTATCCGCGGACACGTCGAGATCCTGCAGGTACCATGTTAACCCACACATGGTTTATATATATATGAAAAATTATAAAAATGAGATACGTCGAGAACTCGAGATCCTTAATTACCGTCCTCTCTCTTGGAGTTTGATTTGGTTATTGTACTATAATGAGTTTGATTTGGTTATTATACTATAATTAACTGTTTGTCTCACTGATGTGCACTGGCACTGTGCACATGGGTGGACGAGAGGATCATCAGCATGGCTGTCATCAATGCCAATGAGATGCCAGGGCATAAGATCAGCGTGGCTGTAATCAGCCAATCTGATTTTTTTTAGATAATGGAAAATTCTGGCTTCAGTCCTCTTCAAAGGAAAGGGATCAGTCCAAAATTAAATAAATACATCCACTTTAAACGCTTACAGCAGTTATGCAAATTATTGTAAACAGAATATGCGAACAACTTCTGGCGTAGGATTCCAAGACTCAGGGCTCAGGCACGCCTCAAGCATCAATCATCCTTGAGCTATTAGCTATAATTTATAGAGACCGGAACCAGAACCATTCAACTCATGCGAAACAAAGGTTTCCCTGAACTATGGATCAAATGGATGATGATGATTTTTAATTCTGGTACCTCTGCAGCTCTACTCAACGGAGTACCAGGTAAAGTCTTCCACTGTAAACGAGGAGTCAGACAAGGAGATCCTTTATCGCCGCTCCTTTTTGTTCTTGCTGCAGATTTCTTACAAAGTATCCTCAATGCAGCAAAACATCAAAACTTAATTACCTTGCCCCTCAACCTACCACATGATCATGATTTCCCAATCCTTCAATACGCTGATGACACTCTAATTTTTATGGAAGCAGATGCCAGGCAGTTATTTTTCTTGAAAGCCATTCTGAACTCCTTTGCTGAATCAACAGGTCTGAAAGTAAATTATTCAAAATCAATGATGGTCCCAATTAACGTTTCTGATGAACGGCTTGATATCTTAGCCCAGACTTTTGGATGTTCCAAGGGCTCGCTACCTTTTACATATCTTGGTCTACCTTTAAGCCTCACTAGACCATCAGTGGCAGATTACTGGCCCTTAGTCAGTAAGTGTGAAAGAAGATTGTCAAGTGTTTCATCCTTTCTTAATGAAGCTGGCCGGCTGCAGATCACAAATGCAGTGCTTACTGCCTTACCCACCTATGCCATGTGTACTTTTCTTCTACCTAAGACGGTAATCAAGCAAATTGATAAATTCAGAAAACACTGCTTGTGGAGAGGTTCGGACATGAACAGTAAAAAACCAGCAAAAGCTGCCTGGCCCCTTGTTTGTTTACCAAAAGATAGTGGAGGCCTAGGAGCTTTGAATCTTTATATCCAAAATGTTAGCCTCCTTCTGAAGCAACTCCATAAATTTTATAACAATCTGGATATCCCCTGGGTTCAGTTAATCTGGAATTGTTATTATCAGAATGGTGAGCTACCCCATCACAACAATAAAGGTTCTTTCTGGTGGAAGGATGTCCTCAAATCCATCACCTCATACAAAGGTATGGCCTCGGTCACAATATTGGATGGATACACTAGTTTCTTCTGGTCTGATATTTGGAATGGAAGATTATTTAGCTCACAATTCCCAGAATTGTTCTCCTTTGCAAAAGATAAGCACATCTCAGTTCAATCGTTCATCTCTATGCTGGCCATAGAAGAGCCTGATGAATTGTTCCATCTGCCCCTATCCACCCAAGCATATGGACAGTTTCAGTAGCTCAACTCAATTATCGCTAATATCACACTTCAGGCTGGAAATGATGTTTGGTCCTACATTTGGAATTCCAACATCTTTACCTCAAGCAAAGCATATCTTAATAGGCACAAGACAGGTGCACTCAGCTTTTAAGTGGTTATGGAAATCAAGTTGTCAACCAAAACGAAAGTTTTTCTTTTGGCTACTGCTACAAGACAGATTGAGTACACGTGATATTTTAAAACGGAGGAATATGGAGCTACAATGCTATGATTGTGTTCTTTGTCATCTGGACACTGAAGAAAGCCTGATGCACCTCTTCTTCTCATGCCCCTTTTCCATGAGCTGTTGGAACACTCTGGGCTTAGCTCCAATGATACTCGACGACCTCTTCCAGACCCTTTCAGCCTTCCGAATGCATCTGCGATAGCCTTTCTTCATGGAGATCATCATCAGTATGTGCTGGGCTATTTGGTCTGCAAGAAATGACAATATCTTTAGGGGTTTACAACACTCAATACCCTCCTGTAAAGCCTCGTTCAGAAGGGAACTAACTCAGATTAAGTTTAGAGTTAGAAATAATCTAAAAGCTCCTTTAACCCAATGGATAGAGCACTATGTGTAATCTTTATGATTTTTTCCCTTTCTTTCTTTGTGTCCTGAGAGACACTCACAGAATGTAATGTACTGTCTCTGTTTTATCAATAAAATTCCAGTAGGGGGCTTTCCCCTCCTGATCTTTCAAAAAAAAGTATGTCCCTCTGAGTAGAACATGCAAAAACGTCTCGGGTGATATTTATTAAACACTGTATCATTCTTTGTTAGGCCAGTCTCAGTGGAGGTTTCACCAGGATGTCATGCACATTTATTAGAGCATCATGTCAGCAAAACTGCACTTTTTGCATGAAACGAAGAGGAGAAAGAAGGAAGTAGTTTCACCATGGTGAAACTCCGCTGGCGTTGTTTCCCACGCGGTGAAACAGGATGAAATCCCCACTGAGGACTAAATCGTTTTACCATCTTGCATGTGATCCAATCATTTTACAGTAATTAAATGTTTTGCTTAGCCTAGGAAACATCAAGGTGAAACTCATGCATTGTGAAGGTTGTTTCATTGTTCGTTTCATTGATGCTCTGTCAGCAGATTTGTTTTGGAAACAGTGCATTGAAACGAGCCATTGAGACTGGCCTTAGCCAAATTGTTGAACAAAGAGCAGCACCCCGATCAATAAGGCCAAATTATGGTTTTTGTCTCCTAAACTTCGACCAACTGCCAAAAAAGATGGTACAAATGTTGGGACGGCTTAATACCAAACACAACGTGGACCGCATGCAAAAAAAACGGGCATAATGACATTCAAAGAATAAATGCTGGATTGTTTTATTTTTATCACAAAAGCAGCAAACTCTACTACCATTCCAGTTCAGTGAAAATCACTTCCCCTAATAAATACCAGTACCACATGAAGATTTTTATCTTTAGAGAGGAACTTTTTATGAGATTTTATGCACAAAGTGTCAAAGTCAGTGGCCAATAGAACTGGTAAATTGGTGACAAATTAAAGTCATCAGTGACAATAAAATGGGGTCAGTTGCCTCCTTTCAGTGTCAGCCAAAAAACAGCGGAACTTGTCAATATACTCAAGCTACTTCAGGTACTATAGAGTTCAAACATCTAACCCATTTGCATTGGTAAGCGCACACTACATAATAGCTAACTTGGCCTATTGTTAAGAGAGCATAGTTTGTAACATGTCCGATGACAAGTCCCCAAGCAGGGGTAATGGGCAAGCCACGGCCCATGAGAGGGGCGCGTGCCCAGGCACGACGGCGTCGCCTCTATGTCTTCCTTCCCCCGGAAGAAATTAGAAGGAATAAATAGAAATAGAAAGTAAATTAATAGATTAGAGTTTGATTTGGTCATTGTACTGATGTGCACGGGCGGTATGCACATGCATGGGAAATTGGAAAGATCAGCATTGGCTGTCATTGTACTAATTAGCCGTTTGATAAGATCGCAAGGGAGAAGTACTCCCCCTGTCAGGGACAACAAAAAAATTGTTGTTCAGTTACAGGTAATAAGAGTTTTAATAATTTAATAAGGATACTGCAGGTAAGAGTTTTAATAAGGATTACATCATTGGCTACTACGTACGGGACACCTCTTCGGTAGTAGCCTGTACTTCCACACGGTCGGCCGCGCGGTTGCAGGCGGCACGCCATTGAACACAACATCATTTCGATGCTTCCATATCATCCAGCAAACAAGTTGCAAGAACAAGAAGGCGTCGGAGTGCTGGTCAGTAATCGTTGTTGGCCTTCTCATAGTCCAGATCGAGCGAACATGAGCATTCTCATATCCAAAGTAAGGATGGGATAGTCCTATACTCTCATATTTTTTTTTTCATTTAATTTATTTAGTACAATAAAAAAGAACCGTAAATACCCGTTTGGAGCGTCATCCCCATCTTTAATCCAAAACCAAGGCGAGCCCACACTTGGCAAAACGGGCATCGGAGGATTAGGTGGTCTGTAGATGGGGCAGGCATATGTGGGCCTTGTTTAGTTCCGAAAAGATTTTGGATTTCGGTACCGTAGTATTTTCGTTTTTATTTTATAAATATTATTCATTCATGTACTAACTAGGCTCAAAATATTCATCTCGTGATTTACAGTCAAACTGTGTGATAAGTTTTTATTTTTGTCTATATTTAATGCTTCATGCATATGCCGTAAGATTCGATGTGACAGGGAATTTTGAAAACTTTTTGGATTTCGGAGTGAACTAAACAAGGCCATGGTCCTCCAAGATGCTCTTCTTCAAGTTCATCAGGCCGTGTTTAGTTCGTGAACCGAAAAATTTCGGAACACTGTAGCACTTTCGTTTGTTTGTGGTAATTATTGTTCAACCATGAACTAACTAGGCTTAAAAGATTCATCTCGTAAATTTCGACTAAACTGTGCAATTAGTTTTTATTTTTGTCTATATTTAATAATCCATGCATGCGTCTAAAGATTTGATGTGATAGAAAATCTTGAAAATTTTTGAGTTTTTTGGTGGAAGTAAACGAGGCCTCATTGGCTCTTTGCACAAGAAGCAAACAGAAAAACTGTACTTTTGGAGGTGCACGATTGCACCACACGAAGTTGTACAAGTCTGGCCTTGTTTAGATACACCCAAAAATCCAAAACTTTACAAGATTCCCTATCACATCGAATCTTACGGCACATGCATGGAATATTAAATATAGATAAAAAAGATAACTAATTACACAGTTTACCTGTAAATCACGAGACGAATCTTTTAAGCCTAGTTGCTCTATAATTAGATAATGTTTGTCAAATAAAAATGAAAGTGCTACAGTGTCAAAATCTAAAAAGTTTTTGGATCTAAACAAGGCCCGCGGATTTGTTATGAAAATCTATGGGCTTGCATAAATGCGTATATAAGGCTAGTCTCAATGCATATTTCATGAGAGTGTCGTGCACATTAAATAAGGTGCCATATAAGTAAAATTGCTAATTTGGCAGAGTCATCATGCATGTTTCATGAGAGTGTCATGCACATTAAATAGGGTGTCACATAAGCAAAATTGTTGATTTGGCAGGGTCATTAAATGAAGGAGTTTCATCCCCATGAAACTCATGTCGCTCGGTTACCTAGTTTATAGTCTTGGTAACTGTGCTATGAGACTATGCATTGAGACTGGTCTAAATGAAGGAGTTTCATCAGATGAGAGGGGAGTTTCATCCCCATGAAACTCATATGGCTTGGTTACCTAGTGGTAACTGTACCATGAAACTGTGCATTGAGACTGACCTAAATTTACATAAGATTTATGGGTTCACATTAAAAGCCGATCCTGGAGTTAGAATCTCACATTTACATTATAAAATTTTAACTAAAATATATTGCAGATGATTTAATGCAACAAGGAACTACTTCTTACCAATTAACATGGGGGTCCCATATCTAAGCCGGACCACAGAAATAAAAGCTCCCGTTCGTGCCATAAAATTTAATTGAATTGACTGTAATTTCTTAAATAGAACTCAAAGTGTCATGAAGATAAATCTGTGCAAGTTAGCACAACAAGCATATGGAAAGCTAGATCTCAGAAATAAAAGCGCATGTTCATGCCTTAAAATTTTATCAAAATTGATTGAAATTTATTAAATATGATTTAAAATGTCAAGAAGTTAATCTATGTAAAAGCAAGGAACCCAATCTCCATGTAAAATCTACATGTGAGACTCACATCAAAAGCTAGCTAAACTCATTTCAAATCAAACATATGTAAAAAGAACCCAATCTCCATCCATCCAACTCAATTTTGTATTAAACCCAACCCAACCCGCTAAGTAAATCAACTTATTCCTATTCATTCAATATGTACCCATTTATCCTTAAAAAAAGGACGAGGATAACTCACGACTGGTCATGCACGGGGCGTAGTGTGCGACCCCACACATATGACTCAGACACGCAGCTGTCCCAGCCTCGTCACAACTTAGACACAGCCAGACTCATTTTCAACGGAAAAGTAAAATATTTTCTTTAAAAAGCTATAACTTTTGAATATCGCATCCAGTTTTAATTTAGTTTACACATATATGTTCTTCGTGACGAGACAAACAAAACTAGATCGTGCTGCATATGTTTCGAAGAATTTTATTTTAGTAGCAATTTATGTCTAATATATGCTAGGAGATTTATCAAAAAGTTACTACCTTTGAATACTAAAGTTGCTACTCAAAAAAAATATACAAGTTATTACAATAGTATACACAAAGCTAGGGGAAAAATCAAAAGGAGTTAATACTATGTAATACTAAAGTTGCTACTCCAAAAATATATTAAAGTTGTTACATAGTATACACATTAATTATAATAACAAGACCTCCACTTGACTATGTTTCGAAGCAATTTTAATTTAATACCAATATATGTGTAAAAATATACTAGGAGATCTATAAAACAAGATGCTATCATATACTCCCTCTATCTATTTATCGGAGTCATTTTAGGGCATGCGCAGTGACAAAAGGAGAAATTAATTCGGCTAGTAAAAGGAGTTGCATGCAAACGGTTGAATTAATTAGACCAGTGAGAGAAGCCGCATGTGCTTGGTAAAAGGTGAAAATAATGGTCCCTAGCTTATATGACTCAGTTTTGAAGAATTTTTTTCGATAAGATGACTCTGATAAATGGATGGAAAGGGTAATATTAAACTTGCTACTCAAAAATAAACTAATTTTTTTTATGGTCGACTGTTATTATGGGAATATGATAAATTTATTATATAGTATTTATATTGATATAAAGGTACTAACACGCAAAAGAGAGTAACGGACCAAAATAAGACAAACTGCAACCTAGAGGGACAAACTATTAATAAATATTATATAAACTGCCAATTAGAGGGATAAGTTCTTATAAAACACATTAGAAAAGCCAGGAACATCTGATTTGCTGCCAATTGAGGGCATTTCTTAAAAAAAAAGAGGGTAGCAAAATAAAACACTTGCCGCCAACTGGGGGCATTTTTTAAAAAATGAGGCTAGCAATATAAAACAAGACAAACTGCAACCTTGGGGCAAGTTATTAGAACAAACGTAGCATATATAAGGCCTTGTTTAGATGCACTCAAAAACCCAAAACTTTACAAGATTCTCTATCACATCGAATCTTGCGGCACATGCATAAAACATTAAATATAGATAAAAAAAGATAACCAATTGCACAGTTTATCTGTAAATCACAAGACGGATCTTTTAAGCCTAGTTACTCCATGATTGGACAATGTTTGTCAAATAAAAATGAAAGTGCTACAGTATTAAAATCTAAAAAGTTTTTAGATCTAAACAAAGCATAAGCTGCCAACTAGAGGGATAAGATATTATAAATCCACTATATAAGCCGAAAAACATGACTAGCTAAAATTTAAGGGGCATTTATTACAAAGAAAAGAGTAGCACCCAAAATAAGATAAGCCCGAGAGGCAAAGTATTAGAAGAAGCATTGCATAATAAGGTATCAATTTAGAGGATAAGTTATTATAATAATATGTAGGATTTAGGAATGCATTTGAATCTAAAGGAGATTGAAAACTGAAACTAAAAAAATATTAAAAAATAATAAGACTGAAAACTAAAACAAAAAAGTGAGAAAAAACTTTAATGCAAACTGAATCTGGGGAGTGAATTCTTTTGTGGTAACTTATGTACGTAATGGCTAGTGACATAGCTCAACTTCACTAATAATAAGCTGTTTTTTAGAAAATAGTTTTATGAGTAATTTTATAGGTGAAGTTGAGCTATTTTGGAAAAAGTGTTTAGTAAAATAGCTTCACCAACTACTTTATACATAGATGAGAGAGAGAAATGAGGAAGAGGGCTACAATAAGCTACTTTTTTAGCTTCCTCCTAACTTATGTCTTTGTGAGAGAAGAAAAACAGTTTCACCTATGAAGCTGTTTTAAAAATAAGTGTTTGGCAAAAAAAAAGAAGCTGTTGTGAGTTATACCAAACAGACCTTATATACTTATACGTGAGACAACTAATATACATGAAAGACATTCGGACCTAAAAGGGAGACAAGTGAGACAAGTGTCTCAAATGGTTTCAGTGCTACTCCTCTCAAAAAGGGATGTGGCCCAACTATGTATTACTTATGTATGTCTCACGGAACGACCCTTCTTGGCTATAAAAGTTTGTAGCTATCCAATTTCTCTAATACTTTTTTGAGCATTGATGCCCTCAGTGAAATAATTCTTGTATTGCTGACAGTGGTCGTCAATTGCTTGAATTTTAAAATCTGACCTCTACAAAATGCAGAGATGGGAATGATGCGAAGGCATTAGAGAGGTTCAGGTGAATTTTGGGATCAAAACCAGAGAGTAATGAGCCTTACATTGCCAGCTACAATGTTACAACTCAGAGTCCGAATATGAGTATTTCTTTGTGCACATACAAGCTAACCTTTGTGCCTCTAGGATGCCCTGAGCGCAGGATAATGTGCTTAGATACAACAGTTAGTTGCTTATGGTTGATTCCTTCGATCCTTACAAGATGTATATATATATATATATATATATATATATATATATATATATATATATGTAACTGATTTTGGTTTGCTTACTTTTTATCTTGACCGTGCCACGAGGTACGTTAAGAGGAGGTAGAGTTTTTTAAAAATTACATCAACGGTAATCCAAGGGTTACCACACTTGAAGAATTTGTAGAGAAGAAATAACCTTCGCGTCTTTTTAGTTGATAAAAACAAAACAGTAATATCATTCTAATTAATTACAGAAACCTAATGCAGCTAGGCACATACAGTCATGTGCAGGAGATGGACTGCTTTGGCTTTCTCAGCTAGATTTGCATGTATCTTCTTCTGTGCTCTGCCTATACAACCTGCTGAAATTCTAGCCAATCCACGCATTATAAACTGAATTTAATCGATTTCAAGTGATCATGTCAAGATCTCATTCTTAACTCGACACACAGTACACACGTTTGTGTTGTTCAATCAAAAAAAAGTACACACGTTTGTGTTATACCCTACGAAGAACAATAATCTATATATCTACGTCCAATGCAAAGTCTTTAAAACTCACGCCTGCACGTCCTACCCGATTCAATATGAAGACCAAAACAACATGTTTGCATCTAATACAAAGTTCTCATAGTTCATACGTTCATGTCCAGTTAAGGTTAAACCATATAGAAACATCTATATACTATCATGACAGCATCTACCACAAACGTATCTAATCAACACATCAGAAACACAAACACGTCAACCTATCAACCTATGACATTACATTAACCACTTTGCAATGCCAAGTTTGACACGTAAGGCCTTTTTTACACATATGTCACCGGCCGTCTCACTAGAAAGAAACATTGGTTATCAACTGTACTTTTTCTACCGGCCAGTAGTATTTTTCTCTCACAATAAATTATCCAACAGTCATTTCAATCATGACTTTTCAGACTAGCGAACAAGTCTGTCGACATTCTATTTTAAGGAAAAATATGCAAAATTGAAAAGAATTGAACATCATCACAAAGTGATTATACAATGTCATGCGCCCAAAACTACAATCAGTTAATGAGAAATTAAAATAATCAATGACATAAATTTAACTAGACAATTCGACCTCTGTTCCTGCTACCGTCCTACTCCAGCGTCTCTTGCCTCGACGATGAGTTCCCGCAGCGCCCGGCGAGACTCGTCGACATGGCGTCGCGTGACGAATGGGTGTGCGAGCAGCTGCGCCACCGTGGCGCGCCGCCTCGGGTCCTTCTGCAGGCACGCTGCCACGAACCCGCGAAGCTCAGGCGATGCCGACGCCGCCGCACGCTCTGGCGCAGACGGCGGCTCCCCGTCGCAGATCGCCTGCCTCAGCTTCTCGAACGACGGCCTCACCCCACCTGGGGGCAGAAAAGGGCACCGCCCCAAGAAGAGCTCCAGGACCGTGACGCCGAAGGCCCAGACGTCGGCGGCGATGGCGCCGCGCGGCTCGGCGTGGGCATCAGGCTCGAACCGCTCGGGGCTCAAGTACATGGGGGAGCCAACGGCGACGGAGACCTTGCGGCGCGCGTCGGTGCGGCCGAATAGGATCCTGGACACGCTGAAATCGCCGATCTTGATGTCGCCCCGGAAGTTGGCGAGAAGGTTGTCAGGCCTCAAGTCGAGGTGCGCGACGCCGCGGGAGTGGACGTGCGCGAGCCCCTGCAGGCACCGCGCGGCCACCTCGGCGAGGGCGCATTCGGGGATCCCGCGCCCTCCCCGGCGGCCAACGATGCCGGCGAGCGTCCCGGCGTCCATGAGCTCGAGCACGTAGGCGGGCTCGCCGCCGGCGCCGCTGAGAACCGCGTGGCAGCGCACGACGTGCGGCGACCCGGCAGATCGGCGGAGCGCCTCGGCTTCCTCGTCCGCAGCTCTGCTGGGGCGGGCGTAGTGGGCCGTCTTGAGCGCGAACTCGGTGCCGGTGCCACGGTGGCGCACCTTGGTGACCACTCCGCAGGCGCCCTCGCCGAGGTGGCAGACCTGCTCCAGGTCCGACAGCCGCAGGTCCAGGTCGTCCGCGGGCAGCGCCAGCGCCTGCTTCATCAGCTCGTGGGGAGCGGCAGCGGCAGGGATCCGGTGGAAGAACTGGTGCGGCGCGACGGGCAACGTCGGGCAAGTCATCGGGCGCCGGGAGGAGACGACAGCGCCAGCGCCGCTGCTCTCGAGCGGGACGTCCGCCGCCGCCACAACCATGCCTGAGGTTTTCAATCCCAATGTTGCGGAGTGTAAGGTAGGGTGAGAAAGTTCGGGAGGCCTGGATTTATAGCGCGAGTCGGAATCGGGGCAGGACTCACCGAATTGGCGGCAAGTCTATATATATAATTTATTTGAAAAAAAATATATATATATATATATATGTATGTACAGGTATGTGCTCCGTTTATTTGAGACTCATAAAGACTATATATATATATATATTCAGTCAATATTACTGGGAACGATGGCTCAACTCCCAGTTCAGATGCAATTTCCTTTGCATTAACCTTACTAGAAGCAAACCCATCATTTCTATAGGTTTCAAAGTAATCCATTATGCCTTGTATCTGCTGCATTGTAGAATCAATGCACATAGATGGTGACTGCAACTTCTTGCTTACTTTATTGACAGCAAACAAAACATCATGCCAAATAACCATGCCAAATATAAATTCAAAGCTGCCAAGTACTTTAAATAAATTCTTTGCATCACTCCTGTCCTTTGCTTCTGCATCTTTATCTTTACTTAATGCAAGTAAAGCTGCCCTTAGCTGAGGAGCTTGATATCTAATTGCTGCAACACTTTTAATACGACTCTCCCAACGTGTGTTGCACAAAGATTTCACAGTTAATCCATCAACATGATCAAGCAAAGACTTCCATCTTTTAGTAGAACCAGCAAGTAAGACATATATCCGTTGCACAATCCCAAAAAATGTATCAGCTTTGCTACAAGACTTTGCCATATCACAAAGAGTAAGATTAAGACTATGGCAAGCACATGGCATATACAAAGCTCTTGGATTTATATCACGCAAGCGACTTTGAACCCCCTTGTATTTTCCTTTCATATTAGAACCATTATCATAACCTTGTCTCCTAATGTCATCAATATTAAGACCAAAGGACTTAATGGAATCAACCAAAACTTTAAAGAGCCCAGAACCAGATGTGTCTTCTACCTTCAGGAAACCAAGAAAGTACTCACCTTCCATGAGTTCATACTGGTAATATGCTCAACACTAATTTCATGTTCCTTCAGCCTCTCATTGATATGTTTCCAATCTCTATACCCATCATTCCCCAATGAACTCTTGCACTTCTTAGAATTAAAAAGCTTACAGCAAAAGCAAAATACTTTATCCAAGTGTTTGGAATAAACTAGCCATTTTCTATCACATAGCTCTCCATTACTCATTTTTCTTTGATAATGAGAATATGCAAAATGCCTTAAATTATTATCGAAGGGGAATACAATATTATCTTCTCTTATGGGCCCCTTTTCAACTAATATATCCCTTGCTTTGTTATCAACATTATCCCAATTTCTTGGATCATAAATATCCATGTGACACACCAGTTCCTCATCAACACTAGTATTTTCCGTAGCATTTGAATTAAATATGTGTTCATCATTACTCACATTGATTTCTTCCATTTCAATGCCAACATTGTCGTGAGAAGGATCTTCATCTTCTGGAACAATATGTGCTGGATCCTTCCAGACAACTATCGCCAACTGATTTGGATCTCTTGAAATGTTTGAATTCTTCTTGAGAAACTTATGCATAGAACCCCTCTGTGGCGCGCAGCGCGTCTGCCGCCGTCGGGGACGCAGGCGTTGGTTTCTCGTGAACGCTAGCTGCTGTAATGATTTTCTCTCTTATTTTAATACGGCCTCGATTCTGCTCAAGGAAGCCAGTTAATTTAGTACTAGTCCTAGTGCCGGTGTTGTATAATTTGGGGTGGGGCCCTGCCTAATTGGGGGCCCAGGGCGGCCGCCCCGCTTGCCCGTGTCCAAGGCCTGGTCCCAACGATACCTGCTGCTGCTGCTGCTGCCTCCCATAAATAACCGACGACCTACTGGCCTCCATCGGGATCCCAAACCAAAATATTGTCCATTCGGGGGCCAGCTTCATCCGTTCAGAGGGGGATACATCATTCCGTGTGATCAGCTGGATGCAATCCAGCTCAAGGTTGGGGGTATTTATCTTCTCTTCGGGCTCTGGGTGCTGGAGTGTCAGTACGTCTATCAGTTGGGACGAGCTAGGCTTGGATGGAACTCATCTGTTCATTCAAGAACAATGTACACATGACTGCTGCTTCTTCTATTGGAAGTTAGACAACATGAGCATGGTATTCAAGAACAATGCATAGTTAGAAGTATAGTTCTATTCTATTCTTGCGGTACAATAAACTAGATAAAATACGGATCAGTACAAAAATGATTACCTAATTAATTTGGATTGTTCAGGTAGCAGGCCATATTCTGTAGATGAGACTGTTTGTTTGTACACATAATAAATCCGTGAAAACCAAAGGACTAAGGAGATTACAAATAAATCTATGAAACCAAAGGACTAAGGAGATTGCAAATTAGTACTGTGACAATGTTTCTGTATTAGGTGATCACTTCTTTTTCAGAAATGTTATGTGAGCTTTACCTACAATACAGTTATGCAGTAGAGCTGAAAGTAGCTCTTGGTTTCATTATATATGAATAGTAATTTGAAAATGTTTCTTGATCATTGCACCTGCTCAGTGCATTTGCTTCTTCTCCTTTTTTGTCGCGATCCTGCTAGTTGGTCGCGGTCTGATTTTCATGTGCATGCTGTTAGTGCTCTGTGCGTTCCTGCTAGTTTGGTTATATTAGTGTCGAGGAACTGAGAAAGCTTGTATGTGTGTTGCATATATTAATTTTCTTTAAAAAGTCTTTTTTTTTTGGCATAGCTGAAGCTTGCAACTCATTTTTGTAACATTAGCATGAATTATAAATTCTGAGTTGGACGGCTGGTTCTGAGGGCAGGGTTGTTGTTAATTGGTGTTAGGCAACCTAATAGAACAACAGCTACTACTTTAGTCAGTTCAGAATTTCAGATGCACACTGACTCGTGCAACGAGACCTAACAGAACAGTATCTACTTTAGACGACCTGCTCATCTGCTGGTGCATCTGAAAATTCTGAACTGACTATATAGTAGCTGTTGTTACTCAGTTAAGCTATTACTCTGTTTTGCTGTTTTATTATGTTTTTCTGGCATGAGGATGCACTGGTTAGTAAGCATTCATAACATCCCAATTAACAGCACCTGATGCTAGCATAAATGTCCCATTCCATCGACTAATAGTGAATTTTCTCATCTAATTGCAGGGTTGATTCTGTATGTTCTGGCCTGCTGGTGCTGGTTGTGACTTGTGAGGGTAGTGGATTTATGCCTAGACACTCAAAAATTCTCTTTTGTTATGTAAGATTAATGCAAGCTGTAGCTTGGTCGTAAACATATAAACTCTTGTATGTTTTCTTGGGTTGCTTAACATTCATCTGAAGCCAACGGTGATGAATAGCTTTCTGGTAGATCAAAGTTCTATCTGTTTGGCTACCCTATGAGATGATGAAGAGTCTGTATGCTCGGAAGCCAATGGTGATGAGTAGCTTTCTGTTGGATCAAAGTTCACCTGTTTGGTTACCCTAGGAGATGAAGAGTTTGTGTGCTTTGAAGTTTGAATTAGTAAATTAATTGATCTTTTCTATCCAATGCGGGTATTGTACCGTTGAAACATTATTTGGGGGTAGATCAAGATATTTATGTTAACGTAAAATTCAGCAGCTGTAGTTTGCTATAGCCCCATTTAATTTCGCTATTAGCTACTCCCTCCATTCTAAAATTATAAGTCATTTCAAGAATCTTGGAGAGTCAAAGCATTTTTAAGTTTGATAAAAATTATAGAGAAAAATACAAAGATTTGTAACATAAAGTGAGTATACTATGAAAATATAATTAAGAAAGAATTTAACGATACTTAGTTGGTAGCATAATAATTATTATTTTATTATATAAATTTGGTCAAATTTATGATAGTTTGACTCTTTAAGATTTTGGAATGCCTTATAATTTGGGATGGAGGGAGTATTTTAGATGTCATTCGCTAAATACCACAGCTGGAGATTTAAAATGTTGGGCATAACGCATCAAAGCGCCCTTCTGCTGGTTCTAGGTCACTGACTGCCTGTATTCATTTCTTTACAACTCTTTTTGTTATGCATGCGGTTTATGTTTATATAGTCGAGCACATCCAAATGAGGAAATGACCATCAAAGCCGCTCACAAAGAACTCCTGGCCACGGCAGACTGATCAGGTTCGATTATACTCACTTTGACAGTTTGCAAGCTGCGATGACAGTTTCTAAGGCCGTGTTTAGTTCGAGGCCGAAAAATCTTTAGGTGTTACATGAGGATGTCGCATAAAATGTTCGAATACTAATAGAAAAAAATACAGAATCTGTTAAGAAACCACGAGGCAAATTTATTAAGGCTAATTAATCTGGCATTAGCACATGTGTCACTGTAGTAAATAATGTCTAATCATGGATTAGTTAGGCTTAAAAAATTTGTCTCGCAAATCCAATTATACAGTACAATTAGTTTTTTTATTTTATCTAAATTTAATACTTCATGCATATGTCCAAAGATTCAATGAGATAGGGTGAAAAGTTTTTGGGTGGCAACTAAATAAGGCCTAAGGCAATACTTGAATTTTCGGTCTTTATAATCATTTTCGTCAAGAACACTGATGCTTTATGCAATCAATACTGCTTGATTTTTAAAACTTGTTTCACACGCTAGATGCAAACACAGTCAGAACACTGAAAGCTGATGCAAATTCAGTATCAGATTGTTCCTTTACTGGCGACACTACACATAGCAGTTTTTCCTATCGTAGGTGTTGCTTGTGACAGTGAACATGGACTGCTAGAACATCTATGCAGCCACAGGGTGGTCCTTCAAGAAACTGACCAGGAGATCATTCACCTTGTCCGGGAACTGCTCCTGAACGAAATGGCTTCCTTCAGGGATGTAGGTGATCTTTAGGTCCGGTGTGAATTTCTCCATGATGCCATCTTTCAAAACGGACTCAACACCAGGGAACTTGAACACATAGTCTTTCTCCCCCATGACAACAAACACTGGGACTTGGAATCTTGGATCTTCAATTGGCATCCTTTTATGGAGCGACCTGTCAAATGCAGCATATCACACCTTGATTTTTCAAAACCCACAAAACAAATACCATGGTTGGCCCAGTTGCTATTATTACCTATATGGCATTTCCATTGGATACCGGAAACCCGATTTCTCATAGAGTGAAGCATACACAGCTAGATCATCCTCAGTCAACCACTCTGGAAGAGGTGTTGACAAGTCTGCAAGGTCCATAATCTCTTGGCCTTCTTTTGCTATTGGTATTTCGCTCCTAGAGAAGAGCACGTAGATGGTCCGAACAACTCTCTTCACATCATACCGGCCAAAATCAGCCTCTGCTCTTCCTGGTTCCTACAAGAACAAGGTTCCCCTGTCATTGTTTTCTGTCACTCTGCTCAATTTGGCAAAGGTGATTATATATATATTTTTCAGATTAGAGAACAACCCGCCAGCGCAAAATGTAGAAGCCTTCTGGCAAGCTGGTGAAGGATGAGCCACCGTGAAGGAAGGGGATCCCCAAACACATGACACCACATGTGCGGCTAGGGTGACGAAGAGCAAAGTCATAGGCTGGCATGGCTCCGAAATCCTTCGCCACAAGGAAAGCCTGGCACGACTCACAAAGTCACAAGGTAAGATTCTTTTCTTGAGAAATTATACTGTGATTGGAAATTATTTGATTCAACTGAACTAACGACTTAATAGAAGCTTGGCAGATAAACAAAATAGGCAAAGCTTAGTCTGTTGGACAATAGAACTCCCATGAAGGTTTCTCTAAGAAATACAAATGAATTTCTATCTTTTTTTGTCTTCCATTTCCCACATTATTTTGAATAAAATAAAACTGCCAAGAGGTTGGATTGAAAATGTTCCTCTTTATTTTCTTCAATCTGAATATACACACTAAGTATGTTTTCCTGACAAATCATATCGTCACATGAGATGGAAAACAGTGGTGAAGGGATTCTACATGCTGTAACTTTCTGATGGTAAACATGCCCCTACAATTGCACAAACTTGACAGTACTTTTCCTTAAGAACCTACTTCATCCACGATATATTTTTTTATTTTTTTCCCCTTGCATATCGTTTGAGAAATTCATTCGAAATCTTTCAAAATAAATAGCCATGTCAGAACATTCTTACATGGTTCCTGTCCACCCATCATTGCCAATCGCAGTATCATAATTCATATCAGATAGGCTAACAGTAACAAGTCGCACCGAAGTACTGAGCCAACAACTACCCACCAAAAATTTCCGCAACCAAGACCAAACCCAAGAACTTGCCACTGCGATTCTAACAAAAATCAGTATTACCTTGGGAATGGAGAGAGCATCGAGGATTGCGAGGAGATCCTCCACCAGGTCGTCGTACGACGCGGCCTCCGCCTCCGGCGGCTGGTCCGAGAGCCCGTACCCTCGCCAGTCCGGCGCGACGGCGCGGTACCCGGCGGCGGCCACGGCCAGCATCTGGTGGCGCCACGAGTACCATATCTCCGGGAACCCGTGCAGGAACACCACCGTGCCCAGCTCGCCTGCAGCAAAAACGAGACGGCGACAGGAGAGGTGTCGCTATGCTTCAATCTCGAGCGCATGCGCACCGGGCTTTAGCAGAGGAAGCTTGAGCCCACCGGCCGGCGAGGAAGAGAGCAGAGCAGATGCGAACCTTTGCCTGCTTGGGCCACGTGGAGGCTGAGGCCTCGGATCGGGAGATGGCTGTGCTTGATTTGCTGCTCCATGTTCATGGCCACTTCTTTGCAGATTTGTGAGGGTGGACTTTTGGAGAGAAGGCTGAAGGTACTTCAGAAGTCCAGAGTTCAGAGCAAGTGTGCACATAAGGCTTATGTAAGGGGCAAAATTGTCTTTTCAGTTTTTCTCCTTTTTGAATAACTGCCTTGTGTGCTTAACTGCAAATATTAATTTTTACTGATTTATTGTCAGAGAAAAAACAGTATTGTTGAATAGCTATAGATAAGCTCAAGCGAACATGAGGCCTACATAGCGTAAGAACACCACTAATAAAGACATATATGTTTATATGTTTATGTTCGCTATCTATTTTTCTCTAATATATTATTTTCCCTACACATCTCTCTCTTCGTAGCTGATGCCCCTACACATCTCTCTCTTCCCTACACATTTTTCTCTAGTTTGGTTGTTGGTTTTGTCTTCTAAGCCAGGCCATCCAAGGCCTCCGTACATGGGCTAGCCTGGCTCCCAGAAAACGGAGGGGGCGGCCGTTTTCTGGGGCCTGGCTTGGGCCAGCCTCGACGAAGCGCCCACAGTGGCTCTCACTGGCCACTGTATAAAATCGGCCGCTCACCGCCCCGCTAGGGTTTCCCAAGCACTGTTCACACGCTCGGCCGCGGCGCCAGTCCTCTCTCTCGCTCGTGCTCTCGCCCCCGTCCTCCTCCGTCCTCGTCGCGCCCCAGCCGGTGGCGGCGCACCTCCTCCTCCCCTCTGGTAAGCGATTTGGGTCACTGGTACGCGGCGCGCTGCCCCTCTCCGTCGCATGTACTCCTTTCTTTCCTCTCTTGTTCTGATTGGCCATGCTCTTGTTGTGGATGCTGCGATTGATTGTTGTGTTTACTGGTTTGGTCAGTTTCTATTGCTCTAGTTCTCGATTTTCATTGTGCGAGCTTTCGATCTATGTGCATCATGGATTAGGGTTGCATTGTGTGTGACCAAATGTCGAATCTTTGCTGAGCTTTGGAGAACTGGTCAATGATTTGGTAATGGATCTGGGTGGCGCAGCATGTTCTGTCGCAGCCGATCCTAAAACTGACTAGGGTTTAGTTCATACTGCTGCTCCTTTGTATTATTAATTGGTTCCCCATTCTAAGATATCCCATTTGGTTAGCCGTTTGTACCTATCTGATCTGGGTGGCGCATCAGTTTGGTGTCGCAGCCGATCGTTGCCTATGTTGTACTAATTATAGTTTATTTATTGTTTAGCTCCATGGATCCTTCAATTAGGCGTCGCAGGCTCATTGTTAGGGGTGCTGCAATGGTTGCTGTGATGAGTGCTTGGTTCTTTATTAGATTCAGACGGATGACATCCCGTGGAGAGGGATTACCTGTGGCCCCATGTCTGTCAGAGACCAAGAGAGGGCAGCAAACCTTAGGTTCATTCATGACAGTAATGACACTTCTTGTGTGGAGCTTCTTAGGATGAAGAGAGCCCCTTTCTTCCAACTTTGTAACCTGTTTCGCACTAGGGGCCTGCTAAGAGATAGCATTAACTCACAGATTGAAGAGCAAGTTGCTATGTTCCTATTAGTAGTTGGCCATAACACAAGGTTTAGGGTCATCAAGCACACTTTCAGAAGGTCAACTGAAACCATCAGTAGATATTTCCAGGAAGTGTTGTATGCTGTTGGTGAACTGAGAAATGAAATGATTGTTGCCCCAGCTAGCTCTGTCCACCCAAAAATTCAGGGCAGCAGAAGGTGTAATCCCTTCTTCAAGGTGGGACTTTGTCACTTCAGCTATTCCATAGTCACTGTTAGGAGTTAGATGTTGATGAATTTGTTTTCTTTAGGATTGTGTAGGGGCCATTGATGGAACACATGTGTTGGCTAGAGTTCCTGAAAGACATAGAGCGGCTTTCATGGGCAGGAAGCATACTACCACCCAAAATGTCATGGCTGCAGTTGATTTTGACCTAAGGTTTACTTATGTGTTAGCTGGCTGGGAAGGATCAACACATGATGCTAGAATCCTAGCTCATGCATTGGAGAAGGATGATGGTCTTAAGGTACCAACAGGTATGTTGGTACTTTCTTAGTTTTTATACCGGGCAGTAGAAGAGTTTAGAGTCCCACCATTCTAACATTGTCGTTCTTTCCTCATCTCTAGGCAAATTCTATCTTATCGATGCTGGTTATGCCGTGAGGCCTGGGTTTCTGCCCCCCTACCGAGGCACAAGATATCATCTCAGTGAATTTGGAGTGAGGAGGCCCCAGAATCCTAGAGAGTTGTTCAATCTGAGGCATTCTTCCTTGAGGGTGACAGTAGAAAGGGCATTTGGGTCTCTTAAGAATAGGTTTAGGATACTTGACAACAAGCCATTTCACCCATACAAAACCCAAGTTAAGCTAGTCCTAGCCTGTTGTATACTTCACAACTGGATACTCAGGTATGGTGTTGATGAAATCATTCCTACCGAAGAGAATTGGGTGCCCAATGGTGTTAATCAGCATGGCCCTAGTGACAATGACATGGACAACATCACTTGGGCAGCAAAGAGGGATACTTGGGCCAACCAGATGTGGGAAACTAGGAATGGGGTGCACTCAAACTAGAATTGGGCAGCAGTATGAATGAACTCTATTATGTCAGACTAGTGTTTTATGTATGAGACCATTTCCTAAGGCAATGATGCCATTTTTCATGTAATTTCTAGAGATGTTTTATTTGATATTATTTGATGTTTTATATGTGAATGCAGTGGCCAGGGAACTTTAAGCCTACATTGGGCAGCATGTAACTGGGACACAGGTGTACAACCATCTGCGCAAATGGAGGACAAAGTGGGTGAAGATCTGTAGGCTAAAAGACTTAAGTGGAGCCAACTGGGATGAAGACTTGTGCATGATAACTCTAGACCCAGAACACTACCATGGCCATGTTAGGGTAAGGGTTTCTCTGGAATGTTAGTTTCTGTAATATCAATGTACTTACTAACTAAGTTCCTTGTGTAGGACATGCAAAGGATGTTGAGTTCCTCAATGTTCCTATTGTTAACTACCAGTACATGCAGACCATTTTTGTGCTGGTTGTTGGGTATTTTAAACGCAAACAGAAAAATCCGCAAGCGCACGGATACCGATATAGCCTTCACCCGGGAGTATTCCAGAGTATCGATTTTCCACAGGGAACGTGAGTGTACTAATTAAGAATCAAGATCGCCCAAGGATAACTATATAATTGTTTTTGGTGGGAAGAGAGGAAGTTTCTTGAGAGTTCTCTAGTTGATCTAAGAATCAAGAATTACTTCAAGATTATATATATCGGGACATCAGAGCACTAACCACAGAAAGAGATGAGAAGGGGGCTAGGAAGGTCTGACTACGGTCCTACAAACACCGATCCGAACGTGGTGGAATACATCGACCGTAAGGGCTGTCACTACCCTAGGGCTACCACAACAATCCGCAGGATTGGGTGCAATTCCAGGTAATTGCAAGACTAAACACCACGTCTAATCTATTAATTACTACTCTAGCGTTATAAAGACTAGAGCACTTGATGCAAGTGGGAATCCAATAAATAACTTGAATGTAAATAAAAGTAATGAAAGAACTCTGGAATTATGAATTGAAGAACCTGGAGAACGATGAAGAACGAACCAGATGCTGCAAAAGTATAATGTTGAGGAAGATCCGACAGATCCGGCTCCTCCTCCGCTCTCCTCTTCTCTCTCCCTATTTTCTAGATTACAACTAGAACTAACTAGAACTAGAACTAGAGGAACGAAAACTAGAACTAGATGAACTAGAACTAGATCTAGATGAACTAGAGGTAGAACTAGAAGAACTAGAGGGATCCTCTCTACTTGGATGAAGAATTGAAACCCTAACTTTGATTCTGTAGAAGAGGTATGATCTCCAGGGGCCAGGGGGTCTGGTTTTATAGTCCCTTCAAGTGAATATGGGCCGTTGGATCAAACCGACATTGATTGAACGGTTATCCTTGATCCTTTAGGTCGGTGGAGCATGATCTCCGAGTTGTACTCTGATTGGGCAGAATAGGTGGGCGGGCGCCCTCAGGACTTGGGCGGGCGCCCTGTCCCTGAGCCCTCTCGGCCTCCGCTTCGGTCCCGTGGCTTCTGGAGTCTTCTAGATGATAGAAAATTGTGCGGCACGTTAATATCTCTATGTAAACCCGACGTGTGGGCCTTTCTTCCGTATTTCTTGATAACCCCCTGCAGAAATAGACAAACACCAAAACTCGTGGAATTCTGTCCGATAAAACCCTAAGTCTAGGTGTTGGTTGCATTTGGACCCTTTTCTATGATTAGTTGATGGTTAAATATGAGCATTAATGACCGTCAACAAGCTCCCCCAAGCTTAACCTTTGCTCGTCCCTGAGCAAAGATGAACTCAAGAGTTTCTGCAGTGGTTTTATGCCTTAAAGATACACATGCGTTCAAATAAGATCTCATCTCTGGGTTAGGGTAAACTCATTTTTCCTTCCACCATGGGGCTTGCAACCGTCACCTATGTCTTGAGCAGTTAAAAGATAGAACGGTCTAGTCAAGCGCCATGTCTCTTGTTCTTCGATTAACTATAGCTCTGGAGTTTTTGCAGATTTTCAAATAAAACTCAGAGATTCCTTGTATGACTCTCTCTGGTCTCTCTTTTGTGGTATTTCTGGATCCTTACCAAGGAAGTAATGGTGTATGCCTTCTCTCAAAGTATGTGGTATTTTTGGTATGAGGCATAGTGACATTGCCTTCTCTCTCACCCTACTCTAATAAGGTTTTGATATCTGGAGCTCATAGGTGGGAGACAGCTAATACATACTTACAAGACATTTATTGCATAGTCAAACCATGGATCCAGAAGAACAAGTCAATAAATCAAATTAAGATGTGCATGTGTGGCGAATGAATGGTGTATGGTGATGATGGTGATAACAATGGTGAAAGTCTAATTCTACTTGTGCTCTTTTGAGGGGATACATACCTTTCTTGCTCTTTTGAAACTTTTTGAGGAGAATGAGATGCTCTATATTTTCTTTTTTCTTTTCTCTCAGGTGGGTATCTTGTACCCCTAATTCTACTGTCGGACACTTGTCTATTTTTACCTCTCGTCTCACTTTTTCTTTTCTTTCGAGGTTCCGGGCACTTGCCCCTTTTTATTTCCTCGTATTCTTTCTCTTTTTTTTCTCTTTTTTAGAGCACTCATCTCCTGAAATAATATAGCAAGTGGTAGTAACAAGATAACTTGAGCATTTATTTCACAGGGGAAAAACAGAAATATTTTTGGCTATTCTCTTCCGGATTAGGAGTAGAATATTTTTGGGTGGTTCTGGAGATGGAAATGGATGGATATATGTAGATGCGTACTTCTGAAGTAGAAGTAGCATGTATGAGTGAACGTGCAAGTGAATCTTGATTTAACCACATGACAAGCTCCTAAGGGTCTACACAGCTTGACCACACTCAATGCTCATAAGCAGTAAAAAGTAAATGTATGGTTCATAGTCTAATAAGCATGTATATATGGCTGTGGTAGGATTTTAAACTCTCATCATACAGGAACTCATCATGCAACATTTTAAAGATTTTCAAAGATAAAATTCTTCAGAATTCAAGCATCTCTAGGAACAGATAAACAATAGCTCAACCTTCCCATATCATATCCGTTAACGACTTAGACTTTAGATCAAGTACTCTTCCCACAAGTTTAGGTTTAGAGCAAATCTTAATTAATAACAGTCAGGCCTAAACTTGAGAGAGATTTCAATTTTGAGAACTAGCCATAGCAGAGCAACTATTCATCATGTCCATATGAGAGCTTATCATGAGGGTTCATAGCAAACTTTATTTATTTATTTATTTAGCAAACTAAGCAAAGATATATATAAGCACAAAATCTTTATTTGGGTTTTTATGATTATGCATCTTTTTATTATTTGAGTAAAGTATAAACGTGAGTAGAAACACTTAGCTGGATAAATGGGGGTGCTCTCCCCCAAGCTGGATTTTAACGTAATTCCTTTTGATGTAGCAGGTGGCGGAGGTGTATTTGAATGTCGGCAGCACCCTGACAGCGATTAGGATGTCCTCCGTCTGCTAGTCTTCTTTGATCCTTGAATTCTGTGGAGCTCAAATAGACAACAAAGCTTTGTGGAACTAGTTAAGTGTTAGCATAAATATCTAGCCTTTATCATGTTGAGCCTCCTCAATAAATGTTACTCTCTTTAGTAGGATCATAAATTTATTTTTATATTTTCATTTTTATAGCACATAAATATATTTATTTTATTTTTATGCCACCACAGTGAATGTACTTATGGGTTTTATGCCATGAGCATACTCACATGGGGCTTACTATTTTTAATATTTTTATTTTCTTTTCAAGATGATATGAACCTGATTAACTAAGCAAACTATTTTAAATAGTTGAAAGGAAAAAGATAACTATCAAGTTTACCTCTTGGCAAGGCGTTCGGTGTTTTTAAGTCCTCCGAATGGAACTCTCCATTTTCTTAGTCGTCCTGGGATTCGCTGGATGGCGTAGTCGGTGGTTCCGGTGGAGCCTGCTCTTCATGTATAACTATCTTTTTTCTCCACACCTGACTCGATGCTACGGTCTCCTCAGGACAGTTCTGTTCAAGTTATATGTCTTCAGACCTTACAACTTCTCCATCATAGTCTACCCATCCGTCCTTGATGATTTTGCTTTCTCTGGTTGCGGTTGCGTCGTCTCCTTCTTGTCCTGACCTGCTTAGAGTCTTCAACTATATGGTTAGGATCAGTAAAATAGCGGCGTACCTTCTCAGAGGGAAAGTTCATGTGGACTTCTCCAGTTCCAATGTAGATGATTTCTTTAACGGTGCTAAGGAACAGTCTCTCAAGGATGATGGGTGGATCGTACTTGTCTTCTCCCATGTCAACAACCTTAAAATCATCTGGAGCTGAATGTATGTTGGTTGTAGGGGCATGGTTCTGAACAGGAGTTGATAGGTGACTGTGGCCATTATGTTGACGCCTGACCCGGTGTCACAAAGCATCTTCTGGAAGTTGTATCCATTAATGGAGCACTGGATGCTTGGCATACTTGGGTCATCCTTTTTGGTCAGGAATGGTGACTTAAGTCGACGATCTTGACCTCCTTGAACTGCAGTGACCATCTTAGCTGACTTGGTCCACATTTGCTTGTTCATGTTCCTCCTGTTGGTCCTCTTCCTTGGTTCATGTCGGGATTGCTTTGAGATTTGTGTAGTCTTGTTCTTGAAGGAAAACGTCTCCTTCTTCCCTTTGATGTAGAAACTGATCTTAGCAGCACTAGCGTAGATGACAGCTTCTGAAGGTGTTCAAGAATAGCTTCCCTAGGATGATGGGTGCCCTCTCATTCAGTACCAGTCTCTATCACCACGAAGTCTGCTGGAGCGTATAAGGTACCAACTCGGACGTAGAGGTTCTTCAATATTCCCTTTGGGAAACTTAGCGTACGATCTGCAAGCTGCAAACACATGGCTGTTTCTAATAAAAGATATTTAAAGAATTTTTCATAGAGTACCCTGGGCATAATGTTGACACTGGAGCCAAAGTCACAGAGTGCTTCTGGGAAGTCCACCATGCCGATGGAGATCGGGATGACGGGGCGTCCTGGGTTGTCTCTCTTGACCGGCAGAAGGTCAGTAATTACTTCCACAACGAGGTCACTCTAGTAGTTACGTCCTCAAGCATCTTAGGGTAGTGATTGCCTGAGTGTCCAGTATCTCCAGTGTGTTTGTGCTCGTAGATCTAGGTTCTTCACTTGGTGGAGTCTGGGAGTTGTAAAAGTCCTTCATATTTTGCTTGAAGTGTACCTGCTCATAGAGACAAGGCAGAGATCAAGTGCATGGGCCCTGTTGGTGGAAAACACCAACAGAACCAAAAGTGTATTTGTTCTCTCTAACCTTAAGCATAGTGAGCAAGACAAATTTGATGGATAATAAGATCATGAGTGTAGCATTTAAAACATTTGTCAGATCAGATAACTCAACCTAATGGAAAGATAATCTATCTAAGTAAATGTTTTTTTCTTTACATGACTATCATTTTCCAAAGATTGAGTGTGCAACATTTTAGTTCATATGATTAGGAGTGTGGGATCACAAAGATGAAAGGACTAAACATATTGAATCGATTGGGTTTGTTAATCTAGAGTTGTAAATCATACATGTTTGTCTCTTATATTCATATGAACGCCAGAACCAAGGAGAAGCTTTATAAAAGTGATAGTCAAGTACCTGAAGATGTTACCTTACTTGAAGAGAGATGGTACAGTATCACCTTGTGGAAGCTTTCCTTTCTTAGTGGTTGTGCATCGTGTTTGTGGCACCCTCCATGGATCATCTCTTGTGAGCTATGCCTTCCTTGTGTAAATTGTTAAACTTCATGTGTCTCTCTCTTTGTCTCCAATGTGAGTTTATCTCAGGACTTCCCAGGTCGATATTGAAAGTTTTCCTACAGGGGTTAGTCCAACAAAATATCCAATATCTACTATAGCATACTATCGGCTCAAAAATCAACCTAGACACCATGTCTAATTTGATTTAGGAGGGCATTTTAACCTAAGCACCATGCTTAATTTAAAATCACTTGGAAATAAGATCATCATTCCTAAACTAAGCACCATGCTTAATTAAGAGATAAATGAAACTACTCCAAACCTAGACATATACTAAAGCAAATAAAGGTAGCATGAGAGCATTTATAGAGATCTACTCAAGTGGAGATGAAGTAGTGTGATTAGTATTTAACAAAATTGAGCATGTCTTAAAGGTAGGGACATCCAACATAGCAACATGGCAAAGGATGTTTTTATGTAAAGTACTCCCCCAAGCTTGAATTTTGCAAAATTCAAGTTTGGATGAATTTAATTCAATGTTGTATGATGATTGGTTGGACATACCTTGTGCTTGTCATTCATCCGATCTTCTTGCTCCAATCCTGGAAAGGTTAGTGACAAGAATACCCGAAGGAATATTTTTACAATTATCCTGATATGCTCAACACACAAGGTAATGTTGCAAATAATTAAAAGTTTATGTTACGATCTGATCAGTGCTTGTTTTAGGACACTAAGCTTGTCCTTGGGAAACCATCGATTTATGTCAGTGAAGTGGTTTCCCCTCCAACACTGACCTATATCAAGATCAACTCAACGAGATCTGAAATATTTCTTATAGACATATGCATCGACAACCACCCTTTTAAAGTTTTTATAAATAGAAAGGATGAGGGGGTTGGAGATCTCGAATGTAGTGATGTTGGAAAAACCAATGGATTGTGAAGATGTTGCATATGAGCATGGAGCAAATGAAGTGGCTATGAAATAAATTCCATGCTCATTAATGCTTAGAGTGAAATCCATGTGGTATGGTGAAAATGATAAGGTGAGTGTGGTAAAAAAGGAAAAGAAAAAGGATACACGGGCGACTTGGTTTGAAACTAGCACAGCTACCGTTCCCCGGCAACGGCGCCAGAAAGCTTGTTGGGTATTTTAAACGCAAACAGAAAAATCCGCAAGCGCACGGATACCGATGTAGCCTTCACCCGAGAGTATTCCAGAGTATCGATTTTCCACAGGGAACATGAGTGTACTAATTAAGAATCAAGATCGCCCAAGGATAACTATATAATTGTTTTTGGTGGGAAGAGAGGAAGTTTCCTGAGAGTTCTCTAGTTGATCTAAGAATCAAGAATTACTTCAAGATTATCTATATCGGGACATCAGAGCACTAACCACAGAAAGAGATGAGAAGGGGGCTAGGAAGGTCTGACTACGGTCCTACAAACACCGATCCGAACGTGGTGGAATACATCGACCGTTAGGGCTGTCACTACCCTAGGACTACCACAACAATCCGCAGGATTGGGTGCAATTCCAGGTAATTGCAAGACTAAACACCACGTCTAATCTATTAATTACTACTCTAGCGTTATAAAGACTAGAGCACTTGATGCAAGCGGGAATCCAATAAATAACTTGAATGTAAATAAAAGTAATGAAAGAACTCTGGAAATATGAATTGAAGAACCTGGAGAACGATGAAGAACGAACCAGATGCTGCAAAAGTATAATGTTGAGGAAGATCCGACAGATCCGGCTCCTCCTCCGCTCTCCTCTTCTCCCTCCCTATTTTCTAGGTTACAACTAGAACTAACTAGAACTAGAACTAGAGGAACTAAAACTATAACTAGATGAACAAGAACTAGATCTAGATGAATTAGAGGTAGAACTAGAAGAACTAGAGGGATCCTCTCTACTTGGATGAAGAATTGAAACCCTAACTTTGATTCTGTAGAAGAGGTATGATCTCCAGGGGCCACGGGGTCTGGTTTTATAGTCTCTTCAAGTGAATATGGGCCGTTGGATCAAACCGACATTGATTGAATGGTTATCCTTGATCCTTTAGGTCGGTGGAGCATGATCCCCGAGTTGTACTCTGATTGGGCAGAATAGGTGGGCGGGCGCCCTCAGGACTTGGGCGGGCGCCCTGTCCCTGAGCCCTCTCGGCCTCCGCTTCTGTCCCGTGGCTTCTGGAGTCTTCTAGATGATAGAAAATTGTGCGGCATGTTAATATCTCTATGTAAACCCGATGTGTGGGCCTTTCTTCCATATTTCCTGATAACCCCCTGCAGAAATAGATAAACACCAAAACTCGTGGAATTCTATCAGATAAAACCCTAAGTCTAGGTGTTGGTTGCATTTGGACCCTTTTCTATGATTAGTTGATGGTTAAATATGAGCATTAAGGACCGTCAACACTGGTGTGGCTGCTGGTCGTTTTGCAATGGGCAGCAATGAGCCACTCGGCCATCCTACAGCAGAACAAGAAACCATTGACTTGGAGAAAGAGACACCCGCAAAGAACAAGCAAGAACCCTCCAGCAGCAAGGTGAAGGCTCATGCAGAAGACAACAACAAGAAGAAGAGAGTACTCAGTGATGAAGACATGGCTGCAATGACTGCATTCACTGATGCCATCTGGGGACTGAACCATGCAGTGAGTGAAGGGAACAATAATGAGGCAGCACCTGGTATCTATCAAGCAGTCATGGGTGTCCCAAATATTAGCAGGCCTGAACTGATGATCTGTCTCAACTATCTAATGGAGCACAAGGGTCCTGCCATGGTATTCCTTCAGATGGCTGAATGTGACAAAGAGATGTGGTGCAGGCAGCACCTAGAGAAGTCTAGCCACTGAATGACAGCATGAGTAGTGCATAGTAGTTGATCAGCAATGCATGAATTCTAGCAGTTAGCCCATTTTTGATAACAAGCTACAGATAGTAGGATTCTTTAGTAGAGTTAGCCTGGGTACATATCATGATGCAAAACTTGAAACATTTGCCATGTTTAGCTGCTTGTAATCATGTATTTATGACTATCATTTGCTATTATGCTACGAGGACATGTGAACCATTTGCTATTGTGCTGTGTTATTTCCTTGATTCTGAAATGGTGCTTTGGTACTGTGCAGTCATGAAGAAGTTTTATGTGGTGTTTGTTGGGCGCAAGCCAGGGGTCTACTTGTCCTGGGAAGATTGTCATCCGTAGGTTGACCGTTTTCCAGGAAATCTACACAAAAGCTACAGATCTTACCACGAAGCTGAGCATGCCTTTGCCGAATTCCATCGCAAGAACAATGCCATCACTGGAAGCGTCAATCCATTTCAAGCAAAACCCGAGCACTACGAACAAATGAAGGCCGCACCTAAGGATCATGCTTTGTCTATCAAATATGTTGTACTAGTCATCGTTTTCGCCACTATCGTTGTTGTGCAGGCATACTTGTTGTATCGTAGGTTGTTGTTGAACCTTCTGTTGTAGCCTCGAACTTAAAGTATGGCCTCATGAGTTTGCTGGTGCATGTAACATAAACCAAATTTGTTCAAGACATACATAAACAACTAGATTTGAACCACCATTGTCCCTGGTAACAGCTAGATTCAAACACCACACAACTAACAAGTATGAAGATCTACCATTTACAACTGGGTTCATGAAAAGATAACAACAGTGAGTAATTAAAAACATTGCCATAGCTAACAAGTCTGAAGATCTAACACCACACTTATCTAGCCAACTCAAACAACATTGTTTGGTTGCTTACAAAAGGGATTGCACCAATACAGTAGGCGCAATCAAAAGGTGCCAGCCACAGCAACCATTGGTTAGTCCATAATCTAACATTTGGCTTCAGCAAAAGATAACAGGAATGTCTACTGACACATTTACGACACACTTCAGTTAGTCTTGAAGACCATAGCAGCAACCAGGAGGATGATCACCCCAACCAGACAGTACATCAGGAACATCAGCGTGTTCTTCTCCACCTTCGCAACAATGGCCTGCCTCTGATAGCCCCTACAAATACGCTCTGCCATCCTCTTGGTCCTATTAACTTCATCTTGCAGAGCAACCCTCTGAGCAGTAGCAGTATCATTCTTCTCTAAGGATCGCTGCAGTGCTTCAGAGACCCTTGCCTTGTTGCGCTTGTCTTGCTTGACAGCCTTCCAAACATCCTTTAGGCTTTCCTGAATCCTTTCAGGCCAGGGCTCGTCAAGCCATTCGACGAACTGACATTGCTCCTCCTCATTCTAATTCAATGAAAAACCAGTTTGCATAACACACTACTGGGGACAAGATTCAAATGACAAATAGAAAGTCAGTAAAGGAACACCTGAAGGGCACACCCCAGGAAGCGGCGGCCTGCGTGCTTGCCACCGATTGCCTTCTTCAGCGTCGCATGGCGAGAATGAGCACACTTGGGTATACGAACGATGCCCAAGCCTGACCACTCTGGCTCTAGGACCGCGTCAGGAACCGCACTGTCGCTGTTGTCCTATTACCAAAACGAGATGGACGATTCAATTATCTCAACCCTAACTGCAATTTGGTACAAGACGGCTAGGACAAACCAAAAGAGATTGACAATCAAATTGGGGATTAATCATGTATACGAAATCAAATCTCTGGTACAAAATAGGGAAAAGAGGGTATTGGGGGAGAGAGGGGATTTAATCGAAACCCTAGGTGGGCGTGTGGATAATCTTGCCTGCGAATCGGAGAGGAGCTGGGTGGCGCTGTGGTTGCTTGAGTCTGCTGAGTCAGTCTCCTCGGCGTGCACAGATTGCATCCTCGACGCTGTGTCGTTGCTGTGGACAACGGTGGCCGGACCACGCCGTGGCTCTTCACGGTCGGAGAAGCATGGGCACCCGGTGGCACCTTCGTAGCGACGGAGACTGCGCCGCATCGCGCTTGACCCTCCAGCTTTCGGCGTGTCCGACATCGAGCTCAGGGGAGCCTCGGCCAAGACGACGGAGAGCTCGGGGAAGGGAGCGGACTTCGAGTGAGGAAGAGCTCGGGTGAGGGAGAAGGGAGGTGAATGAATGAGGCGAGGAAGTCGAAGGGGTAAGGGGCCGGGCTGATATACAGAGACCGCGGGGCACCGAAACAGAGAAACAGTTCCCTCACCCATGGATGTGCATCCAACCAAACAGATGTCCATGGGCCTCAGCAATACAAGCCAATTGTATAAGCAGTGAACCAAACAAAAATCAGCCCAGGCAAAAGTACCAGCCCAGCCAACCAAACAGAGGCCTGTTGGGCGAGGTAGACCAGGCCAAATGTGCCCTGGCTTAAAATTGGGGCCAGGCTAAAAACAACCAGGCTACCAAACACACCCTAATTGTTTGAAACAAGGATTGATTATGCAACCGTACTTATACATATGGGTTGTCTTGGACACTATTGTCACGCCATAAGCTGCCCTGCTAGTTGAATGAACAATGCATATAGTAGACTGTTAATGTAGCCCTGGCACTGGCGTGAACGGGGAGTGGCTCGTGGACACCCTCTTCGCCGGTTCTTTGTTAGCCCCCGACGCACCTCCTCCTCCTCAAGCGTTGCAGTTGATGTTGCTGATGGCATCACGTTGGACACCTCAGTCTGTGGGACATTGTTGGTGGCAACAGAAGCGAGAGCTGACCCAGTGCAAGAGCCCGGTCGTCACTACCATCGCTCACGGCCCATGGGCCGACTGACCTCAGTCCACCCTTGCTTGTGCACGCAAACTGGGCAGCAGCGTCCAACGGGGGGCGGCGGCACCACCATCCAGCGATGCGGTTGCGCCGGCGCTACGCGGAATTCCTCCGCCGGGCGTCCGCCCTGCCGTCCCTGCCGCTGGTGGCCTCTCTCCACGCCGCGGTGCTCCGGCGCGGGATCCCCGCCCTCCTCGCGGCGTCCCTCATCCAGGGCTACTCAGCCTGCGGGGACCTCCCCTCCGCGCGCGCCCTGTTCGACGAAACGCCCCCGACGCTCTCGTCCCGCACCGCGCTCGCCGGCGCGCTCTCGGCGCACGGCCGGTGCGCGGAGGCGCTGGCGCTGCTCGCCGTCCCGGAGGCGGAGGCGGACGACAGGGCCGTGACGGTGCTCCTGGCGGCGTGCGCGCGCGCCGGGATGGTGGCCGAGGGGAGGCGCGTGTTCGCGAGGGTGCCCCGCCCCGCGCTGCAGCACTACACGTGCATGGTGGAGATGCTGGGACGCGCCGGGGAGGTGGACGAGGCGGAGCGGCTCGTGGCCCGGATGGAGGCGCGCCCCGACAGGGTCATCTTCGCGGCGCTCCTCGCCGCGTGCCGCGTGCACGGCCGCGTCGACGTCGCCGAGCGGGTGGCCGGGCTCATGCGCCGGTATGGCATTGCGTGAAAACTCGCGGTCTGACTAATGCATCAGCAGTTGAAATGCAGTTGAGTTCAGACCCGAGATCTGATCATCCATCATCGTGCTTCTTTTGCGATGATTCCCTGGACATGAATCTGACTGTGGTTGCCTGTTAGTACATTGGATTTTATTCAGTCGTTCATCCAGCAAGAGTCCCTCCTAGCTGGTAAAATCAGAAATCTGTTCACTGACTTGCTGTCTGCTGTGGGTGGTAAGGTCTTCAGGTCAGTTTTGGCATCACATGAACATTGTGCCTGAATGCAACAAATGCCCATGTGTGTATATAGATTGTCATGTCAATTTTCTTGTCTCAGACGGTAAATTGTCACATCAACTTTACTGGAGCTAGCAGTGCAGTCAGGACTTGTGAAAAATGGATGCTGGATTACAAAAGTTTAACTTCTAGGCCTTGTTTAGTTTCAAAAAATTTTGCAAAATAGAAATAGTAGCACTTTCGTTTGTATTTGACAAATATTATCCAATCATAAACTAACTAGACTCAAAAGATTTGTCTCGTCAATTCCGATCAAACTGTGTAATTAGTTTTTATTTTCGTCTATATTTAATACTCCATGCATGCGTCTAAAGATTTGATGTGACCGAGAATCTAGAAAATTTTGCAAATCTTTTTGGGAACTAAACAAGGCCCTAGTAAAGTTTTGTGCAACAAGGGTCTGATTGGGACTTCCATGAAACTGACAAATTAGGCGTTGCTGTCATGTCGGGAAACTTGTGGTGAGGCATGCTTGAAATTAAGGTCTAGAAGCTGCTGAATTTCCAACATCTTCTGTGGTAGGAAATGCATTTTGCTGACATTGTTGGAAATGGAATGGCCGCTTGTGCTTAGAAAGCCAGTACTTGAATTGGTATTGTGCTATAACGGAGACATGCCTGAAGTAAGAATCTTAACAACCAGATTTATTCGGTGCCATACTTCCTGAGTTAACATGAAGAATGTCATCTGACTGGAACTCTGAAGATTCTTCTTATAATTAGGATATGGCTGTGCCTCTGTGACAGAATTCAAAGTTGGGCCTAGGAATTTCAAAGATTCTGATACTGTTGCTGACCAAAAAAAGCAACTTAAATTGCAAGCTTGAAACCTGGACCACAGTAGCAGGCGAGACAAATACTGCACATATGCTTGGAGTATAGCAATCTTACCAGTCGACGCTGTCTCGTGTTGAGTTGACATTAAGCCTGGCCTGTGATTGGAGCACTTCAGACTTCACATCATTTGGATAACTCACATATGGCTGTAATAGACTTGCAGAAAGTTGGGCCAGTGTATTTCGCAGATTCTGGTACTGATCCTGAATTCCTGACTGAAGACAAATCAACTGAGGGCTGGAAACACATTACCAGGTAAGGCAGAAGAAACGGATAAACGCATAAGCATCAGCATCTTTGGCCTTCCTTGCATCCAAAGCAACTCACAAAGGGAAATTTCATGGTATTCTCCATGTCCAGCAATTCCGCGGCTGGCAGGGTAATTCTCTCCTCTGCCAAACATCTGTACGCTGATGCTGATCCCTGACAGGGAGAGGCACCCAGAGTCGGAGGTTGGCAGCCAGCTGAAGCAAGCCTGAAGGTGAGCTCGACTACCACAGTGGCATCTGACGAAGAACCTGCCACCGTGCACTTGTACAGGCTACAAGTATATATACAGGTTCGAAGAATGTACCAGATTCAGATACCTGTGCCGCAGTGGCGTTTGCTGCACGGCGGGCTGTCTGCCAAGAACAGCCCATGGCCGTTGCTTTCGGTCTTTTACTAGGGCAGCACTGCCAAGCGTGCAAGGCTCCAACTCAGCTGCCGAGTCGACTCCAATGAGCGTCGCTTTCAGTCTTGGTTCTATGCTAATCTGCCTGTACATGAAGAATGCCATGACGATATGTGCACTTCTGTCTCTATCTCCCTGCTGAATGCTGATTGATAAAAAGAGCTGTTCTATGCTAAGCCAAATTTTAGAGCAAGTATGCCAAATTCCGTTGTAACTTATGACCGGGAAGTTTCATCATAATTTCTATGTGTTCTTTTTTTCTCTCCAATGAAGTCAAACTAATTCCTGGTAAATTCCTGATTCACGCATTTCAAACGGGTCCTCAAGAAGGTTCAGAAGAAGTTTCATCATAATTTGTATTCTGTATACAGATCTTGTAAAACCAATCTACTCCAATTTTTTTCAACTGGAATTCATGACCGTGGCCTGTGGCCCGTGGAGGAGCAGCAGCTGGAAGCATCTGGCACCGTCGATTTCCTCACAACCTTCATCTGAGCCGTTGCTTTCGCGTGTGGCCTTCCCGTTGTCGCCCGACAGGGTCCACCTCACCGCCTCCATGCCGCCACCGCAACCGGCGCCGGGGCCCGCGAAATCGCCTCGACCGCTGCTTTTCTTCCTCCTCCTCCTCGCCCCATCCGTTCCACTCATCCGCCACCACCACCACCACCGCCCTCCCTCCACTACCACTCCACCACCGCCGCAGCCAGCCTCCCGCCGCAGCGCCTTATCCGGCTATCCCCACCCGCCGCCGCATCGTCCACATGGCCAGCTTCGGCGTCGACACCCGCCCGGCCGCCGCGGCCTCCGGCGGCGGTGGCGGAGCGGGGACGACGGGTGAAGGTGCGCTCTCGTTCCTCTCCCGCGGGCTGCGGGAGGACCTCCGCCTCATCCGGGCGCGGGCCGAGGAGCTCGAGACGTTCCTGAGCGCGCCGGTGCCGGAGCCCGAGCTGTTCGCGCGCCTCCGCCGCGCCTACTCGTCCTCGGCGTCCTCGGCGCGGACGCGGCTGGACCTGTCCGCGATCGGGAAGGCGTTCGAGGCCGACGCGTGGAGTGGCGCCAGGGCCGCCAGGTGGAGGTGGGAGGCGGAGGAGGCCGAGGAGTGGGAGCCCGTCAGGATGGTCAAGGCACGCCTCAGGGAGCTCGAGCGGAGGACGCAGGCCCAGTCGCCCAGCGACATGCTGCACAAGCTCAAGCTCAGCTTGGTAAGCTTCCTAAAAACTTTTGGTAATACTTCACTGTTGATTAGGAAGAGGATATACTAAACCTTGAGAAGCAAGCAACAGGCACAACGCAAAATCTAACATGTCGCAAATTGAGCAGGACTCTCAACTTACTTGAGTGTGTGTGTGTTTTTTCTTTCAATTGGAAGAAGTTGATTGTGGAAATTGTGCAGTTCCCTTGGTGTCAAATGGAGATGTTTGTTTGAATTTATATGGGAATAAACTCTCATGCGATTCAAACTGAATTGCTTTGTGGACACAAATTTAATGTGGAATCGTGCATATCTTTTTAGTAGCTTTGCTAAATAGTATTTTTATGATCCAAAGAGTACTTGTGAATTTGAAAAACAAAGTGTGAAAATAAAGATTTTGGTTAGTATACTTAACATATTTGGAAGAAAATGAGGCTAGAAGGAGCACTCTGTGACTGTTAGCTGCTCAATGGATTTGATATTTTTGTTATGTGCGGCGCCATATAATAGAATTTGGTTAGAATTGAAATTACAAATCGAGTACCGAATGAGTTAAGGAAGGTAGTAATATTATAATCAATTGGAGGTTCAAAGCTCATAGAGATGTTCTTCTGTGAAGTCTACTACAAGTTTAACCAATTTTATTTTCTCCATATTAGATTTATATAAACGGAACTTATAGAGCTTGACTAGAATTCAACAATGAAAAGTCAGCAGCTGGAAATTTAGTCATAGTCTTCACTTTTCAATAGATTCAGTATCTGCATATTCATGTAATTTACACTGGCTTGGAACATGTCAATCTTAATTAAGCTTATCTCGGGATATACATGATGCAGACTGCTCTTGTTCCTGTAGCAGATTAATTGATGCACCATTGCACTTCTTATTGCAGAAATCTATGACCTTTGCGCCTGAAACATCTGAGGTTAGTCCTCTGGATTCACTTCTTGTTGCACGATCCTGTCAAGGAGATTCACTTCTGAAATCTTTTGCTCATAGTGGCATCTTGTATTTGCTTAAAATTAATTACTGACTTCTGACAGTGACTTTTGCAAGAATGTTCAATCTAAATCAAAATCATTATGTTAAATGTTGCTTTCAATACATTACTTATGTAAAGTAATATGGTCACTATGTAACACTTTCCCGAAATCCTGGTACAACTAATCTCTTTTGTATATCTTTGTAAATCCTTATTAAGCAAAAGATGAACATTCCATCTTGTTAGAACACAGTCTAGTCAATCTTGTCCACTTTTGCATTCTCATAACTAGTATCGCTCTTGTGTCTTGTGCATGCAGGATGTTCCACCACTGGATTTAGGAGAACTTCTTGCTTATTTTGTAAAACAATCTGTACCACTATTTGACCAACTTGGTATAAAAAGAGGTAACATGCTTGATTTTTGTTTACAATAGCTATAATGTTTAGCTTGCATTGAGCTGATTATTCTTTCTCATCTGCTTTAGATGTATGTGACAAGTTGGTGGAGTCTCTATGCAGCAAGCGCAAGGACCACCCTGCATATAGGTTCTTGTCAGAAAGTGAACCATCTTCATTGAGAAATGACAATGTTGGGGATGAACTCGACCTAAGAATAGCTAGTGTCCTACAGAGTACAGGACACCATTATGAAGGTGGATTTTGGAGTGATGGCCCTAAGTCTGACATATCTGGCAAGAGACATGTTGCCATAGTCACCACTGCCAGTCTTCCCTGGATGACTGGAACGGCTGTGAATCCTTTGTTTCGAGCTGCATACTTGGCTAAATCTTCCAAGCAAGATGTAACTTTGGTAGTGCCCTGGCTTTGTAAGTCGGATCAAGAACTTGTGTACCCCAATAGCATGACTTTTAGTTCACCACAAGAGCAAGAAACTTATATGAGGAATTGGCTGGAGGAAAGAGTTGGTTTCAAGACAGACTTCAAAATATCGTTTTATCCTGGAAAGGTAACTTTCTTTTTCAGCACAATGTTTGAACACTATGTGCAATAGCTCATTTAGTTGCATTTTTTTCCAACTACAGTTTCAAAAAGAAAGGAGAAGCATAATTCCCGCTGGGGACACTTCACAGTTTATACCATCAAAGGAAGCTGATATTGCAATCTTGGAAGAGCCCGAGCACCTCAACTGGTATCATCATGGGAAACGTTGGACAGACAAATTCAATCATGTGGTCGGTGTAGTGCATACAAATTATTTGGAGTACATCAAGAGGGAGAAGAATGGTGCTATTCAGGCCTTTTTCGTTAAGCATATTAATAACCTGGTCGCCAGAGCTTATTGCCATAAGGTACTCAACGAAATATGTTATTCCTCTGATGTTTGACCCATCCGTGTGATGTGTGGTTGTAGGCTATATAACAAGCTGTCTATTGTTTGTTGTGGGCTGATGGAATTTGTGCTATGTAGATTTTGCGGCTGTCTGGTGCTACTCAAGATCTGCCCAAGTCGATGATCTGCAATGTGCATGGTGTGAACCCAAAGTTTCTGGAGGTCGGAGAGAGGATAGCAGCAGAGCGGGAGTCTGGCCAGCAATCCTTCTCTAAAGGAGCTTATTTTCTGGGGAAGATGGTATGGGCCAAGGGTTACAGAGAGTTAATAGATTTGTTCGCAAAGCACAAGAGTGATTTGGAAGGCTTCAAGCTGGACATCTATGGGAACGGCGAGGATTCACACGAGGTGCAATCGGCTGCCAGGAAGTTGAATCTGAACCTCAACTTTCATAAAGGCCGGGACCATGCTGATGATTCTCTTCATGGGTAAAAGACCACTCAGTTGCCTTTTTCAAACACCCGTCTGCCTGCCTATATGTGATGATGTTATATCATTATTCTCTTGTCAATTTGAATGCCTGTCCTCCTGTTCCATTTCCAGGTACAAGGTTTTCATAAACCCGAGCATCAGCGACGTCCTCTGCACCGCGACCGCGGAGGCGCTAGCGATGGGCAAGTTTGTGGTGTGCGCCGACCATCCATCCAACGACTTCTTCCGGTCGTTCCCCAACTGCCTGACCTACAAAACATCCGAGGACTTCGTCGCCAGAGTGAAGGAAGCCATGACGCGCGACCCGCAGCCGCTGACCCCCGAGCAGCGGTACGACCTGTCCTGGGAGGCCGCCACCCAGCGGTTCATGGAGCACTCCGAGCTCGACAAGGTCCTGAACAGCGACAGCAGCAGCGAATGCACCAGCTCCGTCACCACTGAATCCGGCAAGAGCAGGGACACAAGGATGAGGAGATCCGCCTCGGCGCCGAACATGTCGGACGTCGTGGACGGTGGCCTGGCGTTCGTGCACTACTGCTTCACCGGCAGCGAGCTCCTGAGGCTGTCGACGGGCGCCGTCCCCGGAACCCGGGACTACAACAAGCAGCATAGCTTGGACCTCCACCTCCCACCGCCCCAGGTACAGAACCCGGTCTACGGCTGGTAGTAATTCCTAGCGTTAGCAGTATACAGGTGTAGTCGTATCTCTCTCTATATAGCTCTACAGTCTGTAACACTAGCGTTTTCATCTCTGGTGGCAAAGGCAAGCCATGTTCATTTTTGTTTTGTTTTTTTTTTTGAAATAAACGGTGGGGAGAGTTTCCCCCACCTAGCTGGAATTTTATTTCAAGAGAGCTCCATTGTCAAGCCACGGAGTTTTGAGCAGAGTTACAGAACAGGAGACATTGCAACCTCGTTCAGTCTGGGCAGATCGAAGTGTTGGGGGCTCCTCAGGGTTGAGGTGTATTGTAGCTGCATTTTATTGTATCGATGAATGAAACATGCACGCGCATGCTGCGTCGTGCTGTTGCTGGTCTCGCTGCCGTGTCTGGTAGCTACAGTAGCTACTACCATGCATGATGCATGCCATAGTACACCAAAGGTGGTTGGTGGCGACGGGCCTTGTTTAGTTCCAAATTTTTTTAGAAAATCGACACCGTAGCATTTTCGTTTGTATTTGACAAATATTGTCCAATCATGGACTAACTATACTCAAAAGATTTGTCTCGTCAATTCCGACCAAACTGTGTAATTAGTTTTTATTTTCGTCTATATTTAATACTTCATGCATGCGTTTAAAGATTCGATGTGACGAAGAATCTGAAAAATTTTGCAAAATTTTTTGGAAACTAAACAAGGCCAGCGCACTGGTACTGCATCGGAACCCCACACGACGACCATGTCCCTGTGTTATATGTTTGCACCGCACTGCATTGTCCGATTCAAGTGCTGTGTACTGGTACTGTACTGTGCTACTGTTGATGCTGCCTACACTTTGTTCTAGGCTCTACCTACCTACTGCATGAACGTGGTGGTGTGCACTGTTTAGCTAGGGGCAGTGTACCATCGACTGTCATGATTGGTGAGCCATGGCTTTGGGGGAGAATGGAGCTGGAATGTCCGTGTGACCGTGCCTGGTAAGAGTACGTACAATACAGGAGGCCACTGATGATGGGGTTCAGTGCAGTGCCCAGTGGGTAGAGAGAGAGAGATTATGAGAAGAGAGCTCTAGAGCTTAGCCCTACAGTACCTAGGCCTTGTTTAATTCCAAAAAAAATTGTAAAATTTTCTAAATTTTCTATCATATTAAATCTTGCGGCACATGCATACAACATTAAATATAAATAAAAAAAACTAATTATATAGTTACATGTAATTTGTGAGATGAATCTTTTGAGGTTAGTTAGTTCATGATTCGACGATATTTATTAAATACAAACGAAAGTACTACGACGCGTATTTTGCTAAAAATTTTGGAACTAAGCAAGGCCGTAGCTGCTATGAGATGCGCCACGTCACTCTTTGCTGGGCATGTGTGGGTTGTGTGGTCCGTGGTGCCCTGCCCTGTGGGTATCTCGTTACAGGCGGCCAGGAGTGCAGGACGGGGCAGGGGCAGCGTAGCCTGTGGGCCTTTTCTCCTATCCCTGTTGCCATTGCCACCGAGCCCTGGCAGGGTAGGGTGGTGCCGCCCTGTTTCAACTTTTTTTTTTATGCAGTATATTTGCTACTCGTACGCCCTTCGCGAGTGAAAACGAACTTAAGTTCACTCAAAAATCAATTTTTTTAAAAATTTCTCGTCACATTAAATCTTACGGCACAGGTATAAAACATTAAATATAGTAAAAAACTAATTACATAATTTGTCTATAAATCGCGAGATGAATCTTTTGAGTCTAGTTAGTTTATAATTAGACAATATTTACCACAAACAAATGAAAGTGCTACACGAAAACCAAAAAAGTTTTGGAACTAAACAAGGCCTTCATGTATTTCACTTTAAAACATGTGGCTGATGCCCACGGTGATTTGTTGTCAGAAAAAAAATACTATTCTATGAATGAAAAAGAGTGAATGATTCTGAACGCAGCTAACATTCAAGCCAAAATCAACCATACTTTTCCAGTCATAGATCAATGTTTTTCTCTCGCAATAAATCAGCATCTGCCGTAGAAACGTTTCAGCGAATAGGGCAGAAGGAGGAAAAAGGTTAGCAAAAAATGAACGAAGTGATTGTCGAGATCCGAAAAACAATGCGGGAATGCTAACACATAGAATCAAGAAACATCACTTCGCATGTTGATCTTACTGACCCCACATGGCAATATTGTCAAGCCATAATTAATTGTCTTTCTTACCATACAAGCATCTCCAATGGTTTGCCATTTGCACTTGCTATCCTTGTTTATTTGGAAAAAACAACAAATTTAATTCTCCAATAGTTTGCTAAAGGACTTGCCAAATTTTGAGAAGTTGCTATTCAGGGGTGCTCCACGCGCAAATTTGCGCGCACTCCGCGACTTGCCATCGCGCCAAGAAGCCCGTGTCGCCCCTTCTCCCGCGCTGTCTCGGAATTTTCCGGACTCCTTCCTGCGCGTCTCCAAGTCTCCTTGCTCGTCATATAAATCGTCGCGTCGTTCGGTCTCCCTCACCGATGAGATTGAGTCCCTCGCGTCACTGAATAGATCGAGCTCGTCGCAGCGCCGCGGTGGTCATCGCTGCCCCGTCCTATTGCCTCCGTCGTCTGCGCAGCCGTCCTCCGTCGTCGTCCACGCGGCCTCCGTCCATCGTCGTACGCACGACCGTCGTCCGTCATCATCTGGGCGGCCTCCGTCCGTCGTCGTCCGTGCGGCTGTCCTCCGTCCCTCGTCCGCGCGGCCTCCGTCCGTCGTCATACGCGCGGCCATCCTCCATCGTCGTCCATGCAGCCTCCGTCCCTCACGTCTGTGAAGGTATGTTCCTGGAACTGGCCAACTGTGTAGCAGTAGGTAGCAGTACCGATGAAGGCCGATAGTTGTAGAGTTGCAGATTGATTGATGAAGGTATATGTTAATCGTCTTGTGCATGTATCTGCTAGATCGATCAGCTCCTTTATTTGTCCTATTGTGCATGTATCTCTGTTGTCTATCGCTATTGTAATTAGAGACTAGTGTTATTTTGTGCATTTACTTGTCCATCTGATACATTCATAATGATGAATAGTTGAACGGTTGAAGGATGTGGGCCTCCTTTTCTATTTTACCAAACTCAAATACCAAACCATTGGAGATACAAGATTATTTCACTTGCCATTTGTTTTAGCCACTTGCCAAAACACAAGATTTGGCAAGTGTTTTAGCAAATCTTTGGAGATGCTCTAATGTCCTTAAAATGACAAAGAGTACAAGAAAACAACATCATAACTCCACAACACTGTGACCCGATGACCAGTCTCGCTGCGCTGCATTATTGGACTTCCTAAAAAGGGACAGCTATCGTGGATAAAAATGGGATGTCTCAGTGAAAAAAGCGAAGATAGTGAGAAGACATTTCAAAATTGTCCAGAAACAAACAAGTGAGAACGGTCGAGATGACCATAAAGCGTAAATAAACTTCAAGCAGGTTCAACGTAGATAAATCAGGGTGGGATGAAATGGAACTTGTCTCAACCATTTTCACCAAGCGAGTTGTCTGGGTAGGCAGTTTTTCATGGTCCAATGAAAACATGGCCTTGTAGCGCCTTGGCTGTTGGAAGCGTCATAGATAGCAGAAAAAGGGGAACATATAACAATAGGTCTACAAATAAAACTTAAGCAAAATATAGAAAGATCTTGGAGTGAAAGAGAAATGGGAACACTAGGGCTCTATTTGAGAGGAGCTACAACACCTAAACCACCCCCACCCCCACACCCAAAAAATATAAAAACAAACTTCACACCCAATTTTCCAAGCAAAATACATCTATCTCCACCTACTCTAGATAAAAAAAGAAGAGATGGATCTACTTCTCAGATCCATAGATTTTACAGAGGTCCTCAAGAGGTGCTATGAAACTTCAAGATGTATAGAGTCGGCAAAAAGCTACTTCTCAGATTCATAAATTTTAAGGAGGTCCTCAAGAGGTGCTATGAAACTTAATAGTTCGCTTGAGCTTATCAAATCAGTGAACAGTACTTTCCGTCTTGGCTTATCACCCAAACGAACATGCTTGTATAGAGTCAGCAAAAGGCCCACCATATCACTAGTTGCACACCTCTGTTTATTTCTTTTCTGGACACCTCGCCAATGCTCCTCACTATTCATGTGCACGCCAAGAAGCCTCACCGTCTGTCTTTTTATTTTTAGCTTTTTTTTGAAAGATTTTCTCAAATATACCTTTGATAGTTTGATTTTAGAATATAGACTCAGGGCCTGGCGCCAATGACACTGGCACCAAGCTACCTATACCACATGGTCGCACACACTGAATCGAGGTGACGTGGTAGACAACTTGGCACCAACGTCATTAGCGCCAAGCTTGGCGTCATAGACCTTGGCTCCAAGCTCGGCACCGAGATCGTTAGCATCAAGCCTTGTTGTCTATTGGCCCTCTTCTTTCTTTCTTCCTTCTCTTGCTTGCGAATCCTTCCTCAGCCCCGTCTGAGCGTTGCCCTGCCATCGAGTCGCTCGACCATGTCCTCGCCCCGACTCTGCTACTTGGCCGTGGCCCCACCCCACCCCTCCGCCCACGCCCGCTCCCCTCTCTGTCCCCACTCGATTGCTGTGCTGCTCCGGACCGCGCCATGTTGCCACGACCAATCCCGACTAGCCGCCTCCCAGTGAGAAAGAAAAGGAAGAAGCCTTGGGGAGAAAGAGGTACAAAGCATTCATTTAAACATAACCTTAGTGCCAATTAAGCTCGGTGCCAACGACAAAGGCGCCAAGCTTGGCGTTAGTACTGCTGGCCCCAAGGTACCTGCCACGTCACTGCGAGCTCTGCGGTGTCGCCCGTGTAGTATAAGAGCTTGGCGCCAATGACACTAACCCTAAGATGTGTTACTTTGGCGCCAATGGCCATAGCGTCAAACCTTGAGTCTAATTTCTGAAATCAAACCTATAGAGACATATTTGAGAAAATCTTTTGAAAAAAAAGACTAAAAAACAAAAAAGACGGCCTCATCGCGCCCCTGAGCCTGTGGAGGCCGACCTCGCTAGACCCCTCCCCTGCGATGCACCCCCGTCACACCTTTCTCCCTGCCTCGTCCCATGCGACGAGCTCCATGCCTCCATGGCCCGCGCCGAGGTGCTTCGACGGCCGCACTCCGAGCCCAGCGTCGACGCCCTCCCTTGGCTGTGAGCCCGTGCATTTCCTTTTGCAATGCTCACTTGTTCAGGACAAGGATCAGCTGTGACAGACTGTGTGAGTGTGTTCGATTGGAACCCCACCTAGGTCATGCATTGATCTGGTATGGGGTACGGTGTGAGTGGGTGGGCCCGGCATGATCATGAACCCTGTGTTTCGCTAAGACGTCGTCGTAACGGTGCTAATAAACCCTCACTCACTCACTCACTGAAAGGTCCTAATATGGCTAGAGGGGGGATGAATAGCCTATTTAAAAATTCTACAAACTCACTAGAGCAAGGAGTTAGTAAATAACAAAGCGAAGCTTTTTGCTCTAGCTCTAAAGGGGTGTTTGCAAGCCACCTACCCAACAATTCTATTTGTTATGATCACTATGCACACAAGAACTAAGTCTCTACAAGTTACACTAGAGAACTAAGCTACACAAGGCAAAGTATGCAACTAAACTAATTACACTAGTTTGCGGTAAGTAAAGGATAGGATGAGATATTTATACCGCTGTGTAGGGGATGAACCAATCACCAATATAAACAATCAAGCACCAGGAGAATGCCAATCAAACACAATTGAGACACCAATTTTTCTCCCGAGGTTCACGTGCTTGCCGGCACGCTACGTCCCCGTTGTGTCGACCAACACTTGGTGGTTCGGTGGCTAAGAGGTGTAGCACGAACCTCATCCTCACTAGGACACCACAAGAACCTACCCACAAGTGAGGTAGCTCAATGACACGAGCAATCCACTAGAGTTACCTTTCGGCTCTCCGCCGGGAAGGTACAAGACCCCTCACAATCACGGGAGATGGCCACGAACAATCACCAACTCGTGCCAATCCTCCTCCGCTGCTCCAAGCCGTCTAGGTGGCGGCAACCACCAAGAGTAACAAGAAAACCGCAGCTAGAACGATCCCAAGTGCCACTAGATGCAATCACTCAAGCAAATGCACTTGGAATCACTCCCAATCTCACAAAGATGTTTAATCTATGAAGGAGATGAGTGGGAGGTGTTTGCTTAGGCTCACAAGGATGTCAAGTATGTTAGAATGCCAAGAGTGTGAGCCCTAAGCCGGCCAAACATGTATATATAGCCCCTCAAACAAATAGAGCCGTTGGCTCTTTCACTTGGCGAAATACAGGGTCACCGGACGCTCTTAAAGGGGCACCGGACGCTCAACACCAGCGTCCGGTGCTCCAACGTCAGCCGCGTGTCAGAGTCTAACGGTAACCTGCAGAGCACCGACGCTGAGCAAGTTAGCACCGGACGCGTCCGGTGCACACCGGACTCATGCGCAGAGAGCTCCGCAAACTGCAGGGTCACCGGACGCAAGCCACCGGACGCACCCTTAGCGTCCGGTGCTCACCGGACCCATGCGCAGAGAGGGTCGCAAAATGCCCGCACACCGGACGCTCAAGCCAGCGTCCGGTGCCTATCGTCCAGTGCCTTTCCCTAACTGGGCCAGGCACTGTCTGCACCGGACGCTCAGACGCAGCGTCCGGTGCTCCAGAAGCCAGCGTCCGGTGAGTGTTTTCTCAGCGAGAAACACTCCCGTAACTTCTCCAAAATTCCCACCGGCGCAATAGAAAATATGCACTTCATTTTCTCGAAAAGCGCCGAATCCCGCCTCGCAAGCTCGGCGGGAGGGAGAGAGGAACCCATCCTCTCTCTACCCTTCAAACTCCACCTCCTTCTCAAAGTGTGCCAACACCACAAAGTGTGTACCAACAAGTGCACGTGTGTTAGCATTTTCACAAACATTTTCTTCGAAGGAGTTAAGTTAGCTCACTAGGTTCTAAATGCATGCACATGAACAATGACACCTAGTGGCACTTGATAACCGCTTAGCCAAAGAATTCTCCTCTTTATAGTACGGCTATCTATCCTAAATGTGATCACACCCTCTATGGTGTCTTGATCACCAAAACCAAAACCCTAAGCAATACCTTTGCCTTGATCTCCATAGGGTTTTGTTTTTCTCTTTCTTCTTTTCCAAGTTGAGCACTTGATCATCTTGTAGTCATCACCATCATCACCATGATCATCACTTGCTCCATCACTTGGCATGTACCAACCTCATTAAGTCTACACACACTTAGCATAGAGGTTAGTACTAGGGTTTCATCAATTATCCAAAACCAAACTAGGGCTTTCACTCACTCTACTAGAGAGTAGAGACAGTAGTGTCATCTGCAGGGATACATCCTGCAGTCTAATTGTGTGGCTTTAGAAGCCTATGTACAAGCTCGAAAAGGATGGAAGCGACCTTGCTCGTGAAGGTAATAAAATTATCAAAGTAGCTTGCAAATGGACACATCTGCTCACCCTGGTTTTGTGCTTGGTACCTGTAAGCCCTGTTTGTAGTGGCATATAGCAGTAACAGCAGCAGGAACAGAGTAGCAGCAGCCGTAGGAGCAAGAGCGTGTAGAGTCGTCGATGGTACACGCCGTGCTGTGCCGGAGGGTGAAGACCGACGACCGGACTGAAGAGTGAAGTGAAGACCCGGCCGGCAGGGATAGCCGACAGGTTGATCCATGATCCAGCCCATGATAGAGTGGTGACCTAGCTAGGGCTACACGCTACGACGGCAGCAGGAGAGCAGCAACAGCAATGAGTGGTGGGCCGGTGGCCACCAATGGCCGGAGCGAGTAGCGCAGCTGTGGTTATATATCTTCTCTATAACAACCCAGAAATTTTCGTAAAATACCACCTGAAATTTTTTTCTAAAAATAACCCTTGTTTGGTGAATTCATACTAGAAAAATCCCTTGTAGATGCACAAGTAGAGCCTATTTAATTTTTGAGCATATGCATATTTAATTCAACATGTGATTTGGCCCTTATTGATTTTATGTGATGATTAATAAAATCAACAACCTTTATTTAAATAAAGATTTCTCTTCTAAAGCCATCTCTTGGCTTGTGCTCATGAGGCCCCTAGACCCCTAGAGAACTCTCCTATTAGGTTGTGCACGAGTTGGTAACAAAGTTAGGCAATTAGGGAACCAAAGGGTTGGATAATAGGTTTAGCAAAAATTAGAAAAGACTTAAGCTAGAGATGGGAAAAGAAGCAGGGCTTCTGGCCCAAGCTCGGCTTGCGGCCCAGCACAACCCCGCCCACAGCAGCGCTCGCCCACCCGCACCTGCGCTCGCCCATCCGGCCCAGCACCGCGCGCGCGGCCCAGCACGCACACCCCCACCCGCACTCGCGTTCGCTGCGGCCCAGCATCGCACGCCACCGCGGCCCAGCGCTTGCCCGGCTCAGCGCGCAGCCAAGCACGGCAGCGCCCAACACCCCACCTCGCCCGGCTGACAGGCGGGCCCCGTCAGTCATCCCCCACCTCACTCCCCTTCCTCTGTTTTCTCCCCAGCGCCTCTGCCATGGTGACGACACCGCGCCCCGCTTTTGACCGGACGAGCGCGGGTTGGAAGGCACCCAGACGCTCGCAACCACCCCCGCGGCCCCAAACCCTAGCCTAGGTAGCACCTACACCCTACACGTGTCCTGATTTCCCTCCCGCCGTCCGCCGCGGCACCATGGACGCGATTGGCTATAAAAGCCGGCTTCCCGAGCCCTAGCGCGCCCCAACCACTCCGCCACCACCCCGCGGCTCGGCCGCCACCCGCCGGGCACAGCAAGGAAGGAGCGAGAAGAAGGGGGCGACCGCGCCGTCGAGCCGCCCAAGCCGCCGGAGCAGAGGAGATCGCCACGCCGACTTCTTCCTCTTCCCCACGACGGAATTCCGGCTTGGCACTGCGAACACCGGCACGGCCTCGACTCGCCACGGCAATGCCACCTGCCCAGCACCGCCACTGCCGGTATGCCGCGTTTCCGTTTGCCTATGTCTCCGATCACTTGCGCCATGGCCACCGTCGCCAACACGCCCAAAGTCTCACCCTTTTGCACTCTCCTCGCGCGCACCGCACACTCGCACGCACGCAACGCACACTCGGGCCGGAGCAAGGCCCGGCCTTTGCTGAGCCACCGCGGAGGCCGCAGCGGGAACGCCCATGCGTGTACCCGCGGACACACCCTGGCCACGGCACAAGCACGCACCCAAGGCGCCGTCTTGCGTACCGCCTCGCACTCGCCCGCACCCTGCACCACCGTGCGCGCTGTCTGGCGCGACGCGCACCCCGCTCGGCTCGCAAGCGCGCGGTCGCCACGAGCACGGGCAACCGAGTCACGCACCCCGTTCCGGCCGTTGAGCGCCGCCAGGAAGCCCTAGACTCACTCTAGCGCCTTCGCTTTACCCGGGAACGCAACGTGCGCGCGCGCGACAAGCAATAAGGGGGCACAGGCCGGGGAAAACGGCCACCGGAGCGCCGCCGGAGCGCTGCGTGCTCCCTGGGCGCCGTCGGATGGGAAGAACAGGGGAGAGAAGGGAAGGAGAACTACCTGGGTGCGCCCGGTGCGCCGTGGACCGAAGAGAAGGGAGAGGGGAGTGGGCCAGGTTCACCAGCCCGCCGTGAGCCGCAGCCGGCCGCGCCCCGCGCCTCCTCCCCGCCTCCTAGCCATTGGGCCGAGCCCAGAAGGCCGAAGCCCAGGAACGCCAACCCAGCAGCAGCAGGCAGCCGCCACCAGGCCGTCCTGGGCCACCCCGCCAGGAGCCAGCCCGCGATCCCCCTCCCTGGCCACCGCGTTGGGCCGAATTGAGCCCAAGCCGCAGGGTTAACTTCCTGCTCTTTTTCTTTTCTTTTTCCAAAACTAAAGCTTGCATAAATCTTTTAAACCCCTAAATGATTTCCGAAAAATACGAACCAAGTATCTAAATTCTTCTAAAAACGAGCTCCACGTCTTAGGCTTATTTATGAGTGCATTTGGTTCTTTCGATTCTTCTATTGGATTTTTGTGATATCTATAGGAGTCGCCCATATGTCTCGTTCGACAGACCCGGAGGAGCCGACGACTGAGGAGTACGACCCCGACTACACTGAGGAGCTCGAGGACGACTTGCCAGGTGCCACGTCCCACCCAACCTCGTAGAATCCTATTAGTCATGCCATGAATGAAGAGGCTAGCGCTTTACTTTTATGCAATAATCTGAGATAGGATGCATGGTAGAAATGCTTGTGAGCCGTTACCTTGTCGCAACCTACTACCCTGGCTTACCCGCAGTTAGGATAGAAGCTTGCATCTTACTACTGGTACCCTACTCTGCATTATATCTATGATGTGATGCTTGGTGGGCAGTTGTTGGGTTGGTTAAGGCATGGAATGCCGATATCAGAATTTGGGGAGATCTTGGCGTGTGTTTTGGGTGTGTAGTGAGGGTTGAGTCGACCGAACAGGAATGTACGACGAGTCTTGGGACGAGTCTTGCCGGGAGATGCTACCTGGGTGTTTCCCAAGAGAGATGCCTGTGGCGGGCACACGTGGCAGGGAGAGGTCCCGGAGTGGAGTGTCTTCGTGGGACGAAGCGCCGGGATGGGAGGTGCTGTTTAGCATGGGGTGACCGGATGTCCCGTGGAGCGGGGCATCGGCCGACCCCACGTGAAGATGTCCTGTTCAGTCCCCCTAAGGACTCATGAGTTCTGGGAACCGGTTCGTAGGAAGCCTTGCATTCCCACTCGCCTTAGCCATGGAACGGGACGGATGTACGACCAGCTAGGGCGGTGCCACTACTACTAGGTTGTTAGCGGAAAGTGTAGGGAGGTACGGGCATGGGACCCACACCCTCCTAAGACAGCGTAGTGACCTTGGGGCCCGGTACTACGTCTCACAGTCTCAGCATGCCGGTGGTACTCCGGCATGGCCCCAGTCCTGAGTGGTAGGGTGGCATCGTGTTTAGTTGGAAGGCAGCCCGGTATCAGCCTAGACGATGTACAGCGTCGATGATGGTGATCTTGTGGGTAGTGCAAACCTCTGCAGAGTTCTGGTTGATCGATCGATACATATGCCATTCGTGGCTATGGACCTTTCCTATGTTTCCGCTTCACTTGACTAGAGAGAGGAGTTATTTCTATCTTCCCCTAGTTTTGTGTTGGATCCGGCGATGGCCGCTGAGGCAAGGCACGAGCGGGAGTCGTCCTTGCCGCCTAGAGAGTGAGAGTGTGGTGAGATGTGTGTGTGCTGGGATGGGAGAATGTGTGTGAAAGGAGTTGGAATAAAAGTTGACTTATTAATATAAAATTTGACTTATTCGCATAGGAAACTACAGCCATATATTAGGTCTTTTGTTTCATCCCCTTGCATTCCACCTACCACAAAGCTTCGCAAAAAGCATAGGGTGGGAGCCAGTGGCCAGTACAAATCGTACTGATACTTTGGCAGCAGGTTCTGAGCCTGAGTACGACTACGTGGGCGACGATTGGGAGGAGTAGGTGTCTCATCCTACGCTCAAGTTTGGAGGATCTGGGAGTTCGCGCCTTCGCTATCTACCCGATGTTGTTCCGTATGTTGTGTGTGTGAGTGTGATTCCGCCAAGTGGCGATGTAATAATGAGTAAACCCCTCTTGTACTCTCTTTTGTTCATGTATGACTTGTATAACAGCTGAAATTCGGGTATTTCGAATTGACTCCTTTGCGCGTTAATTCGTTTTACAATTCGAATCTGGGGATTTCCCTTCGTGGAAATCTAGATCGTTTCATTCTCCTTCCTAGAGCAAGCAGCCGGCCGAGCACAGAGGCAGGCAGAGATGCAGATGCGGCGTCGCCGGCTTTTTTACGTCCACGGGATAAAGGTGCCTCCTCCTTTTTCACCGCGCGCGCCACGAGCTGCAAGCAAAGGAACCGTGTCGTCGCTGCTGTAGCTGGACTGCTGGAGTAGCGGCTGCGACCTGCAACTGCAACCCAAGTTGTTTTGCTTTGGCTTCACGCCGCCATCCATCCACCCATCCATTCGTCTCCATTTCTCCATACTGAGGTCTCTCTGTGTGTGTATCATGCAACTGTGTCCTCCAGATTCATGCTGTCTCTGCTGCCCTGCTTCTCTCTTCTCTGTCCTGCTAGTAGACAGCAATGGTTGAGGAGAGACTCATGCACCATATTTAACGTGTATGACACTCTTTTTTTTGAAAAATCTGGAGGGGCAAAGCCCCTACAGTAAGAATTTATTGAAAAAGAAAAAGGTAAATGTCCAGTACAAGATTAAGGAACCCCAAAAGAAACAAAAAAGAGAAAACTAAACGTAAAGACTAAGGAAGAGAAAGAATCCATTCTTGAAAGTTTTGATGGAGCCTTTCTTTGACTCTATGCAGAAGAAGGGTCAATTCCTTCTTGAAAACTGATTTGGCCGCCTGAATTGATGGTTGGACTCCTTCAAAAATCAGATTGTTCCTTATTTTCCAAATAGACCAACACATCAAAATTATTGTGGTCATGAAGAATTGAGACTGCATCTGATCTCTGATCTGGGAAATAGCATCTAGGAACAAAGAGTTTGTAGGAGCTTCAATCTGAATGTTCTGCCAACATTGAGCTGCAAAGGGGCACTGGAGGAACAGATGATGAGCAGTTTCCTCAGTGCTATTGACACAAAACACACAGTCATATGATTGGAGCTCCATATTTTTTCTTCTTAGAATGTTCCTGGTGTTCAGCCTGTCATTGATCAGTAGCCAGAAAAACACCTTATGTTTAGGTTGACACTGTGATTTCCACAACCACTTGTAAGCGTCATGAATCTAATTATGCCCCATTAACAGCTTATAAGCCTTTGAAGAGCTATACATATTTCCCCAAGTGTACTTCCACTCATCAGGTCCCTGAGAATGTGGTAACTCTTGTAATAATGAACTTAGCTGCTGCAACTGCTGAAAGGCTTGAGTTGATAGTGGAAGTGCAAAAAGATTAACTGGGTCATTAAGACTTAGGACCTTCTTGGCAGAGACCTGTTCATTTTTTGCATAGGAGAACAATTCAGGCAAGGCAAGTTGAAGTTCCTGACCATTCCATTTATCTTTCCAGAATAGTATACTTTCCCCATTTTTTAGGTTCGGGCATGCTAGCTGTTTGAAATTTTCTAGGAGTTTTATGTTGTCTCTCCACCAGAAGGAACCTTTCCTAGTTCTTCCTGGCAGCTTCCCATCCTTGTAATACTTTTCCCAGATCATTTGCACCCAAGGGATATCTTTTCTATTGAAGAATTTATCCAGGTTTTTCATCAGGAGAGCTCTATTCTGTTCTTCTAAGTTAATGGTTCCCAGTCCACCCTCTTGCCTTGATTTGCACACCATCTTCCAGGCTGCCTTAGGGGGTTTTCTTGCATTTATCTCATTTCCCCTCCATAAACAGATTTTTCTGAATTTATCAATTCTTTTGATCACTGTTTTTGGGATATCCAGCGTGCACATATAAAAGGTTGGTAATGCAGTTAGCACTGCATTGGTGACTTCTAATCTTCCAGCCTGAGTTAAGAAAGCAGTCACACTTCCTAATCTCCTTTCACACTTATTCATAAGAGGTAGGAAATCCTGGATCACTGGTTTAGATAACCCCAGAGGCAGTCCTAAATAAGTGAAAGGGAAAGTTCCTTTCGAGCAACCAAAAGTGTTGGCAAGGAATTCCATTTTTTGTTCAGGCACATTGATTGGTAGCATCATTGATTTTCTTAAGTTCACCCTAAGCCCAGTAGCTTAAGACTTATGAAACATACATTAAGATTAATCTAATTACCACAAACAACGAAAGTACTGTAGTGTTAAGAAATTTTTTTCCTTTCCAAACTAAACACGGTCTGGAGAGGAGTAGCTGGTAGCAGTAGGTGCTAGTGCTACCAGCCAGAGGCCATGCCGTACGTGCCCCGCCTCCGTCCGTCTCTGCATCTCCGTCGATCGGCAGTTGTCGTCTTTGTGTTGTGTCACGGCCGGCCGGGCCTTTCCTGTCGCCCATGATTAGGGCTTTAATCGAATCGAGGCGAATAACTTACCAAAACGAAGCCAGCAAGACCCACCCACAGCATCAGCCACGACCACGAGCTGAGACTGAGAGCCATACTACAGGACACGCGAAACTAGGGCGCACATCATGGTCGCCATCAGCGCGAGCACCGTATCTCCAGGCCACATGGAGCCATCCATCGATCAGAACAAAAAAAAAAAGGCCGAGGGAGAATCCGATGACAATTACAGTACTCGAAAGGAACTAAAGATTTTTAGGATATGTATGCATGCTGCAATAAAAACATATTTCATATATACTTGGTAAAACTATTTGCTAATTCGATAAACAATTGTAAAAATCTGCAAAGTAATTTGGTATATAAACAAATGGTAAAAAATCAATTCTTATAATCCGTGTCAATTAAACTTTTTCAAGTTTAACTAACTTTATAGAAAAAAATAATAATATCTATAACATAAAAAATTTGACTTAGAACAACTCTAGAAATTTATTCTTTCGTACTTTCTTCGGAGCAGATTCAAGAAGCTCCAAAAATAGTTAAAATACAAGCTAGGTTTTGGTGGAGAGCTGATGAACATACTTTTTCAATTTACACTACAAGCTAAGAGCTAAAAAATCCCGCTCTCCATCACCGCTAGAATTACTCAAGGATCACTTTCCACATGCTCCTATCCCACTCCTCACAAGAGTCACTCCGTCACAGATCAAAAAGGAAAGATTATTAAAAATTAGGCAAATTTTGCTAGGATACTAGAAAAAACTGTAATTGGCACACACAGTAAATGGAGGAATATGCTAGGTACTATTGTAAATTTATGGTTCTCTTTGCCTAGACATATCATGTTAATTATTTTATTAATTTCATAGATTCTAGGAAAGAGAAGTTTGCGGAAATGACTTTTTTACTCTCATCTTCAACCTCCATCTCATTGTTGATATTTGCCATAACAAAACGCCGCCACCGATTTGGAGCCGCTCTTCCTGTCTCTTTTCGTAGGCATCGGTTGTAAAGTACTAGGTATTTTGTATTTTACATTATATTGGGGTCAAGTTTGCTTATTGCATCTCGTGATGGTGTCCAGCTCTCACCAGTGCTGCTTGCTTTGATTTCTCTAAGCACAATTTCGATTGGTGCAGCACAGTCACGACGCACCCTTTATACAAAGATATGCAAGCTTTTCCTCGAGCTGGCGGCTAGCAATGGCGCTGTGGCACCACCCCGACATGTGTCCGCCATCGCGGCATGCCGAGTCCATGGAGCTCTTCCTCGAGTCGTGGCTAGGCCTCGAGAGGGAGCAGGCCAAGCAGGCCCAGGCGTGGCACAGAGGAGATGACCGGAGGAGTAGATCGGAGGAGGAGGCCCAAGCGGCAAGGCATGAGCTCGTCGACCTATGAACGACCAAATTGGCGGTGACGGTGTGTTACGACAAATATAAGCGATAAGGTAGAGGTTAAAGATGAGGGCAAAGAGAACATTTCCTAACCTTCTCTCTCCTAAAATTTGAGAAATTAATAAAATAATCGACATGTTATATCTCGACAAAGAAACATAAATTTATAATGGTACGTAGCATATTCTACCGCAAAGTATATATTGGCCGATTACAGTTTTTTAGTGTCCCACGGTAAAATTTACCTAAAAATTAGAAAGGGAAGTTCTAACAAACTAACCCTAAGTATGATAAATTATTTATACATAAATTTAGGATGCGTGGCAATCACAACGAGCTATGCCCAATGCTTGCTCGGAATGTGCAGCTCAACCTTCAAGCTTCGAGGCCTGGTCGAGTTGGTACATGCTGTGCAAAAACAGAGCCAAACCAAAAAGTTGCATTGCTACTTGTCAAAAAAAAAAGTTGCATTGCTACCATGGATAGGAAAATGTCGGTACACCTAGTACGAGTAGATCTCACAGCCCAACGGCCAACGTAGCATCGGATGTGTTACCTGCCACACCGCAATTTAGGCATGTCGCAATTTCTGATTCTCCTTTCTTAAAGGAAATTCTTGAGAAGAAATGTCTTAGCTTATTAGCTGTACATGTGCTTGGTTGTCCACATCATTGTGCCTTATTAATATTGTACATTGTTTAGTTCAATGTTCCACATGTAATAGATTCACACTTTTGACGTCATGATAGAAAAGGCCACAGAATTACAAAAGTTACGGCCAGTTACTGGCATTGGTGGCAACCGGGTGACTCGGGTCATTGTCACTTCTCTCTGTATTTTGACGTCATGATAGAATTCAAGAGGTCTTTGGTCCATAAAGCTATATAGGAATCCTATGGATAACACTATGAAATTTCTTCATTTTCCTTTGTTTCAAGGAGTCTAAGTGCCCATAATAATTTCATACTCATTGAATCACATATAACTTAGTTATATATAAAGCATAGATTTAACAAGAATAAAGCTAAATAAATCTATAACTAAATTATGCTTGATCCAATGGATACGAAACTTTTACCATAGTTCAAGCATACAATAATGAGCCCACTATAAAAAATTTACCACAATTGAACCATAGGAACTACATATATGAATTATTCTTTTTAATTATAGAAAAACATAGATTTAAATCTACAAAAAAAACTTTGTACTAAAGTATACCATACTATATATTCATTATGTAGATCTACTCATCAGAAGTCCAACAAAATTGAATTTTTCATTTTATGATTTTTCTGTGATTTATTATGTTGTTTCAAAGATTCAGCGGAAATAAATAAAAAAGAAAAAGACAAAACCACCCTCTAAAACCACGTTAGGGGGTTATTTGACCGGTTTTGAAAGTTCAGGAGGTGGAATATTCGGTTTTATACTTTGGGAGATAAAGTATTCCACCTAAGATAGTTTGAGGGGTTATGTAGACTTTTTCCTTTTTCTATAGCCATATCGATTAAGGACTTGTTTAGATGAAAAAAGTTTTTGGATTTTGACACTGTAGTATTTTATTTTTATTTGATAAACATTGTCCAATTATGGATTAACTAGGCTTAAAAAATTTGTCTCATGATTTACAGGCAAACTGTGTCATTAGTTTTTGTTTTCATCTATATTTAATGCTATATACATATGCCGCAAGATTTGATGTGACGGGGAATTTTAATTTTTTTTATTTTTGAGATGAACTAAACAAGGCCTAAAAATGTTGCTCTCTTCAATAAAAAATAGAAAAAAAAATACAAACCAATCATAAATCAATTAGTTGGATTCTTTATTATAATCCACCCGGGTTTGAATGCTCAACTGTCACAGCCTCACAGTCAGTCATAACACAGCGGGGCCGGCAGCCCGGCCGCCCTCGAACCAATCCAGCAAAACACGCGTGCGTGTGGTCGTGGCTGCCCCTGCGCCTAGGGAACGAACCAACCAACGAAACAGAGGCATGGAGCAGGAATTGAAGAGTATGTAGTAGAGACTGTATTTATCCTGCTCGCATTATTATTTGCAAGAGGCCAAGGTCAAGATTCTCAGACGGATCGTGTCTGGTAGCGTTGTTGAGAGTGGGTTGGTGCACTGCCACTTCAACGTCCATGTTTGGCGCTTTCCCCTCGCCAGCAGATCCCTCTTCCCCAGGGCACTCAACAGCACCTCTCATTCTTCCTACATACTCTATGCTCTCGATCACTCTCAGCCTCCTCCATATGAGAATAATGTGTGTATAGTGTGTATGTGTGTTTTGTTTTGTGCAACTTGCTATTTATATTAATTGGTACCACTACTACATGTCCATGAATGTTACACCTATTGTACGTCTAAACTAGTAGGTGGCTATCTCTAGGAAGTCGGTTTCGAGGGCGGCAGTTTCCCTATCGAAGAAGGTTCATATGTGGTCGCGTTTGGAAGATGCATATGTGTGTTTTTTTATTTTTTTTTTCAACTTGCTATTTAGTTGGTACCACTAGCTCAATGAACATTATGCCTAGTTGAAGTCGGTTTCAAGGGTTACAGCTCTGCATCAAAGAAGGTTCATCTATTGTGACGTTCGAAAGATACCTGTGTGGTTATCGATCGAGATGGTAGGCTATCTAACATGGTGTTTAACGGACTCTTTGCCACAGCTCCAACTTAAAGCTCCATCTGATATATATCAAGATTTTGTATGCTAAAATAAGGACCTTAGGACTATTAAAAAATAAAATGAAAATGACTCAAACAACACTATTGCATAAATTAGTTTTTGAGGTAGGACAATGTCCCACTTTTTAGACACGGACGGCTCTAAAAAAAATGATCCATCTCTAGAAATTGATTTTTAGAGGAATTCATCCGCCACTAGAAATGCTATCTATTTTTAGAGGTGATGTGGCTTTCTAGTCACTCTAAAAATAAAATCATTTTTCGAGGTGGCTAGAAAAACCATCCATCTCTAGAAATAGATTTTAAAGGTGTTTGGTAATTTGACCCACCTCTAAAAAATAAGTAAAAAATAAGTGCAGCATAGTGAAATTCATAGCTTTTTCTGATTAAGTTCAATGTAGACAAAATTTATTTAAAGTTGTAGAGCTTAAAGGGATCTATAAGTTTATAGTCGATGAGTTCCATTTCTAATTATTTATGGTCTAAAAAATCTGCTTTAAGTTCTTAGATTTTTTAAATTAATATTTTTTAAGTTTTTCAAACAACCTTGGATGGAGGCATGACCTAGACCAAAGTTGTAATACCAGTCCCACCGGATGAGACCTAAATCCTTTTCAATTTTAAACTTTTCCCATTTGAAGTCATTTAGGGTCTCAAATATTCATTATAGTATTCACTAAAGTGAATACAAAAGGTTAGTATCATTCACTTGGTCACACAAGTGACTCTGATAGAGGTGCAGTGGTAAGGAAGAAACACGTGAGGCCAACAGTCTTGAGTTTGATCTTCGTGGTCGCATGTGTACTATTTTGCGCGAAAACACGCTAGACTCATAATCTGAGTTTGTTCCCCACAGTTGCATGAAACTCTTATGACTTCTAGCTATCGACTACGAGTGTGTAACCTCATGGGCTTCTTCCAGGTTTTTTTTTAATTTTGTGGGTCCAATTTAAAAAATTAAGTAAAACTATTATAGAGACCAAAATCCAACAACCTCTAGCTAGAAATCGATTTATATGGGTGACTAGATTTAGATTGCCCTTAGAAATTGATTTTTATAGGTGGCTAGATACCTGTCCCAAGAGAAAACAATAATTTCTAGAGACACATAGTTAGAGGGTAGGAGCCAGCCATCTCTAAAAATATATTTTTGACTGTTTTTAAAAGTAGACGTAGTTCAAGCAACTCGAAATCAACATTTTTTGGAGTTATATGGGATAGGAGGCAGTATCTATTGGACATTCATTAGAGCATCTCTCCAGTAGTTCCTGATACCTTCTTCTATTCCTACAAAATTGTTATATTAGGGATAGCTATATTTTTTTCTTGCTCCAACAGTTGCCCAATACCTCTCCCTTTTTTTGATGGCCGCAAATATTTTCCTCATCTCCCCTCAAGTAAAGGGGGAGATATAAACTCCCTTAATACCATGGGGACCATCCCAATTATCACTTTTCAGCCATATTTTCTCTTACACTCCTGTAGGACCCAAGTTCCATATGAATATTGGGGGAGATATGTTGGGGTACGGCTGTAACAACTCTTCCAATATTGATAAAAAATAATATTGGGCTATATATATATATATATAAATATATATAGGAACTGGAGATGCTCTTATACATTAGTAATGATAAAACCTACTTTCTCTGTCCCAAATTATAAGACGCTTTGGTATTTCTAGATTTATAGCTTTTACTATGTATCTAGACATAATATATATCTAGGTGCATTGCAAAAGTTATGAATCTAGAAAAGCCAATACGTCTTATAATTTGGAACAGAGGGAGTATCTTTTTGATCCATGGCACCAAGTCCACATCTTCCTCGAGCTAGGAATACATGGCTCTGAGGAATCTACAGATCTTTTGAAGCTAGAGTTCTACAGTACCCAAATTAAAATATCTGCCAGTAATCAGGGTAGGAGGTAGTACCTAATCTATTTGATATATATTCGTCAATAATGACGGAACCTAGCTTTATGCCAAGAACAAGATTAATTGAAGCAAATAGTCTCCTTTCTCCCTATATATGTGAGATGTGATTTCGACCTTCTAGAAGAAATTAAACATGTGCTAGCTATTCAATTTCCACATCAAATTAACAAAACAAGTGCAACCATCCACTACCGAGCCATCAAAAATCTTTCTTGGATTGGATTGATCATCATCCTAGTATTAAACAATGAAATTCAACACGTTCCTGTTGATGACCTAATTCCAAACTACTTCATGGTGGGCATTCTTATATCTCTATCATTTGCTTTCCACATCTCTTGAAACAAAGTGGCGGCATTTTTTTGTGTGTCCACAAAGCTTTTTAGGTTTGTGACTGAACAGCGAAGCAACACAAAAATGGATCCGAGCTAGGATAACGTCTCCCTTTCACATGTGTTGGACTGGTCAAGAGCACCAAGCACTTGTTATCTGAACCTCGGCACACACATCATATCAAACTTGAAAGGGATACATGCATTACTCCCTTTAGTTTATGGATATAGATGACCTGAACAAAATTAATGTTCTCACACCCATTGTTTACACGTTGCTTTTTGTGAATTGTGGTGCCAAGCAACGTAGCACGAAGCGTCATCACATGGTGTCGCCCAGTAGCAGTGGTACAAGGAGAGAAAGGTCTTTTCAGACACTGATGGGACCAAACTATATAACCCCCTCTTCCAAAAGTGAACAAGATCAAACGACAAAGATCTCGTTTAGTAAAAGTAGAATTTTAGTAGTAAGCAGACGTATGCGTGTCTCCAATTTGATTGCTAGTCAAGCGTCTCTAACCACTACAAGCATCTCAGTTAAGTCCAGCAAGATAAAGTTGACAGAGATATATAGACAGCTTACTTAACCATCAGGATTAGAGCTTGTCTGAAATCTGAATGTAGGAATTCCATGAAAGCAAAGAGTTCAATTTCCGTATAAATGGAAGAAAGTTAACCTCTAGCCTAATTTAGGTTCTAATCAAATGATTACCTTGCATAGACTCAATTATTCACTGAATACAACTTTACTGGAAAAAGGTTCCAATCTAGCAAAGGCACAACATTTGCCATCTGAATGGCTTATCTATACACTTTGCTTTCTCATGCCTTTATGCAAGAAAAAGAAATACTACAATACTATATAGTATATTTGTTTAAAATCTAAACTGTCCCACCACCCCCTCAAAAGCATACACGACCGCATAATTTGCACTCCAAGAACGCCTTTCTGAAGGTCCATATAGTCATCATTGCTAATGCTCCACAGTATGATGAGGGTGTAGATCAGAATGTGTACAACTATGTAGGAGTAGGAGTATATATATATTCACAAAGCAACTAGCAATACTCAAGTTTTGTGTTTCTGACACATGCCATATTCCAATTGTGCTGCCTTTTTTTTCTTTATATTATCCAGGTATTGTCTTGTTTGAAGCAACTTTTAGCAGTTGTACTACTGGTGTAAAGCTTTGCACAAAGTTGTGACAGGTGGAAATTAAAATGGCAATAGCATAGCTGGAGATAAATCAGCATGAATGAAACTGTTGGCTGATTTTCCAGCTGTTATTCTTGTTTACTGCAAGATAAGAGCAACTAACGTGATGCTGATGCCTTGGGTTAATGTAAGACAAAAAGATGACAAAAAGTGACATTAGCTAGTAATATGCAATCAGCGTGTGGCAACTCCAAAAGGTCTCACGAATAAGGGCGCAACTGTTAATTACTCTCTACATTAAAAAATAATGACATCTTTTATCTATAAATGATCAATTTTAAGAGACAAGTTTGAAATTGCCCATCTTTGTCCCTTTTAACAGGGCTGACAAGTTTAGAAGTTTGTGAAAATTTTTAGTACCTACATCTAATTAAAATTGTTCATCTTTGTTGTTTCTTTGTCCCTTTTAACATAATAATCATATAGATAGTCTAATCTATATTCTATTTGATATAAACTTCACTTACCAATTATTTTTATGTTTTATTTATATTGATTTTTTCTTGGATTAACCATCTACTAGAGAGAGAGAAAAAAAAGAGACTATGGTCATCAAAACAAGGATTTGCTATGAATAAAAGGGGAGCTAAAGTAATTCCCCATTTTGCCCTTTGTGGAAGGAATGATGGCTGTCTCGGGAGCCGCGAAGGCAGGAAAAAAAAAGGAGAGAAAAAGAAAAAGGAAGGCAAGGAGGACGAAAGCGAGCGAGAGACACACACAACAGTGACACCACCACAAGCAGCAAGGAGAGGCCGCCCGCAGAGCAGACCATAGAGAGTGGAGAGCAGCCCGCAGCAGCAGCAGCAAGGCTGAGCCGCCGCCGCCAGCTGAGAGCTAGTAGAGCATCCGCCAGTCCCAGTGGCGGCAGCAGCTAGCGACAAGGCTGAGTGAATCCGAGAGAGGAGCGCAGCGCGCGCCGCAGCCGCCGTGGCTGCCGTCGCAGGCGCCGCCGCCGCCGCCACGGTTTGTGAGAGGCGCTCGACTTGTATTCACGAGGAGGGCGGCGACGACCCCCGCGCGGCAAAGGAGCTGAACACTGGCCCCGCCCTGTGATTGATGGCTGCTGCCCGTGCCCCGGCGGCGGAGAGGGGAGGCGTCGTAGGTGCTCCGGAGGCGGTGGCGTGGAGGGGCGGCGGTCTCCGCGCGAAGCAGGCCGGTCGCGCCAGCTGCCGCGGCGCCTAGAGCGAGCGCCTGGACGCGGTCTCTCTCGCAGCTAGGGTTTTGGCGCGGAGGGGCGCCGGGGTTCTTCTCGTTCTAGCGGAGGTGCTGGAGGAGGAAGGGGGGAAAAGGAGATGGCGGTCGGGGACGCGCTGCGACGGCTGTGCGAGGAGATCGGCTGGTCCTACGCCGTCTTCTGGAAGGCCATCGGCGCCGCCGACCCCGTGTAAGCCGCCGCCACCGCCTCCAGATTTTCTTTGGTGTCTAAGCTTTTTGCCATTGTGCTCCCGCTGAATCTTGTGAAAAATCTAAGCTTTCTTGTCATTGTGCTCATTTTCCTTCGTTGGTGTCCTCGTCCTCGTACCGAAGTTTTTTTGGGGGGGTTTTGTGCTCATTCCAGTCATTCTTTTTTCCAAAGCGTCAAGTTTTCGTTGTTACTCTGTTCTGGAAGCTCGAAGTTTCGAAGATGGGAATATCTGAGCTCAAAATCGAACAATTTCCTGCAAATTTCAGATTCCTAAGGTTGAATAGTTGGGGGGCTCTGCCTGTGAACTTATGAGCTGCTGCGGCTCATTTTCCTGTCATCCAATCTCATTTCCCCCCTTGGAAATGCGCAGGCATTTGGTTCGGGAGGACGGCTACTGTGGCCACACGTCATGCCCTGTCGGATCTGAGCCTTCTGAATCTCTGCCCAGCGACGCCGCCGGGTGCTCTGCTCCTGCTGCTGACACCATCTGCTCGCTTGTTAACAACGTTATGGCGTCGCAGGTTCATGTCGTCGGACAAGGGTAAGCACAAAAAAAAAAAAAGGCAACCGTAGCCGTTTCTTGCTTTTATTAATCTCTTTGTTAGAACGCGATGATCTTGGTTGCTCCTTGGATTCGGATTCATGGCGGCTGCGCCGCGCCTGTGTTTTTGTTTTGGGCAGGACCGTAGGCCGTGCCGCGTTCAGTGGCAATCACCAATGGATCGTCCACGGTACTGCCAATGGTCACGGGCTCTCCTCCGAGGTACGGCCAGTACTGAGTGCTTCTTCGCCCCTTCTGAATTCTCTCCAGTGAAATAAATGCGAACCCAATTTTCAGTTTTGTCTGGTTCCATTTTGCTGCCACCTCATTTAAAGCACTGTGGGTTCAACTTTTGTCAGTTAGTGAGCTGCTTTAATTTTGGTCTGCTCACACTGGACCAAAAATAGTGGCAAATGACGCAAGCACCTGTTGTAAATAAATTATGATTGTGAAAAAAATAAGGGAGAAGATCTTGCTCCAAGTTTGTCTTTAACTATATTCTGTCCAAGTTTTCAAGATCTTACACCACATGTTTTCCAATTTGATAGGTTGCTGCTGAGATGAACAATCAGTTAAGAGTTGGCATTCAGGTGGGTAGAACTGAAATGGTAAAAAGTATGTAGTCGCCATGTGCTTCTGGACCTCATTCTGAACTTCTGCTGTGCAGACTATTGCGATCATTCCTGTCCTGCCACGGGGTGTCCTACAATTAGGATCTACTGGTTTGGTAAGGCCACAAAGCTCTAGATCATGCTAGAAAAGTAGAGAAATTGTTGAATTATTCGTCAAAGTTGTTGAACACTATCTGTTAAAATTTCTATGTAAAGAACATAACTATCACACTAGGCTCCAGAAAAATAATTTCCATCTGTGGGTGATTGTGGAAGGTGAAAAAAAAACAATAGTGCATTGCTGAATGAGTACATGCCATTCAAGATTTTGCATATGGAAACTACAAGACACGATGTTTGGGCCATGCTGCTCCAAATCTGAAAACCTATCTTTATGCTACTGCAAATTTCAGAATGTCTTCGTGGTGAAATTCATACCATGTATCCTCATTCATGATGGAACATCTAGAAACCTTGGCATATAAAAAATTTCCCACTATATACTGTATCCTTTGTTGTGATTGGTGCTGGAAATTGTTGTGAAGAACATAAAAGATCTCGAAATATTGTTTTAACTTCCTTGTGATGGTTGGTAGTAGGGTTTTCTTGCTTGCTCTCTAAATATTTGGAAATTGAAATAATCAGCTGATTTTTGGCAGGTTATGGAAAACACAAATTTTGTGATGTTTGCAAAGAAGTTGTGTTCTCAGCTAAACAACCGTTCAAGCATGGCTGTATCTGCTTCAGCTAAGAACGGTTCAAGTCAGCATGGTCAGTCGCGTCCTGATACTGCAACTGTGTCAACTAGCACACCGCCACATGCATTGCTGAATGCATCTTTGCTTAAGGTTGTGCAACAGAATGGTCACCCTGTTAGAGAGCACACTGTCTATGCTAAGCCTGATCTTCGGTTTCTACAACAAGCATCCTTCTGCGAGAGCCAATTTGGAAGAAATTTATGGAGTGTTGGTATGAACTCAAGTTTGACCTCCCCAAGCTTGACATCAGTTAAAAATCATTCACTCTTGATGAACAACATTGGGCAGTTACAGTTGAATAATAATGCACATTCATCAGCAGATTTAGCAATGGCAAGAGATATAATATTAAAATCCCTTGTGCGCCAGGACTCTTCTGTCTGTGAAAATACAAACATGAATATGCACCATGGAAGATATGTGGTATCCAATGATATAAATGGTCCTGGGAATTTTGATTTTCTCCCTGTAGGTGCCAGAGCAAGCAGAGCCAACTTATCTACCAGTGTATCGAGTCAAATATTGGATCACGCATCAGGAACATTGCAGCAAAAACAGTCTCTAGTTCCGTTCAAGGTTCCCCAATCTTCTGAATTGGCTAAGAAAATGGAGAGCCCTGAAAGTAGGCCATTTCAAACTCCTTCAGTTCGAACTTCTGAATCTGATGGTCAGGTTTCTAACAGTTTCAACATGGATCAAGAGAATCTATTGAGTAGGTCAAACAATGTCCGACAAGACCAAAAGATTAATAGATTTAGTGATCCAAGTGCTAATGTCAGCACACAGAGAATGAAGAACAGGGATGGATGTGAGGCAGGAATGCCTGTTGAGAGAGCTTCCTCGTTGCTCGTGGAGCCTGCTGCAGATAATGACTTGTTTGATATGTTTGGTTCTGAATTTCATCAGTTCTCCCACAATGTTGGTGCTGATTTGGTCACCTGGAGCGGTACAGAGTCTCAGAATTCAGATAGAGATGTCCCTGAATCATCAATATATCTCAATAGCTCACCCCTTTTCAGTTCACTAGACAATGAGCTTCACTATTCTGGTATCTTATCACTAACTGATACTGATCAGCTATTGGATGCTGTCATCTCAAATGTCAATCCAAGTGGTAAACAGTGTACTGATGATAGTGCTTCTTGCAAGACTGCATTGACGGATGTTCCTAGCACATCTCATCTTGGTTCAGTAGACTTGAAGAGATGTGAGTCCTCCGGCATGCCTTCCATGCTAATTAAGCACGAATTGGCACAGTTTGTTAAACAGCCATGTCTCTTTGATAAATCTGAGGAGGCCTGTCTTTCCCAAAATAATGGAATGCACAAATCTCAGATACGTCTTTGGATTGAGAGCGGTCAGAACATGAAATGTGAAAGTGCTTCAGCTTCTAATAGCAAAGGTCTTGATACACCAAGCAAGGCAAATCGCAAGAGATCTCGACAAGGAGAAAGTCCTAAGCCACGGCCTAAGGACCGGCAACTGATACAGGACCGTATTAAAGAGCTACGTGAGCTTGTACCGAATGGGGCAAAGGTATGCTCTTGCATGAATTGTCTGATGATAATTTGAAAGTTTGAATTATATATATTATCTACAAACTATCTGCGATAGTGTACTAACAATTGCAAATTTATGTCAATAGTGTAGCATTGATGGTTTGTTGGAGAAGACAGTTAAGCACATGCTTTTCTTACAAAGTGTGACGAAGAATGCAGACAAGCTCAAGGACTCTACTGAGTCTAAGGTATGCACATTTTTGGGTTATGATAGGTGTAAGATAGATAGTGATGATATAGCTTACCTGACAAAGGGGGATCTCAAAATATTTTACTTGATGCTCTATAGTTGGAAAATGTCCTTAATACAAAGTCTTCTTCAACCAGATACTTGGTAGTGAAAATGGCCCCCTTTGGAAAGACTACTTTGAAGGTGGGGCAACCTGGGCTTTTGATGTCGGCTCTCAGTCTATGACATGTCCAATCATTGTTGAGGATCTTGACCGACCTCGTCAGATGCTTGTGGAGGTAATGAGTTAATGACTAGTCTACTACTTATTGTTTATGGTAGTATAATGTTTCTCCAGAGCACAAGTAATTGTGATGACTTGGTTCCCTCTGCAGATGCTTTGCGAAGATAGAGGAATCTTCTTGGAGATAGCTGATTTCATCAAAGGACTTGGATTGACTATCTTGAGGGGTGTGATGGAAATGCGCAAAAGTAAAATCTGGGCAAGATTTACTGTTGAGGTAATACAGCTAAATTGGGTAATTAGGATTCTTTCAGTTCAAAAATATAAAGTAATAAACAGTAACCAGAATGGAAATCCAATGTTATGAGAATATGCTGATGAATACTATTCTCTGGATTTATGTTACTGCTGATTCGTCGATTTCCTTACTGATTGAGGCTGTTTCGTGCAGGCGAACCGGGACGTAACCAGAATGGAAATCTTTCTATCACTTGTGCGCTTGTTAGAGCCAAATTGTGACGGCAGTGGAGCTGCAGAGAACGCTAACAACATGAACATGCCTCTTGGTTTGGTGCGCCAACCTGTCATCCCAGCAACAGGCCGCATCCAATGAGACTATAGAGCAAACCCTCAAGCATCTTCCAAGTGCTAAGAGCAGGAGCTCAGCTAACTTCTGCCATGACTAGCATCACCAATATGCCAGGCACCACCAGCTTTCCTGAAACATCTTAATCTGTGCAAATGTGGCATCCTTCACGAGACCAGATCGCCGAAATGGAAGACGGAAAAGAAGGCAAGAGTGATCATTAGGCAGTGTTTTGTTTGTATGATCTTAGTTTGTTTGTTAGTTAGTCATGTTTGGTCATATATTAGTGGATTTTTTGTACTGTTATTCAGAATGGAAATTCTTGGGTTGGTTTATTTCACACAACAAAAAGATGGAATACCACCTCTGTTATAAGTCTCCTCACATCAGAGTATCAGACTCAGTTAAGTATGACTAGTGAAAACCTATCTGAGCTGAATGGTCTGCAAATGCTGAATGGCTGCTGAACATATCAGGAGAAGGCACTATTATAGGACACTCCTTGGCAATCTTAACAGCCTGGTCCATTTGGAAGCAAAGAAAAGACAAAATTTTCAAGAGAAACGAAAAATCTGTGGTTGATCCTTCTCTCTGAAATCATCGATGAGGCTTACTTGGGGAAATCGGTAGAGGCAGAAGTTTTTGTTTTCCTAGTTTTCATTGTACACAAATAAGTAATCCACTTTAGTCATCATCCAGAGTTCCAGACCCAGCAGTCTTCTGGTTCTGGTGCTTGTAGGTGCATCTTGCGCATGTAACTCTTCTCCTATCTTATTATATAAGGCAGTAATCATCCCTTATATATGTGCGCAGATTCTGAGTCATTGCTCTGATCAGGTTATTGTGTATTGTTACTCGCTGCTGCTGCCTGCCAGCATTCAGAGGTAGATCACTTGTTCTACTGGAGCATGGTTATCCACAATGTCATCCATCCAGCAGCACATGGTGGTGCTGCCAATGAGTTGGAATGCGCTATGTTTACAGTAAGCAAAACAAATACTGAATTACTGCAGATTACTTCCAAGTCCAGTTCCAATATACCCTTTCACATATTTTACTGTATACCCCCCAATCCCTATGATCTACATATAAAATCTTGTACAATGTTTGGGTATCTACTAGTTACCTATCATCCTATACCTATATACATCGCCCCCATGATATATATCCCATCTTTACATTCCCAAAACCTATAGCCCAAGCTTAACTGCTTTATACATGCAAAGCATATTTAGGCTTGAACAACCCTTTATTTCTATACAAGCTCTAAATTAATTAATCGATGGAGAGATTGATTAATTTGCGTGGACGGGCGACTGCTATGCTACGTGTCCTACGAGCTAGGCCACGAAGTCCCTCATGAGCTGCGCCGCGAACGACTTGGTGCTCTGCATGTTCATGTCGTAGCCGCCAGCGCCGGCGCCGTGGCTGCCGCTGTCGGCGCCGGCCGTGGTGCTGCCCATGAGGAACGACGCGGTCTGTTCGGCGGCGCTGCCTCCGGCCGCGCCGTGCGGGAGGCCGAGCGTCAGCGACACCCCGCCGTTCCCGGCGAACGCGAACGCGGCGGGCTCCGCGGCGAACTGCCCGTACGGCCCCGGCGCGAACAGCGAGTACCCGCCGCCGTCGTGATGGTGGTGGTGGTCCCTCGCTCCGGCGCCACCGCCGCCGCCGCTCTCCATGAACTTCATGAGCAGCTCCCGGTGGCTGACCTCCTCGTGCTGCTGCCTCGCGGCCGCCGCGGCCTGCGCGTGCAGCGCGGCCATGTCGTGCACGTGGTGGAACGCCGGCGCCGGCGGCTCGTCCCCGCGCGCCTTCTTGAGCCTCCTTCCCATCGCGTCGTCGCCGTCGTCTTCATCGTCGTCGTAGAACCCCGCGTGAGACTGCTGGTGGTCGCCACCGCCGCCGAGCTCGAGCAGGGAGGAGCCATGGATGCCCTTGTTGGTGGACGCGCTCTCCGCCGCCCCACCTCCGCCTCCCACGCGCACCACCGCGGACTTGGACGACATGGCGTCCGCCCTCGGCGTGACGCCGTCGACAGTGTCCCCGCTCTTGCTCCCTCCTCCACCGGACTTCCCCTCGTCGTTGCCGCCTCCGTCCTGGTCCTTGGTCTCCTCCAGGTACATCTCCTCCACCATGGGCTTCCATAGCCGCACCCTCGCGTTGATGAACCAGTTCGACACCTATCAGAGACAACAATTTTGTTTTCTTCGAAAGTTAATTTACACAGAGCCAGTAAAACTGTCAAATTGATGATAAGCAGGACAGGAGAAGAAAGAGATTAAAGATAGACAGGTTTACCGACCTGACTCCTGGTGAGGCCGGTTTGCTTGGCGAGCATGATCTTGTCCGAATCCTTGGGGTATCTGCGTGACGACACAGGGATCCATGCGGACCAATTAGAGGCGGACACGATGAGGTGAGATGCTGCCAATGCATGGTGGCGCCACGCCGTGGGCACGAAAGCAAGCAAAGGAAAGGGGCAACAGGAGGGGGAGTACAGGGGCTCATGATGAGAGGGAACTCACGGGTGCAGGAAGTGTTCGAAGAGCCAGGCGCGGAGGATGGAGACGGAGCGCTCGGGGAGGCCGCGCTGGGGCCGCCAGGCGCCGCCCTGCATCATGCCGAGCTGCTGGAGCGCGCGCTGCTGCCGGAGCTGGTGGTCGATGTAGCGGAGGCGGGAGCCGACGGTGCGGCCGCCGGCGGCGACGGCGGCGTCCGCGTCCTCGCCCAGCGCGCGGCTCGCGGCGCGCACCTGCGACGCGATCGCGTCGCGCAGGCACCGGAACTGACGCGAGATGGTGCGCAGCGCCAGCGCCGTGTACGTCCGCGCCGACCCGGCGCCCGCCGCCGCCTCGAACGACGACGACACCGCCTGCATCTGCCCGTGGTACTGCCGGTACCGCTGCTCCACCTGCATATGCATGCCGCCATTGTCCACGACGACGACATCGCCATGCACCCCAACAGTGTCAGTCAGCCATTGACCACTTCTTCATTCATCAGGGCGTGCTAGCTAGCTACTGGCCTACTAGCTAGCTGATTATTAAAGCCTTGTTTAGTTCACCTCAAAACCAAAAAGTTTTCAAGATTCTCCGTCACATCGAATCTTACGAATCTTACGGCACATGCATGAAGCATTAAATATAAACGAAAACAAAAACTAATTACACAGTTTGTCTATAAATCGCGAGACGAATCTTTTGACCCTAGTTAGTCTATGATTGGACAATATTTGCCACAAACAAACGAAAGTGTTACAGTAGCGAAATCCACAAAGTTTTCACATCTAAACGAGGCCTAGGTATAGCTCGTTAATTAGTGATGATCCATCCAATCCAACCAACTGTTCGTCAACAAACTCTATCAATGCTGATCGGTGCAATCGCAACTGCTACACTACACAGCTCCTGACATGACATGTACATGTCTACTCATGCACGGGGAAATGATGTATACAGATATACAAGAGAGATGGGGAAAATTGAAGAGATAGCGAAATTTATGTTTTTCTTTTAATAAAAATAATAAAAAAAATTGGTATTTGGTAGTACTCGCATTCAGATTCAGCTGGCAGTACAGGGTACACTCATGAAGCAGGCTACTGCAGACAAAAAGAGACACACATTTGATGAAGCAACGAATTGAAGCTTGTGTGTACTGGCATGGACAAAGTACAGCCAAAAGAATGGAAGTAGTTGAATTTAATTTATTTGCGCAATCATGCACGCTAGCTCCAATCTTATCTTCCAAGGATTTGTTTGCTAAAAGACCTCCACTTGCCATATATTTCATTGTAGTAGATGATAGTAGAGGATATGGTTTTCATTGCCACTAGTTATGTTAGCTAAATATGTTCATATATATAACTTCTATATTGCACTTTGTCTTGGATTATATTGTTTTCATTCTCTTCCACTCAAAAACAAAATCTATTGCTTTCGTTTTACTATTAGAACCGAATGAACCTCTTAGTTGTTACCCCAGACGCTTAAAATGAAATTAAGACATTTCAAAAGAAAAAAAAAAGAACAGAAGCTAAGTGGTGATAAGGTGTACTAATAAGAATCTCTAAAGTATTTTCTGAGAAAGGGGAAATCACAAAATTAAGTAGGGGAACAATAATTGGTATTGATACTACAGCAAGTTGATACAGCATGCATGCTTGATTAAGGGAAGGATTTAAAGTGGGGGGAAAAGTCTGATATATATCCATCAAATTAAATTAAAGCCATGCACTGTTCCAACAACTTGTGTCACTCATCTTTCAGAAAAAGAAACAGCATAACAAAGATAACCGAAAGGCAAATGGTTCCTAGCCTTTTAATAAACATAACAGTGTCTTAGACTGTAGAGGCAAGCAAAACAGCAAAAACATCACAAACTATCTCTTCCTACCAAATTATGAGGCAATATAACAAAAAACTTTCATGAAAAATCAACAACCCCCAAAGCCTCATCACCAGCAATCAAAAACAGGTTCTTTAAAAATATCTTATTTTTGAACACGATCGAGAGAAAGACATCAAATGGAAAATAACTTGTGAAATTAATCTTAACTAGTATGAATTGAAGCAATATATACACTGTGCTATTATGTATACTGGTATACTACTGACCTCGTCAAGCATGTTGATAAGCTTGCTCTTCTTCATCTGCAGCTCCTGCCGCTCCGCGGTGGACATCTCCGCCGCGCCGCTGCCGCCGCTCTTTGCGCCGGAACCGTCCTCGGTGCCGCCACCGGACACCCCCTCCGAGTCCTCCTTCTTCTTCACCGCCGCCAGGCTCTTGGTCGTCGTCTTGTTGGCGTCCTCGACGCCCTTGCTGACGCTGACCACCTCGTCGAGCAGCTCCTGCGCAGCCTTGAGGTACTTGGAGCTCATCACCATCTGCCCCTGCGACGTGGCCGACACGCCCAGGTGGTACTTGCCCGCCTCGTCGGTGCAGCCGGGGCCGGCCACCGCGGCCACCGTGACCGGCGGCGGCGCTGCCTCGCGGGACGACAGGCTGAGCACGGCGCTGACTCCACCCGCCGCGGCGCCGCCGGGAGTCTGCGCCTGCGTTGGCGACGACATCGACATGTCCGCGGCGACCGTGGCCGGGGTCCACAGGTTGTAGCCCGACGGCGGCGCCTGCAGCGGGATGCCGACAAAGTGCTGCTGCTGCTGATGATGCGCGGCCGACGACGGCGACTGCTGCTGCTGGTGGTGGTGGGCGAAGGACGCCGGCGTCATGGTGGTCACGGCCGAGTTGAGGAGCATCATGTTGGTCGCCCCCGGCGCCGTGGACGCGCCGCCGTCGTCCGCGTAGCCGGCGTAGCTCGGGTTCATGAGGTACAGCGTCTGCAGGCCGTCGGTGCTGGCCTGGATGTCCGTGCCGGCGCCGCCGTGGTAGTACGCCGCCATCGCCTATACGTCGACGACGCCCCGCCCCCAAAAACCTTGGCTCTGTGCTCTAATTCGTGCACGAAATTCTCCTCCTCAACTAATAGCTTGATGAGTGCAAGATCACAAGCTTGTGGTTTTGCCTGCAAAGAGGATCGAAGAACACAAATCGAAGAGATTAACACATAACACCTCAGAGGAACGAACGAGGGAAGAAACAAAACTTATTAACAAAAAAAAAAGAGAATACCAAAGCAATGATTTGAGGAGTCGTATGTGGAGTGAGAAGTGAGATTGGATCCATGAAGAGTGAAGGTAGCAGGAGGGGGAGAGAGATAGCAAGAGTGAAGCATGCCAGCATGTATATATGCATGGAAAAGGAAGAACACAACACTAAGCTAAGCTAGCACTAGCTTAGCTATATCTAGAAGAAGAGGGAGAGAGCATGAGAGAGATGTGGAATAGGCATCAGTATCAGAAAAAATATATATTAATAAGGGAAAGGAAAAGGCAGGCATCCATCCATCTTCATCAAGTGATTTAACAAAGAAACGGGGGTTGCACAGATGTCAACACAAGCACGCACACATACACATCACTCAGCAGAACAGCTGCCTCCTCCTCCTCCTCCTCGATCACCATCTCTCTCACCTCTATCATATCTATTTCTCTATGTCAGTTACCTCAGGAATTGATGCAGCTAGCTCATGAGCTCCTCCGGCACGTGCTGTCCGTCCTGTCTCTCTTGCACATAAGAAAAATCAGCTGCCTGCTGCCTAGCTTCACACCTCTCTCTCCTATATTCTTTCTTCTTTCTATAGGGGGATAGAGAATTGGAGAGAGAGGGTTGTTGAAGATCCTAGCTAGAAAGAGGCAGGAGGAGCTTGGGGGATGAGGAGGGGAGAGGAGGAAGAAGGGTGATGTAAGAGTACCAAGGTATCAAGAGCATGAGATCACTCATGTCAGTGTTGAGTGCCTGCAAGAGTTCCTTTATTTCCCTTTTGCTCTCAATCTCTCTCTACAGAAGACACCGGCCTATATATCCCTCTCCCCTCCTTCATCCAGTCCTCTCTCATCTATCTCTCCTCCAGCTGAAAGGGAAAGAGCTGAGGCTGGGGGAGGGAGACCAGCTAGCAGGCCAATTAGCAAAGTCTTTTAGAGAGAGAGAGAGAGAGAGAGGAGAGAGAGATATGAAAAAAAGACAGTGGAGGAGGGATACCCACCTCCCACTTCCAATATTATCCTCACACAGCCCCCACAACTTTCCCCCCACTTCCCCTTTTTATTTTCTCTCTAGATTTCTAGCTAGCTACAAGATTTTTCTCCACCCTTCTCTCTCTCACACACGCTTTCTCTCTCATGGAGCAACGCAAAAGCATTTTAGGTGTGCAGACCCATCTGTACAGTTTTGGCCTTGGGTGACCAATTTGAGCACACAACACAATCAGAAAGGACTGGTGTGTACAAGTAGGAGTGATTGTGCCTTCAAATATCAACTGTGCATGTGGACCTTTATGTCCTGTTATTACAGGCTCAATTGACACACCTAGCTATATTGGACTGCAAATAGAGATCTACTTTTTCACTAGAAAATTGGTTACATTATTAACCTCACCCTCATTTTTTTTATTTCACAAGACTGTACAAAAAGAAAAGAGAATTCTTTGTTTTCCACAAGCACAATGATTTTGCTTAATGAAAGCTATCCAGGCTGTCATGTTTTTCTCTTATGCAAACAAGACATTATATATATCCATGGGAGATATTTTGCAGAAATGAACAAGTAGTGGCATGCATACAAGAAATTATTTCAGCAAAATTATTGGACCAATTGAATTGAGTGTTTTCCATAAGGAAAGGTACTACTCCATGTTTTCAAGTTTCAAAGTCCATGTGATTTGACATACTTTTTTCTCCTCATCATTAGTTGCAGAGAGAGCCGCCATAGTACTACTATGAGATCTTCCAGAGAGAGAGAGAGATTGAAGATGATCAGATGAGAGAGAGAGAGAGAGAGAGAGAGAGAGAGAGATTGAAGATGATCAGATGATAGGGATATACGTCTGTGGTGTACTATTGGCACAAGGCCGGTGTGTACGTAGGCCTCAGGGCACATGAATTGAGATAGATATGGTGAGAGATGGATATAACACAGACGGCCGGCCAATGTACACTGACCTACTGCATGCCCTGACTGACACAGCTGCTGCTGCTGGTGTGTGTGATGTGTGTGTGTCAGAAGAACTAGGAAACGTCCACGTCTAGGCCGTGCCATCTCACTCTTTTTTTCCTTTGCCTTTTGGAAGCTGTCTAGGTCAGGATTTTAATACAGTACTTGTACTACTATAGCCTATACATATACTTGTATATGGGTGTGAGAGAGATGGCTTTGCCTCTCTGTCCCTTTTGCTTTTCCCTTTTTGCCCTCTCTCACTCTCCAAAGCCCAATCTTCAGGGTCCTGGGGCATGTATTGACTGTCTTTGACGCATGTCCTTTTGTTTGCTAGGGTATTTATTTATTCGATCACTGGTCTACTTCATTCAAATATTAATCTTCCTGCTAAGTTAAGGTAGCATCATGTTTGGTAGTCTTGTCTTTGCACTGGTGATTAAGATATATATTAGTTTGTGTTCTTTTCTCTCAGGTCAGGTGATGGATGGCTTTGGACGTAAAGCGATTGGAAGCTTAGGAATCCAAACTTAGCTGCATGTCATTAGGAATTGATTGATATCCCAAGAAGATGGTATATGTTCATTTTGATTAGTTACCACATTGCAAACTTAGCTGCATGCAAGGACATTTTCCTTGACATTATTTGTCAGTTAATTCACCTTGATTCCGTATGTGTGTACATATAACCGAAAGATATTTTGAAAAATATCCATGACTATGTCATGCTCTTTATCAAACTAGGTTATATTAGCTAGCTAGGGCTAGCGCATAAGCATTAGTTTATTATTATTTATATACCTTTCCTGGTTCCATTATGATGTGCCAACATGTTTCACAGTCATACATGATAAGAAATAGAGCTGAAAAGGTTCTGTAATTATCAGAAAAAGATGTCCTAATCAAGAAACACATATCATTTCTGCTCACGCACAAAAAAAAGGAGTGATGCTAATGTCCTTGTTGACAATCAGCATCATCATCCACCTCTTACGTATGACATTGCCTACGAAGTTAGTCATAGTCCATCAATTTTAAATATTGGCAAGAAAACAATATTCAGCTAGTGCATCAAGAAACTCAACACAAGAAACATATATATGTATATATCTAGCAAAGAATAGAATAACTTTTGACATTACTCATTAAACCCAATCCATTATGCATTCCATCGTAGTTTCACATGTATAATTGAACTTTGATGGTGCAAACCATATATGCATCCACATATGTAGGCAAGAACATTCTTGAACATATTCTTTGATTTAGTTGGCCTTACAGCCGGGGTAGATCGATGTTGAAATTTACTGAAAAGGTTGCAAAAGCAACGTAAGTGAAAAGGTTGCCTTACCATCCATGAAAATGATGTGTTTCTATTATATTTTTTTTGGGCTACATGTACATGAATATGTAAGTCATGAATAATGTGTGTACCGATACTCATAAAATACCCGTTTTAAATATTTTGATCAATAATTTTATAGGCTACCCATCATTCTTTTGAAAAAAAATACTACTACTCTAATAATTATATCTTCTTGAGTATTAGAATATTGTACCTTCTCTCTCTCTCTCTCTCTCTCTCTCTCTCTCTCTCTCTCTCTCTCTCTCCCTGCCACTGCTGTTACAAATTAGTATGCACACCCAACATACTGATATTGTCATGGTATATTATGGCCATAGTAACTATGTGTGTGTAGTCTCTAGATGATTTTGTTACTTTAATACACTTTGTGATGATTTGTAGGACAGATAAACCTCCATGGACTTATCATGCTTAATTTTAGCATAGCATGGTAACAAAGCCTCAAGCTATAAAGATCAAGAAGCGAGAGGAATCAAAAGATATGGGCCCTCTATATACATGATAACAACTATAAATCTGGTGCATCATTATCGCTTTGCTTAGTGCATATTCTTTTTTTAAAAAATGATTTCTTAGGCACAACCCACACGTCTCATCGCCGATATTTATGTGTGTTGCGAGTTCTAGCCACATAGCCCTGATCCATATTCCATTCCTTTTCCACTCCCATCATAGTGAAGCCTCCCGCTCATCGTCCTTTTCCGCCTTTTCCATGCATACTTTTTATCGCCTTGCTATCTTGCTAGCTATAGAAAATGTATTCTCTATTGACTTGTAGACATCTCTATCAGTTTTGTTGGTAAGTTGGTTTGGTTGTCGTGACATAGCAACAAATAATAATACAAAACCAATATATTTTTTGACATACTTGTATTGCGCAACAATTGTCGTAGTTCAAGACTCCATCCATTTCTTTTTATACATCATATTAGAATTTGGAGAGAAGTCTTTAGAAGTATATTTTGACCATCAATTGCACTTAATACTATTATTTGCTACAAAATAAATTCATATATTTTAAAAGATATGTATGCTATGGATTCATTGATATAACTTTGATCTCCTGAGGTAAGCTAGTAGCATACCATAGTATTAATCAGCGGTTAAAAAAAGTTATGAAATGTGACTTTTTGGATTCTAATTTGAAATGGTTGGAGTAGTACTTATAACGAGACTACATATTCACTCGTAAATATGTGTATATAAATAAAATGCCTCTTACATTCCAAATTATTATAAGATGACGTTTTGATATTTCTAGATGCATAGATATTTGCTATGTATCTAGAAATACATTTACGTCATGATACATACATATTAGAATCAAAATAAAGAAACCAAAATGTCTTACTATTTAGAATAGAGGGAGTTTAATAATATAGCACGAGTAACATGTACTAGCATGCATCTTTTTTTCCTTGACTAGGGGAAAAAAAAGGGTTATTCGTGAGCATTGGCTGCCTAGAGGAGGAAAATGTGTTTACGCAAAAAAGATACAGTGGCAGGATTTAATGGTGTGATGCAACTGTAGCAAACCAGCAATTAAGAGAGACATGCGAACGCAATTAGAGTAGTACACGTGAACGAGCGAAAGGAAAATACTACTACTGCAGAAAACAAAAGGAAAAAAAAAAAATCTATCGGCGTGCACGCGCTCCGTCCACGGCCGGACGCATGGGGTGGGAATGCCGACACGTCGCCCCGAGCGCCCGCACCTGCCCCCATCCCTCACTGCCGTCCGGGCCCCGCGAGGTTCCCGGCCCCACACGTCATAGCAGGCGGCACCTGCCCACCGGGGTCGCTTTTGGTGGTGGGCTTGCCCCACGTGCCAACTACCCTGACGGAGCCGCGCACCCGCGCGTGGGGCCCCTCGCGCTGGGTCCCTCCCCGCCCATTTACGCCGTTCACACATGCTCGGTGGGGACACGTGTCGACGGCCCCATGACCCGGTCCGTCCGTGCGTGCCCGCGCGGCACTCGCCGGCCGCAGAGGATCCCGAGGGATTCGGTGGGGAGGCCCCACCACCCGTCGCCGTCGCGGGACCCGGTGGGGAGGCGCGCGCGGAAAAGGTCAAGGGGTCGCCCAACCGGCGCTCGGCAGCTCGGCGCCACGTCGCTGTCGGCGGTGGGCCAGCCGATGGGCCCCGCCGGCCACTTTCCCACGTTGGCTGCCCGGCCCGCAAGGAATATGTTAGTGCGGGGCCCGCGGAGGGGAACCGGCCGCGTGGAGCCTGTCGTCCAGTCGCCTCGTCCTAGTAGTCCTAGCTACTAGTCCGTCCTCGTCGTCGGTGGGGCCAGCGCGCGGCGGCCGGCGTGGAGCGGTGGTGGACCGGTCGACCGGAGGTTCGGAAGGCGGAGCGGAGCACGACGCGGCGCGAACGCGCCTGGACTGGAGCCTGTGCGCGCGCGTGCGGTGGCGTGTCGGCAGGTGAGGAGGGCGCGCGGCGTGGGGCGTGGTCCGCCATTGTCGGGGGGAATAGCTTCGTCGTCGTCCTCGGCTCCGCCGGCGGGTGCTTGGATGGACGATGGAGATTGGTCAAGCCGACGATTGGTCACGTGTGTGGTCTCGTCGTGCACGTACGTACGCGTGCGCCGTGCAGTGCGGGGATGTGAAAGCACTTCTCGGATCAAAAACTATTTTTTTTTAAAAAAAATTTCTCGTTACATCGAGTTTTACGGCACAGTATGTACGAAGTATTAAATATAGATGAAAATAAAAAACTAATTATACAGTTTGTCTATATGTCGTGAGACGAATCTTTTAAACTAAATTATTCTATGATTGAACAATATTTATTAAATAAAAACAAAAATATTATAATATCAAAATCTAAAAACTTTTCGAGGCCCGATTTCCTTTGCGCTGGGATTCGGTGATGATCCGGCCGGGGCCCCTATCTATGGGGCAATGCAAGGACGCCGACGCCGATGACTCCAGATCTTGTCGGTGCTTGCTGCATGCATATGCCCCACGGCTGTTCCGAGGAATTGACGCCGTCGTCGGAGTGAGGGAGAGGCCCTTGGAGTTTATTTCAAGACACTCTATAAATCCTTTAATTTTTAAATATTAGGAATAAATATTTTGGTAAAAAATTAACATCCAATAACTTCTCTAAATGGTTATACAAATATAAACAACTTCTATTTCGAATTTTTTTGCTAGCTAAAAATAGAAGACGAGAATGATTCTGTACATTGCGCTGGAGAGATAGAAAAGTTGTTGGAGAGTGAAAAATTTAGAAAGTGATTTTTATGGAAATGAATCTCTAAATGATGATTTGGAGAGTGAGATTCGCAAAAACTTTTGGAGATAGAGCATCTCCAATGGTTTTGCATTGGGTCCCTTTTGCATTTGGGGTTTGCATTCTTGTAATTTGCCAAAAATTGCAAACTGAGGTATCCAATTGAAAAGAAGTCGACCGCGTGGGAAGGAACCGCGACCGCGCGTCACACGGAAAAGAGTTGCATTCGGGTCCACTTTGGTTAAATGCCAAGTCAATTATGCAAAACCCTTGGAGATGACCTATTTTTAGACTTTGCATTTTATTTTGGAAGTTTGCAAACAACAACAAATGCCAAGTTAATTATGCAAAACCCTTGTTTAGGGCTTATTTAGTTCCATCCAAAATCCAAAAACTTTTCAAGATTCCCCATCACATTAAATCTTGCGTCATATGCATAGAGCACTAAATATAGATAAAAAATAATTGCACAATGTATCTGTAATTTGCGAGACGAATCGTTTAAGCCTACTTAATCCATGAATGGATAATAATTGCCAAATACAAACAAAAATGCTACAATACCTAAAAACTTTTCACCTTCTCAACTGGACAAGGCCTATGCTATCAGGTATTTAGATACATATACTATCTTCGTATATGATTTAAAAGTCATTTAGGGCAGTGACACGGTCTTTAAAATTGCAAAATTACAATTTTGACCTCTTGTTTTTTATAAAAATATTTACAGAAAAATGATTATGAAAGTATTTTTGAAGACATATCTATTCATATAATTTTCACATTTACAAACTCAACAATTTAAAAGTTATTCATGATTTATATTCCCAATGTTTGATTCAGACCTTCTCCAAAACAACTTCTAAATCCTATACGGAGGTAGTATAAAGTATTAAATATATATAGACTAAAAAAAACTAATTATACAAATTCTGATTATTTTGTGAGATTAATTTTTTAATTAAGTTTAATTAGTCTATGATTTGATAATGTGGTGCTACAATAAATATGTGCTAATGATAAATAAATTATGCTTAATAATTTCGGCTCGCAGAGTATTAAAGATTTTCATAATTTGTTTCATTATTACTATCTAAACACTCGTATTACATCCTAATACTACTGGCGATGTGACACACTATAATTTTAGGCCCTAAATTTAAAGAAGACCGATGCTATTTTTTCTTTTTACCGTACCAGAAATTTAACTGTGGGATAAAAAAGCACTCCTACGTGACAGTGCGATCGATTTTCAACCAATTACAAATAATAAAGATATAAAGGCTGCTGTGGGCCGGATCGGAGCTGTCATTTTGTTATCTGCCTCATGAAACACACATGCATGGTAGAAATTAAGCAAATGCTTCGTCGTTGGATATATGCATGCCTGCCTCTGACAAATAAACGTACTGGTTCAGTGAACTACTTTTCGAACAAAATGTGTGCAAGTCTACATCTCAACAAAATTAATAATGTGTGTTGTTGTGCTTGTCTTCCAAATTAAATCATTGAAACGGACAAGTGGAGAACAATATATCCCTTCCATATCCCTCTAAAATCGTTTCCGTACATACCATGTATAGTTCGTATATCGATATTCCTATAGGCTCTGTTCGGCAATTGACATACCTTTTGTGTACCAGAAAAAGGCTGTCGATCGAAAAAGCAGACACAGCTTGTGTTTGGCTTATTTAATTTAGCTAACTCTTCAACTTTTGCTCATTTGTTTTGATAAGCCACGACGACTTGACAATCCTGGCGTTTGATATACTTATACTACTAACTAATGTATGCTTGCCATGCTAGGAAATTTCTCAAGCAAAGACCTGCATGCAGCAAACCGCGAAATGAAATGACTGCACACCACCTTTCGATCGATCTCTTACCTAAAGTCTTTTCGTTTATCTGCAAAGTCATGGCTAAAAGTACTCTTTGCTGATGTATCGTGAGAGAAAAAAACACTACTAGCTAACAGAAAAAATACGACTTATAAAACAAGCGAATGGAGCCTTACTTACTTAACTGTACTTAGGTCGAGTCCATTTACTTACTTTGGTAAAAATAGGGCACAAGATGCATGCGCAAACTTTGGTAAACACCAAAGCAAAGCAAAGGAAAAGAAAAGAAAAGAAAAGAAAAGAAAAGAAATGAGATAAAAAAAATACAGATGAGCGGCAAAGTAAAGTTCCGAGGGAAAAAAGATCATATACAGTAGTATCCATCCATGCACATGCATGGGCAATGCATGGCTTTGCATTGTGAACGGATTCTATTTCCTTTGGTTAAGAAAAATTAGAAAAGGTACATGCACACAATTGCATATATCATGGACGAGAGCACACATCGCGATGCACAACAGAAGCCACGAAACACACAAACAGCTAGTACACTCTTGTAGTCCTATATATACTATTGCATCTATCAGCAGCAGTTGTGTGGTGTGATGTCCACTGTGCACGCACAAATGGCAATGATTTGAGCTGCTACCAGTCTTTTAATTAAAACAAGACCTTATTTAGTTTCGAAAAGTGAAAAGTTTTTGGTGATGTAGCACTTTCGTTTGTTTGTGATAAATATTATTCAATTATGGACTAACTAGAATCAAAAGATTTATCTCGTGATTTACAGATAAACTGTGTAATTAGTTTTTGTTTTCATCTATATTTAATGTTTCGTGCCACAAGATTCGATGTGACGAGGAATCTTAAAACTTTTTTGGTTTTCAGGATGAACTAAACAAGGCACAACCAGATAAGTAGCTAGCTCTAGCTGGTCGTGTACGTACGTACATGCTTTTCATCTTTTTTATTTACTATAAGTACTCTGTTTGTCTTGTTGGATATATATCTCTTTCTTGCACGTCGCGCTCCGTATCTTTCCGGGCGGTTTAGTTGGCCCAGATCACCTGCATCGATCGATCTGCACGGCTGCACCCAACAAGCAGAAAGCCTTGCAGCGCTAGCTTTCCGTGCAGTTTTCTATCGCCGAGCTTTCCGTTTCGGAAGCTGCTCATCCATCCCGTTGCATGCAACAAGCAATCACGATCACATCGATCCAGACCATGCATCCTTGGCCCGTTGTACGTACTACTATGTTCGAATATATATATATATATATATATATATATATATATATATATATATATATATTCTGCTCAAACTAACTAACTAACGTGATGTGCTTTTGTTCGTTACATCATAGTCAGACTGACGACTGATCTACTTTTAATTTTCCTTGTCTTGACAGGTTCATAAGATAACATATAGTAATACTGTTTCTCGATCATATGGAGAGATCGACTACTCCATTATTTCATAATAACCAATTAATTAAGCATATATGCATGCATGCATGCATGTGTGTGCTGCTTAATTTCATGCATGCATCTGTCACAACAATTCTGATGACGAACAATTCAATCAGAAACAGCTACAACACGGCGATCCAGAAATGTTTTCCTATAGGAGTATATAATTAAATTAATCTCCACAACTACTACTACTCGCATCATCTCATATGTCCGTTCGTCCGTCCGTCCGTCATTATATCTGAAAGTTCCCCGGCCGGTGGGTGACAGCAATGACTCCTGACATGATCTCTCCTAACCACAATGTTTGGACCCCAGCACTCAACTGATCGATGACTGGACTTGACAAGGCCAGCCTTGCATTGGTGCCGTGTATGTAGCTGAAAGCGCACGCACGCATTAATCGCTTTGGCGCGCGCACCTAGCAGCTTGCATTGCTTGCCCACCTGTCGATACCTTGGAGAAGACGACCCATGGATCGATGGACGGATCGGCAGATCGATCGATCTCGCCTGCTGCCTGCTGCCTGCTGCCGAGTGAAAAAAATCTATCTGGAGGATGTGACGAGCTGGGCAGGAGATCGGATCTTCTTCTTTTTTGCTCTACCTGATGCGATGCGATGCGATGCTGCAGATAGGGCACTCGTGCGCCTCCGTAAAGCTGCTGCTGGTGATTGTTGCCGGCCAGCCGGAGGAGATGCGAGACGGACAGCAGCAGGCCCGGCCGGAAAAAGGCGTCGGAGATAAGTTTGTGCACCCTAGGTCTTTCGATCCGTCGTGTCTCCGCCGCCCGGCGACGACGACGACTGATGGATGGATGGATGGATGGATGGACGGTGACGGACGATGATGCTATTCGATCGTCGCCTTATTAGCTTTTCGTTGTCGATCTTGCTGCGGCACACAGGCTTAATTAGATTGCTGTTATAATTAATGAATCATCAGGGATTAATTACTATCAGCAGATAAGTTATTTTTTCTTCTCCTTTTGAATATTATAAAATTTTTGGAACAATTCTAAAATAGCACTAGTTGTTGCATTGCCACCGACAGAATTCGTTCTTTGATCATTATTTCAACTGCATTAGACTATCTCCAACAATCGTCACCCAAAATACAAGACCCATTTGTCCTTTGGGTAGCGCTACAGGTAAAAGGTTCCATACTTATTTTTAGTCTTCTCCAACAACAAGACCTAAAAGACAACACTCTCTGCAAATGGGTCTCGAGGAGAGAGGATACCCAAATTTAGGTTATGCCTCTCCTGATACCCAAAATGGGTCTTCTATATGGGTACTCTGTTGGAGGCTACAGGTATTATGTTGTTGGAGACCTATTTTGAGTTTGGATTCTCAAATAGGTTTCCTGTTGGAGATAGCCTTATCTGCATATATATAGGCTATCATTTTTTTTGGGAACCATTTGTTCTAATTAAAGAGGTCATTACTAACACTTAATTTGAAATGAAGGTATAGTATGTTACTCCGTACTACACCCCAGCTGATGGCGTGAGTGTGTTTTGAATCATTGGTGATCGACAGTACTCCCTCCATACCCATAATTCTTGACGTTTAGGACATAATTGTGCTAACTAAGAAGTGATTAATTAGAGATTAGTTTTCCATGTCTACCCCAAATAAATAAGGTGGCTGAGGCTTTTTATACAAGAAAATGAACTGGCTTAGCTGGCTAGTGCCTAGCCATTCGAGCGCTGCATCCTGGGTTCGAGCTCTGGCAACAGCCACTCATTTTTCGACGCCGCTCTTGGCAGAGGCCAGCCAAACGGACGCGAGCGCGTGTAGCTTCTTGGATGCGCGTGCAGCGGCGGCTAGTCGAACAGACGTGCTCTTGGCAGAGACCGAAAAGACGTGAGCGCAGGGGCATTTCCGTCCGCGGCAGCAGCTGCGAGTGCAAAACGACAAGCTTTGCAAAAGGGTCTAAAACGTCAACTTTTCTAGGTATGGACCCAATGCCATTTACTATCTGCATGTGTGCGTCGTGCACGCCGAGATAACTGACCCTAATAAGTTCGTGTCCTAATGATATGTAGGACAGCTGGGACCTCCAGCTACAGGTTAGGATTATCTACAAGTTAAGATTATCTGATTGGACTGGAAGCTAGAGAGGTGCTAGATCAAAGACGGCCAGGGAGAGACGTCTCAATCGGGACTTTCATCATGTGCAGCCTTGTGCGACATTGTATCTGACATGCATGCATCCATGTACATGTACTTGCGCAAAATGAAGGGCCCTACACGCAAGACCGGATAGCTGCGCTAGTCTAACTAATTAAGGCGCTGCAAGGCTCATTATGCATGGTCCTTTGGAACACAGTTTTTTTTCACAAAGTAGTTCATTTTTACAGGAAAAACTTAGAACAGGAAAAATCTAGTATTTCAAAGGGGGCTTTAAACTATGCATAGTCGTACTTAGGACCTGTTGGGATGGATTAAGACGAACTAGTTTAATTTGTTGGCTCATATATATGAGGACTAATGGACTAATAACTATTCCATGACTAGTAGACTAACCATTAGTCACTCTAGTTGCATTGGATCCTTAGGGACTATTTAGTCAACTAGCTGTTAATAGATCCTATGGATCCAAATAGGATGAGCTTAGTATCTTTTCCCCCCAAGAGAAGCATTTTCTTCAAATTTGATGTAAAAGATATCTCCCTTTATCTTCATCATAAATAAATTTTGTTATGATATTATCATGATGCCAGGGGTCAGGACCCGAGCACCCGGCCATCTTCGACTTTCGACAAACAAAGCATATGTCATAAGATGTAGATGGAGCTACCTTTTGTAGCTAATTAGTATTTAGTAGAGTTATTATACTATGGAGGTGCGACTAGCTACTTAGGGGACACACTAGATGCATGAGGGCTTTACCTTATCTTATTAGTTCTCATCATCATGCCGCTACCTAGATCCACCAGACCTCTAATGCGCCTCATTCTCAAAAAAAAATCTCTTATGCCTCTCTCTCTCTCTTTCGTCTAAATTACTGTGGAAATCCAATGTGATTTATACACTCCAAAATAATAATATATATATAAGGATGGGGATGGTGCTCCAAATGGGTACCCGTGGTTCTTCTCTAGTGTAACTAAATAAATGACAAAAATAAGGGAAGGGATTGTTTAGTTCATTAAATTACACTAGAGAAGAACCGCGGGTATCCATTTGAAAGGTCATCCCCATCCTTAGATATATACCATTAAACCTATTGGCAGAATTAGTAACTAATAGATTTTACTTATTATATATATTGTGACAATTGTGAATAACACTAGTACACAGAGGTACTATACAGGCGGTTTGTAACCTCTTTTTACAGGCGGTTTTGCGAACCGCCTGTGTTTGGTGGCCTGTGGAAATATTTTTTTCCACAGGCGGGTAACTGCGAACCGCCTGTGGAAATGCATTTCTACATGCGGTTCAGTTATGCCAACCGCCTGTAGAAATCTTTTTCCAAAAAATATGAAATCGGTTTTTAAAAATAGGAAAAAAAAGATTTTAATACAGGGAAAGCTCACTGGCTATCCGCCTGCCCGTCTCCGTCTCGCAAGTCACGCATATTTTCGCGTGCTACGCGGTCGGTGGGATTCGAACCTGAGACCTCACCCTCGCGTGTACTCTCCTCTACCACTCCACCTACCACTCACTTGTGTTTGTAATAGAGTTTAGTTCCCCACATATCATCATAAACCAAGCATAAATTAATTATTTGAGGCCCTAAATAGATTCAAATGGAAAAGTCGTCAACTACAAAGTTTTACAACTTTTTAAGACCTACAACTTTTATATTGGTAGTTCCTTCATCCGAGGTCATTTACAAAATTTGAATTTCAAATTTGAGAAATTCAAACGTAGTTTTCGATGACAAGATGATTTCAAATGAAAAAATTATCAACTACAAAGTTTCATAACTTTTCAAGATCTACAACTTTCATTTTGACGGTTTTTTCAAACGAGGTCATTTGAAAAGCTCAAAAAAATCAAGTTCAAATTATTTCTACAGGCGGTTTTGTTAGAAAAACCGCCTGTAAAAATTGATTTTCACAGGCGGTTTTGTAGTCGGGTAAGCCAATTTCTTTCCACATGCATTTTTTAATTAAAACCGCCTGTAAAAATTATGTTCCACCGCTGGCTTTGAGCACTTTTGTACTATAATGCGACATGCCATATGCCCATATCCCAGCAAAATAATCTAGATTATTGATCAGAGCATCACACTAAAGAAAATAAACCCTAAAGGATTGATGAAAAGATGAGACAAATAAAGTGCATGCACGCAATGGTGCACTATCAGCTAGGCAATCGATCCAGTGACCGGTGTCGTCGTCATATATCCATCGACGTGACTGATGCACGTACCTGAATCCAACCACCGATCAAAACGAACCATGCATCATTATATTCCACCATTAGCCTTAGGGCCTCTGTAGTAGATGAGCATAAACCAGCTCGTATCCAATGATGCAACCATGGAATTTGGTAGTTGTACTGTCCATGGGTTATGTAACCGTAATATATGCCCTGGTTCATTAGTGTTTTGGTACCCTGGTTCATTAACGTTTTGGTTCGGCCTGTTGTGGCATGTGTTCTGCCTTCATAGAATTATTAATCCTAACTCAAGACAACATGTTTATGTCAATATGTAATCCTTGGCGTTACATAGGTCGGTAGTACCTTCAGATTAATCCTTCTATATAAAGCAAGGACACAAGTTTAGAGAGATACACATACAAACTATTCTCTCTGTTCCAAATTACAAGTAGCTTTGATTTTTCTGGTACATAGACTTTGTTATGTATTTAAATATACAATATATATATATATAGCAAAATTGACATACCAAAAAAGTTAAAGCGAGTTATAATTTAAAACAGAGGTAGTAGTTCTATGTTGTGGGAAATGGGGTTTTAAGCAAATTTATAGCTGGGTGACCCCTCCTGAATCCTCAATCCTTAAAAAAAATTGAAATCAGCTAGTGATATGATTGAGGCATATATTGTTTGGTGGCGAAGCTAGCTAGTGGTTCTGATTTGCTATTTAAATTTAGAACATGAGCCCACCACTTATTAGAGCCAATAAGTTTATTTACATTTGGTGAATTCCATCACCAAACAAGGGTCACCTCAGCTCTATACATTGAAGATAGTATTTTTCTCTTGACATTGCTAATATACATATTCCGACATACATATTGTTTCTGTCCCCTTCTCACGCATCTATTTCCAGACGATGTAGATGGCACCTCCAGATAAGAATATCTTCATACATGCGTGGTGTTTGGGAGTAATTAGGAGTATTGTAGCATAGTCCTTAATGTAAAAAATGTTGCAATGGTAATCACTACTAGAAATGGAAAGAAATGTCCCTTTGGTCGAAGACTGCCTTTATGGTTGTAGCCAAACTAACAGAGAAATTACATATATTATTCTGCCAGTTATCGGCAAACACACAAGAAACAACACGACACATGGTGAAAAATGAATTTCGATATGTGTTATGGGAAAATTTAGCTTAGCCCCACGATCCAGCAAAATTCCTGTAGTGAATAGACAATAAATAAACCCTGCCTTCATTGAATCAATAGATGTAATTTCACACAAAAAAATTGAATCTATAGATGTACTCACAACCAGAATTTTCTACTTCTCCTAATGATATGAGTTTCTCCTAGTGTTTTACCATTCAAAATTTAGTATTTTCCTACTAAATGTCTCCTAGTGAGGATCTCATGTACTATGACTAGTGGTAGTGTTCTACTACTACTTAAAAAATACTAAGAGAATTCCACCTTTTTGGTAGGGACTCTTTCATAAAAGCTGAGATCAAACTTTTGCAGAGGTCATCATTATCGATCAGAATTATTGTTAAATAAGCTTATTATTCCACTCCAGCAAAACAACAAACTCTGCATTCTATGGTTGGGGTCCAAGTCCCTTGATACACTGGAGAAGGGGATGCACTTTGTACTATGCTGATACGACTTGTCTGCAGATAAATATGTATTCAAACTTGCATATTCCACCGCCAGATTGATCAATGGAGTGCATTTAGACCAAACAAGTCCCTGCCTCCTTCCAAACAAAGAACTGTAGTCTGTAGGTGCAACGACAATATATAATATAATATTTAAGTAATGTTCATCCTTTGAAACAGCCAGCCAGAGAGCGATAGGGCAACCACCATATCTTCTATTACAATTTGTAACGGTGTAAATGTGAACTGAGCATAGCTTAGCTAGTTAGATTTTTTTATGGTGGAGACTATCTACCCAAGGTTTCACAAGGATAGCTGTATTTCCGAATTTATTCTTGGATTTAATAACACTATTCTTTTAGTGATAGATAACGTGCCTCTCGACATGTGGTTTTTAAATTCTATAATTCACTATTTTATGTTCTTCCAATGATAGACAATGTCCCTCAACAGTAGTTTTTAAAGGTGTCTATAGACATCAAAATTGGTACCACATAGTATCGCTGACAGAAGATATATATATATATATATATATATATATATATATATATATATATATATATATAACCAACACATGCATGAATACGTGATACATATCTACATCTCTCCGTTTCAAATCCATCGTCATGTAATCCAATAAATCCAAGTGAACTTTTCCAAGTCTCATCCTCTTTTCATTCGGGATCATACATCGTTGTTGCGCGTGCTTGATCATAGGATTTAATCGACGGCGACTCTAAACCTCCACACCACTACGGTGCAAAACCCGGGCCATCATGTCAGCGACCGCCGGTGTCGGTTTCATCAATAGATATCCTCCTCAGTCCTCACCCATCCCATGCTCAACATGTTTTTTCTTCAACAAACGACATTATGCACTATTGGTGTCACCTTAGCCTCGATTCCACATTGAGAGCGACATTTGTGCGGTGTAGCTAGGTCCTATGGGGGACCTCCCTCAGTAAACGCCATGGCAACTTGGACTACTAGCCACTAGGAATGAAAACTGTACGGATATTTTCCGATCGTATTCGAGACCGAATTCGTTTAGAGAGTTCAAATCTATCCGTATCTGAGTATTCAACATCCGATACCGTATCCGAATATATAAATCATATATTTGTGATGTCGACATCCAATTATATCTTATCCGACATGGTTGATATTATCCGTATTCGAATCCGAATCCGACCAAAAATATGAAAACAAATATGATATCAGTGATATCCGTCCGTATCCTATCCGTTTTCATCCCAACTAGCCACAAGGCCAACCGCCAACCAGAACAGGTGCACGCCGAGGAGGAGAGGAGTGCACGCGCACAGATCCCAGGCGCAACGGCAAGGTCTCGTTAGTCTTCTGCACATGCATGCATTCAAGCGTTTCATCACAAGTGGTCAGAGGTGTCACCAAGTCCAAAGTCCAAATGGATCGGAGTCAAAGCCACAGAAGTGTAGCCAAAGACCAAGGAACAAGCTAAGCCTCAACTGCCCAAGATCACGATGGTTCATGTCCGTGCCTGGTGATATCTCAAGGATAGATTATGTCAGACAACAGCAACTGACATTCTCAGTAGGAAATGCAACCCCAAACCATTTTGGGAATCAGGAGGATGAAGGATGATCCATCAACTGTCTAGTCTCTACTTTTCAGAAGCATGTATGCCCATATGACACGGACATAAGGTTGCTGCTGTCTCTTACCGTCCTTTCACATTATTTGTCTGACACTGTGATACATGTACCTAGACGGCATAATATCTGAGTAATGCTTCCTCTATTCTAAATTGTAAGTTGTTTATGCAAAAACAGCTTACAATTTAGAACGGAAGGAGTATTTGATAAAATACAAGTAAATTTGTGCTCTTTGAATATTACAGTTGGTTACTTTATCCAAAACAACAAAGCAACACTCAATTTGTTTGGTAAGTAAAAGAAAAAGTACATACCTTTTGCCTCCAAACTATGCAGACCGGACAAATATTGCGAAAACCGAGATGGCATCTCGTACAACATTTTGATTTACTTGGCAACACATACAGTACAGCTATACACTTGAACCTTCAAAACTTTACATGCCTCAGCCTAAGACAGGGAGAGAACAGCTTAAATCTTGGGGGAAAAAATTAAAGAATGCTACCATACATTCACCTACAAGATCTTACTGTAAGTTGTCCTGGTTTACTACATCAAGGAGCTAATTTACACAACTTGATATACATATGTACAGAACTACAGATCATTGCTGGGGTATAAGCTTCGTTAAGCACCGAGCGCTTCGTCAATCCAACTTCGCACCATGGAAATACAATTGCAAAGCCTTGTGTTTCAGTAACTCACCATGGAGCAATTTAAGTGTGTTCAAAACTGTTACGACTCTCTGGAGTAGCATGTTTATCCTGGCAGTCTCTAGGGTCAGAGTTGGTATGTGAATGAGGCTTGCTCTTTGCGCCCCTTCTCATGTATGTCGTCTATTAGCTGGCGAAGCTCTGGGAAGACTGTCACGAGGACCTGCTCTAGCATTGCATATGCGAGCTGCTTGATGCAGACATTGGACTGCACATCGATAATGCATCGTGGAGGTCAGAATGATGTCTCATCTTAGAGCTTACATTACAGGGATTTTGAGTTTTACTTACTTGGAGGAAGTAGTACATGTCCCTTGCACTGCGTCGGTACTGCTTGTATCCAATTATGCTGACCAAGGTAGATGGAGTTCCATCTGAAAGGGCATTGCAATTTGCAAGTCATATTATTTCTCACCTTTGAGAGGAGCAAATCATGTTAGTTAAATGGCATGGTACTGAAGGCATGTGATAGACAGAGATAAACTTGAGGTAACAGCTCAAGTTCTAGATGTGTGTCCTAGGCGGCGCCTTTCTTAGAAAGTCTGGAAGAAAATACACCAATAATGTTTTTCCCTTTTTTTACTTCTAAGTGACCCCATTGAAGGCAATGAAGACATCACCTATGGATCAGATATTCAGAGTTATTGCTGCTGCACACACAAACAGAACTAGCATGCTCGTACACCACTGTGATGTAGAGTCGCAAACATAAATCATCCTAACATCTTCAGGAGAAAAACATAAATAGAAAGACAAAAAAATGCCATGAGCCCGAAACAGTCAATAGACTAACCTAAAAGAAGTTTTTTGACCTCACTGGCATTTCTGGATGCCTCAAGCTGAAGTTCAAAAGAGCTTGTGCTCTTTTTGTTGCCAACAGCCTGGTTGGGACTCCCAAATGACTGCTTGTCAAATTGACATGTGCCTGCATTCCCTTTATATCCATCCAACTTGGTGAAGAATATACCGTTTGGCCAAAGGGTCTGTAAATAAGAAATCCATTAGTTGCACAGAAAAAGAAAGACAAAGTTTGGAATCCATTACTTCTGTAATAATACCTATAAACCACAAAGGATAAAGAAACTATTGAGATGCACATATTACAAAGATAGATCCATGTGAAACTTTAAGCGTTTGGAAAACTCTTCACATGGTTTGCCCAATCACACAATTAGAAGTACCAGGGATCTGAATCAAGCATTGCTGATTTGTGGAGAAAAGCAGGTTGTCACATTGACAAAGCTCAAAGGAAGGGATTTAATAGCGTTGTGACTTTAGGGGGGCTGGATTTTATGGACTCATAGGAGCAAATATGTGTTCTATGGCACCTCCCCCTCCTTGCAAGTTGCACATCAATTCTTCAAGGAAGAGTTGAGACTTTGGGGGTCATGCCGGAGCTAAAAAGCTTGAAGAGCTGGGCCTAGGTCGTGATGAGGGCTAGCTGTATATTCTTTATACGATCATTATCCTAGTTTGCTTGGGCAATTTTTTTTCAGTGTTACAACCCCTCTGATCTCTAGTGGAGTTAGAGTGGTTGCTTTTAAGGGTCTTTTAAGGGATCATTTCTTAAGATACACATCTCAACTCACCTGCGCGTTCGAGAAAAAAAAATAGTGCCACGGTCAAGAGAAATATCAAATTTTAAACTAAAACTTAAAAGAGAACCAAGATAAATCCAGTGAAGGAAAAAATGAGGGGATAATGTGTCTCCTTACATCTTGAATCCAACGTATTCCTTGTACGATGGCATCTTCTCTTCGTAGCCAATTGATTTGTCTTATGATCCATTCATCGATTGCATCTTCCATGACCAATTGCAAAATTTGTTTTGATATCCAAAGAACCTGCCTCCTGCAGATTCCGTAACATATCAACTAAAACATCATGTTTTGTAATTGAAAGATAGAAATGGCTGGATTGCAGAAGTGATTAAGTTGTAGGATTGAAGCATGGATGGTGAAAATAAAAGTGGTCTGCCTGGCTATAAACATGAAAAAATGGCGATAACCCACCCAAATTTTATTATCATCTAAACGAACATCAGAGAATATACTGCCAAAATACATGAAATGGGAACCATATGCTGATATCTAATAACCATTCCAATCAGGCCAATGCCTTTGGGTCACAAGTTTCTACAGTATTATAGTGTATCATTCACTTAGGCCTTGTTTGGAATGGAGGAAGTTTAAGGTAGCGTTTGGTTGGGAGTCAAGGTGGAGTGGATGGTCCCGTCTCCAATTTCAGGGATGGGATGACTCCATTTTCTGTTTGGTTGACAGGGGATGGGATCGACCCATTCTGTGTTTGATTGAAGAAGATAAACAGGAATGAGATGGATGGTGGATTTGACACCGTTAGTTACCGTTTGGTGGGACCCACATGTCAATATTTTTTATATAAAAAATCCTCCCACTCCGTCACTGCCCCACAGGCCAAACAGCATCTCTTCTCATGTTTTTTTTTTCGCGTCACCCTTATCTTCTCCCCCACGCCGTTGTGCGCCCGTGGCTGTGGTAACTCCCCGGCCACGCCCTTTGCCCAGCACGCCTACGGCCGGAGATGGCCCCGCTCGCGCGACTGAGGCCGCCTGCGTCCGCCGCCGCTGCTCCTCCGCCCGTCTGAGGTCACGCACCCCATCCGGCGTCGCTGCTCCTCTGCTTGCCGTGCCGCTTCTCCTTTGTCCGATGCCACCGCCGCCCTGTCCGCTGCTGCTGCTGCATCACCGGCGCAAGCAAACAGCCGGATCTGGCCTGATGGAGCAGAAGGGCGCTGGATGGAGCAAACGGTCAGATCTTGCTGTGCCGCTTCTGCTGCTCCAGCCAGCCCGCCACTGGGAGAGAAGGGCGCCGGAGAAGAGGAAGAAGAATAGCGCCGGGGAGAGAGAAAAGCGCCGCTGGAGAGAAGACGGCGTCGAGGTGGGATGCCCCTGTCCGCGCTTTTTCGTGGGGTGAGGTCCGAGGTCGCCCCTCTTTTCAGTGAATATTCCCGGCATCTTCGCAGGTGGGACGTCCCAGTTCTCCGATGACTCCGAACCAAACACTGCAAAAACTGAACTCATCCCATCCCGTCCCACCCCATCCTCACAACCAAACGCTACCTAAAGGAATGCGAAACCGTTGTTTTGCTGACGTCACTATGCATTTGATTTGGAGGAATCAGCAAAGAACTTTCCATAGGAACAGTGGAGAAGCATGTACTTTTGCAGGAAACCAAAAATGAGATCCGAGTCAATGGAGAGCTTTCCTGTGGCCACTGTAGCTTCACTCGCTCTCTGGACATGGTTATATTGCTAATCTAGCCTTAACAGCGAGGCAACATTCAGCTTCCTGTTTGAGCCCCATGGCACACAAAATAAAAGTTTTGTCCGCTTGGTAGGTATAGCTTTCTGTCTCTAGTTTATATACTAAAAATGATGTTCTGAACTATATTTTCTTAAGGATTTGATTAGTATATAAAAAAAGTTAATATTGCAATCAAGTTTGAAAGTTACTATACTCTTTTCATTCCTGCATTCCAAACACCTATCTTGAAAAATTAAATTCCTATGTTTTTTCATTCCTCTGTTTTGCAACTACTTTCCTTTCCTATACCTGTGTTTTCTCTCATTCCTGTGTTTTCTATTCCTTTGTTCCAAACAGGTCCTTTTTGTTACTATGTAACATTGGTCTGAAACTAGTAAGCAAATTCTGAGGAACAAATTTGATAAAGTTCATATAAAGGAACTAACCGTATCCAGCCCCGTCGCTTCAGCTGGAATACCTTGTCAACCAGGTTCAATAAAGGCACACTAACATTTGTTGGCATCCACTGCCAAAATAGAAGAGAAGGTTTATCAGTAAAAGAACAGTAAGAACAACCATTCCCTATGATCTGCATCAAATAAATTACGTAGTAGCAGGGTGTGGTGTACCTCAGGAGGAATTCCTGTTGCATCCTCGAATGTATTTAGAGATAACATGTTTGAAGAATCAGAATATGCCCTTGTAGGTTTTCCTATTTGGTCACTGGCTTGTTTATCCAAACTGGAGTGTGTTTCGATGTGCTTAACATCATTTAAAGTATGGCCTCTATTATTGACCTCATTGTCTGAATGGCATCCACTATTCACAGATGAGGTGTGATCTTCGTTGTTACTATCACCATCTGAAAGGCTATGAGCACTTTCCAAGCTTCTTTGATGCAAGTTGTGGTTATCTTTCTCTTCCTGGTTCCAAGATAGAGACATCCTATTATCTTCAAACTGGGCAGTTGCGCTAGAAGGTGATGTGCCGACCGCCCGTTTCAAACCATCTGAAACTCCTTTAAATTGTCGAACAATGTCATCCATTGCATCATCCACATTAACTGTTTTAAAACAAATAAAATGTTTTTAAGAAAAGAACCTAGCAAGTTATAGCTTTTGAGGGGGAAAACAAGTGTGTGGACATGCATACCAGCCAAGGTTTTCATAACAGAGGTGGACTTTCCAGCGGAGTAATTCTACAAAGTGGAAAAGAAATGAAGTGCTAAGAACCTCAAGAAAGACTGAATGAAGATGCGTGCATTCCTTATCATTAAGGACAAGGCTATAAGGATTTGCTTGGTATAAAACACACACCTTTGAGGATGCACTCAGGAAATCCCAAACTTCATGCTGTTCTGCAATATTAGCTATAGACAAGAGATCCTATTGAACACAAAATTAATATTATAAACACATTTGAAGTAAAAGATGAGCAAAAATGCTAGAGAACCAATCATACTTGAAGATATTTGTCCAGGAGAATGCATCGTTGGTGCACAAGGTAATCATCAACACTAGATGAAAGAAAACTCTTTGGAGGCAGATGTAATGAATAATTAGGTATCTCCTTCAGTTGTCGATGAAGACGTTCAAAATTCCGGTATCTACAAATAGAAGCTATAGGTCAGGATCATACATGTTCCTCTCTCAAAGCTGCAATTAATGTACAAATATGCCAAGTAAAACCATGCCTTCTTTTCACAAACCAGGCCTTGTTATCCGCATCAGTCACCGCGATAGAATAAACTGCAAAAGATTTTGAACCTAGTTTCTCAAAATATGCACCAACAACCTGCAAAGAATAAATAACCCAACAAATCACATCAGCTGTGGAGAATGACATAATTTCACATCAATAGATGTATATTGTATCAAGAACACGAGGACTAATGGTGACATTAATCGCTAGGCCTGATATAATGTAATCATGCAGGAATGGAAACTGTTAGAAATTAATTACTAATTATCAGACTGAATCGCCACAAAATACCAATTTTTCCCCATATGACGCTGAATAACTTCATATGTTCAATGTATGCCACTCACTGACATGTGGGCTGGGCCTCACACACCAGCCTTACAATGAGTGCCACATTGTGGATCATGCATGTAGTCATTCAGTGGCATCTTATGTAATTTCTCTTAATGAGGACTAGAAACAAATTAAGCCAAGGATTCTACAGATCTGATTCTAATCGGACACCAAATACTAAAACGTAAAACCAATGGAAACCATGGAACCCGCGTGCTAATCAGAGATTCAGAAATGTGGAATAGGATAAAACGAAGAGATATTCCCATAGTTTAGATTACTTATGGAAGAATGAAAACCAGAACATATATGGCAAGTAATACAAGACTAAAGCTAGTGATTGATTTCTAAGAGTAGAAAGGCACAGCTTAAGAGTGAATGAAATGCAAAACCCATGCCTATAAATATTTTAAAACCACTGCCCGCAAAGAGAATAATAAAATAATAGCAACATGCAACACAACATTTAGAGATCAATTTGCCAACTGTTACAAACTTCTGAAACTTATCTCACAAGAGATGATCCTAATGGTATAATTGTTAATAATAAATTTCACGAGAAACTGTGGTGAATACTAGCAACATAACCATGACCAGGTTGGTTAAATTTATTCAATTAATCCAATTGATCAAATTTATTCAATAAAAGCCAAAAACTTGATGCTTATGGTTAAGATGATGATACTGGAATTGTTCTAGTGATAGGATTAGAAAACAATTACCCGGCATCTTATCTTCGGAACATGCATTAGCACCTCAACATGTGAGGCAGGACCAGCACCTCTCTCATCCTGATTTTTCCTCACATTTAGCCTTTCACTGGTAACCATGGGCTGGTTACTTTTTGCCAAATATATTTTCTCAATATCAGGAGTACTATTAGATCGTTTTAGTTGAGCTTTTACACTGTTGCTGGTTTCATGTGGTTTCTCCTTGCTGCTGAAATGAACTTGACTCCCCTCTTTTGGTTTCACTTCATTTGTGTTTTGTAGAGCAAGTGGATGACTACCTGTGACGAAAGTAGATTGAGCATTCCTATTTTTACTTTGCATCAAATTGACCATGTATTTATCATCAACAGATGCAATTCTCTCGTTGAAGTTAGAGGATAGCTCTTTAGCCACTGCCCCTGCACTTGGACTGTTATCTGAACCTCCAGAACCTTTCAACCTAGATGATTGGTCTACTTTAATCATTTTCTTTTGATAATTTCTTCCGATTGCCCACATGTTCTCAAGATTCTCAGGGGCAAGAACCTCTGACCTCCTTTTAGTAGCTGCGTCCAATACCACAGCCCAGTCTGGCTGACGAGGTTGGATGGTACTGTCATTGTCATCCTCTGACACCTTCGACTTTCCACATTCAGAAGTAACAAGTGACCTCATCCCAGAATTAGTTGGTGGAACTAAGCTGCTAGGTTCTACAGTCAAATTCCTTGATTCCGTTTGACAACCTTGTGAACCTCCTTTGTAAGGCACTAGTTCCGTATTAGCCATGTTTGTATTTCCTCCAACATTACCTGTATCTTTGTTGTTTAGAAGGTAGACAATCAACTCGTTGATGTAGCTGAAACAAAAACAAACAAACAAACAAACAACAAATAAAAATTTGGAACAAAACTTAGGCGCAGGTAAAGGCGGAACGAAAATTGGATTACTTAAATTACAGTTAAGCAGCCCATAGACTGCTTGAAGCCTATATATTACCATAAATCAGCCGTTTTAGCAGACAACTTACACAGGGCTTGCGAAGTTCATAACAGGCTGCAAGACTAGGCAGGTCATCAGTTCCCTGGAGAAACAGCGAACTAGTGGACTTTGTGCATCTTGTGGTCTCAAAACTAGAGCCATAATGCCCCCAACGATTTCTTGAAGAACCTAAAATTCGCATTAATTAATAGCTGTATTATTGTATAACATGAAAGCTAAAATGGTTAGCTATTACCTTGTACTCATGCTCTGAAGATAACAGTGCTGGATGAAGTTCCTGTGAAACTATTAGGTGCTGCTTCAGTCTCTCATCTCTTTCCTCTGAAGACAAAGTCCTCATGACATCAACACCAATTAGAGTTTGGTTTTTCCGAAAAATATCTAAATGATTACCAATCAAATCAGCCATATCCCTGAAATAGGAAAAAAGAGGTTTAACATAGAATAATTACTCAATATTGATGGTATGTACTAGATAGTATATCAAGCCTTAGTCACCTTGTTAGCATGTCAACTAGATTCATCTCTTTCACCCTGCTTGATACTTCACCAAGAGCGTGAAGTACTAAGCCACGTATCAGTTCTGGGGCCTCTCTGTCGGGAGTAATATCTGAATACCACAAGTCTAAAACAAAGTCTCGCAAAATATTCTCAATGAAACTTTCAAAAGCAGCCTCAACAGAAGGTGAACCAACTTTCCTTCTCCATCTGGAGACTGGTGGTACAGTCGAAAGGCGATGATCATTTGCAGACAACTGCCTCTTTGAGGCTTGAGACAAATATGTCTGCTTACGTACAGGCTGTTCCCTCCAACGGAACTCCACTTTGAATGAGAGATAGCGGAGAAATGCAAGTATAAGGATTGACATGGGCACATTTGTCCACATTGATTTACTTGTATCTATTTGAAACAAAAGATATGGATCTTAGCATGGATACAAGTGACTGGACTATATATTTAAGAAATATACTACATATACAAACATAAAGAAACCTCTGTGCAAAAAAAAATGAGTCTAATAAGGGTTGAAAGATAAATAACTACTAAGTGTTAAAGGTTGCCAACATATTCACAGAGCATAAAGTGAAATAATGGAAAAGAAAGGAAGGAAAGAAGGTTATTTTGACAAGCAAAAAGATCAGAGAAATATACGCATGCTTAATTTAGAGAAATTTGCTATTATAGGATCCCAAACGTGTGGGTTTCGCTATAATAGGATTCTAAACATCTGCTTCGCTATAACGACTCTCGAAACATTAACACTTTGCTATTATAACATCATGGCCTTCAAATAGACAAATTGAACTCAAATATCTTCAAATTCAAATATTTTCATTTAATCACAGAACTGTCATTCTGCTATACCCCTTCACCACGGGACCTTTCAGTTGCTAGCCGTGACCTACTGGTTCCCCGACGCAAGAGACCGACACCCTCCCTCCTTCCCACAGGCCGGCCGCCGGCCAGCCGCCGCCCGGCCGTGGCCAGCCACCAGCACGCAGCAGCAAGCAGCCGGTCAGGCAGCAGCGCCGGCCAGGCAGCAGCCATGCAGCAGCCGCCCCCCTAAGGGCAGTTCTGTGATTAAATAAAAATATTTGAATTTGAAGAGATTTGAGTTCAATTTGTCTATTTGAAGGTCATGATGTTATAATAGCAAAGTGTCAATGTTTCGAGAGTCGTTATAGCGAAGCAGATGTTTGGAATCCTATTATAGCGAAACCCACACGTTTGGCATCCTATAATAGCAAATTTCTCCTTAATTTAAAATATAATAGTAAATAAAATTATACATGACTCAATAGTGACTTATTTCACTTCCATTTCCACCCTTGTGGAGCTAAAATGCTAACTTATCTGAAGCTACTTTCCACTGACAACTAGCCAATTACTTCAGGAATGGTTCCCATGTGGTCAGACTATAGGCAATTATTTTTCTCCAAGCTAACTCACCAATATCTAAACAATACACTAGCAAAAATCACTTCACATCTCTCACTAGATTCCCTTCGCTTTTATCTGTTGACATCACGAAGGCTCAAGAAATCATTATAGTTTTTTTTGTCGAACACACAGGAGAGCTGCGTGTCTTTGTATTATAGGGAAAGAGAGTGGTCCATACAAGAACCCCTCTTACTAGGACCAAGGTAAGAGGGGTAAAACAAAACAAACAAGAAAAAAAACCTTCTAAGATTACAAAAATTCAACCCGACTATGCAAATGCACTGAACCTATAATCCGAGATGCCCGAGTTCTAGGTTCTGGAGGTTTCTTGCCCCAGCCAGAACACAGAGATGACCCTCCAGCTGCAAGTTTCTTATAGAGGTTGAGACACTTGGTGAATCTCTGTCAAACACACAAGCATTTCGATGGTTCCACAAGGTCCAAGCCAGGACTGGACTCTGAGCAAGTCGAGTAAAAGTCAAAGAAGGGATACTCATTATATGATCAGAAGGACACAAACTAGTTGATGTTTACATTTGTGTTCAACCATTACTTTGATCCCATCCTGGCACAACTTGCCAACAACAACTAGATAGATGTCCACATATCCACAACATCATTTGAGTAGTCACTAAAGCTAAAGCTAAAATCTCTAAAGCAACATAGCATAAAACTACTCAACACATTTTACAGCTTGTAAGAGCAATTCCCTAGACCTCACACTAAAGGTAAATAGCATAGAAATGTGTAACACAAAAACTCATCTTCCACCCCAGAGTACAGGAAATTTTCAAAATTTGGCACCTGAGTGATTATGGCTTGGAAATTTACACTCAAACCGTACCTCACCTCAGAGCAGAATGAACATCACTCTCTTTTCAAACTTATCCAAGAGCTAATACCAAAACCTCTGCTGCATACTCAGCACGTTTTACTAACCACTAAAACATCTATATTTTGCACCAGACCACCCAGAAGCCCTCTATCCACAATGAAATTCTCACAAAGAGAAACTCACGAAACCCTTACACTTCCCATCTCCAGCAGTTTCATAAATAATGCATGCAAAAGTTCCTAAAATGAAATTAATTAAGGATCCTAATTCGAATTTTTCAGCATTTCAAGCAAATCCAGCAAGCTTTCTTAGTAACTGTAACCTGAAAGTAGTAGCTAACATCCAAAAAAAATGCCACGTAACAGGCATTACAGGTCACAGCTAGATAGATTCAGCAGCTATGAGATGGTGTGACTACAAGCTCCAGATGTCCGGCTAACAAAATGTCTCAAGTTTGTAACGCATGGGCCATCAAATCACATCGCAATCCCAGCATGTACAGCATCAGTTACCCAAAATCTCTCACACCTATGCTGTGTTCCGCAGATAAACACGAAACGGCAAGGTAGTCGCTACCGAACCAATCTCATCCCTCGCCTGGGCGGATGCTGGCTACGGAACATTTGTATTGCGGGGGAGGGAAACCAATTCGGTCGCAAATGAGATACGAAAGCGGAGAGAGGGGGGCAGCGTGCTCACGTGTGAGTATGTAGGAGATGGCGAAGATGCAGAGCGCCCACCAGACGGTGCGCAGCTTGGCCTCCTCGATCAGATCGTCGACGCTCTCCATCCTCTTCCGCATCTCGGCCTGCCCGCGCGCGCGCGCCGCGGCGCGGCTCGGCCCGTGGGGGGCGGTGGGGGCTCCGGTGGGATCGATTTGGATGCGGAATCCCCCCCCCGTAAGGGCTACGCCGTCGCCGGAGAAGAAGGCCGGGCCGGGCGCTGCCGGCGGCGACTCGTCTCCACGGCGAATTTTATTTCTGGGATTATTTTTGTCTTTTGGGGGGGGGGGATTTTTCTTTGAAAATCTGTATAAACGTGCAGTGCCCGGATCGAACCAGCCTTTGTGTTCTGTTGTGGGGCCCACGCTAGCGAATGCGTGTAGGCGAATGCCATGTGGGTCCCAGTCGTCTGCCTGGGGATGCCTCTGCCACGTTGCACGCTGACGAGTGGGGCCTTTATGTGATTGTTTCAGCCGTTGGATCGGAAAGGAACGGTCATCTGCGGGAGTCCCCCTTCCGTGGGTAACGGGTCCGCACGTTCGGAAGTGGTAGGACCATCATGTCAGTGGGTGGGATGCTGAAGTGGCTGGTTTAACGGTCAATAACGATAATCATGCATTCATGCCTGCCACCGACATGTGGGGCCCGTAGAGGCTCACCAAAGTCCTACTAGGAGGCTGGGGCCGATGATTCCGGATAGGCCAAGATAAAACGGAGGACAAGATTGAGGCATGGATTCACATGAATCCAGAGCAAAGAACAACTTTTATATTTTTATAATATATTACTTTCAACTTGGCACTTGCATTACATCCAACTCATCTTAATTACGATATTAATATTATACTGTATATGACTAATGCAAATGCGAAACTACTTCCGCGTGTAGCGTGCACCAAATAGTGAGGTTCTAAATGAAGAAATTTGGGGTTGGAGTATCGTGAGACCATATGATTTTGGACAATTACATTATCATCTGGAGAAATGTTATTTCATATTAGCGTTAATCATGCTTGAAAATAAAAACATCTCGGTCCTATTTGGAACTGATTATTATCGAATTCCTAGACGGCCTGCCGTGAGAATCGAGAAAATCCAACCAAATGTCTCGTGGTGGTCGTAATTCTCGGTACCATGAGGTGAAAAAACAGGAAACGAACTACAATGTTGATTCCTCGTATCGTGGCCAAGGAGTAGATGAGATACCACACCATGCGACTGTAGATCATGGTTCCAAATAGGGTGTGTTGTTTCTATAGTTTTGACCCTAGTATTAGTCCTATTTCATAGCACTCCCTTGGCTCCACTCTACGTGAGGATCCGAGGACAGAGGTGAAGCTAGAGTAAATAGAAGGAGATGCCATACTCCATAACTCTTTGGTCACTAGCTAATATATATGGTGAAAATCTAAAAGACACAATGGAGTTTTGATTTTATCATGGTGTGACCATTCTCGCAAACAATAATAATATAGATACATCCATGTTTGAGGCGCGTTATCAAATACTTCCACTAACACCACCTGTACGCCAGAATCTACACTAATCACACGAGTTTCAATATCACAAGGAGAGATCCAAACTCTATGTCGCTGCGTTTGCGGGGCGGACGGAGGAGGTCACCAGGATCCTCACCGGAAGCAGTGGACACTGACAAGCAGCATCGCCGCCGGCGCGGAAAGGTCGGCCATCCCCAGCAGCAGCACGGGTACATCATCTAGCCTTCCAATTCCTTTGAAAAATTCCGGCAAAGATCACGTTCAAATGGTGTGTAAACGGACCGTTTAGATAAACAGTGGGCCTGCATCTGCATTTGCCGCTGCTTGGAATAGGAAGAAGTGCTGCCAAAGGGGTACAATATTTTAGGCCGCACAAAGAGTGCATCATCAATTTTTTTTAAGAAGAAGAAGAACAAGAAGAAGAAAAAAAAGAGTGCATTACGGTACGCTGGCCACCTATTGGGTAAAAATATTGAAGATTAATTTCTCGCATCCAACGTGATAGCAAGGTATCATGTTCTGTCTTGTGCGCGCTTGCTGCTTCTTTGATAGTTTGATGAAAATCTTCGTACTTCATCAAGTCTATTATTATTCTCAACCCACTAAAACATTATTATTCGTAAACGTCTTATTGTTTCATATCAGGGGTCGGCATACTGCATACATATCGTCATTTTGTCCTAATAACACGGATGACATACGAATTCATGGTTGTTGCAAGTCTGTGCTGAGCACTGCAAGTTGGAAAAGATAATCTTCGTGGAGCAAGCTGCTGATTCGTTACACCAAAAAAAAAAGGAAAAAAAAACTTAAAAAGAAAGAACTAAAGAAAACAGGAAGAGACAAAGGTACATTTTATGGTTTTGATTTGACAAAGGAAATTGATATAAAAATAATGGAGCAAGTTGCTGATTCGTTAAAAAAAGAAAAAAAAATTAAAAAGAATGAGCTAAAGAAAACTGGAAGAGACAAAGGTGCATTGCATTTTAGTTCTTTAAAAAAAATGGGTGCATTTTGAAGTTTTTGATTTGAAAAATAAATAACTAAGGGGGCATTCCGAGAATTGAACTCGGGACCTCTCGCACCCTAAGCGAGAATCATACCACTAGACCAAATGCCCTTTTTGTTTACGGTTTCATTTAACCTTTATTTAATCGTAGCTGTAGGCCTGTCTCCTCCCCCGTCTTCCCATATGGCAACCGACGAACGGTCTTCGTATATCCCCAGGCCTTGCCGCCGGCGAGGCAGTCCCCTTGGCCGGCGCTTTCATCAACATACCCATCCTCCTCGGTCGCACCCGGCACCTCCATGTTTCAGCAGCATACCCGAGCGGCACAGAAAGTTTTCTTGGATCTTTTATCATCAATAGCGGAGATATCACACACATATTGATGCCTGTTGCTCTAACAATGTACAAACAATACCAACTTTTCTTGGAGACAGATGGGTATGCTGCTGAAGAAAACATGCTGTGCCATTGTTGCAATCAGAATGGTTGCTGATACAAGCATACTCTGTCCGGTTTCTCTTGGCAGAAGCACAGTTGGGTTGGTCGGCGATGTTCCAAAAGAGCAGGGTGGAATTACTAGTAACAACGGTGATTCTATCCCGCAATAGCGAGGTCCGGTTCGAGGCGCTGATGCTGCTGCTTTTCCGGTGGACGAACTGAGCTGAATAGATAGATATCTGGGAAATGTCCTGCACCAAAACAGAGCAGCATCCCATGCCGCTGCAGTTGTTGCTAGCCGCCACCTCCGTGATTATTTCTTGGCTGCCGGGGCACCAAGTTGAGGAACCAAACACAGGCTTGCTGGTCATCTGGTCGATCCAGTACACATCCAGGTCGCAACCGGTCACACCGAATGTTACAGAGGTGTCAAATGAGAAGGATCTTCCAGGGGTTTCCAGGGACATGTTGTAAACGCCTACACCGGAGTTCATGGAGATGGCGCGCCAGATGGAGACCAAGACGAAGTCCTGACTCCAGCCGGCGATGTTAACTTCGATGCTGTCGAGTGTCGACCACCTCGGTGATGCTGTCTGTCAAGAAGAGCTTGGGGGGCCGACTGGCGCCGTCGTTGCAGATCAAGCTGAAATCGGGGCTCCGGGAGCAATCCCGTCCGATGCCGAATGGGTAGGCGATGAAAGAAATAGAGGGAACGAGGGTGAGGTCCTTGACCCCCTCGGTTTCATGTTATATAGGCTGGGGAAAAGCCCCCCAGCGGTGGTTCTTTACAGGTTATTGAGATACAACAGAATTAGCTAAAATCTAGAGATCTAGATAACAGATTACAACAGATTACAACCTCTATCAGCTAAGCACCACGCCCAGCTAACCTTATCATCTAATATCCCCCCTCAATCTTAGCCACGAAGTAGATTGAGATTGGAGCGAAAGACCTCCAGTTTACGCGCAGAGATTGGTTTAGTAAAACCATCAGCCAGCTGATCCTTTGTAGAGATGAAACGAATGTCAAGTAATTTTCGAGCAACACGTTCTCTGACAAAATGAAAGTCAATCTCTATATGCTTGGTGCAAGCATGAAACACCGGATTGGCAGAGAGATAAGTTGCCCCCAAATTGTCACACCACAACCGAGCAACCGGAGAATGATGAACATGAAGTTCTTGTAGAAGCTTTTGAACCCACATAAGTTCAGCCGTCGCATTCGCAAGAGCTTTTTACTCAGCTTCAGTAGAGGACCGGGAGACAGTGGCCTGCTTCCGTGCACTCCATGACACCAGATTACAACCGAAGAAGACAGCAAAGCCACCTGTGGATCTCCGATCGTCCACACACCCAGCCCAATCAGCATCGGAGAATGCGCTGACAATTGCAGAAGATGACTTGCGAAGATGAAGCCCAATATCACAAGTTCCCTTGACATACCTCAAGATCCGTTTCACAGCACTCCAGTGATCAGTTGTGGGAGCATGAAGGAACTGACACACTTTATTGACTGCAAAACACAAATCCGGTCGAGTGAGAGTAAGATATTGAAGAGCCCCCACCATACTGCGGTACGTAGAATCAATATCACCAAGCTTTGCACCCTTAGTTAAGCTGAGTTTTTCTGAAGGAGAGAGAGGCGTATCAACAGGGTTACAATTGCTCATGCCGGCACGCCGAAGAATATCCGCTGCATACTTCTGTTGCGACAAATGTAGGCCTTGAGGAGTCTTCTTAACTTCAATGCCCAAAAAATAATGAAGCTCTGCAAGATCTTTGAGTGCAAAATCAGATTGCAAATCTCGGAGAAGGGCCATGGTTGCAGCAGAAGAAGAGCTCGCCACAATGATATCATCGACATACACAAGAACAAACAAGGTATATCCATGCTTGCGGTAGTAAAATAATGAAGTATCAGCTTTAGAGGATGCAAAACCCAGTTCAAGCAGCTTACTGCACAAACGAGCGTACCATGCTCGGGGTGCCTGTTTAAGACCATACAAGGCTTTGTCCAACTTGCAGACATAAGAGGGATGAGCTCGATCAACATAACCTGGTGGTTGATACATGTAAACTTCCTCATCGAGCACACCATGCAGGAAGGCATTTTGCACATCAAGTTGACGAAGAGACCACCCCTGTGAGACAGCCACAGACAAAATCAAACGAACGGTTGCCGCTTTGACAACTGGACTGAATGTGTCCTCATAATCAATCCCATAACGCTGCTTGAACCCTTTCGCAACAAGACGTGCTTTGTATCTATCAATTGAACCATCAGCTTTCCTCTTAATTCTATAAACCCACTTGCTACCTATAATATTTTTGCCTTTTGGTTTGGGAACTAAGTGCCATGTGTTGTTCCGTAGCAGGGCTTGATATTCAGCATCCATGGCCTCAACCCAGTTCTTGTCACCAAGAGCAGCAGCAACAGAGGTAGGTTCATCTGTAGATGCAGTAGCAAGAGTACACCAACGAACCGTACCATCAGTATATGTTTTTGGTTTGAATATACCGTGTTGGGAGCGCGTAGCTGGACGGGCCACAGGAGCAGCAGCCGTAGTGGATACTGGGATGAGAATCCCAGCATCAGGTGATGTAGAAGGCGCTCCCCCTTGGTTGTGATCCGGCTGTGGCGAGGATGACGCGCTGAGCGGAGGCGATGTTGAGGACGAAGCCGCAGTCGATCCGGTCGAAGCTGTCGGCGGAGAGGAGCCTGGGACATCCGTGACTGCGCCCCCAGAGGACAGACCGGTTGACAGCTGACCAGGCACCCTGGCCGAGGCTGATCCGTCGTCAGTACGAGGAAGATCACCAGGAGAATCAGCCTCGTGTCTTGCATCGCGAGACAACATGAAATACTGCTGCTGCAGCCTGATTTCTTCAGTGTTTGCGCCTGAATTTTTGTCCTGCGCTGCTGCATCATTACTAGCACTAGACAAAGAGTCAGTAAACACAGGAGAGGTAGAATTATGATCATGCAAAATTACATCCCCAAAGCTAGCCGTGGCTGGAAGTAAAGAAGGATGGAGAAGTGCAATTTCAGATTTGAGTCTTGCGCCGGCATTTTTATGAAGGGAGGCGAAGGGAAAGACACCTTCATCAAAGACAACATCGCGAGAAATATATATGCGCCCTTCAGATGGATCTAAGCACTTAAAGCCTTTGTGCATATGACTGTAGCCTAGGAAGACACAACGTTTAGATCGAAACTGCAATTTTCGAGAGTTATAAGGCCGCATATTGGGCCAAACTGCACATCCAAAAGTGCGCAAGAATGTGTAGTCCGGTCCATGGCCGTAGAGGCATTCGTAAGGAGATTTGTTGTCAATCACTTTGGAGGGAAGACGATTGATAATGAATACAGCAGTTAGGAAGGCTTCATCCTAATATTTTAGAGGAATAGATGCATGAGCAAGCAAGGATAGCCCCATATCGACTATGTGACGATGTTTACGCTCAGCTGAGCCATTTTGTTGGTGTGCATGAGGACAAGAGACTTGGTGTGCTATGCCTATGCGCTTAAAGAAGGTGTTCAAGGATTGGTATTCACCCCCCCCAGTCAGATTGCACAGTCCCAATTTTACAATTGAATTGCCTTTCAGCGAGACATTGAAAATCTTTAAAGCATTGAAACACTTCAGATTTATGTCGCAGAAGATAAATCCACACAAATTTACTGAAATCATCAATGAAGCTTACATAGTAAGCATGTCTACCAAACGAGCTTGGGGTAGGCCCCCACACATCTGAGAAAACAAGTTCCATAGGTCTTTTGGACACACTACTCGACCTAGGATAGGGTAGCTGGTGATGTTTGCCTAATTGACATGCATCACATACATCATTATTTGAATCTTTAATAAAGGGAAGACTATGGCGACTAAGAATCTGCTGGACTACGGGAGTGGAAGCATGACCAAGTCGATGATGCCACAATGACCGAGTCGGCTTGGAAACACCGAAGCACTGCTTATTTGGTGGAGACTTGAATGGATAGAGCCCCCTTTCACATTTGCCTTTGTGAAGGACTTTCTTCGTCTGCTGATCCTTAATTACAAAATGATGAGGATGAAATTCAAGGAAAGCGTTATTGTCACGAGCAAGGCGATTAACAGAGACAAGGTTTTTGCTAGCAGTAGGAACATGAAGAATATTATTAAGATGCAAATTACTAGATGGGGAATGTAAAATGCTATGACCAATATGTTCTATCCTCATACATATTCCATTTGCTGCATGCACCTGGTCGCCACCCATGTACCGATCACGGATGGTGAGTTTATCAAGATCGCTTGAGATGTGATCAGTAGCTCCCGAATCCATGTACCAGTTTGAATCTGCTCCATACGAAGCCATGGCAGTCGATGCACTTTTCTGTGGAGGAGTGAAGGTGCGATCGAACCTTTTGAAGCAATTGATGACCGCATGGCCTTCTTTGGCACACAGCTGACAGACCACGCCCGGCTGGAAGGGAGCGCGCTGCTGTCCGCTGGGGCCACGTCCGCCATTGCCTCGTCCCGAGTTGCCGTGTCCGCCGCCACGATTGCGGCCACCACCACCACGGTATTGTCCTTGCTGACCGCGGTTGCGGTTCCCCTTGGATGCAGCATTGGCCGAGGACTGAACTTCTCCATCGCGCAGATTGATGCGTTGTTCGTGGCTGATCAGCTGAGTGAACAGATCACTAGGCGTGATCGGCTCAACCCGCGTTGCCACTGCGGTGACCACCGGATCAAGGGCTCGTCTAGCCCAGTAAGGATGTAGGACACAAGTTCCTCATCCTCTATCTTCTTGCCTGCTGACGCCATCTCATCAGCTAGGGCTTTCATCTTGGAGTAATACTCCGAGACGGTGGAGGATCCCTTCTTGGCCGTCGCCAGCGCCATCCGAGTGGCGATGACTCGCGCCCTAGATTGGGCGGCAAACATGGCTTCAATGGCGGCCCAAGCAGCCGACGCCGTGATCTTGGTATTCACATGACCAAGGGTCCCTTTAGTTGGACTTTTGAACCTGCTTTTGCTTTTGTAAAAGCCAAAAGCCAACCAAAGGGCCCAAAAGCCACAAGTGCTTTTGCCCAAAAGCAGCTTTTCTCGTAGTACAAATCCAAAAGCACCTTACCCCCTGCTTTCACTGACTTTTGGGATCCGTTCAGTTTTTTTTCCAAAAGCCACAAGTGACCAACCAAATGACTTTTGGATTTCTCAAAACCCACATCCCACAGCAGCTTTTCAAAAGCTCAAAGCTCACATTAGCTTTTCCAAAAGTCACAGCCCAACCAAACACACCCCAAGTATCTCCTTGGAAAGAGAGGTCAGCAGATAGCTTAGAACCTGCTGATCCTTGGCCACCCAGACGTCGTACTCCGGATTGGAGACAGATGGTTCCTTGTCATCCTTGGCGGGAAGAAATTCCGATGGGGGTTTAGCCGAAGGTTTGATGAAACTCGCGGCCTGAGCCCCCTTGATCGCCGAGATCACTTGCGCTTGCCAGGATTGATAATTGCTCCTGGTAAGCTTTTCAGTAACTGGAATGAAAGCAAGTCCTAGGGAGGTTGCAGCGAATTGCGTGGAAGAAGAAGCCATGAATAAGATCTGTAAGGAATTAGGCTCTAGATACCATGAAAGAAATAGAGGGAACGAGGGTGAGGTCCTTGACCCCCTCGGTTTCATGTTATAGGCTGGGGAAAAGCCCCCCAGCGGTGGCTCTTTACAGGTTGTTGAGATACAATAGAATTGGCTAAAATCTAGAGATCTAGATAACAGATTACAACAGATTACAACCTCTATCAGCTAAGCACCACGCCCAGCTAACCTTATCATCTAGCTAACCTTATCATCTAATAGGCGAAGGTCAGATTGCCGCAGCTCGTCGGGCAGCGATCCAACGACGCCCTGTTTCCTCTGGCCATGATGCTTCCAGAGGCTGCTAGAACGGTGGTCGAAGTCTCTACTGGAGACCAAATAATCACCAGAGAGAATAATGATGCCGCACAAAGCATCATTGCCAAGGTTGTCATGATAGTCTAAACTCTCAGCCTCGCCAAACTTTTTTTTTTGATGGTCAACGGGGGAGGCGTTCCTCGCCAAACTTGATCTCGCGCAGTTTTATTATTTGTGTGAAGGTAGCAGTATAGTGCAAGTGCATGGCGGAATGAACGATGGCTAGGGCCTTGTTTAGTTTGTATTTTTTTTGTTTTGGATACTGTAGCATTTTCGTTTTTATTTGGCAATTATTGTCTAATCATGGACTAAGTAGGCTCAAAAGATTTATCTCATGATTTACAGCTAAACTGTGTAATTAATTTTTATTTTCGTCTATATTTAATGTTTTATACATGTGCTGTAAGATTCGATGTGATGAGGCTTGAAAAGTTTTTGGTTAAACAAAGCCTAGGTATGTTACGTGCCTCTCAGGAAATATATTTCTCTATCTCTATACATACAAAGTACCACGCACTTTCCTGACCTTACGCGGTACGTCTTGCTACTGAATCCTGTAATAAGGCCCTGTTTAGTTTTACATCTAAAATATTTTCATCCATCCCATCGAATTTTTAGACATATGCATGAGACATTAAATGTACATAAAAAATAAACTAATTACACAGTTTGGTTGAAAATCGCAAGACGAATCTTTTAAGCCTAGTTACACCATGATTAGCCTTAAGTGCTACAGTAACCCAAATGTGCTAATGGCAGATTAATTATGCTTAATAGATTTGTCTTGCAGTTTTCTGACGAGCTATGTAATTTGTTTTTTTATTAGTTTTTAAAAACCCCTTCCGACACATCCGATGTGACACCTAAAAATTTTTTATCTCCAATCTAAACAGGGCCTAACACATTGGTGCGAGAACATGGGAAAATGAAGTCCACATAATGCTTGCCCGTCCGTCACTCTGAGCTTTGCCACCAGCTGCAATTTTTGACGTCCTTGCAAGTTTTGCATATGCCCTGGTCAAGGTCAAAACTTGTTCTCACACGCATATATGTGGAAAAAACAATAAACGGCTAGGACACTGGACACCCTGCCGACATGCCGGATTGGAGTCTTCCCTACCACTTGCGGGAAAAAACACTGAACTTCTTTTTTTATAACACTACTAAAAAGAATTTTAAGGAGAACCTGTGGTTATATAAATGGCCATGCGACCTCCAGATGTCTGCCTCATCTATTTATCATTTATAAAGGAGGACATCCGAGCCTGGTCATCTCTGTTAATCATCTATTCATAGAGATGGTTGATGTCCACCTCTGTAAGTCGATTAACAAGATGCTTGCTTTAAAAAATGATACTACTAACAGAGACATGTATCTTAAGAGTCATGCCTCTAAAAATAGTTATATTAAAAAATAACTTATAACTTTTTCATATAAAGTCAAATGATGTCATGAAGATAAATTTTATATTAAAATTGTAGCCATCGACGTGATATACAATTTTTTAGTTGAGAAGTTTTTTTTTTATTTCAAACTATTTAGAGTGCTGAAATATTGTTCCAGTCTCATGGACCTTGAAATTTACAATTTAAAAATTTCAGACAACATCGGACGCTATGCGAAAGTTATAGTTCTCAATCAATCTACAGCTTTGTATTGAAAAGTTTTTAAATTTAAAGTTATTTAGAGTACCAAATATGTGTTTTAAGTTCATATATTTTGAAATAATATTATTATAATTTGACGACAACGAACATGACAAATGATAAACATATACTTTCAATACAAAAGATGGATGACATTCTGTAAACTATATGTTGGGGTCGAGGCCTTTCAGATATGCCACCCTCTTTGCGTGACACCTTCTTTCCATCACCCTCACGAAGGTTCTTAAGTTATTTTCTGTATGGGTGCAGGGTCCTGAAGGTTACTAAACTTTACTCCACACATTCCAAATATAAGGCATTCCAAAAATCCCTCCCTTCGCTGGATCTGACGACCACATGTCTGGATCTGGTGGAGCTGCTGTTGTCAGCTCGGACGCGGGGCACAGGTGGTGCCCCAGCAGCGGTGCATCTCGTCTTCTACATGTGCACGCACATAGTTTGGTTGCGAGCGAGCTAGTGGCGGGGCTGCATGTCCGCGCGCACCCTCCCCTGTGCCTCTTGTCGGGGAGGTCAAAGCACCGATTCTCTAGAGTGACGGCGTTGCCCATGCCTGTACCCGCAGTGGCGGTGATAGCGTGGTGGTGGTGTCAAGACGTCAGCAGCAGGAGCACTTCCAAGGGTTTTGGGCAAAAGCTCAGCCTAGGTCTTGGCTGACCAGCAACGATGATTTCCTTGTTGAAAGCATCGTTGAAGAACCTTGCACTACTTCCTCTCCTTAGTCGCTCCGGTCAATGCGGTTCTCCTCGGCTCAAGACATGGGTGAAAGCCTTGCTAAGCTCAATACTTGGCTGACGATGATGACGTTCTGGCGTCACTCACCTCCTTGGAGACATCCGTCTGGCAAAGAGGGCACACAAGCCTCTGAAGAAGACGACCGGCAAAGCTGCTGCTGAAGGTTGCAGAGTGGTCAGACTAATGGCAGAGGCCAGAGAGACGGCTCTTTATCTGCTTGAATCCGTGTCGCGGCTCTTGCCGGAGCAAGTTGGCAGTTGTCCAAACGCGAGCAAATGGTCCCTTGTGTCCAAGAGGTTCCAGAAACGAAAGGTTGTGTGCGAGGAGCGGCAGTTGCGGGCGCTTGAGCGCAGCATGGGAGACCTTGGAGATGGTGTGGGTATTCTGTTCAGGAGGTTGATTCAGAGCAGGGTTGCTCTTCTGAACATTCTTAGCTCCTAGATACTTCGATGATGCACAAGTTCCCAATTTGTATGTGAACTCAAATAAAATGTAGATAAAACGTCTGGACTGACAATGACTCTTGCAGCGGTGGGAATTGCCGTTTGGCTTGGCCTGCTGTGTGCCGGCCGACTGACCTTGGTGGCCTTGGGTTAATTGATCTGCGAGTTGCTGGTTATGCGCTAAGGCTCTGATGGGAGTGGCTATCTCGTTCCGAGCCACGACGCTGCTGGGCGTCGCTGCCGTCGCGAACAGAGCCGTGCGTCGCCGCGATGTGCGCAGCCAGCATCACTGTGGCGGTTGGCGACGACGCATCGGTGCGCATGTGGACTAACTGCTGGGCTTCGGTCGGGCCACTACATAGGTTTGCGCCATCCCTTTTCGCGGCGACGTCGCGTGCTGGGAGGAAGCGAACGCTAAGGGAAGCCGTCCTCGACAACCAATGGGCACGCGATGTCTCTGGTGCTTTGACTGTACAGGTCCTGCGTGAATACCTGGAGGTTTGGGAAATCCTACGCTCGGTTCAGCTCCAGGTTCATTAGCCAGATCACTTCATCTGGAAGTGGTCCGCGGACGGCACGTACTCGGCTTCATCGGCATATCGTGCATTCTTTGCCGGTTCCACCAGGTTGCTCGGCGCCAGGGAGCTCTGGCAGACCAAGGCGCCACCAAAGATTAAGATGTTCTTCTAGCTAGCCCTACACCGGAGGCTCTGGACCGCCGAGCGACGCAAGTGCCATGGTCTGCAAATCAATGACGCCTGTGCGCTCTGCGATCAGCACGCCGAGACAGTGAGCCATCTGTTTTTGGCTTGTATTTTCGCTCGCCAGGTTTGGTTCGGCGTCCTTGACTGTCTTCAAATGGTCGACTTGATGCCATCCGGTGACCACGAGCTAGGTGATTGGTGGATCGATCTGCGAAAGCGGCTTGACGTGGACTCACGAGCGTTGTTCGACAGCCTGCTACTTTTAATTTCTTGGAGGCTATGGAAGGAACGCAACGCGAGGGTATTTGGGTGCGTACCGTCTTCTGTGCACGACGTCGTCGCCGCGATCACCGCTGAGGGTGAGGAGTGGGCGTCCGCAGGCTATGCGCCGCTGCTGGCTCTGCAAGCACTACAAGAAATCTAGGCTTCTATGACGACTACCAGATGACATAACACCTATCTGTCATAAACACAGGCTGTTTATGACAACTGTTTAGTGGATGATAAAAGTTTATGATCAAACTGTGTCTTCGTCATAAACAACGTCATAGCATCTAGCTGCATGGGATTTATGACGATAGATTGTGACAATAGTTAGTTGTCATAAAATATAAATTTATTATAATTATTTTTAAAATATCTTGTTATCCCACATGGCCATTGGTGCACACTATCATATGTCCTAGGTGAATTATTTCCGTCCTAGTTAACTCCTAGTCCCACATAGGATTGGAGGAAGAAAATTTCAAAAAAAACACCAAAAAATTAGTATTTGTGATGATAGATTGTAACAATAATTGATCATTATAAATATAAATCTATTATAATTATTTTTAAAATATTATGTTATCCTATTTAGTCGTTGGTGCACACTACCGTATGCCTTAGAGCCCCATCCAGGATTGGATGAAAAAAAATCAAAAAAACACTGGATAAAAAATAAAAAAAAACACCTAAATGTCGGCAGCGACAGGGTTTGAACCTGGGACCTGCGAACATTTCAACCTCAGCCAACTGCGCTAGCCCCTGAAGACCAATACCTTTTTCTGCTAGAGGGGAGTGTTCGACACTTTTTGTATTCTGTAGTCTGGATGCTGGCAAAGAGAGATCCCAAACTCGGCATCTCAGTCTGCTGACCACATTCGCAGCCATCAGGCTGCTGGCTGCAGGTCGACGCCCTTCTGCAAGACTCTGCGCCGGCCAAAATCGCATCCCTTTCTCCACAATAGACGCCGCCGGCTCGAGATCCACACTCCCAATTTTATTTTCAGTTTTAGCTTTAGTTTTGTTTATTCATTTAATAGGTTTTTCAATATATATTTCTTGTTTATTCATGACTTTTGTAGCTGGGACCATCTAAGGTCCGGTCAAAGTATTTTTTCTGAAAATCCAATGTTTGACTTGGTCAAACTGGGTCAAACTAGCCAATAAAAGACCTCAAATAAAAAACTTTTGAATACAAAGGAGTTAGAACTCACCAAGGTCTACCTTTGATACATAGTACAATTTTGCATTTAGAAAAGTTCTAGTAAACTCTAGTCACATTTTTCAAAAACCCAAGGCGTGACTTGGTCAAACCTGGTCAAACAAGGCACTAAATGACCTCAAATGAAAATCTTTTGAATACAAGGTAGTTAGAGCTCATCAAGATACACATTTCATACATAGGACATTTTTGCATTTGAGACAGTATTTGTAAACTCTAGCCACAGTCTTGAATCACACATAGACTTTATGAAACCATATGCGGGACTTGTGGATTTAGAACTGCACTTTCATAACGCTTTGTCAAATGCAAAAATATCCTATGTATCAAATGTAGATCTTGATGAGTGGAACAAACTTGCTATTCATGACTTTTCGAGTTGGGGCCGTCTAGGGTCCCGAAAACGTGAGTATAGCCGTGAAAATTTGAAATTTCAAAATTTGAGTGGTCCAAATCCTCTCAGATGAAAAGTTGACCATTACACCAAATGTGTGTCTTGATGATCTGGACAAACTTTGTATTCATGACTTTTGTAGGTGGGACCATCTAGGGTCCGGTCAAAGTGTTTTTTCTAAAAAATCCAATGTTTGACTTGGTCAAACTAGGTCAAACTAGCCAATAAAAGACCTCAAATGAAAAACTTTTGAATACAAAGAAGTTAGACCTCACCAAGGTCTACCTTTGATACATAGTACAATTTTGTATTTGGAAAAGTTCTAGTAAACTCTAGTCACATTTTTTGAAAACCCAAGGCGTGACTTGGTCAAACCTGGTCAAACAAGGCACTAAATGACCTCAAATGAAAATATTTTGAATACAAGGTAGCTAGAGCTCATCAAGATACACATTCCATACACAGGACATTTTTGCATTTGAGAAAGTGTTTGTAAACTCTAGCCATAGTCTTGAATCACACATAGACTTTATGAAACTATATGCGGAACCTGTGGATTTAGAACTACACTTTCATAATGCTTTGTCAAATGCAAAAATGTCCTATGTATTAAATGTAGATCTTGATGAGTGGAACAAACTTGCTATTCATGACTTTTCGAGTTGGGGCCGTCTAGGGTCCCGAAAACGTGAGTATAGCCGTGAAAATTTGAAATTTCAAAATTTGAGTGGTCCAAATCCTCTCAGATGAAAAGTTGACCATTACACCAAATGTGTATCTTGATGATCTAGATAAACTTTGTATTCATGACTTTTGTAGCTGGGACCATATAGGGTCCGGTCAAAGTGTTTTTTTCTAAAAAATCCAATGTTTGACTTGGTCAAACTAGGTCAAACTAGCCAATAAAAGACCTCAAATGAAAAATAAAGGACTCAAAATATATTGTTATGTCGATTTCAAGAATTTTCTAACTAAATTTAGTTATTATTATAATTATCTGTTGAATTACCATATAATAAATGTGATAATATCCAAAATTGTTTAGAAAAATCTACATACTTGCATGTCAACGTGATTTTAGTGTATAATAATCCCATAAAAATTCAAATGATTTTAACAAAAGGGGTAAATTCATGTAAAAACTGTGATTTGTATAAGGATCATATATTATTTTTTGTGTTCTAGAACTAATTAAATCTATTTCTACAAAAAAAATAAAAAAACAAACAACCCAACAACATAATGAGAGGTCGGCCCAATTGTGTTTGGCCCATGATCTTATGGCCGTTGATTTGCGATCGGACGGCAAGCAATACTCTCACGCCGTATAAATATATGACAAACCTTAGCACTCACTCCCTCCCACCCCTCACCAGCCGCCCCCAACGCACTCTGTCACGAGTGCTTCCTCCTCACCCACCCCGTGATGAACCTCCCTCTATCATCTCCCTCCCTCACTCCCCATGCGCCTCTTCCTCCTCTCCCCTCCCTCCCTCTCTCAGGCAGGCGTTGGCGAGGCCGTAGCACGAGGTGCATGCGCAGCGAGGCTGGGCGGCGCCTAATCCCACGCGAGGCCGCCTCCAGCAGTGGCGCCGTCGTGTGCGCGGCGAGGCAGAGCGGTGCCCACTCCCGTGCGGGGCCTCCTCTAGCAACGACGGCCTGACCCTCCTCCAGTGCGCGACCCTCCTCCGGATGACCGGATCCGGTCGAGCGCGGGCCGTGGTGAGCGCGCGACCCCCAGCAGCGGCGCCCACTCTAGATCCGATCGAGCGCAGGCCGTGGTGGCGCTCCTCCTCCAGCAACACCGGCGGCAACGGATCTGGCCAGGGCACGGGCCATGGCGGTGCTCCTCCTCCTCCAGCAACACCGGCGACCAGGATTTCCTGTTGAGGTATTGCTTTTTTTTCTTTAATTTTTATTAGCAGCATGTTGTTTTGAACAATATTCAAGAACTTTAATTTTCTTTTGTGCCTTTGCCAAATCAAGACTGTTGTACATCTTTGATTGTCTATCACTCTGCCTATTTCAAATTATTTGTTGGATTATTTATATGTTTTTATTACTGCAGAGTTAGATATTGTTTAATTGTGACTAGAAAAGAGCCATTTGATTGATTTATCTAAATACTCTATTTTTTGTGTGCATATATCATGCCTCTCTTTAGTTTGTACTGTTGCCTATACAACTGCCTACTCAACTCCATCTAAATTCTGTTGTTTGTTTATTTGTTTGTCTCCAAGTCCAAATAAAATAGATTTTTTATTTACTAGCAACTGAAAACGTGCACGTTTTGATGGCAGGAATCAGGTGGCTGAACCTAGAATTTGATGTATGGTGTTAGTGTTGTTGAACTTGGAGGCTATGATCACTTTTGGTACTTGGGAACTTGGCGTACTTGGTGCTTAGCTACTGTTGGTGGCTGCAATGTTTTTGCGATGGCTTCTGGTTGCTTCCAGGTTGGAGTATTTTGGTGCTACCGATTGCTGGCTGCAGTATTTTTGCATCGGTTGTTGGAATGCTAGAGTTTTTTGGCTCGGGTTGTTGATGGCTGCTGGAAGATGCACGCTGAAACTTGGCACTGGCTACTTGGTGGAATTTTTGGTGCTGGAACTTGGCACTAAGCTGTAGAAACTTCCTTTTAGTTGGCTGGAGGTGTGGAACTAGATTAATTGGCTGGAACTTGTTTAGTTGGCCAGATCATTTTCTATTCATGTTTTTTTTTTTACTTTTGTATGGAAACATGTAAGAAAATGTATTCTGGAACATACTTTGTATGGGCTAGAAAATTAGTTATGGTTGGAACCTAATATAATATAATTATGCAATTGGTTGTGGTTTATATGCTACAATTAAATTTTTGATTGGGCTAGCTCACAATGGGCTTGAATTTTTGGGCTATAATGACAAAAAAATCCAATTTGTAGTTGGGCCAAAAAAACATTTGGGCCAATTGGGCTGATTGTAATTCAAAATTAAAAAAGCCCATGCTATATGGGCCGATTGTAATTTGCCACGTCATCTGCCATGTCATTTGCCACGTCACTTGGCATGTCACATGTGCCATATCATCATACATGTTATTATTTGGTTCATTTTGTTATGACGAATGTAGTCTCGTCATTGCATCTATGACAAGAGAATTATCGTCACTGTATTAATGACGATGTTCTCTGGTGGTCATAGAAGTTCTTTAGTGACCCACCTTCTGTGACGACATGCACTTTGTCACTGTAGGCTGGCAGTGACAGAAAAATGACTGTTATCGTCATAATCAGATTGTCACAGAAGCCCAGAATTCCTGTAGTGAAGTACTCTGGTCGCAAAATCAGGGTCATATGTAATCAGTTTCCTGCATTCCAGTAGCAGTAGGTCTTCCTGGTGGGTGTTAGGCTGCTCGCCTACGCCTTGTTCGTGTTGGGCTTGTGTACCTTGTTGCTCTTTCTTTTAATAAAAAACGGGCATAAACCCGATCGTGAAAAAAAAACAGATTGATTGAAGACGTTTTTGGTCAGACTAGTACCTTTTGGCCACATCATTGATGTTCTATGCATGCCTCTTGTCCATGTGTTGACAGGTAAAATATGACTAGGAGAATGGAAGATGGACTCAGAAAATTAATAAATGCGATAAAAGAAGAGTTAAATTTGGCCAAATTTGCAAATATCCAGGAAAAACTGGCCCAGGCCAGTTTTGGAACCGGCCCTAGCCGTAACAGTCCAAGGCCAAATCGATGTTTTTCTGTTGGAACCCTTTTGATCGATCAGTGTGAAACGGCAATGGGGAATATGCGTTGCGTGCGAGCGCAAAAGGAGGTTGCAGGCCACGGCGGAGAAGGGTCGGTGGACGACCTCCAGATGCGACAGGGTAGGGTAGGACCGGCGACCGTGTCGAGGCTCCCCTGCGGCAGCCTTGGGCTCGCTGAACCGGTGGAAGATGGCCGGCAATGCAGGTGGGCGTGGAACGTGTGGGCCTACATGTCGCGTGGGTGCGAGCGCAAAGGAGAGAGAGGCATGGGAGGAAGAAAGTAGCCAGATTTATTGCGCCAACAGATATAGATAGTGGGAGAAAAAATTTATGAGACAATAGGTAGTCTGATAAGTAGTTTAATGAAGTGCGTTTTTGGCCTTCACTACCTGTCTAAGTAGCCTACTAGAGATGCTCTCATTAATTAGACACTTTCCTGGCTGCTTTCAAATACACGAGGCTACTATTATGAACGCTTCCATGAAGAAAGGTCGTTTGGGAAAAGAAGTGTTTGCTTGGTGAAACATCTCCACGAAGCCTAACTCAAGATTCCACTGAATTCCAAGAAAAAAACAATAGGTGACACTAGAGATACATTGGAAGAAAAGATGACAGCAGTTTCTTGCAGACCATCCAAACATTGGACACAGTCATAACCTTCCTCCAGAATGTACAGTTTGTTACTGAAGAACAACAAACCTATGCTGAATATATCATTCTGAAATCCTGGAATTCATTCCTTAGAATAGGCAAAAATGAGGATACAACATTCCTTACATGTGAAAGAATCTATATATGACTGCATATATATACCACCTTTTAGTGAGGTATATATAGTACGAATTTAAACACACATCCACATAGTTGTTAAAGGAAAAAGAAACACAGATCCACACATCAAAGCATTCAACAGATAGGTGAGGCGCTGAGGAAACTAAATTTCAGGGGTAGAGCTCGATGATTGATCGAACACCTAAAACTGGTATGATCTTGTAGTCACTGAAACCAGCTTCAAAGATAATTTTCCTCCATTCTTGCTCATCTCTCTCAGTGCCATTGACAATCATAAAGAAGATATCAGACATGACCTGTGTCTCTCTATTCTTAAGATTTGGAGGCCCTGCACCAACCACGGTATCTACTATGATCACCTTGCCGCCTGCATCTCGTGGTGGTATAGCTTTCTTGCAGTTCCTTAGTATTGTGACACACTCAGTGTCACTCCAATCGTGCATAATCCACTGAAATAAGAAATCAAGAGACAGTGTGATTCCTGGTTAGTGCTTCCTAGCTTAACATTAAAAAAATCAGAGATACTAGAAGTAGAAGATATATATATACCTTGAGGAAGACTGCATTCGCTGGTGGAATGGCCTCAAACATGTCACCAGCAACGAAACTGAGCCCGGCGCAAGCAGGAGCAGTGGCGACGACGTGTGCAAGATCCATCACGGTGCACTGTATGCCAGGGAACGCCACTGAGATGGCCTGCGCCGCCGCGCCATGGCCCCCGCCGACGTCGACCAGGGAGCTGATCCCCTGGAAGACGACGCCACCGCACTCCCTGATGGCGATGTCCATGAGGAAGCTGGTGTCCGCGACCATGCCAGCGTTGAAGAGCTGGCTCATGGACGGGTCGTGGCCGACGACGTCCCACACGTTCTTCCCATGGGACAGCTCGAAGAGCGGCAGGTCTGCCGCCGGCAGCTCGTGCTCGAACCACGTGCCAAGGTCAAGGAACGGGGACACGAAGACGTTGTCAAGGATCAGGCTCAGAGTTGGAGTCAGGTTCTGTGACGAGCCGACGAGAAGTCGAGACGCCGGAGTGAGGCCGTAGACGTGGTCACCACCGTCGTCGTCGTCGTCGTCGTCAGACGAGGTCTTGGCGGCGATGCTGAAGATGCCGGCGACTGTGAGGACGCGCATGAGCCTGCGCAGGCATGGTGTCTTGGACGGGTGGAGCGCGGCCTTGGTGGCTATCTGGGTGAGAGTGGCAGTGCCGCCATGGCAATGGATGGCGTCGGCGATGCCGAGCTGCAACGCGGACTTGAACGCCATGGACTTGATGAAGGCGAATGTGCTGTGCCAGAGCTCGAGCTGAGCGTCGAGCAAGCCTTGCTGATCGGTGCATTGTTGTTGCTCCGTGATGGACCCCATGGCGTAATGGTGTCGGTCGCTTTGTTATTAGCTTATTGTTAGCTATGTTGGATATATAGGAGGAATGTAGGCTACTAGCTAGGCTAGCTACATCTCTATATATAGGCTTATGTTTGACAGTAGAGTAGAATTGTACTTTTGCCTTGATCTCTATTCATAGTCCAAAACATCTACCACCTGAATTGAGGGTAAAGTTTTCTTTGCCCTTCAGGGCATGTGCCCTCACTCTCCTACCCATTGGATTCGCTTTGAGAACTGTGCAAACACACATCTCAATGCGAATCTGCTTTGAGATGTGTGTTTGCACACTTTTCAATGCGAATCCAATGGGTGGGAGAGTGAGGGCATACGCCCTTAAGGGCAAAAAAACCGCGTTCTTGAATTGAGACAAGAAGTGGATTAGAACTACGAGAAAGTCTATCCACTTTTCGCTTTTCCCTACCTGGTGAGCAAGATATGGCAACTGGTGGCCCATCTGTGTCATCTCAACACCTAATAAACTGTACCATGAAAACCAGCTTAAGATGACACACTTCATTTGAGTTGATTCGTTTTTGTTAGCCCGCCGAATCCCATTTTCTTTCCCATTTCAAGTCTTTTCAATTGCAGTTTCAATTTGTAGAGGTGTCTATTTTTTTGGTAGAGGTGGCTGAATTGCTAGCCGCCTATATAGAGCCCACCATCAGCTTCGTCAACCAAATCAGCTGCTTCTGAAAATATATTTTAGAGACAAGCCGACAGTCTCTAAAGTACTATTTTCATAGGTGAGTCTAATTTAGAGGCGCCTCTGCAAACTATCATGTAGTAGGCTTCTTTTTTTTCTCGTCGGGATATAACTGTATCCCCAGGAGAAGGCAAGGGGAGTTTCAACAACTTCCCAAAAATTACAAATCTATGGAGGGAGGTTTTTTTTGTTCTTGATTTCCTTTAAGAAGGAGACTATTGAGGGTACGTAAATGCAATTTGTAACATCTTTTTGAAGGTTTAGCACTAGATTACTTGATTAATTAGGTCCTCCCTTTTCTCTCTCTTTGCATGCTTCAGACAACTATAAATGAAATTAGACAAAAGCCTTTGAAGGTCTTAGGTTGAATTTGGTAGGGGAATAAGATCCTACCCTTGTTTAGTGGTAATGTCTTGATTTTTATGGTCTATGAGTTAGTTTCCGAATAGTAATAGTTTGGATCCATGATTAGATCTAGATCTAGAATTATTTTGTTAGTTAATTACTTTAGTTTGTTTTTGAAAGGCATTAAGTTTACATCAACAATGGGTTGAGTACTAATTAATTTTGTCAAATTTTCTTTCAGTGTGTTGATTACAATGATAGAGTAAAAATTAATGTATTATTCATGTAATAAATTATAAAAGCGAAAATAAGAGAGCATTTATCCTAACCGACCTTTTTGTCATCTATACTTACTGTAGCATCAGCAGACACAGCAGGTAGGACACGAGTCGATCAGCTTAACTGTAGCAGCAGCAGCTAGATATGGTGGGTGACCGGTGGCCCATCAGTGTCAGTGTCACCTCAGCTAACCATACGTACCATGGAAATGAGCTTAGACCCTGTTTAGATTGGAGATGAAAATTTTTTAATGTCACATCGGATATGTTGGAAGAATGTCAGGAGGGGTTTTTAAAAACTAATAAAAAAACAAATTACATAGCTCGTCAGAAAACTACAAGACAAATCTATTAAGCATAATTAATCTATCATTAGCACATGTGAGTTACTGTAGCACTTAAGGCTAATCATAGAGTAACTAGGTTTAAAAGATTCGTCTCAAACTGTGTAATTAGTTTATTTTTTTATGTACATTTAATGTTTCATGCATGTGTCCAAAGATTTGATGGGATGGATGAAAAAATTTTGGGTAGCAAAACTAAACAGGGCCTTAAAGATCATATCACGCACTCGGTAGGTATTTCGTCTCTTCTTGGCCTAATCGGACCATGGATCATCAGATGGATGTCCAAAATATCGCACCAGTGAACGAACCAAATCAATCGGTTTCGCATTCCAGTCACGTGTAAGTCGAGAAAGCAACATGAATGAATGTCCCCTGTTCTTATTTCAACCAAAAAAGAATGTCCCCTGTTCTGAGCAAGAGTCAACAAGGACAGTCGGACATGTCACAGCAGTGCCACTCATCACACAAAGTTCCCTACTCATGCTACTGTCACTCTATGATAGAATCTATAACACGGCTCTGCACCCATTTGGCCATTTTTCACATGGGCGTGCACCTTCCATTTTCTGGATTTTGATCTTAGATCTTTGACAGATACGGCTCAGACTTCAGAAACATCAGGAACGTGTAACTCGAGAAAGCAACTCCTGTCCCTGCTCCCTGGAGGCAGTGGAATGGTTGAATACTTGGATTGCATTGGACGCAACACGTCCAAACTGAGTACTCTATATTGTGTCAAAACAAATATGTGACTTGCTTGAGTAAACGAATGTACGGCACTTCGTACTTCAGGTCAGTTTATAAAAAAATTGGAGTTTAAAACCATTGCAGAAAGCATGTAGATTTACATCTTATACAACTGTATCTCTGGAGCAGAAAATCTATTAGAGCAGGTAAGATGCATGTAGTAGAGCTTAAAAACACAACGCAAACAGAAGTTAAGCACACACAAACATAATTTTTTAGCTAGGCCTTTCATAGTAGACTTAGTGTCCAAACATAATTCTTTAGCAACACAACTCGATGCATGATACATCTTAGGTTAGGGTTGCAGGAACAGGAAAGTCTTCAGAAGACAATCTAGCTCAGTCCTGAACATCAAGGTTACAGCTACGCTTCAGAAGCTGGGGCGTGATTGTCGCTGGTTAGTTCTGAATTCTGATCCTACTTGCTACTACATCATTGCTTCAGGCCGTGATCATTACAGGACGGGCCTAACCCTTTCACAAGTTCAGAGAAACCACCAATGCACCTTCATCTTCCAGCTCCCAAATGAAGTGCTCCGACCTCATCGTCTGCACGATGACAAGGCCAAACAGCTTGGATTGTGATACCCTTCAAAACAGGCATTTCTTGGACCAGGGTGTCACTTACCCATCCTGCGCTTGAACACTCCCCACAGATAGTGTTTCCCTTGGAACGCTACAAAAGACAGGGTTTGATAAGTAAACTGAAAATATTGGCTATAGAACAAAGTAAAGCTGTCTGAACTCTTAAATTACAAGAACTCAACAGCAAGTAAATAACTTTTTAAGTGCAGTAATGGGCAGTAGAAGCAATATAATGCAAAATTGCACCGAGGCACGTAGTCATCAAAGTTCATAGCTGCAAATTTAAAAACAGGAGCACTGCCATATTGAGCCCGTAAATTAAATTGTAAAATCAGCAATATGGTACTTACTTTGACATTGCTCTGGTAGGAAAACAGAAGGGAAGATCAGCAGCTTGGCAAACCCAACGACATATTTTAGTACTAAGCTATGATCAGCGAGATAATGCACTAGTTGATCTAGTTCCCTACAAAAGCAATAAGTACATTTTAAACCATGCACCTGAAAATACAAAACAAGCAATTGTCCATAGGGTAGGACGGTAGGTCACACACCTCATATTATCTGAGAAGAAATACAAGCCAATGCATTCAGCAGTGGGTTCTGATGCCTTCCACCTCCCTGGCCAGGCTTTCAACTTTGAATGCTTTGTTACTTTCATTAGTGCTGGTAATGATAGTGATAATTCCTGCACCTCCTTGCATGCTTGATTTGACAGGTGTGCAGTCAATGAAATATACTCCTGGCCTATCTTCATGATTCCACTATCAGCATAAAACATGAGAAACATTAGCATTGCAGAGAGAGAAATATATTGAAATGTTTAGAATGGGATCGAAGGCATCTAACATACGTCCAGTAAGGTCTATCAATGGGTCGCGTGCAAATAAAGCTTTGCTGATCTGATGCTAACCGTGCAGCATCATTCTGTGTGCATGGAACACTAGCATTCACTACAGGTGCTTTTTTCTCTTTGTTGGCCCTTCTCGGCTTCCTTGCCTTCATATGATCATTGGCAAGTTGATTATTTGAATTTCCTGGAGACATCGCTTCCTCAGAATTTTCTGCGGATCTTCGCTGTTTCATCACACCACTTTCCACGTGCCTCCTGTGCATCCTCGCTTCCATCTGCATGGCCTCGGCATCTTCATCACATGATAAAATAGGTCGTTTTCTTTTCTTGGCCATGACATTCTCAGAAGTTCTTACAGATTTAGAACATCTTGGTTTTGCGTCATTGGGATCATTTACTTCCTTAGTCTTTGGAGATGAACCCAAGGAAGCACTTGAGCAAGTATGATCAAATTGCTTTGATGTCTTACTACTTCTCATATGTGCAGGATCTGTATTTCTGTCCTTCATAATGAGCTTGGTTTTCTGATGTTTAGTACGATGTGGAATATGTCTGTTTGGCCCTTTATATTGCTTTCTGAAGGTCTTTTTTCTTGCCTTACGTGGACTAACATGCTTGGAAGGCAATGACATCTTCCATTTGAGACATTTGCCTACAAGCCACATTTTTGGCAGTTGAAACCAATGTCTTGGGTACATCATTTTGGAGATTCTTCCCTTGAGCACTGGATTGGGATAGTAACTTACGTTAAAATCATTGTGACTGCAATGAACCTCATATGACCTATTTGCTTGATCTGAGTTGTCTGCGTTAGAAACCAAGCATTCTTTTGGTGTCGAGGGGTTTAAAGCCTGGACATTATGCAGCGCAGGGGTCAAAGTTCCCATGCCTAAGAAGCATTCTGTCATTTCAGCACTGTGTTTTTCAACAGCTGAGGCTCCTTCTCCATTTGAGGAACTTGAGGGCTCTGCTGAGGGATTTGATCCCTGGACATTATCCAGTTCAGGGGTGACAGTGTTCATGCCAGACAAGCATTCTGTTTTTTCAGTATTTTCTTTCTCAACAGATGTGCCTCCTCCATTTGCAGAACTTGATGGCTCTACAGTATTTGACATTAACCTTGAGTCCATCCACTCCTTGGAAGGATCCAAGACATCCATATTCCCATCTAGATCTGATCCTTGCATTGGCTGTGAGTAGTTTGATGGAGGCTTCGATCTTAGGATACTATTTGGCGCATCATCCCATGGTCTAACCACCTCCAACGGATCAGGTTGCTCCCAACTTTCTGACATAGGACTAGAACCATCTACTTGCTCCTCACTTGACCATATAGGACTAGTTTTATCAGTAAAATTGGGACAGGTAACATATTCAACTGAAGCAAATAAGCTATGCTCCGCTCCTTGTTCATCAAGTTTTAACCTTGAGTCCAACCACTCCTTAGAAGGATCCAAGACATCCATATTTCCAACATATAGATCTGATCCTTGCATTGACTGCGAGTAGTTTGAAGGAGGCTTTGATATTAGGATGCAATCTGGCACATCATGCCATGGTCCAAGTATAACCACCTTCAAAGGAACAGATTGCTCCCAACTTTCTGATGCAGGAGTAGAACCGTCTACTTGCTCCTCAACATCTTCAACTGAAGCACATAAGCCAGCCTCCGCTCCTTGTTCTTCGATTTCTAATGCACGGCCCACAGGTGAATGGCTTGTACCATCAGGATTAACCATCTCCGAAGGATGAGGTTGTTCCGCATTTTCCAATACATCATCTTTTTGCTCCATATTTGGTACCGTAGGGCAAGAACTATCCGTAACATATGGATAGGATCTCTCAACATCATTGATTAAAGGAAGTAAGTCAGGTTTTGTTTCTTGAGTGAACCCTTCAACACAACTCAGTGAAAAGGAGCAGCTATCTTTTTCCATTGAGAGTTCCAGACACTCCATTGTGTTCACAGTAGGTCCAACAGCACCCGCTGTCTTTTGTATTTCTACAATAAGGTCAGAAGCTGAATGACTTGAACCATCAGCACTTTCTGGGCGATAAAATAAGTGGTCATTTTTACTTTCCCCTTCCTCTAAAATATCATTGCGCTTTAACTTTTTCACGACAAACATTTCAGAAGAATTGAATGTATCCGCACTCAGAAAATGTTTAGTGGAGGCATCAGAACTACCTTTCCTTGCTTTCTGTGATCTACGTCTACGACACCCCCATGTACTACACCTTGCCTTGTGTGACCTATGTCTACAACACCCCCACGACAAGGGTTCCTTCGTCACCAATACTCTATTCACATTTGGTTCATTAATTATAGAACCCAATTGAATAGAGTAGTGGTCATCACAGCTAGTGTCATCGGGAACATGGAACCATGTAACACTCCTCGTTTCGAGAACATCATTCATGTTCTCGGGATGCGAAAACATTCTCACCCCTGCCTTGTTAAAACCTTCCTCAAATAGCATGTTGTGTTCGTCGATCACGTTCCTTGACCCCTTCCACTGAGGAACTTTGTGACTATGATCACAATTCCGCTCTAATGATTTTGGGACTTCATTATGTTTTTGGGGGCAATCGTCACACAACCATTCAAATGATGAGGCATCATAAATTACCGGATCCAAACAATATCTACAAAAACCACAAACAATGCTAGTTAGGGATAGATCTTCTATGGCTCGAGGTCATAGATGATAGAAGTATACAGGTAATATGAGGAATAATCAACTACAATTAACCCTACCAACTTGATTGTTTAAGCGAATTTTTTGGAAGCGTGAGTGTTTAGGTGGCAAAGGCTCAGTCCCTTGTTTGCTTTCATGGCATAAAAAGTTCAATGGGCATGGTCAAGGCCAAGACATGTTCAAAACAATGGAAAGGTGTTGGAGACATCAAGATCATGAGCAATCTAGTGTTAGGGGCTGCTGGCCTCAACCCCTCCCCTACTCTCACCTAGGATCTCGAGGAAGGTAGGTAGATTTGATTCCTCACGCCTTACATAGCACCTAGGTAAACTGGTGCAAATCAAGGATGAAAGTGTGAGAAAGGCGAGAGGCTCTAGTTGAGTTAGTTGAGTGCCTTGAGCCTCAAGTCCGATGTTCGACTCCCATAGGAGTGAATTTTCAGGCTAGGGTTAAAAAAATCCCCTCGTCTATCGGCCAAAGCAGAGGTTTAAGGTCCAGCCCTGGTCATGGCCGTCCTCACATGGGCTACGGTGCCGCTATGTATGGGCAAAGCAATGGTTTAGGGAACTTCTAGACCCGCATGACAAGTTCCTATTCTTAATGCAGTGTTGGGGATTGTCTTAACCCCCGAAGGTCGAGTTTTTTAAGAATATTTAATATGTTATGGTTGTGACATTGTGGGGGTTGGAATCAATGTTCAAAAAGGCGCTAGGCAATTTTTAGGCAATGACCCATAGCCTAGAGCCTAAGCAAGCCTAGGCGTTTTGTATATATACTAATACTTATATACATATATGATTATCTTCTAAAAGAAAAAATAAATAGCTAAATAGTGGGCTTAGACAGATAGATAGATAGGCTGGCTTACATAGATAGAAAAGCCCAAGAGACAAGAGTCTAGCCCATCTCCCACTCCAAGTTTCCAACCTTATCTATCTCTCCAGTTCTAGCCTTCCTCATCGCCATTGTCACGGCCGCACTCAACGCCCTTCCTTGTCTCCCGCATCAGCCGCCGCCGCCGGTTCCTCTCCCTATCCGGCATCTCTTGCTCTTCTAGTGTGCACCCGCCATCGCCCGCATGTGTCCAAAGCTCCTCCTCCCCCATCAGCGACCTCCACCAGACGCTCCTTCGCCCCCACCCACCCACCCCCATCGGCTTAGATAGATAGAAAGGCCCAAGAGGCAAGAGTCCAACCCATCTCCCACTCCAAGTCTCCAACCTTATATATCTCTCCAGTTCTAGCCATCCTCATCGCCCTTCCTCGTCACGGTCGCAGTCAACGTCCTTGTCTCCTGCATCAGCCGCCACAGCCGATTACTCTCCCTCTCCGGCATCTCTTGCTCCTCTAGTGAGCGCCTGCCACCGCCTGCACGTGTCCGAAGCTTCCTCCCCCATCGGCGACCTCCACCAGACACTACCCCCCCACACACAGGCACCGCCGACAAGCAGGCACTGTCTAGGGGGTCCGTTTACCCCCTAGGCCAGGGAGGACCCCCTCGCCTAGTGCCTAGTTGCACCTAGGAAGACGCCTAATGTCGCCTTTTTGAACATTGGTTAAGATGTAAAATGGTTTTGGGTGTGGGTGCTACACAAATAGACTTTTTTTGGAGTTGGGATTTTACTAATAAAAGGTGTTTCACGAAGCTCTAGGTTCGAGGTCCATGCAAAATTAAGAATCTATGATAAATTGAAGTGCTTTAGATCTATGTGTTTAATCTAAAAATGAGAAAACGAATGGCTCAACTCAATACTAAGGGGGTGTATGAGACTGCTCTACAAACTCCACCATGGAGCAACTCCACAAAAAACTGGAATTTGTGGAGCACCTCTTTTAAGTGTTCTCACAACTCCACCATTTTTCCTCGAACAGAGTGTGTGAAGCTGAAACCATTTGGCTAAAAAACGTGGAGCGGAGCTAAAAAACTTAGAGCGGAGCAGTCCCAAACATCCCCTAAGTCAGCCCATAGCTCCAGCTCCAAGAATTTCTATAGTTAGGAATGAGTAGCTACAAAAAGTATTGAAGCTAGAGCTTTGTCAAACAAGCCCTAATTACAATGAGACTTTACTACATGGCTCTTAAGTGGAATGTAAAAAAAAGTAAAATGCACCAAGAGTCCTTAGAAATTTTTATACTCTCAATTAGGTCATAGAACTAAAGTGATCATCTATATCCTCAATCTACTATAGATTCTCACGAAAAGTGACCATTTAGGTCCTTCAACTAATGATGCACCCGAGTTAAGGTCCAAATCCCACCACATCACCTTTGTATGCCTAGTGGGTGCCAGTCATAGTCACACAGATTAAAGATGTCAATGGGGGCCCACGACCCGCGACCCGATGGGTATTTACTCTATTAGGGTATCAATATGGAGTGAAACCAGTACCCATGGGTACACAAACGGAGCAAACCCTTCACCCATTGGGTACACGGGTATGGGGACGTTCTAGTAGTCCCCATACCCATTTACCCATGGGTGAAAAATACCCAGTCCAAAACTAAAGAAGCCCACCAGCCACCAGTCCATCGGCAGCCCATACACTGAAACCATATGTAGTGCTAGCAAAGTACTACTTTCTACTACGTGATTTGTATGGACAATGAACTATTATGGTGTTGTGACTAGTGGTTGCAGCAGAAATTATTATGTTGCTATTTGCTAGGTATATGGTGAGGTGGCTATGTGACGATGCTTGTGAATGGCTATGTGACGATGCTTGTGAATTGCTACCACGTGACTGATGCTTGTGAATTGTTGATGTTTGGTGGGTATGGGTGACCCGCCGGGTCTAATTTACCCACCCGGGTATGGGTCTGGGGAAATTCCCCCACCCATCACTGTATATGGGGATACCCGTGGTGTCATATTGTTGTCACGGGGATGGGTCTGGGGAGTTCATACCCGATGGGGATTTACCCATTGCCAACACTAACACAGATTGTGGGTCTTAGTGGGGTTCCATGTCCCGGGAATGGTCATTCCAAATTGTGGTTCTAGGATGACACAACACGATAGGTCAATGTCTGGGATGTGAGTTGGGATGATGTCACAAAGCACACCAAACCATCGAGACATGTGCCCTATGCACCCAGGAACTTAAAATTGTTGATCCACATCCCACACACCCATTCCACTTGCAAAAGAACCCTCCATCCCCCTCCCCTGCATGTCCACTCCCTCTACCTCCCGTTGTTCCCGTGCGTACCAGCCTCACGGCTACGCCCACACGCTCACCTGTGCTCTGGAGGCACACACTCAACGCCCATGGAACAAAGGGAGGTAGACGGCAAGAGAGGCAATAGGACTGCTAGGGGAGGTAGGGGATGTTTTTTATGCAACCTTAACAGGCACGACCACATAGGCAATTGTCGGTGGCGTGGCGGGTATTGGATGTTAGTCAAGCACAACAGAGATCAAGGACTTAGATGGTCACTTTTTTTAGTTTGTGGACCCAGATGGGAATTAGCAATTGATTAAAGACCTAGATGGTCACTTTTATTAGTTTAAGGACCCAAATGAGAATCTGAAAAAACATTTGGGGCTTTTGAACACCATAATGGCAAATAAAAAAGCAGTCCAGTATGCAAAGATAATCTTATGGATGTGAGTAACAGGGACAGAATTGAAGCAAATAATTCTCTATAAAGTGTTAATAAATCATGCATCCAAGCAATTCCGAACTTCATTACAACAAGATAATCAAAACTCAAACATTTGTTTTCTTCTTTTACTTAGGAACTCTAATTTGAAAATAGAAGACATGAAGGCTTCGAAGAACAAGTAGAAAGAAAAGTTACAGGTGCCTCGCAGCGTTCTCGCAGTTGACACATCGTACTAAAAGCTTCCTGTAGCCAACAACACCACACACTTCACAAACGATGTCCTACATAAAAGTGCAAACATGCACATTTGGTTAACTCACAGAACCTCCCAATTTAAAATAACAAAACTTCACAGCAAACGCATATCAAAGTTGTGCTTGCATCCTGGCAAGTTGCTTGCCAGCAGGATTTCTCACGATTCTACCAATACGTGTAGTTGATACACAAAATCCAACACCACAAAGAAAAATCTCGATAGTGCTTCACGTTTCTATACTGTATATTTGTCCAGGGCTCTAGGAAATTGCCACAATCTCCTCGAGCTCTAATCTCGTTGTCCATTGATAATGGAAAGGGTTAGGAGACACGGCAGTAATAGCAGTTCCTAACTCAGTCACAACTACGAGGTACCATTTGGAAATCAGTATTGAATCTTGCAAAGAAACTATGGTTCCGGTCCACAGACCACTAGAGCGTGTATCTGGATGACAAGATATTTGACTATTTTTCAGATATTTGACTATTTTTCTGCAAAACAAGGAGGTGAGGAGTTCTCTCCGTCATGCCCCCCACCGGCTTCTATCTGAATCTGAAGGGTTCCCTCGAGCAGGAGCTCGCGCTCAAACTCGCCCTCGCCCTGAACCTCGCCCTTTCTCAGGCTACTAGCAGCCCATGCCCAATTCCACGCATCCAGCAGAATAGGTCTAGCATAACGCTACTCCATCCGATTGGATTCCCCCTCCCTGCTGAACAGACATAAAATTTGTGTCCAACTAGAAGCCGAGCAAATGTAATCCGCAAAACCTCGAACACCTTGCCCTCACAGAGTCGGTCGGCTCAACCCGCGATTCTAACACTCTCTTCCGAAGAAAATCAGCCAACCAAACAACGAAGAGAAGTAAACGCGCGCCACGCGAATGAAGAGGGTGGGAACTGGAGCGCGAGTGAGCAACTGAGGATCCGTACCATCTCGCAGAGTCGGCGGTGCCGTGAGGAGCTCCTCCTCCTCGTCGCCACCGATCCGCGCTCCGGAGGGCCTTCAACAACAGCGAGGCCAGAAGGGACGCGGCGCGCGCGGCTGAAACCACGCGCTCTTCTCCCCCATGGCTTCAGCCTCCGGATTGCAGAGTGAGCGCCGCCGCCGCCGCGAGCGAGAGCGAGAACGAAGAGGGGAGGGCAGAAACGGAAGGCGGTTCTGTAGCGGCGTCTGTGGGCTTTGGGTGGGCTTTGTTGGCCTCGAGCCTCGGGTCCGCTGACGTCGGCAGCAACTTTTTCCCTGGAGCGCGACACGTCGACGACATGCGCGGTTCACGCACCACGCGTGGCGTTGCGACGAGTAACAGCTGCGACACCCGGCAGCCGCCGCGGCCAAGCCGGATTCGTGAGGATTTGACAGTTTTTTTTTTAACAAGCTCATATTGTATTAAAAGAACAGCTAAACTATATATAAATAAAGGTTTAAAAAACTGAATTATACCAAGATCTTTCGTTTTAATCTGGATTGAGAGGCAGTATCACCGGCGGAGGGTTGCAGGAGGTATCGGAGACGCATACACTTTGGTGGATAGGGTGGATAAACCATGCAAAGCATCGGTTATAATTGAGACGGTTGAGCCAGCAGAGTTGTTGTACATCGGCGACCGAAAGAATAAAATTGGAGCTGTCGCCGAAGGTTGAAGATGAAGCTCGAACCAAGATCCCAGGTGGTGGCGGCGCAGGCAAACCAACACCAGAGGAGCTGTCTAGTAGAAAAAAGTAAAGGACCAGAAGTTGTTGTTTGGACAATAAAGCGGGTGGTGACAATGGAAGTTGGACGGGGTGGAGTAGATCTCGACAGGAGCGTGGTGATGTTGAGTGGCGGCGGGAAGGAAGGAAGGAGGGGAGATCTGCTAAGAGGAGGAGATTTATTTTATTACTACTAACCTTGGGGTCGATGATGTCGGCGGTGAGGAAGACACCGAGGAAAACCACGGCGGCCACAACTCCCGCGACGAGGGCAAGATAAGGCGAACGAAAGCCATAAAGGTACACAAGCACTAAGGTTACTCGATCTAACAACTACTTATATATATATATATGGAGACTTAGGAGGCATCCCTGCCCGCTACGGCGTCGGAGACAGGAGGAAGGGACCGACGAGATCTGAATCGGGAGCTAAGCAAGGAGAGTTGTGTCGTGTATGACTCATCCTCGGCGAGCCTTTGACAGTTTAAAAAGATTTCGTATAGTTGGGTCTTGTTTAGTTCTAAAAAATTACAAAATAGAAATTCTAGAATTTTCATTTGTATTTGACAGATATTGTCTAATTATGGATTAACTAGACTTAAAAGATTTGTCTCGCAAATTACAGATAAACTGTGCAATTAGGGCCTTGTTTAGTTCTAAAAAATTTTTGTAAATTTTTTCACATTTTCCATCACATCGAATATTGCGGCACATGCACTAAACATTAAATATAGATAAAAGAAATAACTAATTGCACAGTCTATCTGTAATTTGTGAGACGAATCTTTTGAGTCTAGTTAATCCATGATTAGACAATATTTTTTAAATACAAACGAAAGTGCTACAGTGCCCATTTTGCAAAATTTTTTGAAACTAGTTCCCAAAGAAATTTGCAAAATTTTTCAGATTCTCCGCCACATCGAATCTTGTGGCACATGCATGAAACATTAAATAAGAGATAAAAAATAACAAATTACACAGTTTGCTTGTACTTTGCAAGATGAATCTTTTGAGTTTAGTTAGTCTATGATTAGACAATATTTGTTAAATATAAACGAAAGTGCTACAGTGCTCATTTTGGCAAAATTTTTAGAACTAAACAAGGCCCTAGTTATTTTTTTATCTATATTTAATGTTCCATGCATGTGTCGCAAGATTCGATGTAATTGGAAATCTAAAAATTTTACAAATTTTTTTAAGAACTAAACGAGGCCTTATTTTTTTTAATAAATAAATAGTATTTTCTCTTAAAATAAATTAATATAAGCACTACTCCCACTGTTCATAAAATACTACAATTGTAGGACCGAAGGGAGGTAATAAGGTCTATACAAAATGACCAAAATACCCCCTATAATTGATGTGACAGCACACTGCACCAAAGTTCAAGTTCACAATCATTTTGCAATAAAAAATTACAGCTAGAGTACATGTGTCCATATTAGCACAAGTTCTGGCCAGAAGCCTCTAGAAGCAGTAGAGAAACAACCAAAGCTTCCCTAAGAGAATTTGTGGATGAGAATGAACCGCGCCTAGTACAAAAGAACTTGTTCATGCCCAAATGATTCACATGCCCTCATATAAGTGAGGTACTCCCGCATACAAGTGCAACACCCATAGATCATCGACTCCATCACCCTGCAACCTATTTTCATATCAGCCATACCCATAGATCTCAACATTCTTTTAGATCAACATGGAGAGCTCTTACCACATCTCAATGAATCACTTGCATATGAGCAAGAAGATACCATCACTCATCTCGACGAACATCAACTTTATGAAGATGAAGCCCCACTTCTAGATCAACATAGGGACATCTTACCTGATCTCAATGAAGAACTTGACTATGAGCAAGAAGGTGAAATCACTCGTCTCTTGGAACTTCAACTTTATGACTATGAAGCCCATCTACAAGAAGGTCAGTCCTTACATCTTCATCCCAATGAACTGCTTGGTATGCATGTCATAGATCTCAATGTTGATTATTCTAAGGGAGAACAAGAAAAAGAACAAGAATAGGAACACGTCCTCATATGGCTGCGTTTCTTCCTGTGTCATGGGAAAGCTCAGCTACTCCAAAGAACGAACACCCTCAAATCTCATGACCAAGTCAGTTCAATATCCACCATCGGACATTGCAAGGAGCCTGCAAATATGAACAAAAGAAATCAATAAAAAAAGGCACCATGGGTCTGATAGTAATATTCACAAAAAACAATCTAAAAGTAATGTTAACACTATAACCATCACAACCAAAAAATAGTACCATGCCAACAGTACCATGCAAGCAGTAAGCAGCATGTATAGGCCATCAACACATACACGTCGTCAACGGGCCAGTACAACAGCAGCAGACACGCAATTAGGTAGCAGCAACCGGCCATCAAAAAGGAAACTAGGTACGTGGGCCAAAACCTAAACGACAACCAATCCTAGCACCGACAACAAGCACGCAGCTGACCTCGGACACCATCAATCCATAGCAATCCCGATAGGTACAAATACAGGCTCACAAGCGCACGTGTACTGTTTCGTACTTGTAGACTCTCCATCGATCTAATCCTGGTGGTGACAAGAAGCACACAACCTGCAGCAGGCAAGGAAACTTAGGGGAGATGACGGCGAGCGATAAGAAACTATGGCGGCGGCGACGCAGCAAGCCCACGTCAGAAAAAATGAAGATCGATGGAGTACGTACGTACCTCTTGTCCCTACATACGTCTGCGCCGGCGTCAATCGTCTGCCTTAGAATTGGCAACAGAGATCTAAGACGAGCGTCTACCCTAAAACTACGAACAGAGGAAGAAGCGATTGGAGAAAAACTGTCGAAGGAGGAGTGTGGGAAGGAGGGAGCCACAACATAAGAAGACGTGGGAAGGACTCCGAGCAGCAGGAACGTCATATCCACGCATGACTACGTGTGCGCAAAGTTACGTGGAATAAGGGGAAATTTTCCAAGTCCTAAAATATTAGGAGTTGTTGGAGAAAGATTTTTCTCTATCTTTCTAAAAAAACAAGGATTAGGAGGATATTTAGGAAAATATTGAAGATGCTCTTAGGAGAAAAAATATATAAAATATGTAATTCTTACAGATGCTCTAACGACTAAAATAGTTCCTCCATCCAAATTAGTGAGGGGTAACGTGGCTTTTTGTCAAGCTCCTTATTTTATCTAAAAATCACTTGGATATATTTCAAGACAGATTGAGTATAATTTGAAACGAAATGAATACTCCCTCCATCCCAAATTATAAGTCATTCCAAGAATTTTGGAGAGTCAAACTATCCTAAGTTTGACAAAATTTATATGATAAAATTATTATTATTATTACTATACCAACTAAGTATCATTAGATTCTTCTTCTTTCTTAATTATATTTTTATAATATACTCACTTTAGGTTATAAATTTAAGTATTTTTCTTTATAATTTTGGTTAAATTTAAAAATACTTTGACTCTCTAAGGTTTTTAAAATGACTTATAATTTAGAATGGAGAGAGTACTACTGGCAGGTAATGGTGGAGTATGGGCCAGCAGCAAGAGGGGGCTAAATTGGGCCCAGGAGCTTAGCCTAAGAGCAAGAGGTCTATGGGCCTTTAAATTCCTATCAAACAGGGGAGGCCTTTTTTTTACCTCCATTAGCCTCCACCCCTGCTGGCATAAATAATAATTTCAGTTTGCACCAACACTCCGAGATTTCGAATTTGTTCACTATATAGAATAACTATTTATGAAGTAATATAGTTTTATAAAAACACAGAGCTAAAGAAATAAATTATTTGGTATTACATCAAAAAGCATAAACTTATCTAAAGTAATAACTTATAAATTTATCAATAAAGTATTAATATAATTCAAAAATAAATTTCAAGTGTCATTGTACGTGGCTCAATAATGATACCATTTTTATGATCGAGAAACTATTAAAATGACTTGCTACTTGCTCTGCAACACATTGCAACCGACTCATAATGTAAGGCATTTAAAAAACTGAGCAAACCAAGGATCGCTGTTACAGGATTCTTAATTTCTGTTATCCTCGAGCCTCTTTTCTGTCAATAATAAGAACAAAAGATAATACGAAATATGCCACTATTTTAATTAGTAATCATGCCCAAACTTTCGTAGCCATCAGATAAAAGAAGATGTGCTTAGTCAGCAACGCCTGGCATTGCATTCGAGCATGACATATTTACATATAATGGGCAGAATAATGCATCAGCTACAAACATTGATTCAGATGCATTTTCCATTCGCGGATGCAGTGTTTTGCACTGCCTGAATCATCTGACCGACCTGAACACATGGCCTCCAACCACGAACAGTTTTGAGCAAGAAGGCATCCACCAGCTTGGCCACAATAGGCATGCTCCAAGAAGGTAGTTCAAGCTCTTGCACCATCTCTGTAGCCACCGAAACACTTGTATCATTCTCCAGGTCAAATGCGAACTCGATGTTCTTACATTTACCTGTACAAGGCCAAAAAATAAAATAAAATGCAGTGTCAGTGCATGGTACTAATGGAGATTTGTGCAATCCAAAGATGATATTTTGATGCTTGTATTTACCATTGGGGACAGGAATCCTTAGTAATAACTTGACAGGGTTGCTACCATTCATATCTCCTTCCAGTACAAATCCACCCCTTCGAAGCACTAGGCTGAAAGACCCCTTCCCGTTATCAACGGTTCCATTTGGTAGCAAAGATACAAAAATTGGTGTGGCTTCAAGATCCAAATCCAAATTCGGTGGGAATGCTATAGGTTCTTGCAGAGGTTTAGAGGTTTTATTATCATTGATGATGATGTCATCTTTCAAGAGAAAAGGGCTCTTCAAGAGCTCACTTGCTGGCAATCTATCAGCAGCTGAAGCTAGGCAGCTCTCTATGAAACTTCTTACTTCTGCATCTTTGACCTTGGAGAGAGCAACTGGTTTTACACCCTGCAGTTATGCCATTATAGCACCATTCATATACAACAAAAAGGAACTATCTGGGTATTTCTAACGAACTCTTGAAGTAGAATAGTACTATCTAGGTGACAGGTCACTTACTTCAGATATCTTCTTGTATATCTGAACAAAGCCCTGACATTCACTGTAAGGGCACTCACCAGTCACCATCTCAAGCATACACATGCCGAAAGAGTATATATCCACCAACTCATTGTAGTTTTCACCAAAGATCTCTGGTGCCATGAATTCTAAGGTGCCTGTGTTTCAGGTTAAATGTTACTGATAAACATCTCAAACTCACCACAAATCAGGTTTTTCTACAGAAATATGTGGCAGCATGGCCTGTAGAAATCTGTACCTTGTATACTCTGTGTTTTCCTCTGCTGCATGACCATTGCCAAACCGAAGTCCCCAATCTTAACTTTCCCATGGTTCCCATTGATGAAAATATTGTCACACTTCAAGTCCCTGTGTATGATTGGTGGCTTCTGGCTGTGCAGATAGGCTAGCCCTATCAGTATTTGTTTTGCCCATCGCCTCATTGCCTTCATGTCAACTTTCTTGTGCTTTGTACGGTACCTAACCACACCATAACATAGATCATTAAAGGGGGATGGTGAAGGTAGCTACTTCTGTACAGCTGTTTCCCTTCTGAATGGAAAGCAAAAAAGAACCAACTTTGGATTTCTTTTAGTTCCCTGAAAAGTGAAAACTAAGACTACCAATAAACTATTCAGATTTTAAATTTGAAAAGAAGTTATTCAGATTTTGTTTGCCATTGGTAAATAACTGAACATTCACCATGCCACAAAAGAAGGCGCGAGGCACAAATAATAAAATCAATCACACTCCATCGTAGCAGCACATACGAGGAGGGGCTATGTTATATTCACATACTCTCTCAAGTTGCCGGATGTGAACAGCTCAGTGATGAGATTGACCGTCCTTTTCTTGTTGTCGACCCACGAGGCGTAGAGCTTGAGGATGTGCTTGTGCTGGAGCGACCGTAGCAGCTGGATCTCCGTCTTGAGCCGCTGCATCTCCTTGGGGGATCCCATGGTCCGGCCGTTTATCTCCACTTTGGCCCATGCCACCTCAATGCCTTCAACCACGTCGAAGCCTTTGTAGCTGCCACCAGATCGATCACGTGAATCAACAAACACAAGCAAGAATTTTTTCACTTTCTTCATGTTTTTAAAACAAAAATAAGCTGGCATTAAAGGCTGAATCTTTGTGATTTGTCGAATATATATCAAGACTGAAATTCAGGAAACTAGTTACTGTCATTAAATTTGCTACTGAATTAGTCCATAAACAGCTGAGGAGAGGGAAGGGAGGTACACTGTCTTGAAGGCCCCTGATCCCACGACCTCCTTGTACTGCAATGCACGCACGAAAACCGCAGAGATCAGGCAGAAAGATCTATTTTTTTTCAGACGAATTCCAGTGCAGGATGCAAACAATCAAGATTCAAAATTCAGGAACTGAAAGCCCCCCGCGCTAACAGGCGATGAACCAACCCGGCAAGCCGACGAGACCAAACAACATGTCGACATTAGCAGCAGACGCGAAGGGACGGCACACAGTACGTACCCGGAAGTAGCGGCCGGTGGGGTCGACCTCGTCGACGTCGGGGTCGTCCACCTCGTCGTCGGGCGGCTCCGCCTGCTCGCCGCCCGCCAAATCCGGATCCGGAGCCATGGCGCCAACGCGCTCCTCCGCCCGCGAGATCAGAAGCCGAGCCGGCGATGGATCGACGAGCAGCGCGAGAGACGGCGTGCGAGCGCGACGAGTCTGAACTCTCGACTGCTCTTGTGAACTCAAAACGCCCTGTTCCGAGTTCCAGGGGCACCGCGCCGCGGGTGTTTAGGAGCGGGATCACGTGAGGCTGCAGGTGGGCCCCGCGACCTGGTGGGAGTTGATCATGGACGTGATAAGCATCCACGTGGCAGATCTGATATACTGCTCAAGATATGGGCTTCGATTTGCCGTAAAATATTCGAGTAGTATAAGGAAACAAGTTTCAGATGAGGATTTACCAAAATGTTCAGATAAATGAACGAAATTTCAGATAAGGATGTCCTTATATATTCAGATATAGATTTTGCGATGATCGTGTGCATGATGATTAAGAGCATGTGATTTTGTTGATTTTCCTGTGTTATTTCCTCACCCTAAATCATGTTAATTTGGTCAAGAACAAGATAGTTAGGGCGTGTCGGGTTGTTTGAGCCTGGGTCGCCAGCCAACACTCCCCCTGCCACTACAAGAAACACTTGGCTTTTTAACGTTTAGTTATGTCACAATATATAGAATTTATGTTACAAATTAAGATTTGTGACATCAAGTTGACAAAAATCAAAACGTGGAAAAGCTCGCGTCATAAAATGATTTTGTTACATTTGTTTGGTTCATGTCACAAGCATATGACATTGGTTTATTGTCACAAAATTGTAGGCCTTGCCACGTGGCAGCTGACATGGCAGGGAGAAAAAATGTCACAAAATAAGTTTTGGCCTACTAAAGCCCACATAGCTCATGGGCCTAAAATCTATTTAGAGTGGTATTAGCTGGTCCATTATTTTCAATTATAGCCCATATAGATTTCAAGCCCACAACAATCCAGCCCATATAATATTTTTTTGCTCTCAAAATGCATTCCATAATTTATCCCACATATTTCAGCCCATATTTTTCCCAAGCCCATAAAATTCAGCCCATTTTTTCTCAGCACACACAATTCAGCCCATATAATTGCATCCATGTAATTTTTCAACATATAAAACATCAGATCCAAATGAATTAACATCTCAACAGTAAATACATATCATGACATCAATCCACCAATTCATTACACATGTAGGGTCTTATGTCTCAAATTTAAACCATGCAGCAGCAGCACATTTGTAAGGGCATAATGGAATTCTAGTGATAAGCAAGTAACCAACTGCTTTAGTCCAGCTGCTTCAGTTTTTCCTCTCTGAAGTTTAGACCCTACAAATATACAGTAAAGGATAAGCTGCAATTATTCAAAAATCTCTCACAAAATATATAGACTCAAAATCTAGTGAGTTCAAAGACATGAATATATTCTACCACACAGCAAGATATAATTCAGAGTTATTAGTAGTACTGATGTCACATAAATATCTATGTATAAACATTAAGTTAGTACGTGCCATTAGTTTCATATATAACCTGTGGCCATCCTATTCACAAATTTGTTCATCTGATTATGTGGTTATGCACATTTTCACCCACCCAACCATAATTAACCTTGTCATACATAATTATGATGTTACTAGTCATGATGAATGCCTTCACAGATATTGATTACAGGATTCAAAATCCAAGAATTCACATGCTTGCATACAAAGTAAATGGGACAGACAAGTTGGAATCTGAAGGTGATTGCACCAGTTGGCAGAATGTTCACTTCAAATATTCTAACAAAAGAAAACAGAAAGTAGAGCATACCGATGACAGGCAGAATGCAGTGCTAAAGTCAAGTTGCAAAGAAATAGTGGACTATTTGTTATACAAACAGAAATGAGAAGTACCGGATTATAGCCTTTCTGCTTAGAAAATCCACTATCAACAACATGCTGCACAGGCAAGTGACGACATCCTCAAGGACGGTGAAAGCCAAGCTGGAAAAAAATCAAAATCAATTTTTGTGTGCACACTCAACTGTCATATAGGCAGAAAGTTGTGCTAGCTGTACTCACAATTCCTTGCGTTGCTGCTGCTGATGCAAATAGTAAGTATGCCTCTTGAATTTCATGTCCAAGTCTGAAGCGTCGATAAAGTTCCTATAATGAAGATATCATGTTCTAGAAATCACATAATTAATTGCACAATCTGCAGTTATAGAACAGCTATCCAAACAATACTATGGTCCCTTGCATCAAGTCTAAAAATTAACAACTGGCAAAACATCTGTAGAAAATTGCACAATTTATATAGTAGATAGCTAGATTATAAAATTATCAAAAAAATTCTTTGGTCAGGCAAGCACATTTGATAGAATAAACAAACTGCAAAACAGGATACTACATCTTACTGCTAATTGTGAGAGACGGAGGGAGAGATGATCCAGTACCCACCTTGACCTTGGATTAACAAACAAATAAGAAACTGGATAACTGAATATTCTAAGAACCCAATACATAGCAGCACCAATGGATAACCTAATAGTCTGCAATACCATCACAAGAAAACTACAATAAACTTAAACCTTAAATGGTCATATTGAAAAATCACCTGCAAGCGTCCAACAGATATACCCTTACTACTGTAGATCATGTTTTTTCCCTCTCTACTGAAAATCATGTTTCTTCACTACTTTGCACTAAATCAACACTTATACTACCAGATCTATTAGGTCACCGTGAATAACAACAGGGGAAGTTTCTTCCATATCCCCGTCCCCGAGCGGGGATAAACTCCCCATGGAGTCCCTGTGACATAATCCAGTTAATGATGATGGACAAAGCAAATAAAAAATCCAAAGAACAATCGTACTAAGATTTCAATTGAGCAAATCGATTTGCCTAGAAACAGATCCAGTTCCTATCTCAAAAATCTAAATCCAATTAAAATACCAAAAAGCAATTAACTAAGGCTCCATAGGGGAAGGAAGCTTCAGATCTATGCCTCTTCCATCCTCTAGCCAATGACGGATGAGCATTGAAGGAGCAGAGAGAGAAAAGGTTGCTACAAGCTGCAGCGCATGCTTACCGTCGTCGGAACAGGCAGCGTCCGTCTCGCTGCAGGCTTGAGCCTTGCTGCTACCTTGCTAGGACCTACCACGCTGGGCACCTAGACAATATGTGCCGGAGGCTGGAGCATGCACGCGCAGCATGCTGGTGGCCGAAGCTCTTGCGCGTGGCACGGTGGCCGTGACTCCGTGAGGGCAGGGGATGTGGTGTGTTGATGGGCCAACATGGGCCGAGTTGAGCTAAATTTTAGCCAGGCGTCCATCGCTATTCTAAGGCCTTGTTTAGTTCGGAAATTTTTTAGAAAATCGACACTGTAGCAATTTCGTTTGTATTTTATAAATATTGTCCAATCAAGGACTAACTAGGCTCAAAAGATTCGTCTCGTCAATTCCGATCAAACTATGCAATTAGTTTTTATTTTCATCTATATTTAATACTCCATGCATATGTCTAAAGATTCGATGTGATGGGAAATTTGAAAAATTTTACAAAATTTTTTAGGAACTAAACAAGGCCTAAACGGGGCGGGTTCGTGTGGATCGGGGACGGGGATGCACAACCATCCGCGTACCCGTCGGATCCGACGGGGACTGATTTTGTACCAGTTAGATCCCTGTGGAGGACAAATCTTCCCCATCCCCGTCTCCTAATAGGGGAATTTTCCGCGGAGAATCAGAGATCGAGGCCTTGTTGACATCTTTAGACGTGGGCATGCGGCGTGCAGACTGGTTCTATTTAGTGTGTCCTTATAGGAGCCCTGAAGAGATAAGGTTTGGAATTTTTTTTATTTTATATTTTCTTTTCATTTTGCTACTAGAACCCGACAGAATAATACATATTTTTTTTATCTTTTGCTCCTTTTGCCATTCTGGCCCAGCTGTCGGCGTACCAACCCCAATTTATATAATCCCACTATCCTCCTCAACCTAGATAAAATGGTTGATATGTTATTGGAACTTTTAAGAGTTATTTTTACTTTTAAAAAAATTTTAAAAATAAAATAGACAAAAACATGGAAAAATATGTGTTGACGTGGCCTTATCAAGTGCAATAGGTGACCCAAGTACAAGACAAAAAAATATAATCTGATATAATAAAAAATAAAATAGAAAAAAAAGGAAAAACATGTGTTGACGTGGCAAAACACCTTGTCAACATGGAAAGTTTTTTAAATAAATTAATAAAATAATTTGTGACACACAAATAGGCCTTGTGACATAGAAAATATTGTCATTAGATGAAATCAGACTTGTTAAATGACATTTATTGTGACATACAACTTTTAATTGTCACTAAGTCACTATGCCTAAAATATAATGTCACAAAATGGATGATATAGTAACATTCTTACAATTGTCATACTAAAAACGTTAAAAAGCCATGTATTTCTTGTAGTGTGGGCAGGCTCGATGCATGCAAAGCTAGGTTATTTGGTTGGTTGCATGCTTTGAACCAGGTTAGGTGAGATATTGTTTGGTTGGCTACGTTTGTATCAACATTCAAATACCAGACGCAAGTATAAGTGTTTGGTTGGTTGCACCAGTTCAGTAGCAGGAGAAATGAGATTACATCAGCTTCCAAACTAGAAAACTTAACAGTAGTTTACTATGGTTTTTTAAAGGTTTAGCCGAAATAAATAAAAAAAAAGAAAAAGACAAAACCTTCATAGAAAAATTTTATACTAAAGCATACCATATTATACGTTCACTATGTAGATCTACTCACGTGAAGTCAAATAAAATTAGATTTTTATTTTATGATTTACTATGATTTTTTAAAGATTTAACCGAAATAAAAAAAAGAGAAAACCATTGTCATTGTAGCAAAATCACTCATTCACTGTAGAAAAAACCGCCTCCAAAATTGCTCTAGGGAGATAAAATATATGGTTTGAAAAGTTGAGGGAGATAGTTTGGCTACTTTTAAAGTTAAGGGAGAAAAAGTGGACCAAAAGTTAAGGAAGGAAAAGTAAAGTTTTTCCTTTTTCTTTTTCTCTTCGTAACGAACTAACGACTAAAAAATAAGGCCAGTCTCAGTGGAGGTTTCACCAGGATGTCATGCACATTTATTAGAGCGTCATGTCAGCAAAACTGCACTTTTTGCATGAAACGAAGAGGAGAGATAAGGAAATAGTTTCATCATGGTGAAACTCCACGGGCGTCGTTTCTCACACGGTGAAACGAGATGAAACCCCACTGAGGGTCAAATCGTTTCACTATCTTGCATGTGATCCAATCATTTTGCAGCAATTAAATGCTTTGCTTAGCCTTGGAAACAACAAAGTGAAATGCTCTATTGCTGGGGTTATTTCATAGATGGTTTCATTTCAATGTCGATGACGTGTTGGTATGTGAAACCGTGCAGTGACACTGTCCATTGAGACTGGCCTAATATTCATTGTCCCATTTGTTCCATGGTGTCTTATGTACTTCCTAATTCCCAATTAAGTCATTTTGTCTTCTCTAGATATATAGCTTTTAATATGTATACATAGAGTCTAACTTATCGCTGGTGCATAACTGATATTTTTGATACTTCAGTATCATCGGTTAGGGCTGGTACAAAACTGGTATTGGCCGAAAATTTTGTGAATTTGAATGCAAACTAGTAGAAATTTGAATGCAAACTAGTAGAATTTTCATGAGATCTATGAGTCCAAAACTGAGTTATTAAAAATTCTTTTATAACTTTCAACCATCATCATCCTACCACCACACTTTGAACTCGTACTCTAGGGCTCCTCCCTGCCATGCATGCCCCAAAAGTATTATATCATCTTATTTCTAATAATATTTTCTATTGTTTTTTAAGTCAACTAGTTTAGAGATATTCTATATTATTTTATATACATATTAAGATTTTTTTCCTTTTAAATTTTGGCTGAAATTTTTCTATCACCAATAGATTTTTGACATTTCTAGCTTCTCATTTATATCAGTCACCGCCGATATTTTCAAAATATCGATAATATAAACCCTAGGAATTGATTTAATCGGAAGGAACAGTGTACATTGCTAAAGAGAGGGAAGTTAATAACCTAGGAAGGTTATTACATTTCAACAATCGTAGATATACACATAATTACTCCTAATACTAGTCTCTGTTTGGGTTTCACAAGAGTTTGATTCTCTTTAAAATTATGACACATCGACAATTTTACTTAGTTGGTATGGTAATTATGATAAAAGAGACAAATAGAGTTTCATTGGGATGAAACCCATGCATCATGTTTAACAACACAATGAAACATTCACTAGGAATGATCTGTTTCACTCTCATGTGCTCTCCAGGATCCTTTTTTTTGCGAGAGAAAGATTGAATTCATTCAGCAACAGGAGTAATTATATTCTAGTTTCAGAAGCTCGCTAATACATGAAGGGAAATTTTCTCTCTCCAGACCACACTATGCAAAGTACATCTTGCTAATTCGTGAGCTACTCTATTGCACTCTCTCCCAAATTTACTAAACCTCACATCATGAAGTATCCTCGTAGCATGTTTAATCTCCTTCACAATGTTTCAATACCTGGACCTATATATCCTCCATAGGTGTTTTAAGAGCAAGCCTCCACTAAACAAAGGCACTCTGACTCAATCATAGTTGGCCTTTTTATCCATTCCGTTGCTTGCTTGATGCCTTCATAACAGGCTTCAGATTCTGCCTCACACTTTTTATTTACATTGTAGGATGATAGTACTCTACCTAAATGGTCTTTGATAATGGCTTCACTAAAATTCTTCCCTGTTGTCACCAAGAAAGAAGCATCAATATTTAGTTTTACCCATCCCTCTGGTGGTGCCAACCATTTCTCGCATCCCTCTATGTGACCCTGCAAGTATGGAAATTATTTTTTGGGTTAGAACTATCCAAACAACCCATGTACTACAAACATAAAGACTGAACACCACACTTGTGAGCATAAGGATGCCTTTATGCATCTGGTCTCTATCTTGTTGGGTACGAATCTCAGAGCGAATATTGTGGTTCACATTGTAAGGCCATGTGCCCTTAGAGGCAAATTTTACTTTACCCATTTGCCCGGCTCTGGACCAAATCACATGCCTTGTCACATAAAAGTTTATGAGATTGTTGTCAATCTCGCAAAATTCTATGGGTTGGACGCGGAAGAATGGAAAGTTTGAATGGACTAAGCCATTTGTAATCAGATTGCAAAACTTTTATTGAAACTTATAGTTATATAGTAGGAGGACAACCACACACACAAAAAGAAGTATCAGGGCACTTTGCTTTGCCAATGCCACGGCTGTCATGGACACTATATATATGTGGCTACACACTGAACAACTGAACATATATCTTCTTGACAGGTGAATATACAAAGACGTCATTGGTAAAGAGAGATCATGGAGATCCACCATGAGCAGTGCAAACATGACTCCTGCCTAAACTTTGATATAATGCTAGTCACCTTCATCGAATCATGGGCACACCGGCCAACAACCCATTACCAATGTAAAACATTTGAATTCACCACTGACACTGAGCAGGTAAAAAGGCAGATCACTACAAAATGTTCTAATACCAAACTCAGTTGAAGCTTAAAATTCCACAGGTAAATTCATACTTTTTTTTTACACCCTACCAACCCACAAACACTTAACAAATTGTAGCCTATATAAGCATATATTGTGCCACTCCATGCACAATGCAAAACCAAGCGAGATCTGCCAACATGGCAGCAGCAAGAGCTTCCACGCATGCGGAAGCACTCGTCAAGGTGACATGCATGGTGGCACTCGCCATCGCTCTGCTCGCGCCGTGCTGCGTGGCATCCTCGAGGTCACTGCTGCTGGTCTCCTCCTCACTCGCCGCCGATGCACCGGAAGGCAGCCAGCAGGCCGGTGATGATGCGTCGGCGCCGGCAGCGGTGCCGGTGCTAGAGCCGCAGCCGCCGGCTGCAGATGCTGCAGCCCCGCCGGCGGTGGGAACTCCGGAGTCCACCGCCCCTGTCGCCGCCGCGCCGCCGCCGTTGACGGGTCCCCACGGCCAGCACGTGAAGAGCAAGCACAAGGACCACGAGAAGGCAGCGCCACCGAAGTCCAAGCACCATCACCCGAAGGCGCCGCCCAAGCACCACGGGCACCACGCGCCTCCTCCGGAGCCGGAGCCGGACGTTTCGCCACCCGCGCCGCCGCCGGAGCCGTACACACCAGGTGCGCCGGCGGCCGACAGCCCGCACGGCCAGAACCCGCCGTGGCCGTTCCCGTGGCCGCGCCCGCCGGCCACCGGCAAGTGGCCGCCGCTGCCGCCGTTCCCGTTCCACCCGCCGCCGCTGCCCGCGTGGCCGCACCCGCAGCCCGGGAACAAAAACCCGTGGCCGCCGCTGCCGCCGTTCCACCCGCCGCCGTTCCCGGCGTGGCCGCACCCCGGCCCGGGCGGCAAGTGGCCGCCGCTACCTCCGTTCCCGTTCCACCCGCCGCCGGTCCCGGCGTGGCCGCACCCCGGCCCCGGCGGCAAGTGGCCGCCGCTGCCGCCGTTCCCTTTCCACCCGCCGCCGACGCCGGCGTGGCCGTGGCCTCGTCATCCAGGAAACCCGTGGACGCCGCCGTCCTTGCACGGCAGCGATGGCTTCCCTTCGACGACGGTGCAGCAGGACTCCAAGAACTGACGCATGCGCGCGCTCTTTTGGCCCGATAACACGAGAGGGGATTTTATTTATATAATGAATTTGTTTCAGCTAAAGGAGGTATCGAACGATGATCGTGTATGCTGTAAAAGTAATTATGATTTGTGTTAATTTGATCAGGCTCAAGAGCCATGATTATGATATGAATAAAATTAATCAGAGCAGAAATTTAAAGTTTTTTGCGATCATCCATTCGACGATTCCAGGAAAAGCATACATGGTCACTTCATCAGAAATTCAGTACTTCTTTCATCAGAAGTTTTTGTGATCATCCATTCAATGATTCAAATGTCAATAGCAGTTTCTATGAAGGAGGACAATGTTTGTCTCCAACGATTAGGCCCAACGGCTTAACCGTGTCTTGACTCGCGCCCTCATCAGAGACACCCAGCCCATCTATGGGTGAACAGCCTCGTCACCCTTTGATCTCGGCCTAATCGGGCATTGACTTGCACTCTGATCGAGGACGCATAGCCCATCTATGGATGGAGAGCCCCTGTCATCTTGCGCTATAAAAAGATATGGAGGCTAGTGTCTCTCTGTACGAGATTCACCATGAAATCCGCCACTCTCCACCGACACAAACCCTAAGCCGATCCTGTAAGGGCGCAACTAGTGATGGGAAGCCGTAGCCACTACGCTACACCACCGTCTTCACCTTTGGTCACCACTGCATCACCCCTTCATCGAACGTCACTACCCGTGAGCAGATCTACACCGACCCCATAGCCGGTACTTCGAACACCTCCACTCCACTCTCCTCTGATGGTTTGCACCTCTCACTACTTCGTTACTTCCCCTGTCATAGATCTCATACTATCACATTTGTATAATCACGAATGTAAAGTTGTACTCCACTAATCAACACCTAGGAGGTCCTAAAGTCTCAACATAGTTGTTACGTTATCGAAGCCGGTCCTGTGGCAAAGCAGCCTCTTGTTGCCACTGTGCGGTGGCTGGACCTCGTACAACTCGGCGGCGGCGTTGGGAAGCTAGAGGCGCCTCTTCCTGAAGGCGGCGATAAGCACCCTTAGCGACGACGTGAGCGGGCGGAACTCTGACATCATCCTGTATTGACAGCACCGTCGGGCGGCGAGCGAGGCGACCATGACGGTGGCCAGCATGAGCGTGGCGTCGCCCTAGCCGATGTGCTCCTTCGCGTAGATGACGGTGACGCCGAGTAAGATGCCGGAATAGAACTTGCAGTTCCACCAGTTCAAGAAGGACATCTTCCGCACCTGGTCTGTCGCGTGCGTCTCATCTAACTGGCCTATGCCGAAGCTCTCCAGCACCGGCTTGGCGGCCACCTTCATCTTAACTAGTCGGTGCATGGATCTCCATCGAACAACTACTCACAGAGATGATGAACACGGCGGCCTTCCACGCTCTGATGGTGGCGCAACAGGGAGGCCTCCCCGCGGTGATCCACGGAGGAGTCGTGCACCCACACCTCGTCGTCGTCGTCATCATCCCCAACCCAAACCCTGAAACTCTTCTCCATCATCCCAACAACCAAATTAGCACGAAAGTAAGCGATGGTCTTACTTCCTTTGCTAGTCAAGACAAGAAGAGGGTTGTTTTATCTGCTTTAGTTTAATTGTGATGAAATTTTTATGGTGGAATAATTATTGTATGATTGAACTGTAATAAAAATTTCATATTCATTAGATCATGTATAACTTTGTTATAGATTAGCATACAATATTTAGCCCACCATAAAAAACATTATTGGACATAGAAACTGCAACTATGACTTATTCAATTTAATTACAAAAAATATAAAATTTTTTACTAAAGTATAACATGTTATATGTTGTAACATCCCAAAAATTCACATTCAAAAATCACTCGCATTAAAAATTATTTTCAAAATATATTTCAAAAACTATAAATCATTTGAGCTCTATAGTATCCCCATCTAATCCATCCATATTTTTTTCGCGCACAAATAACAGCAAGTACCAGCAAGTTTACATGCAAGAAAGCATAGCAGTGCACCTACACCAATATATATCTCATGCATGCATGCAAGCATGCCACCGTCCATTTGCATGCACCTGCATGCAAAGGACATGGTGATTAGGCACCGTCCATTTGCACGCACCGTGCATGCAAATGAGACATTGCCATTTGCATAAAAATTAGGCACCGTCCACCGTCCTGTCGTCCTGTGTAGCCATGCACTACAGTAGCAATTCTAATGGCACGAAGCTGAGCACCAGAGGCATAACCTCACTCCTCTGGCCTATAAAAAGCCAGCCTCGGGTGCTCACTCTCACCACCCGAGAAACACGTTCACTCACTTGCTCACTCGCTCTCACTTCGCGTATACCGTATACGGCCATACGCACAAGCCGAGCTCGACTGTCGTCGCAAGACGAGGTGAGCAGCTCATGAGCATCTCCTTGCTCTTCTCTGTCTTTCTGTAGTATTTTTCTATATTTTTCTATGTATTTGTCTGTACCGGTTCACTGCCAAGAACTCCACGAATAGAACCATGACATACAGAAGAGTTCTAATGACCTCTGCTAATTTCTCTCTAACCATGCATGTGTGGGCCAAGCATTAACTCCAAATAGTACATGCATGCATGCAACATGCACTACCAGCCAAACAAATGCCCACGTGAAGCATCCATTCCTTAATCATCGTTAGCCTTTTTTGCATGATTAAAGTCCGGTCATTTCACAAATGCCACATGCTAACTCTGATTTTAATAATTCTTTTTTCTAAATTCATCTAAAATCATGATCTACCTTCCATATTAATTTCATGATTTTTGGAACTCATTTGAATTTGTGAGAGACGGGTTATGGTTTGGTTTCAACAACTAGATGGGTTGGTATGAGTGAAAGCATGTGAGAGAGTGTGATTTTGGAAATAAATGGTTGACTGCCATTGTGTTGTGGGAATAAGGGTTCAACAACACTTAAAATTGTGATCAAACCCCCATTTTCAGAAATACTATCATATGTGGAAAAAGAGTTCTTTTACAACAGTATTTGCGAAATGAAACCTTGCATGTGTAAAAAGATAGCTTTATGCAAATAAAACTAAGCCTCATCCTTGATTTATCCATATGCATATATATTGTTATCCCCTTCCGTAGGGTAAGGTTGGATTTGCTGAGTACTTTGTACTCACCCTTGCTTTATTAAACAGAGGAAGATCCGGACTTCGATCCCGAAGTGGCGTTCGAGTAAGGTCGTGTCTGCACCCAACTAAGCCTGTGGCATTGGGAGTCGTCAGATCTTCGATGGCGATATCGTTTGTTTCTGGGTCCTTTGGACCTGTGTTGTATTTTGGTGTCTTATTATTATAGCGTGCCTTCCTTGTCCACGCTTTCCAAGACTACTGTGCTGAAACTTATCTGATGTAATAAATGTGTTACTAGCCTCCTGAGACTAGTATTGTATCACATTTGAGTTCCTGGTTTACCAGGGGCGCTTCAGGTGGTATCAGAGCCGTAGTTGGCTGTAGGACGCGACCTTAGGCTTTTCTGGACCAGTATTTTACTAAAGAAACATATTTTACAAAAGTTCTTACCCTCTTCCCTCTATTTGAAAAAAAAAATTTACTCTCATCTATATCTCTCAGATGGCAGAAGGAGTTTGGACCAGCAGTTATTGTCTAAGTGTAGAAGGCTTTCCCAAGCTCTTGTATGCTACCATGCAGAAACTTGGAATCAAGGATCGCCCAGAATATGAAGGCAGAGAATATGAAGAGCATGAGACCGAGCGGTGTGAAGTTACCGTCTATATTGGGAAAAGTGAGGACTTCCCTAACATAGCTGAAGCTTGGAGTATGACTGCGACCGGATTTCGGTTTGCAGATACATATCAAGCCGTCGCCCGCAAAGCCTTGAGGTACCTATGCCAGATCTACGAGAAGCCCATCACCCGTACACCCATGAGGTTCTTTCCACCCGACGAAAAAGATCGACCAGTTTGGAGGACCCGCATGGAGCTCTTGCAAGGACGTTACTCACTTGAAGATGACCCAACTGTGGTATTCATGACCACATACCTACTTGCTCTAGATAAGCAATATGATGAGCAGGCCTCAGAGTTCAGGAAGTGCATCCATCGTGCGGAGGAAGCCGAGATCATAGTTAGAAAGCTCCATGTGTAGCTTGCGGAAGCTCAGGCCCAAGCAGCTGCAGCCGAGAGTCGTGAAACTGCCATTGCTGAAGTCTTGAAGGCAGCTGAAGACCGCCATGCTCAGGAGTTGAAGGATGCCTACCTTATCACCAGGATCAAAAGAAGGATGTTAGCAGTGGAAGACCAAGAGCCCATAGTCCTAAAAGGTATCCCAATCATGTCCCTAAAAACCAAAAGCAAGATGGACATAGAAGGGCCATCAGCTCCCCCACCCACAGAAGCCTCTCATGAAGCTTTAGAGTTGGAGCCCAGTAAGGAAGAAGGATTTCCCCTCCTCACCTAGCCACCACCAAAGGAAGACGGTGACCCACCTCTTAGTCCAAAAGAAGAACCACAAATGCCGGAAGCATGATCCTCCTCAACACCAAGGGAATGAAGCCGTTCTGTCCGAAGAAGTTGAAGAATAGTAGCACCTAGTTCCTCCTTATGTCTTGGGGAAGTGAAGTTTACTTCACTTTTGTTCAACCCCCAAAGTAGATGAACCGTATTGTAGTACGCTTATTTCCTCCATTACTATGTTGTAAACCGCCCTCTTATTCAAAATATATATTTGTGCTTGTTGGTTGTGCTAAATAATTGAGTGCTCTATGTTGTTCCCTTACGGGATAGCAAGTCTTAAGACTTGCACTTTTTTAAAATATAACACCTTAACAAAAAAACAACATCACTCAATAGATCTAACCCTTATCTAATGCTTTCTCATCTTAACCAACAGATGCCTCCCAAAACAGCTACCCGCTCTCAACCAAGTGGTCGTGCAGCTAGTAGACAAAGCCAAAATCCAAATGGAAGTCAAGCCAATGCAAATGTGGATGGTATTCATGAAGATGAAGTGAGTCAGACTAGGAACCATAATGAAGGAGATGACTTGCCCCCTCCTCCAGTGATTGACTTGGCACAAGTCATGGCAACTCAGACTCGCCTTCTGGAGACCTTGGCTCAAGGCATGAACCGCCCTAGGAACAACCGTGGAGCCGGAGTCCAAGACAAGATGACTGAGTTCATGAGGCTTAAGCCACCCACCTTTACTGGATCTGACAACCCCATGGAAGCAGATGATTGGCTTAAGGTGATTGAAATAAAGTTGGACACAATCCACTGTGATGGAAGGGATAGAGTTCTGCTAGCATCTCATCAGCTGACAGGAATTGCCCTTTCTTGGTGGAAAGCCTATAGTGGAGCTGTGGACAATGCCAACACGATCACATGGGAAGAATTTGTGGATGAATTCCGCCGGTACCACATTCCAGATGGAATCATGAAGCTAAAGGCTGATGAATTTCGCAACTTGAAGCAAGGAAATAAAACCCTGAGTGAATACATCTTCCAATTCACTGAGTTGTCTCGCTATGCCCCAGAATTGGTCAACACTGATGCTAAGAAGCAGACAAAGTTCATAGAAGGATTGACCTGTGAGCTTAGAACCCTCATGACCCCACAGATCTATCCAGACTTCAACACCTTGATGAACAGGACCATTCTGACTGATGTGGCCAAGACTGAAGAAAGGAAAGAGAACAAGCGCAAGTTTCTAGAGCGCAAGGTTCAAGATGGTGCTAGATCCCAGAGGCTGAAAACCTTTAGCCAACCAAGCCAGCGGACTCAAGCCCCAATGCAGTTTCGCTCTCCTGCTAGTGTCTTCAATAACCAAATGCAGTCATCATATCAGCCCAAGACAACCTATCAGAATCAAACTTATGGCAAGACTCAACAGAACAGCATTGGTCAAGTCACAAACAATGTTAGGACTTGCTTTAATTGCCATGAGACTGGACACTACATCGCCAACTGTCCCTACAAGAACAACCCACCAGCAGTATCCACTCAGTCCCACACTGTTAATGGACCAAGACCTGCAGTGTCTGGAGTCAACCGTGGTTTCCCTCGCAACAATAGCAACACCAACAATAATAGCCAGATGATGAAGCAACCTCAACAATCCTATGGTAGAGCCCGTGTCAACCATATTCATGCTCAGGATGCTCAGACTGCTTCAGGAGTGGTACTTGGTGAGTTCTTAGTCGATTCAGTACTTGCAACAGTATTATTTGATTCTGGAGCATCACATTCATTCGTATCATCAAGTTTTGTTGAGAAGCATCAAATACCCACAGTACTACTAAAGTTACCCCTAATAACCCGAACACCTGGGTCTGACATCAAATGTCATCTAGGTTGTTCAAATGTAAGGATCATTCTAAGTGGGGTAGTTTTCTTAGCAGACTTAGCAGTGCTCAAGTCTAAAGGAATAGATGTTATCCTTGTAATGGATTGGTTAACCAGACATAATGGAATTATTAGTTGTGCAACCAAGGAAGTATCATTAGTTAACCATGAAGGGATTAAAGTGAAATGCCAAACCCGAGGGTCTAAAGTTAATCCAATGGTCTTCAACTTGGATGCAAGGACCATAGAGGAAGTACCAATAGTGCAAGAATACCCTGATGTATTCCCTGAGGAACTACCTGGAATGCCACCAGACAGGGATATAGAGTTCATCATTGATCTTATCCCTGGGACTGCCCCCATAGCCAAGAGACCTTACAGAATGGCTCCAGCAGAGTTAGCTGAACTGAAAGAGCAGCTAAGAGAATTGCAGCAGAAAGGCTATATTAGACCAAGTTCTTCACCATGGGGAGCCCCAGTTTTGTTTGTGAAGAAGAAAGATGGAAGTATGAGGATGTGTGTGGATTATAGGTCCCTAAATGAAGTCACCATCAAGAATAAGTACCCCCTGCCAAGGATAGATGATCTTTTGGATCAGCTTAAAGGAGCCAAGTATTTCTCTAAGATTGATTTGAGATCGGGTTATCACCAGCTCAAGATCAAGAATAGTGATGTTCCCAAGACAGCTTTTGTAACCAGATATGGACAATATGAGTTTACAGTGATGTCCTTTGGATTAACCAATGCCCCTGCCTATTTCATGAACCTCATGAATAAGGTATTCATGGAAGAGTTAGATAAGTTTGTTGTAGTCTTCATTGATGACATACTTATCTACTCTAAGAGTGCTGAAGAACATGGGCAACACTTGAGAGTAGTGTTGGAAAAGCTAAGAAGACACAAGTTGTATGCTAAATTCAGCAAGTGTGAATTTTGGCTTGAGAAGGTTGCATTTCTAGGCCACATCTTGACAGCTGAAGGAGTTGCAGTTGACCCTGAGAAAGTAGAAGCTGTCTCCCATTGGCAGCAACCCACCAATGTGAGTGAGGTTAGAAGTTTTCTTGGATTAGCTGGATATTATCGAAGGTTTATAGAAGGATTTTCTAAGATAGCTAGACCCATGACAGAGCTTCTTAGGAAGGATAAGAAATTCACTTGGACAGAATCATGTGAGAAGAGTTTCCAAGAGTTGAAGAAGAGACTGACAACAGCACCAGTGTTAACTTTGCCAGACATTCACCAAGATTTTATCATATACTGTGATGCCTCAAGACAAGGTTTAGGATGTGTTCTCATGCAAGGAGGAAAAGTGGTTGCTTATGCATCCCGTCAGCTTAGACCTCATGAGCAAAATTACCCTACCCATGATTTGGAGTTAGCAGCGATAGTACATGCTCTCAAGATTTGGAGACACTACCTCATTGGAAACAAGTGTGAAATCTACACTGATCACAAGAGTTTGAAGTACATCTTCACACAGTCAGACTTGAACCTAAGGCAAAGAAGATGGTTAGAATTAATCAAGGACTATAACCTTGAGATTCATTACCACCCAGGAAAGGCCAACGTGGTAGCAGATGCCCTAAGCAGAAAGTCATATGGTCAGCAGTTGGTGTCTAAGAACACTCACCTACAAGAAGAGATAGCACAATTGAACATGCATATAGTACGCCAACCTCAAAATGGCAGTCTAATGATGCAGCCAACTCTTGTGGAAGAAATCAAGCAGATACAACATAAGGATAAGGATCTGATGAAGATTCGTGAGCAAACTGGAGAAAATAAAGCTCCATACTTTAGAGTGGATAACAAAGGAGTATTGTGGTATAAAAACAGGATTTGTGTGCCCAAGGAGAGAAAGTTTCAAGAATTAATCCTTGATGAAGCCCATAACTCAGCTTATTCTATCCACCCTGGTGCCACCAAGATGTACATGGACCTAAAAGAAAGATATTGGTGGAATGGCATGAAAGCTGATGTGGCACGATTTGTTGCACAATGTGAGGTATGCCAAAGGGTTAAAGCAGAGCATCAGAAACCAGCAGGCTTGCTCCAGCCATTGCCTATTCCTGTTTGGAAATGGGATGAGATAGGCATGGATTTTGTGAATGGATTACCCAAAACTCTGAAAGGAAATGATTCAATATGGGTAATAGTGGACCGCCTTACCAAGGTTGCTCACTTCATACCTGTACGCACCAAATATAGTGGAGACAAGTTAGCCCAGCTATATGTGGATAACATAGTCAAATTGCATGGTGTGCCAAGTAGGATTGTATCTGACCGAGGTACCCAATTTACCTCTAAGTTCTGGAAAAGTTTGCATGAAGCTATGGGAACCAAGCTAGATTTTAGCTCAGCTTATCATCCTCAAACAGATGGTCAGACTGAAAGAATAAGTCAGATTGTGGAAGATATGCTAAGAGCATGTGTGCTCACGTATGGTAAAGATTGGGAGAAAAGCCTAACTTATGCAGAGTTCTCCTATAATAATAGTTACCAAGCTAGTTTGGGCATGTCACCTTTTGAGGCCCTATATGGAAGAAAATGTAGAACCCCATTGATGTGGTCAGAAGTTGGAGAACGAACTTTGCTTGGACCAGCCCTTATAAAAGAAGCAGAAGATCGTGTAGCTGAAATCAGAGAAAAATTGAAAGAGGCACAATCACGTCAAAAGAGCTATTCTGATAAAAGAAGGCGGGAGTTAAGTTTTGCAGTTGGAGATTTTGTGTATGTCAAAGTCTGTCCTATTCGAGGAACTCGAAGGTTGCAAGTTAGAGGCAAGTTAGCACCACGGTATATTGGACCATATCAAGTATTACAGAGGATTGGAGCTGTAGCCTATCGTGTTCAGCTACCTGAAGAAATGTCAGATATACACAATGTGTTTCATGTCTCCCAATTGAAGAAATGTCTCAGAGTACCAGAGGAACAAATATCGCCAGATACAGTTGATTTACAAGATGACCTAAGATATCAAGAAGTGCCAATAAAAATCCTAGACACAGTCACCAAGCAAACTCGAACGACCACAGTCCGAATTTGTCGTGTTCAATGGAGTAGACACACAGAAGCAGAAGCAACATGGGAAAGAGAGGATGCCCTGAGAAAAGAGTTTCCCCATCTATTTAGGACCCAGCCGAATCTCGAGGACGAGATTCCTTTTAAGTGGGGTAGGTTTGTAACATCCCAAAAATTCACATTCAAAAATCACTCGCATTAAAAATTATTTTCAAAAATATATTTCAAAAACTATAAATCATTTGAGCTCTATAGTATCCTCATCTAATCCATCCATATTTTTTTTCGCGCACAAATAACAGCGAGTACCAGCAAGTTTACATGCAAGAAAGCATAGCAGTGCACCTACACCAATATATATCTCATGCATGCATGCAAGCATGCCACCGTCCATTTGCATGCACCTGCATGCAAAGGACATGGTGATTAGGCACCGTCCATTTGCACGCACCGTGCATGCAAATGAGACATTGCCATTTGCATAAAAATTAGGCACCGTCCACCGTCCTGTCGTCCTGTGTAGCCATGCACTACAGTAGCAATTCTAATGGCACGAAGCTGAGCACCAGAGGCATAACCTCACTCCTCTGGCCTATAAAAAGCCAGCCTCGGGTGCTCACTCTCACCACCCGAGAAACACGTTCACTCACTTGCTCACTCGCTCTCACTTCGCGTATACCGTATACGGCCATACGCACAAGCCGAGCTCGACTGTCGTCGCAAGACGAGGTGAGCAGCTCATGAGCATCTCCTTGCTCTTCTCTGTCTTTCTGTAGTATATTTCTGTATTTTTCTATGTATTTGTCTGTACCGGTTCACTGCCAAGAACTCCACGAATAGAACCATGACATACAGAAGAGTTCTAATGACCTCTGCTAATTTCTCTCTAACCATGCATGTGTGGGCCAAGCATTAACTCCAAATAGTACATGCATGCATGCAACATGCACTACCAGCCAAACAAATGCCCACGTGAAGCATCCATTCCTTAATCATCGTTAGCCTTTTTTGCATGATTAAAGTCCGGTCATTTCACAAATGTCACATGCTAACTCTGATTTTAATAATTCTTTTTCCTAAATTCATCTAAAATCATGATCTACCTTCCATATTAATTTCATGATTTTTGGAACTCATTTGAATTTATATGATTATTTATCTGTGCCTATTGTCTGTGTCGGTCGTCGCGTATTTTAGTTGACGGAGTGAACGAGCCGGAAAACGAGAACGTTGGAGACGAGTACCGCGAGTTTGACGCCGAGGACCCGGACTGTCAGCAGGAGTTTGCCGAGGACGCCGACGGAGGCAAGTCCAACCGATCCCCTTTGATGCATATTGATCCTATTTTTAAACACAACCCGTAGAAGCCGTTTTAAATATTGCATGTACGATATATGTACGAAGTATTTTCGCTGCTTAGTTAAAACCTGTTGAATAGCCATCCTTGAATTGATATTACCCGGTAATTGTCTTGTTCGAACCTAGGAACAAATAATATGCTACGACAGAAATATCATTATTTAATATGCTTAGGACTTGTTACTCATCCTGGATACTCATCGCTATATTTTCTCAAATATAATGATTTTAAAAGTAAAAGGTGTGAGTGGTGAAAATAAATTGTGGGTATTGTGAAAGGGTTAATGAACAAGTTATACTATGGAGATGGGGCGGATGGGATCTCTTTTGGAGATGCCCTGGTGTTGTGGCTTATACCTTGCGGGGTTAAGCGTGAAGATATCCGCCTTGTCTCGATTAAGGACTGAGTTGATGATTCATCTTGCCTAACTCATTTATCGTACAACCACTCGCCTTGCATGGGAAAGGCTTAGTCTAAATCCCTCTAGTTAGTATGGCAATCACCTGGAGGCAGGTGTGCAACGGGACACTAAGTGATGTATGTGAAATTGTGGAAATATATGAAAATAGCTTTGTGAATTATTGTGGTATCATGAGATGTGGCCTTAGTGTTCCCGTGGTGAGCGCCATTACTTAGCTATGGAGGGTAATGACTTTGATGGATCTGTGCTTGCACGACGGTGTAAGTTATGGTATCCTACTTGTGGGAAAAGTGTACAACCTCTGCAGAGTGTAAATCTATCTGGATAGCCGTGTCCGCGGTCTCGGACGGGTTATGGTTTGGTTTCAACAACTAGATGAGTTGGTATGAGTGAAAGCATGTGAGAGAGTGTGATTTTGGAAATAAATGGTTGACTGCCATTGTGTTGTGGGAATAAGGGTTCAACAACACTTAAAATTGTGATCAAACCCCCATTTTCAGAAATACTATCATATGTGGAAAAAGAGTTCTTTTACAACAGTATTTGCGAAATGAAACCTTACATGTGTAAAAAGATAGCTTTATGCAAATAAAACTAAGCCTCATCCTTGATTTATCCATATGCATATATATTGTTATCCCCTTCCGTAGGGTAAGGTTGGATTTGCTGAGTACTTTGTACTCACCCTTGCTTTATTAAACAGAGGAAGATCCGGACTTCGATCCCGAAGTGGCGTTCGAGTAAGGTCGTGTCTGCACCCAACTAAGCCTGTGGCATTGGGAGTCGTCAGATGTTCGATGGCGATATCGTTTGTTTCTGGGTCCTTTGGACCTGTGTTGTATTTTGGTGTCTTATTATTATAGCGTGCCTTCCTTGTCCACGCTTTCCAAGACTACTGCGCTGAAACTTATGTGATGTAATAAATGTGTTACTAGCCTCCTGGGACTAGTATTGTATCACATTTGAGTTCCTGGTTTACCAGGGGCGCTTCATATGTTCACTGTGTAGATATACTCTTGTAGGGTCCAATAAAATTAGATTTTGTATTTTATGATTTTTTCTATGATTTATTACGATTTTTCAAATATTCAGCTAAAATAAAGAGAGAAAAAAGGAAAAGACAAAATTGTCTTCAAAACTACTCATAACAGGGTTACAGGGACAAAGAGGTAAGATAGCAGTTTTAAAAATTAAGAGAGATGTTTTGTCTGAAGTTCAGAATAAAAAATAGACTTTCACGGGCTAAAATAAACTGGTGGAAAGAGGCAGCTGAGTTGTTGGGCTGAACGATCCATCGATGAGCACCAGAAATGTGTTTCGCCGGGTTTCTCAAAAATAAAATAAAAACCCAGAAATGTGTTTCAATTCAATGTGACATGAGGGAACAACGGGCTTTTTTTAGAATGAGGGAACAACGGGCTAGCCTTCGTGCGTACACTGCGCATTACTAGTATCGACACTTAAGACTGCAAATCGACACGTTTCAGTGCTGCTGAGAAGCGAACTGCTGAAGATCTCAGGGCGCGTCCCTTGTGGACACACCTGATCGAGGCAAAATATATATAGTGGAAACTAATCCACATATTAGATGCAAATACAAAAACCAATTCAAAATTTTACAGTAGTTCATATTTTTTTATAGAATAAACTTGGTATACCTATAATGCATATAAATATGTATTCACATGTAAAAATTGGATACAAACACAAAGTAAAACATTATATAAAAAAACAAACTTGAGGTGCATATGCACCAAAAGACGTAATCCTAGAAATTTCATCTTCTAATTAATGCACACACATCTGAAATTTGTTTTTCTCGTATGAGTTTCTCAAAAGAAAATTTGCACCCTAACTTTTTACATGTGAGTACATACTTGTATGTATTACGGATGTGCCAAGTTTTAAAACCTTTGTGCGACCAAAATACGTTTTTTGAATTTATTTTCATGTTTTCACCTAGTATTTAATTCTACTACATATTTGACCCCTCAACTGTAGCACCTTTTCACATACACATACATATAATGTATATATATGGTCCTACTATATTCCCAACATCTCTTTGAAGCTCGAGCATATCTGCATGTGTGCTAGCGGACTAACATACAAACCATCCGTCGACTAGTCCTCAGGTATCGCATGACAGTTTCAACGAGCAAAAATAGACAAAATCATAGAAACCGATTGTGTTGGTCGTGAAAACTTATCAAATTTATGTCGATCACATATTGCAGTTATAAATTTGTTACCGTTAGCACAAAAACCTCACTCGAAGAGTACGGTGATGTGCAAATTGAGCATATCTCAATCGTTCACCCCGTTTGCATAGAAAGCAATTGGGGTTTCTCACCGGGAATCGTTTCACCGAGTTCTTAACTTGATAGGGGTATTTTTTTTTTGGAATTAATGGTGTTAATCTTGAGATCTTCCTTCGGAGATACTCATAAAGTAAGATGTATGTTTAAGGTGAGTGTACTACATATATGAGTATCTACTTTGTACTGTGATTGGCCATGTAGGTTGACAATGTGGACCCTAAAAGGTGTGGTGCCATGACACTGACTACCTTAGTTTGTGTGTGTTTTTTTTTTAAAAAAATTGTCCCTAACATGTGATTACCTTAGCTTGCATTTTTTTTAAAAAAAATTGTCTCTAACATGTTCATAAAAAATGGTGATGAACTTTTTTGTACAATAAACAACTTTCATAGGAGTAGTTAAAAATTTCCAATATACTCTAATTTTTTTTGCGTTATATACTCCAAAAAAAAAAATGATGTGTGCAATAAAACATGTGTACGATGTGGAGCCATAATTTCTACTCTGGATTGGCATCTTTTCAAGATCGAGGAGCATATATTGGAAAGGTTTGGTACTCTTTTCGTGACCGAAGAGCTCCTAACGTGACGCGCGGAAAAGGACCTCAGAGAATTTTGTTATAAAAATACAAATTTTGATAGACAGGCTGATTAGCGTCCCGCTCACGTTTCCATAGTAGTAGACTAGTAGGGCTACCCCCTGGAACCAGAGACACAGGCACAACAAACAAAATGAGGACGTCGGCCTCGATTCTAAAACGCCCATAAAAATGCATTATTGATCTCACGTTAACTATGCAGAATGCTCGTCCTACGCATTTGATTTTCCTTTATAAAATTTCTTCGAGATATTGGACCGGTAGATCTAAAGATTAATAAGTGGAGTTTACAAAACCACAGTTTATATAAGAATAAGATATCTAAAGTGGAGTTTACAACAAAATTCTAATGTTAGTAATATCATAGTTTTCAAAAGTACAAAGCTTGTCCAATTCAAACATTTTTTATAGTTTTTCAAAACAAAGTATTCATAAACTATGATTTTGAAAAGAATAAATATATTTTGTATTTATACAGGATCAAAAATGAATTATTACAGATATACAGGGCTGGAGGTGTGGCATACACACTTCACCCACCGTCCTTTTACGAAAAGGGCACCCGCCGCTACCGCAACCCCCTTCTCTCTACCACTCATGTCCGCATGCCCAGCTATGTCCATCTTCCACCTCTCCATCCCTCCCTCCCTCCCTCCCCCCTCTCTCTCTCTCTCTCACATACGCACACGCATGCGCGCGCGCGCGCACACACACACAGAGAGAGAGAGAGATCGGCGGCCGCAAAGCTTCAACTCCGATGGCCTCCTCTCGGCAGCTACCTGCACTGCGCCATGCCACCACCTCCCACCACGCGCCTACTCCTTTTCCCGCTGTTGTATCTCTCTCTTTCTCTGGTGACATCCTCATCAGCGTCCAGCGAGCACCTCCCCGTGCCCATGCCCGCGCCCCACCACCTCCCATGCACGGGCATGGTTGATAATGCAACAGCGGATCTGCCGGATGGGGTGACAAGTAGGCCTCCCTCTCCTCCTTCTCTCTCCTCCTAGATCTGCTTTCTAGGGTTCTAGCGAAGCTCTCACCTATCTTCCCAGACTCTAGTGGGCTATATAATGACCGGTCGAGGGAAGCAAGTAGGGCAGACAGTGGGAATGGCCGATGGGCGGTTTAGGGGAGCTGGCGGCAACAATGGTGGTTGAGCCAAGTCGCGACGAGGGAGGCTCGCCAGAACTGGAGAAGATGATGGCCGTTGTGGGTGCTAGGGTTTGTCGTGGCGAGGTGGTGGCTGATGGTGGAGGTGAGGGCGCCGGTATCAGAGAAGAAAAGATATGCTCTACGTTTTGTCCTCTTTTTTTGGCAACCAAAATAGTTTGTTTTTCATTGCGTCTTATTTGTTTGGCTGATAAGCCATGACAAAAAGTACTGTTATCTAATTTATTGTGAGAAAAAATATTGTTAAATAATTAACAAATTCGACAGATAAGCTTAAGCGAACAAAATTGGAGTGTGCAGCTAGAAATTAAATTTAGGTACGCGCACGCTCTAGTAAAGTTCTGTCTTTTGTATATTTTAATATGTGCGTATGTATATTTTATTATATTCATAGGACGCATGTATATTCCTTTTGTGTGAAAAATTGTGCCTCTCCGGTCCTCCCAAAATCCCAATTCCCAATTGACACGTGGGCAGGCCACTGTGGATTCCGGCGCCGTACGACCGATGCTGCTGACGCGCTGTTGGCCCCACCGGCTCCCGCAGCAACCGGCAAGCCCGCCGCGAGGGCACCCCACCCGGGGTTCTCAGTCACTGACCGCACGGTCCCACAAACCGTGGCCCCACCTGTCACACTGAACGCGACGGTCCACCGCCGGTGGGCCGGGCCCCGCGCACACAGCGACAGCACAGCCTCCCCCCCGCGCCGCTCTCTTCACCACGCGGCAGTTTTTCCACGCGTGGCAAGTTACCCTTCCACCCCTCCCTCTCCTTGTCCCGTGCACCCGGCGCACGTACACCCGGCACATCCCAATGCACACGCACGTCTGACTGGTCCATGCACCGGGTCCACTCGGGGACCTTCCCGGTCCCCGACACGCGGAGTCGCCCCCCCGCCGCGCCCGTTTCGACCGCCGCGGGCTCGTCCCGTCCCCCTGCACCCTCCGCATGAGCCCGTAGCCTCCATCCACCGTCAGCTCCACCTCGCGATTCGTGTCACACGGCCCTGGTCCATACGCCGCGTCCACGCGGAAGTCAGCCGCGCAGCCCCCGGCACTCCACCGCACTACCCCCCCCACCGGCCACCGCGACCGGTCGAGGCACACCTCTAGCTACCCATCCCGGCATCCCCCCCGACTCCCCGGTCGAGGCTGCTGCTGCTGCTGCTGCTACCCGCAGTCCCACTCCCCACACCACCGGCCGCGCCACCGCAACAGCAACCGCCGGGGCCGCGTTGACCGCCGTTGACCTCGGCCCGCCCGGCTGGTTGCCATGGACCCGCGCTTCCCGCCGCCAGCGCCGTCGTCCTGCTTCGGCGGGGGAGGGGGGCTGCTCCCAGCGCGGGGGCACCACCGGCGGGCGCACTCGGAGACGTTCATCCGGCTGCCCGACGATGACCTGCTGCTGGACGCGGACGCCGACTTCGGCTTCTCCGACATCGACTTCCCCTCGCTCTCCGACGACTCGCCCGCGGCGTCCGACCCGACGCCGCAGCCCCAGCCCCAGGCGCCGCCGCCACAGCAGCCGATGCCGCAGCAGCAGGCGGCTTCCTCGGCGCCGCCGAGGCCGCCGAGCGGGGCGCACATGCGGAGCCTCTCCCTCGACGCCGCCTTCTTCGACAGCCTCTCGCTGCAGGGAGGAGGAGGAGGAGGTGGAGGTGGGGGCGTGGTGGGGCACAAGAGGAGCGGCTCCATGGACGGGTCCTCCTCGTCGTTCGAGGGCGAGTCCGCGCCGTCGTCGTCCGTGTTTCCGGACTACGCCAAGAAGGCCGTGCCCGACGACAAGCTCGCCGAGCTCGCGCTCCTCGACCCCAAGCGCGCCAAGAGGTGAGCGTAGCAAACGCCATCCGCGTCCGCGAGCTGTCTTCCCCCTTGAAATTGCTTCCCCCCTTCGCACAGCTTGAGATGCTTTGATTTAGCTGGAACCGTGCTACGGTGCTACCCTGTCCTGTATCTGGTCAAGACCTGGTTTCAAGATCCGTATCCTTGTCATGCGTTGAATTTCTTGCGGTCGAATTGAGGTGTGATTTTCTGCTCCCGCGGCGGTGTTCCTCGGTATGCAGGATCCTGGCGAACCGGCAGTCCGCGGCGAGGTCCAAGGAGAGGAAGATCAAGTACACCAGTGAGCTGGAGAGGAAGGTGCAGACGCTGCAGACAGAGGCCACCACGCTTTCGGCACAGCTCACGCTTCTTCAGGTAACGAATATTGCTTGGTCGCTTTGACCAGGCACTATCATAACTTATTGTGCGCCCCCTACAAAGTCCTGCTTATCCTTTGACAGAAAAAAATGATCGTCTTGTGGTTGGTTGGGTGTACGAAACGTATCATTGCTTCAGCCAGCGCTAATTATTTGACTGGGGTTTTGTCTCGTGCTACAAGTACCACAATAGGAGATCAGCTATTATTTTATCCCACCACTCGAAATTCTTTGCTCTCTTGCTGTGCTGGACAAGTGGGAAAATGAACTTAGCTGACTCAAACCTTGGCTTGTTATGATTAACTATATAAAGAAAACAAAATGTTACCATCACTCACATCCTCTCCTTATGATTGGCTAGAGTAATGGTTTTCTGTTCTGTCTTATTGATTTCACTCAGCTAACTTGGGTTTAAAACCTTTTAAGCTAACTTGGGTTTAAAACTTTTTATATCTTCTCCTTACTAGAGTTTCGCTGTTTCTTGAGGATTTCTTTCAAATTTAACTACCTTTGATCTTCAGGGTCAATTTGAATTCTCTCCTTGCTAGTTCATGGATAAATTTCTCCCGCGTCACAGGAATATTGTACCTTCCTTTATTTAGTAATTTTCTAAACGATAAGGTCACAACCAATTTAGGCATTCTATTATGTGTATTTTAACTTGGGATTTTGAACCATTGATTACAAATGGCGCATGTTGGAAACTGTTCTATTATACTTACTGAATGCATGCTATTTCCTACCCACCAAGTTCTTTCCATGTTTTGAGTTGCTATTAGTGCCTTGTAGTGTTAGTATGACCAATTGTCAGTGTCACTTGGTTGAGTTCTAGCATTCCTTGTTAGTACTTGTCATTTCTGTACTCACAAACTTGTTTTTCTCGTGAGAAGTTAAAATATTTCTGCCCTTACATTTCTCTGTCTTACCTCTATACTGTAGAATTGTAGGCAAATAATTTTGATGGTTCATCCACCCATTTTATGTTCTGAAACTGTCATGAGTATTAATGTATTATGCTATCATCAGAAAAGTTATCCTCCAAGTTGCCTTGATTTGCAAATTTCTTAGGCATAACACATTAGTTTATGTAGCTATCCACTCTACAAGATTGAGATTTCGATACAATATATTATGATAGTCTTGCTAAGGAAACGTCAAATGAAGTAGTTCCCCATACATTTTACTAGATATACTAGTAACTTCAGATAAACTGATCCATGCAAATAGTAGCTTCAGATAAAGTTTATTACATTGCGGAAACTGTTTTACTTTTCATTTTGTATGGTCCTCATGGATGAGGAGTAGATACCATGTCTAGGCTCTATAATCATTGTAATGTTGTTTTCTCAGTTCAGCGGTGCTTGCAAATTTGTGTTACATGAAGGCTGGGGTGAATATTTGAGACCAAAAGGTCATTATGTTCAGGGGATACTTGGAACACTTCTTTTTGCTGCATGCTCTGAAGCAGAATAAGCTGATCCATGCAAGTGCGGTTGCATCTTGAACTTCTGGTCCTATATGGATTGTGAATGACGTGCCATTGGATGTGTGAACTAAAAGTTGCCATGTTATTTGCGGCCAAGCAACAATAATTCTAGATGTGTAGCCTTTTCTTCATGGCCAACACAGCTCAAACTCAAACATCACAATAAATTTCAAGTTCTCTATCTAATAATCTTGCTTGCGAGTATTGTTCTAGTTGATGTGACACTGAAGGATTTATTACACCTAAAAGTAGGGATATAGTGGAGATGCCTCTGTACTTGATAGGTAGGTCATATCACAAATAGATGTTCTGATTGGAAGCTGAATTGATTGGAGATGAGGAATCAGATGGGGTGGTGTTAGGCCAGAAGCTTTAGTTTTGGTGGTAGGGGACAGTTGTCCTTTCTCTATCTCTATGCAAAATTTGGCTTGTCATATAAGCGGCAGAAGAACCAGAGTAATAACATATTCGGAAGTGCTAAACTGGATTCAGAATTTGTTGGCGAGTAAGACTACCTTTTTAGCTATTTTGATGTTTCTGGATTGGAATGATTTCAAATTATTTGCTCCACTGGTAATCATCCTGAGAACTCTCTGTGGTTTATTGTCAGGATTGTTATCTTATGCATTGTTTGTTTTAGCTATTCATCGTGTCATGCAATTGTTGGTTCTGTTTCCCTTAATGTATTTATGGTTCAGCACACTCTAATATTGTTTTTTTATCATGCTGCATTTTACTTATAACGCAGAGGGACACCTCAGGTTTAACCACCGAGAACAGGGAGCTGAAACTCCGGTTGCAGGCCATGGAAGAACAAGCGAAACTCCGAGATGGTATGTCCTAGTCTTTCTTTGGAAGGTGTTAGGCCACTGTCATATGAGGCCTAGAAAGAGACTTGCTTTTCCTGTTTCAAGAATATCATGGGACAAATGATATCAATAGAGCAGTTATCTCCTGACCAAACTCTATACCCCAAAAAAATTGTTTTCTTCTGAGCAGATAGGCAGATATTAGTTAAACTAGCCTATCAAGCAACTTGTTGAAAACCTGGTTGTGTCTGATGCAGCTCTAAATGACGCCCTGAGAGAAGAAGTCCAGCGGCTCAAAATAGCTGTAGGGCAGGTTCCTAACATGAACGGAAATCCCTTCAATGGAGGACTACCACAGCAGCAGCAGATGCCAAGCTATTTCTCACAACAACAGCAGATGCAATACTTCGGCAGCCACCAGGGCCAGCATCACAATCCAAACCATCACCCCCAGAACTCTTCAAACGGTGGTGGCCAGTCCTTGAGTGACTCCATGGATTTCATGTGAGGACCGAGGAGACAGCTCAGGAGTTGCCTGAGATCACAATCACATACCAACTTCAACTAAAGTACTGTAAAGGTAGCTGATGTATACCATATTCAGTAATGATATGAATCATTGTAGCTTAGCTAGCTGTTCCTTGTACCATTAATCAGAAATTCATTCATGCATGACAACCTATCGGCGCTTTTGTTCTGGGGTTAAAGTAAAATTGGCTTGACTGGTTGACGAGGTGGTGTCGTTGTTGGCCTGTAAAGTTTTTCCTGTAATAGTAACGGAATGGTTTCCGGTTGAAAGTTTGAAACTCGTGGTTCTCAGGCTGCTGAAAGTCATTGCATTTTGTGATTGGGTATCATATCTCACAGTCGGTGAAGTAATTCAGGCTTTGCACTCGTTTGACCGCATAAACAGCTTGTCGGGGGTTGACGTGACGTCTCTGCGCTCTCTTTCACGGGGAGTTTTTTCTCTACCCACTGATCCCTTCTTTTATGAAGGGTGAAAGTAGCCCATGGCATAAAAAGTCATCAGATTATGAAGTCTCCTATTCTTTGTTTTATCTTTTGTACTGTTTTTTTCCCCTCTTTTTTTTTTAGAAAAGGGTATCTTTATTCTAGTCTCTATAAGCTTGCACATAACCAATCTAGTATTACGGAACTTGAGCAAAACCAAGCTAATGTATTACTATATACAGTATTAAGCGTTAAGTCTCTTAAAAGACATGCTTCAGTACGCACCAATTATACCTGTGACACTTCTTTAGAATACTTTTATCGTTTTGGAAACATTTTTATGGCTTATGAGGAGCAACTATGCTATATTCCTAGGACAAGTATTCTTTTAATGGCTTCCAGTTGAACAGAATCTCTTTTCATAAACCATTATTTACTATCTTAGTTCGAACATTATTTTCTTCAACCAAAACATTTGTAATTTTTTTATGTGGAACGACTTTTTAACGGCGGATTATCATATTCTTGTAACCAATCAGATGAGGCACAGGAGCCCATAAATAAAGAGGTGATGAAAAGGATCCAAGAACCAAAGGTGTCGGCAAAAAATTTTCACGCTTCTGGACTTGACTCTGAAGAGTGTCCAGTATATGGGCCTTGAGTAGTTATAAACCAGCCCAGCCCAGCCCAGACCCCGCATATATGAGAGACGAAAATGAAGCCCAACTAAAAGTAAGCCCACGAACGCACGCACACCTGGTGAGTGCGACACGTGTCCAGCTCGGCCCCTCCACCCGTCAGGTTGTCACGCGCCGAAGCCGCCTCCCCCATCTCCGGCGCCGCGCTGGAGACCGGACCACATCACGGGCGTCGGGCGGCGTCTCATCTCCGACCTGACCCTCTCCGTCCACCAACGCGCGGCACCGTGTCAGGAGGAGCCGACCAGCGAGGCAGCGACAGCAACTTCCCCCCAATTCGCCTGGCCTGCTACTGCTAGCTCCGACCTCCGAACCCCAATGCAGGTAGCACCTCCTCGATCCACGCTTTCCTCATGGGGATTCTCTGACGCTCGCCGCCTTCTCTTGTCCCGGTCCCGCCCCGCCGCAGGGCTCGCTCGTCGTCGCGTGGCTCACACGGTCTGGTTGGTGGTGGCCCGCACATGCATGGCCCATCCATGGGAGCCGGCCGGTGTGCCTGTCGGCGAGGCGATTCGTCGTGCGCGATTTGCATCTGCAGGTGAGGATCAGGCGAATCGCACGAACAATCATGGGATTGTCGTTGTACTACCTCCTACGTTAGGATTCAATACGTAAGCGAATCGCTCGCACGATCATGGCCTCGTGTACAACCTTCAAAAGAAAGAAAGAAAAAAAATCATGGCCTCTCATGTTCTTTCTGTTCTAACCACGTTATCCGTGATAGGATTCTTTTGATCAAATCATGGGTAGGCGTGAGAGAACATGCATGCTTCAGAAATAGCAGAGAAAACATGCATGCCACACTGCTCTAGGCACTTTTGTTTTGCTACTGCTCCAGGGCAGGGGGTGATGAGGCCGGTAAGAAACAACAACAAAGGGTGTTGAACGTAACTTCCCTGGTGGAAATATCATTCCAATCTTGTTTAGATAGCCAAGCTATTTTTTTCCCCAGAAGAGGACCTACATGATGCCACCTCTCTAATACAAATGTCCAGTCCATGTCACGAGTCATTGCAACATCAGCTCAGGGAGGAATTGGGTATCGATTTGAACGTTGGAGACTGATTGCCTTGGACCTTAGCTTGCTAAGCATGTTAGCAGGAATCTACCGAGTGCTGCAACTTGGTGCTCCTTTTGTTGTTTTCAGCAGTTAGGTAGGTAGAGGTCATGCAAGTGACTTTGACAAAGCTGTTCTTTTTTGTGTCACTATGCCTTTTTCAAAGTTCACTATGTTTCTGCTTATTCGTAGCTGTTGAAAGCCTGAAAATTTTCTGCTGTCTGGCTAGGCTCATATTTTAGTCTTCTGAAAGAGAAATCAGTTGACCACCCATTATCGCCCTTGTTTCATGATGTGCTGCTTGGATAACCAAACCTTATTTTTCCTGTTGCTCTATATATGTACTAGGATGAAAACGAACTATTCACCAGTTGCCAGTTGATTTTACTTATATCTACACAAGCACAATTTGCTCCTTACATAGACAAAATATCAGTTGTCTTCTACTGCCGCTTTGTCACTCTTACATTTTGGAGTTGATGCTGGAATCTTTACCATTAGCTACCTCATATTGCATTATGTCATTGGTGGGGCCATGCTGTAATATTAATTTTGTACCCCCTAGACTAGTAAATTTGCACCCACAGAAAAAAAAGGCTGACGTAACCATTAGTATCTTGATAAACTAATCACTGAAGCAGCAAAATAGAAAATAGCATAGCCTTTAACATGTGCCAATCTAGACTTGCCTTTTGTTTGACCTAAAGGAAGACTAGCTCCTTGACCGAGAACCATGTTTTTATCTTCAAAAGATAGAGGCACCATGCTCAGCCTGACAGGCTGTCTGCATTATTTCAACTAGTTAACTAGCGTGCATCTTTTTTCATACAAACCGAAAGGAGACTGCAGTATCGGTGTGGTCATCTTTACTCCACTGGCCACTTGTTGATTCTTCAATTTTTCAGTTTTTCATCGTGTAACTTATGCTGTATTAGGAAGTGTATATTGGTAATCAAAGGTGATACTTTAAGGAACCTTCAGCCATGCTGGTTATAAGGAGACCACACTGAGCTGATGCTCAGAATATACGAGACAACAGTTTGGTATGCTGCGGTTGTCTTCTGCTATCGCTAGAGATGCCTACAAAAAACTTATGACATTTGATTGGAGGAATTGATAATGATCTTTTTCCACAAAGTTATGTTATGTCAAGTTGATGAAAATGCTGATAAGTTTAGCTCAGACGCTCTAAGTCTTCTCTCACTTGTTGCAACCTTTTCTTTCATGCTCAGTGATGATCATCAGATCCCCGTCTAGGAGCAAAGTGAATTCGTTATAAACATTTATGTAAATGGCCATTCCATCAATGTCTCCTGAAATCATCACGAAGTTTTCACGTATATTATACTTAAATTTAAATGCTTTCTTTCCTTTTCCAATTGCATTGCTTGCTACCTATGATTATGATGATACTGAGGCATTCCACCTGCTGGCCTTAACTCATCTGATGTCATTGACAGAAGGACCATGGTAAGCTACTAAGTGCCTGAAGCCATGGTTGACTAAATGGACCATAAAGTTGTCCCTATCAGTTTCAGGCAATTAATTAAAGCCCTCCATGATGTCGTTTCAAAAAAAAAAGAGCCCTCCATGATAAAACCTGGGACATTGATACTTGAATGCACTAAAGCATATAACTCTGACACCAGGTCAGTTACTTATTCTTTCTGTCAAAACCTGTGCTCTGTTACATTTTTATATATTTGGTTTTGAAGGTAGTCGTGTGACTGTGTTCTGTAACTATCCCAATCTGTCAATTCGATTTTAGAAGTAATCAATTTTCGTTTTTATTTCCTAGTATTGTTAAATTGTGCTCTGAAATCCTTTCTATGTTGAACATGAGAAGGAGAGCGCTAAATTGCTAAATGGATTCATAGTGCAGACTTAATCTCTTATGATGTGCCGGTTCCACCATCTTAGCTTGTCCTTGTGCACCAAAAACATTTCTGACTAATGTTTTTTTTGTTTTTCTTGGGGTGGTTGGGGGGGGGGGGGGGGGGTTGTATGGAATCAACACATCATCAGCATTTGCAAGTTTGCAACTGAAGTTCTGCTGCGCGTCATTATACTCCATCGCCAAGCTGCTGCCACTGCCGTTTCACTGGAATCAATCATATTCCTTGCCAGGGTGAAGGCCAGGACAAAAGGTTCAGATTAATAGGAACATGCAGCTTGGAGCCAAGAAGTCTGTGTGGCTATATTGTTTTCTGTAAGTTCCTCTTTGCAGCAACTCTCCACTCTTTAAAACAAGCAGCATTGTTGGATTGCTCTCATTCAATTCCACTGGATTAGCAACATCTAGTAATTATTAATATGATGCGAAAATGACTGCAATGACTATACTAAGAATCTGTCAAAAGATAACGACTTAATTATCATCCTACAATAACGGCGCTGTATGATTGCCTGATTGTCAAGAAATAAAGAATTCAGTCTGGAAACAAGTTGGTGTCATGAGCTCATTGGTCACTGACTCAGTGGTAGTTATTGAACACACATTGCATGATATATGTAAACTGTCTTTCAGCTGGTCATATCAAATATAAAGTTTAAATCTGTATATATATATATATTTATTTAAGACACATCATAGATGAAGTTTAAGCGTCGCATTTTTTATGGATCAGATTATATTGTCGTACTGTGCACAATGTTGAAGTTCGAAGCATATGCTCTGGTTGCATTTTATTGCTTTTTAATTATGATTGCTACTTGACTACATTCTAAGATCACACAGCAAATAGCTACACAGCATATATAGAATTTCTTGTTTGTATATGGACTATATGACAAAATGCTGACACGTAGCAAGAAACGCTGCAGGAATATGCCCCCAGCGCCTTCTGAGTTTCTTCTCCTCCTTTCTGACAGGCCACCAAAAATGACCGAACACAGTTTATTTTCGGGAGTATGTATACCCTGAAGTTGGTAGAGGCACACAAAGAGCCAAACACCTTTGGTCAGATACATGTTGCACTACGGCTACCAGATGAATAAGACAGTTTAGCTTGCATTAGCACGAGGGTCCGCATGCTTTTCTCTTCCAAACCTTGTCTCCCCACTTTGCCTCCTTGTTCTGTATATAAGTGAACTAAATCACATAGGCCAAACCAACTCTTATGGTAGACAGCAAGCAAATGGAGACCATTTCATATCCTTGTTCTCCTCTCCTGTTCTTTCCTGCACATGAAGAGAGTACCTGTTCACTATGGTCTCCTCAACTCACCCTCCATGAGAATGCCGCCATACCTGCTAATCCTTCTCCTGTTGTGAGAGAAGATTGTGAGTTCTTTGACACCATTGCTATTGATTCTAGTGATTCCCATGACCAACATGCCTTTGATGTTGATGTATTCACCCATTGTGATGAGAGGTTTCTGTGCCAAGAGAGTGCTAACCTGTCGGCTATCCAAGATGAGCTCATGGAGGAGAACAGTTTGAGTGATCTCCTTCTCACTGGTGCAGATGCGGTTGAGGCTGGGGATTCAAGCCTTGCCTTGGCAGTGCTCTCAAAACTTAATAGCCTCCTGGCTGACACCTGTGAGAATGCTGCAACCAGCTCTTTCGGTCGCTTGGCCTACCACTTTGCCCAAGGCCTGCAATCCCGGATGTCTGGTACATGCTCTCCATGCTACCCACCAGCGGATCCAGTGCAGTCTGGTATCATGTCGGCGCACCAGATGATACAAGAGCTATCGCCGTATGTCAAGTTTGCACACTTCACCGCCAATCAAGCCATTCTAGATGCCACCATCAGCGACATGGATATTCATGTCGTCGACTTCAACCTTGGCGACGGCATACAGTGGCCATCGCTCATGTCAGACCTTGCTCGCCTTGGCGGCAAGTCATTCCACCTTACAGCAATCATAACAGATGCTGGTTACAGTGACGACACTCATCAGGCAGCTGCACGGCGGCTTTCAGAGTTTGCTGAGTCCTTGAACCTTCCCTTCCAGTACAGCTCTCTCTGCATACGCCATGAGGAGGACCTGGAGGACTTCTCCAGGAACTGTGGAGGCTCAGTGGTTGTCTCATGTGACACAACGAATCTGTGTTACAGATCAGGTAGCAAGTTACAGATGCTACTACTTGGCTGTGTCAGGAAGTTGCAACCCAAGTCAGTGGTGGTCATAGAAGAGGAGCTGGTCAGGATTGGGAAAGAGGCCTGTTTGTCCCAGGCCTCCTTTGTGGAGTTCTTCTTCGAGGCATTGCACCATTTCACCATGGTGTTTGAGTCCCTGTCGAGCTGTTTCAGCAGTAACAGGGCGTGCCTGAGGCTTGTGGAGAAGGAAATGATGGGGCCAAAAATACAGGACTTCGTGGGGCAGTACGGGTCTGTGACACTGGAGGGCGCCGCTGGTGATCCAAAGGCTTTGGAAGGGTTTAAATCTTGTGAGCTGAGTGCTTGCAATGTTGCTCAGGCTAGGATGCTGGTTGCGCTGTTCAACAGGAGCTTTGGGACCGCGCATCAGAAGGGCAGGCTTCAGCTGTGCTGGAAGTCCAGACCTTTGATCTCTGTGTCTGTTTGGACTCCTGTCTGAAAGGAAATGAGTTTGTAATTGTTTCATTAGTGGCAATTTTTCTTGTAGGAGGGAGTTTGCATTGGAGATCCTTTTTGTTGGAAGATTATTTGTAGAATGCAACTATGCAACGATTCTTCTAACTTTTATCAGGTCGGTGTCAACTTCTTTCATGCCTTTCAGTTTCAGGCTACCATTGATAAGTAAGCTTGCAACTTCTTTAACTATGGCCTTGTTTAGTTGGTAAAATTTTGGGATTTCGGCTACTGTAGTACTTCTGTTTGTATTTGACAAATATTGTCCAATCATAGACTAACTAGGCTCAAAAAATTTGTCTCACAAATTACAGATAAACTATGTAATTAGTTTTTGTTTTCATCTATATTTAATACTCTATGCATGCGCCGCAAGATTTAATGTGACGAAGAATCTAAAATTTTTGGCAAAATTTTTTGGAAACTCAACAAGGCCTATATATTGCTCTGATTGGCAAGCGGCTTTTGGAGCTGTTTCTTTATTTTTAAGCAGCTAGAGGCCTAGATAGACAGCTAGATGTCTGAAAACTGCTAGAGCAACCAAACGCCGTAGCTTCCCCACCGCCTAACAAATGACGTCCTCATGCCGTGACGGCCACGGCCCTCGTCGCTTCCTGAATCTCGCCCGAACCGAACCGCGCCTCCCTTAGCTTCTCACGGGCGGGGCTGGCCATCTTCCTCAGCAACGACGACCGCGCCGCCGCCCGTCCCCTCCGCCTCCACGTGCCTGCGACGACGAGGCCGAGGTCGACCAGGCTGCTGCTGCGCGCGAGGTCGCGAGGACATACGTGCTTCGACGGTTACCAGCTGGCAGCTGCAGCAGGTGAGCAGGGACAGGGGCCCTGCCGCTCCTCCCTCAGCCCTTAGCATCGCGCAGGGCGACCAGCTCCTCTCGTCGACGGCGGGCCGGTGCCCGCCCGGCGGCGACACTTGCTCGGTCAGCCTCTGCCTCCGCGAGATCCTCTGCCTTCCCAGTTCCCCTTCCCTCTGTGTAGCCGCTGACTGACGTGTGGGCCTGGTAAAAAACACGTCTTTTTTTTTATAGCAGCTTCTTTACGCGTGGGCAGCTAGAAAACTCAGCAGCTAGCTTGTACAAGAGGTTGTAGTCATTTTGATCACCTCACCTCAGAAGTCCTGGCTCTCTTTGCAGATCCATTTGGTTACTTCTTCCCAAATCCCAAGGAGGTTTCATCATGGAGGCACTGATTTCAGCAGCTGCAGGTGAACTTGTCAGCCGGTTCATCTCTTTCATGGCACAGAAATTCTGCGATCGTACGCTGAATGAGGGTGACCATAGAAGATTGGAGCAGCTCCTGCTAAGGATTCATACCATCGTTGAGGAGGCAGAGGGACGGCGAATCACAAATAGAGGAATGCTACTCCAGCTGAAGATGCTCATGGAGGGCATGTACCAAGGGCACTACATGCTTGACAGGTTCAAGATACAGCATGCTGAACAAGGCAAAATCAAAGGCCAGGGGAGTCATCAGAGTCGATCGTTTGCCATGTCTACTTTGACTGCCGCCAAGCGCCTTCGTTTTGCTTCTGCTACCACAAAGGACACACCAGTAGCTTTTGGTACCGGGAGCCTGAAAGGTGTTCTTGACAGTTTAGAAGCAAAGATTCAGGATATGAGGGAATTCGTCATGCTACTTGGTAGCTGCCCACGCCTGCCTCGTCAGATGTACTGTACATATCTGTTCATGGATAAGTGCATGTTTGGTCGCCACACCGAGAAGGAGCATGTCATCAATTTCTTGCTGTGCAGTGATGGTACTCATGATGACTGCCCAAATCTTGGCATCCTTCCGATCATCGGTCCGCACCGAGTCGGGAAGAAAACTCTTGTGCAACATGCTTGCAAGGATGAGAGGGTACGCGGTTTCTTCTCCAAGATATTGTTCTTCAAAGGGGATGATCTTGAGAACGCAGAATTCGCGGTGAGTTTAGAGGCCGCCTCAGGGAAGAAGTGCTTGTTTGTTGTTGAGTTCAGCTGGAATGTGGATGAGGCGGCATGGGCAAACTTCAAATCCACTTTTCAGGAGGCGACGGGTCATGGAAGTAAAGTTCTTCTGATAGGAAGAACTCAGGAAGTTGCTAAGTTGGGGACGGCAATGCCCATCTGGATGAAGAGTTTGTCTCAAGAAGAGTACTGGTACTACTTCAAGGCACTTGCTTTCGGAAGCATGGATCCTGATGAGCATCCAAAACTTGCATCTCTGGGCATGCAGCTGGCTACTGAACTAAAAGGCTCATTCCTTGGTGCAAACATACTTGGTGAGATGTTAAGGTCCAATCCTAGTGCTCAGTTCTGGCACGCCATCCTGTCAAGCGTAAGAGCGCTGGTACAGGAACACATGTTTTCCCTTGGGGTACACCCTGAAGACCTCCTTGAGAGAAATGTTCCTGTTGGTTTCACTAATGTTTCCCTTGTGGGTGCTCAAAGTCAGGGGTGTCTGGTGTATGATCTTAGGGAGGCTGACCCTGGACAAGAAGAGCTACCACTGCCTACGTCGCGAGAAGTACTGACGGGTGTCAAGGTTCCTGCTGAGGAGAAGTTTGATGTGCTGGTATGGAAATCTCGCATCCCACCTTACATCAGCTATGTAGTTACCTATGAGAGACAGAAGGCGCCCCGGCGCAGAGTTGGCAAGAAGAGCCGTCTGGCTCTGAGAGAAGTATCATCGTAGTTGTTCGCTGGCAAACAGATTTCTCAGAAAGTTATGTTGCATCCTCAGGCATTTTAGTTCTCGAAACTGTCTGCTGGTGTATGATCTCAAGGGAAGCCCAGGCATGTCCATACCATAGCGAGCTGCCCAGATTATTAGATTAACATCGAAATGACCACAGGTGGATGGTTGGAATTGGAAGTTTTCTTATGATGGGATGCTTGATGTGCCAGCATGGAAGTCTCTGCATGCGTCCCTCCTTTCAGCGACAATATCTCTACCTCATTGAAGCCAAAGATCAGGTCGTCAGGTGTATGTGTATGCCTAGAATCACCCATGATCTTGTTTGAAAAAGAAACATATTGATGTAACTGCATCATGAACTAGTGTAGCGTACAATTTGTGGCCTCTTAGGCTGCTCTCTTGTTGTTAGCATTTTGGATACCTAAAATACAGTCCAAGGCCTTGTACCAAGAACATGTTGCTGTAGATAACCTCTCCCAAGTCCCAACCTTACTGTCGTTTACTACTTCTATCCCAAAAAGAAGTCATTCTAGACTTGGACTTGGAGTAAGGCCTCGTTTAGCCAAAAACTTTTCACCCATCACATCGGATCTTGGACATATGCATGAAACATTAAATGTAGATAAAAACAAAAAACTAATTGCATAGCTTGCCTGTAAATCGCGAGACGAATCTTTTAGGTCTAATTAGTCCATGATTAAATACTAATTGCCAAATAAAATAAAATGCTACAATAGCTAAATCTAAAAAATTTCTAGAACTAAACAAGGCCTTCAAACTTAAAACTTTCTTAAGGGCTCGTTCGTTTAGCTCTGATTCAACCGGGAATCATTCCAAGTGATCAAAGATGATATAAAATAGCGCAACATTCCAGGTTGAAATCGTTCCAGGGATCTATTCCCTAGAACCGAACAGGATTGCATTTATAGAAAATAATATTACTACTTATATAGCTAAATAAGTCTATTATAAAAACATATTTCATTATCTATTCTATGATATTTTATGTCTTATAAATATTAATATTTTTTATATAAATGATCAATGTTTTTTTAAAACATATCTTTCCCTAATATATAATCGCAAAAATTTCAGTCCACCATAACTTATATCCACCAATCTATATTCTCGGTGGAGACTTAATTCGGTACGATATAAAAGATAATAACATGTTTCTATATCTATATCTAACAATAAAGAGATAAAATTTCAGGTGTTTTTTTGTCCAACCCATTCAATTTGGCCCAACCGTCTTGGTCCATCCGGCTCACTCACTCGCATGCAGCGCACCTCATCGGATTTGCCTCACATTGCTAGGATGAAAAAAAGTTCATCTCCTCATGCCGCCGCCACATCTCTTCCCTCCCGTGCCGCCGATTAGGGCTGGGTATCAAGCCAGCTCGGCTCGTTATAGCTCGTTATACTAACGAGCTAGAAGGCTGGCTCGGCTCGGCTCGTTAGTGAGCTCGAGCAGCTCGTTTAGCTCGCGAGCCAAATCATGAAAACATAGTATAAAAAGACTATAAATTTATAAAAACAATTGAGCAACAAATACATCACATGCATACTTAAAATGAACTAAATAAAGTATTTATAGCTTTAACAATTCAATAAACAAACTAGAGTTTTGTCCAGCTAGCCCACTACAACCACGACTGTAACTACATGAAAGTCATACTCATATAGTTTATGTATCATCCATTGACGGATAAAGCTACGGATTCACGAGTGGGCTAGGTCGAGATACTGAGAAATATTTGGGCATACAGATTACGTCAATGTTAATTGCTAGCATGATAATTAATTAACTGGCTCGTTATAAAATGAGCTAACTCATCATAAAACAAGCTGACTCATTATAAAACAAGTCAAGCTCGAGCCGAGCTATTAACGAGTGAGTCGAGCGAGCTAGCGAGTTACGAGTTTTTTGTCCAGCCTTACCGCCGATGCCTCCATTCAGTGCTGCCGCCGCTCCTATCCCGTGCTGCAGATCAAAGTTGAGATGGATTGACTGCTGAGAATAATACTGTTTTTTCGGGGGTGGGGGGGGGGGGCGGGGGAGAAGATTATACTACAAATACTGCAAAACTGGCCTACCTGCAAGTAGAGCCAGGATTGGAAAGTTGTGGGCTCCCAATGTCGCACCATGGAATGGGCCTAACCGGTCTAATAAAGTCGTGTTTAGTTTTTAATTTTTTTAAAATTTTCCGTCACATCGAATTTTTAGATGTATGCATAAAGCATTAAATATAGATAAAAAAATAACTAATTGTACAGTTTATCTATCGGTATTGCTAGCGCCCAGACGTTCGACGCTAGTAGCGCGTCCGGACGCCGAGCCCCCCACCCGCACCACACGGAGAAAAGAAAAAAAACGACACAAGCAACATCCAAACGCACGTCCCAGGTAGTGCTCCTTCGCCGCATCCCGTTCCTCCACCTCACTGTGTCTTGTTCCTCCACCTGCACTCCCGACTCTGTTCCCCACCGCACCTTATTCTCGTTCCCCACCACGCAGGGCCGTCTCTAGGGGGTGGGCAGCCGGTGCGACGGCCGGAGGCCCACGGCGCTAAGGGGCCTATAAGTATATATATATATAATATTTAGTATATAGATTTGTCTAATTTTTTGAAGACTTATACAGTCACTATAGAAATTCATCAATTAATCTAAAAAAATTCATTAATCAGCACATCATAGTTGAGCAGATCAATGTTCCTCTTTATCGTCTTCTCGTCCTATTACCCAATCGTTCAATGCAACGATGTGGCTCCATGATACGCTAACACCACACGTCCGCACACGATGTCACTACTAGACACTGGAGCAAGAAGAGCAAGAGCATAGCTGATCGAGACTTCACCAATTTTGTTATTAGTATTCAGTGATAGAGTTCTAAATTTCTAATTCTATTCTACTTATTTATTTGTTGTACTATAATTACCTTTTATAAACTAAAATATATGGTGAAAATTAATTCTTTTTAGTTGTATTGTATATATTATATATATATTTGACATATCAAAAAAATATTTGATGGACCCTTATCCTTTTGCTTGCACAAGGGCCCTTAAAAATATAGAGACGGCCCTGCCACCACGCCCCCGTCCCCTATCCCCTGATGCACCCAGTTCCCCCACGGTGCCCCGTCCTCCACCGCGCCTTGTTCCGCCACTGTTCCCCATTCCCCATAGCGCCTCTATCCCCCGTCCCCAACGTAACCCGTTCGCAAATGCAACATCAAAATATAAAAACTGCAACATCGCAAAAATATATAGTGCAACATTGAAAAACATGTACAACAACATCGAAAAAATATATACTGCAACATCAAAAATTATTTGCTGCAATATCGAAAAAATATGTGCTGCAACATCGAATAAACATGTATTGCAACATAAAAATTATGTGTTGCACCACCTCAATGGTAGTATTGCAACATCGCAAAAGTTAACCATGAAACATGGAAAGGAAGTATTCGAAAGTCATATGTTGCAACAACCCAAGAATCTCATTGCAACATTCGAAAATCATTTATCGCAACATCAAAAAACCATTGCAACATGGAGAAACAACGAAAAAGGACGTGCAAAAATAGCAAGGGGATGGGCTCTGCTCCAACCCTGGCCCATCACCTTCGAGCTCACCGGAGGAAAAGAGTTCACCAGACCCTCAGCCACCACTGTGTCTCTCAGATTCAGAGGAGGAGGAGGACGAGGGCTCAAATCTATAGGAGAAGGAGGAGGAGAAGGAGGAGGAGGAGGAGAGGAGGAGGAAGAGAAAGGGAGCTCAGATCTAGAGAATGACCCACCTGCCTTACCGGAGCCGCCGTCGTCGCCCTTTGTCTCCGGTGGGGTCACATGGAGGTCGTGGAGGGAGAGAGGGAGCAGCGGTGACGACCTGGGCGGGTGCGGCGTCTATCCTGAGGCGGCTTCGAAGAACAACGCGTATCACAGTGGTCGGGGAGGGAGGGATTGAGCGGCGGCGGCGATCTATGTGGCGCGGCAACAACTGGGTGTAGAAGGAGCACGGGAGAGAGCGGACGAGCGAAGAGAGCAAGTGGGGAAAAGAGTTGTGCGTATCTATGCGGGTGGAGAACGGATATGAGCGAATGAGTCTGACGGCTTGGTCGAGTCTGCGCGGGTCCGTTCGTTCCGTCCGGATGCCCGTCATATATCATTACCGTTTATCTATAATTTACGAGACGAATTTTTTGAGTCTGGTTAGTCTATAATTGAACAATAATTGTTAAATACAAACGAAAGTGCTACAGTAGCCAAATCAAAAAAATTCGCGAACTAAACAAGACCTAAGCTCGTGTAGTCTCGTCAAGTGCTTTGCTGGAGACGTCAAGTTTACGACGAAGAACAGTACGAGTGTACATATATAACACTAATAAACCTATTGTTAACAGAATATACCTATATAAAGTCATCTAATAATGGCAATCAAGTAAAAAGTATTAGAATTTTTTTTTTGAAAAGGGAATATATTGATATTTCAGCCTCAAGCAGGTGTTGAACCAACGTGGTGCGGCAATGCCTGTGACGTCAGACCCGCGTTTAAATTTGTGCTACAGGAGATTAATAGCGTGATCATGTCAGCAACGACCATACTATTGGGAAATCAAATTAAAGATGCCATGATTAGCTAGCAAGTGGTGACTAGTGGATGAGTTTTTTTTTAAAATTATATTATCCCCTTTGTTTCAAATTATAGACCATTTAGTTTTGTACTAAGTCAAACTTCTCTAATTTTTATTATTTTTTTAAAAAAACTTAAATCTAAGGTTTGAATAAATGCATCATCAAGATATTTCATGAAGATTTAAATGAGACTATTTTGTTACATTTCAAACTTGGTTAAATTAGACTAGTGGCGGAGCTCGGAGAAGATTATTGGCACTGTAATTTCTTTATATCAAAATAGATCCATGTAATTTTCAAGCTAAATGTTTTTATACAATAAAAATTGCAAGAGCTCCTAAATGCTTCTGGCTTCGCTAATGATTATTGGGGGGTCAAGTCTAATGGGATCAACAAAAAGAGGGGCCATTTTAGAATCTTCTTGCTATTTGAATGGTGGAATTAAATGCCTACTTAAGAAATCGTTTCTATAAGGGGGGAGGGGGACATGGACCATTTTAGTCCTAAGGAAGTTCTGCCCCTGAATTAGAGAAACCTAACTCAAGGCAAAGTTAATGTGTCATAGGTAATTTGAAATGAAGGTAGTATAGTCTTCTAGCGTTTGAAGTTCCATTTTTTTAAAGGAACACAACTTATGTTTGATGTGCTAGGATGGGAATATAGCTTGTTAGTTGAAATTATATTTTTATTTTCTTGCATGCCTATACTTTTAGGATTAACAAAGCTGCCTCTGTAATTTTTTTGTTTTTTTTGATAAAAACACTCAAAAGAGTGTTTCACATCTGATGTATCTTAAGGAAAAACAAAGGCTAGTATAATCAATGGACAAAAAACATAAAGCAACCTCTAAAATTAATAGTACATCAAAGGCCAAATTGATCATCTTCTTTCAGACATCCATTGCATGTTAGAGCTTGAAGATCGCATTGCAAAGGCAACAAAAAAAGGGCCACATGAAAAAACCCTTGCTAAACATGACTTTGAAGACCACACAAATCACTCGGCTGGAGGAACTCTTTAAGGAACATAGGCTTACAAACTCTCACTGGTTCTTTACTGATGATAGATCAAACGTCGTTGATGTATGTAGGGAGACACTGGAGAGACCTTATTCCAAAATACCATCGTCACCACCATCTCCTCGGTGACACTAGAATCAAACCCTAAATCAACAAGGATTTTTTGAATCATGCCTCGGCACATTTTTTTCATTAAGCAGAAGAGAAAATTTTGTTATAAAGCAGCAAAACTGAAGATTACCAAAAAAACGCCCTCCGTTGACGCCCCTCGAACAAATCACACAAATCAACAAGGATTCACAAACCTAATATAAAAACTACAAAGGAACAGGTCCCCACTCCCGTGTTCATTGACGGGATCGCCAATTAGGACTTAGGAGAGAGAAGGGGGACCAAGCAGGTTTACTAGGAGAGGGTGGTGGCGGTGTTGCAGGGCGGTGGCGGTGGTGCAAGGTTGGGCAGGAACAGAAGAGGGCCACAGGTTGTAGTTTTTTTTTTACCGACTCTGAACCTCTATCTCATAGTAGTGATCTTAATTAATTACGGTCCAATCAACTTATATTCTCTCTTTTTCCCATCTCTACAAATTCATCTTGATAATGAACTTCATGGTCATCTATCTCTTCATCATCACCGCTATACCCTACACCAATCAGTTTGTTTTAATTAACATAATGACAGATATAATGCTAATCATTTCGTTTCTTATTTCATAACATACATGGAATCAAGCATGTAACAAGTCTAGAAACAGTAGGGTAGCTGACTTTCTGTAAGCCACTAGCCACATGGCCAGTACTCGATCGTTCGCCAATCTTCTAATAATATATATAGGCAGTGATCATCCGATCTCTCCAGCTTAGAAGCCATAATTAAGAAAGAGAAGACGACGGTGATCCAATCTTATATACAAGCCATTAATTATATATTTCCCTTGTGTTGCCCGATCCCTTACAATGCATCAATCAAGGGGTAGAGTGGTGGCTATATATAGTACCGTAGTATGCAGCAGGGGCATGTACAAACCAAGCAAACAGGAGTAGTGGGTGAGCTAGCTAGATCAGGACTCAGGAGGGAGAGGGATTGAGGGAATATATGGAGTGTAGCAACAAGCAGGCACTTGCTTTGATGGTGCTGATGATGGTGCCGATGATGATAGCACCGCCATCGGCGGCCATGGCCGCCTTCTCAGAGCCGGAGCCGGCGGCGGACGATTACGGTGATGGCACGAAGCAGACCAAGGCTGTCGCGCGCAGGCCCAAGATAAGTATACGCCGCCTTCTGCAAAATGACGACTGTTATCCAGTGTGGTATCCTTGTGTCTATGGCCCCGACGAATGTTGTGATTATGGGACCAACTTCTGTGACTATAGTTTCGACGGAGGAGCCGGATATGGTCGATGTTTACCCCCTTGCTGGTCGCAAGGCTGTGTAGGTTTTCCTGGAAATTAACCAGTGCTCCCTGGATCTCCCAGTTAGTCAGTTACGGTGTATCGTTAGAATTTACTTTACTATTACTGTGATGAGTTGGCCATTACAGGACTGTGTTGAGATTTTCCATCTTTCGACTGTTGGGTTGCTACTACAAACTTTGTAATAATGAATCTCTAGTAACGTGCACCGTGTGCTAGGAGCTAGAGGCTTGAAAATTTGATATATTATTATTAAGGTCTCTTTGTTTGGATACACTACTCGTATCTACCTCAATCTATGGCCTTGTTTAGTTCACCCCCAAAATTTTTCAAGATTCTCCGTCACATCGAATCTTACGGCACATGCATGAAGCATTAAATATAGTCAAAAACAAAAACTAATTACACAGTTTGTCTGTAAATTTTTTTGCAAACTAAACAAGGCCTATATGTGTCAGAGTTAATTAATTGGTGTGGAACTTGGTTTGATTTCTATCACAAATTAATCCTCTCTCCAAGAGTTTCTGCCACCGCCTCTCGAAGTCCCGTGACTTCGTCGCTTCCGGTTCTCCTTGTGATTAGCAGACTGCAGCGAAGAGCAGAGTCATTGAGGTTGAGGATTCGTGCCGCCAAAGGCCAAACGCCGCGGCGTCGCTGCTCGCGGCCGTGCCAGGCGTTCATGTGTTGGCGGCACCGGCTTGCGCTCTCGCCGGTGCCGCGGTGCGAAACTGCCGAACCGAGCAACAACTGGAGCAGCAGAGGATTAGTATTCAGGAATGAGGAGCGAGCGCAAGTATGTAGGTGCAACTATCCAAGAGAGCCGCATGCTACATGACCAAGCAAAGAATGCTAATCTGTCATCTGTGCTGCAATGATCATCCGTGTAGGTTTTCACTTGTTTGTATTTCCAAATTAAATACTTTTGTTTCATTGATAAGATTATTAATTTTTAATGATTAGATCCTAAAAATACAAGATTGATGATGTGTGTTCTTTAGCTTCAAAGTTTTTTCTGGCCGTCTAGCCCCTCTTTTATAGTTTCGCTGGCTCCGCCACTGTGTATCAGGAACCTGAAAACATAAGTAAAGCACTAAATAGCAATGATGCCTAACTCATCTATCTAGCATCTAAGGCCATGTATGCATTGGCCATATTTGTTCTAAAGACGATGCATGTATCAGCCATTGTTTGGAGAGCACTCTAAGGTTCTTGCCCAACACTTGAGAAATATTTCTTCAAATACCTCCTATATATATATATATATATATATATATATATATATATATATATATATATATATATATATATATATATATATATATATATATATATTAGTTTCTCTTGGAACACTATCACCTTGCAACACCTTTACAATATATAAATTTCCAAATATAGCTTTAATCAGTCTATAAGGATCTTCTCAACTTGACGACCACTTGTCAAACTTATTGCCAATGATATTTTCGACTCTCCCTGTACACAAATACGGCAAACCGGCCTATAATTGATAGGCAATGTGTTGACTTGAAACCTTGCCTATCATCGCCAAGTTGACAAATATAAGGTTTCATTATCTGTCCAATGACACTTCTTATATAAATATTGATATTTTTTTTTATATAAGTGATCAAAGTTGAGATTTTTTTCTTGAGGGGGATTGATCAAAGTTGAGATGAATTGACTGCTAATGATAATAATATGGGAGAATTAGGTGTATGTCCCTAGAAAAAACCTATCTTAGGTATATGGTATTTTTTTAATTTAGCTCTATGGCCTCAAAATAAAATTTATTTGATTTTATGACCTTCTGTCAGTTTTGGGTAGCTAAAGGTGTTAAGTTAGGGGTAAAAAGACTATTTACCCCTGGCCAAAAAGATAAAAACAGAGTTATGTGAGACTGAAACTATGCATTTGTGAATATATATATGTGTGGTTATGTACTGAATATATATATATATGATTATGATGAATATATAAATAAATAAAACTCTGTTTTTATTTTTTTGTTAGGGGTAAAATGGTCTTTTTACCCTTAACTTAACATCATTAGCTGCATAAAACTGAAAGAAGGCCATAGAGCCAAATAATTTTTGTTTTGAGGCCATAGAGCCAACTTCGAAAAAAGAAGGCCATATACCTAAAATAAGCTTTTTCTAGGGCCGTACACATAATTCTCCCTAATAATACTTTCGACTCTACCCGTGCACAAATACTTCAAAACTGGTCGGACTAGCTGTAACTTGGGCCAGAATTGGAAAGTTGTCGCTTGAGCTTATCTGCCAGTTATTCAACAATGTTTTTCTCTCACAAGAAATCAGTCAACAATACTTTCTGTCATGACTTATCAGCCAAACAAACAAGACATATCGAACCATGTATATGCCAATGCTGCTAAACACACTATACTCCTATGAACATCTTGATCCGAATGAAGTCATCTGATTATGCCAACCAAGCAAGAAGCACTAGTAAAAGATTAAAAGCAGCAGGTGTTGATGCAACGTTAGACCCGGCCCACGTTAAAATTTGGGCGGGAGATTATTGATAGTGTTTGATCATGTGAGCAAGGAGCATATTGGGAAATGAACATAAAGATGATATGATTGCCGAGCAAGTGGTGGCCAGTGGATGAATTTTTTAAATTAAATATTTATAATTCCCTTTGTTTAAAATTATAGACTTTGTACCAGGTCAAACCTCTCTCTACTCAGGAGAGCTGAATTAAATATCTCTACGGCAGCTCTCCTGTAGTTTTCAAATAAATGCATCATCATCAAGATATTTCATGAAGAATTAAATGAAACTGTTTTAATTTTGTATGCGTTTGTGTATTTTTCTATTAAGTTGGTTAAACTAGAGAAACCTGACTTAAGACTGTGTCGACACTGATAATTTGAAACAAATTAAGCGAGTGTTTGAAATTTCATTTTCTTGTTTCTTTTAAAGAAACGGGCAGCTTGTGTTTGATGTGCTAGGATGCGTTAGATGTGTAAATCCACACCCCTAGCCAAAAAAAGAAAGTGCTATCTTAAAGCAGGCTCAAAAAAATGTGCTATCTTAAAGTCTTGTAGCAAGTGAGCCAGATTTATAGTTCATAAATAGAGCATTACCAGGTGATATCGATCGATGTGATCTTTCTATGGAAGTCCTTGAGTAACATTTTTATTAATGGATACACTAGATAGGTTCATGAAGAAACTAACTTTTTGTGGTCTATATATCTAGAATATTATCCAACCATAGTGCTCTTTCAGTCTCAATCTTACGTGCGCTCACATCAACATCCAAAAGATTTTATTTCGTGGGCAGGTCTTTGTGACGTTGAACCTTAGTTCTCATCCAGTAGACCGAGCTAACACATCGATCAGCCTGCTCCTTTCACCTTTTTGCTAGCTCAGATAATATTTGTTCATGTAGACTTGCAAGAGCATCTCTAGAAGTTTAGTAAAACAACTCCCTATCTTAATATTTTAGCAAAAAGAGAAAAAGGCTTCCTCCAGCAGTTTGATAAAATAGCTCCTTAACAACAGAAAGTTGTTAAATATCCTCCTCAATTCATAAATTTCCAAAGTCCAGACAACTCCTATCTCAAGGGATCTATTTTCACGCCATTTCTCGTACAGTCTCCATTGCCGCCGCTCTATAGGCCAACGTTATCGCTCCGTGCTTGCCTCCACGGGTGTTATTGATCTTTGGTTCGAAAGCATGACATGTTGCTTTCACATGTGCATAGTCTATTATCTTTATATATGCTCATCACTTGTATTATTGGCCGGAAGGTATGGAAGCAAGGCACGCATTGCTGGCCATATAGAGCTAATGCTCGCTTCAATGCGGTGCCGACAACAGATACAATTTTCTTTTTAATTTTTTTATGAACAACATAATAAACTAAAAAATCATTAAATGTGGCCCATACTACAACTTTTAGAAAGTTATTATAGAAGACTGTTGGAGAAGAACAAAAATTAAGGTTGCTATTTTTTTTGTTAACTTGCAAAATTGATTAGTTTAGCAAGTAAATTATACCAAGCTTGTGGAGATGCTTGCATGCCTACAAAACTAACTCGTGCAAAATTATGTTCAGGGCTAGTAGGGGTGTGACTACGACGACATTTTTACCTATGGGTAGGGATGAAAACGGATCAGATACGGACGGATATCACTCATATCATATTTGTTTTCATATTTCTGGTCGAATTCGGATTCGAATACGGATAATGTTAATCATGTCGGATAAGATACAATTGGATGTCGACATCATAAATATACGATTTAAGTATTCGGATACGGATACGGTATCGGATGTTGAATATTCGAACTCGGATACAGACAGATATGAACCCCTCTAAACGAATTCGGTCTCGAATACGGTCGGAAATATCCGTACCGTTTTTATCCCTACCTATGGGTATATGTAAACTACACCTTCCATTCCGATTATAGTTATAGGTACTTTCTTCATCATACATTAAACTTCTTTTAACTTTGGCTAAGTTTTAGGAAAAATGCATTAACATTTACGAGTTCACATAAATACACTATGGAGACATATTTCCATGAGAATTTAGTGAAACTGATTTGTGTTACATGCTATATTTTTCTACAAAATTTAGAACGGAGGAAATAGTAACTATTAGACTAAGGACGGTTCATTCCGGATTGACCATAGTACCTGTCGCTATAGGTTCACTAGCTAATCCCATTAATTCATTCAGACAATTCGAAACAATAACAGTACGTGTCAAATTCATATCACGCTTGATATTCATATATTTTCATTCTGCTTGTAGATAGTTTATAATTAGATTATTTCCATTATTTTATCAGAAAAAAGAACACTAGTGCCAACCATCACAAAGGACAAAAAAGCTCCTTTGAAAGTTTATTTATCTTTATCGTTAACACCATCCTTCAAAGAGCGTAGAAGTAAAATATTTTCAACTTTGATCAAATATATATAAGAGATTATTAAAATAAATAGTCCATAATGAATATCATTAGATGAATTATTGAATATATTTTTATAATAAGCTTATTTTAAAAAGATGTCGCTAATACTTTATACAAACCTAATCAAATGTAAGAAAGTTTTACCTATACAAAAGCATATGCAACTTTTCTTTAGACCGAGAGTGTAGATCCTCTGCAACCATTGGGTGGGTATTTAAAAGGAAGACATGACAAGCGACATGCCTATTGGGTAATGTCATCACTAGCAGTTCCGGTGGACTGAGATTCATTACTACATACCCTCACTCACATCATATCAACCTTTTTTTTCAATGGGATTCCATTTCGCACTTGTATGGATATGGATTGGTTCAATTCGCATTTTAGATAGAAGTCATGAGGAAGGTCGTCAGTGAAGTCAACATCGAGGGGCACCTTTGGTCTTTTCTTGTTCACCCAGCACCTCCTTCATCCATTATTGCCGTGCAACACTATTGCAACCACAAATTGATAATGACATGAACACAAAGTTACAATATGAATTATTAACTGTGCAAGTGCAACTTGTTTTCAATGATTTGGACCTTGTCTATACAAGATTCGGCTTCGATTGGAGACATGCATGTAGGAGAAATTCTAACTATATCTTCCTAGCAATTTCAAAGTCACTTTCAAAAGTGTTGAAGTCCATGTTAATTGATTGGATCAGTAGACGAATAGTTGACTATATTCCCTAAAGAAAAAAAAGATGAATATATCTTATATAAAATGTACCTAAATTTGACAAACTATTCTGCTCTTGTGAGTAGCTTGGATTCTGTGTCACTAAGTGACATCGCTAGCCGTCTCAAATTTGCTTCTATAGCGTAGTGGCTCACGTAGTCACATGTCACTAGTGATTCATGGATTTTGATCTCTTATAGCAAAAATGGTTTAGCAGTAATTTTCTATAAACATATATACTTGTTAATAAGCAAGTCAATTTTTTAAGAAACTTTTATTTCTTTGATCGATGCAAACACCAAGCAAATTATTGGCAAGCATATTCCATGACATATCCTGATCAGTGAAGTCCCATGCAAATTCCAAGGGAACTTGTTGCACGTGTGCAAATCACTAGCAATTTGTCACAATATATTACAAATTGTTTGAAAAAAGGCAAGAATGACCTAATAACACCAAGGTGCCCATATTCTATGTCATATGGCTTTGTGACTAACTTTAACTACAATACATATGTGTCATATGAAAGCAACTTCACACCTAATGCTCAACTTTTTGAGCCAGCAACGAAGTTCCGTGCCTTTTATTTTCTCCACTCCACATCAACAAGATACATGTTCCACACGTTCTCTGAATTCATGCACATTAGTTGTTAGTACAACCACATCATGATAAACAAACAGAAACATCAACATGTTGGCTACAACAATGGAAAACATAAAACAGAAAAAATTGATTATTATGACATTCCCTTCAATCTAAAAGTAGTGTGATATGAGACAAATTATGATTATTGACATTCCCTTCAATCTAACAGTAGTGTGGTATGAGACGTAGTGGAATGTTCAAAATTCTTTCTTGCTAGTTGCAACATACCTTTTTCTTTCTCGTGACTGCAAATTTGAATCTCTTTGATTATAGATCTAAGTGTGCGTGCATGTATGAGTGTACTCCCTCCAGCCACCCTCTCCTCCAAAAAAAATAATTCTAGGTTTGAGATAAGTCAAATGATCAAGTTTATGAAAAATAATATCAACACTTATATCTTAAAATAGATTTGCTATGAAAATATTTTCATAACTAATTTGATGATATTCATTCCGTATCTTAAATGTTAGTAACTTTTTGTATAGATTCGGTCAAACTTAAAATTGTTTGACATTTTGGGAAGTGAGGATTGCATTTTTCTATATGAGAACAGTTTGGTGAAGCTAGAACTCATGAAACCTGTTTTTTTTAAAAAAAAAAACCTCGTAAAATCGAAGCCATCTTTATCTAGAAACCGAAGCTAAAAACATGATTTTTTTTTGCTTTACTATGTTTAGAGGAGCTTAAACACTTGTCAAAGAGATGTTTTCTCTTGCCTCCTTTGCTCGAGCAGCAGGAAACGAGGAGGAACGGAACACAAAACTGTAGTAGGCTTCCCATTTCCCATTTGCTAGTGTGTGTGACCCTATCCACTTCGCTCCCTGTCCGGCCTCCTCCGTACACCGCGTCCACGAGCACATCCCACTGACTTTCCTGGCCCACAACGACGGGTCCACCGAGGACGGAGCCCACCGGAAAAACTCTCAGGAAGACCCCTGGAACTCGCAAACATTCCTGCCGTCCTACCCCGACCACCACAGCGCGTAGTACGCATTTTTACCATTATGCCCCCTGAGCCGCATCGTATTTCCAACACGAGTCCTTCTCCCCCTCCCAGTGCCCCCGCTGCCCGCACGATCCTTAAAGCTCCATTGCTCCCCTCGCCCCGCATCTCCTTCCATTTCGAGCACACACACACACACACACACACACACACACACACACTTCCTTGGTTCTACAGAGCGCGCGCCGCGGCGGGAGAAGCCCTAGCCCCCCCGGAGGAGGACGGTGCGCGCCTGCGCGGTGGCCCCAGCGATGGCGGCGGCGGCTGCGGCGGGGGATGGCGGTGGTGGTGGGCCTGAGGAGGGCGTCGGCGAGAGCTCGTCCCCGCCTCGCGACCCCGCGCCCGCGCCCTCGCCCTCGCCTGCTGCCTCTGGTGGGAGCGGTGGCGGCGGCCGCGGCGGGGGCCTCCGCGACATCTGCCGCGAGGTGTTCGAGCGACTCGTCAGCGATGGCCACGCGGCGGGCTCCGAGCTCCTCGCCCAGCTTGAGGCCCACTTCAATCGGCTCCCCATCAGGTGAGCCACTCGCAGACCCGCTCGTCTCGTCTCGTCTCGTCTCCACTGCCCCCAGCCCGTGGAAGCAGTTGCCTGCGCCCATCGGTGGAATGATTTGGGGGGTTGGAAAGGGTTCTCAAATGGTTGGGGGGAATCCCTGGAGTTTGTGGCCGGATTCACGAAGCCGCGTCAGTTCGTTGCTTAGGGACTCATCACGGTGTTCAACTTTATAGGATTTATGCCAGTGGAATACTATCACTGGGTCTATCGACCAGTCTTGTTCAGCTCTGCTCGGTGGACTTTGAACGAGCGGTTTTCTAGATTAAACTAGTGGCGAGCATTTGTTTATTTGACTTTGAATGGGTCTGTTCCCTTCTCTAAGGGGCGTGCTTCTCAATTGCTTGCAACTTCGCTAGTATATATGTCTGCTGTGGCTGTAGTCTTGTAATTTGATCATTGGATTGCCGTGGCTGTAGTCTTATAATTTGACTTTGGATTGCCGTGGCTGTAGTCTTGAGTTCTGGGATCAGCAGTGCCATTTTGTTTATTTGACACTGATGGGTGTGTTCCACACTCCCACTTCCAGGAAGAATATTTGGTTCCTTGGAAGCCGTCTTGTTACATCTTATTTTAGACATTTTAGTCTTGCAAGCTAATGTTTAAAAATTCGACTCGGTAGGGTCATCTATTATTTCATTGGTATCTCCATTACTTTGTTTAATGTTATTCTTCTACTTCATTACCATGTAGCTACAAGCTGGATGTGAATATTGACAAAGCAGAGGACGTGTTATTCCATCAGAAAGTTTTGGCGGAAGCGAAGGATCCTGATAGGCGTCCAGCGTTTGCTGTCCGTTTCCTCAGGGTAACTATTTTTTCTTCCTGCGTTATGTGTCGTATGGAGCTGGGTTTTGTTCACATTCAGCAAGCAGTTAAGGTCTGTGTAAAATTCTGGGTATTATGAGGAAACTGTCATTAGAAGGCACAGGAACAAACTAGTAGGCACAGGAACAAACTAGTACTAGACATCTTTCTTTTTTCTTCCCAAAAATTTTCCTTGAAAGCAATTTGAACCTGTGTATCAAGGCACAATAACCATTTTATGTAACAGTAAATCAATTTTGTCGAATAAACCATTTTGTGCTTATTCTTTCTTATTAATTGATGATGCCTGTTTATATCTGGTATCACCAGCAAAAAGTAGAGTTAATTATTGACATTAAAACTTTGATCAAAGCTTGAAGAGGTAAATGTGGACGAGACAACTAACTCTGATGCACATGAAGAAGGGGCTGATAATGATGAAGCTCTTTCTACCAGGTACTCATGCACAGTGCTAGTGTGGTGCTTTTGTAGTTTTGAGTCTTGAGTGACCTTGACGGATAAGTTGTGTGCTGTTTTCAACCCAGTATTTACTTCCAGACTGTTTGAAGATACAACCTATTGTTAGATTATGATCTGAGATATACAGTGTAGCAGCAGAACATGCATAAGAACAAAGGGGAAATAATATTCACAAATTAAACAAAATGGTAACTGTTGGTTGCTTTCCATAGTTTCCTTGGATTTGGTAAGTAATGTACTTGATGTTCCAGACTAATTGTAGAAATATGCTATTGATCTCACTATTTGGCTGGTGAGTTACTGAAGTTAGAATTGTTATTAGACGTTGGGATCATGAACCAACACACCATTCAACCATAGTTACTTAATGCAACTCTGGATTGACAGTAGCTATTTTATTTTACCACATAACTCCATGTGTTTTGTTTGCCTCCTTTTACATATCATGCTATATGTGAAATCATAGTGCTCCATGAGAATCCAATTCATTTTTATTTAGCTTATTTTTTTTTGCACACTAATTGGGCTGAGGCTTAACATGTTAACAGATTAAAATACAATTTTCTTATATATTATTGTTTCATAGGTGGAATGGAACAATAAACATGGTATACTACAGAGGTGCATGAGTGTATCACCTCACAGTTAACTCTTATCAAATTTAGAAACTACTTTTACTTGCACTAGTTTGCATTCACACCATGCACCCATACACACAGAACTGCCACCTTTTGGTCTAATAAAGTCCCAGTGCTCAAGCCTCTTATGATTGGACTAACCTTCTCTCTGGTTATCTGCATATTTCACAGGTCAAAGACATACACACACATTCATGAGATACTATTCTCCACTAAGGACAAACCCAAGCTCCTGAGTCAGGTCAGCAATACTACAGTTATGAATGGAAACCTAAAACATCTTTACTATTTACTACTCCCTCTGTTCCAAATTATAAGATGTTTTGGCTTTTCTAGATACATTGCTTTTACTATGTATCTAGATTAGTGTATATCTAAGTGCATAGCAAAAGCTACGTTTCTAGAAAAGTCAAAACATCTTATAGTTTATGGAGGGAGTAGTTTCTGTTTTAAAAAAAAACTTGTCTACGCCTTTAATGACATTAGCTGTCTCTTATTTATCTTATGTGTAAATGCTAACAATGATTGTTACTATGTGCGCCTTTTGATTTCCTGGGCATCACGGCGTATGTAACCATGTTTATCTTCTTGTTCTGACAGTTGTCTGCTTTGCTTTCTGACATCGGACTGAACATCAGGGAGGCACATGTGTTCTCAACAACAGATGGTTATTCTCTTGATGTTTTTGTTGTTGACGGTTGGCCCATCGAGGTAATTTTAGTTTCTTATTATGTTATGTGTCGAATTGCTTAGATGACAAAATTGTAGTGCTGGTGTATACTGATATCTTGTAATGTTTTACTTGATATTTTCTTTTGAACTAATGTGCTTGTGGTTATTTAGGAAACTTCAAGATTCTAAAGGATTTAGTCTTTGGATAAGTTTTAGGTTAATGCTGTTATGTGACGACTACTTTCCTCTATTGACATGGCAGTCAAATGGATCTCTAGAGTTGTCTTGCTTGAATGAGCGTGATGTCCTTATTGAGATGCACAGAAAAAAATTGATCCTATTTCGATGTGAACAATAATGATATATCACTACAATGTTTATCATTACAAAAGGGTATTGTTGTCCTATTTCTATGTGAACTGTTTTTTTTTCACTGCTCAAGATGATAATTCTGCTTCATGTGAGCAGGAAACTGATGGTTTGCATAAGGCACTAGAAGCATCAATTTTGAGGAATGAGGTATGCTGCATAATCCATTCACAGCTTTACGACGTTCTTGCTGTTCATTGGGACTCGATATATTCAATATGTACTGATCCTGCGATCATCCTGAAGCTAATATCATATTTCTGGATCTTTGTCAAATAAATAAGGGTTCATGGTCTGGCTCTGAATCCTCAGCTTCCGAAAGATCGCTGCCATTCCTAGCACAGGATTGTGAAACAGATATTGACACAAGACTTCTTAAGATTGTAAAGAAGGTTGCTTCTGGATCTTGTGGGGACATGTGAGTCACTGTTACACTTCTGAGTTTAGTGGCTGATTTTTCATATCTAGTAGTTTTTTCTTCATATGATGCATGTGCTCTTGTGTGAAGGTTTCTTGGGACCTACAGTGGTGAGGAGGTTGCTGTTAAAGTTCTTAATCCTGAGAATTTGAACCAAAATGCATGGAGTGAATTTAAGCAAGAAATCTACATGTTAAGGTATTCCACATTTCTATGAATAATTGTGTATCATTGTTTTTTTTATAACATTGAGGTTATCATTGTTGTGTGTGCTCTTGAAGTTGTACACCTGATTATATTGTGTTCAGAAATCGATCTCTAAAAATTGGCATAAGTAGGCATGCTTTTACCTCCACCAGCTTGTCTGTTGCAAGCACAAACAAAGATATACCTAAGCCTTCACCTTCCACACTTCTTTTCAGGGAAGTTGATCATCCGAATATTGTCCGATTCATTGGTTCATGCACAAAGCCACCTCAGTTTTACATAATTACAGGTGAGGCTTCATGCAAGCAAACGCAAAATTTTAGAAAGGATAACAACTGAATTTTCTTTTGCATCAGTAATCAGACTTCCAAAAGTATTTTGTACCATGACTTAAAGTGAGAAGAAGCTAATGTTGAAATACCATAGCCTTGCCTTGGGAAATTGTATTTTTCCTCTCTGATGGAGGTCGTGTTATTGTTTGCCCCTTTGAAGTATATATATGTCTTAGGGAGTTCATTTGAGGTAGTAGCTTTAACATCTGTTTTTTTTTTCTTGCAGAGTGCATGTCTAGAGGAAGTCTGTTTGATTTCTTGCACAATGAGCATAATGTGTTGGACCTCCCAATACTTCTGAAGTTCGCACTAGATGTATGCCGTGGGATGTCCTACTTGCATCAGAAAGGCATTATACACAGAGATTTAAAGTCTGCCAACCTTTTATTGGATAAAGATCATGTATGTACCCAATGATGATTATGTTCTTTCATTGGAGCTGAGTGTTTTGCAGGCAGTGTTTGTGGAAAATATTTGTGGACATGGATTATATTTTTTGTTTCTTTGCCCATATTATGGTCACGGATATGCATTTAAAAGTACTAAATATGTCAATATGAATCATTTTATGTTCATTTCTCCAGGTTGTTAAAGTAGCAGATTTTGGTCTAGCTCGTTTTCAGGATGGAGGGGGTGCTATGACTGCTGAAACTGGGACCTATAGATGGATGGCACCTGAGGTATTAGCTGCTGGAACAATTTTTCTTCTGTTAAAGCTAGCCAAAGCTCAAAATACAGTTTCTAATGTTTTCCTTTTATCTGTGCTGATGTTTTTTGAACTGGACTTATAATATGTTTGAAAGTGTATATTCACAGCGTGAATATTGTTGCTACCAATTGTATACACATGGATCAAATTAGTTGTTTAGAAAATTGTCATATTCATATAATTTCCAACTATTAATGTGGAAAAGAAATGGAAATCCTTTAATCACTTCCATTTTTCATGTGTAGGTTATAAATCATCAGCCCTATGACAACAAAGCAGATGTCTACAGTTTTGCTCTTGTACTTTGGGAGCTCATGACATCCAAGGTTTATACTTATCTCATATGGGATATTTACAGGCTTGCAGCTTATTCCAACAAAAAAAATTGAACAAAATTATCGGTTATCATTACCTGTGCTTTTGCCTTTAATGATGTTGTTTTTTCAATTTTCCAGATTCCATATAATACCATGAGCCCCCTCCAAGCAGCTGTTGGTGTGAGGCAGGTTGGTTCTTAGTTCTTACAATCTTGTGTAGCAGATCTTTTTTCTGTCCATACTCCATACACTTCCCCACCAAACACACCCTTAGAAGTTACTCTTCTTGAAGGGGGAGCAAGAGTTATTATTTGATTTCAATGCAGCCACAGCAGCTGTTTGAGAAATATACAGTTGTTAGAATAGAAACAGTATATTTTCAGATGTGTCAAGTATGTTGAACATTGTACTGACTGTACCAGGGATTACGGCCACAAGTTCCAGAAAATGCGCATCCCAGGCTCATAAGCTTGATGCAGAGATGTTGGGAAGCTATTCCGACTGACCGCCCTTCATTTGCGGAGATCATTCCTGAACTAGAGGATATTCGAGCACAAGCGCAGGTATCACCACAAAGCCCTCGCAGTCAAATTTGAAATGGATCCTACTCTGGTTGGTTCTAAGAACATGCCGTGCCTCACTGCTGTTAGCCTGTTACAGAGAACATCAGGGGAGACGAGCCAGAAACAGAAGGACGACGGCCCAGGCAGTAGTAAAGATTGATTGACCCTGTGCACATACATGTTGACAAGTTCTCTCGTCTGATCACTAACAGCTGAGAAAGTAGCATATCATCAGTTTTGATGCCAGAGAAAAGAATTTTTAATCAAGTTTTGTCTGCAACTCTTGGGGCCAACGGCCAAGCTCTTGGTATTATCCTTGCTTCACACTCTCAGGTCCCATTTTTCTTGCATAGGAGGAGGAATATCTTTGAGTTGCGGCTTGATATATGTGAATATTCCAATGAGAAATTTACTGCTGCTCGCCACGCAAAATAGCACGTTTGTCGGGGCTTGTGGGTTTGTTGAGTTTGCATATTGAGGTTTTCATGATTATGTCAGGTGTTACGGATGCCTGTAGGTGACTGGTTCTGGGAGCGAGGTGCCTCCATGCTAAGGTTCTCCTGACTTCCGGCAACCACGCCCACGATGATTGGTTCATATCAGTTGCATATTTCCTGCAAGAACAGGAGCGGTGCTATGCGCATCGGTGTTTACAGCAGCTAAAGAATTTTGTAACTCCTCTCGAGTCTCGATTGGAGTTGCCTTGATCTCGATGTGCAGATAAGCCTCAGGATGTCTAAACCTGACGACGATGAGTTCGTACATATGATGTTCTCGGTCTTCATTTTTCTCAATCAAAAAAGAAAATGGGATGAATAGGACTACAGGAGATACTGATTGTACCGAGGGCAAATTTGTTATTAGAGCATCTGCCTCCTAGTGTCCGTCAGTCGCACACCTGTACTTACTGATAAGGACAAAATGGAATCCTAGTCGTGCTGGCTGTTTTGGATTGGATAGGACACCACGAGCTGTTAAGCTTTGCATCAGCAGCAGCAGCATCTTCCTGAATAGTGCTCACGGCATAAGGAGGGGGGCCAGCATGGGAGAACAGAACACACACTGTTCCAGCATTGTTAACAACAATCACTTTGGACCAATTAGTTCTGCAATTTTTTTTTTGTTTTGGCAAGAGATGATTCTATGTTTTTTAGCATGAGTATTATACAACGACATCAATGATTTTATTTTCTCGACCCACGCTCCGGGGGTACCGAGATTCAAATTGGCGATCAACTGCATTTTTCTGATTGGAAAAATGAAGTTGTTAACATCATGTTGTCACTGGTAACATCAAAGTAGCCATCAGCATGACTGCATGCAGGGGTGCTCGCCGGCATGGGAGAACAGAACATACACTGTTCAAACATTGTTAACAACAATCATTTCGGACTAATTACTTGGTAAACTTTTTTTCTTGGCAAGAGATGATTCTATGATTTTTAGCATGACTATTACACAATGACATCAATGATTCGATTTTCTAGGCCCACCCTCTGGCCTCTGGGGTACTGAGATTCAAATTAGCGATCAACTACATTTTTTTCGAAGGTCACACGGGAGAGAGGATCTCCACCTGAACTTTATTGATCATAACCCGCCTTTAAGGTCTTTAAGGCATTGGATTTTACAAAACACAGTTTTTGTTTTCTTTGTATATAAAAGATTGATTACATTACATTACATTTTGAATCGTTGCATTCTCCGCTGTGAAAACCACTCCGTTCCTATGCTTCCAAAGTTGCCAGCAGCAGAGTGCAATGAGGGTGCCGAGGGAGTGTTTGGTTGGGGTGTTAAAAATTAATAGGTACTGTAGTATTTTTTTTGTTTTATTTTATAATTAGTATCTAATATTGACTAACTAGACTCAAAAGATTCGTCTCGTAAATTATTTTCTAGTTATTTTTTAAATTTTTATAAATAGTATATATTTAGTACTCTATACATATGTCTAAACATTCGATGTGATGGATCATAAAAAAAAATCACAAGTAACCAAACAGAGCCTAACACCAATGGTAACATCAAAGTAGCCATCAGCATGCCGGCAGGCACGACGTGTAATCTAGTACCTAGCAAAACGATAGTCTGCAACTTTATATAAAAACATCAACAGAACAGGTGCCCCCGTACTCGTCAGGCCTCATCAGCTGGTCGATCTTGTGTTGTCCACACTCCCTGCGTGTCCGGGCGTGTGGTGGCCGCAAGCGTTTTTCTGCGTCCCCGTACGTACTTTGCACCGTCCGTGCTCAGCTCTCTCTCTCTCACACACACACGGGGGCCATGGCCATGGCCACCGTTTCCAACGGCGACGACGACGGCAATAAGCTCACCGTCGTCGTCCTCGGCCCAGGCACCGCCGCCGCCGCCGCAGTTTCTGCCGGAACCAAGCCGCCGCCGCCGTCGGCGCGGCACGTGCAGTGGCTGCGCGCCGCGGTGCTGGGCGCGAGCGACGGCCTGGTGTCCACGGCGGCGCTCATGCTGGGCGTGGGCGCCGCGCGTCGTCCGGGAGGCGACGCCGACGCCGACGACCTGCGCGGGGTCCTCCTCGCGGGTCTCGCGGGCCTCGTCGCCGGCGCCTGCAGTATGGCCATCGGCGAGTACGTGTCCGTGCACGCGCAGCTGGACGTGGAGCTGGCCGAGCTCAAGCGCGCCGACGAGGAGTCGGCGGCGGCGGCGGGTGACGGAGACGGCGGAGCACCACTGGACCGTGCCGAAGGCCTGTCGAGACCGGGGCAGGCGGCGGCGGCCTCCGCGGTGTCGTTCGCGGCCGGGGCAGCCGTGCCGCTGCTCGCGGCGTGGTTCGTCACCACCGGGTACGGGGCGCGGGTGGCGGTGGTCGTGGCGACGGCGACCGCCACGCTGGCGGTGTTCGGCTGGCTTGGGGCCGTGCTGGGCCGGGCCCCCGGTGGACGGGCCGGGCTGAGAGCCGTGGTGGGAGGCCTGGTGGCTATGGGGGTCACGTATGGGCTCATGAAGCTCTGCAGGGTCCATGGAGTTTGATGGGGGAAATATCTATCACCACAACATGATCTATCACCACAACATGATCGCAGTGAGAATAGGATAGCAGGATTATTAACATGCGGATGTTATTGGTGTAATATAAGTGAATTATCCAACTCTTTCCATTGGCTTAAGATTTTTAGGTTGAACTAGTTAGCGTATACAACTCAATATATATGGAGGTCTTGAGTTCGAAGTTAGCGCAATTAAATTAAATATATAATTGTTGCTCGCTCCTATTTTATGTCCAAGAGAAGTGTTGGAATATAAGTAAATTACCCACAAGTTTTTTATTGAACTGATCGGTACATGCAACTCAATAATTATTCGATTATTAAAGTTTCGTTTCACTAAAATTTGGCTTATGTTGATGACGAAAAGTATCAACTCAATAGTTATCCGATTGTTAAAATTTATCTATGAAGCATAATCTATACATGGTGATTTAGCTTCTTGAAACAAGATATTTCAAAAGCTATTACAAGTCATCAAATTTCTAAAAGCTTAACCTCAATGTTTTCCAAAATAATACTACATATCGAATATGACTTCAGGTTGATGCATAATCTGCCGTAGCTCCGTAAATGAAAAAATAAATTACAAATAGTAAGTACCCCTCCGTCTTAGGATATAAGGCATGCACGTATTTCAAAATTCAAACTTTGCTATCTTTAACCAATAATTAGTCTACTAATATAAAAAATATAGTATAATCATAGTAACAGTAGATTTGCCTTTACAAATACTTTCTAATGATACTTGTGTTGTTGTTATAAATTATATATAATAATATAAATTAATAGTTAAAGTATGATATTAAAGTATGGTGGCATTAGATTTGCTTTTACAAACCTTGTTTGTTTGGCTGATAAGTCGTGACAGAAAGTATTGTTGACTGATTTATTGTGAGAGAAAAATACTGACAGATTAGGGTCATAAGCGAACAAGGCATAATAGCCTTTGTCGTGCGCAGAGCCGGTGCAGCTGACGACTGACAGCAGCGTCTTCTTCCTCATGTCGACCTCGACCAAGGCCTTGTTTAGATGTGAAAAAATTTCGAATTTTGCTACTGTAGCACTTTCGTTTGTTTGTGACAAATATTATCTAATCATGGACTAACTAGGATCAAAAGATTCGTCTCGTGATTTACAGCTAAACTATGCAATTAGTTTTTGTTTTCGTCTATATTTAATGCCTCATGCATATGCCGCAAGATTCGATGTGATGAGAAATCTTAAATTTTTTTTTGGTTTTTGGTTGAACTGAGCAAGGCCCAAGGCATAATTCCCCTCCAAGGTGTCAGGGTAAACTGACCCTGAAGCAGACGGCGCCAGGCGGGTTGTGTCCACGCTAGACGGGGCAGCACGGTTGCACACGCGGGAGGCCGCCCTTGCGCGCAGGTCACCCAGCAGCGCCCATAGTCGAGCACGGCCGGCGTCCTTGACCCACGCCATTGGCTCCTCGTCGTCGTCATCCGTGCTCAGTGTCAGGGTCCAGGTGGTCACCGTGAATGCGGAGCGGGACCGGCGCGGGCACGAGCCACGAGGTGGCCGCCGCAGCGCCGGTCTCGATGGTGACAAATAATAATAATAATAAACCTCACCGCCGTGCCGCCGCCGCCGTCGCCGGCGCAGCATATATAGGTTTCGGAACAGGAAATACTGGGTGTCCCTGGTGTGTGTGGCACTTCCACCAGGGCAGCCAGCCGCACACGTACCGGATGGGACGACACTCCTCCCTCCACCGACGACGATGCCGGCGCAGTAGTCGACCGACCCAGACCCAGCACAGGAACCGGCCGGCCGCCGACGGGGACGACGACCTGATCGAGGTGCCGGCACGGCAGTACCACATCGTGTCGACGAAGAACTTTGTCCTCCCGTTCCCTGCAGGCCCCCCGTCGAAGACATCGCGGGGTCAGCGTCGTTGGACGACCAATAACACCCCAGACCACGAGTGGGCTGGGCCGAGGGCGTCAGAACGAAACCAGGCTATAACGACCGATTGTTGGACTCTAATTTGTATTTTTAGCAACTGATCCTCGGAGGCTACAACAAAATATTTGTACCGACTAATAATCAGTCGATATAGAGAAACTTATAATGACAAATTGTTAGGCGTTAATATTACGTTTTCAGCGACCGTTGGTTCTGGTACAGCGGCGTCGTAGCTTCAAGAAATTAGTGTACAAAATCCTAGCTTAACCACAAAAAAAAAGGCTGTGTAGGCCCATAGTTTTTTCCTTTCGTAGAAGCTTCTGGCCCGGAAGGGTACATGTTCTAATTTGTAGTTGCCGAGCAGGGTCACCTCCTCCTGCTTTGGGCCGGTGTAGCGTGTCCTCGGACGTGCCTGTCGCTGCATCCGCGCTGTTGCATCAGGTTCAGGTTCAGCAGATCGACGGATCTGAATTATAGTGTTGACTGTTGACAGAATGCAATGGACTAATGGAGCATGCAGCAAGGACGTACGTACGTGGCCAGCATATATCTCTATGCAATTTTGACATTACAGACCTGTAATGTAATGTCATTGGATTAAATAATAGTTATTTTTGAATGGTGACCTTTTGGTCTTGCTAGCTTGAACTGTATGTGGAGTTCGATCAGTTGAGATGGCATGCATGACTCCAATTAAATGTGTTGTGCTAAGGGTTTTTTTTTTTTGTTTCTTTGCAGCTATCCTAGCAGAAACTCTATCAAAATTATTTGAAGTTCGTAATTTCTATTCAGATTGTTCTGCTTCCTTTTGTAGGTCTTCATCAATCTTTCACACACCTTAGTAGCCAATAATGTAGAATTCTTGAACATGATATGAGGAAGGAAAATGATGATGAAGAGTTGTAAAAAAATGGTATTACTGTTCCTCTCATGTTCATGAATTTTAATTTTTCATACAAGCGTGCATGTCGCACGTGGCATGGCTACTAGTATATACGTACAAAGTAACCGTACATAAATAGTCCCTGCAGGCATTCGTGCGTGGAGCAAGCAATGCAAGAGTAGCCACGCGTTAGTTGAAGCAGCTAAGTCACGGGGCAGATGAAACAAAAACGCAATCTGATGGAATCGTTGAAGATGATATGAACGACCACGCGTGATGCTTTGTTTCTATCCGTTTGTTAATCGATATGATCCAGCAGTCGCGCTCATCGTCGTTAACATATATAAAAATACTAGTACTAGCTGCTACTTGTTTATATGCAAGCACACACCAACTTTTTGATGAGCAACATATATGGGGAGAGATATAAACACACACACCTGCAGCATGCATATATATGGTGGAGTACGTTGGACAAATCACAATTCACACAATACAAATTAATTAATAACTATATATATACAGCGGCCAATTAATACAATATGCAACATGAATAATATATAAGAAATATATGGATCAACGTACAGCAAGCAATGCAATTTGCGATGCATGTAGCCGTCAATATATAGAGTCTTGCGTTGCACGCGACATATATTGTACTCAGTGGCAAGCAGGTCACGAAGCAGAGGTCCATGTCGACGAGGGATCAAGATCAATAGGTACTGTACTACTAGCTAGTAGTACCACTTATATTAAAGTACTAGTAATAAATAATTAAAATGTACCGTCATCGTTTCAGGTCAAACTCAGCGTCTCCAGCTTGTGGCAACCAACATGGACACAGTTCCTTCTCCCGGTTCCTACAGCTTCACACACACACACACACACACAGCATGCATGGTGATCGTTAATAATCTATATACTCTATCATTCGTTAATTATCTGGTGGATATGCATGGGGGCTCAGGATCGGAAGTAGTTAGGCAAGCTCACAGTTTCACTGAAATCCAAGGAACAACTTGCATTGGTCGATTTTAATTTGTTGCTGTCACTTGCTCTCTACTCTATATAGAGACATGCGTGTAGTAATGTACTAGTAGTTTAGTGATGTTTATGTCCGCTGGCTACAACTGTCATCATATATATGAGTGCAACATGGACGACATATACAATGTTTTTTTTCTTGAACTCGTATTATTGGGTTGCTTGTTAATTTGCGCGCGTTTTTTATTTTGATTTATGTGGCTGGAGACTGATCAATGGTCCACGGGTCAACAGGTCCCGGATATATCGGCCATGTCGGCAGGCAGTTGTACTGTGGGAGCTAGCTATAGCTATGTATGATGTGTTTGGTTTTTGGAACTACCCCATGCTTCTTGAGATAATACATGAGTTCATTGTTGGGGAAAAGCTGCATCCTTCCCCCTGGTAGCGCCGGAGGTTATCCTTCACCTGAGGAACCTCCGACGCCTGGAACGTCGGAGGATATCCTTCGACGGGAAATGCTAATGTTGACGACTCGTCTGGTCGTGCAAAGTGTGTGCAGGGACTGGAGCACCGGCGGAGGTCCGCGAGTGAGGAAAGGTTGGAACCTCCGACCCTCCCGGGTCCGAGGATGGCGGGAGAACGTAGCCAGGCCAAGGAACCTCCGACCGGACCAGGCCAAGGAGGAACTCCCGGGGTGGCCGGGTGAAGCAACCTCCGACCAGCCGGGCTGCGGAACCTCCGACACCAAAGCGTCGGAGGATCCGCAATTGGGCGGAGGATCCGAGCCTCCGACCTGCTGAGGCCCCAGTCAAAGGATGAACGAAGGGTTCGCAGTGTGAGATTACGCGGGTGTATTGGGGTCAGTAGACTGCGATGAAAGAATATGCTGGAATATTCCCCCACCGTCACGGGGCATTTATGTAAATGTCGTTGGGTCGGTTTCCGGGCCCTATATAAGGGGCGTGATGCCGCCATTAATAAGGAGGAGAGCATTCACTGTATTCACCTACTGTTGAGCCTATTGCCGGTTGGAGCTCAGACCTCTCACGGCACCGAGTGAGAAGGTTCACCATTCATCGTACTGCTGGGGAGTGTGGAGAGCACCTTCCCAACATTGGCGCCCACCGTGGGGCTCGAACTTTAACCTGCGATGGCTGGAAAGAGAACAAGCACCACAAGACCTCGGGGAGAGCCCTCCAGGAGAGGAAGGCCAAGGAGGGCCGTGCGGAGCACGTACGCGACCGTGGAGGGAGAAGGTTCTGAGGGCGAGCAGCCAGAGAACGAGCAGCCGGAAACACGCCAGGAACCTCCTCCCGCCGCAGACCCGGCGCAACCCTCGGCCACGCAAGAGCTCCAGCAGCTGCAAGCGCAATTGCGGAACCTTCAGCAAGAGCGAGACCGGATCGCTGCTGCCTACGCCGCCAGCCAAGAGGCAGCGGTAGCCGCGACGCAAGCGGCCGAGATCAGGCAGCAGCTTTCACTCCTGCAGGCAGAAATCCTTAGCATGCAACCTCCAGCTCAGCCGACAATTCAGCCCGCTGTTCTGAACAGCGCCGGCCCAACATTAGACGTGCAACCGACGAACTACGGCGGCATGCTGCGGGGCACGTTGGACCTTCGTTCCCCTCTGTCCGAAGGATTGCAGACCTCGCCTTGGCCAACAGCCTACAAACCAATCACGCTCCCTAAATTCAGCGGAAAGGCCGATCCGCGCCAATTCCTGATGAGTTTCGAGGCAGCCGTGGCCTCAGCTGGAGGGAACGAGACTGTAATGGCAAAATCCTTCGTGATCGCAGCCGAGGGAGATGCCTTGGCATGGTATTCGATGCTGAGACCCGGGTCGATCTATTCATGGGAGAACCTTCGAGACAAGATTTTAGCGAATTTCCAGGGATTCGCAGTTGAATCACTAACCTCCACGGACCTATTCCAGTGTCGCCAGAGTCAGGGAGAGGCACTGCGGGATTACTTCCAAAGGTTCGTGCAGACCAAGGCGAGAGCACCCGGCGTGCCGGAGGAGGTTGCCATTGAAGCGGCCATCAAGGGTCTTCGCATAGGGCCCTTCGCGGCTCATTTGGCCAGAGAAAAGCCAGCATCCATGCACGAGCTGTACCACGAGTTTGAGAAGTATTGCAGGTCAGACAACGACTACCGCAAAAGGTTGGAAGACCAAAACTCTCAGAAGAGGCAGAGCAATGATAGAAACTCACAGAAAAAGAACCTCAGCCAGGATGGACGCCGGCCACAGCAAGAGGCTGGTGGACAGATGATGAATATCGAGCAACCGAAAAATGACATGCCGGAAAATAACCGTCCACCAGCGGAAGCTCGAAGCTCGGGACGCATACCCAATCACGCCGGAAGAGGGGGTCGAAATGCGGGATGGCGGAAAAATCAAAGTCAGCGACCACGGAAACAGTATTGTTTCTTCCATGGAGAAGAGAAGGGTCACTCCACTAGAGATTGCCCAGATGCAAAAGAAACTCAGGAGAGGATCAAGAGCAGGTCAGCTCCGCAACCTCCGATACCAGTTGCTCAGCCTCGGGAAGTAAATCACACATTCCCTCAAACCTTCTACCATTCATATGTCGGAGGTTCAAGCCAGCAGCACCCAGCTCCACTTCAGCCCAGCGCGCTAGCCTCCGCTTACTATCCCAGCTTCCTACCAGCTTGGCGCCCAGCCCAGCAAACCGCGGACCACAACCTTCCACCAAACTATGTTCCTCCACGACCTCCACATATCACGTACATCGAAACCCCGCAACCCCACCAGCAGTCACTACCTCCTCCCCCAAACCAGCTACAGCTACTCCAAGCCCCACCACCACCAAAAACCGAACCCCACCCTGATAATCAGATCGGCCCTCATACACCCCTGCCCACAATTGGAATGATCTTACCAATAGCTGGGGGGTCCTCAATGGAGTTCCAGACAAAGAAACAGAAGAAGGATCACCTCAGGCTCGTCAACAACGTTGCAGTTCAAGGGCCAGTGAGATGCACTGATTGGTCCAGAACCCCAATAACCTTCACCGAGGAAGACCTAAGATTGGAAAGCTACCCTCACACAGACGCCTTGGTCATAACAACAAATGTTGCGGGTTGGGGAGTAAGCAGGATCTTAGTGGATTCAGGGAGTTCCGCAGACATAATATTTGCTGGAACCTTCGACCAAATGAGGCTCAGCAGAAGCCAACTCCAACCTTCGGAGTCACCTTTGATCGGGTTCGGAGGAAAGCAGATACATGCTCTGGGAAAGGTCGCATTGCCCGTATCCTTCGGCACAACAGAGAACGCAAGAACAGAGTACGTCACCTTCGATGTGGTAGACTTGCACTACCCATATAATGCCATATTCGGGCGAGGATTCTTGAACAAGTTCAATGCGGCCGCTCATATGGGATACCTGTGCATGAAAATCCCGGCTCTGCACGGAGTGATAACGGTTCACGGAAGTCAAAAGGAGGCAAGGAACATAGAGAAAGCAATCTACAAGTCCTTCCGGAACATAAACTCCGTAGACTCTACGCAACATGAAGCTTCCCAGCCACCAGACATGCCAAGGGGGAAAACAGACCTGGCTGATCAGGAGGAAACGAAGTGTATCCCTCTGCAGGAAGCTGTTCCAGATAAGAAGGTCACCATCTCCGCCACCCTTAGTAGAGAGGAGGAACTCGAATTGCTAGACGTATTGCAAAAGAACCAAGATATCTTCGCTTGGAGCGCCGCTGACCTACAAGGAGTCAGCAGAGACATAATAGAGCATTCGCTGGACATTGATCCGAGAATGAGGCCGAAGAAGCAGAGACAGAGAAAAATGTCTGAAGAAAGAACCTTAGCCGCAAAGGCAGAGGTACAAAGACTCCTGGACGCAAAGGTCATTAGAGAAGTCATATACCCGGAATGGTTGGCAAATGTGATCTTGGTCCCCAAGAAAAATGGCAAAATGAGAATGTGCATAGATTTTACGGATCTTAACAAGGCTTGTGTCAAAGACTCCTTCCCCTTGCCAAGGATAGATACCTCTGTGGACAAAGCAGCTGGTTGTCAGAGATTCTCACTGCTGGACTGTTTCTCTGGTTACCACCAAATTTGGCTCAAAAAAGAAGACGAAGGAAAGGCAAGCTTCACAACCCCATTCGGCACATATTGCTATACCAGAATGCCAGAAGGTCTCAAAAACGCTGGAGCAACCTTCTCCAGAATGATGGGGAAGGTTCTAGGAAGTCAGCTACAGAGAAACATCATAGCCTACGTCGACGATGTTGTCGTCATGAGCAAGCGCAAGGAAGATCATATCAAGGACCTACAGGAAACCTTCGTCAATCTTAGATCTGCCGGGCTGAAACTTAACCCGGAGAAGTGTGTGTTCGGGGTCAGCAAGGGAAAAATGCTGGGATATATCATCAGTTCTGAAGGAATTAGAGCTAACCCAGACAAAACAAAAGCAATCATGTCAATGGCAGAACCTTCAAACAAGAAAGAAGTGCAAAGGCTGACTGGCCGAATAGCCGCCCTCAACAGATTCATCTCGAGATCGGCAGAACGAAGCCTCCCATTCTTCAAAGTGCTGAGAGGAGAAGGTAAAACAGAATGGGGTCCGGAACAATCAGAGGCCTTCAGGCATCTCAAAAATTACATTGCAACCAACCTGGTGGTGACAGTGCCTGAGCCGGACACCCCACTACTACTGTATGTGGCTGCCTCCAATCACGCTGTCAGTGGTGTCCTGGTGCACGAGACAGGCGACAGTAAGGGAACGGTGCAAAGACCCGTCTACTACGTATCTGAAGCTCTATCAGGAGCAAAGCTGAACTACACGGAGATAGAAAAAATCGCATACGCGGTCCTGTGTGCATCAAGGAAGCTCAAGCATTACTTCCAAAGCCATGAGATTAAAGTGCCCACTTCACAGCCACTGGGTGATATCCTTAGAAACAAAGAGGCTTCCGGACGTATAGGAAAATGGGCGGCCGAACTATCACAGTTTGATATCACCTATGTCCCCAGAACCTCCATCAAATCTCAAGCCCTGGCTGACTTCATGGCAGATTGGACACCTTCGGACAAAAACGAGGAGAAGGTAGTCGACCAGCCGTGGACGCTGTATACAGATGGCGCCTGGGGCCAAGCGGGAGCAGGAGCAGCAGCCGTCCTAATCACACCATCTGGACTCAAACTAAAGTTTGCTGTACGACTCGAATTCAAAGCAACAAACAACATAGCCGAGTATGAAGGTCTCATCCTCGGGCTGAACAAAGCTAAGGCTTCGGGAGCAAAAACCCTACTCATCAAAACAGACTCCCAGGTGGTGGCAGGGCAAGTGGAGAAGGAATACCTAGCACACAACCCGGAGCTGGCAAGGTATCTGGCCGTCGTAAGAGGCCTGGAGAGAAGGTTCAAGGGATTCACTCTGCAGTACATTCCAAGAACCGAAAACTACGAAGCAGACGAGCTAGCGAAGGCAGCAGCCAACAACACCCCCTTGCCAGAGGGAACCTTCCACCAGATTGTTACAACACCCGCAACCGAATCGTTGCCAAAAGCCTTTCGCTCAGTCCTGCTGACAGAAAGCGAAGATTGGAGGCAGGCAATAGCTGATTGCCTCAAAGGCAAGACAGCTATAGATGACGAAGCAACATCCAAGAGGATGGAGGCAAGAGCAAGGAATTACACCTCCATTGACGGGATCCTGTACAAGAAAGGCGTGGTCCAACCTTTGCTGAGATGCATATCACAAGGCGAGGGCAGAGAACTCCTACAAGAGATACACTCAGGGATGTGCGGGTCTCACATTGGACCCCGCGCATTGTCTGCTAAAGCACTAAGACAAGGTTTCTACTGGCCAACTCACATTAAAGACGCTGAAGAAATAGTGAAAACATGCAAAGCCTGCCAAACCTTCTCACCAATTCAGTCAGGACCTTCAGCACCAACTCAACTCATACCAGCTTCATGGCCGTTGCAGAGATGGGGAATGGACCTGGTAGGACCAATGCCAACTGCCCAGGGGGGAAACAAATTCGCAGTCGTGGCCATCGAATACTTCACAAAATGGATCGAAGCTAAGCCACTGACAACCATAACCTCTGAAACAATCAGGAAATTTTTCTGGCAGAACATAGTCTGCAGATTCGGAGTCCCACGCTTGCTCACAGTTGACAACGGGAAGCAGTTTGATTCAGACAGGTTCAAGGAATTCTGCCATCACATAGGAACCAAAATTGCTTTCGCGTCTGTTTATCACCCAGAGTCAAACGGGGCCGTAGAGAGAGCAAACAGAACAATATTCTCCGCAATCTCCAAGACCTTACTCAACCTACGCAAGGGGAAATGGGTTGAAGAACTACCAAGAGTTGTATGGTCACATAACACAACAGTTTCAAGAACAACTGGATTTACTCCATTCAAGCTCTTGTATGGGGAAGAGGCAATGTTGCCCGAAGAAATCAAACACCAAAGCCTGCGTTCCATGAAGCAGCAGTTGGCTGAAGATGAAGAGTACTGCAAGGAAACCTTAGAATCAATAAGACTTGAGGCAGTGGAGAACATTACAAGGTATCAACGAGAAACCAAGAATTGGAGAGACCGCAAGGTAGTACGAAAAGACATACAAAACGGGGACCTGGTGCTCAGGAAAAAAGGAGATCACCCAAACGCTGGTAAATTGCAACCCAAGTGGGAAGGACCTTACACAGCAATACAAGCGGGAAGGTCGGGATCCTTCTACCTGAAAGACCTCGAAGGAAGAACCTCCACCCACACGTGGAACGTCGACAACCTACGTAGATTTTACATTTGAGTGTAAGGATGACCCCTGCAAAATAAGCGGCGGCATCCACATCCCTAAATACGCTTGTTTTCTTTTTCTCTACTTTTTCGCATTCCAAGGTCTGCACTCTTTTCCTCACAGGGGTACTCCTACCAGGAGGTGAGGTTTTTAACGAGGCAGAACCTATGTAAAAACCTCTGAAATATAAAGAGGAATCCACCCCAGATCCAAATCCCAAAAAGTCGAAAAACAGCCAGCAACGAGGCTGTAGCATTCGACAAAACATCACGTGATCACAAGGACCCTCCGCAGCTTTCATTCAACAGCTCAGAAAGCTCGGAACGTCCTCAAAGGTGAAAAAACACCAAATCCTTAGCAAAAGACCTAGCCAAGAGCCGGGCAGCAAGGATAACACGGCCAAAAAGTGAAAAAGTCCTGTCCTTCTCAGGCATCACAACATGGCCAGAAGGAGCAAAACCTTCAAACCTGACAAAGACCTGAGGAGAATCAGGCATCAGGAACCATATTATTTTCGCCAAAAGGCAGCGGAGGTTTAACATTCACAGGACAGACCCCAACGAAATTCACATAACCTTCACCAAAATAAGGTCGAAGGTATCCTGCTACTCTAAGCAGACCCCCAACAAACAAAGTGTGAAATTAAAACGAAACTACAATAACCCTCGGTCAGATACAGCAAAACCAACTACCACAACAACCATCAATAACCCGATAATAAATTTTGACCTAACGGAGTACATAAAATAAATGCATGAAAGCCTATAAAACCAGGCTCACCCTACCACCACCCTCAATCAGGATCAGCATACAAAGACCCGAGCATCGAGTGCAAACCTAGCAGTCAAAAAGCAAAATCCTAGGCCACCATGGAAGCAGGAGTTAGCCTCACAACACCAACAAAAGTTTGTATCGCACGAAGCTTCGTAATACTAGAACTACGGCGTTGTGATGAACATCGACCACAAAGTCGTGTACAGCCACAACAGAAACAATGGAAGTCAGACTCAGAGGTCTCTGAAGGGTATCGCACGAAGTCTCGTAACATCCCTTCAGAACCTCCGACTTAGACAGCCGAAGGTTCTCCTCGACAACACTCCATGGGAGTCGAGCAAAGAGAAAAAATAGCACAATTCAGCGAAGGATCCTTCGCGCCAAAAAAGTCGAAGGTTATAAGGCCAAGAAGCAGCGATCCTCCGCGCAAGAAAAAATCAACAACTCCTTCGCAACATCAAGCATCAAGAACAAGCAAGCCACAGCAACACAAAGATCCTTAGGATCAACACCACCGTGACGTTGCAATATACAAATGCTGTAGCGCGAAGGTTGTAATAAAAATGAGATCGAAGGTTGTAGCAAACTTTAAAACTTTATTATCGATGAAGAAATCATTACAAAAGTTCGTTTACAAAAAATGAATAAAATCATCCTTCGACCCATAAAAAGTCGAAGGTTACAGGTAGCTTGTACAAGTTCAACTTACAAATCCTCCTTCAACTAAACAACCGAAGGATCTAGGAGTCACGTACAAATTACAGCGCGAAGGTTGTCAAAATTAAAAGGTGCGAAGACCATGTAGTAAAAATGTCTGATCTTTATTAACCGTATACAATGTACATAACACAAGCTTACAACAAAAAATGAGAAACATCCTCCGACCGTAAAACGCCGAAGGTTCTAAGACCCTCGCACAATTCTAACATACGAATCTGGAAAAAGCCTAAGATCATCACAGTAATCACGAACAAGGAAATCAACTAAGTCATCTATACTACGCGTAGGATACTTATGGCGCCACCAGTCAATTAGATAACCCCTCGCGTACAAATCTCCACGCTTGAACGTCACCGGGGTAACGTAACTTCCTTCGACAAAGTTCGAAGGAAGATCTTCCAATGGAGCGGAACTCACAACCTGCGCAGAAAATAACAACTTCAAAGCCAACACAAACGAAGGGTAAAACTAAAAAGCCAAACGAAGCTTTCGAACCTCCGGAAAACCTTGAAGAAAAGGCTCAGCAACATCCTCAGAAGCCTCCGCCACCCAGCGTACCCTATCCCTCTCACCAAAGATGCGAAGGATAGGATATGGCAACTACATAAACACATCAAATCATGTCAAAAAATATAAGCAAAACCTACGATAAACGAAAAGAAAAACAAAAACATCCACCTAAGCCGGAGGCCATGAACCTCGGCGCGCAAGCGACTGGATAAATCCAGATCCTTCGCCATCAATATCATATCCAACAAACTCGAACATATCCACCAATCTCATGTTAGGGAAGGCAACTCGCCAATACTCCCACAATTCGCCAGAAACATAAATCCCTTTGTAAAAAAACGAAAGGGGAGTAATGAAACGATCCTGCGCAGGTCCTCCGCCAGAGACCTGCGCAGGATCAAAGTGTAAAACAAAGGCTTATCTGAAAACAACTCAATATATTATATTTTCAACAGTCTTTACAAAATAAAACACAACCTCCGGCCTTACTTACAAAAAAGCGTCACATGCTTGGACGCAAAAAAGACTAAGAAAAACCTAAAAACTAAAAAGCCTCACACCTGAGGCGGAGGAGGAGCAGAAGCCTCGGGCGTCTCTGAAACCTTGGCACCAGATCCCTCCGGAGCTTTGGCACCAGTATCACGAGCCTCCGCTTCAGGCTGGGTCGGAGGACACGCCTCCCTCGGTGGACGCGAAGGACCGGTCTTGACAACCTTAGCCTTCTTCTTCGCAATCTCCTACAAAATACCCATCTTAAGTAACATTGCAAAGCAGCGAAGCAAAATACAAAAAGAAATAACCAAATAATACAAACCTCAGCTCGACGATCCTCCGCCATTTTCTTCGCCTCATCCCGCCCAAACCTAATCCAGAACGAACTGATAAAGTTCCGGACAGATTTGCGCAGGGAAGGGGTCCCTTCGCCAACGTCCTCCGCCGCGGCAAATTCCTCCTTGGCGACTCCCTCCGCGTGAGAGCAACCTCCGCGGCGCAAAAGCCTAGCGAAGGAGCTAACCGCAGCCAAAGCCCCAAAATCAACAGCACCTCCGACAAAGTCGGGGAGCATGCGGATATGAGACTTCAGCCACGCGAGGGCAGCCCCAACATCGCCGCCGGGCGGAGGAGCAGAGGTGCTTCCCCCAAACTTCGCAAGCGAGTCGGCATAGAGCCCGACAATAGCTGCAGCCTCCGCTTCCGCCTTCTGTATGCGAGTCTGCAGCTCAGCTGCAGACGTCCGCTCAGCGTCAAGCTCTTTGCGAAGGCGTTCAGCAATGTCCTCCGCCTTCTCAGCTCGCTGCAGGGCTACGTCCCTAACTCTCCCCGCCTCAGCAACACTTGTGCGGAGGACCGCCACCGAAGCTTCGGCATCCTCTTTCTCCTTCTTCAGAGCCTCCGACCCAGCCTTGTAGTCATCCCTCTCCTTTTTCAGGGAGTCAACCTCCCTCCTGACGGAGGAAAACTCCTTAACCTCCTCCGACAGACGAGCCTTCTCAGCCTCCAAGGTCTCGTTCTCCTTCTTCAGAGCACCAATCGCCTCATCACGGCAGATAACCTCCCGGGAGCAACGCTCCTCTAAGGCGGCAGCCATGTGATGACCCTGCTCAAAAATAAATAGTTACAACAAACCTCCGAGTGAAAAACCGCGAAGGAAGATACAACAAAGCACAAACATACAAGGCTATGGTGCTCATATTGCACGCGAAGGAGCGTGTCAAAGTCCATGCCGCGAAGCTTCTGACGAAAACGATCTGTAAACCAAAAACAATTAAGAAAAACCATCGTAAGAAACAAAAAACCTCTGGCGGAGGCCAGAACACTAACCTCCGACCAAGGAATGAACCTCGCGCAAGGCATCAGTCCAACCTGTGATCGAAGGTTCAGAAGCACCTGCACATAACAAAAACAAACCTTAGAATAAAATGCCAAAAACAAAAGAAACTGTTGAACCAAAAAGAAGAAACTCACCAGGACCAAGAACATCAGCAGGCGAAGGCCTGTTGGCCAACGCAGAAGGCGCAGGCTCACGCGGCGGAGGAACGGCAAGCCCTTCCTGCGCAACGCTGGCGCCTTTAGCCATCTCCTCCGCGGTAGCCAGCCCAGCAAAAACATCCGCTGAAAGATAAACCAAAAACATGAGAACAAGTCAATCAAAACTTGCATAAAAACAAAATAATCAACAAAAAATCATTACCCATGTACAACGAATTAATACCGTCACCAGCCGGACGAAGGGGAGCCTCCGCCCTCCTGATCCTTCGAACGGAGGCGGACTCAGCTTCGTCGCTGGACTCCACCTGAACCTCCTTAGGCGGAGACCCTCCGCCAACTGAAGCAACGCGCGGACCCTCAGACGCTGCAGGATTCGCCTCCCGCGCAGGGCTCGCCTCAGGGGCCTCCGCATCGGAAGACTCCTCCCCAAGAAGAGACGCGAAAGGCGCGCGCACAGAGGAGACCGCACGCGAAGCTTCAACTTCAGGAGCTCCACCAGCAGCAGCGGCCTCCGCAGGTGCAGAAGCTACCGAGTTTGACTCGGCACCAGATGAGCGGGCGGAGGAAGACTCCACAGGAGTCTCTAGCACAACCTCCGCCCTCCGCTTCTTCGCAAGTTGCTTGACTGCGCCGCCCCCTTTCCTCTTCTTCGACTCCGCCAAAGCAACAGCCTTCGAGGAGTCCTTCTTCTTCTCCAACCCAAGCAAAACATCCGGAGGAATAACGTAATCTTCATACTCGATCCCCAATTCCTCAAAAACGCGGTTGAACCGGGGCATCGTCCCAAGCGCAGACCTCCGCTGGAGATATTCCTTCTCCGAGATCTTCCCGACGATCCTCCGGGCAGAAACCTCCACACGATCAAGGAAGGACTCCTTGGTCTCATCCTCCGGAATACCTGCGCCGAACCGGGGAAACGGCAACCCCTCCGGAGGACCAAAAACAGGAACTTGCACCATCTCAATGGTGAACTCATCGGTCCTGCGGCCAAGGGGCCAGTAGTCAGCAGCGACCATCTCCTCAACCAAATCCCGGCCTCCGGAATATCGGCATGCCAGCGCAAATGCCTTATCACAAGCAAGTCGCTCCTCCGACATCTCCTGCGAAGGATCAACCTTCGAGAAAGGCTTCAGCTCCTTCATCAGCGACGCGTAAGGATAAACTTTATCAACGCTGCCGTCATCTAAAGTCTTCGACGCAGCGGGGGTCCTCACGTAGAACCAGGCTCTCATCCAATCCTTCTCCCACTTCCCCTTTTGGCAGTAGGAGATCTCGCACCTTGGCCCAGGCATTGTGCGGCACGGCATGAACGCGCAGCTTCCAAACTGCGCAATGCACTCAACACCTTCGGCATCCTTCACCTTCTTAGGTTGACGCTGAAGCTCAAAATACGAGCAGAAAGTATCAATGTGGGGCATGGCTCCGTAGGATTCACACGCCCAGGCGAATTTGCTAAGTGTTAGTATCCCATTGGGACTGAAGTGTTGCAGCTCCACATTGAAGCTCTCCATCACTTCGCGAAGGAAATGATATGGAGGCATCCGAAGCCCGCAGGTGAAGAAATCCCTAAAAACAACAGCATAACCTTCACCAGGCGCAGGCACCGTTTGACCCGCAGGAGGAGCCTCCGCCCGACCTTCCTTGAAAAACCTAGCCTCAACCATGTCAGCGATATCCTCCGTCCTCACAGTCGACTGCCCGAACTCAAAAGTAATCGCCGCCATCCCCTCAAACTCCTTCGCACCGATCAAATCACCGACAGAAGCTTCGACGTCAGACAACGTCTCCTCCAGATCTCGAGCTGCAGCCACCTCAAGCATCCACTCCTCAAACCTCCGCAGCCAACCTCCAGACCTCACACTAAGGAAACTGCGCAAAGGACCAGAAAAATCTGACCTCGAAGGACGCGGTGAAGGAAGCTGAGCCACCGTAAAACCTCCGACAACACTTTAGAACTAAACAGAAACGCACGCAAGCAGCTCAGAGAGAAATACGTAGCGAAGGAAGGTGTGCAGGCAATGAGCAGCAGGGGTGAGAGCTCAAGGCTCCCCAGCATCCCCTTTTATAGGGGGGGCCTGCGATCGCGCGGCCATTGCGATTCCCCGCGCCCAACGGCTATAAGCGGAGGAATCGCCCAAACCGTTGCGCTTCGTCAATGCCAACGGCTAACTCCAACGGCAATAAAATCCTCCGCAATCCTCCGCAATCTAACGCGCGTAGGATACCATACTAATATAGCAGCAATGATCGGAGGATCCCGGCAAAATAAAGAAACAAGAAAAATTACGACTAAGTAAAAGAAACAGTTATCCAACATTTGCTAACAAACACATCCTGCGCACCAGGGGGGAAGGCAGCAACCATGCTCATAACCTCCGCAGCGTAGCATGTTTTTGAGCACATGGACCGCAGGAGTGCCATTAGCCCAAAAAGGGGGGAACTGTTGGGGAAAAGCTGCATCCTTCCCCCTGGTAGCGCCGGAGGTTATCCTTCACCTGAGGAACCTCCGACGCCTGGAACGTCGGAGGATATCCTTCGACGGGAAATGCTAATGTTGACGACTCGTCTGGTCGTGCAAAGTGTGTGCAGGGACTGGAGCACCGGCGGAGGTCCGCGAGTGAGGAAAGGTTGGAACCTCCGACCCTCCCGGGTCCGAGGATGGCGGGAGAACGTAGCCAGGCCAAGGAACCTCCGACCGGACCAGGCCAAGGAGGAACTCCCGGGGTGGCCGGGTGAAGCAACCTCCGACCAGCCGGGCTGCGGAACCTCCGACACCAAAGCGTCGGAGGATCCGCAATTGGGCGGAGGATCCGAGCCTCCGACCTGCTGAGGCCCCAGTCAAAGGATGAACGAAGGGTTCGCAATGTGAGATTACGCGGGTGTATTGGGGTCAGTAGACTGCGATGAAAGAATATGCTGGAATATTCCCCCACCGTCACGGGGCATTTATGTAAATGTCGTTGGGTCGGTTTCCGGGCCCTATATAAGGGGCGTGATGCCGCCATTAATAAGGAGGAGAGCATTCACTGTATTCACCTACTGTTGAGCCTATTGCCGGTTGGAGCTCAGACCTCTCACGGCACCGAGTGAGAAGGTTCACCATTCATCGTACTGCTGGGGAGTGTGGAGAGCACCTTCCCAACATTCATCCAATAAATTACTAAAATTATAGTTTTAGTTTATTGCAATTTCTATAGATACGGTCTGTAACTTTTTGGTTTTGAGAATTAAAAAAACCGTTAAACAAAACTACGAATCTAACAAAATCTGAGATGTGTTGGCAAAGATAGTTTAATAAATTATAATTATTCATATAGTGAGACAAGGACATTTAATATGTTATGATACAAAGACAAATAACAAATCAAAAAAATGACAAGAATGTTTCTTGAAATTATCTTAAAATTCTGAAAAATAGGAGAAGTGATAAACATATTATATTAGTAACAATGTATTTGCTCCATTCCAAATTATAAGTTATTCTAATTTTTTATATAATAATTAATAAGTATCATCATATTCTTTATTAATTATATTTTTATAGTATACTTATTATATCATAAATCTTTATGATTTAATTCTACAATAAAATTAGAATAACTTATAATTTGACTCTTCATTGTGCCACGGCGCCGTCTTGTCCTAGGAATTAATTCTTTTAAGTACATAATAGCTAGCTAGGCTTCGTTTGCGTGCGTACGTGTGGACTGTGGAAGGATTATTGGTCGGTCCTACAGTACGTAGTACGTGTTGCCTCAGTTAATTAACTTGAGTTTTTTTCTACGCCCGGACCTGCAGGACAAACGACGAATACTGGAGTTTGAAATTTTTACTTAAACTAGACACGTACTGACCAGTATAGTATGCATGTAAGGAAATTATTGTTCGCAAAATCCCAAGCCTAGGTAGCTAGAAACTTTGACCATTTTACATCGGCGCTAGATATACAATAATCCATACGACTTTCTAGTAAGCATATCTATATGCAAATGGGTTTTCTCATTCACTACTGCTAGCGCTTGGACGTCCGGCGCCAGCAACGCATCCGGACGCCGAGCCACCCACCCGCGCCACACAGAGAAACGAAAAAAAAGAAAAGGAAAAGGAAACCTTATCCACCCTAACCAACTTGCCCCTGCCCCACTCACCCCACACGGAGCACTGCCCTTCGTCCGCTCCCTCCCAACCAACTCGCCCCTGCCTCACTCACCCCGTACGCACAGAGCACCGTCCTTCGTCCGCTCCCCACACAAGGAGCCCGTCCCCACCCCCACGAGCATGGGATCCGCCCCACCCCTCGCCATGCCAGCCCCTAGCAGATCTGTCTGCCGCTAACTCATCCCCACAACCTGCCCCTATACGCTTGATGCTACAACACAATATGCATGATAGTGCAATAACATCGGGCATACTGCTGCAACAATGGTTGAAGTAGCTGAAACACCATAAATATAGTATTACAACAAACACCAAACAACTGCTGCAACAACATACAAATAACTACTATAACATACAGATTGAAGTATTGGATGAAGTAGTTGAAACACCATGAACATGGTATTACAAAAACAACGAACGGCTGCTGCAACAACATGTAACAACTAATACAACAACATAGATTGAAGTATTGGATAGAGCAACCGAAACACCATGGATATAATATTACAACAACACCGAACAGCTGTTGCAACAACATGCAATAACTAATACAACAATACAGATTGAAGCATTAGACGGAGCAACTGAAACACCATGGACATAGTACTACAACAACACCGAACAACTGTTGTAACAACATGAAAGAAACTACTAGAACTGTCGGTGTTTTTCCCCCGGGGGGTCACACCAACGAGTAAATTTGTATGCGTGCTCCCCTTTCCGGATGGTGATGCAAGAAGACACAGAGATTTATCCTGGTTCGGGCAAGAGAAGGCCCTACGTCCAGCGGGGGGAGAGAGTTTGTATTATCTTGCACCTAAGTGCTTGTACAGGGGCGAATACAAGCGTGGTATGAAGTGTGTAGCTCTACTACGTGTGTGTGTTCTTGTGTTGTTATCTTTTTCTATTCCTGAGTCTCTCCTTTTATAGCTCCAAGGAGAGACACAGGGTACATGCGTAGATGTTAGAGTAGGGATCGATAGCCGCATGGAGCGCTGACCTACTCGAGGCTTCCGTACGGCATGGCCTCGAGCCGTCCCATCTTGATGGCTCAGTGATGATTACGCGTGCTCCTGTGTTCTGCCCTGCCAGCCGCCTTGTGCTGGTTCTGAGGTCGCATGCTTGTACGGTATGGTGGCAGATCCGACGGGGTAGCTGTGGTGTAGTCAGTCGACGCCCAACTTGTCCCTAGGAAGGGACCCTGTTCGGTCGAGGGTCGGACGCCGTGTAATATGCTGGTATCTGGAGCGCTGACCTTGGGTGCCTCGAGGGGGTCCCGATTAGACGTTCCATCCTTGTTTCCTGCGTCCTGACACGCCCTGGGTCGTTCGGTGGGAAGGCTGCAAAAAGAACGATGGGACAGAAGCTTGCTCCCTATCACGCCTTCCGTGACCTGTGTGTTAGGTGGGGAAGCGTCAGGTGCATTTAATGCTCCGGCCCGCGTGCGCGCGTCGGGCGGCGGACAGTGTCCTTGCGCCCGACGCCTCTCGGTTCGCTCGAGCCCGCTTCCGTTTTCGACGGCGGTCGTCGCTCGAGTCCTGACCGATTCGCTCGACGCTTTTTCCGTCTTCGAGGCTGCGACCGTCGATGGCGGCGCATACGTAAGATTAGAGCGTCGAATTAAGGGTCTCGACCTTCGTACGGGCAATCTCATAATGCGCATCGCTGAGGGTACCCCTTACCGATACCCTCGACAGTAGCCCCCGAGCCCTCGGAGGAGTTTTTAACTCCTTCGAGGGCTATGTTGTCTAATTCGCAGAAACGCTTTCGACACCAGTGGTGGAAGATTCCGATTGGCTCGTTTTTGCCCGGGGGTTTCGACGTACTCTCGATAGAGCGAGCGTCTTCCATCCCAAATTGAGTTCCTAGCGGGTAGTCCAAGTGAGAACCTGTGCCCCTTTCGAGGGGGTCAGCTGTAGCCCGGAGGCGTCCTCATAAAGCAGGGTCGACGTGGTCGGGGATACCAGTCTCATTCGATAGAGACCGGCGGCTTGATGCCTCCCGTCGAGGGGATTCCTCTCGACTGTCTCGACCCTACCTTGAACATCGCCAGCGAGTCCTCGAGGCGGGCCTCGATCTTCGACCGCTCGCTGGGGATCCCTGACTCTGGCGCTCGAGATCGGCTGTCGAATCCTTTTGGCGGGCCAGCCATCGACCTCTCGAGACTTTTGTGGTTACGTCCCTTGGCTTACGAGGGAAGGAAACGATCGTGGCGGTTCGCCTTTCTGCCCGTTGGGCGCGCCTTTCTAGGCGGATGACGTTACGACACCGTATCGGCGAGGAATTCGGAGAGTCCGGCCTGTGAGGAGAGAGAGAGGACTGTGAGGCGGCGCATTTATGGGGGGAGTTACCTTACTTCTCGGATCTGTCCGTTGGCGGACAGCTGCCTATAAATACGTCGTCGCGTCTCCGCCGTTCCTCTCCCTTCCGCCTTCTCGCTCTTGTTCCTTCGCTGCCTTTGCTTTCTCGCCATCTCACGCGCACAGGCCCCCTCGAGCTGTAGCGAACCCACCGTCCCTTTAGCCGAGATGCCTGTAAGACTCGTCGCCGCCGACGACTGGCGCCCGTCGTCGATGACGGAGCGCCGGCTGTTGGAGCTTGAGAAGGAGGGACTGCTGCGCCGCCGCACCTCGCTGTCGTCGCCAGAGTGGATCGCGCCGCCGGCGAGCCACAGGGCGCCTCAGCCGCCCGAGGGCTACGTGGTGTCGTTCGCCAAGTTTCACCGCCACGGTCTGGGCGCGCCTCCAAGCCGCTTCATGCGGGCCCTCTGCTTCCATTATGGGGTGGAGCTCCAGCACTTCTCTCCGAACGCCATCACCGTAGCGGCGGTCTTCGCCGCCGTGTGTGAGGGCTTCCTGGGGATGATGCCGCACTGGGAGCTGTGGCTCCACCTCTACAGGGGCGAGCTGTTTCACGCCTCCACCGGAACCACGGGCGTAAGGAAGCCCGTGCGGGCGGGTTGCCTCAATCTGGTGCAGAAGACGGGGAAGACGGACCGGCCGCGGGAGTACATCCCGGTAGGGTTGTCGACCAACCACGCCGGCTGGGACTCCCAATGGTTCTACCTGCGGAACGACGACAACCTCCTGCCTTCTTACTCGGGCCGTCTGATCTTGGAGCGTCCAGCGGACTGGACGTACGGCGTCGTCCAAGCTCATCAGTCTCGGCTCGACCCTCTCCTCGACGCCCTGAAGAAGCTTCGCCAGGAAGGTTTGACCGCCGCCCTCGTCCTCTCGGCCGTCCATCATCGGAGAGTTCTCCCTCTGATGTCACGGCCGTTGAGGATGGACGAGATGGGCCCTGGCGTCTCATCTCGGGACCTCGAGGCATGTCGGATGTCCAACGAGCCTCCGACGGACGACGAAGTCGCGGCCCGAGTCAGGGCCGCAATTGCCGGTGATTTTCAGCCGGAGCATGTGAACGGCTTCCCCATGAGACCTGACGCAGGCTCGATCGATCTGGTACGCTTTCTTCTTACGCGCATCCCCGATTCTGGGTTTCCTTTCTCCCCTCTCTTTTTTCTAAGTCTGCCTTAGTTTTGGCAGGGTCGGATTGATGTTCGGTCCTCGAGGCCTCCGGTAAAGGAGGATGAGGTCGATCGCGACAAACGGCGCCAATCCGCCGAAAAGCTGAAGTGTGCCAAGGACTCCGCAAAGAAGGGGGAGAAGAAGAAGAACCTCGACCGCCAAGCATTAGAGGCGCGTCGAGCCAAATCCAGGCAGAGGGGGGAGCCTGAGGAAGAATCCCCCAATGATGATGATGACGACGACGAGGGTAGCGACGACTCCGAGGGGACGGCGTCGCGCCTCGATCGGATTCTCGAGGGCCCGCCTCGAGGTGACGTCGACGCCCCCCGGACGGAGGCGCCAGAAGAGGGTCCGAGCGGATCTCGTCGTCCCCGGGCCGACGCTCCTTCCGCGCTCAAGGCGGGCCAAGACGCACCGCGCCCTCCCCCGGCGCCCAGGGAGAGCGGTCCGGCTAGGTCCCAGGCGTCGGGGCCGTTAACTCGCGGTCGCGCCGCGGCCTCTGAGAAAGGAGACGCCGGCCGTAGGAGCGCGAGTCCCGGCGCCCGCCAGGCGGGGACCGACGTACCTAAGCCAGTTCCTGCCCTCGAGGGGCCTAGAGCCCCGACGCGGGGTGGCTCGAGGCCCGCTGGTCGGGGTGGCGGAAGGCGAGCCGTTCTCCCCGTGGGGTAAGCCCTTTTGATGTTGCGGTCTTTGTCCCCCCATTCTTTCACCTTTCCTCACATGTCGACTTTTTCTCAGGCTGAAACGGACCCTCGAGCAGGCCCAACCATCAATGGCCAAGAGGCTCAGAACGGGTGCCGCCTCCACGGAACTAGGTTCGTAGTTAATTCCTGAGTGTCGCGATATTCTTACGTGGTTATCATAACGTCTGACCCTTACCCTTTGTTTTGTAGGCTCATCCAGCACCCAACCTCCAGCCGGCGTCGAGAGGGCTTTATCTCGTCCCGCGCCTACTCCGCCGTCGCCGACTCATGATGCGGCCCCCCAGACGCGAGCGTCAGAGGGAGCCCCCGAGCCCTCTCGATTGGGGGTCGAGGGGGAACCCATCACCATCAGCGATACGTCTGATGGCAACGAAGCGTCTGGGGGCGCTCGGCCTATGGAGGAAGAAGCATCGACCCCCAACGTCGCGGGACGGACTCCCTGGCCTGCAGGCCTTCGAGCTCTCGAGGCGCAAAGGAAGATGGTGGAGGAGGAGGAGCGGGAGCGCGAGGCGACGCAGCCATCACTGGAGCAGCAGCAGCAGCGACCCCAGCCGGAGGAGCAGCTGCAGCACCAGCAGGAGCAGCAGCAGCAGCAGCTGGGGCAGCAACAGCAGCTGGGGGGCCAAGAGGACGAGCCACTCGAGACCCCGCCTCAAGTTTTGGCCGAACCGGCGCCACTGGCGTCGCAAGAGCCCGGCGATCAAGAGGGAAATTTGCCGGTGTACGGACCTCCCACCCCAGCGTGGCTCCTCCCGGGGGCGCCTGCCGCGATCCGGGCAGAGTCGGGGCGAGCGGACGGAGTGGTGGCGCTCGCCTGCATGATGCGCACCCCCACCGACCCCGAATCCGAGATCAAGAGGACAATCTACGGCATGGACGGGATCGCCCCAGGGTTCCTCCGGGAGCGTCGAGCATGGGAGGACCGCTTTCCCTCTGAGGAGGATGAGATCGGGTCGTCTGGGAGCAAGGACGGTACGTGGAAGACGGTGGACGACGACGGGCGGTTCCCTTGCCTCGCTGACCTGTTCTTGCGCCACGGGGGTTCCCTCGAGACCGTCGAGAACTTTCTCCGCGGCGTCAAGGTGCGGGCTGATCGGGAGATGGAGAACTGGTGTCCCGATCGGATTCGTATCCGAGCTTCCAGCGACCCGTCCGAGCCCAATATCTTCCTCGATGACAAGAAGGAAGTCGAGAAGTGGGAGCATGTCGAGGAGCTCCGCCTTTGGATGAAACACGTGGTGGGGCTCCTATCGGACGTCATCAACAACGGGCTTGGGCCAGCTTATTTTGTAAGTGTTTCTCGAGCTCCAATCTTTGTGGTGCTTTCGGGTTTCTGTGTTCTAATCCCCCTGACCCCTGATTCGCAGGATATGATAGAGACCTCTCGCATCAAGTCCAGCTTCATACATGCCACGAGGGGCGGATGGGAGCAGCTTCCCCTCCTCAAGGATCAACTCCTCGAGTCGCAGGAAAAGCTGCTTAAAGCTTACAAAGATCTTATAGCACTCGAGGAGGAGAAGAAGGTGAGGGAGGCTGCTTTGGCCGAGGCCCGAGAGGTCTCGAAGAAGGCGGAGGAGGAGGCGATGCGGCTACGGGAGCGGGCTCTTACGGTCGAGGAGGCCGCGTCCAGAGCCCGGGAGGAGGCCCTGTCCCACAAGAGCGTCATCGCGGACCTGGACAAGGAGAAGGGCCTTCTCCAAACCGACCTGGACTCCCTCCGCGATACCTTCCAAAAGATGAAAGTGGCGTTCGTGGACAATGAGGTCGCCAGGGGTGCCGCCGAGGACGCAAAGAAGGCCCTCGAAGACCTCGAGATGGAGCGAGCTCGATCCCGCAGTCTCTCTGACGACGTCGGGCGTCTGAAGGGAGAATTGCTGGAGAAGAGTGGAGCCGTCGCTCAGGCTGGCAGGGTGATCGAAGATCTCCGCGTCGCCAATACTGAGCTGGCGCGCTCCAACAGAGAGATCGAGCGTGCCAACACCAGATTGGTCGGCGAGAACACGGCCCTAGAGGAGAGCATCAAAGGTATGTTTCCTTTGTCGAATTTCCTTTTCGAGGTGTGCTTGAGTTTTTCCTAAAGCTTCTTTGTATTGGTATTTATAGGGCTCAAGGACGAACTCCTGGCCGCCCAAGCCGAGGCTCGCAACGCCAAGGCTCAGCTCGAGGCTGAGGTTGCTTTGAACCGTCGAGTGCGGACGGCGATAAGCGATCTCTCGACCTCTTGGGAGGTCGAGCCTATGGATGAGTCGAGGGAGGACACTCGAGGCGACGCCCTGATCGACCAGTTGTGCTACATAGGCGCAACGCTGCGAGATCGGGTGCGGGATGCCCTCCACATCAGGGTGAAGCGGGCGATGGCGGTTGTCTGCTCGGGCTTCTCCTACGACATGGAGGTGGTGTCCCATGGCTTCGTCACCGACATCTCCAAGACCGACGCGGAGAACGAGGAGAGGCTCCATGCCTTGATCGACGACGCGGAGGCTCCTGGGGAAAGGTTGGCCAAGCTCTTTGAGCCTGAGGTGCTCCCTCCTGAGGCTAGCTCGGGCGGAGGCGAGGGCGGTGAGGATCGTGCCGTTGACTGAGGCCTGCGAGCCTGCTCAGGGCGCCTGAGGCCCCTTGTACGATACTTTATTAATTTTGCTGTTACATGATATAGTATCATTTCGTAATTGTTAACTGCTTATTTGTCTTTCCGCTCGAGGTTCCTTTGTTTCTCTTCATTCCTACGTTTGTATCCCTTGCTCGACCTTTCGTCAGAAACAAACTCGATTTCCGTAGCCCAGGGGCGTGGGAGTTTTCCGGCTCATTATCCCTCGGCCTTTGAGGGGCTCGAGGTGCCTTAGCTACTCGAACCGTGTAAGGTTTACCAAGCAAGAAAAGAAAATTTCTTGGCTTTTTCGACGCTTGGGGAGGGGTCGTCCCTCTGGTAGCCCCCGAGGGGGTGCGGACTATGATGGGTCATGGTCGGCATCCCCTTTTGACGTCGAGACTATAACTCGTAACTATTTTTGGTACAGAAAGAAGCCGCTCGAGGGAAAGACTTTATTTATTCATGCGTTCATTTACAAAGTCTTTGTTCAAAAAGTAGGATCGTAAATCTAGGACTTCTAGGGGTAGAATCGACGTAGCTGTTCGATGTTCCATGCGTTGGTGAAGACTGCCCCCTTTTCGTCCGCCAATTTGTACGTTCCTGGCTTAAGGACCTCGGCCACCACATACGGGCCTTCCCAAGGTGGGGTCAGCTTGTGGCGTCCTTGGTTGCTTTGCCGGCGTCGTAGGACAAGGTCGCCTACGTTGAGGTCCCTCTTGCGCACGTGCTTGTCGTGGTAGCGTCGGAGTCTCTGCTGATATCTAGCAGAGTTGAGGAGGGCCATGTCTCGAGCCTCCTCGAGTTGGTCGACCGCGTTTTCCTGAGTCTCTTTGTTCGATTGCTCGTTGTAAGCCTTGAGTCGTGGTGACCCATACTCGAGGTCTGTGGGGAGGATAGCTTCAGAGCCGTAGACCATGAAGAACGGGGTGTATTTTGTGGCCCTGCTTGGCGTTGTCCTAAGGCTCCATAGGACTGAGGAAAGCTCCTCGACCCATTTCTTGCCGAATTTCTTCAATCGATTGTAGATCCTTGGCTTGAGTCCTTGCAAAATCATGCCGTTGGCACGCTCGACCTGGCCGTTAGTTCGAGGGTGGGCTACTGCGGACCAGTTCACACGGATGTGATGCTGATCGCAGAAATCCAAGAACTTTCTGCCAGTGAACTGGGTGCCGTTGTCGGTGATGATGACATTGGGGATCCCAAACCGATGGATGATGTCGGAGAAGAAAAGGACGGCCTGCTCGGAGCGGATGTTGGTGATGGGTCGAGCCTCGATCCATTTGGAGAACTTGTCGATAGCCACCAGCAAATGGGTATACCCTCCTTTCGCCTTTTGTAGAGGTCCTACTAAGTCGAGCCCCCATACCGCAAACGGCCAGGTGATGGGGATCATCTGAAGAGCGTGGGCGGGCAGGTGCGTCTGTTTGGCGTAGAATTGGCACCCATGACACGAGCGTACGAGCTCGATGGCATCCGCCACGGCCGTTGGCCAGTAAAAGCCTTGCCGAAAAGCGTTTCCTACAAGGGTCCGTGGGGCGGCGTGGTGGCCACAAGCCCCCGAGTGCAGGTCGTCGAGGAGTTTTCGACCTTCCTCTACGGTGATGCAACGTTGTAAGACCCCCGTCGGGCTCCGTCGATATAGCTCGTTGTCTTCGCCATAGATCACATATGATTTGGCCCGTCGAGCGATACGACGAGCTTCTGTCTTGTCTTCTGGCAACTCACCGCGGATAAGGCAGTCGAGGAACGGTGTGCGCCAATCGAATGGTCGACCCGGTCGTCGTTCTATTTCCATCACCTCTTCCTCCATCAAGAGCGCATCGACAGCATTGGTTGGTTGGGCGATGGTGGTGTCGACGCCAGCCCCCGTGCCTAGGTCGACGGATGGCTCGTGAAGATCCTTTGAGAATGCATCAGGCGGCACTGTGCCTCTGGTAGATGCAATCTTGGCGAGTTCGTCGGCTGCCTCGTTGTAGCGTCGAGCGACATGGACAAGCTCGAGGCCGTGGAACCTGTCTTCGAGTCGACGCACCTCCTTGCAGTATGCTTCCATCTTTGGGTCATGGCAACTCGAGGTTTTCATTACCTGGTCGATGACGAGTTGGGAGTCACCTCGGACGTCGAGGCATCGGACTCCTAACTCGATAGCGATCTTAAGACCGTTGACGAGGGCCTCATATTCTGCGACATTGTTAGATGCGGCAAAATGAATCCTGATTACATACCTCATGTGGACGCCCAAGGGTGAGATGAACAGCAGGCCGGCCCCGGCCCCAGTTTTCATGAGTGACCCGTCGAAATACATTGTCCACAGCTCCGCCTGGACCTGAGTCGGGGGAAGCTGGGAGTCTGTCCATTCCGCGACGAAGTCTACCAGGGCTTGCGATTTGATGGCCTTTCGAGGCGCGTAAGCGAGAGTCTCGCTCATGAGCTCGACCGACCACTTAGCTATCCTTCCCGTGGCCTCCTTGCTCTGGATTATCTCGCCCAAGGGGAAAGAAGAGACCACCGTGATAGGATGACCAAGGAAGTAATGCTGCAATTTGCGGCGGGCAAGGATTACGGCGTAGATCAGCTTCTGGATTTGGGGGTAACGCGCCTTGGTCTCCGAAAGCACCTCGCTGACGAAATAGACTGGCCTTTGGACTGGCAGCGCGTGACCCTCCTCTTGTCTTTCGACCACCACCGCCGCGCTGACGACCTGGGTCGTCGACGCGACGTAGAGGAGCAGCGGCTCCGCAGGTTGAGGTGGAACCAGGACCGGTGCCGAGGTCAGCGTCTTTTTCAGTTTTTCGAGTGCTTCCTCGGCCTCGGGGGTCCAAGAAAAGTGCTCGACCTTCTTTAGGAGTCGATATAATGGTAATGCCTTTTCTCCTAGTCTCGAGATGAAACGGCTCAGAGCCGCCAGGCACCCCGTGACTCTCTGCACACCCTTGATGTCTCGGATTGGCCCCATTTTCGTGATGGCCGAGACTTTCTCGGGGTTGGCCTCGATACCGCGCTGCGAAACAATATACCCTAGGAGCATGCCTCGAGGCACGCCGAAAACGCACTTCTCGGGATTGAGCTTGATCCGGCTGGTGCGTAAGCAGCTGAAGGCAACCTCGAGGTCCTGGATCAGGTCTCCTCGTCGCTTTGACTTGACGACAATGTCGTCGACGTAGGCCTCGACCGTTGAGCCTATATGTTCGCCAAATACGTGGAGCATGCAACGTTGATACGTGGCTCCCGCGTTTCGAAGCCCAAATGGCATGGTCACGTAGCAATACATCCCAAAAGGTGTGATGAATGAGGTCGCGAGCTGGTCGGACTCTTTCATTTTTATTTGGTGGTAACCAGAATAAGCATCAAGGAAAGAAAGGGTTTCACATCCCGCAGTAGAATCGACAATCTGATCAATGCGTGGCAATGGAAAGGGAACTTTTGGACATGCTTTATTCAAACTAGTATAATCGACACACATCCTCATTTTCCCATTCTTTTTCTTAACTAATACAGGGTTCGCTAACCAGTCAGGATGATGAACCTCCTTGATGAATCCGGCCGTCAAAAGCTTGTGGACTTCCTCGCCAATGATCTTGCGCTTTTCCTCGTCGAATCGGCGCAACCGCTGCTTCACTGGCTTGGAACCGGCTCGAATCTCCAAGGAGTGCTCGGCGACTTCCCTCGGTATGCCCGGCATATCCGAGGGACTCCATGCAAACATATCAGCATTTGCACGGAGAAAGTCGACGAGCACGGCTTCCTATTTGGGGTCGAGGTCGGTGCTGATCGTCAGCACCTTGCCGTCGGAGTTGTTGGGGTCGAGCGGGATCTTCTTAGTTCCTTCCGCCGCCTCGAAGCTGCCCGCATGACGTTTAGGCTCTGGAGCCTCAGCGGCCATGGCCTCGAGCTTTGCGACGAGCTCGGTGGAGCTCTCGACCGCCTCCCCGTACTCGACGCACTCGACGTCGCACTCGTATGCGTGCTCGAAGGAGGAACTGACAGTGATGACGCCTTTGGGACCAGGCATCTTCAGCTTCAAGTATGTGTAGTTGGGTATAGCCATGAACTTGGCGTAGCCCGGGCGCCCGATGATGGCGTGGTACGTGCCTCGGAAACCAACCACCTCAAAGGTGAGGGTCTCCTTCCTGAAGTTGGCCGTCGTGCCGAAGCAGACCGGTAGGTCGATTCGACCTACTGGCAGTGCCTTTTTCCCTGGTACGACGCCATGGAAACCGCCGGCGCTCGGCTGGAGGCGTCCTCTATCGATGCCGAGGAGATCGAGGGTCTCGAGGTAGATGATGTTGAGGCTGCTGCCACCATCCATCAGCACTTTCGAGAGTCGGGTGTTGACGATGATGGGGTCGACGACGAGCGGGTAGACGCCTGGGGCGACTACCTTGTCAGGGTGGTCTTCTCGGTCGAAAGTGATGGGAGTGCTCGACCAGCTAAGGTACTGGGGCACCGCCATTCTTGCTGTAAAGACTTCGCGACGCTCCCTTTTGCGCTGCCTCGCGGTCAACTGAGTCGAAGGCCCGCCATAGATCATGTAGCAGTCGTGGACGGCGGGGAAGCCGTCGTCATCTTTGTTGTCCTCCTTGCCGCCAGCCTTCTCCTTCTTGGAGTCATCACGCGTTACGACAGTCCTTGAGTTTGTGGTTGGCGCCTCCCTTATGGTAAGGGCACGGCTCCTCCAACATCCTGTCGAAGATGCCTCCCTCCGGAGGGCCTCGCGGCTTCTTTCGATCCATGGCGGCGACGAGGTCGTCACCTGAGTCTTCCTGGTGGAACTGCCGCACTTTCTGCTTCTTTTTATTTTTCTTGAGGCCTCGACTGGAAGTCCCATCTTCATTGACGGGCTGCTTGCCTTTTCTTCCTTCTGAGCTGAAGAAGGCGCCGACTGCCTCCTCCCCTGCCGCGTAGTTAGCTACTACGTCCATCAGCTCGTCGACGGTCTGAGGTCGATTGCGGCCTAATTCCCGCACCAAGTCTCGACTGGTGGTGCCCGAGAAAAACGCCAAGATGACGTCGTGGTCGGGGATGTGTGGCAACTCAGTGCGCTGCTTCGAGAAGCGTCGAGCGTACTCCCGAAGAGTCTCTCCTGACTTCTGCTTGCATTTGCTGAGGTCCCACGAGTTCCCTGGCCGTATGTAGGTTCCTTTGAAATTACCCTCGAAGACTCTGACCAGATCAACCCAGTTGTGAATCTGATTGGCAGGGAGTTCCTCGAGCCATCGACGGGCGGTGTCGGAGAGGAAAAGGGGTAGCTGTCTGATGATGGCTCGATCATCCCCTCGAGCGCCACCTAGCTGACAAGCCAGCCTGAAATCGGCCAGCCATAGCTCTGGCTTGGTTTCTCCATTGTACTTCGCGATGCTGGTTGGGGGTCGAAATGGACTAGGCAGGGGCGTGCTGCGAATCGCCCTGCTGAACACCCGCGGGCCCGGTGGCTCGGGGGCCACCCGGTCCTCGTCGCTGTCGTACCTCCCACCGCGATGCGCGCTATAACCACGTTCTTCCGCGTCTCCGTGCCGGCGGCGTCTATTTTCTTTGATGTCGTGTCGCGCGTCGGGTCGACGTTGATTGTCGGCAGGGAGGATGAGAGCGGTCTTTCTACCTCGAGGGGGAGGTTGTTGCTGGACAGACACCTCCTCTTCGATTAGAGGCTGTTCGTCGCGCTTCTCTGTGGCAGCTCCTCGTCGTCGAGATGCCGAACTTTCGGCTTGTTGAACTGCTGCCACCTGGAGCAATGTCTGAACTTCATCTCGAATGCGTCGGGCCTGGGAATTTGATGGTTCTGGCATGTTACGTAGCAGCATCGTCGCTGCCACTACATTCTGGCCTGCTCGAGGGAAACGGCTGACAGGTTGCTCCGCCTCTGCGTCACCGACGATCTGTCGATGTACCTCTCGAGCGCGTCTGCGGACACTTCCGCCCGGCGGGTAGGGCAGGTCTTGTTCGAGGATTTGCTCGAGCAGGACGAGGCGCTCGCGATCTTCATCGAGCTTCATCTTGAGCTCCCGCAGCTGCGCGAGCTGCGCAGTTCTATCTTCCTGAGGAAGAGGGTCGAGCCGTCCGTCGTTCCCAGGCGTCCTGGGGTCTTCTTGCGCCGCGGGGGCTCGACCACCCGCAGCAGCATCCCGTGTCTCGTCGGCGGTTTCTGCCGCCCCGTCGATGTGATAGCATTCCCTCGTAGGGTCATAGCTGTCTGTCTCGGAGTCGGAGTCCGGTTCGGCGGCGTGGAAACACCCACATCCTTCCTCCAGCAATCGTTGCCTGAGGGAGGTGATCGAGTATCGTCCGGGGCCTAGACGGCGGAGGCCTCGTACTCGGGAAAGGTCCGACAGCTCGGACGCCGGCCGCCGCGCTTCAGAGCTACGTGGGAGGACCATTGGTCTTTCTACGTACGTCTGGGTGTTTGGGCATATCGCCTTGGCGAGCGACGCCGCGGCGTTGTCCAACCCGAACGGCAGTGCCGCCCTTGGAGAGAACAACCCGTGTGGAAGTAGCCTAGCTGCGGTGGGGGAGGGCGCGCGAGACGCGTCTCCCCCCGTCGTCGTGCGGTGCTGAGTCGTCGTGCTTGTTGCTCGTTCACACGGTGTTGCCGACTTGTGGCCCACATCCTGCCTTGCACGAGTCGTTGGTCGTGCTGAAGCAGAGGGGCCGCGGTGGTGCTGCCCGCGCCTCTTCTTAGGCGGGGAGGCGTGGTGGTGAGGGCGTCTCGGAGCCTTCAACCGTGCTGGCGTAACGCGGACTCCTCCTGGTCCTTTGACTGAGAGCAAGATCATGTCGTAGCCGGTGCCCGTAGACATGAACTCGAGACTCCCAAACCAAATCACCGTGGAGCGCGGAAGCGGCGAGGCAAGAGTAGCCATCCGGAAAGTGGTGGGAAATCGGTGAAAAACACGCAGGACCCCTACCTGGCGCGCCAACTGTCGGTGTTTTTCCCCCGGGGGGTCACACCAACGAGTAAATTTGTATGCGTGCTCCCCTTTCCGGATGGTGATGCAAGAAGACACAGAGATTTATCCTGGTTCGGGCAAGAGAAGGCCCTACGTCCAGCGGGGGGAGAGAGTTTGTATTATCTTGCACCTAAGTGCTTGTACAGGGGCGAATACAAGCGTGGTATGAAGTGTGTAGCTCTACTACGTGTGTGTGTTCTTGTGTTGTTATCTTTTTCTATTCCTGAGTCTCTCCTTTTATAGCTCCAAGGAGAGACACAGGGTACATGCGTAGATGTTAGAGTAGGGATCGATAGCCGCATGGAGCGCTGACCTACTCGAGGCTTCCGTACGGCATGGCCTCGAGCCGTCCCATCTTGATGGCTCGGTGATGATTACGCGTGCTCCTGTGTTCTGCCCTGCCAGCCGCCTTGTGCTGGTTCTGAGGTCGCATGCTTGTACGGTATGGTGGCGGACCCGACGGGGTAGCTGTGGTGTAGTCAGTCGACGCCCAACTTGTCCCTAGGAAGGGACCCTGTTCGGTCGAGGGTCGGACGCCGTGTAATATGCTGGTATCTGGAGCGCTGACCTTGGGTGCCTCGAGGGGGTCCCGATTAGACGTTCCATCCTTGTTTCCTACGTCCTGACACGCCCTGGGTCGTTCGGTGGGAAGGCTGCAAAAAGAACGATGGGACAGAAGCTTGCTCCCTATCACGCCTTCCGTGACCTGTGTGTTAGGTGGGGAAGCGTCAGGTGCATTTAATGCTCCGGCCCGCGTGCGCGCGTCGGGCGGCGGACAGTGTCCTTGCGCCCGACGCCTCTCGGTTCGCTCGAGCCCGCTTCCGTTTTCGACGGCGGTCGTCGCTCGAGTCCTGACCGATTCGCTCGACGCTTTTTCCGTCTTCGAGGCTGCGACCGTCGATGGCGGCGCATACGTAAGATTAGAGCGTCGAATTAAGGGTCTCGACCTTCGTACGGGCAATCTCATAATGCGCATCGCTGAGGGTACCCCTTACCGATACCCTCGACAAGAACATATGCAGATTGAAGCAACTGAAACAACATCTTAAAACACAGTATTGCAACAAACGACTGAAACCTACTACAACGTCTAGAGAAAACCATTGCAATAATGATGAGACCTGAACCTGAGAGCTCGCCAAAACCCTACCCTACTGCAACATCACCTGAAAATATACTGCAACAATCAGAGAACACCATTACAACACGTGCGAGCGCTGAACCCCAAGAGCTCGCCAAAACCTTAACCACCACTACATCCCATATATCCAAATTACCCATAGGAGAAGTAGGAGGAGGAGGATGACGACGAGGAGGAGGAGCAGGAGTTGGAGAACATAGAGGAGGAGGAGAAGAGGGCTCAGATCTAGATCCACAGGAGAAGAGGAGGAGGGCTCAGATTCAGATCCACAGGAGGAGGGAGGGAAAAGGGAGGCCTCATATCTAAATCATCCCCACCTACCTCGTTGGAGCCGTGCTTTCATCCACGCCTCCGGATGCATGGAGGTCGCAGAGCGAGGTAGAGAGAGTACGGAGGAAGGGAGGCATGCCACTCGCTGCAAGCCACCATCGTCTCCCCCACTCCGGTGGCATAGAGGCAGGAAGGAAGGGAGGGGGAGGGAGGGACGGCTCACCAGTGGTGCAGTAGAGTGCGGGCGTGGGTGGCAAGAGCAACGGGGCAGCGAGATGAAAGCAAAGAGGAAGATGGAAAGTAGTGGATAAAACGAGTGGACATTAGCATGAGGGGAGAAGGAGGCAGCGAGTAGATCGGGAGCGGATAAAACAAGTGGACAGCAGTGTCCGTCCATCCGGACATCTTATACATATCATTACCATTTCTCATTTTGAAACTCATCTGGAAACTATCTCACACACACTACTGTATGCCTTAAATTGTTATTGTTCCAAAGAAAATAATATTATATTCATCAAAAAAATATTCTTTCGTCCTACGATGCAAACAATTAATCTTTGATTCAATATGTATTCATAACATAGCACAACACAAAATTAATTGGAAGTTGAATCAAGATCAAACTTACAATTGAAATATAATAAAATTGGAGCCTACTAGGTCATCCCTTTAGAAAAAAATAAATATCCCCTACGCTAATTTTTAGTTGCATTGGTTATACCACCCAAAATATATATATACTCACCAGAATTGTGTCAAAATCGACAATATACTAGTTTTTTTACGAGGCTCAGTTACAAATTCAGACGCTATATACATGATAACAAAGTGTCATAAAACAATTTGCGGTAAATTGTGATTTTTTTTTATTGAACTTTTTGCGGTAAATTGTGATTGTTTGGACACTACTCAAATATTGGATTCATTCAATCAGACACGCTAGGTGAAACAACCCTCATATACCATCAGGGCTAGGCTGGTATTATATTGGCCTATTCCAAGTTAATATAATACCCCAGACATTCTGTCTGTAGACGATCTGTAATCTGTCATTAATTATAAACTCTATGGGGACGTTGTTTTGTCTTAACTAGCCTGATGACACCTTAAAGTAGTAGACCAACATGATGATCTGGACTTCCTTGTTAAAAGTTGATACTGACATAGTAACCACATATCCATCCATAAGTAAAATATTCGTATCGCGCTGGCTAGCCAGTCCTGTGCATATAAACCTCTTAACATTGCGTGTGAACTCTTGGCGGCCTCCATGCATGTACATGCATGCACATGAAGCTGCATGTTTGATGTGTACACGAGTCACCCTCATCGTCGCAATGTGTCATTAATTCCGACCATTATTCACAGCTCAGGTCTCGATCGATACCCAACATCAATATAATTTAACACAGCTTGTTTAAACTTTTATTTCACGTAGTATACAAACGTACACATGTTTTTATGCATGTATGTAGTAGTATTACAAGAGAGAACAACGTACAATTTGCGAGGGTACAATATATATATATGATCGATAGACGACCGATCACACGTACTCTCATCAGAAAATTAAAAGGTTTAAAAAGAAAAGGACATGCATATACTACACATGCATGCACAAGCAGATTATGTGTAATAACCTAACCCATGCATGCATGCAGATTATGCAGAGCAACAACGAACGACGACATACACACATATATAGTATGAGCGATCAAATTAGAGCAAATCATAATGCTCATGCATTTTAATAAAATTAAGCGGGGCAGGTGAAGTCCGCGGGGCAGATCTTGCCGCAGTGGTTGAGGAGGAGGGTCAGGTCGACGGGCACGTTGAGGTTGATGCCCAGGATGTTGGCCTTGATGGCGGTGCAGAGGCAGACGGCGGCGTCTAGGTCCACCAGGCCTTCCAGCAGCGGACAGCACTGGTCGTTCTTCGGGGGGATGCTGAGCTTCAGTAGGTTCAGCACGTTGGCACACACCTCCAGCTTCAGCGCGTTCATCGGGCACGACCCGCCGCCACCGCCAGAAGGCGGCGATGGTGGCGGCACCACCGGCGGAGTAGGACAGTACGGCGTGCAGCCATGCACCAGGGCCAGGACAGTGGAGAGGATGGTCAGGGCCAGGAACAGGGAAATAAGCTTGGATGCCATTGCTACCGATCAGAGAGCTAGCTAGTAGCTATAGCTCTTCAATCAAAGGGATTAAGTGTTTCTTTTGATCGAGCTAGGTGTGTGTTTGGGATGGCTCTCTTCGGTGGTATTTATAGACCAATTGAGCGAGCAAGTGTGTGGGCGTGCGTGTGAACATGTGTGTAGTTTGATAAGGGAGCAAGTGTACGTGTTTTGGATGCATGTGATGTGTGATGCGAACCCTACATACGTGTCTACCTGGCTCCTTGCATTTTTTCTGCAAATTGCATGCACGATTAATTCATTAATTATATATATGTACAGCTTTTAGCTAGCTGGAGACGACTGGAACAACAAGGAATTGTTGCCTTAGCTTGTGTCCACTTTTCTTTTTTACAATGAAAAAGGGCCAAAGTGCCTAATGGCTAGAAAAAAAGGGAATGTTGACAAAAGAAAACATAGTGGGAGAGATAAAATAAGGATATCAAAGGGTGGAAGCCAATGAGAGATGAATCAAAGAAAGCAAGTTGCCACTAAACAAAAGAAGCAAATGAAAGTATAGAGTGAACTAGATCGAGGACTGCGCTCCTCCTCCCCCCGCTGACGGCCTCCCTGGCCATCGCCGGTCTTCAACTCCGCTGTTGGTGGGCTCCTTAGCTTGTTCCCTGCTCCCGTTTCGCTCCATGGCGGGGCTCCTCGCTTGGGGCGCATCATGGAGTCGATTGCTCCCCTAAGGGGGATGTGACTAGCTCTGGTTGCTCTGTTCACCAGACATGTGATCCTTGTTATTGTGGTCTTCCTGTCGCTTACAAGGTGTGTTCTTGACTCTGCCCCTCGAATGGAGTTCCCTAGCCTTTCTTTTGATCCTAGTTTAAAGCTTCAAGATGAAATTTGGTATAAACTTGGGGTTCATGTCATTCATTATGTGCTGGATCACGCCTCCTTTCACCTTGTGGTCGCTTTTGGTCGTTGCAAGTTACATCTTTTCGAATAATCTATTAGGTCCTTGCTGCCGGTCGCCATTGGTAGCATCGCTAAGCAGTTCTGTGTGTCCCAACTTGGAGATCGTACTTTCAAATTTGTTGTCTCTACCAAATTGGTTGGCTTCTTTATCGCCAACCTTTGTTCCTTGACTCGTTCAAGGTCTTCTTCCTCTAGGCTAATGGAGGTCCCAATTGGTGCTTTGAGTACAATCGTTTCTTACTCAAAGAAGCTAGTTTTTTATCTTCTTCCTCCTCTAAATCAGGGCGTAGATCTTTTGTTGATGTCGTTAAGTCAACAATTCTCTTTGGTGCTAATTAATATCGTTCCCATGGGCTCTCACTGTCATCCTGTCGTCCCTGCTTCTAGTGCCAACACCATTCCCTTGGGCCTGCATCATCGCTCCTCCATCTCGACAACAAGGCAATCGGTGCATGATCGCCTTATCTTCCAGAGGGTTGCCGCCCACTCCGCTTCGTTCAGTGAGTTCAACCCCTAGGCAAAACTCTGCAATCGCTTCCTCTCCTCCTCTCATTGGCATGTCAACTGTACGGTGCCTATCTGGTGCCGCGCTTGCCAAAAGCAAGGTCAAATTGCCACCTTCTATCATTAATTCAAATCCCATGCGAGATAGTAGTATCCTTCAAAGGCCAATGAGGAAAAGACTGCTACTCAAGGACCTGCACTGCCTGGCCTCTTTTCCACTACTCAACCATCCACGCTTGGCTCACTAGTCTTTAAATAGTTTGGGGAGATGGCTCGTGCTTTTGGGACCTGAGTTGGTTATTGCACCTGAGTTAATTGTGCCTTGGGGACTGTGCCTTGGGGCTTGAGGCCCAATACTGTTTGTCAGCCCGAGTCAGACTCTACCTTATATGATGAGTTGGACTCGATCATAGGCAACTCTCGAACTCTTCGTCTTCCTACTATTCGCACCGGTGCATGGCAACTGTGGTGAGCGAAGAAAGCCCTCCTCCTCCTCCTCCCCTCCTAGCAATCCACCAGCTCAACTCTGTTGCTCCGATGGTGTTTCAGCGTGTTGATCTAGAGCCCTTCATTCTAGAACACTTGCAGTACGAAGACATCCCCAACAGAGAGTTTATGGAGTATGCAGTGGCCCCAGCCCAAAACCCTTTGTTGTTCCTTGCCATTTTAATTAAATAATTGTTTTGCTCATAATTGACTTGTTAAATAATAAATAAAACTAGTTTATTTAGTTAACCAATTAGTAAATGCATGTGGTTAAGTCATGTAATGACCTTTGCTTACTCCCATTGTTGAACTTGTGTAATGGTTAGTTAAACATCATGTCTTACTTGACTAGTATAAGATAATGAGTGTTGTTCTCATAATATCCACCTAATCATCTTGTATATATAATTATTAAAGATGCTTTAATTATTAGTTTCTTAGTATGATCATGAGTTAAGATGCATGTTAATCTTGTAGGTCTATGATTAGTACTAACTTGTGGTTAATAATTAGAATACTTTGTGAAGTGTGACTTTAGTTATACTGCTAAGGAAAGTTGTACTCAACTGTCTTAGCTTGTTTACTTTATGTAATGTACTTGTACGTCTTCCATCATGCATCATGGCATACATTCCATCATGTTAAATAAGCATCATTTATTTATGTGTAGTACATACGAGAGTGAGAAGATTCATGTTGATCAAGTTTTGGAGAAGGTTCATCCACCAATGGTGTTGGTACCAAATGCCACCTGGACATGTCATCTTGGCAATTAGTGCAATTATTTTGGTCTTGAAATGTGATCTGGACATGTTATATTGGCATATATACATGTATAGTGTCATTATTTTGGTCTTGAGATATGATCTGGACTTGTCATATTGGCATATAGTGTCGTTATTTTGGTCTAATGTGATTTGCGCATGTAAACCATTCTAGATGTGATCAGGGCATGTGAACCATTCTATGTATATATATGATGCTTAAATATGACTCTGACCTCTAATCTATTGCTTCCTACAGGATGCATGCTTGCAAAATGTGCTCCAAATCATTACAAAATAGATTATGTCATTTTGTCGTTTCAAAATGTATCTTCCCATTAATCATGTCCATATATATAAAAGACTACTGGATTGTAGTGTCATTCATACCAAGGGAAAATATGTCTTACACTCATACACACACCGTTAGTCTCAGTTAACAGAATGGGGTACAGACTCAAAAAAATGTGGGCAAACGTACAAAGTCCGAAAAAGAGGGACAAATGAGCAGTTAGATGTCAAACTGAGGACAGAAATGCAATTCGCCCATATAATTAACTTGTATATAACCAACTAAATTTTCAAATATCATAATAAGCGCATACGAGTTCAGGTTCAAGATGCCATATGAAGATATTGATCTGATTTAATTCTGCGATCTAAATTCGAAAAACTGCTACGAACTAGCCCAATTTCTTATTCGAATTTATTTTCTACCAGGCGAGGCGCGCGTTAGCTGACTGTTCAGTACTGAAGCTTTACCGGGAAACGAGGGTTTATGAACTGACCAAAGCTGATGTATGAACTAGTTCTTCTCATGTCGACCTAGACCATCCATCATGCCTTCGTTTCGTCCCGGTCCTAGCTGTCGAACTCCGCGTCACGGACCTCGAGAAGGTATTCTGGGAGGAGGACGTGCAATATACATTAGCAACACCAACCAATCTAAATCATGAGGATGTTTTAGCTTGGCATTTTGACAATAAAGCTCCACTGCCTGGACAGCTCGAGATCAATTCAGATGGATCATTTATCTAGGAGACGTTGCAAGGGAGCTGGGGGCTTCATTATCCGTGACCATGAGGGCGACGGGGTACTTGCAGGAGCTGGTCGCCCTGGATCAATCCCAGATGCGTGGACAGCAGAGGCAGCAGTATGTGCTCAGGCATTGCAAGCAGCTACAGATTATGGTATATCGCACGTATAAGTAGAGGTGGACTCAGCAACGAGATGACTGACGGATCGTACGCCAACGAGAGTGGAGCGTCAGCATCTTCACACAAGGCGAACTGGCGAAGGTAAACCAATGGAGGTCACCAATGGCGGCTGCGTTCTTGGCCCTTTTTTTCTTTATGGAAAAAATTAGCCCCAGCTATATATATGTTGAATGGTCTCTTGGGCTGTAGCTCCGGACGCCACGCACACGTCTAGCCCATCTGAACAAATTCTTGTAGCTCTCGATCGGCCCAAATATAACTATCTTCCACAAATGATGCGTAAAGATGATCCCATCTCGATACATGCCTTCAAAGCAAACAAGCAACCGTAAAATGCGAAGAATTGCTTTGACCATCCGCAAGAGATCCATGTTCCGTCCTAGTGTACAATGCAAAAAAAGAAAAAAAATGTTAGTATTAGTATATGCTCGTTGAACAGAACCTGCAACAAAGCGGCTTTTTTTTTTAGAGTTCAAGGCCATATAAGCCCCGGCCTTTCGATTAGAATAAAAAAACCTAGAGTCATTACAGCACTGAGTTTAAACCGTAGTGATCATCCACCAGGACTAGATCACTGAAAACAAGAACAAACTACAAATCCAACAAAAAAAATAACTAAAACAAAACAGCTGGTGTAACAGCAGCCGATCTTCAGGCAAGGTTGAGAGATATGTTCAGCGAGCTCCACCAAGGAAGTTTTAGATTGCCCATCAGGTCTTCATGTTCCTGATCACCCTAGGTCACTCCTCTATGAAACTTGTGATGTTTAGTCACCCATAAGGAAGCTACATAGTATTGCTCACCTTTGCTTTGATCTCTCTTGTCGGGGGGCAGAGAATTCGCCAATTTAGTAGGAGCATTTACATGCTTCTCCAACTAATTTTCTTAAAACAAAGATAATTTCTAAGTTTCCAGATACACCAGATCACAGCATAGATGATTGTATTGACAAGGCAGTGTTTTTTATTACTTAGACAGAACTTCCCTATTTCCATGATATTATCTCCTACTTTACAACCAAGAATGTTTACATAAGATCCCAACACCACCTTGCCACTACACAATCAAAGAAAACATGTTGTATTGTTTCCTTTTCCAGACAAAAAAGACAATTCTCATCTTCTACTTTTCTTCTCTTAGCTAGGTTATCCCTAGTCAAAGCTCTTAATAACCAACCAAAGGAAAAAAAAAGGACTCTAGGAGGGATTTTGGCACCAAATAGCCGACTACTGGAACAAACCCTCTAAAATTGATTATCTTATATATTACCAAACCATCTCATCAGCCTCATTAGAAAACTGCATTGTAGCTACTAATGATGATATCGAGCCAAAGATTAATAGAGATCAAGAGAAAACGCTCTTTCTAAAAGTACATTTCAGATTAACCCATACCAAAGGTTAACTAGAGTTTTCCCTTTCTCATTAACTATCCTATATAGCGGTCAAAATTGGATAGCTAAGCTAGACGAACCTAGCCAATTGTCCTCCTAGAACCTAATATTCCAGCCATTCCCTACTTTCCACTTGTAACCCATCTCGGCAACTTGAGTTGCATACATAAATCCTTTAAAAAACTAGAAGCCCCACAGCTCTAGTTGAGAAGATGTTAGGATTTTCAATCCCATACTTATGGTCTATCAGCTCTTTCTAGAGCTTATCTCTATTTACCTGATACCTCTTCAACCACTATGCCAGAAATGCTAATTAGTGGCGCGTCCAGAGGATCATTAGTGACGCTGAAAAAACACGTCACTTTTGTTACGTCTCTGATGTGAAGACATTAGTGACGTGTAAAAACATGTCACTGATGTGAACAAACAACGACACGTATTGAGAAAACATGTCACTGATGTGAAATAGCTGTGATGTGACGCGTATTTAAAAACGCATCACTGGTATGAAATAGTTGTGACGCATATTGAGAAAAAATGTCACTGATGCGAAATAGTTGCGACGTGTACTGAGAAAACTGGTCACTGATGACCCTACATTAATGACGCGTATAGCTAAAACGCGTCTCTGATAAAGATTTGCAAAAACAAAAAAAAGATACCTAGATCAGTGTACAGTTCTGAAACCTATGTTTCACAATATGGTATATTTCATAGCAGTACATAGATTTCACACTTCACAATAAGTTCTCACGATCAGAATACATAGGGAGGCGACCACGAGCGCGATGAGCATCGTGGATGGGGAAGGAGGTGGCCACGGGCGGAGCATAGTCAGGAGAGAGATGGTTCTGGATGGAGGATCGGGAGGAGACAGCGCTAGTCAGATCTAGACGAGGGAGACAGAGTCGGCTACATCTAGGATGAGGAGCGGCGGCGGAGGAGATGAGATCAAGAGAGAGAGAGAGAGAGAGGAAGTGAGAGAGACCCGGGACTGGGAGAGGAGAGAGGTTCGGGGCCCTGGGTGGGTGTGGACGTGAGTTTATTCAGGCCCTAGAGAAGACGAGATCACGAGATCACGAGAGAGAGAGAGAGAGAGAGAGAGAGAGGAAGATCACCTCAAGATCAAAAAAATTTCAAGATTTCTCGTTACATTGAATCTTGCAGTATATGTATGGAATATTAATATAGATAAAAAATAACTAATTGCACAGTTTGTGTGTAATTTGCGAGACTAATCTTTTGAACCTAGTTAGTCCATGGTTGAACAATAATTGCCAAATAAAACAAAAGTGCTACAATACCCAAAAAAATTTCACCTCCTCAACTAAACAAGGCCTCACCTAATTTTATAATTTTTTTAGGTCCAAGGTCCTATATCAGTGCGGGGGTTTTGGTTGTTTTCATTTTTCATGTCCGGAGGACGTGCGCAGGCAACGATTCCCTAGCCAAACAACTAATCGTCTTGTTAATTTTCTGGCCAGGTAATCAGTGCACGGCTCAATATGAAGAGTCATACCACAATATGATTAACGCGCGTGGACATTACGTGTCACTTTTAATACTAGTGACGTGTTTTGTTGGGACGAGTCACTAATATCTCTCATTATTAGTGACGCGTCTACGTAAAACTCGTCACTTTTGCTACCAGTGACACGTTTTGTTGGGAAGAGTCACTAATACAACCACATATTTGTGACGCGCTTAGTTAAAACGCGTCACTTCTGACGCGTTTTCTTGAGAAAAGTCACGGATACCTTCTCGTTAGTGACGCGTCTTGTTCCTAGGACATGGGCAAAAACTTAGCAGCGACGCGCTTCGTTCAGCTGCGTCACTAATATACTTATTAGTGACGTGTTTTAGTCCTGAGTCACTATTGAGGTGTCTCCTTTGTGCTTAGTGAACCAAGAAGCTAACAAACTAATGTTAAGATCTCTAAGGTTAGGTAGGCCCAAACCCCCCTCTCTTTACTCATAGACACTAGCTCCCAATTAGCTAGGTGATACTTATGATTATCCACAGAATCATTCCAGAGGTAGTTTCTCATATGAGTATCAATGAACTTGATTGCCCATTTGGGGAATTTGATAAAGGATAGAAGGTAGACAGGAATACTTGCTAAGCATGACTTGATTAACATAGCTCTAGCAGCTAAGGAAATAAGTCTCCCCATCCACCCTGCTATCTTCTTTAGAATCTTGTCTACCAAAGGTTGGACATCTTCTCTACTCAGATTGTCATAATGTAGGGGTAAACCTAGATACTTAATCGTGAAGGATCCTAGAGGGCAAGAGAAAAAATGTGCTAGTCTATGAGCTTCACTGTCCTCCAAATTTAAAGGCACTAGCTCACTTTTATGAAAGTTGATTCTCATACCAGAAATCTGTTCATAGCATATTAAAACACACTTCAAATTTCTTAAGGCTGAATCCCCGGTCTTATAAAACACAATAGTGTCATCAAAACTACTACACCACCGGGTCTGAAATCCTCTAAGAGACCTCTCACAAGATTTTTTACCTATTTCCTTACTTAACATCTTTGACAACCCATCTCCAACTAGATTAAATAAGAAAGGAGATAGGGGATCTCCTCGTCTAAGACCTTTGCCAGTCTTGAAATAAGAATTGTCTTCCGCAATTATCATGATCCCAATAGAACCCCTACAACAATCTGCCTAATCCAGTTAGGGGATGCTTAGTTCCCCATAAAATGCAAAATGCAAAATCCTGAAACTTGAATGGTGGAATACAAAATGCCAAAATTTTTCAGGGGGTGTTTAGTTCCATCCATACCAAAATGCCAAAAAGTAAAAAGCTTGTTTTGTCCTCATTAATTGGCACCCATGCATTGCATGCAAACATGCTGCACGCGCTGCATGCTGGCAGAAGCTTTGCAGCAAACAATACAAGCGTTGTCTGCTGCTTGCTCGCGATTGTGCAACCGGAAGTGAACAAGCACGGGCGGGTGCAGGTGGGGTAGCGAAGGAGCTGCTTTCTGGCCTTTTTTGGGCTGCTGAGGCCAAAATCCAGAATGCAAAATGGTTGCCATTTTGCCAAATTTTTTGAGTGGTGTTTAGTTCTATTATGGAAAATAGTGGGCCAAAATCCAGAAATTTTTGGCCCAAATGGGGAACTAAACACCCCCTTAATCAATTTAGCATCAAAGTTCCTAGACTAACATCTCAAACAAAAAAAAAGTCCAGCTCACCCTATCATATGCCTTTTCATAATCTAATTTGAGAACAACTCCTTTCTCTCGAGATTTATTGACACTATGAACAATTTCATGTGCTACAACTACGCTTTCAAGAATATATCTACCTTTAATGAAGGCAGATTGAGTCGTAGCCACCATTCTTTGAACTAAACTGGTCAGCCTAAGGGTGAGAATTTTTGAGAAAAATTGAAAGCAGCCTCACTTTAACCTTCCATGGTAACACATGGACGACAGAACCAAGCTTAACCGGTAGAAGAGGGTTTCTTTACCAAGGAAGCAACTCAAAAGTCTGAACCGAATCGATTTTCACAATTTCACTGCAAGAACTTCAGTTAAACGTCTCGACTTTACATAACCCAGCAAGTGGGCCATCATCTCAGGGCACCTGGATGAATAGATGGATGGATCCATGGATATATATATATGTCTGCCGCACTTTATACATATATATAAAGTTGGTCACTTCCTAGCAGCTACCTAGTTTCCAAAATCATCTCAGCAGCCACCAGCAACTTAAGGATAGTCATCTACCTTCTACTACTTATATATACACAGCGCGCTTTCGTCATCATACTGTATGCTATGGATCTCCATCCGCGGGTTTCTCCTCCAGCAGCTTGGTGCTGCAGGAATGCCCTTTGCTGCGGTTCAGTATCGATTCTCTAATCTCTTTGTACTTGTTCAGCTCCTCCAGCGCATCCGCCGCTGTCCTTGACCTCAGAAGAACGGAAGGCACCCCTGTAGAGCTTGATGCACTGCTGCCATGTTCCTCGGTCACTACCCTCTGGAGTGAAGGTTCTTGAGGAACCGGGGCACTAGGGCCTGGCAGTAGTAGCCTTTCCCTGAGGCCAGGGGCATTCTGTAGGATGCGCATAAGAATACCAATTGCTGCATCTGGAGACCTCGTTAATGAGCCTCCTTCCTGAGATGGTCCTTGGTCATCCCTGTCAGATATGTCGATCCTGGAAAATAGATGAAGCTCTACATTAGCTTATGTCAAATCAAGAAGTGCATGCAAATTAACAAGCACCAAAAAAGTAAAATGTCAAGAAGAGGTTGCAAAACTGAGGTTGCAAAACTATTAGAAATGTTTTGACTGATCCCACTGTGACCTCACCCAAGAATATAATGGCAAGTGCCTTCAAAAAAAAGAATATAATGGCAAGTCCTGCACAGTCACTATATCTATCCTTGTTAAGGGATAAACCTGTTAGTGACAAGACTGACCACTAAGCCCCTTATATTTATCTTTATTAGATTAACATGAGACTCCAATTATGTCCATAACTTTAGACCTCAGTATGACAGGATTAACCTGTGATAATAGAATACGCTGTACATTCTACAACCCTCTTGCTTAACTAAACATCTTAATTGCTGCTACTAGTAGTTAATGTATAGTAATATAAGAAACAATAAGGGATGTTTATCTTGCACAAAAGAAACGCTAACTTTAGATAAATTAGCCCACTGCCTGCAATTTGACCCACAAATTTACATTCATAGTCACAGACCAAAAATTATAAGGAATATTAGGAAAGCTGCAAAGTGGCCACCATGTGGCTGTGGTAGAAATGATATCTAGCCCCTGTATTGTGTAGTTCGAAAAAAAAAGGATACTAAGATTTTCAACTGTCATTTCTAATTTGTAAATAACAAAGAGGCAGTAAGACTTCAGTCTGGAGCATGCAAATGACATGGGTACTACAAGTCTAAAACTTCAGTCTGTAGTTTTTAAATGACACAGGGGCACTAAGGCTTGAGTTTGTAGTTTGTAAATGACACAAGGGTACTACTAATAACTCTTCTGTGTAGTTTGTACTTTGTATAAATACCATAGGACTACACAAGCAGTACAAGACTTTTTAGCCAATAGGTTTATCCACAAATTCCCGTATTACTTTATCTACAAAACATTGTTATAGAAGGTGGCCAACACCCAGCTAACCTGCTTAGCACCCGCAAGCACAATACCGTACTTTCCTCGTAGCCAACGTAGGTGCCCACTTTGCAGCAACTAGGCGTGCCCTATCACCTACCACTGGTACTGAACTATTGAACATTTTCATTTTTGTGGATGTAAGTAACGGCATGCATGATATTTCTACTAAGAGAGCATGTCTAGATGTTGGATGGTAAATCCTAGTGACTAGTGAACATCACTAATTTCTTCCTAAAACTGCCTTGTTCCCCACTGGTACAACTGATGCATAGGCAATACCAAATTTAAGCAAAGAAAAGCCAGATTCAAACCAAGGCTGAAACAGAGATCAGCAGTATATAACCAGACTTGTTTTACTGGGAGTCTGGGACTGGGTTCTCCATTTCCAGGGCTTGCTCTATACCTGAACCTCATAATGCCTAACCCATATACACTTTTGTGTTCAGAACCAAGCTAACGACACCCAAAAGTACATTGGTTTTTCCCAAAAGCTATACAAGCTACCAACAAATGTTTTTGTCTATCCTCTGCCCTCCTGGATGTCTAAGGGGTTCAGCTCCTCCCATGTCCCATGTAATGTTTCTCACACGACACCCAAGCCTCTCCAGTCTCCATGTTTTAGAAATGTTTCTCAATACATTAAAAGAATATATGGCATATTTCATGCCTCTATGTTTGCAAGGTCACACTTAATCTAAATGATGAAAAGTATTGCCGGAAAAATTTAATGCAACACATAGTAAGCCCCATCAGTCAACACAACAGAGACAACTGAGCAAGCACAAAAACTAAGGAACCACAGAAAGTAATAGAATAAAGGGAGAAAAGGTGATATCATTACATCTCCAGTAGGTGCTTCATTTGAAGAACTGGACAACAACACTCTTTATTTATCTAGTAGAAGAGGATGGTTTCATTTGAAATAAGGGCAAAACCCAATCATCAAATGTCTAGTGATATAGAAATGTCTGAACTATAAATGTTGCAGGCAACCAACAAGCTAACTTGATAATAGAGAGAATAATAGGTTCTCAAAAGTAAATCACTCCAACATAAAACCATGATTAGAAAATGAAATGCTTATAAACAGAAACAATAATTAAATCTAACCTAATGTATTCTTAACTAGTATGATGCACAGAACTATTCTGACTCATAATATATATAGATACACCTAATAGGCTAATACATATGTTGCTTCCAACACCCAAACGAATTCTGCAAATAGACAATGGTGCCCTTTTAGTGGGAAAAAATACTTATAGAAAGGGAAAATTTGATAACTGGACCAAATACAAAAGCAGATGGATCTGAATGATCACTGAAACTACACTACAGTATAGGCAAAAAGGTAGAGAAGCCCAATCAAGCGACCTGAACTAATTAAGATGTTTCTTGTCATCCCAATGAATGCCCTGCTTTCAATTTATCATCTCAAGAAACTAAAACACAAAAAATGCCATTGCTCTATATCTGCTAGATGAAAATAATCCAGTTTCCCCTATAGAAATGTAAAATCCTATAACATGTTATATAAATATGAAGACTTCTGCTAACATTATTGCTTCAAAGGCCTTCTGAAAGCAAAGATGGTTCATGACAAAATTACCTAAGCTATGTACATCAGTGGCCACCTGGTGAATACAATAACCAATGTCATAGCATTCCCAGAGTAAAAGTAGTGTTATGACCTACTAAACAAAAATATATGACCTACTAACCAAAAATATAAGTTTTCAAACTTTATCAGACACCTAGGTCATTTATTTACACAGAAAAAGCACATGCATTCATGAGGATATGAATGTAAGGGGATCAAACATAAACCAAATGCAATACAACAGCAGAACAGCAATTGAAGTGATGGGTAGCTACTAGGTTAGTCCTTTTGACCAAGGCATCATGGCATAATGTCATGAACTACACATATTTTCATCAAGTGAGACAGAAAAGAGAACCTTCTAAGCTGATCAATGATGGTGTCTTTATCTTCCCATGCAAAAACTAACTCCCGTTCATCCAGTTCATCCATGATGAAAAGTTTACTGGAGGTACGAGTCAACTTTAGCCCACGAAAATACACCAAATCATCATTGCCAAAAGATAAAACCTGCAGCAAGAAGCAGAACCAGAAATTCATAAGTCAGAAATGAGATCCAACCATCCAAGAGAAGAACCTCATAGTAAAAGAAAGAATAGTATTCCTCAAGGTTCACATTTTGCTGGAGAAGATCAACAAACAAACATGTAATTACCTTTTGCAAAGACTTCTCATTCTGAAACTCACTAAGCTTGACCAAATCCTTTGATACTATTGATTTATCATTTGGAGAATGTGTCAGATTCTCATTTTGAGATGAGCATTGTTGCTTATCCTTCCTACGTGGAGAAGGAGGCAGCCTGCTACCACCTCCACCAGCCATCGCTGTGGGAATACTTAAAGGAGCACTCTCATATCGGAAGAAAGGATTTCTTGGGTAGCTAGAAGGCGAATGGGATGGTGATGGCGACAGAGGTGGTGATGGATAGCACTCTTCATTTACTGTATTTCTCTTCTTCCCAGACGATGATGTGTTATGTGGATGTGAGTATGCTGTCGGAGAATTATCGGTCGGCATACGTGGCTCTAGGCGTCCATGGGGTTCTGAACTCATCGGAAATGGCGATACCGATGTTCTAACTCCATGCCCGGTGCTCCAACTGTGCCGCCTGGTCACTGGAAAACATGCAGGTGCAATGCCATCTGAAGGCAGGGAATCGAGCTTCCTAAGAAAATCTGTTGTGGGGCTTCCAACATAATCCTTTATAAGCTCAGGTGGCACCGGTGTGGGTTGCTCTGGTACTGCAGCCAACTCCAGCACTGGCACATACGAAACAGACAAGCTTAAGGAACCAAACAGAGTTTCAATCGGAGCAAATGCATAGTGTTTCATCTCTGCATCCTCAGCGCGGGTGAATGGCTCAACAAATGATGAAATCTTGTGCGAGAGGCTCAGCGGACAGATCCTTCCAGACGAATTGAGCCCCTGGAAGAGATGGTATGCTGGCAAGAGCCTGACAACCAGGTACAATGACCGGAACAACACTGTGGAGCCGCTGTATGCCCTCCTGTACAAGCTATGATCCTGAGAAGAGCTGCTTCTAGCTTTCTTGCCACTGTTCTTGATAGCATTGCCAGACCTGCTAGTTTCATACTTTATTACCCACCTCTCAATGATCCTGCTGGCCCCGACACTGGCGGTTCTGGTATTGTCACGTTGCACAAGGACAATGTCAATGACCAGAAGCTCGAGGTTGCTCTGCCTCCACAGGTCGAAATTCTCGAGCGCAGCAGGGCAGTCCCGGAGAGCAAGGTTGAACCACCGGTCCCGCGGCTGGCTTCCAGCCAGCGGCGACGATGGCGGGGAGGGCCGAGTGAAGTTCCGCGACGAATCATAGGGCGAGCGTGACTCCAGGATGATGTGCAGGCTCTTGGCGAAGAATTCGGTGATCACTTGCTCCACCATCGGCGGTTCCGACACGCCGCCAGCAGCGGCGGCGGCGGCGGCAGCCATGGCTGTGTGGCTGTCCAGACTTAAAACTCAAGGGCTCAATTGAAGTCCCAAAACTCCTGAAAAACGAACTGCGCCAGCACCATGGCTAAATCGATCTTGCTCCTCAACCGTAAAGAACAACCTAATCGGGCTGCTGCAAGTGGATGGATGGACTGAATCAGTAGCAGGGGCGGACCCAGTAAAGGACATGGGTGTACACATGTACACCCAATAATTTTTGCAAAGCAATCGAAGTTAGTAGGCATATACACCTGTAATTAGATTCAGATCGGATTACAAATAGTATGTTAGGGTTTGGGCGCACGATTTCTTTTACCTATGAATTACATTAAGGTTTGGGCGCACGATTTAGCACAGCAGGAAGGGAAGGGAGGACCAACCGACCAAGGGGAGGGAATACCTAGTGTTCTGGTTGTGCTCGTCGCGGGGCAAACTGGCCAGTGGCGAAGTAGGACAGCAGCGACGGTCGCAGGGACACCGGGGGCGGCAGAGGGCGGACGTCGTGCCGGAGATGGTCGCGAGGATGCTGGGCCCCAGCCCCAGGTGGTGCTCGACTGAGCGCAGTCTCCTCCGGCCTCCGGGTTGCGGCGCGGCGCGGCGAGCGGATGAGGAGAATAGGCCGCGGCCGCGGGCGAGACGACTCCAGGCGGTGGGCCAAGGGGCGTGCGGGCAAGGGCAATTTAGTCCAGCTTACCTTCTTGTGGCCAACTTCACGTGCGTCGGTCGTGCCGTCACATTACAGAGAGAAAAGATAGAAGGGAAAGAAGATATAATTTAGGCTCTGTTGAAGAAAAAAAAGTTTTGTGTGTTACATCCAATGTGTTGGAAGGATGTCAGAAGAAGTTTTAGAAACTAATAAAAAACAAATTACATAGCTCGTCGGGAGACGACAAGACAAATCTATTAAGCATAGGTGTCACATCGGATGTGTCGGAAGGATGTCGGGAGAAGTTTTTAGAAACTCAAATTACATAGCTCGTCGGGAGACAACATGACAAATCTATTAAGCATAATTAATCTGTCATTAGCACATATGGGTTACTGTAGCACGGCTAATCATAACTAACTAGGTTTAAAAGATTCGTCTCGCAATTTTCAACCAAATTGTATAATTAGTTTATTTTTTTATCTACATTTAATATTTCATGCATGTGTCCAAAGATTCGATGGGATGGATGGAAATTTTTAGGTGGGGAACTAAGCAGGGTCTTAGATTAAAAATTATGAAATTTTGGAAATGTGTGAAATTATATTAATATGTTTTTAATATATCCTAAATAGTAATGATATATCTTTCCAAATCGTGATATTTTAAATGATATGTATTTAATTATAACCTTAAAAATGCTATGTGGTATACATAGGTGATCCACCTAGACATTCTTCAATGTCTTATACATCAACATATATGATTATCTTATTGAATAAATAAAAATAAAAAAGTATGGACTTAATGTTATATAGAAATAGAAATGTTAGACCTAGTCCACCTTACATATTGCACCTTATCTTCCTTAACATAAGTCAACACTTCATCTAACCTTATCCATCCACCCCTACAGTGTCTCCTCTTGTCCACGCCTCTCACCTGTCGACGCTGCCTCTATCTCCTTCAGGCTACGATTGTCGCCTATGCAACCTCGTGCCCATCGTCTCTGCCCATCCTCCTCTCATCATCCGCTTGCTGCCTTCAGTTGCACCCATAGCACGCCTTTCTTCTAGCCGAGTCTGCCGCTAGCCTCCTCCAGGAGGCGATTATCGCCTCTACTGCCACCTGTCGTCCCTTCCTCAAGCAACACGGCCTTGAAACTGGGGCACCCCGATTATTCTCCGTCCACCCCCTTAGGCAAGATAGTGTCCCTTCGACTAGCGCATAAGCATGCCTAGGCGAGCACCCTATGGAACATTAGGACAAGCTCGACCACGAGGGGAGAAGAGGCAGCCGCCACCCTCTGCGAATAGATTGAGAGTAGGAAGAATCGACTAAGGAGAAAGAAAACAGAAAGTAGAAAGACTATAGGCCGATAGATGGATCCACATGTCAAGTGTGACATCTCATGTTTTTGTTAACAAATTTCAGGAGCATCATGTGTATCAAAGGAGTGACGTTGATATAAAAAATATAGGAGATGAAGGAAGTACAAAACTTCTCACTATGGTAGGAGGCCAAGATGGCAAAACATAAAAGATTAAATGCCAGTGCAAAAGATATCAATGTATATTTTTGAAACTTTCTAGATAAATATTGAGTATACATGAGACATGTTTGTCATGTTTCTTCGCAAAAACTAGGATACTTTAGATCTAGATATTCTTATATGATAAAAATATCGAAGAAATATATAAATATTAAAATATATTTAAAAATATATATTTGTAATATCATAGTAACCATGAGCAGGTATAAATAGACGCGTCCATTGATGTGTTTCATTCACATCTATAACAAACGACCATAAATAATAGAGTCATAAGGACAGCTTCATTCAAGCCCCTACTTAAGATCGCGTATCATTTTAAGAGCTCAAATACATGAAAATCCTCTCATACCGACCCTATTCATCCCTCAATGGACGAGAACCTCTCACTTCTCTCTTCTAGATTCTTAGATGTAGGATCTTTTTATGTTTTTTTTATTCCTCATTTCTTTTTTCACGTAAAGTTGAACAAAGTTCAATATTAAGTAGGAGAAATTTAAGAAGTCAGTTAAAGTGCACTAAAAATAGGGGATGTAAATTCGAAAACTGTTAATAATGTCTTATACATTGTTGTTAATATTTATTTATTATACATAGTCATAAGATTTGTTAAAAAATTATGTACACTCAATGTTACAAAACTGCGTCCGCCATTGATTAGTAGCACTCCAGAAAACAACCTGGTGTACTGGGTTCTCGTGGCCGGCAACGAAGACCTAGGCAGCTGGGCGGCCGCCGCCGCCCTAGTTATCGTGCTCGCGCACCGCGAGGTGTAATGGAGAAGAGAAACAACAAGCAGTTGGGAAAGGAAATTCTTTTCGGGGGTTGTTCCTTGCTTCTCTGCGACGGCGCGCTACTGGGCCGATTCCTCTTTCTCTTTCTGTAGGTGCACGCTCGTTCATCCGAGAAAGAGGCCCATGGAACTCGTTCATGAGAGAAAGCGGCTCATTAGAGCATCTCCAACGGTTTGCCATTCTAGTTTGGCATTTGTGTTATTTGGCAAAAAAGTAAAAATTACTCCTCCAACGGTTTTGCAAATGGGTTTGCCATTTTAGTAAACTTGGCATTTGAGAGGCTCCCCTTGGCATATTTTGGCATATTTGGGAGTTGGCTTTTGGATTGGCAAATGCTTGCGGCCGGTTTTCCTACGTCAATTCCGTGCGCGGCCTGGTCTGTTTGGCGTCGTTTCCTTTGTCGGAGGGAGTCCTCGCGCCAAATAGAGTCCGCGTCGCCATTTGTTTGCCGCGACTCAAAGACGCAGATCGAGTCTGCTACGTCGTCCCTCCCTGAACGTGATTGAAATACGCCGATCGAGTCTGCTACTTCCACCAGGAACGTTATGCATCACAAGGAAGATGAAGGCGACGACGAACACGAACCTACGACTGCGAGCGGCGACGCCTCCGTTCGCTCGAAGGGAAACATGCACGAGGAAACACGCGCGTGTGACAGAAAGACACGCGCAAAGATTTGGCTGGGTCCACTAGGTAATTGCCAAGTCTAAAATGTCAAACCATTGGGGATGACCATATTTTTTCCTTTGCATTTGCAATTGGGAGTTGGCAAACAATAACAAATGCCAAACCGAAATTGCCAAACCATTGGAGGTGCTCTTATTCTTTCTCCGTTTCTTTTCCTTTTTTTTCTTTCTTTTTCTTATAATACAAAATTTCCTATTTTTATTTTGCTCCCAACTGTATCATTGTTATAACTTGTCACTAATAGTTATATCTATTTTTTTCAAATCCACTAGTGAGGTTTTTTTCTCTTCTTCTGTCAATAACCTATTTTGTAAATTGTTATTGGGTCTTTTAACTTTATGTTCTGGTTTGGTTTTATAATCTTTTTATTTCACATAAATGAGCATTTTTTTGTCCCAAATATGTAGCATTTTTTTGTGATGTTGGAACAGATTTCCTCGTTATGCTTATGCTAGAATATTGTTTTCCTGAACATGGAACGTTTTGGTTATGAAGCTGGAAAAAAATTCCTATGAGGCAACAACATTTTTCTAATGAAGCTAGAAGATATTCTTCACGGAGCTGGAACATGTTCTATACTTTTTTTGCAGGAACATCTTGTTTTTAAGGTAGCACATTTTCCCGTGAAGGTATAATATTTTTTTTCTAATTTTATTTTTATCTCTTATGTTAAGATGACAACTATAAAAAAAACCCAATATGATATGGCAAGCAAACACTAGAAATATACCCCAGTCTTTCAATAACTTTATTCTTTGACATGCAGACCTTTAACATGTTGGCAATTCATTCCAACAAAGTTTCCCTCAAAATGAACTAGTGTCAATGTTTTGTTCTATCAACTAATGAGTTATAAAGAGTCATGCCATGTAGCTTAGAACAATTCTTGTGGTTCCAGGAATCCGGCTATAGGCAAACCAGGAACGAGGAGCTCTCCCCTTTTTTACGTCCGACTTTTTGATTTTAACTTAGACTGTTGGTTTTAAGAACGAGTGATTGCCTTTGGCTCTTTGATTGTAGTTAAAGACCACATGTGTCATTTCTTGTTGTTGCCATCTAAAATTGTGTAGAAAACCCTGCCGATGGCGGGAGTCAAGAGAAACCAAACTTCCGACGCCTCCACATAGGAAAAAGAGGTCTGGCTCCTTTCAGCTTCTAGCCAAGATACATTTTGTTCAACCCCGTTTGGTAGGATTCTAGGTGAAGTCAGAGTAGAAATCCCTTTGGGTGCCATACCGAAGAGACCTTTGATCTTTGCGTTTAGGTTTCTTTTCTAAAAAGAACTTATAAATTCATCTTTGATATCATTTTTCCTTTTCCAGATATAGCAATGAGCGAGGTACAAATAGTATTGCGCCAAACGATTAATAAGGTTGAAAATCAGACACTCAGCGACCTGCTGCCTCCTGCTATCTTCCTTTGGCTGATAAGGTGTTGATGCAGCAGGACAGAACAAACCACAGATGCCAGTGCCAGCATGAGCTGACACGACATGCCAGATCGGCAGGGCCGTGAAGCCAAACTAGAATAGGATCAGGTTCGTTCTCTTTACAGTTCACTCGAAATATAGTTTTCCTCACAGAAAAGCTAATTGATAATATGTTTTCCCACAAAACAGCACGTAAAAGAGCAAGATTGACACCAGATTCACTCATCAACTTATCCATGCACAGTCCAAAGAGACACACATGCCAGCAAAGGAAATTTGTTGTTTTATTGCAAGATCTACGAGCTCAGACACTTTCCAAAGGTGTCAAGGTAATGCAAATCCGATTCACAATGTCAGAAGTCGCTTAGCGTCATCGTTTGTAACACTTCCAAAGTAGAATCACATTTATCATTTGAGCTTCTTAAAGAGCTTTGGTGCTACCTGCAGATGCATGTTTCATAGAAAAATTGGTTATTCTACCTTGGCAATGCTTTTTCCACAACTAATTTTAACAAATGGTAAACTGCAAGCTGCAATCAAGTACTTACACATTTGTCAATGCATGACCAGTAATCAAAATATTGCCCAGTGCAGTGTTTGTGACCAGTCTCATCACTCTCAACTCTCTTGACACATTTCTGAAAACATACAGTCACCATTAAAGGTTGAACAAAAATACTCGTGTGCCAGGCGTGCATATTAAAACAAATGAAATACTATTATCATCCTAGGGTAAAATAAAACTATATGTAGGCTAATATTCAAAAATCAAATTATAGAAGTTTATTAATAAGAGTCTATAACACCAAATACAGGAAATTGCAATGAAGATTTATGTAATTCAAAACCTCCAGCACAAGTTCTGCATTCCTGAATTCAAGAACTGTGAGAAAACTTAAATTTGGCAAGCACCCCAATAATGTTATGCATGTCAAAAACAGGACCACATATCAACCTATATTGTTTGAATCAGTCTACAGAGTACAGACTAAACATTACATTGGTTGAACAGCTAGCAAAAGTTGTTATTCAGAGCATCCCATTGTTCCATCACTTTTGACTTGATCAGCAAATCACTAGTATGCGCGAGTGCAGCTAAAAGATTCTTGGCACAACTCTCAGAATGGCATGACTGTGTTGTCCGACCAGGACAACAGGAGATGTGGATACAAGAACATACTGAAATATCAGACCAATACCACTAGACAATATTAGCTCCTGGTATTTGCCACTAAGAATAAGCCTAATATAAGGCAAAGCAATGTTACTGCTTGCACATCTCTGGGTAGTGGAACCATAGCATTGGTTAAAACTCATATGTTCACATGGATGAATAGAGCAAATAGGTTGTGCATGATCAGTTGATCCCATGAACAAAAAAAAACGTTGCCAGCTAATTTGGTCAGGTATACAAAGTGTGTTTCGAGTGTCGATAAAAGCTTCATCATGAGAAACTATTCTGCCATTTGACTAACTGTAACCAGCTATTTCTTGAACTTTCATGAAGGAAAATAAATAGTACTCCCTCCGTTTCAAATTATCAGACATTTTGGCTTTTCTAGACACATTTCTTTTACTATGTATCCAAACATAGTGCATATTTAAGTACATAGCAAGAGCTACGTATCTACAAAAGCCAAAACGTCTTACAATTTAGAATGGAGGGAGTATCATATAGAAACCCTTGTATCAACTGAAAAAGAATATGTTAAATCATTGGCCAACAATGTGCTAAATTTTGAGCTTCCAATAAGAAAGAGAGGGCAGACCTCATACTCATAAAGCGATTTTACACACTGTGGCTTGCATCGTTCCTCAAGATATTTCTTCTGATCAACAAGTTCCTCGTCCTCCCTGAGATAGAGCAACATTACAGAAGCATTGAACTTGAGACAAGAGGGGGAAAAAAAAGGGGGGGCTAGCAATGACCGGCCCTTGTGCTGTGAATAACACTTCAGAGTTTGCAATGTAGGAATGTACTAAGTAAGCTCACTAACATTGTGATTTGCGAAAGAAAGGATATCTGCAGATCCTGTCTGCAACAAGATGCCTACCGTAATCTTCTAGAAAAAGTTTGCCAAACAAATCTCAGTTCTCAACTTAACAGCACGAAAATGCTCATATATAGAGCAGGGCATGGCGTGAGGTATAGTAGCATTTTGGAGTCAGGCGGTGAAGAAAACAAATGTACCGATTCATTCACCCTCCTACAATAAATACCTCAAGCAAAGCAATAACCCCCAACATAACATGGGGCAGTTAAGCTAATGTGCGACAATCCTCTAACTATGACGAAATAGAACCATATTCCTATGCATGAAGATATGGGTTAGGTACCTCAATGCTTACCTTACACTACGGTTGAGCGTGCTTGCTAGACGGCAGACGAGATACAATAATTTGACCTACATTTGGCCGGATAAACAACTTCCCACCCACAAGCACAAGCCCAGGGTCAGAAAAGCCAAAGCTGTAATCGAGCTGACACAGCCCACAGCTACGCACGAAAGCAAAATCTAGCAAGTAAGCTACGCATCTACCTTACTCTTAAGTCTTAACCCATCGAGAGCAAAGGGTGATGTTGCCCCTCTCGTGGCTGAAGCCGCGACCAATCAGCCGAACACAGCCCCCAGCCATCCAGCTCGCGGAATCCTTATGCGCAACGCAAGGCGTGGGTGTGCATCCCTAACAGAGCGACGCAGCTGAAACCCGAAAGGAACAGGCGCGTCGCGAGAAGCAGCAGGGGAGCGGGATTCCGAAGGTAATGAAGAGCAGAGCGAGAAGAATCAGGAGGTCGCGGGAGGGAGGAAGGATGACTCACATGGCGACTGGCGGAGACCGTGGACGAACGAACGAAGTGGAGGAGGATCAGATCCGATGCTAGGGTTGGGGGGGGATTGGATTTGGGGGGGGAAGCGGAGCGGGGCGGGCGGTTTGCTGCTGGTACGGTACGGTAGAGACTAGACTGACCACGACGAGGTTGACGACGCCAACTGCTTCTGTTTGGGGGAAATGGGCCATTGACTTGGGTCTTTTTAGGCCCAACGTTCGTCGGAGACAGCCGAATTCAATCAGACTTGGGCCTCTTCAGTACTCACCGGCCCAGATTTTTTTACATTATTTTCCTTTGCTTTTTTTTTTAAAAAAAAAAAAGTAACTCAGTTTGCTCACCGTGCAGCAGCAGCATCATCATCATCGCCTGCTGCTGCCTGATTCATCTGCATCTAGTAGTTACCTAATTAATGAACAACAGGTCGGGGTTGTGATCTGTGATTCCATCTACGCCGCGCCAATAATCCCTTTTTTTTCAGGTTTGCTCACATGGGGATCATCATTGTCACAGTTGGGAGGAGGAGGAGCAGCTGCAGCAGATCCGATCCGATCCATGATCCATCCATGGCCATGAATATGAAGCCATCCTCGTCATCGGAGGAAAGAACACGGCCCGCCTTTCCGATCCATCGTGCAAGTCAAGTTCTGGCAGTGTGGAGCACGCAGCGTCAGGCAGCTATAGCTGTTCTTCGCTGGCCCTGCTGCTGGGAGGGCGGCGTGCCCAGCCCACCGTGTCATGCATGGGCGATCATGGTCGCCGTCCGTCCGGGTCCTGCTCCTGGTGACCACTTTGATTAGCGCACAAATTGCCGCCTGACAGTGTCATTATCATTCCGTACGTACACCATTGATCCCCAGCATATAAAACTTTAATAAAGTCGGTAGTACATGTATATGGGCTCACTAAATCCGTATCAGCACGCGTGTGCCACTACCACTAGAGATGTGTGCTCAGCTGGAGTACTCTAGTTTATTATTATTATTATAGTTCCAGGTCATATGATCCTGGACCCAAATCGCATTAAATTTGTTGCAACTGCATGCAAGGTGTTGCTCTTTAAAAGCAATTATATATATATATATATATAGTAATAAAAAAAGGGGAAAAATAAGGATCTGGAAGCCGGCCCAGGCGCAAAAGGACCGGTCCAGCGAGGAATGGGTTGGGCTTGCTGGGTGCACCTCCACGCTAGTCCAGCCGCACAAATGGGCCCGCCGCCATCTCGCTCCATCGGACGGGTCAGCTTGCTCCACGTAGCCCATCGGAAGGGAAGGCCCTTTCCTTTTTTTTTTTCCCTTGCCAGTGCCAGGTATGCTGCTTCATATTATACCCCTGCGCCCAATTTGGAATCTTGGCCAATCGATCGATAATAACAAGGACAGATGATTCGTGACCCACGCTTCTTCCTTGATTGTTTGGTTGCTTTAGTTGAAGGCATCATCATCAACTAGCTGTGCTGTGCAGCTCGTCGGCTCTAGCTAGATGCCATGTGGGTTATGCATGAGTTTGTTTCGTGTTGCACATTTTAGCCTATATGTTTGCTGGTTTCATCGACTTCAAGTTAATCTTTGAAAGAGAGCATACAACGTAAAATATTTTTCTAGAAACCGGAGCCATTTTGTGAAGAAAAACTTCTCCCAAATGTGACGCCTTACTATTACATTACACCTCTTTAGTAGAGCTTTGGCCAGTCCTAGCTACTAGGCCCTATGTGTACTATAGCAATGAATTATTTGTATCTCTTTTGTCAAACCGAACTAAGATTGGGCGAATAGTTTTACTAGCTCTGACTTCTCGATCTAAATATATATTACTATTTTGTTTGAAATTGTAAGTCATTTTGACTTTTATAAATTTAGAGTTTTTACTATATATCTAGACATAGTATGTATGTATGTATGTATGTATGTATGTATGTATGTATGTATGTATCTATGTGTATAGCTAAATCTATTATGGATCTAGAAAGGCTAAAATGACTTAGAACTTGAAATGGATGAAATAATTCATTACAAAATAGTTGCTTCATCCTATTGCAAACCTTGATTGGCCTTGTTTGGATCCACATATATTGATCCATAATGCACATATATTAGAGTTGATTGAAATGAAACTTAGTTTAATTTCACTTCAACATATGTGGATTGAGGTACATACACATACATGTAAACAAGATCTTATATAATTTATCTTACAACTCTTCTCTATGCTTTAGATCGATATAACTCATCACAAAAATATGTACGCGTCTTTGGTCATTAATTCCTTGCATCTATTTAATGAAAGAGACCAATCTTATCTTGTAAATAAATAAAGGCATTATTTGATGGAGCTCCAAAAAAGTTAGGTATTTGTACCTTCATGAAAAGTTGCATTTAGAGTTAAGGACTTAAGGTACAACGAGGGCATTTAGATAATTCATTTTCCTACTGGGTACAATTATTTAAATATCTAGATCTAGAGCATAGGCATCAATCACCGCTCGATGTACTAAACAAATGGCATCAAAAGTTTTTCTTAAAAAAATGGCCTCAAAAGTAACCACACAAAAAGTTTCAGGAGTAGTTAGTGGTGACATTCATAGATAAAATCATCTCAATCACTTCTAATTTTCCTAGATATAGCCTAACATAAACAAGAACACAAAAAAGATCGTTTAAGGAAAAAAAGTACACCTGCCTATACAAATAAAAAAAACTGTACCATTTAAACCATTTTGCAATCAGAATTCAGAACTAGGCAGAAACTACTCCTTTTTTTTTGTACTAATGTTTTTTAAATTAATTTTCTCCCACCCGGATGCGCATATAAAAACCGCCGAAACCCTTGGCTCTCCTCACTTGACCACCGCAACCACTTCTCCCCTGTTTCCTCTCGTGCATTCTCCGTGGGAAGCGAGGAGGACTCGCGGCCGGCGGCAGGTTCTGCTAGATCTCCGGGTAAGTGTTGAAAGAAAAGAAAAATTGTTGGAGGAATTAATTCCGAATCTTTCTCCATTGCGATTTTGGTGTCTAGTCTGAAACGCGCAGTTCATCCCATTCCTGCCCACAGTAGATCAGATCCGATTTGCTCCTGCGGCAGGCATTGCGATTGCTGGGCCCTGGTTGCCGATTAGTTATCGACATAAACCGCGGCCAAGCCCCCCAAGAAGTTCTTGCGGGGTGACAAGAAGAAGATAAACAGTTTGGCCATCTCGCCTCGCAAGGATAACCGCCCGTTAATGCATTTTTGTTTCTTGATTTCTGAATAAACATAGGTATTATTCGATTTCTGGATAATAGAGTGCCATTAACTGGTCCCTGCATAGCGTGGTATTGGTTACAGAAACTGTGCCGGTTCTGTAGATTTAGATGAATCACAGTGTCAAGAGAGACAGGATTCACCTGAATCCTTCTGTTAAATTAGAAAATAGACATGATCCAAGGTCCTGTGATTTCTCAGTGAGTAGTCGTGTAGAGTTTATTTATTTTGGTCCTGTTTCCTTTGCTGAAAATGCAGTTAATACCAAGTTTTCTGCTGTTTCCTATTAAGATAGATACTCTGTTACTGATTTTTACCCTTTGGCTCCTCCTTGTGTTTTTGTTCCAGAATCTGTAGCAAATGGCTGACGGCGAGGACATCCAGCCCCTTGTTTGTGACAATGGAACTGGCATGGTCAAGGTTTGTAGTTCTTGTTCATGCTGCTACTTCATATTCAGCAATCTTGTTCTGCTAATTTTAATAACACGCTTTCTTAACTTTTGGCAGGCTGGTTTTGCTGGTGACGATGCGCCAAGGGCTGTTTTCCCAAGCATTGTTGGACGTCCCCGACACACTGGTGTGATGGTTGGCATGGGGCAGAAGGATGCGTATGTTGGTGATGAGGCCCAGTCCAAGAGGGGTATCCTGACTCTGAAGTACCCAATCGAGCATGGTATTGTTAGCAACTGGGATGACATGGAGAAGATCTGGCACCACACCTTCTATAATGAACTCCGTGTTGCGCCTGAAGAGCACCCTGTGTTGCTGACCGAAGCCCCACTCAACCCCAAGGCTAACAGGGAGAAGATGACCCAGATCATGTTTGAGACCTTCAATGTTCCTGCCATGTATGTCGCCATCCAGGCTGTGCTTTCCCTGTACGCCAGTGGACGTACAACTGGTAATGATTCGTTCACATGGTGACCAAATTTCATTAGGACCTCCAATTTTTTTAGCGCAAAGGACCTCCAAAATTTTCACTCTTAATTATGGATTGCTGTGGTTCATTCAGGTATTGTGTTGGACTCTGGTGATGGTGTGAGCCACACGGTGCCAATCTATGAAGGTTATGCCCTTCCTCATGCCATCCTGCGTCTCGACCTTGCTGGGCGTGACCTGACTGACAGCCTGATGAAGATCCTCACTGAGAGAGGTTACTCCTTCACCACCACTGCCGAACGGGAAATTGTAAGAGACATCAAGGAAAAGCTCGCGTACGTGGCTCTTGACTACGAGCAGGAGCTGGAAAGCGCCAAGAGCAGCTCATCTGTGGAGAAGAGCTACGAGCTGCCTGATGGTCAGGTGATCACCATTGGGGCAGAGAGGTTCAGATGCCCTGAGGTCCTCTTCCAGCCTTCCTTCATTGGTATGGAAGCTCCTGGCATCCATGAGACCACCTACAACTCCATCATGAAGTGTGATGTGGATATCAGGAAGGACTTGTATGGTAACATTGTGCTCAGTGGTGGCACGACCATGTTCCCTGGTATCGCGGACCGTATGAGCAAGGAGATCACTGCCCTTGCCCCGAGCAGCATGAAAATCAAGGTGGTGGCACCGCCTGAGAGGAAATACAGTGTCTGGATAGGAGGATCCATCCTCGCCTCCCTGAGCACCTTCCAACAGGTTAAAAAACTTGCACTTTTTTGTTTGTTTCCAGTTGCTATGGCAAATATTGCAACCGTTCAGTAGTTCTAGTATTTCTTTGTACTGAAAAAATATGCTCTGGTATTATTTTTGTACAGATGTGGATCTCAAAGGCTGAGTACGATGAGTCAGGACCCGCGATTGTTCACCGGAAGTGCTTCTAAGCTTAAGGCCCATCCCCACTTCGGCTCCATTTATGTATTCCTTTCCAGCGAGTGCTTTTCATGTAAGCTACTATGTTTGAGATTGCCAGCCTATTGAGGAGGCAATGTTGTTGGATTTATATTTTGTGGCTCACTACAATGCCATGCATTGCTCCAGCTCCTTTCCATGCCAAGTTTGTTGCTAGTGGTGAAAACATCAACCACAAAAAAAGAGGTCGGAAATTATTAAGGTACCTAGGATCATATTGTAATTGTACTTGTGCGAGTAACATTATTGGTTCTCTTTGTACATCCATCTCTGAGACATGCAATGCAATTTGTTTGATTGGTTGCCGCTTCTGTGAATGGTTTTTTGTTGCTGGTTGCAACATTGTTGTCATTCCACAAATTTGAAGTTTTTGAATGGCAACATCCCTGGGATTACCTTTGGGCTGCTTGTGATGAGTCCCCAGATATGTGGATTTCTGATTGCTGAATCTCATGTGCTGCTGCCTGCTAAAAGTTGTTCCCATGTTACTGGTAAAAGGTACCGCAGCTGAGTGCATGAATTCAGGAACATGGGTTGCCGGTTGCCCTGTGCTGTGCCCCAGTCCGAATGTCTGCGCCTAACATGGGCAGGGCTGCTGCGGCTTTGGCAGGAAGGGACCAGACCATTTGCTCCTTCCAGCTTTGTTTCAGTACCCACGGAGTGATTATTACTATGCTCTAAATAAATGACACCTTTTAATTGTGGCTTTTGATGACACCTTTTAATTGGGGCTTTTGATTGCAATTACATTTGATACTAATATAGTGCCAATGCTAACACCACAGCTTCATTTGGGGATGCACATGAAGATTGGGGATGCATGTGAAGATAACCAAACAACGATATTTCTTCCATAGTTTTAAGTCTCACGCTATGATCCATTGCTCAGCTTCCTCAAAAATATCATCGATGATCCAAGGCATTGATCTCCGCTGATTTTGAAAAAAAAACAGGTTGTATTCATTATAATATGTTTATCAAATGCTCTTAGTTACGTCATTTCATACAAACTTATGTGACTATAGCAACATAGTACCTAATTCATGCCAAAGCATGTACCATTTGTTACACTTGGTATGAGCATTTCCAGCTTCCTTGCTGCCAAAGATTCTAAATGATCGTGCATTATTGCAGAGAAGGTTTTGCTTCTAAATGATCGTGCATTAGTGCGGAGAAGGTATGGGTGTTGGTAAATGTGCCTCTCCCATTTACTCATATTTTTTCAGGTGTATTTACTTGATAAAGTTGGTAAATATTGTTGAAAACCCAAACCAACTTTTGGTTTGCAAAGAAAGGGACTAACTTAACCAGATACTGCTACATACTTTTCATCCTTGCTTTCGACAGACTCACTATCAAGAAGGTGTGATACTGACGTTGGCTCTAATGGGACTACAATTCAATTCTAGGCGAAATCATGACGGCCCAACTCCATTAGGCTCGGCCTAGCACAGCCGCCGCCAAGAGCCCTTGAAACGATGGGAGGCGGGTTGGTGACTTTGGTGGACCAACAGAGGGCATATTAAAATAGCCCACACGCCAGGGCTAGGGCGCCACACGCGCATAGCGCAACGCACCCGCCCACAGTTTCAACCCACCACTGTGCCTGACACGTGGGTCCACGATTTCTCACCCCACATGTTAAGTGGCCGGACAAAGGCACCCCGACAATGCACAACACGACATGGTGCGTCGTTTTCAATTCATGCTCCAACCTTTTCGTTTAGTTTAATGGTTTTTTAGTCATCCGTTCTCCTCCGTGCTCCAGCCTTTCCGTCTAGTTTAATGGTTTTTAGTCATCCGTCCTCCTCCGCTCTTTGTTGCCAACCCCAGGAACAACCCTGCCTAGGCCTAGGGAAGGACCGAAAGGGAGGTGCGCGGCTGGTGGTGTGCGAATGTTAGCGGCGTTGCAGGAGTGCGGAACTCTTCTTGTTGCCGAGCAGGCGCTCCGTGCCACGACGATGAGCTTGTCCACCCGCTTGCTTTTTGGGACAAGGTGTGTTGTCTTTGTGTGTAGTTGTTGTCCTTTTGTTTTCCTCTTAGCGCCGTTGCGCACTTGCGGTGAGGCCAATGTGCTCTTGCTGGTTGGGGGAGATCATAGATGGAATAGGTTGTAGTGGGATTCTTGCTCTACTGGTAAGCTGCTTGATTATAGGACTGCCAGCGTCGGCGCAAATTTGTTTTTGTCGATTGTAGGGGGTTAGGGAAATCGATAGGTGACGAAGTTTGTTCTTCCCCTTTGATTGAAGCTTCGTGAAGTCTCAATTATATAGGGCTTGAGATCTATTAGGACTAGCGAAGTAATGGTTTTCTAGTGGTGATACTGGCTATACAATTTTGATATATTTGGATATATCCGCTTATCCCAGTGTGAATTTGATGTTTGCTATATTATTGTTATCCTAAATAAAATTATTATTAAATATAGATGTCTCTCTTGGAAAGAAAATTTGTGTTTTGGTTGTGGGGGAAGAGCAACTCCCTATTCCCCGTTATTGGTGGCAGACAAAATGTTATAATACTATGTGTGTAAAATATTTCCCTTTTAACATTCACAATAATATAAACTTTAAAATAACTATGAAATATTTTAAAACTAAATATGTGATGACTAATTTCATAACTTTTGATAACTCACATGGTGACTGAGTATGCATGGAATAAACACAAGTCTATATACGTATTTATAGCTTTACGGTGGCAACCTTCAACAATTTTTTATATGTTAGAATATTTCTCATATTTATCTATTCTCCATATATTCTTATTACACAAAATATCAAGATCTAGAGTGTTCCATATTGTTTGTGTTTATCTATTGCCTAGATATTTCTCATACAAAATATCCGTATATAAAGTAAGTCTAAAGTATGATAATTACTTCAATTTATCTGAAAAGTTTCTCACGTCGAGTTTCTTGTTTTATAAGATAATAAGAAGGCAAATATGTCACACCCCTAACATTTTTCTAATATGATCATATTTCTTTCTTCTTAATAAATATTGTTTTTTTCTATTCTAGAAGTTGTTTCTAACCCAAAATATATTCTACTATAAAGGGCTAAGTAAAAAATGTTCTACTTGTAGAAAGAAACCATTTGTTCCATAAAGAACAACTAGTGCCATGTAAGAGTAGCAACATTTCTAATTTATTAATTATGCAGTACTGTTACTTATACAATACTTTTTTTGAATGCATAATTGTTTTTATGGTTACACTGTTTCTATTCCTATCATGTTATGTCAAGCCTTCGCTCTTGCCTCATAACTACGTATATCTTTTCAACTTTGTATACCTTCGTTTTGGGTTGGAGCCTTTCTATGGACTTAACGCCACTATATGACTCTATTGTCTTTGTGCCTTGTGAATAATAAAAATTTGAGTAGCCAGATTTGTTTAAGGTTGATAAAGTGTGACAATTCTAACACACGAAAGTATTTTGTAGTAAAATCTTTAACCTTGTTACAACATAAAAATCCTTAGTAAATTATAAAATCAAAAGAGAGTAATAGGAAGACGCAAGTTTTTCAGGACATACTGAAGTATCAATACTCTTTAATAGTTCTTGTTGGAGCATGATTTTTTAATGATTTCATACTATTTTTTTATTGACGATAGCAATGTTTTTAGTTCATGGAACTATTGTTTCACGTTTAGCAGCAAAAAAATATTTCATATTTATTTTGGAAATTGTCGCAAAGCAAAATTTATTTTTATCTTATAAACAAAGTTAGTATCTTATTGGTTTGTGAAACTAGTATATGTTTTTGTGAAAATGGCTTTTAGCTTCAATATAAAAATATTAAACTTTAATAAAATATAAAAAAGTTCTATTACTTATTTACAATCTATGTACTATATATTTAGGCTTTGTTTAGTTTCAAAATTTTTGGCAAAATAAGCACTGTAATATTTTCATTTGTATTTGACAAATATTGTCCCATCATGGCTTAACTAGGCTCAAAAGATTTGTCTCACGAATTACAGACAAACTGTATAATTAGTTATTATTTTTATCTATATTTAATGCTATATGCATGTGGAGCAAGATTCCATGTGACGAGAAATCTGAAAAAGTTTATAAATTTTTTTAGAAACTAAACAAGGCCTACTAGCCACTCATAGCGTCTAATGAAGAGAATAGGTATGAAGTTTCTGTTGTGTTATTTAAAACATATGTTTTACTAGCTATAGATAGTGTCCATGAAGAGAGTAGATATATGGAATCAACGAGAATGAAAATTTAAAAGGGAGAGCAAGAAAATAAAAATAAAAATAAAACACAAACTTTCAAAGAAACTGAAAAAAACGGCCAACGAGAAGCCCGTGCGTTTTTTTTATTCCGCCGTCGATGCTTCCGTCTTCCCCTTCCGTCCGCTGCGGCGCTGCATCCCTCTTCCCTCCTCCGCCTCCTCTCTCTCTCTCTAGCTCTAGCTCTAGCTCTCTCTCTCTCGCGCGCGCTCCCAGACGACTGTTGGCTCGCCGCCGCCCCAGGCCAGGTGCTGAGGCCTTTCTTGGCCTCTTCGCCGGCGACGAGCACCCACCAGGCACCCCTTCTCTTCCCTTCCCTGTACGAAGGTGAGCACCGAAACCCTAACCTAAAGCTATTTAGCTATTTGATTGACAGTCCTCCTTACTTCGAAGCTTTTGCAAAAATTATTGGGTGTTCATGTGTACACCCATGTCCGTTTACTGGATCCGCCCCTGCCCTTTATGTTCACCTTTAGATGGTTGGCAACCCATTTAGGAGGCTAGTTTGTTGTCAACAAACCCATTGCTGAAGCACGAAAAGACTGCTACCACTAGCCATAAGTATCACCACACTAATTTTGTGGAAATTTTCAGATAGTGAAGCCAGTCACTTACTCACTTCTCAAGGTCTCAGTGTTATATCAAAATGACATCTTTGATGGCTAGGTGAACAAATGGTTCTGTTATATAAGTCAATACAGCTGATTTGGCGCGGAGCCGTGTTTGCCCTGTGTATACAGTTCAGAATTGCACAATGTCCTCTTGCAGTCCCTGCAATGTTTCCTTTTCATGCTGCTGCACTCATTTGGTTACAAATTTATGATATCATCAATGCCATCAGGAAGATTTGCTGTTGTATACCACTGTGCAATTTATCTCTAGAGAAATATGGTACTTAATTGTGTCATCAAATTCCACATTTTCCTTTGACCTTAGGTGATCCTGCTAAAAGTTTGAACTCTGGTTTTGCTGTGTGGTTTCACACATCAAAAAGCGAAATATGCAAGAAGTGGATTTTAAATTTCATCCCAAATTGCGTTTTCAGGTGACACCATGATATTGATGTGAAGTTTTGTGGCACTTCCTGCATCCCTTATATGGTATTAACAAGGTTTTTAATTGTCTGGGTGATCCATTTATCAAATGGAAGGCAACGACCTACCCCCTGGAAACATGTTGCAAGGGGTTCCCTATGATACTTTAGACTTACGTGGCAGCTCTATGCAAAAGCATACTCCAAACTCAGGAAAACAGATCTTCAGTAGCTCCCAGATGCCGGGGACTTTCACAATGTCTATGATCAGGGCTACAGAGCCTGATGACTTTCCTGGCTTTCAGTTCAAAGAACATGGAAAGAGTGATGACCACCACCACCAACACCATAGTCATCACTCAAAGAACTGCAAAAGTGATGGCGAGGAACATGATGTGGCTGAAGATGCTATTGATACCCCAAGTGGCAAAGGCAAGAAGGGCTCTGCATGGCATCGGATGAAGTGGACAGATTCAATGGTAAAACTTTTGATTACAGCAGTGTCTTACACTGGGGATGATCATGGTGCTGATTCCGGTGGTGGCAGGAAGAACTTTACAATAATGCAGAAGAAGGGCAAATGGAAGGCGATATCGAAGGTTATGGGAGAGAGAGGCTGCCATGTGTCACCGCAACAGTGCGAGGACAAGTTCAATGACCTTAACAAGAGATACAAAAGGCTGACAGACATCCTTGGTAGGGGCACTGCTTGCAATGTTGTGGCTAATCCAGCACTTCTTGATAGCATGAATCATCTTTCTGATAAGATGAAAGACGATGCAAAAAAGATACTTAGTTCAAAGCACCTATTCTATGAGGAGATGTGTTCCTACCACAACAACAACCGTGTAAATTTGCCTGAAGATCATGCACTTCAGCATTCACTACTGCTTGCCCTTAGGTGTAAAGAGGAGCATGATCCTCCGAGGGATCCAAGTGGAGATGCTGATGAAGACGATCAAAGTGCAGATTCTGATTATGAGGAGAACGACGAAGAGCAACATCCTGTGCATACAACTATGATGGAAGCCTCAACGCACAAAAGGAAGCGTCACAGTGATGTGCCTTTGATCACATCAAGCTCTCATGAAGGAAGTGAGAGGTCTGATCCCCATGGTGTCACAGTGGACATCAACAAGACTTTCACAGATGCAACCAACATGATTTTGTTGCAACAAGACTTGGCTTCACAAGCCATAGAGATTCAGAAACGTCGCTTGCAGATTGAAGCGAAGGAACTGGAACTCGCAAAGCAACGTCTCAAGTGGGAGCGGTTTAGTAAGAAGAAGGACAGGGAGATCGAAAAAATGGCATTGGAGAATGAACATATGATGATTGAGAACAAACGCTTGGAACTTGAGCTGAGACATAAGGAGTTACAGCTAGATCTTAAGCTGAAAGGCTAGGGGAACCATCTGTAACTTTTGCTTAATCAACACTCAATATGTAAGATGGTAAACAAGTAAGTGGGCTATTGAACTATCTTTACTAAGGAAAGGCTTTATATTCATCATCTTGAGCAGCTATTTTTTTTTTATTTGAACCTTTTCTGTTTTAATTTGCTATATATGGAACTCATTCTTGTTTGTGTTTTCTGTTAAAAGTGCATCAATGTTTGTCAATGGAGGGAACCAAAAACATGTCATTAGTTTTAAGCTAGGTGATTCCTAACATTCTGCTCATATTGGATTTGCATATAAGAAAATTATTGCTTAATCATCAGCATGTGATTGTTTGCATTTCCTGTATCTATGCTAATTACAGTCATATAAATGCTATAGGAATAACAGACTAGTAGCAGGTAACCCTGCGCTTTGCGCGGGGGTGGAGGTACGATTTCTTAGCGTGCAGAAACAAATAAAGGCTGAGCAAGAATGGTATCCAAAATTCCAAATCAACAAAAGAGAAAAAGGAGAGTGACATAATAGGGTAAGATCAATAATTGAGGTGTTTTGGTGGCCGATAGCCCAAAATCAAGAATCAGCTGCAATTAGTAAAGCAGCTGACCTGAAATTAGCAAACCTAATTCAAAAGACTTAAAAAAATTTCAGGTGAGATTTACTTTTGTTAAGTTAAATCTTGACCTCAAATTGAGAGCCAAGGGAGTCAGTTAAACATCAAAGTACCTAGATTGGAAGATATAGCGAACACTATGCCAAAATGTATGCATTGTAGAAAGGTGCAGGTAATCAGTTCAGACATGCATTTCAGCTAAACCCAATCATTGAAGCCAAAATAGTCATTTGGAGACAAACGGCAGGATAGACAATATAGATTCCTTAATGTACAATATTGAGCAAAGTTTAGAAGGCCATAGTTGGATACATATTATTTCTGAAGTATCTTCCCAATTTTTCTGCCTGTGCAATCAATCAAAAGCATCCAGGAGAGAAACAGAGCATTATAAGTGTTACTCAAAATAAACCACCAACTCATCGGGATGTAAGAAACAGAGTATTCAACTTATGAAACAGATTAGTTTCTCTCCCCTCTTAAGCAGAATTAGTGTAAGAAAATATAAGATTAGATTGTTGTACAGGCCTTAACTTATTTAACAGAGCAAGAGGTGTTTCGTAGGGATGTGGAAAAGTCGCTGACATATTTTAGTGACCTCTCTTTTCATCAGAGGCTGCAAAATTTTACCATGAAATTTGCTTAGTGCTAGCTATTTTGTTAGCATTAAAACTGTGCAGAAGCAGTTGTGACAGAAGAACTGCTATTTTTAGCATATTGATTGATATGGCACACTGTCATGCGAGCAGAAAATGGGGGATATGTATTAGTAGCAGTAACACCAGAGTTGGCATTGAAGATTGTAACGGTATTACCAATCTAAATCTCAGATACTAAATGAACAGGAAGCTGCAAAATATTGTCAGGAAACTTAACATGGAAGAATATGTTAACTACAATTTAATAAAGCATCATTTGGTAGCCCTGCAGGAAAACACAGGATCAACATGGAACTAGTTTTTTTTTTCTCTATGTCAAGAGAGTAAATAAAAATTTGGCATTGCGGTATTAGAGAGGTAAGATGACCCTTTTTTCTTCTATGAAACCTTGTAGCGGCCGCTGAATGAGGATGTTTCAGTATAACAGAAATTGATTCTGCAAATAAATAGTGAAACTAAAGTTAGAAGGAAATAATAGGGAGGAGGTAATGATGAACTTCACAAAGCAAACATTTGAATGATCTGGATGCATGCAATCTTACATGAACATGAGTGACAATATTTTTTAAGCACCTGGATTCAGTGAATCAAAACGGCATTAGTTTTTTTCTTGAGGAAAAAATGGCATTGGTTAAGCATTCCAAAATGCTCTGGAGTCCCAAGCGCGTGCAGAAGCAGCAAGGTGGAAAATTTGGCTTCAATCAAGCTAACCCGCTGCAGCTGCGACAACGCTTGGGCACAGGATGAGAGAAAACTTACCGATGTAGCACAAGGTCCATAGGAGATGAAATCTGATGCAGGGGCGTGATGCTACCCTGACTTCACAATGCGTGTGCATGATGTACTTGTTGGTTATTGGGGATGATCAGACATCCTTGCCGCTTTTGGCAGTGACCAGTTCGATATGGTAACATCCATTACCATTTACACTTAAATTGGAAACTCAATGGTTCTTAAATTGAAAACTCTATGGTCCCTTGCGATGCTGGAACAGTTGTAGATGTGACATAGTATGTTATCTTTTATGTGAGTTGTTTGGGAATCACCGAATCATTTATCTAGGATTTGCTACCATTTTTTGTGTTGGTTCCTCTACCAGTTGTACATATTACTGTGCAATATGTATCTTCCTACTTCTGTTTGAATGAATCATGGGTTAAGCATTCTTCATAACTAGCAACAGGATCTTGTTCATTAGCTTTGCAAGAAGTTCCATAGTTGAGATCTCGAAGACCCTAGGTTGTTTATGCTTGTTCTTATGGGTACTGAAAGCTCAAACAATGTAATTTACATGGTTAGGGATTAATTTAGTCCAAGCTTATTATTGAAGGCTTGGTGATTTGTTGCTTATTGCTTACTTTAACCACATGCTGGTTGTCCTGTGCTTTGATGGTGAGTACTAACACTCATTCTTTTTCTGTTGTTTCAGGTAGCGGTTGAGCTTCTGGAATCTGGAAGAGAGGTGGTAGATTAGAGTAGACTCTGACAACCATTGCTGTGCGTATGACTTTGTTCTGTGTTCTTCTGTCTGTGAGATGTACTTGTTGGGCCTCCTGCTCTCCGCGACAGTAGTATTGTTGGGCTTGATGTGATCTGTAAGACTGTGACTTCCAACTTGCCTAGCCAATTTTTTTTTTCTTCAGCATGTATATCAAGGTGATGTTATTTGGCTTTGGCCACCTCTGAAGCTTTCATGAAGGTAGTGAGACTATTGGGCCTATTTAGTTTGGGTTAAACCATTACTGCTAGAGTGCTAGTGAGACTATTTTGTTATGGCCTTGTTTAGTTCCGAAAAGTGAAAACTTTTCGGAACTGTAGCATTTTCGTTTGTTTGTGACAAATATTATCCAATCATGGACTAACTAGGATCAAAAGATTCATCTTATGATTTACAGCTAAACTGTGTAATTAGTTTTTATTTTCGTTTATATTTATTGTTTCATGCATGTGACACAAGATTCGATGTGACGGGGAATCTTGAAAACTTTTTGGTTTTCAGGATGAACTAAACAAGGCCTATGTTTTGTGAGAGCTCTACTGGTCCCCATGGCATCACAGTGGACATCAACAAGGCTTTCCCGGATGGAACCAACTTGACTTTATTTTCAGCAACAGGACTTGGCTTCACAAGCACTGGAGATTCAGAAACGTCGCTTTCAGAGATTGAAGCGAATCAGAAAGAAAAAATGAAAGGGAGATAGAATGGCACTGGAGAATGGACATATCAATATTTCACATGAGTGAGAACAAACGATTCGAAATTGAGCTGAGACATACAAGGAGCTAGAGCTAGTGCTTAAGCTAAGCTAAAAGGCCAGGGGAATCATGCATGACCTGTGGTTGATCGACGCATCCATTTTAAAGGTGTAAAACCAGTTGCTGATAGCGCAAGCTAAACCTGAGAGAAGTTCAGTATCTTGAAAAAACTGTCCTTTGTAAAAAGACCGAGTTCCTTTCCCTGCTAGATGTGCACAGGTTGTGTTCGGTTATCTTTGTATTGCAAAAGTGCGTCAATATTTCATACCGGAGAGAACTAAACAAATTAAACCTCGTGTTTTAGTTGGGCAGGTTTGCCGCCGCTCTGCTCCACTTTTTTTTAGTTTCGCTAGGGAACAACTCTACAAACTTTGCTCCACATCCATCTTTTTTATTCTCGCTCCTAACTTTGATAGCCGAACACACATTTTGCTCAAGGAAAAAGGTAGATTTGAGGGCTAACTTTAGGTGTTCCGTGGAGCACTTATTTAACTGGATACTTTAGAAACTTCAAGTTTTCTGTGAAGCTCCTCTGGTAAATCTCTAGGTAGGATTCATACCTTCTAAAAACTATAAGTTAGGAACGTCAAAAGATACATTGGCAGGTTTGTTTCTACTTCTATGTAAACAAAAGCTAATAAAGATGGATACATGGTCATGACTGAGGGGGCTACAACTCTAAACCCAAAATAGAAAGTGGATACGAACTACTCGCGATAAATGATAGTAAAAAGAAAGAAAAGGGAAGCCTACGTGGAAGTCGCTCGGCGCACGCGCGTTATATAAAAATTCTACGCATCCATCCTCCACGATTCAGTGACAGAAAAAGAAAAGAAAACAAACCTAAAATAGAAAGTGGAGAAAGTAGATACTTACTACTCGGATAAGTGATAGTAAAAAGAAAGAAAAGATAAGCGTGCGTTGAGAAGTCGCTCGGCGCACGCACGTTATATAAAAAATCTACCACCCCGGGCTATATTCTGAATATAGAACGCTCTTTATTTGTCAATTTTCTATTCATGATGTTCTATATGATTGAGCAATTTAAATTGGTATCGTTATTTGTGTGTTTTATTACTGCCACTATTTTAATTTATAATTTATTTTGTCTTTTCTAGATATTCAACCTTTATTATGCATCTAGATATCTATATCTATATCTATATCTATATCTATATCTATATCTATATCTATATCTATATCTATATCTATATCTATATCTATATCTATATCTATATCTATATCTATATCTATATCTATATCTCTTATAATCCTAAACCCCACTAGAATATAATTTTGACATGCAAGGTGTCCTCAGCAATCCACTATCACTTGCAATTAAAGTTCACTAGCACAAGCAATTATAATATCTATAATACCGAGACACATCATCCACTAAGATATACTCCCACCATTTCAAATTATAAATTGCTTTGACTTTTTATTGATACATCCATTTTGTTATGTATTCTTAGATATATAATATATGCCTAAATGCGCATAACAAAAAGGATCTACCAAAAAAGTCAAAACGACTTGTAATTTAGAATGAAGGAAGTATTTAATTATCCACGTCAGAGTGCCATGCTATACCCTAACATTATTAATTTATAATAGTTAATCCCTTTCTAAAAATGGTACGAATAGTTTAATTTCATTCCAAATCAGCGGTGCTTGTTAAAAAAAATGCATAGAAAAAGCCATACCTGAAAAACCAAAGGACCTACAATACAACCGAGGATGATACTTCTATCATACTTACAATTTACAACTGAGGATATACTTCTATTATACCTGTTAGTTCCAAGTATTATTTTTTTTAAATTTTATATTGTTCAACCCTTTCTTAGTTCATTTCAAACTCCGTCACTGAAAGTGAAGCCAAATTTTTAGCCTGCCATGAAATTTTGACAAGATTTGGACCGGCCCATAAAAAATTTTGACAAGAGCCAACAACGCCCAACGGCTATCTCTAAGGTCCACTCCTGTCCTATTATGTGATGTGCCCCTGCCTGCCACTGCCAGTGCCACGGCCAGCCAGCGCGTGCTCCGTTCCGTTGTCCTCAACACCTACAGTAGTACAGGAGAAAATGACACGGGCAGCGGCGCATCCGGCATCCGCTACGCGCACTCCAGCCCCCCTGTGCGGCGGCTGTCTGCGCCCACTGCCCACCCGTACCACCGCTGGCTCATGCAGGCAGCCACTGAGCCACCAGCCACGCCACCACCGCTTTCCTCTCCTCTTCGGCTCCTCCGCCTCCCGTCCCCTCCCCAGTTCCCAACCCTCCTCGTTCCTCCCTCCCGTCGTCGCCTCGCGCACCACCGTCCCCTCCCTCCGATCCGGATGGTGGTGCGTTCGGAATCCCGCCCGGCGCTCTAGCGTAGCTCGGGCTCGGCCAGGCTCCGGGCCCCGCCACCGCGCCGCGCGGTGCCGCAGTCCAGCTCCAGGTCAAGCTCCAGGTGCGTGCCACACAGCAGATCCGTGCTCCGCCGCCGCCGATTGTAGGGGGGGGGCTTGTGTTGTTGCGCGGTTTAAGTTTGGTTCACGCGGAAAAGAGAGGTTTTTTTTAGCTCTTTCCTCCTACCGATTCAGTGGGTTTGGTGGATGCTGATGGATACGCGCTCAGTTTAGGTGAATTTGGCGCGATTTGTGTGAAAAGGAGGCGCTTTTGACTGTTCATTCACTTGGTTATGTTTCGTAGTACAGGATGCGGTTGCTAGAGAAAGATTTTCTACTCATTTTTTTTTCGGGCAGCCTTCCTTCGAAGATACAGTAGTAGAATGTAGTTAAACATGATACTACTACCCCTGCCCAAAAAATGATGTTGTTCTACTACCCCTGCCCGGGTTGAATAATTGTGCCCGTGGTCAGTTTCGTGTGCCTCCTGAGTTACATCTGAACTGCTTCTCTTAATGCAGTCCCTATTGTATAGCACTTATAGTTGGTCTGATATGAGCTTTATTGGTTATATTTACATGTGATGCATATGCTTCTGCTATTATTGTACTGTCTTGTCTTTTTTTCTTCTTTTTCTGTAGTGGTTACTAGTGGAAGTTAGCGCACTGCATCCCTTGTAGTGGGATCCTGACCAAATCGAGTGTCCATCTAACCAACCAACCAACCAACCCAACTAACTGTACTGAAATGTCATTGCTTTCAGGATGGTACGGTTTAGTAAATTGAGGTTGGTGGTGGGTTGGTGGACATACTAGGGGAAGGTACATGTCTGTTCTTTATTGATGGTGACTTGTGGCTTCAACCTGAGGGTTTTGCCCTTGATGATAGGCTGTCATAGAATTAGCGGCATATATAATGGTTTAATCACAGTGACTAAAATTTGGATGCTAAATTGCTAATAGTAGAAACAGAGTGCCGGTTGGTGTTTTAGGGGTGTTCTTTTCGGACTATGCTGATGTGATGGGTTGGAATTGATGTTGTGGTTGCTTTGTGTGGCATACTGTCCAAATACTACCTATATGAGATACTTTTTATATTTCATTTTTACTCAAGGTGGGTTAGTAGATATAGCTAAGTAAATGTTTTCCTTGTCCCAGGGGGCATTTTCGAATTGTCAGTAACAGACAGTCTAATTTTATCTTCCAGGTCTTTTCCTGAGTTTAAGGGAGATGCTTGCCTTTATCTAGGAGGCCCTTTTTGATACTTCAGCAGAGTTCTTGCCTTCTGGAGTAGATGTCATTCCGTAGCATCGTGCGTGATGTAAGGGATGGTTTCGGGAGCTTATCTAGGAGGGGGTTTGAGGTCAGGTTTCTGAGTCCTCGCAGAGGGAAATCTCATGGTGCTGTCCATGAACTGCACGACCCAGTGCCTGTGGTACAGAGCAGCTGCTGGGCTAGCTTGCCTCCTGAATTACTTCGAGATGTGATTGAGAGGTTGGAGACCAGTGAGGATACATGGCCTTCTAGGAAGCATGTAGTTGCTTGTGCAGCTGTCTGCAGAACATGGAGGGAGATGTGTAGAGAGATTGTCAAGAGCCCAGAGGTCTCTGGAAAAATCACTTTTCCTGTTTCCCTAAAGCAGGTAATCATTCAGTTGTGTTATTACCTTATTATCCATCTATCCTGATTTGTTAGCATTGTCAATATTCCTATGTCCAGTATTGTTATACCAATTATATTTTGGATAAACTAATAAGATCCTGCTGTTCCTCTTCTGTCTACAGCCTGGGCCTCGAGATGGAACTATTCAGTGTTTCATTAAGAGGGATAAATCTACCCAAGTCTACAGTCTGTACCTTAGTTTTAGCTCTGGTAAGTTCATTGCTGTGTGGACTATTGGAAGTTTCGATAAAAGTCTGGTGTCTGTATTTAGATGTATTCAGAACTTAAAAACTCAATAGTGTTCTACTGTTCTGTAGAAAGAATGCAAGATGCTATCCATTTCTCCCAAATTTAGTTTTTTACCCAAATATTGATCATGCTTTATCTGCAAGCCTTTGTAGGCATTGAGCATATCAGCAATCATGAAACATGAGAATTTCTTGATACAATGGTTTTCTTGTTTTGATTCAAAATTAATGGTTTTTGTGTTGCATATCTTTGTACATATGCACAGACAAGCTTTGTGTTGAGAACCACATCTTCTCTCAGCAACCTTGATAATTCATTCTTAGTTTCTTCTGTATGTATTCACCATGATTTTATAGTTGTCAGAGTACCAGGCTCAGCCTTCCATATAAAAAAGGAGACAGAAATACATGTTTTTCTTGCTTGTCTACTTGATTAATATTTTATTACCAGCATTGCTATTTGACATGTTACATTATTCATCTCTACAGCTGTCCCTGCCGAAGATGGTAAATTCCTTCTATCAGCCAAAAGGAACTGCCGTCCAACATATACAGAATATACAATATCAATAAATTCTGGTGATATATCTAGGTCTACAAGTAACAACACATACATTGGGAAATTAAGGTACTGCTGCACTAGCTTCTTAAACTTTATATCTTATTTTCAGAATTGACAGTATTTTAATCTGACATATTGTTGTTGCCTTTTGGATTTCAGGTCAAATTTCCTTGGTACAAAATTTGTAATATACGATACTCAGCCACCATATAATGCAACTAGTCCTACCGTGGCAGGGAAAACAAACCAGAGATTCTACTCCAAGAAGGGGGGGTCGACCAAGGGTTCTTGCAGCCGTTACAGCATAGGACAAGTCTCATACGAGCTGAATGTCCTGGGAACTCGAGGTCCAAGGCGGATGAACTGCGTAATGCACTCCATCCCAGCTTCATGCCTCGAGGCTGGTGGCAGTGTCCCTTGCCAGCCGGACAGCATTGTTGCCCACTCTGTTGGCGAAATGTTCAGCAGCATCCCCTTGTCAAAGTCATCTACTATGGACCACTCTATGCACTTCAGCAGTTCCCGGTTCTCTGACGCCATAACAGCGGATGCCATTGTTAGCGGAGGCCAGGCATTGAGCAACGCTGATGACGAAGAGAGCACGGACACACCTTTGGTCCTCCGCAACAAGGCTCCGAGATGGCATGAGCAGCTGCAGTGCTGGTGCCTCAACTTCCGGGGTCGGGTGACCGTCGCCTCGGTCAAGAACTTCCAGCTAGTCGCTGCTGTGATGACGCAGCCTGCCGTCGGAGCCCCGACCCCGTCGCAGGCAGCCCCGCTGCCACTGCCAGCTCCAGCTCCAGGTCCGCCTCTGCCAGACCAGGAGAAGGTCTTACTGCAGTTCGGGAAGGTCGGCAAGGACATTTTCACCATGGACTACTGCTACCCGCTGTCCGCCTTCCAGGCCTTCGCCATCTGCCTCAGCAGCTTCGACACCAAGCTGGCTTGCGAATAAATTCGATGACTGTAGTTCTTATCGAATAATCATCAAAGACACTGATTGTCAGTGTGTTCGTCTAAGAATTGAAGCTGACTCTGTCCTCAAGTTCTAGCCATGACGCCATTCCGCACCTGGTGACGGTGCCTTGTTAACTCTGAAACAGCCCCCCCTAAACGTGTGTGTGTGTGTGGTGTGGGGTGGGGGGGGGGGGGGGGGGGGCTGAATCTGTTTCAGCAGCTTACTTGTGATAATCGGTGGCTGCTGTGTTGCTGTTTGACTGGTGTTGTATCGTATGCTCATTTCTTTCCAGTTCTGTAGCTTCCCCTGTAACATTAACCTGGATGTTTTTCAGCCATTTCGTTGGATTGTTTACCGGGGATGACATGTATGAACAGAGATAGTTACAGCTGTAATGAATTGTGGTCTGGATAATTTTGTTTTCGCGGTTGCCATTCAAAAAGAGATGGCTGATGTCATCACCTTCATTCAGCTGGGAGGCCGACTTCTGTCACACTTTTTTCCCAGTGGTAGTAGTATGCTGTTTCTTTTGTGGTGGGCACTGCTGTCACCTTCAGCAGGGTCATGCTCACCAGGGAGGTGACTGATGTTTCATTTGTTTTGTTTTGCTTCAGATGCGAGGCCTTTTTAGCGCGGATTTTTCGCAGCGAGTAGTAAATAAACAGATAAAAGTTATTATACACAGATAATTGCGCCTGCAATGCAAGCAGGGAGAGTAACGAAAATCTTTGTGGCCGCGCAGGTCTAGAGAAAAGAAGATGATCTGAAAGGGACCTGATATGATATTGTAGACTAGACGCAGAGGCGTCCCGCGTCCCTGTCTAGGGTTTGGTGGGATGACAGAGACAGGGTACAAATACAAACGCACGCTAGGTTGCCATTGCTAGTTTGCAACCGAGCTCCTCCTCGTAGGCTCGGCTCCTCCCCTGTTCTGTTCTTGTGGCGTGCAGAGAAGGCAACTTATTAACAGGTCAGAAAAGACGCTAGTAGTATTTCTTTGTTTTCCGCTTGTGTTCCACACAAGTTGTTGCATTGCAGGGATTTCTCTCGCTGGTTCTCGTCAAAACCCGTGCGTTCTGACTTGTTGCTGAACGCGCGAGTACATACCTCTGTACCTATGAAGCGTGAGACGGTATCATTGTTCAGATGCCATACGACCCAAAATAATCCCATCACCATCAGTCAGGGTTCGCTTCGCTTGAAACATGACCCTAGATCACCCAAAATTCAAAAACTTTTCAAAATGATCATCCGTGGTGGCCGTCAGTGTCAGCAACTAGTGCTCCTACTATTAGGCCCAATGTTTAGGCCTGGTTTAGGCCTTGTTTAGTTTCGAAATTTTTTTTAACTGAACGGAACTTGTTTAGTTCACACAAAAACCAAAAACTTTTTAAGATTTCTCGTCACATCGAATTCTGCGGCACATGCATGAAGCATTAAATGTAGACGAAAATAAAAACTAATTACACAGTTTACCTGTAAATCGCGAGATGAATCTTTTAAGTCTAGTTACTTTATGATTGAACAATGTTTATCAAATAAAAATGAAAGTGCTACAATATCTAAAACCAAAAAAAATTCAGTAACTAAACAGGGGCATGAAACATCGTCATCCCCCGCGAAGGGGCATGGATGCACCGTGCTGTGATGTATGTATAAGTGTATAACTGTTGTGCACATATACTAGGCAGCTAGCTAGCGCAGCACATGGCCGTGGATCCACAATCCACATGCACAACAGCAAGTCGCAATGAATAGCAGCACGAGTGACAAGAAGCTATAGACAGATTTTCTGCTTCGCACCAGGACCGAAAATCTAAATAATTTTTATATTATTTAGTAATTGATATGTAATCATAGATTAATTAGACTTATAAAATTCGTCTACGCGACTACTCAACTGACGAGACATCGTCCGCAGCGCTGCACAATAGCACATGGCCGTGTATCCACAAGCACAAGAGCAAGTCGCAATGAATAGCAGCCACAGGTGACAAAAATGGCACCATGCTGAAGAGGCGCTGCTCCTCGATGTACTGTACTAGAAACTGACAGAAATCTAGCTATCGGATTGCACCACGTACGGTAACAGGTATTGCAGGAGTACTGACAAACAGTGGCATGGCATGGCATGACACGCGGCGGTGCTACAACCCTCCACGTCAGTCCATCACGATTCACGACGGTACGGCCCAAGTTGCTAGTAGAACGGGAAACGTTTATTTATTTATAAAAACCACCACTAGTGTGGTTGTACATTGACCGACCCAAGTGATGGTACAAAAGTAAGTCGATCTTTCAACTGGGGAAAAAACTGATAATTGGACTAGAAGAGGAGGATGCAAGTCCTTTAAGTTTGTTTGACACAACTCAACTTTAGTAGTAAAATTATTTTTTATATAAACTTTATAAACAACTTTCTAGATGAATCTAAGCTGTTTTGAAAAAATTGTTAGAAAAAATAGCTTCACCAACTGCTTTATTCAGAAATGAGAGAAAGAAATAAGCTAGAAAGTTGCAATCTTTTCCGCTTCATCCCAACTCATGTATTTGTAAGACGAGAAAGAAAAAACAATTTCACTCGTAAAACTATTTTAAAAATATGTATTTGGGAAAAAAAAAACCCTCAACAGTCCCCTTTGTAAGCTCGTGATGTTGTTTGTTGGCCGGTGATGCCGTGATGGTAAATACTAGTGTACGTACTGCCCTGTCATGAGGTCCGTGGCAAAGCAGGAGGCGTCCACGTCATCGGGCACAGTGGGCACTGCGCTACGAAGGGAAGGGGACAAGCAACAAGTGGATCGTCGGATCGGATCGGGCGATCGAGAAACCCCCCCCCCCCCCCACTCCATTATTTTTTTATGCTGTTTCGGATAGCAACGCCTCCGCTACCAGTTGTTTTTGTCGGTACAAATACAAGTCACACGGACGGAATAAGTAATTAAAATATTAAATTAAACGAGGCGCAAAATGCATACGCGTGGACACGTTCGCGTGCCCCGCCCGCGCGATGCTGACGTGGCCGCACTATTCAAGCCTGATTACTTGTTTTGTTTTATTGGCCGTATTTTTTCTATAAGCCAATAGTATTTCCTCTCACAATAAATCAGTGAGCCGTAACTTTTCCTAACAGCGGACCGGCTCTGTTCCGGATCGGATCGTGTCGGCGATTTCTGCGTGTTAGGCTTGCAATATGCAATGCCTGGTGGTTGGATCGGCACGATGCTTTGGGTCTTGTTTAGTTTGTAAAAAATTTCAAGATTATTCGACATATCGAATTTTTGGTCGCATACATTGAGTATTAAATATAGATGAAAATAAAAACTAATTACATAGTCTATCTGTAATTTGTAAGGCGAATCTTTTGAATCTAGTTACTTCATGATTGGACAATGTTTGTCAAATAAAAAAACAAAAGTGCTACAGTAGCCAAAAACTAAAATTTTTACGAACTAAACAAGGCCTGAATGCATGTAAACAGTAACATGAGTAGCCCCTCGTACGTACAGTATTCCACGTACTGGTTGTGAACGTGCAGGCTCGGTCCGCACGCGCGGCGACGTGCCGCCCGGCCCGCTCCGGTGTCAAAAAGGTCAGTCTGAGCCTGAACCTGAACCTGAAGCCACCCACTGCCTGCGCGGACCCACCCTCTCGTCTGGCCTCCCTCCCCTCCCCTCCCCCAGACGTGGGCCAGTACCCTACCAATGGCCGGCCCCACCTGGTCAACCACGAGTAGCAGCAGCAGCGACCACCAGACCACCCCCCAGCCGCGTGTCCGCATCCGCGTGGGCGTCGCCCTCCCGCCCGGCCCGGGTCTCCCGCGCCGCGGCTGCACCCACCGCGCTGACTCCCGAAACTACCCCCGGGTGGGGCCGCCGACGCCCCGGGCACCAGGCCAAGGGCAGCGCCGTAACCTCGCGCGGTGCCGGTGCAGCTGCTCTCTCCCCCGCGTCGCGTGCGTGTGCGTGTGCACGGGGCTCGGCCACGCGGACCAGACCTCCTGGCCCACGCCCGCGTCCGCCGCGGTCCCGCATCGCACAACAAGTAGGAGGAGTACGTGGATTTAGATTACACAAACAACACACACAACTCGGTTTCTTTTTTTTACTAATAAGGCCTTGTTTAGATTAGATGCGGAAAGATTTTGGACACTTTCGTTTGTTTGTGGCAAATATTATCCAATTATGGACTAACTAGGATCAAAAGATTCGTCTTGTGATTTACAGGTAAACCGTACAATTAGTTTTTATTTTTATCTATATTCAATGTTTTATGCATGTATCGAAAGATTCGATGTGACGAATAATTTAATTTTTTTTCTTTGGTTTTTGGGGTGAACTAAACAAGGCCTAATCATCATCACCATAACCAAATCCTTCTCCTGCTGATTTGCTGGAGCCCTGACCTGGAGCACCGACCGACTGCCCTGACTGGTCACTGATCAGCCCAGCACTGGCCGTGCGGGGGATTAGGACTGTTTGTGTTGGACTGGTCTCCACCATCCGTAGCCACCCCCGCTAGATTAATAAACTAAACCAACACTTTATTCATTTTTTATTATTATTATTATTATTATTATTATTATTATTATTATTATTATTATTATTATTATTATTATTATTATTATTATTATTATTATTAAAATAAAAAGGCAAACGAGTACTCGTAGTAGTACAGCAGCAGTAGAATAATGGCCGCCGCCGCCGCCGCGCGCGCCTCCTGCCCTGCCGTGTCCCGTCGCACGAGCCCCAGCTGCGCGTCCTTTTTCGCCGATCCGTCCCTGCGGATCGCCGGATTTGTGCGTCCGACGCGCACCGCACCAATGCACGATCAATTTTATTGTGCGTCGCCGTCGTGGTTAACCTCGCACGGTGCCGCACATGCGCGCTAATACATGCCTGCTCACCCGATTACTTTTCCCTTGCTGCTACATTTACTTATTACTAGCGGTTGGTAGGAGTAGTATTAATTAAATTACTCCACCGTCCTTAAGCACGGTAAATAGAGAGGACCAATCAAGCGACACATAACTTAGCTAGAAGAGCCATGCAATTAAAACAAAAACTATTCTTGGGAAGCTTTATTCTTGATCTCTCTCCTAGCACATGATTTGCTTCAAAAAAAAGTCTGCATGATTCACGCTCGCCACCTGTCACATCAGCTCTGAGATCTACCACAGATTTCCTTTGAGCTTTCCTTTCCATGTCGCGGGGAGCACAACAAAAATGGTTTCCATATTTCATTCAATTGAGGCCTTGTTTAGTTGTTTAGATGCGAAAACCTTTTGAATTTCGACACTGTAGCACTTTCGTTTTTTTTGACAAATATTATCTAATTATAGACTAACTAAGATCAAAAAATTCGTCTCGTGATTTACAGATAAACTGTGTAATTAGTTTTTGTTTCCGTCTATATTTAATACTTCATACATGTGCCGCAAGATTCGATGTGACGGGAATCTTGAAAACTTTTTGGTTTTTGGGTGAACTAAACAAGGCCTGAAACATATGAATAATACAGTATAATACTAGTTTACTACCATTACACTAAATTATAAATCATTTACTTTTTTAGATGTATAACTTTTGCTATGTATCTAAATATATACTGGTTGTGTCGATAAGTGTATATATCCTCGTAATTCTTTGGGCCATTATTATTACACGACATCACGACACAAAAACCCATCGACACCACAATTCAACTCCAAGGGCTCGTGAACAATTATAAGATCACTCAAGGGCCGTCACATAAAATTCAAAACCACCCCAAAAAAAAATTCTAAACAAAAACCCGGAAACATTCCAAAACCCAGAGCCCCAGAGGAATATTTTGCGCCCACAAAAACAAATAAAAAGCGCTGCTAGTACTCCACCTCGCCACTAAACTACTCCAACCGCCATGATTAGCCCCCGACGAGAGCTTCCAGCTTCTGACTGAGACCCTTTCTTCCTAATCCTTCTTCCGTAAACCAAATAAACTAATCCCCTTCCCCCCTAATCGCGTCATCCCCACACATATATACGTACCACCACCACGCCACCTCCCCCACCCCATCACCATTCCCTCCTCCACCTCCACCGCCACCAACGCCGCCGCACGCAATCCAATCTCACCGGAAAAACGCCTGCTTGGGTTGAGCTGAGCCGGAGCCGCCATGTGCCCGCGGACCCGCTGAGCCAAAACCCCCCGCGCGCTCCTACCCTACTACCGGCCGTTCCCTTCCCCTCTCCAAGATCCGCGCTTTGATTCGTCCGCCGCCGCCGACGCCGAGACCATGCCGGCCACGGACCTCCAGGGCTCCTCCCCGTCGACGCACTCCCACTCCTCCCCGTTCTCTTCCTTCGGCCGCACACTCCTCTCCCTCCGCCGCGACGCCGCCCCGTCCGCGGCGGCATCCGCGATGCCGCAGCCCGGGTTCGTCGTCGACCCGGAGCTCGAGGAGTTCCACGCCCACGTCGCCGCGCACCTCGCCGATCTGAGGGCACCCGGCAGCGCTGGCGGGGAGGAGGAGGACGACGACGAGGAGTTCATGTCCATCCCGTGGATCCGGCGCCTGCTGGAGGTGTTCCTGCTGTGCCAGGACGAGTTCCGTGTGGCGCTTGCCGAGGCGCGCCGCCGACGCGGCGGCGGCGGGGCGACGTCCCCCGCAGCGGAGAAGCTGGTGGCGGAGTTCGGCGAGCGCGCCGTCAAGGCGCTCGACGTCTGCAACGCGGCGCGCGACGGCGTCGACCAGGCCCGCCGCTGGGAGCGCCTCGCGGGCATCGCGGCCTCCGCGCTGCTGGTGCCGGCGGCCGCCGGCGCCGAAGGACAGGGGCAGATCCACGAGGGCCAGCTCCGGCGCGCGCGGAAGGCGCTCTCGGACCTCTCCGTGCTCCTCATCGACGACGCCGCCGCCGCCTCGGTGGGCGCCGGCGGTGGGCTCGCCTCGTTCCTCTCGTCCCACCGCAACCGCTCCTTCGGCCGCGCGCGTGCCTCCCCCTCCCGCGCCTCCTCCACTTCCTCCTCCTCGTCGCCCTCCGCGCACTTCCGCTCCCTCTCGTGGAGCGTGTCCCGCACCTGGTCGGCGGCGCGGCAGCTGCAGGCCATCGGGGCCGGCCTGGCGGCGCCGCGCGCCAACGAGGCGGCCGCGGCCTCGGGCCTCGCGGCGCCGGCCTACGCCATGGGCTGCCTGCTCCACCTCGCCGCCTGGGCGCTCGTGGCCGCGGTGCCCTGCCCGGACCGCGCCGCCGCGCTGCAGGCACACCACCACCACCTCCCGTCCCCGCCGCCGCGCGCCGCGTATCCCTGGGCGCCGCCGCTGCTCGCGCTCCAGGAGCGCCTCGCGGAGGAAGGGAAGCGCAAGGACCGCCGCAACTCGTGCGGCCTGCTCAGGGAGATCCACGCGCTGGAGAAGTGCGCGCAGAGGCTCGCGGAGGCCATCGACGCCGCGCCCGTCCCGCTCACGGGCGAGCGGGAGGCCGAGGTTCGTGAGGCGGCGGCCGAGCTCGCCGCCGCGTGCGCCGCCATGAAGGACGGGCTGGACCCGCTGGAGAGACAGGTCCGGGAGGTCTTCCACCGCATCGTGCGCAGCCGGATGGAGGGCCTCGATTCGCCGATGCTCAATGCCGATTGAGCTCTGTCAAGATCAACATCATCATCATCATCTTGCCTGCCTTTGATCATCTTGCAATGTGGCGGTGCTAGGTAGCTATCCTCTTCTTCTTTCTCTCGCTCTTGTGATCAGCTAGTGGTAAGTATAAAATGTGTATCCTTCTGTAAAGGATTATTACAGGAAAGGGAAAGGGAAAGGTGTCATCTTTAGGTAAAGATGATTCCTTATTCTTCCCCATGTTTTGATGCTGCATTTGGTGTATATCGTCGCGTTTTTGATAGTGTCGCGTCTGTGTGCAGCTAATTCTCGAGCAACTTGTGTCTCTTTGGGAATGTGAGTTTCATTGACAATGCTAACAACCAGGAAAAAAAATATATATGTAGTTTAAATTTGCACATTACTTGGTTCTTTTATTTTTGGATTACCAAGTTCTGCTCTTTGGATCCTTCATTCTGGAGGTCTATTTAGGCTTTATTCAATCAGCATCAGTGTTGCAAAGAAATGACAATAATTGTCGTAAAATTGTGGTAATCGAATTGTGACACAACAACTGCAAATCCTTGGTGATCAATTTGTGAGAAGTCAGATTTTTTCAGAATTCTAAATGGGCTCATGTAGTGCATGATTTGGTTGCGTGTCTCAATCTGGCAATATGTCTACAAGTGGTATATTGTGGATTGCTCATCTGCATTATGAATTGATTGACTTGTGTGATGTATCAATATATTTATTATGAGTTGCAAAGTGGATACCTGAAGAATAGGACCATATGAGATGCGTCCTTTATATAAAAAATAAATTGGGTCTGGATGCATGGTATAGCATATTTCAGAATAGAAGCCTCAACCTTCTCGATGGAGAAGGAAAAACAAGTTGATTCAAGATATTTTCAAGGTATTGAAAAGGTCCTGATCACGGAGATTGCGTATCGTTTCGTTTTCTGTACTTAATGAAAAATTGCAGTATTTGGGTTTATGCTTTGCCATGGTCTGCAATTTGTGCAGTAGGTGACAGAGACCATTTCTGATTCTCGAGTAAAACTTGTGTTGCAACAAACATGTGCGATTCACTTCGCATATTGTGCCGTTCGTTGGTACTTCTAAAAAGAGATACGGCCCTCTTATCCAAATATTGTGCCGCATATTGTTTCAATGTCATTCCAGAAGCTTTACTCTGGGATTTGTTCTTGGTATCTTGCGTGCAAACTTGAAAGAAATGCGGCAGTCAGTTGAGTCTAAATCTGGCAACATGTGATCGTGGATTGCTCTACGCATGATGATGATGAATTGATTGACTTGGGTGCAAGAGCGAGCTATATTTCTGGGATGCAGAGAGAATATCTGAAGGATAGCAATGGGATTAAACTATATGTAGCTTTCACATTGAATAAATTGGTGTTACAATATTTCAGAATAGAAGGAAGAAGCTGCAACTTTTTCAGTAAGAGGACCTGCATGATATTTTGAAGGCACAAATAAATAATAATAATGAAGAGGTCGTGATCAAGGCGATAACAAAACCCAAATTTCCATACCTGACGAAATGACAGTATATATGTGTTTCATCCAAATCTCTGAGGCTGTTTATTCACGCTGCTTTTAGTGCGGCAGTTGGATGTACTCTTTTCTTCTCCTACTCTAGTGCCAGCCATCGTCAGATTGTACTAGGAAAGACGAGGCCAAAAAGCTAGTGTCGCTACCTGAGCTGTATATTTTTAATCAGGTTGGACTAATCCCTTGCTGCTAATAAACTATTGCCGGACTAATCCCTTGCTGTTAAACTATTGCCCTTTCTAAGATGGCACCTGCACACCACGTAGACTTAATTTGGTAACTGTACTTATTCCTAATAATGGTCATCGACTCTGATCCCTTTTTAAGAATATAAGACTCTTATCCCTTTTTAAGAATATAAGACTCTACCTTTTTAACATAAACACAAGACGAATACATATACGGAGTACTGTCATTGCTGATGTTGTTTTACAGTCTGGTTGCAAGAAGCGACAGCTCAGCTTTGTACTACCTGCAGAATGCCGTCGCCAGTTGGATGAAGAATGTTTCAGCAGAACCTGACAAGTGTCCACAATACTGTGCAGAACAGAGGAAACACCGAGGAAAAGATCCTATGATCTCTCATTGTGCCCCCTTTTTTTTTTACTCATGATCATCCCTGAAAGAAAAATGCAGCAGGGTGAGGTTTCCACCATCATTAGCACGCATCATGATGCATCGTCAGCAACTATCATCTGCCATGTGCCCTCTGTAACCTCGCTCACTAACCTCTTCCTTTTCTTTTTCTTTTTTTTTTTGCTTCAGTAAAGCATGCATGCATTATCATGGCATGGCTTGCTGCTGGCTGCTGCAGGTTCACCTGCCACACATGAGCCTGTTCACATCACGTAGGCAAGAGGAGGCAAGAGGTGGTCTCTGACTTTTTTTTGTATTTTGCCTGGGCATGGGCACGAGCATCTCCGTCGTCAACTCGCCATTATCATCGTCCTCATCATTGTCACTTTTCATCAGTTTCTGTACGTACACATCAAGGCCTTGTTTACTTCTAAAAAATTTTACAAAATAAGAATAATAGCACTTTCGTTTGTATTTGACAAATATTGTTCAATTATAAATTAACTAGGCTCAAAAGATTCGTCTCGTCAATTTCGACCAAACTGTGTAATTAGTTTTTATTTTTATCTATATTTAATACTCCATGCATACGTCTAAAGATTCGATGTAACGGAGAATCTAAAAAATTTTGCAAAATCTTTGAGGAACTAAACAAGGCCCAAACAATCTAGGGGCTTAGTATTTACTAGTTCTAATTTTTTTTTTTGAATTTAACTGCCGTAGCATTTTTTAATTTATCTAATAATTCGTGCGTGCGGCTGCCGCGAGCTCTAGGGCGTGTTTGGTTGCCCGCATATGGGCAAACCAGGCTCCCTGGATGCAGTCTTTCGGTGTTTGGTTCCCTTCTCTTCTCTCTAGCCTGGCTTAGCGCGTGCAAAAAGACCTCCGGAGCCAGGCTCCCAAGCTACGCTCGAATCGGCCGTTTTTCTTCAGCCTGGCTCGCTCCGTGCTCTCGCGTGCTCGCGCGCTTACGTGGCTAACGGTGTATTAGTGCATGATTAGTAAATATCAAGTGATATTAGTGTACTTTAAAGTTGATTAAGATATAATTAGATAAAATAAGACATGTAAGAGTGTATTCGTACAAAAATAAAAATTATAATCATAATTTTATAATATTTTTTATCTCATACAGTTTACCTTGGTACAGGCAACCAAACAATATCTAATCAGAGCCTGGCTCCACATATGTATGCAACCAAACTAGGCTTCCAGCATGCATCCACCCAGACCAAAAGCAGGCCAAAGACAGCCTGGCTCACTAGAGCTAGCCTGGTTGGGATCAGAAGGGACAGGCCCCTAGCGTCTGGAAGCGTTTGTGTTCTCCATTGCCGACTCATCTCTCTAGCTGCTGGTGGTGGTGCTGCTGGCTGCTGGGGGCAAGAGAAGAGGACAAGCATCGCCGCAGCCCGCAGGTGTGGTCGGCTCACCTGCCGCGGCTGTGCTGCAGCTCTGCAGCGTGCGTGAGACATCGATGGTCCCGTTCCGGCGTTCCCACATTATTGGGCCTGGGCCGGCCTGGACGTCACCAGTGCGTCATGCTTGCGTCACCTCGCCGTCAGGCACGGGTCCATTCTGTCAGTCTCATGCTACCAAAGCCCGGTGCCTTTGCCAAATCGGTTTTCTTTTTTTTTTCTTTTTTCCTCTTGCATGCAAAATAAAAATAGGGAGATTTCAGAAAATCATTTGCATTTCTCATTTCTGAGATATTTTTTACTACCTGTACTCCTATATACATCTGAGTCTGAGCAGAATTAATTCCATTGTTTGGGATGGATTGTATTATGTAGTAATTAAGGCCGTGTTTAGTTCCCAAAAAGTTTTGCAAGAAATTTTAGATTTTCCGTCGCATCGAATCTTGAGACACATGCATGAAGTATTAAATATAGACGAAAATAAAAACTAATTACACAGTTACCTGTAATTTACGAGACGAATCTTTTGAGCCTAGTTAGTCCATAATTGAACAATATTTGTCAAATACAAACGAAAGTACTACCGTACCCAAAATCCTAAAATTTAGGCAACTAAACAAGGCCTAATTCTAGTGATGATATTCGTAGGACATTCTTAGCCCAGCCTTGGCCCATGACACACAAGCAAAAGCAAGCCTTTGAACAGGCCCACCAAGGCTGGCACACACCAAGGCCCACTCGGCATGTTTCGATTAGGGGAAACAAAAAAGCAACGTATCATATGCAACCCAGCTTCATATATAACCTATGCAACCACCAATTAAAGTCACAGGGTCTAGATCTAACGTCTGAGGTTTTTTTCACTTAAACCCCTCCACCTGTGGGTTTAAATCTAACCCGTGTGTATTCAAAAGAGAGGGTTTAAGTGAAAAAACCTCAGACGTTGGATCTAGATCCTGTGGTCTTAATTGGCGGTTGCATAGGTTGCATACGAAGCTGGGTTACACATGATATGTTCCCAACAAAAAGTTCATTCTAATTCTAAAACCGTATATCCATCTATCTACTACAATTTTTTCTCCATACATAAAACTCTAAAACCGTATATCTATCTTACTCCACACTCTTAAATTCATACTACCAATTATCTCCCTGCCATAGTTTCAAGTGTTTCCCAATGTAGCTTTCGTATTCATTAGTTAAAAATCCGGTAAATATTCGATAAGGTTTTTAAAAACTATATAAAATATATCTGTTTAAACAAATTCCCAGAAAAAAAATCCTAGACATAGATTTGGACATGAAAAATTCAAAAGAAAGTTAGAGCTCGTGAAAATATCTCTAGATGCTTAAAAAAACAGTTTTTTAGCTATAAGAAAAATGGGGAAAATAAGATCTATAAAAACATTCTAATCGATGTCTAAACGCATTTTGAAAACTTAAAAAAAAAACATAAGACACAAAGAGCACAAATACGTAGTGTGAACACATTCAATATTAACAAATGTTGGATCCATGCTAGTTGCATCTCTTATATATTTTTTTGAGTAAATTAGAAGCTTATAGAGATATTTTCAAGAGATCTAAATATTTTTATTTGGATTTTTCATACCTCACTATTTCTAAGATTTTTATTCTAAATTTTCAAAAGCTTAGAGGCATTTTTTTTTGTTTTAAAACCTTATCAACTATTTTATCGGATGGGAAAATTGGCTGCTAGACATTAAAAGTGACCACTCTTTGCTGCTGAACATCCAAAATAGACTAATTTGCTAGAGGACACTCTGACTTTGGAGGAGAGATAAACACAGTAAAATGTCCTTTTTGTCCCTTGCCAAGAGGGAGCTCAAGGGGGGCCACGGTACCTCACCACGGCCACGCCCTAGCAGGACATGAGTGGGTTCACTAGATCAAACCGAGAGATGACATCGTGCGGCTATGCCCTAAAGCCCGTTGTGTTCCATGATGGCCGGCTAGCATCCACGCCGACAGTGGTTGCCATGCTCGCCATGTACATCTCCTTCCCCTTCGGCGTCGTACGTACTTGCCTTAATCCACATTGCTATCTATATACTCCTAGAAAAAGAAGAAAGAGAAAAACAAAATTTTATGGAGATTAAGACAAAGGTATTACTTAGGATTTTTGTTTTGGTGATCAAGAAACCATAGATGGTGTGATTACGTTTATTATGAACTAGGAGGATTCCCCGCGCGTTGCCACGGGTATGAAGGAGGAGTATAAGTATATAACTCTTTTATTAGCATAATCATGGATATTGTATTCATAGTGGATGATGTTGTCTTGTTGATGGGGATATCATGATTCTTGTGCTTGTGAACATTAATGCAAAAGTCAGTAGATTGCTGAGGTGGACACCTTGTATGTCAAGATAAATTGATAGTGGACTGCGGGGTGGATGTTTTGCATTTTAAGATAAATAGATAGTGGGGTTGATAGTGGATTGTTGAGGTGGACGCCTTGCATGTCAAGAGAATTAGATAGTGGGGTTTTGCTTTATAAGAGTTATAGATAGCCGTACTATAAAGAGGAGAATTCTTTGGCTAAGTGGTCATCGAGTGCCACTAGGTGTTATTAGTCATGTGCATGCATTTAAAACCTAGTGTGCTGACTTAACCCTTAAAAATATTTGTAAAAGTATGCTAACACACGTGCACAAGGTGGTACACTTGGTGGTTAGCACATTTGAGCAAGGGTTGAAGAAGTGGAGAGGGATTTGGGTTTCTCTCTCTTCCACCGAGCTTGAGAGGTGGGGATTCAACATTTTTGAGAAAATAAAATGCATATTTTTATTGCATCGGAGGCCGAGTTGAAGAGGAGGCGAAGTCGTGGGAGCGTTAGAAACACTCACCGGACATTGGCCACGGAGGCGTCGGACGTTGGCCCAGCGTCTGGTGTGTTGTGGGTAAGTGTCGCTCTTCTGTGCCGGGCGTCGAAGCGTCCGACGGGTTCGTGTTGGACGCAAGGCAAACACTGTGTTTCAACGTCCGGTGTTTTGTGTTGTCAGCAGAGTAACGAGCAGTCAGTTGGTCCATATATTTAGGTTAGATGAATGTTGAATAAATAGATTAAATAAAATGAAAGAAAATTAAAAAAAATTAAGAGATGGATACTAACTCTCGGTTTCACTAATGGTTGATCAAGCATGTTTGACTTGTTAAAATTTGTTTAAACTTGAAATACAAGCTAGGAGAGTTGATGCCGTGACAGCATGCGGCTGCCGAGAGCTGTGGCGTTTTGGATTTCCATGGACGGCGCACTACGTTGCCCTGATGCCCAGAAATGTATGCAGGAAAAACTTATGAACGCTAGAGCAGAGAACGTTACAACACTAGTTAAGGCTGAAAAGTTACAACCCGGTTCATTGGTCTGAAAAGTTAAAGCTGAAATTACTGTTGGCTGATTTATTGTGAGACAAAAACACTGCTGACAGTGATGGTCAAGCCATTCCGTGATTCAGCTAGACGAAAATTTGAAGGTAGAAATTTTTGCTATTTAATATTGGGTATATTAAGTATAAGTGATTGTGTCATCGAGATGGAATAATCTGCTATAAATATAGTGTTTAGTGGTGGTGAGTTGATAATAGGGAGATTTGATAATCACTATCACAAAAGAAATGATATATAACCATTAACCACTGAGTGAGACTAGGGATACTAAGCCTTTCATCGAGAAGAAAGGTAGAATTAACATCAACTTAGTCAATGACTAACTGACACATTACAGAACAGGTTTGTAGATCCTAGCTAGGCCCTAGCCACACCACACCATCCCGGCTGTGTGAGAGTCTACTCCCGAGCACCAACACCATAACGCCTACGTCACCTCACCCAGGCACGCATGGGACAACAGCGGCACTAAGGGCATCTTCATCTCTTTGATGAGTCAAATTAAGTGTAAATTAGTTGTATTAGGATTTCTGTGGTTAGGCTAGGTGATCTTAGGTGTATCAAGTCTAGTACAAGAGACACACATACAAGCAGAGCACCGTCCATGTACTAAAACTCATCATAAGTTAAAAAAAATAAAATAAAAGTAGAAGCTTGGTGTTTAGTTATGAAATCTTCCGCTATGTTATGTGCTGCAGACTTCAGAACATACAAAATGGTTATTTGCATATTACATCATATCATCGACATGGGATGACTTTGCTATAACCTTGTTTAGTTCGCAAAAAATTGGTTTTTGACTACTGTAGCACTTTCGTTTTTATTTGGCAAACATTGTCCAATCACGGAGTAACTAGGCTCAAAAGATCTCATAAATTACAGGTAAACTATGCAATTAGTTTTTATTTTTGTTTATATTTAATGCTCCATGCATACGACCAAAGATTCAATGTGACACGGAATCTTGAAAATTTTTGTGAACTAAGACCTTGTTTAGATACACCAAAAAACAAAACTTTACAAGATTCCCCGTCACATCGAATCTTGCGGCACATGCATGAAGTATTAAATATAGATAAAAAGAATAACTAATTGCACAGTTTACCTGTAAATCACAAGACGAATCTTTTAAGCCTAGTTACTCCATAATTAGACAATGTTTGTCAAATAAAAACGAAAATGCTACAGTGTCAAAATCCAAAAACTTTTTGCATCTAAACAACAAGGCCTAAAGATGGAGCCGATGTGCAAGTTGGAATTAACATCATTACTAGTAGCAAACCTACGAACACAAGGTCGAGAAGTACCCTTGTGGTACGTTTTGTGAGGAGTGATTGTCAACGTGATCCACGAATAGGTTGAGTTGGTGACTAACATTACCATAGCGAAAGCTATATGTGCGACATGTCTCTTGGCTTGTGGTGTTCAGCTTTGGAGCCCGGAGGCGGTGGTCGACGGCGAGGTGAAGGTCAAGTAGAGACGTGCCGTGCCGATGGACCCGGAGCGGTGAAAGGCGGACGTGAGGCTTGGACCGACGGACCAGGACGCTGGATGACCAGCTGTGGTGGCTGACATCTGAGACAGTGACAAGTGCAAGTGTACATGGGAGTGACCGTGTTAACCATGTTTTTAAACTCCACAAAGCCTTGTATGGTCTAAAACAAGCCCCGAGAGCCTGGTATGAGCGTTTGAAAGCCTTCTTGCTTGCAAAGGGTTTTAAAATGGGTTCTGTTGATAAAACTTTGTTTCTCCTCAAGCAAGGCACTGACACTCTTTTGGTTCAGATATACGTGGATGATATCATTTTCGGTGGCTCTTCTCATGCACTTGTTGGCAAGTTTGCAGAAACTATGAGCAGGGAATTTGAGATGAGCATGATGGGCGAGTTGACGTTCTTTCTTGGTTTGCAAATCAAGCAAACTAGAGAAGGGACATTTGTGCACCAAGGCAAGTACACCAAGGACGTACTCAAGAAATTCGATATGGGCGAGGCCAAGCCTCTCTCGACGCCCATGTCGACCACGACGGCCCTAGATGCAGATGAAGAAGGAGAAGCTGTGGACCAGAAGGAGTACCGTAGCATGATCGGGTCACTGCTGTACCTGACGGCGACAAGACCGGACATCTAGTTCGCGGTCTGCTTGTGTGCGCGCTTTCAGTCTTCGCCACGCACATCTCATCGTCAAGCCGTCAAGCGGATCTTGAGGTACCTTCGTTTCACACCTGAGTTTGGTCTTTGGTTTTCAGCTTCCTCCTCTCTTTCTCTTTGCGGCTATTCTGATGCGGATTATGCCGGCTACCGTGTTGAGCGTAAGTCCACGTCGGGGACTTGCCAGTTTCTTGGGACTTCTCTTGTGTCTTGGTCCTCTCGCAAGCAATCCTCAGTTGCTCAATCCACCACAGAAGCCGAGTATGTTGCTGCTGCTGCTTGCTGCTCCCAGTTGCTTTGGATGATAGCCACTTTGAGAGACTTTGGGTTAGAGTTTAGGCGAGTGCCTCTGCTTTGTGATAGCACCAGTGCCATAAGCGTTGCTAAAAACCCAGTCCTCCACTCAAAAACCAAGCATATAGATGTCCGCTTTCACTTCCTGCGTGACCACTATGAGAAAGGAGATATTGACCTACACCATGTTGATACCCAAAATCAGCTTGCAGACATCTTTACCAAACCCCTTGACCAAACCCAGTTTGCTCGCTTGCGAGGGGAGCTTGGTGTTTGTTTCCCTTTTTAGTTGAGGGGAACTTTGCTCTTTGTACTCTAGTTTTGTTTTCTTTTAGTTTAGTTTTTATTTTATTTTTTGTATCATATTGCATGCATTTCATCTCATCATGTATATTAGAGCATTTTGAGCTTCATGATTATAGTTGTTAGATTGAGATTATGCTCTTTGTGATATGTCTTGTATGTACATAATGGTGCTTGTCGCTTAGGCTCTTTTTGATCACTTGATGCATGTTATGAGCTAAGCTGTTTTACAACTAGTGAACTTGACATAAACCTGTTGAAACCTGAAAATTGTTCACCATTGTCATTGGCAACTAGCATGTGTAGGATGTGTTGAGATCACTTGAGCTATCATTTATATGCTAGGTTGCTATGTCTCATGCTTTGAGTTATACGCTTGCTTGGACAACTTGCAAAATCTTGTGCTAAAAATTGAAAAGCAAGCTAAGTGAAAAGAAAAGATCGAGATGGGTCTGTACTGTCCTACGTCAAGGTATCGAGACTGCTTCCAATTGCACTTATGGATGAACTTGAGCCTTGTAGTGGATGCCGAGATCATTGTCTTAAGCTTGCGATTGTCTCTGACATAGGCTTGGCATGGTCGATAAGTTGGTTTGATGGTACAGATAACCTCTCGCACCCACACATGTTTTTGACTAAACCTTGTGATATGCTGCAAACTCCGATAAAATGAAAATTTGATGAAAACACAAGTCTAAAGTTAGTCTTTGACATGATGTATGAACGCTGCTTGGGGTTGTTCACCTTGTATACACTTGTTAGCACTAGGTTGATTTCCTACTTATACCTGCTATGTGCTACTTTCAGTGGTGAACTCCTTCTTACAATTGCTTAAAATTGATCAAAAATGCTTAGATGCCATATTTCGTTTCACTTGATCAGTTTGAGCATTTGCTAGCACTTGTACTTATTGCTATACACACATGACAACACCACCTAGAGCATCTTTTCAATATGATTGCTATACTCCTGAAGCTTCTGCATTTGTGCATTCCTTGCATTCATAGCATGATTTGAGGGGGAGTTGCACTCCTTTGGGCAAATCGTGATAAGTGCATGTGCCAGCAAGGGAGAGAAAGTCACACATAAAAATATAGACATGCATTCATTTGAGAGAGATTGCATTTGCTTAGGGGGAGTTGCATTTAAGTTGCTTGTGCTAGATGTGTTGAGCCTTTGCCTCTTCTGGAGGGTCTAGCTATTTTCTGGCTTTTTGAGCCTTGCTAGTGGTGTTGAGCCCGTTGTCTCTTCTTGAGAGCTAGCTTTGTGGTTCTTGATCGTGTCGAGCCTTTGCCCATGTCTTTGGGGATCAAGCTTTGTTCATTTAAAATGACACATTTCTGGCTTCTCTTTGGCTTTTGGTCGTTTCAGTGAACTCTTTGCTTTTCCCTTCTTTTTCTTTTCTTTTGCTCAAGCTGTTCGTGTGAGGATGTTGACAATGCACTCATCAAGGGGGAGATTGCGAACACAAGGTCGAGAAATACCCTTGTGGTACGTTTTGTGATGAGTGATTGTCAACGTGATCCACGAATAGGTTGAGTTGGTGACTAACATTACCATGGCGAAAGCTATGTGTGCGACATGTCTCTTGGCTTGTGGTGTTCAGCTGTGGAGCCCGGAGGCGGTGGTCGACGGCGAGGTGAAGGTCAAGTAGAGACGTGCCGTGCCGATGGACCCGGAGCGGTGAAAGGCGGACGTGAGGCTTGGACCGACGGACCAGGAGGCCGGATGACCAGCTGCGGTGGCTGACATCTGGGACAGTGACAAGTGCAAGTGTACATGGGAGTGACCGTGTTAACCAAGTCAAGACGGCAGACGCGAGTCGAGCGAGGCTCAAGAGGACTTAGCGGGCCGGCCGGTCGAGGACGACAGTGACACGTGTCGAGTGGCGGGGAAGCGTATGGAGTACGCTACTCGCGGCGGGTTTCGCGGGTTTGGGCCTCAAAACCCGGGCGGAGGTCCCGATGCGGACGGATGGCACGTGGCGGCATCGGTGAGATCGCTTCGGAGCGAGGCTACCGGTGAGGAGGCGCGGTGGCCGTCGGATTTAGGTCATGTCGAGTTGGACTAGAATGCCCCTGGGGCTAGCTAGTTCGCTCAAAAATATCTATGGACATCTGGAGAATATGTAATATGCCTGATAAATAAGCGGAGAGAGTTCCCCATCTCCCTCACCTCTCTCTCCCAACAGTTATTCTCCCTTTCTCTACTTAGGTTTGGCTTTCAATTTCTGGTTCTAGGGAGAGGTCCTCAGATTATTCACTTATCTGTGTAATTTTGAGTTTGGAATCTGTGATCTGATGGGAAGTGAGGCCCTTACCTCACGTTGCCGTCTGGGGTTCGTTTCCTGGTGTTGGGTGTTCTGAGTCTGTTGTTCATGGCTCCTTTTTCTCTTCCTGCTTCTTGCTTCTTCAAATTTTTGGAGTTGTTTTGGTGGGTTTCGGTTGATCCATGACGAGCTATGACATGTGCTGAGTTAATTTGTTCAGTGAATCACTCCATTTTCACATGAGCTCATAGATCGATCTGATTTTCGTTTCTGGGAGAAAAACTCGTTTTTGTCCAATTTGAATATTTTCTGGAGCTTGGATCGATTATAGGCAATGATTTTTTGGGGAATAGTTTCGTTTCCAGTTGAATTTGATCTATGCAAAGTTTGGGAGCGATTCCTTTTGTTTTGACTGAGTTCTAATCGATTTTGTGCTCGCTCTTTTCTGTTCTTTCAGTTTCCGTGTTTCTCGCGCAGCCCCGAACCCAAGCCACTGCAGCCGCGTTCTTCTTCAGGTCCCCGACGTTTGGCCGTGCACAGCAGCAGTGCTTCAGGCTTCAGCACTGGGAAGTTCATGGCACAAGGCAGTAGCACTACCAGCGCTGGTGCCTAAGCACCGAGCGTGCTCGCTGAGCAGTACTTGCTCCTTGGCCCTGCTGAAATTCCGGTCAGCAGCTCCCTCAGTTTTTTTTTCAGCTTGTTTTGCTGCATCTTGTTTGCTGTTCGTGCAGTTGCAAGCAGGGGATCGTTCGTAGGTGCAAACTAAAGCAGATTCAGCACTGGTGTTTTTTTGAGCAAGTGGACCAGCTCATTCTTACATGTTTCTGATTAGTCAATGGTTTAGTTTTAGCATCTCGTGTGCTTTCTGTGCTTGATTTTGATTGGTCAAGTTTGCTACTTGCACTCGTGGTAGTGTCCAGCTCTCATCAGTACGGCTTATATTTGATTTCTCTGAACTCAATTTCAATCAATGCAGTATCTGTTTGTTGGTACAAGTTCAGGATTCTAGGGCCAACAGTTTCATTGTCTCAGCTCTGAACCGTGCAGCACATTTAGGTCCAAGTGGCCCATTCGTTTTGGTCCAGTGCTAGTGAGATGTTTGAACGATTTTCTGACTGATTTTTTAGTGTAATTTTTCAGACCTTGATTTCTTGTTTTGTCCGCAGTTTGGTCGTTTGAGCTCGGAATCGGATTCCGTCAGTTGCGTTGGTTTTCTATTGTTACAGGAAATTTATCTAAGTGCTCTTGTCACCGGTTGGCTTGAGTAATTTAGTTTCGAGATGCTCGTTTGTGTCTGGTGGTGCTTTGGGACAGTGGCCAAAAATATTTCTGAAGAAAATTTACGGCTCCCATTCACCCCCCTCTGGTCGCCGATTTTGGTCGTTCAAAACCGATGAAACAAATAAAACACTGGGAGATTTTTGCAGCAGCTGCCAACACCACGTAAGGTACTCTTGCTGGCACTGGCACGCGAGACCAGCAGCAGCGGCGGACAGAGCGGAGCAGAACAGCAACACAGGCAGAGCAGCAGGCAGCAACGTCAAGCCGTCAACTAGAAGCAGTCTGGATTTCACTGCAGACAAGCAGAGAGAAGAATTGTGAGCATAAATAAAGACATTATTTACGTTGATGAATTAATTCTGCTGAAAATAAAGAAAACGAGAAGGTAAAGCTTCTAGTGCACAGGATTCGCTGACCTGTTGGTCGTTGTTGGTGTGATCACTTGTGAGATCTCTCTGGCAGGCATGGTCAAGAATGGATTCTGTTGCTTCCACCTGCGCATGGGAGATCCTTCAACGTCTTCCAGGTCATGGTAGCTTCGGTCATCTGATAGCCGCAGGACAGGATGATTGGGGTGTGTGTTCACTTCTTCTTCCAACATACCAAGCCTGGCGACCGTAGAATCACCGAGTGAAATCACCTTCAGACATAAAAGGTGCTTGACACCAATAATCCCTGACTTCAAATTGCAGAAATTGATTTCTATCCTTTCCATCTGACGGGAGGTGCCCTCCTCAAATCTAATCTCTTTCAGGCCGTCCATATTCCAAATCTCAAGTGTCCTGAGGTTCAGGAATGCTCCCGTTCCAAACACTAGTTTCTCCCCAAGGGATGCACGGAAGTAAATTCGAAGGAGCATGAGTTTTGGCAGCTCCCCAAGTATCTCCATGGTTTTATCTTCCTTTAGTTGGCTATCCCATAATGAAAGCTTCACCAGGTGTGTAAGATTCCTGAACCAGTCAGTCATCTCTCCTATATATCCGGACAACATGAGGCTCCTCAGGTGGGGAGGAGGGGAGGAAGAAGAAATCAACCATCCAAGTCCTCTATCCTGGTTTTCACCGGCCCACACAGTGAGAGAACGAAGGGAAGAGAGCTTCTCAATGGATTCACAAAGTATCTTACACTTTTTCTTGGAAGCCCCGGTTGTTCCCGTGGCTAGTTTTCTTAATCGGGTGAGCTCCCCGAGCTCTTTAACTGCATTGCTGCTAGTTCTTCTAATGTCCACACGCTCTAGTATCTGCAACTCTTTTAAGTTGCCAATTCCTCTTGGAACCCTCACTCCATTTCTGCTAGTTCTGGACCAACCACTAGAGCAGCCCATGTGTAGATCACCAATTGCTCTGTCACGGCTTTTTGAATCAGCTAATAGGATTGGCAGGCGCAATGTGGCAAACAAACAATGCACTGGTTCATCTGGATCCAAGTAGTTAGGGAAATTCCTATCACAGCGAATGGCACGGAGATCTTCAAGTTTAGTGATTTGTGTTGGCAGAGTTGTAATATAAGTATACCCTATGTTCAAAATTTGCAAGCCATGCAGTTTTCCAATGTCACTCGGAAGTGAATAGATTGTTGACCAGTAAGTCCTGACATCCAGATATTTCAAGTGACACAATAGCACTATAATATTTATACCACCTTGTGTGATTCTAAAATTTTCACCCACTAAATCCAGAACTCGTAGCATCCTCAACCTAGGTGTAGAAATTGAATGTGTGAGATCCAGATCCATACCACAGGACCCCTTAGTAAATAAAGTTAATGACCGAATATGCCTCCAATCCATGCCTTCCTTTTGGCACTTGCTGTCATGGTATGCAACATGACGAAAGTTTTCATCTGGTACATTATTTCCATTACTCTGGATTAAGTGGACAAAATTTTCTTCTCTAGAAATTGAGACTATGATATCACGCATGATGTCATGAACTCGACAAGTTTTAACACTTCCCTCCATACCCAACCTTGATGATTGAATCATACTCCGGCTGATTAGCTCATCAAAGTACTCTTTGCCAACCTCATCAATGGTTGTCCCAACCTTTGCTCTTACAAACCCTTCTGCTATCCATCTACCAACCAGATGACTTCTTTTGATTTCATAATCTTCAGGGAAAATGCTGAGATACAGAAGACATGGCTTAAGACATGACGGCAAGTGGTTGTAGCTGAGGGTTACCACCCTCCTTATTGCTTCAAGGCTTGGGTTACTTTCAAGCTCTGAAGGGAGTTTTTGATAAAAGTTTTCCCACTCTGCTTTCTTCTTAGTGGCTAGAACACCTCCTATTGTGAGTATTGCCAATGGTAAATATCCACACTTCTTTACTACTTTTGTAACTATTGTGCTCAGGTTCTTGTCTTTGTCCATTTCTTCATGTGTTATGTTTGTCTTTCGTTGTAGCAACTTCATGGCATCATCTATTTCTAGGGGTTTTAGGTCGTAGATGAGTAATTCTGAAGTACAGTGTCTTGCCAAGGCAGCATCTCTGGTAGTAACAATTATCCGACTACCTTTGTTATTTGACCTAGGAAGTGCAATACCACTAATCCAATTCCAATGATTTATTTCCCATAGGTCATCATAAACAATAAAGTACCTCTTGTCTTGAAGCTGTGTTCTGAGGTAGCTAGCAAGACGGTCTTCTAGCACTTTCCCGACAAGTTGTTCCAAGAGTTTCTTCAATGCATCAGGTCCAAAAAATTGACTGATCATGTCTTGGAGCATCGCCCTCTTGGAAAATGATTGTGACAAGGTGATCCAAGCTCTAAAAGGAAAGCTCTTCAGAGTATCCTCCTTGCTTTCATAGGTTTTCCTTGCAAGAGTTGTCTTCCCTAAACCACCCATGCCAACCACACATATCACCTTAGCAGGACCGTCCATAATGGTGACATCAATCATAGCAATCAACTCTCTTTTTGGTGCATCAAAACCCACAAGTTCTGCTTCATCAATGTTGCTTGCTGAGTTATTGCGAATATCTTCCATGTTGGAATCCATCTCATCAGTGATGTTGGAGGATTCCGTCTTGATTAACTTGTAGCGCTCATTCCTGTTGCTCACTTCTTCGATTCTTGATTTGAGGTTGCGAATCCGGACAGCTATTCGATGCCGATCTCTGAGCTTCATCAACAGGTTTGAGAAGCTATGGCGCCCCACATGAAGCATAAACTCGTCAATGCAATCTTCAATGTCATAGGACAGATCTCGTACTTGCTCTGCCCAAACCTTCACTAGTTTATCCTTTTTTTCTGTTACTTGAGGTGCTTGCAGAAATGCTTGGATGGTTTTTAGTTCGTCTTTGATGAACCTGTAGAACAATGGGTAAAATAAATTCATATTCACGTTGTGGAAAAGAAATAAAGTTGTCCAATAATCTTCCACTTGGAACACGCAGTTTCACACCTTAAGCCACTCTGTATCCTGTAGAAGCTATATATGTGGTGGGAGGGCCAAATTAACACAAATTTTTTTTGTTGTTCGATGTCGATTCCAGGCCTCAATCACAAACCTACTTAGTCGTTATTTACTTGATGCTTGAAAAATCAGATATCGGGACACTGAGCTTCCTAGTTATGCTCTGAATAAATCAGCTGGGAGTCAGTTGCAGCATGCTTACCACATCTCCTTCTGCACGCCCATCAGCAAGCTTATCTCAGTACCGGCCGCTGACGCCGCCTTGCTGACGGCGCTGCCTAGGACCGACTTTGCCATGATGAGCGCCGTCTCCGCCATATCTGGTTACTCTCCAAACAATGCAGCTCCCAGTTCTCCTCGATCACACTCGGAGGCTGAAAGAATCGGTACAAGCACTGATTATCTTTGTACAGCTACTTCAAATGTCTTCTCTTGAAGTTTTTGATGGTACAAACATCCTAAAAAAAAGTTTATAATAAGCACTAGGAATTTGGGGAAGTCCTCGATAAAAAGAGTTCTTTCTATAGTCTGCTGTTAGGCCTTGTTTATTTCACCTCAAAAACCAAAAACTTTTCAAAATGTCTCGTCACATCGAATCTTGCGGTACATATATGATGCATTAAATATAGACAAAAACAAAAATTAATTGTACACTTTACGAGTAAATCGTGAGATGAATCTTTTGATCCTAATTAGTTTATAGAGAATTAGACAATAATTATTAAATAAAAACGAAAGTGCTATAGTATCCAAAATCCAAAAAAAATTCGGAACTGAACAAGGCCTGAAAACACTTAATACCAAAAACTGGACAAAGCTCTGTTGATCTAATAAGATACAAGTAGAAACGAAAACAAACATCAGATCATCCAGAGAACTGCAGAGAATGGGTTTCACTTACTCGGCCTCTCCCTCGGGAAAACTTGGTGTCCGAATTGAAAGACCCAGAGTGGTTTCCGGTGTAACTGTAGGAACGCTCTTGCAACAATCAAGCCCGCGAGGATGGCAGTTTGCTCAGGGATCCGAGCTAGTAAGGATTTCAAGCTTGGAGCGCCGAAAGGTGGCGGTGGATTAATGGTAGCATTTGCTCCGGTTGCTAGCGCATCGCCCTCCATAATCCATATTGACTCAGGTCCCTCGGCGCCAGTCAACATGCATCCTCGGCCACACAATGGGTGAAAATATCTGGTTAGCAGGGCCCTAAAAGTCTTCCTATATGTCGCTGGCATGCTGATCCTACCAGTCATTTCAGCTAACCAGATGTTAGAAAAATGAAATGGGAAACACAGGAAATAGGAAGAGAAAGGTATGCTGGCATGCGCCTTTCGAGCACGTCATGTTGTGCTGCTCTACTCTGTATGTCAACAACAATGTCACAAAAGAAAATTCATTGCGATGCCTGGGATACGATGAAAACGCAACATTTAAACCGACAGGTTCATGCAATCATGCATTGCAACACAGGACATACAGGCCTTAGTTACATCTAAAATCCAATTTTTTTTAAGATTCTACGTCATATCGAATCTTGCAACACAGGACATATAGGCCGAAAAACACATCGGATCACTAGAGGATCTTTGCCGAGGGCCTCCGGCCTTCGGCAAAGGCTATAAGACCCTCGGCAAAGGCTTTGCCGAGGGCTGCCCTCGGCAAACAGCCCTCGGGAAAATTTCCGTCGGCGAAGGGATCTTTGCCGAGGGCTGTTTGTCGGGCACTCGGCAAAGATTTTGCCGAGGGCTGACGCCGGCCTTCGGGGAAAAAAAGATACCGTTAGGCTACGGGCTGCAACTGACGGCGTCTTTGTCGAGGGCCCATCGTTGGGCCCTCGGCAAAGAATTTTTTAAATTTTATTTTGGGTAATTTCTTTGCCGAGGGTTTCCATGCAGGCCCTCGTCAAAGAATTTTTAAATTTTTATTTGGGTAATTTCTTTGCCGAGGGCTAGCCCTCGGCAAAGTCTCTTTTTTTATTTTTTCTGGAGAATTCTTTGCCGAGGGCCTTGACCATAGCCCTCGGCAAAGACCTGTTTTTTATTTTTTCTGAGAAATTCTTTGCCGAGGGCTATGGTCAAGGCCCTCGGCAAAGACCAGAGAAATTTTAAATTTTTTTGTTTGTTTATTTGCATCCAGACAATAGACAGATACATATATATACCATCACACACACAGAGTCCACAACGAGCACATACATCTCACGAACATCACATATATATATCACGAACATCATGTATGTACATCCAGTAGTCCACAAGTTCACCAAATCGAACCAAAGTTCCAAACCGCCGACACGTACGTACCGTAGGCTGCGAGAACTCACCATCCTCCCCAACCGTCCTGCTTCTGCGTCGAGGGTGGTGTGTCGAAGGCTCCAGGATCCGGTGACGTACGAGGTGGGTTATTGGATCCCGCTGTCGACTGAGGCTGCACAAACAGTTAGATGTTTATGTGAGATTGCAGTAATTATTTCTGCACTACAGTTACAAAGAAGAAGTTAACTTTGACACTTACAGTAGAACTAAACGGCGGCGGTAGTTGAGGCGCTGGAGCTGACATCGTGACGTCCACACCTGTATGCTGCCCCAGAGCGGCCAGGACCCTCATCATCTCAGCCATCCTCTCGTCTTGGGCCTCTCGCGCGAGACGCTCAGCCTCCAGCCGAGCAGTGAGGGCCGTGATCTGCTCCGTCTTCTAGGCGTTGTCGGCCTGCAAGATTACACTCCAATGTTTCAGTAATGCAAATGTAATTTAGTTGCGAGAATATTAATTTACTATGAGTGAACCTAGAATTACCTAGAGCGAAGCTAACATGCTCACTGTCGGAGTCGGCCGTGCACGGATGGGCTGGCTGGAGCTTGTGCTCTGTGCTCTGAGCTGGCTGAGAGTGGGGGTGGTGTTGGGGTCGATGGCGCGTTTGCGATCCAGGCCCGGCCGTGCTTCCTACCGCCACCGAGCCTCATGACGGCCTCGGCATCTAGTGGCTCGGTGCGAACGTCGTACTCTGGCCCGTGCCGCTCCCGTACCGCCGACGTGTACTCCTGGACCTTATTGTACACGTTGGGGTCGGAGTACGCCTCGCGAGCGGCAGCTGCGTCCCAGGTCCGTTGGCCTGCAGTCTGGTGAGACGCAGCCCAAGCCGTGAACATGGACACCTCCTCGTTCGGGTGCGCAGCCTCCTACGAGAAAAGCGACAGAGGGTGAGTAATCAAGCATACATTAAACACGAAACTAAATAGAAGACAAATCACTTACATATGATTTTTTGAAGGCGGGGAGGCTCTTGCTGCCTTGGTGGTGAGTGGCAGCTGGTCTTTGCAGACGCAGTGCCCGCTGAAACTCGTGCCTGTCTAGGTAGTCCTGCGTGAACCACCTACCCACGATCGCGGCCCAGGCATCGGCATGCGCCCGACACCACCAGGGAATCACCTACAAGACAATGAGTGTTTGACAGATATGAAGATATAATTGAATATATTAAATTCAAAAAAGAGACAATCTGAATGTTATTCATCTGCCTCCAGGTACTGCTCCTGGGTCATCGTCATCGTCCGCGCTTGAGCCTTCGTGATAGTCATACTACGCGCCGACGCGTAGAAGTCTATCACTGCCTGGACGCGCGCCTCATGGTGCATGTCGGTGACATACTTCCTACAGGAGGCGTGCGCCACAGACTCAGCCAGGGCCACGTCTTCGTCCTCCACCCTGAAGTACCTCTGCACAAAAGATAATACATCCTATCATTATTTAAAAAAATAGATTTTAATGTAATGGATTAATTATTGTTGTGCGAAAGGAACTTACCTAAAACTCGGCCAGTATCCTCTCCTGGGGGTTGCGGTACGTGCCGTCCTCCCCTAAAGCTTACCTGTCCCACGTGGTGGCCGGCTCGCGGGCCCCCGACGCCAACTCCACGAGGCCGGGGAAGTACTTCCGGCACAGGGTACCCAGGATGGTCGGGGGAGCGCGCACGGGAGTACCCGACACCAGATCCCAAGACCTGCACCAGTTAGAAAAAAAATAGTCAGTTTCTCTCTAAACCCTCAAACCTATCAGATGAGGTAGTTGTGATATCATTTAGATTTACTTACTTGGGCGGTACAGGGCGAAGCAGTGCCCGACTCTGAGGTAGTGGGTATGGAGGGAGCTTCGCGGGACCTCGCTGGTAGACACCCGACGCCGCGCCTCCCTCGTCCTCAGGTGCCGCGCCGTGCTCCTCGTCATGGCCCTCGACCTGGTCCTCGTCCTGGTCCTCGTCCTGGTCCTCGTCCTCCTGGTACTCCTCCTCCAGCGTCGGAGCCACGGGGTCTGGGGTGGGACTCCGCGGCCTCCTACGCCCTTGGCTGGTACTCGTCGTGGAAGGCCTCCCCCTCCTGCGGCGTCCTGCGGCGGCTGCCCCTGACGACTCTGCCTCGCCAGTGAGGGAAGGGCGTGTCGCGTAGGCCGAGGGTGTGTCACGTCGTGGCCGCCTGCTCGCCATCTTTGATCAAACACCTGCACACACAAAGAATGAAACAAGACTTATTAGTAAGCATATTAGAGACTTGAAAATAAATAAACAAAACAAAAATGTCAATAATTTAAAAAAGACATAGTATTACATGTATTACGAATAGTCCTCGTGGTTGGGATTATATGTCTCGTCATCACTGTCAATATTATCCAAATAAGCGACACTATCCGAAGGTCCTACGTCATCGTCTTCGTCTTCATCACCAGCGACAAGTAATCGCTCAAGCATTTGTATGTCCTTGGCATTTTGCACCACGTCTCCATCATCCTCGTCATCAACCGTTTCGTTGTCTTCTTCCATTTCGAGGGCCTGAGGTAGGAGTATCTGAAGTGTCCCCGATAGCCCATCTTCCTGATAGAACTCTCCATCATATGTGTTTGTGTTAAAGTTGTAATCGTCATCGTTTGGGGCTGGGAGTTTCCCGTGTGGAGAAACCTGGTGCACAATAGCCCACCCCTGAAGCTCTTGTTTGGCTTGATTCGCATATCTCTTGTAATACACCTGCACGGCCTGTTGAGCCACAATGTAGATATCCTTTCCTGGATATACAGAATCTTCTCGCACCTCGACTAGCCCAAGACTAGGGGTGAGTCTCGTTTCGCGAGGATTAAACCAGTGGCATTTAAACATGACAGGTTTCAGAGGTTTGTCACCATCAAATTCAAGTTGGTAGATGTCCTCAACTCTTCCATGGTAGTCGAGGCCATCAGTGCCGAGAGTACAAACTCCACTATTTGTGGTTTTCCGATTGGGCCGGATATTCTCGTATCTTGTTGTGTGGAAGCGATAACCGTTCACATCATATCCGGTAAATGACTTCACCCTAACTTGGCAGCCGTTTGCAACCTGTTTCAACTCGACACTCATGGACGAGTCGGTCCGGGCCTTTCGTTTGAACCAAGAAATAAAATCAGGCCTATCCGCTCCCGGGCCCCGGGATAGAAGGATGTCTTGTTCTTGCGGGGTTGGATCTCTTGGTTCATTCCAAGATTCACGAACAAATTCCCCGATAAACGGTTGCATCTCAGTAAGGTTGTTGAACAAGTATAGCATGATACTGCACCATTCGTTATTTGTCAAAATCTTCACGGTGGATGCACTTGTGCTACCGAGTTGTCCATGGAAAAGACTTAGAGTCAATTCATTTTCGTCGACATTGTAACGTGGAAGTGGGTTGTGATTGCTCGGCAGATTGGGCTTGTAGTACTGTGTAGTGAAGTTTGCCACCTCCTCCCTCAGGTATGCCTCTGCAACGGAAGCCTCAATTCTGGCTTTATTTGTACATTTCTTGCAAAGAGTCTTCAGTACCCTCTCCACTGTAAAACACCAGCGAAACTGCACAGGCCCCCCCAAACGTACTTCAGTGGGAAGGTGCACGACCAAATGCTGCATCGACAAGAAAAATCCCGGTGGGAAGATCTTCTCCAGCTTACAGACCAACACAGGTGCCTGTTTTTCTAACTCTATAGCGATGTTTCGAGATACCTCCTTAGCACACAACAGGCGGAAGAAATAGCTCAACTCAGCCAACACTTTCCAGACATGCTCAGGGACATACCCACGGACCATTGCAGGGAGAAGCCGCTCAATCCATACATGGTAGTCATGACTCTTCATCCCGTTGACTCGCAAAGTGGTTAAGTTCACTCCTCTGCTGGTCAAACGACGAATACTTGCCACCCTTTTTCAACCAAATAAACCTCACAGCTTCCATGCATACGGGACACGAAAACTTCCCGTGAACACACCAGGCGCAGAATAACCCGTACGCCAGGAAATCATGTAGAGAGTAGTGATACCAAACATACAGTTTGAAGCTTGACCTTGTAGCTCGGTCGTATGTCCATACCCCTTCCCAAGCTTCAATCAATTCGTCAATCAGAGGCTCCATGAAGATCCCCATGTTGCTCCCTGGGTGTCCAGGAATTATCAAGGATAGAAAAACGTTTTGTCGTTGGAAGGCAATGCCAGGGGGAAGGTTGAGAGGGATAGTGAACACAGGCCAACATGTGTATGGGGAAGACATCATTCCATAAGGATTGAATCCATCTGTTGCAAAGGCCACACGTACATTCCGAGCCTCAGCTGCTTTCTCAGGATGTCGATCATTAAAGTATTGCCATGCTTCAGCATCGGATGGATGGACCATCTTGTCCGGATGGTACCGCTTGCCATTCTTATGCCAAGTCATCTGTTTCGCAGTTTCCTCGGCCATGAAAAGTCGTTGGATCCTCGCCATGAAAGGAAGGTGACGTAACACTCTAGCGGGGATGGTAAGCTGCACTTTCTGGCCATCACCAGATACTGCCTCGAGGTATCTTGAGGCTCCACACTTCGGACAGTACTTTGCATTCTCGTGTTCTTTCCGAAATAGGACGCAACCTTTCGGACAACAATGTATCTTATCATATGGCATCTTGAGCGCACGAAGGAGTTTTTCTGACTCGTACAAGTTTGGGGGCAGAATATGATCCTTCGGTAGCATGGTGGCAAACACAGTCAACATCTTATCGAAGCCTTCTCGACTCAGGTTCAGCTCGGCCTTCAGCCCAATCACACGCCCAATGCCATCCAGCTGAGAAATAGTTGTATGCTTGTGAAGGGGTTTAGACGCCGACTCCAACATTTTGTAGAAGGCTTCTACGTTTGCCTCCATGTCCTCCTTGTCACGTCCTTCAGCGAACTGAGCTTGGTGAGTGTCGTCTAGCATGTCGGCTACCCCAGCATCATCATTAAAAGGCTCAAGACGTGGTCTCACCACCTCCTCTCTGATACGGTCTTCACCATGGTAGATCCACCGGTAGTAGCCCGGCGTATAACCATGGTACACCAAATGTTTACCCATGGTCTCCTTGTTCACCCTCCTCTTGTTGTCACAGTGGCTGCACGGACACCAAACTAGCAAATGCCCTCTAGCTACAACCGCGCCAAATGCGTGGTTCAAGAAAGCATCTATCCTCTTCACCCAATCCATGTTGTAATCATTTCGGCTTCTTCGCCCCGTGTACATCCACTGACGGTCCTCCATCCACTGACGGTCCTCCATCCTTTGACAAATACGACACCAAGTAACGTAACCACCTAGCCGGTATTCCTACTGTCTAATAGGTGAGGATAGGTCCTAATCCCACCCGCGTATGCGTAGATGAGGTCAGTTTCCATGCTCCGCTACGATCCGAGACAGAGTTTCGGCAGCACCTCCCCGCTGTTCTCCCAATACACGTCCTGCAAAGGAGTTTGTGTATTCGGAGAACAATGGAAAGGTGATGCCGAAATTCTGGCCCAAGATCGGAGCGGAACATGGAAACTAACCTCATCTACGCATACGCGGGCTGTCCAAGAAACATGGACAATCCGAAACAGATACGATCGGATACACACATTGATCTATATGCATCCAATCGTATCTCTTTCGGACGGGAGACGCCTAACTCGTTTACACATTCTACGACAAAGACAAAGGAGTAGAGCTGGTTTATACCTAAGGTGGCGGTGGAGAAAGGGTAGCGAGGCAGTGACGAGTCGGGGCAGTGGCGAGTCACAGCGGTGCAGGCAGACCAGCAGCACCGACGTAGACGATCAGCTCCTCCGAAGCTCCTCTCACGTCCTCTGCTGTGTAAAATAAAAAAAACATTAGTTAAAAATTTCGGCAGAACCTCCCCTGTACGGGGAGGTTCCCAAAACCTGCAAAACAAAATCGACTCGATGGCCGACACACAGAAACACGACACGACGGCCGATATATTATCAATAGGAGGCACGAAGGCCATCCGCATCAAAAAAACGGCGCGATGGCCGAGAACCTACTACTACTACTACTGAAAATAAATTTTTGAACCTAACTAAAATTTCTAACTATACAAACAAACTAAAAATTCCAACTATACTAACTAACTAAAATTTCTAACCTAAGGCCTTGTTTAGTTCACCCTGAAAACCAAAAAGTTTTTAAGATTCCCCGTCACATCGAATCTTGTGGCACATACATGAAACATTAAATATAAACGAAAACAAAAACTAATTACACAGTTTAGCTGTAAATCACGAGACGAATCTTTTGATCCTAGTTAGTCCATGATCGGATAATATTTGTCACAAACAAATGAAAGTGCTACAGTACCGAAACGTTTTCAGTTTTCGGAACTAAACAAGGCCTAACTAACTAACTAAACACCCTAAACCCTATATACTAAATCAAATGAACAGAGGGGCTTACCTGCTGCTCAGGGAGGGAGATCGGGCCGGGCACCACCAGCGGCGGGGTGGAGCTTGGGCGGCCGGCTGCGGGCAGTGCTCGGGCGGGCGGCTGGCGGCGGCATCGAGGCTCCGGCGAGCGGCGGGCGGCTGGCGCGCACGGGCGGCGGGCTGGGGGCGCGCGGGACGACGCAGCGCGCGCTGGGCGGCCTGGCGAGCGCAGGGCGGCGAGCGCGAGCAGCCGTGAGCGGGGCGGGCGCGAGCGCGGGCCGGCGAGCGACGTGCGGCGTGCGGCGGCGGCGGCAGCGGGCGAGCGGGCGCTGGGAAGTCAAATGACCCCCAGCGCCCGCTCGGGCGTTTTATTACGGTCGACCTCTTTGCCGAGGGTCTAGATCCAGGGCCCTCGGCAAAGAGTTTCTTATTTTTTTCTTATTAATTTCTTTGCCGAGGGCTTGACCTAGGGCCCTCGGCAAAGATTATTTTTAAATTTTTTTCTTCCGAGTTAGTCTTTGCCGAGGGCCTTGAATACGTGCCCTCGGCAAAGATACTGGTGATCACATGTGAGATGTTTGGGTTTTGTGCACCAGACGTTACCACAGACTCGGAATTTTTTGAAATTTTTATCATAGCATCCACATGTGATAACATGTTATGTCACCAAGTTTCGTGATTTTCTGAGTTTGTTTTCATTTTATATATTCAAAAAAACGATTTCACGCAACTTGGTCCACATGTTTCAGGGGGTAAACGTTCGATATTTCATGTGGCTTTCTGCATACGGTCTGGAAATGCACTAACAATCATGAATGTCAAGATTGAAATAATTAAATACTATTATTTAATGCACCTGTAGTTTGAATTTGAAATTTGTCGAAAAATTCAACAAATTCAAAAAATCCAAAAAATATACCAAAGTTATTTCAAAATGAACCAAACTTTGACATGTACTTAAAAATAGTGTAGGTGTGCCACAGAAAGAAAAAAACATGGATCCAAAAAAACAAAAAAAATTTGCCGAGGGCCCACTCCAGACCCTCGGCAAAGAGGGAGTTGCCGAGAGCAGGCTGGCCGGCCCTCGGCAAAGTCTGACCTCCGGCAGTGCTTTGCCGAGGGCTTAACTACGGGCACTCGGCAAAGCCTAACGCCCAGAGCCGCCGTTACTCTGGGCCCACACCGCTGAGCGCCCCTTCTTTGCCGAGGGCCCGGCCCTCGGCAAAGATGGGCCTTGACCGAGGGCGTTTCTCTGCCGAGGGCCCGGCCCTCGGCGAAGAAGCCTTTGCCGAAGGTCACTCTTTGCCGTGGGTTGGCCCTCGGCAAAGATGGCCTTTGCCGAGTGCCCGATATCCGGCCCTCGGCAAAACAAAAAACCCTCGGCAGCGTTGCTGTTTCCAGTAGTGGATATCACATGAGGGTGTTGCATGGGTGTTCGGATACTAATAGGAAAACAAATTACAGAATCCGTCGGGAACCACGAGACGAATTTATTAAGCCTAATTAATCAGTCATTAGCACATATATTACTGTAGCAATTAGTGTCTAATTATGGATTAATTAGGATTAAAGATTTGTCTCACAAAATCTAATTAATCTGTGCCATTAGTTTTTTATTTTATCTATATTTAATACTTTTTGCATGTGTCTAAATATTCGATGTAAGAGCATCTCCAACCATTATGCATTCGAAGTTATGTATTTTCGGCAAATTGCAAACCCCCAAATGAAAATGGCAAGGCTAAAATCGGGTGATCTCCAACCGTTATGCAAAATGCCAAGTCCATCATCTTTCTTTTTCTGGAAATTTTGTTTCGCGGCACTCCTTCCCGCGCCGCCAATCGATCCCGCGCCGTCGTCTCCCGTTTACCAATTCCCGTTGGCCATCAGTTCGTCGTCGTACAGGTTCGCCCCTTGGCTCTAGTACCGATCTCCATCAGGTCCTTCGCCAGAAGGCGTACCTGGCCGCGCGAAGGGAAGAAAAAAGCCCGCGAGGTGGAACCGAGAATCCCGTGATCTCTATTTGCATAGCCGGACTCCTTTGGCATATATGCCAAGTTTCCCCCTCCAAATGCATAGCTATGTAAAATGCAAAGTCCAAATGCATAACGATTGGAGGGGTTTTTTTTGGAGTTTTATGCATTTTGGTAAATGCCAAGTCCATTTGCATAATGGTTGGAGTTGCTCTAATAGGACGGGCGAAAAGGTTCTAGATAAAAACTAAACAGGGCCACAGTCTGATCTATGATAAGGGTAGCCCAGGTCATTCCTGCCACATTGGCTCCGACCCTGATGCTCAATAAAAATTCCCCGGAAGCCAAATACTGCCATGATATAGCATAGGAGATAGCCAGAGAAATTTGGATATTTGCCATTGCAAACAATGGGCTTCGCAAAATTGCCATTCAAAAGAGTGACTTTGAAAAGATTGCCATCCAAAAGATAGCCATAACTTTAAGAGTCAGATAGAGACACCTCCTACTTGTGTTTTCATTCCCCATGAAGGCCTCCTCGCCGTACATCTTCTTCGAATCAAAAGTTCAAAACTATGCGCATGGCCCTCCATATTGACTTTGGAGGTCCCTCGACGCCACGGGTGAAGGTATTATGTGTAGGGGTGCAAAAGCACAACCACCCAAAAAATTACAAAAAACAGTGATTTTGATTAAAATTGTATTATATATGCACCATATATTAGACTTATCTATGCATCCATACGACAAGTGAACCATCCTCTAATTTGCTCTAGCTTTGTCTACCGCACAATGGATGAAAATATCTGGTTGGCAGGACCCTAACAGACAAGAAAGACAGGAGCAACTCTGTATGAAGCTTGCTGTCATTTCAGCAGAAACTGCATTGGAGGAGTTAATCAGATTCTAGAAAAATGAAATGGAAAACACAGAAAATTGGTATGCTGCCATGCATATGCAGCTCTCTAACACGTCATGTTGTGCTGCTCTCTACGGTCTATATGGGTTTGTTTAGTTGGGGAAAATTTTTGATTTTGGCTACTGTAGCACTTTCGTTTGTATTTGATAATTATTGTCCAGTCACTAACTAGACTCAAATGATCCGTCTTGCAAATTAAAGATAAATTGTGTACTTAGTTAATTTTTAATCTATATTTAATGCTCCATACATACGTCCAAAGATTTGATGTGACGGAAAACTAAACGAGGCCTTAACAACAAAAGTCACAAAAGGAAATTCATTGCGATGCCTGGGATATGATGCATGTACAGTACGCTTCCATGTATCCTACACAGCTGCAGGGCTTAATTCTTGAGGTGATTAGAGGCTCCTCATCTCCAACAGGCTAAACATCTCCTTCCGCCGCAATTTAGCGGGGAGAAACCTACAGGACTGGCACAGAATTGTTGCTTCTCTACAGAATGTGAATTTACAAGAGGAAAGAGATGTTTTCGTTTGGTCTTTACATTCATCAGGTAATTTTTCAGTTAGCTCGATGTATGCCGCGTTAATTAACAATGGTGTCAGAGTGCCACAAGATATATGACAGATCAAAGTTCCTACAAAAGAGGTGTGATTCTAACAAAAGATAACCTAGCCCGTCGTAATTGGAATGGTGACACGAGATGTAGCTTTTGCCATTCTATAGAAACTATTCATCACCTCTTTTTTGATTGTTTTTATGCCAAATTTCTGTGGCGTGCAGTACATTTAATGTTTGGGATATCACCTCCTCTTAGCATAGAGGATTTATTTGTTCATTGGTCTAAGTTGGGTGATAACTTGCACAATTCTTTGTTATTAACAGCAGCATCGGCTTTATGTTGGACAATTTGGTTAACACGAAACGAGTGGTTTTTGACAAAAGTAGACCAAAAACTTTTTTGCAGGTACTCCTCCAGGGAACACATTGGCTGCGCCAATGGGCAAGACTGCAACGGCGTGATGATCAGCGGGACCAGCTCATTCTTGTTGGACATCATCTTGAGTCGTCAGCCTTGCATTTTTTAGCTCAAATGGTTGGTTGTCAAATAGGTTTATTGGTCTCTCTTAGTCAAATCTTTACTTCATGTTTCTTTTTTTATCTTTTCCAAAGTAAATTGTGTAAACTTTGGAAATAGTGCGCTGAACAGATATTCAAACTATGTAATAATTTGTCTGATTCTACTTGTTGGTAGATGAAGCCGGATATAAACTATCCTTTATCTAAAAAAAATCTCCAACAGGCTAATTTGTAATTTTATGGTGCTCGGAAATAAGAGCCCTCCATTTCGTTGTTTAAAAATAGAAAAACCCAGATAGTCGATAGAAAGAAGTTAAGTTATGGGCCGAACAAAAAAAAATACATGGACCAAAACTGGTTTCTAATTAAATTAGGAAGTTATAACAGTATTTTAACTAAATAAAAAAAAACTACTTCTCATCTCCGCACGTGCGCTCTCTCTCTTTTATCGTCTCCCGCACGTATCATCCAACCTAATCAAGCTAGTTTAATTAATTACACTTGCAACTCAACTGAAAAATCCATGCCAAAAATCTTCGCTGCCGAATGAATCAGTAAATACAAACTGTATAAGAAAATGAGAGAACGAGATAACCCTTCAGGGCTCTCGGTTGCTTGATATATAGAGCCGGGAATAACCCAACCGCCATGGCATACAAGATAAGGTTTGTTACAACATAATCTCAACAAACTAACACACAAGCAACCATTTACAAGACCTGATACAACACGTCAACTAACTTACTGACTAACTAGGGAAGATATCAACTGAATATCTTTCACACTCCCCCTCAATCTTAGCCACTGAAGAGGTTAAGATTGGCACGAAATTGGCGAAGCTGAGCAGCAGAAATAGGCTTTGTAAAGCCATCAGCAACTTGATCAGCCGAATTGATGAATCGAATGTCAAGCACCTTGTTGGCAACGCGTTCACGAACAAAATGAAAATCAATCTCAATATGCTTAGTCCGAGCATGAAAGACAGGATCCGCCGAGAGATACTGGGCACCCAAATTATTGCACCAAAGACGCGCAACAACAGGATGAGAAATCTTCAACTCAGTCAACACTTTTTGAACCCAGATCATCTCAGTAGTAGCATTAGCAAGGGCTTTATATTCTGCTTCAGTACTAGAGCGAGACACCGTGGCCTGTTTTCGAGCCATCCAGGAGATCAGATTACTGCCGAGAAACACAGCAAAGCCACCTGTAGACCGACGATCATCCACACATCCAGCCCAATCGGCATCCGGAAAAGCACTGACTAGTGTAGAAGATGAACGTCTGATCTGATGGCCTACGGAGATAGTGCCCCCGACATAGCGAAGTATCCTTTTGACCGCAGTCCAATGCACCTTGGTCGGAGCGTGCAAAAATTGGCACACCTTGTTGACTGCAAAGGCAATATCCGGCTGAGTTAACGTGAGATATTGAAGAGCACCAACCACACTTCGATAATTTGTAGAGTCTTCTGGTCCTAGGGGATCACCAGCGTGTAGACTAAGTTTCTCTGACACACACATGGGAGTGTCGACCGGTTTGGCCGTGGTCAACCCTGTTGGAGATAGTATATCAGCAGCATACCGACCCTGTGACAAGAGCAGTCCATCTGGCTTGCGAGTAACCTCAATACCCAAGAAGAAGTGAAGATTACCCAGATCCTTGAGAGCAAAGTCTTGCTGCAAATCTCGAAGAAGAGCATCAGTAGCTTGCTGTGAAGAACTTCCCACAATAATGTCGTCCACATAGACAAGAACAAATATGACAACACCCCTACGACGAAAGTAGAACAGAGATGTGTCAGCCATGGATGGAGAGAACCCTAGTGTTGTCAGCCTCTTGCACAACCGAGCATACCAAGCTCGTGGAGCTTGCTTCAAGCCATAGATAGCCTTGTCCAACTTGCATACAGAGGTAGGATGAGCCTTATCTGCGTACCCGGGAGGTTGCTGCAGGTAAACTTCCTCCTCCAAGATACCATGAAGAAAAGCATTTTGCACATCAAGCTGACGAAGAAACCATCCATTTGACACTGCTATAGACAGCACAAGACTAATAGTAGCAGCCTTAACCACGGGACTAAACGTCTCCTCATAGTCAATACCGTATTGTTGTTTGAATCCTTTTGCGACAAGACGCGCCTTGTACCGATCAATGGAGCCATCTGCTTTCCTCTTAATCTTATAAACCCATTTACAGCCCACAACATTTTTTCCCTTAGGTCGAGGAACCAGATGCCAAGTGTTGTTGCGGAGAAGGGCTTGATGTTCATGGTCCATAGCAGCAACCCACTCTTTTCTTGCGAAGGCTTGATTCAAAGACTGAGGTTCAGCACTTGACATTGTAGAATGCATTCCCCAGCGCACTATACCGTCACGGTACTGCTTAGGTTGGCGAATACCATGAGACAGGCGTGTCACCGGACGTTGGAGTGGTGCAAGCATAGAGGAGACAGCAGCAGACTCAGGTGCAGAAGATCCTGTGGCAAAAATCTCCGTGGGTCTCGGGGACACGGCCGAGGCGGGATCAGGCTGAGGCGTTGGCGACGGCTGAAGAACTCCGTGCGGATGCAGGCTTGGCGCAGAAGACCCGAAGGTGAACTCCTCCACTGCAGGCAGCGTGGACGGCGACAGAATTGGATCTGGCACCGATCCCGAAGACGGAGCACCATCAGACCCTGCACCTGCTGCAGTAGGATCCTCCTTGGGTGCTGAGCTGCTTCCCAACGGGGAGCACATGAAATGACGAGGTGCTCCACCCGCCGGAACTGCGCCGTTTTGTGCCGAATCAACATCACTTGAGCCTGCATTACTTCCTAGCACATCTTGGACATCAACAGCACTGGATACACCATTAGTACCATTAGGAGAAAGCAAATCATGACCATGCAAATTTCGTTCCCCAACACGCGATGATAGAGGGCCTAGGATGTCCGAGAGGAGTTCAAGCTCTTTCCTGAGGAGAGCACCGGCATTGGGATGCAAGGAGGCAAAAGGAAACACATGCTCGTCAAAGACTACATCCCGAGAAATATAAACTCGCCCAACTTTGGGATCAAGACATTTGTATCCCTTATGCAACATGTTGTACCCGATGAACACACACTGTTTTGATCTAAACTCTAACTTCCTAGAGTTGTAAGGGCGGAGGTTCGGCCAGACAGCACAGCCAAAAACACGGAGAAAGGTATAGTCAGGATGTGTACCATGCAAGCGCTCAAAAGGAGACACATGACCTGTAACTTTGGATGGAAGCCGGTTGATGAGAAAAGTGGCGGCTGCAAAGGCTTCATCCCAGAATTTGAGCGGCATAGAGGCATGTGCAAGAAGAGTAATGCCCATCTCGACAATGTGTCGATGCTTACGTTCAGCAGAGCCATTTTGCTAATGGGCATGAGGACAGGAAACGTGATGCGCAATGCCTATGCGTTTAAAGAAGTTCAATGCTTGATACTCACCGCCCCAATCAGATTGTACAACCTTGATTTTCCTCCCATACTGGCTTTCAACAAGAGATTGAAATTCATAAAATATATGAAACACTTCAGATTTTTGGCATAGCATGTAGACCCAAGTGAATTTGCTATAGTCATCGGTAAAGGAAATATAGTATTTGTAACGTCCAATAGAAGAAGGGGCAGGACCCAGACATCAGAAAAAATAAGGTCCATAGGACCATCGGACACACTGATAGACACAGGATATGGCAATTGATGACTCTTGCCACATTGACAAGCATCACAGACACTATCATTATTGGACTCAGGTAACACTGGTAGACTATAGCGACTAACAACTTGTTGAACGACACGAGAAGAAGCATGGCCTAGACGATGATGCACACGGACGATGATGGCTTGGTGGCACCGAGAGCTTGTTTATCTGGTGGAGAGGAACAAGATGACGCTCGCAGCGGGTACAAGCCTCCTTCACATCTACTGCTGTGAAGAATTTTCTTCGTCCCCTGTTCCTTAATAAGAAAACGATCGGGATGAAATTCAAGGAAGACGTTATTGTCTTTAGTAAGGCGATTAACGGAGCAAAGATTTTTAGCAGCTTGAGGAACATGAAGAATGTTTTTAAGGTGTAGATCGTGTGTGGGAGAAGGAAAAATGCTATGACCAATATTTGCAATCTCCATACCTTGGCCATCAGCGGCATGAACCTGATCACCGCCGTGGTACTTGTTGCGCATGGCCATCATCTCAAGCTCGCCCGTGATGTGATCCGTTGCACCAGAATCCACATACCAGTTCGTATCCACCCCATACGAACCAGAGCTTGCCGAGGACGCGCTCTTCTGCGGTGGTCCTTGAAAATTGCTGTTGTACTGCTTGAAACATCGATACGCAGGGTGGCCCTCCTTGCCACAGATCTGGCAGATGACGCCTGTCTGAAAATTGCGGCCGTGACCGCTGTTGCCGTTGTTGTTGCCTCCACGACCACGGTTGGTGTTGCCACCACCGCGACTGAAAGAACCGCGGCCACCCCCTTGATTGCGAGGGTTGTTGAAGGAGCCCATCCGGCCTCCCTTGGCAGCAACGTCTGCAGATAGTTGAGCCCCATCATTGCTGAGGCCCTTGCGCTGCTCATGGCTGATGAGTTGTGCATAAATAAAGTTCAGGAACCGTGATCAGTTCCACCCTTGTCGCAATCGCCGTCACGACTGACTCAAAATCCTCACCAAGACCGGTAAGAATATAAGTGACGAGGTCTTCATCTTCTAACTTCTTCCCTGCCGAAGCCATATCATCGGCAAGTCCCTTCATCTTGGTGAAGTAGTCAGCCACGGATGACATCCCCTTAGACGCTGTGGCCAGAGCCATGCAGGTGGAGATAATGCGAGCACGGGACTGGGAGGCATGATGAGCCTGGATTGCCGCCCACAGTTCCGCCGCGCTCGTGGCCGTAGAAACTTGGGCGAAGATTTCCTTCGATAGTGAGCCGAAGAGATAGCTAAGGACCTGTTGGTCCTGAGCCACCCACTTATCATAAGCAGGATTTGGCACCGGAGGACCCTTCTTGCCGGTTGCAGCCTCGAGCTCCCCTTTAAGATATGCTTCCGGAGGAGCAGCCCCCGGCTTGATGTAGCCAGCGAACTACGCCCCTTTGAGGGTGGACGAGACCTGGGCATACCACATATTGTAGTTGCCCCAAGTCAGCTTCTCGGTAACTAGTGGCAGGAAGCCGAAGGAGAGGGGATTGAACCTAGCGATGCCGGTGGAGCTGGAAGACATGGCGGAGGATTGGATCTACCCGGTGGGGAAAAAAAGCTCGATACCATATAAGAAAATGAGAGAAAGAGATAACTGTGGGGGTATAGACCCCTATACCCTTACGGCTAGACTTGGGCCAGGAGGCTTGGCCCATTACGAGACAAGTTTGAAGCTTGATCCGACAGCTTGGAGTTTCGCACAAGGAAGCAAGATGTGGAGATCAAGCAGGATTCTAGTCGGTTAAAATAGGAATTGATATCGAACTATCTATGGCAATTGTAACCGACTAGGATTAGTTTCTAGATCTGTAACCCTGCCCTCCGGACTATATAAGGAGAGGCAAGGGACCCCCCTAGGACATCATTATTCTCTCAACACAAATCAATACAACCAGACGCAGGACGTAGGTATTACGCCAGCTCGGTGGCCGAACCTGGATAAAAAGCTTGTCCGTGTCTTGCGTCACCATCGAGTTCGTAGTTTGCACACCGTCCACCGATAAACTACTACCGTGGGTATACCCCAAGGTAGACTGCCGACCAGCTTTCGTCGACAGTGGCGCGCCAGGTAGGGGGTGCGCATACAACTTCTCCGGCGAACAAGATGGTCATCATTCCAGCTTCTGCGGCCGTGCCTGAAGGCCTCACGTTCACCGTCGGCCAGATCACGTGGACGACGCACGGCGGCGGCCCCACGACCATGGTTTCGGAAGGAACCCAGATCCAATCTGGGATGACGGCGGCATCGGCTCCGACCACGCAGATGCTGGCACCGAGCACCCGACCACCGCTTCCGCGCTATAAGGGAAAGAAGATTGATGGCTCGGATCTTCTCCGAGCCCTTGATCGCGCTGATTTCAAGCTTCTCGAAGCTTCCCGACTAGTAGATGGGATCTCACGCCAGCCTGATCAAGCCGCACCAACGGATTTTTTCAACTCCTACCGGCCAACTCGTGTCGTCACACACGAACGGCTGGGAACGTCTCTGACGATAACCTCCACCCCCTCAGGACGGTCCGTCAAGCTCGAGGCTGATCCGGAGGAAGGTTATCCTTGCGGTCTGAATAACTCGGCCTCTCTATACTCGCGGCACATCCAATCCCTTTTTAACGAGGCTGGTTGGTTGCCAAAGTGGAGCGGTCGACCAGCTCGTCACTACGTCAACATGGTGACGATCCGAGAACTACAGGACGGCCAGGCCTCCAGCACAAATTCGAGCACTGGTTCCGTTCCCACTGAAGTCATAAACTCCGAGGACGAGGACTACGACCTGGATTTGCCACCATATCCTCCGGGTTTCTCTCGTTTCCCGGTCTTCCCACCCCGACGAGGAGACATCGTTTTCAACGTCAGTGCCGACGAGCCGGTTGTTGATGGAGAAACAGACGAGCAGAGGCAGCTCCGCGAGCAGCGCAATGCCGACCGTGCCCGACGACGCGCGGACGAGGAACGCCAACTCCCACCGCATAATCTCACCGTCGCTTTCGACATGGTCGGGGATCAGCCAGTCTACAAAACGCCAAGCGCCAATGTGGCTGTCGCCATGGCCAATTTAGATCGACTCCCTGATACTCCCGAATGCCAGGGCGTCCGATCCAGCGTTCGAGCACATCTGATCGCCGCGATGGGACAGACAGCCACTCTGCTCAAAAGAGTCCAAGCTATCTCCTATATAGAGGTCTCCTCCGACCAGACCCATCGCAGCCGGACCTCACCACAGCCCAGCAGGCACCACCGTAGCCGTTCCCCCAACAATCATCGAAAAAATTCACGGCGCGACGACGGCGGTCGGGATGGTGGCGGTCACCGCGAGCAGAATCGCGGGCGTGGTCAAGAAGTAAACCAGCACAGGGATCTTCGATACAACATCCCTCCCAAAGACGCCCGGGACCGCATCAACAGGCGCGCCACGGAGAGAGCAGTTCACGAAAACCTGCGTCGTATTGAGTACGATGCAACGCACGGCCCCCTGGGCCTGAGACAGTTCTCCTCACACCTCCGCCAAGTCATGTGGCCTCGCAATTTCAAGCTCGAGAAACTCAAAAAATACGACGGCAAGGAAAACCCAGAAAACTGGATCACTCTATACGAGATCCCCGTCCGGTCAGCAGCAGGAGATGAGCACGTCATAGCCAACTACTTCCCGGTCGTCTTCGACCAGGCCGGTCACCAATGGCTCCTAGGCCTGCTCGAGGACTCTTTCGACTCCTGGGTAGAATTACGCCAAGCATTCATCGACAATTTTATCGCTACCTGCGAACAACCCGGGAACAAATACGACCTTGAAAGGATACGGGACAGGAATAACGAGCCACTGCGTGACTACATCCGACGGTTCTCGGATATGCGCCTTAAGATCCCGAAAATTTCCCATGACGAGGCCATATCTGCTTTCATAAAAGGGCTGCGCTTCCACGAAGCATTGAGGAACAAGCTACTGCGCAAAAGGCAAACAACGATGGCCGAGCTCCTCGCCACGGCTAAAAACTACGCCAACGCCGACGATGCAGAAAAACTCATCCGGGATGATGCGAGAGGACCCGACCAGCCTCCTTGACGAGACGACAGTCGTGGTCACTTCGACAACAGGAACCATCGTCGCCCCGACAACCGCGATCACAGGGAAGTTTGGTGACGCGACAATCGCGACGACTTCAGAGGAAAGCGCCCCCGCGACCACGACCACGAGGTGAATATAGTCAAGCGCCCCAACGGGCGGCGGGATTACCAAGAAGACTACAACAAAACGTTGAAGGGACCATGCCAACTGCATCCAAAGTCCAACCACACCATGGAAGAATGCCGCGTCCACAAAAGCATCTATACGCGGCGGGCTGCTCATGATGACCCCGCCAAGAAAAACGGGAAACAAGATGGGCGCGCTCACGAAGACGAGGACGAAGACCAGGATAGGGACCCACGACACCAGTATGTTAGTCCCACTGACGTGGTCCACTCCATCTTCGAGGGAAAGGTTTCCATCGAGTCTAAACGAGAAAGAAAGCACTTAAAGAGAGCCTGCCTCAACATAGACAGCACGGATGGCTTGATCGCCGATCCGAAATTTCCTCCCTGGTCCCACAGGGAAATCTCCTTCAGCAGGAAGGATCAGTGGGTCGCTATCCCGGAGCCAGGTCGTTTCCCTCTAATCTTGGACCCTTGCATCAACAGCATCAGATTCGAGCGCGTGCTCGTGGACGGAGGAAGTTCCATCGACATCCTCTTTCGCAACAGCTTGCCCGCCCTCAAGATATCTCCGGCACAGCTAAAACCCTACGACGCTCAATTTTGGGGAGTCTTGCCAGGTCAGAGTTCAGTGCCCCTTGGACAAATAACACTACCTGTCCAATTCGGCACGTCCGACCACTTTCGAACAGAGTTCGTCAACTTTGTGGTCGCCGACTTCGATGGGACTTACCACGCTATACTGGGGCGACCATCGCTGACAAAGTTCATGGCAGTCCCACATTACTCATACCTGGTCCTCAAAATGCCTACAGAGAAGGGCGTCCTGACCTTCAGGGGCAATGTCTACACCGCATATACTTGCGAGGAGGAGAGCTTCAAGATCACTGAAGCAATCGATCTTTCAATTCGCATGGCAGAAACAGCAGCCCAAGCGGCACAGCTCCCTCACGACCAGCTCCGACTACCCGAGCAGGAGACCGCCAGGAAGAATTCAAAATCCAAGGAGTACAAGGAAGTACAGCTGGTTGAAGACAGCCCCGAGAAGATGGCCCTCATCGGGGCCAACCTGGATCCCAAATAGGAAGACGCGCTCGTCAGGTTTCTAAGGGACAACGTGAGAGTTTTCGCATGGAAACCCGCAGACATGCCCGGTGTCCCACGAAACCTGATCGAGCACTCTTAAATGTCTCGAAGACCGCAAGACCCATCAAGCAAAAGCTGCGACGATTCGCTCGTGACAAAAAGGAGGCTATTAGGATAGAAATAACACGGCTTCTAGCAGCCGGATTCATAAAAGAAGTGTATCATCCCGATTGGCTTGCCAATCCGGTTCTTGTACGCAAAAAGAATAATGAATGGAGAATGTGCGTTGATTACACTGACCTCAATAAACACTGTCCTAAAGTTCCTTTTGGTCTCCCTCGCATCGACGAGGTGGTCGACTCAACGGCCGGATGCGAACTCCTCTCTTTTCTAGACTGCTACTCTGGTTATCACCAGATCTCGCTAAAGGAAGATGATCAGATCAAAACATCTTTCATCACTCGTTTCGGCGCATACTGCTACACGACCATGTCCTTCGGACTCAAAAACGCCGGAGCCACCTATCAACGGGCCATCCAGCAATGCCTCCACGACGAGATTCATGATGACCTCGTCGAGGCTTATGTAGACGACGTCGTCGTCAAAACAAGGGACGCAAGCACCCTAATCGACAACTTAGACCGAACCTTTAAGGCGCTAAACAAGTACAAGTGGAAGCTTAACCCCAAAAAGTGCATCTTTGGTGTCCCTTCCGGTCTACTACTCGGCAACGTCGTCAGCCGCGACGGCATACGACCGAATCCTTCAAAGGTAAAAGCAGTACTTGACATGCGACCACCTAAGAATGTCAAGGATATTCAGAAGCTCAAAGGATGTATGGCCGCTCTCAGCCGCTTCATCTCAAGACTAGGAGAAAAAGGCCTCCCTTTCTTCAAACTCTTGAAGGCGTCGGAAAAATTCTCCTAGACAGAAGAGGCTGACGCTGCGTTCACCCAGCTTAAGACCTTCCTCACCTCACCGCCTGTTCTCACAGCACCTCAACCCAATGAAGACCTACTTCTTTACATTGCGGCAACCGACAGGGTTGTCTCCACGGCAATAGTGGTCGAGCGAGACGAGCCAAGTCACATCTACAAGGTCCAGAGACCCGTTTATTTCATAAGCGAAGTCTTAAACGAGTCCAAGGCCAGATATCCACAAATACAGAAGCTCATATACGCCATTCTTATAACATCGAGGAAGCTAAAGCACTACTTCGACCGCCATCGAGTCTTGGTAACCACCAGTTTCCCTCTTGGGGATATTCTGCGCAATAAAGACGCCAACGGCAGAATTTTAAAATGGGCAATGGAGTTATGCCCATTCTCCCTGGATTTCCAGAGCCGCACAACAGTGAAGTCTCAGGCCCTGGTCGATTTCATCGCAGAGTGGACGGACCTCAATGAGCCTCCCGTTTTCGATATCTCCGACCACTGGTCAATGTTCTTCGACGGGTCCTTGAACATCAACAGTGCCGGCGCTGGGATACTTTTCGTGTCGCCTAACAAGGACAAACTGCGTTACGTCCTTAGGATCCTTTTTCTGGCATCAAACAACGTCGCCGAGTACGAAGCATGCCTGCACGACATACGACTAGCCGTTGAGTTGGGAGTCAAACGCCTCTACGTCTATGGCGACACCGCCTTAGTTATCAACTAGCTCAACAAGGAATGGGACGCAACCCACCAGAAGATGGATCTCTACTGCAAAGAAATCCGCAAATGGGAATCCAACTTCTATGGCATAGAGTACACTCACGTGGTCCGGGATAAAAACCAGGCAGTGGATGTGCTGTCAAAGTTAGGGTCATCTCGGGCCCAGATCCCGCGAGGTGTCTTCGTCCAGGACATCCATGAGCCAAGTGTGGGCACAGACCTGGTCGAAAAGCAACCTATTGAGGCAATGCTCATAGACGACGTTACTCCGACAACCAGCAACCGTGATTGGCGCACCCCGTTCATCAGATATATATCGGATGGGTCAGGCTTTCAGGATAAAATGGAGAACGAGCGCCTCATTCGACGATCAAAGAATTACATACTAGTGGACGGCAAACTCATGCAAAAAAATGCAAGTTCTGAAGTGCTGCTCAAATGCATATCCCAGGATGATGGCATCAAGCTCCTAGACGACATACACGCCGGATCCTGCGGCAACCATGCTGGTCGGAAAGGCTTTTCGAGCAGGTTTTTACTGGCCAACCGCGGTCACCGACGCAGAAAAACTGGTCCGACATTGTGAAGGATGCCAGTTCTTCGCCAAAAGGACCCACGTACCTGCTCATGAGATTCAAACTATCCCGTCATCCTGGCCTTTCGTCTGCTGGGGTCTCGACATGATCGGGCCATTTAAACCGGCCCCCGGCAACTTTAAGTTTGTCTTCGTATTAATTGACAAATTCTCAAAGTGGATCGAATACATGCCATTGGTCAAAGCAACCTCTGATAAAGCTGTGGAATTCCTCAATCAAATCATACACAGATTCGGGATCCCCAACAATATAATCACCGACTTGGGCACTTAGTTCACTGGCACTACGTTTTGGGACTTCTGCGATGACAGAGGCATAGTGATAAAATACATGTCAGTAGCCCACCCACGGGCAAACGGTCAAGTGGAGCACGCCAATGGCATGATCATCGATGCCCTAAAGAAAAGATTGTACACCGAGAACGACAGAGCACCTGGTCGATGGATGAAAGAGCTACCGGCTGTGGTATGGGGTCTCCGAACACAGGCTAGTCGGAACACGGGGGTGTCACCCTACTTCATGGTTTATGGCACCGAGGCAGTGCTGCCGTCTGATATAGCCTTCGGGTCTCCAAGCGTTGAAAACTTTGACGAGTCAACGGCCGACAACGCCAGGGAGCTCGAAATCAACTGCATGGAGGAAAAGCGTCTAAATTCATGTCTTCGAACATCAAAGTATCTTGCAGCCATCAGACGGTACCACAACAGGAACGTCAAGGACCATTCTTTCCTGGTCGGCGATCTGGTACTTAGGTGGAAAACAAGCCAGGAAGGAATGCACAAGCTATCCACCCCCTGGGAGGGACCCTTTGTGGTCGCCGAAGTCACACGTCCTATATCCTACAGATTGGCGTATCCAGACGGAACACGCGTGCCTAATTCTTGGCACATAGACAAACTGCGCCGTTTTTATCCATAAGTTCCAGTACCTTTTTGCTTGTAAGTTTCTTATAATTGGCAATAATAAAAGTTTTCCTTTTTCGCTATACATTGTTTACACGCAGAGCTTTCGACAAGCATAGCAATATTCCTCTACGACGGAGATCCTTAACGACTATCAGTCAAACACAGTGATACATCACTCAGATAACTTTACAGCGCTCAAAATCATGGTCATGACAAAATCAAACTTTATTACAAACTTTACATATAGAGTTTACAATAAACACCCTGACGGGCGGTTACTAGTCTACTCCTACAGACTATCCTACTGGCCTACTGCTCGAGCTGATCACCCGCCTGGCCTTGCTGCCCAGACGAAGGGGTCGGGGCCACCGGCGCCTGGCTGGTCGAGACCGCAGGCGTCGACCGCCCATCTCCGGCAATAGACGCCCCCGATAACTCCCTGGCCGACCTGTCTGACCCCGGCTGGTCGGGGGGCGTGGCCGTCCCGCATAGATTGATGTCGCCGATCACCGCTGACGACAAGTCTAGCAGGCCAGCTCGAAGGTCGTCCGCCTCCTGCGGGCCGACTTCCCTGGGGTACCCCCTCTCCAGCCTGGACAAGTCGACCAGGGGATAATGGGCGCGCACCATGCTGAGGACATGAGCGCCGCCGAACTCCCCGGCGTCCTTAACGAACTGCTGGAGCCAATCCCACGCCCGTTGCGCCTTCTCGACTGGCGTCAGCTTCGGCGCGCGGCGCTGGTCTTCCGGAAGCTCGGGGCTAATCAAGTCTAGGACCGGGGCCACTCCTTTCCAAAGCCTAATACAGTTAGTCTTCCAGGAGTCCCGATCCTTGACCAACTCATCTAAGTGCTTCTTGGTATTTACCTTGAGCACTACAAACCAAGCAGGAGGTCAGTTTAATAACAATGAAAGGAACGTCGAGCAGCCAAATAAAGGAGGGCGGCACGGTTATTACCAGACAATTCCCGATTCCTCTGGCCTAGCTCCTCGCCTGCTCGGCGCCCAGCCTATAGCGCCCCGGCAAGCTCTTGACCAAGCTGCTCCTTCTCTTGCCGAAGGCGCGCGACCTCCTCCTCTAAGTCTACATGAACAATCCCCTGGTCAACAAAACCAACCACGCGGCTACATACAGCTGCTCGGAGCATGCGACTGACCTGTCCGCTGCCGATACTGGTCGGCTAAACGCCGAGTGAGCTCGAGACGATGCTCTTCCTGGGCGCTCATCTCGGCCACCTTCTCCCCAACCTCCGACCGTAGCCGGTCCACCTCCGCGGACAGGGCCTTGTTCTCGGCCACAATACCCTCTATTTGGTCGAAGCACCTCTTCCGGTACTTTGCCGTTTTCATTGCGCCCTGCAAGAAGAACATATGTCGACCCAGCAAGATAGCACAAAAGTGTCGAGCAGTGCAAAGGACCACTTACCTTAACTTCGTCCACGAGGCGCTTGGCCGCGCGCTCCACCCTCGCGGCCTCTTCCGTCTCCGCGAGCTCCTCGTGCCCGATGAAGTGGTCCCCGCGTTGGCGCCACACATATACGTGTTGGCGGCCATCACGGGGACGACCTTCAATTTCCTCCACGTCGTCATCAGAGGCCGCCTGGGTTTCCTCGTTCTCTGCACTGCCACCGGCTGTGGTCGCAGGCATCACTGGCCCCTGGACCAGGCCCGGGGAGCCTACGGACGAAGAGGCTCCTGCCCGGGGTGGCGTTGGGACCCCCCTCTCTTCGGCGGGGGCAGGGGTCGGGACTCTGTCTTCCCCTTCCGCGACGCTACTCGGGGGAGGGGTCCTCGTAGCCTCCTCATCCCTGGTCGGGCTGCTCACCGCGGTCCTCGCTGAGGCCGGAAGCTCCTCGGCGCTCTCAGCCACGGTTGCCGCCGCGGGCTGCTCCGTGGTCTACGGCGCGGTATCCTCAGCGCCAGCGGCAGGTCCGGCCACTCTCTGGCCGGCAACGTGGTCAGGATCGACGTCCGACGCCGTGCTAACAATAAAACGACATTTAAACAGTGTCAAAATGCAGCAATAAAATGCAAAAAATCACAGCACCAAAGTAAGAATGCAAACTTACAGGTCAGAGCGCCGGTGCGTTGCGGTGAACCGCCTCCTGACTCTACCGGTCGGTGCCTGCGCACCCGTCTCCACGACGTGCGTCGGCTCGACGTGCGGAGCAGGCGGGTCACTGGTCACCCGACCAGTGGTGGCCGGCGCAACATCCGGACAACTATGAGGCCTCCGGACCAACGACGGCGCAGCCTCCTCCTCCTCGTCGTCGTCTTCGGCGATCCAGACGAGCCGACGGCGTTTTGGCGCCTGGCTGCTCTCTGCTGGCAGCGTTGGCGCAGGGGAAGGGTCTGCTGCTAATGGCCTTTTCCCCGCCACTCTGTCCTCTGTGGTCGGGGCGGGGTGGGCCTGCTCCTCCTCACTGCTGGTGTACCGAGCACACCGAGCAGCGTCGTCCTCCGGCGGATCTTCCCCCGCGGGATTCTCCATCCCAGGTGCCAGTGATACGTACACTGTGCACCGGTCAACGTCTCCGATCTGCAACCGTAACAAAGACAAGTCAGCAGCTGGAAAGAACAAGAACTAAGGAGGTACAATCAGTAAGTAACGTTACCTTAGGAGCTGGTCGCCCCAGCTTGAAGGCCTGCACCCGATCACTACCACGAATGAAGCTCCTGTCCGTAAAGTTGAACAGCTCGTTCAACAGCTGCTGCACTTCCGCCTTCTCCAAGACCTCAGGCCTCATCCTGGTCGGGTCTTGGTTTCCAGCGTACTCGTACGCCGAGTGCACCCTCTTCTGGCAGGGCATCACCCGACGACAAATGAAGTTGCCGACCACTCCTAGCCCGTCCAAACGCGACCAGTCGATCAGCTTCATCAGGTCCGCTACTTGGCCGTCGAACTCTGGGCGGTCGGTCCAACTGACCCTCTTCTAGGGGATGTACCCCACGTCGTAGAACGTGGAGCTGCCCGGCTCTTCCCTGACATAGAACCACTTCCTGTACCATTCGGTAAGAGAAGTGTTCCATGGGCAGCTTAGATACCGGTTCTTCATCCCGTCACGAAGATTGAGGTATACTCCACCTGCAATCTTGGAGCCTCCAACCCCCCCCTTTTTCCTCAAACAGAAAAGATAACAGAACAGATCGAAGTGCGGCTCTATTCCAACATAGGCCTCGCACAGATGAATGAAAGTGGAAATGAGAAGGATTGAGTTCGGGTGCAGATTGCAGATCCTGATCTCATAGTACAAGAGAAGCCCCTGGAGAAAAGGATGGACAGGAACCCCAAAACCCCTCTTGCAAAAATCTTCGAACACTACAATCTCACCGGCACGAGGGTTGGGATAGCTCTCCCCCTCTGGCGCCCTCCAGCCGCCGAGCTCTGGGCTGTGCAGTAGCCCCATGTCGACGAGGTCATTGAGGGACTTCACACTGCTTCGGGACCTTTTCCATTCCTTGGCCATCAGCTCGGCCCTCTTCTTGGAGTCGCTCTTCGCCATTGATGATTACAGGAGTGACTACGAGCTGGGTTGCAGGTGGTTGTAGAAGGCAAGAGCGGAAAGCTTGAAGGCGATGGCAGAGTAAGCAATGTGGGGGTACTGTCAGGCTTTTATAAACCACAACCCCACCCCTCCCACTTCCCGCATTCTTGGGAAGTGGGCGGGCCCAGCGGCGGACGCGGCGCTTCGGTTTTCAATAATTATCGGCAGTTAATGCGGTGGCCTTTTCCTATAATTGATGTTTTCCTTTTCTCAAACCGCGCAAAGGGTGGCTGCGCAGTTACCATGCGCAACTTTTCACGCAACCACCTGACAATACGTCAGGAGGTCTCGTCACGTCAATCATTTACGTGGTAAGATGTTTTCTTCAAAATAACAGACAAAAATTGGTGGAGGGTCAACATTCCTGGGGACTGTGCCGACCACCGAGCACTATATGCGAAGTGGACTGGTCGCCCAGTCTGTCAATTTAGGGACTGCACCGACCACCGAGCACTGAATTCTCGGGGACTGGTCGCCCAGTCTGCCATCTCGGTAATCTGGGGACTGCACCGACCACCGAGTACTGTATGCTCGGGGACTGGTCGCCCAGTCTGTCAGCTCGGGAATCTGGGGGCCGTACCGACCACCAAGCACTGTACGCTCGGGGACTGGTCGATCAGCCCGCCAGATTGATAAGTCTATCCGATAGTAAACGAGTATGAGATGCTCGGGGACTGGATAATTTTAATTTTTTAGACTTTGCTACAAGGTTCATACTTCGCCTTCCAGCAAGCTCGGGGACTACATCGGTACGATGCATCTGGCGATGCATCTCAGTTTCAAAATCTCTTTGAGGAATTTTCTTTTGACCCTGGCACCACGTGCCTACGTGACCTACTGCCAGCCTCGGGGACTAAGTGGGCACACTTCACCTTGCGGTGAATATGCTAGCTTTCTGAAAGGCTATACTTTTCAAAAAAGTAAAGTGGGCACACTTCACCAGGAAAGAAATCTTTTTTGATTAAGAGCACCATGCATTCTTCGAACAACCTACTTCTTCGATGCCAGTTTTGGTCAACTATCTTTGAAGTTGGTCAGAATGTCATTACAGCTGTTTAGGCAGCTTTTCTACTTATTGAAGATGTCAAGTTTCACTGATCGAAGAAGCTCAAGACGGCGTATTACTTCACAATACATGGTGCTCGAGGACTAACTGTGGGGGTATAGACCCCTATACCCTTACGGCTAGACTTAGGCCAGGAGGCTTGGCCCATTACGAGACAAGTTTGAAGCTTGATCCGACAGCTTAGAGTTTCGCACAAGGAAGCAAGATGTGGAGATCAAGCAGGATTCTAGTCGGTTAAAATAGAAATTGTTATCGAACTATCTATGGCAATTGTAACCGACTAGGATTAGTTTCTAGATCTGTAACCCTGCCCTCCGGACTATATAAGGAGAGGCAAGGGACCCTCCTAGGACATCATTATTCTCTCAACACAAATCAATACAACCAGACGCAGGACGTAGGTATTACGCCAGCTCGGCGGGCCGAACCTGGATAAAAAGCTTGTCCGTGTCTTGCGTCACCATCGAGTTCGTAGTTTGCGCACCGTCCACCGATAAACTACTACCGTGGGTATATCCCAAGGTAGACTGCCGACCAGCTTTCGTCGACAATAACCCTTCAGGGCTCTCGGTTGCTTGTTATATAGAGCCGGGAATAGCCCAACTGGCATGGCATACAAGATAAGGTTTGTTACAACAGAATCTCAACAAACTAACACACAAGCAACCATGTACAAGACCTGATACAACACGTCAACTAACTTACTGACTAACTAGGGAAGATATCAACCGAATATCTTTAACAAACTGTGGTAAGGATTAAGGAATGGCAAGCTTTGGAGCCCAGCAGCCCACCTAATTAAGGTACTAGCACTAGCAGTGCGGGTTCGAGCTGACGAGCGGGAAATCCTGCGGCATATAGGCCTTGTTTAGTTACCAATAAATTTTGCAAAATTTTTCAGATTTTCCGTCACATCGAATCTTTAGACGCATGCATATAGTATTAAATATAGACAAAAATAAAAACTAGTTGCACAGTTTGGTCGGAATTGACGAGACGAATCTTTTAAGCCTAGTTAGTCCATGATTAGATAATATTTGTCAAATATAAACGAAAGTGCTATAGTGTTGATTTCCCAAAAATTTTTGGAACTAAACAATGCCTATCTAGCGGCGTAGGTGAATGTTATGGCGGCGACGCAGCAAAAGCGACCTTCTCGGCGGATTTCAGAGCTTCCGGTTCATGAATAAGGATTCAGGTAACTGTATGTTAGGAAGAAGAGAAAAATACGAAACTACCCTAAGAATGTTTAATTACATTTTTTCAGATCAACAGCTGTCAATTTTTTTTAGCGGCATCTGAGGGAGCCTTTCGCCACGTAGGCTGAGGCCAGCAGTCGAAGACGGGCGTGAGCGTGCCGCTGGCTCCAGAACGGAGGGGATGGCGTTGCTGCCGATTGGACATACCCCGTGGGAATGCCGTTGCTGCCGATTGGACAAACCCCGCACTAAGGATGGCAGCGGGACAGTTTCATGTCGGATATCCGCAGGTTTTGGTTCTCGTGGGTTCGGCGGGACAGTTTCATGTCGGATATCCGTAGGTTTTGGTTCTCGCGGGTTCGGATTTGAGGATGATTTTTCATTCATGGTTTTCGGGTTCGGTTTCGGGTTTGGTTCCACTCGTAGATATCCAATGAATATCCGAAATAAATCATTAGAATTAATTTTCATATTTTATAATATGATAATAATAACGTGTTCACTTAGATTATTAAGTTTATTTTAAGCTAACTCATGAAAATATTTATTTTTATTGCCTCTTGTTTATAAATGTAAATATGTGTATATATATCATGTATATATTTATAGAAAGTCCTTCTTGTTATTATTATGTTGACATAAAAAGCAGGTTTCGAGTATTCGCGGATTTGGTTTTAGGGATGGATTATCATCCGAATCGATGTTCGGTGCAGTTTCGGATTTCGATTTCGGGTTTTGAGTTTGGAAGCACATAGACTTCACCCGATCCGAATCTGCCCCGTTGCCATCCTTACCCCGTACCCACTGGGCATACCCGTACCCATGGTTTTGGATACGGGTAATCGGTAATCCATGTTCTCGCTTCTGGCGCATGGGCATCGCTACACTAAAGCAGGGTGTCACGTCTACGCGTGACGCCAGTAGGCTTATCAGGAATGCATTCAACATTAATTTATATTGTGTCTCATTTTTTTCAAGCTTCTAAATATTAATTTTATTTGGATTTGTTGTATGTCAAACACTCTATGTTTTTTAGCATTTTTTTAAAAAAACTTAGATGTACTTATCAAATATTTATGGTTTTATAGTAATAACTCAAAAAGACAGCATTCCAAACTACTTCAAACCAAGATAAGAAGGTGACTCGAATGGTTTTGACGGTTTGGAGATGGAGGGTGTGAGATGTTTGGTTTTTGGGAGGAAGATAGAACATACTTTTTCGTTTTAGGTAGGGCCAACCGAGGCAGCAGAGGCGATAAGAGGACGGGTAATAATACATCCGGCTGCCGATGGTATGGATTTTTATAGGATCTCTGAGCCTATAGTGAATTTTTCACTATTAATATATGGTCCACTTGTCTTCACCCACAAAGTTTCTTGCTTGTTGTGTTTAAGTTGGCTATAAGTTTATAATCTGCTTCTCCTCCCTCACTTCCTCTCTCCTTCACCTCAACATATAACCTACCTACTACTTGCTCTGATTGTTCGAATGTGCCGATCGTTGGACGGAATACGAAAATGCTATCTATCTTTCTCGAGAAGGTGATCTCCACGTAACCATGTCATAAAATACAGGAGTAGTCTTTTTTTTTTTGACCTGGGCTCGTTTTAAGAGCATATCCACCACTATAGAACAGGCCTTTGGTCACTTACCCAAAATGAACAATAATCTCGGCCAAAACAGAGTCCGGGACAAAAAAATAATTAGTCCCGGTTGGTGAGACCAACCGAGACTAAAAGTCCCCTGCCCAACGGCTATTATGACAGACATCGGCAGAGGGGACTTTTAGTCCTGGTTGGTCTCACCAACCGGGACAAAAGCCTAGCCTTTAGTCCCGGTTGGTACCACCAACCGGGATTAAAAGCTTTTGTCCCGGTCCGTCCCACCGGCCGAGACTAGTGTTGGAATTTAGTCCCGGTTTTTAAAAGGAACCGGGATTAAATGTCCCTCCCCATATTTGAACTCTTCTTCCCGTGGCCGAGCCCATCGATCTTCACTCTTTTGCTGTGTTCTTCATTTGGAGTTGCTTGTTCTAGCTTGCTCTCATCTCCGGCTATTGATTCATTTCATCGTTTCTACACCGTCATCGACTTGTTAAGAGGTCACTAGCTTCATCTTCTCAATATTTAGAAGCGGCGTATGTCATTTCCTAGTGTTATGTATATTATTTTTTATTTTATGGTTTTTTTAAGAGGTTATTAGCTTCATCGCCATTTCAAAAGCGACGCGTTTTTTAGAGAAATAGTGGTAATATGTTTTTTATTTTAATTAGTTTAGAAAAAAAATAAAAACATATAATACTTTAATTTGCAATTTTTGACCGATTTAGTTAGTTAATTATAACTAGTATACATACCACATTTCATGATTATTTAAGAAAATAGAGAATTTTTGTGCTTTTTTAATTTAGCTTGTTTAGAAAAAATAGAAATATAGAATTTTAGGTTTTTTGTTACTTTAATTTCTCTATTAAAAATAAAAACATATAATACTTTAATTTGCAATTTTTGACCGATTTAGTTATTTAATTATAACTAGTATACATACCACATTTCATGATTATTTAGGAAAATAGAGAATTTTTGTGCTTTTTTAATTTAGCTTGTTTAGAAAAATTAGAAATAGAGAATTTTAGGTTTTTTGTTACTTTAATTTCTCTATTAAAAATTAGAAACTTATAATACTTTAATTTGCACTTTATGACATGGTTAATTAGTTAATTATAACTAGTATGCATGCCACATTTCATGATTAGTTAGAAAATAGAGAACTTTTATGTCTTTTTAATTTTGTTGGTTTAGAAAAACCAGAAATAGAGAATTTTAGGTTATTTGTTACTTTAATTTCTTTATAAAAGATTAGAAACTTATAATACTTTACATTGCAATGCAGACAATGACACGTCATTGGATGTACAATGTCGATCGCCGCTCCAAAGAATTCATTGATGGTGTGCATTATTTCTTAAGAGTGGCCGAGGAAAACAAGCGGGATGGATTCATATGTTGCCCATGTGCCTTGTGTCAGAATTTGAAGGAATATTCTAGCTCTAGAAATATTCACTCACATTCGTTGAAGTCGGGTTTTATGCCAAACTATATTTGTTGGACCAAGCATGGAGAAAACGGGATAATGATGGAAGAAGGTGAAGAAGAACAGTTGGAGCCTGACGACATTATTGCTCAATACGGTGACTTCGGTGATACAGCAATGGGAGAAGCTGAAGATGAGGCAGATGCAGAAGGCGCACCTGTTGAAGATGATGCTCTTGGTGATGTCATTCGTGAGGCACAAAAAGATTGCGAAAGTAAAAAAGAGAAGACAAAGTTTGACCACATGTTAGAAGATCACAAGAAATTATTATACCCATCTGCCCAGGATGGGCAAAAAAAACTGGGTACAACACTAGAACTGTTAAAATGGAAGGCACAGAATGGTGTATCCGATAAGGCATTTGGGCAATTACTGAAGATCAAAAAAAAAATACTGCCAAAGCCTAATGAACTGCCCACTACTACGTACGAAGCAAAACAGATCGTCTGTCCTTTGGGATTAGAAATCAAGAAGATACATGCATATCCTAACGACTGCATCCTATACCGTGGCAAGGACTACGAGAATTTAGATGAATGCCCCGTATGTAAAGCATCACGGTATAAGATCAGGCGAGATGACCCTGGCGATGTTGAGGGGGAAGAACGTCCCAGAAAAAAAATTCCTGCAAAGGTTATGTGGTATGCTCCTATAATACCACGTCTGAAAGGTCTTTTTAGAAATAAGGACCATGCAAAATTATTGCGGTGGCACAAAGAAGACCGTAAAGTAGACAACATGTTGAGACACCCTGCTGATGGGTCCCAGTGGAGAGCAATAGACAGGGAATTTCCAGAGTTTGCAAAAGACGCAAGAAACTTAAGGTTCGCTTTAAGTACGGACGATATGAATCCTTTTGGTGAGCAAAGCAGTAGTCATAGCACTTGGCCTGTTACACTATGTATCTACAACCTTCCTCCATGGTTATGCATGAAGCGAAAGTTCATTATGATGCCGGTGCTCATACAAGGCCCGAAGCAACCGGGCAATGACATTGATGTCTATCTAAGGCCATTAATTGAAGAACTCCTTCTTTTATGGAGTGAAACAGGTGTTCGTGTGTGGGATGAGTACAAACAGGAACACTTCGACCTACGAGCACTGTTGTTTGTGACAATCAATGATTGGCCTGCTCTAAGTAATCTTTCAGGGCAGACAAACAAGGGATATAATGCATGCACACATTGTTTTGATGACCTTGATAGTATATATTTGAAAAAATGCAGAAAGGTCGTGTACCTTGGGTATCGTCGGTTTCTTTCTATGAATCACCCAGTTAGAAAGAAAGGAAAGCATTTTAAAGGTAAGGCAGACCACCGATGCAAGCCTCGCAATAGAACTGGAGAAGATGTATTTGAGATGGTTAAGGATGTGAAAGTAGTTTTTGGTAAGGGACAAGGCAGCCAACCAGTTCCAAAAGATGCAGCGGGTCATGCACCCATGTGGAAGAAGAAGTCAATATTTTGGGAGCTACCCTATTGGCAAGTCCTAGAGGTTCGGAATGCGATCGACGTCATGCACCTAACAAAGAATCTTTGTGTGAACCTTCTAGGATTCATGGGTGTATATGGTAAGCCTAAGGATTCACTTGAAGCACGACAAGACTTGCAACGCATGGAAGAACGAGACAACCTGCATCCAGAGAAGACAGATGATGGACGCCAATATTTAAGACCTGCTAGCTACACTCTTAGCAATGAAGAGAAAGAAATCATGTTTGAATGCTTAAGCAGCATCAAGGTCCCATCTGGATTCTCCTCTAATATAAAAGGTATAATTAATGTGCCTGAGAAGAAATTTCTGAACTTAAAGTCGCATGACTGCCATGTGCTTATGACGCAATTGCTTCCAGTTGCATTAAGAGGAATTCTACCTCCACATGTACGTCTGGCCACCGTAAAGCTATGTGCATTCCTCAATGCAATTTCTCAGAAGGCAATCAATCCACTAGAACTAGCTGCTCTACAGAATGATGTGGTTCAATGTCTTGTCAGCTTTGAGTTAGTGTTCCCACCATCCTTCTTTGATATCATGACACACCTCCTAGTTCATCTGGTCAAGGAGATCAATATTCTGGGTCCTGTGTTCCTACATAATATGTTTCCCTTTGAGAGGTTTATGGGAGTTCTCAAGAAATATGTTCACCAACGTGCTCGGCCAGAAGGAAGCATCGCCGAGGGCTATGGGACAGAGGAGGTCATTGAGTTCTGTGTTGAATTCATTCCTGAACTTGACCCAATTGGTGTTCCTGAATCACGCCACGAGGGGAGACTGAGTGGAAAGGGAACACTAGGAAAGAAAACATACATCGGTACGGGGGACGATTCTTTTAATAAAGCACACTACACAGTTCTTCAAAACTCATCCGTGGTGGAGCCGTATGTCACGAAACACAAGGACTTCCTACGATCGCAATTCCCAGAGAAGTATGAAGGTTGGCTTATGCGTCAGCACATAGACACTTTCAGTGATTGGTTACGAAAAGAATGTCAGGGTAATGACCAGATTGATGAGCAACTGTATTTGTTGGCTAGGCAACCATCATGGCACATCCTCACGTACAAAGGGTACGAGATAAATGGAAATACATTTTACACCCTAGGCCAAGATAAAAGAAGCACGAACCAAAATAGTGGAGTTCGCGTAGACGCCATAGACCCGAATGGAAACAGACAAACATATTATGGTCGTATAGAGGAGATTTGGGAACTAGACTACGCACCTAATTTTAAAATCCCTTTGTTCCGGTGCCAATGGGTGAAGGTTACCGGAGGCGGGGTGACAGTTGACAAAGACTATGGAATGACAACAGTGGACCTCAACAATGTTGGTTACAAAGATGAACCATTCGTCCTTGCTGCTGATGTGAATCAGGTGTTCTATGTGAAAGACATGTCTACAAAACAGAAGAGAGGGAAAAATGACAACAAATCAACAAACGAGCCAAAACGCCATATAGTTCTCTCAGGGAAAAGAAACATTGTGGGAATTGAGGACAAGTCAGATATTTCAGAAGATTATGAAAGGGATGACCAAATCACGCCTTTCAATGTGACCAAAGATCCGAGCATACTGATAAATGCTGAGGACACTCCATGGTTACGTCAAGATCATGACCAAGGAACATACGTCAAAAAGAAGATCACTATTGTGCCCGCCTAATAAATAGATTACAATATAGTATGTGTATGTGACAATTGTAACTTAAGATGTTTATATTAGTTTTTCTTATTTTATATCATTTCAAATAATGAAATGACATTTAAGTTTGCTATTATAATAGATGTGTCAATTATTTGTCAAATACAAAAATAGTCAAACTTGGTCAAATGACAAACTAAATTACTTAAAATGAAAAAATTATGAATACCAATTTGTTAGATATCATCAAGATCTAAACTTTTTATATAGACAACTTTTCTATTTGAGAAAGTTTAAGTTCACAATACCCACCAATTTTTGAATCTCACACAAACTATATGAAACTACATGTGTCAATTGTGGATTTTGAACTACACCTTCGCAACACTTTGTCAAATGCAAAAATGGTCTATATATTAAATGTAGATTTTGATGAGTGGAACAATATTGATATTCATGACTTTTCCGTTCAAGACCATCTAGGGTTCCGAAAAACCATGCGTGGCTATGAATTCTATCAAAATTCAAAATTGAGTGGTTCAAACTTTTCCAAAAGAAAAGTTGACCATTAGACAAAATGTAGAACTTGATGTGTGCAACAAACTTTGTATTCATTACTTTTCCATTTGGGACCATATAGGGTTCGGTCAAAGTGTGTGTTTCTAAAAACCAATGCTTTGACTTTGGTCAAACTTGGTCAAATGACCCATTTGATGACTTGAAATGAAAAAAATTTGAATACAAAGTTGTTAGAGATCATCAAGATCTACATTTGATATATTGTCCATTTTTCCATTTGGATAAATTTGAGCCAATCCTAAGCACATTTGTTCAAAATCCAAGACGGGTATTGGTCAAACTTGGTCAAATGACAAACTAAATTACTTAAAATGAAAAAATTTTGAATACCAATTTGTTAGATATCATCAAGATCTAAGCTTTTTATATAGACAACTTTTCTATTTGAGAAAGTTTAAGTTCACAATACCCACCAATTCTTGAATCTCACACAAACTATATGAAACTACATGTGTCAATTGTGGATTTTGAACTACACCTTCGCAACACTTTGTCAAATGCAAAAATGGTCTATATATTAAATGTAGATTTTGATGAGTGGAACAATATTGGTATTCATTACTTTTCCGTTCGAGACCATCTAGGGTTCCGAAAACCCATGCGTGGCTATGAATTCTATCAAAATTCAAAATTGAGTGGTTCAAACTTTTCCAAAAGAAAAGTTGACCATTAGACAAAATGTAGAACTTGATGTGTGCAACAAACTTTGTATTCATTACTTTTCCATTTGGGACCATATAGGGTTCGGTCAAAGTGTGTGTTTCTAAAAACCAATGCTTTGACTTTGGTCAAACTTGGTCAAATGACCCATTTGATGACTTGAAATGATAAAATTTGAATACAAAGTTGTTAGAGATAATCTGATGTAATGGTCAATATTGTTGTAAGCATAAATAAATAAGAAATAGAGAAAAAATTTTAAAAAATAATTCGATGTAATGGTGAATATCACGTATATCATGATTTTGGAGATAAATGATGATAAATAAACAAAATTTACGTTTAAATATTGCACAAACAAATTTTTGTATCAAAAACATCTGCTTTAAGATATTAAAATTAAATAATAAATTTTTCCATTAACAAAATACTAATTATTTTTAGGGTTTAAGTTTGTTAATATAAGTGATGAAAAGATTTTATGTTTCCAAATTTATTATGTAACCAATTAGACAAAATGAAATGAAACTATTATTTTTTAACAAATTAATACCTATTATTCTATTTACTATGCAGTTAACAACATTAATCTAATTATTGTATGCATAAATAAATAAGGAACTGAAAAAATACATTTAGTCCCGGTTCCTAGCTAGAACCGGGACTAAAGGATACCTTTAGTCCCGGTTCTGGCCAGGAACCGGGACTAAAGGGTGAACCTTTAGTCCCGGTGTGTAGTACCAACCGGGACTAAAGACCTTTTAGTCCCGGTTGGTGCTACGTACCGGGACTAAAGGTCCCACGGGGTATTTAACCGAGCAGTCGTCTTCCTCCTGGATCTCGTTGCCCTAATTCTTCATCCGCCGCGCGCCGCTCCTCCCCGCTGTCGCCTCGCCCTCGTCCCCGGCCGAGCGCCGTCGTCTGGAGCCCAGGAGCGTCGCCGCTGCCACTGCAACCGAGGAGCGCCCCCACCGCCACCGCCACCGAGCCGAGGAGCGCCCCCACCACCACTTCTTCTCCGGCGCCGACGCTTCTATCTCCGGCGACTGTACCGGCGCCGACGCTTCTTCCTCCTTGCCCTCATCGCCCCCGCGGCCACCTCCTCGCCCTCGTCAGAGCGCCCCCACGGCCGCCTCCTCGCCCTCGTCAGAGCGCCCCCGGCCGTCGCTCTCCTCCCCGGCCAGAGAACTCGCGCCGCCGTCGTCGAGGGTGAGCACGTACACAGAGAAAAAATGATTATTGATGATGTGTTGTATGAATTGTTGATTTGTTGTATGAATGAGATGTGATATGTTGTATGGATGAGATGATTTTAGGCCTTGTTTAGTTCCAAAATTTTTGGCAAAATGAGCACTGTAGCAATTTCGTTTGTATTTGACAAATATTGTTCAATCATGGACTAACTAGGCTCAAAAGATTCGTCTCGTCAATTCTGACTAAACTGTGCAAAACTATGAATCGGTTCCCAAACGCAGGCCCACGAGAAATACGTACCTCTCGCCAAAACGTACTCCTACATCTACACTTGTTGTAAGCCGATCGACGAAACACATGCGCTCACGAAACGTACACTTTTTAAAAATCAAACAATTCAAAATTTTTATGACATTTCTATAAAAGATATAAATATTATTAGATTAATTATTTATATATTTTTATACTATAAATTTACTTGAGACAATTAAAAACCTTGTTTTGTATCCAGTGTTGTAATTAGTTAGTAGGGATAGATATTGAGATGAGATGTATAATTTCTATTTTATAATTTATCTTTTGTATTATATAATTTATATGATATAATTTATCCTATGTTGTAATTAGTTAGTAGGGATAGATATTGAGATGAGATGTATAATTTCTATTTTATAATTTATCTTTTGTATTATATAATTTATATGATATAATTTATCCTATGTTGTAATTAGTTAGTAGGGATAGATATTGAGATGAGATGTATAATTTCTATTTTATAATTTATCTTTTGTATTATATAATTTATATGATATAATTTATCATGTGTTGTAATTAGTTTGTGGGGATAGATATTGAGATGAGATGTATAATTTCTATTTTATAATTTATCTTTTGTATTATATAATTTATATGATATAATTTATCATGTGTTGTAATTAGTTTGTGGGGATAGATATTAAGATGAGATGTATAATTTTTATTTTATAGTTTATCTTTTGTATTATATAATTTATTTGATATAATTTATCATGTGTTGTAATTAGTTTGTGGGGATAGATATTGAGATGAGATGTATAATTTTATTTTATAGTTTATCTTTTGTATTATATAATTTATATGATATAATTTATCATGTGTTGTAATTAGTTAGTAGGGATAGATATTGAGATGAGATGTACAATTTGTATTTTATAATTTATCTTTTGTATTATATAATTTATATGATATAATTTATCCTATGTTGTAATTAGTTAGTAGGGATAGATATTGAGATGAGATGTATAATTTGTATTTTTTAATTTATCTTTTGTATTATATAATTTATATGATATAATTTATCTTAGTTGTTGTATCGAATATTGTCTAAGTTTTAACACTTGATTAAATTTGCAGAAATGGCCAATCCGAATGACAACATGGATGATGCAATGATGGACCTAATCAACAGCGGTGCCAATCCAGATCCCCAAGGCGAAGATGATGGGAGTCAATACTTTGTTGATTATGAAGAACTTATGGGAGACAATCCTGATCAGGTCTATCTACAATCTAGTATATATGTATATATATGAAATTAAAATAAATGACATTTATACTAATATATTTATACTTGTTTGTGTAGCCCTCTAAATCGGCGACAACTTCTGAGAAGAGTAGAAAAGTGCGCGGCCCGAAGAAGCCGTTGGAGGGTCGGTACATTCTGTCGGAATTCGATGAGGGTACAGGACAAGTACTTGGAGCTTCTAAAAAATTTGTTGCGCACTGTGGCTACCTTGTAAGGGACAGGCTCCCGGTCAGTGCTCGTGAATGGAGGCAACGGAAAGATAACCCTAATATTAGTTTTGTCTCAGATCGTGACAAGGAATTGATTTGGTAAGATATCCTTCAACATTTCACGCTCGATACACAGGATGAAGCTTTGAAGGAGAAGGTTAAAATCTGGGCTATGCAGAAGATGGCCAAACAATTTCAGGCTTGGAAGAAGACATTATACAAGACTTTTGTTGCACAAGGCCGGACACCAGATTTCACCAACAAGGCCTACGTCAAGTTGAGGCCTTTTTGGGATGAGTTCGTAGAGTTTAAGAACTCAGAAGAGGGTCAGTCACGGATGATCAAGAATCAAGAAAATGCTAAACAAAAGCAATACCACCATCACTTGGGTTCAGGTGGCTACAGGACTGCTATTCCTAAGTGGCAAAAGCTGGAACAGGAGATTCTTGGGAGAGGGATCGAACCAGAATCAATGCACTGGCCCGAACGCGCCAAGTATTGGTTCTTTGGTCATGGGGAACCATAGACCTAGAGACCGGAAAGATAGTGTACGGCGAAAAGCTCGAGAGAGTAGGACAAAGAATGGCCTATGCTAGAGGATTAGTTGAAAGCGGCACCTGGCAGCCAAATAGAGAAAAGGATGAGCTGACATACGCCCTGGAGACTGCTGAACATGGTGGGCGAACCAGAGGCTATGGGGAGATATCATGGGAGCATGGCTTCCCTAAAGATAGACCGACTTATAGAAGCCGCCAACGAAAGAAGGAAGAGGAAGCAGAGCGGTTGCATAGGTTGGAGGCAATGGTGATTGAGTCACGCGAAGCAGCTCGTGAAGCGATAGCGCGAGAGAAAGCGCTTGAAGAGAGAATGAACGAGGAGATCAAAAGACAAGTGCAGATTGCAGTAAGTTCTATACAAGGGCAAACTGCATCAGAGCCTAGAGTCAACATTAGCCCCCCCGGTCTGTTGAAAAGTAGTTGCGCTTCCACAGAGATGCCAACTATTCAAGACGACGTGGGGCTGCACTTTCCGGTGGATGACATCACTGAGCCTCTGACAACATGTGAGCTGCACATTCCACAGGGGACTGCCACAGTCATGGTTGCTGTCGCTGTTGTAACTCTTGTCGACCCTACAAGGACACCAAGAATCCATGGGGCGATAATTCCACCTGGATATGCTAGTGTCTCGGTGGATAGAGTTGTCAAAGGCTTCAGTAATGTGCAGCTTGAGATAGAAGGAGGTGATGGAGAGAAGACTCTAGGAGAAGCAGAGAAGACTTTTATTTATTGGCGCAAGCGCTACATCATTATTCCTGGGGCATCACCTAGTAGTCTACCACCACCTCCTCGTCATGAATCTAATCCTAGGTGCGGATGAAAATTGACTATACATTTGTTCACTATATTTATTTTGCATTCTCTTAGTTAGCGGTTTACTCATATACCTTTTATTTTCACAGGTGGTCACCGACATGTCATAGTGCTGCGGGTGATGACGAGGGAGTGCAAGACATGGCTGCATCGCCTCGGTCTCCAACGCCACCACCTAGGGCTCCAACACTGCCACCTCGGGCTCCAACACCACCACGTAGAGCTCCAACGCCACCTAGGGCTCCAACGCCGCCTCCTCGGGCTCCAACACCGTCACCGGCCGCCCCATCGCCTCCACACGTGGCTCCAGCACGAAAGAAGAGGCCGGCCACAAAATCAAATGTGTCGGCCGCCCCGCCGCCAAAAAAGAAAGCCTCCGAAAAGAAACAAGCTATCATTCCTAAGAAGCTGTCCTATGATCAGATGACTGATGCAGAAATAAATGCTTCAGTTAAATCAGATGTGGATAGTTTCTTCAAGAAACTTAAGACTGAAAGAGAAGCCAAGCGAAACCCTGAGAAGCCGTACCTCTTACTACGGCCAGAAGATCTACGACAAAGGGTTGAGGCTGAACAAAAAAAGAGGCGTGAAGCTCAGAAAGAATCATCATCTTTATCAGACTATGATCGCACTTTAAGAAAATCCATAGAAGAAGAGAAGAACAAAGAGAAAAGAGCACGCAAGGGTGTAGCACAGCTCGGGGAACAATCAAAGCAATCAGTGCCCCCGCTAGTCATTGGAAATGAATATGGTTCAAACATTGACGTGCTAGACCAACAGATACCGGCAGATTTAAAAATTGAAGAGCTTGAATTTTTTTTTGCGGAAACTGGTCTTAGCTTAGCCCAAATGATAGCGGAGGCACCGATTGAAAGTGCTCCACAAATTGATCATTGGCAGAAGGAATATACATATGGCAAGAGTTTATACAACCCTGCGGCCCTCAGCAAGCTTGGAACGCAAATGTACATGCTAAACAAATGGTACATGGAAGCGTGTGCCAGAAAAGCTGATGACTATATTTGTGTCCGAATTAGAAACTATCATTACTTCCGTGGTGATGATATTATTTATGTTCAATTTAATGAGCTACAACAACTATGCCACATGGACGCTCTTGACAAATCTCTAATGAGTTGCTTCTGTCTGTAAGTGATTCTTCCTTTCAATAATGTCTCTGTAACTTATCATGTATATATATAACTAATTACAGAAACCCGCTATACATATGCAGAAACATGATGAGGGATCTCAGAGTTAGAAATGACAAGGAGATTGGATTTGTGGATCCAAATATTGTATTCAAAGACCACAAGACCCCGTATGTTTTATGGAGAACTCAAACGGAGAGAAATTTATGGAGATTCTTGATCAACCAAAAAGATAAAAGATATATACTCTTTCCCTACAACTTTAAGTAAGTGTCGTTATCGTGTGTACATTCTATTTAACTAATTATTCAGATCAATATGAAGATATATACTAATTTTGCCTACATATGCACACAAATGCAGCTTTCATTGGATACTAATTGTCATTGATCTCTGGCAATGTCAATTGGTAATCTATGACTCATTGAGAAAACCACAGGATGATTACCAAGAAATGATAGATATTATCCAAGGGTAACTCCGATCTCTATATATTAAATTCTGCTCTTTTAACTTGGTAATGGATAATTAATAATGATCGTTTTATTGCTAGGGTTTGGGCTGGGTTCGTGCAGAAACACCGTCCAGAGTTGAATGCATCACTTTCAAAGCCAACTTACTTCAGTGGGTTCTACGGCAGACACCGGGCAACAATTTGTGTGGCTACTATGTGTGCGAGTTTATGACGGTGTATGCCAAAAGAACTAATCTTGAGCACCTAAAAGTATGTAACATGTATATATAATAAGTATATTTCATTTATTTGTTGCTATTTAATAAATCCTATCCATACCTCTAACTTTTTTCTTTAATGTCTATTAAAGGAGATGTGGCTGAAGGAGCAGGTGTTGGATGCGGTGCGCCTAAAAGGAATTCAGGAGACAATCGCAGGATTTCTTAACGACCAAGTCCTGGATTCCGGCGGCGAGTGCTACTTCAACCCTCAGGAGCAGATGAAACCAAATAACGATGATCATTTGTACGATGCTTGAGTGGTGGAGATAAATTGTGTTGTAAATACTTTGTCCGTGAAGCATATGTGTAAATATTTTATTATGGACCTATAGATACATATTATTTATATATATATATATAGTGTTTTATAGTATATTTATATGTAATCCTTTAAATTATATAAATTATAGGTGCGCGTTCCATAAACTACCAGCAAACAATACGCATTTGAAAATAACAATAACATAATTGTAAACCCTAAATGGAAAACCAAATGAAAAGAAAAAGAAAAAAGAAAAAAGTCTTTAGTCCCGGTTGGTAGCAACAACCGGGACTAAAAGTGGAGGCCAGGTGGCACACCCTGGCGCACCTTTTAGTCCCGGTTGCTGTTACCAACCGGGACTAAAGGTGGGACATTTAGTCCCGAAACCTTAGCCCCGGTTCCGTAGCCGGGACTAAAGGCGCTTACGGCCCACCAACCGGGACTAAAGGTGGGACATTTAGTCCCGAAACCTTAGCCCCGGTTCCGTAGCCGGGACTAAAGGCGCTTACGGCCCGGGGCTAAAGCCCTTCCCTGTACTAGTGATCTAAGAATTAATAAAATGAAAGTTCCAAAACCTTGCTTTCTCAGCCACCCAAAAACAATTGGGAGCAGAACAACACGGCCGACTCCGGATGATGAGGGGATGGCTATTTGCTAGGCACCAATGAGGAACGAGGTGTGGCAATATCAATGGCAGACGACGTGTGAGAAGAAGAGGAAATGCACAACTGGTAGGGCCGGGCAATGTGGAAACTTAGCGAGTCTCGCGAGATTTTTTTCACCACGAGGAAAGATGGGAATTGATGATAAAGAGTTATTATTGGTGGTCCGTTTTTCACTCTCAACAACAAAACCGATTTTGGAGTTGATTTAGTGATTTGTTTGAAGATGTTGTAATCCTTTTATAAGTTTGTATTTTGTCAAAAACTTATTTGCAGTAAATTTCAGGTTTGGCTCCCGCGGCGATATGACAATAAACCCCGCACCTTTCTTCACTATGGTTAGAGGATCGTAGGTAGAAAGGTGTGGGGTTTGTTGTCATATTGCTGCAGGAGTGAAGAAACGTGTGGGGTTTGTTGTCGTATCGCCGCAGGAGCCAAACTAGCAGCAGCCCTTCTCCGTTGACCTCAAGACCATGGAGGTGGCGCCTGCAACAGAGGATACAAGGGAAGGGATGACATGCATATCGGTGTGAGTTTCCATGGCCACCAGTTTTGCAAGTTTGCTTGGATAGATGATGGATTTACTAAATTCATTTATGTTTTTATTGATGAAAAACATAGGTGTTTCTTCAATTTTTGCTTATGTTGGTAAATAATATAGATGTAACTTTTTTGATTCCAATGGAGACATCTCTCCCACTTGTGTTTCCTTTTCCCTTGAAAACCCTCCTTGCCGTGTACAACGTCTTCTTCAAATCGAACCTATGCACATTGAGGGGGTGCTACCATTCATTGGTTTTAGCTTCCTAGGATCTATTGGACCTCAGCTTTGGGACCTTCTAAAAGCCAAAAAACTCCCACGAGTTAAAAGCCCAAAAGCTCACTTTGTTGAGGAGCTTCTGGCTATTGGCTTCCTTGAGCTTTTTTTATTTTTGGAAGCTCCCATAGTTGTTGACGTCCACAAGGTCTTAGGAATCCCAAACAAACAAGTCCCAAGTCTGTATCAAATTAAAATACAACCTTGATAGATTTTGTTTTTCATTTGTTCTAAGACATTGAAATATATCATAGCTTTAATTTTTATACTATCTATATGCGAGTAGAGATAGATATCAAGTTCCATGACTTGTTTTGAGGACCCATAAATATATATAATTCCAAGGAGTTAGTTGCCATTATTATGTCAAAAACTAATCTATCTGTTGATGAGTATGACAGAGATTTCTCTCAATTTTCACATTGCAGTTTTCCTCGAGGATTGCACTGATATATGTGTATAGTTGAACATACATTTATTTTGATCAAATTGAATAACTATCTACTTATGATTATGATTTCAGTTTAAGGATTAATTGAACCATCGCCTGATCCAAGCCCAAATAAAAAATAACTTTTATTTCTACCTAAACTATATAAAAAATGTTGTGGTAAAAATATTATTTATTAGAAAAAATCATGGGTTTAAGGATTCATAATATTATATTTATTATTTATTTTTAATATTATAAGAAAAAGAGATACTCTCATAGAAAAGAGTGGGAAAAAAGGAAGGGAAACACCGCCCTTTTGACCAGGCAGACGCTTGACAGAAAAACAAAAATACAAAGAACACTGACACCATAATTAAAATTGTTACTAATGATTTGGCTCGGATTAGAATGGTGTTTTTGTGAGCGAATGATCAAGCCTGTTCCGCGATTTGGCTGGACGAAAATATAAATGCAGAAAATTGGACTCTTTAAGTACAATAAATATATGTAATATAAAAAAGTAATTGCCTCGTCGAGATAGAATGATCTGCTATAGATAAGGATGAAAACAGTTGGAAACATAATATAATATAGAAAATGAACGCGGTTGGTTTGGGATATTTCTACATTTTAGCAATTAAGGAGTACAAAAAATGGTTGCAAATAGTTGTGAAACCAAATGAAACCAACAAATTTTTTTGTTTGACAAAATTTAGAAATGGTATCGTAATATAGAAAACGGTATCATATATAATACAGAAAATAAAAGCGGTCCGTTCTGTTTTCATCCTTAGCTATAGATACAGTGATTTGGTGGTGTTGAGTTGATAATAACTATCACAAAAAAAGAATTGATATACAACTGCTCTATATATTTAGAGTGGGACTAGGGATACTAATCCTTTCATCGAGAAGAAAGGTGGAATTAATCAACTTAGTCAATGGGTAACTGAGACATTAGGAGCTGTGAGAACAAGATTGGTTTGTAGATCCTAGCGAACCACACCTTCCCACCTGTGACGATTATGTACAAACAAATGTGTAAGGGCATCTTCATCTTTTTGATGAGTCAGATTATGTGTAAATTAGTTGTAGTTAGGTGTTTCTGTGGTTAGGCTCGGTGATCGTAAGTGAATCAGATCTAACACAAGTGACCAATACAACAAGTGGAGCTCCATAATGTACTCAAAACTCATCATAAGTTAAAAAATTTAATAGAAGCAGAAGCTTGGTGTTTAGTTATGAAATGTTCCACTGTTTCACTTACTGTATACTTGAGAACATACAAAATGGTTATTTGTTTAAATCATTGACATGAGATGATGAATTTGTAATAAAGAAGGAGCCAATGTGCAATTTTCGAATTAACAGCACTACTAGTAGGTCTTGGGGAAAAAACATCATCAATAATAGAAAACAGATGAAACAAAACAAACACTAGGAAATTCGAGCAGTAGCAGCGAACATGGCGTAAGGTAATCTTCGTGGCACGCCGAGACCTCCAACAGCGGCGTACACAGACTCCAAGAGCGAGAGGCTATGGGCACAGCCACACGGGCAGAGCAGCAGGCAGCAGCGTCAACTAGTAGAAGCGGGCTGGATGTCACTGTGGACAAGCAGAGAGAAGAATTGTGAGCATAAAGACACTATTCGTGTTGACAAATTCTGCTGAAAAAAAGGAAACGAGAAGGTAAAGTTGTTAGTGCACAGGATTCACTGACCTGTTGGTCGTTGTTGGTGTGATCACTTGTGAGATCTCTCCAGCGTGGTCAGGAAGGGATTCTGTTGCTTCCACCAACACATTGGATCCATCAACGTCTCCCAGGTCATGGTAGCTTCGTCCCTGTGGCAGCCGCAGGACAGGACGATTGGGGTGTTTGTTCACTTCCTCTTCCAGCATGCGAAGCCTTAACACCTTAGTATGATCGAATAAAATCACCTTGAGCCTTGGAAGGTGCTTGATACCATTAATCCCTGACTTCAAATTGCAGTACCTGATTTCTATCCTTTCCATCTGATGGGAGGTGCCCTCCTCAAATCTAATCTCTTTCAGGCCGTCCATTTGCCAAATCTCAAGTGCCCTAATGTTCAGGAATGCTCCGGTTCCAAACACTAATTTCTCCATCGTTTTGGCAGTGGACGGGAGGTATCCACTGGAGAAAAATTGAAGGAGCATGAGTTTTGGCAGCTCCCCAAGTATCTCCATCGTTTTATCTTCCTTTAGCTGGCTCTTGTATAAGAAAATCTTAACCAGGTGTGTAAGATTCCTGAACCAATCAGTCATCTCTCCTATATATCCGTACAAGCTGAGGCTCCTCAGGTAGGGAGGAGGGGAGGAAGAAGAAATCAACCATCCAAGTCCTCTATCTTGGTTTCCGCCGACCAACACATGTGAGAGAACGAAGGGAAGAGAGCTTCTCAATGGATTCACAGAGTATCTTACACTTTTTCTTGGAAGCCCCGTTTGTTCCCATGACTAGTTTTCTTAATCGGGTCAGCTCCCCGAGCTCTTTAACTGCTTTGCTGCTAGTTCTTCTAATGTCCACAGACTCTAATATCTGCAGCTCTTGTAAGTTGCCAACTCCTCTTGGAACCCTGACTCCATCTCCACCAGTCCTGGACCAACCACTAGAACAGCCCATGTGTAGATCACCAATTGCTCTGGCGCGGCTTCTTGAATCAGCTAATAGGAATGGCAGGCGCAATGTCCCAAACAAACAGTCCACTGGTTCATTTGGATCCAAATCATCATAGGTTTCCCTAATACAGCGGATGACACGGAGATCTTCAAGTCTAGTGATTTCCGTTGGTAGAGTTGTAAGATAAGTGTATCCCATGTCCAAAATTTGTAAGCCTTGCATTTTTCTTATGTCACTCGGAAGTGAATAGATTTGTGACTGGTAAGACTTGACATTGAGATATTTCAAGTGACACAATAGCACTATCATATTTATACCATCTTGTGTGATTCTAAAGTGTTCACCCACTAAATCCAAAACTCTTAGCATCCTCAACTTAGGTGATGAAATTGAAGGGGTGAGATCCAGGACATGAGCAACCTCAACAGTAAAAAATGTCAATGATCGAATGTGCCTCCAATCCATGGATTTCTTGTGGTACTTGCTATCATGGTATGTGACATGACGGAAATTTTCCTCTTGTACATGATTTCCATTACTCCGGATTAAGCAGACAAAATTTTCTTCTCTACAAATTGAGACTATGATATCACGCATGATGTCATGAACTCGACAAGTTTTAACACTTCCCTCTATACCCAACTCTGATGATTGAATCATACTCCGGCTGATTAGCTCATCAAAGTACTCTTTCCCAACGTCATCAATGGTTGTCCCAACCTTTGCTCTTACAAACCCTTCTGCTATCCATCTATGTACCAGATGACTTCTTTTGATTTCATAATCCTCAGGGAAAATGCTGAGATACAGAAGACATGGCTTAAGACGTGAGGGCAAGTGGTTGTAGCTGAGGGTCACCACCCTCCGTATTGCTTCAAGGCTTGGGTTACTTTCAAGCTCCGAAGGGAGCTTATTATAGAAGTTTTCCCACTCTGTTATCTTCTTAGTAGCAAGAACGCCACCAATTGTGAGTATTGCCAATGGTAAATATCCACATTTCTTCACTACTTTTGTAACTAGTGTTCTCAGGTTCCCATCATTGTTCATGTCATCGTCTGCTATCTTTGTCTTCCTTTGTAGCAACTTTATGGCGTCAGGTATTTGTAGGTGCTTCAGGTGGTAGATATTATTTTCTGATGAAGTACAGTGCAGAGCCAAGCCCACATCTCTGGTAGTAATCATTATCCGACTGCCTCTGTTATTTGACATAGGAAGTGCAATACCACGAATGCAGTTCCAGTGATCTATTTCCCATAGGTCATCAAAAACAACAAAGTACCTCTTATCCTCAAGCTCCTGCCTAAGGTAGCTGGCAAGGTCCTGTTCCAACACTTTTCCAGCGGATTGTTTTAAGAGATCGTTCAGTGCATTAACACCAAAGAGTTTACTGATCATGTCTTGGAGTATCACCCTCCTAGAAAATGACTGTGACACGGTGATCCAAGCTCTATAAGGAAAGCTCTTCAGAGTATCATCCTTGCTTTCATAGGTTTTCCTTGCAAGAGTAGTCTTCCCCAAACCACCCATGCCAACCACACATACCACCTTATCAGGACCATCCATAGTGGTGACATCAATCAGAGCAATCAACTCTCTTTTAGGTGCTTCAAAGCCCACAAGTTCTGCTTCGTCAATGTTGCAACCTGCATTGTTGCGAATATATTCCATGTTGGAATCCACGTCATCAGTGATGTTGGAGGATTCAGTCTTGATTAAGTTGTACCGTGCATTCCTGCTGCTCACTTCTTCGATTCTTGTTTTGAGGTTGCGAATCTGGACAGCTATTCGATGACGATATTTGAGCTTCAACAACTGTTTTGACAAGCTATGGCTCCTCACGTGGACCATAAACTCATCAAGGCAGTCTTCAATGTCATAGGACAGATCTCGTACTTGCTCTGCCCAAACCTTCACTAGTTTATCCTTTTTTTCTGTTACTTGAGGAGCTTGCAGAAATGCTTGCATGGTTTTTAGCTCATCTTTGATAAACCTGTGAAACAACGTTCAAAACAGATTCACATTCACATTTACAGAAAAGAAATAAATTTGTTTATTATACATGACCCAAATCTTTATCCAGCATCCTTCGACTTGGCACATGCAGCACCTTGATGGAAGGAGTCTAAGGCACATGGAACTATGAAAAGAGTTGCATACATTTATTCTAATCATTCTATAGAGCCTATATGTATCTTAGGATGGCCAAATTAACACGAAAGTAGTATTGGATGTTGATTTCAGACCTTAATCATGAACCTACTTAGTCTTTATTTATTTGAAGCATGAAAAAAATTATATGACAAGTTTGGTTTTTGTTGTGAATGAATCAGCTGGGAGTCGGTTACAGTTTACACAACGTGCTTACCACATCTCCTTCTGCACGCCCATCAGCAAGCTTATCTCAGTACCGGCAGCTGACGCCGCCTTGCTGACGGCGCTGCCCAGGATTGACTTTGCCAAGACAAGCGCCGCCTCCGCCATCTCTGGTTTACCGGTTACTCTCCAAAAGTTCCAGCTCGCAGTTCTCCCAGATCACATCTGGAGAGGCTGAAATCAACAGTACAATCACTGAATATCTTTCTACACCTACTTTCAGGCTGAAATCCAGCTCACAGTTTTCGGTCAATAAGGGACCGACAAAGCTGATGACGTGAAAAGATACAAGTAGAAACCAAAACAAATATCATATCATCTAGAGAACTGCAGGAAATGGATTTCACTTACTCGGCAAGCACACTGTGTGGGATGATTTCTGATTCAGGAAACTTGATTTCCGAATTGTGGAGAACAGAGGGAGGAATGCTCTTGGTACGAGATGTGTGGGAAAGTGTGCTTGTTGAAGGCACTCCTCTAGAGAGGTGGCAAGCTAAGATCAGAAGGTTACGCCAATACTTCAGTAGGATGGGCAAAAAATGTAAGTGGTGCATACAAGAAAGAAAAACAGATATTATTAAATAAACTCGATGAATTGGATAAAAAGGCAGAAAGTTCTTTGCTCGATGAAACAAAATTAAACTTAAAACATGTTTTAAATGAAAGGCTAGCTGAATTACTTCGAGAGGAGGAACTTAAATGGTACCAAAGGGCTAAGGCGAAGCATCTATTGGAGGGGGATGCAAATACAAAATACTATCATTTGTTGGCAAATGGTAGACACCAAAAAAACTCATATATATTTTCTAGTTGAAGGATGAAAACAATTTCATTAATGGTGATGCTCAACTCAAAAGGCATATTACCAACTATTATAAGAATTTGTTTGGTCCATCGGAAAGTTTTCCTATATTCCTTAATGAGCAAACAAATTGAGGATATTTCTCAGGTATCTGTACTGGAAAATGAGTACTTGACAGATGATTTTTCAAAATATGAGGTAAGGGCTGCGATTTTCCAAATGGAACACAACAAGGCACCTGGCCCGGATGGCTTTCCTTATGAGTTTTACCAGGTTTTCTGGAATATAATAAAAGATGATCTAATGGCTCTATTTAAGGGATTTCATCAGGAAAGTTTGCCTTTACAAAGTTTAAACTTTGGAACAATAATCCTATTACCTAAAACAAAGGATTCGAAAGTGATTCAGCAATATAGACCAATCTGTTTGTTGAATGTCTTTTTCAAAATCTTCACAAAAGTTGCAACTAATAGACTAACTACTATTGCCCAAAAGATCAATAGACCAACTCAAATAGCCTTTCTTCTAGGTAAAAATATCCTCAAAGCGGTAATCCTCAATGAAACTCTACATGAATTACATTAAAAAAACAGGATGAGATCATTTTTAAAATATATTTTGAAAAGGAATATGATAAGGTAAAATGGAGCTTCCTACAATAAACTCTAAGGTTGAAAGGGTTCCCACAAAAGTGGTGCACCTAGGTTGAGCAGTTCATGCAACGCAGAAATGTTAATATTAAGGTTAGCGACCATCTAGGATCCTACTTCCAAACAAAAGAAAAGGTTTACAGCAAGGTGACCCAACATCCCCAATACTATTTAATATTATGATGGACATATTTGCCATATTGAATGTCAGAGAAAAGGAGCAGGTCGGGTAGAAGGGGTCATTCCTCATCTTATTCAAGATGGCATATCTATTCTCCAGTACGCGGATGACACGGTGATTTTTATGAGCCATGATGTTGAGAAGACAGTAAATATGAAACTAGTTCTTACTACCTTCGAGCAACTATCAGGGCTTAAAGTAAACTTTCACAAAAGTGAAATATTTTGTTTTGGTAAAGCAAAAGAGCAAGAGGTGTTTTATTCACAACTGTTTGGATGTGATATTGGGAAATACCCCTTTTGTTATTTAGGCATACATATGCATAGTAGAAAATTAAGCAATAAAGACTGACAAATAATTGGGAATATAATTGAAAATAGACTCAGTGGGTGGAAAGGAAAAATGCTCTCGATAGGAGGTCGTTTAATTTTAATAAACTCAGTTCTTTCTAGTCTACCGATGTTTATGATGTTGTTTTTTGAAATCCCAAGAGGAGTGCTAGAAACGGATCAAGATTCTATTGTCAGAATGACCAATACAAACACAAATATAGATTAGTTAAATGAGAATTTTTGTGCCAACCAAGAATTCAAGGTAGCCTAGGAATACATAATCTGGATATACAAAATAAATGTTTGAGTAAATGGCTTTTTAATTATTAAATTAAGATGGTATGTGGCAAGAACTCTTGAGGAATAAATATATCAAAGATAAGACTATAGGGGGCTCACTAAATAGCGAACGTTCATCAGATTTGAATCTAGCGAACGATCAGACAACCCCCATGTCGACGAAAGCTAGTCGGCAGTCTACCTTGGGGTATACCCACGGTAGTAGTTTATCGGTAGACGGTGCGCAAACTACGAACTCGATGGTGACGCAAGACACGGACAAGCTTTTTATCCAGGTTCGGCCGCCGAGTTGGCGTAATACCTACGTCCTGCGTCTGGTTGTATTGGATTGTGTTGAGAGAATCTTCCGTCCTAGAGGGGCCCCTTGCCCCTCCTTATATAGTCCGGAGGGCAAGGTTACAGATCTGGAAACTAATCCTAGTCGGTTACAATTGCCATAGATAGTTCGATATCAATTCCTATTCTAACCGACTAGAATCTTGCTTGATTTTCACGGCTTGTTCCCTTGTGCGAAACTCCAAGCTGTCGGATCAAGCTTTGAGCTTGTCTCGTAATGGGCCAAGTCTCCTGGCCCAAGTCTAGCCGTAAGGGTATAGGGGTTTATACCCCCACAGCTAGTCCCCGAGCACCATGTATTGTGAAGTAACACGCCATCTTGAGCTTCTTCGACCAATGAAATTTTGACATCTTCAATCAGCATGAAATTCACCCAGACAGTTGCGACGGTATTTTGACCAAATCTAAACATATTTGATCAACATTGACATCGAAGAAGCCAATTGTTCGAAGAATGCATGGTGCTCTTGAGAAAAAATATTTCCTTTCCGGTGAAGTGTGCCCACTTTACTTTTCTAAAAAGTATAGACCTCAAAAAAAAAGCATATTCACCGCAAGGTGAAGTGTGCCCACTTAGTCCCCGAGCCTGGTAGTAGGTGACGTAGGCACGTGGTGCCAGGGTCTAAAAAGAAAAGTCATCAAAGAAATTCTGAAACTGAGATGCATCGCCAGATGCATCGTACCGATGTAGTCCCCGAGCTTGCTGGAAGGCGAAGTATGAGCCTTGTAGCAAGGTCTAAAAAATTGAATTTACCAGTCCCCGAGCATATCATGCTCGTATGCAATTGAATAGACTAATCGACCAGTCCCCGAGCATATAACGCTCGATGGTCGGTACAGTCCCCGAGTTCTCAAATTGGTGGGCTGGTCGACCAGTCCCCGAGCGTATAGTGGTCGGTGGTCGGTGCAGTCCCCATGCTCTTAATTTGGTGAGCTGGTCGACCAGTCCCCGAGCGTCAAGCGTTCATTGGACGCCGGAATTTTCGAAATTCCAGGCTGATAGACTGGGCGACCAGTTCCCGAGCATCAAGTGCTCGGTAGTCGGTGCAGTCCTTCAGATCCGAGTTAATAGACTGGGCGACCAGTTCTCGAGCATCAAGTGCTCGGTGGTCGATGCAGTCCCCAGATTGTTGACTCTCTGCCACATTTGTCTTCTTATTTTTGAAAAGATCTTTCCAGTTAAAGTTGACGTGACGAGGCCTCCTGACGGGGTGTCAGATGGATGCATGAAAAGTTGTGCCTGGCAACTGTGCGGCCACCCCTTGCATGGTTTGAGAAAGGGAACCATCAATTGGTACGAAAACTCCGCCGCATTAACTGTTTATAATCATTGAAAACCGAAACGCCGCATCCACCGCATGGCCCGCCCACTTCCCGAGAATACGGGAAGTGGGGGAGGTGGAGTTGCGGGTTATAAGGGCTCGACAGATCCGCCTGTACTACTTACCCTGCCATTGCCTTCAAGCCTTCCACCTTTGCCTCCTTCAATCACCCATATCTTCATAACTCAAGCCCACTTCCTCACCTCCAATGGCGAAGAGCGATTCCAAGAAGAGGGCCGAACTGATGGCCAAGGAATGGAAGAAGTCCCGCAGCACCGCCAAGTCCCTCGGTGACCTCGTCGACATGGGGCTCCTGCACAGCTCGGAACTCGGCGGCTGGAGAGCGCCGGAAGGAGAAAGCTTCCCCGACCCCCGTGCCGGTGAGATCGTCGTGTTCGAAGATTTCATTAAAAGGGGCTTTGGGGTTCCTGTTCATCCTTTTCTTCAAGGTCTCCTTTTGTATTATGAGATCGGGATTTGCAATCTGCACCCGAACTCAATTCTCCTCATCTCCACTTTTATCCATCTGTGCGAGGCCTATGTTGGCATAGAGCCGCACTTCGATCTCTTTCGTTATCTTTTCTGCTTAAGGAAGAAGGGAGCAGTTGGAGGCTCCAAGATTGCAGGTGGAGTATACCTCAATCTTCGGGACGGGATGAAGAACCGGTACCTGAGCTGCCCATGGAATACCTCTCTTACCGAGTGGTATAAGAAATGGTTCTACATCAGGGAAGAGCCGGGCAGCTCCACGTTCTGTGACGTAGGGTACATCCCCGAGAAGAGGATCAGTTGGACCGACCGCCCAGAATTCGACGGACAAGTAGCAAGCTTGATGAAGCTGATCGACTGGTCGCGCTTGGACGGGCTAGGGGTGGTCGGCAACTTTGTTTGCCGCCGGGTGATGCCCTGCCAGAAGAGGGTGCACTCGGCGTACGAGTACGCCGGAAGCCAGGACCCGACCAGGATGAGGCCTGAGGTCCTGGAGAAGGAAGAGGTGCAGCAGTTGTTGAACGAATTGTTCAACTTTGCTGACGGGGGCTTCATCCGTGGTAGTGATCGGGTGCAAGCTTTCAAGCTGGGACGACCGGCCCCTAAGGTGATGAGCCTGCTTATGCTGCTGGAGACGCGGCGCCGCAGACAACGGATCAGCCTGCGGCGGCAGCTGCTGCTACAGGCATCGAGGGAGAGTCTGCTCCGGCGAGTGCCGCGGCGAGCATTCCGCCGAGGGATGGGGAGGCAGGAAGGACCCCTCCCCCGAGTACTATTGCGGAGGAGGGGAGCAGAGTCCCGACTCCTCCGGCCGAAGAAGGGGGGATGCCGACACCGCACTGAGCAGGGTCTTCTTCACCCGTGGGCTCCCCTGGCCCATACCAGGGACCAGTGATGCCCTCGACCGCAGCCGGAGGCAGTGCGGCGAACGAGGAGCCCTAGGAGGCCTCCGATGACGACGTGGAGGAGGTACAGGGTCGTCCCCGTGATGGTCGTCAGCACATCTATGTGTGGCGCCAGCGCGGGGACCACTTTATTGGTCACGAGGAGCTCGCAGAGACGGAGGAGGCCGCGAGGGTAGAGCGCGCGGCTAAGCGCCTCGTGGACGAGGTTAAGGTAGGTAATCCTGTGTGTTGCTTGGATAATCTTTGTGCAGTGTTCCCGTATTCGACATGTGTTCTTCTTTGTTTTGCAGGGCGCAATGAAAACGGCGAAGTACCGGAAACGGTGCTTTGACCAGATCGAAGGGATCGTGGCCGAGAATAAGGCCTTGTCCGCGGAGGTAGACCGGCTGCGGTCGGAGGTTGGGGAGAAAGTAGCCGAGAAGAGCGCTCAGGAAGAGCGCTGTCTCGAGCTTACCCGACGCTTAGCCGACCAGTATCGGCTGCGAGAAGGTTAGTCTCGAACATTTGGGCGGCTGTGTGCGACCGCGTTATTTGAATTTGCTAATCTGGGAATTATTCGTGCAGACATGGAGGAGGAGGTCGCGCGCCTTCGACAGGAGAAAGAGCAGCTCAGCCAAGAGCTTGCCGGGGCGCTGGAGGCCGGACGCCGAGCAGGGGAGGAGCTGAGCCGAAAGGACCAGGAGTTGTCTGGTAATACGCACCGCCTCCGTTAGTCGTCGTTTATCATTTTTTTATTTTTGACACACTGAATCTAACATCTTGCTTGTCTTGCAGTGCTCAAGGTGAACGCCAAGAAGCACCTAGACGAGCTGGTCAGGGACCGGGACTCCTGGAAGGTCAACTGTTGTAAGATCTGGAAAGGAGTGTCCCCGGTCCTGGACTTGATCAGCCCCGAGCTTCCGGAGAGCCAGCTCCGCGTGCCGAAATTGACGCCAGTTGAAAAGGCGCAACGGGCGTGGGACTGGCTTCAACAGTTCGTGAAGGACGCTGGGGAGTTTGCTGGTGCGCACATCCTTAGCATGGTGCGCGCCCACTACCCCCTGGTCGATTTGACCAGGCTGGAGAAGGGGTACCCCAAGGAGGTCGGCCCGCAGGAGGCGGACGAGCTTCGGGGTGGTCTGCTGGGCTTGTCGTCGACGGTGATCGGCGACATCAACCTGTGCGGAACGGCCACTCCCCCCGACCAGCCAGGTTCAGACAGGTCGGCCAGGGAGCTGTCGGGCGCATCTATTGTGGGAGATGGGCGGTCGACGCCTGCGGTCTCGACCAGCCAGGCGCCGGTGGCCCCGACCCCTTCGTCCGGGCAGCAAGGCCAGGCAGGTGATCAGCCCGAGCAGTAGGCCAGTAGGATAGTCTGTAGGAGTAGACTAGTGTCCGCCCGTCAGGGTGTTTATTGTAAACTTTGTATGTAAAGTTTGTAATAAAGTTTTGAATTTGTCATGACTACTATTTTGAGCGCTGTGAAGTTGTCGGAGTGACGTGTCACTGTGCTTGTTTCACGGTCGTTAAGATTTTCCGTCGCAGAGGATATTGTTGTTCTTCGTCGAAAACTCTGCGTGTAAACAAAGTATAGCCAAAAAAGAAAAACTTTTATTACTGCCAACTATAAGAGACTTACAAGCAAAAGTTACTGGAATTTATGGATAAAATCGGCGCAGTTTGTCTATATGCCAGGAGTTAGGCACGCGTGTTCCGTCTGGATGCGCCAATCTGTAGGATGTAGGTCGTGTGACTTCGGCGACCATAAAGGGTCCTTCCCAGGGAGTGGATAGCTTGTGCATTCCTTCTTGGTTTGTTTTCCACCTAAGTACCAGATCGCCGACCACGAAGGAACGGTCCTTGACGTTCCTGTTGTGGTATCGCCTGACGGCCGCGAGATACTTTGCTGTTCGGAGACAAGAATTCAAAAGCTTTTCCTCCATGCAGTTGATTTCGAGCTCTCTGGCGCTGTCGGCTGTTAACTGGTTGAGGTTTTCGATCCTAGGAGAACCGAAGGTTATGTCAGACGGCAGGACTGCCTCAGTGCCGTAAACCATGAAGTAGGGAGGCACCCCTGTGTTCCGACTGGTCTGAGTTCGGAGGCCCCAGACCACAGCCGGTAACTCTTTCATCCATCGACCGGGTGCTCTGTCGTTCTCGGCATACAGCCGTTTCTTTAGGGCGTCAATGATCATTCCGTTTGCGCGCTCAACTTGACCATTTGCCCGTGGGTGAGCTACTGACACATATTTTATGACTATGCCCCTGTCATCGCAGAAGTCCCAAAAAGTGGTGCCAGTGAACTGAGTACCCAGGTCGGTGATTATGCTGTTCGGGATGCCGAATCTATGTATGATTTGACTGAGAAACTCCACAGCCTTCTCGGAGGTTGCTTTGACCAGAGGCATGTATTCGATCCACTTGGAGAACTTATCGATTAACACGAAAACAAACTTGAAGTTGCCGGGAGCTGGTTTAAAAGGCCCAATCATGTCAAGCCCCCAGCAGGCAAAGGGCCAGGATGACGGAATGGTTTGAATTTCATGAGCAGGTACGTGTGTCCTTTTAGCGAAGAACTGACATCCCTCGCAGTGTCGGACCAGTTTTTCTGCGTCACATACCGCGGTTGGCCAATAAAAACCTGCTCGGAAGGCTTTCCCGACCAGCGTTCTGGATGCGGCGTGATTGCCGCAAGATCCGGCATGTATGTCTTCTAGGAGCTTGATACCATCATCTTGGGATATGCATTTGAGCAGTACTTCGGAACTTGCGTTTTTTCGCATGAGTTTGCCGTCGACCAGGATGTAGTTTTTTGACCGTCGAATGAGGCGCTCGTTCTCTGTTTTGTCCTGAAAGCCTGACCCGTCCAATATATACTTGATGAACGGGGTACGCCAATCACGACCACTGGTTGTCGGATCGACATCGTCTATGAGCATTGCCTCAGCGAGTTGCTTTTCGACTGGGCCGGAACCTACGCTTGGCTCGTGGATGTCCTGGACGAAAATACCCCGCGGTATCTGGGCCCGAGATGACCCTAACTTTGACAACGCATCTGCTGCCTGGTTCTTATCCCGGACCACGTGGATGTACTCTATGCCGTAGAAGTTGGTTTCCCATTTGCGAATTTCTTTGCAGTAGAGATCCATCTTCTCGTGGGTTGCATCCCACTCCTTGTTGAGCTGGTTGATAACCAAAGCAGAGTCGCCATAGACGTAGAGGCGCTTGACTCCCAGCTCGACGGCTAGCCTTATGCCGTGCAGGCATGCTTCATATTCGGCGACGTTGTTTGACGCCGGAAAGAGGATCCTAAGGACGTAACGTAGTTTGTCCTTGTTAGGCGACACGAACAGTATCCCAGCGCCGGCACCGTTGATGTTCAAGGTTCCGTCAAAGAACATTGACCAGTGGTCGGAGACATCGGGAACGGGAGGTTCGTTAAGATCCGTCCACTCAGCAATGAAATCGACCAAGGCCTGAGACTTAACTGTGGTGCGGCTCTGGAACTCCAGGGAAAATGGGCATAACTCCATCGCCCATTTTACGATTCTGCCGTTGGCATCTTTATTGCGCAGAATGTCCCCGAGAGGGAAACTGGTGGTCACCAAGACTCGATGGCCGTCGAAGTAGTGTTTCAGCTTTCTTGACGTTATTAGGATGGCGTATATGAGCTTCTGTATTTGTGGGTACCTGGCCTTGGACTCGTTTAAGACCTCACTTATGAAGTAAATGGGTCTCTGGACCTTATAGGCATGACCTGGTTCATCTCGCTCGACCACTATTGCTATGGAAACAACCCTGTTGGTTGCAGCAATGTAAAGGAGTAGGTCTTCATCAGGCTGAGGCGCTGTAAGGACAGGTGGCGAAGTGAGAAAAGTCTTGAGCTGAGTGAATGCGGCGTCGGCTTCCTCTGTCCAAGAAAATTTTTCCGACGCTTTCAAGAGTTTGAAGAAGGGGAGGCCTTTTTCCCCTAGTCTTGAGATGATGCGACTGAGGGCGGCCATACATCCGGTGAGCTTCTGAATATCCTTGTCATTCTTGGGTGGCCGCATGTCGAGTACTGCTTTTACTTTTGAAGGGTTTGGTCGTATGCCGTCACGACTGACAACGTTGCCGAGCAGTAGACCAGAAGGAACACCAAAGATGCACTTTTTGGGGTTAAGCTTCCACTTGAACCTATTAAGCGCTTTGAAGGTTCGGTCTAAGTTGTTGATTAGGGTGCTCGCGTCCCTTGTTTTTACGACCACGTCGTCGACATAGGCCTCGACGAGGTCGTCACGAATCTCATCGTGGAGGCACTTCTGGATAGTCCGTTGATAAGTGGCTCCGGCGTTTTTGAGTCCGAAGGACATGGTCGTGTAACAGTATGCGCCAAAGGGAGTAATGAAGGATGTTTTTATCTGATCGTCTTCCTTTAGCGAGATCTGGTGATAACCAAAGTAGCAATCCAGAAAAGAGAGGAGTTCGCATCCGGCCGTTGAGTCGACCACCTCGTCAATGCGAGGGAGACCAAAAGGATCTTTAGGGCAGTGTTTATTGAGATCAGTGTAATCAACGCACATTCTCCATTCATTATTCTTTTTGCGTACAAGAACCGGATTGGCGAGCCAATCGGGATGATACACTTCTTTTATGAATCCGGCTGCTAGAAGCCGTGTTATTTCTGTCCTGATAGCCTCCTTTTTGTCACGAGCGAACCGTCGTAGCTTTTGCTTGATTGGTCTTGCGGTCTTCGAGACATTTAAGGAGTGCTCGATCAGGTTTCGTGGGATGCCGGGCATGTCTGCGGGTTTCCATGCGAAAATGCTCATGTTGTCCCTTAGAAACCTGACGAGCGCGTCTTCCTATTTTGGATCCAGATTGGCCCCGATGAGGGCCGTCTTCTCGGGGCTGCCGTCGACCAGCTGTACTTCTTTGTGCTCCTTGGATTTTGAATTCTTCCTGGCTGTCTCCTGCTCGGGTAATTGGAGCTGGTCGGGGGGCAGCTGCGCGGCTTGGGTCGCTGTTTCTGCCATGCGGATTGAGAGGTCTATTGCTTCGGTGATCTTGAAGCTCTCTTCTTCGTAGGTATACGCGGTGTAGACATTGCCTCTGACGGTTAAGACGCCCTTCTCCGTAGGCATCTTAAGGACCAGGTAAGAGTAGTGCGAGACTGCCATGAACCTTGTCAGCGATGGTCGGCCCAGTATAGCGTGGTAGGTCCCGTCGAAGTCCGCGACCACGAAGTTGATGAATTCTGTCCGAAAGTGGTCGGGTGTGCCGAATTGGACAGGCAATGTTATCTGTCCGAGGGGCACTGAACTCTGTCCTGGCAAAACCCCCCAGAATTGGGCATCGTAGGGTTTTAGCTGTGCAGGAGATATCTTGAGAGCGGGCAGGCTGTTGCGGAAGAGGATGTCGATGGAGCTTCCCCCGTCCACGAGCACGCGCTCGAATCTGATGCTGTTGATGCAAGGGTCCAGGATCAGAGGGAAACGACCTGGCTCTGGGATAGCGGCCCACTGGTCCTTCCTGCTGAATGAGATCTCCCTGTGCGACCACGAGGGGAATTTTGGGTCTGCGATCAGCCCGTCCGTGCTGTCTATGTTAAGGCAGGCTCTCTTTAAAAGCTTTCTTTCTCGCTTAGATTCGATGGAGACCTTGCCCCCAAAGATGGAGTGGACCACGTCAGTGGGGCTGACGTATTGGTGTCGGGGGTCCCTATCTTGGTCTTGGATGCTTTTGAGGACGCGACACTCTTCCATGGTATGATTAGACTTTGGATGTAGTTGGCACGGTCCCTTCAACGTTTTGTTGTAGTCTTCTTGGTAGTCCCGCCGCCCGTTGGGACGCTTTACCGTATTTACTTCGTGATCGTAGTCGCGGGGGCGCTTTCCTCTGAAATCGTCACGGTTGTCGCGTCGCCGATCCCAACCTTCTCTGTGATCGCGGTTGTCGGGGCGGCGGTGGTTCCTGTTGTCGAAGCGACCGCGACCGTCATCTCGCCGGGGAGGCTGGTCGGGACCTCTCGCATCGTCTCGGATTAGTTTTTCTGCGTCGTCGGCGTCGGCGTAATTTTTGGCTGTGGCGAGGAGCTCTGCCACCGTTGTTGGCCGTTTACGCAACAACTTGTTCCTTAGCGCCTCATGGAAACGCAGGCCCTTGATAAAGGCAGAGATGGCCTCGTCGTGGGAAATCTTCGGGATCTTAAGGCGCATATCCGAGAATCGTCGGATGTAATCGCGAAGAGGTTCGTTCTTCCTGTCCCTTATCCTTTCGAGGTCATACTTGTTTCCAGGCTGCTCGCATGTGGCGATGAAGTTGTCGATGAAAGCCTGGCGTAGCTCTCCCCAAGAGTCGAAGGAGTCCTCGGGCAAGCCAAGAAGCCACTGATGACCAGCCTGGTCGAGTACTACGGGGAAGTAGTTGGCCATGACGTGCTCATCTCCCGCTGCTGATCGGACGGCGATTTCATAGAGAGTGATCCAGTTCGCTGGATTTTCCTTGCCATCGTATTTTTTAAGTTTTTCGAGCTTGAAATTGCGGGGCCATACGACCTGGCGGAGGTGTGAGGAGAACTGTCTTAGGCCCGGAGGGCCGTGCGTTGCATCGTACTCGATACGGCGCAGGTTTTCGTGGACTGCTCTCTCTGTGGCGCGCCTGTTGATGCGGTCCCGGGCATCTTTGGGAGGGATGTTGTGCCGGAGATCCCTGTGCTGGTTTACTTCTTGACCGCGTCTGCGGTTCTGCTCGCGGTGACCGTCAGTGTCCCGACCACCATCGTCACGCCGTGAATCTTTTCGACGGTTGTCGGGAGAGCGGCTGCGGTGACACCTGCTGGGAGGCGGTGAAGTCCGGCTACGATTAGTCTGGTCGGAGGTGGCTTCCGTGTAAGAGACGTCCTGGACTCTCTTGAGCAGAGTGGCTGTCTGTCCCATTGCGGCGATCAGGTGTGCTCGGATGCTGGTCCGGACTCCCTGGCACTCAGGGGTATCAGGGAGCCGGTCTAGGTTAGCCATGGCGACAGCCACGTTAGCACTTGGCGTCTTGTAGACTGGCTGATCCCCGACCATGTCAAAAGCGTCGTTCAGATTATGCGGTGGAATTTGCTGTTGCTCGTCTGCACGTCGACGGGCGCGATCGGCGTTGCGCTGCTCGCGGAGTTGCCTCTGCTCATCTGTTTCTCCATCTACGACCGGCTCGTCGGCGCTGACGTTGAAAACAATATCTCCTCGCCGGGGGGGGGATACCAGAAAACGAGGGAAACCCGGAGGGTGTGAAGACAAATCCAGGTCGTAGTCCTCGTCTTCGGTGTTTATAACTTCGGTGGGGACGGAACCGATGCTAGAGTTGGTGCTGGAAGCCTGGCCGTCCCGTAGTTCTTGGACTGTCACCATGTTGACGTAGTGACGACCGTTCCTTTTTGGCGGCCAACCCGCTTTGCTGAAAACGGATTGGATGTGCCGCGAGTAGAGAGAGGCCGAGTTGTTCAGGCCGCAAGGATAGTCTCCCTTCTTGAGCTTGACAGATCGTCCTGAGGGAGTTGAGGTTATCGTCAGAGACGTGCCCAGCCGTTCGTGTGTAACGACACGAGTTGGCCGACGGGATTTGAAAAAACCCGTTGGAGCAGCTTGATCAGGCTGACGCAGGATTCCGTCCACTAGTTGGGAAGCTTCGAGTAGCTTGGAATCAGCGCGATCGAGCGCTTGGAGAAGGTCCGAGCAGTCGATCTTCTTTCCCTTGTAGAGCGGGAGCGGTGGTCGGGCGCTCGGTTCCGCCACGCGAGTGGTCGGAGACGACGTGTTCTCAGATTGGATCTGAGTTTCTTTCGGAGCCGTGGTCGTGAGGCCGCCGCTGCGCGTCGTCCACGTGATCTGGCCGACGGTGAACGTGAGGCCTTCAGGCACGGCCGCGGAAGCTGGGATCGTGACCATCTTGTTCGCCGAAGAAGTTGCACGCACACCCCCTACCTGGCGCGCCACTGTCGACGAAAGCTAGTCGGCAGTCTACCTTGGGGTATACCCACGGTAGTAGTTTATCGGTAGACGGTGCGCAAACTACGAACTCGATGGTGACGCAAGACACGGACAAGCTTTTTATCCAGGTTCGGCCGCCGAGTTGGCGTAATACCTACGTCCTGCGTCTGGTTGTATTGGATTGTGTTGAGAGAATCTTCCGTCCTAGAGGGGCCCCTTGCCCCTCCTTATATAGTCCGGAGGGCAAGGTTACAGATCTGGAAACTAATCCTAGTCGGTTACAATTGTCATAGATAGTTCGATATCAATTCCTATTCTAACCGACTAGAATCCTGCTTGATTTTCACGGCTTGTTCCCTTGCGCGAAACTCCAAGCTGTCGGATCAAGCTTTGAGCTTGTCTCGTAATGGGCCAAGTCTCCTGGCCCAAGTCTAGCCGTAAGGGTATAGGGGTTTATACCCCCACACCCCACGACTTTCCTTTTTTGGCAAAAAAAATCCCGTAATTTTCTATTTTTTGGAAAGTTTTCTATTTTAGGCAAAAAAATCGCTACTTTTCTTTTTTGAAAAATTGTACTTACAACTTTTACGTAAAACTTATGAAACAAACTTTTACGTATAACTTATATACATGACTTTAATATATACCTTCACTGTGACAAAGTTACACACATAACTTATACATATAACTTACTACATGATAAAGTTATACGCATAACTTTTATCTATAATATTTTATGGAACAAGTTTATCAATATAATTTATGACGAGACAATTTAGCGAACGTTCAAAAAAGTTACAATTAAAACTTAAGCATATAATTGAATTATACCAATTTTAACATATAAGTTAATAACTGCAAGTTAAGCACAAAATATAATAAATCAAATAGCTTTGCAAAAAGTTAGACATAAAAGATAATAATTATAAGTTAATATCTACTAGTTACATGTAGAAAGTTAGATATAAAAGTTGTGTACAAAAAGTTAGATATAAAAGTTACGTGTAGAAAGTTAATAATTATAAAATTTACATCTAGCATTTTAAAATAAATCTTTTATTTTTTTTATGACATCAGCGGTGGTTATAGAAAAACACGCTAGAAGAGGAGATAGTTTGAACCTTTGTTACATCAAATCTAAGTGAACGATCGCCCAAATAAAATAAGGGTTGACAACATATATAAAAAGAAAAAAATGATAGACTTATATAAAAAATAAAAAGAGAAAAAAAGGCAAAAGAAAAATTTAAAAATGTTTTATAACTTTTGTGCTTCAAAGTTTTGGCATAAGTTGTAAGTTATATGGTATAAGTCATATGGTGATAAGTTTTGCGAAGTGTTATACCAAGTTGTTAGTATAATTTATAAAAAAAAGTTATATTCTATAACATATATGTATAACTTAGTCACCTTCTAAAAATAGAAAGTTACGGAAATTATCATTTCCAAATAAGGAAAGTTGCGGGAGTAGTTGATGATTCGCTGGATTCGTCACTATGTCAAAACGGTAGATTTGAGACGCGCGTTCAACTCCTTACAGACGAGTTTGCGCACGTCAGTGCTAGTGCGTCTGTAATTCATTTTAGTATACAGACGCGTATAAGCTCGTCTGTAATATTAAAATTACAGACACGTTCTTGCAACACACGTCTGTACTTTCAAAGTGAGGACGCATCTGTAATAGACGCGTATCAGCAGAGCGCGTCTGTGAGGTTTGTTAAGCTACAGACGCGCGTACGCAATACCTATCACTAACATCATGCAAGTCATGAGGTCCATGCTATCACTGTGACAACAAATACATAGTTCGATCACTTACTGGAACAGAATTCACACAAATATCACTCAGAGAGTTCAGCTATTAACTGGGTACAACAAGTTAATACATAAAGTTCATCTAACAAGACATGCCAGTTCATATAATTAATTGACCCAACGCGATCGATCTTCCAAGTTGAGATTGCATAGGATCATATATATATGCTGCATTAAGCTTCATCGCCTTTGGTTCAATTGTCCATATTGCAGACGACACAATGAAACTCGCCATTTGGTTCAATGATCTGAGACACAATGAACGTGGCGATCTTCTCTCTAATAGCACCCAAGTCGATTTTAGTAGACGTAAAGTCAAATCCCTGTAAAACAGCAAGAGAGTCGGATGAAGCGTCATATATAATTAAGTTCTCTTGCATTGCATATGAAACAAATATCATAAAGATTCAGCTTCATACTTCAGATATCTTGCACTATCTATTTCCCAACATCAAGAGACTTTGACGAAGATGTGAAAGATGCACTTAATTAATTCTGTGCTGCATTTATTGGTAACAAAGAATAGCATCCTGTTGTTGAAGTTCCAGCAGTGGTACAAGATGCTCTTCTTTGTTAACAAAAAATGCAGCTCATAGCTAGGTTTGCTTCTTTCAGGTCTTCTTCAAAGTAACCTAAGTTCCAGCACTGGAGTTGCACTAATATTATTAATGCCCACGCGGCCAACTCTAAGACTAAGGAGTAGACCATGCATCTTAATTCTATACATGCTGTGAAAACAATTCCAGATCACCATCTAAAAAACAGATATCCAATAATTCTCCAACCACTTGTACTATACACTACTTCACAATATTTGATAGATGCCTACAAGAGCTTATGGAATAAAAAAAGAGGACAAAAGATTATTTTTTTATGGGTTCAAGACTCCGAAACAGCTGTTCAGAAAATGTGGAGTTGAGACACAGGCAACTCAATGATATGTTATTCCTTTAGGGGCATAAGGTGATGTTGTACTAATTTGTTTGTGTTCTAAATGTTAACACTTCGCTAGGTTCAGTTTGGAGAGTTTCAGCTTTGAACATTCTGAGTAGATTTGAGATCTTCACCTCTAAATAGCCAAAGTTGGTAACAACTTTGATCATTGCATTGCTGATGCTTTCTACACCCAGACATAACATTTATGGTTTTACTAATTATTATCTTGAAATGGTTCCTTTGATTACAATTGTTGGGAGACAATAGGTGCCTAAACACACACATTTTATTTTGAAAGGCAATCATATTTGTACTATGTCTAGAGGTTCTTAGAACCCTAGCACTGAAGTCAGTGTCTCCTATGTCGGACACTTCTCCTCGGATGCTGGTCACCTGCTGCTGCAATCAGTAGTAGCAGAGATGTGTTTAGAGAGTGGAAGCTTCGAACTTGGGTCAACTTAAAGTGTGAATTTTGTGCAGTCATGTGGAGATATCATGGAGATATATATAAAGTGTGCCTCACTCACAAGAACTCAATAGGCTGCAACCACCTCCACAGTTCATCATGGAGATATCAAGCGTATATGCCAATCTCTCTCCACTTGCTTTCCTCTCTCTGGCTCTAACCAAGACCACAAAAACACACAACCGTTCCTCTCTCTAGCTACTGGGCACTGGCTCTGGCCAAGGGTAAAAAGGCACAAGTAAGGTACTTTTGCAATAGTTAGGGCATTGTAGTCAAAAGCAATCATGCAAAGCAGGACTGGCATTTGTGCAGCTGTGCTACTTGTGTGTGGTGTTGTGATTCCCTTCCCTCGTCCTCTCTCCTCTCTCTATAGAGTGCAACAAGTTGGTCTCTATGGTAGTACAAGTACAGTACCACACTACCAACTCTTTGGCTCTCTGTAGGCAAAAGCTCAAAGAGAATAAGTTCTGGTCACTTTCACTGCCACAGTGGTCCCACTTACCTTCCCTTGTGATCCCAATGCATCCTTTCAGTTTCATCTTGATCTCCTCTCCCCTATGATATCTTCTTGCATCTTAGAAGTTTAATAATGTGATTCTGAACATGGTGTTATTCTGACAACTTAATTATCTGAACATTTTATTTGACAGCGCTTATGTGTTATTTCTTACTTTCGTAGTTAATTGAACTCCTTGGAGGGAATCACTTCTTTGTTTTTACCCAGAAGAGCTAATTGGACAATTGGACTCACAGACCTTTGTCAAGCGAGAAAAGTTCTCTATTTGGACTGGCAATTCATCTGTTCGATGCGGTAAATGTGTGCTAGACGCTATGTTTGTAGCAATAAGATACTACTAAAGATCAAGGCTACAAAACTGGCGAGAAAAGAAAATATATTTCTCCCTAACTTTTGACATAATTGATGTGACCTCTAATTCGATTATTTGCTCTGTTTTTTATCTCTCAGGAAGGGCTTAGCCAGCATGACCAGTACTGATCTTCCTTCTGTGTTTGAGGCATTCAAGGACAGAAAACACAACAAAGAAGGATCTGGGGGGCAACAACAGTGGCAAATCTAGACACTCATTGCAGGAAAAAGAGCAGAGAATTAACCTACAATTTGTGATGATTAATGACCATAAAGTTACTTACTTTGTCATTTGGAAAATTGCATTAGCTTATGCAGCTATACATGCTACTGTCACTTTGTGTCACTGGCCTGGGAAAATGGGACCATTAGATCTTAGTTAGCTGTTGGATCAAAACCCATCTACCCCTCACCTTAGCCTCTCTTTTGTCTTTCCTGTGAATAAAGTTCCTTGTATATGGTGTATGGTTTCTTAGGTATCTGAAATGTTAACAAGTTAGTACATGAATGATTTGTGCATGCTCCTACAATTTTGGATCCAAAGTTGCTAGTAACTTATCTCATAGCACAAACTCTCGGCTTCCAGTTGCTAGCAAATTGGGGCATTTGTGATGCATTTGACAAGATGGAAGACTGACTACACATCTCGTGAGGTAATGACGCATAGAAGAGTTAGCATATATTGCTAAGGCTGACATCACCACCTCTCTTATTGCAAGAAACTGCAATTACGGCTGCCGCAAATCCAGCAGGTCAAGTTTTGATATGAATATATATTATTATATATTTACTACAATAGTTTCACTATGGCAATTTGCTTCAAGCATTAAGGGGAAGGTGCGATATAAAAACTCCAGCAGAAAATATAAATCTCACTCAAGCAGTTTGGTCTAGTTTTGACCATTCGAGAAGTATCGCATTCAATTTCGAACAACATATACTAAGTAAAAAGATCTGCCATACCTCATCATCAACCAAAAAGGTCTGTTGCATCGCAATCATCAAGTTGTTAGCTGCATAGAACCCACATGTGTTGTCCGGAGGTTGCGTTAGGCACTGTGAAGATATCAGAGACACACAGTTAATAATGGTACTGAAACACAGTTCACGAATGGAATTGGAAGCGAAGCATCAACTTACTGGAACTTTGGTCGCATGGGTCAACTTCAGATTTTTGGGCTTCTTCTTCCCCTTGTTTTGGGATTTGCTAAAAGCCCTACATAGAAATTTTTTACTTTGAATAACATATATAAATAACAAATAAACACATGTGTCGAACTGTGGATAGTAGCAGGTTACAGAACACTCACTCATCTATCACAGATTTCAACCCACTCAAATCTATCTCGCGGCCTCTATTGGAGTCGAGGTACACCACCTTCATCCACTTGGGAATGATGATGACAGCGATCCAGTGATCACCACTGTTATACGGAAACATTACATACTCTTTCTTGGCATATTTCCTTAGGCCTTTTTCCAGATACTGCAAGCAGAAATCTCTAGAACTGGTCAAGTTTTGGATGGATAATGCATATGGATCAAGAAGGCCAACTGGGACATGCATGTCCCTAGCTTCTACAATCAGGCATCTACAAAAAAAAGTAGGATCGTACAAGGAACTTAGTAAGGAAATATATAAAGAGAATCCCTAGCTGAAAATTAAAAGACAAGTCTGAGAACTGAAAAAATTGTACTTACAGCGTCAAGCAGCGAAGGATGGATGTCTCCAATGCATTTAGTGTGAAGAGGTCAAACATATCTTCAAATCCCACAGGGAATAATAGATTAGGCTTAATTTCATGCAAGAAATGCTCGGGCGTTGTCATAACAAAATACGGGTTCTTCCTATTCTGTGCACATGCTTCCATGTAGTGGGTATGAAGAGCAACACATCCAGGTCCTGCATTAGCAACTTCAATTGGTGGTAGCATTGGCTGTCCAAAAATGAAGTCGGGGTTGAGCCCTCCCCAAAAACAAACCGCAGGGGCACTTTTAGAAGATTTCATGTCCTTCTTCTTCTGCTTGACAACCACCTTCTGATCCGGTTGGGTGCCACTCTTGGCTCCTCGAGAGGCTTGCTGCTGTTTCTGCTTGAAAACCACCTTCGAATTGAATCTGGTGTCACTCTTGGCTGCTATATGGTCAGCTAGCTGAGGTGCAGTTGGATGCTTTCTGAGCTTAGATTCTTTCTTGCCTAACAGATGTGCCATGGAAGAACAGTTTGTAACAGTAGAACCATATGCTTTGTCATGTAGTAAAGGTGAAACATTGGGTACCACAGGGAGGCTTCGGGCAAACCCATGCATTGGAGCAGAGGATGCCGCACGAACAACAATCCATTCCCTCCTCCACTTGAGCCTTTTATACATAGCCTCTCCAAGAGTTCTTACATATTTGTTTGAGGGTGGCTTCAGCAGCCATCCCACATGTTCCGGATATACATGATCAATAAGTACAACGGCATATCCCTCCTCTACTGGTTCATCTCGATGTATGATAGTTTTGTTTGGCCATACCTTACCCATTGCTACCTCCACCCGAAAACCTTCATGGTCTATGAGTACAAGTGTACAGGCTTTATGCACTGCTGGATCTGAAGTTCCACCAGTTTTGTCCAATGTTGCATTGCATACTGCATCTGAGGCTGAGGCACTGTTCTTACCACCTGCAGAGGGACGGGTGTTGGAAGATGAGCTCAAAATTACTCCTTGTGCACGCAGCCTGCAGACTGTGTCTGAGGCTGAGGCACTGTTCTTACCACCTGCAGACGGACGGGTGTTGGAAGGTGAGCTGAAAATTACTCCTTGGGCACGTAGCCTGGCTATGATATCATTTGTGACCTTCTCGGTAATTTCAAGTTTCACTTGTTCTTTAAGTTCTTCCATATCCACAGGCCTCCTCTTTCTGTACATGTCGGTGCAATCCGGCCAAAACTTCCAACCAATGGAGCTAGACAGACCACGAATGCGGCCGGTCTGTTCTGGCTGTCCCAATGCCAGTGTGAGCAGATCTTTATCCCTAACCAAAATGTCCCCTGAAGACTCAATTTGTGCTTTCTTCCTTAAAAGTTCCTGAGAAAACAAATCAGCTTCCGGACTCCCCCAAACAATCTCAGCTTTATTACCTTCTGATAGAACCAATTTACCCCGTGCACGCATGAAATTCCTAGAGCGGCCAGGAAATTGGTCCCAAGGATTAGGGATGCCATGAGCGGCTAAAACCCCGTCCTCTTCCTCCCATTTTGCCACTTTCCCAGCATACCCTCCTGTCCCCAGATAATGGTCATGCTTGCTCCTCGCCCGAAGCTTCTTGAATTTCGCACTTTGTTTCATTGCATGTTCGCTCTGCTTTAGTCTCAGAAATTTTTCCCAATCTGGCGGAGGAATGTATGAGTGCTTCACCGTGGCATTCAACCCTTTGCTGACAAATCTGCGTACAAGATAACTTTTGTGAGTTCTCCAACATTTGGCTACCATCTGCATGATCTTCTTACAAGCCCTATCTTCTAAACCTTCTGCAAACTCCAACCAAGGCTGGACACAATCTTTAAATAACCTACTCTTGTCATCATTAGTTAGGTCACTGAATTTTGGCAAGTACAATCGTATCCTTTGCCTCGCAATCAGACCAGCAAGCCTAGTCATTCTTGCCTTTGCCGCCGCCTCTTTGGGCATCCCAACCTCCGTGAGCTCTGTGACAACTATCTTGTCTTCTGGCCACTGTGTTTCTGTCCTCTTTCTCCGGGGTCCACGCTGACGTGGAGATGCCTGCACCTCTACATCAGCATCTAACTCTCCCTCCGGTACATCAGCATCTGTCCTCTTCCTCCAGTGTTGACGCTGACGTTGAGATGCTTGCACCTCTACATCAGCATCTGCCTCTCCCTCCGGTGCATCAGCATCTGTCATCTTTCTCCGAGATCGATGCTGACGTTGAGATGCCTGCAACTCTACATCAGCATCTGCCTCTCCCTCCGGTGTGTCAGTATTTGTCCTCTTTCTCCAGGATCGACGCTGACGTTGAGATGCCAGCACCGGTACCTCTACATCAGCATCTGCCTCACCCTCCAGTGCATCAGCATCTTCCTCTACCTCCTGTGCATCAGCATCTCCCTCTCCCTGATCATGTGCAGAATCATCACTATGTTGGTCTTCTCCATCATGTGCAGAATCATCACTAAGTTGGTCCTCTCCATCATGTGCATAATCATCACTATGTTGGTCCTCTCCATCATATGCAGAATCATCACTATGTTGGTCCTCTGTACTAGCATCTCTTTCTTCCTCTTCACAAGATATTTCATCGGCAGCGGACGATGAATATTCCTTATCAGAATCCTATAAAACAAAGTATAGTAAAGATTCTTATTCACCATGATACAACTCTGATATCTAACTAGCATTACTGTTAGTATATCACAAACTTTGCTTACCATTCTGAAAGGGATCTGTACGTAATCAGCTACAGCTCAGAAGACACAACAACTAACAGCTTGTTCTTTGTTAGATTCCTGGAAACAGCGAGCAAGATAAGTAACTTAATAGTACAACAATGGTAGTACTTGGTACAAGACTTAACTTGTCTAGCTTGTTCTTTGCCAGAATCCTGGAAACAGCGAACAAGATAAGTAACTTAATAGTACAACAGCGGTAGTACTTGGTAAAAGACTTAACTTGTCTAGTTTGTTTTTGCCAGACTCCTGGAACAAACCAGCGAGCAAGAGAAGTAGCTTAATAGTACAAAGGCGGTAGTACTTGGTAAAAGACTATAACTTGTCTAGATATCTTTGTGTCTAAATGGACAGTTTGTGCCTAAAACTATAATAGAATTTTTCTAGGATGACCAAATATAAGCAAACATACAGGAGAGAATGAGAGGGGGTTCCTGAGTGCAGGGACCAACAGGATCACCTAAGATGGCATCTGTTTGGATATCCAAACACATGGGGCATGGCAGTTTTGTAACCATTTAGGGCACAAGGATGGACACAATAGATAGAAGTATTCTTAGGAGCTGGAAATATTGTAAATTAGTTAAGAAATATATCAACTATATATGTTATTTTTTACTAAATTTGTATAGTTTATAAGAATTGCATCAATAAAAAACAAGTTATGTTTTGAAATAAATAATCACCACTTGCTAACTCCATGAATAGGATGTTTCCTAAATCTATTAAACTAGTAGATGGCCATGCGTTGCTACAGAAGCTTCAAAATTTTCTAAAAAACAGAAAAAAATCTGGTCAAGAACAACAAATAATTTTGACTCAGCTATAACATACTATTTTAAGCCATATTCAAATAGATAAGTATCAACTTTAGTAACAATGTCAAAACAAAATGCATGATAGATAAAGTTCTCCACAACTCTCTTTATTCATTCATAGTTTTTTTAATGGTACAACTAGGATATATATATTCTTGTATGGATGTAGAATCATAGATCACCATGAAATCTCCATCACACAACAATAGGTCAAATCGGAGAGGCCATGTGCCTTTGAGTGGAAGTTGGAAAGGAAAACTCAAGTCAACTATCACTAAAAATGCTATTTCAGAAAGGAAAACTCAAGTCACTAACCGTTAACCATAATGTGATTTAGAATTTTATTCACTTCAACTGAGAATCAAGGGTCCAATAAATAACTTCTGTCCTAGCTTTTAACAACTTGCGCAGTTAAAAGTAAAGTGCTGACATTGTTCTGGCCGGCCAAGACCACCCTAGGCGTTTGCACATTCAACTTTTCTGAACAGGATCTATTTGATTTGGACTTTAATACAACCCGAACACCAAGCAGTCAAAATTAAACAGGTTTGAATCACCTTTTGTAGATTGAGCTAGGTGCCTATTTTTGTAGAACAGTAGGTTTCACTGTAAAATAGTGAATCTGACAACCAAATGCTCAATATCATAATACATGTATACACTTGTAATTGGGTCAGCTCTAAATAAAAAATAGCCAGCATACTAAACATTAGTCACTATTATAGTCTTATGCCACTAAATTAGCTTCTCACCCCAACGAGGCTCAAGACAATCACAAACACTGGTGGAGCTTGGACCGAAACCCAGCAGGAGCCAACCATTAAATTACAGCTATATTTGTTTAATATCTGATATATACATTTAGGCCTTTTTTTAGAATAAACATAGCATCATGAGAATATTTCTACTGCTCAAAACAGGATTGATGTACTATACAAATATTTTCTACTGCTAAAAAAAATTAAAACATGCCCCTTGAATTCTGAGATAGATAATAATTAACAAATGCAATGAAGGTTTAACTAAACTAAATTGAGTAATGTACTTAAATCAAATCAGAAGCCCATAATTTACCTTGGTAGAGATTGATTTCAACCCAATATTTTTTTAACTAACAACGATTCATATAGTCATTCTGAGTTTGTAACACAAAACAGCCATAACGGATATGCATTTGATGAACACAGGGTAACAAAGCTCATGGTGTTTAATTGCTTTTTTCTAAATGGAAAAGCTCACCAAGCTTATTATTTAATAAACTTCTGTGTCAACTAAATTAGCAGCCCTCCTACATGTTTCAAAGATAACCAACAAAGAAAACAGAGACATGTTAGAATGCAGCTAATATTTCAGTCCTTTGCAAACCCTAAACCCTAAACCCTAAACCCTAATATTTCAGTCCTTTGCAAATTCTATTTAAGTGCTTTGAAACGTATATATACAAAATGCATATCCCAAAATGCATATACCAAGCTTATGAGTTGAAGCATTAGGAGTGCAACCATATTTGAAGTTTCAGTGTTTCAAAACACTCATAATATTCAGTCCCAAAAGAATAACACTGAAAATAAATCATAAATTGGGTAATGCAAATTTCGTATTTATTGTGCCATAGAAAATCTGTGTTAGAAGTAGAGTGATTAATGAAAAAAAAAACATAGATCCATTGTATCCAGCTAGTGATAGAAAAGATAGATTTGCAAGAAAATACCCATTGTCATTTTGATTAATCTGCCGATAACGATGAACTAAATACACTGTAGTTCTCAACTTTCTCATAACAGCAAATTGTTCGGTCATTTTAACAAACACATGGCAGAGATAGAATGTGGCTTACACTGCCCCAGGGGCACAACTCATGCATTCGTGCTGGAATCAATCTTCGCGGTTGTGGTACTGAGGTGCGCCCGGGTTATTGCCGTCGAGTAGGGCGGGGCCCACGCCGGTGTACCCGTTGTTGTCGTCGTCGCCGCCGCCACTGGAGGAGGAGACAACGGATACGAGGGCACCGTTTCCCACTTCTGTGTCCACGTCTAGTGCCCTCAGCAGCGTTGGGGGCGCTCGGTGGCGGCGGCTTCAGGGGCGTTCGTCGTCATCAGCAGGCGGCTTCTGCGCCCAGCGACGGTGGCCTTGGCACCCGGTGATGGTGGCCTCGGGGGCGCTCGGCGGAGGGGCGAGTCGAAGGGATGAGGAGTCGGTCGCCTCGGCGCCCGGCGACGGTGGCCTCAGGGGCGCTCGACGGAGGGGCGAGTCGAAGGGATGAGGAGTCTGTGCTTTCTTTTCTCGTTACGGTGGAGGGAGGCGAGGGTTCGGGTTGAGGAGGTCGCTCCGTTGGAGGCGGAGCGAAGGGGCGGGTGTGAACGATCCCCGTGTGAATAGGACCGAATCTGGGGGACTCAAAGGAGTCAAGAGGCACTAAAATGGAGTAGAGTTAGGCCTTGTTTAGTTCAAAAAAATTTGCAAAATTTTTTAGATTCCCTGTCACATCGAATCTTTAGACACATGTATAGAGTATTAAATATAGATGAAAATAAAAACTAATTACACAGTTTGGTCAGAATTGACGAGACGAATCTTTTGAGCCCAGTTAGTCCATAACTAGACAATATTTGTCAAATACAACGAAAGTGCTACCGTGTCGATTTCTCAAATTTTTTTAGAACTAAACAAGGACTTAAACTGTGTTGAGTTTGAAGTAGCGACTGAGTCTAAAACCGAGTAGGATGTATAACTGGAGTCTGGCCAGGCAGGGGCGAAGCCATGTTGAGTTTGAGTGGTGCACGGGCACCGGGCAAGAAAAAATATTTAGTACTAAGTAGGTTATTTTGACCACATAAATCAGTTGAAAGTAGGCATGTTTCTACACTGTTGTTAGGAAATCTGAAAAATGTTGCAATTTTTTTGGGAACTAAACAAGGCCTAAGTGTTGTGGTAGTTGAACCCTAACTGTTGAACCATGTTGAAAGGGTTTTCAGATATCAACACAAAAACAAATTGTACGACTTGCCTATAAATAGCGAGACGATTTTATTAAAACTGATTAACCTATCATTAGAATGACAGAGCTTGATTAACCTATCATTAGAATGACAGAGATTGCAAACTAATGAGGCTCAAAACGTTCTCCTTAACTTACATGCAAACTATATTATTAGTTTTTATTTTGTTTACATTTAGTGCTCCATGCATTTGTCCCAAGATTACATGTGACAGGTGAAAAAGCTTTAAAAGTGAAACAAACATAAGGTCTTTGAATGACATGTGTATGCATAACCTTGCATATGTTGCATGCTGCATGGACATGTAGCCGTTTCACTCAACATTTAATTTTATTCATACAAATGGTGCTAAAAGCGTCATGGAACCATTAGAAAAATCATTACATGTCCTCAACAAGTAAAAAAGATGTCCTCAAACATACACGGCCGAAAAAATATTACATGTTCTCAACATACATAAAGCACGCATCCTCAAACTTACACAATTTGTCAAGACCTATTGATCGGCCCAGAGCAATGGGCAATAGAGTCATGAAAATGCATTCATAGGCGCAGGAAAACATGGTGGCAGCCCCTTTCAATGACATTTCTAAGAGATGAATGCTCGTAGTTGAATATCTCCTTTCTACGATGATGTGGTTTTGTTGCGTTTTGGAATTCTTGAAGATGATACTTGCTTCCCTTGTGAGCAAGGTAATGGGGTCGGTTTGGATAGCAGACGTCCACCAGGTAGTACTTCCCTACATGAAGTACCTGTAAGTGTAGAGTGTTTCAATAGAGGTAGACTTAATTGGTTGTAGATTTAAGGCCATATGTTTTGTCAAACAAATCATGCAGCCTATAGAACATAGTTGGGCTCATTCTAAACATGTTGTGCAGTACTATTGGCCAACTTCCTCTCTACCCATTCCAACCCAGTCAAGAGTGGTTTCTTATACTCAGCCCTATTGTAGTACTTGTACCAGATGCGTAGCATACTCATACATACCGTAGCTGAATCCAGCTGCATTATTATAATCTTGGGCCAGTTTTAAAAGCCCCCCCTCACAGTTATCTTCAAAATTCTCCTCAGCATCCCTCTGTGCAAATAAAAAAAGTCAGCACTTCCTGAACTCTATATATAGCAACAACTCACATTATGTCAATCGGAATTAGATTTCTTTTGTTGATTTTGTCAAATAAATCGAGCTGCAGTTTTCTCTTTCAGTACTTCAGTGTCGCAGCACCTAGTGTCTCTCTGTTTTGTTTTTCAGTGTGGCAGCCTAGTGTCTCTCTGTTTTGCCAAATGGGAATATTGGTAGTGATTTCATTTCTGTAGCTCAAATGTGGCTGAGTAACAAAAAACACTTAGTTGAAAATTGCAATTGTGTTGCGGCCCTGTGGGGGCTTTGGAAGCTAAGAAACTGTATTTGCCTAGCGGCCAATGGTAGTGTTCCAAAGGCACTAATTCAGTTAGGACAACATTGATTTGGACGGAAGAAACTTGGATCGTTGAAAATGAAGGATCTCATCGAGAGAATGGCCAAGAACATACATACCTTGAGGAGTGGTTTTCTTTGGATGTCACATGGCTGCGATCCACCAAGATCCTTGACCCCGGCATAGTGCTTAATGATTTTCAACCTTCCAGCTGGGTCGGACGCCATGAAGAACTTGGTCGCTCTTTCGTTACAGGCGATATCCATCACAGTTGGCCACAGATTGGTGCACTCACTTGCACCACACTCCCTAGCCATCTGCTGCACTTTCTCAATCTTCCTTTCCATTTTCTTTTGCTTACGACAGAGAAATTTCTGCCTAGCTTCCCAGCTGCTCTGCATAATCTCTAGAAGTTCCTTTATTCTCTTGTCAGTGTACGCAACTTCTTCTGGGCTCATTGGCTTCTCGTTCGGGTTGGATCCAATGCTGCGTACACTGCCGCTGCTCCTCCTGTCATTGCTCCCAGTGCTTTGCAGGGTTAGGTGGTCATCTTCCTCATCTTCTTTGCTGGATCCATCAACTGCTACTCCAAGGAAGTCCATTTCTGGCTTCTTCTGCAAAACGCGAAACAACAAGATCAGAATCAATAACAGATCAGAAGTAAACCTGGGAATGGCTTGGGCTGAAACCGGGTTCTTAGTTTGGTTTTTCATTTGGATCTTCACGATTCGAGTGAAAATGGGGTAAAGAGGCCGGTGGATTGGTTCGATCTGGACTGTCAGTGAACTGGATCGGCGATGGGTCCCGTACGTCGTCGTCCGCCGACCGCGACCTCGTCCAGGTAGCAGATGAAGGCCCCGCGCACCCGGACCGTGGGCATCGCGGCCACGGCCTTCTTCCTGGTCGGTGGCGTGTTCTGCCAGCTCGATCGGGTCGGCATCGGCCACGTACTCCAGAGCAGATCCAGCCCGGCCCGAGGAACAGGTCCCCGAGCATGATCAGGCCGTCGGGGCCAAGGGCAGCGGCGCCGCAGTCCCCGCCCCTTCGCACTTGTCCCATGAGCATGGCGCACGTGTCAGCGGGCCTCATGAGCACGACCCGCTCGCGCGCAGCGTCGGCGTCGATCGTGTTGAGCAGCTGCAGGAGGGCGATGTTGCAGTACTACCTTTGCGCTAGAGCCACGAGGTCCCCTCTAGGCTCTAGCTCCGCCGCCGTCGAGGCCGTGGCGAGCCTCCGGTCTTCCCAGCAGTTCCGCCCGACGCCCGTCCCTCCTCTGCTCAAGGGGCCTCCCGGCGGACGGACGGCGAGCGAGTTCATGAAATTCATCCACGGGCTAGGTTGGTTTATGTTGACGAGGGATTGTGGTGGGGTGGGCTAACTAATGAACAATGGTGAAGCAATAACAGATCATATACCTTGCCATTAATGTTCTCGTTGCCCACAGTGCAGTGGATGCGCTTGTCCACCGTTGGCGCCGCCATCCTGGAAGATGTCCCCGCTGGCGCCGGCGCTGTCGAATTCTTCTCCTTCCTCACCTCAAGCATGAAGGGGGCCGCCGCCGCCGAGGGAAGGCGTTTCTTCTCCAATGTTAATGCTGAAGAAGAGGGCGCCAACGCTGACTTCCACATCAATCCCAGCGGGGCGGCCGCGATGGCCTCCTGCTTCACCTCTTTTAACGGGGGCGCGGCAGAGGAGGCATCCGCAGGGGTAAACCTCCCAGTGGGTGGGCCGTTCACCTCCCACGGCGTCTCTGGCCTCGTCATCTCGGATTCGGAGGCTCGAGGGAGTGTATGGAGGGCGGTCGCGGCGCGTGTGGAGGTAAGAGGGCAATCAACTAAATAGCCCGGCGGGCGGGGGAGGCCCTCAAGAGGATGACGACATCCAGAGGCGGCGGAACGAATGAAAACAGTCATGTGCACAGAAATTGAAAAATATATATTATTGGGTTTAGTATGGAAAAATGAATAGGTTATTTTCGGTCCTCCGCGCTACGTGACGGCCGCTGCGGCACCTACGACTACGAACACCTAGCCCACCAACACGGAAATTTCACACACATGTACGCACAAACAGAAACTGACACATCGTAAAGTAAACACACACACCCATACACACACTCACACACAACTACACGCTGACACACACACGCGTTCAGGTACGGAGAGGATAGAGGACGCCATTCTGGCTTTCTCCCTCACTCGTACTATTTGTGTTGCTGTGCTTGTTGTTACTTTTGCTCTTATAAAAAAGCATCAATTTTGGGCCTTGTTTAGTTCCCCAAAAATTTTGCAAAATTTTCCAGATTCCCCGTCACATCGAATCTTTAGATGTATGCATGAAGTATTAAATATAGATAAAAATAAAAACTAATTGCACAGTTTGATCGAAATTGACGAGACGAATCTTTTGAGCCTAGTTAGTCCATAATTAGACAATATTTGTCAAATACAAACGAAAATGCTACTATTCTTATTTTGCAAAAAAAATTTCGAAGTAAACAAGGCCTTGGTTATTTTTGTAATGTAGTGTAATGTAATGTAATGTAATGTAATGTAACGACTCGGTCTTGTTTAGTTGGTGAAAAACTTTGCAAAATAATACTATAGTATTTTGTTTATATTTAACAACTAATTTGTCCAACCATGAACTAGTTTTAAAAAATTCGTCTCGCAAATTATAGAAGAACTTTTTTTTGGAGTTTTCTAGGGAGGTCACTAGGATTAGATCGACACCAAATCTTAGTATTAGAAAAAGGTTATATGCTACATCATTGACCATTGAAGTCTGGAATCTATACTATACTCCTAAAGTACAGTAACATTTTACCACCGCACATTATGTACTATTCCAAGCACAGTAACATTTTACCACCGCGCGATCTCTGACCTCCCCACTACAACCATCCATGTCTCCCACCTTCCAGATCTCTATCCTATCGCATCCCCTCCTGAATTAAAAAAGAGCATCTCATACCTTCCAGGCCCCTGTCGTATTCCCTCATCTCAAAAAAAGATACTACATCTACTGTATCCTCGCTTCAGACCCGAGCACAGTTTTCGCGATTGGGGCTGCACGCTATATGTAAATATTCACTTCTGCTTTTACCGCTTCATGTTTCTACACTATACTTTTAATAACAGGGGTGAGCAAGATCCACTAGGAATCACCGGCTCGATCTGTCTGCCAGGTATTGCAGAAAAAAAAAAGAATAGAAGCTTTTCTAGGGTTTACAATATAAAATCTCCTAACACATTACAATACACATCAGCGCACGTTGAAAATAACGAAAGTATAGAGGTCTAGGTGCAAAATGTTTGTCCTATTAGTTTCCTTTTCTTTTATTCTTTAAATCAGCTAAAAATTGATAAATGCATAGTAATTCATAGAAAAATCTAAAAATTACAAAACAAAATTATTGAGCTCCACATATGTAGATCCATGCAGTAAACAAAAAATATCACAAATTTTAGTACATTTTTTTGCTGGAGATGCTTGCTTATGTTTTTAATGTAAAATTGAAATGGTATCTTGCTTCAATTATTATGAAAATTTTATGGTAGCCTATTTAATGTGGTGCATGATTTGTGGTAAAAGTTTTAGCACCATTCAAGCATATCTCACTAATTTACTAATTTACCTAGATTTATGCTTGCTAAATAGTTTATAGTCAATTTGAGTATGTAAAAATAAAAAAGGATGCTTCTACTACCTTTGCATGATGTATTGGTATGTTATATGAACACTTTATAAGCCTATGTGTTCATAATCTATATACATTTAACTGATATATCATATTTCATAAGAATCCTAATCTAAATAAAAAATAAATCTAGCAACAAACTTCTCATGTTTTAATATAATACTAAGGTATATTAAGAGGTAATATTAGAGTAAGATAAGGTTTGCCTAATTTCTATTTTTATTATTAAGTAAATATGTCTCAAAGCTACATATTATTGTAAATATTAACTACTGTAAATATTAACTATCTATACCAATCAATAAAATAAATTATGGTCTTCAAATTTTATAAAAAGGATAAATATAAATAGATATGTAACATTATGTCATCACTTTCTATGGTCATTTGATGTTTTTTCCGTCGCAACACACGGGCATATTTACTAGTTATTACATAACAATAAGATGTTTAAAACATACAAGATAAAATAGTTCAACTTCAAACAAATATTACATCAAATGCATGGATACATAGAAACACAAATGATAAGGGCGTCTCCAATAGCGGAAGCACATGCAACCAATCACTAGGAGAAAGGTCACCGTTTTCTAAATCACTCACAGTTCCTAATCTTGTGGTACCATGCACGCCTCTAATCACCATTCCCAGCGGGGAGGGTGATTGATGTTGTTCGCGATCTCTTCCGCATCCCTTTGGATGATAAGCTTTCTTCCGTAGTCACTAGACGAAAAAAAGAAAAGCACCCTCTGAGGGTTGGCCACTATCCGATTTAGCGCGAGCCATTCATTGGGGGTATCTTCCGGAGTAATGTTACACCTTTCTGCGAATGCCAACATACGCTCGGTAGCCGAGCGTGCACTTGAGTGACTGCCGGAGCCCTGAAAAGTATAAAAAATACCTTTGATTATATGAGCATCGGAGGTGTTCTTTTCTAAAAATGCCTTTAATTATACAATTTAGTTTAGAATATGTTCCGTCCTCAACTCTGCCTCGCACACGCAAAGCACCCACCTACCGTGCGGCTCTGCACGCCTGGAGAGTGGGAAGGTTCCATCCGTCCGCCGACAGATGGGCCCGCAGAGACGGCGACAGCCGACAACCACGTTCCGTGGCGCCTTCACTACCAAGTGGACCCAGCAAGACTAACGGTGACGGCCCGACCGACGGACCTGTTGCGTCCTGCCGTGTCGTTCCACCCACCCTCCACTTCAACGCACACGCACGGATATATCCCACACGCACACCCCGTCCCTCGGCACCCACAACCGCTTACACATCACCGTCCCTCCTTCCCCAATCTCACGCCACTCCCACAGAAATCCCCTCCCAAAATCTCGCCTCCCAGATCGATCGCCACCCTTCTCGACGCGCGTAAACCCTAGCGGGCGCGGCGGCTGCGACTCCCGCGATTCACCACCAGCGGCGGCCTCGCTCCCTCGACCGATGGCGGTGCTGCCCTTGTCCACTTGAGGACGATGGCCCTGCTCCCATGGAGGCATGCCCTCCGCCGGCCGCTGCTGCCTAATCGCGGTCGCGGCCAGACCAAGGGATGGTGAGAAGCAGCAGGTCGGGCTGATCTAACGCGGTCGGCCTGGATCCGGCTCGTGGAGGGCGAGAGATGAGGACTGTTGAGTCATTCAATCTCGGTTGATCATCTTGCCGCCGCCGGAGCCATTCTCCAGGGGAAGGTCGTTTACTGTCCCCCATGCTCCCCGACTCCTCCGCATACAACTGCAATTGTACCTCCTATCGTTGATCCTGAATTCTCCGGGCAGCCAGCTGAGTTATTCGATCTCCGTCCTCACAGCCTGTTAGGTTCGTGTGTGTGTGTTTGCAGGTTTGCTACCGCTCCTACTAATCATGCTTAAATTATCACTAGACAATTGGACAGCTCATGTTTCATACAACACGTCATCAGTGAGTTTTGGTTTTGTTTGGTTTCAGTATAAATAAAAGGAAGCAGCGAGGGCTTGGTACATCTACAGGCCTCGGTGGATCAAAAGGGGCCACAAATTTTGGCCTTGTTTAGTTCGCAAAAATTTTCAAGATTTCCCGTCACATCGAATCTTTGGTCGCATGCATGGAGCATTAAATATAGATAAAAATAAAAACTAACTGCACAGTTTACCTGTAATTTATGAGATTAATCTTTTGACTCTAGTTATTCTGTGATTGGACAATGTTTGTCAAATAAAAACGAAATGCTACAGTAGCCAAAAACAAAAATTTTTGCCAACTAAACAAGGCCTTTGATTGCGAGGGTACATATATTGTATTCAATGCTGCTGACACACTGTTCTTCAGCGATCTCAGTTCTCAGGAGAAGGTATTCAGTTGTTTTACCGGATGCAAACTACGCACAGTTTTTGGTTTCTTGCTCTTTTCTGATAATCTGTTTACTTGCACTAGGATCCACTGAGATCGAAGTCCATCCATTTCAGCAACTCAAGAACCCACTGTGCCATACATTCGACTCAGAGGCCAAAGAGGGGCATGACCTCATCATTGGGATGGGATCAGGGGATGGTTAGTGGAGATGATTAGGTGAGCCCCGTTATGATTCAAACTGGACTGTGCATAAGTATGGGACCTTCATTTTTGTTTCTTTTATGGGCTGTTGTGCAGTCTATTCAATGTTGCTGAGGCAACAGTTACAAGATCCTCGAAGAAAACCCATGGCAGCTCTACATTACAATAAGGGTGATAAAGATGTATCGCCCAATGGAAGGTATATGATTGGATTTTTCATTACTAATTTGAATGACCTACATGATACTTCTCATCTTTTGAATTTATCAACATTTTTCATAATATTCTGATGGAATGTATGATAAAAAGTGAGCAGCTGCTAGTTATAGAGCTTGATAATAATTTGGCAGACTTTATTTTGGACTTTTGGTTGATTTTGAATTGCTGTTCTATCTTTTGTTGTTTTCAGAACAAGGATGGGATGGGAACAGAGACTGTACATTTTCAGCTGTGAAGGATCAATTCCGCTGTGAATGATCAAGTAAGGTAACTTATGTTTCTCCCGTGACTGCTTTCCTAAACTGAATTACTTTGGTGGTGAAGCAAGATGCTTTAGCCATAGAATCAATTTTGTTCTGCCATGTGGGACATGTAATTAGGAGCATGAGTAGAGGATCATAGTGTACCTGCTGATAATATGGATTGTTGTTGAAGTTCTGGGGCGGCGGCATGTTGTTGTTTTGGGACGGTGCCATGTTGTTGAAGTTCTGGGGCGGCGCCTGCTGTTCAGAGTATTGCTGGTGCTGGTATTAGGATTTTGAATAGAGTAAGTTCAAAACACACTTCAAAACAAAGAGCACAAGCAACCTAGGAAATTAAAATTATTTTAGTTATTGCATAACAAGATTGACTTAACACACCCAAGATTTACAAAACATGACCAAGCATTGCATACAAGACATATTAAAACATGAATATATTAATTCCATGATGCTCAATAATTATATTTATTAAAGCACATAATTCATATTTAATTATGTATTTACATATGTTACAAGTTTACCTGAGGGGGAGGTTGCATGTTGAAGTCCTGGGCCGGCTCTAGTTGATAGTCTGCCTGAGGGGGTTCATTTTGTGCATGAGGGAGATGTTGGTTGTTGATGTTCGGCCGTGGTTCATTGTCTGCGTGAGGGAGAGGTTGGTTGTTGATGGTCCAGAGTTGCTCTGGCAAGTTCAGGTTGTAGAGGCCGGCTATCTCTTCGGCGCCAAACCCCTGTGCGAAGTAGAACACTATGTTCTCTGGATTAATCCCGTTTTGCAGCAAGAATTGTGTCTGCTCGGGTGTAAGCATATTGTTGGGCTGCTGCTGGTTCAGGTCCGGGACCTGGTGCTGCTGCTGGTTTTGGGTTCGCGATCGGCGGCTGCTGCTGCTGGGTCGACGGCGGCTGCTGCTCATACTATCCCGGATCGGCTGCTGCTGCTGGGTTGGGCCCTGGATAGGCTGCTGCTCGGAGCTGCCGGCGTAGGTGTGGTATGGGTGTTGGATCGGCTGCTGCTCGAAGGGATTGGGCGTGGGTGGCTGTGAGCTGGAGCTACCGGCGTTGAGGTGGTATGGGTGTTGTCCAGCCATGACGAGGAGATAGGCGAGGAGGACGGGTGGATTTTGATTGGGAGTGTGTGTGCCAGTGAGGCGCGTGGGGCTTGGCGCTTCTACTTGTAGTGTGTCTACTATACTATAAATAGAAGTAGTGGGGGAAGTAGTAACGCCCTGTTTAGTTCCCTATCCAAAATTTTTTCATCCATCCCATCGAATCTTTGGACACATGCATGGAACATTAAATGTAGATAAAAAAATAAACTAATTACACAGTTTAGTTAAGAATCGCGAGACGAATCTTTTAAGCCTAGTTACTCCATGATTAGCCTTAAGTGCTACAGTAACCTACATATGCTAATGACAGATTAATTATGCTTAATAAATTTGTCTTGCAGTTTCCTGACGAGCTATATAATTTGTTTTTTTATTAGTTTCTAAAAACCCCTCCCGACATCCTTCCGACACATCCGATGTGACACCCAAAAAATTTTCGTTCTCAATCTAAACAGTCCCTATATCCAAAAATAGTGTAGGACCTACCACTACCCATCATCTCTCCTTCACTGTTGTCATGCATGGCAAAAGAAAAGGGTTTGACAGCCATGAAGGACAACACGAGAGAGATTCCGGGGCAGCCTTCCATTCGTTTCTAGAGGACAGCGAGAGAGATTCTCTGGCTGGGTGCGCAGTGACCGGTGCACTGCAGTAACCGCTGGACCGCCTGCCTCCCCCCTGGCCGGGCATCCAGAGCGCGGCGGAGCCAATGTGGGTGGCACGCACGACATACGCAATTAATGCTGCATTCATATACTCATTGCATGCAGTTGTAGGCTAGAGGTGAGACAAAGCAAGAAAGTATCTATGCTCTATTCAGGCCTTGTTTAGTTCTAAAAAATTTTGCAAAATTTTTCAGATTCTCCGTCACATCGAATCTTTAGACGCATGCATGGAGTACTAAATATAGATGAAAATAAAAACTAATTGCACAGTTTGGTCGAAATTGACAAGACGAATCTTTTGAGCTTAGTTAGTACATGATTGGATAATTTTTGTCAAATACAAACGAAAGTGCTACAGTGTCGATTTTGCAAAAAAATTTGGAACTAAACAAGGCCTCAATGATCTGATCGAAAGCAATGACACGTCTACTGTTTACATGTGCATGATCCATAAACTCACACAGCTAAGTGCAAGTATGTAGCCTCAGGCTTTGCAGCAGCCTTCATCACCACAGCTACATATGCTGCATCAATCACAAGCTCTTTGTGTGTTTGTGTGTGACAACACGAGGCAGCAGGCCAAGCAAGGAAAAATATATATACTGTGTCAATCACAAGCTCTGTGCGTGTGTTTGGAGTATATGCACAAAGCAGCTAGCACAGGCGGCAGAGAGAGAAGAGAGAGAGATGTTGGCACTACTTGGCCTGGCTAGGTACCAATGCACCACATGCCAACAAATATGAACATTAATTCCAAAACCCCTCTATTACTCTCTCTCTCTCTCAGCAGAAAGGACAAAGGAAAGAGCCAAAACAAAGGTAGAGATGCATCCAATGCGTTGCCCGCTCACCCCTGTTCCCTGATGCCTTGAGGTGACCAGCCAAAGCCACTAAACACCAATGCATGCAAATGTAGGAGTACCTAAAGCCTGAGTTGTCATTCAGGCATGGCTTGCACACTAATCCAAGTGTTGGTATTCACTTGTTCAAAGCAGCCATGTAATCAAAGGTAAATTGATGAGCCTCCTCGTTATTATTATTCCGATATAGTGTAATTATGTATTTACAGGTGCCCTCTCCAAAATGTAAGGATCGACACCAAATGTATCCATCAACAAGTGACCTATCTGCTTCCTTCTCTCGACTTTGTAAGTTTTTCCTTTCAGCCATCTACATTCTGAGTTGTAAATTAATAAAGCATGGTTATTTTCAGAACTTAAATAAATTCAGTTATATAAAATCTTCATACATACTTTATGGGAAGTAAGTGCAAGTTCGATTGTAGACACTTTGTGTCATTTTAACATAGGTGCAGCTTTGCCGCTTGTATATAACTCCTGCTATTGATGTGTTCAAAATTAATGATTTCTTAGTCTACAAACTATATGATGCCTATAGTTCGGTTGGAATTATCAAAGTTTATTAATCTGGGCATCTGCTATTGTTTTCATGTATATGATGACATTGGTTCACAGTGACTATGGATTTTAGGATCTAGGAAAAATTACCGACTTAGCGAGAACCCATACAAAATATTTTGCTATAGGAATTCAAATTTTCTAGGCATTATGCTTGCATCATTTATGCACAGTTAATTAAGTTTTCTCTATATTAGGACAAAAGGGCCGTCTTTTAAGCCTTTCTTTGTCAGACAAAGTTTCAGGGACCATCCTATCTCTTATTCTCTTTCTTGCTTGTTCCTGTATCAGCTTGGTTGGTTCCAATTGTTTCTTTCATCCTCAGTTATAATAATTTAGCAAACCTATTAGTCATATCAAAAGCACTCTGCAAATATTGACACAGATTCCTCGCTGGACATCTCCGACGACAATGAACATTGCTGGGAACCTGACTGTAGCTGCAAGTCTGCAACTTCTGATCATCATTGCACCCATGTCGAAGCCGAACAGAGACCGCACACACATTGCTTCTGTATATAATATTTCTACTCAACACTCTATTATGCTTTTGGATACTACATCTGACAAAGCATACAATGGACATCATACTAATTTTGTATAATATATCAACGCGCACCACTGTAATGTTTTTCTATATGCGCAGCTCAAATCTGCCATCCGACAAACTTGCGAGCCAAGTAATATTATGTATATATAGCTATGCTTCCTAAATGATACTTCAATCTATAAGCACTATCATGTTTGCCACTATTACAACAGTCGTGTTTCAAATAACCATACAAATGTTACATGCTATTGTCGACACAATGAAGCAATTTAAGATGCTTTAATCTCACGCGCAAAGGCGTGTGCCATCCACTAGTATATATGCATCGCTAGCTGCATGTCTGGCCAGCCCTGTTGGCTCCTGCTGTGCAGTGTGCTCCATGCCTCCACTAGCAGCATCGCTGTCTTGGCCACCAAGCCCCGTCTCCACGCCTCCACCACCGCATGCATCGCACTGATGGCCACCAAACCCTGACTGCATGCTGCATGTGAACGCAGAAAAAGGTGTAGGAAGAGTGCTTTCGTGCTCCCTCGACTGTCAGCTAACATCGGGCTTTGGTGCTGGACTGTCAGCGCCTCAGCGGCATGCCTTGCACCCATGGTCAGCCAGCCGCGCCGCACAACGCATTATTAATTGACCTATACATAAGACACACGTATATACTAGAATATGGATATGCAGTGGCCTACAGGACACACGTATATACTCGATGAAAATGGTACAAATATTTAACCGAACGTATATACTCCGAACGTATATACTCCATGGAAACCGATCGATTCAGCCTGTTTTACCTGTCCGATAGCACAAATGGTCTTTAATTGAACCGAGCTAGTGTCCCTATTCGATCTTTAACCGGTCCACCACCGATTCTGTCCTGTCTCAATAACTAGGGTTGACGTACAAAGTATTGTGCACCGCCAAGAGAGCCCGCATTCCATCCATGGTTGCATGCTTTGGTGTGGCCCGCAGCCCTGCCGCCTCCGTCCATTCATGGCCGGTCAAGGCCGCCTCTGTCCATTCATGGCCGGTCAAGGCCTCCATCGAGCAGTCAAGCCTTTGGATCATCGTTCAGGTCCCCGTTCAAGTGGCTCGAGGAGACGAGTGCCACGCATGCCTGCATGTTCGTACTTGGCAGAAGTTCGTGAAAATAGTCATATCCCTCGAGTCTACCATGTATTGCTGTGAGTTTTACTTTATATTATTGCATATTACTTTTATTTATTTATATCAATTTACTTTCTTGTATATATTAAAATCTTGTAGATTTATTTTATTGCAATTTATGTTCTTGGTATAAGTTGCAAAGTAATCTTGAAAATTACATATCAAAGACCAATAGGGGTGCTACCCGTACTGGGCTTTTATTATAAATAAAAGGTAACTTTAGAAATGGCAGCTTAAAAAGATAAAAAAGGAAACAAAAAAAAGAAAAGTTACAAATGAGATTATAGTCATAAATTATAGTTGCTTCGGATGGGCGATGGGGACAGTAAATGAGATTATAGTTGCTTCAGATTTTAGGTGAGCCATAAATCTGCAGACTGAGCGGTAGGCAGCTGCTCACCACAGTGCATGTGGGCCACCACTTCACTGTCGGCCGTGCAGTTGAAAAGAATGCACTTGCATGTAAGTACTAGTTCTCAAAGAGGTCAATAATAAGGTACTGCAATAACCGATTAAGGACACTTACAATGCAGATCTAATTTTATTATTTATTATCTCGAACAATGTGGATTTAAAGTCTAAATAAGACTTGGAGTCTTATTTTTTTCACCTCTTTCTTTAATAAATATGCTGACACATCAGCAAAATATCACAAATAATATATAATTAATTGTCTTCGACTCTGTGATAAAGTCTTATATTGTGAGTGCCATAAATAAGCCCGCTTTTCCTCTCTATCATACGTCCTCTACTTAGCGCCTTTGGTTAAGCCTGAAGTCTTTTTAATCCCATAGTGTTGTGCTCGAGACCTAGGCGGTGACATTATTTATTTATTTTTTGTTTACGTTTTGGAATTTGATATCAAGAGAAGATAAACAATTTAGAAAACTAATTAACCTCTCATCACTTCTATTAGTCTAAAATTTTCATACGGTAAATTTAGACTTCTCTCCAGTAATTTTTCGGCACAGGAAAGCAGTGTGTGTACGCATAGACTTAGAGGCGAGCCGCACGCGTGTACGCAAATAAAGGCTCTGTCGTACACGTTCTCATCTGACATCTCTGCTGCACTGATCATGTTTGAATCTTTTTGTTTATTCAACAGTCTCCGTATCGATCCTCAGCTAGCTGCAAAGCGGTGCGATCGAGCCCACGAGCGCCCAGAGGATAGTTTGATCAATTAGCTCACGGCGGCCGGTCCATCGTGGCGCCCGCGCGCGCCTGCCGGCGGGAGCTATATCCGGCCGGGCGCACGGCATCGGCAGCCGCTGTCGGCGGTGCGCAAGGCCAGGCGAGGCGCGCTGGAGGCACTCATCGGCCTTTTGGGCGGCAGCGCGCATGGCCGGGCACTGGGGGCACGACGCATGCATGCAGCCCGACACAAAATCTAGGTAGTAAGCGCACACGCACTCTAAGCCCGCGAGTACCGGCCATTCTAAGCTCTGCTCGATCTGGATATATGGTCTGATTTTGATCATCCATCGTCCATTCCGCCGCGCGACGACATCGATCTCTTCCCGACGTGCTCACGCCGAGCTCGCTTCTATCAGGTATCATAGCTGCTGCATGAAACTATCCTGGCAGATGCAATCCATCCGGCCGTGTGCTTAATTCTATATCTTGATCTCTGCAGAGCGTGCTCGATCGCTTACTTCTCGAATGCCATCCTCCGGCAGTACTAGTACTGCTTCGCCTCCCGCAGTGGCCAGGTGAGGTAGCTCAGCAAATAAAACTTGCAAGTTTTGCATTCTAAACTTTGATAGGATGACATTAATTATATCCACAATTATGTTGTGGTGGTTCATTGACTTGTTCTTTCATTTTTCAATTTTGTTTAGACTATGGCAGATCGAATCCGCTGGATGTATCTTGGGAATCGTACGAGTCTTCAGTTCGTCAAGGGTATTCAATCTTTTGTGACAGCTGCACAGACAGATATGTTGAATGGACATAAGTCATCAGTGTGGTGTCCATGCATTGATTGTAAGAATGAAAAGCAATTCTCTGATTTGGATGTAATCAATGAACATCTAATAATTCGAGGATTCATGGATGACTATACATGTTGGAACAAACATGGAGAAGAAGGTGTCAATCACCGAGACCAAGTGCAGGCTGCTGGTCAACAGTATGGCGAGGATGGCCTCCATGAAAATGATATCGGTCGTGATGATGAGGAAGCACCATTTGACCATCAAGAACTTTGTGATGATGATGTAACAGATATAGCTGCGAACTTTGATGAAGACCATCTTGCTCAGAATCTAGAGGAGATGCTTCGTGATGCCTTTGGCTTTGATAAGCGTACTGATGCAGAGTTAAAGAAGTTGGAACAACTTAAGAAAGATATGAAGACCCCACTCTATCCGAATTCCAAGAGGTATAACAGGTTGTCTGGTTCACTAAAGCTTCTCCAGTTGAAGGCATCAAATCATTGGACTGACGATGGCTTCAAAAAATTACTAGAAGTGCTTGCAGATATGTTTCCTGAGGGGAATGTGATACCCAAGACTACATATGAGGCTAAAAAGATTATTTGTCCAGTGGGATTGAAGTTTGAGAGAATTGATGCTTGCAAGAATGACTGCATCTTGTACCAAGGTGACAATAAAGAGGCCACACAATGCCCCAAGTGTCAAACCTCTCGTTACAAACATAGAAGTGATATGGGTGATGACGGCATGATGATGCGTCATAAAGTTCCTAGGAAGGTTGTATGGTACTTCCCTATAATCCCTCGCCTCAAACGATTGTTTGCAACCTCTAAGGACGCACAACTGTTGACTTGGCACTCAGATAGCCGCAAGGTTGATGATTGTATACGGCACCCAGCAGATGGTATTCAGTGGCGATACATTGATTCCGTGTATAAGTCTTTTTCTGATGAACCAAGGAATCTTCGGTTTGCACTAAGCACAGATGGTATGAACCCATTTGGTAAAATGAGTAGCTCACATAGTGTCTGGCCTGTACTGCTAAGTATCTACAACCTTCCACCCCACTTGTGTAACAAGCGGAAGTACATGATGATGGCAATTTTGATTCCTGGTCCGCATCAACCAGGTATTAAAATCGACGTGTATCTACGGTTGCTTATTGATGAGTTCAAAGATCTTTGGAAGGAAAAGGGCATTAGGGTGTATGATGGTTTTAGGAAAGAGTTTTTCGACTTACGTGCCATGTTGTTCACCACTATCACTGATATTCCAGGACATCGTAGTGTTTCTGGGCAGAGCAAAGGAGAAAAAGACTGTTTTCACTGCTTAGATGTGACCGAGACTGTTTGGCTAAATAACTCAAAGAAGAGAGTTTATGTAAAGCATCGACGTTTCCTTCCTATGACTCATTCATATCGGAAAATGAAGCGTCAATTTGATGGTACGATGGAGACAGGATCTGCTCCAGGGCATTTCAGTGGTGAACAAGTTTATGACCAGGTGATAAAGGATACCACACCTACAGTTCACCCGAAGAGCACTATCATTGGAAAGCGAAAGCACAATGCAAAAGCAATTAAGCCCGATAAAAAGAGGTGGAAGAAAGTATCAATCCTATGGGAGCTACCTTACTGGAAAGACCTTGGGGTCCGCCACAGCATCGACCTCATGCATGTGAAAAAGAATGTCTGTGGGAGTTTACTTGGGACACTCATGAATGATAAAGTTAAAACAAAAGACCATGCAAAAGCAAGAGCTGACCTAGAGGAGTTGGACATAAGGCCCGAGCTCCAACCTGATGGTACTAGTGCCCGACCACCTTTATCTGCTGTAAATCTAACTCAGGAAGAGAGGCAAGAATTGTGTGACTTCATTCGCAGTGTCAAAGTTCCCTCTGGATACGCATCTAATATTCGAAAACTTGTACATCCAAATGAAAACAAAATGCTCCCCATGAAGGCTCATGATTGTGATGTCATGCTCACAACAATGCTTGCTGTTGGTATTCGAAACATATTGCCAGAAAAAACCCGAAGGGCAATCATGGGCCTCTGCTTCTTCTTTAATGCAATCTCTCAGAAGGTCATTAAGGAAGAGTTACTAGCAGATCTTGAAGAAAACATGTATGTGGTAATGTCTCTGCTTGAGGCTTACTTCCCACCGACTTTCTTTGACATATCCGTCCATCTCATTATACATTTGGTTAAGGAGATAAGATATCTTGGACCGATGTTCCTCCACCACATGTACCCATATGAGAGATTTATGAGTACTTTGAACAAGTATGCTAAGAGTCGAGTTCACCCTGAGGGAAGCATGGTGCAGTGCTATTCTACTGAGGAGGTGGTCGATTGGTGCCTCACTTACAGTGACCCCAAAAATCCAATCGGCATCTCCAAGTCTCGCCATGAGGGATGGATACAAGGGAGAGGGTTTATTGGGGAAAAGAAAATTACTCCAGTTGCAGCTGATTTTGAAAGAGCCAAGTTTCTAGTGTTACATCACACAAAAGAAGTGGAACCTTATATTAGAGAGCATAAGGAGATGTTGAGGAAAAATAATCGACATCGGAGCGAATTCTGGGTAAGGAAGACACATGTGTGTGAGTTCAGTACTTGGTTTAGAGATCGAATTGACAGTTCAAGCTGCACAGATGATAGGCTACGACAGCTGGCATCCGGCCCGTTCTTCACAGTCACAACTTATCAGGGCTATGACATAAATGGCTACACCTTTTACACCATTGATCAAGACAAGAAAAGTGTGTACCAGAATTGTGCTGTTCGTGTAGATGCATTTGACTCAAATGGCAAGAAGACAACATACTACGGCCAGATTGAAGAGATATGGGAACTCACATATCCAGGCTTCAACAGGCCCCTTTTTCGGTGTAGATGGGTTCAGGTCGGACAAGGCACCAAGATAGACCCATATGGCTACACCACAGTTGACCTTGAACACGTTGGGTACAAGGATGAACCGTTTGTACTTGCAGAACAGGTTTCCCAAGTTTTCTTTGTTCGTGACACTAGAAACGCTAAACGACAAGTGGTTCTTCCTGGGAAAAAGAGGTTTGTCGGAGTTGAAAATCCAATGGAAGAGGAAGAGTTCAAGCAATCCAACGAAGTCCCTCCTTTTGATGCTTCCATCCTCCCTGTGATTTCGGAGAGCGATTTAACCCCATACCTAAGAAATTGTTGTGAAAAGAGTGCTCTTGTGGCAAAAACACGCAAAAAACAGCAAGCACGCAGAAAATGATCTGCTCATGTAAGTTTTGGAACAAATGCCCTTGTGATTTTTTAGAACAAGCCTCCTATTGATTTAGCAATGTTTAACTTGTTGTTTATTTATGCAGGTATATGTAGGAGCTCCTCAACTGCTTAGCTTGCTGCTACGTACCGAACTTCGAGCACATGGAATCTGATTTACTTGGTAGATAGGAGCTAGCAGCTGAAAATGTTTAACTCTACCAGATTATAAGTTGGTAGCTTTTGGGTGTAAAATTCTAGAACTGATCATTAACTTATTCAATATATGGTGGTGTTGCAGTTGGGACAATGTACTTTATTCTTTAATTTTGGCCTCTTATATATATATAAGTTGAAGCTTTTGTTATCAAAGATATATAACACCGTTATCAAAGATATATAACACCCATATTTATGGTTTCCTGCAAACTCAGAATATGATATTGACTCATCGCAGAGCAGCAGCAGTGAATCATACATATTCTATGACTCAGTAGTTTGTGACTGAATGGTCAGGAGTGCAAGGCCAATTACTCCAGCACGGCATGGAGAGACTGCAAATCCATTGCCTAAAGTTTTGTAAGCTGACCAAACTTTGTACATTGTACATAGTAGAACATACATGTATCCTGAGAGCAGAAACTCTCAAAGATGGGTTTGTCTGATGTAATAAAAGCTGTGATCCCATTCAAGGACGAAGAAAAGAACATCCCTGCAAGGAGTTTTGGGTGGAGATCTTTGGCCTTGGCCTTATCTTCCTGTATGCAAGTTACATGGCCGAAATCAAGAGTACCTGCTCTCTGTGATGGAAGGCAAAGTGCAAGCCCAGGCGTAGCCACCACAGCCTGACAAGAAAGAATTGAGAGTTAAACTAGCCATGACAGAATTTGATCAATATGGTTGCTCTGGTTTGCAGCCACAGAACTTGACTTTAACACTATACACTGCTAATAAATACATTGCATTGAGCATCATTACCACCATGCGGATCATAGGACAAAAGCAGAGGAGCTGGAACATAGTTTCATAACAGCAAGATATATATAATTTTTAGCCATCGTCAACATGTTCCAAACAAGGACAGCAAATTAAAAAGTCCCACATTGTTAACATTGTCACTGACTACTACTTAATACAACACATTGAACTGCCTGGCTGGCTTCAAGCCATGTTATTTCAACAGAACGCGACCACCAACACCAAGGTGATCACTAACACACACACACCACAACCTGCATTTCATGTTTCTTGTCGCCCACCTGATCCTTCTGCTTGGCTAGCAACTGCATCTCCTTGGAGTCCACAACTTCTTCCTTCTTCCTCAGCTTAACAAAATGTTGGTCACAACAGATCACAATTTTGGTCACAACACTTCACAAGTTCATTGACAAACCATTTCACATCAAGCATTAATATAATAAACATGTTCCTTACATTCCACAATCAGCAAAATAACAGTTTGCATTGTTTGCCAAACTAGCATTGCCTAATTACAAACACTTCATGCTACTTGAAGGACAAACTAAGTACTACTTCTACTACAGCCAACATAGAGGCATCATGCCAATTTCACCTTAAACACAATGGCTATTAAGGCCACTGACAGAAACACACACATCCACACTAACATGCCAATGTACCTATCCTTCTTCTTCATCTTGGCTTCCAAATCGTGCATACACATATCCTTAGCCTCCACTAGCTTCATATGGTCATGCAATTGCTTGTGCATCAACTTCAACTCGGTGTCATTTGCGCACAACCGTGCATCTTTCTGGGCAACCACCTTCCTCAAATCCCAAATAGCACCTCGCATGTCATTCAACAGCTGCTTGAAGAAAGCTGAATCTGAATAATCCAAGTCGACCCAGCGGAAGAAACCACAGTCTGCATCAGTCTGCATCTTTCAACATTTTGTTAATGCTGGCAATACATTAAAATTGATAACAATTCGAAACACGTGACGATTTCAACAAATTCTTACCCGTGCTTTCTGGCATTTCAGGTACCTCATGCCTGGATTCTTAAAGCTCCAAGAAATCCATTGGCATGCCTTCACATTGCAGTAGCATTTCGTCTCCGGCTGATAATCCAGAGGTCCGACGCGGTAGGGCACCGGCGATCCATGCCCGTCGTAGGCGCCCCCGCCTCCACCTCCGCCGAACGAAGGGGACCAACTAGAAGAACGCGAGCTAGACGAGGACATTGCCGTGGCCAGAGACGACCGCGACGAACTGAAGCAGCAATCAACGCCGGTGCCGCTCGCCTGAACCCTAAGCAAATGGGGCTTCTGGAGCAGAAGGGGGCGGAGTGAGACAGGGAAGTGGATGCGGGCAAGGCGTATTTGAGGGGGGCTCGTTTCTTATTTAGGTGGGGCCCACCTTTTCAGGCAGTTTTCTATGTCCGGATTTGCCAGCACCCACGAGCAGCAGCGTCCACAGCCCATTGCTGCGACTCACGACCCAACCTATCTTGGCCTTCCTGCGGCGCACGAAGGCAAATTTGAATAGGCTAAAACGGGCCAGAAAATAGGCCTTTTCAGACGGCTAAACGGCCCAGCAAGAACGACGGCTGAATTAAAAAAAGGAAGAAGTCCACTTCAGGTCCCTCAACTTTTGCAAAAGTCTGTTTTTCATCCCTAAACTTCAAAACCGAATAAAATACATCCCTCAATTTTTGAAACCATGCATATTATGTCCCTGACATGGTTATGAGCGGTTTTGAAGGCAGTTTTGTCTTTTTCATTTTTATTTATTCTGGCTAAATATTTGTAAAATTATAGTAAATCACATAAAATTCATAAAATAGTAATTCTATCTTTGTTGAACTTCAGATAAGTAGATCTACATAGTGAACATATAATATAGTATGCTTTATTACAAATTTTTTATTGTAGCTTTAGATCTGTGTTTTTCTATAATTAATTAGAATAATGCATAGCTATAGTTTGTATGGTGCAATTGTGGTGAATTTTTTATGTTAGACTAATTATTATATATTTAAACTATGGTAAAAATTTCATACTCATTAGATCATGTATAACTTAGTTATAGATTTATTATAATTTAACAAGCATAAACCTAAATAAATCTATAACTAACTAATACGTGATTCAATGAGTATAAAATTTTTACTATAACTCAAACATAGAATAATTAGCTCACCATATAAATTTCATCATGATTAGACCATAGAAAATGTAGCTATAATTAATCTAATTAATTAGAGAAAAACATAGATCTAAAGATACATCAAAAAAATTTGTACTAGAACATACTATATTATATATTCAATGTGTAGATCTACTGATCTAAAGTCCAACAAAAATTGAGTTTTCTATTTTATGATTTTTATGTGATTTACTGTGATTTTTCAAAAAATTCAGCCAAAATAAATAAAAAGAAAAAGGTAAAACCGCTTTCAAAACCAGGTCAAGGATGTAATGTGCATGGTTTTAAAAGTTGAGGGATGTATTTTGTCCGGTTTTAGAGTTCAGGGATGAAAATTAGACTTTCGCGAAAGTTGAGGGACCTAAAGTAGACTTTTTCCTTAAAAAAAAGGCAGCACGTCACCTCTTCTTCAACCTCTCGCAGGCCGGCCGGCCGGCCGCGCGTGCACTACGGGTGAGGGAGCTCAGCACCGGCCACACCCTTGCCGCGATGGAGGTCAGCACCAATGGCCGCGCGGCCGCACGCGATGGAGAGCGGGACAGCACCGGCGAGCGCGATATGGATCGAGCTCATCAGCCACGCAGCGCTGGCACTATAATACCGCCAATTCGATCGCTGCACCATGGCCGGCAATCTGCCCGGCGGCCGGGCACACCCTGCCCCAAAAAGCCCGCGCCGTGCGCGTACGTAGCACAGACGCGTGTTTTTTTTTGAGAATATGTATCTGTATTACTGATTAAGTAAAACATACAGTCGAGCATACAAATGCAGACACATACATACTGGATACAGAGACCGCTGTGCCACCGAAACTACACGAAGAACTCCGAAGAAAGAAAAGATTACATTGATGCCTCTGGATTCTTCGTGAGCCATCCGCCTTCGACTGCTTCGCGAAGAAGCCGAACGCCACCCTGAGCTGAAGAGGTCCCTTCGCACGCATGCTTTGAAAGGAGCCGAAATAGACACCCGTCACGAAGAACGGGATGAAGCCAACGGCGATTCTCCAACAGCCGGGGCAGCGCCCCAACGGTTCCAGCTCCCAAATCTGAGCTCGCAGCTGGTAGAAATCACCACCGAGCGAGAAAGGAGCTCGATTCGGCCGGCCAACCACCACATCAACCAGACAGCGCCCCACATCCAACCAAAATAAGGACAACAGCACAATCACCTGGCACAGACGACGAGCCGCCGACCTCGGACTCCATTGCCAGGGCTCGACATCGAGAGCCCCATCTCCACGAGCTCGTTGACGGCGCCGGAGGGAAACACCGTCAAGGCGGGGAAAAGCTCGAGAAACTTTATTCGACGACACCGTCGCCGCCTCCGCCTCGCCGACGACGCCCACAAAAGCAAGCCGCAGAGGACCACCAACCTCCCGGCAAACCCAAGCTCCACCACGAACGGGCGGTGAGCAAACCCTAGACCTAGGACATTTGAAACCTAGCCTATCTACAACATCCGCGCGGCGATTCCGCAGCCAACCATCCGTTCCAGCACCTCGACGGTGGCCGGAGAGGAGGAAGGCCGGCGAAATCGCCGCCGGAACACGGCTTCGCCTCCCTGTCACCCTTTTTCCTGTAGAGAAGGGGAACGGGAGAAGGAGATGGGAAGAAGACCCTTGGAGCTCGTGAGATCTCGGAGTTGAACCCACAGACGCGTGTTAACACGGCCACCGAACAAAGATTTTCCTGCATCGAGTAGTTCAGACGAGCGTTTGTTATACGCGTCTGTGATCTTGATTTACAGACGCTTGTTCTCCACGCGTCTGTAAGCAGAATAGTAAATAAAACGCGTTTTGGCATAGTGCGTTACTGGTGAACGACCGTGGAATTGGATTTGAGAGACTATAGGGAGCTATATCAAAAAACAACATACTCTCATTTCTGGAAAAGCCTGATGAATGTTAAAGATACTTTTTGGAGTTTTGAATCTTTCAAGGTGAAAGACGGAACATAGACCCGCTTCTGGGTTGACACTTGGATAGCCAATCAACCACTTAAGGACAAATTCCCTGGATTGTTTAATATTGTGAGAAGAAAACAAGATTCTATAGCAAAATTACTTAGCGCAATCCCACTAAATATTTCTTTTCGTTGGAATCTAGTGAGTAGAAAACTAAGGGATTGGCACAGGATTGTTGCCTTTTACATGATGTGAACTTATAGGGGGATAGGGATGCTTTTGTGAGGTCTTTATAATGTGTCATAGGAAATGTGGCAAATTAAAATTCCCAGAAGAATAATTTTTTTGTGGTATCTAAAAAAAGGTGTGGCTTTAACTAAAGACAACTTACTTGACGAAATTGGAACGACGATACGAGGTGCAGTTTATGTCACTCAACAGAAAGTATTCAACATCTCTTTTTCGATTGTTTATATGCCAAATTCTTGTGGCGCGCTATCCATTTAATGTTTGGGATATCGCCTCCTCAGAGTATAGATGACTTGTTTAACAGGTGATCTAATATAGGTGGTAATAATCATAATTTATTGTTGTTGACCCTAACATCAGCTTTGTGTTGGGTAGTTTAGATAATAAGAAACGAGGTGATTTTTGACAAATGTATACCAAATTTTTTTTGTAGATTCTTTTCAGGGGAACCCACTGGCTCCATCAATGGGCAAGACTGCAGTGGTACGATGATTATCGAGATCAGCTGATGCTTGCATGCCAGCATCTAGAGACATCGTTCTTGCATATCGTTACTTTAAAAGGATGGTTGTCGAATAGGTCTATTGGTTTTGTTTAGTCAAAAAACTTTACTTTATTCTTCTGTGTGGGTGGTTGTAAGACTACTTTATGGCTCTTGTGCTGGCCTACCGGCCGAACATTGTAATAATTGGTCTGATTCTGCCCGTTGTTAAATGAAACCATAAAGTATCTTTTATCTAAAAAAATATGACCCAACTCTACATCCATCAACCTTCCACTTGGCACATGCAGTTCACACCTTCATGAGAGGAGTTTAAGACACATGTAACTATATGAAAGGAGTTAACACCTTTACACTATGAACACGAAAACATTGTTGGCTGTTGTTTCTAGGCCTCAATGACAAGCCTACTTATTCATCATTTATTCAAAGCATGAAAAAAAAAACATGTCTGGACAATGGGCTTCCTAGTTGTATTGTGATCTATGAATGAATCGGCAGGGAGTCATAGTTACTGCATGCTTACCACATCTCCTTCTGCACGCCCATCAACAAGCTTATCTCAGTAGCAGCGGCTGATGCCGCCTTGCTGATGGGCTGATGGCGCTGCCCAGGATCGACTTTGCTAGGCTAGCTGAGCGCTGTCTCCGCCATGGCTATCTCCGGTTACTCCCCAAATAATCCATGTCGCAGTTCTCCGCGATCACACTCGAAGTCTGAGGCTCAAAAAAAGAAAGAAAGCATCAGTACAAGCACTGAATATCTTCGATTCAGTTGTATAGGTACTTTTTATGTCTTCTTTCTTGAATAAAAAAATCCTGCCAAGGACTTGCAAGTTGGGATAGTTTTTTCTGTCGAAGAAGGTACAGTATGTTTGTATGTCTGTTGTTCTATATGAAAAATCAGTAAATACCACAAACGGGAGGGACATAGCTGGTGACGTTAAAAGATACAGGTACAAACCAAATCAAATGTCAGATCATCTAGAGAACTGCAGAAAAATCCCTAGGTCAAAAAAAAGAGGACTGCAGAAAAAGGGTTTCACTTACTCAAACGCGCCCTCTGTGATGATTTCTGATTCGGGAAACTTGATGTCCGAATTGAAACCCAGAGAGTTTTCAGGGAAAGCAGGAATGCTCCTGGAACACTGAGGACTGAAAACCCGAGTGTTGACAAGCCACGGAATGCATGGAACAGTGGGAATAACCTCGCTGCCGTCCCTGAACAAGGCATCCACCACCTGCTTAAGATGCTTCGATAGGCAAAGGCATTTGCGTGGTGCTAACCAGCTTTGTTAGCGTGCGAGGCAAGTAGCTAGTAGGAATCTGATGCTTGCCTTTGGTTTTTGCCTTTTCTCTACCACTGAAACCTTCCACTTTAAGGCCTGTTGGGCTTGGTGGGTTTAGGAATCTTGAACTTAGAGACTTAGAATAAATGTCTTCTAAGTAAGTGGCATTTTAAGTTAATAAATGAAGAGGGGCCTTGGAAAAGCGTGCTCAAGAAAAAATATCTGAAGAACAAAACTTTGTCACAAGTAGTAGAATATAACCAGGCGATTCACAGTTTTGGGCAAGAGGAAAATTTAAAGTTAACAGTGGTCAACAAACAAGATTTTGGGAGGACCATTGGGTAGGAAATGAGACTTTGATGCTTAAATCACCTTTGCTTGGCCTTGTTTAGTTCCAAAATTTTTTGCAAAATAGAAATAGTACCCATTTTGTTTGTATTTGACAAATATTATCCAAACATATACTAACTAGACTCAAAAGGTTCGTCTCGTCAATTCCGACCAAACTGTGCAATTAGTTTTTATTTTCGTCTATATTTAATACTTCATGCATGCGTCTAAAGATTTGATGTGACGAGAAATCTAAAAAATTTTGCAAAATTTTCTGGGAACTAAACAAGGCCTAATTAGAAGGAAGAATACCATAGTTTCTCAAGTACGAGTACAGTAGCTTTAAACGTTCTGTTCAGACGAGCTTTGACAGGTGAGGAACTCATAGAGTGGCTTTGGTGTCCTCTATGCTTTCAATTTGTTTAAAGAGTAAAATACATTGGCGACCCTTTAACTTGTCGCCCTGTGCCACTTTGGTCTATAAACTTGTAAACGCTAAAAAGTGACCCCTGAACTTGTCGATCCGTGCCACTTTGATCCATGAACATGTAAATACGAGAATAACACCAGCTGCATGGCACTGTTCTGCCACGTGGCCGCCTCTGGTAGGCCATGCATGGCACCGTTTATGGTGATGATGTCAGCACTTCTTTTTAAATTTACGAAATTGATATATTTTTATTCGTAGCGCCAAATATATCAAATAATATATCAATTTTAATCGCTTCGTCGAGCTCTTTCTAATGGTGTACTCCGTTTTGTTGTTTGAGATAGTTTTATTTAAACATTTTGTACAGGTTGATATCATCATAAAACATCTATAAATCAATTTTCATAATTTTTCAATATTTATTTTGGCCTACAAAAAATCATAAAAGTTGCATTATTAATTAAAAGAGATAATTTTAAAACAAGCAAAAATTATTCGTTTTCTAGGTTTCATATTTTTTTTCTAGGCAGAGTACATTTCATATTTTTCATGTAGATGTACTAAGTGCAATTTATGTAGCTCTGAAGAGATTATTCAATTGATTGTCATATGACAAGGTGCATCTGAAATGCAGTGCCTACCATTTTTAACATTCAGCCTCCTACTAGTGTGGCTCATTTGTTTGGTTCTTGCCGTGCCAGTTTCTCAAAAGCTTAGAAATCAAATTTTAACAGGTGCTACTGCCTTGTGTTGGGCTATATGGTTATGAAGAAATTGTGCTGTTTTCAAAAGGACTACTTCTCATTCATTCTTCGCAGCTGTCTAAACTCTAAAGAGGAATATAGAACATCACTAGAGGAGGACAGCCGTTTGTTGGAGACTTTGGTGATGGAATTCTTCTACAACTTTGGATAGGATAATCAGAAAAGAATGGATGCCTAAGCTTTGTCTCCTTTTTTGTTAGTTAACTTTATTTATCTTTAAAGTGGAATTTGGTCTAAGAACTGTGGGTCCGTGTTATTTGACTATACTCATTCATTCCTGAATGTTGGAGGCCGCAATATTTATATTTGTTAGTTTAAAAAAAGAGATCTTTTACAATGGCTGGGAACATACCTTGGTACGGGTTCTTTCATCTTTTTTTCTAATTTCTAAGTAATTAATTCAGAAACATATTATAGTGGGTATTTAATTATTGTGCCTTGGCACTCTGGTGCCTTGCCTTGCTGCCTTCCTGTGCCGCTCCAGCCATTCTATACAGCGGCTTGTCACCTTCCTGCGCCACCCGGAACTCCGGCGCCATCTCGGCCCTCTGGTGCAGCACCTCGTCAAGTCTATTGCCCCGGCACTTCGTCGTCGTCTTTCTGCTTTGTGCTGCCCTGGAGGCTGGAGCATGAGAGGTTGGTGTTCAATGGTGTCGAGCTGCACCAGGGATGCGTGGGCCTCGGCCATGTCGCTGCTGGTTCGCGTGGTGCGCGACGGGAGTGGCCTGGATCGAGGCGAGGATCGACACGGATGTTGGATATTTAGTCATTTTACACCATGCATTATTCCATAAAAACGATAACCAATATACTAACACAAGTATTACACTAGCAACAGTTTCATAATTGCTACTCCTACTACTTCCATCAAAACATTTTATGCAAAGTAATAGAGCTACAGTAATAAAATAAAGCGCATAGAGAGTATTAGCATTATACCCTAGCGTGGCACTTCCGGTACCCGCGGAAAGTGAGCCACCAGTCATGTTGACGTCGCTACCGCCTCCTGCGGTGTTGTCGTTGGTGACGTCATTCCCGGCAGCAGGGGTACTTCTGGTACCGACAGCCATCACAACAGCAGCAGTTGACGAAGGTGAAGCAGTCGCAGTCACGTTGGGACAACAGGAAGCAGTCGCACCGGAAGGTGCTCCCAAAAACTTAATTTCCCGCCTACCCCGAGCAGAGTACGCTTGACGGGAGAAGTTCCGGAGGCCTGCTACCAGAGACCTCTGTGCTCGCAGAGGCTCTGGTCGGAGATGCAGCCCAGCACCTCGAGCTCAAAAAAAGGTGGCGGCTGGAGAAGGGAAATGGACACACAAGAGATGAAACCCTAGTGTGCAGACAGGGGCCTTTATATAGGCACGCCCCTGTCGGCTTCCACCCAAGGGGGAATGAACCTGGACAAGGTGGTTGGGAGTTGGCGGTTGAGCAGCTGGCGGCGGCTTTAGGGTTTCCCCTTATGGCCGTTGGACTGCGGCGGCGGCTAGGGTTTCCTCTCGGTTGGGCCGAGTGGCAAAACCTAGCCCGGGCCGGCCAACGCCCACGGCCCGACGCACGCGGGCGGCTCGGCTCGACGGCGGCGCGCGTGTGGCTTCCCGGTTCTCCTCCTCATCTTGTCTATTGGAGCATCCCAAGGCTCACTATTTAAGTTGATAGCCTTGCTAGTGATTAGTCCATTTGGTACTAATCACTTTTGCATCTAACACTAATTGTGTGCTTTTGAGGTTTATTGAATTATTAGAATGGGCTAGGCCCAATTACTCTAACAACGGATAGGCTGACGGATTACTTGGTCGCCAATGTGGCTGACGAGGCCTTGTTTACATTCAAATTTTTTTTTGATTTCGGTACTGTAGCACTTTCGTTTGTTTGTGACAAATATTATCCAATCATAAACTAACTAGAATCAAAAGATTCGTCTCGCAATTTACAGTCAAACTGTATAATTAGTTTTTGTTTTCATCTATATTTAATGTTTTATACATGTGTCATAAGATTTAGTGTGACGAGAAATCTTAAAAACTTTTTAGTTTTTGGTGTGAACTAAGGCGGCGGCGGCGGCCAGCCGAGTCGTCCGAGCTACTGTCCAAGACTTTTTCCGATCATACCACCCGGATCAAGACTTTTGGGTTGTTATTGCAATCAGTACTGCTAGCGTCAGGACGTCCGATCCGGGCGCTAGCGTCCGGACGTCAGGACCTTCGTACCGTGCTTCACCTCTTTCGCACAGAATCACGCTCGCCCCGCTTGAAACAGGAATAGAGATCAGAACCACCCTTCCCCTCCACTTCCCAACGTATTTCTGACCCATGTTCGCTTCCATCAGTACGTCTCCCCCACATGCCCGTATCTCGCACCCCCACACCTCATCCTCGATCTGCATCCCCATTCGTTCGCGTTGCCCCCAACCCTGAAGTAGCACCCCAACCGCGCCGTGCCCTCAAGGCTTCGACGATGCCTCTGCTCCGCAACACGCTCCTGTCCACCTTCCCCAACGCAACTCTTTTTCCAACTACAACATCGATAAACATGTACTGCAACATCAAAAAATATTTACTACAACAACAAAAATATCTACTGCAACATTGGAAAATATGTATTACAACATCGAAAAAGCATACACTGCAATAACGAAAAGTTTTGTAATGCAACATCGAAAAATTATGCTGCAACATTCAAAAAAAAGTATTGCAACATCTCAAGCAGTAGTACTGCAATATTACAAAAACATTTGTTGCAACGATCCAAATTAAAAAAATCACATTGCAACATTTGAAATCATCTGATGCAACATCTGAAAAAAAACCATTGCAACACGGTGAGATCTGACCCGAGAACTCACGGTAACTTTAGGCACCACCGCATCCTTTAGATCCAAAGGAGGAGGAGGATGAAGAGGAGGAGGAGGAGGAGGGCTCAAATCCAGACAGGAGGAGGGCTTAGATCCCAGATAGGAGGAGGAGGAGCAAGCCTCAGATCTAGATCCCAGCACGCCCTACCTCGTCACCTCGTCGGAGCCGCCGTCATCGTCCTTGTCTTCGGTGGAGGCGTGGGAGCCGAGTCGCAGGGAAGAGCGAGGTGCATGGAGGTTCGCAGACAGGTGAGCGATGGAGGGAGCAAGGATGGGCGGGCGCGCAACGAGCTCTCATGCACAGGTGTAGTGTCCCTGTCCGGGGATGGCCTGGAGAGCGCGCAGCAAATCGGGCGGAGAAGAGCGAGTGCGGGGAGCAAACAGAGTGCGAGTGCGGAAAGAGCACGGGGAAGAAAGGATGAGCAGAGAGAGCAAAAAGGGAATAGATATGTGTGTATAGAAAGCGTAGATGAGCGACGACTTGGTTGAGTTTGTGCGGTTCCGTCCGTTCCGTCCGGACGCCGTTACGTATCATTACCGTATTGCAAACATAAAAAGAAAAACGCCTCAACATACCACACTTTTTTTCCGAAGTTTATCGGGCACGAGCCACGTTCACGTCTTTAGCCTTATTGTGTGTTCGATCATGGATTGACTTGTGGGCGCCGCCAATCTCACTCGTGCCATTCACCGCTTTTTTTTCCCCACGCTGCTCTGTGCTGCTGTGACCGTCTCCTGCTGTCCAACACTGCTCCTCCTCTCCTCGACATGAACTCGCCGTCTCACCCATACAAAAGACCAAAAGCTCAATCGCGCATGAGCCCTGTGAAGTCGACCCTGGTCCATGAAGGAACATGGTCGTGAGAGCCAGGTTGTCCATGGGGGTCTTCTGGTCCGCGGCTGTTCAGACGGAACCTACCGTCCGGCAGTTCAGCATCAAATTCAGGTTGTCCATGGGGGTCTTCTGGTCCGCGGCTGTTCAGACGGAACCTACCGTCCGGCAGTTCAGCATCAAATTTCTATTGCTACATGAGATTTTTGGAACTAAACAAGGCCTCTTTCCTTCACTTCATAGTACTATTTCTATTGACCGTCTAACCCGCGTCAGTAGCAGCAGGACAAGCGGACAAATGACATGCTATCCCATCATCTACTCACCCACACATACAAATCACTTTTTAACAAATTAAAAAAATCATAACTCCTAAACCAAACATCTAAATTAAATTACAATCACACTATCAAATTTCTTACAATAAAACCTTCAAAACAAGATCTCACATGAATATATTTAGATAAAATTTTATTAACGAATAATTATCTTAAGAAGATAGAACATTTTCTTTTATTGAAGGGAGATGATGTTCTAGGTTTAGAAAACAATATTCCGTCTTAGTAAAAAAATATTCTGAGTTTACAAGAACAATATTCTAGTTTTAAGTTCATGATATATATAGGCAATGTATGCTATGCAAACTGATTTCGTGCAAACTTGATTTAAGGCCACAAGATTCTAATCTGATAGTTTAAGTGGGAGGTGGAACAATTAAGCACTTAAACCCTCCCACCACATCATCTAATCTATTCATTTTCTCTACAACCAAAACGTCATTACGTTGTTTCTTTCCGTCCGTCGCCCGTCCCCGACTCCCGTTGGTTCCTCTTCCCTTCTCCGATCGGCCATGGACGGGAGAAACCCTGGCCATGACGGACAGCCGCAGCCCTGGCCATAGACGCCCTCAGCCGTGGCCATGGATGCCCGCAGCCCTGACCTTCTCCTGCCCGCCGCCCTAGCCCCCAAGTGCTTGCGCCGCCACCCCATGGAAGAAGACCAGGAGAACGACGCCGCCCATGGAGATCGCTATTATGGGTACATGCTGTCAAAATTTAGAGAGTAAGTATGCTCCTCTTCATTACCAAAGTTTAGAGAGTAAACATTTGTAACATTTTTTTAGTATTGTGTCAATGATGTTGTCGTGCATGCTCCTGTTCATCTGTAATAGCAGAGAAGGCCACTAGCCTCGGCGTTCGTCCGTCGTGGCGGCTACTAGCCCTGGCCATGATGTTGCCTTGGCGTCCCTCCGTCGTGGCCAGGGCTGCGGGCAGGAGAAGGCCACGGCTGAGGGCGTCAATGGCGGCCAAGGCTGCGGCCACAAGATTTCTCCCGTCCATGGCCGATTGGAGAAGGGAAGAGGAACCGACGGGAGTCGGGGACGGGCGACGGACGGAAAGAAACAATGCAACGAGTTTGGGATGTAGAGAAAAAGAATAGATTAGATGATGTGGTGGGAGGGTTTAAGTTCTTAATTGTTCCACCTCCCACCAAAACCATCAGATTAGAATCTTGTGGCCATAAATCAAGTTTGCATAGTTTGCATATGAAATCAGTTTGCATAGCATATGATATATACACACATATAAAGTAATAAAATCTAGAGCAATACATAAGAAAAACAATAAAAGCATGTAATAGAGAATTTTTTTAAAAAATATCACGTCGATACTTTTCAGACATCCTAAAATATACTATAGAATAACACACACCATAGAACATTACTAAATGTATTATAGAACATCATATATATATATATATATATATATATATATATATATACATACACGCAAACATCACTGAATATATCATAGAACATCACATGTATACTAAGCGAATATCACATAAAACATTACGTATATATATATACTATATGAAGAACACAATCATCATTGAATATTATATGAACACTACGTAACCATGACATAACACAATATAAAATATTAAACATATATTGCGTGAATATCACATATATAGAACAAATACAAAAGTAAAAAAATTTATTAAAAAAATTAATTAGAGTAAAGCGACTAAGAAACATACAACATAATTATTAACAAATGAAAATAATAAATATGTAGAACACATAAAATAAATGAGTACCTTAAACAAGGATTTAAAAAGTTACAAATAATAATGAAAAAATCACATAAAAGAAATATTAAATATAAGAAAAGAAAAGGAAGGTAAAAAAGGAGGAAATAAATAAAAGAAATATAAAAAATAAAAATTGAAAAAATAACAAAAATTAAATAAAAAAAGAGAAATAAAAATGAAGCACGAAAAAGGAAAAAATAAAACAGAAAATAAAAAAGAAAAGAAAAGAAAAGAAAAGAAAAGAAAAGAAAAATAAGAAGAATAAGAAAAAAAGAAAAGCAAATAAGAAACTAATGTAAGTACCTGGTTGGGTTAGATCTGAAGCTTGAAAAGAAAAAAAAGAAAGAAAAGAAAAGAAAAAGAAAAAGAAAAGAAAAGAAAAGAAAAGAAAAGAAAAGAAAAGAAAAGATGAGAAGAATGGAAAAAGAAAACTAAATGGGAAACTAACTTACCTATGATCCCGTAGCTTCCGTCGTCTGATTCCTGCCGCTGATTCCCGCGCACAGTCCAGCACGTCATCGGTGGAGGGATCGGGTCCGGACGCTCGGACCCGATGATTCCCAGAGTTTGCCGAGGGTTGTTAGGGTCAGACTGTTCAGACGGAATCCACAATCCGACAGGTTCCCGCTCAAAATTTTCCATGTCCGCATTCCAGCGCGTTGTTCATCTTGTTTCATCACGTGCAAAATTTTCCATGTCCGCATTCCAGCACGTTGTTCATCTTGTTTCATCACGTGCAGGTATAGACGAACTGTTTTCTCAGTGGGCTATTTCTTGGACAGCATAATCGGTTCTGATGCATGCACGGACGGCTCATGCACAGGAGCACATGCATGTCAGCAGCTCTCATACATACACACAATAATTTCTAAACAAACTAAAAAAGTCATAACTAACACCATCAAGTTTCTTGCAATAAATTCTTCAAAATAAGACCCCACATGGATATATTTAGATAAACTTTTAATAACGAACATTTATCTTATGAAAATAGAACATTTTGGTACTTCAGCAGAGACAATGTTCTAGGTTCGAATAACAAATGTTTGTCGACGAAAGCTAGTCGGCAGTCTACCTTGGGGTATACCCACGGTAGTAGTTTATCGGTAGACGGTGCGCAAACTACGAACTCGATGGTGACGCAAGACACGGACAAGCTTTTTATCCAGGTTCGGCCGCCGAGTTGGCGTAATACCTACGTCCTGTGTCTGGTTGTATTGGATTGTGTTGAGAGAATATTCGCCCCCTAGGGGGGTCTCTTGCCCCTCATTATATAGTCCGGAGGGCAAGGTTACAGATCTAGAAACTAATCCTAGTCGGTTACAATTGCCATAGATAGTTCGATATCAATTTCTATTCTAACCGACTAGAATCCTGCTTGATCTTCACGGCTTGTTCCCTTGCGCGAAACTCCAAGCTGTCGGATCAAACTTTGAGCTTGTCTCGTAATGGGCCAAGTCTCCTGGCCCAAGTCTAGCCGTAAGGGTATAGGGGTTTATACCCCCAAAGCTAGTCCCCGAGCACCATGTATTGTGAAGTAACACGCCATCTTGAGTTTCTTCGACCAATGAAATTTTGACATCTTCAATCAGCATGAAATTCACCCAGACAGTTGCGACGGTATTTTGACCAAATCTAAACATATTTGATCAACATTGACATCGAAGAAGCCAATTGTTCGAAGAATGCATGGTGCTCTTGAGAAAAAATATTTCCTTTCCGGTGAAGTGTGCCCACTTTACTTTTCTGAAAAGTACGGATCCTTAAAAAAGCAAGCATATTCACCGCAAGGTGAAGTGTGCCCACTTAGTCCCCGAGCCTGGTAGTAGGTGACGTAGGCACGTGGTGCCAGGGTCAAAAGAAAAGTCCTCAAAGAAATTCTGAAACTGAGATGCATCGCCAGATGCATCGTACCGATGTAGTCCCCGAGCTTGCTGGAAGGCGAAGTATGAGCCTTGTAGCAAGGTCTAAAAAATTGAATTTACCAGTCCCCGAGCATATCATGCTCGTCTGCAATTGAATAGACTAATCGACCAGTCCCCGAGCATATAACGCTCGGTGGTCGGTATAGTCTCCGAATTCTCAAATTGGTGGGCTGGTCGACCAGTCCCCGAGCGTATAGTGCTCATTGGACGCCGGAATTTTCGAAATTCCAGGCTGATAGACTGGGCGACCAGTTCCCGAGCATCAAGTGCTCGGTAGTCGGTGCAGTCCTTCAGATCCGAGTTAATAGACTGGGCGACCAGTTCCCGAGCATCAAGTGCTCGGTGGTCGATGCAGTCCCCAGATTGTTGACTCTCTGCCACATTTGTCTTCTTATTTTTGAAAAGATCTTTCCAGTTAAAGTTGACGTGACGAGGCCTCCTGACGGGGTGTCAGATGGATGCATGAAAAGTTGTGCCTGGCAACTGTGCGGCCACCCTTTGCATGGTTTGAGAAAGGGAACCATCAATTGGTACGAAAACTCCGCCGCATTAACTGTTTATAATCATTGAAAACCGAAACGCCGTATCCACCGCATGGCCCGCCCACTTCCCGAGAATACGGGAAGTGGGGGAGGTGGAGTTGCGGGTTATAAGGGCTCGACAGATCCGCCTGTACTACTTACCCTGCCATTGCCTTCAAGCCTTCCACCTTTGCCTCCTTCAATCACCCATATCTTCATAACTCAAGCCCACTTCCTCACCTCCAATGGCGAAGAGCGATTCCAAGAAGAGGGCCGAACTGATGGCTAAGGAATGGAAGAAGTCCCGCAGCACCGCCAAGTCCCTCGGTGACCTCGTCGACATGGGGCTCCTGCACAGCTCGGAACTCGGCGGCTGGAGAGCGCCGGAAGGAGAAAGCTTCCCCGACCCCCGTGCCGGTGAGATCGTCGTGTTCGAAGATTTCATTAAAAGGGGCTTTGGGGTTCCTGTTCATCCTTTTCTTCAAGGTCTCCTTTTGTATTATGAGATCGGGATTTGCAATCTGCACCGGAACTCAATTCTCCTCATCTCCACTTTTATCCATCTGTGCGAGGCCTATGTTGGCATAGAGCCGCACTTCGATCTCTTTCGTTATCTTTTCTGCTTAAGGAAGAAGGGAGCAGTTGGAGGCTCCAAGATTGCAGGTGGAGTATACCTCAATCTTTGGGACGGGATGAAGAACCGGTACCTGAGCTGCCCATGGAATACCTCTCTTACCGAGTGGTATAAGAAATGGTTCTACATCAGGGAAGAGCCGGGCAGCTCCACGTTCTGTGACGTAGGGTACATCCCCGAGAAGAGGATCAGTTGGACCGACCGCCCAGAATTCGACGGACAAGTAGCAAGCTTGATGAAGCTGATCGACTGGTCGCGCTTGGACGGGCTAGGGGTGGTCGGCAACTTTGTTTGCCGCCGGGTGATGCCCTGCCAGAAGAGGGTGCACTCGGCGTACAAGTACGCCGGAAGCCAGGACCCGACCAGGATGAGGCCTGAGGTCCTGGAGAAGGAAGAGGTGCAGCAGTTGTTGAACGAATTGTTCAACTTTGCTGACGGGGGCTTCATCCGTGGTAGTGATCGGGTGCAAGCTTTCAAGCTGGGACGACCGGCCCCTAAGGTGATGTCCTTTACTTGACTGTGACTCCTTAGCATTAGTTATATCATCGGATGCTGACTTGTCCGTATTTCTCTTTGTAGATCGGAGATGTAGACAGGTACGCAGTGTATGTATCACTGGCGCCTGGGATGGAGGATCCCGCAAGGGAGGATCCGCCGATAGAGGACGCTGCACGGTGTAATCGGTACACCAACAGTGAAGAGGACCAGGCCCGTCCCATCCCGACCACCGAGGAGAGGGTGGCGGGGAAAAGGCCAATGGCGATAAATCCTTCGCCTGCGGCGACGCTGCCAGCGGAGAGCAGCCAAGCACCGAAGCGCCGTCGGCTCGTCCGGATTACCGACGACGACGACGAAGAGGAGGAAGCCGCACCGTCGCTAGTCCGACGGCCTCGTAGCCGTCCAGACAGTGCGCCGACCACCACTGGTCGGGTGGCCAGCGATCCTCCTTCGCCGCGCGTTACAGAGACGGGAACCCAAGCACCAACCGCCCGGGCTCGGAGGAGGTTCACCACGACCCACCGTCGATCGGATCTGTAAGTGTTCGACTTACGTATTTTGGCGTTTTTTTTTGCTGAAAATGCTGCTTTGATTTTTAGCGCGGCGTCGGATGTCAACCCCGACCACGCCGCCGGACAAAAGGCGGCCGAGCCTGCTTATGCTGCTGGAGACGCGGCGCCGCAGACAACGGATCAGCCTGCGGCGGCAGCTGCTGCTACAGGCATCGAGGGAGAGTCTGCTCCGGCGAGTGCCGCGGCGAGCATTCCGCCGAGGGATGGGGAGGCAGGAAGGACCCCTCCCCCGAGTACTATTGCGGAGGAGGGGAGCAGAGTCCCGACTCCTCCGGCCGAAGAAGGGGGGATGCCGACACCGCACCGAGCAGGGGCTTCTTCACCCGTGGGCTCCCCTGGCCCATACCAGGGACCAGTGATGCCCTCGACCGCAGCCGGAGGCAGTGCGGCGAACGAGGAGCCCCAGGAGGCCTCCGATGACGACGTGGAGGAGGTACAGGGTCGTCCCCGTGATGGTCGTCAGCACATCTATGTGTGGCGCCAGCGCGGGGACCACTTTATTGGTCACGAGGAGCTCGTGGAGACGGAGGAGGCCGCGAGGGTAGAGCGCGCGGCTAAGCGCCTCGTGGACGAGGTTAAGGTAGGTAATCCTGTGTGTTGCTTGGATAATCTTTGTGCAGTGTTCCCGTATTCGACATGTGTTCTTCTTTGTTTTGCAGGGCGCAATGAAAACGGCGAAGTACCGGAAACGGTGCTTTGACCAGATCGAAGGGATCGTGGCCGAGAATAAGGCCTTGTCCGCGGAGGTAGACCGGCTGCGGTCGGAGGTTGGGGAGAAGGTAGCCGAGAAGAGCGCTCAGGAAGAGCGCTGTCTCGAGCTTACCCGACGCTTAGCCGACCAGTATCGGCTGCGAGAAGGTTAGTCTCGAACATTTGGGCGGCTGTGTGCGACCGCGTTATTTGAATTTGCTAATCTGGGAATTATTCGTGCAGACATGGAGGAGGAGGTCGCGCGCCTTCGGCAGGAGAAAGAGCAGCTCAGCCAAGAGCTTGCCGGGGCGCTGGAGGCCGGACGCCGAGCAGGGGAGGAGCTGAGCCGAAAGGACCAGGAGTTGTCTGGTAATACGCACCGCCTCCGTTAGTCGTCGTTTATCATTTTTTTTATTTTTGACACACTGAATCTAACATCTTGCTTGTCTTGCAGTGCTCAAGGTGAACGCCAAGAAGCACCTAGACGAGCTGGTCAGGGACCGGGACTCCTGGAAGGTCAACTGTTGTAAGATCTGGAAAGGAGTGTCCCCGGTCCTCGACTTGATCAGCCCCGAGCTCCCGGAGAGCCAGCCCCGCGTGCTGAAATTGACGCCAGTTGAAAAGGCGCAACGGGCGTGGGACTGGCTTCAACAGTTCGTGAAGGACGCTGGGGAGTTTGCTGGTGCGCACATCCTTAGCATGGTGCGCGCCCACTACCCCCTCGTCGATTTGACCAGGCTGGAGAAGGGGTACCCCAAGGAGGTCGGCCCGCAGGAGGCGGACGAGCTTCGGGGTGGTCTGCTGGGCTTGTCGTCGACGGTGATCGGCGACATCAACCTGTGCGGAACGGCCACTCCCCCCGACCAGCCAGGTTCAGACAGGTCGGCCAGGGAGCTGTCGGGCGCGTCTATTGCGGGAGATGGGCGGTCGACGCCTGCGGTCTCGACCAGCCAGGCGCCGGTGGCCCCGACCCCTTCGTCCGGGCAGCAAGGCCAGGCGGGTGATCAGCCCGAGCAGTAGGCCAGTAGGATAGTCTGTAGGAGTAGACTAGTGTCCGCCCGTCAGGGTGTTTATTGTAAACTTTGTATGTAAAGTTTGTAATAAAGTTTTGAATTTGTCATGACTACTAGTTTGAGCGCTGTGAAGTTGTCGGAGTGACGTGTCACTGTGCTTGTTTCATGGTCGTTAAGATTTTCCGTCGCAGAGGATATTGTTGTTCTTCGTCGAAAACTCTGCGTGTAAACAAAGTATAGCCAAAAAAGAAAAACTTTTATTACTGCCAACTATAAGAGACTTACAAGCAAAAGTTACTGGAATTTATGGATAAAATCGGCGCAGTTTGTCTATATGCCAGGAGTTAGGCACGCGTGTTCCGTCTGGATGCGCCAATCTGTAGGATGTAGGTCGTGTGACTTCGGCGACCATAAAGGGTCCTTCCCAGGGAGTGGATAGCTTGTGCATTCCTTCTTGGTTTGTTTTCCACCTAAGTACCAGATCGCCGACCACGAAGGAACGGTCCTTGACGTTCCTGTTGTGGTATCGCCTGACGGCCGCGAGATACTTTGCTGTTCGGAGACAAGAATTCAAACGCTTTTCCTCCATGCAGTTGATTTCGAGCTCTCTGGCGCTGTCGGCTGTTAACTGGTTGAAGTTTTCGATCCTAGGAGAACCGAAGGTTATGTCAGACGGCAGGACTGCCTCAGTGCCGTAAACCATGAAGTAGGGAGACACCCCTGTGTTCCGACTGGTCTGAGTTCGGAGGCCCCAGACCACAGCCGGTAACTCTTTCATCCATCGACCGGGTGCTCTGTCGTTCTCGGCATACAGCCGTTTCTTTAGGGCGTCAGTGATCATTCCGTTTGCGCGCTCAACTTGACCATTTGCCCGTGGGTGAGCTACTGACACATATTTTATGACTATGCCCCTGTCATCGCAGAAGTCCCAAAAAGTGGTGCCAGTGAACTGAGTACCCAGGTCGGTGATTATGCTGTTCGGGATGCCGAATCTATGTATGATTTGACTGAGAAACTCCACAGCCTTCTCGGAGGTTGCTTTGACCAGAGGCATGTATTCAATCCACTTGGAGAACTTGTCGATTAACACGAAGACAAACTTGAAGTTGCCGGGAGCTGGTTTAAAAGGCCCAATCATGTCAAGCCCCCAGCAGGCAAAGGGCCAGGATGACGGAATGGTTTGAATTTCATGAGCAGGTACGTGTGTCCTTTTAGCGAAGAACTGACATCCCTCGCAGTGTCGGACCAGTTTTTCTGCGTCACATACCGCGGTTGGCCAATAAAAACCTGCTCGGAAGGCTTTCCCGACCAGCGTTCTGGATGCGGCGTGATTGCCGCAAGATCCGGCATGTATGTCTTCTAGGAGCTTGATACCATCATCTTGGGATATGCATTTGAGCAGTACTTCGGAACTTGCGTTTTTTCGCATGAGTTTGCCGTCGACCAGGATGTAGTTTTTTGACCGTCGAATGAGGCGCTCGTTCTCTGTTTTGTCCTGAAAGCCTGACCCGTCCAATATATACTTGATGAACGGGGTACGCCAATCACGACCACTGGTTGTCGGATCGACATCGTCTATGAGCATTGCCTCAGCGAGTTGCTTTTCGACTGGGCCGGAACCTACGCTTGGCTCGTGGATGTCCTGGACGAAAATACCCCGCGGTATCTGGGCCCGAGATGACCCTAACTTTGACAACGCATCTGCTGCCTGGTTCTTATCTCGGACCACGTGGATGTACTCTATGCCATAGAAGTTGGTTTCCCATTTGCGAATTTCTTTGCAGTAGAGATCCATCTTCTCGTGGGTTGCATCCCACTCCTTGTTGAGCTGGTTGATAACCAAAGCAGAGTCGCCATAGACGTAGAGGCGCTTGACTCCCAGCTCGACGGCTAGCCTTATGCCGTGCAGGCATGCTTCATATTCGGCGACGTTGTTTGACGCCGGAAAGAGGATCCTAAGGACGTAACGTAGTTTGTCCTTGTTAGGCGACACGAACAGTATCCCAGCGCCGGCACCGTTGATGTTCAAGGATCCGTCAAAGAACATTGACCAGTGGTCGGAGACATCGGGAACGGGAGGTTCGTTAAGATCCGTCCACTCAGCAATGAAATCGACCAAGGCCTGAGACTTAACTGTGGTGCGGCTCTGGAACACCAGGGAAAATGGGCATAACTCCATCGCCCATTTTACGATTCTGTCGTTGGCATCTTTATTGCGCAGAATGTCCCCGAGAGGGAAACTGGTGGTCACCAAGACTCGATGGCCGTCGAAGTAGTGTTTCAGCTTTCTTGACGTTATTAGGATGGCGTATATGAGCTTCTGTATTTGTGGGTACCTGGCCTTGGACTCGTTTAAGACCTCACTTATGAAGTAAACGGGTCTCTGGACCTTATAGGCATGACCTGGTTCATCTCGCTCGACCACTATTGCTGTGGAAACAACCCTGTCGGTTGCAGCAATGTAAAGGAGTAGGTCTTCATCGGGCTGAGGCGCTGTAAGGACAGGTGGCGAAGTGAGAAAAGTCTTGAGCTGAGTGAATGCGGCGTCGGCTTCCTCTGTCCAAGAAAATTTTTCCGACGCTTTCAAGAGTTTGAAGAAGGGGAGGCCTTTTTCCCCTAGTCTTGAGATGAAGCGACTGAGGGCGGCCATACATCCGGTGAGCTTCTGAATATCCTTGTCATTCTTGGGTGGCCGCATGTCGAGTACTGCTTTTACTTTTGAAGGGTTTGGTCGTATGCCGTCACGACTGACAACGTTGCCGAGCAGTAGACCAGAAGGAACACCAAAGATGCACTTTTTGGGGTTAAGCTTCCACTTGAACCTATTAAGCGCTTTGAAGGTTCGGTCTAAGTTGTTGATTAGGGTGCTCGCGTCCCTTGTTTTTACGACCACGTCGTCGACATAGGCCTCGACGAGGTCGTCACGAATCTCATCGTGGAGGCACTTCTGGATAGCCCGTTGATAAGTGGCTCTGGCGTTTTTGAGTCCGAAGGACATGGTCGTGTAACAGTATGCGCCAAAGGGAGTAATGAAGGATGTTTTTATCTGATCGTCTTCCTTTAGCGAGATCTGGTGATAACCAGAGTAGCAATCCAGAAAAGAGAGGAGTTCGCATCCGGCCGTTGAGTCGACCACCTCGTCAATGCGAGGGAGACCAAAAGGATCTTTAGGGCAGTGTTTATTGAGATCAGTGTAATCAACGCACATTCTCCATTCATTATTCTTTTTGCGTACAAGAACCGGATTGGCGAGCCAATCGGGATGATACACTTCTTTTATGAATCCGGCTGCTAGAAGCCGTGTTATTTCTGTCCTGATAGCCTCCTTTTTGTCACGAGCGAACCGTCGCAGCTTTTGCTTGATTGATCTTGCGGTCTTCGAGACATTTAAGGAGTGCTCGATCAGGTTTCGTGGGACGCCGGGCATGTCTGCGGGTTTCCATGCGAAAATGCTCATGTTGTCCCTTAGAAACCTGACGAGCGCGTCTTCCTATTTTGGATCCAGATTGGCCCCGATGAGGGCCGTCTTCTCGGGGCTGCCGTCGACCAGCTGTACTTCTTTGTGCTCCTTGGATTTTGAATTCTTCCTGGCTGTCTCCTGCTCGGGTAATTGGAGCTGGTCGGGGGGCAGCTGCGCGGCTTGGGTCGCTGTTTCTGCCATGCGGATTGAGAGGTCGATTGCTTCGGTGATCTTGAAGCTCTCTTCTTCGCAGGTATACGCAGTGTAGACATTGCCTCTGACGGTTAGGACGCCCTTCTCCGTAGGCATCTTAAGGACCAGGTAAGAGTAGTGCGGGACTGCCATGAACCTTGTCAACGATGGTCGGCCCAGTATAGCGTGGTAGGTCCCGTCGAAGTCCGCGACCACGAAGTTGATGAATTCTGTCCGAAAGTGGTCGGGTGTGCCGAATTGGACAGGCAATGTTATCTGTCCGAGGGGCACTGAACTCTGTCCTGGCAAAACCCCCCAGAATTGGGCATCGTAGGGTTTTAGCTGTGCAGGAGATATCTTGAGAGCGGGCAGGCTGTTGCGGAAGAGGATGTCGATGGAGCTTCCCCCGTCCACGAGCACGCGCTCGAATCTGATGCTGTTGATGCAAGGGTCCAGGATCAGAGGGAAACGACCTGGCTCTGGGATAGCGGCCCACTGGTCCTTCCTGCTGAATGAGATCTCCCTGTGCGACCACGAGGGGAATTTTGGGTCTGCGATCAGCCCGTCCGTGCTGTCTATGTTAAGGCAGGCTCTCTTTAAAAGCTTTCTTTCTCGCTTAGATTCGATGGAGACCTTGCCCCCAAAGATGGAGTGGACCACGTCAGTGGGGCTGACGTATTGGTGTCGGGGGTCCCTATCTTGGTCTTCATCCTCGTCTTCGTGGTGGTGCTCGTCTCGCTTGCCATTTTTCTTAGCGGAGTTGTCTTGGGCGGCCTGCCGTGTATAGATGCTTTTGAGGACGCGACACTCTTCCATGGTATGATTAGACTTTGGATGTAGTTGGCACGGTCCCTTCAACGTTTTGTTGTAGTCTTCTTGGTAGTCCCGCCGCCCGTTGGGACGCTTTACCGTATTTACTTCGTGATCGTAGTCGCGGGGGCGCTTTCCTCTGAAATTGTCGCGGTTGTCGCGTCGCCGATCCCAACCTTCTCTGTGATCGCGGTTGTCGGGGCGGCGGTGGTTCCTGTTGTCGAAGCGACCGCGACCGTCATCTCGCCGGGGAGGCTGGTCGGGACCTCTCGCATCGTCTCGGATTAGTTTTTCTGCGTCGTCGGCGTCGGCGTAATTTTTGGCTGTGGCGAGGAGCTCTGCCACCGTTGTTGGCCGTTTACGCAACAACTTGTTCCTTAGCGCCTCATGGAAACGCAGGCCCTTGATAAAGGCAGAGATGGCCTCGTCGTGGGAAATCTTCGGGATCTTAAGGCGCATATCCGAGAATCGTCGGATGTAATCGCGAAGAGGTTCGTTCTTCCTGTCCCTTATCCTTTCGAGGTCATACTTGTTTCCAGGCTGCTCGCATGTGGCGATGAAGTTGTCGATGAAAGCCTGGCGTAGCTCTCCCCAAGAGTCGAAGGAGTCCTCGGGCAAGCCAAGAAGCCACTGATGACCAGCCTGGTCGAGTACTACGGGGAAGTAGTTGGCCATGACGTGCTCATCTCCCGCTGCTGATCGGACGGCGATTTCATAGAGAGTGATCCAGTTCGCTGGATTTTCCTTGCCATCGTATTTTTTAAGTTTTTCGAGCTTGAAATTGCGGGGCCATACGACCTGGCGGAGGTGTGAGGAGAACTGTCTTAGGCCCGGAGGGCCGTGCGTTGCATCGTACTCGATACGGCGCAGGTTTTCGTGGACTGCTCTCTCTGTGGCGCGCCTGTTGATGCGGTCCCGGGCATCTTTGGGAGGGATGTTGTGCCGGAGATCCCTGTGCTGGTTTACTTCTTGACCGCGTCTGCGGTTCTGCTCGCGGTGACCGTCAGTGTCCCGACCACCATCGTCACGCCGTGAATCTTTTCGACGGTTGTCGGGAGAGCGGCTGCGGTGACACCAGCTGGGAGGCGGTGAAGTCCGGCTACGATTACTCTGGTCGGAGGTGGCTTCCGTGTAAGAGACGTCCTGGACTCTCTTGAGCAGAGTGGCTGTCTGTCCCATTGCGGCGATCAGGTGTGCTCGGATGCTGGTCCGGACTCCCTGGCACTCAGGGGTATCAGGGAGCCGGTCTAGGTTAGCCATGGCGACAGCCACGTTAGCACTTGGCGTCTTGTAGACTGGCTGATCCCCGACCATGTCAAAAGCGTCGTTAAGATTATGCGGTGGAATTTGCTGTTGCTCGTCTGCACGTCGACGGGCGCGATCGGCGTTGCGCTGCTCGCGGAGTTGCCTCTGCTCATCTGTTTCTCCATCTACGACCGGCTCGTCGGCGCTGACGTTGAAAACAATATCTCCTCGCCGGGGGGGAATACCGGAAAACGAGGGAAACCCGGAGGGTGTGAAGACAAATCCAGGTCGTAGTCCTCGTCTTCGGTGTTTATAACTTCGGTGGGGACGGAACCGATGCTAGAGTTGGTGCTGGAAGCCTGGCCGTCCCGTAGTTCTTGGACTGTCACCATGTTGACGTAGTGACGATCGTTCCTTTTTGGCGGCCAACCCGCTTTGCTGAAAACGGATTGGATGTGCCGCGAGTAGAGAGAGGCCGAGTTGTTCAGGCCGCAAGGATAGTCTCCCTTCTTGAGCTTGACAGATCGTCCTGAGGGAGTTGAGGTTATCGTCAGAGACGTGCCCAGCCGTTCGTGTGTAACGACACGAGTTGGCCGACGGGATTTGAAAAAACCCGTTGGAGCAGCTTGATCAGGCTGACGCAGGATTCCGTCCACTAGTTGGGAAGCTTCGAGTAGCTTGGAATCAGCGCGATCGAGCGCTTGGAGAAGGTCCGAGCAGTCGATCTTCTTTCCCTTGTAGAGCGGGAGCGGTGGTCGGGCGCTCGGTTCCGCCACGCGAGTGGTCGGAGACGACGTGTTCTCAGATTGGATCTGAGTTTCTTTCGGAGCCGTGGTCGTGAGGCCGCCGCTGCGCGTCGTCCACGTGATCTGGCCGACGGTGAACGTGAGGCCTTCAGGCACGGCCGCGGAAGCTGGGATCGTGACCATCTTGTTCGCCGAAGAAGTTGCACGCACACCCCCTACCTGGCGCACCACTGTCGACGAAAGCTAGTCGGCAGTCTACCTTGGGGTATACCCACGGTAGTAGTTTATCGGTAGACGGTGCGCAAACTACGAACTCGATGGTGACGCAAGACACGGACAAGCTTTTTATCCAGGTTCGGCCGCCGAGTTGGCGTAATACCTACGTCCTGCGTCTGGTTGTATTGGATTGTGTTGAGAGAATATTCGCCCCCTAGGGGGGTCCCTTGCCCCTCCTTATATAGTCCGGAGGGCAAGGTTACAGATCTAGAAACTAATCCTAGTCGGTTACAATTGCCATAGATAGTTCGATATCAATTCCTATTCTAACCGACTAGAATCCTGCTTGATCTTCACGGCTTGTTCCCTTGCGCGAAACTCCAAGCTGTCGGATCAAACTTTGAGCTTGTCTCGTAATGGGCCAAGTCTCCTGGCCCAAGTCTAGCCGTAAGGGTATAGGGGTTTATACCCCCACAGCTAGTCCCCGAGCACCATGTATTGTGAAGTAACACGCCATCTTGAGCTTCTTCGACCAATGAAATTTTGACATCTTCAATCAGCATGAAATTCACCCAGACAGTTGCGACGGTATTTTGACCAAATCTAAACATATTTGATCAACATTGACATCGAAGAAGCCAATTGTTCGAAGAATGCATGGTGCTCTTGAGAAAAAATATTTCCTTTCCGGTGAAGTGTGCCCACTTTACTTTTCTGAAAAGTACGGATCCTTAAAAAAGCAAGCATATTCACCGCAAGGTGAAGTGTGCCCACTTAGTCCCCGAGCCTGGTAGTAGGTGACGTAGGCACGTGGTGCCAGGGTCAAAAGAAAAGTCCTCAAAGAAATTCTGAAACTGAGATGCATCGCCAGATGCATCGTACCGATGTAGTCCCCGAGCTTGCTGGAAGGCGAAGTATGAGCCTTGTAGCAAGGTCTAAAAAATTGAATTTACCAGTCCCCGAGCATATCATGCTCGTCTGCAATTGAATAGACTAATCGACCAGTCCCCGAGCATATAACGCTCGGTGGTCGGTATAGTCCCCGAATTCTCAAATTGGTGGGCTGGTCGACCAGTCCCCGAGCGTATAGTGCTCGGTGGTCGGCACAGTCCCCGAGCACGGCGTAGGGACCGGTGGACAAGTCCCCGAGCGTGGTTGGGAACGTAAACGTGCTCGGTGGTCGGCACAGTCTTCGAGCACAGCATAGAGAGTAGTCGACAAGTCCCCGAGCGTGGTTGGGAACGTAAACGTGCTCGGTGGTCGGAGCAGTCCCCGGGCACAGCGTAGGGAATAGTCGACGAGTCCCCGAGCGTAGCTTGTCGACTGGGTCAAACTCCTGAAAAATAAATATAGAGAAAATAGGTAGTACATGATGTATAAATAAACTCTAGATAAAAAATCAGCACTGAGATAAGTTTTAGATTTTTTATTATAAAATTAGCACGAGTAGTTAATTCATGCTAGAGCTTGTACCAGCTCTGGTCTAGCCAACAATCAGCATGAGGTGCGGAACCTAGGCACGCGTAGGATTGTCAGCCACGTCAGAGAGCTACTGCCGACCACCCGGAACGCAGAGGGCGGATCTCGTGCACGTGTAGGGAGGAGTCGGAGACAGTACCGGCTCTGGAAAGCTCGTGTAGGAGAAAAAACTAGTTGGCTAAAAAGTTGTTTTGAAGAATAATAATATTAAAAATATTATGCCAAAAATAAATAAGATATTAGAAGTGTACTTATCTTTGGATGAAAGTCTGGTCGGTGACAACAAAGTTGTGTGGCCCTCGAGCTTTTGGACTTGTTATCGGGACGGTGGTCGCGGTTCTCGTAGCACCGTTCTTCGCGGCGATTATTATTGCGACTCGTGATCAGAGCAAGTAGGCCAAACAACTTGGTTGATAGGCTGAGCAGGTCGGTGTCGTCGATCTGCCTCCCTTTGTAGCAGAGAAGCGGCGACGCGTTGTCGGCGTGGTCGGAGACGTTGCTGGTGTGGTCGAAACCGTAGCCAGCGTGGTTGGAGCCGCAGCCGACGTCGGTGAAGAAGTGATCGGCACAGATCGGATCTACGCCTCCTCTACGGTCATGGCGGTGAAGCTGTTGAAGCCGACGATGAACGTGAAGCCGCCCGCCATGACCGCGAAGTCGGGGATGATGGCCATCTTGTTCGTCGGGAGAGCTGTACGCACACCCCCTACCTGGCGCGCCACTGTCGACGAAAGCTAGTCGGCAGTCTACCTTGGGGTATACCCACGGTAGTAGTTTATCGGTAGACGGTGCGCAAACTACGAACTCGATGGTGACGCAAGACACGGACAAGCTTTTTATCCAGGTTCGGCCGCCGAGTTGGCGTAATACCTACGTCCTGCGTCTGGTTGTATTGGATTGTGTTGAGAGAATATTCGCCCCCTAGGGGGGTCCCTTGCCCCTCCTTATATAGTCCGGAGGGCAAGGTTACAGATCTAGAAACTAATCTTAGTCGGTTACAATTGCCATAGATAGTTCGATATCAATTCCTATTCTAACCGACTAGAATCCTGCTTGATCTTCACGGCTTGTTCCCTTGCGCGAAACTCCAAGCTGTCGGATCAAACTTTGAGCTTGTCTCGTAATGGGCCAAGTCTCCTGGCCCAAGTCTAGCCGTAAGGGTATAGGGGTTTATACCCCCACAATGTTCCGTCTCTATAAGAATGTTCTAGGTTTAGAAAAACAGTGTTCTAATTTTAGATTCATAAAAATAGTATTATAATATACATAAAAATTAAAAATTAAAAATAAATAAAATCTAAAACAAAACATAATAAATAAATAAAAACACGTAACAGAGTATAAAAGAACGTCATATGGATATTTTTTAGACGTCCTAAAAATATATTATAGAACATCGATCATATATATATACTGAGTGAATATCACCAAATATACCATAAAACACCACTAAAAACATTATAGAACATCACATATATTATATAAACATTACATATATATTCTATAAATATCATTAATACACTATAGAACATCACATGTATACTATGTGAATATCATAGAAAACACCATAGAACAGCACCTATATCCTATGAGAACATCAAACATCATATAACACCACCTGTATACTAAGAGAACATCACATATATATTACGCGAACATCACAAACATATTATAAAATATATATATAACATGTAAACATCATAAAAAATATCATAAAACATCACATCTATGATATCGCTGCGGGAGCCAAACTAGCAGCGGCCCTTCTCCGTTGACCTCAAGACCATGGAGGTGGCGCCTGCGACAGAGGATACAAGGGAAAGGATGGCATATTGGTGTGAGTTTCCATGGCCACCAGTTTTGCAAGTTTGCTTGGATATATAGATGATGGATTTACTGAATTGATTTATGTGTTTATTGAGGAAAAAATAGGTGTTTATTCAATTTTTGCTTATGTTGGTAAATAATACAACCGTAACTTTTTTGACTCCAATGGTGACATCTTTCCTACTTGTGTTTCCTTTTCCCTTGAAAAGCCTCCTTGTCATACAACATCTTCTTCAAATAAAACCTATGCACATTTAGGGGTGCTACCATGCATTGGTTTTAGCTTTCTAGGAGCTATTGGACCTCAGCTTTGGGACCTTCCAAATGCCAAAAAACTCCCACGAGTCAAAAGCCCAAAAGCTCACTTTGTTGAGGATCTTCTGGCTATTGTATTCCTTGAGCTTTTTTATTTTTGGAAGGTCCTAGAGTTGAGATCTAGAAGGTCCTAAGAAGCCCAAACAAACAAGTCCTAAGGCTGCATCAAATTAAAATAGAACCTTGATAGATTTTGTTTTTCATTTGTTGTAAGGCATTGAAATATATCATAACTTTAATTTTTATACTATCCATATGTGAGTAGAGTTAGATATCGAGTTGCGTGACTTGTTTTGAGGACCCATAAATATATATAGGCCTTGTTTGGTTAGTGACTTTTTTTGGGTTTGGCTACTATAGCACTTTCGTTTGTATTTAAAATTATTATTCAACCATGGACTAACTTGGCTCAAAAGATCTTTCATAAATTACAGACAAACTATGCAATTAGTTATTTTTTTTATCTATATTTAGTGCTCAATGCATATGTCCAAAGATTTGATGTGATGGAGAATCTTGAAAATTTTTGGAAAATTTTTAGGAACTAAACAGGCCTATAATTCCAAGGAGTTAGTTGCCATTATGTCAAAAATTAATCTGTCTGTTTATGAGTATGACAGAGATTTCTCTCAATTTCCACATTACAGTTCTCCTCGAGGATTGCACTAATATATGTGTACAGTTGAAGACACATTTATTTTGATCGAATTGAATAACTATCTACTTATGATTTCAGTTTAAGGATTAGTTGAACCATTGCCTGATCCAAGTCCAAATAAAAAAATAACTTTTATTTCTACCTGAACTATATAAAAAATGTTGTGGCAAAAATATTATTTATTAGAAAAAACCATGGGTTTAAGGATTCATAATATTATATTTATTATTTATTTTTAATGTTTATAAGAAAAAAAGATACTCTCGTAGAAAAGAGTGGAGAAAAAGAAGGGAAACACCGCCCCTTTGACCGGACGGACGCTTGAGAGGAAAAACAAAAACAAAAAGAACATGGACGCCATAATTAAAATTGCTACTGACGCTTTGGCTCGGATTAGAATGTTGTTTTCGTGAGAGGATGGTCAAGCCATTCCATGATTCGGCTGGATGAAAATTCAAATACAGAAATTTTGACTCTTTAAGTATAAAAAGGTAATTGCCTCATCGAGATGGAATGATCTGTTATAGATATACAGTGATTTAGTGATGTCGAGTTGATAATAACTTTCGCAAAAAAAAGAATTGGTATACAGCTGGTCTATATATTTAGAGTGGGACTAGGGATACTAATCCTTTCATCAAGAAGAAAGGTGGAATTAATCAACTTAGTCAATGAGTAACTGAGACATTAGGGGCTTTGAGAACTGTTAGAAAATTAGACATTTTAATATTTGATTTAATTCAGAAAATTACACATAATACACTGGTGGCATATATGTGTACGTGTGCAATTTTATCACTACTCAGATTAGAGATAAACATTGCAAGAACTAATGCAACTACAGCAGACATACTAAAAATAATAAATAATTATTTAAGATTGTATCCAGAAGAGGGACCAGTGCCGAAGGCACCGGCGGCTGGCTCCATTCGCACTAGACGACATAGTGCGTTGCTTGAAGTAGTGGACCTCAATCGATGCAGGTAGGTGTTCGCAATGCAGTCCCGCGAACGTCCATCAGGAAGAAGACGAAGTAGCCGATCTCCACTAGGAAGAAGAGGATCTGCAGAAAGACGAAGTAGCCGATCTCCACCAAGAAGAAGAAGATCTCCGTCACCAGGAAGAAGCCGATCTCGCCGAAGGAAGCGAGCAGGTGCGGAAGACGCTCCCCAAAAAACTGAGTGCACGGCACACTGAAGGGTCGAGATGGCGTACTAGAGGGGGGTGAATAGTCCTTTCTAAAACTTTAACACGCCGGCTAAACGAAACAAGTGCAGAATTAAAACTATCGGTCTAGCCAAGACTACACCCCTCTATCTAAGTTCTCTAGCACCTTGTAAAAGATTCTAAACAAGCAAACAAGGTGCTACCTTAGCAAGAGCTCACCTAACCAATTCTAGGAGCAAGGTCACACAAACCTATGCAACTAGTACTTTGCAAACTGAGGAGCTCCTACACAACTAGTAAGCAAAAAGCACAAAGCTCCTAAGCTCACTAGCAAGCTCAATAACAAGGCAACTAATGCCAAATTAGAGAGCGCAACTTACTTAGCTACACAAACTAAGCAATGTGACTAACAAGGTTACACAAACCAAATTAGTCACGCAAGGGGAACTACTTCTAGCTACACAAGCAAGAAGGTAACTCGCAAGCTACACAAGCTAACTAATTACAAGAGCAACTACACAAGCACAAATATAAGAATGTAAATACAAGCTTGTGTTAGGGACTTGCAAACCAACGGGAAGAACAAAGTTGACACGATGATTTTCTCCCGAGGTTCACTTGGTTGCCACCAAGCTACGTCCCCGTTGTGTCGACCAACACTTGGTGGTTCGGCGGCTAAGAGGTGTTACACGAACCTCGTCCTCACTAGGACACCGCAAGAACCTACCCACAAGTGAGGTAGCTCAATGACACGCACGATCCAATAGAGTTGCTCTTCGCGATCCCCGCGGGGTGAGCACCGTACCCCTCACAATCTCTTCTCCGGAGCACCGCACAATCTCCTTGCGTGCTTCGACGGAGTTACCAGCCACCAAGCCGTCTAGGAGGTGGCAACCTCCAAGAGTAACAAGCACCACCGGCTTGCAACACGAACACCTAGTGCCACTCGATGCAATCTCTCAATGCAACGCACTAGAATCGCTCACTCACACAATCGGATGATCACTATCAAGTATATGTGAGTTAGAGGCTTCACTAGCACTCCCCAAGCATGGACACTAAGTCCCAAGGGTGCTCAGCCCCAGCCAAGGCCGGCCACCACTTCTATTTATAGCCCCAAGGGCTAAACTAGCCGTTGCCCCTTCACTGGGCAAAACTCGAGGGCACCGGACGCTCACAGGGAGCCACCGGACGCTCAACTCCCAGCGTCCGGTGCTCAGGCGTCGGCCACGTGTCACTAGCCGTTTGAAAACGACCATTGCCGCCAACGGCTACTTCGCACGTGCGCCTGCACAGCACCACCGGACGATGGGCACCGGACGGTCCGGTGCTCACCGGACTCATGCGCAGAGAGTTTGTCAAACTCGCGACCTCACCGGACGCTAGGCACCGGACGGTCCGGTGCTCACCAGACTCGTGCGCAGAGAGGGTTCCAAAAACCCCTCACACCGGACGTTGAGCACCGGACTCACTCCGGTGCGTCCGGTGCACTCTTCTATACCCGACAGCACACCGGACGCTAAAGGCCAGCGTCCGGTGCCTCCGCACAGAGCGTCCGGTGAGTGTTTCCTACTGAGAAACACTCCCGCGACTACTCCAAAATTCCCACCGGCGCAATAGAAAATATACACTTATTTTTCTCAAAAGCGCCGAATCCCGCCTCGCAAGCTCGGCGGGAGGGAGAGAGGAACCCACACCCCTCTCAACCCTAGGAACTCCACCTCCTTTGAAAATGTGCTAACACCACCAAGTGTACACCACCATGTGCATGTGTGTTAGCATTTTCACAAACATTTTCCCAAAGGAGTTAGCCTCTCAAACTTGCCACGCCACTCGATCCTAACACGTATGCAAAGTTAGATCGCTCAAGTGGCACTAGATGACCGATATGCAAACAAGTTTGCCCCTCTTGATAGTACGGCCATCTATCCTAAATCCGGTCATAAACTTCTCTACACACCTATGACCGGTGAAATGGAAATGCCCTACGTTATACCTTTTCCTTGCGCTTTCCATTCCATCTCCTCCAATGTTGATGCAACACATGCACCAACCAATCACCAAATGATATGATCCACTTCATATCATCACATGACCGTATTGGTTCACCGATCTTGACCTCACTTGCTCTTCACCGTTGCCTCGGTTCATCGGCGCCAAGTCTTGCTCAAGCTTCACCGTCACACGCGGTCCCTCGCTTCAAAGCCTCCGACTTGCCCTTCACTCTTGCAACCGGTCCATCAAGCCAAGCCTCATCTTGATCTTCTCCACCTTGGTCACATGACTCCATGTCATGTCTCATATGCAATGAGCTCCTCCATCATCACATAATCACCTGTGGACTAATCTCCTGTGTATCTCACATAAACACTATTAGTCCACCTAAGTTGTCACTCAATTACCAAAACCAAACAAGGACCTTTCACACACCCGAGCAGGCGTCTCGAAGCAGAGCGTCGGGTTCCAGAGGCCTGCTCTTCCGTTCTCTATGAGCGCAGAGGTTAGGGACGGGGATGAACAGAGTACAACTCGACAGGAGGAGAGGGATTGTGTTGTGTCTCGCACAGGGAAAGAGTGACTCAGGTATGGAATATATAGGCTCAGGAGGAAACGTCTGAGTTAATGGCAATCAATCGCAGTTAATTGCCTTTAACGAGACAACGGTCAGATCATCAGATCCCGATTCTCCTCCCTTTCCTTATTCACCAGTCAAAACATTCACGTTCACGCGTGTGTCACGTCACGTCACGTCACGTCTCGACTCGACCTTGACAAGACGCACGCTCGCTCGCTCGCTTCGGCTCGGTGGCGGCGGCGCATGCACGCGTGTGGCACCCTCTTTCTCTTCCTCAACTTCTCCATAGGAGCTATCACAGGCCACCTATTTAAGTTGAGTTAACACATGGTCAACAATCAATATGGCATTAAATTGTTTTTATTATAGCATTTATTATAGGCCCTTGAATTAATCATCAAATAGAATATGGGCTAAAAGCCCACATTATATTCAACAATCCCCACCTATTTCTAGGGCACATAAGAACAGCTCTCAAATTTCCATGTCGTTTCATATACCAGTTGTTTTGGTGGAGACTGTTAAGTTGAACTTTCACCTAGAGTACAGATTATACTTAGTCACAACTTGAACAATGGATTATGCCTTGAATAGCAAGTTTTGTGTGATATAAGTTTCATCTAAACTCATAACTGATACATTGTTGTTTGAACATCCCGTCTGGTTGAAGCATATAAGTCATACTTCTGGCCCATTCATGAGTATCTAGAGACCACCCAAATCCCATAGACTGTGACTAGCAGTCAAACTCATATAGGTGTATTCCATAAAGATGTTTTGTAGGACAACATCTTCGCTTCACAAGCCTTTTTGGAATACATTAAGGTATATAACCAGCCTTCCTTACAGACTTAGAAAAGAAGTACAATTGAGATGAGTTAAGTAAAGGATCTTTCCTCACAATCTACTTCTGGCTTGTTTCACCATTCTACTTCATGGGATCTCCGATCATATAGAACAGGTTGCCACCATGGTAGACCTTACGTGGGTCTCAAACCCATCTCACTCGATGCACTATCTATCACATTACATGATAGTCCCTTTGTGAATTGATTTGCTAGATTCTTAGACGTATGGACATAGTCCAACGCTATAACTTCGGAGTTTCTCAGTTTTCTAACAGTCTTCAAACGTCATTTCACATGCCTTGTGGTCTTCATGTTGTCCTTAGAACTGTTGACTTTTGTGATCACCGTTTGATTGTCACAGTTCATGGAAATAGTCGGCATAGGTTTTTCAACCACCGGTAGATCTATTAGGAGTTCACGAAGCCACTCGGCCTCAGCGCTGGCGGTGTCTAATGCTGTGAGTTCTGCTTCCATGGTTGACTTTGTTAAGATAGTCTGGTTGCAAGACTTCCATGAAACAGCGTCACCTTCAAGCAGAAATACATATCCACTTGTGGCCTTTAAAATATCAGCATCAGATATCCAATTTGCATCACAATAACCCTCTAATACCTTGGGGTATCTGGTATAGTGAATGCCTTAGCTCACAGTATCTTTCAAATAGCGCATAACTCTCTTAAGAGCTTGCCAGTGAATATCTCCTGGATTTGATACAGACCGGCTAAGTTTGCTAACTGCAAATGAGATATCAGGCCTCGTGGCACTTGCAAGGTACATCAGTGAACCTATAATTTGAGAGAATCTTAGTTGATCCCTTGCTATTCTTCAATTTTTCCTCAATAGCACACTAGGATCATAAGGCGTAGGAGCAGATTGACAGTCACTATAACCAAAGCTACTTAAAATCTTTTCCACATAATGGGATTGCACAAGTGTAACCCCACCATTGCCTTCTCTTAAAAGCATAATGTTTAGAATAACATCAGCTTCTCCCAAATCTTTTATCTCAAAGTTATTAGACACAAAGTCTTTAACTTCCTTGATCACATCAAGGCTTATCCCAAAAATCAGTATGTCATCCACGTACAGACAAAGGATCACTCCTTCACCCCCACCAAACCGATATAGTACACACATTTGTCAGCTTCATTAATAGCAAAGCCGACAGAAGTTAAAGTTCTATCAAACTTCTCATGCCATTGTTTTGGAGCTTGTTTTAGGCCATATAAGGATTTTAATAGCTTACACACCTTGTCTTTTTGACCACTTGTTACAAATCCATCAGGCTGATCCATATAGATATCTTCCTCTAACTCTCCATTTAGGAAAGTTGTCTTTACATCCATCTGATGAATTAGAAGACCATAAGAGGCAGCCAAGGATAGTAACACTCGAATTGTTGTCAAACAGGAAACCGGTGAGTAACTCTCAAAGAAATCTTCCCCTTCTCTTTGAGTATAACCCTTAGCCACAAGTCTAGTCTTGTACCTCTCAATTATACTATCAGGCCTAAGCTTTTTCTTGAACACCCATTTACAACCTATAGGTTTACACCCATAAGGCCGTTCAGCCACTTCCCAAGTTCCATTAGACATTATTGAATCCATCTCATTCCTTATTGCTTCCTTCCACAAGTCAGCATCAGGAGAGGAAAATGCCTCTTTAATGGTTGTTGGGGTATCATCCACGAGGTACACAATATAGTCATCTCCGAAAGACTTCACTTTCCTTTGTCTTTTGCTCATTCGAGTGACTATATTATCATCCTCCTCAGGATAGTGAACATGGGATTTCTCAGATTGTTCTATCGGAATAAATTGCTCATAGGAATTTATAGACTAATGACTAGAAATATTAGGTGTACTTTTCATAGGATATTCACTTTTAAAGAATGTTGCATCTCTGGATTCCATTATAGTACCAACATGCATATCTGATACTCCAGAATTTATAATTAAAAACCTATACCCTACGCTGTGAGTAGCATAACCAAGGAAAATACAATCAACTGTCTTAGGTCTAAGTTTGTGTTTCTTGTTTATTGGCACATTCACTTTAGCCAAACAACCCCAAGTACGCAAATAGGAGACATTTATTCTCTTCTTTTCTCATTCCTCAAATGGTGTGATTTCTTTATTCTTTGTAGGAACTCTATTCAGGACATGACATGCTATCAGTATCGCCTCACCCCATCATTCTTTAGATAGTTCCGAAGTCTCTGACATGGCGTTAACCATCACAGTTAGAGTATGGTTCTTTCTTTCGGCAATCCCATTGGACTGTGGTGAGTATGGTGGTGTCCTCTCATGAATAATTCCATGTTCTACGCAGAAATCAGAAAAATCACTTGAAAATATTCTCCACCAAGATCAGATCTTAAGCGTTTAATTTTCCTCTCAAGTTGATTTTCTACTTCAGCTTTATAGGCTTTAAAATATTATAATGCTTCATCCTTTGTTTTAAGCAAGTACACATGACAAAATCTAGTACAATCGTCTATAAATGTAATGAAGTATCGTCTACCACCTTTAGTCAATTCACCATTCATCTCGCATAGATCGGAATGGATTAGTTCTAATGGTGTCAAGTTCCTCGCCTCTGCGGTCTTGTGAGGCTTGCGAGGTTGCTTGGATTGCACGCACACATGACATTTAGAATCTTTGACTAAATTAAATTTCGGGATTAAATTTATATTTGCTAGCTGCGTTAAACAACCGTAATTAACATGACAAAATCGTGAATGCTAAATATTCGACTCATTCGAAATAACAATATGGTTCACGACTTTATTACACACATCATACATAGATAAGCGGAACAAGCCTCCGTAATCATAACATTTACCAATGAAAGTTCCAAACTTAGAAAGTATAACTTTATTGGCTTCAAAAACAATTTTGTAGCCATCTCTGCAAAGCTGTAAACCGCTAACTAGATTCTTTTTATAGAGGGAACATGTTGCACGTTCTTCATCAGCACCGTCTTTCCCGAAGTGAACTTCAGAATGACTGTACCAACACCAAGAACACGCGCATGAGAGCCGTTCCCCATCAGTAAGGCTCTAGTGTCACCGGCCTGATAAGAAGAAAACAAAGAGATGTTAGCACATACATAAACATTAGCCCCACTGTCCATCCACCACTCAGGTGAATGACAGACTGAAAGAACAGTGGGTAAATAATTACCATACCCAGATGTTCCTCCTTCAACCTCGCTAACAACCATGTTCACTGACTTTTTTCTTTCTCATTTGAATTTGCGATCTGGACAAGCACTTGCCCAATGGTCATCGGTACCGCAAACAAAGCAGTCTCCATCTGCCTTTTTCTTCGTAAAAGTTGTAGTTTGCTTTGGCTTCGGATTTGTCCCTTGCTTGTTCTCTTGTTTGTTCTTTTTCTTATTACGGAATGCGTATTGCTTTTTCTTCTGCCCACATTGGCACTAGAAGACTCAACGCCTTTCCCATGTGTGTCTTTTACTCTCGCCTTCTCCTCAACATCAAGAGTTCCCTTGAGTTCGGCAAGACCAAACTCTTTCCTCTGATGTTTTAGAGAAGTAGCAAAATCCTTCCAAGAAGGTGGCAGCTTAGCGATTATACCGTTGGCCAAAAACTTTTCGGGCAACACACAAGGGAATTGTTCTAGTTCCTTTGCCAGTGACTGTATCTCTTGTGCTTGTTCAATCACAGAACGGTTATCCACCATTTTGTAATCAAACAGCTGCTCCATGAGATACAGCTCGCTAGCAGTATCAGAAACCCCAAACTTGGCCTCAAGCGCATCCCATAATTCTTTCGCAATGGTGCAAATGATATAGTTGTCAACATACTTTTTATCGAGCGCACTAATCATGGCGCCTCTGAAGAGGTTATCGGCTGCCAGAAATTTTTGCTCCTCCTTAGGAGTAAATTGTTCTGGCTTCCCCTCTGCGGCGTGAAAGCAACTCATAGCAGTTAACCACAAAATCATTCTCGCGCACCACCGCTTATAGTTTGAACCATCAAAATGATCCGGTTTTAACGCAGCAGCAAAACCACTAACAGAAAAATGTCTAATATCAGGTTTTGAATTGTTAGAAAATTAGACATTTTAATGTTTGATTTAATCCAAAAAATTACGCATAATACATTGGTGGCATATATGTGTACGTGTGTAATTTTATCACTACTCAGATTAGAGATAAAACATTGTAAGAACTACTGCAACTACAGCAGACATATTGAAAATAATAAACAATCGTTTAAGATTGTACCTAAAGGAGGGACCAGTGCCGAAGGCACCGGCGGCTCCATTCGCACTAGTCGATATAGTGTGTTGCTTGAAGTAGTGGACCTCAGTCGATGCAGGTAGGTGTTCGCAGTGCAGTCCCGCGAACGTCCACCAGAAAGAAGACGAAGTAGCCGATCTCCACCAGGAAGAAGAGGATCCGCAGAAAGACGAGGTAGCCGATCTCCACCGGGAAGAAGAAGAAGATCTCCGTCACCAGGAAGAAGGAAGAAGGAAGAAGAAGATCTCCGTCACCAAGAAGAAGCCTATCTCGCCGAAGGAAGCAAGCAGTCGCGGAAGACGCTCCCTAAAAATCTGATTGTCCGACACACCCGAGCATGTGTCTCGAAGCAGGGCGTCGGGTTCTGGAGGCCTGCTCTCCCGTTCTCTCAGGAGGAGAAGGATTGTGTTGTGTCTTGCACAGGGAAAAAGTGACTCAGGAGGAGAAGGATTGTGTTGTGTCTTGCACAGGGAAAAAGTGACTCGGATATGGAATATATAGGCTCAGGAGAAAACGTCTGAGTTAATGGCACTCAATCGCAGTTAATTGCCTTTAACGAGACAACGGTCAGATCATCAGATCCTGATTCTCCTCCCTTTCCTTATTCACCAGTCAAAACGTTCACGTTCACGCGTGTGTCACGCCACGGCTCGGCGGCGGCGCGCGCGCGTGGCACCCTCTTTCTCTTCCTCAACTTCTCCATAGGAGCTATCAGAGGCCACCTATTTAAGTTGAGTTAACACATGGTCAACAATCAATACGGTATTAAACCATTTTCATTATAGCATTTATTATGCGCCCTTGAATTAATCATCAAATAGAATATGGACTAAAAGCCACATTATATTCAACAAGAACAAGATCGGTTTGTAGATCCTAGCCATCCACATCGTCCCAGCTCTGACGATCTACAAACAAATGTTTAAGGACATCTTCATCTTTTTGATGAGTCAAATTATGTGTAAATTAGTTGTAGTTAGGTGTTTCTCTGGTTAGGCTCGGTGATCATAAGTGAATCAGATCTAACACAAGTGACCCATACCACAAGTAGAGCTCCATTAATGTACTCAAAACACATCATAAGTTAAAAAAAAATAGAAGCAGAAGCTTGGTGTTTAGTTATGAAATCTTCCACTGTGTTACTTGCTGTATACTTCAAAACATACAAAATGGTTATTTGTTTACATCATCGACATGGGATGAGGACCTTGTAATAAAGATGGAGCCAATGTGATATTTTTGAATTAATCATCATTACTAGTAGGTCTTGGGAAAAAACATCATTAATAGTAGAAAACAGATGAAACAAAAGAAACACTAGGAAATTCGAGCAGTAGCCAGTAACATCGTGGCACACCGAGGCCTCCAGCAGCGAGGCTGGGCACAGGCACACAAGCAGAGCAGCAGGCAGCAGCATCAACTAGAAGCGGGCTGGATTTCACTGTTGACAAACAGAGAGAAGAATTGTGAGCATAAAAACATTATTTGCATTGACAAATTAATTCTTTTGAAAATAAAGGAAATGAGAAGGTAAAGCTGCTACTGCACAGGGTTCGCTGACCTGTCGGTCGTCACTAGTGTGATCACTTGTGAGATCTCTCCAGTGACGTCAGGAATGAATTCTGTTGCTTCCACCTCCGCATGGGATCCTTCAACATCTCCGAGGTCATGGTAGCTTCGGTCCTGTGATAGCCGCAGGACAGGACGATTGGGATGTGCGTTCACTTCTTCTTCCAGCATACCGATCCTAGCCACCTTAGATCGAGCGAGTGAAATCACCTTGAGACATGGAAGGTGCTTGACACCAATAATTCCAGACCTCAAGCTGCATCTCATGATTCTTACCGTTTCCATCTGAGGGGAGGTGCCCTCCTCAAATATTATCTCTTTCAGGTGTTCCACATGAAAATTTTCAAGTGTCCTGAGGTTCAGGAATGCTCCCATTCCAAACACTAATTTCTCCCCAAGGTATGCACTGGGGAAAAATTGAAGGAGCATGAGTTTTGGCAGCTCCCCAAGTATCTCCATCGTTTTATCTTCCTTTAGCTGGCTCTTGTATAAGAAAATCTTCACTAGGTGTGTAAGATTTCTGAACCAGTCAGTCATCTCTCCTATGTATCCGTACAATTTGAGGCTCCTCAAGTGGCGAGGAGGGGAGAAGAAATCAACCATCCAAGTCCTCTATCCTGGTGTTCGCCGACCTCCACAGATAGAGAACGAAGGGAAGAGAGCTTCTCAATGGATTCACAAAGTATCTTACACTTTTTCTTGGAAGCCCCGTTTGTTCCTATGGCTAGTTTTCTTAGTCGGGTCAGCTCCCCGAGCTCTTTAATTGCTTTGCTGCTAGTTCTTCTAATGTCCACATACTCTAGTATCTGCAACTCTTTTAAGTTGCCAATTCCTCTTGGAACCCTCACTCCATCTCCACCAGTCCTGGACCAACCACTAGAGCAGCCCATGTGTAGATCACGAATTGCTCTGGCACGGCTGTGTGAATCAGCTAATAGGAATGGCAGGCGCAATGTGTCAAACAAACAGTGCACTGGTTCATTTGGAACCAAATAAGAATAGGCTATCCTATTACAGCGGATGACATGGAGGTCTCCAAGTTTAGTGATATTCGTTGGCAGGGTTGTAATACAAGTGTATCCCATGTCCAAAATTCGCAGGCCTTGCATGTTACCAATGCCACTCGGAAGTGTATAGATTTCTGACCAAGCACCTACATTCAGATATTTCAAGTGACACAACAGCACTATCTTATTTATACCATCTTGTGTGATTCTAAAATTTTGACCCACTAGGTCCAAAACTCTTAGCATCCTCAACTTAGCTGATGAAATTGAAGGTGTGAGATCCAGGCCCAAACCACTAGACCCCTCAGTAAAAAAAGTTAATGATCGAATATGCCTCCAATCCATGGCTTCCTTTTGGCACATGCTGTCATGGTATGCAACATGACGGAAGTTTTCCTCTGCTACATTATTTCCATTACTCTGTACTAAGTGGACAAAATTTTCCTCTCTAGAAATTGACACTATGATATCACGCATGATGTCATGAACTCGGCAAGTTTTAACACTTCCCTCCATACCCAACTCTGATGATTGAATCATACTCCGGCTGATTAGCTCATCAAAGTACTCTTTCCCAACCTCATCAATGGTTGTCCCAACCTTTGCTCTTACAAACCCTTCTGCTATCCATCTATGTACCAGATGACTTCTTTTGATTTCATAATCCTCAGGGAAAATGCTGAGATACAGAAAACATGGCTTAAGACGTGAGGGCAAGTGGTTGTAGCTGAGGGTTAGCACCCTCCTTATTGCTTCAAGGCTTGGGTTACTTTCAAGCTCTGAAGGGAGTTTTTGATAAAAGTTTTCCCACTCTGCTTTCTTCTTAGTGGCTAGAACGCCTCCTATTGTGAGTATTGCCAATGGTAAATATCCACACTTCTTTACTACTTTTGTAACTATTGTGCTCAGGTTCTCATCTTTGTCCATTTCTTCATGTGTTATGTTTGTCTTTCTCTGTAACAACTTTATGGCATCATCACTTTGTAGGACCTTAAGGTGGTAGATAAGTAATTCTGAAGTACAGTGCCCAGCCAAGCCAACATTCCTGGTAGTAACAATTATTCGACTACCTTTGTTATTTGATTTAGGAAGTGCAATAGCACTAATCCAGGTCCAGTGATCTATTTCCCATAGGTCATCAAAAACAATAAAGTACCACTTGTCTTGAAGCTGTGTTATGAGGTAGCTAGCAAGACCATCTTCCAGCACTTTCCCGACAAGTTGTTTCAAGAGTTCCTTCAATGCATCAGCTCCAAAAAATTGATTGATCATGTCTTGGAGCATTGCCCTCTTGGAAAATGATTGTGACACGGTGATCCAAGCTCTAAAAGGAAAGCTCTTCAGAGTATCCTCCTTGCTTTCATAGGTTTTCCTTGCAAGAGTAGTCTTCCCTAAACCACCCATGCCAACCACACATATCACCTTAGCAGGACTGTCCATAGCGGTGACATCCATCAGAGCAATCAACTCTCTTTTTGGTGCAGCAAAGCCCACAAGTTCTGCTTCATCAATGTTGCTAGCTGACTTGTTGCGGATATCTTCCATGTTGGAATCCATCTCGTCACTGATGTTGGAGGATTCAATCTTGATTAACTTGTACCGCCTATTCCTGTTGCTCACTTCTTCGATTCTTAATTTGAGGTTGCGAATCTGGATAGCTATTCGATGACGATCTTTAAGCTTCATCAGCTGTTTTGACAAGCTATGGCTCCCTACATGGACCATAAACTCGTCAAGGCAATCTTCAATGTCGTAGGACAGATCTCGTACTTGCTCGGCCCAAACCTTCACTAGTTTATCCTTTTTCTGTGTTACTTCAGGATCTTGCAGGAATGCTTGCATGGTTTTTAGCTCATCTTTGATGAACCTGTGGAAAAAAGTTCAAAATAAATTCACATTCACACATTTACAGAAAAGAAATAAATTTGTCTCGTATACATGGCCCAACTCTTTGTCTAGCAACCTTCCACTTGGCACATGCAGTCTGGAAAGAGAAGGCACATGGCGCTATGACAGGAGTTGCACACTTTTATGCTAATCACTCTATAGAGCATATATATATATTTTAGGATGACCAAATTCACACGAAAATGGTATTTGATGTTTTTTTTGAAGGTCAACGGGGGGAGACGTACCCACCTGAATTTTATATATATAGTGGCCCAAAACGGCCGGATAAAGTTACAAAATTGTTTACAACGGCACGCGCCCAAGCAGGGGTAAAAAGTGCCAGCATCCAAAGGAGAGCAAGCAAAGGAGAGAAGAGAAGAGAGAGAGAAAAGAAGAAGAGCAAGAACAACAACCGCACTACCATAATCACCAAGACACATGAATTCAATCACGATGCCTCCAGGGAGGTGAACGACGTCACAACGTAGTCATCGTCAGCCAAGCATGAAGAGGAGCTCGACATGGGCATTGGCACGGCTTTCGCCCAAGTCATGTGCCAGAGGTGTTGAGCGGGTCGAAACGAGGAGACTGCGGCCGAAGCTGAGGTTCTTCAGTGACGCCTATAGGAAGGACAGCTCGTCACTGGCCCAGAAACATCTGAGCTAAGCTTTCGCCCAGAACCATTGCAAGTACTCCCCGAAAATACGCCCAAAACGGCGTTGACACCTACACAGACAAGCAAAGACGCAAGGATGGGGAGGTAGTGGAAAGACCGGTTGCCGCTAAACCGCGCGGAGCCGAAGCCGGACTCGCCCGCGACAGCAGTAGGCACGTATCGACAACATCCACACCTAGCCAGACGGGTTGCCGGAGAGCTTGCCAGCCGCCGCCACACCTCGCGGAGCCGTTACCGGACTCGCCCACGGAAGTGGGAGGCGCGCACCGGCAAGTTACGCCGAGACGGGGGTTGGGGAGCTTGCCAGCCGCCGCCACACCTCACGGAGCCGCTAGCGGACTCGCCCGCGATAGTGGGAGGCGCGCACCGGCAAGAAACCATGCCGAGACAGAGAGGGTCGCCGGTCGCCGCCACACTACGCGGAGCCGTTGCCGGACTCGCCCGCACTAGTGGGAGGCGTGCACCATGACCAGCCATACGCCCGGTCCCAGCCTGCCACGGCTACTGGCCAGGACAGCACGACGGGCCAGCCACGGCCCCTGGCCCGCCAGAGACGAAGGGGAGGAAGAGCGCCGTTGTCGTAGATGTCGATCTCACGCCGGTGGAGGAGCCCGTTGGAGCCACATCCGCCCCTGTGCCGGAGGTGTCGAAGAAGGGGGGAGCACAGAGGCGTCACCAGCACTCCACCACCACCACGTCAGCCATGGCGCTGGCCGACGCCGCCATGGACCGGCCCAGGCAGCCGCGCCGAGCCCCACGCGGGCCGCCAAAACCGCCTCCGGAGGAGAGAGCCCTGCCGCCGCCTTCCCGGCCGGTCGCGCGGCCGAGCCGGCGACCTGCTCTGGCGGCGGCGCGGCAGGGGAGGGGGTGGAGGGGCGCGTGCGGGGTGGAGTCGCCTCCCGGTCGCCCAGCGAGGAGGCAACTCGGGAGGCCTACCGCCGCGACGACTCCGGTCGAGATCCGCCGCCGGAGGCGACGCTCGTCGGTGGACTGCCCGTGTCCGTACCGCCGCCGTCAAGAGCCAAAGCCGGGCAGGGGGCGCCGGATCCGGAGCAGGAGGACGCGGATCCGGCGCTGGAGGGCGCGGATCCGGTGCTTGAGTGGCAGCCGGCCATCCTTGACCCTGAAGCTTGCCTTGGAAGGAAGGAGAGATGGAGGTTGGAGCTGCTGCGGGGGAGCCTTTTGGCGCCGCGGCAGGCCGCCGTCGCCGAGCTCAAGAAGGTGGCAACAGCGGCCTAGGGGGGGCTATGGTGTGGGAGCTTGGGCTGGCGGTGGCGGTCGCCCCTCCCGTCGCCCTGAGAGACGACGCGGAGGGGTACGAGACGAAAATTAGCCCCACAAAACCTAATGGTACTTGATGTTGATTCCATGCCTCAATCAGGAGCCTACTTAGTCTTCACTTATTTGAAGCAGTGAGCCAAAAAAACATGTATAGACGCGTTTGGACAGTGAGGTTCCTAGTTTTGTTGTGAATGAATCAGCTGGGAGTCGTTACAGGCTTACACAACGTGCTTACCACATCTCGTTCTGCACGCCCATCAGCAAGCTTATCTCAGTACTGGCAGCTGATGCCGCCTTGCTGACAGCGCTGCCCAGGATCGACTTTGCCAAGACGAGCGCCGCCTCCGCCATCTCCAGTTACTCTCCAAAAAGGGCAGCTTGCAGTTCTCCCTGATCACATCCGGAGGCTCAAATCATCAGTACAAGCACTGAACATCTTTCTATAGCTACTTCTTATGTTATGGCATTTCTCGAATTGTTTGCTTGTAGAAATATTCTAGAAAATCTATAATAGGGACTTCCAATTATGCGGAAGTCCCTCATAGTTTTCGGACAATAAGGGATGGACAAATTAAGCTTATACATGAAAAGATACCAATACAAATATCAGATATTCTAGAGAACTGCAGAAAATGTGTTTCACTTACTCGGCCGCGCCCCTCTAGGATGATTTCTGATTTGGGAAACTTGATGTCCAAATTGAAAGCCAGAGTGTTCACAGAGAACAGAGGTAGGTAGGAATGCTCTCGGAGAAGTCAAACCCACGGAGTACCATAGAAGCAAGTAGTATCACTTACTAATGCGAAGCATGCATTAGGCTTGAAGTCAAGTCCCAGTACTTGGATATGGACAGCACTGGATCTGGATCTCTGTGGGCATAAACTAATGATGTTGATAGCTACAGTCCTCGTGACGACTGTCAGTGGCAACGTGCCTTGGGAGGCTGCCGAGGTCGCAAATCTAGAGGAGGATCAACTTGCATTTTGTTTTTGCACCACGAACTGCAACTGCATCTTTTGTTTCCCCGCTACGAGTCACACAATTCTTTTTTCCTTGGTAAAGGAGTCCTAGCATAGATACAGCTCTCTATTTCTCTACTTTTTATTAGTCTTCCTGACATTTTTTTTAAGTTTGTTAATCTATCATTATTTTGGTGGTTGATGGATCGGACAAACTAATTAATTTAGCTAGTAGGCAACAAATGGCAAGGGAATATTTTTCACCCAAATTATGATAATGCGTCATCAGCATACTAGATGTAGACTGAATTTGCCCTTTTTTGCGAACAACTGTATTTGCCCTCTGTTGGCTAGTGGGCTAAGATGGAGTATAATTATTCCCTAAATAAAAAAATTGTTAGGGGTTCATGCTATTGCAGGCTATTACAAAGAATTATGCATGTAGATTAGTAGATAGACTAATCTTATCGAGAACTGCAGCCCTCATTAGGAATTTTAAATGGTTCTCGTGAATCTAGAGGAGGATTAACTTACTTATGTCTTGTTTGTGGCACTGGCACCATCTGCAAGCAGTCATTCTGGGAATCGAAAGGCCGCCACGAGCGTGATGGGCTCCGTCAGAGGCGTGAGCACACATAGGGTTCCACTACCTAAAAGATGAGCTGAGAGCACCATGGATGCCATGCTAGCTGCAGCCTGCAGAGGTTTGCATGACAAGTAGGACGATCCGATTGATCCACTACCACTAGCCAAATATTTTGACAAATTCCTTTTATGCAGAAACACTGAATTTGCATCGTCACCATTCTTGCATACGCTGTCTTTTAGGACTTCTTTCTTGCAAACAGCAAATGCAGAAATGAGAAATTCCGCCACCATCCCTATCAGACCTTTTTTTTTTTGAACGCAATGGCAGGAGCTCTGCCTTTCAATTAAGTAGGAGAGCAAAAGAGTTTATGTACAAGCAAAAAAGGAAAAAGAAAGAAAAGTATGGGTTCGAAGCCACAGTTGCAGACAAACAAAGAGCAACACCCTGAGAAAGCTATGCTTGATTGAAAGCTCTCTTTCTTTGTTCGATGTCGTCCTTGATTCTTGCAGCCACCTGCACCACTGTCTCTGAGGTGTTATTTCTCCTGTTTCGTTCCTTCCAAATGTTCCAAAAGGTGTAAATCACCATCCCATTGAGTCGTCTTCGTTCTGAAATTGGTACCTTTCTTGCTGTGTCTTCCCACCATGCTTTGATATGTATAGGATTGGCCTGAAACTGTGCCCGCAGTTCAGAGAGGTTCTCCCACGAGATGATCTGATCCCAAACTGTCTTTGCAAAAGGGCAACACAAGCATAGGTGCAGGCCAGTTTCTAAAGGACCATTGCAAAGTACACTCCCTATCAGACCTTAACTCCTACCCCTGCAGGGCTTAGGAGCTCAGATTTGTGTCCACTCTCAGACTAAACCGGAAACCAAAAGGCCAAATGGATAAGGCTATCCATTTTTTAAAAAAAAAAAAGAAATCGGCAGGGATACCAATTACAATTTCTGAAAAAGAAAATCTTACTGGTTTAGCTTTTGTTGGCTTGTGCTCTAATATTAAACAAAAGTTAGAGCATTTGGGGTTTCTCTCTGTTAATCAATTACTAAAAAATCTTCAGCTGTCGAATGCCAAAGTAATAATTGGAAAATCTCGTAAGTCACATCATCCCAACATGCATACTATTGAGTGACATTCTATTACATACTGAATTTACTTGGCCATTGCAAGCTCAATTAGTTCTTTGCTCTTCTCTTCAAGCCACATAGGAATCAGTGAGAGAAAATTAAATTTACATTTGATGTATCCGAGTGTGATTGGATTTTTTATGAGATGTTAAAAAACAGATACCGGCCTAATTAAGTTGAATCTACTGCTGAAAAAACATGATAATTGGAGGTCCCAAAGAAGATAGCAACATTGAGAAGACCTTATTAGCCTATGAAATTGTGTTCAAGAAGCCATTGGATGGCCGGAGAATATCAAAATCACCACAAAGTCTTCTAGGCTCATGGGGAAAGCAAAACCTTCCATTGGAGAGTAAAAATGAGATGTCATTGCTAGTGTCTAGGTTGTTAAACAGAAAAAGCAGCAAGGCCAACTAATTTCTTAAATTCACCTTCTTAAGGTGGATAAAAGACCCCCGCATCTACAAGCTAAGAAGGCATCTAAAGATTGAAACTTGGAAGGTAATAAAATCAAGAATTCAAGTAAGGAGGTGCAATCACAATCAGTTTTTGACCGACTTATGAATAAATATACCAAAAAAAGGCCGATGAATAATCATATTAAAGATATTGGTGGCCTCCAAAGCAAGTTTACGTGCCTAAGAAATAGGAGGTTGTTGCTAACCCCATGAAGGCCATCAAGTAAACATAAATCACAATAGTCTCCATGAATGTATCGCTCAATGAAATTGATGAGCCAATTGTTGTTCTAAATCTGGCCCAATCCTCTATGCAAAAAGAGAGAGTAGGAATTGCTGCAAATAAAGATGAAGCCGAGCGCAGCAAGCTGGATTCCAAGTACTTTCAACCAAGATGGTGCCCTTCAGGCTTGACCAAGACTCAACAGCGTAAGCTTCATTGCGCTCGTTGCAAGAAAATCAAGCAAGAAGCCTAGAACTAGTTGAAAGATGGCCGAGATACACATATTGCCCTTAGAACAACACAGTTGATGTGTACATTGTCCTTAGACCACAAAATAGCTGATGAACCCAACATCGTTGCTATATATGGTTGTCATATGTTTTTAGACTCACATATGCTTTGCTTAAAATTATGGCCATATGTTGGCAACGAAAATATGATCAAAAAGATTGGAGATGGATAGGAAATTCACGTGGGAGTGAAAAGGATCAAAATTGGATCAAATTTGATAAAGTTTGCAAATAAAAAATGGCACATGCTAGTTGTAAAAACCAGTCCAAGCAGGTTTGGAAGGGGCTCTGTGGTGACTTGGGAAAACTGGCCCAAGCCAAAAAAAAAATTCTCAATCAATCACGCAAAAGACTTGCGCGTATTTTCATTAAGAGAAGAGAATGTTTGATACAAGCGAGGCGTTTTACATAAGCATGACGCACTTCCCCGCTTCTCTCTTTCGCTCTAGCCTATTCTATCAACAAGACTCCCCAGGTTCTTGGCTCCAGCCATGATCCACAACTCGGCCTGCTGCTTGATCGTTTCCTTGATGGCGCCGACTTGCCTGATTGATTGATTTGGAAATTGGTCCGAGTCGGTTTTAGCAGATTTGAGGCCAAATCATGTTTTTCCTTTAGAAATTGATGATCTCATGTGAAACTTGTAAATTACATACATAGTAAGTTTTCCATTGGGATAAGGTGACCCCCTATTTATATAAAGGATCATAGCCGATCGAGAGATCCATCTATCCAATCATCAAAAGCACATCTATCTTTACTTTTGATTTCTATCACAAGCTTTGCCAACCCATTTTTGTTTATAACTTCAATCGACGAGATTTGCTAGTGTTTTAGGTGGCCTTGCAAATCCTAGGGCACCCTTGGGTCTATACGACGAGGCCACCCAGTAGATTGACAAGGTTCATTTACCACTAGTTCATGGAGGTAATGCTCGATAAAATTGATGAGTCGATTCTTGTTGAGAATTTGGCTCAACTATCTATGCAAAATGTGGAAACATGGTGAAGCCAAGAGTAGCAAGTTGGACTCCAAATACTTCCAACCAAGGTTGTGTCCTTCAAGCTTGATCAAAGCACACAACATAAGCTTCAACACGCTCGTTGTAAGAAAGTCAAGCAAGAAGCCTAAGTGTTGTTTGAAAGATGGATAATATATAATATCACCCTTTGAATAGCATGGTTGATGTATATATTGCCCTTAGACTAACAATATTCGATGTACTTGACATTGTTGCTATAGCTATCATACTTAAAAATAAGGGGAGGGGGATATGTTGAGAACCAAAATATGATCGGAGAAGTCATGTGGAAACAGAGCTAAAATGTGTCTCATCTCAGGTCTAAAATTCATGAAATACAACACGGATGCTGCACTTATACTGTAATGAATAATGACTTTAATGACCTGTGTGATATACATTCAGATCATCGATCACAATATTCTTTAGCATAGTCTACCAATCTTTGACAGTTCCACACACTCCAGGAGCACATCATCTCATCATCATCGGAACAACTCTGGAAAGGACCACATGATGAACCTGGCATAGATGTCGTTCTCCAGGAACTCTATGTGTGCAGCTCTGCCGATCATGGTGTTCAGGTTCCGTCCCTGGGCAGACTGGTCGAATATAACATCACAACGCATGAATACCCGTGTTTCCGATGTTGGGGCCCGGATCTGATCCAAGCAGTTGTTCAGCATCTCAGTGAACACCTGCCCGCGCTTTGAGTTATCCGACGACGAGGCATGGCAGAGGTCGATTCTTGCTGAATGATATGGGACATAGCCATCCTAGCAAGTAGAATGATGACAGTTTCAAGTAAAGTGGTGATGTCCAACTTTAAGCCTGGGAAAATAAAGAATGTTGGACATACACATGCAGTACCTGCGGTGATGAAACCAGGATGATGTTCTTGAAATTCTCCAGTGTCTTCAGCTGCCACAATCAAAAAACAAAGTCGAATACATGCGACAAGTTTGACTAGATTGAACAGTAGTTCAGCTTTAAAAACTTAATGTAATGTATACCTGGCAAAGCTTGTAAAAGAACGTATTCTGTGGGTCGTGATCATCACTGAAAGTGAGCTGATGCATGCACTGCATTCCCTTGAGCCGTTTCATGAGCCAAAGGCCAGAGTTAAACAAAGAGTTTGGACTGTACCAGTAACCTAAGTGAGGCCCTGATATGGACATGTATGTATATTGGTTCTTCAGAAATGGCTCCAATTTGGGTTCTTTTGAAACAGAAAAATAAGATTAGCCATCACATTCACACAACTGTTAGGAAGGGGGAAATTCTAAAGTCCAATTTGAAAATACCTGTGAGGGCACTTCTGAGAATAATGTTCCCAATAGAATGACCAACAAAACTAAGCTTAATCTCTTTGCAACCTCCATGTTTGGAATACTTGTCCACTTTCCTTTTGAGGAATCCCACTACTTCATTAGCGAGCCTTCTACCCATTTCTTTAAAATCTCCAGACGTTCTATCCTCATTTATCTGAGACAATAGGCACTCAGCTCCAGGATCAAGCAGAAGCCATTGGTTTTTAACAAGACGTAAATCCAAATGATGTCCCTGTTTATTTTTGGGATCAGCAGAAGTTTCAACTACATATGTTGCAGATATATGTGGTAAGGCTGAAACAATTATGGCCAGTCCCAAGAAACTTACCTGAAATCCATGTACAAAAATGACAGCTCGTAAAATGCGGCCACTCTTATCACCACAAGTTTTTTCCTCCAATGATTGTCCTTGTACTAGAGGTGGTACAATAGTACCCGCTGGTTCTGAAGCATCTGTTAGAAAATCCTTGCTAGAACCATGCTGCGGAATAACCATGACATGTTGCTCTATGCGGACAACAGGTATACATGAAGGATCAGCATAAATATGCATATCTTGAACAGACGGTGTGTTAATCTGCAGTATGTTTTCCATTAGTATCCTTTTTTTCCCTTGAAAAAACACCATAAGTGTAGAACTTGAATAGTTTCCTGAACTGAACAAAGACCAACCTTCATTTGTGCTATACTTTTCCTGTGCAGTTCAGCCTGTGACATCGAATTTTGTATAGGCTACAATACATGGAACCATCAAATACATAGCAACAAGAAAATACATTAGGTCAATAATGCAATTTCTCATATAAATTAAGAGTGAAATGGTAAACATTCAAGAGAAGGTAATTACATCATGATGGACCTTTCGTGAACTAGAAATCCGAATCAAATGGCGAGGAGAGTCATCATTCATGCTTCTCAAATAGCGATGTGGAATCTCAATCTTTGAATGAATAATCCATATTGACCATTCTGCTTTGCGATCAATATCCCACATATCATGCAAATAATCCAATATCTTTACTTTATGTGTCCTGCATTGGACCAACAAAAAATTGGTGGAATATTATGAAAGAGTCATTATAAGTTTATAACTAAGAAACCATAAGACTAAGAAACACCCGAAGAAACACCCAATCAATGGATACACCCCTAAAATGAAATGCATGAGACGATAACTCACCTGTGAAATTTCAAGAACTCATTCCATATAAATGAGAGTTGGCTGCTCACAGTTTGAAATAGTTCAAACAATTCTTCCTCGGATAAAGTATACAGCAAGATATCATCAGTGCTTCCAACCACAACACCAGAACTCTGAAACAAGTTGTGAGATATGCATCAACCAATACAGATATTCTAAAAAATAGAAAAAAAAATTCTGGAAAAAAACTGAAGTATACCTCAAGAAAATCACGTAAGATGCCAGTCATCTGGGGACTACACTTTGTGGATGCACCTTGCCCATTATTGTAACTGGGCGAACCTGACTTTGATGGTTGAATTGTCTCATATTTACCAAGGGTTAAGTCAGTGTGATCTAAATCCTCAAGAGTGTGACCAATAGCATTACTGATCTTCTTCACTTCTTCAAGAAGTATTTCCCTAGATATTAGTGATGCCTTCACAATGTCATATGACTTTGAGCCAAAACTTTGTTCCAGAGACTGCATGTTGCACAACTTTTATTCATAAATTTAAGAACACAATTTATTCGTTTCTATTACTAAATTCCTATTGGCTATTGGCATGGCATAAACATATATGGTCTGCAACTGATGCTTGATTGAATCTCTAAGTAATATGTATATTTGTGACATTTTGATCACAAGCATATACATATGGTTTATGTTGCAGCAACATCACAAAATCAATGTAGTGGAAAAAGTATCTAAAAAATATAAAGAATCACAAACCTGTGTACCTTCAGTGATGATGATTTAGTCACAGCGGCTTTAAGGTACACTATGTGTACTGTCAGATCCACAAGTGCCGAGTGTAAAGCGTCAAAATGGACAGGGCAATATGAGTGTAAGCCCAGGAGTGCTCTATGTGGGATCCTAAATTCATGGACAGGGATCAAATCTGTATCATCACTTGAATCTTGTACTTCAGTCCTATGATGCAAAAGGAAGCAGCTTATCAGAGTTGATGAATGTGAACTTTAAAATTTTGGGTGCAACATGTAATTTAACAGAATAACATACACACCACCCATTCCCCAGTGTTGGGATGTATATGAGCTCGAACTTCAATATAACAGAAGAAGTTGCTGGACCCTAGAATGGAGAGAGTACAGGTCAGGCTAAAGTAAACAAGGCTCATTAACAGAAGTAAAATTTATAATACTCAACCTCGTCTTCGCTGTTGGTTATGTAGAAGGACACCATAACTGATAGATAAATATCTTGCCTAGAATATTTAACAAGAAATGGCTGTGTATAGAAGCTATTGTCAACATCGTCTATTTTCCAAAAGCCAAATGATGAGCTCTTCACACCAATATCAATAGCTGCATAATCCACCTAGCATGTCATTATTTATTAGCCAAAGATTTGAATTCAAAAGTCATATGGTTAAGAAATATAGAAAAATGTCAAAAAAAATCCAACTTCACTCTGTTCCTGGATATTCTAGATTTATACTACCAAGAGTTAACGTAAACATAACGATATATGTTTTTAGCATTGTAAAATATTATCGAACAATAATGTAGTGCAACATAGTTTGTTATAGCAATGTCCTAAACAATTTTCACTTTTCATCTATACTATGACATAAATACAAGTAAAAATAATCACTTCATCATAATTCCCTTGAGAAACTTCTGATTCTAGCTAGGTATGCTAGGATTTAGCCAAAGGAGAGATTATTATGATGGCAAAATTAAGAGGTGAAATTGCATGTCATTGCATTAAGATAGGAACAGGTCCAAATAGAGTACAACACAACAAATTATATTTCCCGCATAACAGAATGAAGAATGAATTATTATTTTTATCTCTGCGTCAATAAGAAAGGTGAATTCGCACCTTCGTATTGCGTGACCCTGGCCGGCGAAATCGGTGCTCTATTATTCTCCTCGTCCTCCCACAGGGCACTAATCTTCATGCGGTACCATCTGCAAGCAAACAAACAAAAATAATAATCAAGGCCAAAAGGGAAGAACTGAATTCCAATGCATTTCAAACAAAAAAAAAACCAAGGAAATGGAACAGCTGGAGGAGTCCCATAAGAACAAGCATGATTTGTTTGGACGCCAAATTTGTTCTCCAAATTAACAAACAATATAATCCGTATCTTTTTCTACCCATCAACAAGAGCCAAAAGAATGCATGACATTAAAAAACATATGAGAAAGTTAACATGCATGTTCTTGAAAGGAAAAGGAGAGGGACATGAAATTTTTTTTTCCCCGAATCCTTGTTGCGTACCCTTGCTGGAACAGGTCCAGATTGTGGAAGCGGTCGATGTAAACGGCCAGCTCGTGCGCCGTCTCCATGGCGACCGACCGACGCCCGTGTGCAGGGAATCGCCACACGGCGGCGATGCGACGCCGGCGAGACCGCCCACCCCTAGCTCCTCCCCGTACGCCCTTGTGAGGCCACCCCCTTAAACGACCTCCTTTCTTCCTGGCCGCCCCTTGTTGGGTGTCCGACAACTTTTTTCTGAGCCAACCAATGATCGGACGGACTGGTTAGATAGTGGGCCTACAGGCCATAGCAGCTCGCATCTGCAGGCCCATTCGCGAAACAATCTTCCTGAATTATGAATTACAATTATAACGTTACAACTCTAACTATTTTCGAAGGCTTCTTAAATCTTATAAAAAAAATATTTTTGAAGACGGTTATTTTGGGTTCTCATCCAGAGGCGAGTAGGCTGTCCACCTCTAATCGAATTATTAATCGCTATTTACAAATCCGGTGAATCCACATGTCAACACTACACTTCCTTACCACAACATCACTCAATCACTTGTGAGAAAATATTGACTAAAGATCACTATTAATTATTATTGACGAAGCCCACGAACTCACATGTCAACAATAACACCTCCTTATCACAACATCACTCGCCAGCGACGGCTATGCTCACGCCGCTACCACCATGCTACCCTCCATGGCCAACTAAGGCCCTGATCGTTGCCTATCAGGCAAAGCATCCTAGCTACGGGTAAACAAAATTGGACACCTAGGGTTGCTGTCTTGGTCGATCAAGAATCTTACGGTAGGTCCTATGTACCGTCCTTTTTGACCGGTCTTAACCGCGAGAGTACTGTCATGTTGCACCTTCCATGGCTACATGCCGCCCCATAAACCGCCATTTCATCATGTTTTGTAGCTGGGCGGACATTGTGCGCCCGACCTAGTTAGCACCCAAGCCAGCCATTACACCCCTGTCGATCTCCATGGTCACCTCACTTCATGATCTATGATTTTGGCTAGAGCCCAATGAGTTGAGTCAGGTGGAACATGAAGACAAGACCATCCTAATTATTCTTATATACAAATATAACTCAAAGGATATTTTGGTCAATCTATCATGGCCCACATGCCGTTGTAAATGCCAAAAGCAAAACGGAAGCGACGATATGTCAAATACTTGAGCCATAAAAGATAAAATTGGTGTCAAATACGTGATCTGTCAGCTCAATCCTTGAGAGATGCTCATAGGAGTAGGACTTGCATACATGTGTTATAGAGATGAGTATGCATACGTTATGAGTTTCCGTGTTGTGCTGTGTAATTCTTTTCTTTTAAAAAAAGAAAGTTTGAAATATCCTCTGATTTTGGAATTCGAAGAGAAAAAAATGAGACTTCTAACAATTCTGCAGTAGGATCATAGGATTGACTTGTTCACTTGCCTGACGACCTGCCATGCTATCCAGTATATCCACTATCTTCTGGGTGTGTCCGGCCCAGGCCCAGCCCACGAGGGTTTTATCCTTCGGCCTGCTAAAGCCCCCGGCAACCCGCCGCCACGGCGATCTCGCGCCGCCGCCATGATCGCCTCGCGCGCCCGCCACCTTCTCCTGAGGGTACGACCCGCCAACCACGGCATCCTCCTCCGCGGCCCGACCTCCCACGCATCCGCTCCCGGGTGCGGCGTCGGCGCGCAGCAGCGCCACTACAACCACCTCCACCAGCAGCTGCAGCAGCAGCAGGAGGAGGAGGACGACAGGGAGGAGTCCAAGGCGGTGAAGGTGACGGTGTGGTGGGACTTCGAGAGGTGCCGCCTCCCTCGCGGCGCCAACCCGCGCCACCTCGCCCCGCGCGTCACGGAGGCGCTGCGGCGCGCCGGCATCCGCGGGCCCGTCGAGATCACCGCCTTCGGCAACGTCGCATGCATCCCGCCCGCCGAGCAGGAGGCGCTTGCCGACACCGGCGTCGCCTTGTCGCACGTCCCTTCCAGTTGCGTCGTCCGTCTCCTCCCGCTACTACTCTTCCCCATTTCCTAGCTTTATCTCCCTTCCCGTTTCGCGGTAGACTCAGAATGTCACTGGAGCGAACGATTGGTCGGTTTGTTGTTACTTCTGGTAGATTAGATTGTATGTAGTTAGCACTGCAACAAGTTTACAACATCAATGGTTCAAAACAGTACTCGAATACTGAATATGGTCTTGGAATCATGAGGAATCTTTTCCATGTTCAGTAGATATTAGCACAATTTATCTGATGAATAGTGGGGGCTTGGTTCAGATTAGTGTTGGGCCAATGTTTGTATAGTAGCTGAAGGGAGCATTGCAAAGACTAGTACATAATTGTCGACAGCTAACCTTATTCGAGATGAATAAATTAGGATGTGGATTATCAAATATTGGGTTTTGAATATCTTTCGTGACTTATTACTTCTTACTTTGGCGCTGCTGTTGCCATTTCAAGTTAAATAGGACTCCATAAACATCAACTCAAATATGTTAAATTGTTTACCTTTTTCTGGAGATAGTTGATACACTAGAATTTTTTAATTTGTTTCCATGTTGCCATTTAAGAATAACACCCTTTAACTTCGTTTTTTGTATTTTAATTTCAGTTATTATGCAGTATTGTCTGATCATACTAACAATACAGTTTCCTTTTCTAGGTGGAAAGGATGGTTGTGACCGATCATTCATGTCTGATCTTATCTCTTGGGTTGCTCAGAACCCTCCCCCATCTCATTTCTTCCTTCTATCCGGGGATAAAGACTTTGCAAACATCCTGCATCGTCTTAGGATGAGCAACTATAACGTATTGCTTTCTTGCCCTGATTCTGGCTCCAAGAGGTTACACAGTGCAGCAACATATCTGTGGGAATGGGAGGATCTAGCTAAAGGGGTGGATCTCAAACCCAAATATTTAAATCATCCACCTGATGGTTTATCCTCTTCTTGGTATGGTCGATGCAGTGAACCTGGTCCTGACTTTCTCCTGAAACCAAAGAAACCCATGGCTTCACCAAGGAAAACCAAGGAACCTAACATTCCCAAATCTGCTGTCGATGGAATTAAGAGAGTGCTGCTCTTTTATCCTCAAGGGATCAGTGTTTCAGCCCTAAGAATCGAGCTTCACAGGATTAATGTTTCTATTGATCTAAGTGCATTTGGCTTCAAAAGTTTCTCTGCCCTTCTCCGAGCCATGCCTGATGTTGTGAAATTTATAGATCCTCTACCAGGTGATAGAGGTGCAGGTGCTGCTGTGGTTGGTGTCTTCAAGAGATCAGGGGATTCTGCAAGTAGCATTCCAGAAAAATGCAACAAGGAAGTTAAAAGTGAGGAGCCATCACCATGTACAGAAAAGAGAACACTTCAAGCAGAAGTCCCACCATCCCCATCAGATCAGTCATCTAGAGACAACAGGAAAGCTCCTGGATTTACTCAACGACCGAAGCCGCCTTCCAAACCTGTGGGAGCTGATGTTACTCGGGCTGGGGACGTTCCAGCACCACCATCTGATGCACCACCTATAGACCAAAGGAATGATGTGGCTGTTGATCCTGTTATGCAAACAGAACGACCCGTCAGCTCGATGGAAGCTGATAAGGTGAATGTTGCTGGTGCTCCTTCCTCGTCAGGGGGGCAAGGTAATATCAGCAACAAAAGGGGATTCTTTGAACGCATATCATCCTTATGGAATGGCCAAAAGGATTAGGTTTGATGGCATCTCTTGTAAAGCATCACTGAATAAGTAGAATAGATAATGTAGAATAGTTTGTTCAGAGCAGGCGTAGTGAGCGCAGCACAGGAACATGGTGAGTGTTCGTCTGAATATGGTTAGTATAAGGAATAACTGGTATGTGAAGAGCATTGTATTTCTTTTTTTTTTTTTTGGTGAGGAAAAGGATTGTATTCATTATTCACGTATGTTTTAAGCAAGGTTTAACGTATGCCATAAAAAGAGGATTGCTCAGCGTATTTTAAACCTTGTTTTCATAAGGATAGATGCTAATGCAGCGAGATGTTATCTGATCAGAAATTTTGCTGGTGCCTGAAAATCCATCTATATTTCGCGGTTCTTCGATTACATATTTGGAGTTATCTGGAGATGCAGCTTTTTTTTTTCACCAAAAGCAGAATTGGTAACTATTTTCATTGCACAGTGCCCTCACCTATTGAGAAAGGTTTAAAATTTGGATAGCAGTCGAGTTGTATAACCAGATAAATCACTGATCCGATGATATCTAAGCTGTGCTACATCTGCATATATTGCTGGTAATCTCAGGCCTTGTTTAGATCCAAAAACTTTTGGAATTTGGCTAAAGTAGCACTTTCATTTCTATTTGACAATTAGTATCCAATAATAGACTAACTAGGTTGAAAAGATTCATCTCGTGATTTATAAACAAATTATGTAATTAGTTAATTTTTTATCAAAACTTAATGCTTTATACATGCGTTCAAAGATTCGATGTGATAGAGAATTTTGTAAACTTCCAATCGTGGCATTTCGAAGCACTCGCTTAATAATAATAAAAAAAGAAACTGTGAACGACTGAGCTGAACAAAGGAGACTTTGACTGGAACAAACGAACTGTTGTTTTTTTGTTGACTGTCGCGGCCTCACTCATCAGTCACTCGACTGTACGACCGGCAACAAGTCGTCGTCGCTCGTCGGTTGCCGGTGGCGGCTCTGTTTTCTCCGCCCGCGCCGGAGCCCCAGCCGAGAGAGGAGAGGGAGAGGGATCCGGAGAGGATGCATCTGAGCGCGAACGAGGGGATCGAGGGCGTGCGGTTCGCGGTGACGGGCGGGCAGGGCTTCGTCGGCGCCGCACTCTGCCTCGAGCTGCTCCGCCGCGGCGCGCGCGAGGTCCGCTCCTTCGACCTCCGCGCCGTCTCCGCCTGGTCCCCGCAGCTGCTCGACGCCGGCGTCCGCCTCATCCAAGGTCAGCCCCCCTCCTCCCCCGTTCGCCGTCTTCCTGTCAGATCGCTGCGGTCAGTCACCACGGTTTTACTACTCTGCTGTCACTGTGGAACTGAAAGGCTTTGCTTCATGTGGTTTACTGAGAGTAGCGAATTGCAGAAGTGGATTGCTCGTACAAGCAAGACGCTTTGAGTGCTACTTATTCCCTGGATGTTGTAGTTCGGCTTCTGAATCAAAATGCTAATAATCGTGTCCACGTTGGAGATTCAGATAACTGTGACTGTACAACTTGCTAATTTCTGTGTATCAATCTAAGTAGGTAGGCTCTTGAATAGTTGTTTCTGGACATAGGGGGTGTTTAGTTCCCATAGAATCCAAAATGCAAAATGCCAACTACTTTGGAGTGATGAAATGCAAAATACCAAAATGTTCAGGGTCATGTTTAGTTGCATCTAAAATGCAGAATTTATTGTCGTCATGAAGCCTCTTGAGGCTCATTTTGGATTTTTTTTGGTCTCTTGAGGTCAAAATCTAAAATAGAGAATAACTACCTTTTTGCCAAAAATTTTGCATGGTGTTTAGTTCCATTTTGCAAAATGATGGACTAAAACCCAAAATTTTTTGGAAAAAAGTTAGAACTAACACCCCCATAGTTACAGTAGGACTACCAATTCCGACCAGGCAACCACTATGTCTTGCCAGCAGTTCATCCAGTTAGCTTCACATTGTCTTTGTTTGATGGAACCGATTACTCATTATTTTGAGCAACTATTGTTGACTGTTGAGTGACCAATATATGGTTTGTGGAATGAATCAACAGTTATGTACTAAGGCCTTTGTTTCGCAGGGGATGTTAGAAACAAGGATGAAGTGGGGAGGGCTTTCCGCGGAGTGGACTGTGTCTTCCACCTTGCTTCTTATGGCATGTCAGGGAAGGAGATGGTGCAGGCTGGGAGATGCGATCAGATCAACATAAGCGGGACCTGCAATGTGCTCGATGCTTGCCATGAACATGGTGTTAGAAGGCTTGTTTATGTGAGCACGTACAATGTGGTGTTTGGAGGGAAGCCGATCGCCAACGGAAATGAGGCGCTGCCTTATTTCCCTATCGAAGACCATGTCGATGCTTATGGGCGCAGCAAATCAGTTGCTGAACAGTTGGTACTGAAGAGTAATGGGCGGCCGGCTAAGTAAGTTTGCTTTTTTTTTCTAGGCTTCGGATTTGTGTATACAGTAAGCTAACTTTTACCTCCTTTCGAAAATAGATGTCCTGGAATGCATGAGCCAAGGTTTTAAAACTGTACTAAGTGTAAACATGTATATAGATTTGACAGCATGGAAATAGTTAATTTGTATTAATGGATTCACCATCAAAGTACTTCCATCATTGTAATTTTAAATATTCTTTGCTGGTGCACAATTGAAAAATATGGCAATTGTTGTTACTTTGTTGGAGACTGCGATGACATCCAAAACTTCAATTAGAAATAAATAGTTTAAGCTAATGCTACTCTTTGCACAATTCCTTAGATTTCTGAAAATCTTAGTGTTGTCATGCATAATTGCTCCTTCTTAAATAACAGATAGTCATTTCATTTCATCATCTTGTAAGTCAAGAGTGTCATTTGATAATATGCAGCCTGTCTTACTGATGTGTTGAAACTGAAATCTTGCAGAAGTGATAAAAGTACATGTCTTTATACATGTGCTATTCGCCCTGCAGCTATATATGGCCCAGGTGAAGAGCGTCACATTCCAAGAATCCTGTCACTTGCAAAGTTGGGATTAGCATTCTTCAAGATTGGGGGCCCAGATGTGAAGACAGATTGGGTCTATATCGATAATCTAGTTCTTGCTCTGATATTAGCAAGCATGGGACTTTTAGATGACATTCCTGACAGGAAGGGAACACCTGTAGCAGCTGGTCAGGCGTATTTCATCTGTGATGGTAATTGTCGTTAACCTTTGTTATGCTACTAAATGACATTCATGGAGGTGTCATCATTGTGCTTTACTTTTCTGTCTTTTCATACTGCAACTTTTTTTTGTTACTTGAATTTGTAAAAATGCAAGCCTAATCTTGGTAGAGAAGACACCGAGCTTTGTTGTCTTGATTCTTGCAATAATGCGATTGTTAGCGATATTACATAGATCGAAAAATGTAATTATTTGGCGACTTCCTTTTCAGTTGTTCTGAACACTAAAGGTTAAATTTTAACACTTTACATAAGATTATACGCAATTCACTTTTTCCATAATGAGGTAATCCAGGATTCCATTACTTGAATAACAAAATTGTTTGCAATACAAGTACAGAATGTTCTATTATTTATGTTTTCACAAAGAATACTAAACCTTTGAACAAGCCTGGACTTTTGCTCCTTACTTAAGGGAAGTATCCCATGAAAAATTTGTCTTGAAATGTCTGATATAGAGCACATTGATCATATATGCAATTATACATTTCAGTGCCTTATTGAGCTATGACTGTTTCACAGGATCACCATGCAATACTTTTGAATTTATCATCAGCCCCCTATTTCAAAGTTTGGGTTATGCTGCTCCTCGAGTGGCGCTGGATACCTCTGTCGCCCTTGCCATTTCAAGAATATTTTTATTCATATCTACAATGTTCTATCCATGGCTCGATTGTAAATGGATCCCACAGCCTCTAATTCTTCCTGCTGAAGTGTATAAGGTCAGCCTCTTTGTCATATTCAATTTGGTCTTTTGTTTTGTGTTGCCAGTTTACCTAACCCAGTATAGTTAAATATGAATGTAATGGTAAGATGGAAGTGCAATAATGCCATGTAAATAATACATCAGAATTTGCTTGCTGATTGTGACAGGTTGGTGTTACGCACTACTTTTCGTTCCTGAAAGCTAGAGAAGAACTCGGCTATGTACCTATGGTGAGCCCCCGGGAAGGCTTGGCTGCAACTATCTCGTATTGGCAGGAGTGGAAGAGAAGGGAACTAGATGGCCCGACCATATTTACCTGGCTGGCTGTAATAATTGGGATGCTGGCTGTATTTTCTTCTGCTTATCTTCCACCAGTTGGCCCGCTGAAATGGGTGCTTGACATCCATTTGTTTGTTTTTCGATCAATGCTGGTGATCCGGCTGGTCTTTGTGACAGCAGTTGCAGCGCATCTTGGTGAAGCTGTGTATGCCTGGTTCTTGGCCAAAAAGGTTGATCCAAGGAATGCTACAGGGTGGTTTTGGCAAACCTTTGTTCTAGGGATCTTCTCTCTCAGGTATCTTCTCAAGAGAGCCAGAGGGTGAATTTGTGTTGCTTGATTCCAAGTTCGGCTCCCTGGACATTGTCATCTTTCTCAGTTCGAACTTAAGATGGCTGCATCACCAATCACTCTGCCACTATGGTTTTGCTCCACTGTTGCTGTGGCTGCTCTCCTCAAATGCGTATGCTGCCTAGCTCAAATCCTAAGGACATGATACTGGAAGGAGCGGGAAAAGGGTCAGACGAGAGGGTCGGATGTATCGTGGGATTTGATTCATTACTACTTCATGAGAACGGATAGATAATGCAGTGAGAATGTGAGATGTTCTTGTCTGAACTCCGCATCGCTTGCTGACACTAAACCTACAGTTTTGTGGTTCTGTGTTACATAGATGTTCGTAACGAGGAACAATTTGGAGATGCAGTTTTTAAAACCCAGAACAAGAGCCATAAATGTATTGTCAAGGAGCAGGATTACAATTTGGGGTTGCACTTTGTCAATCTCCCCTTCGTACGCATCTTTTAATTGTTACCACTGATCCTTTCTGCCATATGAGCTTCATATTGTTGAAGCAACATTTTTTGTTGCACGAGGCATTCACCCATTGAGCAGGATCTTAATTTACACAGAAACCAATATCCAAGCTACATCTCCATATATGTTCAGCCTTTGAAACAAATAACATATAAGTGTATAAGCTATAATAATTGGCTCCTTGGTGTATGACCATTGACAAATATTCTGTCCCCTTATCTTCTCTGTAAACTAAAGCACATAGGTCTACTGGAGAAAGATTGGAAGGAGCATAACATGCACTGTTGAGATAATTTTTGATGTACCAACAAACCTTGTATTCAAAGGCATCATGTCTTCGCTCGAACAGCTTCAGCCTTAAACATTATGCCTCCAAATTGTTCTCCAGTCATTTGTAGTGATGATTGTTCTCATCATCTCATGTAAGCTCATATCAACATGCCAGCTGCCAGCTTTTGCTTTCCTCCCTCTCATACCGGAGCACTAAAAGATGACCTCATTTTCACATCTTCACCACTGAGGAAGTCCATGTCCAGCTGAGCTGGGTGCTTGTTGCTGCAGTATGAACACTATTTGACTTCCAGTTCAATTCATGAGTTCACTGAAGTCCATATGTTGAACTCATCCATTCTTAGAGTGAATGAACTCGAACCTTGTTTTCCACCTCCACCATATGCCTACATTTTTATGATGTGGCGAGAGATGAACAATCAAATACAACTATAAGGCCATGCAAATTTGACGAATACAATTATAACGGTGGCATACCTTTGCAATCTCTGACGTATTAACTGTACTGTCAGTAGTCCTCAAGCAAACCTTTAGGACACCCCGTTGCATGAAGACCACTGCTCCAATCGGCCTTTGATGAAAAGGGAAATGTTCTTCAATAAATTACCAAAGCAACACAAAATAGGCATGGATGTGTTCTGTTAAGCCTGAATAGAGCTCAAACCTTAATCCAGCAGCAGCACTCCTCTGACTTAGCTCCAAACCTATTTCATGGCTCAATTCTGTATGTCCATCTGCTCTGATTGCCTTATAGTATGGGGAAAAAAAGAAAAAAATATTTACTATAGTAAATGGGACATTTTTAAAGCAAATTGTATAATACTTTTTCCCAAAAAATAACATTATATAAGCCATATAGAGACAGTCTCTAGAGCTGGTCATACTCAAGCATGCAGCCAAGTTCAAGAACAGTCAGGTACACAACAATCCCAGAACACGTGATTAAAATCATTCCGTCAATTTGCATCAAAAGTCCAGTTCAAAAAAATTGGGCAAGCATGAGCTACTACGACAGAATATCTTATACTGTGCTGTTGGAACTTGGAAGAAGGTATAGATCAATTAAAGATGATAACATAAGGCTGAAGCACAAGCATTCGAATTTTTTGAACAAAACATGTCTATCGACACTAGCTAGTAGCATAGTATCACTAAAGCAAGAGCACTCATGGATGCAAGAAGTACCTGCCTTTGCTAAAGCAGTGCAGTTTTGGCTTTAGTAATCAAAAGAGCTGTGCTGTGTACCTTATGCAGCATGAAGCTATCAAAGGTAGACAAACACAAGTGACGAAATCAGTATAAAATGCAAGAGCATGTTGTTCACATACCAAGCATTCACCATACGACCCTCTTCCAAGCTGAATCCTAAAAGGCTTCTGTATGAACTCCACTACAGCCTGCAGGCGGTCATTTGCATGCGATTTCTCCCTAGCAAGCAGATCACCAACATCAAGTTGTAGTAGCTGTGTGGGAGTGCCAATACAACAATGCAATCATTGACCATGTCATGGCAAAAGATCAGGATCTTACAAACAACAAGCATGGTGGCAGAAGATAGTGCTAAACCTGTCCAAAAACATGAGGATTTGTGACACAGTTCAACTTTGCACGTTCATCCCTAAGTGCTGTCTGAAATTCCTTGGTGTTAGGCAGCTGATACCGTCGCAAGTCTGCATCCTCTATGTATTCAAGAACATTTGAAACTCGCTCCTCATCTTCTTGGTCCAACAAGTTTTCACACGTTCTCTGTGAGGAAACAGAACATCCTCATTTTTCTTCTAATCATCATACAAGATAATAAACATGAACAAACTTTTTCTCTACTCACAGAATCAGCTTTTGTTCCTGCTAGCTCCTTGGAGAAATAATCAAATACAGATTGGGCACTGCCTTTTGACATGTCAATATGAAGCTCCACATTGCTTGGGCACTGACCCAACTTGGGGATTCTCGCTAGTGTACTTTGCCGGTGATCAAATGCTATCACACTGCATCAGTCAGCAATGTCATGAGGTTATACCCCTCGACCATGTAGCTCACTTAAACAAGATCTGACAAATACATTAGCCAAAAAGTAAGGGATGTGTAACCATTGGGCGATTACACTATGTACATGAATATGATCCATATGGAGTGATTAGCAAAGTCAAGTGTTGTAAGACTGTAAACAGCTAACTTCACAAACTGTTATCATCACTATGCAAAGCTTGTAAGCTAACAGTAGATATGTTCCTTTCTTTTGATTCTTCCATACAAAAGCAAGTTCTTTTGTTAAACATTGTCGGCACCAGTAAACTTTACAAATTAAGTAGCATTTTTCCAAAACATCTTTTGAACATTGTCGGCAGTAGTAATTAACTAATTATCAGTGTTCTATCGACTACTCAATTCACTAAGCAGTACAATGAAAATCATCATCCCGTAACCCATTTTTAGTTTTTTACTGCAACTCATTCTCTACAGAAAACGCACCTGGGGACGAATCGGGCGAGCTCGAAAGCAAACTTCTTGGGCCCAATGAAGTCCAAGAGATAGCACGTCTGGAACCCGGCATCCTTGAAGTCCTCGGCTCTGACCGACCAATTTTCATTTCAATAACACAAGCCGTCATGAGAGAAACAATTGCTAAAGAAGAGCCAGTGAAATGCGAAATGGGGAGCTACGAGCGGGGAACCAACCTGAAGGGCACGACGGAGGAGAAGGGGAGGACGAGGAGGCGGCGGTGGACGCGTTGGTGGAAGAGGCGGGCGGCGAGCGCGGCGTAGGCGCCAGCGAAGGTGGGGTAGTTGTAGAGCGCGAGGCTGGCGGGGCCCGCCTGGCCGTCGTCCCCGTCCGCGTCGGAGTGGGATGAGGCGCTCTTCGATGGGGGTGAGTGCGAGTGGGAGTGGGAGTGGGAGTGCGAGCGGATGGCCTCGAGGGCGGCTTCCGAGCGGAAGGCTCGCCGGAGCACGGCCGGCGGCGGCGAGGGGGCGGCGGAGGAGAGGCGCGGTCGGCGGCGGAGCATTGGTGGCTCGGTTTCGGTCCGGCGGTTGACTTGGGTCGGGGTTTGGGTTTTCAGACAGGCTGGTAAAAAATTTTGCAAAATTTTTTAATTCCCCATTACAGCTAATCTTCGGATATATACAATATTAAATATAAATAAAAATAAAAATTAATTGTATAATTTACCTGTAATTTATAAAATAAATCTTTTAAGACTAGTTAGTCAATAATTATATAATATTTGTTAAATACAAACAAAAATACTATAGTGTCTATTTTGTAAAAAAAAAGTTAGAACTAAACAACGCCTTAAAGACGCACGAGTCATTTTTTTAGGGTTCCGACTCCGTTTAGTTCTAAAAAGATTTCGAATTTTGGTACGGTAGCATTTTCGTTTTTATTTGATAAAATATTATCCAATTATAGACTAACTAGACTCAAAAGAATCATCTCGTGATTTACAGACAAACTGTGCAATTAGTTTTTGTTTTCGTCCATGTCTAATATTTCATGCATGTGTCTTAAGATTCGATGTGACGGAAAATTTTAAAATATTTTTAATTTTTGGGGTGAACTAAACAAGGCCCTAGCTCAAAAACTATTTCGGCTCCTCCACTAGTAAAAAAAAAGGATTCTCCTTCTAAAGTATTTTCCATGTAAGCTGCTATCAGAGCTATAGCCTATAGGGCTTGTTTGCTTCGTGAAAATTTTAGTTTTAATGAAGCATTGTTTGGTTAGCTACTAAACAGGGCTTAGTAGTGCCAAAAAAAAGTCCAGATTCAAAGGTCATACGGCTATAGCACGTGAAGGGCAGGTCGAGCGCTAAGTTTGAATTAAGGATCCAAGCAGGAGATGCTTAGCCACTCAATAATGTTTTTCTCTCATAACAAATCAGCCAACAGTATTTTCTGTCATGACTTATCAGCCAAACGAACAAGACGGGTCCGCCGGTGAGAATTAGGTGCCTCTGCCACTCACTTCGGCAAAATAGATCCACCATTGCTAGCCTGTTCAGCTGAATTTATATTGATAATAAAATGTATTGTACAATAGAGTATAAGTCATGCTGATAAATTCAACTTTCCCTCTAGCTCTGAACTGTTGTCTATAACCCAAAATGTGATATAAACTGCAACTTTCCTTATACAATAGTTTCACAAAATTTTTGATTTACTAGAAAGATTGTTTGTTCATCGTAATGGAACATACTACTTGTTGCGCAGTTAGTCAACTAGACGGTTTATTTCTTTGAGATCTATCGAACAATGTTTTATTTCATCTCATAGAAAGTAGATCGACACCATGTCAAACCGCATAGAAGATAGACATGTTCCGTTCCACACGTGTGGCAAGAGAGATTTCTCGGTGTGTGACGGCTCTTAAACAGTAGAGACAGAAAGATTATAATGTGTTCGTATATACACGTATGTTTAGTTAAAAAAAAGGTCTCATCTAAAAAGTCAAAATGTTTTTTTTTAGCTGTAACTTTTTTCCCGACAACACGTTCCTTGACGTGCCTTTGAGGTATTACAAATGATTTCTGGCTTTAGATGCACACCATCATAAAAAAGGTATAGTAAAAAAAGTTCACCGCTGAACTTTTACATATAGCCGGGCTCACATACACACACCTCGACCGTAGTACGGCCGTCTGCCACACCACACATATTACCGCAGCCTGCGCGCCATCCACCTTAGCTGGCGGCGCGCTGCCGCCTCTTCCACGCGACGAGCGCCGCGAGCACGAGCAGCATGACCGCCGCGGCGGTGCCGGCGACCATGAACGCCGGCACACGGGCAGATCGCCGCCGCCTCCTCCTCCCTCTCGGGCTGTGGTCGTGTCGTCTCCGGGGCGCTCTCGCCCGGCGTTCGGCGTGCCCCGTCGCGCCATCGCTTTCCTCGCTGCCGCTCGGCAGCTCCTCCTCCGAACCGGAACCGGCCACGTCGTAGCAATCAGCCTCGTCGACGATGTGGACCGGCTCCTCCACCGGCAGCGTGAGGTGGCTGTGCTCCGACGACGCCGTGGACTCGGCGCCGTCGTCGTCGTCGTCGTCGTGGCTGTCACTGGCCGCGACGTGGAGATGGGTGCCCACCGCCACCGGCACCTCGCCATGCTGCGGCGCCGGCCTCCGCCGCCACGGCCACGGCAGCCTCATGGTGATGACGAGCTGATGATGATCGATGAAACTGTCACGGCCGGTGCTGCAAGCTCTCCACTCCACTCCACTCCAATATGCAGCCTGCAAATCTTATAGAGAGTAATCGTAGGAGAGACGGCCGGGTGGAGAGGATGCATATATGTTTGCAGCAAAAGCAAGATGCTTTGCTTTGTCGCAGAGGCATGCAGATGCCGTCTCCATCTGGCAGACAGCTGAGATATGGAAGACAAGGACTAGCTCGTATAGGATAGGTATGGTTGGCAATAGATCTCAAAAAAATTTGCAAAATTTTTTCAGATTTCTCATCACATCGAATCTTGTGGCATATGTATAGATAAAAGAAATAATTAATTAGACAGTTTACCTGTATTTGCGAAATGAATCTTTTGAGTTAGTCCGTGATTGGATAATATTTGTCAAATACAAACGAAAGTGCTACAATATCCATTTTGCAAACAAATTGGAACTAAACAAGGCTATAAGCTAGCTAAATGCTGAGGTGGAGAAAAAAAGAGAGGAAGCTTACAGCCAGCTTAGGCATAGGAACAAAAAAAACTTTGTGAGAGATAAGTGGATCATGTATTAATAGTGAATAACTAACTACTATATAGGTGGGCTAAAAAAGGTTGCAAGAAACCTTATAACTAGCAAGTGGCCTGCATTATTAGCTTGCTCTTATGCATGTGAGTTCGCATTTCCACAAAAAATTTAAATGATTTTTAGCATACTCACTAGGTTCTATGCACATGCAAGGAGTCAATTCACATAGTGGCACTTATCTTAACTGTTTTGAACTTTGATTTTCCCTTTTTATAGTATGGTTATCTAACCTAAAATTGACGTACTGCACATTGTATTGTGTCTTGATCGGTAAAAAACAAAATTCCCTAACATATACCTTTGGCTTGAGTCCTAGAATTTTGTTTTTCTTTTTTTTTCTTTTTCAAGAATTGAGCACTTGATCACCATTTGGGACCATCACCATCACCATGTGTGCCATCCTTGCTCAATTTTTGGATGTAGACAACATAACTTGTCTCATACACAACACTAGAATTTAGAGGCCAGTCCACTTGGTTGTCTCAATTATCCAAAACCAGATATAGGGCTTTCAATGTTCTACCATGATATTATTGTACTTACAATATCATAAGTGTGCCACATATATCTAGCATTTACGTGTCACACACTAGGGTTATATTTGCTCTTTCTCCAATGAAATGCAAGTACATGTGGCGCACACATTTATAGTTGATGAGATCTCAAATCTATCATGCTACGACTAGAGGCAAAAAAATTCACAGATATATCACACAATATGGAAACTTGATATTAATGGTCAATTGACACATTCATGTTAGAAGACTCAACCGTACCTTTGGTACCATCAACTCAACACGCGGCCTTGTAACACATCTACAATCCAATTCCATGGGCTACCAATTTGTGCCATTACCCAAAAAGAAACCTTCATTTTCCTAAGGAAAAAGTTGGCAGTTTCAAGAAGGAAAACAAAAATTGCACAAGACCAGAGAAAACGGTAATGGTACCTATAAGACGTCCGTCCGTCCTGTCCACTCATTTTGTTGCTCCCCCACGCCTTCCCATCCACTCATTTCTTTCATCTCCACTCTTCTCTCACATCTCGCTGCCACTTCCACCGCTCGCACCATGCGGCCGCACTTTCTGCCATGCGCGAGCCGCTCCTCCCTCCTTTTCTCCCTCCCTCCCCGCTGCGACCCACACGCCCTCCATGCCGCCGGAGTAGAGCACGACGGTGGCAGCTTTCAGTGAGCGGCGCAACTCCCTTCCTCCCTGCTCTTTCTCCCTTGCTCTCGTGACCTCCATGCATCTGGAGATGGAGATAACGACGCGGCTCCGACGAGGTAGGTGGGGAGGGATTTGGATCTGAAGCCTTTCTCTCTCTTTTCCCTCTCTCCTCTTTGTGGATCTGGATCTGAGCCCTCCTCTGCTCCTCCTCCACCTCTTGCTCCTCCTGCTCTTCCTCTGGATCTAGATCTACGGGATATTGTGTTGGCCAGGGTTTCAGTGAGCTCTTGGGATTCAGTGCTCGTACATGTTCTAATGGTGTTCTCTGGTTTTTTGCAGTATGTTTTTCAGGTGATGTTGCAGTAGGATAGGGTTCCGGCGAGCTCTCGGGTTCAGATCTCGTCATTGTTGCAATGGTTCTATCTAGATGTTGCAGTAGGTTTTAGTCGTTGTTGCAGTTTTGTGTTTTGAGATGTTGTTTCAGTTGCTTCAGTCTGCATGTTGTAGTAGTTTGTTTTATGTTGTTACAACATTTGTTCAGTGTTGTTGTAGTACTATGTCCATGGTGTTTTAGTTGCTCCATCCAATGCTTTAATCTGCACTGTTGTATTAGTTGTTGCATGTTGTTGCAACAATTGGTCGATGTTGTTGTAATACTATGTCTATGGTGTTTCAGTTGCTCCATCTAATGGTTCAAACTATGCTGTTGTATTAGTTGTTACATGTTGTTGCAACAGCCGTTCTTTGTTGTTGTAATACTATATTTATGGTGTTTCGGTTGCTCCATCTAATGCTTCAACCTATGTTGTTGTATTAGTTGTTACATGTTGTTGCAACAGCCGTTCTTTGTTGTTGTAATACTATATTTATGGTGTTTCAGCTGTTCTATCCAATACTTCAATCTGTATGTTGTAGCGGTTGTTTGCATGCTGTTGCAGCAATTATTCTTGTTTGTTGTAATACGGTGTTTATGATGTTTCGGCTACTTCAACTTGTTTGTTGTAGCAGTATGTCAGGTGTTGTTGCACTATTATACATATTGTGTTGTAGCGTCAAATATGGGGATGGGTCGTAGGGACGAGTTAGCGGCAGGCAGATCTGCTAGGGGCTGACAAAGCGAGGGGCAGGGCGGATCCCATGCTCGTGGGGGCGGAGGATGGGCTCCTTGCACGGAGAACGGACGAAGTGCGGTCCTTTGTGTGGGGCGAGCATGGCAGGGGTAAGTTGGTTGGGATGGAGCGGATAAGAAACGGTCTTCCGGGCGGAACGAGTGGGGCAGAGGTGAGTTGGTTAGAGGCGGATGAGTTTTTTTTCTTTTCTATGGCGCGGGTGGGGGGGCTAGGCGTCCGGACGCGTTGTTGGCGCCGGACGTCCGGACGCTAGCAGTTCCGCAGAGAAAAGCCCCCACTGCACAATTTCATGATGCTTATAACTCATATATACATAGCTGGCAGCACGTGTCACACCGTCGTTATATTTGTTTTTTCTCCAATGAAACGCAAGGACACATGATGCAACATACATATATACATGGAACTGTGGGATCCTTGGTTTTGGGCTTTTGGCGGTCAAAGGAGGTTGCGCCCTTTATCCACCTCCCCCTCAAGGCTGGGCTTGGATGTAACCAACATCTATGCATCTTGGAGTTGGATTAATATATATGATATTTACCTACCTAATGAATATTTAACACAACTAAAGATTTATAAACAATGCACAACCAAACAAGGCACCGTTATAGTGCTTACTTCTTTGGTTTTGAAAAAGTTCTTATTCCATTTTTTTCCTAAGTCTATATAATTTTAAGCTGACCAAGTTCATACAAAGAAGTATTATTATTTATGATACCAAATAAATGTGAGTAGATTCACCAGGGCATGTATCTTCATACTATACCTATTTCATGTTATAAGTATTGTAAGACTTCTCATTGAATTTTGTAACTTAATATAATTTGACTTAGGATGATAACTAGAATTGCATTCTTGTTTGGGACAAAAGAAGTAAAACACATATGTAGCTAGTATCACGTATCTCACACTATTGTTGTATGTGGTCCTTTCCCGTGTGAAACACACAACTATACAATTAATATATTTAATTAATTTCTATTATAAAAAACACAATTTTGTAGCACATTGGATACCCCTCCACTTCACAAGTTGTATGATTAGCAATTCACAAAAAAAATCATGTATTTCTACCAAGTTCTTAAAAGTAGAGAGCAAATCCAAGAAGGAAGAAATGTGACGCATAACCGCATGGTAGCCCTATCCTTGCATTATTGTGCTTAATCTTTTGGACGGGGGCAACATTATAGGCTTGTACAATGCAAAGCACAAGTAACATACGACCTTCTCTAGTAAATCAAATCAAAACATTGGCCTTATCTTTTACTAAGGTATTATTGCAGTTGTTATAATCTTATACATTAGCATGAGACTATACATCAGTGTAATTATTTTTCTTACTGTCATGAAAAGTATGATGGATTGCTATAGCATTGTCTTGATAGAGTGATATGGTGCTTTCTTATTAATCACGTTGTGGGAATTTGGAGGCACTATGACTAGATTTCATAGGAGAGCCATACCCGATGAGCCATGTAAGAACACATACAAACATAATAATCATATTGCACAATTAAAGGTTAAAAAGAATTAAAAAAAGAAAGGAATATCGTAGCACTTACAACATGTATATAACTGACATCGCGTGTCATATGCTACTACAATTACATTTGTTCTGTCTTCCATGAGATGCTAGGATGCATGAATAGTCAACAGGATTTCAGATTTATCATTCCAACACCAAGATAGGCATACCCAACAAGCCACATAAGGACACTTACAAACATAATAATCATATCACATAAGTGAAAATTCAAAAAGAATTTAAAATAAAGAAAGGCATCTCCTAACACGTACAACGTGAACATAGCTAGCATCACGTGTCATATGTTGTTGTGGTTACATTTTATTGTCTTTCATGAGACTGCACGACACTCGATGCACACATAGTCATTGGGATTCAGACTTATCATTCCACCATCAAGATAGGCATACCTGACGAGCCACATAAGAACACTTACAAACATATAATCATATCACACAATTAAATATTATAAAAGAAATAAAAAAATAAGAAAGGATCTTGTAACGCTTATAACATGAATATAGCTGACATTGCGTATCATATACTGTCACAGTTACATTTGTTCTGTCCTCCATGAAACGCTAGGACACGCGATGCGCGCATAGTCGATGGGATTTTAGACTTATTATTCTACCGCCCTAGAAATAAATATTTTCACATATATGTCACATAAAATGAAATTATGATAATAGTGGCCAACTGACACACAACACATTCATTGTAGAAGCACTCGGCCCATGGTGTCATCCATGCGTACTCACCGCCTCGGAACGCATCCAGTATCCATGTGTGTGTGCTACACAACTTGTGCAATTATCAATTCCAAAAAATCATCTTTCTCTCCCAAAGAAAAAGAAAAGGATAGCAATTCCAAAGAGGGAAAAATAAATGTAGCATGATCAGAGCAGAACCCCACGAGTTCTGAGGCTATTTTGGTCACTCCTATTAATCACAATGTGGGAATCTGGAGGCATTTTGGACTAGATTTCATAAGGTAGGCATACCAACAAGCCACGTAAGGACACTTACAAACATGATAAGCATATCACATAAAAAATTCTAAAAGAATTAAAAAAGACAGATATCTCGTAACGCTTACAACATGAACATAGCTGACATCACGTACCATATGCTGCTGCGGTTACATTTGTTTTATCTTCCATGAGACGGCCGGACACACGATGCACATATGGTCGATGGGACTTTAGACTATCATTTTACTACACTCGAGATAAATATTTCCATAGATATATAACAGAAATAAAAATTTGATAATACCGGTCAATTGACACGCAACACATTTGGACTAGATAGGCATACCCAAAGAGCCACGTAGAGACATTTACAAACATAATAAGCATTTCAGGCAACTAAAAACTCTACAAAAATAAAAAAATGAGAAAGATATCTCATAACGCTTACAACACAAATATAGCTGGCATAGCATGTCATATGCTATTGTGGTTATATTTGTTCCGTCTTCTATGAGATGAATTTATCCTTCTAACCCTTGAAATAAATATTTTCACTAGTATATGATGCACAAAATGAAAATCTAATAACAGCGGCCAATCGACACACAAGATATTAAGACTAGATAGACATACTCAACAAAAGCCATGTAGACACGTAAGGACACTTACAAACATAAAGCCGGGATCCCCGTATAGTTGCACGGGGTAGCAACCATTGAGAAATAGTGGGAGACTTGTGGTATTGTCTATAAGCATTTACAATCTAACGGGTACCGGCTATCGGGGATGTACCATTCACGGATCCGATACTGTTCGCAACTAACGGGTGTGCACTGTTCATTGAGCCAATTACTGTTAAACATAACAGGTATAGACTGTTAATTGGATCTATTACTATTTAGCATAACAGGTGTACTGTTCACTGGAGCATAACGGATATACTGTTCATTGGATCAGTTACTGTTCTACTATTTATCATAACGGGCGTACTGTTCACTGGAGCATAACAGCATACTGTTCACTGGATCCGTTACTATTCTACTTAACGGGTGTACTATTCACTGGATCCATTACTGTTAATGTACATTAAAATGTGAGAGAGACGGTGGTATACGATTATAAGGGTAAGGAGTAGATAAGTATATCACAAAAAATTCTAAAAAAACTAAAAAAAATAAGAAAGACATATCCTAACGCTTACAACATGGATATAGCTGGCATCATGTGTCATGTCATATGTGGTTAAGGTTATATTTGTCCTGCCTTCATGAGACAACAGGACACACGATGCACACATAACTGGCAGGCTTTAATTTTTCAGGCTTATCATTCTACCACCATCAACATGAATATTTTCACAGGTACATCACACAAAATGAAACTTTGATAATAGCGGTCAATTGACACACAAGACATTCAAACTAGATAGGTGTACCCAACGAGCCATGTAAGGACACTTACCATGTGTTTGGTTTAGGAGTCATGTAACACCCTGCCTCATGTTGCTCTGCTCCGATGGACGGCGCCTCGCATACGCATCCCAAGCTCACCTGCGCCTGCCACCAACTCCCCGAACACCCGCGTCCTCAAACCAAACACATGGTTACAAACACACAATTAAAAATTGTAAAAAAAAGACATCTTGTAACGCTTACAATATAAATATAAGCTAGCATTGCGTGTTCTATACGGCTGCGGTTACGCTTATTCAGTCTTCTCTAGAAGGGGGATGTTTTGGGACTACTCCGCTTCATATTTTTCTATCCAAACGGTTTCAACTCCATGCATTTTTTGAGGAAAAAAAAAGATAAAGTTATAAGAACACCTAAAGAGTTGTTTCACAAACTCTAGTTTTATATCCAACTGCTTTACGATAAGCAAAATTTATGGAACAGTGCTAAACACACTCATAATCGACATGCTGAACACCAGCCTTGCCATGAGACAGCAGGACACGATGCACACATATCCGACGGATTTTGACTTTTGAGACTTATCACTAGAGAAACACAGCCCACGATAGTTCCATGTGCTACCCAGCTTGTGCAATTATCAGTTTTATTTTTAAAAAAACCCATCTTTTTCTCCCAAAAAGTGTAAAACCATGGCAATTCCGAGAAGGAAAAAATAAATGCGGCGCAGAACCGGAGCAGCGCCCCCGCGGTTTCCGAGGCTATTTTCGTCACTCCCCGAAACAGCCCATGGGACCAGGCGGCGGAAAGCGGCCACCGGCGCGGCCAGCCCCGACCGAGAGCATCGCAATTCGCCGCAGCGCCGGCGCAGGCCAGGACACCCCCCCCGGGGGGCGCACGCAAGAACGAACCAACCCGCAGCCACGCACGGCACCACCCCGCCCGAACCGAAGCTGATTGATGCTGAGCGCAGCCAAATCCAGCCGCTAGCCATAGATAGCCAGCCCATAGGAATATCGCCAAGAATTCTCCCCGTCTCCCCGTCTTCCTCTCTCTCGTCTCCTCCCTCGTTCCGGATCCACCGCCGCAGCCTTAGCGGGCCCCGTCGCTGTCGCTCCGCCTCCCGCCCGCTCGCGGCTCGCTTGCCGGGGGGCCTCTGATTCCCCGGACGGCGCCTGTGCAGGGCGGCCGTGACTTGAGGAGTGCTCTGCTGTGGTCCGCCCGGCGATGGACCGGGGCCAGCGCCTCGGCCGCGCGCTGGACGCCTTCGGGGGCGACATGTGGGCGCTGGTTGACGCCGCGCTGGACGCGGCCGCGCGGGACCGCCCCGACGACCTGCGCGCGCGCCGCGACGGCATCGTCGAGCGCCTCTACGCCGCCGCCACCGCCGGCTGTAGCAACTGCGCCGGGCGTCCGCCGCCTCTTGCTGCTTTAGCGGCGGCGGGGCTGGATGAGGAGGACGGCGAGGAGGCGGCTCCGGCTTCTTCAGCGGTGGCTTTGGAGGCGGAGGCTGACGCGCAAGCCGGTGGCGCAGAGGAGCGAGCAGAGGAGCTCGGCGCCGGCGCGCCCGGGCTCGAGAGCAAGATCGTGGCCATAAGGGACTTCTTGGATGACCCCAATCAGGTCCTCCAAAGAAGCCATTTAATTTTTACCACCTCGCAACGCGAATTTGCTCCAAATGCGCGTCCTTTTTCACGCAAACTGTGCACGCTTGTGGTGTTTTGTCACAGCCCGAGGACGAGCTGGTGCGCTTGCTGCAGAGCCTGGCAGACATGGACGTCACCTACAGCGCCCTCCAGGTCAAAGTTCTTTTCGCCATTCTGTTCTTCCAATTGGCTTACACAATGGGTGGGCCAATCGGTTTGCTCGCTTTGTTTGAGATTGAGCAGCAGCAACTGCCATGGGAAGGGTAAAGTTTTCAAGCTTCTGTTCGTGTTCGTGCAGGAGACTGACATCGGGCGGCAGGTGAATGGTCTGCGCAAGCACTCTTCTGCCGAGGTCAGGCGACTGGTGAAGCAGCTGATCAGGTGATGAACATGGACACGAACACTGTTAAACTAGGCAGAAGATTTTCTGTTTTGAATATGCTGCCTAATTATCTTCTTTTGTGGAACCTGGTGTTGCTTGCAACTTGAAGGAAGTGGAAGGAGATAGTGGACGAATGGGTGCGCCTGCACAATTCCGGCAGTGACGGCAGCGCCACAGTTATGAGTATGTCACTGTGTAGATTTTTACAGTCTCTTTGGTTCAATCCTGTTCTTGATAATCATGATTGTTCTTGATAATCCTGATGGTTGGAAATCGGTTGCTTTGATGACAGCAGCTGATGGTGACTCCCCAGATAAAATCCAAGGCAGGAGCCACCAAAGCCCTCGGGTAATTTTTCTTGCTTAGAGTTTGCTCTGAATAAGTACACCTCAAGCTTTTTCAGTGATTCCCCTGTGTGTAGAAAGCTTCTTTCTAGTATGAAGCATCGTGCCTGGAATATTCCCTGCTCTATTATTCCCCTGTTAGTTTACCAAACCGTCACAGCTCTTAAAAGGGCGATTATCCATGCTTTTTTCGTGCTGAGTAAACTACTAGCAGTAACAGATAACAGGTTGTGCAGTGACAGTAGCAATTATCTATGGTGACACCTCTGTATTTTATTAGAGGCTGTACATTTACCTTTTCTTTATTGATCGTTGACTATGTAAAAAATACACCTTCATTGTTTGAACCTTACAGGTTTCAGGATTTCAGTATTCTCCCAGCCCACAGAGGCAAAGTGAGTGCAACATATTATCTTCCTCTGACATAGCATTCAGTTTTCATCTTTTTAATGCAGTAAAAAAATGTACTTATGGAGGTACGCTCTTTGTTTCTGAAATTTTAGATGGTTCAGCTTCAGAGAGGGCTATCAATGGGTTTGATTCAACAATGGATGCAAAGCGTAGGGCCAGCCCTGTACCAGCACATCATAATTCCAAGCAGATGAACAACAACCATAACTCTGCTACTACTACGTCATCTGCTCCAGCTGTAAGGATTTAACCAGATTTTTCTCCTTAATTCCTAGGTGGCTAGGTCCCCGTTGCTTTCAAGCCGACAGTTGTGCACTGCATTTTGTTTAAAGTAGTAGTGGCCCTCCAGTATGGATTATGGACCCCAATGAAGCATCTTTTGACCAACTTTGCCTCACATGTCACTACTCTCATTGTACAATATTGCTACTTGAAAAAAAGGAAAAGAAAAAGATTGTGTTCCACTTTCAGTGAACAAAACAGTTGTAGTTGTCAGTTCCCTAGTAAATTGTTTTTGTCGAAAGGAGTCTGGTTATTTTCTTGGATTGATAAGTCTGAGAATAATTTTCAGTTTTCTGTGCAGAAAGTGACAAGGGAGCAAAGGCAGAGTCTTTTGGACCTTGACAAGCTTGACTCTGCTAGGAAGAGGCTCCAGGAGAATTATCAAGAAGCACAAAATGGTAAATTACTGAGTTTATACCTAATCTTGAATTACAGACAGACAACATGATGATATGAGGGAAAATATTATCTCTCAGACTGTTCCTTGTCTTAATCCTTGCTTATTGTTCTGGTCATGGTGCTTTCTTTAGCAAGTGATTGAAGCAGACAAGATGTCATATCTGAAATCAATTTGTAAAAGAGGGTCTGATGACAGAAATTTGTTAACCTTTCTCTCTTTTCTCTCACGATTACCTTTTTTTTTTTCTTTTGACAGCCAAAAAGCAGAGGACAATCCAAGTGATGGACATCAATGACATACCGAAGCCAAAAAACAGAAACGCCTTCATCCGCAAGAGCGCCAGCAGTGGGCTCCCGGCGAGGAACCGATAACCTAGCCTTCATCGGCTGGACATTTGCGCCACTTGCAAACTTGTTCCCTAGAACCGCAACGGGGAAAGAGAAAGAAGCAAACGGTTTCTTGTTCTTGTTCCCCGTGTCTTGATTGCCTAGGCTTTACCTCCAGCGTAATATTGTCAGAAGTCAGGTACATAAGAGTGAACTCATATGATGTTTCTCGAGGAGAAAGAATAGAAATTAGGCACTGGTTTTGCTATCCTTTTGGTTGCTGCTATCGCTGTTGGTCAGTGGTGGATACAGTAGTATATATGCATGTCGTGTGTGTGTGCAGTAGATGCATCCCAGGTCGGCAGATTCAGCACATGGGAGTGGCAACCTTTTAGTACCATGTCCTATATTCCTGCTGCGCTTTGACGGGTTTGCCCCTCCTGCACCAAAAGTTCACCTGTACCCTTTGGCTTTGGGTGCAGATTTCGCCATCAGTACGCAACACCTGATCGGATGACATTTTTGCTGCTGTGGGCTCCCGGGCTGTGGCGCCTTGAGCCTTGTCTACTTCCACCCTAAAATTTAAATTTTTTTTGAAATTTTCAATCACATCGAATCTTTAGACGTATGCATGGAGCATTAAGTATAGACGAAAATAAAAATTAATTGCATAGTTTGGTTGAAATTTACGAGACGGATTTTTGAAGCCTAGTTACTTTATGATTGGACAATAATTACCATAAACAAACAAAAAGTGTTACAGTGTTGTGAAATTTTTCCCTTTGGAAACTAAACACGGCCTTGGCTTCTCTGCGGCATGTTGTCACAATCCTTGGGATCAATGCCGGCGACACCCACGGCATGTTGTCACGATCTTAAGCCGTTCGCTTGTGTTATCAGCCGTACTTTTTCTGCCAGGTAGCAGTGTTTTTCTCTCAAAATAAATCAGCCAATAGTAATTTTACTCATGACTTTTCAGACCAACGAACAGAAGTAACTGTGAAAAAAAGAAGACACATTGTAGTTATATCATACCGTAAGAATGTGGGTATAGATGAGGGTTATTGTGAAACGTGCGAGACTGTTAACTTCATGTTAGGGTCTGTTTAGTGCTTCAGCCATACCAAAAATTTTGACATTAAATATTTTACGCTAATAATTTTGGCATTGTGAAGTTTGGATGAGGTGTTTAAAGTAATTCTAACAGATATGTTATCCATGTTATCTAGGCTACTTTTACGTTTTTAGAGCAAAAATTAAAGTCCAACAAGTGTGCTATCTGGTTTGCTAAAATAGCAAGTTTGTTATTCCTAAACTTTTGCTTGTCATATATAGCATGTCGTCCTCACTAGCTATCCTATACAAAGGCTGTTGTAGAACTCTATGCTTTGAACGAGTTTTTTTATTTTACACAATAGCTAAATCTTATAGTTTAGAATATAATTTTACCTAGTCTCTTGGAGATGCTCTTAGATGCACCAAAAGTTTAAGCATTCTGTAGCCCCATATCAAAAGGAGAATAGAGGCAGCTCGCGGTCCAAGATAATTTTGCACAGTTTTGACCTCAAGAGTCATAAATGCCAAAAATTTACAAAACCATGTTTTTGCATTCTTTGACAATGGTGTTTAAATCCATTTTGCAAAAAGTTAAGCTAAAATACCAAATCTTATGGAGGAACTAAACATGCCCTTAGTCTTTTGTCTTTTGCACTACAGCGAATAAAAAGGTCATTGAGGAAGAAGAACAAAGAATGGGAAAACAAAGGAGGGTAGAAGATTTAAAGGTACTACATTAGTTCGTTTTCCTCATCGATGTCCCCAAGTCACTCATACATTTCCTAGTTTTTTTTCGAGTGGATCATACATTTCCTAGATACTAATAATACATTTCCTAGATTAGTTTTCTTAATCGACTGAAATTAGCTAGAGTTCGTTTGGATACGTGGGTTAATACTTAATAGATCATCGATGATAAAAGTCTCTTTCGATTGTGGCGGATGCTTGAGCAATCCTAGCCTGGTCAAGTCCATGAGGCTCCTAAATAATCTAGCCATCCTCATAAAAAATGTTCTAGCCATGGATGCACTATTTAAGAGCCTGAAACTTGTATAAGGGTTGAAAACGGATTTTTTTTTTTCGAAAAGCAATTATAAATCGCGAAACTGACGGGAGTGGCCCAATAAGCAAAAAAAGGCCCACTTAGGGGTAATCGGCTTCTTCGGCGACTGGGCCATTCTCGGTTTGGGCTATCTCCCAGTGCGGATGGCAGCCACGACGATCTTACGCCAACAACCACCCACCACAGTTGCAAGTAGTTTTTTTTTTTTGGTTTATTTACTAAATAGTGTAAAGTGGATTGATAGTAATTAAATTGATATCGAGATAATGGATCGCGGATAGCAAATGCTATCCGATACTAAGTTCCAGTAGTGATATTTTTTTTAGGGCCAATAGTGATATTTTAGATAATGATACATTACTACACAAAAAATTCAATGGAGACCGACAAAAAACATTAACCGAGGCGGTTCTAATGAAAAATCACGGTTAATTAGATCTTAATGGAGCCGGTTCGGTTAATCGATTAACCAAGGCGGTCACGTTAGGTTGCCTTAACCTAAAAACTAAAAACTAAAATTCTGGAGAGTTGAACCCATCAAACCCACAACGTCTTGCATATATCAGAGAAATATATGTTAAATTATTCATAAATTATTCACAAATTTCTTCAATGATTTCTATGAATTGCATATTGTCGGCGTCTAGACTCGTCGTCTAGACACTAACGAGTATAAGTCTGCGTGTTTTGCTAAACCCGGATGGTGATGCAAGTGGAACACACAGAATTATACTAGTTCGGGCTAAGGGTGCCCTACGTCCAGTGTGAGTTTGAGGGTCTGTATTGCCTTGCACCCGAAAGTGCTCGTAGTAGGGGTATACAAGCAGGTTGCGAGAGAGGGCTAAGTCCCAGGTCTCGACTTTGTGTGGTGGACAGAGTGTTACTTACTACTCTGGTGTGTGCGGTTTTGCTCTGAATTCTAGTGTTGTGTGTCCCTCTTGGATGTGTGCCCTGACTCCCCTTTATAGTCATAAGGGGTCACAGGGTTTTTACATGTGTTGACCGGTGATCCTCTTCTGGTAAATGGTAAAGTCACAGTTCCGACCCTGTAGAAGCTTGCCTATCCCGTCCTTGGGGCGTGGCTGACAGCATGGTTGCTCCTGTAGAGGGTTGCCGAGCCCTGTTGTGATCGTGGGGTCGGTTCGGTGATACTGCTGCATGTCCTATAACAGTAGGAGAAGACAGCCAACAGTGACACAGGTTAATCTCTCCCATACCTCTTTTACTGTAGGGCGGTACTTCACAGTGAAAGAGGTAAGGTTACACAGTAGCCGGGGTGGTTGAAATAGTTGCCGCCATGCTCTGCCGCGGTATGGAGGTCAAAACGAATGTCACGTCGAGTGTACGACCATCGTGTGTGGGAAGCCTGGCTCCGAGATGGGGGCTCGGGTGAGGCGGTGTTTGAGCCTAAGAGGGGTCGGGCGTCGCGTCCGAGGCCAAGGGGTTGGGCGAGCCGGAGCTTGCGCCTGAAGCCAAGGGGTCGGGCGAGACGGAGCCTGCGCCCGAGCCCTGGTGATCTCGGGTGATTTGCCTTATCTCCTTTTTGCAATTTTTATCTCTTTGATTTGGGTATCCCTTTTTATGGTACCCAACACATATATCAGAGAAATATATGTTAAATTATTCACAAATTTCATGAGAAATTACATACTCTCTCCGTCCTGTAATATAGTTCATTTTAGCATTCAAAATTTATCCTCAAATATAATGCATTCTAGAGAACAAAACTCAATTTTGCATTAAATACTTTTCATTTATGAGCCAATCGCTATTAATCAAGTTGATGATAGCATCTAATTAGGAAATAAAACGAGATACATGCAATTTTTATGTTCTATCTCAATTTGTGTTAAAACTTTAGAATATACTATATTATAGAACAATGTTATAGGACAGAGAAAGTAGTTATGAGGTGGTGCATTGGTAAGAGCACTCAGGGCACTCACAATGCAGACTCTATCATGGAGTCTAAAGTTATTTATTACCTCGAATAATGTGGACTTGGAGTCTAAATAAGACTTGGAGTCTTATTTTTTCTACCTTTTTCTTCAATAAATATGCTGCCACATCGCAAAATATCATATATAATATACAATTAATTGTCTTAGACTCTGTGATAGAGTCTTCCATTGGGAGTGCTCTCACAATGCAATACTATATCACAGAGTCCAAGACAATTAATTACATATTATTTATGCTATTTTGCTGATGTGGCAGCATATTTATTGAAGAAAGAGGTAGAAAAAATAAGACTCCAAGTCTTATTTAGACTCTAAGTCCACATTGTTCGATGTAATAAATAACTTTAGACTCTATGATAGAGTCTCTATTGTGAAGAACAAAGGGCGCCACCGTTGGCAAGTCAATCCAGCCCGTTCCAGACCAGGTGCGCACGTGGCAGACCAGGATTGGCTGCGACTAGGCATTCGCGCGTACTGGCTCGCGTGGCACAACCGGTTGTTACCGGCTAAAATAACCGGTTGACAGATAGCAGTTGTCTAAAAAAAATTGAATTATAAAAATTAATCACACACCCATAGCAGCACACACGAGCTTATTTACCGATGTATATTGACTCCCACGTGGCATATGGCCATATGGACCCAAAACAATATTTGACAAAATCAGTTGCACATCCTAGCTTGGTGCTATTTTTCTTTTTTATAAAAATAGTGTCATGTATATATATAGTTAGATACAAAGTCTATGGTCAAATCCTATTGTACAACATGATCTTGTCGTAAAAGAATACACACTGTACAACACAAATCAGCTCGACGACGTCGTTGATTGCAAGCCATGGATACAGCCAGCATGCACGTCTATGGTGTCGTCCCATGCAAAGAAGAGGCCTTTGAGGCGCATGAACACCTGGCACGCGACAAGGCTCCGCTCGCCGGCCTGCCACGGCTCCGTCGCCGCCGGCGCACCGAGCAGCGACGCCACGCGCGTGAGAGCGCCCTCCAGGCCCAGCCGCGCCGCCACGTACCTCGCGTCCACCACCCTGTCGCCGAGGTACGCTCTCAGCGACGCCAGGAGCTCCTCCTTGGTGTCCGGCAGCCGCGCGCCGCCGGTGAGCACCTTGAGCAGGAACCCGAGGTGGTAGAGCCCGCCGTACGCGACCCACGTGACGCCGGCGTCGGCGGCGGTCTCGGCGGACGACACCACGCGCGTGGCGAACAGCGCGTGCGCGAACACCCTCATGCTCAGGCTGCTCGCGCCGCCGGAGCCGGAGCCGGAGCCGGAGACGGAGACGGAGTCGCGGTCGTGGAGCCCGACCTGCCACACGGACTGCCCGGTGGCGGCGGCGGTGCCGGCGGGCAGCACGGGGAGCTTCCCGTTGGCGTCGCACAGCGTGATGCCGAGCTGGGAGTAGGGGACCGAGGAGTCGACGTCGACTTTCGCCAGCGCGTACCGCGACGCGGCCGGGAGGTCGTCGATGCGCACGCCGGGCGGCAGGTTGTTGCCCTCCTCGTCGCCGCCGGCGCCGTGGTGCTCCGCGTGCACGGTCACGTACGGGTACCTCTCCAGGAGGCCGCGGATCGTGGACAGCTCGTGGACGAGGTTTGCCGCGGTAACCTGCCGGACGAACACTTGGCCATGCTGCCGCCGCCGCCGCCGCCACTGATGCTGCTGCTGCTGATGCGCCGCCGAGGTTCGGGACATGGGCTGGTGGTCGTCGGAGCTAGCTAGGACTGGGATCGGGAGGGTGCGGCAGGGCGCAGATTGATCGATCGACGTCGGCGGCGGCCGTTAGGATATCGGGAAAAGTTGCTTCGTGTCGTTGTGCTTTTGAGATCAAATGCGTCCACGCGCGGCGCCTGCGAGTCGTCGAAGGGAGAGTCCGACACGAACCGAATATACGGCAAAATTTCCAACAATAGATTCACGATGCGTATATATTATAGGCTGCAATTTCCATAAATCTACTCAAGATTAAAACGCATTGCGTCGCAGTTTTTCCTATTGCCTTCACCACACTGCCAAACTGAGCAACATAAAAGTACTACCAATAATAAATAACTATAGGACAGCAATGTTTAGTTTTTTTTTTTTGCATTGACGTTAAGATAAGTAAGTTGTAGAATTTGAAGTTGTCAATTTAAATTGAAAATATAAATATGGGACTAACTATTCCTCTATTGAGCAAAGAAAATCCCAATCCAATAGATCAAGTTTGGCTGGTTTTTAATTTGGCTGATGTTATATTATCGTGAGAGAAAAAAAATACTACTTCATATCTACCTGATTTAGCTAATAAGAATGGAAGAGAAACCCAAACCATACAAGTCATTTTGCTTGCCTTCGGATGATTCCCTTGTGACGTTAACATACTAAGAATATGGCACCAGTCTTGGGGTGAAAGCACGAGATGCGGATAATTCTCTGCTCCGATTCGATGTGAATTTAAATTTTAAGAATATGGAGAATAACTTTTAATATCTATGTGGATATACGGATAATCCGAATCTGATTGTACGTGGATGCGGGGTATGATATGGATCCGACAAAATCGAGTGGGTATGGATTATCCGTAAATTTGCGACTTATTTGATGTTTAATAGGATATCCAATAATTTCTCTTCCTACATTAAAACCTAGAGAAATTCAAGATTTTTTTAAAAAAAGTTTCTTACTTGAGATTTTGCTGATTGTTATTACATATTGGCTAATAGCTTATCATTAAGCTAATAGTGGTCGATGCAATAGCCACAACTTGGAATGCAATGCAGAATAGTTCTCCATTACATTGTTATTGGCTGTTTACAAAAATAACTCCTTACAAGCATATAATTCTCTACATATGCACATATTACTTGACTATTTAAAGATGTACCGGATCCGATTCTCCTCCATATCTATACCAGTTTCAACATCCGAAAAAATCCACATTCATATTCACATCTAAATATATCCATTCCGATCCAAATGCGACAACGAAAGCGGATTAGAATATGTGAGAGAGGCATTATCTGGACCCGATTCGTTTTCATCCCTACATAGATCAACAACTACCGCCAATGCTAAAGGTTGGTCTTTGATACTTCCCCGATCCTCCTATCTTCCCACGACAACTTCGCCCGTGCCAGAAGAGCAGGAACCCACCTCTTAATTGATTTTTATGGTTGTTTTTGTTTTATCTAGGGTTTAGTTTCCATGCGACATCAATGAGGTGATGGTGGCAATGTCACATTGAATCATTGTCTCTCTAGCCTCTCCTTAGCTTGACAATATCTGATCTATCTAGTACCCGCGAAAGGCCAGTGTGAGTATATTGTGTCAGATACGTTGGCTCTCTTCGGATCTTAGGGGTTGGTGTTTGTTAGAGAAGTGGTTGGTTGATTTTTTATGTGAGCTATTTTTTTGGTCTGTTGTACAACAAGATCTGGTTTCTTCAACACTTTTCTAGTGGTCAAAAGATTGTAATCTTGAGTTCATTAGGGATCGTCTAGCTGATGTTCTATGAAAGTTTTCTAGATTTTATTGCCAACAATGAGTATGTTATTATATGGTCACAAATTCCTCCAAAATCCTAAACCTTTGCTTGAGTTCAAGAGTTCCATGCTCACAGGAGATTTAGGATCAACTTGTATCTCGACACATTTCCTTCAAGAATGTTGTTGACAAGTAACACTAGTACACAAAAAGAGACGGTGGCTTTTTATTAACCAAGGCGGTCGATCATTTTTAGTTGTATGTCTCGGTTAATCAATCATTTAACCGAGGTGGTTGCCTTAAGGCGTCCCCCTCCGTTAATAGGTTAGCTGAGGCAGGCAAAATAACCGCGCTCTCTAAATCTGCATTAACAGAGACCTTTTGACAGAGGCAGTTGCTTTGCTCGTCTCTGTTAACCGAAAAGGCCCGCCTTCAATCACTACCAAAATGATGGACTTCTCTTAGTGTTTTTAAGTAGGAACAAAACACTACCACTAGTCATAGCACATGAGAATCTCACTACGAGGCATTCAGTAGGAAAAATTTATACTAAATTTTGAATGCGAACACTAGAAGAAGACCACCTCACTAGGAGAAATCTAAAATTCTAGTTGTGAATATAATTTCTGTACTAGTGTAAATAACATATTCGTATAAAAAGTTTAGGTTCAAAGTTCAATTGCCAAAAGAAGTTTGAATTCATGTTTGTAATTGTGTATAAAAAATACCAAATACAGATTTTACCTTAGGAAAAATTGGACAGAGCTACGTTTGTGATTTTCCAAACATGAGCCTAACGTTATTAGAAACATAAAATGAGTTCCTTGATCGATCTGGGACTTCGGTTGGGGGTCCCCGATTCAGATGTCAAATTCTGCGTTTCACAAAAGTTAAAATAATGTAAAAAAAAACGGAAATCACCAGTTTGGAAATTAATAAATTGCAATATTATTCTTATCTCTTCCACTTTCTCGGGGAGGAGCTGCTTCTTCGTGCAGACGACATGCTTCGGCGAGGGACTCACGTCGCCGCGAGGTTGCCAGCACCATTGCTTTCTTTAGCAAACTCCGCGTTGCGAAGTGGAGGAGAGAGAGAGAGAGAATGACTTCTTTTCAAATCATCATGTCTCCCTCCTCAACCTCCGGCGACGTCTCCTCTCTCTCCTACACCTCCTCCTCCATTCCCTCTCTCCCCCCTTGCATGCCTCATCACAAACCAGACGTTGCCGTCGTCCAGCCATTATTGAGGCATTGACCTTCTTCTTGGTTCTTCTTCCTTGCGCCGACCTTGGCCGCCGCGGCAAGAGATGGACAGGATCCCCGTCGCGCCGCTCAAGTCCAGCAGCTTCTCGGCCGCCACCTCCCGCGAGGAGAAGCTCGCCCGCAACCTCTCCCTCGGCCCCATCAAGCTCACCGAGCACATCAAGGAGGCGCACAAGGAGAAAGCAGCCGCCTCCGACGCCGGCCCCGACGAGGCCGCGGAGCCGGACCTCGCCGCGCTGTCGGCCGAGATCGACGCGTTCCTTGCCGCCCCCAGGGACGGCGACGCGCCGCCGCCGGCCGTGTCGGAGGTGACGCTGGACAGGTTCGCCAGCGCCGTCGAGCAGGAGATCGCGCAGTCCGAGGGGACCGACAACAAGTGGGCGCCCAACGAGGCCGGCGACGCGCCGCCGCTCCTCGCCGCGATCAAGCGCCTGGCCGCGCTCGCGTCCGCGCTCACCGCGGACCAGGGTGCCGCCACGTACAGCATCGGGGTGCACCGCGTCACCGGCGTGCTCCACCGCGCCATGACGTTCGTGGAGGACGAGTTCCACGGGACGCTGGAGGACCCCCGCGTCGCCAAGGTGGCCCCTCCGGCCGGCGACACCGGCAGCGCCACGGGCCGGTCCATGAAGCGGCCGCCGTCGTTCGGGCAGGGCGCCGAGCTGGACCGGTGCGTCGTCCCGACCGCCTTCTGCGACGCGTCGCCGCCGTTCCCTCCCGAGACGGTGGGCCGTCTCCGCGCCATGGCGGAGGCCATGTTCGCCGCCGGGTACGAGACGGAGTGCACGCAGGTGTTCCTGGTGGCGCGGCGGAACACGCTGGACGCGTCGCTGCAGAGCCTCGGGTACGACAAGGCCAGCATCGACGACGTGGTGAAGATGCCCTGGGAGGCGCTGGAGTCGGAGATCGCGACGTGGATCAAGGCGTTCCGGCACACCGTCGAGGTGGACCTCCCCGGCGAGCGCGACCTGTGCGCCCGCGTCTTCGCCGTCGCCGGGCAGAGGTCCCTCGGCCGCGACATCTTCGCCGACCTCGCGCACTGCGCCATGCTGCACTTGCTCAACTTCACCGAGGCCGTGGTGCTCACGAAGCGCGCCGCGGAGAAGCTCTTCAAGGTGCTCGACATGTACGAGGCCGTCCGCGACGCCGTCCCCATGGTGGACAAGTTCCTCGTCCCGCCGCCCGACGGCGAGGGCGAGGGAGCCGGGGCCCCAGCAGCTGACGAAGACGGCGGCAGCGGCAGCGCGTCCACTGCCCTGGCTGAGATCAAGCACGAGCTGGCCTCGGTGTGCACCCGGCTGGGCGAGTCGGCGGCGGCCATCTTCTGCGACCTGGAGTGCTCCATCCGCGCGGACGCCGGGAAGCAGCCGGTGCCCGGCGGCGCGGTGCACCCGCTGACACGGTACCTGATGAACTACCTCAAGTACGCGTGCGAGTACAAGAAGACGATGGAGCAGGTGTTCCAGGAGTACCGTCGCCCCGACGACGACGACGCGCAGCACGAAGGCGGCGGCGGGGACCCGTTCGCGGCGCAGCTGATGGAGGTGATGGAGCTGCTGCACACCAACCTGGAAGGCAAGTCGCGGCTGTACAAGGACCCGTCGCTGAGCAGCATCTTCCTGATGAACAACGGGAGGTACATGCTGCAGAAGATCCGGGGATCGCCGGAGATCAACGCGGTGGTGGGCGAGGCGTGGTCGCGGAAGCGGTCGACGGACCTGCGGCAGTACCACAAGAACTACCAGCGGGAGACGTGGAGCCGCGTGCTGAACCTGCTGCGCGACGACGGCGTGATCACCGTGAAGGGACACGTGCAGAAGCAGGTGCTCAAGGACAGGTTCAAGCAGTTCAACGCCGCCATGGACGAGATCCAGCGGACGCAGGGGAGCTGGGTGGTGAGCGACGAGCAGCTGCAGTCGGAGCTCCGCGTCTCCATCGCCGCCGTCATCGTGCCGGCGTACCGGTCCTTCCTTGGACGGTTCTCGCAGCACTTCACCGCCGGGAGGCAGACGGAGAAGTACGTCAAGCTCAGCGGCGAGGACCTGGAGGCCATCATCGAGGAGCTCTTCGACGGCAACGCCGTGTCCATGCCCAGGAGAAGGACGTAATAATAATTAACGAAGGATCCGGGCCCCCCGTGCCTTTGGTCACTAATTTGGTTTTTATAAGCCAAATGTTACATTATCTTTTTTTTTTCTTTTCTGTTTTCTATTAATTTCGATCGAGTTGCTGTTCTGCATTGCTCTTGCTCAATCACGGCAGATAGTTGTGTAATCGTCGATTAATTAATCGATACATGTACCTGTTCATATATGTATTACTCTCTCCTGTGAAAAACACTTAACACATTTTACTTTGTTCATTCAGTCTTTTGATGCATATCTTTGGCTACTACTATACTAATTTTCTTCTAGAATATACTCATGAAATTTCTTCAAATTTAATAGATGTGTAGTTTTTTTTTCCTCTAGTTCGTCTAAACTTATACAGAATTAGATGATTTTTCGTGCACAGTTGTTGAATTCGAATTCGTGCTTATTTTTCTGTATAGCATTTTTGACTTTTCATAACACCAACGCCATGTGAAAGCAGGAGGAGCGGCAGGCAGCAGCTGTAACTGTAATGCAAGTCGGCAAATAGCCCATTGAAGGCCCATGTTGCGAGGTACTGTATGATCCTACGGCCCATCTGTTACAGGCCTGGAAGAACTAGCTATATTACGCTTTCAGATCGGACCTAACTTTCAATGGGCTTGGGCTGAGCTTCTCCCTATCACAACGGGAGGAGAGTTGAGACCAACAGAAGAAGAGAGAGATAGAGAGAGAGAGAGAGAGATAGAGAGAGAGAGAGTAGTCAGCTGTGAAGCCTGCATAAAGTTCACTAACTTTCTATTGCTACTATCATATTTCATTGGCAATTCGGTAAAAGCTAATTTGGTTTCTAAAGATGTTGATTTTTTTCCTACTATAAACTTGTCAAAGTTAAATAATAATTTCGATGGATCGAAAGAAGTACTTTATACTACTGGTCATCCGGCCAGGCAACACTCACGCGTTGAGATTCGGTCTAAAGCCATCAGCCAATGAAACACTATTAGCAAATAAGTAATAATACATATCAATCGTTTTGGGCCTTGTTTACTTCTATTCCAAAACCCAAAAAATTTCAAGATTTCTCGTCACATCGAATCTTTAGACACATGCATAACGTATTAAATATAGATGAAAATAAAAACTAATTATACAGTTTGGTCGGAATTTACGAGACGAATTTTTTGATTCTAGTTATTCTATGGTTGGACAACAATTACCACAAACAAATAAAAGTGCTACAGTATCTCAAATTTTTTTTTCAAAAAGAACTAAACACGGCCTTGATCATTATCACCGGCCATTTTTTATCTTAGACTTCAGCATCAAAACATTTTCATTGAGATCCCTTGATGTTGACGCGGGACATGCTGCTGGTCGGGACATAGCGAATATGACCCGATACTTGTGCAGCTCATCGCCTTGCTCCTAGTTATCCGGAGCCTCCATCTCGTGTGCGCGTGTTGTTGCTACTTCCTCGAACGGAGTTTCTTGCTCTTACTTTCTCTACCACTCGATTTACATTGAGAAGTGCACAAATACACATCTCAATATAGATTCGCATAGAGATATATGTTTGCACACTTCTCAATACGAATTCAATAATAGAGGAAGTAGAAGCATATGCCCTCAAAGGCAAAAATAACTTTACCCTACTTCCTCAGAGGACAAAGCCCCTAGATATTGTCTTCACTTGTGCATAGTTGTGGGTCGCCGTGTGTTGACACGTTGGCTTCGCACTACAAGAAACAACACCATTGCCGAGTGCCTGTAGATTTGCCAAGTGCTAAAAATTAGGCACTCGGCAAAGGATCTCTTTGCAGAGTACCTGACCAAGTGGCACTCGGCAAAAGAATTGCACATGGCAAAGCCGTCTTTGCCGAGTGTCTGGCACTCGACAAAGAAAAGCACTCGGCAAACCGGCCTCTTCGTCAAGGGCCAAATAATCGGCAAAGAGCAGCACTCGGCATAGAAGGCTGGGCCTAACGGCATCCATGGCCATCACCTTTGCCGAGTGCCCTCCGTCTTCTTTGCCGAGTGCCAAAGTCTGGAACTCAACAAAGAATTTATTTTTTGATTTTGGCCACCAATTTTTTTTTGCAGCATTCACATATTATCATGGTCAACATGTTCAAATTTGACACTTCTTCATAACTTTTTTTTATATTTTTTTTGACTTTATTTCATTTTCTTGATTTTTCCCGTGAGAGGCAAACTTGAACTGCGGATGCATCAAATAATAGATTTTAATGATTCATAAAATCTTATTCTTGTTCTTGAGTGTTTGTTTAGGCCAAATCCAAAAACTGACATGAAGTTTTGATCAACGTGCTCTCGAAGCCGATCGGCTAAGAGAGGAGGTGGTGAGACGACTTTTCAAGAAGTATGATGGAAATGTCGGGGTAGCAAACATGATGGAAGACTTTCATGAGGCACAATTTGGTGAAGGAATGGAGGAGGAGCCAGAGGAAACCGCAAAGGCGTTCTACGACATGATGTCTTCGGCACAGAAGCCCCTTCACGAGAGGACAATGGTTTCACAACTGGATGTCATTGGACGCCTAATGGGGTTGAAGTCGCAGTATAGCATGAGTCGAGACATGTTCGATGACATGTTGACAATTATTAGCACCCTGCTTCCGGAGGGTCATGTTTGTGCCAAAGAACATGTATGAGTCATAGAAACTTCTTCGTGCACTTATGAGCAGATCCATGCTTGTCCAAAAGGAAGAAAAGATCTCCAGAAAGCAAACAAGGCCCAGAACTTGTGTCAGTGCAACTTTTATGTCCTCTTAGTGAAAAACAGGCTATGACCTTATTGCCAAAAAGAAAACATGAATACGGACGTTAATTTCCATATCTTTTGTGGTGGTGTAGTGTGACATTTGTGAGTGCGACCACCTTATTATTTACAGTACGAAAGACAACATAGCGCTGCTGCTACTATAGCTAGGGTGTGTGTGTGTGGCGGTCCGGATCGAAGCAACCTATAGTAGCAAGCTCAACACTTGGTGAAGACCTTGACGTCCCTCCACCACGACTCCATGAGGTGCGACATGCCGTTCTTGGTCTGCCCATACACGCCGAACTTGAAGTAGTGCGAGTCCCCGCCGCGGCCGGGCACCGTCAGCCGGTGCTCGCCGTCCACGAACACCGTCACATTGGACGCCGCGACGTCGTGGACCACGTTGAGCCTGAACCACCTGTCGTAGACGCCGGCGTCGACCACCCTCGTGTCGTCGTGGTAGTAGGTGAGGTTGCCGTCGTAGACGTGCAGCATCAGCGTCGTCGCGTGCTCCGCCGCGCCGAAGATCTGCATCACCGACGCGCCCGACGTGCCGTACGGGATGTACCCGTACCCCTCGAACTGCCACACCCCGGAGCTGTAGATCAGCTGTGCCACCGACGGCGATCGATCGCCGTGATCGGAGAAGAAGAAGAATCGAGAAGGAAACTGTTATTAGTAGTATTGCGTATGTCAGATTCAGATCTTGGCCGCTGGTCTAGCGTTACTGTTACCTCGATCTTGGTCTCTGTGCGGGGGCCGCCGGGGTGGGCGGTGGTGATGGGGTGGTCGGTGGCGTAGACCCACATCCGCCGCACGCCGTCGACGAACTCGTAGCGCTCGGTCAGCGGCACGTCGTAGGGCTTCTGCACCTTGAACTGCGCCTCCGCCAGCTCCACGGCGGTGAAGCCATTGGTCAGTAGGTCCTCGCCGCGAGCCGAGCGCAACAGCAGGGCGCACGACGTGGACACCAGCAGCAGCTGCAACACGAGCAATGGCGACGACGAGGCCAGGAGCAGGAACGCAGCGTTCACGCCATGAGCCATGGAAGCTAATAAAACTGCTGCACTGAACCTTAGTTTCTCTCTCTCACGGGACGAACACAAACACACCCACTTTCAGTGGCTCGATCTGCCGCTCTGGATGTAGAATTGTGTATATGTATATATAGATCACGAGATGTCCATCTCGATCTGTTTTCGAGTGCAAGGGGTTGCAAAGCGACAAAGTTGCCGGACCGGCGATCGAGCAGTTGTTAAACCGGAGGTTCCGCCGGCCGTCGGAGTTGATAAGCTGGTTATGGATGACCCCCCTGAATCCGCGGCAGATGTTTCGTCGCTGCGTTCCTGCCGTCCTGCAGTCAAAGCTATAGTTTTCTCTTCATATATATATATATATTTACTCTCTTCTGTGTCCTGTGAAAAATACTTGACACATTTTACTTTGTTCGGCCTTTGATGCATATTTCTGTCGACTAATTTTCTTCTAAAATATATACTCATAGAATTGGAGAAGAAACAAGAACTAAACTGTTATTACTATGCGTATGTGTCACTCAGGACAGGTCAGCAGCGAACTGGACGGTTTTGGCTTTGTGTAGTGTTAGTGTGTTACTGAGTTATCTCGATTTTGGTCTGTGTGCGGGGGCGGCCGGGGTTATATATGGCTTCGTTCAAACTTATAAGTTGTTTTAATGTTTTTGGTACATAGTTTCTACTATACACGGTATCTAGAGTATATATCCCAACGAAATGAGTGGTTATATGACTGACTTTAATATTTAATCCACGTATGTAAGTGATCACTCGTATATTCTACCAACTGTACAATGAAGCTCTGATTGACGGGAAGTCGTCATCCATAACTGCCCCAGGCCACATTTTTATTAGATGGACGGAGGACGGTGCACCAAGCATTCCATGAACTGTAATAAATAACTAAACATAGAAAATACTCACTACAGGAAACGCGAGATTTGCCCGGTGCAAAATGATTTGCCTGGTGCTTTTTATCGGACACCCGGTAAATAATTTATTTGCCTAGTGCCCTACCCAGAAGAACCCGGCAAACAAAAACACCCGGCAAAATATGATTTGCCTGGTGTTTTCTGGACACCGATACCCGGCAAAAAAAGACACCCGCCAAATATATAAAATTTGCCCGGTGTCGACACCTGGTAAAATAAAACACCCGGCAAAGAATCTGCCCGTGACGGGCCCGTGGACGGCGCGATTTGCCGTTATTCTTTACCTGGTGCCTTGTTCCATGGCACCAGGCAAACATTTATTTGCCTGGTGTCTTTGAAGGCACCAGGCAATTTAATTTTATATTTTTGTTTGTTTTTGCCCTAGTTTTTTTTGTGACCTTTCTACAGTATTTCAAACTCACTATAAAATTTTGAGACAACTTTGACTTTTCTAAGCATATTTGGTTAATTTTTTTCTTTCGTTGCATTTTTCGGACGACTCTAAAGTTGAACTGCAGGTACATGAAATAATGCATTAGGGTCATTCGAAAAATGATATCCATGGTGTTTGGGGTATGTCGAGGCCGTACCCAGAAGCTCGCATGAAATTACCACCATCATGTCGTCGTGACATGAGGAGGTAATCGCGTAGAAAAAGTATTTAAATTATAAAGAATCCAAACGACGTCCGAAAATCACGAAACTTGTCGATGTGTCTTGATATCCTATGTGGAGACTATGATAAAAATTTTAGGAAGTTTCGAGCAAGTAGCGACGTCCGATGCTTAAAACCCAGACATCTCCACTTGTCAAAGTTTTGTGATCACATGTGGAGGAGGATGGCTTTTAAGCATCCGACGTCCCTACTTACTCGAAACTTTCTCAAATTTTTATCATAGTCTCCACATGGGATACCAAGACACATCGACAAGTTTCGTGATTTTCGGACGTCGTTCGGATTTTTTATAATTTAAATACTCTTTCTACGCTATTACCTCCTCATGTCAAGACGACATGATGGTGGTAATTTCATGCGAGCTCCAGAATACGGCCTCAACATACCCCAAACACCATGGATATCATTTTTCGAATGACCCTAGTGCATTATTTCATGTACCTGCAGTTCAAATTTGGAGTCGTCCGAAAAATGCAATGAAAGAAAAAAATTTAACCAAATATGCTTAAAAAAGTCAAAATTGTCTCAAATTTTGATAGTGGGTTTGAATTACTGTATAAAGGTCACAAAAAAAATAGAGCAAAAACAAACAAAAATATAAAACTAATTTGCCTAGTGCCTTCAATTACACCAGACAAATAAATGTTTGCCTGGTGCTAGGGAATAAGGCACCAGGCAAATAATTTTTTTTTCGTGCCTTCTATTACCGCAAAAAACTTTTAGTACTTGGCCCACACAAACTTGGCTCCGTTATCCCGTGACTCGCGACGCTTCCGTTCATCGCTTCCTCCGGCTCCGTCATCCCGTCACTCGCGACGCGACTAGGAGAGGACCGCGCGAGGTCGCGACTTGCGAGCGCGACTGCGCGAGGAGGAGCCGCCGGCCGCCGCGGTCTCGCCTCGCCCAGATCTCGCCGTGGTCTCGCCCTGCCTTCCACTCCCGCACACGCATAGGGCACAGGCGCACAGCTTCTCGAGCAGACCCCCGACGGCGTGGAGATCTCGACGGCGTGTGCTCTAGGCGTGTCCGCTCGCTCGACCCCCGACGGCGGACGGCCGGCACTCGACTCAAGCAGTCGGGCGGGCCTCGGCAGTCCGCCAGGCGCCAGGCGCCAGCGGGCAGCGGCCACGGCCCATGGCGCAGTCGCCCAGTTCCGCGTCCAGCAGCTCCGGTTGGAATTAGTGAGTTCGATTTTTTTTCTCCCAGATGGCTATGACTTTATGGTTTAGGGATTTGATTTTGTCCCAGATCTGCTCCCAGATGGCTATGGCTTTATGGTTTAGAGATTTGATTTTGTCCCAGATCTATGACTCTATGAGACTGTGAGCCAAGAATTGAACAAATTTGTTGATATGTTTTTAGAAAGTTGAGGCATGAAGAAATAAAATAGGATTATGGTTTTCTACCAAGTTTGTTGATATGTGAAGATGAATAATAGATTTTAAGGACTGACCGCGCAGCTCGGCTTCCTGCCTTGCCGTTGCTTTGGCGCTGTCGGGTGTGTGCGTTTGTTGGCCGAGATAAATTTCAGAAGCCCCAACCCATCCGGCTTGTTGTAGTTTTGTGTGTTTGTTGTCTGCAGCACCAGTAGTAGTTTGTTTTCCAGAAATTTTTGAGTTTGCACCATTAGATAGCATTTCAACATTGGTCTGCTAGTAAATGTTTTGCCATGTTATACTGCTTTTAGCTTGTGTAAGGGTAATGTTTGGATAAGATTTGACCTAAAATTCAGATTAATGCACTGTTGAAATTTCTGATCGACACTAACCTTTTTTGTCCCTTTTTTTGCAGGAGGACCTGTGGGAGGGGCTCGACGACTCGCCAGTGCACCGGCTCTCCACTGGCCCCCCTTCCCGGACATCATCGGCACCCTAGGTATAATCCCTGTATCCTTATGTGGTCGGCGAAGCCCAGTTAGGCGTCTCCCGTCCGAAAGAGATACGGTCAGAGATATGCGGATCTCTGCATATTTGCGACCGTATCTCCTTCGGATTGTCCACGTTTTTTGGACCCCCTCCCTCTCCCAGATCCGAGCTGAAACCCCGAGCGGAGGCCCGGCCATACGCCAACGGCCGTCCCCTTCACAGCAGAAGATTGTGGCACTCGAGGTTAGTCCCGTGGCACTCGTCGTACATTGATCTTGACATAACTTAGTTGCCTTTGCATTACTGATACATTCGATTCAAATGTTGCAGGCCGAGAACAAGAGGCTCAATGAGGAGGTAGCAAACCATGCCAAGCAGCTGGCCGAAATTATGGCGTTCCTCCAGAGTCAGAATGGGGGGGCTTTGTTCTGTCCTCATGCGAGTCCTGTGAGTACATATGAACCAAGTTGGCTTCGACAAGTGCTTTCAGTATATGACTACTCTAACACATGCAACCTCTTCTCCTTTATGCAGTCTCAGTCAACCGTGGGTTCGAATAACCCACCTCAACTGCAAGCAGGCGACCGATCTATGCCTTCGCCAGGCCATGCCAGGCAAATTGCTTCACCAGACGACTAGTTTCCCGTCAACCTCTAGTTTGCTTTCCCTTTTCGCCGCTTGATGGACATGTATATTGGACATATTCTGCTTGTGTGAGACATGTTTCGTTTGATGGACATGTTATGTTTGGACATGTCGATGTTCAATGAACATATTATGGTTGATGTGATATATGTGCCATATTGTGTTTGTGATGTCAAATATGTGTCATGTATATTGTATGTGATTTGTTTGTGAACACAAAAATAAAAAAAAAATTATATATATAGCCTTTGCCTGGTGTTTTATAGGAAAACACCAGGCAAATCTGGGAACATTTTCCAGTTCGGTTCCCAGATTTGCCGGGTGTTTCCTGTAAAACACCAGGCAAATCTTTTTAAATTTTTTCTTTTCAAATTTATTTGCCTGTGCCAACCTCAGAAGACACCCGGCAAAGGATGCTGTCAGAAAAATGAATATATATATTCGCCGGGTGCCTCCACCCTGGCACCCGGCAAAAAAAACCGGCTAACGGAGGCACCGTGACGGTAACTTTTTTTTGCCTGGTGCCGGAAAAAACACCAGGCAAAAGATTTGCCTGGTGCCCGATAAAAAACACCCGGCAAATATTTCTTTGCCTGGTCTTTTTTTGCCGGGTGTTGCACCAGGCAAATTAGTTGCCCGGTGTTTTTTGGCCTTTGCCTGGTGTTTTAGGCACCAGGCAAATTGCCCGAATCCTGTAGTGTACTCTCTCCATATATAGAATTTAGATGTCATGTAGGACAGTGACACGGTCTCCAAAACACAACTTTGACCTCTTATTTTTATAAAAATATTTAGGGAAAATGATATATGTATATATATACTTTTATGAAAGTACTTTTCAACACAAATCTATTCATATAATTTTCACATTTGCAAACTCAACAATTTAAAAGTTAATGATAATTTACATTCCCAATGTTTGACCCAAATCTTGTCCAAAACGACATCTAAATCCTCTACGGAGGGAGTACTACATAGATAAGAGGCCGCGACCACCGCGAAAAGACACAATTAATGTGGGCTTTAATTTAGCAAGCACTACATTTCATACAATGTTTAAAATTGTTGGCTATAGAACATAACATCTTTTTTCTGAAGCTATAAAGCTATAGCTCAACTATAACAAAGCTATAACACATGGCGTTTGTAAGAAATCGTAAACAATATAAGTACTTGATTCACAAAACATGACAATCATAAATATGCTGGGCACAAATATAGTTCAAAGGTTTCGGAGCCTTAGGAAACTTTACAACATATGATACTATAACAAGATTCCTGAAATTCAATTGTTCAAGTTTCCAAAAAACAATCATTGAAACAAAATATAATTATTGTAATAACTAGATCGGTCACTATTAAAGCTAAGATTGAAGTAGCGCGTTATTTCAAAGCTAGAATTATACAATTTAGAGCGCTAATAAAGTGCAATGCAGTGGTCTTAACTGGCATAGTAGCAAAAATAGCAATAGCTTAGTGTGGCCTCTCTCAAGCAGCTAAGCACACTATAGCCCGCTATTTAAAACCTGATTTCCTATCATCTGGCGAGTTCTGTGCTCAGTGCACTAAGATTAGAAAATCCAGTAGTTTCGCCCTCAGTGGCGGTGTAGCTATACCTGCTGCGATCCTCAAACCCGAGAGCCACTCGCGCCTCAGAGCTTTCTGGCATTTCATCGGAAAATCCCCGAAGCTCCTTAGCGACCTGTCGCATGTCCGGCCTTGTCTTACCCGGAGCAGCGATGCATCGGCTCACTAGCTTCGCAACTTCATAGATCAGTCCCATGCTCCATTCCTCGACTATGTCAGCGTCTAGAAGATCACCAAGGGTGCCATTTCTCATGCTGTTCTGAAACATCACGGTCAGCTTCTTCCATTCTTCGGCCAGTGGGTTCTTACCAGTCAAGAGCTCAATCAGGACGATCCCGAAGCTGTAGACGTCGGTCTTCTCGGTTATCTGACGGTCCTGCAGAAACTCAGGGTCAAGGTAGGCCAGCGTGCCCTTGGGCACCACCTGCACGTTGTCGTTGATAGTTGAGCACCCAAAGTCCGACACCTTGGCGACCCATCCGTCGCCGAGCAGAATGTTGTCCGGCTTGACGTCGCCGTGGAGCGTCGGGCGCGGCGGCGAGTGCAGGTGCGCCAGGGCCTCCGCGGTCTCGGCGGCGATCCTCAGCCGGGTCGGCAGCGTCACCACCCGGCGCCGAGGACTGCCGTGGAGGAGATCCCTGAGGGTGCCGTTGGGCACGAACTCGTACACGAGCATGGGTGCCTCGAAATGGAGGCAGCAGCCGAGGAGCCTGACGATGTTTGGGTGGCTGACGCGGCAGGCCACGACGAGCTCCTGCACGAACTCATCCGTCCTGCTCTTGTCGATCTGCTTGCATCGCTTCACAGCGACAGTGGTTGCAGTGCCGAGGATGGCCTTGTAGACGGTGCCATGTGTTCCTTCTCCGACGACGTTGTCCTTGTGGAAGCGACGTGTGGCCTTCACTAGGTCTTTTCTCTCGTATAACTTGAAGGCGATGTTGTTGGCATCTTTTTCTATTATTTGCAACAACATCTGGCCCCCGTGCTGCTGAAAGAACCCTTGTCTTTTCTTTTTCTCCTTGTTGCGGAAAACTTCGATGGAAAGAAACGCAATCAGGGCAACCACAAATACGAGCAAAATTCCTGCAGAGATGGTAATAACAAAGTATGTATTTGAAATCTAGATGTCCGAGGGAAAAAAAGTACTATACTCTTAAATTCACATAATTTTTCTATGTTTTTTCCCTTTGTCAAAGGGACAGGTTAATAGAAGATGATCCTTCTAAGTCCCAACCAAAAGCAACTAGCACTTTATCTACTTACTAAAACAGTTTGTATTATGTTAGAAAATCTACATACTCCCTATGTTCCAAATTATAAGAGGCTTTACATTTTTATAGATACATAGTTTTTATTATATAGACATATATATTTAAATACGCAACAAAAACTATGAATCTAGAAAAACCAAACTATCTTATAATTTATAAAATAGTATATATTATATTAATAAAATGACCCTTCCACAACCACCATGATTGGCTACCACAAAACAAAATAACCTACATTCCAAACCTTTAAGGACTCAAGCTACCTTATTCAGCCCATTTGCTGACAAATGTAACTTGGATGACATGGTGGCGCTGCTATTTTCACATCAGTGACATGTTTCTATGCGTCACTAATATCTTCACATCAGAGACGCAACATAAGTGATGTGTTCTTTCTACGTCAGACAAATATAACTTAGATGGCACGGTGGATCTGTATCCACCTCTATCCAAGAACTTATCGACTTGGGCTTGGAACCACTACCCAAAGACCCAGGCCTAGGATTTTCAGGGTGGATATTCAAAATGTAAGAGGTATTTTTTTTTACAACCAAAGCTTATTTGACGCGCACAACATGGCATTTTCTATACTCCGAGGAGTAGTCACTCCCGTTTTTAATAAACCATGTTACGTATGTGTTCATACTAATTTACCAGTTTGAGTATGTTTATATACTCAATTTAAGATACTTCAAATTCAGCCTGGGCGTTCGGTTCCTCGGTTCGGTTCGGTTCTTCGGTTTTTGACACAAATTCGGTTCTCTACAAATAGGAACCGATCGGTTCTTCACAAATCTTGGAACCGAGCAAAATCGGTTTCGGTTAGTTCGGTTCGGTTCCGGTTCCGACCGAACTAACCGAAAATTTACACAAGCATAAAATAAAGAATAGAAAAATAGAAAAAAAAAAATATTTTTTAAAAAGCAAGGTACCATGGAATGCACGCGACCGCTGACACCCTTACATGCATGGTACCATGCAATGCACGCGAGAACAGACCTCCAAGCTAGACCCTCTGCACACCACAGCGGGCACCATTCCACTACACGTATGCGCGCGGCCTCTAAACCACCTCATCTCCTATGTATGTATGTGCCTGCAGGCAGCAGTGTTGTCATTCACCATCGCACAGCCTCCTCACTGCCCTCATCGAGTCATTGTGCATCCCACCACGGCCTCCGTGCTGCCGCAACACATCCAATGCATGACATCCTCTGCTATCACCGTGATGAAACAGAGTTTAAGCCTAGTTCCTAATGCTAAAACATATAATTTTTTTTTGTTTATGCCAATAATTTTATATCCAAAAACGACATCAAGTTTTCTAAAACAGGGGTCTAGTAAATAGGAAGGCTTTGAATGTGCTTTTGATCTTTGAAGTATTATTAGTAAACAAATTTGATATCCTCAACAATCCGACAGAGAGAACCAAACAAACTGAGTGCAATGTGAAGCTACAACCGTACCAGAAATGAAAATATTAAAATGTTGCAATAAATACATATATATGCTCGTACCAGCGGCGATCAGTGCTCCACGCGGGAAAGCCTCTTTCGGACGACAATTGTACGAACCAATTGTATTGGTGCACGCTCCGGAACAATTATACTTATCCGGATGTTTGCACTCGTTAATATCTACAATGAAATTAACATCGAGTTAAACATATAACAGGTACGTACGTATAGTCGTACGTATCTTCAAAACCATCCCCTATATATATACTAATGCTTTTGAAAAAATATATATATACTACAAAGGATAATAGTATTAATCACATAGCACAGCTAGCAGAATAGGTTCACAAGTAACCCAAAGGATTAAAGTAGAGACCGGCCGGCGTATATGTACCATGCATGCTAGTACATCCTTTGCTTAATTCCTCCAAAAATGTGGCACGCATAAAAAAGCAAACTGGTAAAACCTGACTAATAACGTATATATAAATTATTAAACTGCATGCATATATGGTGCCCACTACCGGAACCCGGCTCTTTGCCGAGTGTCTAATGGTTTGCCGAGTGTTTTTTCTCGGACACTCGGCAAAAAGCTTCTTTACCGAGTGCTAAAGAAAAAACGCTCGAAACCTTGGTTGCACTTCTTTTTTCGGGCGCCTTTCACTCTTTGTTGTATTCCTAGCTACTTGTAAAGATCGAAGTAAACTGTACATCAAAAAAAGATTGAAGTAAATTGTAACCACGTACGTATATTATAAGGGCTGTATGTAGTCAATTAACGCAGGCCAGAAATTAAGTTCCCTTTTTAATTAAAAAAAACACATGCAACAAAGGATGGGTTGGTACGTAGATAATTCACCGTACCTTTACAGCCGTCAGAAATGTAAGGGTTGCCCTCGAAACCTTGGTTGCACTTACAGATGTAGCCTCGTCCGCTGGTTGCGTCAGAGCACGAGCTGTTGATGCTGCGGCACGCGTATCCTGCAGGGTTGTTGTTTCTGACTGCCGTCTTGCAGTCGTCGTGCCCGATGGACCAGTCAAGGACCACCGGCGCCTTTCCACCACGGGAGCTGTTGAACTCCGACGGCGAGTTGTTGCTGTCGTTGAACTCCGGCGAGGATATGTTGTTGGACGAGTCCATGAGCACCGCGAAGCTGCAGGGATCAACTGAGCCCCCCGTGCCGTCGTCGATCCCAGAGGTGTTCAAGCGCTTGTCGAACCACACGTGGTAATACTTGAGACCCTTGGGGATGCCCGTCTGGCAGCATCCCATCCCGGAGCAGGCGTTAAGGTCCATACTGCCTTGAAAGCACATGGACACGCACCCGGTCTGGTACATCGCAGAAGTGTTGCCTTTGGTGTTGCCGATGTATGCCAGCGCCCGGCAGCCTACGACGGTGAACTTGTTGGCCGTGTTGGAGAAAGTGTAGGACGTGCTACTCAAGTCCCACGTCCACTCATCCCACTGCTGAACCGTAGCGTTGTAGCAGTAAGAAGAGATGGGGTTGAGCACCTGGGCTTGTCCTTGCTCCAGAGAGATGTTGAGGACCTCCACGTTGGTGAAATTTGCCAAGAACGGCGCCTTACGGACTCCGTTCCCGACGTCTTCACACGTGATTCGGAAGTCACGCGTCAGCATGCAGTGATCAGGTCCCATTCCGAACGGGAAAGGGATGTCCACGCGGCCGCATGATCTCTGGCAGTCGTCGGCGACACTACTACTACTACTACTCTCCCCGGCGGCGAGCCATGGCACCACGAGCACCGCGCTGAGCAGCCACACTAGTCCTGCTGCCAATACAGCTGCTGAGTGGGATGTCATGACTGACACTAACTAACAACTAGTCTTCTTGAGCTGGTCATGAACTGGGAGCTCTGCTCTCTACGTAAGCTATTGTCTGACCATTTTATTTGCCAGGATATGATCGAGCATCTATCCACAGAGGCCATGATCCGATAAAAAAGTGGAAGGTACGTACCTGTCACCTACCGCCGGTGACTCAACTTCAGGGCAACTGCAGCTGCTGCAGTGCCGCTACTGTGGAATAATGGATCCACTTGCCGCCCATGGTTGTTTGCCTGTCAGTGTCTGCATCTTGCACATTATTGTGTGAAACAGACCCACTAATCCATGCTCCTTGTCGGACGCATCAATCATAAGACCCCCCCACCCCTGTTATCCAAACAAACACGTGGCTCTTTTTGTTTTTCAATCTACGTACATTGGGCAAACAGGTTGTATTAACTCCTCGCGAAGTGCGTTATAATGACATTCTTTTTTTAGACGGATGGACTATCTCCTACAACTAAAAAGAACAAAAGGATCCCAGAAAGATTAAAAGAAAAGACAACCTATTGTAGCTTAAAAGATTACTATGAGACCACACTCTCTTTAAATTAAACTTGATATGAAGACAATTTATTGAAGTTCAAGCATCTCTTCCTGTATTCGATCCATGCTCCTTGTCGGACGCATCAATCATAAGAGCCACTAATCCATGCTCCTTGTCGGACGCATCAATCATAAGACCCCCCCACCCCTGTTATCCAAACAAACACGTGGCTCTTTTTGTTTTTCAATCTACGTACATTGGGCAAACAGGTTGTATTAACTCCTCGCGAAGTGCGTTATAATGACATTCTTTTTTTAGACGGATGGACTATCTCCTACAACTAAAAAGAACAAAAGTAAGACCACCAAATGGTGCAACATTTTTTGGGTGGCTTTTCCACCGTAGCCTGCGAATGACTTCGCCGTGAGATTTTTGGCGCCAACATGTGGCCCCGCATCCTCCTCCACCCGCCTCCCCGCTCGCCGCTTGCAAGAAAGGAAAAAAATATAGACATTTAAAGGAAAGAAAAATCATCGCACCCCAAATGCTGGACTCCGCCCTCGCACGTCGCCCATCCTCTGTGCTCCCATGCCGCCGCCACCGCCCCCGCCCCGGCCCCTGCAGCGCCTCCCTTCCTCCCACGAAGCCTCTAACAACGGCGACGACGATCCACACCTCCATCTCGATCCCCACCGCCCCTGCGACAACGCCGAGTCTCATCAGCGACATCACCACCGCCATCGTGGAGGCTAGCAGGGCAAAGCAATGGAATCTGGCAGGGCGTGCATGTGGCCCTCTCCCTGATCTGGCTCAACCACGCGGCAAACCCTGCCCGCCACACCGTCATGATCTTAGAGGCCAACCGGGCAGTGGCGGAAGGTGGCAGGCCGCGCACGTCCTTCACCCCGGTCTGGCTTGTGTCTTCGTTGGTCTTCTGCTCCTGCCGCAGTTCCATCTCCCTCCCGTCCTGCGAGGAGCACCACCAGGTGTGCCAATCCCTTCTCTTCCCTTCCTGCTGTGCCAAAACGAGCACCCAAACCCTATCTCAAGTTAATTGGCTAATTGTATTTGGGTTTGATCTAATTAATGTATGTACATGTATTTTGCCTACTAACTTTGATCCCTTTCTAAGGTTATCATGCGTACATCGTACATGTGCACAACCATGTCCTTTACTGGATTTGTGCCTAGATCTATGTTATTTGCACATCTGCACAGCCGTGTCCTTTACTGGATCCGTTATGACTTGATAATTTTGATTCACCTATCAATATTCATGCATGTATCTTTGATATCCTTTTGGTATGCTATAGGCTAACAAAGATCTTGGAGAAGTACCAGGCCAACTCTGAAAAGATACTGTGGGATGAGAAACACAAGGTAATTAATATTTGATTTTCAGATAGAATGAGAACCCCTTTTAAGAGCTTAACTATTATTTATTTATTTTGATAGCCTCCGAGAATATTTCGAACATATTGACTGACTATTTGATGTGCACACATGAATCTTTTCAGAGCCTTAGTGTAGAGATTGATTGAATACAGGAAGAGATGCTTGAACTTCAATAAATTGTCTTCATATCAAGTTTAATTTAAAGAGAGTGTGGTCTCATAGTAATCTTTTAAGCTACAATAGGTTGTCTTTTCTTTTAATCTTTCTGGGATCCAAGCTAATTTATCACTGGATATGTTGATCTATTCATGCAGGCTATTTGGTTGGCAGGGAAATTATCTCTTACAACTAAAAAGAATAAAACAAATGATTGTAGAGCTAAGTTTTTCTTTTTTAGACATCATTGCATTAGGCATTTTATATTCTGATCTATTTATGTGTCAACAAATGATTGTTGTGGAGTTTAAAAAACTAAACAGTAATTATTTCTTGGATATGCCGTGGTTTCTTTGCAACATGTTGTATTAGGCATTTTACATTCAGATCTATTCATGTGTGAACAAATGATTGTTGTGTAGTCTAGGAAATTAAACAACAACTATTTATTAGGCTTACATATTCGATGGATTGATGTGGCAAGGGAGCAGATCACCTGGGCTGAAATGTTTTTGGTTAAATGCCAATGTGGATAATTTATATGTTTCATAGTTTTAGACTTTTAAAAAGGTTTGCGTAATTTCAGGTTTGTGATTCACTAGGTTGGTTAGTCACGGTCCACGGACAGTTCTATAAGTTAGGTATCCCTTCAAAGTCTACATACATTCTGAACAAACTTGGTTTAAGACTACTTTAATAATTGAAATACATGTTTTACTAACCTCTAAAATTAGCAAAGAGAAATATTCATGATATGGATTTTAGGTTTAAGTAATCAAGTAATTGACACAAAATGTCAATCAGTTGCAAATGATTTTTCTGATCTAGAGTTATGGGAGTATATGCATTTTTTCTGAAAGTAAGGGATAATATATTGGAAGAACTAACATTTTGAATAAAATAGAAAGATCCCTCTTATGCTCTTGTGCTACCGAGGGCAATAAGCATGTATGGTCTTGACCTTCTGTACCTAAAGAATATCTCATTGGAATGACACAGAACTTTACATATCCAAGATATAAGCCATCACCTTGGCTTGTCATGCTACATGTTATTTCCCCATGCTTGGGATCTTAGCATTGATTTTTTATATGATCATTCTCTTCATGGAATATTCAAGGTCTGTTTCAACTTTGTGGTGTCACAATAGGGAAGACAGACATATAATTGTGTGATTGCATTTGTTTCTACCTATTGCTTTTCTAACTGATATTTTATTGTCCAATGATGATAACCAGTTTATTTACCTATATTCTGGAAAAATAATACTAGGTGATTAGCTCAAAATAATAATAGCATGTGAGCTACTGTGGACTAACATAAAGTTTTGTAACAAAGAGATTCAAAAGAAAGATAGCAAAGTAATCTTTCAAAATCCACTTAACTAAAGGTGGATAACATTTAATGTCATCAAATTCAAAAGGAACATCTTTGGCTAGCAATTGAGTGAGTGGTCTAGAAATATATGAAAAGTTCTTTATAAATCTCTGGTAAAAACCAACATGGCCAAGAAAAATTCTAATTCCTTTCACATTTACATGTGGAGGTAGTTGTTCAATTACTTCAATTTTTTCTATGTCTGCCTTAATTCCTCTTTCGGATATTAAATGTCCTAGCATTATTCCTTCTCTAACCATAAAATAACATTTTTCCCAGTTAAGAACTAAGTGCTTTTCTTCACATCTTTGCAAAACCTTATCTAAGTTTTCAAGACAATCATCAAAAGTTTTTCCATATACAAAAAATTCATCCATGAAAACTTTCATAATCTCTTCAATCACATCAGAAAATATAGACATCATACATCTTTGAAAAGAAGCTAGAGCATTACATAGTCCAAAAGACATTCTACGATAGGCATAGGTTCTGTATGGACATGTAAAAGTGATTTTGCTCTGATCATTTGGATGGATAGGGATTTGATGGTACCTAGAATATCCATCAAGAAAACAGAAGAAAGAGTGGTTGGCCAATCGTTCTAACATTTCATCTATGAAAGGAAATGGGAAATGATCCTTCTTTGTGGCTTTATTGATTTTTCTATAGTCTATGCACATCCGCCATCCCTTGACGGTTCTTTGGGGGATAAACTCATTCTTCTCGTTCTTAACAACAGTCATGCCTCCCTCCTTAGGCAACTTAGATGGGGCTTACTCACCACTGTGTGGCACGGGATAGATGATCCCGACGTGTAATAGTTTCAAAACTTCCTTCTTCACTACCTCTCTCACCGCATTATTAAGCCTATGTTACGGCTCCCTAGAAGGTGTAACATCTGGATCAGTGGGGATGCAATGGGTGCAAAGAGCTAGACTAATTCCTTTAAGGTCTTGGAGTGAGTAGCCAAAGGCTGAACGATATCTCTTTAAGACAATGATTAAGCGAAGTGTTTGGTCTTTATTAGAGAGCTTGTCACTTATTATCATAGGCTCGGTTACGCGTTGAAGGAGAAAATCCCGTGGAAACTAGGATTTCGTCGTTGGTTTCCATCGAGTCTGGCTCGGTGACGCTCGGAAGAAGAAGGAAAACGGGGCGAGTCGCTGACAAGCGGGTCCCAGCGGTCAGCGTTAGAGAAAGTCGGGCCCGGTTGCTAGACAGAGTGGGAAGGGGGAGGCGCGCGCAGGGGGAAAGCTGGGCCGCGCCTCGGGCCGAGGTGAGGGGGAGCTGGGGGGTTTGGCTGGGCCACGCCCTGGGCCGAGGCGAGGGGGGAGAGGGGGGGAACTGCTGGGCCTCGGCCACTGGCCCAGGCCGAGATCAGGGCTGGTGTCTGTCTCTTTTTTATCTTTCTTTTCTTTTCTTTTCCAAAACGTTTTCCAAATAGAATTTTGAATGCAATAACTTCAAACCAAAGGCAAACAACACAAAATAAAATATGCTCCAGCATGAATGCATAAACAAGTTAGTTCCTAACCTTATGATGAATTTTAATTTCGACAGAAATTATTTATTTGCTAGATTAAATGCTCACAAAAATGCTTTAAATAAATCCAGTTAAATCCTATTAATTGAAAATCAGGTTTTGGATGTTACAGTGGTTGTGCAACACAATGAGAAAAATCAAAAAACTTTAACTCTGATGCCGCCTGTGGGAATCTGTTTGTTTTTCCATAAGCATCAGGCTTAAAATGTCCATCACTCAGGCGCTGGTCTACATTGAAAAAGGTTTATCTACATCTCATAAGCATTCCCTTAATGCATCCTCTCTGTTGAAAACCGCTGCCACACCGCCATCCAATGTGCATGGTGTGTGCTACTTGCTTGGGTTCTATGCAAAGTGGTGATGGAACACCAGGACGCCAACAACAGGATTAATTGCAGTGCGGCTATTTATTCTCTTTTATGTTGTTTTGTTTATTTCTAGGTTGCAGCAAGCACAAATTCTTTTGCTTAACACTAACAGTTAATGTTTTTTTCTATAAAAAAAATCTAATTTCATGTCCAGGCAGTGCCTGGCTGAAGTCCAATTACTGTATGTTCCTAACTCGTAATCTGCTGCTCTGACCCTATACATAACTCAAAAATATATTGGCTAGGGATCAAAGAAAATTAAGTGTAGCAGTAGCATCTATTTTCAAATTGTACTAAAAAATAGAGATAGCATCTGTTTTCAGTTTTGCTCGAGAACAAGTACCATCTGCATTCTCAAACATATAAATTGCTCATGAAGCTAAACAATTAATAAATCAGACTCTACTTAATCCTGGTCCAATGAATGCTTATATAGGTTCAGAGTCAAAGTTCTGGATTGAACATCTAACATTGGTGGAACATCTAACATTTCGTCGAAGGTTGATGCTAATTCACTTTGGATGAAATTGTTTTATGTGTTTTAAAAATAATGATTGTGTTAAACTGAGTTTTTATTTATTTTTTCAGGTATAGGATGTCTAGGGAGCTTTTTGTACGCATAATGAATACCGTAGAAGCACACGATGATTACTTTGTGCAGAAAAGGAACGCGGCCAATATACTTGGTTTGTCTTGCTTCCAAAAAATCACGGCCGCAATGCGTATGATGACTTATGGGGTTCCTGCTGATGCGACATATGAGTACGTTCGCATCGGTGAAAGTACAACACTAGAGAGTTTGCGAAGGTTTGTTGAAGCAGTTGATGAAATATTTGGAGAAGAATATCTCAGATATCCCAATGAGGCAGACACCGCACGATTACTTGCAATTGGTGAGCAAAAAGGTTTTCCAGGAATGCTAGGGTCAATAGATTGTATGCATTGGGCATGGAAGAACTGTCCGTATGAGAAACAAGGTCAGTACAAGGGTCATGTGGAGAAGCCAACTATCATTTTGGAGGTTGTTGCTTCGGACGACCTTTGGATATGGCATGCTTTCTTTGGGATGGCAGGGTCTCATAACGATATCAATGTTCTTCATAGGTCTCCTTTGTTTGATAATTTGGTAGAAGGTAGAGCTCCAAAAGTCAATTTTTCAGTTAATGGCCACGATTACTCAATGGGATACTATCTTGCAGATGGCATATACCCCACATGGGCTACATTAGTGAAGTCCATCACTGCTCCTATGGGGAACAAGAGGCAATATTTTGCAAAAGCACAAGAAGCAGCCAGAAAAATGGTTGAGAGAGCATTTGGAGTCCTTCAATCTAGATATGCCATTGTTCGAGGGCCGGGTCACATGTGGGATATAGAAACATTATCAAAAATTATGAGAGCTTGTGTGATTATGCACAACATGATTGTCGAAGACGAAGGATTCGTTGTCGATCCTAACGAGCGTTTTGAGTACGGCGGTCAAAATGTGGAGCCCGAACATGGAAAGCCTACTCGTTCGCTTGAGGAATACATTAAAGCTCAAAGGAAGATCAGAGACAAAGACACACATGTGCAATTGAAAGAAGACCTCATCGAACATCTGTGGAACAATCATCCAGATTTATACTCGTACAATATATGATATAGTTATCCACACATTTATATTTCATCCATACATTTTAATTTATATTTCATCCATACATTTTAATTTATATTTCGTCCATACATTTAAAATTTACATGCTTTATCTATTTGTTCACTACATCTATGCAAAATCTGTCTTATCGACTGAGCAATCATGAGCTGCAGCAAATTTGTCGCCTAGAACCAATCATAAGCAGCAGCACCAATCATGAGCAGCAGAAGCAATCATCAAGCGCAGGAGCAATCATCAGTTATCCACACATTTATATTTCATCCATACATTTTAATTTATATTTCATCCATACATTTTAATTTATATTTCGTCCATACATTTAAAATTTACATGCTTTATCTATTTGTCCACTACATCTATGCAAAATCTGTCTTATCGACTGAGCAATCATGAGCTGCAGCAAATTTGTCGCCTAGAACCAATCATAAGCAGCAGCACCAATCATGAGCAGCAGGAGCAATCATCAAGCGCAGCACCAATCATCAGCAGCAGGAGCAATCAGTCGCCAGCAGCAGCAGCAATCAGTCGCCAGCAGCAGAACATGCAGCAGCAGCAGCAGAACCAATCAGCTTCTCCTGAACCATGCAGCAGCATTTCAGCATCACGCCATGCAGCAGCAATTTACCAGCAAACACATAAAATAAAGATGATGGTTCCAACACAGTTTCTTCATCAGAAAACTTAATCCACCACACACATAACTCAAACATTTAAACTAAATTTAAGATAACTTGATCTACCACACACATAATTGATCCAGCACACACATCATGAGAACTAAACTTAAGATAACACGAAGTAAAATTAATTAGGAAGCTCCTTCTCCATGATCTTCTTTTGCATCTTCTCAATCCATTGGCGCTGCATAGGGTTGAGAGAGGACAAGTCAGCCAACATAATTTCTTTTTCCTCTTTGAGAAGCTTAGCTTCTGCAATCTTTTCTTCATTGGCCACCCTCTTCTTCTCTAGCTCTAGTGTAGCCAGGAACCTCTCCTCCTTGGCCTTTTCCTTTTCCTTGTCCAAGACCTCTCTCTTTGCCATCATCTTATCCAAAGCTTCCATGCAAGCCTCACCACCACCACGTCTAAGGTTTTGTTTTGCCTTCTTTATCCCTTCTGGCCTTTTCTTTGCTGCCATTTCTTCATCAACAACATCTTCAAGTTCATTATTTTGAGTCTCTTCTTCCCCCCTAGGCCTCTTGTCCTTGGTGGGATTCTTCTTCTTTTTTTGGGAGGCTTGTTTGTCTTTCTCAAGCTCAGCAAGCTCTTTCATCTTCGCTTTCCACTTGTCTTCCCCCTTCAATATATTCCAACAATGCTCCAGACCAAAACTTTTATTGTCTTTGTCCAATTCGATGTAGTATTTTTTTGCTGCAACAACCTGAACATATAATCACACGTCAAATAAATAATCAAAATTAAAATACCTAGACAATTACAAATAAGCACAACATAATCACATAATTATAATGAATATACCTTGTCCTCAATGGTTGTCCCACTTTGATTCCTACGTAGAATGGCCTCATAGCATGAGCAAAATTTGTTAACTTGCAACTGAATTGCCAACCACCTATGCATAATCGAGCTCTCTGTCCTCACAGTGCCCATCTCATTATTCTCTTCAAAGTATGCGTGAACTCTTCCCCAAAAGGTTGATTTCGATTGATTGGCACCGTTAATAGGATCTTTGCTAACATTCAATCATCCCGAGCATACAACTTCATCTTCCTTGTAATGAAAATTCTTCTTCCTGTGCCCCTTTGTGACAGGGGTTGGAGATACTTCGTCCTGAGTATCAGTTTCTTGCGTCACTCCAAAATCGAAATCCTCCAAAGCAGCAATACCATTAACATCTCCACTCATCAAAATGCCTGACAAAAAGTTTTCCTATCCTTGCATCTCCATATCTATACAGAAAAAATTACAAAAAATAATACAAGGATGATTCATCTATGCCATATTCAAGATTGGCTGAAATAAAAAATCATGATTGCCAAGAACTCAAGAACGGGATGGATGGATCTTAACTGCTTCTGCAAGACGACGCCGCCGCCGTCCAGCACCCACCACAAAGGACACAGGCGCGGCCTGATGAACACAGGCGATGGAGGGCACCGGAACACAGCTAGGCGCGGCCGGAACGGAGGGATAGAGAGCACTGGAACACAGGCGATGAAGACGAAGGAGCCGGTTACCAAGGACGCCGCAAGACGGAGGGATGTAGGCCACCGGATCACAGGCGCGGCCGCCGGACGATGAAGACCGACGATGGCGCGCGGAGGCGATGACGAAGGTTGGCGACGAAGGATCGGGCGAGGGCACTTTCAGGTTCGACGCGGGAGAAGTGGCGGCGCGGGTAAAACTCCCTCGCGGCTCGGGATTCCAAGCGACGCCGACTGCGGATACATCCGCACGCGACCGTGGCGTTTTCCAAGTTCCAAAAAGATAGCAAGTCTTATTCCAAACTGTTGGAGAAGAATTTTTCTTCTTTTTCCAAATAAACAAGGATAGCAAGTTATTTTTTCAAACAACTGGAGATGCTCTAATAGTTTGCTAAACATATTTACTAAAAATTTTCACTTGTCATCTTCGGGTGCCGCGCGCGTACTCCTTAGCGCATCCACCTCCCGCGTCGTCTCTCTTCCTTCCCGCTCGCTCTGGGAAATTTTCCTGGGCTATTATCAGTGTGGTACAGAGCTGTTGTATTGTCGTGCTGCTGTGTTGTCGTGCTGTGGTACAGAGAGCTGCTGCTTCTGTCTTGTCGTGTTGTGGTACAGAGAGCTGCTGCCGTGCTGTGGTACAGCTGCTGCCGTGCTACTGCTGATAGCGACAGCTTCTGCCAAACTGCTACTGTGCTGCCGTGTTAGGCCTTGTTACTTCCGGCCAAAATCCAAAAACTTTTCAAGATTTTCCGTCACATCGAATCTTTAGACGCATACATGGAATATTAAATATAAACGAAAATAAAAACTAATTGCACAATTTAGTCAAAATTTACGAGACGAATCTCTTGAGCCTAGTTAGTTCATGATTGGACAATAATTACCACAAACAAACGAATGTGCTACAATGTCGCGAAAAAATTTCAGGTAGGAACTAAACAAGGCCTTATGGTACAACAAATAATTTAGTGCTTCTTTGTTCAATAAAATAACAGCAAATGACAGTAGTATTAAAGCAAATAAATTCAAGCAAATACACTTTATGATCAAACAAAATATGTTTCAAAGATAATGATTCCAAAATAAAATAATAGATGATGGTTCCAAAACAAGATATGTTTCACAGATGCGTCGACGTGATGAAGACAACGCGCGCCCGGGATAGATGGATCACGCGACGGGGATAGATGGATCAGTAGGTGTGGGCCTTTTTTAATTTAGCAAGCCTAAATAGCAAACTATTGGAGATGGTCATCTTTTTCACTTGCCAAAACTTTCAGCAAGTTCTCAAAACTCAAAATATGGCAAACAACTTTTAGCAAACTGTTGGAGCCTGTTTAGATTGAAGGTGAAAAATTTTTAGGTATCACATCGGATTTGTTGGAAAGATATCGGGAGCGGTTGTTAGAAACTAATAAAAAAACAAATTACATAGCTCGTCTAGAAACTGCAAGACAAAAATCTATTAAGCATAATTAAGCAGTCATTAGCACATGTGGGTTACTGTAGCACTTAAGGCTAATCATGGACTAACTAGGTTTAAATTCGTCTTGCGATTTTCAACTAAACTGTGTAATTAGTTTATTTTTTATCTACATTTAATGTTCTATGCATGTGTCCAAAGATTCGATGGGATGGATAAATTTTTTTTGGTTGGAGAACTAAACAGGGCCTAAATAAATTTATAAAAATTAGATTTAAATATCTAATAGTATTAATTATATATTATTAATATTAATATTTTATTAATATATAGTTAGTTTATGTTGTTTTTTGAAAAACAAAAACGTCATATATTTAGGAGACGAGGGAAAACAAACCCACGGCATGGCCTCTGCACAATGTGAGCCCTACAAAGTACAAACAGTTGCATTCATAGTCCGCGCTGCCGTTTCCAGCTGCTACATGTACTGTCGCGCAGTGCGGCTTGCGCTACCGTCCAACAAGGCTTTGTTTAGTTCCCAACGAAATCAAAAAAATTTTCAAAATTCCCTGTCACATCGGATCTTGCGGCACATGCATAATGCACTTAAATATAGATAAAAACAAAAACTAATTACATAGTTTGTCTGTAAATCACGAGATGAATCTTTTGAGCCCAGTTAGTCTATGATTGGATAATATTTGTCAAATAAAAACGAAAATGCTACGGTGCCGAAATCTGAAATCTTTTCGGAACTAAACAAGTCAGCTTGACCCACTCAGGCCTTGTTTAGTTTTGAAAAAATTCCAGATTTTGATACTGTAGAATTTTTGTTTTTATTTGATAAATATTATTCAATCATAGACTAACTAGACTTAAAAGATTCATCTCGTGACTTACAGTCAAACTGTGTGATTAGTTTTTGTTTTCGACTATATTTAATGTTTCATGCATGTGCCGCAAGATTCGATGTGACAGAGAATCTTCAAAACTTTTTGGATTTTTAGATTAACTAAACGAGGCCTCAGGCCTTGTTTAGTTCACCCTGAAAACCAAAAAGTTTTCAAGATTCTCCGTCACATCGAATCTTGTGGCACATGCATGAAACATTAAATATAGACGAAAACAAAAACTAATTACACAGTTTAGCTGGAAATCACGAAACGAATCTTTTGATTCTAGTTAGTCCATGATTGGATAATATTTGTCACAAACAAACGAAAGTGCTACAGTACCGAAAACTTTTCACTTTTCGGCCTCACTTTATGTTCACGTAGCCGTCCCTGCCGTGCCAGCATACAAGACGCAGCAGTATTGAGATGCCACACGCCATATGCATAGGCACGATCAAAAAAGTTAGTTTTAAAAAATAAAATAAAAATAAGTGTCAAATTTGAAGTTTAGTTTTGAAAAAGGGTTAAAAATAAAAAAAGAAAAATTGTTCTCCTGTAGGGGCGTCTGCCTCTTGGTCGTGCCCAGATGCGGTGGCCATTGTCCAACAGCGCCTAGATGCAGCAGGCAGCCGATGTGCAGCAACGCCCCGATGCAACCGCCCCGGGCCGTCGACGTGGAGCTGCAGCCGCCTACGGCCGTCAACGCGCAGGTGCAGCCACCTACGTCCGTTGAAGCGCAAATGCACCCGCCCCCCAGTAGTCGATGCGGAGCTGTAGCCAACCATGTCCGTCGACGTGCAGCTGCGGCCACCTGCGTCTATCCAAGCCCAGATGGTCCAGTCATCCAGTAATTTTTTTCTCTTACAATAAAACCTTATTTAGAGCATCTCCAAAGGTTTTGCATTTGAATACTTTGCTAAAAAACTCTAAAAAAGAGGTGTCCAACGGTTTTGCATTTGGAGTTTGCAATTTAGTCAACTTGGCAAATGAGAGAGCAAACTTGGCAAAAATACCAAGCTGTGGACGACTTTGCAAACCCGATCACGCGAGCAAAGTCACGCGCGAGGAAAGCGCACGCACCTGGAGACCTATTTTTATCCTTTGCCAAGTCCAAATACCAATTCTCTTGAAGATGACCTATTTTTATCCTTTGCATTTTGTTATGAGAGTTTGCAAATAGCAACAAATGCCAAATCAATTTGCCAAAGCCTTTGGAGATGCTCTTAGTTTACCTAAAAACCCAAAAACTTTTCAAGTTTCCCATCATATCGAATCTTACAACACAGAGCATTAAATATAGATAAAAATAAAAACTAATTATATAGTTTGTCTGTAAATCGCGAGATGAATCTTTTGAGCCTAGTTCCTCTATGATTGGACAATATTTATCAAATAAAAACGAAAATGCTATAGTACTCCAACCAAAAAAATTTGCGAACTAAACAAGGCCTAAATCAGGCAATAATATTTTCTGCCATAGCTTATCAGCCAAACAAACAAGACGCATATTCTACAGGCTAGTAGATTTGGTGAGCACGATATTGACCCCCAAGAATCCCTGCAGGTGTACGACGATGATTTCCCTGGCCATGCATGTCTCTGCACCCTTTGATGATTGCATGATGAAAATCACTTTGCATTGCTACAAATGGTTCAGCATTCCGAAATGTACGTGCTAGTGAGGATTCTGTCTTGCTATCTATATAGCATGTGTTTTAGTAATATTATTATGTTTACAATTGGGTGATATATATTCTGATAAATCTTGTATCTTCTCTGCAAATGTTTGTGTAGAAACCCTGAACTTTTCATTGCAGAAACCTTGTAGGGAGTGGATTGCGGCGCCTTGAATGAAACTAGACAGGTCTGCCATCGTAACGAGCATAGTTTTTAGTTTCAACTTTCATCATAGTTGCCTGTAAGCTTGAATTTTGTATCAATGTCATGTGAACTTCTGAAAGCCCAAGTTTAATTTTGATAATTAATGACACCAAGTTGCTAATGTCTTGTGTTTAAGTGATTTGAGTTAGGCATAGCAACACATGTGATGAAGGTGCATGGTAGCATGGAAAGGTGGCCACATGATCACAAAGGGATGAAGCATGAAGTGAAGATCATGGTGATAGACAAAGAGTAAAATGAACAAGGCAAAGGTATAAACATAGGGTTTTGCTTTTACCGGTCTTAGTTGAGTAGAGAAGTGATTGACCGGATTTAGGATAGATAGCCGACTATCAAGAGAGAAAATCACGGTCATCTCGCGAATCAAGTGCTACTAGGTCTATATCTTGGGCATATGCATTAGGATCTAATAAAGTGCTAACCTAACTCCTTTGGTTAAAATGTTTGTGAAAAGCTAACACACATGCACTTTGGTGGTGGACACTTGGTGGTGTTAGCACTTTTGCAAAAGAGGTGGAGTTCCTAGGGTAGAGAGGGGTTTGAGTTCCTCTCTCCCTCCCGCCGAGCTTGCGAGACGGGATTCGACGCGTTTGAGAAAATTAAGTGTATATTTTCTATTGCGTCGGTGGAAAATTTTGGAGAAGACGCACACTCATCGGACGCAGGGTGCAGAGGCACCGGACGCGTCCGGTGTGCTGTCAGTGCATAGCCCTGCTAGGGTTATGCACAGGACGCACTGCACCGGACGCAGGGTATTCCCTGTGTGCGCGTCCGGTGTAGCCTAACTTCTGTAGGAAGTTTCTGACCGAGAGCACCGGACGCTCAGGGTGTGTCCGGTGGTGTGGGTCTGATGTTAGTGTGTTTTGCAAATCTCCATGCGACGCGTCTGGTGCTCAAAGTCCGGTGAGGTCGAGAGTTTGCAGACCTCTCTGCGCATGTGACCGGTGAGTACCAGATGCGTCCGGAGCTCATTTGATCGCGTCCGGTGGTCCGCAGGTGACCGTTAGAGATTGACGCGCGAGATTCAAAGGTGAACACGTGGCTTTCTACCGAGCACTGGACGCAGGGGGTCTAGCGTCCAGTGGTTCCCTGCTGAGCGTTCGGTGCCCTCGATTTTAGCCTAGTGAAAGAGCCAACGACTCTATTTGTTGAGGGGGCTTATAAATAGAAAGTGGCCGGCTTTGAGAGGTTCTCTCTTGCACATTTTGATTACTTGAGACATATATTGAGCTAGAGAACACTCCCTCCACTCATCTCCTTGCTTGATTGCTAATCCTAGTGAGATTGAGTGAGATTCAAGTGCATTGCATTGAGAGTTGCATCTAGTGGCACTTGATCCTTGAGTTTGCTGCGGATTTCTTGTTACTCTTGGGCGTTTCCCGACACCCTAGACGGCTTGGAGCAGCGGTGGTGTTGAGCTCGTGATTGGAGATTGTTTCGAGCCTCACCAAGCGATTTGTGAGGGGTTCTTGAGCATTTCCCGCGGGAGATCACAATTGACTACTCTAGTGGATTGCTCGTGGCTTGGGGGATCCCCATCTTGTGAGTGGATGTACGGCACCCGCTGAGGGTTTGGCTTTAGATTGCCAAATTAGCTCGTGATCCATCAAGTGTGTGTATCGCCACAACGAGGACTAGCTTGTCGGGAAGCAAGTGAACCTCGGTAAAAATCTTGTGTCATCTCTTGCCAAGGATTTTCTTGTAATTGTGATTGATTGATTGGTTATATATCTACTCTACAACGTTGATATAACAATCACTCCCCTCTCCTTTACTTATGTGCATACCTTGATAGTTGTGTAGCTTGTTTAGCTTAGCTATCTTGTTTAGGAGTATAGCTATCTTCTAGTTGTGCTTTCTTGTAGTAACTTAGTGCTAGACTTGGGTTGGTGGCTTGTATAGCGTAGTTGTGCTAGTGCTAGAATAGCTTCGCTATTTGTTTTACTAATTAACTTATCTAGTTGAAGTTTGTAGAAAATTTAAATAGGCTATTCACCCCCCTCTAGTCATTTGGACCATTCAACTTCGCCCGACAGGTCCAACACCTTTATTTAATATTTATCGGCTTGGTGCCTTTTGCAAATGCTAGGCTAGTGAAGCGTGCACATTTCTGTTCATATATATGAAATTGTAGATATGATCTAGCTTGTAAGGAGGTATCCGTGGCTTGTAAGGTGCCATTACACAATGATGATATATAGACATCTTCTGTTTGCAACTAATATTCGTCTGACTTTAGTAGGAGCAATGGTGCCTTCATTGTCTATATATCATCATTGTGTAACCCTAGTAAAGGCACTCATCCAGTGGATTTTGAAGACTTTAGCAACCCTTGTAATGAGCAACAATCACAGGATGACAGGAAGTTCTAGTGACTCCAAATAGCCTCCTCAGCAAGACCAAATCACAAGAGATCAAAGAACTTCGAGTGAGAATGAAGATGAGATTTTGGTTTTTGCGTGACTAAATATGAGCTTGGATCCGGTCACAGGAGCAAATTAGACACATAAATTTTATTGGACTAGAATTCATGATTACTTCCATGAAAACTTGCCCTTCCCCTCTACGCAAAAAATTCTCTTATGCATCGTTGGTCTACTATACAAGACAGTGTGAATAAGTTTACAGGATGTCTCCAGGATTGCACGTAGACGACATCAAAAATGAAATCATCATCTGATGCCGATGAATCATCTAACACTTGGTTCATGAGAAAGCTATGTTGATACATGCCAGATCTTTTTATTTATCTCGAACTGGAACCGGACGATATTATGAAAAACGCTAGTAGACAATACGCAAGGCCATAGACGATAGCGATGGGAACAAGCCTGATGGCAGCGCTACCAGCCTACCACACCTGGAAAGTTCGTTTAGATGATAAGTAGTTTTGTTTGCTGATTTATTGTGGAAGAAAAACATTGCTAAACGCTAATAGATTCAATAAATAATTAGCTTAAGCGAGTGGTTGATGAACAGGTCACTCGGACCGAAAACTCCAAATCCAACTAATTTTGTTTTGTAGGCTCGTACTTATCCAACTAACTGGTGATATGGCAATTCAAAATATTTTGGGTGCAACTGGGTAGTTTTTACCGAGTGGGTAGTTTTTACTTAGGCCTTGTTTAGATGTGAAAAAATTTTGAATTTCGCTACGGTAGCACTTTCGTTTGTTTGTGGTAAATATTGTCCAATCACAGACTAACTATGATCAAAAGATTTGTCTCGTAATTTACAGGTAACACTACAACCAGCCTGCTGATCCGTGACAGAGTCAATCCGTCGCTAAATGGCTTCAAACCGTCGTGGATGCAAACCCGTGACGGGTTTTTTTTCGTCGTAGATTGAGCGTCAAGAATGGTGAGGCGGGCATCCGTGACGGATTCTTGTACATATTTCTGTCAAGAATGGATTGGGCGGTCCACTTGGCCCGACCTGGGCCGGGTCGAGCCCTGTACATTGTGACGGAAATGTCCGTCACGTTTAGATCATTTCCGTCACGGATTAGCTAACACCAAGCTGACGTGTCGTCCTGGCCACATAGGATTAGCCTAGCTGATTTGTGGCCCAATTCGGATTCCGGAAGATTTTGGCCCATTTAGAGTTTGGGCCACATTGTTTTCCGGGATGTTTGAGGCCTTTTCGGAGCATTTTTTTCGTTTTGTACTTCCTTTTCGGCCCATTTAAAGTTGGGCCCATATTTTTTAGCCTTTACTGGCGATGCAGCCCAGTTCAGATTGGCGAGTTTTCGGTGTCAGGCCAATTTTTGCTAAAAAAAATGTCAGCCCAATTCAGATTGGGCTACTTCTAGATGTCAGCCCAATTCATCTGACAATTAACAACCAATCAAATGTCAGCCACCAAATTACAAATGTCACCAAATCTGATACAACACAATTAAGACAGGTCCAGAAGCTCATATGAGCAATTAACAGCCAATCCAGCTAATGTCTGAGGCCATGACGGCAACTCCAGGATCAATGTTTCCCAGCAAAATAGAAGGAGCTAATAGCTCAGCAGCAGGCATAGCAGAAATGTCACCAAGGGCACCATCTAGTTCAGCAGCGCAATGAGCATCAACACAAATGATGCAACAAAAAAGCAACAATGTTGCCAAGAGACCTAGACCAGCTTACCCAGTTGGCTAGGTGTCTCCAATTTTACTCAAGAGAAGGTCAAGTTTCGCATTGGTCTCAGCTTCCTTCCTTGCCATCTCCTGTTGATCTGCCACCCTTGCTTGCTCAGATTCTTGTAGCTTCTTCTCCAGCTGTGCCATTTCTGATTTCAGGTCATCCTTTGCCAACTGCTCTGCAGCTAGTTGCTCTCTAAGTGTGGCTTTCCTTTTTCCCTGAATTCCAACATTGTTTAGAAATGTTGGTTTCTTGGTCTTCTCACGAAGCACAGCAGCAAGAACCTCGGTCACAGAAGCGGGCTCTTCTTCATCTTCTGCTTGTCTAGCCTTCTTTGATTCCAATTCATCCTATTTGTGCAAGTAAAACACATGGTTCATCAGATACAATAACTAATATTAATGTTGAGTTTTTTTTTGGTACAATTAACTTACAACAAGAAGCTGGACATCTGGTGTGTAGCCTTTCTTTTTACTGTTGTGGCACTCCTTGTACGTGGCGGCCTCCCTTGGCGCGTGCCTGCCCTAGGGCAGGCCATGAAGCCTCCTAATGGCGCCATCAAGGGTGGTGGCGCCCCCTTGTAGGCTCTTTCGACCAGCTCTTGCCATCGATGGTCACAACCCGTATTAGGCGTATGACACTCTCCAAATGATGGTTTATAGAGTGAGCTTTAGAAAGGTACTAGGAGAGATGTTCTAAGAGCTCGCTGAGCTTTCTAGATGCACGTGCATCACCATAGTTTGTAGTTATACTTAGTTATAATTTAGTGTAGTTTATAGTTATCAATTAACTTTATTAAAGAGAAACAGTTACGTTGTCTTAAAAATACAACTGCAACGAAATAAAAGACACAGTTACAACATGAGTTACTACTCAAATATAACTTTGTGTAGTTTGTAGTTATAAATTTGATATGGGTGTGCACTATAACCATGTTGTATGTGTCATAAAAATTTTTGGAGCTATTAGGGCATTAGTTTAGAGGACTGTATCTGAATCAAAACCTTGTTAATGTGACGAAACTGTAGCAAATTAACTTCGAAATGTGTGACTGTGCTTAGCCAATGACAGATAGTTTAGCAGAACCATATATTTGTTTTGGAGTCCTCTTCAAAAGTCCTATCGTGCAATTCTTTTTAGACTTTTTCTAGCGCAATCAAAACAGGATTAGATATTTGGTTGACACAATAGGTGGCAGTGGCAGATCTTTATATAAGACCATAAGGAGCAAGGTTGAGGAGAATACCTAAGATGTAGAATGTGAAGTGACACTGTTAGATGCACCTTGCTGGATAAGGCCGCAATTGTACACACAGTGTCGAGGAAGCCATCTTGTTGTCCTCAATGATGTCTATCAGGCACTATTCGTATCCCTGAGCTAGAGATACAGCCGGCTCCATGTCATCCATGTAAAGTTGTGCTGCGTTTAGCCGAGGCACGTCACAGAAAAGCTTCACCTCCACTTTGGCTGTGACCTCCATGTCGTGCGTGCTAGAGGTGTCGGTGTTTGTCAGTACCACAATCCGGGATACCCAAAGCAGAGAACTAACCCCCCCTCCATTCCCCCTAGTAAGAGGCTAAGCTGACTAAGTGGTCAGTCTTGGTCCCGCCCAAGACCTAATGACGAGGCCTCAGACGGAGCCGAGCCCGATCCTTTTCTCTGCCTCGTCTGCCCGAGACCCAATGACAAGGCCTTAGACGAGGCCGAGACTCAGCAATCTCTGACTCATCCAAGCCCAGGGCTCGAGCACTTTTCTCTCACTGGTGCGCTCGAGACCTCCTGTGACATCAGCCATGATTCACAACAGAGTTGTAGTACGACCAGATAAGATGAAAGTCAAATCTCCATCACGCCCATGCTGAGCAGAGCAGGGCATGATGCTCTCTATGCTATCTACTCTCATCACTATGCTTCTACCCATGTCACTGTGCGTACGGTCAATACGACTAGGCGCTCAAAAGTCAATCCGAGTCCCTGTTCATCCACGAACTCGTCAGAGTTCAAGGCACGACCTATGACCTAGGGGATCTCGGGTGTATAGATGGCTATGCAGCCCGAGGCACGACGGCCCAGCCCACGGCATGACATTTTGGCACGGTCCGAGCATGGCCCGGCCCGGTGGTGCAGGCCATGCTTGGGCTGACCTCTGAGCCCGCGGGCTAGCCCGGGCCGGCCCGAGTTTTAGGGGTAGGCCCGGCAACGGCCCGGTGCCACCTCCATGAGCATTGCACAAACAACTCATTTTTATGTTACATGTCTTTTGATGTCATTTCAATGATCTAAGATTGAGATTGTGAATATGAGAAGTTGAGAGTTGTAAAAAATTGATTGTGGCATTATGCTGGTGAAGTGATCATTGTCATTGTGCGGTTATTTCGATTTTTTTACAAAACCGGGTTGTGGGCTGGCCCAGCCCGTCGGGCTACGCGGGTCGGCATGGCACGAAGTCAGCCCGCGGCCCGACCGAAGGCCAGGCACGCGGGCCGGTGAGGCATGGCACGTCAGGCACACGGGCCAAGTCGACACGGCCCGATGGCCATCTATACTTGGGTGTCTACACCAGTCAATGAATAGGAGTCGGCACGTCCGCTATAGGTCCGGGCATCCCATCCACTGGGCAGGAATGGCTTGGCACGACGACTGCAGGGACGAACACGCCTCACACTGCAGCAACGACTGGCTACAACACCTCGAGGACAGAGGGCCATTCCCTTGCCGTACGATGCCATACTCCTGCTTGGCCTCGGATTCAACAAGGACGAGAAAGGATCCAATTCAAGGGGGACAGGTAACTCTTGTCTCCCCTAGAAGCTATAAAAGGAGGAGGAAGGATCCAATTCAAGGGAGACAGCCCAACGTAGCACAAGACAACGAAGCCACAATACTCCATCCTGAGACCTGGAACAACTCCCTCTCTCACTTTGTTTATAACCCCTACTACAAGCACCTCGGTGCAAGATAATACAAGACCTCCTCTCCCACTAGACTATTCTCAGCCTGAATCAGTATAAATCGCTTGTGTTCTTCTTGCATCACCATCTGAATTGGGCACGCAGATATAAATTTACTAGCCGGTGGTAGGACCACTAGTCCAAACACCGACAGTGTTCGACTAGATGAAGTCATGGTCAGCTTTCTCCATGGAGCTCACATAGATATCTCCAAACGAGTGGTGAACATCTCTTTCTCGCATATGAGTTCCACGGTGGTGTCGAGCGCCTGGTGGTCCTCCACAAAATTGGAGAGGCGAGTGTTGACATTGGTGAGCTTGCTGAATTTGGTGAGGACTTCCTTGGAGAAGTTGTTGAAGAGCTGGCGGATCTCCGTAGCGTCAACCATGGCAATGGTGAGTGGATCGAACCGGTCTCTAGATACAAGGTGTCAAAGGTGTGGCCATGGTGGCCACCGGCGACGAGGCTGAGGGTGGCAGGGCTAGCAAGGGGCGGCGACGCAGCAGGGAGGCAGGGGCAGCGGCGCGTGGCTAGGTCAAGGAGGGGGCGGTGACACGGAGAGAGAGAAAGCGAGAGAGGGAGAGAGAAGAGCTTTTGCCCGTTTATTTCTTGATTGATGCGGTTGCATGTCCCTTATTTTATAGTTCCTATTGGACTTCACTCACAAGTAAAACAAGGTGATCCTTATCGAACATGGACTCTCCTTTCCATCAATCAACTTTTCAACTTTCTATCTTAACAAACTATTTCCAAAACCAACTAGGACTAGGTATGGTAATCAAAGATGACACAAAAGGAAACAGCAGCGGCGGCCTCCCTTGGCGCGTGCCTGCCGCAATGAGGCCTCCTAATGGCGCCATCAAGGGTGGTGGCGCCCCCTTGTAGGCTCTTTCGACCAGCTCTTGCCATCGATGGTCACAACCCGTATTAGGCGTATGACACTCTCCAAATGATGGTTTATAGAGTGAGCTTTAGAAAGGTACTAGGAGAGATGTTCTAAGAGCTCGCTGAGCTTTCTAGATGCACGTGCATCACCATAGTTTGTAGTTATACTTAGTTATAATTTAGTGTAGTTTATAGTTATCAATTAACTTTATTAAAGAGAAACAGTTATGTTGTCTTAAAAATACAACTGCAACAAAATAAAAGACATAGTTACAACATGAGTTACTACTGAAATATAACTTTGTGTAGTTTGTAGTTATAAATTTGATACATATTTAACTTATTCACTACTCACATACAGCCGCTACTACTCCCTTATTCAATTCACTAGCTGGAGACACGTGAGACGTCCTCCATATCATCACAGTTCACACATCGATCGGATCCATGTTTCCATCAATATGATCGTGTGTCATCGTCACACACACACACACACACACACACACACACACACACACACTACCATATCCGCAACGAGACGACGACGTTTAATCTGTTCATAGCTTGGTGTAGATGGCGACGTTCTTCCAGCGCGACTCCATGCGGTGCGACGGATGGTTATGCGACTGCTTGTACACGCCAAACTTGAAGTAGTGCTCCTTCCCGCCTTGGCCGGGGGCGCTCAGCCTCCTCTCGCCGTCGACGAACACGGTGACGTTCCCGGCGGCGACGTCGTGGACGACGTTGAGCCGGATCCACCGGTTGTACACGCGGTCCGCCACCACCTTGGTCAGGTCGTGGTAGTAGGTGAGCCGGCCGTCGTAGACGTGCAGCATCAGCGTCGTGGCGTGCGTCGCCGCGCCGAAGATCTGCATCACCGACGCCCCCGACGTGCCCGACGGCACGTACATGTCGCCCTCGAACTGCCACACGCCGGAGCTGTAGATCTTCTGCACAACTCATGCAGAGGAGTTAGTACAGGAAGAAGAAGAAGAAGAAGACCTGCAAATGGTCGAGAACACAAGCAAGTCTTGCTGTTGTCGCGTACGTTCACTTTGATCTCAGTGCGTGCGCCGCCGGGGTGGGTGGAGCTGATGGGCTTGTCGGTGGCGAACACCCACATGCGCCGGACGCCGTCGCGCTGCTCGTACCGCTGCTGGAGCGGCACGTTGTAGGGCTTCTGCACCACGAACTGCGACTCGTTCAGCTTGACACGGATGAAGCCGGCAGTCAGGTGGCGAGACGAACCGGCGTTGGCCGCGCAGGTGCAGGGCAACGACATCGCATAGATCGTCGTCGCCACCAGCAGCAACAGCAGAGAGCACGAGGTAGAAGAAGAAGCTGCCATGTCTCTCTGAGTATTATTAGCCACCAGTGAGGAGGGCGTACGCATAACTCATCTCGTCTCTGTCTATTTATAACCACTCGGCTGCCTGGTCGATCAGTGTCAGTGTACACAGTACACACTAGCTAGATACTCCCTCCATACATGTCAAACATTAATTGAGAATATAAATTATGAATAATTTTTTAAGTTTTTGAGTTTGGAAATATAAAAACCATATGAATATATAGATTTATTTTAAAAATACTTTCATAAAAATATACATATAGCTAGCATTTTTTGATAAATACTTTTATAGAAACAAGGAGTCAAAGTTAGATTTTTAAAGACCATATCATTGTTATAAATGATCTTTTTTATAGATATAGAGAGAGTTGGTTGCAAGTGACAAAGTTGCTGGCGCGGCGAGCCGTTGTTAATTAGATCGGAGGTTCCGGCGGGTCATCGGAGTTGGTATGCTGGTTGTGGCTGATGGCAGATCTCCTGAATCCGCGCCAAATGTTTTGTCATTGCATGCGTTCTTGACGCCCTTGTCAAAGCTATTGTTTCCTGCTCTCCGATGGAGTCACACTCCACAGCTAGCCCCAGACGATGACGGCCAAATACATGTGATGGTTCGACTCCGGAACCGATGCATTATTTTGGGTTTTGCCTAAACGAAAAGTGTGCGATCGCGGCCAAATACAATGTCGTCCGTTTCGCGACCGCGGCACGAGAAATGTGTATCTAGGCAGCACGGCTCATTTAGGTATAGGCTCTGTTGGCACAGGTGGTGTAGTGAGCTCTCCAAGGGTTTGTTTTCAACCTGAGGCCTAAGGACGACACTATATGAGGTTAACAATGACGTGATGGGCTGTTCGCTCAGTGAATCTGGCAGGCCTGAGGATGGACCATGCCATCCTAGCAAGAAATTTCTATAAAAGAACTAAAATGGTTTGACAAAAATCACAATGTTATAGATCATTTAATTACATGTTCGCATATCCATCCCAAAGGTACACATTGAATCATCAATAAAAAAGACAGATGCCATGGATCTTGCCCGTTGGTGGGTGTTCGCCGATGCTGTTGACCCATGTCACCCGGCATAGCGGTGAAACTCAACCAAAATTTTAGGTAGAGGAGGATGACAGACACATAATTAATTAATAGAATCAAAAAAAGAGAGATCACATACCAATCTATATATATATATATATTTTGTAGCCAGCTATATATATATATATATATATATATATATATATATATATATATATATATATATATATATGAAAAGTTTTCTACTCCCGGTAGTATGTACTCCGGCTGAGAGTTAACGTGAGGGAGTCGGTCCATCCAATTCCACGGTCGTACGGACGGAGCCGTCCGTGTAACAGCTGGTGCGGCCCGTTAGTTGCGAGTATGCGGAGGCCGCACCTATATACCATAACTGCCGGGATATACGTGTATTTTTATTTAACTAGTTAGCGTGCCCGTGCGTTGCTACAGGACAAAAAAACTTTTATGTTAAAAACACATAGATCGCACCATTAGTTTCATGCTTATATGTTGCTACGGGACAACTAAATATTTGTAAAGGAACACACGATAAATGTGACATTAAAATAATATTTAATTAAAAAACAAAGTTCGTGAGATTAAGACAGCCACACCTTGTTCTTGGCACTACTTCAACAGTACTTTTTAGCAAAGAAGCAATATTTTTCGCTCAACATTTTAATATCAGTTTCAGCACAAGTCAAATTTCAGCGAAACGAATCCTTGTTGCACACATTAGAACAACACAATAATAAATAGAAACGCACCCGCAGATATATCCATGTCTACTAAAGAACGAGTAAAGATGTTTCTAATGCATCTTCAAGTTGATAGTGTAGAAAGATATGAGTATCTAACAAACCGAAAAGGCATATTTATTTCTTCCAAAAAATCACACGGTACCCTTGATCTATCTGGAACTATATAACTGAAAAATTGATATATCTATCTCTATGTAAAGTTCGCATATAGAAATTTGTTTGTCCAATAACCTCCTAAATCTATAAAATTGTGGCATAGTTAATAAAAGCCCAAGATATTTTTAATAGCATTAGTAAGTTGGTAACAAAGGCCAATGGATCAACAAATATGCAACGCAGGGAAAAAAGAGCACATCGGTAGCATACATTCATACCACAAGAATTTTGTTTTGTTACAATCCAATTCAAGATACAATGCTAATTCAAGACCATGGATTCCAAACTAAACTATGATTTGCAAGCATGCATGATCTCAGAAGAAAACTCAACGGAACAACTTCAGTCACCTAGTAACCTCATAGTTGTCTTTCCTTTCTTCACTTCACACTGCATATCCATCACCACCTATCTGAAAAGCCTTGATCCCCAAAAAACAAGTTATTAATCAGTCGTGCAATGACATTGCAAGATTTGCATGGAACAATTATGGCCAAGTTAGTTACCAGCTTGGAGAACACTGCAAGGAGGCAGGCAAGCTGTGTGGCGACATCCACTGAATCGCTTTTTGTGTAAACTGTAATATTTGATATGGGATATTTTGATTCCAAAAATATTTTTGCACTTCACACTACAAGACTTAGAGAATAAGTGAATAACCATAAACCCAAATAACTTTGAACTTAACTCAAATAACACTTGTTACCTTTGTGCCTGCAACACAGCAAGCAATTAGATATGAATTGCATATGGGTTCAGAACACCAATATCTTGCGTTCTGTTGACACCGTTTTTGGGCACGTGTCCATGTTTGGTAGAGTATAAGCCGGCAGGATAAGACGGCGGTGTTCTATCTACAGGATGAGTTGCCGATGAGGATGGTTGCCGATGAAGGAGGGGTTGAACGTGGCTAAGTCCCTAGGTGGTGATGTGTCTGTGCCGATGACTATGACAAGGGAGTCTGCCGATGATACGGAGGGAGAGTCCGAAAGCTGCCGATCGGTTTGTGGAAGTGTTCCAGCTTGTCACGGGGGGTAGCTTTATGTTTTCCTTAGTTATTTAAATCATTTTGTATACGGATTCTGTGTAATTTGAAATTCGAATTCTAGTCGTGTCTGGTTGTAGCTCTTTGAGCAGTGTATAAATATAGACCTTAGGGCCTTGTCTGCTCTTTTATGTCAACAGGGCCTGTTTTGCGGTATTTTTGGATATACCCCGACCAGCCGCCAATGGTGCGGGTTTCTACCTTAGCACTGGGTTTGGTATCGAAGAAGTGGGTGCTATCGGCAGAAGACACATCCAGGCCAGTGAGCATAGCCACATCGGCAAGTGTAGGGGAAACAGGGCCGTGGCCAAAAACAAAGGCGTTGAGGGTGTCTGACCAGAAATAGGATGCAGCTATCAACAGTGATTCATTCCTATGCATATCGGCAATGGATAACCTAATGCATTGGTCTAGCTTTCTCTCACCCCACTGAACTTCATTAGAGTTGCTGACCCTCAAGAACCAATCCTTCCATCCCACGGTAGGGCTGGGCCAGGAACGAAAAGCATCCTTCCACAGATCCAAGAAAAATTCTCTGCTCTAAAAGGGATTCTGTTGGTTTCTGCGTTTATGAGATTGGTTGGATCTGGATCCCCTAGCGGGCCGAGGCATTGGAGGTGTGGTTGATCGGTGGGGATGACAATTTTGTTAGCCAATTCCTAGTGGTTTTGGAGGTAGAAAAGAAAAACACAAAAAAAAGGAGAAAGAAAATGCTCAGTAAGACTGCGGATGAACAGGGGTGCGAGAAAAGTATGAGGGATGGCGCGAAGAACTAACCTCAGGAATGATGAAGTTGACGGCCATCTTGTCACGAGGGGGATGAGCGAGGACTTCGGAGTTGGTGAAGAAGGGACTTCGTCGAAGATCTTGGAGCTTTTGGACAGCGCCGCTGCTGGAAAGGTGAAGTTGGAGTTGTGGAATGATGTGATGGAGAAGGAGTACTCGAGAAGGAACTATTTATAGGACAAAACGGGCAAGGGCAAATCTGACTTATCTCCTTGCCGCATCCGAGAAATCCGAGGGTGCTCAGGTAGATATGGTAACTGTTCGCACGGTAATCAAGGGGTTGTGCAGGTGATTTGACAGGAAGCGGTCATTATCCAGAGATATTTCACTGTGCGGGATCTCCTGGTCGGTCCATCAGCAGCGTCCTGTAATGGTCATATTGCCGATGGACGAATAAAGTGGAGATAGCCGTTTGAGGAGATAAGGTACGAGCGTCCTGGTCAGTCCATCGGCAGATCCTTGTAACGGTAATATTGCCGATGTGCGATTAAAAAGGAAATGTCCGTTTGGGAAGTTGAGGATTTCGAGAGATCTGCAAAAGGATAGGATCAAGAGTTGTTCAGATTGAGGTTATCGATTACCAGATTAGGAGCATTAATTGCGGGAAAAGGCATCATTACTGCAGAGAATTTCGGAGCATTAATGATTTCATACTCCGAAATTGGGGGGCATGTGTTGACACCGTTTTTGGGCACGTGTCCATGTTTGGTAGAGTATAAGCCGGCAGGATAAGACGGCGGTGTTCTATCTACAGGATGAGTTGCCGATGAGGATGGTTGCCGATGAAGGAGGGGTTGAACGTGGCTAAGTCCCTAGGTGGTGATGTGTCTGTGCCGATGACTATGACAAGGGAGTCTGCCGATGATACGGAGGGAGAGTCCGGAAGCTGCCGATCGGTTTGTGGAAGTGTTCCAGCTTGTCACGGGGGTAGCTTTATGTTTTCCTTAGTTATTTAAATTGTTTTGTATACGGATTCTGTGTAATTTGGAATTCGAATTCTAGTCGTGTCTGGTTGTAGCTCTTTGTGCAGGGTATAAATATAGACCTTAGGGCCTTGTAATGAGATATCTATCAATCAACCAAACACAAGTTTTTACTCATATTCCAGCATCTACTTTTCGACGACTTCGTCATACTTTTCTTTTTCATTACGAGTTCTTAAGGATTCGTCGACTTAAGCTCGGCGTATTCTCGAGTTCCGCGTGAGTACCTCTTGGCCGTGACATCCGGGCGCATCGCTGTTGTCGGGACCAAAGTATTCGAGTTACCACTTTTGCCGATAGTAAGGTCAAATCGGCTGGCACGCCATAACGTTTGAATCGGGTATTAGCCCTTTGTGTTTGCAGATCAGCTTTTGCACCAACACGTTCTAAGTTTTTAACATAGGTGAGAAATTGATCAAGTACTGGACAGTTGACTGTGTTGGGTTCACATGCTTGCAATTAGAGAGAGAAATTTAAGCTACATACTTTAACTTTGGAAGATCTGATAGCTTCCTATTCGTTGATGAGAGCATGCAAAAGCTCCGGTCTTCTCCTAAAGAGCACATAATAGCAAAAATATTATCTTGACATGCCTGGACACAAATAACAACAGCTTTATAGCCCTCAAATTCGTGAATTCACCAGGTCCTTTCGAGCCAAGATTGCGACGATCCCACATTCAGACAGATCACCAGGTCCTTCTGTCTGTTTCAAGTGGCTTATCAAGATCAACAGTTGATTCGACTGGACACTGCTTGAAATTACCTTTTTCAAGGTTGTTGACTAAATTTGTTAAATTCCCAGGCTGAAGCTCAGTACTGGCAATAGTGGGCCTAGGTGTATCAATATTGGAGTTAAGATGGTGGACATTGCATAAGGACTGATGATTGTCGTGTTTCTTGATACCATTCTGCTCCACTGATGATGATGCAGCCATAGATTGGATATCTGGGTCCACTTCTCTAAGCTGCATGTAAAACAACAGGTTGGTAGTATTTTGGGGAGACCTCCAATTTTTCATTTTAAAAATACCTTTGCAACTTACAAATTCCAAAGAAGACTCTGGTAGTGTAGGTTTCTTGATACAAATAAAGTTTTGAATATCTTGTCTAAAAGGCATAATTATATCCCGAATTCCAGAGCTTCCAACCTGCAAATTTTACACTCTAAGTAACATATACCTTGAATCTGGAAACTGGGAATGACTTAATGACAACCAAATTGCAAAATGACGTAGTTTTGGAAGACAATAAACAAAATTAAAAAACGCTTGAAGATTGTTTCACAAATGATAAGACAAGCTACACTTGAATCACAAAGAAGCACCAATAAGCAGTAGCCGGTAGCCACATACATGTAAATCTCCACGGTAGGTATACATGACTTCTTATGCGATGAATTACAAATAAGATGATATCATTATCTTTAGGCACTAAATAGAGCACTTAAACAATTTCCTGGTAAAGCAATGCAGTAATTCTTTTTAAAATCGGAATCATATATTTTTTTTTCTCGAACTATGCATGAGTGCTGTGTCATTTCATTAATTAAGAAGAAAAAGGTGAATAATACAAGGGATAGATGCAGAATGCCTTCTCCCAAACCCAGCACATGCATGCCCAGCAGGGGATTAGCTAAAGACGCGCCACCAATCACTACAAACAACCACTAACAGCACCTCTGCTATATAGGACTAGACGACCATGTCATGGAGACAAAATAAAATGAAAGACCCGACTAATACACGGCTGTCCATAAGACCAGCCAACAACTCCGCTGAATGAACTTACACGCTGTCATCAGCTTTACATCCAAAGAGCTGCAAGATGGGCATCGGCAAACTTTGATGAAGTACACTCCACAATTTTAGATCGAACCCGCACTTTTGATGAAGTACACTCCACAATTTGAATATCATAATGACGAACAAATCAAAAAATGATTACACATCATATGATCACTCTTGAATCATCAATAAAAATTACATATTCAGTTACTTGTTGAAGATAATCTTTGAATCAGTTTAGATGAAAATGGATAATTTCAGTTTCTATCATGAAATGAAAATGCTACAGATCTATCACAATTGTTTTTCTTTCAACCTATTGTGACAGATGACATTGGTCAACAAGAATAGCTTGTGATCAGATACACTGTCCAGATTATTAAGTTTTCAAAACAAAAATGATATCTGTTTATTCGTTTATCCTCACTAAACACAGGCTTCACAGTTTTAGTGAATTTCCCTGCCCTAGCACAAAGTTTCTACCAATCACAATTGACAACTAAACCAGGACAGTTTCAACTGAAACAGAAACCAAGTGGCTACAACAAATAACTATATAGCTTCCTTCGAATTGTTCCAAAAGTGACGGGTAAAATAATCAACATTAACAGAAATGCAAGCTCTTCACGTAATAAAATGGATAGACAAATCAGAAGTCAGAAACACCCACATCGAAAATGCACATGGTTGCATAGGCTCTAAAGGGATCCCGGCTCTAAATACCTGCTCGGTGAGCTCAACCAGCAAGTCCTTGCAAGAGCAGACGGCGTCAACCCTAAGAATCTTCGACGGAGGTGGCGCCACTGCAGCAGCACCTTCGGCGGCGTCGGTGAAGGTTCCATGCTTCTCGAGGCCCCGGAGCGCCACCCGCTCCCGCACGGAATCTGGGGCGCCGATGAGGTACTCAGGCGAGAGGTCCACCAGCGCTGGCGGAGCATCAGGAACCCAAGGTGAGAGAACGAAGGAGTGAAGGAGAACCGAACGCGCGACACACGCGATCAAGGCTTGTAGCTTACTCTTTATTACGGAGAAATCGATGGCCTCATCGGCAGCGAGGGCATTAGCGACCGAGGGCATCAGCGGGGGGCGCGGGGCGCGGTCACCGGCGTGCACGCAGCCAGCGGGCTCGCGGCGACACCGGCGCAGCCGCTCCGGCAGCGGGCTCGCGGCGGGGGGCGCGGCCACCGGCGTGCGCGCGGCCAGCGGGCTCGCGGCGGCTCGCGGCGGGGGGCGTTGCGGCGAGGGGCGTGCTCACGGCGGCTCGCGGTCGGGGGCGCGGCCACCGGCATGCGCGCGGCCAGCGTGCTCGCGACGGGGGGCGTTGCGGCGAGGGGCGCGGCCACCGGCGTGCGCGTGGCCAACGGGCTAGCAGCGGCTCGCGGCGGGGGGCGCGGCCACCGGCGTGCGCATGACCAGCGGGCTCGCGGCGGGGCTCGGCCACCGGAGATCGAGAGGAGCAGAGGCAGCTGCGTGGCTTGGCCATGGAGATCGAGATGCGGGGGGCGTGGGGCGCGGATCGAGAGGAGGGAAACCAGGAATGGCGAGAGAAGGGAAGGCGCTAACCGCAGCGACCGAGGGTGCGGGGGCGATAACCGCGGGAGGGGGGTGGGGCGATTAGAGCGAGGGCGGGGCGATTAGGGTGGGGGCTGACGATGACCTCCGGGTCTTTTTAGTTGTACAGATAATCTTCGTAGCAGCTTTGGCTTGATAACTAAAACCGAAGAAATCGGATCCAGATCTACGCTTGAGGTTATATATATGGGACGTCTGCACATACTTTGTTTGTGGTTGTATGTGGTTGCATTCAGCTCGTTCCACTATGCATGAGGACGTTGTGGTGGTCATTGTCATCCACGATCTTGCAGATTCAGAAGGAAATCATGAGGAAAAAACAAGGTATGATACCCAAAGATTGATATACAGATTATGCCTGTTTTAACGTACAGTAGTTCTTGCAGTAGGGTGTTCAAGGTGCTGTGACCAGGAAAAAGAAGAGAAGCGGTTCAGGTTGCCCAGATGCGGCAGAAGAACCAAATGGATACATGTCTGACAGGCATCCAAGCTATTGGCTTGATTGGGAAAAAAATGTTAATTGTTAGCTGGTTCCTGAAACTTAGTTATGTATAGGTTAATATTCAGAATGTGAACTGTCCCATGTACTTGTTTTTTTTTATCGTTTCAGTCTATTGTATCTAACCTTAATGGAAGTGTCCTTTTGATTCTCTATAATTTGGAAAAGTGGTAATTTCAAAGTATGAGGGCGTACATGCTAGAGGGAATACCCTTCACTACTGGAATCGCACGCTTTGCCTAGTGTCCAGGACACTCGGCAAACGGCCAAAAACACTCGGCAAACCGTTTGCCGAGTGTCACACTCGGCAAAGCGGAGACGGCAAAAAGAGTAACGGCAAAGCAGACTTTGCCGAGTGTCCTTTTTCGGGCACTCGTGCCCGTTTGACACTCGGCAAACAAAAGTAGCCGTCACGGCCAACCTAACGGAAGATCACGGTTTGACACTCGGCAAAGACATTTTTTTAAAAAAAAAAAATTTGGTTTGCCGAGTGTCTTTCTTAGGACACTAGGCAAACTACCAAGTTTGCCTGGTGCCTTGGACACGACACTCGGCAAAGCCATCAGGTTTGCCTAGTGTCCTAGCCTAGACACTCGGCAAAACCATCAGATTTGCCTAGTGTCCTGGCATGGACACTCGGCAAACCATTTTTTCCAGGTGTCCAGTGCAGTCCTTTGCCGAGTGTTATGGTCAAAACACTCGGCAAAGTGACCAGGAATATTTTTTTTAATCATTTTTATCCATTCCATCCAGACAAACAAAAAATATGCATAGCAGAGACATCACTGACATGATATATATATCATAGACATCACATACATATCACAAACATGACATAAGTCACAGTATATCGCAATAAGTTCACAAGTAATCCCAGTGCTCCATCATTCACCATAAGAAGTGCAAATAAAAAGTGCAAATAAAAGTACCATTAACAACTACAAGTATCATCACGGACAACGAGACTGATTTGGTGAAGGATTTGTAGCATGAGACACTTCATTCGATGCCGCCGATTGATTCTACAGAAAGGAGAAGAGATTACATATGTGAGACAAGATAAAGCCCTGTTTGGAAAAAAGGAATGCAAAACAAAGGAATGAAAGAAAACACAGGAATATGAAAGGAATAGAGGTGTAAAACAGAGGATTGGAAACATACAGAAAGTTTGTAGAAACGAGTGTTTAGAACACAGGAATACTAATAGCGTCAAAGACTATTCGTTTGTGCTAAATACAATTGTTTAGATTAATTATGAGCTAATTACTTCTTTACAAAGCAACATATAGCAGTTTAAAAAAAATTGATATGTCTTGGACGAGCCCATATGGTTGTGCATGCAGGTAGGGATCAGGAAGTAGCACATGCTGTACATGCAGGTAAGAAGGGAGTATGCAGATTAGTAGCTTGTGCAGTTGTGCTAGTTTGGAAACTTAAAACTTTTTTCAGTTTGTCTGTTATTTATACTCACAGGAGTAGTTGCACCGGGAGGTGGAGGTAGAGCGAATAGCCCAGGTGGTGGAGGCATTCCCTAGGCGGCGCCAAGACTTTGCATGTACTGTAGAATGTCTGCGAACCTCCGCTGCTCGGCCTCCCGCTCGGCTGCGATCCTCGCCTCCAACTCCTCCCGCTCGGCTACGATCCTCGTCTCCAACTCCTCCCGTCGCCTCTTCTCTTCTTCCAGCTGGACCTACAATATTTGAACCCAATTTTTATAATATTGCAGAGCTAAGGTATCTAAAAATCAATGAAAAATGAATAAAACAGGAATAACCTGGAGTGCCTCCATCCGGTGTTGTGCAGTGTCCGGCCGAGGTCGTATGGCGGGGCTTGAGCTCGTGCTTCTTGCCCGGATCTGAGAGAGAGAGAGAGAGGGAGTAGTGGTTGTATCGATTATGCCATCGCCGAGCCAGTACCGCCCATGCTTCTTTCCTCCTCCCACCCTCATGACTACTTCTCCATCAAAGTAGTAGAACCCCCTCCTGCTGCCCCCTCCTCCTCCTCCTCCTCGTCCTCGCGGCACTCCTCGTCCTCATGCCGCTCCTCGTCCTCGTGCCGCTCCTCGTCCTCGTGCCGCTCCTCATCCTCCTGCCGCTCCTCGTCCTCCTGCCGCTCCTCGTCCTCGTGCCGCTCCTCGTCCTCGGGCATCACCTGCTCACACCCCGCACGTGCCAGGACAAGAGGCGACGGGTCCCTCCTGCGGCTGCTCCTCCTCCTCCTCCTCCTCCCCTGTGATGGCTCCTCATCTGCAGCAGGCGCTGCAGGGCGTGCTCTTTGGTAAAGAGAGTTCACCCTCCTCATATTACCGCCCACCACATTTCTTCAATCACCTGCAATTAAAAGATTAAACAAGAATTAATCAGCAAGAGGAGCATAATTACAAAATAACATAGTATTACAAAATAACATAGTATTTTTTCAGTCATAAGGTGGCTGTTGAGCTACAGCATATATAACTGCAGAAGGAAACAAAAAAAAGCACAAGTTATGACGAGCCCAAAATAATTATCAGTAGCTAATCTAGATCCAGCACATCCCACATCAGCTGTAAGAAGACTATTATTGAACTTCCTACTTTCCAGTATGCGTAGCATAAGACCTCTTATAACAAAAGCATGCAGTTCATATTGTGTGGCAATAATTAAGTGCAAAACCAGGCTACGAACAACAATGAGTAATCAGAACTAGGCAACTAGCCAATAAGAACTATTGAGGTGTTCATCAGCCTAAATAGTAAATAGCAGACTTCTTTTCAGGGAATGAAATAGCAGGACAGACAAGATTGTCCTTCCTGCTTACAGAGCAGGAGCCCAATCAGGGGGATCTTTATAATTTGACAGCACATTGAAACCAGCTCTCCTTAGACAAACTCTTCTCTCCTGATGGAGCGATGGGGTAAAGAATTTTCTATAATTTCAGAAGGAAATCCAGAGCTCTAATCTAAACAGTTTGGCATGGGTTAATTAGGGCCCACGCCCCAGCCATGAACTTCACAGATCCAGTTATTCAGGAGAAGACTGAATTAGTTATAGTCTACAACATGAGGTGAAAAAAGAAAAGGAATCAGATTGCGAATTCCACAAATATTTGCAATAGGAGGAAGTATCCCACAAGGAATAGCATAGCATAGCATTGGCTCTCACATCTCAACCTGCATTGCTATTACTTCAACTGATCTTGCATCTTCAGTATGATGCAATCTAACCTCATAGCAAATCTAATTCTACCACAAAAGCAATTCATGTAATGGCCTAACAATGTGACCCTTTTCTTTTTCAATTTACTGGGACATCAAATTCAACACCTCAAGTTGCAGGCTGACTAATTTATAAATGGAAAAATTAGAAACACACAAAGTCCTTGCCCATGTAACATAACAAATATGAAAGCACACATAACAGCATTACAATCCACGTTTCAGAGCAACAGCTGTACCTACTGGCTACTCCCACCAATTTTAACACCAAATCCAAGCATACTACTCAGAAAATAAGCTTGCAGAATGGAAATCATCGTACCTTCACTACGAAGAGCACGAGGAACACGAGCACTGCATGGATCTTGTGCCTGATGAAGATGTACGGGCACCGGGGATAGAGCTCGGAGTCGCAGCTCGGAGCCGCGCAACACCCCGCGATGCCGTCACCGCCCGCTACGGATGGGGCTCGGGGCCGTGCGGCGTGCGTCCCATCGGGCGTGCCACGAGCGCCGAGCAGGGATGCGCCGACGGGGAGGGTCGCGAGCGCCGAGCAGAGATGCCGGCCCGCTATGGATGCGCCGCCGCACTGGTGTCTGAGGGCGTGCGACTGCGGCGGGAGAGGCGGTGGTGGGGGCTGGAGTGGGTGTCGAGGGCGGGCGCGGCTCCGGCGGTCGGGGGCGGGCGCAGATCCAGGGAGCCGCCGGCAAGGGGCGGGCCAGGCGGCCTTACGAGCGGCGGCGGCCGGGAGCAGGCGACGGTGCGTGCTGAGGGCTAGCGTGCGGCCGGGAGCAAAAGTGCGTGGACTTGGAAGGCCAACCCGTGATTTGTAAGGCTTTGCCGAGTGCGCCTGATCTGGAACTCGGCAAAGGCGATTTGTTATTTTATGTGTTTATTCTCTTTGTTTGTTTTAAAATTTATGTTTATCTAATTTGTTGTGACTAATTAACTTTTAAAATAACTTGTTAAATGTATATTCAAAGCTTATACGAATATTTGGCCATTATTTCGTACGGTTACATTTAGCTTTAATTTTATTTATCGGAATTATAAAATTCTATAATTACAGTTAACAAATTAAAATTAGCAAACGAATCCAAAAAAATACCAAAGTTTCACAAGAAATAATCTTTGTCGACTATTCACTATATAAAAAAGTTTCGAAGTGAAACTCCAACTCGACAATAAAATTGACATCCGATCTTACTCGATCCCACTCAACTATATGAAACTTCTATGAAGATGTACTGATTTCTAAACATCGTATGTGACAACTTTCACGAAACATTCTCAAACTTTTATCACAGACTCCACATATGATATCATGACATTTTAACAAATATCATGATTTTCAGATGTTGATTGGGTTTTATATAATTTAAAATAAACTCGGCCACAAGTCCGTGCTCATGCTTCATAAGCAAGATGTTTAAAATTTGATGTAACTTCCTAGATTTTAACTTTATTCGTTTTTAAATAATATGAAAATAATTTTTCATTCATTTTTTTAAAATTATTCGAACCACTTGTAGTTCATATTTGAGTTATCTCCAAAAATTTAATTAAATGAGGTAAATTAACTAAATATAGCAAATAGATTGAGAAAGGTACCAACATTTCACATGGAGTCAAGATTACTGTATAACATTAGTAGAAAAAGTTTGGAGGCCAAAAGAAAATAAAAAATAAAAAGTTTGCCGAGTGTCGGCATAAAACACTAGGCAAATCTGTAACTTTGCCGAGTGTCACGAAGAAACACTAGGCAAAATGGGAACTTTGCCTAGTGTCTGCGCACAACACTAGGCAAAATGATCGTTTTGCCGAGTGTGAGACGGAACACTCGGCAAAGCCTAACGGCACGTTAGCCACCGTTGTCTGACTAGTGCCTTTGCCGAGTGTATGACTTTGCCTAGTGTCGGACACTAGGTAAAGGGCTGGTTTGCCGAGTGTCGGTGTTTGCCTAGTGTTTGGCACTAGGCAAACTATCGATTTACCGTGTGCTTCGGTTTGCCGAGGGCGACACTCGGCAAACTACTCCTTTGCCGAGTGCCCGATAAATAGCACTAGGCAAAGTGTGTGACACTAGGCAAAGAATGAATCTCCGGTAGTGCTTGTAGTTCCATGTTTTTTTGAACATGCAGTATGTGCCCATACTCTGTCAGTAGAATGTAGTATAGTATATTTTTTTTTAGAATTGAAGTTCGTATGGATACATGTCTGACATGGCGTATGTGTCCATACTATGTATATTGAGAATGTAGTATAGTTATATATATTTTTGGGAATCAGAGTACGTATGGATACATGTCTGACATGGTGTATGTGCCCATACGCTCCCTCAGTTTGTTTATTCCATGGTTTAGCTCACCACCAAAGCTTGCCTATATCCACGTTGTTGAGGAAGCCACACAAGCTTTTCGGGTCTCTTTCAACCCTATCCTCGTTTTCAAGTCAAGAGAGCAATCTCTTGAGATTAGAGGTGATTTCACTAGATGATTAGAGTGATTACAAACCTCTGGAGGCTGCCAGACAAGTTGGAAGCAGCTCAACGGGCAATGCCTAGCTAGCTAGAGGCAAAGCCACAAGAGTAATGAACGCAAATTCAACTGGCCTCACGAAGAAATGAGTGCTCAAGCTTGCTTTGATGTTTCTCTCACCAAGATTTGAAGCTAGGAGCAGAGGGGATAGAAGAGAGGAGCTTCTGGGAGCTAGAGAGGTGCCTTGGCTGAAGGTTTGGTCGAGTGAATGAGTTCCCCAATGGTTAGAAGTAAGGGAAGAGCTATTTATATGTACTCGTAGAAGAGCTACCGATACTACCGATGGTTAACATTGGTACTGCCGGTCCCTAGGTTTGCCGGTCCCTAGGTTTCCGACCGTTGGATGCAACTTACAGTCATGCAGGATTTTTGTGGAAAATAAGCCTACCGGTACTACCGGTGTTACACCGGTACCTCCGGTGCTCACCGGTACCACCGATCAGAGACTAGTACTTCCAGTAGTTCAATTTTGTACCAAACTCGGCTTGGCTACTATGCTGATTCTATGCCTACTGGTACCACCGGTACTACCAGTGCACCTAGGCAAGAAAAGACTTTGCCTACCGATACCACCGGTACTACCGGTGCACCCACGCAAGAAAAGACTTTTCTAAGTGTCCATGAAGTGCTAGAGTGTCTCTCTTATGATTTAGTTGTTATGCTTGAGCACTCTATCTTCCTCAGACCAACCAAATTTGCATCCCTCTTTATAGTGCGGCATATCCTAAACTCAAGGTCAAAAGAATAAAACCATTTTAACCATTCGAGCCTTTAGTGTTTTTTAATACCACTTCTCAATATCACTTCATAAGGGATGCAATTAACTTTATCTCCTCTCTTTGAGCACATATAGCTTGAGCATGTGACTTGAATCATTTCTACACATGTGAGTTCAACCCATGAATTCAAGTCACTTCCACTAATGATTTGATCCTCAACATAATATGACGCCTCATAGCTCAATTAGTACCATGACTCAATGCAAGTACTCTCTTCTTCACCTTAGCCATGGTACCTTGGTCTATAAGCCATTGCTTGCCCTTCACCTTGGCTTAGTCCCTCAAAGCCCTTTTACTTGCTATCTTCATCCTATCGAGCCATACTCAAGTCACATCATATTAAGCATCAATTGAATAACCATTTCTTCAATATTGGGATCTTGCTTGAATATCTTCTAAATATGAGTGTTGATATCAATCAAGCTTCAATTTATAACAATACACAACTTTGGCCTTTATTTGAATATTATGTGAAATACCATAAGTTTGCTTTCTTGTTGAACCTTTGATACACTTAGAAAACTTGTTAGACCTTTAGTTGTGTTGTCATTCAATTCACCAAAACCCACTAAAGGGCTAGATACACTTACACAATGTGTTAAATTAAAATTATGAGCGGCTCGCAAACTAGAGAGGTATGAAAAGGGAGACGCACGTGGCGACCCAACTGACAAGCATGACACAATTATTTGGACTCAGTTTTATTACATGTAATGGTAGAAGATGACACTAAATAGGAGAGGGTGTCGGAGCCAAGATGACCAAGACACAGATGCCAAAGAGTGGAGTTGGTGCTGGCTGTGAGGGTAAGGAGCCCTAAAATTGATGACAAGAGCGGGTAGAGCGGCCCAAAACTATTGCACCTAGTGATCATGCTCCGGGTTGTGACGTCCTTCATAGAGAAACCATGTGAGTCAAATATAAAAGCGTAATTATTTTCAGTGGTGAATTGACGAATGGGAATGAGATTTTTAATTAGTTGGGGAGAAACTAAAACATTATTTAAACAAAGGAAGAGCAGTAGGAAAATTAACAAAGCCAGTGCAAGTGATGGGTAGGAGGGAGCCATCACCAACTATGATATTAGATAGAGTGGAAAATGAAGAAGGTTGAGAAACACAAAGATTACCACATATTGATGCCATGTGAGCCTTAGCACTAGTATGCTACCATTCAGTCAACAGTGGTGGCTGAAGTGTCATCATGATGCTAGGACATTTGGATCCCATACAAAGCTGGCCAGGTGGCCAGGGGGTGCAGATAGGCCAGCAAAGCATGGCAACAACAACTAGTGATGCAGCAACCCTAACATGGATGCAAGTGGAGGCGATGGCCCTAGCAGTGGAGCGAGTGGAGGAGGCCCAGGTGGCAGGGAAGGCTAGCCCATGTAGAACACCAGAGACGCCTCGCTCGGGTTGTGTGGAGGGGCGCCTGGTGGCCTGGCCTAGTAGGCCTGAAAGGTGCCATAGACAGGCTGCTAGCCAGGTGGAGGTGGAGTGGGCCACTATGCCTAGGCAGCCACGGAGCACCTGGGATGGCTGCACCAGCACCAGCAACTCTAGACTTCTTGCCGCCACCACTATTGCGATGTGTTGGCTTCTTGCTGGTGTTGCTGCTGGCGATGGGGTTGTAGAATGTTGGTGCTGGGAGACAAGGAGTGAAGGCAGCCAGGGCCTACATCGGAGAGACTTGCTTGGCCTTCATGGTGATCTTGGTGAGGTGGAAGTCAAAGCGCACCTCTATGAATGTTGAGAACGGTTGTTGGCGCTCGATCAAGGCTGCCAAGTAAGCGAAGCAGTCATTGAAGCTGCGAAGGACATTAAGGACGAGGGTGCGGTCCTAAATTGGCTCGCCAAATCGACAAATTAGTTGGTCATTGCCTTGAGTTGATGGTAGTAGTCATCATGGAGAGATCACCTTGGATGAAGGTATGAAACTTGGCATTGAGGAGGAGCACACGAGTCTCATTGTTGCTGATAAATTGTTGCTCTAGCACTAGCAAGAGGAGGAGCGCACGAGTCTCATTGTTGCTGATAAATTGTTGCTCTAGCACTAGCAAGACGATGCGAGCCACTGGCATCCTGTCCTCGCGGTTCATCACCACCTCGGGAAGTAATGAGGACATCCCAGCTCCTCATGTGTTCGAACTTGAAGAGCATTCACCGCCTAACACAAATAAACATAATCATGGTCTACTTACACGGAGCCACGCCAAGAAAGTACAAGAATAGGTGAATCTATTCCAAACCTATTATGATTTACCATATCTAAGGATGTTATACTATCTAAAATGCTCTACACATATTTTACTGAAGTTCCCACAAGAAGGAGCTACTACTAGACTAAAGGAGAGAAGATGGTGTACAAGGAAGCTGAACCGACACCCCATCTGGCTGATAGCACGAATCAACAGAAAAGAAACAGTTACACACAATGATCATCAATGCCATCTTTATTTTGTTGCAAATGGTCAGTGTTATTGCCCTTGCCTTACATTACCATTAATGGAAGTTGGAATTTAACGTTAAAAATTGTGAATTAGTTATGCTATTTGTTTGAACATTATATAGGTCACTATAATCATGATGAAGTTGTACACCCTCCATTCTTTTGCTCTAGTTTCGCCACTCTTGAAGACCTTGACATCCCTATTGAAGACCTTGACGTCTCTCCACCGCGACTCCATGAGGTACGACATGCCGTTATTGCGCTGCCCGTACACGCCGAACTTGAAGTAGTGCGAGTCCCCGCCGCGGCCGGGCACCGTCAGCCGGTGCTGGCCGTCCACGAACACGGTCACGTTGGACGCCGCGACGTCGTGGATCACGTTGAGCTTGAACCACCTGTCGTAGATGCTGGCGTCGACGACCCTCGAATCGTCGTGGTAGTAGGTGAGCCGGCCGTCGTAGACGTGCAGCATCAGCGTCGTCGCGTGCTCCGCCGCGCCGAAGATCTGCATCACCGACGCGCCCGTCGTGCCGCGCGGGATGTACCCGTAGCCCTCGAACTGCCACACCCCGGAGCTGTAGATCAGCTGCGCGCCACCGACGGCGATGGCCGTGATCGGAGAAGAACCGAGAAGGAAACTGTTATTAGTACTGCGTATATATGATGTCACATTCAGATCTTGGTCTAGCGTTACTGTTACTGTTACCTGGATCTTGGTCTCTGTGCGGGGGCCGCCGGGGTGGGCGGTGGTGATGGGCATGTCGGTGGCGTATACCCACATCCGCCGCACGCCGTCGACGAACTCGTAGCGGTCGGGCAGCGGCACGTCGTAGGGCTTCTATCTGCACCTTGAACAGCACCTCGGGCAGGTCCACGGCGGTGAAGCCGTTGGTCAGCAGGTCCTCGCCGCAACCGCAAGCCGAGCACAACGACAGGGCGCACGACGTGGACACCAGCAGCAGCAGCTGCAACACGAGCAATGGCGGCGGCGAGGCCGGGAGCAGGAACGACGGAGCCCCCACGCCACGAGCCATGAAAACTGCTGCACTGAACCTAGTGAACCTTATATTAGCTTCTCTCTCACGCACGCACACAAACACACCTCTCACTGGCTAGCTCTATCGCTCATCTGGCTATATATCTGCTGTAGTAATTGCGTATATGTATATATAGATCACGAGATGTCCATATCTCTCCTGTCCTGTCGACACGCTACGTCTTTTTTCGACTGCAGCTCTGTAAGGGTTGCAATCGACAAAGTTGCCGGCCGGCCGGGCGCGCTGTTGTTAAACCGGAGGTTCCGAGCGCCGGCCGTCAGAGTTGTCACTTCGTGCGTTACTGCCGTTCCTGAAGTTAGGAGTTGTTGTCACGGCACGGCTCATTTAGCCATGGGCACTGTTTGCCACCGGTCGTGTAGCGAGCCCTCCAAGGGTTTATTTTCAACCTGAGGCCTAGGGACGACTCAGGCACGGAACAGCTCATTTAGGCATGGGCTCTGTTGGCATGGGTGGTGTAGCGAGTCCTCCAAGGGTTTACTTTCAACCTGAGACCTAGGGACGACACTAGATGAGGTTGGCCATGATGTGCTGGCTGCTGCCCTAGGCTTGATGGGCCATGATGCCAGCCAAGCGAGACCTTTTCTGTAAAAAACTAAAAAGAATTGATAAAAATCACGAAGTTATAGACCATTTACATGTTTGCACATCCATCCCAACCAATGTTTTAAATAGCGGGCTAAGCCTCTTAGCGGCGGCCTCTCTAAAAGGCTAAAAAAATCTATAGCGTGCTAATAGCGAGCTAAGCCATTTAGCGGCTGAGCAAAAAATTTGTCAAACATTATGTAATTTTACACATAATAAAGATGAAAACATTATGAATACCAATAGGGATAGATATTTCAAAGTCTTACTAACATATTACATCAAAGTTCATAGTTCATATATGATACATCAATAATAACATACATCACATGGTGACATATCCCTGCTATTTGGGCCTCCAAATTATTTGGGCCGATGGAAATGAAGCCCAAGGCCAAATAGCGGCGCTAAACTAACCTAATTTAGCGAAATTAGCACGCTATTAGCTGCTAATAGCGGGAACAATCATTTAGCGCTAAAATCTTCATAGCTTAGCAGTTCTCTTCCAGAAACGCTAAATAGCGCTATAGCGTCCGCTATAGCGCGCTATTTAGAACAGGGATCACAACTCACAAAGCTACACATTGGAATCATCAGTATTCAGTAAAGAAGACATGTCATGAATCTTGCCCGTTGGTGGGTGTTGGTCGCCGACCCATGTCACCTGGCACGATGGTTGAGCTCAACCAAAACTTTAGGTGAGGGAGAAATGCCGACACATGCTGATACGAGACAGCTAAACCTTTTATACTAAAATATACAAATAGCATGATAAGATAATAATACTATAAATTCAAATACAATGTTAAAAGTAATATTAAATCCAAAAGGCAAAGTTCATGAACGGTCATGGAGAGCACGGCATCGTAGGCTCACAAACTCTACTTTATAGACTATTCTATGATGCGGCTAAGATAGTGTTTTATATCGGCACAAAGAAATATCCAATATGCATTTCTTCCATACGCCATTAAATTCACAAATAAGTTCAACTGTATCTACATATCATCTTGTATATGTAAATATTAGTATCTGTCACATAGGTAATATTGCGCCTCTTGAAAAAATCTAGCACAAAACATTAAAACAAAGTATGTTATACTCAATGTATAAATATATTTGACTTTAGGAATATTCCATGGAGACATATACTATTGAATAAGGTATCCACTTGAGTGTCTATGGCAAGATTCACTCACTACTGGAGACTGGGCCTTTGCCTAGTGCCCCAGGCACTCTGCACAGGCCTAATTGCACTCAGCAAATGCCACTCGGCAAAAAAAATGTCGGCGAAGACCTCTTTGCCGAGTGCCGCCGCGGCACTCGACGAAGAAAAGGCAGCGTCACGGCGGTTCCGCCGTTAACAGTGGCTTTGCCGAGTGCCTAGCAGCGACGGTGACTGTATTATTATTGCAGCGACTATTAAAACTATGTACAAATAGTTAAATCGTTGGTATTATTATTGCAAGCGACGGTGACTCTAAGCTAGTTATCTATCTATATCATCTACATGTTTTCTCATGCATGAATTTCTATTTGAAGATATCCTCGTTCCATCCATGACTATGTACATTCACTATGGCCATGTACTGCATACAAGTTAAATCCAAGAGTTTGCTTGGCATATATCAGCATTGGTATATCTTTACACCACATTTCAATAGATCTAAAATCAATCATGATAATCTTCTTTTGCTGGTCAATATGTGGGAATAGGCACAATATGCAATTCACAGAACACAAAGAATCTTCTTTTAACAAATAGAGAGATACAAGAAGTGAGCAAATTGATAATCACAAGGGATAAAAATAGGAAAGATGTTGTGGCTTGTCATTTGGTTAATTTCAGTTTATCACCAAACTGAAATGTGTAGTTCACTACCAGAAACTTGAATTCTTCTGTGTGTGCAAACACACACACACACACACACACACACAAATCCCATCAGAAAATTCTCTGATAGTGTATCGCGAGAAAAATACACATAGAAATATAATGACAGAAAAAAGTTTTCTATGTGTTCACCGTTAGAAACAATTTTTCTGTGAGTCGCACAAACACACAGAAAAATTAGTTTCGCCCAGATTAAAAATCAATTTTCTGCAGATATCCGCACACAAATAATGAAATAAACGCACAAAAAATACATGTTTTTTCTGCTGGTCTAGGTGAACTAACAGAAAAAATTATTTCACCCAGATTAAAAATAATATTTCTATGTAGCCATCCTCACAGAAAAAAGAGTTAAATGCACAAAAAATATTTTTTTAGCAACAACATTAAAATATATTTTTGCATGCCACATTACAACAAAATAAATAGCATATATATAAAGATGGTGTCCAAACATTCAACACATTCATAGGATACATAGATGATGTCCAAATATTCCAACATGAATACATTATATTATAGCAAAGAACAGAGGTTAACTCTTAAGTCACAGGCCAATTTCATTTATACTGAAGGCCATCATCTACTAGGAAATAGCAAGGATCATCAGCTGATCAATGATGTCACCATTTCCTAAGTTACACAGAATAGAACTGCTGAAAACCTGCAGCACCCAACCAAAGATCCCAAAGCACTAAGTATTTGTGAGGAGCCGAGATGCAAGTTGTGACTACCGATTGGAGCAGCAGGGCCGCGAAAACAGCAAAAGTGAGGAGGTGGGCCTCTTGGCAACTTCGGTGGGCCTTAGATGAAAGCCACGTGTCCTAAAAAGTTCATCATATGGTTAGGATAAACTTCGGTGAGCCTCTTGGCAACTGAAAACTCTACCACCCCTGGTCGTGTGACAGGTCTTTTGGGACACGTGGCTTCCATCTAAGGTGGGTCTACACGGAGGCACGGTGCAGGGATTTGCACTCTGCACCCAAATTTTTTTCGGCCAACGATGTAAATTTTTTGCCGCACGAAGAGGTTGTCCACCTTTTACTCTTTTTAGTTGTGAGAGATAAAAAAGAGATTGCATACGCACATCATAGATATAGAGTAAATTTGAAGATTGATTTAGCGGTCAATAACACTTTACCACAATTCATTACTTCAGCCTACAGCAACTGAAGAAGAATCTAAAAAAACATCTATAAATTTAAAGAAGAAACCAGATAATGTTTAATATATGATTATATGTGATAATACATAAAAAACAATGCACAACTATGATAGGACATAACGATTCCCTTAGCCTCAGCCTCCCTGAGAGCACCAGCGTTGCTAACATGCTCGCCACCACCTCCTCCTCCTCCACAACCGAGGATAGTGGGAACTGGACAGTCGTACAGTGTCACCACGAGTCTACGACATCATCCCACCTGCACAACAGGTAGCTAGGATGGCGAGAAGGCAAGGTGTGGCGAGCTGCAGCTACAACATGACGGTTGTGAGTTGCAGCTACACCCTAGAAGAGGAGGCATGGCGAACCCACACCATCTAGACACTAAACAAGAGAGGAGAGGAGAGAGCCAAAGATAGAGTCATGATCATGGAGATGCTAGGACTGGCCAGGTGTGGAGCCAATTTTTTTTGGTTTCACCAAGCTTCATCGGCTGTGTGAAGAAGAGAGGAGAGGGAGAGAGAGAGAAAAAAGGTCATGTAAACAGTGTATAAACAGTGCATATGTCAGAGAAGCTTAAGCCGGTAGGAGCTTAACCAGATGGACCCTTAGCCTGGATTGGGGTCTATTTCACACGAAGTGCAAGATAATGCTAACAATGACAGGCAGTGGGCACTGGGCACACACAATGTGGATGATTCAGTTGGTTACTTTGGTTGCTCTGAAGTTGAGTCACCAGTGATAGGTGACAAGTCCTCCTTCCACTTCTTAATCAAATAAAGACCTCTGGACAAAACCATGATGATATCCTTTCAAATAAGATGTTTAGACAAGTAGTTTATACGTGAAATTTAGAAAATGGTAGAGTGTCAAATCCAGGCTTCACGAAGCCAGTTTTGGTCTATTTGTTTGTCTAGTTGGGCTCTTTAGCGTGGCACGTTGAGGCCACATACTACCAGTTAGCTAGGCTTGCTAGAAACTAAGGGGGTGGGCAATTCCATGTAGCCTGGCTCGAGCCAACGCTCGCCTCACCTCCGGTCACTCCTCACCCCCTCCACGCTCGTAAGCAGTGCTCCTCCACCTCGTCCACACTCGTCCACTGGCACTCCACCTCCTCCACGCTCTCCTCTCCCCTTAGACCTCCATTCACCGATTGTGAGCCGTCCTGGCCGATGGCAGGCTCGAGACATCGGTAGCCATGAGCGGCAAAGGGTGAGGAGCATGCAACAACGAGGTGGCGGTGGTCCTACTTGGCTCGGGCGCGTGGAGCCAGTCCGTGGCATCGCTCAGGTGACCCATGATGTTGGCATGGAGCACCTCGATGCCACCATCATACGGCTTGTTGTCCCTGGCGATGGGATGTCGACGACCAGTGGCGGCCACTGAACCACATACACCCCCGCCCATGGCAGCGGCTTGTGAAGCCCGGTGCGCCCACAACTCATTGAGGTAGCGTGGCACCGCACCGGATGCCCTTGGATTTGCCATGGCCACCAGAACCGTCAACCCATGAGTTGTCATCTCCCTCTCTGAACTCTAGCCTCAGCATCATGGTCCGTTCCTACGCGTCTGAGCTGCTACGCAAGCCAGCACGTTGACCTGCCATCTTAGCCAACCTCATTGCTATCGGCGAGGAGTGGGAGGACGATGAAGGTACTCTCTACATCCAGACAACATGGATGCCCGTGACATGTTCGACAAAATGTCTCAATGAGGTAACCTTAGGTAAATGGGGATGAGGTGACTATGTCGAGCTAACCTGACAACCAAACATTATTTGGCTGAACCAGGCTTAGCTAAGACATGTAAAGCAAACAACATTCCTTTGCATTGGGAGATCCAGGCTTGTGTTACCCTAGCTTAGTTGGTTAGCCACACTATGTCTAAAACGCAAATAAAAAACAGCCTAAGTAGATTCCAAATCCCCAAAAATAAAAGGATCCAAGCGGCCCTTATGGAAATTGACCCTCATGTCTGAGATTTATCCAAACCAAAGCAGAATCTAGAGATTATTCAACAATTCACTGTCAGACATCCTCCGTTATCATCGTAGTTCACATGTTGGATTCAGGTTTCCATCGATCGTGTGTCACCGTCAAGCACACGACCAGATCAAAGAACGAGACGACGACATCTAATGTGTTCAGGGCTTGGTGTAGATGGCGACGTTCCTCCAGCGCGACTCCATGCGGTGCGAAGGGTTGTGGTGTGACTGCTTGTACACGCCGAACTTGAAGTAGTGTTCCTTCCCGCCTTGGCCGGGGGCACTCAGCCTCCTCTCGCCGTCGACAAAAACGGTGACGTTCCCGGCGGCGACGTCGTGGATGACGTTGAGACGGATCCACCGGTCGTAGACGCGGTCCGCAACCACCTTGGTTAGCTCATGGTAGTAAGTGAGCTGGCCGTCGTAGACGTGCAGCATCAGCGTCGTGGCGTGCGTCGCCGCGCCGAAGATCTGCATCACCGACGCGCCGGACGTGCCCGACGGCACGTACATGTCGCCCTCGAACTGCCACACGCCGGAGCTGTAGATCTTCTGCAGAATTCATGCAGAGTTAGTATATAGGAAGAACAACAGGAATGGCCGAGAAGAGGTCTTGCCGTACGTCGACTTTGATCTCGGTGCGCGCGCCGCCGGGGTGGGTGGCGCTGCCGGGCTTGTCGGTGGCGAAGACCCACATGCGGCGGACGCCGCCGGACTCCTCGTACCGCTCCTTTAGGGGCACGTCGTAGGGCTTCTGTACCACGAACTGCGACTCGCTCAGCTCGACACGGCTGAAACCGGCGGTCAGGTGATCAGACGAGCCGGCGTTGGCGGCCAACGACAGCGCCGCCGCCATCACCGGCAGCAGCAACATCAGTGAGCACGAGCTAGAAGAAGAAGAACCTGCCATGTCTCTGAGTACTAGCTAGCCAACAGTGAGGAGGGCGTACGCATAACTCATCTCGTCTGTCTATTTATTAACCGCTCGGCTGCCTGCTGGTCGATCAGTGTCAGTGAACAATGGCGATGATTACCACGAGGCGGAGCGCGTGTCGTGTGCACAGCGCGACGGAGACGGTGGCCGGCGCGGCGGGCGGGCGGCGGCGCCACGCGCGCCATGACGACTAGCGACGACATCAAGCGCTTAGAACTCCATGTTGGACGAAGGAGATCTCAAGAATGTTCGTAGCCGGCCTGATGACGGCGATGGGTTGATGGCCGTGACCCATGACGACGGTGACGTGATCTGTGCGTCGCCGTGAATCTTCGTGTTCGACCGTTCGGCGCCCTGCTGCCGACCCGTTCCCAGGTGTTGATTTTAGCCAGATGGGTTTTCTTCAATGGGGCCTTCTTTGTTCTTTCAGCTAGCAAACTGTTTGTTTTTCCTAAATTTGTTTTTTTAGGCTGCTGTAGGACTTGAGAAATAATTAAGATAATAGAAGGGAAAGTACAGACCCCATTTTCAAAAAAGAAAGGGGTACAGACTACAGAGACCCTCCAGCCCTTGTGCTTAGGGTGCGTCAGTGTCCAAGAATGTTTTCTTTTTTTCGTTTTTCCTTTCTTTCTTGTTCTTTTTTCTGTAGATTTTTTGTTTTCATTTATTTTACCTTTTTCTTTGTTTTTATATTTTACTCTATTATTGGTATTTCTCTGTAGATGACAGTCTTTGGTGTCCAGCCTCCATCTACCACAGAACCTCCTCAAGTCCTGCACCAGTACCCATCCCATCTCCCTCACCCTCTCCATGCTTCTCTCACCTGCCCCTCTCCCTATCATACCTCGCTACTACAGAACACAAAATCTATGCCGGTCAATCACCCCCATGGCTCCAACTGGCACGCAGCAGCATAACGCCATTACTGTGGTCTGTGAGGTTGTGGATTGATGCTACAGCGTTAGTGACTATTGGATCCGTGTAACCATCTATTATACAGTCGAATCCAGCTACTATAGCATTGCTTCTGGATATAAATCAAACGTCCACACACAACAGATGGCCCCACATGGACAATTAAGGTCCCCTACCAGTAGTTCCACATAAGTTCAATAACACTAATTAATCATCGCTTCACCATTTGTAGTGTCTCAATATGTGCTCTACGTGAGATAAACTATATCATAGGATTTACCATCCCACAAGTAGATCAGTGTTTTGTCTATAGAGAATCAGAGGGGTAGCACATGAGGCACTAATCTATACCATTTCTAGTGATGGGGTACCCTATCTAGTGGAGAATACTTGTCATATAACATATACTCGGGCTTATAGGGGTGCTCATGATTTTTCCTAGAGCTCATAGCGGTGATTTTCAAATTCATCACCGGATCGCCCCTACCTCCCCTTATATAGCCCAAGGTAGGGTTACAAGCAAAATGCCAAATGACCTAAATCTATGATTTTCTAGTTTGTTACAAGGTAATCTTATCAGATTCGAGTAGATCAACATGATCGAATTGACTCCTACAGTGATCTAATTGATATCTTGTCCCCACATATAGTCGATGCACCCTGTCTGGTTTGCGACCTACCCCTACCCTAGGGGACCTACACCCAATATACCGACATAGTAGCTCCCAAAGGTATTTATGATGAGTCAATCATCCGCTCAACATGTCGGTTGATCCATTGAGGAGACTATCGTCAAGCTCCTAGATATTGCTTGTCATGAACATGTGTTATTGATAAGAATTGAACGAGGAGACAGGAAATCCGAGTTGCATTGTCTTCTCCGCCTTTTTCGTTCCACCCATGACACTAGAATAAGGGGATCACCAGTCATCGGATCACTTACCACTTCCGACAGAGGCCTACAAATTAAAAAGGCACCTCCTATGAACTCCCATGGACCAAGCTATGCTGGAGGTTCCTAGTCCGTTCTCAAGAGAGGGGAACGAGTTTATTAGGAACTCATCATGTCTCCCTCCTCGGGAGCTCGTAGTCGTTGTCGTTGATTTTGGGAGAAGGCTCTTGATGGTTTGCTCTTGAAGGTGCGTCACCATCGAAGTCTCCCAAGGTTTCCCATTGCTACTGCACGCAAGAATGGCGTTTTGGCTTTGTCCGCTAACACTTTGGAAGACCATCGTCTTCCTTCCCTAGAGCAAAGCAAAGGACGTACATGGGTACTCTTAGTGGTGGCGAAGCTAAAGCAAATTAGAAGGGGATGTATTCAGCTTGTGGGTACACATAGATATCTTTCATGAGAATGTTTATATGGTGAAATTTTGGCCCTACTGTTTTTATACTTTTTGGGGGTGCATTTGGACCTCCTGATCGGCTTCACCACTAGGTACTCTAGTAGATATCTGAAGAAGACTCCAAACGAGCCCCTGCACTGCGTTCTAGATTCAGGCACCAATGATATGACATACATCAGGGAAGGCTCCACGTGTATATAGAAATTCTCCTATAGGAGCTTGAGGTTCCTTCGGCATTGAGTCTACGTAATTTTTAGTTTTGCCAAGCTTTCAGGTAGTCCTTTCCTCAGAGCAAGTATAATAGCAAACTGTAAGCAGGTTAAATGCTGAGGTGGAAAAGAGAATAGAACAAAAAGCAAAAGTGGACTGTGAGCTTGCAATTTTGACTAAGAGCTCGCTCAGTTTTCCAAGCGCATAGGCATCACGGTAGTTTGTAGTTATACTCAGTTAAAATTTAGTGTAGTTTATAGTTATTTACTCCCTCTGTATAGGATTTTGAAGTCATTTTGGACAAGATTTATATCAAACATTGAGAATATAAATCAACAACAACCTTTAAACTATTGAGTTTGCAAATGTGAAAATTATATGAATAGATTTATCTTGAAAAATACTTTTATAAAAATATACATATATTATTTTTTTCTAAAAATTTTTATAAAAATAAGAGGTCAAAGTTGTGTTTTAGAGACTATATCTGTCCTAAACGATTTCTAAATCCTATACAAAGAGAGTATTACTTAACATATTTAAAAAAAACTGTTATATTATCTCGAAAACAGAACTAAGAAACACACTTACAACACAAGTTACTAGCAGCTTATTCTCCAGCCAGAGACACATTAATTTGAGACGTCCTCCATCATCACTGTTCACATATCGGATCCATGCATGTCTCCATCGATCGTCTGTCACCGTCACGACCAGATCGATCAAGAGCGAGACGACGACATCTAATTTAACGTGTTCACGGCTTGGTATAGATGGCGACGTTCTTCCAGTGCGCCTCCATGCGGTGCGAATGGTTATGGAGCCCCTGCGTGTACACGCCGAACTTGAAGTAGTGCTCCTTCCCGCCGTGGCCTCGGACATCCAGCCGCCTCTCGCCGTCGACGAACACGGCGACGTTCCCGGCCGCGACGTCGTGCACCACGTTGAGACGCATCCACCGGTCGTACACGCGGTCCGCCAACACCTTGGTCACGTTGTGGTAGTAGGTGAGCTTGCCGTCGTAGACCGGCAGCATCACCGTCGACGCGTGTGGCTTGTTGGCGCCGAAGATCTGCATCACCGACGCGCCCGACGTGCCCCATGGCACGTACACGTCGCCCTCGAACTGCCACACGCCGGAGCTGTACACCTTCTGCATGATCAACGCATGCATGCATACATGAGAGTTAGCATAGGGAAAATGACCTAGAATGGGCGAGAAGCTATTTAGCTCATATTTACTTTAGCTTATTTACTGAATTTATCAGCTATTCTAATAATCACTGACGGAGCTCAGGCCAGGCCAACCTGGGCCTTGGCCCCCCCTTGCTATAGGCTAAGCACTAGTTATATAATCAATGTTCAATGTTTTTTTTCTTCTAATTTTGATACTCATCTGCAAAGTTATTTGCTATATGGCATACAAATATTAAATGTGACTTATAAATGATAATCTGTACTTGATATATAGAGTCTATTTGATATTTTTGTTGGGTTTTTACAGTATTATTAGCAGCAAATTTGTGATTAGTGATTATTTGCTCTAGCATCTGTGTATAAATTGATCTCTATAAGGCAAAATTGGCCCCTCCTTAAAGTTGCACCTAGCTCCGCCATTGCTAATTAATAATGTTTTTCTTTCGTAACAAATTAGCAAACCGTATTTTCTTGCCGTGAAGAGGTGACGTACATCAACTTTGATCTCAGTGCGCGGGTAGCCAGGGCGGGTGGAGTTGATGGGCTTGTCGGTGGCGAAGACCCAGAAGCGGCGGACGCCACCGCACGGGTCGTACCGGTCGTGGAGCGGCAGGTCGTAGGGCTTCTGCACCACGAACTGCGACTCGTTCAGCTTGACACGGCTGAAGCCAGCGGTGAGGTGGCGAGACGAGCCGCCGGCGTTGGCGGCGTAGGGCAACGACGACGACAGCACCGCCGCCGCCACCAGCAGAAGCAGCAGAGAGCACGAGCTTGAAGAACCTGCCGCCATGTCTGTGAGACTCTGACTATAGCTATAAAGTGATGTGATATCGTCGTCCGTCTAGCGCTAGCTATTTAACGGCTCGGCTGCTGCCTGGTCGATCGGTCAGTGTGCACTGTCGCTGATTACCGCGAGGCGGATCGCGTGTCGTGTGCACACGGCGACGACAGAGACGGTGGCCGGCCGGCGGCCGGCGGCCGGCGGGCGTTTCGAAACTCCAAGTTTGGACGAAGGAGATCGCAAGAGGAGTACTCGCGTCCAACGTCTGGAGTAAGGTCCAGCACAACATACTGTGTTTGACTCGTTGGCACGCCACTGGATTTGTGCCATGCCCGTGACACGACGGCGACCGGTTGTTTTTTAAGAATCTCAAACTAGTCTGAGAATAAAAGTACACACGTTCTTCGGCGAACTGATAAATCAGATATGTCTACTAATTGTCTCATGCAGGGAGTTTCTTTCTAGCTTATGAGCATCACCATTAGACATTCGATCTTCATGAACAAACTCAACTGAAGTGAAACTGTCTTCTCGTACCTTGATCTCTTGAATTACATGGCCATAAGATCCAAAATCTTTGCCTCGAATATAACAACTGTGATATTATCACAAGCCACTTTAATTTTTTTTAACAACAAATCTGATACCAGCCGAAGGCTCTCTCTCTCTACACGCTACCGGTTGTTGATCGCCGTCACACGTGACGTCGAGATCCCTCGACGAGGAGAGGATTTGCCGGCCTGGGAGTACTGGCCCAGTGGGCGAGATGTGTCATCTGCGGCGTCTCCGTCTGATTCACGGCCCACCGGCGTGCTCTGCCTCTGCTCCCAATGCCCAGACCAAAATTGCTTTCTGGGCTCCGTCTGAATGAACATGACAAAAGCCTCTGTCCGTCTTCTTTTAACATTTTTGTATCACCGCAGAATGTTCTATAAGGTTGTTTCACCTGTGGAATGGTAAAAACCTTCATAAAAAAGAATTAGAAATCATGATAGAGTAAACATCAGAATGTAGAGGGGATGATCATGTACAAGCTTACAAAATTACAGGGCTAAAGTTAACTTCTTTATTTTAAGAATAAAAATTGAGAGGGGAGAATTAACAAAATAGTTAGGGATGAAAACGAAAATGATAATCTCTGATTTTCGGAAATCATTTTCGAGTTTTTCCTGATTTTTAGGCCTAAATGAAAATGATAACGGTAAAACGATAACAGTAAAAATAATCGAAAATGAAAGTGAAATTAATTTTGCCATCTTTCGATCATTTTCGAAGATTTCCGTATTTTTAATAATTACCGATTCAAAGGCCTGAAAATAATCTTTAGGAAGCCTACATGCTATAACCTCCAAGTGGACTCTAGTAATTCAAGTTTTGATCACTATGCTGCGTCGAGTCAACTTGGAATACAATCGTTTATATTGTGTCTTTGTCAAGAATTGTCATACTGTTGCGTGGTTTGCTACTGTTTGAGACCTAAGATGGTGTGAGTTGTGTGGTTTCAGCTTGTGATCTTGTCAATTGTGGCTTTATTTATCATTGTCATGTGAAATAGGTCGAGTTATATAGATCTTTTCATGTTCAATGGTTTGGTGTGTTTATCGTTTTTAGGATATCGTTCTCGATATATTTTCCAATCGACTACTATCATTTTCAAAATTACCAGAATATCGGCGCCGTATTCGTTTCTAACAATATCGTACCGATTTCATTTTTGAGAAAAAAAATTGTGAAAACAAAAGTGATTTGGCCTTCTATCGATCGTTTCCGATCATTTTCATCCCTAAAAATAGTGTTTGTGAACAGCAGAGTACAGGGAGGGGGCGCCAGTAGTTGCCACCGCAACCTGCTGAAACCTTTTAAACTACCTTGTTTTAACTTCTAAGCTACATTGACAAGGATATTGCAATTGTATTCAAAACAGATATAGTTATTGATGATTTCTATGGTATGAAGACGCACAAAGTAAGACTAAATTAAAAAAAGGGTTAGTTCCTATGAATACTTTTATCTATTGCAACTATTTTTGTAATGAAAATATGATACCATGATTTTGTGTGTTACATTTGATAAAGTATATAGTTAATCTTTATCTTCATTCGTAGTTCGATTAAACAATCCATTAATTGCACTTGGATGACCTTCCTGGCTCTGCCACGGTGGTTGCCAATTTTATTTCTCTCACAAATTAAATTGAGTTTGCATCCTTGAAATTTTCTATGCTCATACATCACCACTTCCTCTTTACATGTAGCAATTTTCTGATTCCACCTACAAGTGGGCAAAATCCAATCTTATATTGAAGTGTTAATTGATCACCATTCCTTGGATAACATACTGTGTTGATTACCCATCATATGTCTCCTGGTCTAAATTGACTTGGACTTCTATTTCAACCATGAACATGCAAAACCCAAATTCGTACTTGCAATAGTAAAACTGATCTTTTAACATGAACTTTCCACACATTCAAAACCAAAAATCATATTTCCAATATTAAAATCGTCTTTTAACAGAAATTTCCAAGGTTGAACTCCAATTTCCCAATTTCATAGTGAAACCTTCAAAATCATTCACTTTTTGGGAACACAAACTGTGTGAAGGCTATACTGAAACCTTTAAAATCATTCACTTTTGGGAACACAAAATGTGTGAAGGCTTCTTAGCCTTCTTGTCCACCAAACTTTCACTACTACAGGCATTTTAACTGAGGTGGGCAAAACAGATTAACCAAGGAGGGCGTCTTAACTGCCTCGGTCAAAAGGTCACAGTAAATAGATCTTTACTAAGGCGAGGAACGGATGGCGTCGTCATCATGGGGAGAGGGATGGGTGGTGCCACTGTTGTGGGGAGAGGAATATATAAAATTAACTAAATCTATATATAGAGGTGGCTCTTTATATATATATATATATATATATATATATATATATATATATATATATATATATATATATATATATATATATATATATATATATATATATATATATATATATATATATATATATATATATATATATATATATATAATACACATACATACAAGTGCTATTCTACACCGTAGGTGTAGAATAGTATTCTACACCAAACTGTTATACTGAGCAAAATTCAGTATCGCTCAGTATTCGTGTTTCAGTATTGTTCAGTATTTCGTGGTCCTGAGTGTTGGACAAGTTGATACTGAACACTCTCCAGTACTGCTCAGTATTTTTTCTACTCAGTTTTGACTTGTGGTGTAGAATAATATTCTACACCTAGGGTGTAGAATAGCGCTACCGTATATATATATAAAGAGCCAAAATTTTAGTCTGCCCAAATGTGTCTGCCCCTTCTGTCAATTACTAGGAAAGAGAACAGAAAGAAATATAGGGTTCCAGATGTAAAGATACAAGAGAGAAAGAAGAAGTTGGATGACCTTAATAATTTTTAAAATAAATTGAGGTTTTTAATGCAAAATTTCCAAATTCAAGTGGGCTTCTTTTTTTGACTTGGGCCTTCGTTGGGCTGGAGCAAGCCCATGCAAATATTTTTATTTTTATTTTTCTCTTTTTTAAAAAAACAAAGATTTTACAAGATTCACCAAAAAATCATAAAACAATCAGAAAAAATCTAAACCAATTTTGTTAGATTTATAAAAATATGATCTATCCATAGATGTTATAAATCTTTTTAGATTGTGCTTTAGCTATAGGTGTATTAAATCACCCTTGCATATGTTGTAAGCATATAGGTTCAGCGATGACCGAGAACGTGTCAGAGGTAGACTCGGAATACGCAGAGGTGGATAGGAGTACGAGGAGGATGTCCTCATTATTGGTGTTCCCAAAGGCTTCACTAACTATCCGTTGTCCGGTTTCTGCCTAAGGCACGCCCCGGTGGATAACCCCTATTTTTTAACACTTATTATATTGTTTGTGCATTAAGTTATAGAGGTTGATATGATGCGTCAAAAAAGCTACAAAGGTCGATATTGAGTCATAGAAACACACATGGGTAGTATAAAAAATTGCAAAGTTAGGATGTATTTATATCTAAATAATTATGTGTTTTGCAATGGAAGAAAGAAATATATTAAGGTGTATTTTAATTCAATACAGGTTTAATAGATTATTTGTTATTTATTGTCAGCATTAACTTATATTATAAATATGACTCTCATCATGAAATAAACTAAAAAAGCAAAAAAAAAATATAAAATACATATGTACCAATCACGTTATAGTTTTGCATAACTATTTAGTAGTTTTTTCCTCCCGTTGCAACGCACGAGCATATTGCTACTAATATTAAAGTGTGTGAAAGACTTCTTTCGTTCATCTTTTTACTTCCCATAATATCCTTGTGTCTCTCCTTGTCTCGTCCGGGGGTCTCTTCTTGTCATGTGTGGGACTCACTCATGACCTGTGGATATTTGCTAGTAATAACTTATAAAATTGGACGAGTTAATAAAATCGTGCTGCATTCACATGTCATACTCAAATATAGTACAAGCATTCAACTACGGATACACATGAGCCTGACTAGGGCGCATCATGTCGCTCCCACTTATTCAACACAATTACACACGCCAGAGAAATTGAAGCAAGTACAGGAACACCTCGACGCACACGGCCGGCCCCACCCCACCACCTCTTCTCAGTCTCACTCACACAAACACAAGCAACACAGCTTATTAGCAAGGTCCGGAAAAGGGACTTATTTACTGTGAACCGTCAAATTAACACGCATGCAGTACAGAATTCAACAGGTGGTACGTGGTGCGCCGGAGGCCGGAGCTCCATCATCGCCGGCCGGTACGGTACGGTACGGTACGGTCAGCCGAAGAGGTGGTGGTGCTTCTTCTCGCCGCTGGCCTCGTCGGCGTCCTTGTGGTCCTTCTTCTTCTCGTGGTGCTCGTGGAAGGCGTAGCCGCCGGCGCCCACCGCCGCCGCCGCCGCGACCTCCTCCGTGATCTTGTGCCTGTGCGCGTGCTCGGGGTCCTTCTTCGCCTCGTGCTTCTCGTACTACAAAGATCGAGTTCGTCATGGAAGGTCAGCACGAATAACAAACGAATAGAAGTTAGATCTGCGTGGACGACGACGACGTACAAGTGCGAAGGCGCCGGCGGCGATGGCGCCGGCCTCGCCGAGGTGCTGCTTGTGCTTGTGCTCCTTCTCCTCCTTCTTGTACTTCTCGTACTCGTCCTCGCCGGTGGTCACCACCTCGGCGGCCACCGTCTCGGAGTACCCGTACTCGCCGGTGGGCTGCTCCTCGCCGTCCTTCTTGTGGTGGTGGAAGAAGTGGTGGTGCTTCTCCTCCGACATGGCTGCTGATGCTGCTCTGGTCAGCTGGTTGCTATACTACACTCCACTTGGCTACCAGTTGGCTGTGTGTGAGGATAGGATCGGATGGTTGGCTTGGAGGGCGTTTTATAGGCGATTCAACACGCCATTAATTACACAGTGGGTGGTGGGGGATTAGCATGACTAAACATGCATGTGAAGAGGATAACGATAGTACGTATTAACTCAAGTCACGGAAGCAGATGGATATATTATGGCATGCGTGTATATACCTACCTCACATATTCCTTCTACTCTAGCTATCTGCAAAAATTGATGCGCGTTTTAGGGTTGTTTTACTTTGTAAATCACTTTAAACTTTGTTGCTTATAAGTTATAAATTACCTTTTTGTATGTTGAAGTTGGATATTTGAAAACGATATCATACGAGTAGCTTATTAATTGCTTCCTTCGTTTCAAGTTAAACCATTTTAGCTTTTCTACATTCATAACTTTTGCTCTCCCTAAAGTCTTGTTTGACACAACTCAACTTCACTAGTAAAGCTATTTTTTAAAAATAGCTTTATAAACAACTTTCTAGATGAAGCTAAGCTGTTTTGGAAAAAATATTTGGTAAAATAGCTTCATCAACTACTTCATGCGCATAGTTGCAGGGGCGTCTTGGACAAATATGAGGCTCAGTTCAAAACAATAAGTGGAGACCTAGCATATATATTGTCAAAATCTAAAAAAGATAATATCAAATATAAATATACTACAAAGGCAATGTATAAAAGATTAACTAAATATAATAGGGATTGTGCATGGAATTTATACCAGACAATGATCTCCGTCTGGCGTCCTAATCTGGGTCCGGTCGTCTAGGATTGCTACTAGGTCTCGACTCTTGAGCGACGAACAACACCAAGGGCGAGAAATAAGTTCAAGGGATAAAGCCATAAACTCACAAAAGGTTACAAACTTGTGTGAAGAAGAATTACCGGCTATAAACTTTTCTAACTTAGGATCATAGACTCAATGTGCTTTCTCTTGAAGGAAGTAGCAGACCACGTTTATTGAGTGTATGTGATTAATTTACTAATTAAAATAAACCTAAAATTATTATATATACTTAGGACACTTAGTAAATTTTGGGGCTCATGAATTTTGGAGGTCCAGCTCGGTCGCACAGCCCACACGGGCTCCGGAACGCGCCTGCATAGTTGAAAGAGAGAAATAAAGGAGGAAGCTGCAATAAGCTACTTTTTCAGCTTCATCCCAACTCATATCTCTATGAGAGGAGAGAAAACAGAGCTTCAACCATAAAGCTATTTTGGAAATAAGTGTTTAACAAGAAAAAACAGCTCACAAGAAAACATACAGCTGTTGTGAGCTGTACCAAACAGGCCCGAGTTTCACCAAATAAACCAACTGGTGGAAGCTTCTTAATTCTTATCCACGCCACTGGAGCCCATTAACGGGGCGCCACGTACGTTCATTTGGAAAAAAAAAGCCTGTGGTCCAATGTATTATTACGTCCCTTGCTCAACAATGAGTGTGCTAGTTCTTCGATTCTCATAATCATCTGACTTTTATGTTTCCTATAATTTCTTGATTTACCTTTTCATTCCTAAACTAAGACGGTGCAGGTTTAATTTTTACCTTGAGCTGCATTACTTTCTTTTAATTTTTTTCTATTTTCTATTCCCTACAAATTAATTATCAATATATACTTATACTCACTAGTAAAAAAAAGCTCTATGCTGGCGGTGGTTTTTTTACAGGCGGTTTCAATTAAAAAACATCTATAAAAAGAAATCAGCAGGCCCAACGCAAGAACCGCTAATGAATAACCATTTTCACTGGCGGTTCTCCTAATAGAACTACCACTTTCTAGTGGCGGTTTGTTAAAACACCGCCTGTAAAAATAATTTTAAATTGATTTTTTGAGTTTTTCAAATGACCTCGTATGAAAAAATACCAAAATAAAAGTTGTAGATCTCGAAAAGTTATAAAACTTTGTAGTTGATAATTTTCTTCATTTGAAATTATGTTGGCATCGAAAACTATGTTCGAATTTGTAAAATTTGAAATTCAAATTTTGTAAATTACCGCAAATGGAGAAACTACCATAAAAGTTGTAGATCTTGAAAAGTTATATAATTTTATAGTTGACAACTTTTTCATTTTAATCCATTTAGGGCCTCAAAAAAATCAATGTTTGCTCGATTTAGGATAATATGTGGGGAACCAAACTCTAATATAGACACATGTGAGTAATGAATAGAGTGGTAGAAGAGGCTACGCGCGTGGGAGAGGTTGCGGGTTCAAATCCTATTGGCAGCGAAGAGTGCAATTTTATGTGAAAAAATGCACGTCTTGCGACTTTCTCACGATTAGATTGTTATTTTTAAAACTCAATTTATATTTTCTAGATGAGCCTTTCTACACGCAGTTGACATAACACAACCGCTAGTGGAAAGTTTCATTCCACTGGCCCCAAATGCTGGCGGGTCTAAAAGACACATGTAGAAATAGGTTTGGAATTGCTTGTATAGAGCTTGGCTGATAAGTTTGATTTGTTGTGAGAGAAAAACATTGTTGAATGGTTGGCTAAGGATGGCAACGGGGCGGGTTCGGATCGGATGAAGTCTATGTGCACCCAAACTCGAAACCAAACCTAACACCGATTTGGGTGATAACCCCTCTCTAAAACCAAACCCGCGGATACCCGAAACCCGAATAGATACCCGAAACCCGCTTTCTATGTCAACATAATAATAGCAATAAGGACTTTCTGTAAATATATACATGATATATACACATACGTGTATAAACAAGAGGCAATAAAACATAAATATTTTCATGAGTTAGTTTAAAATAAATTTTATAATCTAAGTAAACAAGTTATTATTACCATATTATAAAATATGAAAATTAATTCTAATGACTTAAATCGGATATCACGGATATCCACGGGTGGACGACCAAACCCGAAACCGAACCCGATAGGTTTTGAGGCTCCGAACCTGAAAACCGTGGGTGAAAAATCATCCCCAAACCCGAACCTGCGAGAACCAAAACCCGCGGATATCCAATCTGAAACCGCCCCGCTGCTATCCTTATGGCTAGCAGATTCGGTTGATAAGCTCAAGCGAATATCTTAGCTCTTGTTCATATGCTCTAGGCACCAAAGCGCCTCCAACGAATCCGTTACTCTCTCACACAACGTTATTTAGGCCTTGTTTAGTTCCAAAAAAATTTGTAAAATTGTCTAGATTTCCCATCACATCGAATCTTCCAGCACATGCATGCAACATTAAATATAAATAAAAAAACTAATTACACAGTTTATCTATAATTTGCGAGACAAATCTTTTGAGCCTAGTTAGCCCATGATTGAACAATATTTGTTAAATACAAAGAAAGTACTACAGTGCGCATTTTGTCAAAAATTTTGGAACTAAACAAGGCCTTAGTGTTTTTTTCATCTGCATGCATAGCTAACGTGTGTCCATATACTTATTCGGCATACAAATATGTGATCATATGTGTTTGTTTGGATCATCTCAACTAGAACTTAATCATGGTTACTTCAATTTGACCTCATATTCTTGTCGGTTCAAGGATTTTTTTTTACCTTTTACAAGATGGGAACATCTTCAGGAGTTTTTTTGTTAAACTCACTCTCTAAAAATTACTATATAGAAAGCCATTTGAATAAAATTCGCTCACTATATCTTTTCACCCTCCTACCTCTTCTCTAAATCTTGTACATATTCTAGAGAGCCAACTCCATTCTCCGCCTTTTACCGTGAAATCTGGAATAGAGAATGGCAAGATGATCCAATTAAATAAACTGTTGGGGGAAATTTTTTTATCTAATCTTTGTTCTATTAATAAGAAAGGATATAAAGAGGCTCTTAAAGTTGCTATCAAATCTAGATATAGATCTGTATATGATCATTGTATTTTCACAACCAGCAAAAATATGTCGGTACACCGGAGTTTGTAGAATAATAACAAGGGTTAGGACTAAGTATGCTAATTTTGGTGGTCAATAGGATGCCTTAACTAAAAGGTCAGCAGTTTATTCAATGGGATACGGCTTATCTTTTGACAAAATAAATCATATTGCCGACAGTCGAAGCAATTGCCGTCCATTGGAGCTAGAAAAAAGGACCGGATCTGAAGGCAAAATAATTTTTTCGTGACACGCCAAATGGTCTGAGAAAGTGTACTTTGATCGCGATATCGAACGACTTGAAATTTCAAAGTTTTCTCATCCACAAAACATTTCCTTTTTGTTTGTTGAGATACCAGAAATGGGTCCAGGCAAATCAAAATAATAATAAAAAATTGTATAGGTCTCCACGCACTCAAAAATATTTGATTCTCTCAAATGATTAAGCTAGATACATGCATGTGGCAACTTGCATGCGTGTGCACGCCTATTTCTCTAACCTGTTGTTTCAAAAAAAATTGTGTCAAACTTTTGTTGCTTTGGTTGTGTCATAAAAAATATATACTATCATCTACAATGACAAATTAGTTTCATTAAACCCACCATCAAAGTATATCTTGATATTTCATTTTTGCATTGGTATTGTAAATGTTAATATATTTGTCTAGCTACAAACTTGATCAAATTAGAGAAATATGGTAGTACATCATTTTCTCAATCCTCAAGTTTTTGTTTGTTCCATAGAATATATATAATGGATTGATTCTCCGCCACTATATGACTCTCAAGCTAATAATTATATTAGGGTGAAATGGTTCATCACACCAAAAAATACCTCATAAATAACCCAAATATTTCTGAAATTTGGAGAGATTATCCTTACAAGCTAGTTTGGGAATTATAACATGTCCCCTCTTGTGTTTATGATCGATCAATGTACTATAATAAGGGCCTTAAAAGATCCACTTTTCCTTTAGCCAAAGAAGAGTATGATGCAAAACACAAAGGAGCTGGATGTTGTCGGCCACCACTTGATTGATCCAACACCAAAAATATCTTCACCAGACGATCCATGGATGAAGACGACCCCCTTTTCCTATATCAACATCATCAAGCATCACATCATGGCTACCAAATAAATCGTATTAATTAAACAAAGCATGTATATATACATACATGCCTGGTGCGTTCTCAATTCATCAGCCATTTGCATTGCAACCACAGGAACTTGTGCCGTTGGTGATGTCCCCCAAGCCCCAAGTGAGAATGGAGGTGCAAAAGGTCAAGGTAGTTGTTAGTTGTTTACCTGTGGATCTGGGTCAGGGTACACCTTGTGGTTGTGGCCGTAGTCTATGCACGTATTAAACTCCACAAGTGGTTGACTAGTTCTAGTCCTCTAGACAGTCACTTAGGCCTTGTTTAGTTTACCTCAAAAACCAAAAACTTTTCAAGAATCTTGTGGCACATGCATAGAGCATTAGTCGAAAATAAAAACTAATTACACAGTTTGACTATAAATCACGAGATAAATCTTTTGACCCTAATTAGTCCATAATTGGACAATAATTATCAAATAAAAATAAAATTGCTACGGTACCCAAAACCAACAGATTTTGGGAACTAAACAAGTCCTTAACCGAATAATTAACCATACATCATTAGGACAGTGCTCACATCGTACTATTTACTATATATATGGTATATTTAAACTGATCTACTAATATGCTTTTTCATATCTTTCTTGTGCATCATGTATATGGCATATGCATACACTACTACACAAATGATTTTAGGAGGTATTACCCAAACATTAACAAAGGTGAGCACAAAATTTAACCGCCTTCTAAAATACCAGGCTGTTAACAAAGGCGGTCATTTTTTTAACCAAGGCTGTCACGTTTACCCGTCTCATAAAATCAATTTATGGAGACGGTCAACAAATAACCACCTCCTAAAATAGAATTACGGAAAAGTCCCACCTCCAAAAATTAGGCCATTTTTTGAAGACTGCTTAGGAAAATATGCATGAGGCTCGACAAAAGCTCGTATCCAATACACCTATTGGGCTTCTATATAAATAGAAGTTAGGGTTTCAGCTCAGTATCCCTATCACTCAGGCGTCTCGCTCCCTGAGCCGTCCTCTCCCTCCCTCAGTGTCTCTCCCTCCCTCCAGTGGCCCCTCTCCTCCCTCCGATGGTGGCACCCCATCTCTCTCTCCCTGCCTCGGTTGACGCAGACATCCGTCCCTAGTGGCTCGGATGCGGCTGGCCCTGGCATGGTCATAGGTGGCCCTGGTACGAATGGATGCGCCACCGGCTACACGTATGGAGACGGCAAGAACGCGGCCGACCTCGGCACGGACGTGCGCCTCGATGGTAGATGGTCACGGCGGTGCATTGTCGCTCCCCCACCCAAGCAGCGGCTAGATCCAACAACCATGAGTAGGCTTTGAGCAAGAAGGCATGGAGCTCGATCGGAGGGCGGCCGGATCTCAGTGGTGGGCTGCTTTCCCTGCCCCTCCACCTCTAGATCTAGTGGTGGGCGTTTTGATCCGATAGTGAGAGGCCGGATCCTGGCGGCGAGGCAGCGGAAGGCCAGATCCTAGTGGTGGGAGGCTGGATTGTGGCGGTGCGCATGGTCCAGGGTCCAAACCGTATGCCATATAACTTATTTGTGCAAGTTGTGGAAAATAACACAAGACAAATGTTTATGGATATAATATATTTGTGAGCTATGATGAACTTCATTGTCATGATTGTGTATTGTTCAAAATGGAATTGGTGATGTTATGGCTCATTGATTGTATGTTTGATTGTATGATTAGTATTAATCTTGAGGGTAATGAATAACTGTGTTGTTATTTTCTATTATGGATAGCGTCTGACAGTTGGACGCTATATATTACTAGCGTCTTACTAATGGTCGCTATAAGTTTCTAAAAGGCGTCGAACGGTTGGTCGCATATCTTCAACGTACTGTCCAACGGTCGGTCGCTATATAAGTATGGTCGAACGCTAAAATTTATAGCGACGCCACTTATGGGGACCGGCCAAGTTGGTCGGTATATGTTTATAGCGACCGTCCGTAGGTCGCTATACCGACTTATAGCGACCGTCCGTAGATCGCTATAGATAGGCTGTGGTATAGTGGATGACCCGTGGATGGGCTCGATGGGCCCATAGATGGACTCGGTGGGCCTGTTCACAAGTTTTTTTTTATTTTTCCTGTTTGATTTACGGAGGCAGGCAAAACAACCATCTCCATAAAGTCACCATTAAGACCTTTGATTGCAGGCTATTTCAATGCTCGCCTCTATTAAAAGTACTGTAGTAGTAATAGTTGCATGTTTGATTATTTCTCACGGAGAAGAATATTTGTAGCAATTGGCGAGGTAAAAGAAAATGATTTACTTGTTGGCCTTTGGTGAATCGGCCTTAATCTAAACGTACATATATATTTTTATCGTATTCTATTTTTCCTAGCTAATTATTCTAGGAGAAGATTGAGTTTGTCCATCCGGTACTTTATTTATCTGGCATTGTCATTTCAAGCAAATGCAACAATGACATTAAGTTAAAGGATGAAAGCAAAAGAGATGGACCAAGATAAGTAACATGTGTGCCCTGCTTGCATTAGATCCAAAGCAAGGTAGATCCAAATGTTCCATGGAGCAATAATGCATGCAGCAGCAACCACTCCATTATTGCTGTGTTAGGAGAAGTAGCCCTACTACATTTTTCGTCACAAAGTGTCATGGAGGGATTGAGCAAGTGCGATCCATATCTTGCATCGCAACAAGGTCAGCATGCATGCACGGATCATGAATGGTAACAACAATGTGATGGTGTACATCTCTCATATTTTAATTTGCAGCTTTGTACCACATATTCTCTCCTACCACAACAAGTATAATTAAGTGTACTAAGACATCGATATAATATATGGTCCCAATATAGTATTTTTAAAAAAACTTCGTAATGTTTATAAAAATAATATTGTTTCATATAAAATAATATCATTTGCCTAGATGGCTATGAGATTGCAAGACCGAATGGGGAGTTTTCTGTCTGGCTTTATATAGATCACATTTGGTTGAGATATAAGTTTCATAGTCGGTAAGGAAATCTATCGGTGGTGATGCGGCACCTTGAGTCCATATATATATATAACAAACAATATGCTTTATTAGATATATACTTTGTTGGGAGCAATATCCCTCGTAGGGTCCTCCTCCATTCACACAACATTACTTCGGATCCCCCTGGTCGGGCTTTTGAACCTGTTTTTGTTTTTGTAAAAGTCAAAAGCCAACCAAAGGGCCCAAAAGCCACAAGTGCTTTTGCCCAAAAGCAGCTTTTCTCGTAGTACAAATCCAAAAGCACCTCACCCCTTACTTTCACTGACTTTTGGGATCTGTTCAGTTTTTTCTAAAAGGCACGAGTGACCAACCAAACGGCTTTTGGCTTTCTCAAAGCCCACATCCCACAGCAGCTTTTCAAAAGCTCAAAGCTCACAGCAGCTTTTTCAAAAGTCACAGCCCAACCAAACACACCCTTCATCACCGGTGTGAGTCGAGATGTTTCCTCTTGCAAGGAACCCGAGAACCCTCTCCAGTCTTCATCTGAAAGGACCTTCTGAAGCGATGGGCCAGAGCCTACACAAATTTATCTTCAGAAGGTCTCTAAAAAGAAGACCAGGGCGCACCACCGGCCTCTCCTGAAGGGCAAACACGAAGACACCTTTGAGCAGTCCAAAACTACAACACTTTGAGCGAAGCCCTACTATGCCCGAGGAGGTGGCAATGTTTTGGAGGGTGGGCAGTAGCGATCGAGGACATTGACACTAACTTAAAAAAGTCAATTTCGACTTGGATTCCTATATGGACTTAACTCAAAAGACCATTATAGTCCTTGAGTTTAACTTTCGCAAAATAAATAGCCTCTAGAATAAAGCAGGGATGACATAGTTCATTGGTGACAACTCCATCCCACACTCCAACTTTGTAATCATTTTCTCACCCTACACCATCCAAAAGTTTGGTCAAGGACAATATACTTCATGTTCTAGCAAAAAAGTTGGGTATCCTCAAATACCCATAAACCATTGTAGCTCCACCCCATAGCCAAAGATGCCCAAGGGCAACCCGGTGGCGTCCCTTAACTTTGTATTAAGCACCCACACCATCGAATGGAGATGGTAAGAGGGCACAAAAGAAGCTTGGAAGAAATGATTCATAGAAGACAAAGGGGTGGAGAGCGAGGATGATATGTGGGCTCGATAATTTTTTTGTTTTTTATGGGTTAGCCATTAGCTACATCATGTGTTTGATTGGTAAAAACTATTGACACGTCAGCTAAACCATGGTAGATTTGAGTTGAGTAGAGCCGAACAAATTGAACCTGACCTGACCCGAGCCCATTAGGTTTTGGCCTACCCATGAACCTCAGTGTGTGTTTAGTTTGTGGGATGAATGAGGACGGGATGGTCATCTATCTTGTTCTTACATGTATTTGGATGGACGACAACAGAGGATCGGTTGCCTCCCCGAGAAGAATATGTCGCCCAAATGCGGGATGTCTCGCACCTCGAAAACGGGAGGACGGGTTCATCCCCCTGCCAACGATGTCGTTTGACCATCCACTCAAGCTGGTATTTCCTCCTCATCCTCAAGCGAGCTCATGGTGCTGTAGGAACTCATGCCCTCTTAAGAGCCCGAGCTCATGGCGATAGTGGTGGCTTGTTCCCTCTTGGCAGCACGTCGGCTCCTCTCTCATGGGGGTCGAGGTCGTAGCAAGGTGGGGAGGCACAACACTCTGGTTTCCTCTCATACGACACTAAGAAGATGAAATACGGCCAAAACAAACAAAAGGGGAACTCCCAACGGCAAGCAAAGAAGATAAGGTTCATCAAAAACAAAAATAAAATCAAGAAAATTATTAGAGAATGACAGGTGGGGTCCATGTATGTCAGATGGGTCCATAGATGATGTCTACTATTTTTTTAAAAAAAATCTAGGTGGCACTTCATTTATCACGGGCTAATAAATCATTAGCAACAATTACAGCTACACTTCCAGGTAAAGAGTTTGAGATGATCTCCTCCCCATCAGTGCATACATAACCCAAGGCAGCCAGCTCATGAGCGGCCACATTACAAACTCTACTAACAAAAACGCACTCACAGCTAGAGAGATTTAAGTTTGACAATGACTTGATCTCCTCCACAAGATAACCAAAGGCCGAATCAGTGAAAGCCTCAGTTTTCAAAGCACTTAAAACCTCTTGGGTGTCAGTCTCCATAATCAGCAGGGAGTTCCCCAAGTTGACAGCCATCTGCAGTTCTTGAAGACAAGCGATCAGTTTCGCCTAGACGGCATTAAGGAGATGGTCGATCCTTCCCCTTCCATCTGTGATTACATCGCCATCTTTATCTCGCACGAGAAAGCCCCAGCTGCCGGACTTCGACTTTGGAGTAGGTAAGGAGCCATAGCATTTTAGTTTCAGGCTTCAGCACATCATCAGGCGGTCTGGTCCATTTCTGTCCACTTCGCCCACCCTGCGTTGGTCCTCCGACGGTGTAAAAAGTTGCATCATCCCATTCCTACAACTTACTCTAAAAACAAACAAGGATAACCATATTCCTGTAACCAAACACATCAGGAACGGGACCGTCACATCCTATTACATCCCAAAACCAAACATTGTGAATAAGGTCCTGCTGCCTAGAATTTTTTTTTATAGCTCTAATTCGAAATATTCATTTTGACTATTTTACATGCTAAATTACAGAAGTAGCCTGCCAGGCCCAAGTCCTGCTCGAAAATAGGCGCGATGTGTCTAGTGCACTACTGGAAACTAAAGATTTCCTGTCGGTTACCGACAATGCCTTTATTTTTTTCTGTCGGGGACCCGACAGAAAAACTCCGACAGGCCTAGCACGACAGGGAATAAATGTTTTTCTGTCGGGCAAACTATTTTCCTGTCGGTTTGTTATTTGCCTTGTCGGTTGACCGCCCACAGAAAAATTCGTTGTCGACAGGTTTAGAATCATTTTTTTGTCGAAAGGTGACGACAAGGAAATACAAAAACCGACAAGGAAATACATTCTCTGTCGGATGGGGAACGACAAAAAAACAGAACTTACACCGACAGGAGAACACTTATTTTTTCCGTCGACCTTAGCCCGACAGAAAATAAAAATTTTCCATGTCAACTCTCCACCGACAGGAGAATTCAAACAAACTGACATAAAATAAAAATTTTCCATGTCGACTCTCCACCGACAGGAGAATTCAAACAGACTGACAGAAAATAAAAATTTTCCATGTCGACTCTCCACCGACAGGATAATTCAAACAGACTGACAGAAAATATGTTATTTATAATTGCATTCACCAGACCAGAAAAGAATCTTATACACCTCCAGCATCAGATCTGGGCATTACAGTTATGGGTGTTAGCAACTTGGGGGTGGGATTGAGGCAACCATAACAGGGGTATAGAGAAGAGGGCAATACCTCGGGTGCGAGCAAAGACAGGTGGAGAATGCCGCCGAGTCGTGTGGTAGTCGAGGGAGGAAACGTCGTCGGTCCCCAAGGCAAGCCGCGCGAGGAGCCGAGGAGGTATGGCCGCGGCGCGAGAATGGTCCACGCCAGGGAGCCTGACGAGACGAGCGACGAGAGATGGTCCAGTGGGGGAGGGCGGCCTCCATGCGGTGGAGGGTCGCGAGGGGAAGCTGGCGGCGCGCGTGGTGTGGAGGCGCGAGGGGAAGTGACGCCGTGCGGGGGAGATGCGAGGGGAAGCGGCACGGGCTGTGTGGCGGCGCACGGATAGGACTCTCGCTGAATCCTGAACTGGGGCTTGGTCACAATGCGGGCCGGAGGGGTTTTGGGGTTTCTTTATTTCTTTTTGCTGAGAGTTGAGTCACGGGCTTGTGGGCCTTCTCTTTGGGTTTGGCGCGCTGAAGCCCTTTGGCTTCCCGCCAGATATTTGGATTGGCGGCAATTCTACACGGAAAGTATTTTTCATGATATTTCAAAAGAGTTGGGTCACTGTAATTTGTCTTACAAGATCATAATGATTAGTGGAACCTTAATTTGGATATATGTACCGTAACGCGGGGGACAAGCCCCCCGCACCCCCCAAGTGACGACGAGGGCGTATACCAATGGCCGACTTCTGCCTCCGCTTCGCTCCGTCAGAAGTCGGCCTTTATAATGTGCAACTTAATTTAGAAACGTAATTAACAAATTCCATGTGTGTTACGACAAATACCGACAGAAAAAACGTACCCCGACAGGAAAACACATACATTTCCTGTGTGTTGTTTATTTTTCTGTGGGTAACGTGTGCACCGACAGGTAATTATCCATTTCTTTATCGGTATCCTAATTTTTCTGTCGGTTGTCTAAACCCGACACGATAATTGTATTTTTTTTCTGTCGGTCTTGTTTATACTGACAGGAAATTTTCAGTTTCCAGTAGTGGTGGATAGTCATGGACCGGATTATTTCGGTCCAAAATGGTCGGGGTTTTTTTTGGCCTGGGCCACAAAATGGTCAGATACAGTCGAGGTAGTCTAGCAAATGCTTTTGCAAATTCAGGGACCGTTATTCAATGAGAAAACTTGAACCGTGAAAATAATCTAAGGAGTTAAAAATGTTTATCATTCATCTCTTTTCTTTAGCAAATTATCCTTCATCTTTTTTTTAAAATTACACAAGTATAGACACAGACACTCAATATGCACGCAGCATGCATACTCACTCCTACGAATATGCGTATACAAATCTTATCTCTATAAGCATCTCTGAAAGACAGTGCCAACATATCTTGATATTGATGAAGTCTCCACAAGCGTCTCACTGTCGACGAAAACATCACCTCCACTAAAAGCACAATATCGTTAAATTTCTGAAATAAATAGAAAAATACGTAAGCCAAGGTAAGAGAAAGTTGGACTACCCACGAAAGCCCACTTCTCCCTTCTCCGGCCCAACGCCGACAAAAATCGAAGCCACTTCATGCCGGTGTTCTGTACTCCTTTCCCCTTCGTCTTCCTGCTCATTGCAGAGCACGGAGCCACCGGCTGTGGCAGGCACGAAGGCAGGATCTCGTCTCAACCTAGCTCCTGCTAATTGAATTCGTCGATTGAGGTTGGCTCGAACCTGGGCCACTCCGGCACTGTGATGATAGGATGAACCCCGCGCAGCCGAGGGTCTCCCTTCTACATTGTCACGAACGAGATCTAGGCTCAGTGAGCTGCTCACCTTCTTCCTTGATGCTCACCCGTCCACGCTACAGAGTTTGTGTCTAGGGAGTCATGGTGGCATGGCAGGGAGCAGTGAAAAATCAAGCAGAGTTGACGGCTAGAGTCGTTTTCTTGGTTGTATGTAGATGTTCGAAGAAATGGTTGTTACACCATTAGTCATATTTTGATTCCTATACTGGAATTCATACATTGTGTACTCATTTATGTTGCATATGACTAAAGCTTTCTTCTTTTTCCTGTTATTGTAGGGAATGACAAAGTGCAAGGTGCATTACACCAAATAGGAAGCATACACCTGAATTGAATATGGGAGAATATTTTTTTTTATCTGAACAAAGAACTGCTGACCAGCTGTGAAAGTATCCAATGGCAGGTGCATGGAATGGGGGCAGCATTTTGATTGTTGTTATTCTAATTTCCAATCCATGCTATTTAGAAGGATCTCCATGTTAGTCATTTTCCTTTACATGCTTGCTACACCTCAGGCATTATCACTATCACCTGTTCATGTAGTGTTGTTATGCTAAGTATCAGAATGGTTACCATAAATTACATCTACTTATTTTGTGATATCGCCATTTTCCATTACTCACTTGAATATAATTTCGAATAAGGTGGGTGAATACCATAAATTACATCTACTTATTTTGTGATATCGCCGTTGTCCATTACTCACTTGAATATAATTTTGAATAAGGTGGGTGAATACCATAAATTACATCTACTTATTTTGTGACATCGCCATTGTCCATTACTCACTTGAATATAATTTCGAATAAGGTGGAGCATACTACAGACTTAATGAGGCCAAAATTCAGAGGAGAAAAAGCTGGACTAGCACTGCACATAATGAGGTATTTTTCACAGGAGTTCTCAGTGATGTGAGCATATTTAAACCATAATTTCACTGTGATAACATATCCAAGTATTATGGAGGGGTCTCCTTAGAGATCTCTTAATTAGATTGCTGCTTGCTACTTTTACAGAAGTTGCCAAAAAACCCAATATGGGGATGAAAGCCTACAAATAACTGAGTCTTCAAATAAGTAGATTACATGACATGGAAATTTTTACTATGCTAACCAGCGACGGAGCTAGCAGCCGGTCAAGGCGGGCTTCAGCCCGGCCTAACAATCCTGAGCACATAGCGCCCCACCTAAGCCCCACCTTGATTTTTTATGTTTAATTATATAGATTGGGAAGGGCTGACAATTATTAGAGATAAAAAGAATACTCAATGTTTATTGGGCCAACAAAGGCTGAAGCCCAATCCTAAAAAGTGGAGACATCTCTCCCTGTAACACACCCCTGCTCATCCCGTATCTGTATCCCCATCGCATATTCGCATCGCATCCGACTTGCGGCGGCGGCTTCGCATCGCACGGGGCGCGGACGGTGCGGCCGCGGCTCTACGGGCGACGGGGCGAGCGGTGCGGCCGCGGCTTTGCGGGCGGGCGCCGGCTTAAGCCTCATCAGACCCGCAGCGGCGGCTTCGCACGGGACGCGGACGGCGCGACCGCGGCTCTGCGGGTGGGCAGCGCGACTGCGGGCGGACAACGCCGTGAAGCTTTTGGGGCTGGGTAAGGCAGCAAGCCGGCAGCCAGCACCCAGCAGGAGCAGCCAAGCAGGCGGCAGCCGCGGCAGGAAGCCAGGAACCAGCCAGCAGGCAGAGGTGGTTTCTTATTTTCTTAACTGTAACATTGAATACGATGTGTTCATGTGTGTGACTGAATATTTGATTTATGATACGATTTGATTTTTTTTATATTATCACTCATCAGCATGTCGAAAAGAACATTGACTTTGAACAATTACTTTTCAAGTTCAACTGGCAGCGGCTCAACTGCACATACTAATGAGAGTAGAAGTCAACCAAACCCAAAGAAACCGAGGAAAGAGTTTAGTCATTCAAACCTAATTGCTGACCCTGGACAACGCAAACCAATTGCTTCTTATGATCCAGCAATTAGAGACCAATTAAAGAGAGTGTATGCTTTGAGTGGTCCAACCCAACCTCATGAATTTCAATTTCCTTCTAAATGTATGGTTGGTCAATGGAGATCATTTCAAAAGATTTGGTTTGACGAATTTGATTGGCTAGAGTATAGTGAGTCCAAGGATGCTGCTTATTGCTTATATTGTTATCTTTTCTTTAATTCGGGGAAGACAGAAAAATTTGGAAGTTCTGTCTTTGCTCATCAAGGTTATCAAAATTGGAAGAATGCTAAGGATACTTTTCATAAGCATAGTGCTTCGAAGACTCATACAGAGGCCAGACTGAAGTGTGATGATTTTATGAACCAAAGGACAAGTGTGGGTCAAAGAATAGTTGAGGTAAGCACGGAGGAAGAAAAACGATATGAGATTCGGCTGACATCATCTTTAGATGTTGCAAGATTTCTCATATATCAAGGGCAACCTTTTCGTGGAGATGATGAGAGTTCTACTTCCCTCAACAAGGGTATGTTTAGAGAGATGGTTGATTGGTATAAGGATAAGGTAGATATAGTCAATGATGCATATGAAAAAGGTTCTAAAAATTGCCAGATGATATCTCCTGATATACAAAAGGATCTTGCAAAAGCTTGTGTTGAGGAAGTCACAGCTGTCAGTATTGATGAGATCCTTGGTAGAAAATTCTCAGTGCTTATTGATGAGTCTCGGGATGTATCAATAAAAGAGCAAATGGCAGTGATTCTAAGGTTAGTATTCCACAGTTGCAATTTTGTTCATAGATTTTATTATAATTATTTCTGCAATTATACTAACACATAAATAAATATACTGTGTAGGTTTGTGAATGATAAAGGGCAAGTGGTGGAGAGATTTCTTGGGCTTCAGCATGTTCAGAGTTGTACAGCTATTGCATTGAAAGAGGCTTTGGTCAGTATGCTTTCAAGTCACAATTTGTCTATCTCTATGCTTCGTGGGCAAGGGTATGATGGAGCCTCTAATATGAGAGGTGAATTTAATGGGGTCCAAAAACTGATCCGTGATGAGAATCCTTATGCTTTCTATGTGTATTGTTTTGCCCATCAATTGCAACTAGTGGTGGTTGCTGTTTCAACTTCTAGTGCAGATATTGCAGATTTCTTTAACTATGTTCCTTTAATAGTCACCAATGTGGGTGCATCTTGTATGAGAAAAGATGCGTTGCTTGCAAAGCATCAAGATGTGTTGCTAGAAAAGATTGAGAAGGGTGAGATTATGACTGGAAGAGGTTTAAATCAAGAAAGTAGCCTAGCTAGGCCAGGAGATACTAGATGGGGTTCACATCTTAAAACTTTGCTTCGCATTTTGGTGATGTGGGAGGCTATCATAGATGTGCTTGAGATAGTGAAGAAAGATTCTATTAAACCAAGAAATAACGGTGGAGCTTTAGGTTTAATTGAAAAAATGGAGAGCTTTGGTTTTGTGTTCATCCTGCATTTGATGATACAATTGTTGAGCATGACAGATATTTTGTCACAAGCTTTGCAAAAGAAGGATCAAGACATAGTTGAAGCAATGCATTTGATCTCAGATGTGAAAGATAGCTTGCAGGATATGAGGGAAAATGAATGGGAGCCATTACTCAAAAGAGTGATAACATTTTGTGAGAAGAATGAGATTGAAGTGCCGGATATGGATAAGGAAATAAATGTTAGAGGGACATCTAAAAGAAGGAAGCAAAAGGTAACAAACATGCATTACTATCATGTTGAACTTTTTGTGGTCGCCATTGATGCCCTCTTGACTGAGATGAATCACCGGTTTAGTGAAACTAGTTCAGAGTTATTAGTATGTATGGCTGCTTTTAACCCAAGGAACTCCTTCTCTAATTTTGATGTGGACAAACTAGTGAGGCTTGCTGAAATTTATGCCGATGATTTTGATATTGGTGAACTTGCTGTTTTGCCAAATCATCTTACACAGTTTGTCAACCATGCTAGAAGAACTCCAGACTTTCTTGGATGCACTGAGCTTGGAAAAGTTGCTGAAATTATGGTCAAGACTAAAATGCATACATCTTATAAATTGGTTTATCGTCTCATTGAGCTAATCTTGATACTACCGGTGGCAACAGCTTCAGTTGAGAGAATATTTTCAGCCATGAACATTATAAAGACAGATTTGCGCAATAAAATAGGTGATGAATGGCTCAATGATTTGATGATATGTTATACTGAGAAGGAGATATTTAGAAAGATTGATAATGGAAAGATCAAAAAGCGGTTTCAAAAGATGAAAAAGCGACGTATGTTATTGCCTAGAAAAGTAGTGGTACGCTCTATTCTCTTCTAAATTTATAATTTGGAGGTCCATATATGTATGACTAATAATTATGTCTATTTGCGTAGGTTGCAGCTTCGGAGGAATAATGTGGGGCAAGCGTGGTTATTAGTTTTGCAATTGGTCCTTTCAGTATTTATGAACTTCATCTTTTTTTCCATGACATATTTTGTGAATTTTTGTTGTTGGTCGACGTTTTCAATATAAGCTTGATTTATGCTATTATATATATGTCTATTGTGAGAGGGCCATAGTAGAGATAAATTGTCGTAGACTTGTTCAGCCCGCCCTAATTTTTTTCTGGCTTCGTCGCTGATTCTAACTGAGGGGAATTGTTACCTCTTAGCAGTGATTAAATGATTACAATACAGAGATATGAAAACAGAGCAATATCCATACCAGTGCTTTGCATGACATGACATCATCAATTTTCCTTGGAATAGAAGATGAAGCTTTCCTAAAATGACTAAACTAAGATAGTTGATAACAAGTAGCTAGAAAAACATAGTTTTTTGTTACTAAAGTCTTTTCAGCTTCCAGCATCTTCTTCAAAACTTAAATGACTGGTTTGCACACACCATTACTGATCCTTGATGTCTTGTTAAAAGTTTTAAAACCAACTAGTTAGCCCACCTTCTAGTTTGCAACCGCCTCAATCCTAACTTGGTTTGGGATATATATATATATATATATATTTCTCACCACTAATGATGCAGGCATCTACTATAAGAACATTTGGAAAGGCAAAATCCCTGCTAAAATTAAGATTTTTCTTTGGCTTGTGGCAAATAATGCTTTACTCACTAGGGATAATATGGTTAAAAGAAAGTGGATTGGTGATCCTTCTTGCTTGTTCTGTGAGTGTAATGAATCTGTTTCTCATCTGTTATTTCAATGCAGTTTGGCCAAAGCAGTCTGGGTTGTTTTAGCTCATTGTTTAGGTGCTTCTAATGTACCTAGAAATTTGAATCAAAGTTGGGCTTGGTGTGAGCAATGGCTACCTTATGGTACCAAATTTCATGCAATTGGCATTGCTGCTATTTGTTGGGCAATTTGGAAAACTCGGAATAGTGCTTGTTTTGAGGACAAAGCTGTTACTAGTCCAATTCATGTTATATGTTATGCTTGTTCGCTTATGGAATATTGGGCAGGTTTGTTTCTGGAGTATAACACTCCAAAATTTTTAATTTTGGATTGTTATTAGAAAATACTAAATTAAATAAGGATTTAAAATTTTTCTAAAATATTCCAAGATTTATTTAATTATTGAATTCCAAAAAGAGAGAAAATGTGGAATTTTTAATTTTTTTTATAAAGATTAAGTGGAGGGTGATTTATTTGATGTGTGTTTTGTGCCCTAGTTTTGTTTGGCTTGTCTCAGAAAAATGAATATAAAATTTCTAGCGAGCCACGTTTAGTCTCTTTTGGTTTTCAAAAAAAAAATAAAACTCCAAAAGTCCTATTTGAAAACTAATTCAAATTCGAGTTGGAAAACAATTTAGAAATGTGTTTAAACTAAAATATATTTGGATTTTAAAATAGTCTAAAAACATGTTATAGAATAATCTCAAGTTTTTGAGTTCAAAAATGGTTTCAAAATTTGTTTAGCAAAATAGCTTAGAAATTATGTTTTATAAAAAGAAAAGGTTTTCTTTTCCTCTCTCATCTCGGCCTGCTTCAGTTTGAGGCCTGCACCTGGCCAGCCCACCCGCACCCCTCTCCCTCTTGGGCCTGGCCCCGCAGTGCCGCAGCCCAGCAGCAGCCGCGCAGCCCGCCTCGCGCCTGAGCCGCTGCCACGTGGGCCCCGCTTGCCAGTCTCTAGCAGCCGCTGCCAGCTGGCCCCACGCGTCAGCGCCCGCGGTCATCCCCTACCTCCGGCTGGATCGGAGCCGGACGCAACCGCCGCCCGATCCTCGCGCGCGCGTCCCACGAGGTTCCCCGAGCCTATAAAGGGCTTAGCCCGGAGCGCCGCGCCCCTCCCTAAACCCTAGGGCGCCGCCGCCATCACCTTAGCCCTAGCCGCGAGCCGCGGTCACCGCCGCCGCCGCGTGGAGGTGCTTGCCGTCGGTGATCTCCACCCCGACCCCATCTCCGACGACGACGACCGGCCCTCGGCGTTCGCAGCAAGGTGACGACCACGCTCGTGCCCTTCTTGCGCCCTCCCTCCCTCTCTTTCAAGCGCTAGCGCTCACCGGAGCTCTGCGGCCGCCGCCGTCCACCGGCGGCCGTGGACCACGCACCTCGGCCCTCCATCCGCGCGGCCAGTGCGCGCACCGGCTCCGCCGCACCGCGCGCAACGTGCCCGTGCCCTTGCCTCGCCCCGCCGTGCCCTAGCTCGCCGCCACGGCGAACTTCGAATCCGCACCCATGGCGCCGCCGCGGCCGGCCGCCGCGCCCACGCCCGCTCGGCCCGGTCCACCGTGGACCGGTGAGCCAGCCCCCGCGCCCCCTTGGTCCACAGCCCCGCGGTGGACCGGCCAGCCGCGCCTCGCCACGTGGCCAGCAAGGCTGGCCACCCCGCACTGCCCTGGCCGTTTTGCGAAAAAGCCCCTGCAGTTTTCCATAATTAACCCGCAGTCCACTGCCTTTCAAAAATAATTAGAAATAAGTCCTGTTTTTAGCAGTCTAGTCCCTGGATCCATTAGTATTTAAAGATTTAGTTCTTTATGCTTTTAAAATTCAGTTTTAATTATTTAAAATACGAAAATTAGTTCTGTTTATTCACAGTTTTGCCACTGACCTAGTTTTGGGCCATAGAATCCGCGTTTTAATTCCGATTGAGCCCGTTCTTGTCGCGTTAGTTTCATATCGCCGCGCTCTACGCAGTATTATAAATATTTATCATGTAACTTATTTCTAAATTTATTGATTTAAATATAATTTGATTAATAGCTTTTAAATTTGAAACAATCTAGGGTTGTAATTCGGTTCTCGTTGCATTGTGACTATGTCGATTTCATATACATATTAGCAGTGCTATATTTATTGTCTCATGTGTATGAGTATAATTAATCCGATTAATGTTTCGAATGCATTCCTATTTACTTAATTTAAAAACACATTAGATTTACACTTTTGTATTTATAATCAAATGTGAACTTAAATACTTCTTGATTATAATTTGTGTATTTAAACATGAAGCACATAAATAATTTAGTAATATTTGTCTAGAGTCTTTTTGATTTAAAAGTAAATTATGTTTATAATTTTGATCTTTTGTAAATAAATAAATGCCCATGTTATTAATATCAACCTTAATGTTTTCTTATTAATTATAACTTGATTAGTTTAAACATGATCACTCGATTAGTTGCTTTCATATATTCTATTTTTCAAAACTATAAATGCTTGATTGGCTTCAGTGATATATAATTAATTATGAATAGAATATGACTGACATTTAACCCTCACCTTTATAATTCTTTATAATTTGGTCAACTCAATTTTCAGATATTATTTTGAATAATCCTTCACCCGTTTTATTAAAATACGACCAGCATATAGTCGCCTTTTCCGTTACACTTCGAGCCTCGATAGTCGTGTCCGTTTAACGATAGCTCCGTTCTTAATCGTTCTTGCGTGTCACGATCGTAGCAATAAGCCGTGTCGTTTAGTGCGCTCTTTCTAAGCTTTTCTTTTGATTGATGCTTGTTCTTAGTCGTGATTGTTTGTTTGTCTGTTTGTGTTGCTTGGTTGCTACGCGTAGAAGAAGTGTGGTTCGTCAACAGTGAAGACCAGGAGCTGAGGACCGACAGTCGAAGCAGAAGGAAAGAAGCTAAAGAATTCTGAGCAGTTATACACTGGGAATAAAGGCAAGTGCAGACACCCTTTGATCATATTGTACCTATGAACTTTAAATACATTTACTTTCCAGTGCATGTGTCTTAATACTGCAAACCCTAAGGACATGACTAGTCTTCTACTATATTCCTTGTATACCTGGGTTTTATACATGGGTAGTATAGTGAATAGTAGATATGCTTAGTTGCTCTACTCATCTAATCTATATAATAATAGTAATAATGATCTTGCTTAATGAATTCTTCAATGATGATAAATGATTAAATGGTGAACAATGGTCACTTCGGTGATGGAGATGTTGCGGTGCTTGCGAGCATCGTGGTTTGGTTGAGGACAGGGGGAGCGGGTACTGTTGGTGGTCCGGTTTGCCGGGCGTACCCGTCTCTGCTCTCCGTAAGGACTTAGTCAGGGAGCGGCCCCCTGGGACTTATAGTGCAGCTCCAAGCTATATGGCTCTGGCTTGACTAATTATCAGGACCTCCGCTGGTAGGATGTTACTTTCCGGGTAGGCGTAAGGAATGTAGCTTGGGTATTCATATTAAGAGGTCGGTCAGTTCGGGGTCCCATTGCTATGGGCACGGCTGCCGCGCGCCCCGGCAAAAACTTATGAGTGGCATCCTATTAGTTGGACCCTGTGAAAGGTCTCGTAGTGAAACCCTGCCTGCTCACCTTGGTAGTGTTTTGGGGAGTCGCGACCCCGGGCGAATGGGAATCACGACTTGGAGTGAACGTGCACACCTCTGCAGAGTGTAAAACTGATATATCAGCCGTGCTCACGGTCACGAGCGGCCCAGACCCTCACTTGATGAGCAAATTGGATTCACTGGATACTTGGTGGCGAAACTTGGTTGAGGTTGCTACCTCGTGCTTTGGCGGAATGGCTATTCCGTGTTGGCAGGATTGCTATCCTGTGCTCTCATTTGGGATTGCTATCCCATTACCTTAATGGGGTTGCTACCCCGAATTACTATCCGAGGTTGCTACCTCGGAGATCTTAATAATAATAATAATTATAATGATGAGTAATGATATTGTTAATATACTTTCATCTAATTAAGGGTTGGGATGCTTCACTCATATTTAGTAATAGGTTGTTTAATAAAAGAATTGTAATAAAAGTGTACCAACTAAAAAGCTCACCCGCAGTTAAACAGTGTCAGCTTTTCCTTTGATTAAGCCTTGCATGTCATTATACTTTCCGTCTGTACTTGTTGAGTTCGACATGAACTCACCCTTGCTATTACCCCCACACCCCCAGTGTGTAGTAAAGTGCTGCTCAGAAGAAGGACATAGATGTCATGGAGTTTTCTAGAAGCTTATGGGAAGTGCTTGGCGTACGGAGCCCCCAGTCAACCGTCCCTGAGAAGATTGGAGCCTAAGAAGTTTAGCTACTGTTTCCGCGTACTCTGATGTTTTGTAAGTGTTATTATAAATATGTTTTTCCGCTATATATAACATTGATTCTGATATTTCTATTCTTTTGTTATATGTGTGGACTTCCTGGGCACACATATCACGACTCTGGTCTTATTTTAAAAGCCAGGGTGTGACATGGAGGAAGATAAGGAGCAGTTGATTGCTGGAGCAAATACAATGCTGAAAATTGCTATGCAACTGGTGAGCAAGGAGGTGAGAGATCAAAAGCACCTCGCTCTGGAGGACAACAAATCAACCGATGAAGAGGATGCTCTGGATGGACAGAAGTGAGCAGGCGGCTGATGAAGACAGAATGATGTCTGGTCTTTTGCAAGAAACTGTCTCGAGGAAGGCGCTTTGTCGCTTGGTTAAACTTTTGTGTAATCAAACTTGGTTATTTTGCTGGTGCTTTCCTTTTGCTGTGTTGACAAGCCATAGCTGTCGTGAGCTAAGTGCGTTAGTTGTCTTTGTAGTTTCTTTCTTCCAGAACTGTACTTCTTTCTAGTCTTCTCTATCGGTCCTACAAACTATCTGTATGAACGGTATTTCCGTTGTTCATTCAATGGAAATGGGGAAAATCCCTCGGTTCGAAATATATATATATATATATATATATATATATATATATATATATATATATACCCCATACACAACCATTTGGAGGATATTAGATCTTTAGAAAGTTACATTTGAGATGAGGGTCATCCCATTGTGCTATGACCACTATATACACTTAAAAGAAGATTAGGTGATTAGCTAAACTGCTATGATTAGTGTTAGGCTAGTTAAAGGCCGCTTTAGCACTTGCTCTACATATAGGACAAGTGTTTAGTGAGGTCTGCATGCCCTCTTGCTAGCAATGTTGGCATGCACCAAGAGTTTTACTCCTTAGGGCTTGTAAGTCTTGCAAGACCCTATTACTAAGTTTGTGGAGTGGCTCCCAATGGTGTACAAGGGATCTGAGGCCCACGGTGTCTTGGACAAAGCCCACCTAGTGGAGATAGCAGGGACTAGTCTGGGAAAGGCCACATGGAGACCCACTTGAACACGGGGAAGGCCCATGGGCTACCCATATGGTTAATTGCCCGACCGAAAGCTTGCCTCTTGCGAGTGCATCCTTGTGAGGGGCTGTCACACCCTGGCTTTTAAAATAAGACCAGAGTCGTCATATGTGTGCCCAGGAAGTCCACACATACAACAAAGAATAGAAATATCAAAAACAATGTTATATATAGCGGAAAACATATTTATATTAACACTTACAAACATCAGAGTACGCGGAAAGAGTAGCTAAACTTCTTAGGCTCCATTCTTCTCAGGGACGGTTGACTGGGGGCTCGGTACGCCAAGCACTTCTGATAAGCTTCTAGAAAACTCCATAGCATCTTTGTTCTTCTTCTGAGCAGCACTTTACTACACACTGGGGTGTGGGGGAAATAGCAAGGGTGAGTTCATGTCGAACTCAACAAGTACAGGCGGAAAATATAATGACATGCATGGCTTAATCAAAGGAAAAGCTGACACTGTTTAACTGCAGGTGAGCTTTTAAGTTGGTACACTTTTATTACAATTCTTTTATTAAAACAACCTATTACTAAATATGAGTGAAGCATCCCAACCCTTAATTAGGTGAAAGTAAATTAGCATCTTTTAAAAGACTATCCTAATTATTATAGTAATCCAGGGATTAACCCCAATTATTAACACAGGATAGCAATCCTGCCAACACGGAATAGCCATTCCGCCAAAACACGAGGTAGCAACCTCGCCAAGATCCATCTCCAAGTATCCAGTGAATCCAATTTGCTCATCAAGTGAGGGTCTGGGCCGCTCGTGACCGTGAGCACGGCTGATATATCAGTTTTACACTCTGCAGAGGTGTGCACGTTCACTCCAAGTCGTGATTCCCATTTGCCCGGGGTCGCGACTCCCCAAAACACTACCAAGGTGAGCAGGCAGGGTTTCACTACGAGACCTTTCACAGGGTCCAACCAATAGGATGCCACTCGTAAGTTTTTGCCGGGGCGCGCGGCAGCCGTGCCCGTAGCAATGGGACCCCAAACTAACCGACCTCTTAATATAAATACCCAAGCTACTTCCTTACGCCTACCCGGAAAGTAACACCCTACGAGCGGAGGTCCTGATAATTAGTCAAGCCAGAGCCATATAGCTTGGAGCTGCACTGTAAGTCCCAGGGGGCCGCTCCCTGACTAAGTCCTTACGGAGAGTAGAGACGGGTACGCCCGGCAAACCGGACCACCAACGGTACCCGCTCCCCCTGTCCTCAACCAAACCATGATGCTCGCAAGCACCGCAACATCTCCATCACCGAAGTGACCATTGTTCATCACTTAATCATTTATCATCATTGAAGAATTTATTAAGCAAGATCATTATTTTTATTATTATATAGATTAGATGAGTAGAGCAACTAAGCATATCTACTGTTCACTATACTACCCATGTATAAACCCAGGTATACAAAGAATATAGTAGAAGACTAGTCATGTCCTTAGGGTTTGCAGAATTAAGACACATGCAATGAAAAGTGTATGTATTTAAAGTTCATAGGTACAATATGATCAAAGGGTGTCTGCACTTGCCTTTATTCCCAGTGTATATCTGCTCAGAATTTCTTGGCTTCTATCTTCTGATCTTTAGCTTCTACTGCAACTGTCGGCCCTCAGCTCCTGATCTTCACTGTTGATGAACCACGCTTTTTCTACTCATAGCAATCAAGCAACACAAACAGACAAACAAACAATCACAACTAAGAACAAACGATAATCAAAAGAGAAACTTAAAAAGAGCGCACTAAACAACACGGCTTGTTGCTACGATCGAGACAACGCAAGAACGATGGAGAACGGAGCTATCGTTAAACGGACACGACTTTCGAGGTTCAGAGTGTAATGGAGAAGACGACTCTACGCTGGTCGTATTTTATTTATAAAAAAACTATATACCACTGAAGCCATTTAAGCATTTATAGTTTTGAAATATAGAACATATGAAAGCAACTAATCGAGTGATTATATATCATATTTAAACTAATCAAGTTATAACTAATAAAGAAACATTAAAGTTGATATTAATAACGTGGGCATTTATTTATTTACAAAAGATCAAAATTATAAACATTATTTACTTTTAAATCAAAAAGACTCTAGATAAATATTACTAAATTATTTATGTGCTTCATGTTTAAATAACCAAATTATAATTAAGAAGTATTTGAGTTCGCATTTGATTATAAATACCAAAGTGTAAACCTAATGTGTTTTTAAATTAATTAAATAGGAATGCATTCGAAACATTAATCGGATTAATTATACTCATAAACATGAGACAATAAATATAGCACTGCTAATATGTATATTACATCGACATAGTCACAATGCAACGAGAACCGAATTACAACCCTAGATTGTTTCAAATTTAAAAGCGATATGAAACTAACGCGACGAGAACGGGCTCAAACGGAGTTAAAATGCGCATTCTATGGTCAAAACTAGATCGGTGGCAAAACTGTGAATAAACCGAACTATTTTTCGTATTTTAAATAATCAAAACTGAATTTTAAATGCATTTTAGACTTAATCTATGAATACCAACGTCTTCAGGGTTTAGTCTGCAAGAAACAGGGCCTTAATCGAATTAGTTTTGAACTATAGTGGACTGAGGGTTGATTTCGATTAAGAGCAGTGTCTTTTTCGAAAAAACTGCCAGAGCTGACCGCACGCTTGACCTGTTGACCGGTCAGTGCTTGCGTGGCGCCACGTGGCGCTGACGTGGCGGCCACGTCGGCCTTGTTGACCGGCTCGGTCGACCGGGCGCAGGACAGATCTGAGCCGCTCGGCTCAAATCGGACGGCCGAGAGTGGCCGGTGCGGGTTGGGTCACCGGGGCGGCCTTGGTCGCGGCGGCGGCTCGCCGGAATGTGGTGGCACGATGGATCCCGGGTGTGTAGGGCGAAGGCGAGGGGCTAGGGGGTGCGGCTTGGCCTTGCGAGCGCGATGCGAGGCACCAAGGCGACTGGGGTAGGCCGGAGGCGGCCGTGCACGCGATGGAGCGGCTCGGTGCGGCGGTGCTCCTCCGACGAGCTCTTGCAGGCACACGAACGCGAGACAGAGGATTGGAGAGGGTTCGGCGGGTTCCTCACCTTGCTGCGAAGGTCGCGGTGGTCTCCTTCTTGACGGAAACGACGTGGTCGCGAAGATTAACGGCGGCGCGGAGCTTGGTGGGGGCGGCTATGGCGGCCGGTGTTGCTAGGGCTTCGGGTGGCAGGGGCAGTTGCCCTAGGGTTTAGGGAGGGGCGCGGCGCATAGGGCTAAGCCCTTTATAGGTCGGGGAACCTCGGCATGCGCGTTTGGGGGGGGGAATCGACGGCGGCGACGGATTCCCGTGCGATGCGGGAGGTAGGGGATGAAGGCGTCCCGCTGACGCGTGGGGCCCACCTGTAAGAGGCTCGGGGCGGAGGTGGCGTTGCGGGCCGTTGCTGCAGCTGGGCTGGCCTACGCGCGCGATGTGGGCTTCGGCCTAGGAGGGCGAGAGCGCGGGGGCGAGGGGGGAAGCTGGCTCGGGCCGGGCCAGAAAGAGAGGGAGGCCGAAAAAGGGAAGGAAAAAGAGAAAAGAAAGGCTATCTTTTTATTTTAAAAGGATTTAAACCAATTTGTTTAACACAATCATAAACCAAAATTTGATTTAGTAATTTGAGATTATTTTGGAGTTGTTTTCTTTACTTCTTTTGGAAACAAAGCATATTTTCTTAATAACACATTTTTAAATTATTTTTCTACTCAAATATAAATAGGTTTTGAAATAGAACTCTTGGAATTTTATTTCTCCGAAAATCAAAAGGACCTAAACGTGGCTCGCTAGAAATTTTGAAATTCATTTTTCTCGGACAAGCCAAACAAAACTAGGGCACAAAGCACACAACAACAAAGGAAAACGCTCTTCTCTTAATTTTATAAAAGTTTTAAAATTTCATATTTTTCTCATTTTACAATAACAACAATTAATAAAATCTTATAATATTTTAGAAAAATTTTAAATCCTTATTTAATTTAGTGTTTTTCTAATAACAATCCAAAATTAAAAATTTTGGAGTGTTATAGGGGCTTCAATGAGGGCTAGTGGAAAGCGTGTTCTTTCTAATACCTAAGGAAAAAAAATCATCGAGCAGAGTTTGCTTTCTATATTTTATCTACCTAATCTAGTTGCTAGGTAAGTTGATAAGATTGAAGATACAAAACTATTTTACGCTAGAGATAGCAACACTTAGAAAAACCTAGTGCATACTTAGTACTTGTGTAGGTTTTAAAAGTTTTTACCTTAGTTTTTTAAGTGACCTAATTTACCCCCTTGCCCTAAGGCGTCATGGTTTTTCTACTTTCATGCATTGACTGACCTGATGTTCAAAGAGAAAGTCTAGAGAACACTAAAAGAAAGTAGGGTTGTAGGTGAGTTGTATGTAAGATGAAGGGGAGAAGAGGAGTGATGTCATGGTCGGGCGCACGTATACCAGGCGTACTAGGGCCAGGGATGTACGCCGTGCAGGGACTAGAGTCCATGGTGCCCACGAGCAGGCCAACGCGCGGCCAGGAGAAGTGCAGGCCGCGGCAGCTGCTGGTGGCTAGGAGGGAAAGATAGGATTTTCTGTTAGGGGGACTCCTTGATTTAGGGAGATTTGTTACTCTTTCTGTTATACCAGCTACTATATATTCTGTACCCAGGGATCAATAATAAATCAAGCAATGAATTGTTATCTCTAGTCTCTCTCGCCCAAATCTCTCAAGCCTGCGGCGAAGGAGCAAACCTCGCCGGAGAAGACGGACCGAGGCTACCCTAGGGCTGGACGCCCTTGACAACCTGGTATCACGGTCTAGTCGATCCTTGCCTCCTTCCCCTGCCGCGCAGCCACCAGAACCATCTACAGCCGCAAGCCCTAGCCCCCTGCCGACCGCTGCCGCCAATCCATCGTCGCCGTCTTCGTCATCCGTCGCCTCCTGCGCCAGCCACATGGGTGACGACCTGAAGGGTGCCATCGAGGCACTCACCAAGAACGTCGCGGTCCTGCAGAAGCACGTCGAAGCCAACGCCAAGGCCATCGTCGACCTCGCCCTAGCCCAGTCGTCCTCTGCGGGGATGGGACGCGGCCTAGGGGGCGAACACCACCAGGATCGGCCGCCTAAGCACTAGCACCCGGAGTTCCCCAAGTACGACGGCAATAGCGATCCGCTGGCGTTCCTGAACCAGTGTGAGTCGTTTTTCCGTCAACAGTGCATCATGGCGGAGGAACGCACCTGGATGGCTTCCTACGACCTCCAGGACGTGGCCCAACTTTGGCACACGCAAGTCCAGGAAGATGAGGGCACGCCGACGTGGCCGCGGTTCAAGGAGCTCCTCGATCTGCGCTTCGGTCCACCGCTGCGTGCAGCGCCCCTCTTCGAGCTGGCATCCTGCCGGCGCGCGGGCACGGTCGAGGAGTATCAGGAGCGCTTCCAGGCTCTCCTACCACGCGCCGGCCGCCTCGACGAAGCCCAGCGCGTGCAACTCTTCATCGGGGGCCTACTTCCGCCGCTCAGCCTCCACGTCCAGAACCAGAACCCTCAGTCGCTGGCAGCGGCCATGAGCCTCGCACGGTCACTGGAGCTGGTGGAGCAGTACTACACGTCCTCGCCCAAGGGCCCTGTTTGGGGTGTGCTGCCGGCGCCGGGACCGCGCCCTGCTTTGCCCGCAGGGGCTAAACCCGCGCAGCCCCCTGCCACGGTGGAAGGTCGCCCGGTCAAGCGGCTGAATCAGGTTGAACAAGATGAGCGTCGTCACCTCGGGCTATGCTTTAACTGTGACGAGAAGTACAGCCGGGGACATAACAAGGTTTGCAAACGCTTGTTTTTTGTGGACAGCATGTAGGACGAGGACGAGGACGCCACCGATGAGGGAGCACACACCGAGACGCCCGTGTTCTCCCTCCACGCTGTGGCCGGCGTTCCAGTGGGCAATCCGATCCTCCTCCGCGTCAAGCTGGGCGCTGCGAACCTCGTCGCCTTGGTCGATACGGGCTCCACGCACAACTTCATCGGCGAGGCGGCTGCACATCGCACGGGGCTCCCTGTCCAGCCACGCCCCCGCCTCACTGCGACCGTCGCGAACGGGAAGAAGGTGGTGTGCCCTGGAGTCCTGCGCCAGGTGGCAGTATCTATCGAGGGCATGACGTTCAACGTCGACTTATACGTCATGCCCCTCGCTGGTTATGACATGGTGCTGGGCACCCAGTGGATGGCCGGCCTAGGACGCATCGCGTGGGATGTCGCCACCCACACCCTGTCCTTCCAGCAAGCCGGCCAGGAAGTCTGCTGGGCCGGCGTGGCCACCTCCGACGCTCCAGCCGTACACACTGCAACCGCCAGCGAGTCCCTCTTGGATGGGCTCCTGGAGGCGTTCGCCGACATCTTCGCTGCCCCTACGGGCTTGCCGCCGCCAAGGGGCCGCGACCACCGCATCGTCCTCAAGCCGGGTGCAGCACCGGTGGCCGTATGGCCCTACCGATACCCGGCAGCCCACAAGGACGAACTGGAGCGGCAGTGCGCCGACATGATCGCCCAGGGCATTGTTCGCCGCAGCGACTCAGCGTTCTCATCGCCGGTCCTCCTCGTCAAGAAGCCAGACGGCTCCTGGAGGTTCTGCGTCGACTACCACGTGCTGAACGCGCTCACCGTCAAGGACGCTTTTCCCATCCCTGTAGTGGATGAGCTCCTGGACGAGCTCCATGGCGCCCGGTTCTTCTCCAAGCTCGACCTACGGTCGGGAAATCATCAGGTGCACATGTGCCCCGAAGATGTGCACAAGACGGCGTTCCGCACCCATGACGGCTTGTACGAGTTCCTAGTGATGCCGTTCGGCCTTTGCAACGCGCCGGCAACATTCCAATCGCTCATGAACGACGTCCTCCGGCCGTTTCTCCGTCGGTTTGTCCTAGTTTTCTTTGATGACATTTTGATATATAGTCAGACATGGGCAGACCACCTTCGCCATTTGCGGGCTGTCCTCTCGGAGCTTCGCCGCCAGTACCTCTTCATCAAGCGCTCCAAGTGTGCCTTCAGCGTCTCGTCGGTCTCCTACCTCGAGCACATCATCTCGGCGGCCGGTGTCGCTATGGATCCGGCTAAGGTGCAGGCCATCCACGACTGGCCCGTTCCTCGGTCGGCGCGGGCGGTACGCGGCTTCCTCGGCTTGGCGGGGTATTACCGCAAATTTGTCCACAACTACGGCTCGATCGCAGCACCGTTGACGGCTCTCCTCAAGAAGGAGGGGTTCGCCTGGGGAGAGGAGGCTGCGGCTGCCTTCACGACGCTCAAGGCCGCGGTCACCACGGCCCCGATCCTCGCCATGCTGGACTTCACAAAGGAGTTCGTTGTCGAGTGCGACGCGTCCTCCCATGGGTTCGGTGCGGTGCTTGTCCAGGAGGGACATCCGGTGGCGTTCTTCAGCCGCCCTGTCGCACCGCGACATCGAGCCTTGGCCGCCTATGAACGCGAGCTCATAGGCTTGGTTCACGCGGTGCGCCACTGGCGCCCATATCTGTGGGGCCGTCGCTTCGTCGTCAAGACAGATCATTATAGCCTCAAGTACCTGCTCGATCAGAGGCTTGCGATGATTCCCCAACATCATTGGGTTGGGAAACTACTGGGCTTCGACTTCGCGGTGGAATACAAGCCCGGGACAGCCAACACGGTGGCAGATGCGTTGTCCCGACGAGACACGGCTGAGGAGGGCGCGCTGCTAGCTCTCTCTGCCCCGCGCTTTGATTTCCTCTCCAGGCTACGGCTGCTGCACGACCGACCCCGCCCTGGTCGCACTCAGGGAGGAGATCGCCAGCGGTGCCCGACGTGCCCCGTGGTCGGTGGCCGACGACATGGTACAGTTCGCTGGCCGGCTGTACATACCTCTGGCTTCCCCGCTGCTTCAGGAGATTATGGTCGCCACGCATGAGGACGGCCACGAAGGGGTCCAACGCACGCTGCATCGCCTCCGCCGCGACTTCCACTTCCCCAACATGAAGCGCCTGGTCCAGGACTTGGTGCGTGCCTGCGTGGTCTGCCAGGGATACAAGTCAGAACATCTCCACCCTGCAGGCCTGCTGCTGCCCCTTCCTGTACCGCAGGGTGTCTGGACAGACGTTGCCTTGGACTTCGTCGAGGCGCTGCCCCGTGACCGGGGGAAGTCCGTCATTCTCACAGTGGTGGATCGGTTCAGCAAGTACAGTCACTTTATTCCGCTGGCTCATCCCTACTCCGCCGAGTCGGTGGCGCTGGTTTTCTTCGCCGAGATTGTGCGGTTACATGGCGTTCCGCAGTCCTTGGTGTCGGATCGCGACCCTGTCTTCACCTCGACATTTTGGCGGGAGCTCATGCGCCTGACAAGGATAAAGCTGCACATGACGACCGCTTTTCATCCATAGTCGGATGGGCAATCAGAGGCTGCTAATCGGGTCATCGTCATGTACCTTCGGTGCTTAACCGGGGACAGGCCCAGGCAGTGGCTGCGCTGGCTTCCATGGGCAGAGTTCGTCTTCAACACAGCATATCAGTCGTCCCTGCGCGATACCCCATTCCGCGTCGTGTACGGGCGCGACCCTCCGACCATTCGCTCTTATGAGCCAGGGGACACAAGGGTGGCTGCAGTAGCACGCACCATGGAGGAGCGCGAGGAGTTCCTGGGCGACATCCGCTATCGCCTTGAACAGGCTCAGGCGGTCCAGAAGCTCCATTATGACAGGGTGCATCGCCACGTCCAGTACACCATGGGCGATTGGGCGCTGCTCAAGCTACGTCAGCGTGCAGCATCTTCTCTTCCGCAGGCAGTGACCGGCAAGCTCAAACCATGGTTCTTCGGCCCCTACCAGGTTACGGAGATCATCAACGAGGTGGCTGTTCGTCTGGCTTTGCCACCACGGGCGCGCCTACATGATGTCTTCCATGTGGGTCTACTCAAGAAATTTCATGGGACACCTCCAGCAGCGCCGCCCCCGCTTCCTCCAGTCCACCATGGTGCTGTGGCTCCTGTTCCAGAACGGGCAGTGCGCTACAGGTTAGCGCGGGGTGTCCGTCAAGTGCTCATCCAGTGGCAAGGGTTAAGTGCAGCTTCTGCAACTTGGGAAGATGTGGAGTCTTTCGCAGCCAGGTTTCCAGACTTCCAGCTCGAGGACGAGCTGCCTCTCGAGGAGGGGAGAGATGTCATGGTCGGGCGCACGTATACCAGGCGTACTAGGGCCAGGGATGTACGCCGTGCAGGGACTAGAGTCCAGGGTGCCCACGAGCAGGCCAGCGCGCGGCCAGGAGAAGTGCAGGCCGCGGCAGCTGCTGGTGGCTAGGAGGGAAAGATAGGATTTTCTGTTAGGGGGACTCCTTGATTTAGGGAGATTTGTTACTCTTTCTGTTATACCAGCTACTATATATTCTGTACCCAGGGATCAATAATAAATCAAGCAATGAATTGTTATCTCTAGTCTCTCTCGCCCAAATCTCTCAAGCCTGCGGCGGAGGAGCAAACCTCGCCGGAGAAGACGGACCGAGGCTACGAACTCCGTAGCCAAGGGCCAGCTACCCTAGGGCTGGACGCCCTTGACAAGTGAGTTGTAAGTTTACAGTCAGGTTATTATACACAAGAACCTACAAACTTTATGAGAGAAATAAGTGGGTCATAGGTGAGGCAACTACTATATGAGTAGACTGGTAAATGGGTTGTTACTAACCATACAATCAACAAAAGACTATATTGTTAGCCTTGCTCTAAATATAGTCTAGACACAACATTAAACAGAGCTGGTAGACACGTTACAATCAGCTAAGTTGAGAAAAAAAATAATAGTGTAGTTGAGAAAAAGATAATAGTGTAGTAATAAGTATGTAGTTTTTGTATGACATTATGTTAGAGATGCAGTTGTACATGCTACATGGTTTAAAATGTACTGAAAATGTATATGTTACAACACTCTAGGGACATTACTATACTATATTTCCAGCGCCCCATAGTTCATCTAATGTAAGTAAATCTATTTGTGTTGAAGTTGAGCTGGAAGTCTGAAAATGAGTGAGTGTATGGTAGACCTCTTTCATTGTTGGCCTCACATGAGGGGAAACTCTCAAGCAAGAAAAGGCAATCTTGATGAGGAAAACTATGGTTTGGTCTTCTGTTATTGTTGGTGCTAAAGGCCGCTGGTCCAGGATTTCATTGACCAGTGTATATTGTCCGCTTGAAGATGGAAGATGTTGCAGCAAATCTCTTGGATGTTTCCCCATCATGACCTCCAGCACAAGCACACCAAAGCTGTACACATCACATTTCTCTGTCACAGCACATGTGTAGGACAACTCTGCACAGGGGAGAAGAAAAGGCATTAGAGTTAACACAGAAAAGAAAAATACTACAGAAAAAAAAACTATGTAAGTGTATAACCATAAGTAGCAATCAATTGATGGGTCTAAATAACTGTGGTCTTGGAAAAAAAAGATCATATCCATTACCAGGGGCAATATAGCCATATGTCCCTGCTAGCGCAGTCCAGTTTGATGAATCAGGCTTCAAAATCCTTGCTGTGCCAAAATCGGAGACATAAGCCTTGAAGGTTGTATCAAGTAAGATGTTGTTGCTTGTAATATCTCGATGAATTATCGGTGGATCACACTCATGGTGCAAATAAGAAATTGCTTGAGCCACATCATTCACAAGAGTAGCTCTCTTCTGCCAATCAAATTCCTTTGCTAGTTCTTCGTTTCCAAAGATCATGTGGAGGCTTCCCTGCTGAATGTAGTCGTAGACAAGAAACTTGTAGGCTGAATGAGAGCAGAACCCATACAGTTTGACTATGCTTCGTTGTCTGGTCTGTGTTAAAATTTCCATTTCCCTAAAAAATCTTTGTTCGTCGTCCAACACTATTTCAGTTGGATGGAGCTTCTTCACAGCAACTACCTGCCCGTCTTGGAGTTGTGCTTTATATACTCTGCCGTATCCTCCTGTTCCAATAATGTACCGATCATCAAAATTATCGGTTGCCCTTACGATGTCATCAAACGCTAGTCTTCCATCAAAGTTCCAAACAGAAAACATGTCTCTTCCATCAGCAGTATCACTTTCTTGCCGTTTCCCCTTGTTGTGGATAAGCATTGTTACTGTTGCAAATGTAGCAAGAATGCCGAAACCCACAATAACAATAGTTGGCAAAAGTATAACAATCAGATTCAGTTTTTTGTGACTGGTTGCTACAGCTGAATAACAGAGTGGCAGTCCAGTGAGGTTACCACAAAGACCTCTATTGTGAAGAAACCAGTTTACTGAAGAATTTTGATGTACAAGTCCTTCTGGGAGTGGTCCTTCCAAATAATTGTAGGACACATCAAGCATTAGTAGACTCACCATGCTTGTGAAGGAGGGTGGTATGCTTCCAGTAAACTGATTGTGGGATAAATTGAGAGATTCTAGCATGTGCAACTTTCCAAGTTGTTGTGGTAAGACACCATAGAGTTTGTTATTGCTAACATCTAACAGGATCTGCAGGCTTGCTATATTTCCAACTGAACCAGTCAAATTCCCACTAAAGTTATTGCTATTGATATTCAAGGACCGTAGGCTGTTGCAGTTACCCAGTTCCTCTGGAATTGGTCCACTCAAATTGTTCCCAGATATATCAAGGTATTCTAAACTGTCCAGCTTTCCCAGCTGTGCAGGAATGGATCCTGATAACTGATTCAGTGATAAATCCAAGCTGTACAGGCCTTTTAAATTGCCAATTTCTGGTGGAATATCACCACTGAGATTATTTGAACGGAGTGTTAGCTCTCGCAGGTTGGACAGATTAGTGAGGGCTGGAGGTATGGAACCAACTAACTTATTTTCTGCCAGATCTAGCACCTCTAGCTGAGGGCAGGCACCCCAATCTGATGAGATCTTCCCAGAGAGCCTGTTAGATGCCAAACTCATCACTGTGAGTTGGGGATACACTCCAAAATGCAGAGCTATATCTCCTGTTAGTTGGTTATCACCAAAGTCAAGTTGAGACAAGCTTTTACATGTCTTCAAGCTCCAAGGAATAGGGCCATCAAACATATTATCACCGACAAAGATAAATTCAAGCATACCACTCATACATATATTAGTGGGCAAAGGTCCCGAAAGCATGTTACTCCATAACCCAAGTAAAGCAATGTTTGTGAGATTTTCGAACTCTTGAGGAAGAGACCCTGATAATTGGTTAAAATACAGATAAAGACTTTGGATGCTTTTCATATTCCCAAAAGTTTTTGGTATTGGTCCAGAAATTTGGTTCCGATACAAATCTAAAACTTGGAGGTTCATCAGATTACCAATATCTTGGGGAATGTGACCGGCTATTGAATTTTCAGAGAGGGATAATATTGCCAGGTTGGTAAGATTTCCTAGCCTTGCTGGGATAGAGCCTGTCATCTGATTTTTGGCTAGGTGCAAAGTTCGGAGATTTGGTAGTTTGGAAAGTTCTAGTGGTACTGGGCCTGTGATTTGATTTTGGCGCAGGGAAAGTGTTTCTAGAAGAGTCAGATTTCCTAGTTCTGGGGGTAAAGGGCCTGCTATCTGATTCATGTGGAGATGAATTCTTTTTAACATAACAAGGTTGCCTATTTCGTGTGGAATGGGACCAGAGATCTTATTGTTGTAGAGAGTAAGGCCGCTCATATTGGTGAGATTGGTTAAAGAGATAGGGATTGAGCCACTAAGATTGTTATTGTTTAGATCAAGATGTTGCAAATTTGTGAGCTTGCCTAGTTCTACTGGTATAGGCCCTGATAGTTTGTTACCAAATAGATACAAAAAATTTAGCTGGCTCAGGTTAGCAAGAGCTGTGGGTATGTCACCACTTAGGCTGCTGTTGCTTAGTTCTAAGGCCTGTAGGTTGACAAGCATTCCTATCTCCTTTGGAATGGGACCAGAGACCAAGGTTTGATGAATGACAAGGTTAGTCAACATTGTTAGGTTGCCCAAGGAAGCAGGGATTTGGCCCGTGAGATTGTTGAAGGAGAGCCCAAGCTGGGTGAGACTCCGCAGGCCACCAAACTCAGATGGGATGTGCCCGACGAGATGGTTGAGGGTGAGGTCAAGATAGGAGAGCGCTGACAGAGAGCCCATTTCGGTAGGTATTACGCCATGGAGAGTGTTGTTGCTGAGGTCAACTGATGTGAGGAATGGGAGAGCTGAGAAGTCGAGCTCACCAAGCTTGCCATGGATGCCGGCACCTGACAGGGAGATGCTGGTCACCACCCAAGGCCTGCGGCGGCCATGGTGCACGGCCGTGCACATGATTCCCGTCCAATTGCACGGGCTGGTCTGGTGCTGCCAAGAGCTCATCTGCACCGGGGAGATATCAAGTGTAGATTTCCAGTGCAGGAGGGCCATCTGTTGGGACCTTAGTGATATGCCCCCATGAGGCACCATGCCTGCATCTGCATGTGCTTGTTGCAAGAGGAGGAATGGCAGTATTAGTAGGTGGAGGTAGAGCAGAGGGACAGAGGAAGATTGCATTTTGCTGTGTAGTCTTAAGAATTGCTTGGCTGATGAGGTTTCATATATAGGTAGTAGTGCTACTCCAAATATATACTGGGATACATAGAGTGCTGCCGTCCCTTGTGGGTCACTTTTGGGTCAACGCCAACCATTCTCTATAACCCACTAACCAAATCATTTTTGTTGTAGTGTGTTTTATAGTCTCTATATCAAAGTTATGATAAATTTATTAATTAATTAATGATCTATGTTTGTTTAGTTGAAGGGTTAGCAGTCATTGTGCACCTGCCTTCACGCAACCGTCAGTGAAACCACAAGAAAAGTTTTGTAATGACGAATAATCACACAGACAGAAGGACCCATGCATGTCCAATAGCCAAACCGTCGAAATTGACTAGTTCAAAGCTGCTTACTGTTACACCACATCAAGATTCCGATGATGACCCATCGTTTGTCAGGTTCAGGTTCAGGTCCAGTCAACGAAGACTCAAAAAAATAAACCCCAGAGATGCATAATAAGGCCTTGTTTAGATACACCCAAAAACCCAAAACTTTATAAGATTCTCCATCACATCGAATCTTGCGGCACATACATGGAGCATTAAATATAGATAAAAATAAAAACTAATTACACAGTTTGTCTATAAATGGCGAGACGAATCTTTTAAGCCTAGTTACTTCATGATTGGACAATGTTTGTCAAATAAAAACAAAAATGCTACAGTGTCAAAATCCAAAAAAATTTGGATCTAAACAAGCCCTAAGTGGTCATCAGATATGCAGGAACTGAGAATAAACCAGACCAAAAGAAACCCACACATGGCAGCTCTCCTTCTCTTGTCATTGCTCTCCTGCTGCTGTCCTAAACTCCTCTTCAAGCTCAACAGAACATCACCCTAGGGCCTAACAGCTAGCACCTCTGGGCTCTCTCATGTACAAGAAGCTATGTTGTGTACTTCATTTGTCCCTAAAAGTTTCAATTTATAGAATCCATACCAGTCAAACTTTTAAAATTTTGATCAACTTTATAGAAAAGAGCATCAATATTTATGATATAAAATAAGTATTCTATAAAAAAATATATTCTATGATAAATCTAATGGTACTAATTTGGTATTATAAATCTTAGTGTGTTTTTTCGGTCAAAGTTTAAAAATTTGACTTAAGACAACTCTAGGAATTCTTTTGGAGACTAAGGGAGTACTTCTTTAAAGCAACAAAAAAACATATGCCCAAATCTCATTGAATAGGACTAAAATTTAGGCATTTTTTGGATTGGCATCAATCCACATGTTGGAGTGAATTAGAATGAAACTTAAACTAAATATCATCTCAATCCACTCCAATGCATGTAGATTGAGACGAATACGATAACATTTAAACAAGGCCTTAAGTGGCTTGACATGCACCAACATCCATGAGCGATCCAGATCTAAACACTGTTGCTTTACAAAAAAAGGAATTAGACAGGAAAAAAAAAACTTAGTTGCCTAGCCTTGGATTAATAATAAGATAGTAGGCGGTAGCCTTCATTCAGAAACTGGTTACACAAGAATCAGTGCCAGTGTTGACCCTCCAACGCGGCAAGCTGGTGGCACGTTACTATCAGGGCACTCACAATGCAGACTCTATCATAGAGTCTAAAGTCATTTATTACCTCGAACAATGTGGACTTAGAGTCTAAATAAGACTTGGAGTCTTATTTTTTCTACCTCTTTCTTTAATAAATATGCTGCCACATCAGCAAAATACTATAAATAATGTGTAATTAATTGTCTTGGACTCTATGATAGAGTCTTGCATTGTGAGTGCCCTCAGATGCCGGCCGGCGCGGTAATCATTATGGTTATGGGTCGGGCAGTCGAGAGCATAAAGAGTGAACGCCTTACTTTACAAGATTCCTCGTCACATCGAATCTTGCGACACATGCATGAAGTATTAAATATAGTTAAAAGGAATAACTAATTACACAGTTTACCTGTAAATCACGAGACGAATCTTTTAAGCCTAGTTACTCTATAATTAGACAATATTTGTCAAATAAAAACAAAAATGCTACAGTGTCAAAATCCAAAAACTTTTTGCATCTAAACAAGGGCTTAATATGAGACAAATAATATGAACCTATACACTCAAAAAAAAATTGTGAACCATACACATGAAAATCGACAAAGAAAATTTGTTAACTTTGAAAAAACATACTTCTTTAAGAGAGTCCTCGCAAACATATCCGTGTTGCAATAGAGCTGATTACGTATACGAATTGTTAGATATTTAGACAATTTTAGTATCACTTTAATCAAAAAATATTAAAAATAAGTTTGTGACATCAGACATGTGCACGTGTGATCTAAGCGTTATGAACATATACATGATACTAACCATGATCGTAATCACAAGTAGAAACACACAAGTATAATGATTACCGCGAGGCAAGTGCAATCCATCCTCTTTATTCAGCGATGCTAACTACTGATCTTCTAATGGAGGTAGCTGACAAGACTAACTTAAAGTACGAGCTCACCATCGTAGAAGAATTCGAACTTTAATTTGTACTCCAAGTAGGTACTAGGTCCGTCGAGGTACAAGTGAAGATGGAATCGACTTTCTCGGACAAATGGAGGTAGCTGACAATTCTGGTAGTACTTCTCCATCTCTTTCTCTTCCTCACTCACTCCCTAAACTAGGACTAACTAGAGAGCTAAGATATGAATGGAGCTCTTCTCTCTTCTTGCTACATTTGTGTCTCCTTTGTGTTGATGAATCATTGATCAATATGAGAAAGAGGTTGCCTTCCTTTATAGGTGGGGAGGAGGGGGGTTGATCCTTGGAATATTTTGTGGATCCTCTCAAAAGGAAGGAGCAAACCGCCATGCTCCATTAATTGCACCACCAAATCCCATCTGAACCATCCTTGGAGAGGTGGTGTGAACCGACCTAACAAGGTTGGACTCGAGGTAGACCACCATGGGTGCGTCCTAGGTGGGCCACCTTGAGTCCAATTTTGTTGGGCTGCCTCCTATGATCTCCTAGACTTGGACCAGGGTGGTGTTGCACAGAGATAAGTTGGTTTGGGCCTTGTTTAGTTCACCCCGAAATCCAAAAAGTTTTCAAAATTTTCCGTCACATCGAATCTTGCGGCACATGTATGAAGTATTAAATATAGACGAAAACAAAAACTAATTACACAGTTTGTCTGTAAATCGCGAGACGAATCTTTTGATCCTAGTTAGTTCATGATTGAACAATATTTATCAAATAAAAACGAAAGTGCTACAGTAGCGAAATCCGAATTTTTTTCGGAACTAAACAAGGCCTTGGTTGGAATTTGGCCTTGTTTTCCACTCCTTCGGGCCCTGATTCTGCTGGTAGGTGAGCTATCTCCTCTTGGGCTCATGTCGGATGTCTATACGTTATATTTCTTGTATACTTCAAGCTCCTTTTCTATGCAATCCCGACATATCATTCTCCAAATGAATAATCACCAAAACTCATAGAATTTGTTAGTATAAATCCTATTTACTAAGTTTCGGTGTTTGTTTGTATAGATTTTATGTAAAGTTGACGGGTGAAAATATGAGTTAAGAACCGCCAATGGCATACTAGGCACATCGAACAATGTCATACTACCACGACAAGTCTTTCTTTAGTGCAAGCATAGCCCATGGCATGTGGTCTATCTGCTTGTCGTGCTAGCGCCCAAGCAACCCCTGGAATAACTTTGCTTGTTTTCTTCATCCACTCGTTACAAAGAAAATATATTTTATATCTAAAATTTTCATGAAACTTGTAATGATATGATAGTAAATACGAGGCGGTTGCAAACATGCTTACAAAGCCATTTATGTGTTGTGTCAGCCCATGCACCGTGTAAAACATGGGTCGAGAATTAAGATTCTAGACATGACATGATCCTCACGTTCTTACCGTGCTGGCACAACCTAAAATTCTTGTGTGCCATGTGTGGATGAAAATTATGGTCACAAACCAGCTAGAGCTAGTATGACCGAGGCCACACATGAACTAGCACGTAATGGAGATAGGTCAAGATAGCTAGGCCAAGCACACAAACATGGCACCTGATCTTTGCCCAAAAAGCTCGTGAAAACCTTCCAAGAAGATTCATCGAGGGACGCATGATGAGATTATTCTAGAGTTGGTAAGGCCACCTAGAATGCCGACTAACCTTGTCGAGAGATGTATTGAACAACAAATGGGTTGGTAGAGTAAACAACAGGAGAAGAGGCTAGTAGATTGACTTTGATCAATTATGTACTTCGATATTTTCAGTCGGCCATGATGCTCTAATATATTTAGAGGATGTGACATCATCTATTATGATGCATGTGGCATCATCCACTAAAGTGGGGTTTCCTTCTCATTGATAACTATTGTTATATAACAAATTGCAAGTAGGTAAAATAGCGATTAACATAAATACCAAGATCTGGCAACTTTGGCGTCACAACAAGGCTTTACATCTCTTTATAAGCTAAGTATTTATTAGAAAAACCATGGAGTGTCATGTGTAAAAAACTCTATCATAATTATTGACTTTAATAATTACTAAGAAAACTCTAAATTGTATTATAACATAATCTATGAAAAAAGATACAAATGTAAGTACCCTGCTTGTCCACTGGGTAAATAAAGAAGGGACTGACTATCTGTTATTTGACATTTCTGGATGTATTATTCTTTTTTGAGGTTATAAAAGGCTCAATAGCATCTCAGGTTTTTGTTTGACTCTCTGTGGGCGCAAACAGTGTTCGCCTAAACGGCCTAAACGGCCGATTAAATGGTCATTAAACGGTAAACGGTGGCAAACTGTTTTGTTTAGGGGGTAAACGGGAAATTAAACGGTTGACCGTTTAAACGGTCAAAAAACGGGGAAAACGGTCTAAACGGCCTACACGAAACGGTTGTAAACGGTGTTAAACGGCTGTTTAAACAGCCGTTTAGGCAAACACCAGGTGAATCTAGTTGAATTTTATATTAACAATTTGTATACTTAAATTTATTATATTTATAAATATATAAAATTGATTTGTTATATGCATAAATATGTATATTTAATTATTCTAACATGCATAAACATATATACATAATAAAATAAATGGATTTTAGTTGCATAAATATGTATAAATGATAGAATGATTGATTTTACATTAAAAAATATGAACATTTTTGTAATATTGTGTAAAACCGTTTAGACCGTTTTAATCCGTTTAAACACCGTCTAAACAGTTTAAACGCTAAACGAAGGGTGACCGACTGTTTACCGTTTAGCGTTTAGGATAACATTGGGCGCAAATAGTTTCAAGATCTATGTTTCCGGCGACAGCGAGATGCCTGTGATGACTCAAGGATTTGCCGGTCTAGTTTTTGAAGATGCTCATATGATAGGTGCATTCGTAAGGGTGAATGTACGTGTGTTGTAAGTGTCTACATTGTATTGTGTAATTCGTAAAAAAAGATGGCATGCACTTTTTTAGTTTGCATTAAAAAATGTTCACCAAATGACACTTGGACAGAAAATTACTCTCCATTATATTTTCCAATCTACAACTTTAACCACAATTATATTATGGTTTAAGCATACATAATCCAATAAATATACGAGATTGTAAAAGTATTATAAGACAAATATACAAGTATGACTTCTAATTTTTCTAAAATGAATCATCTAAAATCTATTTCGATGGCCAATTTCAAATGTTTGGATATATTTTAGTAAAAAAAAGAGAGAAAATCTCAATAGCGTAGAGAGTTCCTTTTCTTTTTTCTAATAAAAAAAAACTCACGCGCAAGACAGGCACCAGGCCGAAATGGGACGGAGTACACAGCCCATGAAGATCGTCACTTGTCGGGCCCAACGCCGACCAAGATCGAAGAAGCCCACGTTACCCGTGGGTTTCCTGTCCCCTCCCTTCCTTCTCGTTGGCGATGCCACTTGCCACCAAACCGAGCGGAGGAGGCAGGCAGAGGCAGGGGATCGCCAATGGAGCCGGGATCTCGTCTTGACCCAGCAGCTCCTGCCAGTTGATTTTCGTCGGTGCCATCTCTGCCGGACTCGGTCCGCCTCCATCGAGTTTCAGCTCGAGCCTGGGGGCGCTCCTGCACTGCGATGAGAGGATGACCCCCGCGCAGGATCCCTTCTACATCGTCAAGGACGAGATCCAGGACTCGGTGAGCTGCTGCTCTCCTGCCGCTCCAACCCCACATTGCTCCATCCGTCCGCTTGTTTCGTCGCTTGCATCCGCGACAGTCTTGTTTGATGCTCAATTGCTCATTCGTGAAAATTTACCACCTTTCTTGGTCAATGTGATGGTAATCCCTGTCTATTTTTCCTGGGACCGGTTTTTTTTATGGTAATCCCTGTCTCTTTAATCTGATGAACCTCTTGTGAGAAAGTGCTGTGGAATTTACCGCCTTTCTTTGGTCAATGTATGCGGTTACATCAGGCTAGTTATGAATCTGAAATTCCTGAACTCCGTTTCTTGCGGTTACATGCCTTCTTTCAGTTTATTGTGTTATTGGCTTGCTTAAATGTAGGTCATTGGGTATTGGCATAGGGGTTTGGATCTTCCTTGCAACAATTCGCAGCTCTGGACCCAGTTCCTAGGTTGTTCTGGCTCATTGCTGTACATGTGTGCGAGTGCGAGGCAGCTGCAGAGAATGTAATGTAGGTAGGTAAATCATAAGGATACATCTACATGGATCTGAGGTGGGGAGCTGTTTTTCTTAACTGTGAAGTACTAGTAGCTGTATATATGCTGATGCACAGCCGCAGAGGAAGGACTAAAATTAAGGAGTGGTGCAGCTGGGCTGACGAAAGGGGTAGTGCAATATAGCATTAGGTCTGATTTTTTTAGAAAAGGAGCATTAGGTCTGATGTCTAGGCTTGAACACTTCGCAAGATAATTCAGCCCAAAATCAAGCATGTACTTGTGGCACTACTTGAATGTTGCGCTGTTGCTGCGGATAGTCATTGAACCAAATATTTACCCATTGTTGTAAAGGAAACTTGTTAATGATGGTCCAATTTTTATTTGCCCCCCCCCCCAAAGTTGCTTGATTTAGTATAAATTTTAACATATTCTACAATGATGCATTCTATTATACCCATAGATGTCAGAAACATATGCTGATAATATATACGTGGCTCAAAATATTGGCTGTTACACTACTAGTCATATTTTGATCCCAGAATTGTTACATATCATACTCATCTATGATGCATATGACTAAAATTTGCTTCTTTTCGTGTTACTTTATAGATTGATAAAGTGCAAGATACTTTCCTCCAATGGAAGCAGACACCTGAAAATACTGGAGAGTATGTGCATCTGACCAAAGAACTACTAACCAGCTGCGAAAGTATCCAGTGGCAGGTGCATGGAATTTTCTCACCATTTGTATTACTGTCATTATAATTTCCAATCCATGCTAGAAAGGACTCCGTATTAGAATTTTTCCTTTACATGCTTGCCACATCTCAAGGCAGTATCATTCACTCATGTAGTCCTGTTATGTTAAGTACCAGAATGGTTTTAGTAAATTATGATCTGCTTCCTTTGTCATATTGCCATGGTCCATTACTCACTTGTTGCAACCTTTAATTTTACAACAAGGTGGATGAACTGGAGAAGGCAATTTCAGTTGCTCAGAGAGATCCAGCATACTACGGACTTAATGAGGCTGAAATTGGGAGAAGAAGGAGCTGGACTAGCACTGCACGTAACCAGGTATTTTTCACAGGATAGTTGTTTGTGATGGAAGCACATTTAAACCATAATTTCGTTGCAAGAACATTTCCAAGTATTACCGGGCATCTCATGTGGTTTTACATGACACAGGTTCTTGCTTTAAAGCGAAATGTTGAAGGTGGAAGACAGAAGAGTGTCTTTGGACGTTCAACCAATCCTTCTGAATCAATCAGATCCAAGAAGAATATTGTACAAGACAATGATGAATTCATTGCTTCAGAATCTGATCAGCAGATTCTCCTGATAAAGTAATTCCTTCAATTTTAGCTTGTTTCCTAAGTGTTATGTTGTTCTAGTATCCAATCTACTAATCTAGCACCTTAAATGAACTAAACTTCTGATGCATGGAAGATGATGAATGCTAAACCTGATCCATGGATGAACTGAATGACACCTTTCATAATATCATTATGCTCTGATTTAATACTAGTTTTATGTACATCTTCAATAGGCGACAAGATGAGGAGTTGGATGCTCTTAGTGCTAGTGTACAGCGAATTGGAGGTGTAGGTCTCACTATTCATGATGAGCTTGTTGGGCAGGTATTTTCTTTTTGTATGTATAATAATTCCTGTGAACTCCATTCCCATTTCCTTTTTTTTTACACATGAAGTGCATATTCTACTATTTTATGTCATCAAAATTTCATAGGCTTTCTCGAGCTGATATTTATGCTCCCTTTTGCACGTTCTACAGGAGAAGCTTCTGGGCGAGCTTAGCCTCGATATGGAAACTACTACAAATCGGCTTGACTTTGTGCAGGTGTGTTTTGTACTTTCTGCTCCAGCACAGTTTACTTTTCTTAGCAGACCTTGCCCTTTGCCCCCTCATTTTCCTTACAGTTCAACTTGCATATTATGAAATTTCATTTTTGCTGATGTATTACCAGTTACGATTACAAAGCTGGCAGAATATGTTTCAGTTCCATCTATTCCTCCCTTTTGTTTGTGCAGAAAAGAGTGGCTATGGTCATGAAGAAAGCCAGCTGGAAAGGGCAGATCATGATGATCGCGTTCCTTGTTATTCTTTTCATCATTCTTTTCGTTTTGGTGTTTTTGACTTGAGATATGTGTGTGGCTTGTAATTTTGTAACTTGTTGAGTTCAGAACGGTATTGGAAGAGCAGAATCTCAGTCATTAATAACAGATCATACACGTGCAGTGTGCAGACACTGCATAAGCACATATTTGTAAGATCACATTCGATAGGTTTTTCCATGTAAAAGCTATTTTTTCCCAATGCTTGCCCTTGAACGCTAAAGAAATGGCATGTGAAGCTGAAGCTATTCTGCATCCTATATATGAAGAAAATTTTCTGTATCTTTTTCTTTTGAGAAGATGAGGCTTGCTGCCCAATTCAATTACAGCAATAATGGAAATACATGGTTCTGTTTTGGAAGGTTGATCAGCTGGCCAGCAATGCTTTTCTCTCACAACAATTCAGCATCAACCGCTTTTACGCCAGCCAAACGGTGTCTAGGATAAGAATACCACCTACTGTGCTACTTAACCTGATCGAAGAAGCCAATAGCCTAATCACATCAGCGATGCTATTTTCTGTCGCATCATTGCTTGAAATGCTAGTTGGTGGCAACTGAATCAACAAAAATAATTGCACAAAAAATAAAAAGAAAAAAAGGCCTTTTGGACATCATAATAAAGTAGAACGGTATCATTTGAAGTAGTAAAAACGAGAAATAGGGACTTTTTTTTTCTTGAGAAAGGAGAAATAGGGACATTTTTAAATAGAGGGAAATGATGTGTAAACGAAAACAGAGTACTGGGCCGAGCCCACAATACCTCAGCCCAGAAGGCCAGAACAACAGCCCATATTTCACAGGGGCATTTCAGTCCAGCATGAAACGAAACCCTCGCACCCGGCCCGGGACCCTCCTATATAACCTCTCCTAGGGTTTACCTGCACCCGGCTTCTCACTCACCCCCACCCGTCCCTTCCCGCGCCGCCGCCGCCCCCCCACAGGTGAGCGTAACGAATTCGCCGCCGGCGTAATCTCCTCCCGACTCGACTCGACTCCCCTTCCTCGCTGGCGGTGGCCATTTCGTCGCCGCGGAGGCGAGCCGCCCATGCTTAGCTCGCGGCGGATCTGATGGGTTTTGTTGTGACTTCCTGCAGGTAAGGAGGAGGAGCAGGAGGCGAGGATGTCTCACCGCAAGTTCGAGCACCCGAGGCACGGCTCCCTCGGCTTCCTCCCCAGGAAGCGGTCCTCCCGCCACCGCGGCAAGGGTACGCACGCATCTCTCACTCTCTCTTGGCCGATGGTTCCGTCGTTCGTGTTTCCCCGCGGTTTTCAGATTCGTTTGCGCGAGCCTACCGATTGATTGTGTAGTTCGTGTATCTTGAGGACTCTAGTTTGCTTTGACATGCATACATGGTGCTCTGATATGTTCTACTCTTCAGTTTGTATAACCGAAGGATTATATGTGTTACTTCTAGTTAAACAACTCATTCAGTGATGCTCCGCTTGTACTGCGTTTGTGGTATTGTTATTCGTCATGCAATAGTTTTCATAGGTTTGTCTTGCTTCAGTGAAAGATTGTCTTTTGCATATAAAGTGCAATCCAACACTGTCATCATGTATGATCTGAAAACGTGCTGTACAATTGATTTATGTAGCTGTGAATACTAAACTATGGTTTGTTTTGGTCATGCTGCACTATTGCTTTTTTACCTGTTTAGTATGATACGCACATTCCTTTGTCAGGTTTACTTAGTCCAGACAATCTGATACTAGTTTCCCTGTTTGTTTTTGCAGTGAAGTCATTCCCCAGGGATGACCCCAAGAAGGCTTGCCACCTCACCGCCTTCCTTGGCTACAAGGCTGGCATGACTCACATTGTGCGTGAGGTCGAGAAGCCTGGATCCAGTATGTCCACCCCCCTTCTGTTTTTTATTAATCAATTGATTTGACCACATTTTCCAGTTTTTGGTATCTGAAAAAAAAATGAATTGTAACATCCATGATTTCCAACTAGAAGTTTTAGCTTGTTATGTATTGAAAGCACTTAACTTTAGATGATGGACAACACAACTATTTCTTCACAGGCCCATATACTTACCAAAGACATAGTTTTTTCTTTTGAATATCCACAAGTGCTTAAACTCCTGAATCTTGTCTACATGTATTGCTCCATGATCTTAACTGATCTGTCTATTTGTTCTTCAGAACTACACAAGAAGGAAACGTGTGAGGCTGTTACCATCATTGAAACCCCTCCTCTGGTCATTGTTGGGCTTGTGGCATATGTGAAGACTCCTCGCGGCCTCCGCACACTCAACACTGTTTGGGCTCAGCATCTTAGCGAAGAAGTTAGGAGAAGGTTCTACAAGAACTGGTGCAAGAGCAAGAAGAAGGCTTTCTCCAAGTATGCTCTCAAGTATGACAATGATGCTGGCAAGAAGGAAATTCAGCTGCAGCTTGAGAAGATGAAGAAATATGCTTCTGTTGTCCGTGTCATTGCCCATACCCAGGTGATAAGCCTAATTGAGCTGTGTTGCTCAGTCATTTTTGTAGGAACAAGGTTTCTTAATGATTGATAATGCAATTACTATTGGTCTCTTTTTTTGGCTTCATTAGTCCTGTTTATGCAATGTTTGTGTAGTCAAATGAATGTTTATATGTCAATGATCATGTTGTGTTTTGTTTATTATTAAATTTCAATTTTCATTGTATTATTTGTCATTATCATGTTGAGCTTTTTATGTATGTTACAATCCTTGTCTTGTTATTAAATTTCCACTTCAATGTATGTCATTGCCTGCAGGGAAGTAGGCCTATGGAAAAATGAACTGTTTTTTGTTCAGTTGGGGCACTCTGTATTAGCAAAATCTCACCTCTTGTATTTCTATCTTTCAGATTAAGAAGATGAAGGGTTTGAAGCAGAAGAAGGCTCATCTCATGGAGATTCAGGTCAATGGTGGTACCATTGCTGACAAGGTGGACTATGGCTACAAGTTCTTTGAGAAGGAGGTCCCTGTTGATGCTGTCTTCCAGAAGGATGAGATGATTGACATTATTGGTGTGACCAAGGGTAAGGGTTATGAGGGTGTGGTCACTCGTTGGGGTGTCACCCGCCTTCCTCGCAAGACCCACAGGGGTCTGCGCAAGGTTGCTTGTATTGGTGCATGGCATCCGGCTAGGGTATCCTACACTGTTGCCCGTGCTGGTCAGAATGGATACCACCACCGTACTGAGATGAACAAGAAGGTTTACAAGATTGGCAAGGCTGGACAAGAGACCCATGATGCCTCCACAGAGTTTGACAGGTACTATTTCTGAGCTTCTCTGAACACTAATTCATTAAATGAGAGCTGCATGAATCTGTAGTAACTCGCACAATCTGCTGTACCTTCGTTGCTCTTGTTCCTAATGAATGGCTGGTATCTGCAGGACTGAGAAGGACATCACTCCAATGGGTGGCTTCCCCCACTATGGTATAGTGAAGGGTGACTACCTGATGATCAAGGGCTGCTGCGTGGGTCCGAAGAAGAGGGTGGTGACCCTCCGCCAGTCCCTGCTTAAGCAGACTTCTCGGCTGGCCCTCGAGGAGATCAAGCTCAAGTTCATCGACACCTCATCCAAGTTCGGGCACGGCCGCTTCCAGACCACCGAGGAGAAGCAGAGGCACTATGGCAAGGTCAAGGCCTAAGCTTGTTCTGGTGCTGGTGCTGCGGTGCAGCGACAAGTCTCATTTGTCAAAGCCATCGACCTGTGATACTCTTGTTACCTTGTCGGACTAAGTTTTGTAGTGGATGTTTTGGGAACATGTTCTGGCCTTCTATATGGATTTGTGCTCTACTGCAGACCTGCATTGTCTATGTTTTTTGCGTTCTTTTGCTAGTTGAATGAATGCCTAATCTTTGCATGTAGATTCTGAAACTGGGGGTGATTGTCTAGCACTTTCATTTGTTCGCTGTTCTAAGCTGCCTGCTGCTGGGAATGTGGACCATTAGTCATATTTCCTAGTAGTATCTAATGATCAAATGGCATTTCGTGGATCTGTATCCTGAAGAACCTTATGCGGCCAGAACTTTATGTGTGGCTTCCCAGCAATCTCTTATGCAGCCAGAAACTTTGTGGCTTCCCTCTCTTATGCAGCCAGTGTTTGGTTTCCTAGTTTAAACTGAGTGTTTGGTTTCCTGGTTTCCTCTTGGCTTGGATAGGGTTTGTTTTGTATACAACTGCCTTGAGGTGTGTTTTGGTGCCCTGTTTGTTTTGTATATAAAATACAACAACCCCTACCTCTTCTTTAAACTGGTACGTTCACCTCCATTTAGGACATTTTATGAAGGCATGCTCATCTGCACGACTGCACCCTCTTCCTGGAAATACAGACCATGTGCGCACACAACATCGCCACTGAAATCAATTAAGGCCTTGTTTAGTTTCAAATTTTTTTGGGAAATCAACACTGCAGCACTTTCTGTATTTGACAAAAATTGTTGGACTAACTAGGGTAAAAAGATTCGTCTTGTCAATTTCGACTAAACTGTGCAATTAGTTTTTATTTTTGTCTATATTTAATACTCCATGCATACGTCTAAAGATTCGATGTGACAGAAAATCTGAAAAATTTTGTAAATTTTTTTGAAACTAAACAAGGCCTAAGAACCAAGAAACAATTTGTCAAAAAAAAAACCAAGAAACAAAAGCAAGAAAAATAGGCACCCTCATATCGGAATCCAGCCAAAGAGCAAGCACCGTTAGCCATCTCCCTCCCAATTTAGATGTGTCCATTTTATATTAATGTACGACCCTCTTCAACCTTTTTTGCGCCCTCCTCCTCCCCCCTCCCCCTTCTTCCTGCTCAGCAGTGGCCGCGCTCTACTACTCACCCATAGTGGCCTCCTCCCCCCCTCCCTCCGCCACCATGACCTCCTCTCCTAGCTCCGCTGCCGTGACGCCCTCACTCATACTTAGCTTGCCGCCTCCATAGTCGTTAGGACCCTTAACTATCCTCCAGCTTTCCCCCAAACTTTCTCTTTCTAAGTCCGCTAGAGTTGTGGAAGATAAGAGGGATCTAGGAAGAGGGGGAGAGGAGGACATACCTTGCTAGATCCACCATGGCTACTATCGGATTTGCCCGAAGCCTCCATGTTCGTCCGACGTCAGATCCACCCAAAGCCACGTCATCAATGGCACGGTGGGGCGCAGCGTGACTGCCTGGGAGAAGGTCGTCGAAGTTGGGACGTAGGACGACCACCGGAGAGAGAGAGAGAGAGAGAGAGAGAGAGAGAGAGAGAGAGAGAGAGAGAGGGTATGTGTGCATTGACAAAAATGAGCTAGGCGTGTGGGTAACAAAGATAAAATACCATATAAAATTTAGTTATTTTTAATGTGACTGTAGACTTGGATAGTTCAGATTTAGATCTACATTGTGATATTTATAGACAATTTGTTATATTTTTCTGATTAGGTAGTCTAGTTGTTAGATTGCTTTGTGGTTTATATACAAATGGGGATCAAAGTATGAGTACAATAAAGTATGCTAACGGTTCGGTCCCTAGACTATCCAATTGCATATTAAGCTATCTGGTTTGGTCCTTAAACTATGAAATTTGGCCTAGTCCCTAAACTATCAAACCACATATTTAGCCATCTAAACATTGTTTGGGTTTAGCTTTAATCCTATCGGATCTGAACCCGTGGTCTGTAATGATGGTTCAATATTTGAGATCTTATGTTTTTTTTTGTCAAAAGCCCCCTTGGATGAGTATTTGGAAAGTGGAAACTAACGCCTCCACATTTCATCCCATGCCTATTCCGCTTCATCTCGATGATGGAAATGAGATTGGTTGTAGCAGCGATCGATGTTAGGAGGCTGGTCGTCGAATCATGGAGAAAAGGAGACCGGGACAAAGCCACACATTGGAGCAAGTCACAAGCACTAGGTGAGGATGGTGCCAATGTTGTGAGGGAAAGTTGAGGCACCGCAACCATATAGTGGGTTAAACACCCCCTCCGCTTTGTCAATTCCCAGGTTATGGATATTGATTTTCAGAGTTGTGGTGGTAAGGGTAGATAGGAAGAACTATTCTTGGTCTATTGATTGTTGTTTTGGGGGTAAATTTGAGTGATAAACTGATCAAGGTGGACTACTAATGTAGGTTCTAGCATTGGCAAAGGCACCGCCCCGCCACCCCGGGCAGCCGGCGGGGCTCGTCGCCGATGTTCAAAAGGAAAATTTCTTTATATCAAAGTAAAATCCTATAATTTTCTAACCAAATATTGTATAATAAAATCGCCCAGGCTCATAAAAGCTTCTGGCTCCGCTAATGGGTTCTGGTGTCTGAATTTTCAATTGAGTTACACCATGAGGGTTTGGGTTTGGTCATCTGAGATTGTATGTGGATGAGAAAATCGACTACTTCGACTAGATTGAGTCTGAGAAGTAGTCTACTTTTTGGTTTGAGGATTTCCTTCAGCAAGTAGGATACGAGAAAAACAGAAACACCAATCTATTGGTTGTGCCAGTGAAAGATCTTGTTGATGGATTGAGGGTGATTGCATCAGATGATGATACAAATCTGATGGCCAGTATGGTCAAAAAGCTAGTTTTGTATGTTGATCATGATGACAGTTTGGTAAGTGTTGAGTGAGATGACATTGTTGCCAATCCAATTAATGAAATTTCTAAGGTATTGAGCCACCATAAAGTTGTTTATGCTGAAAAGAAGATAGGAGGCAAGTTATATATGTTCTATACTAATCTAAAGAAAGTAAGAGTTGACCAAGCTGGACCAAGCTAGGAACCTAATCATGAAGCTAACAATGGATCTAAAGTTTAGGAGTTCATAGATAGTGTCACTGAAATTTGTGGTGAAAATTGTGGTGGAGATGATGATCTCATGGAGGATGCTATTCATTTGGAGGCCAAATAGGTGAAAGGCAACAACAAGGTAAGAGGTAGCTAGCTGAACACTGATCAGTAAACCACCTCAAGTTCATGAAGAACTGACATTGAGGATGAGGGACTAGAACTACCATAATCACATGGGAAGGGAAAGAAGATCAGAGGTTGAGGTTCCATTCAATGAATCCTAAAGGACATGAGCAAACCCACATTCTTTCTTGTCCCTGTTTCCCCATCAATTGAGAAGCTTAGATAGGTAATAACAAAGATAGTCTCAAAAACTGAGTAGAAATCAAACTATCTAGGAATGACAAGAGAAGGTTGAGGGCTCATTGTGCTAAAGGATGCCACTAAAATCTATATGCATCATTGTAGGGTTAAATATTTCTCATGAAGACAGCGTGGGAGTCACAACTGTAAGGAGGAATGGGTGCTGAATTAAGAGACACACTTCTAGATGCCTGGCATACAAGTACATGGTCTATTTCAAAATTCAGAGCCAATGACAATATGAGTATTATTAGCTTTGACAGGAATGTTTAGAAGGATTGGAAATTGGAATCTGACATCTTCAAGGAGTAAGATTGCTAGATCATGGGCAACACACAGAGCTACCACGAGGGCACGCATAGTGCCACGACAAAGGGTGGATGGGGAGAGTACGACAACAACGAGGGTATATGCAGTGGACCTCAATATGGTGAGTGCATGCGATGGGGCTGGACATGGGAGGAGGGGGTGCACAACGGTCATAACAAAAGAGAAGCGATGGTGGAGAACTATATATGGCCATGCAGCCCGCGGCCCGGCCCATGGCCCGTAGCTTTGGCCCGACCCGAGGGACCAGGCCGTGCCTGGGCTGCCACCTAGGCACACGACACGACATGGGCATGGCCCGTTCCAACGGTCCGCCCAGTAGCGACCGGTAAAAATAAACTTTTGATGTAGTTGTGATTTGTATATATGTGTTGTTAATTGTTATAATGGTGAAAATGATGAACAACTGGTGAAAATATTGATAAAAATGAGTTGTTGTCAGCTTGATGGGCCGTGGGCTGGCACGACACGGCGTGCTTGACAGGTTGGCACGGCATGAAAATCGGCCCACGAGCCATGCCGTGTGCCGAAGGCCAGGGACGAAGTCCGTAGAGACATGGCCCGCTAGGCACGACGGCCCACAACGGCCCGACGACCTATGGCACGACACGACCTGTTTGACATATATATGTAGAACCGATTTGGGATTGGGGTGGACCTCCCAAAATTTACATCATCATTGGGTTGCAGATTGTAACCCAATAGGACTAAAGCAAAACCCAAACAATGTTCAGGTAGCTAAGGCTGCAATTTGGTAGTTTAGGTACCAGGTTAACACATCTCAATAAATTTGAGGGCCACTGGCGTACTTTACATCTAAATAATAAGTAAGTAGTCATAATAAGAATCATTTCAATTGTATCATTAAATTCATAATTTTTTAAACAAAATGCTACTTTTTAGGTATGCATCCACAACCCCAAATGCTCACACACCTCCTTACGCACACCCGCTCGTGTGCTCTCTCTCACGCTCTCCCCTAGGCGATCATGTCAACAACGTGATAGATCTGCGCCCGGCAAGCTCCGATGGCTCGCACCCATGTCTAGGGATGAAAATGGTACGAATATTTTCCGACCGTATTCGAGACCGAATTCGTTTAGAGAGGTTCAGGCCTGTCCGTATCCGAGTCCGGATATTCAACATCCGATACCGTATCCGTATCCGAATACTTAAATCGTATATTTACGATGTCGGCATCTAATCCTACCTTATCCGATACGATTGATATTATCCGTTTTCGAATCCGAATCCGACCAGAAATATGAAAACAAATATGATATCGGTGATATCCGTCCGTATCCGATCCGTTTTCATCCCTACCCATGTCCCACCGCCTCCTCGCGTCCGCGCCCATGCCCCATCGCCTCCCCCACGCCTGGCCATGGCGGATCCACCGCCAGGTGGGCCTCCTCGTACTTCTCCTTGTCCTCCTCCTAGATCTGCTATCCAGGGTTCCGGCGAGTTCTCTCCTACTCTCCCCCAACTCTGATGGGCTTAGAAAAGAAAGTGTATTTAGAGAGGTAGGTAGGCCAGGCAGTGGGGGATGATCGATGGGCGGCGACAGGGGCGGGAGAGGCTCGTTAGAGCTAGAGAAGATGTCGGCAGTGGGGGGAAGGGGAAGAGGGGGGACTGCCATGAGCGCTAGGGTTCGCTAGAGCTTCAGCAAACCCTAGCGCCCGTAGTGGCGTGGTGGTTCGCGGCGGGGGCGAGGGCGTCGGAGTCAGGGCCGGGCGCGGATCTAGTCTGCGTTTTTTTCCTTTTTTTTGGCAACCAAAATAATTTTTTTTCGCAAATTGGAGTGTGCAGTCGGAAATTACATTTTCTGCAAGTGCATGCTCTAGTAAAGTTCTTTTCTAAACAAAACATCTATACATAACTTACATCAATCAATCGACCAAAAAAATTTCTAAGAAAAATACATCTGTTTACAACTAATTAACAAAAGTACTAGATATGGTTTTAAAATCGGATTATAAATAAAAGCCGGATAGAAAACCATTCCATTTCCATGAGAAATAAAAAACTAGGGGCCAGCGCCAGCCTCAGCTTGGGCTTTGTTTTGGGTCAAACAAACCAGGGGCCCCGGCCAAAGCAACCTACACACGCCAGTCGCCAGGTACAGTACAGTTAACACGGCACGCCTCTCCCGGTCCCACCTGCCAGCGAAGTACAGCCTCTCCCCTTATCTCCTGGCGCCCTTATCCTACCATCTCCCTGCACCCGGTCCACGAACGGTCCCTCGATCCAGCGCAACGGACGGCTCTCCAGTCACCAGGCGAACAGCACGAGACTCCTCCTCCCTGTGCACCGGGTCCAGGCAGGTGCCCGAGGATAACCCCGAACCCGTCGCCACGCGGCCCAGCCCAGTGTGCGAGGACGAGGACGACGCGGGCGCACGCAGCGCAGGTGCAGGCCGCAGCAAGAGCAAGCCCTGAAACCGCCCCGCCCCCCACCACCTCGCTCTCCCTCCTCTCGCAGCGCCGCAGAGCCAGGGTAGCCAGTCAGAAGAGGAACACACACGGGGGAGGGAGCGGCAGCCGCAGCGGCCGAGGGCGGAGCACGCGAGGTGAGATTTTTTTCTCTCTTCTTCTTCTTCACTCCCCTCTCCTTCCTCCTCCTCCGCCGCTCGGTCTCGATTCGGGCGCGGGTTCGTGGGATTCGGGGGACGGCGCGGCGGGGCGGTCCGCTCGGCGGGTGGAGGCTCCGAGGTCGGGGGTTGTTGACCGGGCTGTTGCGGCGCGGGGTGGGGACACGGGTTCGGTCGTCGCCTCCGGGCGCCTCCCTCCTCTCCGCTCCCATTCGCGGCGGGCGTCGTTGTCACGGAAGCGGTTGGGGCTCAGAGTGATGCGGTTTTCTACCCCTTCTTCCTGAAGGGATTCGGGGGGTTTTAGGATGCGCCGTTCTAGGTGTGCCGCGCCGCGACAGAGAATCGATTTTGTTGTCCAAATCGTGTGTTTATCTTCTGTGATTTATTACCTGCTCCATTTTTTTTTTTTTTGGGTAGGGAGTGGTGGGTGTTAGGACACAATTGGAAGTTCGCTAGGGTCGGGGGTTCATTTCACTCTGTTTTACACCGCCAGTCACTGCACTGTTTTGATACATGCGTCCTGTAAGCTGTATACAGTATACTTGATGTTCTTCAGACATGACGAAAATCGATCCTTGTATATTGGTCCATTGCTTGCCCATTGGTGTGGGGTTCTGGATACTTATACCTGTCTTCTTAATGCGAATCTAATGGGTGGGAGGGTGAGAGCATGTGCCCTCAAGGGCACAAAAGAACTTTACCGGTCAGTCTTTGGAAGCATAAGGGCTTTGGGACTTATTTGATTTTGTGGTGCTCAAATAACCTGCACTTTGTTTTTCTAGCACTGTCAGTTTCAGTAGGATATATATACGTTGCTCTCAGATTCCACTGTTAGTCGGTGTGGGAAGCGCGGAGAGCACCTTCTCAAATATATATAAGACAAGATTCCACTGTTAGTCTGGGACATCAAAATAGACTTCACTGTTTCAGATTATTATTTTTTACATCAAAATCAAGGCTTTATCTAACAAAAAAAGGAACAACGAAATTCGAGCCTTGAGATAGCGTATTCTTTGAATTCTCTTATCTTGTGAATTATGGATGTGGGTTTTTCGAGTCGATGCTGATTCATACTTTACCTTTTGATGAATGATTTCATCACACCCAGTATGGTTTGCTTCTGCCATTATGTGTGGTTTATTGTTTATTTGGATTACCTTCACCTGTTTAGGTTCAAGGTCTTCCGGTTTAAAGACATCAGAAGAGGCTGTGGTAGTGCCAATATGTACTTTTAGTATTTAAACTTGATTTGCTCTTTTCTTTCATACACCATCCTACTAAATGCAATAAGCTCTTAGTGATTCTGTCGTTGTTTAGATATTTATTATGGGTTCCAGGAGAAGTCTAAATCTCGGTTGACTCATTGCCTATACTGTAGATGCAATTTGCTGCATTTTATAGCTTTCTCGTCTTCATTTTTTGTTCTTCAAATAGACGTGCATGTTATTTTGAGCAGTTTCTGTACCTTTTGTCTTTAACTTGTTCTTAGGTATGGCTTTAGATTGCATGGTCTTTTTGAAGCCCCTGTTTTTTTTGATTTGATGAGTTTTGCCTTTATTATTTCTGCATGGTTTACGGTACTCTCTTCTGAAATTTACTTGTTGATAGCCCATTAAATATATTGTACTGAGATTTTTGTCAATTTATAGGCATGGATAGATACCACAGGGTAGAGAAGCCTCGGAATGACACGCCAATCAGCCAGAATGAGATCAGGATCACTACTCAGGGGAGGATGAGGAACTATATCAGCTATGGGATGTCGCTGCTTGAGGTGACCTGCTGTGATTCAATCTTGTCTTTGTTGTTACCTGTCATAAAAATAAGCATTCATATTATTTGGGCATATTTAACTATTGCTGGGAAGTGTTTGCAATCTGAAATTATGTGAAGTGGCGATAGTGTTAGGGCAACAGTTTGTTTTGGTGTGTGCATGTATGTGCTTTTATTTGTCAGTAGCCTTTTCTTTTTGTGATTGTAATAAACCATTATATCTCTCATCTGCTTGTCTATATTGTTTATTGTTACAATTTACATTAGTCAAATGATAATTGTTTGGACTCAAATGCCTTCATTTAACATTCTCATTACCTATCGAATGGAAAGCCTGCTATTTTGTTTGTTGTGGTATAGTATGTGGTTTGTTGCATTGCCAATACTTTCATCTCCCTTCACAAGTTCATTGCTCTTATGTCCTAATGTCCTAGTGCTCTTTTCCTTGCACTATTTCTGATTAGACCTTTTCACCTGAACTATGTGAAGCTCACATTATTTAATTAATAATAGTGCTGATGCCATTTGCTCATGTTGTTTCTTCATCTTTTTCATTGTTCTGAAAATTACCCACCTGCTTTGTTTTAACATTCACAATATATACAAATTTTCAAATGGTAAGTTTACTCCATTAAATCTTCCATCTAACATCCTCATTTTGTTCAATGTTCACACATTGAATGCACATCTTAATCAGAGACACCTTTGGATTTTCAGTCTGATATGTTGCTTTTATGATAGTTCTTGTCCTGTTTCCATTCTGATACATAAGAATTCTTAGCCCTTCGCCCCTTCCTGGTGACTGTTTAGCGATCCTTGCGTTGTGTTCAGAGTTTGTTGTTTCAGCTGCTATGAAGCTTGTTGTTTGATACAAAGTACACAGATTCACATATAGTTCAGGGCATTTAGAAATTTCTGCCATTATTATTTGCACTTGTTGTTTCTTCAGTATATATAGCATCCTCTTCTCACAATTCTTTTAATGGTTATAGGCCAAAGATGCCACACTACCTTTGCTACTTCTCTTTGTGCAGTAATCTTACCACAGTTGAATTGATACCTGATCCAACTTTTCTTATTATGAACTTATTCCCTTCCACTTTTACAGGAAAATGGCCATGATGAGATTAATATCAAGGCCATGGGACGGGCCATAAATAAGACAGTTATGGTTGTTGAATTGATCAAGGTTGGTAGTAGTATAGCCTCTTCTGCCTTATGATGCTGCTATTGAAATTTTTATTAGTGTCTCATTTTTTATCTGGCACTTCACTGTTCATCCAGAGAAGGGTTGGAGGTCTTCATCAGAACACTGCTACTGAATCTGTTGATATCACGGACACATGGGAACCTTTGGAAGAAGGCCTTCTCCCGTAAGGATATTCTTATATTCCTTCAAACAGAAGGAGATTGAAACACTAACACACTTCTTTACACAGACTAGAGACAACTCGCCATGTGTCGATGATCACTGTAACACTGTCAAAGAAGCCTCTGGATACATCATCTCCAGGGTAAGTCAAAAACCTGTCCTCTGGCTACAAACACAGAAGAATTTTAGGCTTGATCACTTTTCCTTCCCTAATTCGTAAAGGGCCGTTCATTATTTTGAAACCTTCTGTCAGCTTGCCTGCTCATTATTGGTTATGTTTGATATTGTACGTAGATACCAACCACCTATCCCAGCTGAAGAGGTGAAACCTGCTTTTGACTATGATCATGAAGGTGATATTCTCAGTTGATCTTCTCTACATAATGCTGTAGTTAGGATCACTGCATAAACACCATTTTTTTCATGGTTTTTTAGAATCGTATCCCACTGGTCGTGGAAGAGGACGTTTTGGTGGGAGAAGAGGCAGGGGAAGAGGTATGTTCTCTTGTCGTCTATATGAGCAGCAAGGCAATAGTCAGAGTTTTCTGGACAATATCTCTTATAATTTTATAATGCTGACTTGTTGAGTTATGGTCACACTACATTCAGTCCTGTACTTGGTACTTACGCCTGCTTTTATGCTCAATATCATAATAGCTGTTTTTAGGCATGCACACCATGTAAAACTAATCAACTGCAGCTGCTGTCAAGGTTTCAGTTTGGGATATCTATAACTTAAGTCAGCACATATTTTATTTTCTGAAATAGGTAGTGTTTGAAAAAGGAATGTATTTTTATTAATTCTTGCATTTGAATATGCACAGGTATGAGCAATGGTCCCCCTCCACCTGCTTATGGTTACAATGACGAGTGGGAGGAGGATGGAGATTATTACAACAGAGGGCGTGGGAGAGGAAGGTCACGTGGACGAGGAGGGAGAGGCCGTGGTGGCTACTATGGAGGTGGGAGGCGTGGTGGCTACGGTTATGATTATGGCTATGGCGGGAGAGGCGGGTACTATGAAGAGCAAGATGAATACTACGATGAGCCCGAAGAATATGCCCCTCCCCCTGGCCGTGGTAAGCCCCAGACTGATGACGTTACATGCTGATGTGGATTTTGCTCTGCATTCCTAAATTCTCATGGTTTGCGGTCTGCTGTTTCGCAGGGCGTGGCAGAGGAAGAAGGGGGATGCCTTGGCGCGGGCGTGGTGGGCGTGGGCCGCCGCGCGGCGGCCGAGGAGGCTACTACTAGACAAGAAATGCGACGTGCCAAATGGGTGTGCTGAAGCTAGCAATGGCGTGCCTAGTTATCTGTTAGCGTTTGCTCTGTGCTCTTCTATGGAGCTCCGACCCCCGGACTGGAATTATCCCGTAGGCCTTTCCAGGTGCTACTTTACTTCAGCTGCTGTGCCTGTGCAACTCGTCTGGGCAAGTTTTGTGGCTCGCTCGTGGTTTTGTAGCTAGGTTAAGCGAGTGAAGTTACACTCGGTAGCGCAGTGTTTCCTCCATCGGACGATATGCGAGATTGTTTATTCTGCTGTTAATCTACCTACCTTCCTATTTCGTATGGATGATGGATGCGGGACAATGAAGCCTTGTTTGTTTCTACATGCTTTGGGGTAGAAATGAACAAGGCCTGAAAGGGCAGGCCGCAGTGTTACGCAGTACACTAATGATTTGCGGTTAATATGAGGCAGGCATTTTATTTTTATCATACACAAAAGAAGTGTGGGAGCGGGGCACTGCACGAAGGGTAGCAGCAATGGCGTTGGGGCGTGGTGGCGACGGAGGATTCGCCGATCTGGGATGGTGGCGCCGGGGTCTCTCTCTCCGTTAGTCATTTAATTGTAACAGTTGATGCACGAAAATGAATAGGTTTACTCGTTTTCACTCTAATGTTTCCATCTCAATCTAGAGGAAATAATAATCAGCTTTTGATACCAATCACACTACTAGGAAGCACCCAAGTACTCCTTGTCCTTTTACCCGGAGCTGAACGAAGATGCACTAATACTCCTTCCTGTTCACTGTTCACCAATTGGTACGTAAACAAGAAAATTAAACTGCTAAAGCTGCTGGTGCCATCTAAGACTTCAGATCACTCAAGGCAAAACTGAAGCTACCTCAGGGGTGTCATCTAAAACTTTAGATCATGCCAGGCAAAAAAATCCCTGGTCTAGAAGGATTGAGGGGGATTTTTACTTGTAGAGGATAAAAATCCCTTTAATACAATTAGATTAACCAAACAAACCTTTAGAGATACACTGAACAATATGGAAGCTGCTCCTGCTCGGCAAACTACAAGCTGTTGTCCGACCATACACACAAAAAAGATGTGTATATTAAAGGAGCAATTACATTTGGATAGCCAAAACATACATGGAAGCTTACTAAGGGCACTCACAATGCAAAACTCTATCACAGAGTCCAAGATAATTACTTACATATTATTTATGGTATTTTGCTGATGTGACAGCATATTTATTGAAGAAAGAGGTAGAAAAAATAAGACTCCAAGTCTTATTTAGACTCTAAGTCCACATTGTTCGAAGTAATAAATAACTTTAGACTCTATGATAGAGTCTGTATTGTGAGTGCCCTAAAGAACACTTGAAACACAACAGGTCAAATAGTTCATGAAAATCATACCTCTAGATAGCTAAAACATACATAGAAAAGCTGGTATAACTTCGTCTATGATTATAACTTTAAAGGATCCCTAAGAGGGACTAGGTTGTTTTTATGTAAAAATAAAAATCACTACTAAAATTCAAGCCGAGGAGGAACACATAGGTCAGGGGTTGCCAGAGGTGGCACACCCACACCTCCTGCCAAACTTAACACCACAAGTTAAAAAGCTATAACTGATACAAATGAGAACCAACATGACTACACTAGATAGCATGGAGATTCCATCCAAGATTGCCTGCTCCTAGCAGCCTACTACAAAGAGTGCGAATTTGCACATACAACATGTGAGAACCATGAATTGGTCGGTGGCTAGGCAATGCAAAAACATCTCTCTTCCAGAGTCAAGGGGCAAATCCCCAGTCCCCGTCAATGAAAGAATCACCATTGTCGATGAAATCCTGTTGAAAGAAAACAAGTTTAGTAAGATAAACATAATATAAGTGTAGTCATCAATTCCACACAGAAAGCCTTAGTCTAGACAGAGTACATTTAAAGTAAGCTAGCAATTTAACATGTCTTATGGCCGGGTTATGCATGAACAAGCATGTGCAATGCGCTGAGCTACTAAGTACTAGCAACTAGAAGTATTTTTTTTCATTTAACTAGAAGTAATTAGACCAACATCAATTAGGAAATTCCTCATGTGTTAATTTACTTTTGCACAAAAATGCAAAATGGAATACAATGAAAATAAGGACATATATAGATTTTATATACATAAAAAGGAGGAGAAAGGATCTTACCTGATTAACTAAGTTAGCAAGGAAATCATCCAAGTCATCAGTCTCCACATTCTGTTCCTCACTTGTTCCCATGAGGAATTCATTGATGTTATTCACTTGGTCATTAACTGCTTGCTGATTAATAGTGCTACCTTCATGGAGGCTGTCACTTGCACCACCGCCATTCAACACCTGGGTCAGCATGGCTGAATTGTCTATTTGGTTAAGTCTCATGCTTGAAGAACTAGCCAAAGCAGAATTACCAATCGGCGTCAATGTAGAGTGTGTGTCATTTCCATCGCTGAAATTTCCATAGTTGAATGGTGCCACTTGCTCTCTGAAACCTACCACTGGTATAGCTTTCCCCATGTCTCCTGTGATTTTCTTTTGATACTCATTTCCGAAAGTTGGAACCTGTCCAGAGGAGTGTGCATGTCTTGACAACTGGTTGATCTTGAGAATGTTACCCTGTGAAGGATCTTCAGATGTTCCAACATTATGACCGGGATTAGTAAACCTTGATGGCACGTCAACTTTCCAGGAGTTGCTAGGTCCTGCAAATTGGGGAACTTCCCTAGCAACCTTGTTAACTAAGCTAGCAGAACATGATTGAGGCTGAACCAAATGCTGGTTCACCAACTCAGGAGACTGCAATGGTAAATGCCCAGGAGCCAGCATCTCACCATTTGCTATGTCTTCAAAAGGAATACCTCTGCTTGATCCCAAAATCTTGCCACGCAATATGCTCGCATAGGAGCTGCAAGAACGAGACAAAGAAAAGCACATGTTTGAGGTCAATGGTGGACTGTCTTTTGAGCTGTTTGCAAATGAACTCCCAGAAATATCAATAGAGAAAGGTTTTCTTGCTTTCAACGGCACATCATTTGAAACATTTCCAAAGGAGTTGCCAGAAGGACCAGAAGGGAAGCAATGGCTTACACCTGGCAGCCCATCACTCGATACAGGTCCATAGGACTTGCCAGAAGAGACGAATCTGCTGATATCCTGCACTGGCATAGGCATAACATCTTTGGGCAGGTTGACACCGTGGCCAACTGTTTCCATGTCTAACCGAGGAATGCCCAAGTTTTTGTGTGAGCTCGTGGCATGAATTGACTGTGTGGGCAACAAAGTTTGTGCTCCAATTGTAGATGAGGAATTCATCTTTGCAAAATGGTTGCTTGAGCTCGGAGAGCCAATGAAGGATGGGACATTCATGTTTCTCCATAGTGCTTCAGTTTCATCAGCAAACGAATTAGAATTCGTAAGTGTGCCGTCGCCGAGCTTTTTGAGGTAGATTCGGTACTTCTAAAATCACAAAATAGAAAAATGTTTATTAAGAAAAAAATGACAAATCCATAAAATGAATGAAGTGGGCTCTTATTCATGGGAAGAAACAAGAAAATTCAGCACAAGAAAAACTAGCTATAGAAGTGCTCATGTGTATAACATACCAAACTTAATATATGTGTGTACGCGACTAGAGCTTTGTATGTATATCTTTAACAATAATATAGTTGATAGGAACACAAGCATAGTGATCGAGCATAAGAGTAGAAACCAAACCTGCAGATGACTAGCGACATTCTCTCTTGTAAGGCCTTCCACATTCATAATTTTTAATATCTTCTTTGGAACAGCGCCTACATTTACAACAACAAAATATTTGTTAATAGAAGCCAATTTAACAAAAGAATTTTTGATAGATAAATCCATAAAACATGAGAACTTACTGTCGATGCCAATCTGACTAACAGCTTCTACAAACTTCCGGTGTAGTTGACCACACCATCGGACCCTTTGCTTCTTTTGGGCTGATGTGTTCTCGTTGTCCTCATCAGCAACCTCCACAATTCTTTTGTTTTTCTTTGAATACTTCTTTCTACGGTTTGCTGCAATATTCTCATCTTTATCAGCATCCCCAGATGGCAACTCATCCCCAGATGGCAACTTCTGAACATCATCATCATTGCCACTACTGATGGTGTTCCGTGGATCAGTCTTACCATTCTTCACCACATGTGTCCATATGCCCCTAAGCTGCTCGAGGCGCACTGGCTTTACTATATAATCACAGGCCCCATGCTTTATCCCTTTCATTATAGTCTGTGTCTCATTGTTTGCGGATAGCACTGCATGACATAAGGCAACATAAGTCAGTTATGATATATATAGAAGTCAACAAACTCAATCAACTAGACAATGAATGATCTAGTGGCCTTCATGTTCATTTGACTAGGCACATTTTTCATAATTTTTGTTTCTTTAGGCAATACATGTGTCATTTACTTTCATTTTTAAGAGAACATGTCATATACATAGTAATGCAATTATCTATCATTTCCACTTTTGGCAGTTCAAATAATTTCATAAAATAAAGTTTACAAATTTAAAAGAATGGGGCATTGTCCACATCCTTATGGAAACGTCTAGTTATTATGAAAACCATACATAAAACTGTATATAAATGACAAGATTCAATTGTTAGATTGATTGCTCCTGTTAGTTAAATATTAACAAATGGTACCACAAGAAACTACAAGAAACAATATTTAGTAGGTACTGATTGCACCTACATATGAACAAACGGTAGCATATGAAATGAACTACAAACAACAAATCAGTAGCTATATTGATTCAGCGATTTGGATTTCGATTTGTTAAAATTTTTTTTGCAGCTGAAATTAATGAAATCCACAAAGTTTCAGAACTTTTGATCCATATTGCAGCAAAAAAAGTAAGATGAAATCTGTAAAATGTGAATTTCTAAATGGCTCACTAATATGCTTCCTACTTTGCATTTGCAACTTAGCCATAGGCCACAAGCCCACAACCTAGTGGACATGCTTCAATTATGACTAGAATGCGTGGCTGGTTTGAACCATAGTGCAGTAATTGTCTCCCCTCTTAGATGCAAGAAAATTGAAGAAAAATATGATTTAGACGATAAATCTACCCCAAGACCAATTAGACACAGTAAGGGTGCTTACCTCATCAGCAAAGTATATACAACAATACAATTCCAAAAGAAAGATACTCCCTTTGGTCACAAAAACATGTCATTTTGGGCAAGCTTTGGTCAAATCTTATAAACTACAAACATTATTAACTTTTAAACTAATGGGTTTTAAGATATATAAGTAATATGCATAGATTTGCATTTAAAACACTTGCAAAGCCTCATGAATTTGAACAATTTTAAAAAATATTCTAGAACAAACTATAGGTCAAAGATACACATTGAAATGTCAGGAAAAAAGATATGCATCAAGAACCATGCAAAGTCAAATGTGGAGGAATTTTTTTGGTGAAATAATTTTGTTTTTGTCAATGAACCAATGATAGTGCACAACACGACAAATAAAAAGATTCAGTTACATATAGGGAAACCTATAACATATGTGTAACTAAAACTGAAAACAATGAGATGTCAACTTGGCTATGAACAAATAGTAACACACACAAGTACAAAAAATGATTATTTTCCATAGGGCTAATGAATGCGCCGTAATGTGTGAAACTAAAAACAATATCATTAAGAAGTCAATCAACACCATCTAGCACTTATGAACAAACAATAATGGTCTAATGCATACTGAAAACAGACAAAATTTTAGTTTCCATGCAATGCTTACAAACAAACTGTGAGTATGAAAGTACAGATGACAAAAACAAGTAGCCGGCTCCACTATACTTAGCACTTAGGAACAGGCGGTAACATACAAAACTAGAACACAAACAGTTATTAGCTTGATTGCATTTGAACACATGCACCACCAAAATCAAGACTTATGATTGGCATGTGTACCAGACCTTTAATGATATCCTGCCCAAACATTCATAACCAGCAGATCTATTAAGTTATAATAAGCAATCCATTCAATGTATCTATCTAAAACGACATCCAAAAATGGTAGTACAACAATTTTTCATGATTGCTATTCTCTGTGATCAGAATTGAAGAATGCCATGCATAAAAATGGGGAAACGAGTTTGAGCAAGAGCTTTACTAATGACTGGGAGATCCATCTCTAGGCCGATGAGCTCGAGGAGCTTAAAGCCATCCATGTTAGGCATGACGACGTCACTGATCACCAGGTCGAACTGGTTCCCATCCTTCCTCTCCCTGAGCATGTCCAACGCCGTCCTAGCATCCGTCACCACCGTTGCTGCGTCGCACCACCACCATTCCAAAACAATTTCATTGTCTAGCCTAAAATTCTATCACAATGGAATAAGGAAAATAGGGGCGGCTAAGAAGGCAAGAACACACACCGTTGTAGTTGCAATACTTTAGCTGCCTTTCTAGGATCTTGAGGCAGACACGGTCATCGTCGACGGCGAGCACACGCAGCCCTGCTGGGAAGGTGTCCGCGTCCATCTCTTCCGATCCCCTATATCAAAAACATACATACTCAGTTCCAAGAAAGCAACCGCCGGCCAAATCCTAGCAAGGAATCCGAGAAGACTCGAACTTTCTTACCTACCGCAATGGTTTTCGTCGTCCAAGAACCTCCGGGGAGCAACAAAGACAAAGGTTAAAGCAAGGCGATCTCCTGGTGATGCAGCGAGTGCGAGGGGAAGGGGCATTTATAGCCGGGACAAGGGGGGTTGAGGGGAGGAGTGCGGATCGGAATGGATGCGCGCGGTTGTAAAAATGGAAGGTGTTCATCCTTGCGATCTAGAATTTCTCTCACATTAATTCCTGCCTTCAGTGTGCTTCCACCACCAAACTTGCTGGGTTTGCTTGTCGCTTGTGTGCTATGATTCGCCTTAGTTTCTTGATGGATGGAAACCAGCCAAACCACCCAAGAATGGCCCATGGTTTAAGAATTACGGTCTGAAGTGGCTGGACTCACCCGTCTTCGCTGCTGACGGAGGAGTCTTAGATGTGGATTCGATCTTCTATTTCGTTAACGAGAGTCTCCATCCCCACTATCTATGGGCCACCCAATTTGTTTTTTGTTGATGCATCTCTTGTGTAGAGGTGACAATGAGAGAGTCGTTCGGATCGTGGTATGGCAAGTGCTAACCTATTGACAACAATAGGATCTACGACGGTCAAACTGTGTATCTTCTAGCTCATTTATTATTATTATTATTATTATTATTATTATTATTATTATTATTATTATTATTATTATTATTATTATTATTATTATTATTATTATTATTATTATTATTATTATTATTGTTAACTGTTATTGTTACTGTTATTGTTACTGTTCTTGTTACTGTTGTTATTGCTGTTGTTATTGCTATTGTTATTGTTGTTATTATTGTTATTGTTATTATTGTTATTATTGTTATTATTGTTGTTGTTATTATTATTATTATTGTTGTTGTTATTATTATTATTATTATTATTATTATTATTATTATTATTATTATTATTATTATTATTATTATTATTATTATTATTATTATTATTATGTAAATAGCAAATTAATGAATATATAAATATATTCAATAAGGCTCCAATAGAATGGTTTTGATCACAAAAGACCGAAGGGTCTTGCTGCCGTACTCCATTACGCTATACTCCCTCCATCCATGAGTTGTTATGGGAATCGTGCTCGTTAAACTTTCTGAACTTTGACTAGATTTGTAGAAAGTACGTGCAACATTTATATTACTAAATAAGCTTATTCTGAAAATATATTGAATGATCTACCTAATGATATACTAATTATATACCATAAATATGAATACTTTCTTAATATATTTGGTCAAAGATAAAAGTTATTGACTTTTTGGAAGGGAGAACGACTCTTTCTTAGGAACAAAGTGAGTAGGAGGTAAGATTTAGAATAAATCTCAGCTTTTAAATTTTGAAAATATATACAATAGTTAAGTAATTAATAAATAATTGAAAATAATAACAAACAAAATCACAAAAAATCCTACCAGATCTCCTTCCTTAATTGCTTCTAGGCCAAAACAGTCAAAATTACTAACAAAATTTCTAGGAAGACCTATTTAGTCCTTAATTAAAAAAATCCCTGCTGGGTCTTCCGGATTGAGTTTGCAGGATAAATAAAATCATTTAAATGTATATTTAGTCCAAATTACTTATAAAATTTCTCAATCAAATGTCTTCATAGTACGCATGGCTCTAGCTCCAAATATTTCTAGACCTATAAGTGACCAGCTCCAAGAACTATTGGAGCTAGAAGCCTAGGCTAGAACTATGCCAAAAAATAGGTTAGGTCCTATAGCTCAAAGGCAATGTAAGCATCAATAATCCCTCTGTCCTCAAACAAATCAATTCCTAGAATACGTGCCAATCAAAATCTTTTAAGTTTTAACTAACTTTATAGAAAAGAATAATAACATCTGTGACATAAAATGAGCATCTTGTGAAAATATGTTCTATGAAAAATCTAATGATACTAATTTCATACCATAAATCTTAGTAGTTTTTTTTCTAGAAATTTGGTCAAAATTTAAAAGTTTGACTTAAGGCAATTTTAGAAATTGATTCTTTCAGGGAGAGAGGAAGTTCAATAGCGTATCTAAATTTTGCTCCAATATGCATCTTGGAAGTTGTTACATGGAGAACATCTTCCCAATGACAGATTTTTTTTCACTAATTGCAAGGGCATTTAGCAAACAACTCTACAGCTCACAGGAGTCAAGTATCAATCCCTAGTGTTGATGTCAGGGGCTTGTTCGGCGGGGGGGGGGGGGGGGGGGGGGCGACTAGGGGTCGAAGAGGGCAGGGTGGAGGTGGTGGCATGGTAGGGTGGTGGCGGGTGCAGGTGAGGCGACAGTGACGCTAGGTGCAGGGGGAGGCGACAACACTTGAGTGTAAGAGAGAGGGATTTGTTTAAGAGAAAGGCTCTATTTCCTTATTGAGTTGGAATAGTTACAATGCCCCTATCTATAACTCTTATAAAGCAAAACTCTACTAACTATTTCTCTTGACATGCAAAGCGTACACCTTAGCAGTCCACTATTATTTTCTACTAGCAATTTCTCTTGACATGGAAGGTGTCCACCTCAGCAGTTCACTGTCATTTGGAATTAAAGTTCAGTAGCACAAGTATTATGATACCCACGTTAGCAGAACACATCATCCACTATGGATACAATCTCCATGATTATACTAATAAATCTATACATATATTTTTCTATAACTTTAGATCTATGATTTTCTATAATTAATTGGAATAATTCATAGATCTTAATCGAATAAAAAATTTGTACTAAAGCATACTATATTATATTTTCATCGTGTAGATCTACTCATGCGGAGTCTAACAAAATTGGAATTTTGATTTTATGATTTTTTTTATGATTTTTTTATGATTTACTATAAATTTTTAAAGATTTAGCATAAATAATAAAAAAGAAAAACATAAAACCACCGTCACTGTAGCAAAACCAACGCCCAAAAACGTTTGAGAGGGTTATTTGACCGAGTTTAGAAAGTTGAGGGGTAGAAAATCCATGTTTTATAATTCGAGGGTAAAGTAGTCTACCTTATATAGTTGAGAGGGTTATATAAACTTTTCCCTATATTTATAGTCTCTAATGAACTTGCACAACAAACTATCTATCAAGAAGTTCTTATAGATTTGGACTCCTTTTCCTAAAACAAAATCCTCTCTTTTCCTAAGAAACCTAAATTCTTTTCCTAAACAAATTCTCTACCTATTTTTCCTAAATATCTTTATTCCCCTAAATCATCTAGAACTCGGGATGACGTAAAGGTGGAGGTAGGGATGAAAACGGATCGGATACGGACGGATATCACCGATATCATATTTATTTCATAATTCTGGTCGGATTCGGATTCGAATACGGATAATGTCAACCACGTCGGATAAGATACGTTGGATGTCGATATCATAAATAAACGATTTAAGTATTCGGATACGAATACGGTATCAGATGTTGAATATCCGGACTCGGATACGGACAGATCTAAACCTCTCTAAACAAATTCGGTCTCGAATACGGTCGGAAAATATCTGTACCGTCCGGGTGGCGATAGATACTTGCACTGAAGCATGGATGTTTGTTTTGGGTTGTAGCAACATTCCACATAAGGATTTTGTGGTCGAATGACACCTTCAATTCGGAGGTGATGTGTTTGGAACGAGAAGGATTATATAAGTTGGTGCAAACCTATTTAAACAACGAGTTTGGGATTCCACCAGAATAGGAAAAATTTTACATAATCCTTTCAACTATACAGGGTGGACTAATACTTTACCACCTAAACTATACTGGATTTTTTATTTTATATTTTTTCTGTGGTTTCTATGTTTTTTTTAAACATTCAGCGAAAATAAAAAAAGACAAAACCACCATCACTATACTAAAACCATCGTTTCAAACCGCTTGATGGGATTATTTGATTTTATTGCTTTCACGACGGACAGATACCCGTAGATCTCGCCTGGATGCCACGACCATGGCATGTCCCCCTCCATGAGCCCACACACGTACATACATGCAGCGGGAGTAATGGCTCCGAGCCTCCAAATCACAGATTATAATATATAACGCCCTAGTTTTATTCATGTAACGTGTTCACTAAGCAGACTAGAGAGATGAGAGAATTTTGACTTTTTGAACCATATAATCTGTATGGATGACCGAGACAGTGGTTGCATAGAACTCATTGAGACGAATCCATTTGACTACTAATGTATCCTGTTTTTCACATCGAACCAAATAATTTTGGACCATTGGTATTAGATCCCTGTTTTCTATCCGCGGGAACTTATTCTCTTTTCGGAGAATGAGATTTGTAAGTTAAGTGTCCTGAGAAGCTGATTGAGATTATTATGGACCTATTTGGCACACTGAAATTAGTTTTAAGTCAACTTTTCTTCAGCTGCCCAGAGAATCAGCTTGTTGAGGAAGTTGTCCATGGAAAGAAATTGGTGTTTAGCACCCCTGCTTTTTGATGAATTTTTTTTTCAATAAATATGTCATAGAGAGGAGGAGGGAAGCCCTCATCGAGTCATCGTAGCAGCAGCCGCCATTTCTAGCATCTTGGTCACTGCCATGCCGATTGGTGGTCGCCATCCCTCCAGTCGACGACATCATGAAAAATGTCTCTAAGCTTCTAAAACTTTTGAAGAAAAATCTTAGAGATAGATTGGAACACGAGAAAAACAAAATAAAAATATTTAAAGCTAGTGAAATATATCTAGAAGCTTCCAAAAATTGAATTTCGCTCTAGCACAATGAAAAAAATCTCCAAAAAATCTACTATTTTTTAAAACATTCTAATAATCGATGCCCATTCCAATTTGAATACTTTTTATTATAAGAAGATGAGAAGCAGCCAGTATGAATGCAATGAACATTCTAATAATCGATGCCCATTCCAATTTGCTTGAACTTATCAGCCGAATCTGCCAGTCATTCAGCAACATTTTTCTCTCATAAGAAATCAGCCAATAATACTTTCTGCCATGGTTTATCAGCCAATGCTGTGGAAAGTTCTTAAATTGTGTTTAGACATGAAATTGAATATTGTGGTAGTTTATTAGATTTTTGGAAGACATTTTCATGAGATCTTAATATGGGGTGTCGGGAGTGCTCCCCTCCATATCTTTTAACCAAACAAGTCCCAGCACTGCTCCCCAAAAAAGGTGAAGATACGAGAGCACCTAAACAGGTGTTGTGCAAACTCCAGAGTTTTTTGTGGAGCTATTCCACGGTGGAGTTTATAGAGTAGTCACAAACACGCTGCGTTCCAATCTACCTCTTTTCTCTGAATTTTTAGAACCTTAGATATATTTTTCATGGTTTTAACAACCTTATCTAGTGTTTAATAGATTTATTTTTAAATTATTATAAAAAACATAAAACTGCCTTTTAGGAAATGCTGCTAACCAGGGCAAGAGGTAAAATGAACGTACGTGGAATTCGGACATAGTTTAGGAATAAAATAGACTTTTTTTTTTCCAATATCCAATGAAAAAAAAGAGCCAAGTGCTGCCTTTCTTCTTGTCAGCGGCCAATCCGTGCCAGCAATACAAAGGCTGGGTGCTGGACTGCTGGCTAGGGCACTCTCTAGAGCACACGGTGAGGTCGAAACCCGAGCAGAGGTCACGCCGCACCAGTTGGCCTGGTGGGCGTGGGCGTTGTTGGCTCCGATTCACATCCAATCGCGGTGGAGCGGCGCCGGCGACTCCGACTCCGACACTCCGACTCACGGCGGCGGCGGCACCGTTCAGGTACTCCACCGTCCGTTTCCTATTGCTTTTGTGATCGATTTCGATTCGGATTCCACATCTCGCTCTATAAATTAAAATCGATGACGATGACGAAGAATCCCCACCGCATCCGCGCAGACACCGCCTATTTCCTCCTATTCTACTGACGGATTGAGGAGGCAAGCAGAGGGTGCGTCCATCGAAATCTGTTGCCCTATCTATCCGTGATGGGCGGCACATCTAAGCGGCGGCGCCGGAACGACGATTACCCCAAGTTGAGGTCCTCCCAGCAGCGGAAGAAGCACCTCTACCTGGCGTTGGATGACTGGAACGGCGGGTACAGCATCCACAGGCTTGATGACGCCGACGACATCCTGGATGGAGATTCAGGAGGAGGAGGAGGAGAGGAGGAGCTCCCCGAGCCGGCTGCTATTCGGATAGCATCGCGGTGCGACATGTCCTTTGCTGCTGTGGGCAGCAACATATTTATCGGCACCAACCGGGGCAGGAACTGCGCACCCCCACCCCCAACCTTGGTCTACGACACCAAAACTGCCGCCATCAGCGCCGGCCCGCTCGTTCCAGAGTGTATCCATGACTTGGGCGCTGCCATGGCTGTCGGTGAAAATCTGTATGCGCCAACAACAGTTCCTTTCATTATGTCAACCTCCTTGCAGGTTCTGTCAATGGAAGAGCCATGGGATCCAAATCCAACCAAGGAGTGGAGCTGGAACACGGTGCCCTCACCTTCAGAACTCCCGTTCAATGGAATTGACATAATCGCCTACGCGGTGCATCGGGATGGGCGCACCATTTTCATATCCGCAGGCGGCTGTACCTACGCCTTGGACACCAGCAATGGTGTGTGCAAGGAGCTTGGCGAGTGGCTATTGCCCTTCAGAGGCCAAGCTTTCTTTGATAGCGGTCTGGACGCATGGGTTGGGCTTCATCGCGAACACGACGGACGGGTTTGCTGCTGCCCAGCCACCTCCCTCAGCGTCACCACCACGCAGCAGCCAGCAGAGTGCAGGATGCTCATGGAGAAGCTGCTTCGGCGAAGCGACGAGGACCCAAAGCACTGGTCCGGTTTGAGAGGTAAGGCCACTTCTCTTACCTACATGGGTGACAGCAGGTTTGCCTTATTTGAGAATATCCTGCGCAGTGGTGATTTGGACGACGGTTGTGTGATCCATGTCACTTTGTTTGCACTCAAGTATAATCACAATAATGGAGAGCTAAAGACCAAGGCTCGCCGTGCCACTAGATCATATGCAGTCTCCAAGCATAACCGCATGTTCTCTCATGCAGCATTTTGGATGTAATTAGTTGGGGCTAATAATGTTCGTTTGTTCTCTTCCAGAACGCTTGTTTGAGTAATATTCATAAATTAAAGCTAAATTAAGGCTTGTTTGGATCTTTAGAATTGAATTCATTCCAATAATTATAATTTAGGCACAAATTAAATTATGCAAATATGGTTGTAGGTGGAATATATTTGTATGCTAGTGTTGGCTATCGAGAAAGATGCTGATGTGTGTTTCATTTTACTATAGGGGAGCGGGTTGAAGAGCGTGCTATTAATCATATAGTACAAACATATATAGCATAATGATCTATAGAATCAATCTCTATCTCTGACCCTATGAATTTAGCATAGACTTGTGAACATTGAAAAGTTGTGGAGTGTCAAATTCTAAGCCAAATAGCCTAGTATATTAAGTAGATTCTAATCCCCCTAAAATAAAAGGATGCAAACGACCCCTTTGGATTTCAAATCTAATCGGATGTGCAAAATGATTGGGGAGACCCAACTCAATGGACTTATTTTCTCAGTTGACTGCTCTCTGTCACTTCTACATGGGCACTAATTATCCATTTAGTCTAACCAACGTTAGACTTGGGTATTTCGGCTTGTTGCTGGATTTAATTCATAGAACTATTTGCAAACTGCATATCTTAGATGCATATATAGATTGACAATTTCTTTTTTGTTCACTAAGTTTCTAGAGACATAATTGATTCTCCTTACGCTTGGCAAATCGAAGTAAGACTGCACATATAGTAAATCCATCGATCCATTGCTGCTGCGTGTTGAGGTCGCTGTCCCATATCCATATTAGTGTTCGTTTTGTGCTACACCCAAGTTATAATCTTCCAATATGACAGGCACACCTTCAAGAAATTAGGCCTCCCCAGGAAAACTTGGACCGTGTGCTAACTTTGTGGTGATATTGGCTATTGGGGATGTTTTAGGTTCACACACTTTTCCCTGAAGAATCATTGATGATGAGCTCAATACTTTCCACACTCCACTTTTTTTGCAATTAAATTCGCAATGGATCATTGATAGCTTTCTGGTTTGAACATTGCGTTGGCTCCCCTTAGGGACCGCTAGCCACCTCTCATCATGCCCACATATTCATATGCTACTTGACACTTTCAGGTAGGAGCAGAGCTACTTGTCCTTGGAAGATTGTCACTTCCTCTTTATCTGAGAGATTATAGCTAGATTGCTATCAATGAACTAATGACTTCCAAAATTTACAGCATTCCACAAGGGCTACATTCTACAATTTCGTCCCTGTGCTCATGCAACCAAGTCTGCCTATCAATTAACTTACACAACTTGCTGTTTCATCTTGTTGTGAAAGCGAGCTCATTGTTCTCTATTTATTTGATCTTTCCTAGATCTTGCTAGCTTCTGCACAATCGCCTCCACATCTATTGTCAGCTTACGCCCTTCTTTCCATTCCTTTGTCTCATTGCTTCGTACTTTATGTTAAGTACAACTAAATCATTTATTTCTCATTATCTTTTCTCAACCTCATCCATGACATCTACTACTACACATGTAGCCTTGCAAATAGCTTGAATGGGTGGATTGGCAGCCGCCTGAATGGCCTAGAATGATATGAAAGGAGGTGAAAAAAACTAATACTTTGTGAAGATGACTCATGGCTTGCGAGGTGGAACGATAGATGAGGGAGGAGCAAGAGCGTCGCATGAGGATGGACCAATTCCATCTAAAGGGCAAGGAGGATGAGCTTGCTTGGAGGCGAGAGTTAAATTTGAGTGAAGTAACCATCAAGTGTCAGGAAGAAGAGATTCAAGCTCGTGAGGCAGCTCTTAAGAACAAGAAGGATGCAGTGGAACCATCTTCAGGGCATGACAGAAAGGGGAAACAACCATGCTATAGGCAGAAGAAAAATGTAGTCGACACAACAAGTTATATTCCCTAAGGCTGTTAGGACTAATGGTGGAGCTCTGAACATTAGAAGTACAGAGTTGCACACATGCCGTTGCGAGTTGTGCTTTGTTTATTTTCTCTAAGGCATTGTAGGATTAGTGGTGGGACTATTTAGCTTCATGTATCTAGAGTTCTCCACATGCCATATATTGTTCCATGTACTACCCACATAGCGTTGGGTTAACCAAACGTGTTTGTTGCTTCAAATGTTTCCATGTGTTCCTATCAAGTGTATGCACCTTTTCATATTACAACTTTCAACAAAGTAGAACTCTAGTTTTTGTACAAGTTGTGGTGTTTCAACTTTAATCAAAGTTGTAGACTAGGTCGTGTGCTACAAACTTTATTTTTGGACCAACAGACTCGGTGCCAGGCCTTTGGTGCTGAGCTTCGCGCCAAAGCACACGGGGCCGACCTTGGTGCCAAGTTCTATAGCGCCAAGCACGGAGTCATAGATCTCGGTGCCGACCTCAAAGACATAGATCTCGGTGCTGAGGCAGCGCCACATCATCGCCATGCTAGGGCCATGTTGAAATGGGCCTGGGACCTTGGCATCGAAGGCTACAACATCTAGTGCAGGGTCCATAAGGGACAAAAGGAAACTTCTAGGGTCTTTTTGTGAATATTTTTCCAAAAAGGGCCAAAAAATAAAAAATTCAGTTGGATAGCAGCAAAGCATTGATAAATTGCCAAAGTCACACTCTGACATACCTCTCTAGTACCTCTTTAGGGGCTCCTGTGTGAGCAAGCATTGAAGTTGGTTGTGATCCAACCAGTCAAAACTCCAGTGGTTCTCTAGAATTTCAACGACATGCAAGTATTAGCCATTTTTTTAGTGTTGCACCTAACAGGCTTATTACCAAAAAGTTATTAAGTTACTTAGTTGGATCAAACCACATCAGCAACATCTAGGGGTTGATACCCACCGCCTGCTCCACCATGTTCTTCCAATCATCATGGTCCAAGATCCACATGGCTGTGAGCCCCTCCAAAGGAATCCCCAAAGAAAAGGGCAAGTCCTGTAGTGTAATAATCATCTCGACATATAGGGGAGTTGGAAACCGTGGGTCATTGGACACTATCTATTGATCGCAGCGGTGATAAGAGGCCCATCCATGATAGGTAGGCTATCATTGACAAACTAGGCTAGCTCGAGAATACTCGTAGGCCATATGAATGACACATACCTCTCATTCCATCATTGTGGACTATGGAGTGTGGGCCTAGGCCCTCAAGAGACCCAACTGTGGGTGTAGATACACATCTGTCATCAAGTGGGCCTAGTGCTTAGGGTCTTAGAACAACTCAATAAGTGGGTACCAAGGGTGCACCATCCTACATGAACAATTAGAGTAATAAACAATAGTAAAGGAACCATGAATATGAAAACAACACAATTAATTGCAAAGCTTCTTTTATTGGCTGGAAAGCACACATACCAGTGTTGCTTATCTTATTTTGTGAAGGAGATATATTGCACTTGTATCCTGATTCAATGCGTATCATGATATGCAATCATGGATATTACACTAAATTAAATTACTGGGGTTACTATATGTCGGTGTTATGAAACCTCTAACTAGTAACATTGTATGTTTGCACATTTAGGCTCGGATGGTTAGGTAATGTGGGCACAAGGGATTATAATGGTTCGGGAATAACGTTCCTACTCTAGTTGTGGCGCTGTTGTGCCACCTGCTATTTGATTAGTTTGTAGAGGGGTTACAAACGGGCGAGAGAGGAAGAAGGCTCCCAAGTCTCTATGTTGTGTAGATGGTCGGAGTTGTGTTCTATTGAACTTGGTGAAGTCCGGAGAGCTTCTTTTTTTAGGAAGGGTCCCAAGTCCTCCCTTTTATAGCTCAAGGGAGGAGTCTTTAGGTACATGATGAAAGGAATGAGGAAAAAGAAGAAAGAGAAAATAGAGGAGTGCCAAGGAAGAAGCTTCCATGGTGGTGCCACTCTCCTCCTGTGGGTGGGACTGGCTAGCTCAGTGATCGAGGATGGGGGTGGCTCCCCACGTTGTGCCACTTTTAGGGTGGTAGCAGAGGCGTGCCACCCGCCCAGTTATGGCATGAGGCGTGCTTGCATAGGAAACCCACGGGTCTCTAGGCGGGCATCGTACGTGGCTTAGAACAGCGCAATCTCGGTCTGCCTAGCATTTCAGACATGCGCTCCTAAGTATAGTGTGTCATGGCTACAAGTGGCACGGGGGCGTGCTAGCTTCTGTACTGCGACAAGGCACCATGGTACTAGTATGTCTAGAGGGATTAGGAGGGGACAACATGGGCCCTCCATGGGCCCAAATGTTCCCTGCCCAACCCCTAAGTCTTCCCCAAACCATCGAGAGAGGCAAAAACTCCTCTAGGGATCGGGTGATGTGGGTCTGGCATCTACTGGGTCAGATGGACCAGTGCCCACATCCTAGCCATCGGGCTAGGCAGAGCCTACACTCCTGCCCTTGGGTGACACTGGCCCTCATCTCTAAGGGTTGGATGAGGTGGAACCCATGCCCCAGCCATCAGTCAAGCCGGGTCAGACGTATGGGCCGCCTAGCCAGAGCTATGCCTTTTTTTGCAAAGGCCCGCAACCAAGTTCTGGCCATACCATAGAACACCCAGACAAGTTTGATGACTTATTAAGGCCTTTTGTCTAGGTACCCTAATGTTGGTACCCGACACTATACTACTGTGGGGTTGTTTCCTTGTCCCTGAACTATATAACTATACACACACTAAGGTTCTAATTAGAAAATACTCTTCAATAATTTGTCGATCATCTTTCTCCAATACAAGTCCAACAAGAGCCCACAAATGTCTAGGATTTTCACCCTTGTACTATAAATACCCCTCCTTCAATAGAGTATTCACACATATTCCCCATTCCCCATTTTCTTCTTCTACTCCCTATAGCTTTTCATTGGATGAAATAGATCTACAAGGATCAAGGTGGAATTTCAATCCACATGGAAACACTTTAGGTGAGAACTCAAATATCCAAGATGCATCAGCATGACTTTCCAATTGCTCATATGTCCCATATTCTATGTAGTTCAGGGCAACAACTAGATCAGTTTTCTTAAAATACTTTCTATTTTGTTTCTGTTGGCAATAATCAATCTGCACAAAAGTTTATCTCCATTACAAATCAAGCTTAAGGGCATGATTTTGGGTTTTTTTCTTGATCTAAGCAGACCTTATTACTAGGGCATTTTGGATGGCCTTGTCTTGAGGCTTAAGTTTTCAGAAGGATGGCTAGGATGGCATTGGGCTCAGCATGGAGGTAATCATGTTAGGGAAGTGATGGCTAGAGGGGTCAAAGTGGGGGTTCACTAGCAGAAGCATGTTTCCAGCAGCCATACTTGAGAACAAGCAGAGAAATTGTGTGTGTGGCTCATCAGAGTTGGATTCATAAAAAGAACAGGGGTGGAGGGGGTTACAATCATTTGTACAGTTTACATGTATGGGTTGTACAATACTTTAAGCATCACTTCCATTCTTGCTGCTTTTTAATAGAATTAGAATTCTTGATTTTAAACTTAATTTTTTTTGTATTATTTCATTACATATCGGAATGTGTCTCATACATATTGCCATAGCGACTTCATTGTCCACCCGTCCTGCAGCTTGGGCAAGCCAGGTCGCTTCCTCATCGACCTACTCAACCATCAAAACCCTAGTAGCACCGTCATTCGCTTTCCTTGCAAACCAACTTCACCAAGTCGATGTCATTGACGATGCTGTGGCAAGCAACCTGTCCTCCCTAAGCCCAGTGCCGGCATTGACGACATCCATGGCGGGTGTACATGAGTCACCCAAGCACCTCATTCGTACTTGTGATTCTTGATTTTGTGGCAAATTTCTGTTTCTGCACGATGCCACATCAGGTTGGAGTTGGAAGAGTGGAACTGGGTGAATCTAGTCTAGGACGCTGTCAGGGAGATTGGTGAGAAGCTGCTCGCCATTGATGCCATGGAGTACATCCATCTGAGAGTGGTATGCAAGCCATGGAGAAGCTCCACTGCTAATCGTCCAACATAGGAATTGTGTTTCTTTCCCAGGAACTAGGTGATGCTTCACAAGCACAAGGACAATGACGACGAGGCGCTTGCAGACCCGGTGGCGCCCCGTTTTAACTGCTTCGTTGGATCGAGCTGAAAACATCTGAGGAATATGACAATTTCCTCGCCGACGCCAAGGAGCTGGCATCTACTACGAGCGCACCGAAATGGTGTGCCTCTTCAACCCCTTGACCACCACCACCACTATCCTCCTAGATTTCTCTGGGGTGCCAGGCCTGGAGGGAGAGCCTGAGGTCACCACTGCCGGGATCGTCGTCGACAGGAGGAATGTGCTGGATGGAGATCCCATTATTGTCGCCAACATGGTGGTCGTGGTTCGCAACTCTTGCCACCTAGGCATAGGACCACAATTCTGTGCGCTAAGCGATGGCCACTGTGGAACCGTCGATGCTGGCATTGTGGAGGTGGAGGACGGTCACGTGCGTAATGTGCAGAAACCAGATCTGGTGGGAATGGGAGTGGTGGGAGAGGGAGTGGGAGTGGGAGACGGGGCATTGTTGAGTACAACACAATGAGATCGAAGAATAAATAAACTGAAGTAAATATAGATGACAATGCATCTTCAGTCTCATTTGAAAAATGAAATTAGGGACAATGAAAGATTTCCCCCCAACTAATTAGAGACAACGAGACTGAAATGAAAGAGTCCAAAGGAAAAATAGAAGACAATGCATCTTCGATCTCATATGAAAAAGGAAAAAAGAAAATATAGAAAATAACATGGTCCGACAGCTGCTCTAAGACAGTTCTTCAAACTCATTGTATATTTAGAAGACAATGAGACTGAAGAAAATAAAATTTGAGTGCCCTTTCGATACCCATAAATTTTTTATTTATAGAATCATTAACTTTCAAATGTTGTGCATTTATAAAATATATTATGTGGTTACCATCTATCTAATTTCTTTCAATATTTGTAGTGTTGAGTCCATCCAGTTTGGTTTGTTGCGTGCCCCAAACTGACGGCAGGATTCTCTTCAGGACACATCATTTAAATGGAGGAACAAGCTGATTATGTTGCTGCTGCCGTCCCTACTTCATTTACCCCTACTGTACGTACCATGCTATCAAGCATTTTTCCATTCATGTTCTGTCCAGATACGGTTGATCTCAGAAGAGAGAAAAAAATATTGTTTTGTACCATTGCTGCTTCTGGCAATCCGATATGAAGCCTAATATATACAATTATCAAGCCTAATATTATTAGAGGAAAGATTCATCACGAGGAGCCAGTTCGAATAAAAACTAGAAAGGGAATCTCCAAGAGCATGAATAAGGTCACTAAAGCAGTAATCAATGGAAACAACATGCAAAACAAAAAAAAATGAAAAAAATGAAAGTGAGCAGCCAACCCCAAGGTAGTGTGTGTGTGTGAATGAATAGGAATACTGCTTGTGTATTTAGACCAATGTGCGCAAGTACATACAGGAAGCATGGAGCCTTCCTGACCAACCATGCCAGGTCTCCATGTCTAGAATTACTCACGCACACACACTCTAATATGTGGCCCATAGGCGCTTGGCACTGCTGGCCAATGGTGCCGGTCACCATGCCTACAACTTATGGGAGGCTCCTGTTACCAAGACTGAGTAAACACACTAAATATAGGTGCTAGTCTAACACACCCCCTCAGTCCGATCGTCAGCCTCTCTGCACGTTCAGACTGGACCTAACTTTGTGAACACTGAAGTAGGCAGTGCCTTGGTAAAGATGTTTGCATATTGTGACGAGGTCAGAACATGCAAAACACGAAGATCACCAAAGGCGACTCGCTCCCGGACGAAGTGAAGATCGATCTTAATGTGCTTGGTGCGCTGATGTTGCACCGGGTTTGAGGTCATGTAGATAGCGCTGATGTTGTCATAGTACACCATTGTGGCGCGCCGAAGAGGGGCATGCAGCTCTAACAGAAGCTGACGCAGCCAGATTGCCTCTGCAACTCCGTTAGCCACTGCGCGATACTCAGCTTCAGCACTTGATCTTGACACCATGTTCTGGTGCTTGGAGGACCAGGAAACGAGATTGTCGCCGAGGAACACTGCATAGCCCGAGGTGGACCTGCGAGTGTCCAACAACCAGCCCAATCAGCGTCGGTGTAGACAACAAGATCAGTCGAAGTAGATGGTCACAGGAGGAGACCGAGGTGGAGTGTGCCGCGAACATAGCGAAGAATCCTCTTCAAAGCAGCAAGGTGAGGCTCTCGAGGGTCGTGCATGTGAAGGAAGACTTGCTGAACAACATATGCAATGTCTGGGCGAGTGAACGTCAAGTACTGAAGAGCTCTAGCAAGACTGCGAAAGTATGTGGCATCAGACACAGGCCCCCTCAGCTGCAGCAACCTTAGGATTGGTGTCAACTAGAGTAGAGCATGGCTTGCACTCAGTCATCCCGGCGCGATCTAAGATGTCCAGCATGTACTGTCGCTGTGAGAGCAGGAGGCCATCACCACTTGGTTGAAAATGCATACCGAGGAAGAGATGATAGATTGCTATCATATCCAAAATTTATAGCAACCCAGAAGGGCTACATTCTGCAATTTTGTCCCTGCACTCATGCAACCAAGTATGTCTACCGATAACTTACAACTTGCTGTTTTATCTCGTTGTGAAAGTGAGCTAATTGTTCTATATTTATTTGATTTTTCTGATAAGATCTCGTTAGCTTCTGCACAAATCTTTATATTTTTTCTATAATTTTGGTCCAACTTAAGATGCTTTGACTCTCCAAGATTCTTGGAATGCCTTATAGTTTGGGATGGAGGGAGTATAATATAATTAGATCAAAAAATGTTCCATTCATGTTGCAGACCAATTGATCTCTAAGGAGATAGAAAAGTTATTGTTTGCACCCTTGCTGCTGCTGGCGATCCGACAGTTATTATAAACCTAATGCATCCAGCCTAATATTATTAGAGGAAAGATTCATCATGAGGAGCCAGATCGAATAAGGTCACCAAAGTAATAATAAAAGGAAATAGCGTGCAAAAAATGAAAAGCATAGTGGTGTGGGATCCAATTTTTTTCATATCTATGCATAGTTACTATAGGGCCATCCAGGTCCCTTCATCGTCCACCTACTCACTCATCCAATTCCTAGCAGTGGCGTCATGGCTTTCCTTGCAAACCAACTTCACCAAGTCGCTGTCATTGATGATCCTACAGCATGCCGGCAACCTGTGCCAGTCCTCCCTTCCCCCGATGCTAGCGTTGACGACGTCCATGGTGGGTCTGGAGTATCCCAGACACCTATTTATACATGTGATTTCTGGTTCGATCTCTACGTTTGTCTCGATTTTATATGACGAATTTTTGTTTTTGCACGACGCCACATCTGCTTTGAGCCAGAGCAGAGGAACTTTTTTTGATAAAGGAAGGATTTTATTAATTCACAGTCTTTACATCGAGTTGATACAATAAAAGTGAATTCACTTCTGGCTTCTGCCTAAACACAAAGCCTAAGAGAAAGAAACCTCACACTCTAGTGACAATCAATTCTAAGACTAGATCGCCACCCACCCGGGAGAAAAACACCATAACCGCTTGCATCAATTGTTGCAATGCCTTCTGCACCAAATCTTGTGCATAAGGCTTTTGGAGGATAACCCACGAACTGGGCAAATCTAGTATAGGAAACTATCAGGGAGATTGGTGAGAAGCTGTTTTCCATCGATGCGATGGAGTACATCCTCTTGAAAGCGGTCTACAGCCTTGGAGAAGCTCCACCGCTAATCGTCCAACCTAGGAATCTTGTTTCCTTCTCAGGAGCTGGGTGATGCTTCACAACCACAAGGACAACGATGATGAGGCGTCTGCAGAACTGGTGGCGCGCCAATGCTGCCACTTTTGTGAACGTGCGCATGGTGCCATGCTCTGGATCCAGCAAACATCTTTGAGGAGCACGGAGATTCCCTTGCCAATGCTGAGGGGCTCAAGCTTTTCTACTGTGAGCGCACAGAAATGATGTGCCTCTTGAACCCCCTAACCATTGCCACGACCATCCTTGTAGGTTTCTCTAGGGTGCTGGGCCTAGAGGGAGTGCCAGAGCTCACCACAGCTGGGATCCTCACCGACAGGAGGAATGTGCCAGATGGAGATCCCATTATTGTCCCCAACGTGGTGCTCGTTGTGGTCTCGCGACTCTCCTGGCCTAGGCAATGCATCAAGAGGAGAAACCAGATCTGGTGGGAATGGGAGTGGTTGGAAAGGGAATGGGAGTGGCAGTGGGACTAGGAGTGGGAGAGCGACAATGTTCAATAGAAGAAAATGAGATCGAAAATTGTTCCATTCATGTTGCTGACCCAAATGATCTCTAAGGAGATAGAAAAATTATTGTTTGCACCCTTGCTGCTCTGGGTAATCTGATAGTTATAAAGCATAACACAATTATCCAGCCGAATAAGGTCACTGAAGCAATAATCAAAGGAAACAACGTACAAAAAATGGAAGTGGGCAGCCAACCCCATGGTAATATGTGTGTGTGTGTGTGTGTGTGTGTGTGTGTGTGTGTGTGTGTGTGTGTGTTTTGAATGTCCTGATCTTGGGAGTTGCGTTACTTGTTTTACAAATGTGTGTGTATTATAGGGATTTGCCACTTCTCTCTCCCTCTTGCCCTCTGATGTATGATCCATTTCTCTCTCGCTCTCGCTCTCGCTAGATGCATTGCTGCCTGCCATGGACTCCAACTCCGACACCTTTGACGAATTATCCACAGAGTGTTTCCGCATCGTTTGCCACGGCCCAAGCCAAAGCAAGAAGGCGTGACCAGACACAGAGCAGGAAGGTGCCGATGCCATGTATGTGCCCACCCCTACCATGGCCGTGCTGTCACTGGACCCACCTCCTAGTCCTATGTTTGATGATGCCCAGAGCCAGCGGGACTAGGCACAGATCAGCAAGGTGCTGATGCCATGGACATGCCCATGGCCATGGAGAGGACGGAGTTCGCTGGAGGCAGATGATCACAAACAAGGGGCATCTAGCACAGATGTGGATAGTCTGGTTCGGCAACCAATGCACTCATATCTCTTTTGAACAATCGGCGAGGGGGCAAAATACGAATTGTGATGACAACAAGGTGTGTGGAAGCTCTTCTGCTAAGAAGGATGGCTCCTGTGAGTGTAATATGTGTCCTGAACTAGCTAAACGGCCTGTGGTTACACCTTGTGGCCACCTCTTCTGCTGGCCATGCTTGCTCCAGTGGCTCCATGCACAGTCACCCTTCTCTGAGTGCCCTGTCTGCAAGGTTGAGGTGCTGGAAATGAATGTCACACTGATATATGGAAGAGTTGGTGAAGAAGAGGATTCCACCACCAACCCTGACTTTCCACCCGCCAAGCCGCAAGCAAACAAAGGGGAGTTGATACAAAACTAGGGCGTAGTGAGAGCAATTCATGGTCCAGAACTGGTTGATCGCAGAGGAGATAGAAAAACTATTGTTTGCTACCTTGCTGCTGGTGGCAATCTGACAGTTATGAAGCGTAATACAATTATAAATCCTAATATTATTAGAGGAAAGATTCGTCATGAGGAGGCAGATCTAATTAGGTTACCGAAGCAATAATCAAAGGAAACAACGTGCAAATAATGAAAGTCAGCAGCCAACCCCGTGTGTGTGTGTGTGTGTGTTTTGAATGTCCTAATAGTGTTGATCTTGGTATTTGCGTTACTTCTATTACAAATGTGTTTGCGTTCTAGGGATTTCCCAATTCTCTCTCGCTCTTGCTCTCCGATGTCCAATCCATTTCCCTCCTGCTCTCACTAGCTAGCAGCGGTGCTGCCTGCCATGGACTCTGATTTTGACACCTCCGACGATTTCTCCCTAGAGTGTTTCCGTATCGTTCGCCACTGCCAAAGCCCAAGCAAGGAGGTGCAACCAGACGACAGTGATCAGGAAGTTGCCGATGCCGTGTACGTGCCCACCCGCACCATGGCCACGCTGTCACTGGACCCACCTTCTAGTCCTATGTTTGACGATGCCCAGGACCAGGCACAGATCAGGAAGGTGCCGATGCTGTATACGCGCCCATGGCCATGGAGAGGAGGACGTCGCCGGACCCTCCTCCTAGGTCTAAATCTGGTGCTTCCCGGAGGCAGCCAACCACAGTCAAGGGCATCTAGCACTAATGCGGATAGTCTGGTCCAGGCAATCCAACGCACTCATAGCTCTTTTGAATAAACAGCGAGGGGGCAATTTGGATGATGGTGTATTACTGTTGAATATATAAGTAGACAACTCACTACTGTTGTACGCATGAAAATGATAGTAATATTCGTACAAAATATTTTCTCAATAAATTTACTAGGACTGGTTGTTTCATTTTAGCAATCCAAATAGGTTTTAGTAGTAACGGTACACTGCATGATGCTGACGATATGATCAGCTTCGCCATACCTTAATTTTATTCCATCCTCTGTCACTAGCAGAACAAGCATGTTTGCACCACTGTGTACATATTTTTGCTGTGTCTTCGGTGGATTATCTTCCATATGCATACACTTGATAAACATCCCATTTTGATGTGCTTGTGTTAGTTCAACACTCTGCTAGTAATGCTTAAAAGATTCTGAAATTTTCTGCCAGATTGAGGTATCTGTACTAGTACAAAGAGAACAGAATTTCTTTCATCTGTAGCCCCAATGGGAGAACCAAATAAACAACAAAAATAATTAACAAATGCACCGAAGGGACAACCAATTAAACAACGAAAAGAAGTAAACTTCTTTCATCTGGAAGCAACTAACGAAAACATTTTAAACAAAAATTCGACAACAATGTACCATCTCATGTCCTGGCATTTAAAATCAATGTCCTCCCTGTCCCTGGCACCAGCGTTGATGACGTCCACGGCGGGTCTGCACGAGTCTCGCAGACACCTCCTACGTACATGTGATTTCTGGTTCGATCTCTCCATTTCTGTCAATTTTATGTGCCACATTTCTGTTTCTGCATGATGCCACATCAGGTTGGAGCCCAAGGAGAGGAACTGGGCGAATCTAGTATAGGACGCTGTCAGGGAGATCGGTGAGAAGCTGCTCGCTACCAATGCGACAGAGTACATCTGCCTTAGAGCTGTCTGCAAGCCATGGAGAAGCTCGACCTCTAATCGTCGAATCTGGGAATTGTCCTCCTTTCTCAGGAACTTGGAGAGGATTCCCAACAAAGTGGACTGCAATGACGAGGCTCCTGCAGACCCAACGGTGCTCTGTTGCCGCCACTTTGTGAATGTGTGCACAGGCGGTGCAACGCTCTAGATCGAGCTGACGCCATTTGACTAGTATGACGCCAAGGGGATCTTGCTTTTCTACTATGGAGCACACCAAGGTGCGCCTCTTCACCACCCCAAACCATGGCCGTGGCCATCCTCCCAGGTTTCTCTAAGGTGCCGGGCCTAGAGGGAGAGCCAGAGCTCACCACTGCCGGGATCATCATCGATAGGATGAATGTGCTAGATGGAGATCCCATTATTATTACCGAAGTGGTGATCATTGTGGTCTCACGACTCTTGCTGCCCAGGCATGGCACCGTGATTCTGTGCGCCAAGCTTGGCGATGGCCACTGCTGAATCGTCGATGCTGCCATTATGGGGGTGGAGGATGGTGGCATGCATGGCGAGGAGAAACCAGATCTGGTGGGAATAATGGGAGTGGTGGGAAAGGGAGTGGGGAGAGGGGTAGTGTTGAATAGAAGACAATGTGATCGTAAAGTAAATTGACTGAAGTAATAAGTATAGATGACAATGCATTTTCAGCCTCACATGAAAAATAAAATAAGAGAGTGAAATATTTTCCCCGAACTAATTAGAGACAATGAGACTGAAATGAAAGAGACCGAATAAAATACAGAAGACAATGTATCTTTGGTTTCATATAAAATTAAAAAAGACAAAATATTGAAAACATCATAGTCCGATAGTTGGGTCGACAATTGTTCAAACTCATTATATATTTAGAAGACTGTGAGACTGAATAAAATAAGATTTAGTGCCCTTTCAATATCCATAAAATTTAAAATTCACTTCCATTTGATATATTTATAGAATCTTTATGTTCGAAATGCTTTGCATTTATAAAATAGATTATGTGTTTACTATCTATCTAAATTTTCTCAGTATTTGCTAAGTTGAGTCCATCCAGTTTGGTTTATTGAGTTTCCCAAAATGAGCCCTTCAACAAAGATCATATATATATGGAGCAACAAGATACATAAAATTTTGGAAATCAGCTAAACAAGTCACAAAAGAAAACAAGTCTACAATGCAAGAAAATAACTAAAATATTCTCATTCTCAGATACATTCAATGCAAAGTTACTCGACTATCTGAAGTAAGGTCCTCACTGATAACATGTTAGTGTGTGAGCACACTCAGCTTGATATCTTCTACTAGTGGTGCCACTATGAATCTCTCAGTTCAGAAAAAGATAAGCATCAACTGATAGTAATACAAGTTCAAAGGGAAAATGAAAGTTGTGTATTTCCACCATTTTGGAGCAAAAAATTACAAAAATATACATACATGTGAAGTTACTGTACACTAAGAGATACTAAGAACAATCCAATACATGTTTACCAAAATGACCTGACAGGCCAAACAGTCACTCCCTGCTTCGCGCGAGGCCGGACCACCAGGCCTCGGTGGAGCCGAGACTGGACTACTCGTTCCGACTCGCCCGAGACCCAAGCGTAAGGCCTCGGACGAGACCGAGCAAGCTCTGCCTCGCCTGAGACCCGACCTTAAGGCCTCAAATGAGACCGAGCAATCTCCGCCTGGCCCGAGGCCTGACGTCAAAAGCCTCAGGGGATGCTAGGCGATTTCTGCCTAACCCAGCCCCATGGCTCGGACGCCCCCCTTCCCAATTGTTGCGCTCGAGACCTTCTGTGACGTCATCTGTTGTAGAAGTGTAGTACAACAGGATGGGACGCGGGTCAAATCCCCATGCCCACGCTCACGCTGCGGAGGGAAGGGCATGACGAGCACCTGCTCCCATCACTGTGCGTACGGCCGGGACCAGAGGCGAAGACTCAGAGGTCAATATGGACAACTATAGTCGCGAACCCGCTAGGCTTCAGGGCTTGGTCCGTGGGAGAACGAGTCTCAGGAGTCCACGCTGGACAGTGAACTGGGGTTGGCACGACCACTACAGGTGCGGTCAACGTCTCGTCCATAGGGCAGGCATGGCTTAGTATAGAAGCCACAGTGACCCCGCATGCCCATACGACGACCAAAGAATGGAGGGCAACTCCGCCGCCGTACGACACCATACCTCCCCTCAGTCTCGGATCAAGACCACGACAATAACGCATACACATGTATCCACTACCTCCCCTTATGAACTATAAAAGGAAGAGGCAGGGTCCCATTCAGGGACATGACACGCCACACACATAGGCAACACACAGAGCACACTGCCACTAGTGTTCACTCTCTCACAACAACGAGACCTGGGACTGATTCCCTCTCTCACCCCCAGCTTGTAACCCATACTACAAGCACTTCGGTGCAGGATAATACAAGACCTCCACTCCATTCTAGACGTAGGTCATTCTCAGCCAGAACCAGTATACATTACTTGTGTCCTTCCTGCATCACCATTCGGTTTCTGGGCACGCATACACAAATTCACTAGTTAGTGTTAGGACCATAGGTCCAAACACCAACACATTCTTTAGAAACACTTACTCTCGTTATTGACATAAACACTTACTTTGTAGGCTATTCCCTTCCCCAGAGCAGCTTCAAGCAGCTGTCTGGGAGTTTGACGTGTTGGGAAGGCATGCGAATTTATCACAAGATCCGGGACTATACCTTCATGAGTAAATGGGAAGTTCTCTTGAGATTCTAGAAAACCAACACCACCTTTTTGGCCATGCATGCTGGAAAACTTATCTCGAAGGCAAGGTGTCCAAACCTAAAATTAATCAGATAAACAGAGAAAACTTCATATGGTCAATAAAAAGTAAAATATGTGGTGTAAATGTGAAGGTGGGGACACAAAGAAAATTGAATAGTCACATAATAAGTGTTGGAAGGAATCTAAGGAAATGGAAAAGGGTGAGTTAAGCTGCTGGCCCAACCAAGCCAGCATCCTATCTGGCCTTATCCATGTTCTAAAAGTCAAGAACAAGGAGAAGCCAAATTCTTACTATTACTTTTTTGGGCTATGGGGATATGGGGTGGATCGATGCAATCATGTAAACTGCTGAACCCCATAAAAAGGTACTGCCCCTATTTCATATTACTTGTCAGCTTTGATTTTCTATTTATCTATAGTTTTTTAAATAAATGGTTCAATAGTGTGAAATTACCATTGTAAGAATTGCCAACATTGGTTCCCAAAGAATATATGTACTTAGAAATATTTGCGGTGTGTTGAAGTTACATCCTAAAAGCTAGTACTGCCAACTGTTGTAGTAGAAAAGAGGTAATAAAGTCGAACATGTTTTATTTTAACCATAAAGGATGAAGTACTCATGAGTGCACACTGATGCTTGTCTTTCTTATCATTCATGACCTCCTCTTAATTGCATGGCAATGATATAGGCATAGATAATTCATTAATATTTTTTGGTTACAAAAGAAATGTCAATAAGATCAACAATAATCTCTCAAGAACAAGATAACTACTGGGTTAAATAAAAATGTCAGGCACACAAAACAGGAAACACAGCTACAGTTGGTTTGTGTCAATCAGTGGAGCAGAAGAGAAGAATGGAGCATTCTATTGTCTAGTGAAGCCAGAATTCAAGGAATGTATACTAATTAGTTAATGGTTAATACTTCTTTGCTAAGACAAATGTCATTTAGGTCTTGCTTGGTTGCACTCATATCCACCCCAATTCTTCTCAAGTTCATGACACACATATAAAATGAACAGCAGCGAAACAAGGCTTACCTGTCTGAAAGTAACGACAACAAAATTCCTCCCTTCATTGTTTGCTGAAAGCAATACATTCTGATCCATTCCCTTTTCTGTATGCTTCAGCTTAATAATGTGGTCTTCTCCAGATTCTGAGACTTTTCCAATAATGATGTCTTCGGTCTGAAGATTTGCACCAATGTATGGTAAGCCATCATCATCAAGATTGTCAACACGTCCTCGTTTGCTTTCTGTTTTTCCAAAGCCTATCTTTTTCATCAATTTCAGTCACTTGGCTTCATCCTTGTTTTCTACATCTGCCTTATAGCTCCTGAGGTGTTCAGTCCTATACATACCTTGTTCAAGAGAAACCCGATGAACATTCACTGCTACGATTACATTTTGTCCATTGAAATATTCTGGTTTCACGAAGTCATCTTTACTTCCAAAAGTAGTATAATCTGATCTGCCAAGACAGTTGGCTATAACTGTTTTGAATTGAGGCCTTTGACGATAACATAGTTGATGAGAAAGAGTATCAACTCTGATGTGTGGATTTGTCGTTGAGTACCCAATAGCTTGTTGCGAGTGTGTTTCAGATTGGTACAATACCCTCCAAGCAACATTGTGGTTTGCAAAAGGAATGATACTGTAGCTTAATCCCAGAAGGAAGGAAGGATCCGGCTCACAATGAGTATAACTAGATATCGCTCCACTCTCAATATGCACAAAAGTTTTAAACTAGGGCATTTTGGATGGCCATATCTTAAGGCTTATGTTTTCAGAAGGATGCCTCGGGACAACATTGGGTTGAGCATGGAGGTAATAATGTTTAAGAAGTAATGGCTGGTGGGTTGAAAGTGGGGGTGACTACCAGAAGCATGTGGAAGCAAGTAAGGTTACCGACAACCTTAATTGAGAACCAGCAGAGAAATTGTGTGTGTGTGTGCGCGTGCGTGCGTGCGTGTGCATGTGTGTGTGTGGGTGGTGGTGGGGTGCAATGTGTGAGTGTCACCACTATTTCTATACATGGATTCCATGGTGGTGCCACTCTCCTCCTGTGGGTGGGACTGGCTAGCTCACTAATCGAGGATGGTGGTAACTCCCCACGTCGCCACTTTTAGGGCGGTAGCAGAGGCGTGCCACCCGCCCAGCTATGGCGTTCCATGCCATAGCGGCACGAGGCGTGCTTGCATAGGAAACCCATGGGTCTCTGGGTGGGTGTCGTACGCGGCTTAGAATAGCACAATGTCGGTCTACCTAGCACTGTTTCAGACATGCGCCCCTAAGTATAGCGTGTCATGGCTACAAGTGGCACGGGGGCGTGTTAGCTTCTGTACTGTGGCGAGGCACCATGGTACTAGTACGTCTGGAGGGATTAGGAGGGGACAGCTTGGGCCCTCCGTGGTCCCAAATGTTCTCCGCCCAACCCCTGAGTCTGGCCCAAACCATCAGGAGAGAGGCGAAAACTCCTCTAGGATCGGGTAAGGTGGGTCTGGCATCTACTGGGTCAGATGGACCAGGGCCCACATCCTAGCCATCGGGCTAGGCAGAGCCTACACTCCTACCCTTGGGCAACACCGACCCTCATCTCTAAGGGTTGGGTGAGGTGGAACCTATGCCACAACCATCGGTCAATCCGGGTCTGATGTGCAGGCCGCCTAGCCAGAGCTGGGCCTTTTTCGCAATGGCCCGCAACAAAGTTTCGGTCATACCATAGAACACTCAGACGACTTTGATGACTTATTAAGGCCTTCTGTCTAGGTACCCTAATGTTGGTACCCGACAGTATACTACTGTAGGATGGTTTCCTTGTCCCTGAAATATATAACTGTACACACACTAAGGTTCTAATTAAAAAAATACTCTTCAATAATTTGTCGATCATCTTTCTCCAATACAAGCCCAACAAGAGCCCACAAATGTCTAGGATTTTCACCCTTGTACTATAAATACCCCTCCTTCAATAGAGTATTCACACATATTCCCCATTCCCCATTTTCTTCTTCTACTCCCTATAGCTTTTTGGTTGGACGAAATAGATCTACAAGGATCAAGGTGGGATTTCAATCCACATGGTAACACTTTAGTTGAGAACTCAAATATCCAATATGCATCAGCTTGACTTTCCAAATGCTCATATGTCCCATCTTCTATGAAGTTCAGGGCAACAACTAGATCAGTTTTCTTAAAATACTTTCTATTTTATTTGTGTTGGCAATAATCAATCTGCACAAAAGTTTATCTCCATTACAAATCAAGCTTAAGGGCATGATTTTGGGTTTTTTTCTTGATCTAAGCAGACCTTATTACTAGGGCATTTTGGATGGCCTTGTCTGAGGCTTAAGTTTTTAGAAGGATGGCTGGGGACGGCATTGGGCTCAGCATGGAGGTAATCATGTTAGGAAAGTGATGGCTAGAGGGGTCGAAGTGGGGATTCACTAGCAGAAGCATGTGGAGCCAGGTAAGGCTGCCAGCAGCCATAGTTGAGAACAAGCAGAGAAATTGTGCGTGTGGCTCATCAAAGTTGGATTCAGAAAAAAAGCAGGGGAGGAGGGGGTTACAATCATTTGTACAGTTTACATGTATGGGTTGTACAATACTTTAAGCATCACTTCCAGTCTTGCTGCTTTTTAATACAATTAGAATTCTTGATTTTAAACTTAATTTTTTTTGTATTATTTCATTACATATCAGAATGTGTCTCATACATATTCCCATAGCGACTGCATTGTCCACCCGTCCTGCAGCTCGGGCAAGCCAGGTCGCTTCCTCATTGACCTACTCACCCATCAAAACCCTAGTATCACTGTCATTCGCTTTCCTTGCAAACCAACTTCACCAAGTCGATGTCATTGACAATGCTGTGGTAATCAACCCATCCTCCCTGAGCCCAGTGCCGGCATTGACGAGATGCATGACGGGTGTACATGAGTCTCCCAAACACCTCATTCCTACTTGTGATTTCTGGTTTGATCTCTCCATTTCTCTCTATTTTATGTGACAAATTTATGTTTCTGCATGATGCCACATCAGGTTGGAGTTGGAAGTGTGGAACTGGGTGAATCTAGTCTAGGACGCTGTCAGGGAGATCAGTGAGAAGCTGCTCGCCATCAATGCGGTGGAGTACATCCATCTGAGAGTGGTATGCAAGCCATGGAGAAGCTCCACTGCTAATCGTCCAACCTAGGAACTGTGTTTGTTTCCCAGGAACTAGGTGATGCTTCACAAGCACAAGGACAATGACGACGAGGCACCTACAGACCCGGTGACGCCCCGTTGCAACTGCTTCGTTGTATCGAGCTGACAGCATCTGAGGAATATGACAATTTCCTCGCTGACGCCAAGGAGCTGACATCTACTATGAGCGCACCGAAATGGTGTGCCTTTTCGACCCCTTGACCACCACCACTATCCTCCTAGATTTCTCTGGGGTGCCAGGCCTGGAGGGAGAGCCTGAGCTCACCACTGTCGGGATCGCCGTCAACAGGAGGAATGTGCTAGATGGAGATCCCATTATTGTCTCTAACATGGTGCTCATTGTGGTCTCGCAACTCTCGCCACCCAGGCATAGGACCATGATTCTGTGCGCTAAGCGATGGCCACTGTGGAACCGTCGATGCTGGCATTGTGGAGGTCGAGGACGGTCCCGTGCGTAGAAACCAGATCTGGTGGGAATGTGAGTGGTGGGAGAGGGAGTGGGAGTGGGAGACGGGGTAGTGTTGAATACAACACAATGAGATCGAAGAATAAATAAGCTGAAGTAAATATAGATGATAATGCATCTTCAGTCTCAATTGAAAAATGAAATTAGGGACAATGAAATATTTTCCCCCAACTAATTAGAGACAACGAGACTGAAATGAAAGAGAATCAAGGATACATAGAAGACAATGCATCTTCGATCTCATGTGAAAAAGGAAAAAATAAAATATAGAAAACAACATGGTCCAACAGCTAGCTCTAAGACAGTACTTCAAACTCATTGTATGTTTAGAAGACAATGAGACTGAAGAAAATAAAATTTGAGTGCCCTTTCGATACCCATAAAATTTTTATGTATAGAATCATGAACTTTCAAATGTTGTGCATTTATAAAATATATTATGTGTTTACCATCTATCTAATTTCTTTCAATCTTTGCAGTGTTGAGTCCATCCAGTTTGGTTTGTTGCGTGCCCCAAACTGATGGCAGGATTCTCTTCAGGACACATCATTTAAATGGAGGAACAAGCTGATTATGTTGCTGCTGCCATCTCTACTGTACGTTACACCTGCCATCAAGCATTTTTCCATTCATGTTACGTCCAGATCCGGTTGATCTCAGAAGAGAGAGAAAAATTATCATTTTGTGCCCTTGCTGCTTCTGGCAATCTGACAGTAATGAATAGGAATACTGATTGTGTATTCAGACCAATGTGCGCAAGTACATATAGGAAGCATGGAGCCTTCCTGACCAACCATGCCAGGTCTCCATGTCTAGAATTACTCTCGCACACACACTCTAATATGTGGCCCATAGGCACTTGGCACCCCTGGCCAATGGTGCCAGTCACCATGCCTACAACTAATGGGAGGCTCCCGTCACCAAGACCAGGTAAACACACTAAATATTGGTGCTAGTCTAATAGTGTGTGTGTGTGTGTGTTTTGAATAGCTTATTAGTGTTGTTCTAGGGATTTGCGTTTACTTCTATTACAAATGTATGTGTGTTCTAAAGATTTGCCACTGGGATGGAAGGGGATGAGATCTTCTGGTAGCAAGGTCTGTGCGCCCTAGTCGGGTAGCTGCTGCGGCCAGAATGGAAATGGTCCACTCAAGCGACTGCTGCAACTGTAATTGAAGCAGGAGCTCCTGAGCTCCGCTTTCTGAAGGTGAGACAAATTAGCCAGCAGCACAACATTGTGACGCCAGGATCAGCAAACCACAGACAAGGGGCAGCTAGGACAGATGTAGATAGTCTGGTCTAGGCAATCCAACGCACTCGTAGCTCTTTTGAACAAGCAGCGAAGCGGCAAAATCCGAATGACAATGACAACAAGACGTGTGGAAGCTGTTTTGCTACAGCTTTGAGTGTAATATTTGTCGTGACCAGGCTAAACAGCCTGTGGTCACACCACCCTTCTCTGAGTGCCCTTTCTGCAAGGGTGAGGTGCTGGAAGCGAATGTCACTAAGATCTATATGGAAGAGGTCTTGAAGAAGGGATTCCACCACCAACTCTGATTGCCACCTAGGCTGTGAGCAAACAGTAGGGAGACCCTGAGCCAACAACTACAAATGGCAGACACAAGAAGGCAGTTGATACAAAACCAGGGTGCAGTGACAGGCCTCCCAATCCCTAGCAGTGATGTTACGCTGCGTCCACTCCTAGTCCGTCCAATAGAGGAGCATAATCCTCAAATGGTGCATGTTATGCTGCGTCCATTAGAACAAAGTGTTGCAGCTTCTTAGTTTCCAATAATTTCCATTCTTATTTTCTTGGTATAAATATCATTTGTTTCACCAAACTAAAGCTTCAGTAAGAAAGGCTCTGACAGTAACGAAGTTTAGCATCGATACATAATACATTTATCTTTGCTAATATATCCTCAACAACATTTAATTATGTGCGTGGAACATAATTTCAAAAAAGAGATTACAAAAGCACACATAATATGTTCCCTAAAAAAGCACACATCAATTTTGATGATTCACTCCCTCTGTCCAACCTATGACAATTTGGATGATGGTGTATTACTGTTGAATATATAAGTCTCACTACTGTTGTACGCATGGAAATAATAGTAATTTCCGTAGCAAATTTTTTCTCAATAAATTTATTAAGACTGCATTTTTCATTTGAGCAATCCAAATAGGTCCACGCTGTCGAGTGTGCTAGCGAGTATGGTGTCGCTTGGATGCTGCAATCAAATAGATGTAAAATTTAATGCAAAGCAGTACCATATGATTAGCACCGAGAAGGTTACTTAGGTTGGACTTGTACCAACTCTGTGTCTCCCTGTCACTGAGTGAAACGTTGTGGTGTGCCCCGTATATGGGACAACCCAATCTCGTCCTGACTCCACGATGTGTCTCATCCTTCATCCTCTGAGCTGGAGCTTTCCTACTGGAAGTTGACCATGCAGCTCTGTGTAGGGTCTCTTTTTGGCTGCATCCCTTGCCTTGTCACGTCATCATCATCATCAGATGAATCGTCAACATTCTTGTCCGTGTATGGTGGCTTGATGTAGATCCTCATAGAGGAGTGAAACCAAACAAGGTATCGATCAAACCAATTTGATTGTGTGATGCCTAATTTCATTGATCCCTATGCTCCTTGTCTTCCTAAAGCTGAAGAGACGCACCAATCCGGCCTTCTCAGCATAGAGCCTCCTCTGATCATACCTAGCTACATGGTGTCAAACAATGACACTTATTAAGAAGTGTTGTAATTTAACAAACAAAGATGTTTTTAACAAACAAGGATGTAATTTCACACACTTATGCTAAGCTTGGCTAGTTGAAAACTCAACAGGAGGACATGGTTTCTGCTTATTCCAAATTCCATATATATGCACTCTACATGGCCCTCAACAGTGTGGAAGAAGACCACTGGCAAGTAGCACCTCGAGAGCCTGTTGTCATGCTCGGTCATGTCACTCAAGCCATATTACTCCAACAAATCCCGTGCTGAAGCCCCCACACACAACCAATATATTCCAGAAGTTAGTTTATTTGCATTTAACGAACCAAAGTCGATGCCACATGAGATGATCCGACCAGGTGCTGCATGATCACATCTAGGAGATCGATGTACAACCTGTAGCGCCAGTCTGGGTTGCCCCAACTGACCTGATGTCCTTCCAAATATACAGGCGTAAAGTCTTTAGTGTCTTGGTGCGTCCAATGCTGCAAAAAAGGAGTTTATGTAGTATCCATTTTTTATGTCTTCCCAGTTTTGAATATGGGCCTGTTTGGTAGAGATTCAACACCACACCAGAAAAAGTGAATCCAGTTCCTGGATTCACCTTTGATCAGCTCGTCCATGGTTATGAGATCCAATGTGGATCTACCAGGAACTGTTTGGCTACATAGCAACTCCAGATCCACTAAACTGAGGTTTTTGTGGGAATGACCTGATTTGCTCTTGGGTTGTAATATGATAAATGTACCATGCATCTTTTGTTCATATTGATTAAAAATAGTGCGTTTTTTTAACAAAAATGCAATATCTTGACACACAAGATAGATAATCAATTAACCAATGCCCATGACAACATTTCAACAATATAGCGATAGTCCAAACTTCAAAATAGTGCATAGAAGTATGTCTTTCAGTTTCTTCCTCTTTATGTTCATGGTTTGGCATCCTTCTCCAGAGCTAGCTAATTGGATTGGCAACTTCCATCATGTTCCAACTATTTGCATATTTCTTTAGGATTGACGTTACTTTAGGGCTTGTTCATTTGGCATGGAATCATTTGCCTAGAATGAATCCTACTGGAATTGCTTTGCAAATTTATATAAGCATTGATCAAATGGAATAAGTCCTCATGGAATCCTGCAGAACTGAACGGGGCCTTAAGTGTCACCACCATTTCTATGCATGGGGAAGGTGGCCTGGGCATTGGCATGGGGGATGCAGGCCGGCCACAGTGGCCTGGCACCAGCAGGGTGGCCGCGTGCCCGGCCGTGCCGCCACATTGAAATAGTTTATGTTTTGTTTCAGATGGCAATAATCAATCTGCACAAAAGTTTATCTCCATCACCAACCATGCTTAAGGGCACTATTTTGTTGTATTCTTGTTGTGAGCAGGCCTCTTCGAATGTCACAAGTGTTTGACCTTATCACTAGGGCATTTTGGATGGCCTTCTCTTGAGGCTTATTTTTCTAGAAGGATAGCTGGAGATGGCATTAGGCTGAGCATGGAGGTAATCACCATGTCAGAGAAGTGATCGCTGTTGGATTCGAAGTGGGGCGACTAGCAGAACTTGTGGAAGCATGGTAAAGTTGCCAGCAGCCACAGTTGAGAACCAGCAGAGCAATTGTGTGTGTGGCTCACCGGAATTGGATTCGGAGAAAAGGCAGGGGTACATGAGGTTACAACCATACATTCTGTTTACATGTATGGTATGGGTTGTACAATACTTTATGCATCACTTTCATTCATGCTACTTTTCTACATTTAGATTTCTTAATTTTAAACTTAAATACTTTAGTATTATTTCATTACATATGAGAATGTGTATCATACATATTCCCACAGCGCCTGCATCGTCCACTTGTCCTGCAGCTTGGGCAATCCAGCTGCCTTCCTCGTCCACCTACTCACCCATCCAAACCCCAGCAGCGCTATGATGGCTTTCCTTACAACCCAACTTCACCAAGTTGCTGCCATTGATGATGTTTGTGACTGCCAACCATCTACAGTGTGCTGGCTTTGCTTATAGGTACACATGCCATTGCAAATTGTGCTTTGTTTATTTTCCCTAAGGAATGTTAGGATTAGTGGTGGGACTATTTAGCTTCATGTATCTAGAGTTCCACACATGCCATATATTGTTCCATGTACTATCCATGTAGCGCTGGACTAACCAAACCAATGTGTTGCTTCAAATGTTTCCAAGTGTTCCTATCAACATTATGCACCTTTTTCATATTACTGCTTCAACAAAATAGAACTTTAGTGTCTGTATGAGTTCTTGTGTTTCACCTTTAATCAAAGTTATAGATTACATCCTGTGCTACAAACTTTATTTTTGGACCAACACACTCGGCGCCAAGGCCTTCAGCGCCGAGCTTGGCGCCAAAGCACATGGTGCAGACCTCAGCACTAAGGTATACGACACCAAGCTCAAAGCGTTGGCGCCAAGGTTAGTGCCACATCTTCGCCACGCTAGCGCGACGCTGAAACGGGCCTAGGACCTTGGTGCCAAAGCCTATGGCTTGGAGATGTGTTAGCTCGGTGCTAATGGTCACAACACTGAGTGCAGGGTCCATAAGTCAAAAGGAGTTTTCCAGGGTCTATTTGTGAATATGTTTCAAAAAAGGCCAAAAAAATAAAAGAATTGGTCTAGTAGCAGCAAAGCATTGAGGAAGTGCCATAGCCACAGTCTGATATACCTCTCTAGTATCTCTTTATGGGCTCCTGTGTGAATAGGCGTTGAAGTTGCTTTTGATCCAACCTATCAGAACGTGTTCTCTGCAATTTTCAATGACATGGAAGTATTAGCCATTTATTTACTGGTGTACCTAACAAGGTGATTACCAAACATTTATTAAGTTATCTACATTGAAATCACCATGTCAGCAACATTGGGGGCATGATACCCACCGCCTGCTCCACCATGTTCTTCCAATCATCATGGTCCAAGATCTTTGTGATCGTGGCCCCCTCCAATGGAAGCCCCAAAGAGAAGAGCATGTCCTAGAGCATGATAGTCATCTCACCATAGGAGAGGTGGAAGTTGTGGGTCTCTAGACACAATCTATCAATAGCAGTGGTGATAATAGGCCCATTCATGTCAGGTAGGCCATCATTGAGAACCTAGGCTAGTTTGAGAATACCGACAGGCCGTATGTACGACATGTACCTCTTGTCCCACTACTGTGGAGTGTGGGCCCTGGGCCTCAAGGGGCCCAACTATGGGTGTAGATAATCATCTATCAACATGTGGGCCTAGTGCTTGGAAAACAATTCAAGCAATGGTACCCGGCGATATGAGAAAAAACAAAAAACAGTTGAACAATTACAGTAATAAACAATAGTAAAGGAACCATGAATATGAAAAAACAATTAACTGCAACGCTGCTTTTACTAGGTGGAAAGCATACATACACTCTGTAGTGCTGCCTAACTTATTTTGTGAAGGAGATATATTGCATGCATATCATGATATGGATTCATGGACATTACACTAAACTAAATTATTGAGGTTCCTACATTGATGTGAGACCCCAAACTATATAACTGTACACACATCAAGGTTTTAATTAAAATATACTCTTCAACAATTTGCTGATCATCCTTCTCCAATACAAGCCCAACAAGAGCCCACAAATGTCAACGGTGCACCCCCTCCTTCAATAGAATATTCACACATATTCCCCATTCCCCATTTTCTTCCTCTACTCCCAATATCTTTTCTATTGGAAGAAATAGATCTGCAAGGATCGAGGTGGAATTTCAATCCACAGGGAAAACCATAGGTGAGGACTCATTCATCCAAGATGCATCAACTAGACTTTCCAATTGCTCACATGCATGTCCCATCTTCTATCAAGTTCAGGGCATCAACTAGAACAATTTTATTGAAATACTTTCTATTTTGCTTCTATTGGGAATAATCAATCTACACAAAAGTTTATCGCCATCACCAACCATGCTTTAGGGCCTGATTTTTGGTTGTTTTCTTGATCTAAGCAGACCTAAGCTAGATTCTCTAAATGTCACAAGTGTTTGACCTTATCACTAGGGCATTTTGCGTGACCTTTTCTTGATACTTATGTTTTCAGAAGGATGGCTGGGGATTGCACTGGGCAGAGCATGGAGGTAATCATGTTAGGGAAGTGATGGCTAGAGTGGTCAAACTTGGGGCGACTAGCAGAAGCGTGTTGAAGCAAGGTAAGGTTTCCAGCAGCCACAGTTCAGAACAAGGAGATAAATTATGTGTGTGGCTCATCAAAGTTGGATTCAGATAAAAGGTGGGGTAGAGGGGGTTACAATCATTCATTTTGTTTACATGCATGGGTTGTACAATACTTTACGCATCACTTTCATTCATGTTTTTCTTACAAATAGAATTCTTGATTTAAAACTTAAATAGTTTTGTATTATTTCATTACATATGACAATGTGTATCATACATATTCCCACAGCGCCTGCATCGTCCACTCATCCTATATCTTGGGCAATCCAGCTCCCTTCCTCATCCACCTACTCCCATCTAAACCCTAGTAATACCATCCTCGCTTTCCATGCAAACCAACTTCACCAAGTCGATGTATGTCACTGATGATGCTATAACAAGCAGCCCTCTACAGTGTGCTAGCTTTGCTTATAGTTGTACTTCAGTTTCTACTAGATGAAGCCATTGAAGAATTGTCCATAGTTTTTCAACTAGATTTGAACAGAAAGTCAGCCTGGATTGTTCCAAAAAAACTAATAGAAAATCATGCCCCCCTCCCTAAGCCTTGAAACGAAGATAGAACTAGGATGATCCATAAAATTGGAACAATATAGGGCATAGTCATGTGGGATCCAGCTCTTTTCATATCTCTACATAGTTACTATAGGTCAATCCACCTCCCTTCATCGTCCACCTACTCAGTCATCCAAACCCTAGCAGCATCGTCATGGCTTTCCTTGCAAACCAACTTCACAAGTGTTGGTGACCTTGTGCTAGTCCTCCCTTCCTCCGATGCTAGTGGTGGCGACGTCCATGTTGTACTACTAGAAAAAGTTTCATGGAGGCGAATGTTTTAGATTTTTGGAGGCGGGCAATCCCAACTTCCTCCAACGAAAGGCCTCCGTTAATGCACAAACTATAGAGGCGGGAAAAAATGCTTGCCTTGGTTAATCGATTAGAGAAAACAAAAAAGAAGAAAGCCCATCAAGCCCAGCTCCATCGGGTCCATCCAGGCACTGTTGACCGGATCTACACCGCGGTGTGCTTGCACGTCGGATCTACGCCACTGCCATGCCCGCTAGCCGGATCCAGAAGCCGCTTGCCAGATCTGACCATCTGCTTGTCGGATCGGGTCGCCTGTGCCTTGATCTACCACCCCATCGACCCAATCCACTGCCATCGCTCCATGGGGGAGACTAGGAGAGGGAGCAGGCCGCTCGTTCGTCGCTGTTGCCATGGATCTGCGATAGTGAAGGTGAGGTGAAGGGTGGCCCTAGATCTGAGAGAAGGGAGAGAGAGGATGAAGGCAGACATTGGCCTTCTCAAGCGAGAGCTGCCCTGTTGCCATTGGACCCCGGAGTTGAGTGAGGGTGAATCACCTGCGACACTAGATCTCAGAGGGAGGGAGAGAGAGCCACTGAAGGGAGGGACTGCCACCGGCGGGAGGGGGAGGCCTTCCTCCCTTGGCCGTGTGCGCACCTCGGTGGAAGGGGAGCGGGGCCACACATGACGTGACACTCAATGGAAAGGGAGACACGCCGCCTTTTTCTGAGGAGGGAGTAGTGTGCCAGTCTCCAAAAATTGATTTATGAAGGCAGACACCTTATTAAGACGACCACCTCTATTAATATAGATTAATAGAGGTGGGGTTTTTAATGTGCCCGTCTGCATTAACATTTAACTGAGGCAGGCTATTTAGGGGTCGGTTGTGGCTCGCTTGCCTAGGAACAAAGGATGTGGAAAAAAGTGTGACCGCCTCCAATAAAAATACTCTAACGCCACGCAAAAGAAATCCTATACTAGTGGTGGGTCTGCACGAGTCTCCCAGGCACCTCTTCGTACATGTGATTTCTGGTTTGATCTTTGCATTTCTGTTGATTTTATGTGATGAATTTCTGTTTTTGCACGTTTCCACTTCAGTTTTGAACCGGAGCAGAGGAACTAGGCAAATCTAATATAGGAAACTGTTAGGGAGATCAGTGAGAAGCTGCTTGCCATCAATGCGACAGAGCAGTTTAAGAGCATTTGGTGAAGCTCCACCGCCAATCGTCCAACCTGGGAACCTTGTTTCTTTCCCAAGAACCGGGTGATGCTTCACAACCCCGAGGAAGTTGATGATAAGAGGTGCTTGAAGAACTGGTGGCGCCTCGTTGCCGCCACTTTGTGAATGTGTGCACAAGTGCCATGCTCTGGACCAATCAAATGTCACTTGAAGTGTATTGCAATTTCCTTGCCAACGCTAAGGGGCACAAGCCTTTCTACTTTGAGTGCACTGCAACGATGCGCCCCTTCAACCCTGTTACGATTGCCATGACCGTGCTCTTAGGTTTCTTTGGGGTGCCAGGCATACAGGAAGTGCCACGCTAGAGCTCACTACCACCTGGATCATTGTCGACTGGAGGAATGTGCACGATAGAGATCCCATTATTGTCCCCAACGTGGTGCTTGTGGTGGTCTCGTGACTCTCCTTGCCTAGGCATAACACCGTAATTCTATGCGCCAAGCCTGGTGATGGTGAGTAGGAACCATCGATGCTGGCATTGTGCGGTGAAGGACGGTTGCGTGCATCAAGAGGAGAAACCAGTTCTGCTGGGAATGGTAGTGGTGGGAAAGGGAATGGCAGTGGGAGTGTGGGACTAGGAGTGGGAGAGCGACAGTGTTCAATACTCCCTCCATCCCAAATTATAAGACATTCCAAGAATCTTGAAGACTTAAAGCATTTTTAATTTGACCAAATTTATATGATAAGATAATAAAATTTATGATATTAACTAAGTATCATTAGGTTCTTCATTAATTATATTTTCATAGAATTATCTATCTGATGTCACAAATCTTTATATTTTTTTCTATAATTTTGGTCCAACTTAAGATGCTTTGACTCTTCAAGATTCTTAGAATGCCTTATAATTTGGGATGGAGGCAGTATAAGATAATGAGATCGAAAAAATGTTCCATTCATGTTGCAGACCCAATTGATCTCCAAGGAGATAGAAAAATTATTGTTTGCACCCTTGCTGCTGTTGGCAATCCGACAGTTATAAACCTAATGCATTTATCCAGCCTAATATTATTAGAGGAAAGATTCGTCATGAGGAGCCAGATCGAATAAGGTCACCAAAGTAACAACCAAAGGAAATAGCGTGCAAAAAATGAAAATGAGCAGCCAACCCCAAGGCAATGGGCATAGTGGTGTGGGATCCAATTATTTTCATATCTCTTCATAGTTACTATAGGGCCATCTAGCTCCCTTCATCGTCCACCTACTCACTCATCCAATTCCAAGCAGTGGCGTCATGGCTTTCCTTGCAAACCAACTTCACCAAGTCGCTGTCGTTGATGATCCTGCAGCAGGCAACCCTGTGCCAGTCCTCCTTCCCCTGATGCTAGCGTTGACGACGTCCATGGTGGGTCTAGAGTATCCCAAACACCTATTTGTACATGTGATTTCTGGTTCGATCTCTACGTTTGTCTCGATTTTATGTGACGAATTTCTATTTTTCAACGATGCCACATCTGCTTTTGAGCCAGAGCAGAGGAACTTTTTTTAATAAAGGAAGTATTTTATTAATTCACAGTCTTTACATTGAGTTGATACAATAAAAGTGAATTCACTTCCGGCTTCTGCCTAAACACAAAGCCTAAGAGAAAGAAACCTCACACTCTAATGACAATCAATTCTAAGACTAGATCGCCACCCATGTGCCCTAGAGAAAAACACCGTAACCGCTTGCATCAATTGTTGCAATGCCTTCTGCACCAAATCCTGTGCGTAAGGCTTTTGGAGGATAACCCATGAACTGGGCGAATCTAGTATAGGAAACTGTCAGGGAGATCGGTGAGAAGTTGTTCGCCATCGATGCGACGGAGTACATCCTCTTGAGAGGAGTGTACAGCCTTGGAGAAGCTCCACCGCTAATCGTCCAACCTAGGAACCTTGTTTCCTTCCCAGGAGCTGGGTGATGCTTCACAACCACAAGGACAACGATGACGAGGCATCTGCAGAACTGGTGGCGCCCCATTGCTGCCACTTTGTGAACGTGCGCATGGTGCCATGCTCTGGATCCAGCAAACGTCTTTGAGGAGTACGGAGATTTCCTTGCCAACGCTGAGGGGCTCAAGCTTTTCTACTGTGAGCACATAGAAATGATGTGCCTCTTGGACCCCCTAACCATTGCCATGATCATCCTTGTAGGTTTCTCTAGGTTGCTAGGCCTAGAGGGAGTGCCAGAGCTCACCACTACTGGGATCCTCACCGACAGGAGGAATGTGCCAGATGGAGATCCCATTATTGTCCCCAACGTGGTGCTCGTTGTGGTCTCGCGACTCTCTTGGCCTAGGCAATGCATCAAGAGGAGAAACCAGATCTGGTGGGAATGGGAGTGGTTGGAAAGGGAATGGGAGTGGCAGTGGGACTAGGAGTGGGAGAGCGACAATGTTCAATAGAAGAAAATGAGTGGGTGTGTGTGTGTGTGTGTTTTGAATGTCCTGATCTTGGGAGATGCGTTACATGTTTCACAAATGTTTGTGTGTATTCTAGGGATTGCATCTTCTCTCTCCCGGTTGCCCACTGATATATGATCCATTTCTCTCTCGCTCTCGCACTCGCTAGATGCGCTGCCTGCCATGGACTCCTACTCCGACACCTTTGATGAATTCTCCCCAGAGTGTTTCCGCATCGTTTACCACTGCCCAAGCCGAAGCAAGAAGCCGCGACCAGACATAGAGGAGGAAGGTCCCGATGCCGTGGATGTGCCCACCCCTACCATGGCCGTGCTGTCACTGGACCCACCTTCTAGTCCTATGTTTGATGATGCCCAAAGCCAGCGGGACTAGGCACAGATCAGCAAGGTACTGATGCCATGGACACGCCCATGGCCATGTAGAGGAGGAGTTCGCTGGAGGCAGATGACCACAAACAAGGGGCATCTAGCAGAGATGTGGATAGTCTGGTCCGGCAAAATACGAATGGCGATGACAACAAGGTGTGTGGAAGTTCTTCTGCTAAGAAGGATGGCTTCTGTGACTGCAACTCTACCTTTGAGTGTAATATGTGTTCTGAACCGGCTAAACAGCCTGTGGTTACACCTTGTGGCCACCTCTTCTACTGGCCATGCTTGCTCCAGTGGCTCCATGCACAGTCACCCTTCTCTGAGTGCCCTGTCTGCAAGGTTGAGGTGCTGGAAATGAATGTCACACTGATATATGGAAGAGTTGGTGAAGAAGAGGATTCCACCACCAACCCTGACTTTCCACCTGCCAAGCCGCGAGCAAATAGAAGGGAGTTGGTACAAAACTAGGGCGTAGTGAGAGCAATTCATGGTCTAGAACTGGTTGATCGCAGAGGAGATAGAAAAACTATTGTTTGACCCCTTGCTGCTGGTGGCAATCTGACAGTTATGAAGCGTAATATAATTATAAAGCCTAATATTATTAGAGGAAAGATTCGTCATGAGGAGCCAGATCAAATTAGGTCACCAAAGCAATAATCAAAGGAAGCAACGTGCAAATAATGAAAGTCAGCAGCCAACCCCAAGGTTTTGAGTGTCCTAATAGTGTTGATCATGGTATTTGCGTTACTTCTATTACAAATGTGTTTGGCCATGGAGAGGAGGACGTCGCCGGACCCTCCTCCTAGGTCTAAATCTGGTGCTTGCCGGAGGCAGCCAACCACAGTCAAGGGCATCTAGCACTGATGCAGCTAGTCTGGTCCAGGCAATCCAACACACTCATAGCTCTTTTGAATAAACAACGAGGGGGCAATTTGGATGATGGTGTATTATTGTTGAATATATAAGTAGATAACTGACTACTGTTGTACGCATGAAAATGATAGTAATTTTCGTACAAAATATTTTCTCAATAAATTTACTAGGACTGGTTGTTTCATTTTAGCAATCCAAATAGGTTTTAGTAGTGACGGTACACTGCATGATGCTGACGATATGATCAGCTTCACCATACCTTAATTTTATTCCATCCTCTGTCACTAGCAGAACAAGCATGTTTGCACCACTGTGTACATATTTTTGCTGTGTCTTCGGTGGATTATCTTCCATATGCATACACTTGATAAACATCCCATTTTCATGTGCTTGTGTTAGTTCAACACTCCGCTAGTAATGCTTAAAAGATTCTGAAATTTTCTGCCAGATTGAGGGATCTGTACTAGTACAAAGAGAACAGAATTTCTTTCATCTGTAGCCCCAATGGGAGAACCAACTAAACAACAAAAATAATTAACAAATGCACCGAAGGGACAACCAATTAAACAACGAAAAGAAGTAAACTTCTTTCATCTCGAAGCAACTAACGAAAACATTTTAAACAAAAATTCGACAACAATGTACCATCCCATGTCCTGGTATTTAAAATCAAAGTCCTCCCTATCCCTGGCACCAGCGTTGATGACGTGCATTGTGGGTCTGCACGAGTCTCGCAGACACCTCCTATGTACATGTGATTTCTGGTTTGATCTCTCAATTTCTGTCAATTTTTTGTGCCACATTTCTGTTTCTACATGATGCCACATCAGGTTGGAGCCCTAGGAGAGGAACTGGGCGATTCTAGTATAGGACGCTGTACGTCAGGGAGATCGGTGAGAAGCTGCTCGCCATCAATGCGACAGAGTACCTCTGCCTTTTTTTAGATAATGGATATAAAATCAGGGTTCATCTACCGAAGTAGAATCAGGCCTCTTATTACACACACCACGCTCAAATTGTTCAAAAATTAACCATGTTCTAACAACCACGAAAAAACAGAAAGACTAAAGTAGACCAATTCTACTAGCTGTAGACCGTCCATTAGAACCAAAGAAGCGGAGAGCAGCAACTTCGATGTGTTGACAGACTAGGATCAGCTGATTCTTCAGATCTTCACACCTTTGTAGCTTTGCCCACTGGCGTAGCCAATGTGTTCTCCTGAATAGTACCTGCAAAAAAGTTTTTGGTCTACATTTGTCAAATACCACTTCATTTCTCGTGAGCCAGATTAATCAACAAAGGGCAGCTGCTGCTTTTAACATCAATGTATTTTGATTACCACTTCCCACTTTTAACCATCGATTAAATAAATCATCAATAGTATAAGGAGGTGGAATACCAAAAAGTAAATGAACCACACGCCACAAGAATTTTGCATAGTAACAATCTAGAAAAAGGTGTTGGATAGATTCTGGTAAGTAGCAAAAGGTACACCTTTTATCTCCCTCCCAATTTCGCGTAGCTAGGTTATCTTTAGTTAAGGTTACACCTAGTTTTAGGTACCACAAAAATATTTTAATTTTTGTAGGTATCTTTACGCGCCAAATATCCTGTGACACTCTAGCACCATTATTAATTAGAGCAGCAGACATAGATTTTACTGAAAATCTCCCTGATGAATGTAGCGACCAACTGAAGGTATCTCTACCATCCTGGAGATTCACCTCTAGTAAAGATTTAACAATTCTATGTGAATCCCTCATATTCCTCCCTACTAAGTTTCTACGAAAAGAAATATTTAGCGGGACCGAACTGAGCATTTTAGACACAGTATCCTGCTTCCTTGTTACTAGATTAAAGAGAGCCAGGAACCTATCTTTAAGTGGTTGGTTTCCAAGCCATTTGTCTTCCCAAAAACGAACTTGCGAGCCATCTCCCACATTCAAAGACCCTAGACTCATAAAGGCCTCTTTAACATTCATCAATCCTTTCCAAAAGTGAGAATCAGATGCCTTTTTAACACAGGCCCCTAACCGTTTGTTTTATAATATTTATTTCTCACCAATTCTTGCCACATACCCTCTTCATTTAGCAATTTAAAAAGCCATTTACTCAACAAACATTTATTCTTAATGTCTAAGTTCTGTATACCAAGCCCTCCCTGCAGTTTTGGTTGGCAAAGCACCTCCCATTTGAGCAATCTATATTTTCTTTTATGTTGATCATTTTGCCAATAGAAGCGTGATCCGTAGCAGTCTATTTTTTTCTAACATCCCACGTGGGATCTCAAAGAAAGACAACATGAACATCGGTAAGCTGGATAGAACTGAATTAATCAGTACTAGTCTGCCACCGGAAGACAACATCTTTCCTTTTCATCCAGTGAGACGCTTCTCAATTCTATTTTTAATTTCTTCCCTCTCCTTATTACTCAATTTTCGCGAGGACATTGGTAAGCCTAGGTAATGAAATGGGAGCCTACCTACATCACACCCAAAGAGTTGTGTGTAGTATTCCTCGTGTTCCCTTGCCTTCCCAAAACAAAACAGTTCGCTCTTGTGAAAGTTAATTCTGAGAGCGGTCTGCAAGCCATGGAGATGCTCGACCGCTAATCGTCGAATCTGGGAATTGTCCTCCTTTCCCAGGAACTTGGTGAGGATTCCCAACCAAGTGGACTGCAATGACGAGGCTCCTGCAGACCCAACGGTGCCCTGTTGCCGCTACTTTGTGAATGTGTGCACAGGCGGTGCCACGATCTAGATCGAGCTGATGCCATTTGAGTACTATGACGCCAAGTGGATCTTGCTTTTCTACTATGGAGTGCACCAAAATGGTGCGCCTCTTCACCACCCCTAACCATGGCTGTGGCCGTCCTTCCAGGTTTCTCCGAGGTGCCGGGCCTAGAGGGAGAGCCAGAGCTCACCGCTGCCGGGATCATCGTCGACAGGAGGAATGTGCCAAATGGAGATCCCATTATTATTACCGAAGTGGTGATCATCGTGGTCTCATGACTCTTGCTGCCCAGGCATGGCATCTTGATTCTGTGCGACAAGCCTGGCGATGGCCACTGCCGAACCGTCGATGCTGCCACAATGGGGGTGGAGGATGGTGGCGTGCATGGCGAGGAGAAACCAGATCTGGTGGAAATCATGGGAGTGGTGGGAAAGGGAGTGGGATTGGGATTGGGACTGGGAGTGGGGTAGTGTTGAATAGAAGACAATGTGATTGTAAAGTAAATTGACTGAACTAATAAATATAGATGACAATGCATTTTCAGCCTCACATGAAAAATAAAATTAGAGACAGTGAAATATTGTCCCCAAACAAATTAGAGACAATGAGACTGAAATGAAAGAGACCGAATAAAATACAGAAGACAATGCATTTTTGGTTTCATATAAAATTAAAAAGACAAAATATTGAAAACATCATAGTCCGACAGTTGGGTCGACAATTCTTCAATCTCATTATATACTTAGAAGACTATGAGACTGAATAAAATAAGATTTAGTGCCCTTTCAATACCCATAAAATTTAAAATTCGCTTCCATTTGATATATTTATAGAATCTTTATGTTTGAAATGCTTTGCATTTATAAAATAGATTATGTGTTTACTATCTATCTAAATTCTCTCAGTCTTTGTTGTGTTGAGCCCATCCAGTTTGGTTTATTGAGTTTCCCAAAATGACCGAAGGATTCCCTTCAACAAAGATCATATATATATATATATATATATATATATATATCTGTGTGTGTGTGTGTAACAAGATACAAAAAAAATTGGAAATCAGCTAAACAAGTCATAGAAGAAAACAAGTCTACAATGCAAGAAAATAACTAAAATATTCTCATTCTCAGATACATTCCATGCAAAGTTACTCGATTATCTGAAGTAAGATCCTCACTGATAACATGTTAGTGTGTGAGCACACTCAACTTTATATCTTCTACTAGTGGTGCCACTATGAATCTCTCAGTTCAGAAAGAGATAAGCATCAACTGATAGTAATAAAAGTTAAAAGGGAAAATGAAAGTTGTGTATTTCCACCATTTTGGAGCAAAAAAATACAAAAATATATATACATGTGAAATTACTGTAGACTAAGAGATACCAAGAACATCCAATACATGTTAACTAAAATGACCTGCCAGGCCAAACAGTCACTCCCTGCTTGCGAGACCGGACCACCAGGCCTCGGTGGAGCCGAGACTGGACTACTCGTTCTGACTCGCTCGAGACCCAACCGTAAGGCCTCAGACGAGATCGAGCAATCTCCGCCTCGCATGAGACCCAACCTTAAGGCCTCAGACGGGACCGAGCAATCTCCGCCTCGCCCGAGGCCTAACTTCAAAAGCCTCGGGGGATGCTAGGCGATTTTCGCCTCACCCGGCCCAGGGCTTGGACGCCCCCTTTCCCAATTGGTACGCTCGAGACCTTCTATGACGTCATCTGCCGTCGAACTGTAGTATGGTAGGATGGGACGCGGGTCAAATCCCCATGCCCACGCTCACGCTGCGAAGGGCAGGGCATGACGAGCACTGTGCTATCCACTCCTGCCACTGTGCTACCTGCTCCCGTCACTGTGCGTACGGTCGAGACCAAAGGCGATGACTCAGAGGTCAATACACACTCCTATAGCCGTGAACCCGCTAGGCTCCAGGGCACGGTCCGCAGGAGAACGAGTCTTGGGAGTCCACGCCGGATAGTGAACTGGGGTCGGCACGGCCACTACATGTACGTACGATGTCTGGTCCACAGGGCAGGCATGGCTTAGTATAGAAGCCACAGTGACCCCACATGCCCATACGACGACTACGACAGGCTACAGCGCAAAGAATGGAGGGCCACTCCGCCGCCGTATGACGCCATAGCTCCCCTTAGCCTCGGATCAAGACCACGACACTATAACACGTACACATGTATGCACTACCGCCCCTTATGAACTATAAAAGGAAAAGGCAGGGTCCCATTCAGGGATATGACACGCCACACACATAGGCAACACACAGAACACACCGCCACTAGTGTTCACTCTCTCACAACAACGAGACCTGGGACTGGTTCCCTCTCTCACCCCCAGCTTGTAACCCATACTACAAGCACTTCAGTGCAGGATAATACAAGACCTCCACTCCCTACTGGACGTAGGTCATTCTTGGCCAGAACCAGTATACATCGCTTGTTCCTTCCTGCATCACCATCCGGTTTCTGGGCACGCATACACAAATTCACTAGTTAGTGTTAGGACCATAGGTCTAAACACCAACACTTTCTTTAGAAACACTTACTCGTTATTGACATAAACACTTACTTTGCAGGCTATTCCCTTCCCCAGAGCAGCTTCAAGCAGCTGTCTGGGAGTTTGACGTGTTGGGAAGGCATGCGAATTTATCACAAGATCCGGGACTATACCTTCATGAGTAAATGGGAAGTTCTCTTGAGATTATTCTAGAAAAAACACCACCTTTTTGGCCATGCATGCTGGAAAACTTATCTCGAAGGCAAGGTGTCCAAACCTAAAATTAATCAGATAAACAGAGAAAACTTCACATGGTCAATAAAAAGTAAAATATGTGGTGTAAATGTGAAGGTGGGGACACAAATAAAATTGAATAGTCACATTGTACGTGTTGGAATGAATCTAAGGAAATGGAAAAGGGTGAGTTAAGCTGCTGGCCCAACCAAGCCAGCATCCTATTTGGCCTTATCCATGTCCTAAAAGTCAAGAACAAGGAGAAGCCAAATTCTTACTATTACTTATTTGGGCTATGGGGACATGGGGTGGATCGATGCAAACATGTAAAGTGCTGAACCCCATAAAAAGGTACTGCCCCTGTTTCACAATACTTGTCAGATTTGATTTTCTATTTATCTATAGTTTTTTAAATAAATGGTTCAACAGTGTGAAATTACCATTGTAAGAGCTGCCAGCATTGGTACCCAAAGAATATATGTACTTAGAAATATTTGCGATGTGTTGAAGTTACATCCTAAAAGCTAGTAGTTCCAACGGTTGTAGTAGAAAAGAGGTAATAAAGTCGAACATGTTTTATTTTAACCATAAAGGATGAAGTACTCATGAGTGCACACTGATGCCTATCTTTCTTATCATTCATGACCTCATCTTAATTTCATGGCAATGATATAGGCATAGATAATTCATTAATATTTTTTGGTTACAAAAGAAATGTCAATAAGACCAACAATAATCTCTCAAGAACAAGATAACTACTGGGTTAAATAAAAATGCCAGGCACACAAAACAGGAAACACAGCTACAGTTGGTTTATGTCAATCAGTGGAACAGAAGAGTAGAATGGAACATTCTATTGTCTAGTGAAGCCAGAATTCAAGGAATGTACTAATTGGTTAATGGTTAATACTTCTTTGCTAAGACAAATGTCATTTAGGTCTTGCTTGATTGCACTCATATCCACCTCATTTCCACCCCAATTCTTCTCAAGTTCGTGACACACATGTGGAATGAACAGCAGCAAAACAAGGCTTACCTGTCTGTAACGCCCCAAAATACGTTTTATATGTTCAGAAGCGTAGAATGGTAAAAGGTATGATTGTAGTTTATAGAATGGCAAAAAAATATTTTTTTATATGTAGCTCGGATGGGCATTTTAACGTTTGACCAAAATTTGACTTCTAGTGAAATAATTCATATGGTTGATATGAGTCCTTGGATGCAAAGATCTCATCAAAATGAATCTTGTTGACTACTCTGATGCCTTGTTTGAAGTTTGGAACATAGAGCTATCAAATGGACATGCAAGATTAAAAAATAATAAAGTCAAACCTAGCGCTACAGTAACTGCCCCCCTCCCCTCCCATAGCCGACCTCCCTCTTTTCCTCCCCATAACGTGATCTCCTTCTCCTCCACCATGGCAGCACCTTGTTCCATCTAGTCTTTCCCTCCAAAGGTGTAAGAGCCCTAGGGTGGATAGAAAAACAGATCAAGGGCGACAAGAAGAGGCATTAGATCGATGGATTTCCAACCTCTTCTTGCCGTTCTTCAAGAGGAAACCCTAGGTGAGGTTTGATCCTTTGACATGTAACTTGATTTAAGGTGGATTTAGTACGGTAAATCATGGTAGGAAAGGATTAGGGGCGACGTTTCAGTGTTAGAACTCATCCATGTTTTTCTGGTGTTCTAAGATCTGCCATTTTCTGTTATTCAACAGTTTTGCTATCTTAGGGTTAGAATTATTTTCTGAGTTGAACTAAGAAGATGTAGACAACTCGGAGATGTTTCCATGAAGTCCACGTTCAAGATTTTAGAACAAATGGTTTAGGAGATATAAAATTCTGAAGTCTGTTGTCTAAGTTTGTCAAAAAAATTCAGAGCAGTTTAGATCTAACGCATTTTACATACTCTTCCTGGCCGAATTGAAGTTTGTTATCTGAATAGAAGTTTTAGGCAATCGGTTAATCTTTCCATATATATAACAAACATAATTTTTGGTTAAGTATAACTCAAGATACGAATTTTAGAATTTTGTCTGTCCTGTTTTATTGTCTGAAACATTCAGTAAAGTTCAGAGCTTGATTATGTGATGTTAGATGCTTCTAATGCAAATCTTCATTAAATGAGAGTCACAGAGAATAGACATTTATATGTTATGACAGAATTGCAGAATTTTTTCATTGGTTGTCTTAGGAGATATGGTTTTGTTTAAAGAATGTTGCTGCTGCTAAAAAGCAGAACATGTGTGTCGGTTTATAGGCTGTTTTAACAATAGTAGAAGGCAAAGTTTGAACTTTGTTTGAATACCAAAGTTGTAGCTTGTTATGCGTAGATTATTGTAGAGTATTTATTACTTTCTACCATCAATGTTATGGGTTTAAAGATTAAAAAACAAGTACAGCGCTGCTGCCGTTTTATCATGGTCAACTTGGGGTTATTTTTGCCAGTTGTTGGTTTGAACTTTGGAATGCTTCGTATATTGTTTATGAGTGAGATTTGGAGTGTTTGTACTGAGTTCATTGTTCCGAAACAGGTGATGTGCTTTGGATCATTCTTAGCTCATGTGTTTGATCTTCAATGGAGGCAAGTGAATGTAGCAGTGGTTTGCTACCGTTTTGGCTTGTTATGTTCATCACCTATAGTTTATTGTCTATAAGAATGTCATCCCTCTAATATCCAAAATTTATGATCTTGGTATATTCAGTCTTAGTTAAGTTGTGGTCTTATTTAAGTACTCATGGTGATGATATTATTTTATATTGTTATTTGTGGCTAGCCCACAAACCTGAATTTGAAGTTGTAGTATCATTGGTGATTTTATTAATTTTATTGCAACATGCCAAGTGCACTGCATCATTCATTGGCATTGGAAGTTATGTCTTGACCTATGGTCATGACTGTACCGGTACGCATCATGGGATGCAGCTCCACACCTTGTTGGGTGTGTAGGCAGGAGACATGCATTGCATTCATATGCATTCATGAGATGTATGTTATTGAAGGGATTTTATCCATGTTATTATGAAGCTCTCTATTATTGGCTATGTTCCAAATCAGAAGTCTATTACTTTAATTTGATATCATGTCAAGTGGGAACACCATATTAAATTTGATGTTAATTTAACTTGTGGTTTAAATGGCTTGTCAAAACAAGTTCTCTTGCTGAGATGTTTCATCTCACCCTTGCTTTACTCAATCCAGGTACTTGATGCTTGCTTGGAAGGGAAGGGGATTAGCAGCACATCTTCACTAAGTCACTCACACATAGAGTTATTAATGATGTTTTTGGCCTGATGTAATAAAATTTAGTTTATCAGTCACGATGACCCCTTGTGGTCTAATAATATTAACTGAGGTGGATCCTCTCTTAATGTGGTTTTATTGTTGTTCTCGCTTCTGCGTTTTACTTTGTTCATGGGTTTTATGTTGCCATGTTTTAAAATTTGGCATGAGGAAAGGGACGTTAGTTACATCCTAGGCTTTTGTGGTGCCTGGGGTGTTACACTGTCTGAAAGTAACAACAACAAAATTCCTCCCCTCATTGTTTGCTGAAAGCAATACATTCTGATCCATTCCCTTTTCTGTATGCTTCAGCTTAATAATGTGGTCTTCTCCAGATTCTGAGACTTTTCCAATAACGATGTCATCGGTCTGAAGATTTGCACCAATGTAAGGTAAGCCATCATCATCATGATTGTCGTTTGCTTTCTGTTTTTCCAAAGTCTATCTTTTTCATCAATTTCAGTCATTTGGCTCCATGTTTTCTGCATCTGCCTTATAGCTCCTGAGGTGTTCAGTCCTAAACATACCTTGTTCAAGAGAAACCCGATGAACATTCACTACTACGATTACATTTTGTCCATTGAAATATTCTGGTTTCACAAAGTCATCTTTACTTCCAAAATTTGTATAATCTGATCTGCCAAGACAGTTGGCTATAACTGTTTTGAATGGAGGCCTCTGAGGATAACATAGTTGATGAGAAAGAGTATCAACTCTGATGTGTGGATTAGTCGTTGAGTACCCAATAGCTTGTTGCGAGTGTTTTTCAGTTTGGTACAATACCCTCTGAGCAACATTGTGGTTTGCAAAAGGAATGATACCATAGCTTAATCCCAGAAGAAAGGAAGGATCCAGCTCACAATGAGTATAACTAAATATCGCTCCACTCTCAATATGCACAAAAGTTTAAAACTAGGGCATTTTTGATGGCCATATCTTAAGGCTTATTTTTTCAGAAGGATGCCTTGGGACAACATTGGGTTGAGCATGGAGGTAATAATGTTTGGGAAGTAATGGCTGGTGGGGTGAAAGTGGGGGCGACTACCAGAAGCATGTGGAAGCAAGGTAACGTTACCGGCAGCCATAATTGAGAACCAGCAGATAAGTTGTGTGTGTGTGTACGCGCATGTGTGTGTGTGTGGGTGGTGGTGGGGTGCAGTGTGTGGGTGGCTCACCAGAGTAGGACTCAGAGAAAAAGATAGACAGCAGGGCAGTGGAGGGCTACGGCTGTGCAAAATCTGATTTGACGCTTGCCGTTTGCGTGCTGCTAGCATCGCATTCATCACTTTTATAATTATTTACTATAAACCAGTTACCAGCGGTGTCCATTTAAGAATAACTCAAATTATAACTCAAAAAAAACTCTAACCGAAATATTTGTCATTTAGCTACGAGCTGTAGGCCATAATTAACTGTATGTTTTGTGAGTATATATCACCAGAAGGCAATGATTTGTACTGTATTTAATGAGCATATTGAGCAAAGATTTATCTTTGTTTTTCTTTACCATTATGAACTGGATCTAGCATAATTCTGTGCAGAAATGTAAGATGTGTGTGACATGATATAACTACTCAACCGCTAATCGTCCAACCTGGGAACTATGTTTCTTTCCAAGTAACTTGGTGACGCTTCATAAGAATGAGGGCGACAACGATGAGGCACCTGGTGCGGCACCGCCGCATTGTGAACTTGCACAGAGGCACCACGCTCTGGATCTAGTTGCCATCGTTTGAGGAGTACATCAATTTCCTTGTCGATGCTTGTGTGCACCGAAACAGTGTGCCTCTTCAACCCCCTCTGACCACCGCCATGGCCGTTCTCCCAGGTTTCTCTAGGGCGCTAGGCCTGGAGGGAGCTAGAGCTCACTACTGTTGGGAGCATCATCGACAGGAGGAATGCGCCAGAGGGAGATCCTGTTACAGTTCCCAACGTGGTGCTTGTCATGGTCTCATGACTCTGGCAGCCCAGGCATATAGCACCATGATTTTGTGTGCCAAGCCTTGCGATGGCTACTGGGGAACCGTTGATGCTGGCATTAAGGAAGTGGAGGATGGTGGCAGTGAGAGTGGTGGGAGAGTTTGTGGGACTTGCACTGGGACTGGAAGTGGGACAGGGGTAGTGTTGAATAAAATAAAATGATGTCAAAAATTAAATAGACTGAAATAAATATTGATGACAATGCATCTTTAGTCTCATTTTAAAAATGAAATTAGAGACAACCAAATTTTCTCTTTGAACTCATTTGAGACAATGAGACTAGAATGAAAGGGACCGAAGAAAATATAGAAGACAACATGGTTCAACAGTTGCCTCTAAGACAATTCTTCAAACCCATTATATTTAAAAGACAACGAGACTGGAGAAAATAAAATTTGAGTACCATACCCGTAAAATTTAAAATTCCTTTTATATATGATATATTCATTGAATCATTAAGTTTCGAATGCTCTGCATTTATATATTATGTGTTTACCATCTAGCCTTTTTCCATTCATGTGTTCCAGGCACGGTTGATCTCAGTGTAGATAGAAAAATTATTGTTTGCGCCCTTGCTGCTCTTGGCAATCCGACTGTTGGCATGACGGAAGAAGGTTTAATGGGAGATCCATTCTACAAAAGCTGCAGGCAGACAAGGAAATGATCTTTAGGGAAGCTTTAATGAACAAAAAAGAAATACAATTACGAAGCCTAAAATTATTAGAGGAAACTTTCATCATGTGCAACCAGTTCAAATAGTAATTAGAAAGGGAATCTAAAAGCAAGCAATAAAGATGCTTTTGATATCCAAGAGCAAGCATGAATAAGGTCACAGAAGCAATAATCAATGGAAACAACGTGCACAAAATGAAAGTGAGCAGCCATATCCCAAGATAATGTGTGTTATGTGTGTGTTGACAGCACGGGCGCGGCAGTGTGAGGAGGCCACGGGGGGCCGTGGGACCACGTGGTGCATGGATCTAAACTTGTATATCAGCCTCCCTCTATTGCCGCCGCCTCAAGTCTTGCTCGACATAGTGATGACTTCCTAGATGTTGATGCCCAACCTGACTAGTGCTGCGCCGGATGCTCAAGAATGGGCGAGGAATTCCTCGCACCGATGGTGGAGACCCATTCACCGTCTAATGTTATCTCCACCCTAGAGGAGCACCCAATGCTTGACCCCGTAGTTTATTCCTGGCTCGACTGCAGTAGTGCCAGCGATGAAGAGGACACTGATACTCCTAAGCTGCCAGCAGCAGTGGATGTAGTGTGTCTGGGACACAGATTCTGGTAGCTGACACTGTGTTGGAAGGGGATGATCTTGATCAGTAGCAAGGTCACCCTAGTCTAGTAGCGAGAGGAATCATCCGCAAAAGAAAAATCAGTAGCTGTTGATTATTAAAAAAGAATTAATTATTCTAAGAGTAGTTTAGTGTTTTCCCCTCTTTCTAATAGAGCTTATTCAATGAAGGGAATTTCCCAATAGGGTTGTGGGGCTTTATATCGAGAAGATCACGGGCCAGGGGCAGATTTGTAACCTTGTTCATCCTTGTGCTGATTCCCCTCCCATTACATAAATCCTACCTTCAGTTACAAACCACATGCTTCCATCTACAGTATGTGGGCTTTGCTTGCTTCTTTCGAGCTGATGGCTATACTTCAGTTTCAACTCGTTGAAATCAACGAAGAATTTCCTATAGTTTTCAACTAGTTTTGAACCAAAAGTCAGACTTGATAGTTCCAAAAAAACTGAGAGAATCATGACCCTCCTGGGCCCCGAAACGAAGACCCAACCAGGACATTTCCTATTGTTTTGCTTGCTCTTCCTATTTAATCTTTAACTGATGCCTCCTTTCCCTCCAACGGTCTTGCGCAAGCATGGCTGGTGAGGAGGCCACAGGTGGCAGCTGGACTAGGAGACGTACAGATCTAAACTTGTATATTGCGCTCCCTCTATTGCTGCTGCCATGAGTCTGGTTTGACACCATGATGACATCCCAGACATTAATGCCCATCCTAACCGGTGCTGGGCTCCTGACTCTCCAAGAACAGGCTAGGAATCACTCACCTCTGCAGTGGCGGCCTATTCGCAATCGAATGGTCTCTCCACCCTGGAGAGAACCCAATGCTTGATCCCATAGTTTATTCCTAGCTTGACGGCAGCTGTGCCGGTGGGTGAAGAGGACATTGATGCTCCTGAGCCACCCGCGCTAGTGGATGGTCCAGTGTCTGTAGGCCGAAGCTTCTGTTAGCTGCCACAAGGAGATCATCTAGTAGCAAGGTATGTGCGCCCTAGTAGGGTAGTTGCTGCTGAATGGGGATGGTCAACCGAAGCATATACTTGGGTGGTCCACTCAAGGAGTTGCGGCCACTGCAATCCACTCAAGGGGCTGCTGCAACTGCAATTGAAGTAGGAGCTCCTGAGCTCCACTTTCTGAGGGCGACACAGATTAGGCAGCAGCACAACATTGTGACGCCAGGATCAACAAACCATAGTCAAGCAGCAGCTATAGCACAGATCAGATAGTCTGGTCTGGCAATCCAATACACTCATAGCTCTTTTGAACAAGCAGCGAGGGGCAAAATATAGATGGCAACGACAACAAGGGTGTGGAAGTAGTACTGCTAAGAAGGATGGCTCCTGCGACTGCAACTCAAGCTTTGAGTGCAATATCTGTCTTGACTTGGCTAAATAGCCTGTGTTTACAACCTGTGGCCTCCTCTTCTTCAGGACATGCTTGCACCAGTGGCTCCATGCAAAGTCACCATTCTCTGACTGAACAGAATGTCACTGCGATATATGGAAGAGGTGGTGAAGAAGGGGATTCCACCACCAACCCTGACTGACACCCAGGCTGCGAGAGAAGGGAAGGCATGAGGCAACAACTACAAATGGTGGACACAAGAGGAATTGCAACAGTTGTGAGGCAGTTGATCAAAACCAGGGTGGTGTAGTTTGTCTAAAAAAAAGCAGGATGTAGTGAGAGGCCACCAAATTCTAGCACTGCATGTTAAGCTGCGTCCCTTCTGAGTCCGTCCAATACAGGAGCCGGCTCCTCTAACAGTGCGTGTTATGCTACGTTCATAAGAACAAAGTGCTGCAGCTTCTTATTTCCCAATTTCCATTCTTATGGTCTTGATATAAATATCATCTGTTTCCCTAACTAAAGCTTCAGATCTGACAGAAATGAAGTTTAGCGTAGATACATAATACATTTACCTCAACAGAATTTAATTATGTGTGTGGAACATATATAAATAGATTTCAAAAAGAGATTGCAAAAGAACACATCAAATGTTCCCTAAAAAAAGCACACATCAATTTTGAGGATTCACTCTCTCCATCTGCGAACCTATGACAATTTTGATTATGGTGTAGTACTATTGAATATATAAGTATATAACTCAACACTATTGTACGCACAAAAATAATAGTAATTTTTGTAGCAAATATTTTCTCAATATATCTACTAAGACTGTATTTTTTTATTTGAGCAAATAGATTTTAATTGTCAAGAGTTACTGATACATGTGGTACAGGTATTTAGACAGAGGCATGGATACATTGCACCACATGATGCTGATGATATGAACAGCTTCGCCATACCTTATTTTTATCTGTCCTCTGCCACTGGCAGTAACAGGCAAGATTGCACCATTCTTTACATTCTTTTGTTGTGCCTTTGGTAGATTATCGTCTATATATATCCAGACTTGAGAAACAACATGCCATTTCGATGTGCATGTGTTAGTTCAACATTCTGCTAGTAATGACTTAAAAAATTCAGAATTTTGCTTTCAGATTAAGGTATCTATACTTGTACACAGAGAAAATAGAATTTCTTTCATCTGTATTGCCAATTGTACAACCAATTAAACAACAAAAACAGATGCACCAATGGGACAACCAATTAAACAATGAAAACAAGTAACCTTCTTTCATCTTGGAGCAACGAAAGCATTTTAAACAAAAAAATTGACAACGTTTAGTATATTTTTTATACCATGCCATTTCCTAGCATTTAACATCACAGTCCGTGCAGTGTCCACACAGTCCGTGCAGTCAGATGCGCCAATGGGTGTACTGAGTCTGTGTACGCATCAAGCTTAGCTTCTTTGCTCTATCGGCATTACATTTGGAGTGTACCCCACATCTGTGTGGCCGCACTGTCGAGTCTGCTGGCTAGTATGGCGATGGTATTGTTGGGTGTTGCTTGGACCCTGCAATCAAATAGATGTAAAATGTAAAATGTACCATCTCTGTGTCTCGTTGTGACTGAGTGAAATGTTGTGGTGTGCCCTGTACATGGGACAACCCAATCTCGTGCTGGCTCCATGATGTGTCTGATCCTTCATCCGCTGAGCTGGAGCTTTCCTGCTGCCTAGGTAAAGCAGCCATCCTGTGTGGCATGGTCGAAGTAGAGTGAGTAGGGGTCCTTGTCGTTGATGAAGAACATGTGGTGGAAGTCAGTGAGCTCGAAGTCATAGAGCTCGATCGAGTGAGCTTGAAGGCATAGGGAATGAGTGCGCGTTCATTAGAACTTGAAACACATCCTCCAACAATTTGTCCTCACCCTCGGTATAATGTTATGATTAGTAACCAAATTATGAAAACTGTAGGTGCACGATTTAGACATCTTACCTCAGCAAAGCCTCGCAGAATGCCATGCTCATGCCCTCTAGCTTGTAGAGCACCATCCCAACCTCATTACATTGTCGTGCCCGCTGGGTTGTCTGCAATAAAGATAGAATTACTAAATGCATCCAAATGAAGAAAGGTTACCATAATCAGGTGATATCGTGGAGAAGTGGACCATGTAGCTCTTTATAGTCTCAACTTTGGCTGCATCCCTCGTCTTGTCTTGTCATCGTGACAATGTCATCAATGTTATCACCATCATAGGAGGAATCCACAACGTTCCTGTCCGTGTATGGTGGCTTGATGTAGATCCTCATAGAGGAGTGCAGCCAAACAAGGTATTGTCCAAACCAAATTTGATTTTGTGCTGCCTCATCTACTTGATCCCTATTTTCCCTATCTTCCTAAAGCTGCAGAGGCTGAGTGTGGGTCACACGCCAATCCGTCTCAGTGTCCAGCCTCCTCTGATCAATCATACCAACATGATGTCAAACAATGACACTTATCAATAAGTGTTGTAATAAAATAAACAAAGATGTTTTAACATACAAAGATGCACTATACATGGCTGGTGTGCCTCAACAATGTGGAAGAAGACCACTACATGGAAGAGCCTATTGTCACACTGCATGACACTCAAGCAGCCGTATTCCTCTGACACTTCTCGTGCTGAAGGCCCCCACACAACCTATACATGCAGAAGTTAATTCATTTGCATTTAATGAATAAAAGTCTATGCCACATGAGATCATCCTATCTGGTGTTGCTTGATCACATCTAGGAGATCTATGTACAAACCTATAGCTCCTGTGTGGGTTTCTCCAACAGACATGATGTCCTTCCAAGTACACATGCATAAAGGTTAGTGTCTTGGTGCGACCAACGCTGCAAAAACCAAGATTATGTAGTGCCCATTTTTTATGTCTCCCTATAGTTTTGAAATATAGAGCCCCTTTAGTAGAGATTCACCATTTTTTATGTACCATTCATCTTTTGTTAATAATTACTGAAAAAATAGTGTATTTTTCAACACAAATGCAATATGTTGACACACAAGATAGATAACTAATTAACCAATGTCCATGACAACATCTCAAACGAAGAATAGACTATGAAGCCTAAATCTGACTGCATTATTCTGATGCCTATATGGTCAGGGATGAGTGATTATCAACCACATACCATAGGTAACTAAAGGAAGTACTCTATATCTTGGAAGAATCCAGTTCCTCTCATGGCACATGTCATCCAATTCCTGCAATAACTAGTGTTATTAGCCAGAGGATTGTAGAGACAGTTAGGATAATAATTTACACATCAGATGATATTTCTTGCCTCGCATCTATTGCATTGAAGTATGGCATCATTCAGTTTCTTCCTCTTTATGCTCATGGTTTGGCATCCTTCTCCACAGCTAATTGGATTGGCAACTTCCATCATCTTCCAACTATTCTCATATTTCTTTAGGATTCACATTATTTTAGGTGTCATCTCCATTTCTTCTCATCGTTAGAAAATGATACACCCTAGATTGATATAACATGAAGGACTGCTGGCCGGGGAAGGTGGCCTAGGTGCTAGACGCGGCAAGGTGGAGTCTGGGCGCCAGCTAGGATGGGCTGGACGCCGGCCAGCTTGGTATGGGTAGCCGCGCGGGCAGCCAAGGTGGCCATGTGTCTGGCCATGCCACTGTCCATGGGATCCACGATGCCAGCCGGAGATGGCTCGACGCTGGACGTGACACAAGGAGGAGGGGCTCTAGTTGCTGGAGCCCAAAGTTGACGAGAAACCCACTCTTCCCCATGGCTATGAAAAAGAACGGGGTGGAGGAGGTCGATGAGGACGGTATCTACCGTATCCGGTCATGGGGGGCTCATCAAAGAGGAAAAATAGATGGAGAAGGTGGGCAACACGACATCCTAGCCGCAACGGAAGACAACACATGTTCATTTTTCATGTCCATTGAGTGGGGAAGACGAAGAGGAATAGAATGAATCGGTACCAGAAGACGAGTGTGTGCAATCAATGGCAATGGTGGGTTGTTTCCACCGAACTCCATGAGGAGTTACGAAACACATGGAGCAACCCCTGAGGAGCTCTCCAGATCCACCATTTTGGTGAATCTGAATTTAGTGGATCTAGAGCATTTGGGAAATTTTTTGTGGAGTGGAGCTATTTTTTATGAATCAGGAGCTAGTGAATCTCTACCAAATAGGCCCACAAGTATAAGTACTAGTAGTTCCCCAATGTCCGCCGTGCCGATGGGCCAATGCTCCCAACACCAGATTTGCAGCATGTAGATGTAATGTCCAATGGTCCACTAGCATGTCTAACAAAGCTGCTGACTTAGGTTGAGTGTGGGTCACACGCCAACCCTTCTCAGTGTCGAGCCTCCTCTAATCATACCTACATGGTGTCATACAATGATACTTATTGACAAGTGTTGCAATTTAATAAACAAAGATGTTATTAATAGACAAGCTATATTCATCCAACACTTCTCGTGACAAAGGCCCCCACACAACATATATATGCAAAAGTTAGTTCATTTGCATTTAATGTACAAAAGTCGATGCCATATAAGATCATCCGATCTGGTGTTGCATGATCACATCTAGGAGGTGTACAACCTATAGCTCATGTGTGGGTTTCCCTAATCGACATGATGTCCTTCCAAATATACAGCAGGCATATTTATAATTGCGGCATATGCTGGAAAAGAGAAGATTATGTAGTGCCCATTTTTTATGCATCCCTATAGTTTTAGTAGAGATTCACCACGAGAAAAAAGTGAATGTAGATACGTGACTCACAATGGATCAACTCTATCATGGATCTATCAGAGAATTATTTGGCTACACAACAACTCCAGATCCATGAAACAATGGTTTTGGTGGGAGTGGCCTGTTTTGACATTAGGTTGTAATATGATACATGTACCATGCATCTTTGGTCATAATTATTGAAAAATAGTGTATTTTTCAACACAAATGCAATATTTTGACACACAAGATGATAATTAACTAACCAATTTCCATGACAACATCTCAACAATATTATGATTTTCCATACATAAAAATAACAAAAGATTAAATGAATATTAGTCTACCATATTCAGTTGTACCCACAACTGCCTAACATGCTTTCATTTAACAATAAGGTCATTTGAGTTTGGACTTTGGACTCCCAACAATGGGAGGGTGACAACTACAATCTAGAATCCACATCTTAAAGACCAAAGAACCTCTCCTTGCACACCTACAGAAAGTTGTGGCTTGTGTAGCAAACACCATCAAATCAGAATTAGTAGGTTCAAATATTTTTGTTTTCACAACCAAATAATGCAAGAAGAATAGACAATGAAGCCTAAATCTAACTGCATTATTCTGATGCCAATATGTTCAAGGCACTACACCACAACACCAAATTAGCGTTACACATGTGTTGCTATAAGTTCACTAATACCGTTAAATAGTTGGTCGTTATAGATTGTCCACAGACCAAGTGTCAGAAAATGTACCTATCGCGATGAATGATCGGTTGGTATAGATAGTTGACTGTACCATCAAATAATGGGTCGGGATAGATCAGTAAAGAGGATAGACCATTGGTCGCTATCGCTATATAGGCCGTGCTTCCTGGCCGCCATCCAAAAGAAAAAAGGCCCGCGCGTCCGCAGGAATGAAAAGAGGAAAATTTTCCTTGGCGAAGATTTTGGGTGTTCCCTCATATCAATTGGACATGCGCGTGCTCCTCAGATGAGAGGCTCACGCGTGCTCCTAGAGTCACTGGCCCACCCAAAAGAGAGAGGCATGTGCAGAAAGAGCGAGGGAAATTATTTACCCGCTCCCGTGACTTGGTCCAACCTCAGTCCGTGAAAATATCCGAGCCTCACCCCTCAACCCTATCCACGTCGCCATCCCTGTAGGTTTGCGCTGCCCATCTCGCTGCAGCCCTGCATCCAGTCATCTGTGTTGGTTGTCACATAGCCAGAATCCACCCGCGCTGGCTGCCACGAAGCCGGCAGCACTTGCACCGGCTGCCATGGAGGCAGCAGCCGTCCGCTACGGCTCCGCTCCACCCTCTACCATGCCTTCCACCTGAGCTGCCCGAGGCCCAAGCCACAACAACTGCTGCCCTCGGATATTTATCCACCACATGCTACTTCCTAGGACTCCATGCTACAACATGTAGGAACTTCAAAAATCAGTGATTATCCACCACATACCACAAGTAACTAAAGGAAGTACTCTGTATCTTGGAAGAATCCAGTTGCCCTCATGGCATATGTCATCCAATTCTTGCAATAACTAGTGCTAGACAGAGGATAGTGGAGGCAATCAGGATAATATATAATTTACATCAGATGATGTTTCTTGCCATGCATCTGTTGCATATAAGTATGGCATCTTTCAATTTTTTCCTCTTTGTGTTCATGGTTTGGCATCCTTCTCCAGAGCTAATTGGATTGGCAACTTCCTTCATCTTCCAACTATTCTCATATTTCTTTAGGATTCACGTTACTTTGGTCTCATCTCCATTTCTTCTCATGGATTGAAAATAATAGCACTAGTTTTATATAACATGAAGGCTTGCTGGGCAGGGAAGGTGGCCTTGGTGCCAGTCATGGCAGGGTGGAGGATGGCCATAGCATCCTAGGCGCTAGCTAGGATGGGTTGGACACTGGCTAGGGCGGCCTGGGTAGCCATGCTGCTAACCTGGGTGGCCACGTGCTTGGCCATGCCACCATCCATGAGGTCTGCGAGGCCGACCGCAGATGGCTCGACGCTGGCCATGATGCAGGGAGGAGGAGCTCCAGTGGCTGCAGTCCAAAGTTGACACCAAAGCCACTTTTCCCCATGGCTATGAAAGAAAAAAGGGGGGTGGAGGAGAGCGAGGAGGACTAGTGTGGAGCACTCCTAGAGGATCAGAGCTCCACCAAAACAGTGGATCTAGCCCCCGATCTAGAGCATTTGGGGAATTTTTGGTATAGTGGAGCTGTTTGTGGTGAATATGGAGCTAGTGAATCTCTACAAAATAGTCCCATACAAGTATAAGTACTGGTAGTTCCTTAAGGTCCAGCGTGCCGATGGGCCAATGCTCCCAACACCAGATTTGTAGCATGTAATTGTAACCTCCAAGAATGGAGTTCCTTATGGTCCACTAGCATGTCTCACAAAGCTGCGGAGGCTGAGGGTGGGCCACATGCCAATCCTTCTTAGTGTCGAGCCTTGTTCAATCATACCTACATGGATGTGGAAGCAAGGTGAGGTTGTTTTAACAAACAACACGGTAGGTGTGCCTCAACAATGTGGTAGAAGACCATTGGGACGTAGCACCTTCAGGGCCTATTGTCACGCTCCATAACACTCAAGCCCTATTCCTCCGCCAACACTTCTTGTCATGAAGGCCCCCACACAAACTATATATGCAGAAGTTAGTTCATTTGCATTTAATGAACAAAAGTTGATGCCACATGAGATTATCTGATTTGGTGCCGCTTGGTCACATCTAGGAGAGGTGCCCTGTCTGCAAGGGAGAGGTGCAGGAAGCGAATGTCACTCTGATCTTGAATTTTTTATATGTTTAGCCCAAATTTGAAACATATTTCAAATTTGACCCGCTTATGAAAATATTTTCAAAACTAGACTGTTTGGACCCGCCACCATGCATGGCGGGGCAAATGCACAGAACCCCGCCATGCATGGCGGCGGGGTACTACTGCTGATGTGGCATGGTTCAGGGGACAACTGCTGACGTGGCTAACACGTGGCGGGGTACGTGGCAAAGAGTACCCCGCCACGCATCATGGCGGGATGTAACCCCGCCGCGCATCATGGCGGGGTGCTCCCTGTGTGACAAAACAGCCCACCCCCTGCTTTCTTTGCGTTCCCTGGTGGCACTTTCGTTATTTTATGGTAATTATTGTCTGTAAATTGCACTAATTATACAGTTTACCTGTAAATCACGAGACGAATCTTTGAAGCCTAGTTACTTTATAATTAGATAATTTTTATTAAATAAAAACAAAACTTTTTAAATTTTAACACTGTAGCAATTTTGTTTTTATTTAATAAAAATTATCTAATTATAAAGTAACTAAGCTTAAAAGATTCGTCTCGTGATTTGCAGGTAAACTGTATAATTAGTGCAATTTACAGACAATAATTATCACAAATTAATGAAAGTGCCACCAGGGACACAGAGAAAGCAGGGGTGGACTGTTTTGTCAGACAGGGAGCACCCCGCCATGATGCGCGGCGGGGTACTCTTTGCCACGTACTCCGCCACGTGTTAGCCACGTCAGCAGGTGTCCCCTAAAACATGCCACGTCAACAGTAGTACCCCGCCGCCATGCATGGCGGGGTTACGTGCATTTGCCCCGCCATGCAGGGTGGCGGTCCAAACGGCCTAGTTTTGAAAATATTTTCATAAGCGGGTCAAATTTGAAATATGTTTCAAATTTGGGCTAAAAATAAAAAAATTGATATATGGAAGAGTAGGTGAAGAAGGGTATTTCACCGCCAACCCTGACTTGCCACCCCAGGCCGCGAGCAAACCAAAGTGACAGCCTGAGCCAACATCTGGCAGACATGAGGAATTGCAACCATGGTGTAGTGAGAGGCCTCCCAATCCCAGCATTGTGAAAGCTTGTATTGTAAAACAACAGCAGCAAAAAGTAGGTTCTAAGGTTGTTGGAGAGACCGTAAAGCATCAAGCAGCAAACAGCAACAAAAGTGAGTTTCTAAGGTTGTTGGAGAGAGTGTAAAGTAGCAGCAGCCCCCCGAATGGCCTAAAAAAAATGCTTGCTGCTGCTCTAGAGAAGCAACCAAACAAGCAGGGTGTGTCATCTGTGTGGACTAAGGCCAACCATATGTTCGATATACATGTTGTATGAGTTGTACAATACGTTTTGTCAGTTTCATTCATGATACTTCTTTTTACAATTAGAATTCTTGATTTTAAACTTAAATACTTCTGTACTATTTCATTAAACATGAGAATGTGTCTCATACATATTCCCTAGCGCCTGCATCGTCCACTCATCCTGAAGCTTGGGCAATCCAGCTCCCTTCCTCATCCACCTACTCACCCATCCAAAACTTGGTGGTGCCGTTATGGCTTTCCTTGCAAACCAACTTCACTAAGTTGCTGTAGTTGATGTCGCTGTGGTAGTCAACCCTCTCTGAGTCCTCCCTGCCCCAGGCACCAGTGTTTACGATGTCCATGGAGTGTCTGCAAGCATCTCCCAAATACCTCCTTTGTACATGTGATTTGTTGTTTGATCTCTCCGTTTCTCTTGATTTTATGTGATGAATTTCTCTTTCTGTGCAATCCCACATCAGGTGGAGTCGCAGGAGGGGGACTGGGCAAATCTAGTCAAGGATGCTGTCCCAGATTGGTGAGAAGCTGCTCGCCATTGATGCGACGGAGTACATCCGCTTGAGAGCGGTTTGCAAACCGTGGAGAAGCTTCACCGCTAATCGTCCAACCAGGGAACCATGTTTCTTTACCAGGAACTGGGTGAGGCTTCACGAGGATGAGGACGGCGCCTGCAGACCAGGCAGCACCCCGTCACCGCCACTTCGTGAACGTGTGCACAGCAGTACATGCAGTTAGCTTTTTTTTTTGCTCCACTAGTTCTATGGCCCCGTTTTTCCTTTTGAACTCTTGTGCCATAAGTCACTTTCTGATTTTTTTTTAATTCTTGTGTCGTGAGCCACTTACTAATTATCAGAACCAATTTTTACTAGTGTATACCAAATAGGATAGTTGCACCATTAGAGGGGTAATGTTACAGGATCGTGACAAAACATGACTTTATGTTACACACCCAGCCCAAATATATATTGATAATGTCTGGCAGAGGTGCATCTGGGAGAAGTCACTAAGCATGAAGAGGCCTTCATGCAGGTTGGCAGCTAACCCATGGGTGAGGAGGCAATCACTCTCCATTTCTCCAAATTTAACTCCACCAAACCTTTCCTGTCGGCAGCAGGCTGCAGGCTCGTGAGGGGTTGCACCGGCTCTGTGTTATGGAATTTCACCTTATCTTCGGACATATGAATCAGCCTCTGGTAAAAGGTAGGATCCATGAAAACCAAGGATTGCATTCTTTCACCAGTTCGGCCATTTAGAATATTCTCACTCCCCATCATGAATTACCATCCCTGCAATGCAATACGATACATAAAATTTTGGAAATCAACTAAACAAGTCACAGAAGAAAACAAGTCTACAACGCAAGAAAATAACTAAAATATTGTAATTCTCAAATACATTCCATGCAAAGTTACTTGATTATCTAAAAAAAGATCCTCACTGATAACATGTTAGTATGTGAGCACACTAAGCTTTATATCTTCTACTAGTGGTGCCACTATGAATGTCTCGGTTAAGAAAAGGATAAGCATCAACTGATAGTAATGCAAGTTAAATGGGAAAATGAAAGTTGTGTATTTCCACAATTTTGGAGCAAATGATTACAATAGATACTACGAACAATGCAATACATGTTTACTCAAATGACCAATGTACAAAATACGAGGTTAGCCACCAGCCATTCTGTGCATGTGTGTATTTTTTTCCCTACCTTTCTTTTTCCTTTTCTTCTTCTGTATGTATAATAAGCAGTGAAGTATTATTTTTTTTGAAAAGCAGCAGTGAAGTATTAACAGAGTTAAGACTGGAGACTTGAGAGCATAGTGATGTACAGGGTTCTTATAAGATGTACTAGTAAGCTTAACGATTACAAAGTTCAACTAAAAGAGGCTAAAAAATGCTCAACCCTTTGAAAGGGTCTGAATTAAGGCAAGGAGCTATTCATTCTTTAGAAAAGGAAACACTTACTTGCACCTTTGCAGGCTGTTCCCTTACCCAGAGCAGCTTTCAAGCAGATGTCCGGGAGTTTGACATGTTGGTAAGGCATGTGGATTTATCACAATATCCGGGACTATACCTTCGAAAGGAAATGGGAAGTTCTCTTGAGATTCTAGAAAACCAACAACACCTTTTTGGCAAGGTTCCGAACCTAAAATCAGATCAACAAAGAAAACTTCATATGGTAAAAAAAAAGTAACATATGTGGTGTAAATGTGAAGGTGGGGATGCAAACAAAATTAGAATAGTCACATTATAAGTGTTGGAAGGCATTTAAGGAAATGGAGAAGGGTGAATTGAGATGCTGGCCCAACCAAGCCAGCAGCCTATCTGGGCTCATCCATGCCCAACCAAGCCAACAATGATGTAAGTGCTGAACCCCATGAAAAAGTACTACCCCTGTTTCGTAATACTTGTGAGCTTTGATTTTCTAATTATCTATAGTTTTTTTATATATGGTTCAATAGTGTGAAATTACCATTGTAGGAATTGCCAACATGGGTACCCAAAGAATATATGCACATAGAAATATTTGCGTGTGTTGAAGTTACATCCTAAAAGCTAAAAGTGCCAAGTGTTGTAAAAGAAAAGAATTAATAAAGTTGAACCAAGTTTTATTTTAACCATAAAGGATGAAGTACCCATGAGCGCACACTGATGCTTGTCTTTCTTATCATCCAAGACCTCTTAATTGGATGGCAAGAATATAGGCATCGATAATTCATTAATCTTTTTGAGTTAAAAAAGGAATGCCAATAAGACCAACAATAATCGCAAGAGCAAGACACTACTGGGTTAAATAAAAATGCTAGGCACACAAAAAAACAGGAAACATGCTTTTTTTTGCGAGACCCAGTTACAGACACACATATGCTCATAACACGAGCGCACACTCACCCCTATAAATGCACGCACGCACACCCTACCCCTCCGAAAAACCGAGTTGGACCGGCAAATCTCGAGATTAACGAAGTCACCATAGGCGCCTCACTGTCGATAGACACGTCGCCTACCACTGAAAGCATAGCGCCGTTAAATTCTAGAATAAATCTAAGAAAATACAAGCACCCATGTCAGGTCGGGGACTTGAACCCGGGTGGACAGGGGAGAAACCCGACCAGCTGATCTATGATCAATTTGCAACAGGAAACATGCTTAACTGACAGCCAATGCAGTACAGATGGTTTATATCAATCGGTGGAACAGAAGAGAAGAATGCAGCATTCTATTGTCAAATAAGCTCCGTACGCTTGCTAGTGAATCCAGAAATCAAGGAATGTACTTATTAGTTAAAGGTTAATACTTCTTTGCTAAGACAAATGTCGTTTAGGTCTTGTTTGGCTGCACTCGTATCCACCACATTTTCACCCCAATTCATTCCAAGTTTCCAACACCTGTGGAATGAGCAGCCAATCAAGGGTTACCTGTCTTAAACTAACAACAGCAAAATTCCTCCCTTCACCGTTTGCTGATAGCAATATATATTATGAACCGTTCCCTTTTCTGTATGCTTCAGCTTAATACTGTGGTCTTCTCCAGATTCAAGACTTTTCCAATAACAATGTCATTGGTCTGAAGACTTGCACCAATGTAACGTAAGCCATCATCAACAAGATTGTAAACACGTCCTCTTTTGCTTTCTGTTTTTTCCAAAATCTATCTTTTTCTTCAATTTCAGTCATTTGGTTCCATCCTTATTTTCTACATCTATCTTATAGCTCCTGAGTGTTCAGTCCTAAACATTGTTCAAGAGAAGCCCTATTCATAACCAGGGAATCCTCTTGTTTAAACCCCTGATGAACATTCACTTCTACGATAAACATTTTGTCAATTGAAATATTCTGGTTTTGCAAAGTCATCTTTTCTTCCAAAAGTAGTATAATCTGATGCCAAGATAGTTGGCTATAACTGTTTTTAAAATAGGCCTCTGAGGATAATATAGTTGATGAGAAAAAGTATCAACTCTGATGTGTGGATTTGTAATTGAGTACTCAATAGCTTGTTGCGAGTGTTTTTCAGATTGGTACAATACCCTCTGAGCAACATTGTGGTCTGCAAAAGGAATGATGCCATAGCTTAAACCCAGAAGAAATGAAGGATCCAGCTCGGAGTGAGTATAACTAGATATTGCTCCACTCTCAATATGCACAAAAGTTTATAACTAGGGCATTTTGAATGGCCATATCTTGAGGCTTATGTTTTCAGAAGGATGCCTCCAGAAAATATTAGGTTGAGCATGGAGCTAATCATGTTAGGGAAGTAATGGCTGGTGGGGTCCAAGTGGGGGCGCTAGCAGAAGCATGTGGAATGGTTGCCAGCAGCCATAATTGATAACCAACAGAGGAATTATGTGTGTGTGTGTGTGTCTGCTTCGTGGGGTGTCCGTTTCAAAGAATAACTCTAGCTGGAATATTTGTCATTTAGTTACGAGATGTAGACCATAATTATGCAATGATTTATACTGTATTCAATGAGCATATTGAGCAAAGGTTTGTCTTTGATTTTCTTTAACATTATGAACTGGATCTAGCATAGTTCGGTCATAGAAATGTAAGCAGTGTGTGACATGATATGACTACTCAGATTCATATTTGAAATATGATGTATATATTGGTCATTTGATGAGGTGCACAATGTGTTCCTCTGTTTCCAACATTGAGTCATTCCTTGAGCAAAAAGTGGAAGCAACTCATCATGTTTTACACTTGGATCTGTTCAGCATGTATCAATCGAAGAAACCTGACCTATGCATTATGCACGTGGACAGGTTGTACATTTCCTTGGGGTTGTTATATGAAACGTAATAGAGATGACGGCACAGTGGACAAATGCTGCTTTTTGTGGTCAACATCTACTTTACACATCACTTTCATTCATGTTACTTTTTCTTACAATTAGAATTCTTGATTTTAGACTTAAATACTTGTGTATTATTTCATTACATATGAGAATGTGTCTCTTACATATTCCCAAAGAGCCTGCGTCGTCCACTAGTCCTGCAGCTTGCGCAATCCATCTACCTTCCTCGTCCACATACTCAGCCATCCAAAACCTAGCAGCACCATCATGGTTTTCCTAGCAAACCAACATCACCAAGTCACTACCGTTGTTGATGCTGCGACTAGCAACCCTGTCATTCCTGCCCCCAGCACTGGTGTTAACTATGTCAAAGGCGGTTCTCCATGCGCCCCCTGGAAACCTCCTTCATACATATGATTTCTTGTTCGATCTCTCCGTTTCTCAAAATTCTATGTAACCATTTCACTTTCTGCACGATGCCACATCAGGATTGGGCAAATCTATTCCAGGACGCTATCAGGGAGATTGGTGAGATGCTGCTCGCCATCAATGCAATGGAGTACATTTGCCTGAAAGCAGTCTGCAAGCCATGGACAAGCAGCTCCACCGCTAATCGTCCAACCTAGGAAATTCTATGTAACCCTGCTTGGTGATGCTTCACAAGGACAACCCTGCTTGGTGATGCTTCACAAGGACGGGGACAACAATGATGAGGCACCTGTTGTGGCACTGCCGCATCGTGAACTTGCACGCAGGCGCCATGCTCTGGATCTAGCTGCCATCCTTTGAGGAGTACATCAATTTCCTCGCCGACGCTGAGGGGCTCCTGCTTCGCTACTGTGTGTGCACCAATGTTTCTCTTCAACCCCTTAACCACTGCCATATCCATCCTCCCAGGTTTCTCTCCAGGGCGATAGACCTGGAGGGGAGCCAGAGCTCACTACTGCTGGGAGCATCGTCGACAAGAGGAATGTGCCTGAGGGAGATCCTGTTATTGTTACCAACGTGGCAGGCCCAAGAATAGCACCATGATTTTGTGTGCCAAGCCTGGCGATGGCCACTGGGGAACCATCGATGCTGGCATTGTGGAGGTGAGGAGGGTGGCATGCGCATGCATCACACGGAGAAACCAGATCTGGTGGGAATTGTAGTGGTGGGAGAGTGAGTGGGACGGGACTTGGACTTGGACTGGGACTGGAAGTGAGTGAGGGGTAGTGTTGAATAAAAGAAAATGAGGTCAAAAATTAAATAACCGAAGTAAATATAGATGACAATTCATTTTTAATCTCATTTGAAAAAGAAATTAGAGACAATTAAATATTCTCTTCGATGTCATTTGAGAAAATGAGACTTGAATAAAAGAGACTGAAGAAAATATAGAAGACAACAAGGTCCAACAGTTGCCTCTAAGACAATTCTTCAAACATATTATATACTTAAAAGACAATAGGACTGAAGAAAATAAAATTTGAGTGCCCTTTTGATACCCGTAAAATTTAAAATTCCTCTTCTATATGATATATTTATTAAATCATTAATTTTCAAATGCTCGCATTTATAAATATATTATGTGTTTACCGTATGGCCTTTTTCCATTCAAGTTCCAGACCCGGTTGATCTCACAGGAGATAGAAAAATTATTGTTTGCGCCCTTGCTGCTCTTGGCAATCCGACTGTTGGCACGACGGAAGAAGGTTTAAAGGGATATCCATGCCACACAAGCTGCAGGCAAACAAGGAGACAATCTTTAGGGAAGCTTGAATGAACAAAAAAAGAAATACAACTATAAAGCCTAATATTATTATATTAGAGGAAACATTCATCACGACGAACTAGCTCGAACATAAATTAGAAAGGGTATCACCAAACATGCAATAAAGATGCTTCTGATATCCAAGAGAATGAATAAGGTCACATAAGCAATAATCAATGGGAACAACATGCAATAAATGAAAGTGAGCAGACATAAGTGTGTGTGTGTGTGTGTGTGTGTGTGTGTGTGTGTGTGTGTGTGTGTGCGCGCGCGCGCGCGCGCGCACACGAGCGTGGCACAGGAGGAGGCCGTGGGGGCAGCGGGACCAGGAGGCATATGGATCTAAACTTGTATATCAGCCACCCTCTATTGCCGCCACCTTGAGTCTGGCTCAACACAGTGATGACTGCTCAACCCAACTAGTGCTGCGCCGGATGCCCAACAATTAATGGGCAAGAATCGCTCGCCGAGATGGTGGCGGCCGATTCACCGTCTAATGTTATGTCCACACGGGAGGAGCACCCAATGCTTGACCCCGTAGCTTATTCCTCGCGCTCGACTGTTGTAGTGCCAAGGACATTGATAATCCAAAGCCGCTGGCGGCAGTGGATGGTCCCTGTGTGTCTGGGCCGTAGCTTCTAGTAGCTGCCACTGGGATGGAAAGGGATGATCTTCTGGTAGCAATATCTATATGCCGTAGTCTAGTAGCGAGAAGAATCACCCACAAAAGAAAAATCAGCAGATATTGATTATTAAAAATGAATTAATTATTCTAAGAGTAGTTTAGTGTTTTCCCCTCTTTCTAACAGAGCTTATCCAACAAAGGGAATTCCCGAATAGGGGTGTGGGGGTTTATAGCGAGAAGATCACGGGCCAGGGGCTGATTTGAAGCCTTGTTCATCCTTGTGCTGAATTCCCCTCCCATTAAATCCTGCCTTCAGTTAGAAACCATATGCTTCCATCTACAGTATGCGGGCTTTGCTTGTCTCTTCAGAGCTTATAGCTATACTTCAGTTTCTATTGGTTGAAATTACTGAAGAATTTTCCATAGTTTTTCAACTAGTTTTGAACTAAGAGTCAGCGTTGATAGTTCCAAAAAAACTGAGAGAATCGCGTGACCCTCAGGCCCCGAAGCGAAGACACAACCAGGACAATCCGAGCGCCAACATGAGCCGCATTGGGAAAGATTGTTTTGGATGGCAGCGTGTTTCCTTGAGGCCGTGCTGCTGTTTTTTTTTGTGCATGCTGTTATTGTGTGTGTGTGTGTGTGTTGTGTGTGTTTTGAATGTCCTATTAGTGAGCAGCCAACCCAACGGTAATATGTGTGTGCATGTATTTGTGTGTGTGTTTTGAATGTCCTATTAGTTTTGTTCTAGGGATTTGCATTACTGTTAGATCTAATGTGGGCCAAGCCCAATATTTAATCTAATAATTAAATCGTATAATATATCGTGCGCCATATGATTTAGTCCCATATGAGATTTTTGATTAAATGTTAACTTGACTTATTGGTGCGGACTATGTCTGCCTACATTCAGAAGTTGAGAAAAGGATAAGGGTAAACCACACGCGCATGCGGTGCGTGAATTGGTTTTGCCACTCGTGCCAATTATGGGCAGGAGTTAGCGATTATGTGACTGCTCAATAGATCGATCCACAACTTTGTCTTCTTCCTGGTGGCGGCAGATGGGCACTGCTACATCTCTGCATTACATCGAGTTGGACGACAACAATAATAGGCACTATGTCGACTTACGTAACCGACTCTGGTGTTGTTGGCTATGTCGCAATTCATCCTCTTTTTATATTGATCAAGATCTAGTATCATATATGTGTTCATTACACTTGAATCTCACGTGCACATATCTGAGATCACAAACTTGCTCATAATCTTTTTTCTAGATTAAAATGGCACTAAAATTTCCTAAATTTATAACAATTATACTTATATTACAAATATTTCTCTGATCTTGTTTCATGCTGAATAAGCCTAAGCAAACATGCATTCAGCAATACAAATCCATCTTTGTTTTTCTAGTTATTCCTTACCGGTGTGTTTGTATAAATTATTTAGCTTTAGTGTTGTCGGATGAATAAAAATGAATGAATGTTCAGCAACATTGTAATATTTTGTGGGGCCCCCTTTTGATCTGACGGTATCCTGATTCTGGCATATTCTGCCATTCTGGGAGTAGGAGGCTTGCTCTTCCTGTCTAATTTTTGACTTGTTTGTCTTCCCTCCATTGCGGGCATAGGAGTGTGTATTCATCTTTGGAGGGCAAGTGGGTGCTGTGACTGTGCAAGCATGGCTCGTGAGGAGGCCACGGGGGGCAGCAGGACTAGGAGGCATACGGATCTAAACGTATATATTGCCTTCCCTGTATTGCCGCTGCCTCGAGTCTGGCTTGACACCACGACGAGTAATGATAGACTTAATAATGATCTTGGCATTGACAATTAGTTAGTACTCGCTGGTCTTTTGGTTTTGTATACTCTGGTGGTTGTGTAATCACCCTTAGAGTGTACTGCTGCTTGTACGCATGTAAATAATATTGCTATTTTGCTTCATGGATTATCTTTGTTTCTGCCAAACACGAATATAGTTTGTTATATTGTTTAATAATGTTTTTACTTACTTCTAAAATTCATTCAGAGCATGAGTAAGAAAAGAAAGATGGGCCGGAATGCTGTTGCTGGATCTCGTCAGAAGTACAAAACCTAGACTAATGATAGCACTGAGTTCATGCTTCAATGGTATATTGACTACCTAAAGGAAAAGCCTGCTACCTCTAGGTGGAAGCAACAGCACCCTAGTACACTAGCGCTCTCTCTTGGCACCACCCATTTTTTTTCCACTACCGGTTTGAAACAATGCGGCGCCATGTTGAATGGGTGGGCCCGCCCTATAAACCGCCTCCATAAACTTATTTACACTGGCCGTTCGGTTAACAAACTCACCATTGTTAATGCCAGATTTACACAAATGGTTGGCATTAGGCACTGCCAGTGTAAACTAGATCTTCACAGGTGGTTGACTTAAGGCAGCCACACAGGCAGTTGTCTTTAATATATCGCCATTGTAAACTGGATTTTTAGTGGCGGTTTACTTAATCCGCCCACCAGCTAAATTATTTGGAAATCTTGACCATTGATCTCAGCTATCATAGAATCTGCACTGTTCGTCCCACCTACAATGGCTTCTCTCACCTATACCACGCCTATAAAATGGATGTACGAATCCTCTCCTCACTCCTACGGCCAAAACCGGCTGGCTCTTGCTCTCTCGAGACCTCTAGCTCACTCCCACGACATGCAAGAATCCTCTTCTCCCTCCCATGGCCGAGAAATCTCTGCTCCCTCCCATGGACGAAACCAAGCACCCATGGCTGCTGAAACCTCTAGCTCACTCCCACAGTATGCAAGAATTAATCCTATTTTTTCATGTTTGGCTACATATATTCCACATATAGATGTTCTCTTTGTTGAAGGGACAAAAGAGAGGTATTAGAAGAATGTTTTTGAAGATGGAGTGACCCTAAAGTTTGCGTAAGCCAAGTGCGATGGCTATGCAACATAATTGTTGCATGGGCTGCTGCCAGTAACTGCGTGGTTGTCGAGCTATGGAGACCCGGTCCCGGAGGCATGGGTTCATCTGCGCTTGAATTCATTGTTCTCACAACCATCTCCACGATTCTTCTAGCTAGCACCTCATTTGAGACCTCAGTTTCAATTTGGAGCTAGAAGAATGTTGTTGGGACATGACATATTCAAATGGGCCAAGTCCCCTAAAAGAGACCCAACTAGAGCCATTGGGTGGCATGTAAAACCCACCCCCACTAATGAGTCACTTGTAAATTTCTGCTTGCCTATATAATGCCATGATCATAAGGGCAAGGGGGCTCTCTCTTCTCCCAACTCTTGTCAACAAACCCTAGACGCCTCATGATCATGAGGGGTTGCTTGTAAATTTTGGCCTTCCTATATAATGCCATGATCATGAGGGCAAGGGGGTTCTCTCTTCTCCCAACTCTTCTCAACAAACCCTAGCCGCTTTCCCAAACCTATTCGGGAACCGCTTTCCCAACAAATGTTTTTAGGTGGTTGTTTTATAATGCATTTGTAGTCTTTGATGATAAAATTGCCCTATACCTACAAATAAAGGTCTCTGTTATCATATATGTACTTTTATGTTGAGGTCTTTCTTATCATATATGTACTTTTATGTTGCGGTTTTTGTTACCGTATATGTACAAAGTTGCTACCAATTTAATTCGTTATATTTAATGCACTCTATGTGTCAATGTGGCTTTCCTAATTATTTATAATAGTTTCTGAATTTTTATAATGATTTCTATTTTTCCCAAAAACTTTCATAAAAATTATAACTATGTCAAAAAAGAAGTAAAATAAATTATTTGTGGGAGTTGACGTTGAAGGAGGAAAAATGGAGGGAGAAGGTGGGCGGCACGACCTCGAGCCACAACGAAAGACAACGTTCCTTCGCTTTTTCCAATTTGTTGAGTAGAGAAGACGAACATGAATAGAATGAACCGGTACTGGAAGGTGAGTGTGTGCAACCAATGGCAATGATGGGTAATTTCTACCTAACTCCACAAGCAGTTATGAAGCACCCTTTTATGGAGCACCCCCTGAGGAGCTAAACAAAAATAATGAATCTAGCCCCCAGATTGACCATTTTGATAAATCTAAATTTAGTGGATCTAGAGCATTTGGGAAATTTTTGGTGGAGTGGAGCTATTTTTGGTGAACCTGGAGTTAGTGAATCTCTATCAAACAGGTCCATCCAAGTATAAGGACTGGTAGTTTCCCAAGGTCTGGTGTGCCAATGGGCCAATGCTCCCAACACTAGATTTGCAGCATGTAGATGTAACCTCCAAGATTGTAGTTACTCGTGGTCCACTAGCATGTCTCACAAAGCTACTGAGCTAGGCTAAGTGTGGGTCGCACGGTAATCCTTCTCAGTGTTCAGCCTGTTTTACATCATATCTACATGATGTAAAACAATGGAACTCATTGACAAGTATTGTATTTAAATAAATAAAGATGTTTTGATAAAAAAAGATGCACTCCACATGGTAGGTGTGCCTCGACAACATGAAAGAAAACCACTAGCTCATAGCACCTTTAGGGCCTATTCTCACACTCCATGACACTCAAGACATAATCCTCCAACACTTCTTGTGCCGAAGGCCCCTCACACAACATATATGTGCAGAAGTTAGTTCATTTGCAATTAATGAACAAAATTCGATGACACATGATCTGATCTGATCTGGTGTTGCAACCGACATGATGTTATTCCAAATATACAGATGTAAAGGCTTTAGTGTCTTAGTGCGGCCAATGCTACAAAAAAGAAGATTATGTAGTGCCCATTTTTTATGTCTCCCTGTAGTCTTGAAATATATAGAGCCTATTTAGTAGAGATTCACCACTGGAAAAAGTGAATCTAGATATGGAATTCACCATAGATCAACTCTACCATGGATTTGACATCCAATATGGATCTACTAGAGAACTGTTTGGCTACACATCAACTCTAGATCCATGAAACAATAATTTTGGTGGGTAGTGGCATATTTTTCCCTTGGGTTGCAATATGATACATGTAACATGTGTCTTTTGTTCATAATTATCAAAAAATAGTGTATTTTTAATAGAAATGCAATATGTTGGCACACAAGATAGAAAAATTATTTAACCAATGTCCATGGCAACACTCAACAATATTATGATTTTCTATGCATAAAAGTAACTAAAGATTAAATGAAGACTAGTCTTCCATATTTAGTTGTTGCCACACCTGTGTAACATGCTTCCATTTGATGAGAAGGTCATTCAAGTTTGGACTCCCAACAACAGTAGGGTAACAACTATAGTCTACAAACCATAGCTTAAAGACCAAACAATCTCTCCTTGCACACATGTAGAAAGTTGTGGCTTGTGCATAAAATACCATCAAAACAGAATTAGTAGGTTCAAATATTTTTGTTTTCAAAACCAAATAACACACAAACAACAGACTATGAAACCTAAATCTGACTGTATTATTTTGATGCCTATATGGTTAAGGACTCCATGCTACAACATGCATGAACTTCAAAAGTCAGTGATTATCAACCACATACCACGGGTAACTAAATGAAGAACTCTATGTCTTGGAAGAATCTAGTTTCTCTCGTGGCATATGTCACCCAATTCCTGTAATAACTAGTGTTATTAGACAGAGGATCATATGTCACCCAGTTTCTCTCAGGATCATAATTTACATCAGATGATGTTTCTTGCATGACATCTATTACTCAGAAGTATGGCATCTTTTAGTTTCATCCTCTTTATGTTCATGGTTTGGCATCATTCTCCAGAGCCAATTGGATTGGTAACTTCCATCATCTTCCAACTATTCTCATATTTCTTTAGGATTCATGTTACTTTAGGTGTCATCTCCATTTCTGCTCAGGAGTGAAAACGATACGCACTAGTTTCATATTGCATCAAGGCCTACTGGCCGGGGAAGGTGGCCTGGGTACCAAACACAGCAAGGTGGAGCCCGGCCAGAGCAGCCTAGGCACTAGCTTGGTTGGGCTGGATGCCGACCAGGGCAGCCTGGGTAGCCACGCCGACAGCCTGGGTGGCAACAAGCCCGACCATGCCACCATCCATGGGGTCCATGAGGCCGGCAGGAGACGGCTTGACATCGTCTGTGATGTAGGCAGGAGGAGCAGCAGTGCCTTCCATCCAAAGTTGATGTGAATGCCACTTTTCCCCATGTATATGAACAAAGAAGGGGGTGGAGGAGGCTGAGGAAGACTGGGTCTACCATATCTGGCCATGGGAGCATCATGAGAGAGGAAAAATGGAGGGAGAAGGTGGGTGGCACGACCTTCGAGCCATGACAGAAGACAACATGCGTTTGCTTTTTCTCTCTATTGAGTGGGGAAGATGAAGAGGAATAGAATGAATCGGTACATGAAGACGAGTGTGTGCAACCAATGTCAACGGTGGGTACTTTCCGCTGAACTCCACGAGGAGGTATGGAGCACCCTTTATGGACCACCACCTGAGGAGCTCCACCAAAATTTTAAATTTGTCCTCAGATCCATCATATTTGATGAATCTAAATTTAGTGGATCTAGAGCATTTGCAAAATTTTTGGTGGAGTGGGGCTATTTTTGCTGAATCTAGAGCTAGTGAATCTCTACCAGACATGCACATACAAGTACTAGTAGTTCCCCAAGGTCTAGCGTGTCGGTGGGCCAATGCTCCTAACACCAGATTTGCAGCTTGTAGATGTAACCTCCAAGAATAGAGTTACTCGTGGCCCACTAGCATGTCTCACAAAGCTATCGAGCTATGCAGTGTATGGGTCACACACTATTCCTTCAGTGTCGAGCCTCATCCGATCATGCCTACATGGTGTCAAATAATGAAAGTTATTGACAACATAAGCCTGCTGTCATGCTCCATGACACTCAAGCCATATTCCACCAACACTTCTCATGCCGAAGTCCCCAAGACAACTTATATATGTTAGTTCGTTTGCATTTAATGAACACAAGTCGATGACACATGAGATGATCTGATCTGGTGTTGCATGATCACATCTAGGAGATCTGTGTACAACCTGTACCTCCTGTCTGAGTTTCCCCAACCGACATGATATCCTTCCAAATATACAGGCATAAGGCCTTTGGTGTTTTGGTGCGGCCAATGATGCAAAAAAGAAGATTATGTAGTGCCCATTTTTTATGTCTCCCTATAGTTTTGAAATATATAGAGCCTGTTTAGTAGAGATCACTAGAAAAAGTGAATCTGGATATGGAATTCACCATGGATCAACGCTACCATGGATTTGACATCCACCATGGATCTACCAGAGAACCATTTGGTGGGAGTGGCATGTTCGGCCCTTGGGTTGTAATGTGATACATGTACCATGTGTCTTTTGTTTTAGTGTATTTTTAACACAAATGCAATATGTTGGCACACAAGATAGAAAATTATTTAACGGTCCATGGCAACATCTCAACAATATTATGATTTTCCGTACATAAAAGTAACAAAAGATTAAATGAGACTGGTCTTCCATATTCAGTTGTTGCCACACCTGTGTAACATGCTTCCATTTGATGAGTAGGTCATTCAAGTTTAGACTCCCAACAACAGTAGGTTGACAACTATAGTCTACAAACCATAACTTAAAGACCAAACAATCTCTCCTTGCAGTACAATCCTCTGTCTAATAACACTAGTTATTACACGAATTGGATGACAAATGCCACGAGAAGAACTGGATTCTTCCAAGACATACATTACTTCATTTAGTTACTGTAGAGGGAGTTAGGATCATAATTTACATCAGATGATGTTTCTTGCCTGACATCTATTGCACGGAAGTGTGGCATCTTTTAGTTTCTTCCTCTTTATGTTCATGGTTTGGCATCATTCTCCAGAGCTAACTAATTTGCAACTACCATCATCTTCCAACTATTCTACATATTTCTTTAGTATTCATGTTACTTTATGTGTCATCTCCATTTCTTCTCATGGATTGAAAATGATATGCACTAGTTTGATATAGTATCAAGGACTGCTGGCCGGGGAAGGTTGCCTGGGTACCAAACCCAACAAGGTGGCGGCCAGCCACAGCAGCCTAGGCACCATTGTGTGGGCTAGACACCAACTAGGGCCGCCTATGGGTAGCCATGCAGACAACCTAGGTGGCAGCAGGCCCGGTTATGCCACCATTCTTGGGGTCCGCGAGGCCAGCTGGATACGGCACGACGTCGGCTGCGATGCAGACAGGAGGAGCTGCAGTGGCTGCCATCCAAAGTTGACACGAAAGCCACTTTTCCCCATGTATATGAAAAAAGAAGGGGGTGGAGGAGGACTGTGTCTACCATATCCGTCCATGGGAGTCTCATTGGAGAGGAAAATGGAGGGAGAAGGTGGGCGGCACGATGTTCAAGCCACAACAGAGAGGATTATAGAGGCAGTCATGATAATAATTTACATAAGATGATGTTTGTTGCCTTGCTTCTATTGCACGGAAGTATGACATCTTTTAGTTTCTTCCTCTTTATGTTTATGGTTTGGCATCCTTCTCCAGCACTAATTGGATTGACAACTTCCATCATTCCAACTATTCTCATATTTCTTTAGGATTCGCATTACTTTAGGTGTCATCTCTGTTTCTACAAATGGATTGAAAATATACGCAATACAACATTAAGGGCTACTGGCTAGGAAAGGTGGCCTGTATTGTGGTCACTGCATGATGGGGGCCGGACGCAGTAGCCTAGGTGCCAGCTAGGGCGAGATGGACGCCATCCGTGGTGACCTGGGTAGCCCCGCCGCCAGCTTGGGTGCCAAGTGCCAAGCTAGGCCATGCCAACATGAATGGGGGTCCGCGAGGCTGGCCTGAGATGGCTCGACGCCAGCCATGACACAACTAGGGAGGAGGAGCTCCAGTGGCTAGAGTCCAAAGCTGAGGCGAAAACTACTTTTCCCCATGGCTATGCAAGAAGAAGGGTGTGGAGGAGGTCACAGAGGACTGGATCTATCGAATCCGGCCATGAGACTCTCACCGGAGAGGAAAAATGGAGGCAGAAGGTCGACGGCATGACCTACTGGCTGCGACGGAAAACAAAGTGCGTGTGTTTTTGTTGTGTCTGGTGATTGGGGAAGATCGTTTTTGTTGTGTCTGGTGATTGGGGAAGACGAAGAGGAATGTTTAGACTGCACGAGCGTGGCGTGTGAAGAGGCCGCGGGGGGCAGCAGAACCAGGGGACGCATGGAGTCTGGCTCGTCACTGTTGCAATCCAACAAGACACTCATGGCTCTTTTGAACAAGCAGCAATGGGGCAAAATTCAGATGGTAAGACAACAAGGTGTGTGGAAGCAATGCTACTAAGACAGATGGCTCTTGACTTGGCTAAACAACCCACTTTTACACCTTGGAGCCACCTCTTTTGCTGGCCATGCTTGCACCAGTGGCTCCATGCACAATCACCCTTCTCTGAGTGTCCTGTCTGCAAGGGCAAGGTGCTGGAAGTAAAAATCTTTCTGGTATATGGAAGAGGTGGTGAAGAAGGGATTCCACTGCCAACGCTGACTTATTGCCACCCAGGCCACAAGCAAACAGAAGGGAGAGCTTGAGGCAATACAGCTGCAAATGGCGGACACAAGAGGAATTGCAACAGTGGTGAGGAAGTTGGTACAAAATTACGGTGTAGTAGTGACAGGCCTCCCAATCCCTGCATTGTGAAAGCATGCATTTTGAATCAACAGCAGCAAGAAGTAGGTTCTAAGGTTTTTGGAGAGAGTGTAAACCAGCAAGCAGCAACAAAAATTGGGTTTTAAGGTTGTTGGAGATAGTGTAAAGCAGCAGCAGGAGTAGCAGCACCGAATGCCCTAAAAAATGATTCTGCTGCTGCTCTAGAGAAGCAAGCAAACAAGCAGAATGTGTCATCTGTGTGGACTAAGGCCAACCCTTCTAAGTTCCAATATGGACACCCATTACTAGCAGCAACGAACAAGAGAGTGCAAGATGTGGGCGTACTGCTCTTCAGATTCATAACATGAAACGTTGTCCACAGAATAAGAAGAATGGGATTGTGATCAAGTTGAAGCGAACAGTGTTTTTCTCTCATAATAAATCAGTGAACAGTACTTTCAGCCATGACTTTTTATTTTCTCTCAAACCAGCTCAGCATCAGCTGCAAAAACGACCCAACGATTGTCGTGGATGGAAGAAGGGCAGGAGGTAGCAAAAATGATGTTAAAAACCTTGTAGGTAACAATTTCGACCTGTTTTAAAAGTTCAAGTATAGGTGAAAAAGGAAAATCCAATCTTTTGATTGGTAACTAGGGGAATCATACTTGGACAAGATGTAGTAAAAATGATGTTAGTTTCTAATTTTTTATTTAAATGGAAAATGGAATCACGCAGCCTCAGCTTGTAATGCTTGCATCTGTGTGTATAGATTCATCAGACGCTCTAGAAGGTCCACATGCACTCTGATTAAATTAGATTGACAACTATGGAGCTTTACCTCCTAGGGCACAGGGCCCCATTCATCTCTCCACCTCTTGTGGGTACCTCCTTGGTGCACGTGTCCTATGGCACCACCCTCCCCCACATACATATACCATATATGTGTGTGGCCCCTCTCATGCGCCCCCATCTTTGTACTACACTTCGATTACCCCCTTCCTTGTGCCCCCATCTCCCTATATGGCACTTCAACGACCGCCTACCCTGTGGCCCCATCTACATGTACACACTTCGATTACCACCTCCCTAGCGCCCTGATCTATGTGTACGTCACTTCGACGACTCCCTCTCCCATGCCCCCAACTATGTGTACGACATTTCTATGACCCCTTCCCATGTGCCCTCATATGTGGGTGGCACTTCGACGGCCCCTCCCTCGAGTCCGTGTGTGGCACCGTACTCCTCGAAGATTGTAGGGGTGGTGCGTCAGTCATCCAGCAGACGAGGTGTTGCATCTCATCCATGGTGGCAAGCCTCCAACCATTTATATTGTCCACAACATCTTCGAGCTCCACATTCAGTTTTTGAGATGTTGTATTTGTGTTTTTTTTCCATGCTGCATTAGATGGATTCCCATGTTGCCACAACAAAATACAGATGATTCCATAGAAGATCTTGCCACAACAAAATTGATATGTAGCGTTGCATGAATGTTTGGTGTTGTAACTGATGATTTCTCATGTTGATTATAAATGGTGCGTCTTCTCTTATTCTGATGTTGCAGTAACTGACTGTTGTACGTTGCAGTTCGTTGATTTCTCATGTTGCAGAAAGAAAATTGAGATGTTTCAATAAAAATGCTCCAGGGTTAGCGCCCATTCCATCCGAGACGACCCATACACGCAGGCGCACATCTATACAAGCGCAAATTTGAGATACTGTTTGGTTGTCTGGTACAGAAGCAACGGTGTGCGCGGCTAGTCTACTGTAGTCGAGTTCCAGGGCAGTGCGTGTCGTTTTCGCCGACGCGAAGAAACGGGGGCCTGCCTGTGCGCCGTTCTTTCTCTGCTGCGGAAGATAACTCAACTTGAAAACAGAGCAAGACTAGGACAGCACCGGGGAGCATATGAACCACCGCCGCACCAGTGATGGGACACCTTCAGGAACAATTTGTGAAGCAACCACAAACTTTTGCCAAAAAAATATTATAACCCGACAAACAAGTAAAAGCAACCAAACATTCGAAAGAATCCAAGAATACGAATCACCAATGCATCCATCCTCTTCAAAAAGTGTGCGGCGTGACGTATTACGTGCGCATATTCTTTCAGAGAAGGAAATAAAAAACGGTACACGTGTGGCGTCTCAACGGACGTGGCAAAAAAAATTCCGGTCACAAAGTTTCTAGTGTGCTCGGTGTTGACTTCAGATTGAGATTGGCTTGTTTGGACACACGTGTTTGCCTATAACACCGACGTCATCGTAGGCAGCGCAGGGAACACCGCCCAAGTTCACTAATCACTTTCGGTTTTATTTAATAATCTATACCTATCTATAAAGAGCCAAAATTTCAGTTTGCCAATAGATTTCTTCCGTCACCATGTCCGAGCCATGTTCGAACAGTAGAGGGAAGAAAGAAGGAAAAAATCCAACAAAATCGAAACCATGATGGAATCGCACTCTAACAACCAGAGTCCTTGTCGCTCCTACCTTCCAAAATCTCCACCGAAATATAGAGTATTAACATAAAAGCAATATGAAGATAGCAAAAACGAGTAGAATCCAATCTGTAAACCACAAGACAAAATCCCTCTCTAGACATCGTGGGTCTGTATTATATTTCCTCTTTGGGTACCAAGCAACTGCAGATGGAATCCAAATCGATAATAATAAGTGCAATACAACCAGTCAATTAAAAATGTTAAGCAACAAAAACTTGCAAAGCAGGAAACAACGGGAGAGAAAAGATTCCAGATAAAAGAAAAAAATCAAGATGAAAAAGAACTCTAAAAGCTATGCAAGAAAAGAACCATGTTCTTTACGAGATCATAAATAACAGCCCAATATATGTCAAGAAAAATAAATATAGAGTATTATTTTTATGTTACTTTTTTCTCCCGTTGCAACGCACGGGCATATTTGCTAGTTATTATTTAATCATAATCTAACTAGACTTAAAAGATTTGGCTCGTAAATTATAAATAAACTATATAATTAATTATATTTTTTATCTATATTTAAATAAGAATGCATTATGTATGTGCCGCAAGATTCAATATGATAAAGAATCTTAAAATTTTTTGGATTTTTGGTAGAACTAAATAAGGCCTAAATTCATATACTCTTTGTCCCTCATGGACTTCTCCGAGGGTGTTTGCATGACTCAAAGTCTAGCAGGTGCCACATTGGATGTCACATTTGGTGTTATATTGGATGTTCGGATACTAATAATAAAACTAATTATAGAAGTCATGACTACTTCGTGAGTTAAATCTATTAAACCTAATTAATCCATCATTAGTATATGTTTAGTGTAGCACTATATTGTCAAATTATGGGCTAAGGCTAATCTCAATGGGATTTCATAAGAGTTTCATGGGTATTGAATATGCTAATATGACACTGAGCATCTCCAACAACTTAGTAAAATTTACTTGTCAAATCTTGAGTTATAGCAAGTTGCTAATTTGTTTAGCAAAAGAAAAACGGATGTGTCTCCAATAAGTTGCTATTCTCACTTGGTAAAAATAGAGGATGACAGATGGGACCCGCTCACTTGGTAAAAGAATATATGTCTCCAACAAGTTGCGCTCGGGATAGCAACTTGGGATAGCAACTTGACAAATCTCGGCAGTAGAAACCTCTGGATAGCAACTTGGGAAATTTAGCAAGTTGAGATAAGGAGTTGTTGGAGGAGGATTTTTATGCTTTTAGCAAATTTGGTAGGATAGCATGTTGAAATACCAAGTTGTTGGAGATGCTCTAAGAGAGTTGATAAGAATTTAATGAGAGTAGAGAGAGTTTTATGGGAATGAAAGTCTTCTACATTGTTTTTAGAATATGGCTATGTTGGAAATTGTGATATGAAATCCCTTAGACTTAATAGAATCGTCTCGTAAATTAGTTTCATTCTATACAATTATTTTTGTAATTTACCAAACACACCCGTCTTTCGTTTCCGTGGACAAGGGATATAATAAAGACCTAAATTGCAACTGCCAAATCCCCCTTGGTAGGGCTATTGCACCCTCCATGCCTGAGATTGTCGAGCTAACCTTGTTGCCACGGCAGGTTAGATCTGATTCATGAACCTCTTTGTGGAGCAAAAACTTGATTTTATTTAGCCAAGACAAACTAAACGACTACCGAACAAGACAGACCAGAGACAGCGATCGTCCATTGCTTGCGACGGCCTTGTTTATTGAAAAAAAAAATTAAAATTTTCTGTCACATAAAATCTTACGATACATACATAGAGTACTATATATAGACAGAAACAAAAACTAATTACACAATTTATCTATAATTTACGAGATGAATCTTTTAAGTCTAGTTATTCTGGATAATAATTACTAAATAAAAACGAAAATTACTACGGTACCCAAAATCCAATTTTTGCCTATTAAACAAGGCCTTAATGTCCAAGTCAAAGTAGAGCAGTGCTCTGTTTCTGTCTTGTTTAATTCACCTCAAAATCAAAGGGCGTCAAAGCTCATGCACGGCAGACTCGTTCCGCGGCGCAATGCGTTGGGGGCGGTCCAGTCCAGCAAACTGGACGATACCACCGTTGGTCAATGACCTGACCTGCACTGTCTGTCGCCGGCCGGTGTTGTCGTCATATATATATATATATATATCCGCAGGCGGCGTTGATCGCGCTCCGCTACCGCTAGTCAGTGAACCCCTGTTCCGACGACGACGACGACGACGACGACGACGAGAGTTTCTGATCCGGCAGCAAGTGTGCGTGTCGTTTTCGGCAGCATGGCCGCTCCTTTTCTGTGTCCAAAGAGGCAAACATGAACGGAACTGAACATGCACCGGATCATAATCTCCCACCGCGTTGACATAACAGACACCTACAGAGTTCACATTTCTGGCCTTGTTTAGTTTTAAAAAGTTCTTTTTTAGATTTAACCACCGTAACATTTTCGTTTGTATTTAATAATTAGTGTTTAATTATGGACTAACTAGGCTCAAAAGATTTATCTTGTAATTTACAGGTGAACTATGCAATTAGGAATTTTTTTATCTATATTTAATGTTTTATACATGTGTAGTAAGATTCGATATGATAGAAAATGTTGATTTTTTTTGGATTTTAGATGCAACTAAACAAGACCCTGAACAAGCAAGGTCTTGTTTAGTTCCGAATTTTTTTTGAATTTGGCTACCTATAGGATTTTTATTTTATTTAGCAATTAGTATCGTATCATGGACTAATTAGACTTAAAAGTTTCGTCATATGATAATTAGTTTTTATTTTCGTTTACGTTTAATGCTCCATGTATGTATAAAAATTCGGTGTGATAAGTAAAAAGTTTTTGAATGGAAACAAAACAAGACCTTACCAAGAAATCAATCACCACATGAAAGGAACAATCCAAGAACACTAATTTCTAATGCATCCTCTCCCAAAAAAAAAGTTGTACCTAATTAAAAGCCTAAAATTTCTACTTACGCGTGGGCGTATTTTGTTTATATTGAAAAAATGGGTACACGTGTCACCGAACGTGACAAAATCCGGCCAAAAATTCTCAGTGCGCTCCACTCCATGCGGAGACAACAAGCCTGACATCGACGTCATCGTGACGGGTCCCGCGGCGGCGGCGGCGGCCACCACCCGGAGTCCGCCCAGGTCGCCGGCGGCGGCGACGGGTACCCAGACCCACCGTCGCTCGGAGAGCCGCTGCTACCCTGCTGCCACGACTGACAGCTCGCCGCGCCGGCACCGCTGCCCTCACCTCCGCCTCCAAAGCTGAAGAGCACGGGGAACGACGACGACGACGCCGATCCGGACGGCGCGGTCACCGCAGGCGCCTGGTCGTAGAGGCGCGGCGGTGGCTCGGCGGGGCCCTGCAGGAACCGGGCGTACACCGAGTACTCCCCGCCGCCGCCCTCCATCGCCAGCGCCTGCGACTCGAGGAGCGCCTCGGGCCTCTCCGGCGGCGCCGGAGGCGGAGGAGGAGGAACCCGCGGCGGCAGCGCCTGCGACACGAGCGTGGCGGACTCCGGGAAGTTGAGCTTGGCGCGGCTGCCGCGGAACCTGAGCGCCGCCGCGTCGTAGGCCCGCGCGGCGGCCTCCGCGGTGTCGAAGGTGCCCAGCCACACGCGCGCCGCCTTGTGCGGGTCCCGGATCTCCGCCGCCCACTTCCCCCACGGCCGCTGACGCACGCCGCGGTACCGCCTCCGAGGAGTGCCGCCGGAGTCGGTGGAGGACAGCGAGGGGACCTGCTCGGTTGAACCGGGTGACGCCACCGCTGGCGCCGTCGCGGGAATCCCTGACGCCCCGTGGTGCTCTGCTCCTGAAAACAGAGCAGCAAGAACATCTCAATTAGTAGTAAATAAATACGAGTACTGACCTGCTCAAATTTTTACTCTTCTCCTAATCACAGAAATTACTGTTAGTTATAATTCATAGTTCCCAACACACGTGACTCTGTTCGTTTGAGCTTATCAGCCGAATCTACCAATTATTCAGCAGTGTTTTTCTCAGCAAATCAACGAATAGTATTTTCAACCATAGTTTATCAGTCAAGCGAAAATACTACTTTGTATGACTTATACCTATCTTAAGGGCTAAGAACATGGATCCTTTTTTATTGTCTCAATTATAAGTGGATGAACGGTCAAGAGTAGTAGATTTTGGTGTGTTATACTAAACGTGGTGCTCAATGGTAACAGTTTCACACTATAAGGGTCTTAATAAAGCAGAGGAATTTGGAGTGTGTGCATGCATCCGTCTCTGTTTAACCAGGAAGTGGGAAGCACATGCGTGATTTGAAGCATGGGACAATTTAGGTAGCTATGTGATGTCATCATTATATATTTGATACTGTTAGAGCATCTCCAAGGGCTTTGCAAACAAACTTTGCATTGCCCTATTTGTAAAAAAGAGAAGAAAATACTCCTTCAATGGTTTTGCAAATAAGGTTTGCAATTTGGTTAACTTTGCAAATACAGGTTGAGGCTTTGCATATATGCAAACCTTCCCACCACTTTGCATCTACAATTTCGGCCTTCCACGTCACGGGTTTGGGTTTGCCAAGTCTAAATGCAAAGTCCCTTGGAGTTGGACTATTTTTAGACTTTGCAAATGAGTTTGGCACTTTGCAAACAACACCAAATGCAAAATTCATTTGCAAAGTCCCTTGGAGATGCTCATTTATTTAAGTTGACAAATGATTAATTTTCTACACTTGCCCTAGGTGCCACGGCAAATAATGCTCTTACTATTTTTCATCTCTTTTCTTCCCGATGCAACAGTGACACAATATAATCGCGCTAGCATTCTACGACAAATCTACGAGGAGCCAAACCTTTGGTATCAACTGTCTACAAGTGTGCAACCACAATGGCACTCTGCCACAGCCATTTCTTTTAGTACTTTTTTTTTTCCTGTGTTGTTTTCTAGCTGCTAAAGCATGTATCATGCTTTGGGTTGGTAGTGGTGGGAAAGCACGTTCTCATCCATGTACCTTGTACTCGCTAGAGCTTGTTCACTTGAGATTATTTACTAAATTTATTAATTATTTAATAGTATTTTTCTTTTCAAAATAAATCAACAAATATTATTTTCAGTTACAATATATAATGCCAAGCGAACAGGATGAACGAAAAAAGGGTTACTCAACATCGTACAGTACACACTAGCTAGCTAGGTGCATGTCTAGAGCTGGAGATCGACCTAGGTTTTGGTCAACTTTGCAAGACATCTTTTGGTTAGGCCTTCTTTACTTCCCAGAAAATTTTGCAAAATTTTTCACATTCCCCGTCACATCGAATCTTTAGACGTATGTATGGAGTATTAAATATAGACAAAAATAAAAACTAATTACACAGTTTGGTCGAAATTGACGAGACAAATTTTTTGAGCCTAGTTAGTCCATAATTGGACAATATTTGTCAAATACAAACGAAAGTGCTACAGTGTCGATTTCCCAAAAATTTTCGGAACTAAACAAGGCCTTAGCTCTACTCTGACGAAGATTCTCGTCTTGTGAGCTCATATATAGATAGGAAGTTGACTTCGCAAAGGGCAGTATCGTATGCCCAAAGGTTACTATCTACAGCTACATCAACCACTAGTAAGTAATTAGGGCGGGCCATATATAACTCGAAATGTTTGTGGTGAAAATGGCGCCATAAAAGGAACAAGAGCTCGTGGCAGATGTTGGAACAGAGCAACTACAAGGTGTGTGAGCAGAGTACGCCTTCTGGTACACGTGCTATAGCTGCTCTGTTCGAGGCGACAGAAGGAAGAAGATGCAGATGCAGACTCGCAGAGCATGCATACACGAACAGTGAAAAAAAAATGTTACGAGATTCCAGCTATATAAGGCCTTGTTTAGTTTCAAAAATTTTTGCAAAATCGATACTGTAGCATTTTCGTTTGTATTTGACAAAAATTGTCCAATCATAGACTAACTAGGCTCAAAAGATTCGTCTCGTCAATTTTGACCAAACTGTGCAATTAGTTTTTATTTTTATCTATATTTAATACTTCATGTTCTAAAGATTCGATGTGACGGAAAATCTGAAAAATTTTGCAAAATTTTTTAGGAACTAAACAAGGCCTAAAATGCTGTTGCATGGTATCGATCGGGGTTACCGTGAACGGTCGTCAGTGCAGGACGAGCGGACGGCGGCGGCGTCACGTCGGCGGCGTAGTAGTCGCTGCACCACTGTCCTTCCGCCGGCGACAACACCACCACCTGCTGAACCGGACGACGTCCACTGGCCGCCGGCGGCGCCACCGCTGCCGCCCCGCCCGCGACGACGGCGGTCAGCGCGTCGACCATGATGGACGCCTCCCGGCTCCGCTCGTACCCCGACATCATTCGCCACGCCGCCGCCACCGCCGCCGCCTCCTGCCGGCCGTCCTCGTCGTCCTCGTCACCACCGCCGGCGGCGGCGGAGAGCCGCGACGGCGGCGGCACTCCTCGTCCTCCTCCCTCGGCGTTCGCCACCCTGTGCGTGTGCTTCCCTCCTCTCCGTCTCGTCTGTACGTTGACGACGACGACGAGGAGGAGCAGCTCCATGTCTGTGCGTGCCTATATATATAGGCGGCGCATGGACACGTGTCCGGCGCCGAAAGGCATATCTATCTCCGCCGTTTTGGGTACAGTAGGTGAGGTGGTGCAATGTATTCGGCCATGCACGGCGCGCCACGGAATCCTTTCCGAGTTGAACGGCTCGGTTCAGTTGTGTTTGTTCGTTTCCTTCGTCCGTACGGCAAGTTCGTACGGTACAGGCCTACGATCCTCTGCACGAGGACACGCATCGTCGTTCCCAACTGCAAATTCGCTTCCAGTTTGGTTGGCCGAAAATGTATTGATAAAAATATTATTGATTAATTTATTATGATAGAAAAATATTAGTGAATAAGTTCTCGTCGGGCGAACGGGTAGGCCCTATGCAGTTTTTAAAATTTTTTGTTTCCAAGTACAGTAATACTTTTATTCTTTATTTGACAAATATTTTTCAATTATAGATTAACTAAACTCAAAAAATTTATCTTATTATTTATAAATAAATTGTATAATTAGTTTTAATTTTTATTTATATTTAATTTTTTATGCATGTGCTGCAAGATTCGTTGTGACGAGGAATCTTAAAAAGATTTTTAATTTTTTGAGTGAACAAGGCCTCATCCAAACGGACGGTCGCCTGTGTTTGACGCTGCGGTGAGAACGTGTAGAATCCAGGACACGGTACGACTATGATGGTTTTTTTTTTTTGTATATAGGAGTATTTTTTTTTTGTTGGATCATAAAAACGATAGAGTATGAATAAAAAAACGGAGGAGAATTCGGGAGCAAATTGGTTACGAATGTATTATTAAACTTAAATTCGATTCTTCGTGGTGATTGGGTGGGTTCACACACATGGCCATGGCCGACGTATATATATATATGGTTGACCACCACAAACTGGTGAGACCACCACCGGGGTGTGCGCGTCCAGATTGGTGGCTGCGGTGTCACGGTGAATGTGAGCGCCGGTGGTAGCTGCTGACCTGCTGTAATAATAATAACAGTAATATAATCGTAATTGCAGTAATAAGTAATACTGTAATTACCTACTAGTTCTCCACGGCGACAAAGCATAACGAGAAAGCTGTAGCAAAATCCGAATCGGCTGTTGCCAATTTGCCAACTCCCAACGCGTTGTCCTCAGATCCAAGACTCCTTTTTATACACTACACGTGCGTCAAAAGGGTCCGGAGCGGTGCTGACGTCCAGGGCCTACCAGGCTACCACTAGTCCTCAAAGCCTTGTTTAGTTTCTAATTTTTTTTAGATCTTTAAATACATGAAACATTAAATATAAATAAAAAATAATTAGTTGTACAGTTTATCTATAATTTATGACATGAATCTTTTGAATCTAGTTAGTTCATAGTTAGACATAATTGTCAAATACAAACGAAAGTGCTACGGTAGCCAAACCTAAAAATTTTCACGAACTAAACAACCCTTATATTTTGCCTCCTACACAGCTTGTTTTCGGCTCTGGATGGTCGATAATTGGCAGCAAGTAGTCCAATTCGGCAGAACAAATTCATAGGTTTTGTGTTTTCTTCCCTTCTTGTGCATCATGGGTTTACAGTTGGAGACCATTTGTAAACTAAACATTCTTTATTAAAAAAAACAAACTTGAATTTCACTTGGGAAAAATGTCTAAATTTAACAAAGAAAAGACTACGAACATCGGCACGGCCGAGCAGTTTGCATTAAGATGATAAAAATAGTAGCTGTGACAGATTAGGAGAAACGGAAAAGACAGAGCAAGGAAAGTGATGCATGTCTGCCAAAGATCGAGAACAAATGGCTCACTGGAATTTATGCTTTGGACGTTTAGATTCTTCCTAATTTTAAACAAAATTTTCATAGCTACAGTAGACACTTTTGAAATTAGCCCCCTCCTTGATTTTCATTTGCCCTTCGCAGTTGAACCCTAAATACTAAATAGCATAGTGAGTGACTCTTTTCTCTGACAATATATATGGACAACTCCCTACCGCTAAGTCATACAATAGCTCCCTCGACGTTTACATCCAATTATCTATCGACGAGAAATTGAGTTACAACTTGTACATTTTCACATATGCCATTGCATTCCGGGAATCATTCATGCTTCTTCCATTCTTCTCTAAGGCCAGTTTCAGTGGGGGTTTCACCATGATGTCATGCACATTTATTAGAGCGATATGTCAGCAAAACTGCACTTTTTGCATGAAACGAAGAGGAGAGAGAAGGAAGTAGTTTCACAATGGTGAAACTCTGCTAGCGTTGTTTCCCACGCGGTGAAACATGATGAAATCCTCACTGAGGACTAAATCGTTTCACCATCTTGCATGTGATCCAATCATTTTGCAGTAATTAAATGCTTTGCCCAGCCTAGAAAACATCAAGGTGAAACTCATGCATTGTGGAGGTTGTTTCATTGTTCGTTTCATTGCTGCTCTGTCAGCAGATTTGTTTTGGAAACAGTGCATTGAAATGGGCCATTGAGACTGGCCTAATGAGCTCACCACCTTCTCGAATGCTACTACAAAACTATTTTCAGTGGCAGGCTTTTTTGGTTTATAGAGCCAGGCACACAAACCGTGAATGTTTATTGGGTCATTTCCAGAGACGGTTTGCCTATCTCTATACCTCTATAAATCATCAACATAGGTGGACTATCTATGTTAGCACTATTTAATAGGGGTGTACATATATTTTCCGGCTGACTTATATATCAACCCAAGAAACTCAGCTATAATTAGGATGCATATATATGTGTGTCAAGAATGGATGGGTTTCTGCCTTTTGAATTTGGTTAGAGCAAGTATTATAGCAGGCTGTAAGCCAGCTAAATGCTGATGTGGAGGAAAGAGAAGAAGAGAGAAAGTAAAAGCGGGCTGTAAGTTTACAGCCGGCTCAGACACAAAAACCAAAAAAGTCTGTGAGATAGACAAGTGGGCCATATATTAATAGTGATGAGCTAACCATTATATGAGTAGGCTGCAAGAAGGCTATAAAAAAATCTTACAGACAGCTGCTGGCTGTATTATAATACTTGCTCTTATCCGGAACCAGAGTAGCAGTCTGTCGACATGCATGATACAAGATGACGGCGTTTTCTTTATCCAAAACTGCATGAACAAACAAGTAAACACTGTGACCGTAAAAAACAATATGTTCGCACACGTGGAGAAATCATTTGTTGCTTCATCATATATCTTTGCGAGGTGCGACTACATGCCTGTCTTTATTTGCCGGTCGTCTGAACACTGATAAGGCATTGACTGTGTCTGGGTTTCTTGTTCGCCTGGACACAATGGTCTGCATTATTATATTGATTATCCGCGTTGTCTTGAAGAACTTATGTCATCTAGTGTTTTTAATTGACCTTAGTGGTTAATAGCTCATCCTAATATATGGCCTTCAACTCACATATGGTGGCGTCTATAAGAGTCTTAAATCTGACGTACAAACAGCTAAAAAGACAGATTGTATAGCTCATAGATTGATAGATAGGATGTCTTCTGCAAGCTGTTTAATACTTTGCATGTTGTCAACATCAATCATGAATACCATTTTGTATACTATTGTGTTGCTATTTGATAAACAATAGATCAACTATCACAATTATGTCAAATCATCAATGACAACATGTTCATACTGATATAAAATAAATAGGATTACTCAGTAAGTTTTTGACTACCATTCTTTGTTTCAATAAAATATACGACAAAGATTTAATGTGTAACATGTGTTTTATCATTTTAAGGTTATACTTCTTTTATTTAGAATTACACATTAATATTTCTGGTTGAAAGGAACCTAACGAAATTTGAATCATAATTTTTGGATTTCTTATTTCAATTTTATATGGATTTTATAACTTTCGTCTTGTTTGTGTTTCTTGGAAAAAGGGAAGAAGCTAATAAACCACTTTACCTTGGAAACCGTAAACATATGTAAATTATGAGATCAACTTTTATTATTTATTCATCTCTTAAGTTTTTTTATATTTTTTTCAACCGTAACTCTCCACTTTATTCTATTCTTGTAAAGCAGATGAAAACCACGATCGCACGAGCAGATGAAAATTTAATACCTCCTGTTTAGTTCTATAATTTTAATATGTGATTAATGTGTAGAATCCTCCTAGCTAGTGTACCAACCATTCAGGTCCCCATGCATATTTGTTTTAGGCTCCCTTGCATGCGTTTAAATATGTTTAGGTCCTCGTTAAATCTTTTGATTAACCCTATCTAGGTTGCCGACACGGTCGTTAGCCAAAGTTGCATGGAGGCACACGCGTAGAGAAAGTTTCATGATTGTATATATAAAATAATAACGTTGGGCCGTGGAGGAACTCGTGAAACTTTCACCGGCACAAAAATCCATATACACCCATAATAAAATAATAAACAATAAGTAATACTGTAATAGATAAATAGGCATTTTAGTTTTATCATAAGTCAATTTTTAACTTTATTTGTAAGAAAAAAAAACTAAATCTCGAGCATGAAAATAGTGATTAAATCACCCATTAATCTCGAGCATGGAATTTAGTGGCACTACTACAAAAAATCTTTTACGAGACGTTTTAGAATGGACCTCAGAGACGGGCAAGGTTTCCAACCGCCTCAGTTAATACTTTAGATTAACCGTGACGGTCATTTTTTTATTAACTGAGGCGGTTACGAAAAACCACCTCCTAAAATCTATTAACTGAGGTGGGCAGTGCAATATAACCGCCTCAGTTAATGCAACCGCCTCGGTAAATCATTAACCAAGGCGGTTATTTTATATGGCCCGCGTCGGTTAATACTGGCCCACCTTAAAGCCCAAATAGCCCATGTCGACTTTTCTTGACCCGATATATCGCACGGTGTATATATACATGTCTTAGGGTTCACTTCACATTCTCTCCTCACCCACTCAGCCGCACATCCTCTCCTCTCTCCCTCAACGCTCCTCTCACGCAGGAGCACGGCGCCCCCTCCCCTCCCGACGTCCTCCCTCCCCTTCCCTCTCATCACGGTGGCCCCCTCCCATCCTGGCGGCCCCCTCCCCTTCCCTTCCATCTCGGTGGCCCCCTCCCCTTCCCTCCCATCCTAGCGGCCACCTCCCCTCCCTTTGCTGGTCGTGTGCAATGGGGCACGACAGGGCGACGCGCCGAGTAGCATTCTGGGAGGCCACACGGAGCACGGCGCTGCGGGGTGCTGCAGGCTGGACAGGAGGAATTGTGCATGGTGGGGCGCGGCCGGCCGACCGCGCGAAGCGACACTATGGGGTGGCGCCGCGGCGACGACCCTCACCTGGATCCGGCAGCGGCGGCCCCTTCATCACGTGGATCTCCGGCGATGGCGGCCCTCTCCACATGGATTCAGCAACAACGCTGGCCCTCCTTCTCCATGATGCAAGCCCCTGCCCATGGATGGGCTCAGTGGGCCTTAGATGGGCTCGATGGGCTCATCCAGGGTTTTCTCTTTTTTATTTTTTTGTTTGATTAACCGTGGCGGCCGTGAAACCGCCTTGGATAATGATTGATTTATCGCGACCTTTTATCGGAGGTGTTTCTTTTGCCCGCCTTCTAAAATCCAAAACGACCGCCTCTATTAAGATTATTGTAGTAGTGTGGTTGGCATACAATTCCATTTTCCTTGTCATTTATTTTCTGGAGATTTCATGACTCTGTTAACCAACAATCACACAAGGAACGCTGATGACAGTTACACAGTGTATGTGCTCGAATTGGAGACCACGGCAAGATCACAAACGTGTCACTTAGGTCTTGTTTAGTTTTCAAAAAAAATTTAAGCTTTTCTGTCACACCGAATCTTTAGACGTATGTATAAAGTATTAAATATAGACAAAAATAAAAACTAATTATACAATTTGCCTATAATTTACGAGACGAATCTTTTAAGTCTAGTTAGTCCGTAATTAGACAATAATAATTAAATACAAATGAAAATACTATAATGACCAAAATAAAAAATTTTCGCGAACTATGAACAGACCTAGTTTGGTCGCGGGTTGACCAGACGACGGCAGACGATGGACGACGACTTAGAGAGCAATGTCGTTGCCGTGTTGAGCGCTGCTGCAACTTTCAGTGGTGTCGACTGTGGAAAGGAAGCTAGTCGTGGCTACACGACTAGTACTATTACTGAATCTCCATCACTGCTGAAATAGACTTGATTGCACGCTTCTAACTACAACTCCCTCTATTCCAAATTATAAGAGATCCCAAGAACTTATAAAGAGAATTATAAAAATTTATGATATCAAATCGATGTACTATGAAAAATATAATTAATAAAGAATCTAATAATACTTAGTTGGTATAATAAATATTATTATTTTATTATATAACTTTGGTTAAATTAGTGATGTTTTGACTCTCTAAAATTTTTAAGATGTCTTATAATTTGTAATGAAGGGAGTAGGAGTACTAGCTAGTGCCTAGTAGTACCCCGAACGCACCTGCCACTGCATTATTGTGTATACTATACTGGCCAGTATAGATCATACATTATATTACTTATCGTATCTGAATTTGGAGTTGTCAAACACATGGAGACATTGCAATAATGCTTCAGTTGAGGCATCAAGCTAGCTTCATTGACTCTCAGGTCACGTTTTCAAAAGTTAAAAAGAAATCTGGGAACTGTAGCGTACATGGGAGTAGAGTAGTATATGTCACTGTGGTGTCGTAAGAAGACAGGGCCTGTTTGGACCCCGTTAAATTTTAGCCAGCTAAACCACTTTAGTAGCTAAAGTTCCAAACACATTGATTAAAAGGAGCTAAAATAGTTTAGTTCCATTAATCCAAGAATAGCTAAAATAGTTTTAGCTAGCTAAAATTTAGCAAGGGAACCAAACAGGCCCCAAATTTATTGATTTTGCTGGCCGCCGCCGCAAGGCAAGCCTATTTTACAAAATTTTTTAGATTCTCCATCACATCAAATCTTACGGCACATGCATGAAATATTAAATATAGGTAAAAAAAGATAACTAATTACACAGTTTACATGTAGTTTGTGAGACGAATCTTTTGAGCCTACTTAGCTTATGATTGAACAATATTTGTCAAATACAAACAAAAGTGCTACTGTTCATATTTTGCAAATTTTTTTGCAAGTAAACAAGACCTAAATTTGCTACTGTTCACATTTTACAAATTTTTTTTATCTATATTTAATGCTCTATGTATGTGCGACAAGATTTAATGTGACAGGGAATGTGAAACATTTTGCAAAATATTTGGTGGAGTAAACAAGGCCTTAGGGCACTCCCAATGTAAGACTCTATCACAGAGTCCAAGACAATTAATTACATATTATATATGGTATTTTGCTGATGTGGCAGCATATTTATTGAAAAAAGAAGTAGAAAAATAAGACTCCAAGTCTTATTTAGACTCCAAGTCCATATTGTTCGAGGTAATAAATAACTTTAGACTCTATGATAGAGTCTACATTGTGAGTGCCCTTATTGATTTTGCTGGCCGCCGCCGCAAGGCAAGATGTGGAGCCGCAGGCCACTTCATCAAAGGTAGCCAGCATTGGAGCGCCACACATATGCAAAATCACCTAGAAAAACCATTCAGGGGACTAGGCTTCTCTTTTTCTTTGAACTTTGTATTATTTGGCTGTGTATATCCCAGAATGTAGAGACCGGATTCTTCTATCCATTATCTAAAAATAATAATTTGTTCGGTTTTACAATGTAAAATGTTTTACCCATACATGTCACGCGCTTTTGTTCAATTCGTGACCGTCCAGTCGGCTACGACTCTCACAAGAGTAACTAGACGACTTCATCTTTTCCTCTCGGAATGTCCTGTTTATTTATTTCGTTAACGAAGCACAAATAACATATAGTACTGAAATAAGGATACGGCATTAATTACCGGATGGTGATTGTTTTGTTGACTTCCTCTTGCAAGTCAACACGCACATGCATTTATGATTCTATAATAAGTACTCCATTCGTCTAAAAAAATCGTTGTTGTTGACTTTCAGAAATTTTGTTTGACCATCCGTTTTATTATAACTTTTTTTATAAATATATCATCTATTTTGATATGACTTATTTGATCATTAGAGGTACTTTAATAATGATTTATCTATTTTAGAATTTGCACAAAAACTTTAAATAAAACGAGCGACATGACTGGTCAAAGTCAACAACAACAGTTTTTTTAAGACGGAGGAAACATACATAGGCCTTGTTTAGATAAAAAAAATTACAATTTTTTTTTTCAGATTTCTTGTCATATCGAATCTTACGGCATCCATGTAGTGCTATTGATCTAGGGTCTTTTTTAGTTCCAATTTTTTTTACAAAATAAACACGGTAGCAACTTTCATTTGTATTTGATAAATATTATCAAATCATGGACTAACTAGATTTAAAAAATTCATCTCGCAAATTATAGGTAAATTGTGCAATTGGTTATTTTTTATCTATATTTATCAAGTTTTAATTTGCATCGATTGTGATAACCATCGGGATCAAGATTACTGCAGACACGGTTTCAACGTTGACTTCGGAGCTAGCTAGCCGAGTCTCTGAAAACATGCAAGAGCTAGCGTGTCTCTGAAAACAGCGCGCGCTCTGGTCAAAACGTCGCCATGCCCATGACGATGCACGGCACAGCTTTGATTGGCGCGGCACTTGTGCCCCCTGATAGCGATAGCTAGCTTTGTGTGGAGACTAGAAGAGACATTGCGAGACAAAGTGGTCAACTGATCATTGATGTGAGCTGCATCTACATGTTACTGCGAATCAAGTCTTCCTCGTTTCGATCGACGATGACTGTAACAAAGGAGTGGATACATTTTTTGGATTATTAGAGACAAGTCAAAAGAGGCCTTATCGATTTTTTTGACTGAAACAGGCCTTATCGATTATTAGAGACAAGTCAAAATGATTAGTGAGACTAGATTATTTGAATTGTCTAGTTTGACAATGCAAAACGAACAAGTTCATCATTGTCCGATCACCTGAATCATAAGTATAATAATAGTATGCAACTGAAGACTTTGCTTCAGCTAATACTGTCACCGAGCTGCATGTTTTGCCACATCCGGTCAACTCAAGATGAGTTCGACATTTTGTTTGCTCTGATCTGATCAGACTGGCGCCACACATGCTCTATTGACAATCTGTGTAGCAACTTCAGACTTGAGATCCAATGATGTAAGCCTTAGCAACTGTGAGTCTGTGACAAGCACGATAGCTGGGAAGAAGACCAGAGGCGGAAGTATGGAGATTGAAGAAAACAGAAGCAAATATTGGAATTCAGATAGGAATGGTTTGCTTCATTTCAGACTTAACTCCTCCTCCATTCCATTACTGGGCCGAATCCCCACCACCTATCAGGCCAAGTCCAGCTACTACTTTGCTACGAAGCCCGCTTCTTCACTAGAATGAATCGTCTTTTCAGTTCTTGACATTGCTTCCTGCTTCTGCAGCAGCTTGTCCCCAAGCTGTTGGATACCGCGACGCATATCCTGTTCATCCTCCCAGGAAGCCAAGCTGGCTGTTGGTCCACACCTGATTACGCGAGAACCTGCAGTGGATACAACTGAGTCCATGGATCAGTAGCCACTGAATGTAAGGTGTGCAATACCAGTGTATATGGTGGAGCATGTTTCTTTAACAGAGAAAAATGAACTACTGGAGGAACTGCAGATGAAGGAGGCAAATCCAGATCGTAAGCGATCCCACTTTAGCAATGATCTTTAATGGCCCAAAATAGCGAAAGGACAGCTTATGATTACTGCAAAATGCCACAAGAGATTGGATATATGAGGTTGCAGCTTTAGGAGTTTAGGTACACCATCTCTCCCATCCCACCACAAATTCTCTTTTGGAACGGTGCTTATCTGACTGATGCTTCATTCTTTTACTGTGCCCTCAGCAGTTGCTGTTGAATGAGGTTAGTGAACCGGTTTCTGCCAGCCAGCCAATAGATGTGTTTTACCAAAATTCTGCCAAAGGAAGCCTTTTGTGGCGATCTCTAGGACAGGAATGAAGAACACGGTAGCAAGGCTTCCAAGCATTGATTTACTCTCTCAGTTTGTCCATCCGTTTGTAGCCGATAAGAGGAAGTCATGAGTAACTGAATGTCAGAGAGAGCAAATAACTGTTCCCACGGCGCAACAGCTAGGTACCGAGTTTCTGAAAACGTGCAAGAGCTAGCGTTTTGGCTGCACCACAGCGCGCCCTCTGGTCAAACGTTGCCATGCCCATGAGAGCAGCTTTGATTGGCACTTGTGCCTGCTGATAATGATAGCTAGCTCTGTCAGGAGACTGTTTCGATCGACGATGACTGTAACATATAGGAGTAGATACACTCCTTGGATTAGAGACAAGTCAAAAGAGGCCTATCAATTTCGACATGTATATATAGGTGTCCAGCATCAGTAACAGTCACCAGAAGGGAAACTGCAGAGCACGCTCTCTGAAAAATTGATAAGCAGATGGAGGTGATCGCGATGTGAAAAGGTTAATTCACAAGACCAGTTTATTATATACTATATATATTAATTGTCTAGTTTGACAATGCAAAACGAACAAGTTCATCATCGTCTGATCCTCTCAATCATAAGTATAAAGTATGCAACTGAAGACTTTTTCTTGCTTCAGCTAATACTGGCATAGCAGCGAGGTGTTTCGCAACATCTGGTCAACTCAAGATTTAGTCTGACTTTGACATGTTATTTGGCCTGATGTGATCGGCACACGTGCTCTATTGACGATCTGTGTAGCAACTTCAGACATAGATCCGATGATGTAAGCTATCGTTAATCATGTATATTTCGAATTCGCACACCTATTCAGGCATGATGATAGCATAGGATCAATTAGAAACTGTCAGTATACATCACTGCTAAAACCGTACCCTTCCATGTGACTATTAATGTCGTAACGAATGTATCAGCACCTGAAACAATATGACAGATGCAAAAGCTGTTGCAAGATCTCACAAACATTGGTTGTGAAGGTTGATTTCGAATAAAGGAGAAATTTTACAGAGATAATCAATTTTAGTTCTTGTGTAAAGAAGATGGCAGTTCTCACACATTTTAATTACCTGACTTATCATTGATGGTGTTGCTACGACACAGAAGAAAATTACCAAAGACGACTTTTGATACAGTGGTACGGTGTTGTCACGTAATTTTGGATGACTGTATAGTATTAGGCTTTGTCACACATCACTCTGAAACAAAGCTGTTAACTCTCTAGGTTCTACACTAGCCTTGAGATATTTCACAATACTACATTATAGTATTTTCATCTCTACCACTAATTAATTAAATACACCAACCGAAAAGATATGCTTGACTCTGAAATAAAGGTGTTTAGTAGTTGCTCACTGGAGGGTATTATACAACAGTAATTAACTTGCCACTTTATGACTTGCGCTTGTTGGTTCAACCCTTGGTATCGACAGAAGTGGTCCCTCACATTGATGAGTTGGGATGACTAGCAATGCTTGATCTTAACTGTGACAGTCTCAAATCATTGCTGCTGGTAGACACATGGGATAAGGGCTGGTATTCACGGTGGAGATGAGCAATTCTTCATTGCAAGAGATATGGGCATTTAGATGAATATAAATGCATAGCAACATATAATAGCACCTACCAGCAATTGCCAATGTGATAAGAAAAAAGCAAATAGTCACCTCCAGCTCAATATGAATATAGTAGTTGTCTCCAGTTCCAACAAAGTGGCTAAAACAACACTAGCATATTATTGACAGTAAAAAGAAATAAGACAGATGGATGAATATATAGTAGAATTAGAAATAAAGGCTCATGCACAATGTGTTGAGAATGAGAGGCCAAAGGAAAGTGGACACTAGATATATACCTGGAGGGCCAAGTGATGCATTCACCTCGATGACAAGGGCTGTCGCAATGTGGCCCTTCAGTTCAATCCCTATGAAAATTTTCAGGGCAAAGCTTGCTGGTATACTGTGTCGGTCATCAACAAAGTGGTCTAGTCGTCACTGAGGAGAACAGTGGTGTCCACTTTAATTGTGGACTGAATGATGCATAGAATTTTTCCATCCTATGTAGATGAAGCAGAGGCATTTTATCTTGCTCCGTGCTGGCAAACGTGAACGTTCACTCCGAATATGCAGTCAGATGGCGATACACTATGTTCTGGTGAGGTGGTACCGATGTGGATGAATAGAGACAAACAAAAGAAGAACATCAAAATCAGCATGGTCTAGAAACAGATATCAGCATGTGACTTTGCTCACTTAAATAGTATAAAATTAAATATATGCAATGTTTAACTTGGAAGTTGGAATCTGTTATTCGTCCAAGTGGTTTAAGCTGACTCTCAGTGGCCTGATTCATTTTTTTAAACTAGGTGAATTCTCCGCACGTTGCTGCGAGATTTTCTTAAAAATAAATCATTATATACATAGCACTACTATGCGGTATTTTGTCTATTATGTATGTACACATATGAATTTGACTTGCATATATTTTATTGTATTAGATCTAGTTTTAAATGGCACTCTAGTAGCTACATATGTCCAGTTTCCTGACCCACCAATTTTACACAACTACACATATGCCATTTATTTTTATGCTAAAAAAAACAGCATAAAAGCATTAATACATAGTCAACTTGTCCCTGTAATAAAGTTTGGTTTGTGTCTAAAGCCGCTTCATGCTTACTGTCCATTTCTCCACTCTCTCCTCTCCTCTCTCTTCCAGCTCAGCCTACTTAATTACAACCCTTTACTATACTTGATCTTAGGAGAAGAGAAAAACAAAGAGTAACTGACAGATCATTTTTATGTGGAAATTTTTCATGATAACCGCATAATAATTAACTACACTACGGCAAATAGATGCTTCACCGAGTGCCTGATGCTTCGCCGAGAGCCAAATCTCAGGCGCTCGGCAAAGAGATCTTTGCCAAGACCTCTTCGCCGAGTGTGGCACTCGGCGAAGGATTTGTCGAGTGCAAAACCTTCTTTGCCGAGTGCATTAGGCACTTGGCGAATCGGCCGTCTGCTGTAGTACTAGGACATTTCACCCAAAGAGCACGTTTCACAGTTTTTGTGGAAATTTGTCATGATAAACACCTTCCAGCAAAACTAACTACCCAAACAACACTACTTGCTCAAACAAGCCAACTACCTATGAGGTATATTCACATTTCACAGTTCCACTGAACATTTTGTGCAAGATATATATATAGTTGATGAGTAAATGGACATATAGGTACAAAGAAATAAAACACCTCAGCAACTTCCATTGCAAACACCAATTATAAAATAAGAAAAAGTAGCACTGGTGCTAGTAATATGGCCATATATATAATGTGTGTGGTGGCCTCATATAGCTCGAACAAACGTGTAACAAGATGCTAGCACCACAATAGTGAACTGCCACTTTTGGATAAGAATAGGAGGTAAACGGAAATTGCATGTCACTAGTGTTACAAAAGGAGGGAGGGGCACTGAGAGGGTCCTAGCTGGTACTCCAAACAGTATGCCAGACATAGAAATCCTTGCTGCGCCCCTGGAAGTGATGCATATTAGAGGTCAGTGGCGAAGCCACATACAAGGCAGTGGGTGCACATGCACCCACAAAAAAATTAAACACTATTAAGTAAATCAATTTTTCACTATGATTATAGGTAGAGTTTATGTTTTTATAAGAGAAATGCACCACCCTTTTATTTGCTCTAGCTTCGCCACTGTTAGAGGTACATAATAGTGAACTGCTAGCTTCTACAAATGAATCCATTAATGTTGTGTGCCGCCATCGACGGTGAATAGTAGCCTCCTTGGTAGTTCCACTGAGATCTCCAATAATAAACGGTGGTGAACGCCACCAATCATCATGTACTCACGACTGACTGCTTCAGCTGAGCTTCCTCTCTCTGACATGCTCCAATCAAGAAATTCAAATGGTCTTTGTCATCTTTGTTCCTCCTCTCTTGTTTGAATCATTCCAACTATCCACTATAGATTGCTGATGAACAATAGATCTCGGCAAGTATTGGAAAGGGAGAGAAAGATAGGGCAGGGAAAAAGCAGCTAGGGATATCTTACCGGTGACAAGACAGTGCGCATGTCCCTCGGCTGCAGATCTGCTCACGCAATTTTGGGGGCTGCTGCATGGAGCACTAGACTCTGTTTGAGTCTGCGAGTTCAATCATGTCTGTTGGTGGAGACGAGTTGTTCAGTAAAGGAACTGTCCGTGCAGCATATCAATTTTTAATGGGCTAGTATCCGGTTACAGGGCAACTGATTACTGACTGCTGAATCAAATACATGTATTATGTAATCGGTATGAGATGTGTACTTGTGAAATCCTTTTAAGTTTGATGAAGTTTGTATAAAATATTTACAATATTTATGTATCCAAATAATTTTATTATAAAAGTGCATTGAATGATTCATCTAATGAAACTAATTTTGAATCATAAGTACACATATTTTCTTATATTATTTGGTCAAGGTTCAAACTGTTTGATTTCTCGAGAGATGGGAATGACACTAATTGTGGGACAGAGGGAGTATAGCTCATCAGTAATTAATATTTAGGATGCTCAAATCTGTGCCTCATCAGTAATTAATATTTAACACATCGTGTATTTTTCTGTGCGGAGTTCATGATGTGCTAACTCTAGGAATCCCTATATTTCTTCTTATTTAGCATTATGTAGTTTCATCTATATATGTCGTTTGCCTGTCTATTTGACGTCTAGAGCGTCCTGATCCCCAACTCGATGCATGAGTCATGCCTCCGCTAGGTAGCTAGGGAATCATGAGTCTAGTACTCGCACTACTAACATCAAAGTGCACTGGCAAGTGCCAAACTATATATTATCATACTGTTACTGATCCATCAAAAAATTGAGATGATTGGTACTTGGAGGCTAGCACCCAACAAGTCAGTAGCCTAGTTGTTAAAGATATGTAGGTTATTGACTGCCTGTCTTGTAGAAAACATTTTTTTCTGTTAATTGGTCAACATTATAGGTTGGTGCTATAGAATATTGAATATAATTATCGTTCTATTTTTCTAGACTGTTATGTCCTATCTTTGTGTTTAGAACAGGGCCTTAACTTTTGCCGGCACGACCCTGTCTGTAGTTTGTTTATGCTACAAAAATAAGGAACCAGACACTATCCTAGCAAGTACGTGCTCGATGAAGGGTATTCACCAGTAACGAACTTGTCAATCCAATGACTAGGGCTTGTTGATTCACCGGTTGAAATCCATACTGATGTTCCTCGCCCAAATTGATGAGTAGGGATGACTAGCAATGCTTCATCTTATCTATGAGACTCTCGTCAGATCCCTGGCAGACTCATGCGATTCCAATATGATATTAATTATTTTGTTACAGATATATTCACGGTGCTGATGAGGAAACATTTACTGCAAGATTGGGCGTTTATTTAGACATGTAAATGCATAGCAATGTAAAGCACCGACCAGCTTTGCCAGTATACTATAGTGATAAGAAAAAGTATGCAATCGCCTCGTGCTCAGTAGATATATGGTAGGACTGCTCGTCTTATACCTCTATCTCAATGAAGTGTCGAAAAAACACAGACATAGTATTGGCCATAAGAAGAGGATAGGTGATGAGTAATACAACTGGGAAACAAAAGCGAATGCATGATTTGTTAGGAATGTGAGGCCAAAGGAAAATGGACACTAGATACATACCTAGCCTGAGGGCCAACTGAAACACACGTCCTGGCTAAGGTCTGAGTTTGTCCATGTGCCAATGGGATGTGGGAACGTGGCTCTCCAGTTCAATCTCAATTCCCTGTGATGCCCTCTGCCGTACGGATATCGGAATCTAGCCAGATGAATGATTACCTGGCTAAGTATTACCACCACTTCACCTGGTTTTGAGGCTCCCGATGGCACCATGGACCTTAATTTGCATGGCTGCCAGTTCGACAACCATGAAGCCAACTTGCTTCACCAACTTGGACTTCACGCTTTGCCCATGACACCATCGTGGACCAGTGTGCTTCACGGCACTCCAAACTCCCCGCGTCGCATGCCACGCCACCGTCGTCGCAGCGCCTGTCAGTGCTGGAGTCCATCTGCATTGAGCATATCAACTCAGAGCACAACAGTGGAATGAGCCGGGACAATTAACAACATGGATTTCATGGATTGCCTTGGGAATAGGAGGCAAAAAGGATGTACGAATTTTTTTCTAATGTACTCAAAAGGAATACTATGCAACTACACATAGCTAGAGCCAGCTGCTATTAGTGGATGATTAGCCTCCAATGTCGTCTGTGCAGGTTGGTACTCATACATTTTGATTGCAGCGATGGACATTGATTTCAAATGCACTAGTCTATTTGCCCGTTGTTGGTTGATAGCAGGAAACAACACAGCTCAGAGTCATTCTGATGTAAGGAAGTTGCTCTTGCGCAGGCGCCTTTTTTCCCCAAAAAATCAAGTGACATCTGCTGGCCAGTGGTCATCCGTTCTCTACCTCGTTCCATTGGCTCAGCACCAGAGCAGTAGCCAGTGCTCTGAACTCATTGCCTGAGAGCTCATGCTACTAAGTTGAGGAGTCGTGCTAATGTAAACATGGTATAGATCATATTATCATCCATCATATCGTCTACCTACTGTACTACTTACAGTGACCCCATATTTATTAGGGAGCTGAGGGGTCAGCTAACACAATTACAGAAAATCCCTGTTCTACCCACTACATTCTTTGATCATTCGGTATCAATAGAAATGCCAAGAGCCGCAGCGCTGCCATCCAGGTCCAGGCTCGCTGACGGCTTGCCACCACCTCAGTCTCAGCTGCCGCCTGACTCGCCCTTGTGTCCTGGCCTAGTACGTGCTCAGTGAAGGGCATTCTCCAGTAATTACTGTGTCACTCCTACCGTCCTACGGCTCGGACTTGTTGATTCACCTCTATTGACGGTCCCCACCCCAATTGATGAGTTGGCTTGTTGCAATGCTTCATCAAATCTGTGACACTCTCTGATCCAATATGGGATTGGGATCAACTACTTTAATGCAGATATATTCATGGTGCTGATGAGCAAACCTTCAATGCAAGATATGGGTATTTATTTGGACGAGCAAATGTATAGCGCAATGTGAAAACACCTACCAGCAACTGTCCATATATTATTGTACTGCTAAGAAAAAGTAATTAATCGCCTCCAGCTCAATATATGTATTGTAGGACGGGGTCTGCTGTTCTGCCTCTTGCTCAACGAGATGTCCGAACAACACAAGCATGGTATTGGCCAAAATAAAGAGGATAGATAGTTGAATAGTGGAGCTGGAAACAAAGGCAAATGCATGATTTGTTGGGAATGGGAGGCCAAAGGAAAATGGACACTAGATACATACCTAGTCTGAGGGCCACATCCTTGCTAAGGTCTGAGTTTGTCCACATGATGAAGGGATGAGGGCCAAGCAGATGCTCAGCCATCAAGTCACAGATAATGGGAAAGTTGCAATAAGCACTCAATCCGCCCTTAACTAAATGTTTCGATTAATTTTCTAAGTGTTACACTAATGAGGTTCCCCTACTGCAGGGGACATAGCTCACTTAAAGAATACAAAATATACGCAGTGTTGAACGTGGAGTTTGGAATCTGTTATTCACCCAAGTGGTTCAAGCTGATGTCTGGCCTGGTTTGGTTTTTTTACAACAATGCTCTAGTTGCTACATATACGTCCAGTTTCCTGACCACACCAATGTTATACAACTACGCAAGTGCCACTTATTTTTCTGCAACAAAAACAGCGCCAAGAGCATTAATGCTATAGTTCAATTAGGACAAGAGAAAAAATGAAGATAAGTGAAGTGATCGTTGTTTTTGTGAAAATTAATCATGATAGCCAAATAATAACTAGTATACGTGTGCTCCATTTCACCGAAAGCAGGTCTAGTAATAGAACAAGCAAACCTAACTACCCAAGGAGCACTACTTGGCTACTCGCTCAAACAAGCCAACTACTACCTATTGGCATATTTACATTTCACAGTATCAATGAACATTTCTTACAACATATGTATATATTTGGTGGCTACAAAGAAATAAAACACCTGTCAGCAATTTGCATTGGGAACACCAATTATAACACAAGAAAAAGTAGCACACTGGTGCTAGTGATATGACCACATATATAATGTGTTGGCCTCCTAGCTCAAACAACGTGTAAGAAATGCTAGCACCACAAAAATGTAGAGTATAGGGAGAAGAGAGGTGTACAAGAGTTAGGATGAAACTTTTTTCAGGAGGTAAAGGGAAATTGCATGTCACTGAGATAATAAGTGGGGGGAAGAGCACTGAGAAGGGCATGGCATGCTGAAACAGTTTGCCAGATGTTCAAATCCTAGTTCTGCCCCTGGATGTGACAGATATTAGATGTACATGATACCGAACTACATTCTATCAATCAATCCAATAATGTTGTGTGCTGCCATTGAGTGCGTTGACGGTGAATCATTGCTTCCTTGGTAGTTCCACTGATCGATGCCAATAAGAAAAGTTGGCGAAAACCATGTACTGGCCGCTGCATGCTGCAGCTCCCTCTCCGTGTCATGCTCCACTCAAGAAATTGAAATGGTCTTGTCATCTTCCTTTCTCTTGTTCAAATCATTCCATCGCCACTGTAGATTGCTGAAGAACAATAGATCTCGGCAAGTATTGGAAAGTGTGTGAGAGAGAGAAGATCGAGAGAGAGAGAGAGAGAGGAGAAGGAAAAGGCAGCTAGGGATATCTTACCGATGACAATGACAAGTGGTTGGCGTGCATGTCTCTCAACTGCATATCTGCTCGTGCAATTGAATGGGGCAGCCTCATGGAGCATGAAGCGACTCTGTGAAGCGAGTTCAATGATCCCTGCTGGGGTAGACGAGTTGTCCAGTCAAGGAGCTGTCTGTGAAGCGATTACAGCAGAGGAGAAGCATATCAATTTTTAATGCGCTAGTATCCAGTTACTTTCGCAACTCATTAGTAACATAATTATTGCCTGCCCTGTGTAATCTATTTATGTTATAAAAATTAGAACCGGACAATATCCTAGTACGTGCTCGTGAAGGATATTCAACAGTAATTAATTTGTCACTTTCTACAACTAGGGTTTGTTGATTAACCCCGTGGTGTCGTTGCAGATGGTCCCTGCCCGTATTATATTGATGAGCTGGGTTGTCTGACAATGCTGCATCTATGACACTCATATCGATCCCTGGCAGACATGTGCTAGTCCAATATGGACTTAACTACTCTGTTGCATATACTCCCTCCGTTCCCAAATACTGCTATTTCTAGCAGATTTCAGACAGATTATTGTGGCAAACAAAAGACCATTCTACCCTCAATTAATTTGGGTTCTACCATTTAATCATACACGTTAAGTCATGGTTCTCTTGGTGGACCATGAAAGTTTCGAGGAGAAATTAAATGGGCTGGTGGACTGAGTATGCTAGTAGAAATAGCAGTATTTGTGGACAAAATTTTCTCCTAGAAATAGCAGTATTTAGGGACGGAAGGAGTATATTCACGGTGCTGATGAGTAACCTTCATTGCAGGATATAGGTATTTATTTAGACGAGTAAATTCATAGCAATGTATAGCACCTACCAGCAATTTCCAATATTCTATATATAATAGTGAGAAGAAAAAGCAAGTAGTCACTTCCAGCTCAATTTATATTTGGGTAGGACGTGGTCTCATTCTCTACCTCTAGCTCAACAAAGTGTCTGAACAACCAAAAAACATAGTACTAGCCAAGACAAAGAGGATAGATGGATGAATAGTAGAGTTGTAAAGAAAGGTGTGTGCATGGCGTGTTGGGGATGGGAGGCCAAAGGAAAGTTGATACAACTGCGTGGCCCTGTCATACGGACAAGTAGAGCAGAAGCAACAAGGTAGATGAATGATTACTTGCTTGCTGCGTACCACCCAGCTGCTCAATGGTGATGCGGAGTTGCTACAATAAAATTTGCATGGTCGAAGAGGCATGCAGGATGTGGGTCTTGGCATTGGGAGTCACTTCAACCAGGCGGAACAGCTCGGCTTGGACAGGTACACAGCGGATTGATTTTGCTCGAGCTAGTATATAAATGCCATATGTTCACACTGCAAATTTAAATAGTTGTGCAGAGGAGCTTGAGCAAATTGCTTCATGTGAGGACAGTTTAATATTTACATAAAAAATAATTTAAAAGTCACCAACGTGGCTATTGTACCTGGGGCTTAATTTGTTTTGATCACATTCCTACCAAGGTAGCTAGGTTATGATTTCCTAATGACATAGGGCGCAAGTGCCAAGACCACTCGATGCCAATGAAAACGTCTTTGTGGTGAGATGCCTCAGGAAGACATCACGTATGACCAAATGAAGGGATGTTCAGTTGACCAAATGAAGCTGATTTCTCGGTGATCTTGATTTTCAGGAGTGAATTTGTCCTAGAACCCTCAGTATGAAGGCCTGATGGAGCTGCTCGATGGTCCTAGAGACCCAGGATTCAATCAGACTGAACTGCTCGACCTCGACACAGCTGATTGATGATGCACGATCTTGTCTCGTGTTAGCAACACGCCTCTGAAGACCGTCAGCTGCGTCGGCTAGCTTCGTCACCAGGGGCATCTGAAGCATTGTCCGCGCCCAGGAACAGGAGGAACCACCAGTCTATCTCACACTATGCCAGCCCAGCTTGGACTAGTAGATCGTTTCACATGTCTGCTTGTAACAGGAGAGAAAGAGGGGAGATATGAAAACACTATAACAGAAAATTTTGGCTAACCGTTCAGAGTTTGGTCCCGATTCTTCTTGCCTTGGTTTCTTCTTTCCTCATGTCCATGTTATCCTCACAACTTGTATGATGGTATCAGATTTCTCGTCCACCCATATTCCGATCCCTCCCACCACCATACCACTTCACAAAGTTCCAGGCTTCCAGCAGGACCACAGACCAGAATTTGAAGCCGGTTCTAGATGAAATCAGCCGCCACCTTGACAAACCATGACACCAAGTGGGAGCATCACTTCGCCGACATGAACTTCGCTTGCTCGCCCACGACACTGTAGTGGAGCAGTGCTTCACGGAACTCGAAACTGCTCACTGAAGGGTACTATACAACAGTAATTAACCTGCCAGTTAATGACTAGCACTTGTTGCTTCACCCATTAATTGTTGGCTCACATTGATAAGTTGGGATGACTAGCAACGCTTGATCTAAACTGTGACAGTGTCAAGTCATTGCTGCTGGCAGACACACGTAATAGTCCAATATGAAGGTCAAAATCACCAAGGTCTTGAAACAGATATGAGCAAGTGACTTATAGCTCACTAAAAGAGTATTAAACATACGCAGTGTTTAATTAACTTGGAATCTGTTATTCACTCAAATGGTTCAAGCTGATGTCTCGGTGGCCTGATTAGTTTTTTTTATACCATTAATGCTCTAGTAGCTACATATGTCTAGTTTCCTGACCACACCAACATTACCCTACGCTTGTGCCACTTATTTTCCACACCAAAAACAGCATCAAAAGCATTAACGGTAGTTTAATTAGGAGAAGAGAGAAAATTAACATAAGTGACAGATTTTTGTTTTTGTGGAAATTAGTCAGGATAACCAAATAATAACTATGACATCAGTGCTCCATTTCACCCAAAGCATGTCTGGTAATAGAACTAGCAAAATTTATTCTGACTTCCTAGCTGAAATTAACCTTACTCTGAGATTCCATCAGAGTCCACTAAGAGCTTACCAGAATGTACAACTCATTTTATGATTCTATCAGAGATTCCATCTAAGAACTTGAAGGATTGGTGATCATTGCAGAGCTTGTCCCATATCGCAGCCTTTTTAACAAGAAACCCGTGATGCATATACAGGACTACATTTGTTTTTTCTGAGATTCACATAATCCATGACATGGTACATTTTCAATTCTACATGACTACATTTGTTTTAAAATGCAACTCTAGCTTTTGTCTAAGCCATCCTAAATATGACAAAGTTTGTATAAATGTATCAATATCTAAGATACTAAATAAGTACCATTATCATGTAATACGTCATATTACACATGCTACTCCTTTGAATAAATACTTTGATAATTTGTCTTGTAAAATGGTAGAAAACAAGATAGTTTGACGTGAACAAGAAAAGAAATGCCTTCTTTGTTAGGTATAGGTGGCTGATGCAAACATACGTAACAACAAACATATACATCAGTATGGTATGCTCTTGTTCTCCAAGTATGTGGAGCGAGCTCAATGTACTTGAGGTACTTAATTATGCACTAGCCCTTATTTTTGTGTCCACTACTGCCTATATATGTGGGTATACTCACATTACAAAGTGGGAGTGTCCATTGGCAATAGTAGTTATAACGTAAGAAAAAGTAGCACTGGTGCTAGTAATATAAAGTGTTGGCCTCCTAGCTCGAACAACATGTAACAAATGCCAGCACCCCAAAAATGTAGAGTAGAGGAATAAGAAAGGTGTACAAGAGTTAGGGAGAAACTTTCATTCTAAGGTTAAGAATATGAGGTAATGGGAAATTGCATGTCACGTAAGTTTCAGGTGAAGGAGGGAGGGGGTGGTCAGGGGGTCCTGGCATCCCCAAACAGTCTGGTGCCCCCTAGAAAGATGATACTGGCCTCTGCGCTCCTAGAAACATATTCAAATCCTAGCTCCTCTCCTAGGAACATGATACCAAACAAGCTTCTACCAACCAATCGACATTATGTGCCACCATGGACGTTGAATCATTGGTAGTTCTATTGACCCCTGCCAACAAGCAACAATGGTGAAAGCCACCAAGCATCATGTACTAGCCTTTGTGCTGCTGCAGCTGAGCTCCCTCTCTGTGACGTGCTCCAATCAAGAAATTCAAATGTACTTATTATTTTCCTACCGTCTCTCTCATTGTCTTTTGTTCATATCCTTCCAACAATCTGCTATAGATCTCAGTAAGGATTGGAAAAGGTTTGAGAGAGAGAGGTAGGAGAGAGACAAGGCAGCTTGGGATATCGATCTTACCGGTGGCAACACGGCATGTGCGTCCCACGCAAGCAGATCTGCTCGCAAAACTTGAGGGATAGCTGCATGGAGCATGAGGTGACATTGTTCAAGTCTTTGAGGTCGGTGATGTCTGCGTGGCATCAACTGGGCACCGGATTCTACCGACCAAGATGAAGACCCCATGGCTGCTGCTGTGCCGCATCTCAGCTGTCGGGCCGTCCATGCTGCTCTGCCAATGGATCACCATGACGCCATTGATGAGGTGCAGTATGTGCGTGGTGTCAACTGGGCACCAGATTCTACCGACGAAGATGAAGATCCCATGGCCGAGAGCGGGGTGCAGGTCGTGATGGATACTTTTGTAGGTGACACTGAGGTGCCGGACTCCCAGATGGTTTCTGCTGAAGTCGACGAACCTGACGCCGTGCATGGCTTCCAAGTTTCTGTCAGACAAGGTCAAACATGAAGGTTGCAGTTTGATGCTCCCAGTGTTGTTTCCTCGCTTGTATGGAGACCATGATGAGGACGTCAATGGTGCTGCAGTATCCCTGTTATGGATTAGTCGTGGATACTCCAGTGTTAGTAATGGATTGCCAACAATTCCAGGAGAGGGTCTGATTGCTGAGGAGATTAAAGAAGCTAAGATGTCCATGGAGAAGAAGACTGAAGAAGTTAAGAAGTCCAGGTTTAAGATTGTTTTTCCGTTCATGTATGACAACTAGTAGAAGTACTGTTAGTTCTGTTTGGCCAAGGGATGGCGATTTTCATGTTAGCAGCTCTGTTAGCAGTACTGTATGTTTTTTAGCTAATGGATCAACAAGTTTTCATGTTCAAAATTTTCATGTTGCTAATGGATGATAACTGTTGCCAGACTTAGCATAGTATGGAATTATATTTGCAGAAAAAAGAGATGATAACTGTTGCTGGACTTAGCTCAGTACATCATTACATTTGCAGAAAAACTAGAGATGATAAATGTCATGTCGAACATGACTTCTAATTTTAACTAGGGACGAACTGCATGGCTTGATTGTGAAGTTGCAAAGGGCAACTCAGAGTAGTGGGAAGACGTCCTTGCAGCTCTAGAGATTTATTCTTCATGTGAGGGATGTTGTAGTGCTGGCCTCCATTGTGCTTCATGATCTCCATCATGCAACCCTGCTGAGTTAGAAAAATACGGTTGGCCCTTTGCAAAGGATAGTCCTGATATGCCTGATCAACCTTTGACACAATGTCATTTATGTTGTTTGGTGTTCCCTTCTCAAAAACAGTGCCTGAATTGCTGCAAAAAAACCGAGGTCCAACACATTAAGGTCAGGTGAATTGGGTGGTTGGCATGTGAGCCTAATGTCCCAACCATCTGCTTGGGCAGCTTTAATAAATGGAGGATCATTCACATCAATGTGGATCTTTGCATTGTCTTGCTGAATGTATATGGGCAATCCTTTCTCTTCTGCAGGCCACTTTGCATTGATTGCAGGTAGAACGTACCTTGTTCACAAGGAAATCACGGCTAACATGCATCTTTTGTTACCGATGTCATGGATTTTATTACAAGGACACCTACACATGGAAACATTGTTAACAAGGCTCATGAATCATGTATGATATGCAAAAAAAAGAAAAAAAAAACTTGCAGTTTTCCATACTGGCATCCATGTTTGGGCTCCATCTCTTTGCTGGCTCCACCTTGACAAAGGAAAAAATGCCTAATTTACCATCAAAGATGCACTGACCATTCTCATCAAATCTAGCCCTCATAACTACAGCTTGGAACATCACCTTGTCAATAAATTTTTTGCTTTTCACGGTTCGTTGCGGTCTTTCTTCATCATTTGGAAGGTAATATTTTTAGTTCCTACGAGTCCAGTAGAACCACTTTTCATCAATGTACACGACATTATACATTGGTGTGAAAGACAAAGACTGAGCATTCAGCATGGACAAACAATACTTGACGCGGGCCTTCTTGTTCTGATCAGTCAAGCTAAACTTTAGGTCATTAGTGTGCCAATGAAAATAGCTGGTTGTGAAGTGTAATCTTCTTGACACCCAAAGCAATAGCAAGATCCCTTAAAGTGCTGTGCTGCCTAAGTGGAACATATTTTTATGGAATCCAAATCTATTTCTATTCTTTTCCTACCACAATTCTTAGACCACTTGTTCACAACACCATTTGTTCCACCTTCTTGTCCATTTTTCCAAAATGTACTGCACAACTCTTAGAGGCACATCAAATTTTCATGCAACTCCCTTTGAAACCCCGCGACGAAGAATAGGAGTGTCAGTTTTTTGCCAATAGCTCTAGGTATATGGCGATCTTCAATTCGTCCAGGTAGAACCTCCGTTTGTTATTATTCGAACCTGTAAATCAGAGCCAGGCACTGTGATTAGCGGAGATTACTGAAACCTGACAGCATGTACTGTCTAATGGCAAGTCTGTGCAACAAGCTGAACCTGACTGAGCTAATCCAGATAAGAAGCACATCACAAATAAAAGCTCTACATGTTCAACTGACTACTTTGATAACTGAACCTGACAAAACGCTGAGCAAAACTGAAACTAACAACTGAACATGACAAATCACTGAAATAACTGAACGTGATCCAACTAGCTGGAATTTTGACTGAAAATCACCACTTGAAAAACCATCTGCTGCAGCACCATCTTGATCTCCATCTGCTCCTTGGCCATCGGCAGCAGGTACTTGCACTCCTTCAGCTTGTTCATCTCTATCTTGATCACCGAAGATATGGAACATAGGCACAAAAAAAATTCAGATCAAGCACAGAAGGAAGACATAGCACATCGAGGATCATGATTAACTACACACCTTGATTCCCATCATCCCAGACCATGTCGTAATCGAGTTCATTGGCAGGGCCATCCCACTCCTCGATGTCGTCCTAGTCTATGGGATTATCATCGGCTGTTGGATTTTGGTTCAAATCGATTTGGGCCGTGTTTAGTTCCTGAAGAAAACAATTTCGCGACATTGTAGCACTTTCGTTTGTTTGTGGTAATTATTGTCCAATTATGGACAACTAGGCTCAAAAGATCCGTCTCGTAAGTTCCAACCAAACTGTACAATTAGTTTTTATTTCCGTTTATATTTAATACTCCTTGCATGCATTTAAATATTCAATGTGACAAAGAATCTTGAAAAATTTTGAGTTTTAGGGTGGAAGTAAATAAGGCCTTGTAGTCCCGGCATTGTTGGTGTACTACAGCGTGTTAGATGGAAGGGTTTAGTCAGTGGCGGAGGGAAGGGGGGGCTGAGGGGGGCCTGGCACCCCCCAACCTTCCCATAACTCCCTTAATACACCACATAGATTAGATGTTTAATTATCTAATTAGCTAGTTAATGATATTATTTGTACTAAGATTTTTATTCTTATTTTATATTAATCTCTAATAGTTTCTTATACAAATAGAATCTAGATCTTTCTAATATTTTCTTCATATCTTTTATTTTTATTATTGCCTATCAAACATCAGTTTGTCTCCTACCACACACTCTAATTAGCTAGTTAATTGAAAATCACCGTTTTCCTTGTTTAATCCTTCTGATTGATCTCCAACGATGGGATCTATATTATTTAGCATTAGTCTTGCTATTATCTTTCTTATCTCCTGTGCTTCTATCAATATTCGTCTAAACTCTAAACGGTCATTTAGCCCGTTGTACTCAACTTTTAAACACTAACAGTGGTATGGTGTTTCTGTTTAACCTTCTATTTAAATAACCGTTTTACCTGTTTAAGTGATCGTTTTGTCTAAGACTAAATGATATGTAACTGATTGTTTGTCATTTGATGTTAGGATCTAGTACTAATTAATTTTGCCCCTATTTAACTACTTGTTTTTATTGTGATTCTTTTCCTGGACAAAGAAATAGAATGATCAGGTGAATGTTAGAGGCTTGAGACTAGTTAAATTTTTCTTTTATTTTTTTAGTTTTTCTGCTTTTTTTGCATCGCAACACAAACGTTTATTTTGGTGCTATGTACACCTTTGTCATGTAATATTTTGACACACATGATTGTTCTTGGTTTGCACGGCCCCCCCTATGTTCAAATCCTGGCTCCGCCCCTGGGTTTAGTGATCTGAATACCAACAGATCTCCTACTGGGCGTCTTATATAGTCCATGCAACACTAAGTGGGATGTCTGTCGACGGTAACTTGAAGCCATCGTGCTTTTCAATTTTGGTTGCAGCGACTATACCTGAAGGCATGACGCGGCAAAGAAGAAAAGGAAAGCAAGAGAATTGTGCGTGCACGGTGAAAAGGAAAGGAGAAATCGCGCGGGCATGGTGAAAAGGAAAGGAAATCGCACGGGCTTGGTGAAAAAGGAAAAGGAATCGCGTTGTAATTGTGTTGCTCGGCAAAGAAGAGAAGGAAAAGAGATGGGCGCGTGTAGTAACGGCGTTAGGAGTGGGGTTAGCGACGTACTTTACTCGTTATCTGAACGGGCGCTGGCGCAGTTAAGGAAAGCTTCATTTAATTGCAATCGGGGATCCGCTGCCCTCCCCTTGGTCACTGCGTACGTACCTAAAACGAGTCCGATAAATGGACGGAGGGAGTAAAATTTCTATATTAATCGATCAAAATATATGTATTAATAAAATATCAAATTACATACCGATATTTATAATTAGTTAATAAAATATCATATGAATCCCATTAATCACGTTCACTTGGTAATGTATTAATTTGTTATCAGATCTGTAATACCCATCAGGTCTACGGTTAGTAAATATATTAATAGAAAAATAGGGTAGAAGGTTAATATGTTAATAAAATATGAGAGACAAACAAACAAGATTTACATGTGCTGTCGAACCAATTTATTATACATAAATAAAGAAAAGGTAATTTTCATCAACCACATGCAAACTCAAAGTAACTCTGTAAATTACATATGAATTATGCACCTGTGTCATTTATGAACTATAGTTCAAAATAACCGATACATTAGTATGCAAATCACCCAAGTATGTCACTAACAAAGATAATATAAAGCAAAGCTTTTGATCGTCTAAACTATCCACCTTCAGAGTTATAAAAATATATTTAAATCTACAGGTAAATACTAATAACATAAGTTATTATGGAAAGTAAATTAATAATCATTTTCCTTTTAAATGAGTTTAGTATATGTTGACCAAAATGTTATGCCATATAATAATCTTTTCTAAAAGTAGATAAAACAACTCTAAATCTATTGTGTAAATCATAATATAAGTTATTTAGAACATGTAAATTTAAAAAACATTGTTACCAAAATAAGTTTATTAATTATTATAAGTTAACTGTATGAGCTAATTTTAAAAGTTTATATATTAACTGGAATTTCTATTACTTAACTATCTCAAACTTAGTCCATGCAGGAGCACGGGTGGATGGACTAGTTTAAATAAACAAGTAAATGCACTGGAATAAAAAAGCACCTACTAGCAATTGCCAATATATGTAGCAGCGATCGATAAGCAGAAGTAAATAATCACCTCCAGCTCGATATATATGTGGGTCTGCAGTCCACCTCTTGTCCAAAAAAAAACAAACTATTGGCCAAAGGAAACAGGATAGATGGATAAACAGTAGAGTTCAAAAGAATGGCACATACATGGTGTGATGGGAATGAGAGGCCAATGGAAACTGGACACTATATACCCAATGCGAAGGCCAACTGAATCCCACCTCCAGGCTACGTTCTCATACAGTTGCTCCTTTGTGTCCAATGCATGTTCCAACTTCCCCATGCCCTACGGACAAGTAGAGCCGAACCAAGCAAGATTAATGAGTACCTGGCTGCCAATAATTAACCAGATTGGTGATTGCTGGCTTGCTCCAACAAATTAGTAAGAACGCAGAGGGATAGATGCAGGTTATGCGTCATCTTGGTCTTATGAGTCGCCTCAATAGGACCAATAAACTACTTGACCTTGACACAGTGGATTGATGAATCAGTGAAGCCAAAGCCACCAACACTGATCTGTCGAAGATGAAGAGTCCTCTGTGCCGTTTAGTAGCTAGCATCAGCCCACTACTACTACTAGGCCAAATTAGGCACCAACTATATACACAGCATTTAGGATGCATCTGAGACATCTAGAAAGCTACAAATAAACACATGCAATTAACTATACATAATGGGAGGCCAGCCCCATCAGCTGTTGTAACACCCTAAAATTTTCTCCTTTTAAAATAGATAAAATTATTTAATTTTGTATTTTTGTGCTCATGAAAATATAGGAAAAATAATTAGCTCCGATTTTCGTGATCTTTACGTCTGTGTGATCGTAGAGCGATGTAGATTTGTTTTATAAACTTTTTATCTTTATTTGCTACTGTTGGTGTATTGTTCTAATTATAGGTTTGTTTTGCTTTGTATGATTGCCTCTGGATGATTGTTGTTGATGTGATGACTGAGTTTAGTCGGTGAGCTTTTACGTGGTGATCAAGAAGCAGTTTGTGGAAGGTTTGGAACTAAAAGAAGGATCTGAGTTTTAAGGCAAGTATAGCATGGGATCATCCTTGTTTCCTAATAACTTTAATCACACAAATCATATTGCATGTGTCTCCTTGATAAGGATTTCCTAGTATTGATCTTATACCTTGTCACCTATGGTTTTGCATTGGGTAGCTTATGCTAGTGCTCCACTAAACCATGATCTTGTAATTTGACTAAAGAATTATGCAATAAACATTAAAAGATGACTTTTTAGCAACTTTGGATAAAAGGGCTGGAGCATTGGGCTATTTTATGGTGCTCTAGTTTCTCTCTATAAGGACTTATTTGTATCTGACCATCCGGGACTTACAGTACAACTGTGAGGGCTATATGGCTCTGGCTTTAGCTCAGTATGAGGACCTTTTCTAGCTCGTTAGTGGTTACCCTTGTGGCGCAAGTGGGGGATAGCAGACCGTGGATTCCTGCGGGTGAGTCACACGGACTGACTAACGAAACCTAGCGGCCCTAACTTGTTAGACGAACCTTTGAAAGGCTTCATAGTGAACCCTGCCGGTCTTCCTTGGGAGTGGGCTAAGGGGCTGATCACCTCGGGCGAAAGGGTAAATCACGACTCACAGTGAAAGTGTACAACCTCTGCAGAGTGTAAAACTGATATATCAGCCGTGCTCACGGTCACGAGCGGCCTTGGACCAATACAGAATAAATGAACACTAATGGCAATTCATTAATGGTATTATTGTTAATGTGCTATTTATGCTATTCTTTATTCACTTACCTGATCATGAGTTTATTATGGGTCTTGACAACTTGATGCTACTCATATGCTAAAATTGTGACAACTAAAAGCTACATGCAGTTAAACCAGTGTCTAGCCTTTGAGCCTCATGAACCCCATATTATTCTTGCTGAGTACGAGATGTACTTACGCTTGCCTTTACATTTTATTTGGATAAAAATTCCGGATGGGTACCAGATTGCCAGTTTGGAGAAAAGTTTAGGCTTGTGCTCAATCAGTCAGTTGTCCCTGTGGAGTTGGAGCTTTCGCCTGAAGAACGGAGTGTCTTTCCGCTGTTTGCTATATAAGGTTATATCTTTTATATTAAGTTCGTTATATAATAAGCATTGTCTATTGATATTACCCCTATTTGTGGCTATATGTGAGATTTGACTTCCTGGGCTCACATATGGTGTGTATCTGGTTTTGTTCTTAGAACCGGGTGCTACAGCTGTCCACCTCTGCCTATACTAGTTAGGGCAATTTTGCTTGCTGGCGTACTGTGTTCAGCATCAGCCGACCTTCATCGAGGTCGCCAACGGTAAGAACAGTGGTGTCCACTTTTGTGGAATGCACTTCATTTTTTCATTTCCATCGTATGGACATGATGCAGAGGAACTTTTTCTTGCTCCGTGTTAATAAACATATCTCAGCATTCATGTTGAATATACAACAGTCAAACAGATGGCCATTAGAAATCTATGGGCTGGTGGGATGGTACCGAAGTGGATGAACAGGGGAGAAAAGTAGGAGATCAAAGGCCTTGTTTAGTTCACTCCAAAAACCAAAAAATTTTAAGATTTCTTGTCACATCGAATCTTGTGGCACATGTATGGAGCATTAAATATAGATGAAAACAAAAAATAATTGCACAGTTAATTACCTATAAATCACAAAATGAATCTTTTAAGCCTAGTTACTCCATGATTAATAATGTTTGTGAAACAAAGACGAAAGTGCTACAGTGTCAAAATCGAAAAACTTTTTGAATCTAAACAAGGCTGTCACACCCAATTTTAAGGATAAAATTGAATGCAAAACCTTATGTGTGCCCAGAGATATGCAAAACCTTATGTGTGCCCAGAGATCAATCACACATAAGCCGACAAATTATAGGGAGTATCATCACAAGTGTTTATACATAACGATATAACTCAGAGTCTTTACATAAATATAGCGGAAAATAAAAGATAACTCTAGCATGGAAGCTCCATCACACAGGCACGTCAACTAGTTGACCACAAGTCTAGAAATCCTCAGAAAAGTACTGATAGTAGCCATTACCCATGCCATCTGTTACCCATCCGGGATTTTTATCCAAATAAAGAAAATAAACAAGTGTAAGTACACCTCGTAATTTACTATGTTTTTTCAAATATTTAGCCAAAATAAATAAAAAAGAAAAAGACAAAATCTTTATAGCAAAAACTTTGTACTAAAGCATACCATATTATATGTTCATTATGTAGATCTACATATGTGGAGTCCAACAAAATTGGATTTTATATTTTATGATTTTTCTATGATTTAGTATGATTTTTTCAAAGATTCAGCCGAAATAATTTGAAGAAGACAAAACCATTGTCACTGTAGCAAACCACTATTCGCTGTAGCAAAACCGCCTTCGAAACCTCTTCAGGGAGATAAAATGTGCGGTTTAAAAAATTGAGGGAGGTGGTTTGTCTAGTTTTGGAGTTAAAGGAGGAAAAACGAACTTTTGTGAAAGTTGGGAAGGAAAAGTGGACTTCAAACGGACTCAACATTTCGGCTGTGTTTTATCTTGCTCCCTACCACCCGATGATGTCAGCGTTCACGTCAAATACATGGCCACAAAAAATATGTCGAATGCTGACTGCTCTGAATGCGGATGAACAAAGACCAAGAGAAAACAACAGGATTTAAATCGCCATGCATGGTCTCCAAACAGATATGAGCATGTCACTTTTGCAAAAAGAATAGATAATATAATACCTAATTGTATGGTGGATGTAATCTACTATAGATAATATACGCAGTGTTTAACAAGCAATGTGTTTTCAGACAACACGGTTGTATCTAAGGTCCATGTAATCTATATTCATTTATTTACATTCGATGATTTAGAAGCTACACATTATCCAGTTTGGCGACCACGATAATTGTGGCAGGGCTATCTATGAGCTATTTATTTTCACTGCATTAACACAATTCTAATTATGAGAACAAAACAAAAACAATTGACGGATCCTTTTTTCAAATTAGATATGATACTAAATAGTACACTTCTAGCTACATTGTTTTCATAAATAGTACACTTCTAGCTACAGTTTGACTTACTTTCCTCGCAAAAAATAGACAGTTTGACTTAGAAGATGAATAGAACCGCCTTCTTTCTTGACTGTAGGCGTCAGATGCAAACATAAAAAACTATAAATATATAGATCATACTAGTCTCTCATTCTACAGGTATGTCGAGCCCACTCCAAGGAAGACCGGCAGGGTTCACTATGAAGCCTTTCAAAGATTCGTCTAACAAGTTAGGGCCGCTAGGTTTCGTTAGTCAGTCCGTGTGACTCACCCGCAGGAATCCACGGTCTGCTATCCCCCACTTGCGCCACAAGGGTAACCACTAACAAGCTAGAAAAGGTCCTCATACTGAGCTAAAGCCAGAGCCATATAGCCCTCACAGTTGTACTGTATGTCCCGGACGGTCAGATACAGATAAGTCCTTATGGAGAGAAACTAGAGCACCATAAGATAGCCCAATGCTCTAGCCCTCTTTTTCCAACATTGCTAAAAAGTCATCTTTTAATGTTTATTGCATAACTCTTTAGTCAAATTACAAGATCATGGTTTAGTGGAGCACTAGCATAAGCTACCCAATGCATAACCATAGGTGACAAGGTATAAGATCAATACTAGGAAATCCTTATCAAGGGGACACATGCAGTATGAATTAAGTGATTAAAGTTATTAGAAAACAAGGATGATCCCATGCTATACTTGCCTTGATCACACTGGTCCTGCTGATCCTGCTCGTAGTAGTACTCTTGCTCACCCACGAACTGCTCACCGTCTATTCGTAACCACCACATCAACAGCAATCATCCAAAGGCAATCATGCAAAGCAAACAAGCCTATTATAAGAACAGTACACCAACAGTAACAAATAAAGATAAAAAGTTTATAAAACGAATCTACATCGCTCTACGATCACACAGACGTAAAGATCACGAAAATCGGAGTTATAACGAGGAAGTTATGATTTTCCTAAGATTTCCTTTAAATAAATAATAGATTAAATCTAAACTCAGATTTAAAAAGTTGAAAACTTGTACTACAGTAGCATTAGACTATAGATTACGCGAAAACGAATCTAACGCAACTTGAACGGATTAAATCGGAGTTAAAACGAAGTTTTTATGAGCAAAATAGATTCGATGGCAAAACTGTAAATCTGAGAAAACGGTTTTTGAACTGCGCAGACGAAAATACGCTTTCAGACTTGGAAGACGCATTCGGAGAAAGCGCAAAGGACCTCGGGTCGATACATTAAAAAGCTCAAGGGGCTTTCTGAAAATTTGGCGGCCGAAGGGGTACCCTTCATCTGGGGCCGTTGGATTTCGAAGCGACGGCTCAGATTAGATCGCTGGGGGGGGTTCACGCCGGCCGACCGGAGTTGGATGGCCGCGGCGGCTCCATGGCCGGAGTTGGCCGGAGTTGGGCAATCGGGCGCTAGAGAGCGGTAGGGAGCAAACCGAATACACCGGGATGCTCAGAAGCTTGTCGCGAACTCACCTGAGGTAAGAACCGCAACGAAGAAAGGCCGGCTCGGGCACGCGACGACGAACGGCGGACGGCGACCCCTGGAACGAGTTCGGCGAGCGTTAGCAAGGGATACAAAACGGTAAAGCGCAAAAGGAGGGTCTCTGCGACTTCGCACGACGAAAACGAAGCCCGGCACGTCGCTCGCGGAGGCTCGAAGGCGCTGCAGCGGCGGGTTGGTGATGCGGCGGATCTCGGCGGCGATTTAGGCGAGCTTGGACGCGCTGGCTGCGGCTCGGGTTGAATTGGGGGCTAGCGGAGCTTCGGGGCGGTATATAAAGCACGGGAATCGGGCGGAATCGGAACTCCTCGCGCGAATCGCGCGCACGGTTGCAGTGCGGCTCGTGTCCGGCTCGGACACTGGGTAGAAGACGGGTCCGACAGGTGGGTCCCGCCTGGCAGTGGCACAGCGCGCGGGACCGCCTTGTCAGCCACTGCGCCGAAGGGGAGAGGAGGCGCGCGCGCTGGATGTCCTCCTGGGCCGCGAGGTGGGCCGTGCGGGCGCTGGCGGGGCCGTGGCGAGAAAGAAAGGGGAGGGAGGGGAATAGGCAGGCCGCGGGGGAGAGGTTGGGCCAAGCCTGAAACAGGGAGGGAGAGGGAATTTCCTTTTCCAAATTATTTCTTCAGCTTTTACTCAAACCTTTTGAAAAGAATTTGCAAAACCAATTTGAAAAGAAGGAACTTCACTCAACAAAATACGTGCAGCAGCATGAATGCACATACATGTTTCTAGACCTTATAGTGGATTTTATTTCAATAAAAATTATTTTCTTACTATTTGTCAGTACTCACATCAAATACTTAAATCAATTAGCCTATTTGGAAAGTGAAATTTTTAGGGTGTTACAAAGGCCAAAGTCACTAAACGGATATGAACATGTGACCTCACTAAAAGAATAGAAAAATATACAGTGTTTGACATGGAATATGTTATCCTCCGAAATGGTTCATGCTGACGTACGTGGAATGTGTCCCATAACATGGGCCAAGGATCTGTTTAGTTGGTCCTAGCTAGTTTTGATTTGCTAATCAAGAAGTGGATGCTATACATGTATGTGTACCCAAAGCATGCTATATACGTACATAGGTGCCATTAAACTCTTATACGGAAAACAAAAGAAAACAATTGTTTTGATTTGTTCAATGAGACTGTCACATGTTCATGCTAGGTGCACAAGATTGAAAAGGTGCACAACACATGCTATCCTCTTCTCACCCTTCGAGGCTTCAAAAGAAAAATAATAATAATTGTAGCAACCTGTTGATGACCTGTGATGACTAGCAACGCTTGATCTGAATTGTGGCATTCAAATGCTTGCTGCTGGCAGACACATGCTAGACTATTTTAGGATCAACTACTTCGTGACAAATATATTCATGGTGTTCATGACCAAAACATCATTTCAAGATATGGGTATTTATTTATATAAGTAAATGCTTAGCAACAGAAAAGCAACTACCAAGTGCCAATGTATCTAGCAGTGATGAGAAAAAAAAGTAAATAACCACCTCCAGCTCCATATATATATGTTAGTGGTCTCTAGTTCCACCTCTAGGTCAACAAAGTGCAAAAAACAACACTAGCATAGTCCTGGTGTGGTCAATAGAAAGGGGACATTTTTTTAGAGTTTTTAGGAACTGGATGTTTGAATAGCACGGTTTGAAAGAAAGGTGCATGCATGATGTGTTTGCTGGGAATGTGAGGCCAGTGGAAAGTGGACACTAGATATCTAGCATGATCGAGAGCCACATGAAGATCTTGACCTCACAGCTGCCATTTGAGCTTGTCCTGACATGTGCTTCGTGGTGCCGAGACTCTTTATCACATTCCAAGGCCCCTACGGGCCTCTGCAGGCTTGCAGCCAAGAACGGGCCAGTAATTAGCCATGTGAGGGCAACATGGAACAATAAGAAGAGGAGAACCAAAGTGGGTTTGTGATTAGAGTATGGGCTTGCTGCAGTAAAACAAATAAGAACAACAAGGGGAAGCAGGATCAGCATCTTGGCGTCCTCCAAGCTTCCATATTCAATGAATCATATATCAAAGTATTACCTACAGCTACGATCCAGTTGGGATCAAAGTTACAAAAACATTACCTACAGCCACAATTCAGTTGGGATCAAATTTATATTGTTTATTGTGTGTACTTTGAAAGAACTAGAGGGGAATGCAGGTCACCATCAGACCGGATGACTGCTTTGACCTTAATCCAGCATATCAATGATTCATGATTCCTGAAACTGAAGTGATATCGACCACACCGATCAGTGAAGAGTCCAATGCACCTTGTTGTGGCAGGCTATGGTTTTCTTTTTCGGCACCTGCCGATAAAAAAAATTTCAGAAATTTCGGATTAATTTAAATAAATTCAAATTGTTTTTTTTAAAAAAATTGACATCATTTTACTAAAAAAGCTTTCTAATATATCACTCATCACAAATCTATATAATATTAACGAAATAACACAGTATATTATTGCGGTAGTACAATGGGCTGATGGTGGGCGAGCTGCATACGCTAGTGTCACGAAATATGTTAGTGAGAAAATTAAATAATTTTGAAGAAATTTAGGGCTTTGATAAGACTAGAAGATATGGTGGGTCATTTTATTGTTGTTTGGAGCAATTTTGAAGCGAAATATGAATTTAACCGATATAATTTTTTTCGGATCTCATCTAAAAATGCAAAATTTTGGAAATTTCAGCGAAATTTCGCCAAAAAAGAAAACCCACTAGCAGCCACCAGGTACTACCAGGCCTAATTGGGCTGCATATATATCTAATTGCATTGGAAAAAGTCTACTTTTTCTCGCCCAACTTTCACAAAAGTCCGCTTTTCCTCCCTCAACTCCAAAACCAGACAAATCACCTTCCTGAACTTTTGAAATTGTGCATTTTACCTGCCTGGAGCTGTTTCGAAGGCAGTTTTGCTACTGTTGCAGTGGTTTTGTCTTTTTCTTTTTTTTAATTATTTTGGCTGAATCTTTGAAAAATCATAGTAAATCACAGAAAAATCATAAAGTAGATCAACATAAATCAACCTTTTGAGTTATATACATAATAAACATATAATATATGTATGTTTTAGTTCTACAAAAAAATTATAGAAGCAGCAGCTATGAATTATTTCAATTAATTACACAAAAGCATAGATCTGAATCTACAACAAAAATTATACTAAAGCGTACTTATATTTAGTGTGTAGATATGCTCATGTGGAGTCTAATAAAATTATATTTTATATTTTATGATTTTTATGTAATTTACTATGTTTTTTCAAATATTTAGCCAAAATAAATAAAAAAGAAAAAGACAAAATCTTTATAGCAAAAACTTTGTACTAAAGCATACCATATTATATGTTCATTATGTAGATCTACATATGTGGAGTCCAACAAAATTGGATTTTATATTTTATGATTTTTCTATGATTTAGTATGATTTTTTCAAAGATTCAGCCGAAATAATTTGAAGAAGACAAAACCATTGTCACTGTAGCAAACCACTATTCGCTGTAGCAAAACCGCCTTCAAAACCTCTTCAGGGAGATAAAATGTGCGGTTTAAAAAATTGAGGGAGGTGGTTTGTCTAGTTTTGGAGTTAAAGGAGGAAAAACGAACTTTTGTGAAAGTTGGGGAGGAAAAGTGGACTTCAAACGGACTCAACATTTCGGCTGTGTTTTATCTTGCTCCCTACCACCCGATGATGTCAGCGTTCACGTCAAATATATGGCCACAAAAAATATGTCGAATGCTGACTGCTCTGAATGCGGATGAACAAAGACCAAGAGAAAACAACAGGATTTAAATCGCCATGCATGGTCTCCAAACAGATATGAGCATGTCACTTTTGCAAAAAGAATAGATAATATAATACCTAATTGTATGGTGGATGTAATCTACTATAGATAATATACGCAGTGTTTAACAAGCAATGTGTTTTCAGACAACACGGTTGTATCTAAGGTCCATGTAATCTATATTCATTTATTTACATTCGATGATTTAGAAGCTACACATTATCCAGTTTGGCGACCACGATAATTGTGGCAGGGCTATCTATGTGCTATTTATTTTCACTGCATTAACACAATTCTAATTATGAGAACAAAACAAAAACAATTGACGGATCCTTTTTTCAAATTAGATATGATACTAAATAGTACACTTCTAGCTACATTGTTTTCATAAATAGTACACTTCTAGCTACAGTTTGACTTACTTTCCTCGCAAAAAATAGACAGTTTGACTTAGAAGATAAATAGAACCGCCTTCTTTCTTGACTGTAGGCGTCAGATGCAAACATAAAAAACTATAAATATATAGATCATACTAGTCTCTCATTCTACAGGTATGTCGAGCCCACTCAATGGAGTCTGGGCACTTAATTACGTAGTAGCCCTCATTTTTATGCCAACTATCAGCCATTTCTATTCACATTTTCCATGCAAGAATGGATATTTTGGTGAGTAAATGAAAGGTACAAAGAAATAAAACACTTATCAGCCATTTCTTTTGGGAAAGAATATAATAAAAACGAGCATTGGTGCTAGCTAGTATATATAACGTGTTTTCCAACACGAACAGCATGCAACAAGGGCCGGAAGATGAATTTAGCGTAGAGGGACACTACACCACAACACCAGATTTGGCGTTGGATGATCTGACGCCGAAAGCCGCTACAACGGTGTGCGGTCTGACGCTAAAAACATATAGCGTCAGACTTCTGCAGACGTGCTAAAAACATATAACGTCAGACCAGAGTTTTAGCGTCAGATAGCCCGTTGTTGTGAGAATTTTTAGCATCAGATAGTCTCATGGCAGTGTTTAGCGCCAGACACTCCTTGGCACAATTTATATATAGCGTCAGATCATCCAATGATCAACATATATATAGCGTCAGATTGTTCAATGGCACAATTTAAATATCAAAAAAATAAAAATTGAAAATATTTAGCACATCAAACCCACATTCAAGCTCAATGTCCATCACACACAAAGATATAAGGTCACACATGACATGGAGGTCGATACATATATATTATACCATACAATCTTGTCTTGCATATTACATCACACTACATCGGGCCCTAAACCCTAAACCCTAAACCCTAAACCCATTGAGGCTCGTGTCAAACCACTTATGGAGAGTCTTCAACATCAACATCTAGAGGTTAAAACACAACACCGTCAAATGCTTCAGACAACCCTCAAACATGGGATCAATCGCCGCCTGCTTTATCTCTTTGAAATTCTCCAACTACTTCGTATTCCCAAACAAAACGTCATCTTGATCAATATAGTTATCAACATTTTCAAAAATCTCCGCATCTCTGGGCCCCAAGACTACAACACCCTGCTCATCATCCCCACCACCATCGTTGTCAGCTGCCATGTCTCCGATCAGATCGTGGAGGCTGATGTAATCACAATTCACACTGTTGCCATCCACCGCTGCTGTTGATGATGAGGGTTGTTGTCCTCCGTCATTCACCGTCGATGAGTTACCTCCGCTAGATACACTGGTTGCACTCGGATCTGCTTCTTTGTCGTGATACTTCTAGACAGTGTAATCCTTGATGAAGCCATGCCGGATCAAGTCAGATTGCACCATGTTATCTTCCTAGAGAAGCTTGTTCTTGTATCTATTGCACAGACAAATGATGCGCTCCCGACCTAGACACACATATGCTTTTTTGCTGCGGCAGCAAACTTTCTCACATGTCCCAGAAAAGCCAAATCATTGCTGACCCTCGGTATCTTATACATCCACTCTTTCATGTCCATGATGACCGCGATGACCTTGCACACACATAAGGAGAATAACAAATGAAGTCATATGAAAAGAGCAGAAAGAATAAGAAAAATCATCTCAGTAGCTCTAGGTCTAGTTTTCTATATTCTCCATTTGGATCTAGGTCTAGCTCAAAACCACCTAAGTCATGCAAAAGAGAGAACATGATAGTTGGAGAGTAAGAAATCCTCCTCTTGTGGTGCCCTCCTTCACCAAATGCAAGGGCAAAACCTTCGCCCCTCTAAAATGACCAATTTTAGGGTTTTGAGCTTATCAAAACCCTAAAGAATGGGGAGCCGGAGGGAAGAAGGGGGCTGCTCCTCCTTATATAGGTACACACTTAACAGAGGCAAACATCTTCACACAACCGCCTCGATTAATATCCAATTAACCATGGCGGTTGCTGTTAGAGCAAACGCCATGGTTAAAACTTAACTGTGATAATCGCCCTAAAGCAACCGCCACGGTTAATAGTCAGTAACGGTGGCGGTTGCTTTAGGGCAACCGCCTCGGTTAATCAATAAACCATGGCGGTTGCTTTAGGTCAACCACCACGGTTAATAGGAGATTAACCATGGCGGTTGTGTTATAGTGACCGCCTCGGTTGACCTATTAACTGAGGTGGTTGCTGGGCCGGCAGCCCAACCTAGATTAACCGAGGCAAGCCACCAGCCTGCCCGCCTCCAAGGGTAAAAAATAAAGGTCATGGTAAAGTTTGTGTAGTAGTGGAGGCGTGTACAAGATTTATGAAGAAATTGGTAGTTTTTGTGAAGAAAAGGAGGTAACAAGAAATTGCACATCATAGAAGTGATGGCTATTAGAGTTAGGAAGAAACTATTAGCTTTGATCAATCAATCCAACATTCTTATAGTCCACCCATTTCTGCCAACAAGAAACCGCATTGAATGCCTGCCTCCTACATTCCTAGTTTTTTGCTTTCTCTCCCTCCTCCCATTCATGGAGCTCTATAATGTAAATGTGATAAAACCATCCTAAAACCAATGAGAGCCTAGCCACCTCGGGTAATCAATCCAAATCATGTAGAAGTTATGACAACCCAACTCGATCTGAGTGCAGCCAAACAAGCTGATTGTGCTGTATGAATATGGATGAATAGAGACAAAGAAAACATGTTGATCAAGTCGCCATGGTCTTGAAACTGATATGAGCAGGTGAGCATACTAAAAGAACAGAAAATGTTATTTACCCAATGGGTTGAAGCTGATGTCTCAGTGGCCTAATCCGTTACTTTTTTATATCAGTCTTCAACATCGAATCTGTTATTTACCCAATGTGTTGAAGCTGATGTCTCAGTGGCCTAGTCCTCCGTTACTTTTTTTATATCAGTGCTCATATATATGTCAAATTTCCTGGCTACAACAATTGCTGCATGCATGAGCATATGCCACTGATTTATCCATGCAATTAGTTGAAGAAAATAAATATAAGTGATGTATTTTTGCCTGTTGAAATTACTCGTGATAACCATATAACAAGGACACAACACTACCGGAATCTGGCTCTTTGCTCAATGATAAATGGTTTGCCCAGTATTTTTTTGGGCACTCAACAAAGAAGCTCTTTGCTGGCTGCTAAAAAAACACTCGGCCAAAAAAAACACTGGGCAAAGAGGCTTCTTTGCCAAGTATAAAAAAACAATCGGCAAGGAACGTATTTGCTGAGTATTTTTTTACACTCGGCGAAGACCTTGTTTGCCCAGTGTAAAAAAAAACTCAGCAAAAAAAATTTCAAATCAAAATTTAAGGCCCTATACGATTTCAAATCAAAAAATATTCAACTACAAAGTTGTATAACTTCTCAAGATCTACAACCTTTATTTTGGTTATTTCTTCATTTGACAAAGTTAAAATAAATTTGTCCACAAATTTTACATCTCTCTTATAGTTTATGAAACTACAAGAGAGATATATAAGTTTTGTGAAAAATGTTAGAATCGCCATGTCAGATGAACAAATGACCAAACAACTAAAATAAATTTTGTAGATCTTGAAATGTTATGAAATTTTGTAGTTGGCAACTTTTTTTCAGTTGAGTTCATCTTGTCATGCAAAACTTTGTTTTTATTTGAAAAGTTGAAAATTTGAATTTTTTAAATGACCTCGGATGGAAAAACTCCCTAAATAAACTTTGTTGATCTCAAAAAGTTATGAAACTTTATGGTTAACAACTTTTGATTTGAAATCATCTTGTCATGCAAAAACTATGTTTGAATTTCTCAAATTTGAAATTCAAATTTTGTAAACGACCTCGGACGGAAAAACTCTTTAAATGAGAATTGCAGGTTCCAAAAAGTTATGAAACTTTGTACTTTATAACTTTTTTTATTTGAAATCATTTAGGTCCTCAAACAATCAATTTGCACATGGTTTGGTATAATATATGAGAGCAAAATGCAATATAAACACAAGTGACAGTGTGGTGCAGTGGTTATGGAGGAAAACACGCGAGAAGGAGGTCACGGGTTTGAAACCCACTCGGCTGGTGTTGGTCGTTGGGGGCCTCCCCTGATTTTTTTTTTAATTTTTTGGGTGTTTTTGTTTCATTCTTTGCAGATGTTGAGCACTCGGCAAAAGGTTTGCCGAGTGCCCAAAAAATAGCTCTCGACAAAGACTTCTTTGCCAACCAGAAATTTATCGTGTGATCTTTGCTAAGTGCCACAGACACTCGGCAAAGTACCATAGTCTGGTACTGCGTGAGCTCCATTTGAAGTTAGTTCGGTAATAGAACTAACAAATGTAACTACCCAATTAAACAACACATACTACTTGGCACTCGCTCAGACAAACTAAAGTGATCCGATATTGCCAACCACCTGACTCACAGCTCAAACCTTACTATGCGATTCATCAGTGTCAGTCTGATAAATTACCCGCAAGTACAACCACTTATTCTATGATTCCATCATCAAAGATCCCAACTAAGAAACAACCACTAGGCATATATGGCAGACCCTGAGCTCATCAGACAACCAGATGCTCCGATCCACCACTAAGTTGCTGATAAGGCAAAAGTTGCAATAGTCAATCAATCTGTGTGTAACTCAATGTTTCTACTTTTTTTAGATAAATGATAGTTTATATCCGGTCTACCAACAAGTAGAGTTAGGCCAATTATTACAAAGTCTGAACATACGTCCAACACACCACTTCCAAACTTTACACTGTTTACTTTGGAAAAAACGAAACAGGGTGTAAAGTTCTGACTAAGAGAGACCAATAAACCTATTTGACAACCAACCGTTTGAGCTAAAGAAATATAAGGCTGACGACTCAAGATGATGCCCAACAATCTATTTATCTTCTAAGTTTCAAAGAATCCAGGGCATGACACATTTTCAATTCTGCAGAACTATCTTTGATCTAAAAATAATTCAATTCTAGCTTTTGCCTTGAGAGACCAACTTTGTATAAAGATATTACAATATATAATTTGATAAAGTTCTTATAAAAATATCGTTATATGACTTTTTGTTTCATGGATATGTTGATATTTTTTCTTGTAAATTGATAAAATCAAACATAGCATAGTTTGACATAGAACAAGAACCTTCTTTCTTTGGTGTAAGTGGATGATGCAAATATACGAAACTATAAATATATACACCATGCTAGTCTTCTGCTGTTGTACAAGTATCTGCCAATCTGGAGCTTGTTCAATGGAGTATGGCTACTTATAATTAAGTAGTAGCCCTCATTTTGTATGCCCACTACCACCGGTCCAGTATATTCACATTTCACATTGCTAATGAGCACTCCGTGCAAGATATGGATATTTGGGAGTAAATGAACAGGAAGAAAGAAATAAAATGCAGCATTGCAAACACCGATTAAAACACAAGAAAAAGCCCCACTGCTTCTAGTAAAACTGGATAGCATATATAATGTGTTGTCCTCCTCGAACAGTGCATACCAAGTGCCAGCACCACAAGATTATACAGTAGATGGAGGTCTTGCTGCAAAAGAGCGAAGGAACTTCCCTTGTGTTATGACCAATTGAATTCAATTGAAGAAGTTATCATCTGCATTGTGTTTTATATCTTTTCGAGATCTATAACTTTGGTTTCGGTCGTTTCTCCACCCGAGATCATTTAGAAAAATTGAAATTTTGAATTTTAAAATATGAGTACTTCGATCGAAATGAATTCAAATGAAAAGTTGTGAACTACAAAGTTGTAGATCTCTGTGAGACATACATCTTTGATATAATGATTGTCTTCCAACATCATTTATAAATGTTACTTTGCTGCACCGATTTTGAGGTAGTGCAGTTCAAATTAGAATTCAACAATTTTGATAAGCCACAATAATAAGTTGTTGCATACGAATAAATATTATGACAAAGGAAATATTACATTCTATATCTAATTGACTCATCATTGGCATCGACAAGATCACATCACATGTAAGCGCCACCTCGCCCTCCTCAAAGATAGTCAGGTCAGTATGGGTCCCGAATGGAGCTATTTCCTAGTACACCTTGTAGTAGTTCTTGTCCATGAGACCTTCAACACTATTAATATATCTTCTGTTGCATACTTGACATGTACATCTTTTTTCAAGAACAAAGGGTTCATCCCAAGATGTAGAGAAGATGAGATCCACTTGAAAGTAGTCCCGTTGCGGTCACTAATGACCGCAGATAGACAACCCACTAGCAGCAAAAAAGAAGCACCTTAATGCACCATGGTCTACCTTCCAGATCTCCTCTATGAATCCGTTCTTTGCAGCATGCTGTTTTTTCCTTGGCATCAAAATGAACACCGCTTTAATTTCATCCAGCAATCTTGTGTAAAATGTAAATGCATTTATGTTGATGGTCCAAGTGCTCTGCATCGAGTTGGGTCACTTTTCCCATCAAGCGTTCTCATACCCTAGTCTCCAAAAAGCGAGGTCGAGGCCATCAGACTTGCCTGAGTGTTGCATTTGTAGTTGACTTATGCAGGGGCGCAATAAGGAGTTGGATAGTGGTGTCCATTTCATGGACTGCAGAGCATTTTTCCACCCTATGGGTATATCATGGATCTAATCGCCAATCATGTAACCAAATAAAAAGTCAAAGCCATAATTATTTTTCATTATATATATGGATGCCCACTATAGCACTACGATGACTCAATTCAAACCTTGTTGGCTTGCATAGTATAGCCAAGTCTGGTGAAATGATTTCAATGGTGACTGTTACGGGATGACTGATTGAACCAGTAAAAATTAGAATAGTTTTCTGACTTGTTCAATTTGTCTATGCTCACTTTTCACATTAACACACTAGTAGGTGGGTACCAAATGGCACATCGCACATGGTGGCCAGTCTCAGTGGGGGTTTCACCGTCATGCACATTTCTTAGAGAGCCATGTCAGAAAAACTGCAGTTTTTGCATGAAACGAAGAGGAGAGAGAAGGAAGTAGTTTCACCATGGTGAAACTCTGCGCGTTGTTTCCCACGCGGTGAAACGGGATGAATCCCCACTGAGGGCCAGATCGTTTCACCATCTTGCATGTGATCCAATCATTTTGCAGCAATTAAATGCTTTGCTTAGCCTTGGAAACAAAAAAGTGAAATGCTTCATTGCTGGGGTTATTTCATAGATGGTTTCATTTCAATCTTGATGACGTGTTAGTATGTGAAACCGTGCAGTGACACTGTCCATTGAGACTGGCCTTACAGTTTCCTTTTTTCGTCCAAGCTACAGTCCAATAAAGTTTGTGGGATGTATAAACAAGAAAGGATGTACAACATTTAACATTTTGTCACTGATTCTCCTAGATCGTATAATAAGATGTGCGAACACAAGGTTGAGAAGTACCCTTGTGGTTCGTTTTGTGATGAGTGATTGTCAACGTGATCCACGAATAGGTTGAGTTGGTGACTAACATTACCATGGCGAAAGCTATGTGTGCGACATGTCTCTTGGCTTGTGGTGTTCAGCTGTGGAGCTTGGAGGCTGTGGTCGACGGCGAGGTGAAGGTCAAGTAGAGACGTGCCGTGCCGATGGACCTGGAGCGGTGAAAGGCGGACGTGAGGCTTGGACCGACGGACCAGGAGGCCGGATGACCAGCCGCAGTGGCTGACATCTGGGACATCGACAAGTGCAAGTGTACATGGGAATGACCGTGTTGACCAAGTCAAGACGGCGGACGCGAGTCGAGCGAGGCTCAGTAGGACTTGGCGGGCCGGCCGGTCGAAGACGGTGGTGACACGTGTCGAGTGGCGGGAAAGCGTATGGAGTACGCTACTCGCGGCAGGTTTCGCGGGTTTGGGCCTCAAAACCCGGGCGGAGGTCCCGATGCGGACGGATGGCACGTGGCGGCATCGGTGAGATCGCTTCGGAGCGAGGCTACCGGTGAGGAGGCATGGTGGCCGTCGGATTTAGGTCATGTCGAGTTGGACTAGAATGCCCCTGGGGCTAGCTAGTTCGCTCAAAAATATCTAGAGACATTTGGGGAATATGTAATATGCCTGATAAATAAACCGGGAGAGTTCCCATCTCCCTAACCCTCTCTCCACCTCTGTCCACCTTTCTTCCTCCTGTTTTCCCGTAGGTGCTCTCTCCCCCTCCCTGGTTTTCTTTAGTAGAGTAGGCTATGAACTGAAATTTTTAGGAGAGTTTTGTACTGGTTTTCGAGTTGGGAATGGAGGCCCAAATTCTCCAGTTGTCCTTCGGGATTCCCTTTTTGATCTGTTGATTTCGTTGTATAAGTTTCACAGTTTTCTCCCATTTTCGTTCGTGGCTAAGATCTCGATTTCCCGGAGTTTGGATTGATCCCAAGCAATGATTTTTGGGGAATTGTTTCTTGCTAGGGTGAATTTGGTCTGTGCAAATTTTGGGAACGATTCATGGAGGTTTGGGTACATTTTGGTTAATTTTTGGAGCCGGCCTCACCCTGCTCTTTTTCCTGTTCGTAGTGCAAGGGGCTCTCTGCTCTTTCTGGTTCTGGTCAGTGGCGCAGGTTCCCAAGTCTGATGGAGGTTGAGCCAGTTCGTAAGTGCCTATTGTTGTTCGTTCGTGATTTCAAGTGATTGATTCTGAGCATAGTTGTCCAGTTCTTTCTTGTTCCCTTCTGTTCTAGTGTTTATTTTGTTTCTCTTCGTTCTTCGGTTGCGTGGGCGATTCTGCACATGGAGCTTGCTGCAGTGCTACCAGCGCCGAGCGCTCAGGCGCCGTGCGTGCTCGCTTGAGCAGCACTTGTCGTTGGCCAGGGTAAACGATTTTTGTCCAGCGCTCTGCTCCAGGTGCTCGTGGATTCCTTGTTCGTGAGCTTGATTTACTGGTCTGCTTTGGTGGCTGTGTATTGATGCAGAGCAGACCCTGCTCAATTTCCTCCAAACAGCTCGTGGACACCAGCAGTCCGTCAGGAGTCCATCAGGCCAGGAGCGCCCTCAGCTCTACTCGTTCAGCAAGCAGGTAGTTTCTGGTTTTCTGTTGTGGTACTAGTTCATGCTCCATCAGGTGTTGGTTAGCTAGCAAGTGCAGCAGTTCGTTCCTGTGTTGAGCTTCTAGTTTCTGATTGGTTAGGAGCTTGTTTAAGCTTCCGTGAAATTGCAAAGAAATTTCTTTGGCCAAGTTTGTTTTTTTCTCAGTTGTTGATTGCAGTGCGTGGCGTGCGACAGTATCTGCCTGCAGTCCTGCTTTCTCTCAGTTCTTCAAGTTTGATTTTCTGTTTTTTTTTTGTGTCCTCTTTTCTCTTGGCCATGATTTTTTGTTTCTTGCGTAGTTTAGTTGTTTGGGTTCTGATTTAAGTTTCGTCTGTTGCGTTAGCTTTCTAAAGTTGCAAATTCTTTCTAAGTGCTCTTGTCACTAGTTGGCTTGAGTAATTTTGTTTTGGTTCTCTCGCTTGTGTTTGGCAGTGATTTGGGACAGTGGCCGAAAATATTTTGAGAAAAATTTACGGCTCCCATTCAACCCCCCCTCTGGTCGCTGTTTTCGGTCCTTCAAGATGCCACATGCATATTTTGTTGTAGGTCTGAGCACGAACTAAGGTGTGAAATGAATCTGTCGAGCTATAAACATTAGCATGGAATATGGACTATGCTACTCTTAATTATTTTCAATCATCAGCTACCTTCTGCTTCTAGATATTATTCATGCTGGTGACTAACATGATCATTCCATTTAGACAAGCGAATCGTGACATATTAATTCACATCAGCAAAAATAAATAGCATCGGACAGGGACTGATGAGAACTTGTGGAAATATATAAAAATGTAAGCTTCCAGTGTTGTAGATTTCACAACATGGCCACTACTATAATATATAGTGTGTTGTCAGTATTTGAACAATTGAAGGATAAAATATACATACATGATGCATGAAAACAGACACGATGCATGAAAACATATGAGGCAAAACAATTAATAGCATAGCTTCATGGATTGCTATAGGAATAGGAGGCAAAAAGGAAGTTCGAATTTGATATTGATGTACCTTGGTATAGTTCGCAGGGAGCTAGCAGGTGGATGATTGGCATCCAATATCTGTGTTGCTTGCTGTCACACCCATATTTTAAGAACAAAATAGGATGCATAAAAGACTCATATGTGCCCCAGGAATAGTCGCACACATAAGTAGACAAATCTCAAATGTACCATTGCAGTGTTTATTACATAGCGGAATATAATATATCACATAGTCTCATACAAAGATGATAATAATATTAAACAACGCTCTCGACGGAAGCTCCACACAGGGCACTGTTGACTGGTTGACTCCAAACCTAGTACTCATAACGATAGTCCTCATTCCAGTCATCTTCATTATCATATCCTGAGGTGTTGAAAAATTGCAAGAGTGAGCACATATCGTACTCAACAAGTATAACCAGGGGTTCATGAGGCTCAAATAGCTGACATTGGTTTGACTGCATTTAGCTTTTAATAGTGGATAGCATGTTCATAATCATTGGATAGCAAATGTCAAGGTAGCATAAATAATCCATTAATCCCATGATCAAGTGTAAGCATTATTAATCTCATAGCATAAACGATAATCAAATGAACATAATAACATAACAAGCTCATCATCTTAATGTAGATGTCCCCAAGGCCGCTCCTGACCGTGAGCTCGGCTAGTATACCAGTTTTACACTCTGCAGAGATTGTACATCTTTACCCATGAGTCATGATTTACCCTTTCGCCCGAGGTAGCTAGTCTCTTAACCCCCTTCCTAGGGAGGTCGGCAGGGATCACTATGAAGCCTTTCAAAAGTTCGTCTAACATGTTAGGGCCGCAAGGTTTCCTTTGCGAGCAGATATAGATACCCCCCTTCCGAATGGCACAATGACGCGCAGCCTATACACATAGGGACAGGGGCTCGCACTATACCCGTGTCGGTTCAGCCCCTCTAGCGCCCTTTCGGGTAACCGCTAACAAGTTAGAAAAGGTCTCCATACTGAGCTAAAGCCAGAGCCATTATAGCTCCCATGGTTGCACTGTTATCCCGGGTGATCACGTACAGACAAGATCTCATACGATTATTTGTCATCTTATAACGTTCATTGCATAGCTATTAATCATCTTACAAGATCATGGATTATATTAAGCACTAGCACATCTACACCAAATGCATATCAAGTAGGTAGCAAGGAATACAGGTAACAATCATCTATGATTTTGCTAAGGTCGACAAGGTGATGGCATGCATATGATATATATGTAGTTATAAGTGAATAGGTAACAAGGATGGTCCCAAGTTATACTTGCCTTGCTCAAAGCTCTCCTGAGCTTGCTGGTCTTCAAAAGCTTGGTCTTGATCACCAACGTAAGGCTCACCGTCTAATCCCAATCATCAGTCAACAACACGCAATCCAATGTAGACAATCATACACGAAGCAACCAAGATATAATTAGAACAATACACCAAACAGTGGTAAAACAAATATAAAAGTTTATCAAAATATTCTACGCAGCGCTACGATCACACAGACGTAAAGCTCACGAAAATCGGAATTAAAACGTGAAAGATATGAATTTTCTAAGATTTCCTATAGAGTAATAATTGATTAAATGCTACTGCAGAATTAAAAAGTTTCAAAACAGAGAATAAATAAATATAACTTGTAGAGCTCAGAAATACGAATCTAACGAAATTTGAATGGACAAAAACGGAGTTAAAATGAGCATTTTATGGCCTAAACAAACTCAATGGCATTTTTGTAAATTCTGGAAAGCGTAAATTGATTCAAACCGACGAAAATACGCCTTTGATACTGGAATACGTATTTCTACCAGACGCCAAGGACTGCGGGTTAAAAGTTAAAAACTTCAAGGGCTCTTTAGAAAATGTTACCCCGAAGGGGTAACTTCTATTCTGGGCCACAGGATACCGATCGGACGGTTGAGATGAAATGGGAGAGGTGAAGGGCGTCCGCCGGCCGGAGCAGGGCACCATCACGGCGGCGCCATGGGGAGACTTCGCCGGAGTTCCCGGAACCCGCTCTGCTGACCACCTTAACCGAAAACAAGAGCACCGGTACGCAGCGGAGCTTCACGCGGTCTCACCTGGGGAAAAGTTCCGGCCGGAGAGAGAGCCGAGGGCTCGCGCTGCGCGTTGGAGTGGCTCGGTGACTTGGCGAGATCCAAACTCGCAACTAGGGCGGCTAGGGTTCAATTCGATGCCTTAGATGCGAAAGGGGAGACCGCGGGGTGGGGAAACTAGCTTTATAGCGCTCGGTTGTGCACGTAGGGCAAGAAAATCCCGAAGAATCCGGGTGGGATTGGCGGCCGGCCGAGTTCTGCTCGGTGACGACGTGGGGAAGATGAACAGGACGCTGCCACGTGGGCCCCGATTGTCAGCGAAACAGAGAGAGAAAAGAAGAAGGCGTGCTGCGGGCCTGAGCTGGGCTGTGCGCGTGCTGGGCCTGGGAGCGGGAGTGGGCCGAGTGAGGGGAGAGGGGGAAGAGCGTGCGCGGGGGTGGGAATGATTGGGCCTCGGCCGATTGGGCCATCAGGCCGAGAGCAGGCGTCTCTCTCCCTTTCTCTTTTTTTTATTTTTTTTATCTCCTTTTGCAAAACTTTTCCAAAGAGAATTTTGAACATAAACAATGAGATAAAAACAGAAACAACAACACAAAAATAAATGATATTCCCAGCATGAATGCAAAAGCGTGTTGCTACCCTTATGATGAATTTTAATTTTTCACAAAATAATTTATTTGCTAGATTCAAATGCTCACAAAAATTACTTAAATAAATCAATTTAATTCCTATTAATTCAAAAGAACTTTTTGGGTGTTACACTTGCTACTGCTACTCGGGCATTATTGTTGATTCCAGTGAAAACGGACATTGATTTGATATGTACTCTAGCTCGGGATCCAACACAGCTCAGAGTCATTCTGACATACCTATTTCAATTACAGTGACCGTACCCCATGTATGTTTACAAGTGGAGCATATATGTTTGGATTGTGTGCGGAGCACCATGGCCAGTTCGAGTGCTAGTCATTTAATTACAAACTGTCCCTCTTTAAACCTAGAATAACACAGGCAGGTGAAGGATGGGCCCAAATTCTGGTTCTATCATAAGGTTGAGCTTGACAAAAATGACATGAACCTCTTGGCTACAGATATTTTGCCTCAGGCAAGGCTGTTCACATTATCAGTCCTTTTTCAATAAAATTAAGGTTGTGAGGAAATTGTGCAGGGCACACAGTGGCCGGCTACACTCTCCTTGAGTTCTGCGGTGCTCGCTCGATTTGGCTCCTAATAAGGAGTGGAGAAATACCGGTTCCTGTTTTTCCAATAGGTCTGGAAAAGACTACTTTGAAAAGCACCAGCAGGAGCACGACATGGCTGTCCAAATTATTATCAGCATTGTTGACCACGCTACAATGAAGTTCACAGTATAACATGGTTTAGAGACAATCATGTAATCATCTAGAGTAGAGCCTATTTCTAAATCATGTTCCACTATTCTTTAGATGGTATAAAAACACAGAGGGACTCATGTCGATTCACAATTCTGCAAATCGATGTGCTTAGGCATCCTGGCACCAAGCATCAAAACATTAGTTTTAATATCTGAGAGAGCTGCAACGGCCTAAGAAAACCCTCAAAACAAGTCCTGGACTCCATTATGTGTTCGTGGCAAATGTAAGTGTGATGTCATCCACTACATGTTTATCACAGGTATTTTTATGTATAACAGTATCATTTTGGTTCCCGGAGGTACAATGTATTCATGGTAGTGAAGTTAGAAAATACAAAGGACCCAAAAGGACCGTGTCAGCTGACTCGACATCATATGATGAAAACTATCAGTTGGTAAGTTAGAGAATGGCTAACAATAAATGATCCTACCAAAATATTTTCACTGCAATTGCTAATACAAGAAAAGGAAATATTTGTTCCCCACTTGTACTTCAGATAACATGAGTGCTGTTTGCTTATACAAATATATACAGTGTTCCCCATTTTAGGAACATTGAGCCCCACACACTTCAAGCACACAGCCAAGTGTAGACTAGAGGAACGATCCAAAGGGCTGAAAAAGTCTGCTAGGTATGATTGGGATTATGAGGCAAACAGGCAATAGAGAACACCAGGGCCTCTAGCTCAAAATCTTTGACCAAACATCGATAAAAGAACACCTAACTTCTTGTGGTCATCACCACCTCGCGGTGGTGGGATTGGGAACCTGGCAGCGACAACACCACCACCTCCACTTTGATGGCATGCCCAGGGAAGAATACTATAAGCCTTAGGTGTCCAAACATCATTGTCACCATGTGGTGGCTGTGATACCTGTGCTCCCATCTACATATCCTCTGACAATGGGAACCGTAATGCACATTCCTACCACTCCTTCCATGCAGCTTACCTTTTACGAATAATAGATTTGAGAAGAAAGGCACCTGCATGGTGTGTTGGAATGGGAGGCCAAAGGAAAGTGGACAGGACACGATGAAGATGTTCGAGATAATCCTACTCATGGGCCATTGGTGATCGGCTCGGTCAGCCTCTGGAGCTTATGCTGGTAGACCATGGTGTGGTGAGCATTGCTTGTGCTTGGAGTCACTAACATGTGTTGTGCATGTAATCTTCTGGTTTTGTGGTTCTGAGCTGTGTGTTGGATCCACTATTAGCTGCCAGTCTAAGTAGTATCTTCAATTGTAACGATTTTTTAAACATTCAAAATATCAGAGAAAATAATTGATTTCTGCCCTCCGAGCAAAAATACACTCTGTTCGCATTGTTTGTCTTCCATTTTTTCGTGTCATGTGTTTGCAAGACCTAGCTCCATGCCATGATGTTTTCTCAAATATATATGTGATACCAATGGTTGCAGGCCTTATCACTGAGGCAGAAAGGATCGACACAGCACACCACCACCACCCAGAGTCACCCTGCTTTCGTGATCCATGTAATGTCAATAATGCTGCTGTGGCCATTATCTTTTAGTATTAGATAAAATTTAGCTTTCAATTCAATGACCTCATAGAAATTGCACGAAGTTCATATAACCATTTTAAATAAGTTTCGACATGTTCACATCATAAAACCTGATGTCTGACCTGAACTGTCATGCAAAGATATGGGCCATAAATCTGCAGTCAGATTGTTACCTATGTCAATTGGTAAAAAAACTCACTGGTCATTCGGCCTGAGTTTTGACATGCTCCTAACTAAATCTTGTGAGTCCAGCTTCTAATGTATAGCCCAGCAAAGAGAAGAAATAGTTTTCCTGAGCCAGTATAGTAGTGATTAAAAAAACTCGATCTGAGTGGGTTTGACTACCGCCGCAGCATTCCAATAAGAAGGCCTCACAAGACAGAGAAAAAACCCCGAACCCCTACCGCACCCTTACACAGTGGAATCCGTTGCCCGTGAGAATTGGGCTGACGCTTAGACCTGTGCATTGGTTTAAGGGGTAGACGAGGGGATTTTTTTTTACCTCAGCCCAAAATTCGGACCTACGCGGGGAGTCGAATCCAAGTCGTGATGCATGCTACTCACACGTCCTAACCACTAGGCTCATCGCTCTTTCGCAATATGGTAGTGATTCAGTGAATATATATTAAATAATTCGATTAGCAACTTGAAGCAATATTAGTAACTCACTATTCTTGGTTTCAAGAATTTTGCTAGACTACAACTACCAGAGCTGGGGTTTTCCTGACTGTTTTGATAATTCCCATCGGCTTTTGAAAACTGGCAGGAGCTGCCATCATGGATTGTCTCCTGACGGCCATGTGTCAGGAAAAGTGTGTTTTCCAGTCAAGCTGTTTCTGATGGTCAGTTATTGGATTCCTAACTGGTTTTTGGGCTCTCCTAACTGTTTTTGACCGGCAGGAAAAACCTGCATCCCCACTACTGGAAACTGGGACTTTGCCGAGTGATTTTACACTCGGCAAAGGGCCACAAACACTCGGCAAAGACTTTGCCGAGTGTAGCGCTCGGTAAAGTGCGCTCGGCAAAATTCTACTCGGTAAAGGGACTTTGCCGAGCGTTTTTTCTCGTCCCGCTCGGCAAAATAATTAAATTCTTTGCCGAGTGTTGTTCTCGGCGCTCGGCAAAATATTTCTACCGTTAGTTCACCCATCGTTAACTTTTATTTTGCCGAGTGTTTTGTAAAACGCTCGGCAAAGTTTTAATTTTTTTATTTTCTTCAAATTTCTTTGCCGAGCGCTGCCCAGACAAACACTCGGCAAAGATTTATTTTTTATTTTATAAAAAAAACTTTGCCGAGTGTTTTTAAGCCAAACGCTCGGCAAAGAATTGTTGTATTTTATTTTATTTATTCTTTGCCGAGCGTTTTCCACTGAAGCACTCGGTAAAGATGTTTTTCAATTATACTCGATTTTCACTTTGCCGAGTGCCTCTTTTCTAGGCACTCGGCAAAGTACCAGTCAATTGATTTTTTTTTTTGCCAATATAAATACATATATTATATATATACACATGACTCATCACATATATATCACAAACATGGATTATATATCACAAGCACACACACATTTCATAAATCCAACGAAAATCCATCAAAGTTCAACATCATAGGTTTACTATTAGAAGTTCAACATCACAGAGTCCAACATCCATCCCTAATGCAAGTTCAAGATACATCCCTACTACAATTCGACATACATCCCTACGGCGGAGGCAGAGGCAGATACTCCAACTGTGGCCGCCCGGACTGCGGTGAAGGATTGACGGGATTAGAGGACGGTGACAAAAGATCGGGATTATGAGAACCCGCGGACGGAGGCTGCACAAAGGACAAGAGATAGCATGTTAGACTCAAAATTGAAATTTTTTGAATGTTAGACTCAAAATTGAAAATTTCGGCAGCACCTCCCCTGCACGGGAAGGTTTCCAACCTGCAATAAACAATGGCACGAAGGCCAACAATCCCAACGGCACGAAGGCCGACAATCCCAATGGCTCGAAGGCCGAAAATCACAATGGCACGAAGGCCGGCAATCCCAATGGTACAATGGCATTAAACTTGCATACTCACAGGAGTGAAGGGGTGAACCGGAGCTGCTGGCAAGAGCCCATTGTTTTGCAAGACCTGATACATTTCCGCCATCTGCTTCTTCGCGGCTTCCAGCTCATTGGTAAGGTGCGTGGTCCTCTCCTGCAGTGTTTCAATCACATGTCTCAGTATTGCAAATCTAATCATTGTGTCAAGTTCAATGTACAGCAGTGCATGTAAAGCTATCTAGGAGACCAAGTACATCCAAATGTAAAGTTCAATGTAGATTCAGGCTGGTCCACTAGTGATCATTGCCGCAACCTGATTAGTGACCATTGCTGCCATTTAACATACTATACTACTACTGCTTAGAGGATTAGAGTATTTATTATATTTATATATGATTACAACATGCAGCAGCCTGGTCACATAAATATTATTTCTAATATATATTAACAGTGAATGCATAAATATTATTTCAAAGATTATAGCAGTACATGTCACATAAATATTATTTGTAATATTGGTAGTAGATACACAAGCTGTCTGTATTATTTCTAAGATCATGAAACAACACCTCGAGTGCTTGTCTTTGCCGAGCGTTTGGCACTCGGCAAACATTTATCTTGCCGTGCGCTTTTCTTTGCCGAGCGTTTGGCACTCGGCAAAGCTAACTTTGCCGAGTGCATTATTTTGCCGAGCGCGGCTCTCGGCAAAATATTAATTTGCCGAGCGTCCCGATATTTTGCGCTCGGCAAAGTACCAGGCACTCGGCGAAGTATAGATTTCCAGTAGTGCCTGATGTGATATCCATATTAAGCTAACCAGTCCAATTTGCCTACTATATATTATGTAGTAAAATGAGAACGCACACATATATAATGCGAATAAATCAATTTTTGTTTCCTTTTCTTGTTGTAGCTACATCTCATAATGTCTAACATGATCGGTGCAAGGAGCAGAAACTAGCAAAGTCGTAGCACAGTATGCCCATGTACAGCAAACACTAGCATCCAGCTGTTCACGCTTAAAACAAAAAACAAATAGTTTTGGACCGCTGTCGATGGATTCTAGTACATGCTCGTTCAATGTTATTTAATATTAATCAGCTTGCTACTCTTCTGACAAGCACTTGTTGATTCACTCCTTCCTATTAACATATGATCTGTATCCCTGTATTGATGGGAATCAATCTGAACAGACATTCTCCAGTCATTTCTCCTAGCAGACACATGCTAGTCCAATATGGGCACTACCATGTGTATGTTATGGCTGTTTATACCTGTAAATGCATAGCAGTAGGAAATCACCTATTATAAAAAAGGATAAATGGTGGTAGAGAATCACGTATTGGCAATTTCTAATACCTGTGATAGAAAATTACCTCTAGCTATAATAACTACATGTAGTGGTCTCAGTTCCACATCGAGCTCAAAATAAAGAGCCAAACAACACTAGCGGAGTATACACTAACAATGAGAGGATAGATGAATGAGAATGGAGTTGCAGAGAAACATGTACACATGGTGTATTTGGAATGGGAGGCCAAGGGAAAGGGGGCTCCAGATACCCAATGTTGGGGACAAACAAAGTAGATGCCAGCACCTGAACATGTCATCAGAAAGCTCATTGCTTGCAAGGAATGAGGTGATGCATTTTGCTCCTAAACTGAAACCTTGTGTATGCACCACTCCATATAGGGCCTTTTACGTCAATGCCACCATTCTCATTGTGCGGCTCTATGCAGCACTGTGTGGTTATTGATAAAACAAAAAGTTGCAATGATTTGTTGTCCACCACATTTTCAATACCTCCATCCAAATGCCTCACAGATGCCGCAAGCCTTGTGGTCCCATCTACATATCCTTCCACGCAGCATAGCTCTACGGATATATCTCTGACATTTTCGTAGGGTGTATGCATCGTGTGTTGGGAATGGGAGGCCAAAATAAGGAAAGTGGACACGACATGTTGAATATGTTTGAGATAATCCTGTTCGTCGGCCGTCACTATAATAATCTGTTGGTTTTTTCCTTCAATGTGTAATAATGTGTGATGTGCACATGTAATCTTCTAGATTTTGTGGTTCTGAGGTGATCTGTTAGATCCACTATTAGCTTCTGGTATGACTAGTATCTCGAGTTGTAACCATTTTCAAAACATTCAAAATGAAGGAGTTCTGTTCTCCAAGGCTCCGAACAAAAACACATATTCCGTATCATTTCATTAAGGAGAAGAAAAGGTTCAAACCAACAAGGACCCAGACCAAAAGAACAGAACAAAAAAACAAGCAACAAGAAGGCTCCAAAGGAGGGCAAAAAAGGTATGAAGCCAAACTACAAAACTGGTGCTGCTATTCTCCCGAAAGAAGACATTCTAGGTTTCTTGCTCCTCCCAACATGCAGTGGTCGGCCTCGCTCTTGATGGTCTGCAGAATGTCCATCACCGTGGAATTCCGCTCCTTCTAAACTCGCCACTGTAACACCCAAAGTTTTATTTCTTTTAAAATAGATGAATTGAATTTAAATAAATTATTTTGTGAGCATTTCAATATAGGAAAATAATAAATTTTGGGAGAATAAAATTAAATATAAGTTTAGACTAGTATTTTTGTTGCATACATGCTGGTGCACTTCTTTTATGTGATGAGTGGTTTTTTTTGAACAAAGGAATTTGAATTCAATTTCATTTTGAAAAGAGTTTGAAAAAAAATTGTTTGGAAAAAAATAAAAAGGAAAAAGCTTTCTCTTTCTCCTTTCTCTCTTTCGGTCTTTTTGCCCCAAAACCTCCGCGCCCCGCGCCCCTTCCTGGGCCGCGGCCCAGCCGACTCTCCCCCCTTCCCCCTCTCTCTCGCTGGTGGCTGACGGGTGGGGCCCACCCGTCAGGACCATCTCCTTCCTCCAACCGCCCGCCCGATTTCCTCTCTCTCTCTCAATTGGAAAACCGTCAAGCCGCGCCCCGCTCCCCCAGGATCCTCTCCTCTACCCCGCGACCAGATAAGTAGTGGGCTGCGAGCCGCGCGCCTCCTTCTACTCCCCAGTTCCCCTCTCCTCGCTTCTCCTCCCTTCCGTGCGCGCGCAGAGAGAAAGCGCCGCCGGGACGCCGCGACTTCCGCGCGAAGCCCGCCGTCCGAGTTGTCTTCGTCCTCCTTCTTCGCGTCGGTGAGCGCGCCTCGTCCTCCTCTCCATCTTCGGCTTTCTCCCGAGCGTTGCGGTGCTCTCTAGGGTCGCTTCCGCGAGCTCCGAAGGTGCCATCAATGGCGGCTCCGTCGGACGCCTTGCGGGGGAAGCTTTTGGGCCATTCCGAGGCCGGGGACGCATTCCCCTCGCCCTCCTCTCTCTCTGGGAGTTTTTGGTTTGGAAAACCGAGCTCCGTAGCGCTCTGCAGGGCTTCGCCGGCGAGCTCGGGCTGGCCGTCAATGGCGCCCGCCGCCTCCTCTCTCCCCTCCGGCCGGCGCGCCACCTTTCTTCCCCCTCTCTCTTCTTTGCGATCTAATCTCAGCCGTCCATCGCGAGATCAACGACCGAGAAGAGCCGGTACCCCTTCGCGGGTCAGTTTTGCTAAAGAGTCCCCCAAAAATTGTGATTTTGCACCGCAGTCCTCGGCTGGGAGAATTCCAGGAATTTCTGTATTTATTTAAATGCGTTTAAACATGCTTTATTTACAAGATTGCCACTGCACTGTTTTGGCCATAAAATATTTGTAATTAAATTCTCTACATGTTAGTACTATTGTTTCTGTAGTTGCAACTTTTTAATTTTAGGGTTAGGTTTAATTAATTAAATGCCTATAGAAAATCGCCGAAAATTCGTAACTTGATCGTTTTAGCTTCGATTTTCTTGACCTTCGTATCTACGTGTTCGTAGCGAAACGTCGGTTCTGTTTTTAAATATTTTATTTCATTTTGATCTGTTGGTGTAATGTTCTAACTAAAGAATTATTTTGCTTGTATGATTGAACTTGGAATGCGTGTTGTTGTGTGGTACCTATCGAGCGCAGATGGTGACGTGTCCGTGGGTGATCCATTTTACTCCGAGGAGCAGCAGGACCAGCAACAGTTCCCCTTCACCGAAGGCAAGTATAACATGGGTTTTCCTTGTACACCTATTTACTTAATTAATTACACATCTGCATGTGTCTAATTTTGATAACCCTAAGGACATCCGAGCCACCTGACTATAAATTTATGACACCTATGGGTAGTGTGCATGTGGGTAGCTTTGCTAGTGCTTTAATTAATTGAGACTTTACTATCACTCTGACTTTAATAAATTTGATGACAAATGTTGAGGAAAGGGCTATGGTGCAATTGACTTCGGTCAGGTTGACCTAGTCCCTCCGTAAGGACTTCTCTGTAAGCGACTATCCGGGACTTACAGTGCAACCGTGATGGTTATATGGCTCTAACTTTAGCTCAGTAGTAGGATCTCATCTAGCTGGTTAGAGGTTACCCGAAAGGGCGCAAGAGGGGCTTGCCACTTTGGGTATAGAACTGCCTCTGTTCCTATGTGTATAGCCGTGATGAAAATGTGTCATAGGAAAGGGGTTCTCTATATCTGCCTACCGAGGAAACCTCGCGGCCCTAACTGGTTAGACGTGGCCTATGGAAGGCTTCATAGTGTTCCTTGCCCGCTCACCTTTGCAGTGTTAGTGGGTCTTGCAAACCCCGGGCATATGGGTAACACGACTTACGGGAAAAGTGCACACCTCTGCGCAGAGTTTGACCAAACTGGTATACTAGCCTTGCTCTCGGACATGAGCGGCCTTGGACCCTTACGGAATAGTTGGGTGTGGATGGTTATGGGGAAAATGACTTATGGAAATATGACACATTGATTGTGATGATTAATGTGGTTTAACCGTGATGGTGATGGTGTTAGCCGTGAAGGTTAACGATGTTATTATCATGTACTCATTTGGGCTATTCAGGAGCTTAAGCATAATTTATGATTAAATAGGATTAAAACATTGACCAATTAAAATGATAATTGCAGTAGCCAGTGTCTGACCTTTTTGAGCCGCATAAAATCCTATGTTATGCTTGCGGAGTACGAGATGTACTCATGCTTGTCTCTTTATTTCTCTTTGGACAAAAATCCCAGATGAGTAACAGATAAAAGCTACTATGAAGAATTCCCTGAGGACTTCTAGGTTGGGGATCCACCAGTCGGTCGTCCCTGTGATTTTAGCTACCAAGCTTAGATAGTTATGTGTTTTATTTTCGTTTGTCGCAGACTTTGATATATTTGTGTTGTAATAAAGTTATGTAAGACACTTGTGATGATACATTTGTAATTTGTCGACTTGTGTGCGCGACTATTCCTGGAGCGCACATGAGATTATTATACTCAAATTTATCCTTAAATTTGGGTGTGACAAATTGGTATCAAAGCAAGGCTGACTATAGGACGCAAACCTAGGTAGAAATAGTCGATTTTAAGGTTTTCTTTTCGCTTTATTTATTTCACTGTTTACTTTACTTTCTTGTTATTTTATTAAAATTTTACATTCTTATCCACTGTTCTATTTATGTAAACATATTGATTCTAATTCTTAAAATAAAATTTATAGATGCCTCATCGCAGCGCAGCCGCGTACCGTGCCCTCTTCACCGCCGCCCGTACTCCGCTAGTTGCACCAGCACCCGCACCTGCACTAGCACCTGTACCTGAGCCCGAGGTCGTCGCCTCTGGTGGCGGCGAGGAGGAGGAGCCTATGGACACAGGGTCTCCTACGCCTACACCTTCAGCGCCTACTCCGGTGGCAGTACCGATCCCACAGGCCGCCGCTCCAGTTCCACCTGCTCCACCTGCGTCTGCACCACCTGCGCCTGCACCCCACGCGTTGACGGGTTCAGCACCGACGCCTGAGTACCCATAGGTTGTCCCAGAGATGGGATGGACCTCCAGGAACAAGTTTATGGAGGCTGACGAGGACGCTCACTACCACACTCTGCTCACGGGTGTGTTGGCGAGCTACTACCCGGAGTTTGCTACCACCGTCCGCTACCTTTGTTCGGAGCACAAACATCCATTGGAGAACACCTACTGGAAGGCCGAGGTGATCATCACAGCTCGGAACAACGTCGACAACTCGGATGAGGTGGAGTCCATCCATGAGAGCAGGGTTAGGCGTGCTTCCGCCTATGAGAGCATGGAGGATGCAGCCCAAGTTGCGTACTTTCACTACCATGGCCGCCGTTTTGAGGCCATGCAGGAGGATAGGTACCGGTTCCTTCCCTGCAACGATCCAGATGGCAGGACATGGCATGTCCTGGCACCTCCTGCCGGTGACCCTACCCTGGATACCCTGGATACGACTGTGAGACACGTTAGTGCCATTCAGGAGATGAATGTGGCACTGAGGCAGGAACTGCGTGTTGCACAGCAGGCGGGGAAGCGCCTCCAGCACCAAGTGGATGAGCTGCGTGGTCAGCTTGAGCAGCCACCCAGCTACAAGAAGAAGCCCCACAAGTTCGTTTTGCAGGATAGAGCTTCCTAGATTTCCCAGTATCTTCTAGTTAGACGTTAGCACGAGTGGTTTATTTATGTGTGGCATGTGAACTTTTAGTGTGTTGCTGTTTGTGATGATGAACAATTATGATTTGGAGTTTTGTTTGATTGTGGAAACATGTGGGCCTGTCCGCATGTTTGTAAACCGTAATCTTAGAAGTAAATGTTGCTTATTGTGAGGTTGGGTTACTTTATCTCTGTCTCAGTCGTGCTGTTTCTGGAGCAGTCTGTGATGTTTATTCTGTATCTCATAATTGGTTCAGTCAAAAATTACCAAATTTTTATGGTGAAAACTAGACTGGCATATCTTTCATTTCCAACTGGAATCACCTCATTATCTTTTCGGGTCTATGAGATATGTCCGATTTAATCTGCTGTACCTGCGCAGACTGAGAACCGGAGTAGAACCTGATAAACCACAATTTTGACTATGTTACTTTTGGAATCAGTAAATGTGTTCTGAATAAAGTTTGTAGAGAATTTCTTAAACTTTCCAACGATGTATACCATGTTCCTATTGGATCTATAGATTCTGAGATAAGCATAGATTACTGACCTGCTGAGTTTGAAACTTGTCCAGAAAACTGCTAGTCTTGTTTTTATTCATTATTAGTGATGAATAATTATTTTGGAAGATCACTAAAAGCCGTGAATCTTTGTTGGAAGCAGATGGATGCCGAAGGAGCAGGCGCTGGTCGTGGATGTGGCCGTGGCCGTTGTCGTGGCCGTGGACGTGGTGTACCTGAGAATCCACCACCACCACCGCCGCCGATGACTATTGAGCAACTCATGGGTATGCAAGCTAATCTGATGCAAGCCATGATGAACCGTATGAACAATGAACCAGTAGCAGCACCACCGCTGGTTCAAGTCCGTGACAAGTGTGGGGAGTTCTTGAAGGGACGTCCCCCGGTGTTTACCCATGCCTCTGATCCACTAAAGGCAGACGACTGGTTAAAAGCAGTCGAGAAGAAGCTGAACATAGCCCAATGCAGCGACTTGGAGAAAGTGTTGTACGCCTCAGGCCAGCTGCAAGGACCTGCACAGGAGTGGTGGGAGTCCTATCAGTATGGACGCCCGAACAATGCTCCGCCAGTCACCTGGAAGGAGTTTACTGAAGGGTTCGGGTCTCATCATATTCCAGAGGGCCTGAAAGAACTAAAAGTGGAAGAGTTCCGGTCTCTCAAGCAGGGATCGATGTCAGTTAGTGAGTATCGTGACAAGTTTGCACAACTGTCATGATATGCTCCATATGAGGTGGCCAGGGACTCTGACAAGCAGCGCCTCTTCCTGAAGGGTTTGTATGATGGACTGCAGCTGCAGCTGATGAGCAACACCTACCCTTGTTTTCAAGAATTGGTGAACCGCGCTATTGTCATCGACAACAAGCGCAAGGAGATGGATGCAAAGAAGAGAAAGCTCTAGGGGCAGCCGTCGGGCAGCAACACTCGCCCACGTGCGTACCCTCAGCAGGGATTCCCTCAGCGCAGTCAAGGACCGCTGAATCAGTGGAACCGTGGTCAGTTTCCACAGCGTCCTCCGTACCACCAGAAGTACAACCACCAGAACCAACAATGTCCTCAGCAGCAGTATGGGAATCAGAATCAGCAACGTCCCCAACAACAGGCGAGCAACCAGGCACCACGCCAAGGAGTGCCCAACAATGCTCCTGGCAAGAGTGCAGCACCCAGCGGCAATCCCAATGCCTGTTACCGCTGCGGAGAGGTGGGACACTATGCATACCAGTGCCCCAAGAAGCAGAATCCACCAGCCCAGCAAAACCAAAACAGCAATCAGAGGCCTGCTCGACCTTCGTTCTCTGGAAGAGTGAACCATGTGTCCACTGACACAGCTCAGGAAGCACCTGAGGTCATGATGGGTACGTTCAACATCAACTCCATCCCCGCTACAGTACTGTTTGATTCTAGTGCTTCACATTCTTTTATCTCCCAAGCTTTTGTTAGAGTGCATAGCATCCCACTTTGTGCACTGAAAAATTCTATGCTGGTAAATTCACCGGGGGGTAACATGCCAGCTAACTACTGGAGCCCCTCCACTACTATATCCTTAAGGGGGGTAGATTTCAAGGTGAAACCTATTGTGCTAAGAACCATGGGAATTGACCTCATACTTGGAATGGATTGGATGAAGCAGCATGGGGCAGTAATTCAGTGTCAGGAGAAGTCTGTGGTGGTGACATCACCAGGTGGGGACAGAATAAGTGTGGATGTGGCAGTGCACCCTCAGCCGACTGCTACAGTGAATCAGATGAGTGGTGCTAATCAAGAAGACCAAGTGGTGGACGAGTTCCCAGATGTGTTCCCGGACAGGTTGCCAGGTATGCCACCAGACCGAGACATTAAATTTCTTATTGAGCTTTTACCTGGAACTGCACCCATAGCGAAAAGACCATATAGAATGGGGGTAAATGAATTAGAGGAACTTAAGAAACAGCTTAAGGAATTACAAGAAAAAGGGTTTATTCGTCCTAGTTCTTCACCCTGGGGTGCACTGGTAATCTTTGTTGATAAGAAAGATGGCACTAGGAGGATGTGTGTGGATTATCGGTCGTTAAATGAAGTCACCATTAAAAACAAGTACCCACTGCCTAGAATAGATGACTTATTTGACCAACTGAAAGGAGCATGTGTGTTCTTCAAAATTGACCTCCGATCTGGCTACCACCAGTTGAAAATCCGTGCAACTGACATACCTAAGACAGCTTTTACCACAAGGTATGGCTTGTATGAGTATACAGTCATGTCATTTGGGTTGACCAATGCACCTGCATACTTCATGTATATGATGAACAAGGTGTTCATGGAGTATTTGGATAAGTTCGTGGTAGTATTCATTGATGATATATTAATCTTCTCTAAAACAAAAGAAGAACATGCTGAACATTTGAGGCTGGTCTTGCAAAAGCTTAGAGAGAATAAATTGTATGCCAAGAAAAGCAAGTGTGAGTTTTGGTTGGATGAGGTCTCATTTTTGGGACATGTGGTCTCTAACGGTGGAATAGCCGTAGACCCAGTAAAGTGCAGGATGTGCTAAATTGGAAGCCTCCAACCAATGCTAGTGAGATCCGTAGCTTTTTGGGACTAGCTGGTTATTATAGGAAATTTATTAAAGGCTTGTCTAAGTTAGCAAAGCCCATGACAGCCCTACTAGAGAATAGTGCCAAATTTATTTGGTCAGATAAGTGCCAAGAAAATTTTGAGGAGTTAAAGAAAAGGTTGACCACAGCCCCAGTGTTGACCTTACCAGATCTGAGTAAAACCTTCTCTATTTATTGCGATGCATCTCGCCTAGGCCTTGGATGTGTGCTTATGCAGGAAGGAAGAGTAGTGGCCTATGCATCCAGGCAGTTGAGAAAACATGAGCTGAACTATCCTACTCATGGTTTGGAGCTAGCTGCCATGGTTCATGCTTTAAAGATTTGGAGGCATTATTTAATTGGACACAAGTGTGATATTTATACGGACCACAAAAGTTTGAAGTATATTTTCACACAGTCGGATTTGAACCTAAGGCAACGCCGTTGGCTAGAATTAATAAAGGATTATGACCTAGAGGTGCATTACCATCCCGGGAAGGCAAACGTTGTTGTAGATGACTTAGTCGAAAGAGTTATGCCAATGGGCTGCATTTGACCTTCATTCCCACAGAGTTGCTAGCTGAAATAGAGCATCTCAATTTGGGTTTAGTGAACAACACTGTTGAATTGGAGTTAGAGCCCACCCTTGAGCAAGAAATCCACAAGGGTCAGTTAGAAGATGAGAAATTAAAAGAAATTTCAAAGAATGTAGTGCTTGAAAAAGCACCAGGTTTCAGGTTGGATGAAAATGGTACACTATGGTTTGGGAAGAGAATATGTGTGCCTAAAGTGAAATCCATCCGAGATGCAATCCTGCGTGAAGCACATGACTCTGTATATTCAATTCATCCCGGAAGCACCAAGATGTATCTAGATCTTAAAGAAAAATATTGGTGGTATGGATTAAAGAGAGATGTGGCTGAGTATGTAGCCCTATGTGATACTTGTTAGAGGGTGAAAGCCGAGCACCAAAGACCTGCAGGGTTGTTGCAGCCAATGCAAGTGCCCAAATGGAAATGGGAAGAAGTAGGTATGAATTTCATCATGGGATTGCCCCGCACTCAGCGTGGGTATGATTCAATTTGGGTAATAGTGGATCGACTCACTAAAGTTGCTCACTTTTTGCCCGTTAAGACCAACTATGATGGTGCAAAGTTGGCAAAATTATATACGGATAGAATCGTGAGTCTGCACGGAGTTCCGAAGAAGATCATGTCTGATCGGGGTACACATTTCACATCACAGTTTTGGCATAAAGTACATGAATCATTGGGAACAAAGTTGAACTTTAGTTCCGCATATCATCCCCAAACCGATGGGCAGACTGAAAGAGTAAATCAGATTCTAGAAGACATGTTGAGAGCATGTGCGTTACATTATGGTACCAGTTGGGACACTAGTTTGCCATATGCTGAATTTTCATATAATAATAGTTACCAGGAAAGTCTCGATATGGCACCGTTTGAAGCATTGTATGGGCGGAAATATAGAACACCTTTTGTTTTGGAATCAAACTGGTGGGAGTCAAGTATTTGGACCTGATGTTCTTAGAGATGCAGAGGAACAAGTGCGGAAAATACGGGACAACTTGAGAGTAGCCCAGTCTCGACAAAAGAGTTATGCTGATACTAGAAGAAGAGATTTGGCATTTGAGATTGGCGACTATGTGTACTTGAAGGTGTCACCTATGAGAAGTGTCAGGAGATTTAATATGAAGGGTAAATTAGCACCAAGATATGTTGGACCATTCAGAATTCTTAGGAGACGTGGAGAAGTGGCCTATCAGTTAGAGTTGCCTGCGAGTATGTCGGGTATTCACGATGTATTCCATGTGTCGCAACTGAAGAAATGTTTGTGAGTGCCTGAGGAACAAATCCCGCTGGAAGAGCTCACTGTCGAAGGGGATCTAACTTATGAGGAATATCCGATCAAGATCTTAGAAATCGCGGAAAGAGTTACCCGAAGTCAGATTATAAAGATGTGCAAAGTGGAGTAGCACCGATATAAGGAAGAAGAAGCCACCTGAGAAAGAGAAGATGAGCTGAGACAATCTTATCCACATCTCTTTGAGTAAGCTCCGTTTCAATCTCGAAGACGAGATTATTTTTTAAGGGGGTAGAATTACAACACCCAAAGTTTTATTTCTTTTAAAATAGATGAATTGAATTCAAATAAATTATTTTGTGAGCATTTCAATATAGGAAAATAATAAATTTTGGGAGAATAAAATTAAATATAAGTTTAGAGTAGTATTTTTGTTGCATACATGCTGGTGCACTTCATTTATATGATGAGTGGTTTTTTTTGAACTAAGGAATTTGAATTCAATTTCATTTTGAAAAGAGTTTGAAAAAAATTTGTTTGGAAAAAAATAAAAAGGAAAAAGCTTTCTCTTTCTCCTTTCTCTCTTTCGGCCTTTTTGGCCCAAAACCTCTGTGCCCCGCGCCCCTTCCTGGGCCGCGGCCCAGCCGACTCTCCCCCTTCCCCCTCTCTCTCGCTGGTGGCTGACGGGTGGGGCCCACCCATCAGGACCATCTCCTTCCTCCAACTGTCCGCCCGATTTCCTCTCTCTCTCAGTTGCAAAACCGCCAAGCCGCGCCCCGCTCCCCCATGATCCTCTCCACTACCCCGCGACCGGATAAGTAGTGGGCTGCGAGCCGCGCGCCTCCTTCTCCTCCCCAGTTCCCCTCTCCTCGCTTCTGCTCCTTTCGGTGCGCGCGCAGAGAGAAACGCCGCCGGGACGCCGCGACCTCCGCGCGAAGCCCGCCGTCCGAGTCGTCTTCGTCCTCCTTCTTCATGTAGGTGAGCGCGCCTCGTCCTCCTCTCCCTCTTCGGCTTTCTCCCGAGCGTTGCGGTGCTCTCTAAGGTCGCTTCCGCAAGCTCCGAAAGGTGCCATCAATGGCGGCTCCGTCGGACGCTTTGCGGGGGAAGCTTTTGGGCCATTCCGAGGACGGGGACGCATTCCCCTCGCCCTCCTCTCTCTCTGGGAGTTTTTGGTTTGGAAAACCGAGCTCCATAGCGCTCTGCAGGGCTTCGCCGGCGAGCTCCAGCCGGCCGTCAATGGCGCCCGCCGCCTCCTCTCTCCCCTCCGGCCGGCGCGCCACCTTTCTTCCCCCTCTCTCTTCTTTGCGATCTAATCTCGGCCGTCCATCGCGAGATCAACGGCCGAGAAGAGCCCGTACCCCTTCGCGGGTCAGTTTTGCTAAAGAGTCCCCCAAAAATTGTGATTTTGCATCGCAGTCCTCGTCCGGGAGAATTCCAGGAATTTCTGTATTTATTTAAATTCGTTTAAACATGCTTTATTTACAAGATTGCCATTGCACTGTTTTGGCCATAAAATATTTGTTTTAGCTCTGATTTGACCCGTTCGAATTATGTTAGATTCGTAATTAAATTCTCTACATGTTAGTACTATTGTTTCTGTAGTTGCAACTTTTTAATTTCAATGTTAGGTTTAATTAATTAAATGCCTATAGAAAATCGCCGAAAATTCGTAACTTGATCGTTTTAGCTCCGATTTTCGTGATCTTCGTATCTACATGTTCGTAGCGAAACGTAGGTTCTGTTTTTAAATATTTTATTTCATTTTGATCTGTTGGTGTACTGTTCTAACTAAAGAATTGTTTTGTTTGTATGATTGAACTTGGAATGCGTGTTGTTGTGTGGTACCGATCGAGCGCAGACGGTGACGTGTCCGTGGGTGATCCATTTTACTCCGAGGAGCAGCAGGACCAGCAGCAGTTCCCCTTCACTGAAGGCAAGTATAACATGGGTTTCCCTTGTACACCTATTTACTTAATTAATTACGCATCTGCATGTGTCTAATTTTGATAACCCTAAGGACATCCTAGCTACCTGACTATAAATTTATGACACCTATGGGTAGTATGCATGTGGGTAGCTTTGCTAGTGCTTTAATTAATTGAGACTTTACTATCACTCTGACTTTAATAAATTTGATGACAAATGTTGAGGAAAGGGCTATTGTGCAATTGACTTCGGTAAGGTTGACCTAGTCCCTCCGTAAGGACTTCTCTGTAAGCGACTATCTGGGACTTACAGTGCAACCGTGATGATTATATGGCTCTAACTTTAGCTCAGTTACCCGAAAGGGCGCAAGAGGGGCTTGCCACTTTGGGTATAGAACTGCCTCTGTTCCTATGTGTATAGCCGTGATGGAAATGTGCCATAGGAAAGGGGTTCTCTATATGTGCCTGCCGAGGAAACTTCACGGCCCTAACTGGTTAGACGTGGCCTATGAAAAGCTTCATAGTGTTCCTTGCCCGCTCACCTTGGCAGTGTTAGTGGGTCTTGCAAACCCCGGGCATATGGGTAACACGACTTACGGGAAAAGTGCACACCTCTGCGCAGAGTTTGACCAAACTGGTATACTAGTCATGCTCTCGGACATAAGCGGCCTTGGACCCTTACGGAATAGTTGGGTGTGGATGGTTATGGTGAAAATGACTTATGGAAATATGACACATTGATTGTGATGATTAATGTGGTTTAACCGTGATGGTGATGGTGTTAGCCGTGAAGGGTGATGGTGATGGTGTTAGCTGTGAAGGTTAACGGTGTTATTATCATGTACTCATTTGGGCTACTCAGGAGCTTAAGCATAATTTATGATTAAATAGGATTAAAACATTGACCAATTAAAATGCTAACTGCAGTAGCCAGTGTCTAAACCCTAAACCCTAAAATCCTATGTTATGCTTGCGGAGTACGAGATGTACTCACGCTTGTCTCTTTAATTCTCTTTGGACAAAAATCCCGGATGGGTAACAGATGAAAGCTACTATGAAGAATTCTCTGAGGACTTCTAGGTTGGCGATCCACCGGTCGGTCGTCCCTGTGATTGGAGCTACCAAGCTTAGATAGTTATGTGTTTTATTTCCGTTTGTCGCAGACTTTGATATATTTGTGTTGTAATAACGTTATGTAAGACACTTGTGATGATATATTTGTAATTTGTCGACTTGTGTGCGCGACTATTCCTGGGGCGCACATGAGATTATTATACTCAAATTTATCCTTAAATTTGGGTGTGACAGCCACCAACTGAGGACCGAGCACCCGTTGGCCGCTAGGGGATGGCCCAGAGCACGGCAGATGTGGAACCATACCTCGCGCGCATAGGGGTAGCAACAATGGAGGTAGTTGATGGTCTCAGAGGTCTGGTGACGACAGATGTAGCACTTGTCTCTTTTTCCGATCCGGTGGTGAGGTCGACGGTCACTCGTCCAGTGTCGTTGTCTGAATGTTAGCAATATGAAAATTTTGACCCTTAAAGGAGCGCATGTCTTCCAGATCAGGGAGTGGCCGTGGAAGGTGATTGAACCAGCGTGGAGCATGTGTTGTATACTGATTTGGCACTGTAAAGACCATCAGACGTCCAATGCCAGATTACCCTGCCCTGGGCATCATTGAGCGTGACATGCTCGGTGGCCTCCCATATGTCTAGATATTCAGCCAAAGCTTCATTGCTTAAAACTCCAGAGAATGTCGATGCCCAACGTTGGTCCAGCAATCCCTGCTGGACAGTCAGACACGGCCTGGATCTTCTAGGGACGTTGTGCGTCATATTAGGCGCCATGTCTGCTGGTGCCGTCCCCTCAATTAATCCAGCGGTCATCCCAGAAGAGTGTTGAGGTCCCATCGCCCAGCACGGTATAAGTGGAAGCTCTCATTACTTTTGAGAATGTTGAGGTCACATGTCTGCTGGTCCAGTTTTCTCAAACACATTCTATAGTAAAAAGATAATAGTTCCATTACTTTTGAGAAAGTAAGATCTCAAAAAAATCTGGATCCTTGATTTGAACAAAAATAATTAATAATTAAAATAGTTAGAAAAACAGAAAACAAAAACCAGGCAATTAACCATGCCCACCTCACTATTCTGCTCAGTGTGTATGCACCACACGCATCCATTCCTTCCTAGAATTGCTTGGGATGCATGTGTTAGGCCACCATCATGGTGACGTGCATCCTGAGTTGGAGGCTACCATTTTGGTTCACACAGATGCGAGCCAGGTTACAACATGAAAGTTACAACACCACAACACCGCAATAGCGCCAGATATCTGTCCCTAAAAATAATATTTAGCGATAAATGATCTGCGTAAAGGTAACCCATATATCATCTGCCGCTATCTCCTCGTTTACCAATTGATTGTCTGTTGGTGTAGATATGTATATTTACTGTTTGCTTATCTGTAGCTAAAAACACTTTTATCGTCATACAGTCTGTCGCAAAAAAATAGTCCCAGCCCACCTTGCAATTTTAGCCCAGCCTATGTGAACATAAAAGAACCTACAGACTCTGTTTCTCCTCCAAACCCTAAATCAGTGCCGCTGCCACCACCGCCCGCTCTCTCGGCTCCCTCCCCGATTTGGTGAATTCCCTCCCCCAAATCACTCCATCGTGCAGATGTCCTCCTCCCCAATGCCTTTCTCCAACCTCCCTCTCCTCGTTCCTTCATCTCACCCTGCCTCCTCCCACGGTCCTCTGTCCTCAGCGTCTTTCTCCCGACAACATCACTGATGGCCGTGGTCCATCTCCTCCTCGATGGCGTGTTTGGAGGAGGCGGTGTCACCTGCTACTGCGATCTGGCTGAGGGCAACAACTGCAATTGGTGGTGCGGTGGCTGCTGCGAGGCTTCAAACGCTGCCGGTGACTGCTGCGACTATGGTTGCTGCTATTGCAACTTGGTCATGGGCAATCGATGGCTGCGACCGCTGGTGACTTGGCTTCAGTTCATGAGGAAGATGAGGGTGGAGGCGGAGGACCATGACACGAATCCGGTCAGCGGCAACAGCTGCTTCAGCGCATCCCTGTCCAACTTTGAGACTACGACACCATGTCCTAGGCAAAGTTGAAGTATAGTACCTTTGTTGTCCTTTGCTCCCCAACTCCACAACAAAAAACTGAAGGAGCATTGTGGAAGGATATATTTTATGCTTCTAGTTAGCAAGGTGTTGCTTTTATAAACTCTAGACAGTTATCTGCTAATGATTTCAGAAGCTGAACAACATCCAAATGATTTCTCAAACCAAATGAGTGTGTGTTAATTTCTGTGCACACGATTTGTTAATTTGTAACTTATTATTTTTCAACCTTGCCTTGTTCTATATATAGATGAAGATGACAAAACAGCTACTATCACTTCACTATGTTTTTTGTCTCCATGAGATATGTTCTGGTCATGCAGATATGTTGTTCCTTTGAACCATCTAAATTATTTCCTGATTATTTGTCAAACAGTTTCAGATACAAGTATCATAGAGTTCTAAATATGTGCACTAAAATGTAGGGATTTTAGCTGCATCAGCCATGGAAGTGTCTCAAGCATTTATATTCTAGTGTCAGATTAACTTATAAATAAACTATTGGTGTAGGTCAACCAAAGTAGCATCTTCTGACATCAGGTTGAAGTGTATTTATTAGTGCAAAGAGACTGGTTAGTTGAGACCATCCTTTTATCTAGTATGGTATTGTTTTGGTTTTTCTAGTGATAGCGTGCAAACTGGTCTGCTTGCTTCAGTAGCACATAGAGCCTAGACCGGGGAAGTCTGTTGCTGAAATAAGAAACCTGCAGTAGGAGAAATGAAAATTACCACTAGGTTTTTTCTCCTAAGTGGAGGCAATACTAGGCACCGGCCCCTGCTTGCCTGTGACCCAAATGAAGGGCTGGCTGAGCCTGCGACCAAACTCTGCAGGAGCTAGAGCTATAGCTCCCTGCTATCAACTCGATAGGATTAATAGATACTAAAAGCCTGCCACACAGGAATTCATTGAAGTCGTACCTATACATGTGATATGCTGTCAGGTCATAGTTTATAGGTAATAGCTATACTAAATATGATGGAGAAAGAAGGAATTTGTTCATAAAATGAAAATTATAACTATTACTTGCACACATGTCTAACCACTATGAACTGTGCTAAAATATGTAACTAAAGTTCACAACTTAGTAAGAAAATTCCTGTAATTTGGCTTGATTCTAGAAAATGGATGTCTACACTTGCTGATTATGCACAACACCTTCATATATTTTATCCACTTGTCTAATTACATGGTTGTTATCTTTTTCAGGAAGTATTGGGCAGTCTTTGGCTTGAGTTTCTGAAAAATAATTCTGCACATAACTTGGTGGAGGCTTTACTTTTGACAAGCCATTGCTTTTGGTTTTTGAGTTCCTAGAAATGATTGTGTGCACAAACCTTAGTATGTCAAACACAAACTACTAGTATTACTTGTGTGCATTCATGTGATCTTTTGGTAGCTGACCATGTTAGATGATGTGCTATGCAAGACAATATTATATGTTTATTTGTATTGACCTCAGCTCTGTGCGATGTATGCGATGGACCATAAACTTGAATCTAAGTTGCATGTTTTCTTATTGTATTTTTTTAATATTTATATTGTCCTGTTGAACGATCTGACGCTATAAATACATAATTGCTGGATGATCTGTCGGTATGTGCTTGGTAATGGATCATTTGTCGCTGAAACTTGGCAACAGACTATCTGTCACTATAGATTTTCAGAGCGTCAGATGATCTGTCGCTCAAGGTACTATGTGACGTTAAAGATTTTTACCGGTAGGACTTACACCGGCAGCAGAAGTCTGTCGCTATAGGATTTTAGTGTCAGATCGTTTGCCCCCGTAACCGCTTTTGCCGTCAGATCATCCATTGCTAGTCTTGGTGTTGTGGTGTAGTGTTATTTAGCAATTGTGTTAGGGCTAAAAATATCTTTTTTATCGGATTCATCATGTATACCAATTATGAAAATTGATGTGGTTAGAAATGCTGGCACCAAGCATCAAAACATTTTTTTTAATATCCGAGAGAGCTGCAACATCCTTAGGAAACCCTCTAAAGAAGCCGTGGACTCCATTATGTGTTGGTGGCAAAAGTAAGTTAGATGTAGTCCATTAGGTGTTTGTCACAAGTATTTTTATACATAAAAGTACCATTTTCATACCTAGAGGTGCAATGTATTCATGGTTGTGATGTTTGAAATATAAAGGACCCAAAAGGATTGTGTCAGCGAACATGATGTGATGTGATGAAAACTATGCAGTCAAGTATTATGTCAGTTAGAGAATGCCTAACAATAAATAATCCGACCAAAATATTTTCACTCCTGTTGGTAATATAAGAAAAGGAATTATTTCTCCTCCATGGTACTGCAGATTGCATGATCTTGGGTTGATTACATATAGTGTGTTCCCCATTCCATGAGCATTGAGCTACATACACTTCAAGCATCCAGCAAAGTGTAGACTATAGCAATGATCTAGAGGGCTGGAAAAGACTGCTAAGTATGTCTGGGATTATGAGGCAAGCTGGAAATAGAGAACACCAGACCCTCTAGTTCGAAATCTTTGATGGAACATTGAGGAAAGAAGAACACCAGTGGCTTCTAGATGTCATCAACACCGCGTGTGGTGGTGGGATTGGGAACCTGCCGGCGGACAACACCACTACCTACCTCCAGTTCAAGGACACGCTGAGAGAAGAACATAAGCTTTCGATTGGCATCCAAACATCATGGTCACCATGAGGTGCAGCGACCCGTGTTCTCTCATCTACATATCCTCTGACAAGGAAAACAAAAATGCTTCCTCCTACCACTCCTTCCATGCAGCATACCTTTTACGGATAATAGATTTGAGAAGAAAGGTGCCTGTATGGTGTGTTCCGATGGGAGGCCAAATCAGGAAAGTGCACAATACATGACGAAGATGTTTGGGATAATCCTGCTTGTGGGTCGTTGGTGTTCATCTGGGTCAGTCAGGAGGAGTTTATGCAGGGAGAACGTTGTAAGAACGTTGTGCATTGCTTGACCATGGAGTCAATAATGTGTGCTGAATGTAATCTGCTGTTTTTGTGGCAATGAGCTGTGTTGGGTCCACTATTAGTTGTTGGGGTAAGTAGTATCTCCAATTATAACAATTTCTGAAACAATCAAAATATCAGAGAAAATAAAGGAGTGTGTCATCCGAACAAAAACACATATATACTTTGTTCTCGTTCTTCTTCTTCTTCTTCTTCTTCTTCTTCTTCTTCTTCTTCTTCTTCTTCTTCTTCGAGTTGTTAGTGACATGTGTTTGCAAGAGCTAGCTCCATGCAAGTATACTTTTTTGAACATATATTTCAATCCAATGGGTGGAGGCAACCAGTCCAATTTATCTTTTTATTTGCTTGTTGCCACTACATCTGATAATTTATCTTTGCCCAGGGCCTGTCTTTGCCGAGGGCTCTTGTGACTAGCCCTCGGCAAAAAGTGTCTTTGCCGAGTACCCGAGATTTGACCCTCCTCAAAGAATGAGTTTCCAGTAGTGATAGTATGCCCATGTCCACAAATGCTACGTCTTCCTCTTGTCAAGCTCAAAACAAAAAAGTAGTTCTGCAGTGCTTTCAATAGATTCTATTACGTGCTCATGCAATTGTTATCTAATATATTAATCAATGCAAATTGCCACCCTTATGACTAGCGCAGTTGTTGATTGGCCCCTTTGTATTGATACAGAAGGTGCCCTGCTGTATCCCCGTTATTGATGTGGAAGTGATAACTAGCTAGCAATGACGGTACTGATAGTCCAATAATATGAAATATTCACGGTACTGATGACATGGCTATTTATCATTTTATATGAGTAAATGCATAGCAATGGAAAATCACCTAGTAATTCCCAGCAACAGTGACCAAAAAAGGATAGATGGTGATAGAAAATTACCTATAAGCAATTCCCGATAGAGGTGGTAGAAAATGACCTCTGATTCATACATGTACTATACGTAGTGGTCTGTATTTGCAAACAACACTAGCAGAGTATACACTGACAGAAAAAGGATAGATCGATGATAGTAGAGTTGGAAAGCACACACCAGATACCTAGTGTTGTCGGGGCCAACCGAGGAGCATGCCACCACCTGAACATGTCATCAGAATCCTCTTGCATGCAAGGAGCGTGGTGATGAATCAAATGTGGTTATATTGGCGCAGAAAGGCAAGTAATTTAAGGCTTGCACCAGTAAGGGCATGCAACTGCTTGTTGGCACATTGTGAGGTCAGCTTTGGTCGACATACAAGGGGCCAAGATGTGTGTGTGTCCACTTTTGTGTACATCTTAAGCATTTTTTCCATTCTATCTGTGGCAAGGGGCCAAGATGTGTTGTCCATTCTATCTGTGTCCACGCACAAGTCAGCATTTGCGTTGAACATATAGTTGACTGGTGGTCCCAGTATGAATGAACAGATATGTGAAAATAAGAAGATCTCAATCACCACCATGGTTTTCGAAACTTTTACAAGGACTCATGCTCTAGTAGCTACCAATGTCCAATTTCATGATCACAGTAATTGATTTTTTTTTATGAAACAGGAGGGTTTCCCCCTACTGAAATTTTTTTGAAACAACAAGGCAACCAAAGTACAGCAAGAACAACTTATGAAACAAAGACAGTAAGAAAGAAAATGAGAAAAATTACACAAAGCTGTCTAGCTATAATTGTTATGGGACTATGTATGTACCATTTGATTTGCAAAAGACCTACAACAAAATCCTGAACACTATAGAGGTTTCGTATTATTTTTGGGGAAATTAGACTGCACTTGCCCCAACAAACTCTGGCTACCAAAAGTTTACATGCCCAAGAATTTATAGTTAAATGCACCAGCGGCTCTCGAACTTGTAAGCATATGTCATATTCATCCATAATAATTTTTTAAAATATATTTCTAGGTCCCTAAACTTTGTGGTAAACTGCAGGATATTTTTTTGATGATGTGGCGTGTTAGCATGGCATATATTTTTTTATTTTACTCCTCAAACATTTTTTTCTCATAAAAAACAGAACCTAGCAGCTGAGCACGAAGACATCGGAGCAGGCTTTCAAGCAGCTGATTGAGCAGCATGACGGCAAGGCCGCACACCTACCATGTTGCACACCGGCCATGACATGACGGGCTTGGAGAACCCCTTGCACGCGCAGCGCTGGCGGAGGGCCCAGCACGCATGGCCCGCGGAGGGCCCCTTGCCAACACGGCCAGTGGCCCCTGCACGCGCGCACGACCAGCGGAGAGCCCATTGAACGTGCTGCTGGTGCAGAGCCCCTTGCACGCGTGGCCTGCCGGTGACCCCTGCATGCTTGCACGGCAGCAGCACCTGCACTCGAGGCCGGCGACGAGGACTTGTGTCTCATCTCCTACCTTGGTCCAGGCGGTTGGATCGAATGACCACAAGAGTAGAGAGTAGGAGAAAGATTATTGGGTGGTAACGCTACAACTTCCTGAATAACGGGGGTTGTATAGATCGACATCACAACATGGAATTCCTATAGTGAGTACGCAAACAATCTGAACCTGAAGGGACTATGCGTAAACATCAGGTATGCAATCTATACCCCAAGAATAACCGCACAGTGATTATAGGGCAGACAAAATTCAAACATATGCTATAGGGTGCCAGACGGGCAGTTGACAGTGGCCTGCCACTCGAAGACGTCGCTATCGTCTACAAACCCCCAGAGGAGCCATCCTTGGGGTTTTTGTTCCGACCAAATAGTTGGATCTAACTCACGGCCTCACACCAGCCTGCTGAGGTCGAGGTTGTGGTATGTGGATAGATCGATGAGCTGCAGCACATGGGAGTCCGGAAATGGGAGTGCAGTCTGTGCAGATAGTGTGGGACTGGAGGAGATCGGGGCTAGCGAAGGAGATTGTGTGGGATTGGGAGAGGAAATCGCGCGCTGCTTGACGGAGGAGATTGGGACCAGGAGAGGAAATTGGGATTGCTAGGAACGAGCGAGTGGGTAAATTTTTTCGGTGAGAGTACACAGAAACAGAAACCACTATACACTGTACAGGCGGTTCCCAACCCCTTTTCACAGGCGGATTCACTACTGGAAACTCGTTCTTTGCCGAGGGCCAAATCTCAGGCACTCGGCAAAGACCTTCTTTGCCGAGGGCCGCCAGCGGAGGCCCTCGGCAAAGACGCCCTCGGCAATTTTAGTGTGCTGAGTAACGACAGCCGAGCCCCGTCAGCCATTGCCGAGGGCCACCGTCAGGCCCTCGGCAAAGGTTTTTAATTTTTTTTTTACAAAATTCTTTGCCGAGGGCTTTTCCTGCTCGGCAAAGACCCCCTTTGCCGAGGGCTAAGCATGGCCCTCGGCAAAGAATTTTTTTTGGATTTTTGAGTCAATTTTTTTTGGGCACAAATCACATTATTTTAAACACAATTTTAAAAATTGGCACAAATTTCACTTTTTTATATATATTTCTTGAATTTATTTCAATTCGTCGTAATTTTCCCGCTGTTATAAATTTGAACTGCAGGTGCATGATATAATTAACTGTAGTCTTTCAAAAAATGTTATTCATGTTATTTGATGTGTGTGGAGTCCCTACGCACAAACTCGAATCAAATTCCGCGCATCTTTTACGCGTGACATGATTAGCCACTTCTCAGAAAATTGATTTAAAATTATATTAAATCTATACGAGGTCTAAAAATCACGAAACTTGACGAGTCTTCATATTGACACATGTGTAGGCTATGGTAAAAAATTCAATCGTTTTCGAGTAAGTTGCGACGTCAGATGTCCAAAACCAAGACATCTCCGCATGTTATTCACTTGTGATCACATGTGGAGATGTCTGGGTTTTGGACATCTGACGTCGCAACTTATTCGAAAATGATTGAATTTTTTATCATAGCCTACACATGTGTAAATATGAAGCCTCGTCAAGTTTCATAATTTTCAGACTTCGTATGAATTTTATATAATTTTAAAACACTTTATCGACATGTGGCTCGTCGTTTTACGCGAAGTAGATGCGTGAAATTTGATGAAAGTTTGTGGATAAGAAGTCAACATATACCAAATTCCATAAATAACATTTTTTGAAACACTACATTGCATTATTTCATACACCTGCAGTTCAAATTTGAAATATTCAGAAAAAATCAAAGAAACAAATTAAATTAAAAAAATATAAAAAAAGTCAAAATTGAACTAAATTTTAAATTTAGTTTCTTAAGAATGTATTATAGCACCACAAAAATGTTAGGTTTAAAAAACAAAAAATAAAAATAATCTTTGCCGAGAGTCCAATCTAGCCCTCGGCAAAGGGAGTCTTTGCCGAGTGCCAGATCTGGAACCCTCGGCAAAGACTATTTATATAAAAAATATTTTTTGGATTCAAATACTGGATAAAAAAAACTTTGCCGAGGGCCCTCAATCTGAGCCCTCGGCAAAGGCCCAAAACCTAAAATCCCTGCCCAATATCCCGCCCGCGCCCCCAAGTCCCCAATTTCGCCCAAGCTGCCTCTGGCGCCGCCGCCGCCGCTCCCCAAGCTGCCCCGCTGCTGGCCCGCCGTGCCGCGCCCCTCGGCCATCTCCACGTCGCCTCGCGGCCCCGCGCCGGCGGCCCTCCCCAGCGCGGCCCCCTCCCAGCGCCGCACCCACCTCCCAGCGCCGATTGCAAACCCTAGTTGTGAGTTGTCAACTCCCTTCACCACCTCTCGGACGGCGCCGCCCCCAGCCATTCCTCTCCCGGTTCCAAATCTCACGCACGGTGACTCCTCTCTCTCAGACAACATGAGCTTGCAGGGGCGAGCCCCTTCGGCGGCGTGCAGGTAGGGCGTGGCTCCTCCGGCTAGGCATGCGGGTCAAGGCTCTGGTAGGGCGTGGACCCTCCGGCTGCAGCACGGGTCAGGGGCTCCGGCAGTGCGTGCGGCTTAGGGGCAAGCTCCTCCGGCGGCGCATGGGCATGGCGCAGCCCCTCCGGCAGTGCGTGCGGGTCAGGGGCTCCGGCAGCGCGCAGGCCTTCGAGTGGCTTAGGGACGAGCCCTTCGAGCGGCGCGTGGCAGGGTGCAGCCCCTCCGGCAGTGGTGGTGCCGGCCATTAGCTAGTACCGCAACCCTTTACTGTACGGTAAGATCTGGAACTCCCATTTCTAGCAGTTTGCCGTGGCCTAAAAACCAAAGGGATTGGGAGATCTACTTTTGTATTGATTGGGATTGGATAAAAGGGAAAATAAAATTACAATGAGAAATGACACTGATTTGGTATGGGAATATGTGCTCTCTTTGTTGCTATGTGCTGCTGGCCTGGTACAACATGTAGGTTAGGCTTTTTGTAAAATTGTCGTTCATGCTTTTGTAGTTTAGACATGCACACTAATGTTGTTAATACTATATTTGGAGGCGTAGAGGTGCTTCTGACCTTCCCATTATATATTATATGGCACCTAGGAGCATCATCTTTCACATCAACTGCAGAGTGTATAATTCTGCTTGAATTTTTTTTTTGTGTATTTAAATGATCTTTTCTATGAATCTTGTTAATGTAAAAGTTATAGATAACTTACATATCTATGTTGTCCTAAAATTTCGTGATTTTAGCCCACCAGACTTGGGAGTTATGAATTTTTTGAAGTTTCCTGTCAGAATTTTAGCCCGTTTGCTGTACAGCCCTGAACATTTTTGTTTTTTCGAACTTGTTAACTTCAAGTCCCATGTTTCTTGCAAAAGATAATGTCTAACTAGAGAACTAGTGTTTGACATGAAGGGTAGCCAATATATCTGACAACTAAAAGTATTATTAGTCTGGAAATTTTTGCTCTTTGTATATGAGGTAGATAACTATATGACATTGAAGTCAATAAACTCTGTAGCTTAAATGGCCAACTGTTACTGTAAATTGAATGACACCAATTAGTTTGTTTTTCACCTAATTTACTTGTGTATAGTGTAGTGAACTTTAAGTAGCTCTGCAGCTTCTGATGACAACCTGCATAGTAACATAGTTCACAATTTCTTTCATTGGTGTATATATACAGACCTAGCAATTTAAGTTAACTCTGCATCATTATCAGTATCTTACCTAGATGGTTGTAGAGGGCGATTGTTGACTGAACCAAATCCTGGGATCTACACATAAGCAGCAGTACATTTAGGTGATAGATTCCGAGTAAGAGATCAGGAAATAACATAGTAAGTGGCACTTTAGTATTCATGCTCATATAGCTTACAGAACATCCGGTGTGTAATTTCTGATGATAGAAGAAGTGAGTAATCCCCAGCAAAAGGGACTTTTTTACCTTTTGTTGCATATCTGGTGAATTGAATGCTGATTTGAATTACTTATGCTATCTATTTTTTGTTTCTTGTAGGTCCATGACATTGTTGCAGCTGCTTGTATCTATCTCTATCTCAGGTAAGTAACACAACATTGGTGGCGAGTAGCAGTAGAGCCAACTCATTTTAGTTTCAGCTTTGAATTATTTGTTAGATTCATAGGAGAAGGCCAACAGTTTTAGATTTACAGCAGAACCTGTCTTTGCATATTAACTGCTCTGTTCATTGACATAAGTTTGTGACTTGCCTACTCACATGCACCTTCGTTACATATCAACCATCATTTCATAATCATTTAATTATTACTAGCTGCTTATTTTGAACTGATGTTGCTTGTCTCAGTTTTGCATTGATTTTTTTCTTTGTCGAGTGTGCTCTTTTTCATATGCAGTCTGTATGCACATATGAGTATTTAATTCACTGGAATTTTATAAATCCGACAGATGCTTGAATCTGAACTTTAATAAACCCCAAGATGGATTATCTGTTATAGCTACTGGAAGTAGGTGTGATATTGACCTATATGAGTTACTGTGAACTTTTGGTCAAATTTGTGAAGATGCATGTATATTGATGTTGAATTCTAGCTATGTATGTACTGAATGAACTTTCAAAGTGTGATATTTGTAGTAATTGTTGACAGATCAATTTTCAAGCTCCATTTGTAATAATTGATGACCGATCAGTTTTTTTTAAACCATTGGGTCTTTGCCGAGGGCCCTCACTACAGCCCTCGGCAAAGAATGAGTCTTTGCCGAGGGCCCTCACTGTAGCCCTCGGCAAAGAATGAGTCTTTGCCGAGGGCCCCCATCATAGCCTTCGGCAAAGATTTTAATTCTGCACATTTTCTTTGCCGAGGGCCATAGGTGGTGGCCCTCGGCAAAGACTCCATCCCGAGAAACGGCGCCGTTATGATTACTTTTCTTTGCCGAGGGCCATGTTGGCCCTCGGCAAAGGCTTTGCCGAGTGCCCGACAAAAGGCTCTCGGCAAAGGTCATCTTTGTCGTCTAAAAATTCCACGAGAGCCCTTTGCCGAGGGCTTTTGGGCCTTTGCCGGGGGCTTCTAGCCCTCGCCAAAGAGGCAGTTTCCAGTAGTGATTGGAGAACCGCATGCGCTGGGTGCCTGTGGAAATCAAAAGTTTCCACAGGCGGGTAACTTAGAACCGTCTGTAGAAATAGATTTCTACAGGCGGTTTATTTATGCCACCCGCCTGTAGAAATGAACTTTCTACAGGCGGTTCAGCTATGCAACCCGTCTGTAGAAATGAACTTTCTACAGGCGGTTCTCATTATTTTAACCGCCCGTGTTAAAAATTTTAAATCTCCCGCCCAATTCCAAATTTTTCCACTAGACCCTTTTTTCATTTTATATTTTAATATGTACATACAACATACATATATATATATATATATATATACACGTAATATTCAAACTACTGAAGCCTAGAGATCATGTCAACCATTGCAACATGCAATTCATTTATATATATAATGTTACTTTATACATAAGGTTATATTAATTACAAACATGATCACACATCAAGTTTTACATGCATTAGAGGTTTCACCTCTGAAACCTCTGCGCTCTAATAACCGGATCGAGTTAGCTTTAGCCTACTAATCTCCCTTAGCGCTCCGTATTCAGGCTTTGCTAGGGCGCTGGTCCGATCGTGATATTTCCCTTCGCTGGAAATGACTTCTCGCAACATGAATTTGCAGAGGTCCTCAACTATGTTGTATAAAGTGGCTTCACTCATGCTCTTCGCCTTTTCAAAGTCTTTTTGCTGCATAGGAAGTTAGAAAACATCATATATTTAATGTTCATAATACATAATTAACAACCTTAATTACTTAGAGCATTAATTACCTTATAAGTGTTAGTCATATATCTTCCGCCCTCTCTCATGAACTCACATACGTAGAATCCAGAGTGGACCGATCCTTGTGGTTAGAGATATCGATACAGATATGTAGAGTATAAAAATACATATCTTAGTATATGCATTCAAGCGGTGGTGCCTAGCCATATAACCCAACTGCAATGCAATGCGATTGACAAGGCATCGGAATCGCATGATTGATGAATCATATTCCCTGTAATTAATTAGGGGCATATTAGTGGTGGTGTTCACCACTTGTAACGGTTAATGCAAGTCCTATTTTTACTTTAAGCAATATATATACTACATTACAAGGCATTTTAATATTTCTACATGCATAGTTTTTTATATTTCTACATCCAAAGTTTTTTCTTATATACAAGTATACACTATGTCAACATACATTTTAAAAACAACTTATCTAGAGAAGCCAAAACGGTAAACAGTATATGCCCTACATAATTTCCCATTTTTCATTAAATAGAAAACACTAAATAAATACATATTTATATATTTTAAAAAAACTAAGATTTCTTTAAGTAACTCTAATTATAGATAAGTGAATAAAATGTGATTTTATACTTCTTACAGTTTATTCGTACATTTCTTTTTTCGCATTCATGCTCTACATTATGCATATAGTGACAAAAGGCATGGACGTTTTCGCTGGTCTAGATTTGGCAACAATTAGGATCCTAGGTTGTGATCCCACGACAAGGAAATGAGCATGCCATGCCACGCCTACTAGACTGACCGAACATATCATGCCAGGCTCGCTGCCGTGCGCTTAGCTTTTGATCTCACTATATAATTTATAAATGCTTGTCTAGATACATAGGCAAATATATATAATTTTTTGGATAAAGGGAGTATATCACTTCAATTCACCAAAAACTCAAATGCAACGCATGAGTGTAGCAAGCAAATTAAATGCTATAATTCATAAATCAATTTAATATGATATTTTCTTTAATGAAATTAGTAGAATGATCAGGATTTGAAATATTCAAGAAAATATAATAAATATTGGGAAAACATAATGCTTTATGTGTGTTTGTATTCGTAGGGTGACACATCATGAAAACATGGTGAGATTTTTTTAGAAAAAATGTCAAATCATTATTAATATAGTGATTTCTTGGTTCGGTAAACTAAATATAGACCATGACAACAAATATTATCTTCACAATACCAAGTATCGCACCTTTGGCAGCTCTCTCATTGAGCCATGTTAGTTTATTGTGGTAGCTAATAAAGTTAGCCAAAACCATGGCCACCAATTTGATGACCCAAATTTATCCTGGCTAATGTATCACTACCGGAGATTCGTTCTTTACCTAGTGTCGCACACTTTGCCTAGTGCAATCTATCGGACACTCGGCAAAGCAGTTGTTTGCCGAGTGTCACCCTCGGCAAATCGGAGCACACGGTAAATCGATAGTTTGCCTAGTGCCAAACACTAGGCAAACACCGACACTCGGCAAACCAGCCCTTTACCTAGTGTCCGGCACTAGGCAAAGTCATACACTCGGCAAAGGCACGCAACGGTGGCTAACGTGCCGTTAAGCTTTGCCGAGTGTTCCGTCTAACACTCGGCAAAACGACCAGTTTGCCTAGTGTTGTACGCGGACACTAGGCAAAGTTTCGATTTTGCCTAGTGTTTCTAGGTGACACTCGGCAAAGTTACAGATTTGCCTTGTGTTTTCTAACGACACTCGGCAAACTTTTTATTTTTTATTTTCTTTTGGCCTCCAAACTTTTTCTACTAATGTTATACAGTAATCTTGACTCCATGTGAAATGTTGGTATCTTTCTCAATCTATTTGCTATATTTAGTTAATTTACCTCATTTAATTAAAATTTTGGAGATAACTCAAATATGAACTACAAGTGGTTCGAATAATTTAAAAAAATGAATGAAAAATGATTTTCATATTATTTAAAATCGAATAAAGTTAAAATCTAGGAAGTTACATCAAATTTTAAACATCTTGCTTATGAAGCATGAGCACGGACTTGTGGCCGAGTTTATTTTCAATTATATAAAACCCAATCAACATTTGAAAATCATGATATTTGTTAAAATATCATGATATCATATGTGGAGTCTGTGATAAAAGTTTGAGAATGTTTCGTGAAAGTTGTCACATACAATGTTTAGAAATCAGTACGTCTCCGTAGAAGTTTCATATAGTTGAGTGGGAACTAACAAGATCGGATGTCAATTTTATTGACGAATTGGAGTTTCCTTCAAAACTTTTTTATATAGTGAATAGTCGACAAAGATTATTTCTTCTGAAACTTTGATATTTTTTTTGGATTCGTTTGCTAATTTTAATTTGTTAACTGCAATTATAGAATTTTATAATTCTGATAAATAGAATTAAAGCTAAATGTAACCGTATGAAATAATGGCCAAATATTCGTATAAGCTTTGAATATACATTTAACAAGTTATTTTAAAAGTTAATTAGTCACAACAAATTAGATAAACATAAATTTTAAAACAAATAAAGAAAATAAACACATAAAATAACAAATCGCATTTGCCGAGTGCCAGATCAGGAGCACAATACATGTTCTTTCTCTTCCTCTCTTTATCTCTCTTGGTCCTTGATTTCAGACATCTGGACTATAAGAAACTTGAAAAAAAAATGAAAATCTAGGTGTTGTAGTTTCCAATAACACTACTACACGTTTTATTTTGAGCAACGTTTCACATAAGTACTCCGAGGTAGGTGCCATTTTTGCCCGCCACGGTTGCTCTGGACATTATAAGTTATCCGCAACGGTTAATAGCTATTAACCGTGGCAGTTGCTCAACGGTTAATAGCTATTAACCGTGGCAGTTGCTTATAATAACTGCCACGGTAAATGAAGTCCAGCCCGCTAGTCCACACCATCCCACTACCATCTTTGATACATAAATGAAATCATCAAGAACCCTAACTCCCTCACTCTCTCCCAGTCGCAGGCGCACCCTAGCATGACGCCTCCCTCAGCCCGAGTCATCTTCTCACCCTGTCGCTCACTACCTCCACTATCTCGATCTCTTCCCTCCCTCCCAGATCCGGCCGATGGCGCCTCTCCCTTCCTGCAGACCATGGCGCACGACAGCGGCACCCCTTCCTCCCTTCCCCTCTCTCTCAGGCCGATTGGCAGCTATGCTCGTGCTCCTGGCGGGAGCGAGGCAGGCACACAGCACCCTAGCGAGAGTGAGGCGGGCCTCCTTGCGGGCGTGTGGGGGTGGCGACCACGCTCTCCCTGGCCGCGGCATCGTGGATCCGGCGCGGAAGAGGTATGTCCCATCTTCACTCTCCTCTCTCAAATCCAGGAGGATCTGTCCCTCACCCTCTCTCTCGCAGATCTGGAGACACATGCATCGGGGTGGCCAAATCAGGTGTCATGGGCATCAACTCGGCGGTGGGGGTGGCCAAATCTGCCAGCGCTCCTCCCCTTCCCTCCTTTGCTCACATATCTGGTGCCCGAGGGCCCGATCTGATGGCAAGTGTCCTGATTCCGGTGGTTTAGCAAGGATGCTGGCACCGGCGAGCAGCGGCAGCCCGTGGATGGGCTCGTTGGGCCTGTCCACGGGTTTTTTCTTTTTTTTTCTTTTTTATTTTATTTATCGTGGCAGACATTTGAACCGTCTCGGTAAATCATTGATTTAATGTGACCTTTCATTTAAGGCGGTTGCAAAAACTGCCTTGGTTAATGCCTTTTGGCCATGATGGTTAGGTTTTTTAGTAGTGTAACACTCTTTTTTGTTAGTACAAAATTAGATCAAACTTGAGCTGAAATCAGATGCTAGAAGCTCGTAAAACTCTCGGTTTTGTACAGACACACTGCTGATTGCGGGCGAAAAAATAGCTTCTACATTTCTATAAGAGGATGTCATCACTAAATTTCTTTCATGCTGTGCAAATTACACAATTTTACTTGACAAACTTGTGTTTGATTTCATTCACAGACTTGAAGAGAAAACAATCTCAAACTCATGACGTATTGACGTGTGGAACGTATAAATAAACAAACAAACATAGTACACGTGGTAATTAGCTAAACTTGACTAGTAGTGTGGGTTGACGACGAAGCACTTCTCCCTTATCTCTCCCTCGTCGCCGGTGAGCACCTGGACCTTGCCCATCTTCACCATGGCCTTGGCGAACTTGACCTGCCATGCCTTCTCGACTGCGGCGTTGAAGTGGACCATTCCGGCCGTCCAGGGGTTGTCGAGCAGCGTGTTGTCGGAGACGAACAGGCCCTTGTGCGCCAGCACGTTCTTGTAGTACTGGTTGTCGAAGGTCGCCGGCGTGACCGGGTCGAGCGGCACCACCGTGGGGTCCATCTGGCCGTTGCTGGACGGCCATGGGCAGCGCATCTTGAGGTGCTCAGCGTAGGTGGGGTCAAGCGACGGGTCAGTCCGCCCGAGCTGGCCGCTGAAGTTGTAAAGGCGCTGCGTGAAGGAGGAGCAGTGAGAGCGGCCAATGGTGTGCGCGCCGGAGAGCGTGACCATGTCGTCGGCGTTGAGGCCCTTGCGCTTGAAGCTCTTGATGAGCTCGGCTACGTCGTCAAATGGGGCGGGGACATTGTTGTCGAGCACCTCGTCCTCTTTGGACACGCGGCCGTCACGGCGGCCCGAGGGGACCTTGTAGTCGAGGCCGCCGGCGAGGTAGGCGCCGTCGCGGGCGGCGAACGCGATGATGTCGGCGCAGGAGACGGTGCGCGGGCAGTGCGCCTCGAGGACGGCCTTGGCGTCGTCGACGACGTCGAAGCCGCGCATGCTGGGGTTGTTGGCGACGGAGTCCTTCTCGGCCTTGTTGCGCGGCGTGGAGTTGATGAGGATGGAGGCGTCGCAGCCCCGGACGAAGCAGTCGTGGAAGTGCATCCGGATGAGTCCGGCGCCGACGCCGGCGTCACGGGCGATACCGCGGCGGACGGCGTTGCGCACGATGGACTCGGCCTTTGGGCATGAGTGCTTGTAGAAACCGACCTCCAGTTCCGCCGGTGAGGCCTGTGCGCGTGCCGCCGATGAGGAGACGACGACGAGCGCCGCCAAGGCAAAGGCAATTGCTAACCACGTCAACCTCATGGCGATGGTGAACAATGAGCTATATATTGGTCGATCAGATGCCACTCTCACTCTGAGCTTGCTAGCGGCTTTAGCTTTGGACCTCGATTGAGAATTCGAGATGGTGAGTAAGAGATGAAGAGCGGGGTAGCTGCTTGACCTCTATTTATACAGTACTGAGGGGAATCATGGCGTGTGCATGGATGGAACCGTGTTTGTGAACCAAGTCAATGAACAAGCAAGACCCGATCGCTGGGTCGCCAAATGTAATTGTAACCTACTCCTTTTCTCCCAAATTATAAGTCATCCTAAAATTTTGGAAAGTCAAAACATGTCAAGTTTGACTAAAATTTTAGAAATAATTACAAAAACTTATGACATCAAATATATATACTATGAAAATGTACTTAATAAAGAATTTAATGGTACTTAGTTAGTATCATAAATATTATTATTTTATGATATAATTTTGATAAAACTTGAGATGGTTTGACTCTCTAAGATTCTTGAAAATTTAAGATGGAGGGAGTACCTAACTGCTACAAGAACCATGTTAGTGGACTTTCAGATTCTGTCTTACCAGGTGATGATGTCTATATTGTGGCCCAACAAGCCACACAAGTTTATTATCTCTCATATGCATGTCAAACCAAAGAGCATCTTAAGGGTTGGGATATTGTGCACAAGATATCGCCACATGGTAAAGTACCTGTCCCAATTGATGAAGATTATAACTTAGACCCAAACACATATGATGGAGAGTTCTTTCAAGAAGAGGGGCTCCAAGGGAGGTTTGAGATAGACTTAACCGAAGCGATCGGGATGGAAGTAGACAATGAAAGGGTTCTTGATGAGGACGCTGGAGATGAGGTGCAGAATTTGAAGGACTTACAAATGCTGGAGCAATTACATTTAGGCAATCACAATAGTGACATAATTGTTACTTCGGATAGTGTTGATTATGATATGGTTGATAGTGATGATGAGACTTATGATCCAACTAATCCGAATCATGAAGATTATTTCTAATACATGTAATACTATTTTTAGTTTGTAATTGTGTTATTTTTAATACATGTAATACTATGTTATTTTGTAATTATGCTCCTCTTGCTGATTAATTCTTGTTTAATCTTTTAATTGCAGGTGATTGAAGAAATATGGTGGGCGGTAATATGAGGAGGGTGAACTCTCTTTACCAAAGAGCACGCCCTGCAGCGCCTGCTGCAGATGAGGAGCCATCACAGGGGAGGAGGAGGAGGAGGAGGAGCAGTAGCAGCCGCAGGAGGGACCCGTCACCTCTTGTCCTGGCACGTGCGGGGCGTGAGCAGGTGATGCCCGAGGATGAGGAGCGGCAGGAGGACGAGGAGCGGCATGAGGACGAGGAGCGGCACGAGGACGAGGAGCGGCATGAGGACGAGGAGCGGCACGAGGACGAGGAGCGGCATGAGGACGAGGAGTGCCGCGGGGACGAGGAGGAGGAGGAGGAGGAGGAGGAGGAGGAGGAGGAGGAGGGGGCAGCAGGAGGGGGTTCTACTACCTCTAGCGGCTCGGGTATCTACTTGCGAGGTCAAGCGAGCCTCCCTGAGCGACCGATACCTCCTCACAGGCGGCCGTTGATTCGACCTGATGGGGAAAAGTAAGTAACTTAAGATGTTATCACTACTTCATACGATATGTTGAAAAATCACAATACAAACTAATATTTTTTCTTAAACACTTGGGCAGGAGTTGGACGATTGTACAGTCTGCAGGTTGTCACACACGCCATGTCAATGGCATTCTAGGGCTTTTGTGCAAGGTGCACTTCCCTGGCTTTGTTCACTACGCTGGAGTGAGGACGCCGGCCTACACGTTCGACCACTACGTCGCTGCTGATGATCGTAGAGATCGGGATGGTAGGCAATTCGACAACAAGGCGGAGCGGGTGAAGGCCGAGCTATGGGTAAGTCCTCGCACTATGTTCCTCAATACATTGCATTTATTGGACATTTATCAAATAATGAATGGACACATTGCGTCTATATGCAGGATTTCTTCAGATGCCATGAGGGGATGGAGGAGAGGGCGGCTTTGGTGGCTACCAAAGTCTGCAAAAAACTCGTGAAGGACATGCATTACGAGGCACGCATCCAGGCTGTCATAACATACCATGGAGTATTCCTTAGGACGAAGGTAACCAAAACTCAGGCAAGAACGATGACGCTGACCCGACAACAATACCTGGAGGTAAATATAGAATATTAATACTAATTTCTTTTGAGATTAAGTAGGATTAATTTGATCTTTGTTATATGTCATATACTTGATGACGTGCAGGCAATTCCGTCTTGGTGCGCCTCGTACCCCGCATGCTGGGCATATATGGTGGATAAGTGGTGCGCCCCCGAGTGGGAGGAGACGCACAATGCTTGCCGGGAGCGGCGTCTGATGATGCCAGGTGTACCACACCATCAAGGCAGTCGCAGCCTCAGTGGATACGCACAGACATGCGTATGTGATTTCATTTGTTTATTCCAAAACTCAATTCTGCATGATTCCTAATAATCTTGCTATTTGTATTGCAGTCGTCACCACATGGTGGCCAGCCTTGCTCTCAGTTCAAGGCATGAGCTATGGCTCACAAGGGGAAGGCGACGTCCGACGTCGACTACAACCCGGAGGACCCTCCCTCGGCGTACAACAATGCGACCGTCCAGAGCCGCCTCAGTGAGTACACGTCGATGGCAAAGGTGGTCCATGGGCCAGACTATGATCCAAGCACCCAGGACTTTGATGGAGAAGTAGTCATGAGGGTGGGAGGAGGAAAGAAGCATGGGCGGTACTGGCTCGGCGATGGCATAATCGATACAGCCACTACTCCCTCCCTCTCTCAGATCCGGGCAAGAAGCACGAGCTCAAGCCCCGCCATACGACCTCGGCCGGACACTGCACAGCACCGGATGGAGGCACTCTAGGTTATTCCTGTTTTATTCATTTTTCATTGATTTTTAGATACCTTAGCTCTGCAATATTATAAAAATTGGGTTCAAATATTGTAGGTCCAGCTGGAAGAAGAGAAGAGGCGACGGGAGGAGTTGGAGGCGAGGATCGCAGCCGAGCGGGAGGAGTTGGAGGCGAGGATCGCAGCCGAGCGGGAGGCCGAGCAGCGGAGGTTCGCAGACATTCTACAGTACATGCAAAGTCTTGGCGCCGCCCAGGGAATGCCTCCACCACCTGGGCTATTCGCTCTACCTCCACCTCCCGGTGCAACTACTCCTGTGAGTATGAATGTTTTAGGTTATATGTTCATGTTTACAGTCAAACCACAACAATACTTCGAACCTAGTGTTTCAGGTTATCTTTTTTTACAGAGAAAAACCCTGTTTTTATAAAGCCACAAAGTATAAATAACAGACAAACTGAAAAAAGTTTTAAGTTTCCAAACTAGCACAACTGCACAAGCTACTAATCTGCATACTCCCTTCTTACCTGCATGCACAGCATGTGCTACTTCCTGATCATGCACAACCATATGGGCTGGTCTAAGACATATCAATTTTTTTTAAACTGCTATATGTTGCTTTGTAAAGAAGTAATTAGCTCATAATTATATTTTGCATTCCTTTTTTCCAAGCAGGGCCTTATCTTGTCTCACATATGTAATCTCTTCTCCTTTCTGCAGAATCAATCGGCGGCATCGAATGAAGTGGCTCATGCTACAAATCCTTCACCAAATCAGTCTCGTTGTCCGTGATGATATTTGTAGTTGTTAATGGTACTTTTATTTGCACTTCTTATGGTGAATGATGGAGCACTGGGATTACTTGTGAACCTATTGTGATATACTGTGACTTATGTGATGTTTGTGAACCTATTGTGATATACTGTGACTTATGTGATGTTTGTGATATGTATGTGATGTTTGTGATATATATATCATGTCAGTGATGTCTGCTATGTATATTTTTTGTTTGTCTGGACGGAACGGATAAAACCATTAAAAAAATATTTCATGTCACTTTGCCGAGTGTTTTGGCTATAACACTCGGCAAAGGACTGGACTGGACGCCTGGAGAATGTGGTTTGCCGAGTGTCAATGCTAGGACACTAGGCAAACCTGATGGCTTTGCCGAGTGTCAAACCGTGATCTTCCGTTAGGTTGGCGTGACGGCTACTTTTGTTTGCCGAGTGTCAAACAGACACTCGGCAAACCCTTTGCCGAGTGCCCGATAAAGGACACTCGGCAAAGCCTGCTTTGCCGTTACTTTTTTTGCCGTCTCCGCTTTGCCGAGTGTGGCACTCGGCAAACAGTTTGCCGAGTGTTTTTGGCCGTTTGCCGAGTGTCCTGGACACTAGGCAAAGCGTGCGATTCCAGTATTGTATATAAGCACCTTTTGGATGACAACCAGACACACCATTTCGAATTGAAAGCCCACCGGAAGTTTTAAAACCCCTCCACGTATACCTAGTCCGAGCAAATATTGGTAGACAATTTTGCTGCCCCTACTGCCCACATTTGGAGCGCACTATTTTTTGCACAAAATTAAGGAAAAGTCGTCCATCTTTCCTCTCTTAACTTTTACGAAAGTCCACTTTTCTTCCGTGAACTTTAAATCTGGGCAAACCAATCTCTGAACTTTTGAAACTGTGCACTCCCTAGCCTAGTTATAAGTAGTTTTGAAGGCGGTTTTGTCTTTTTTATTTATTTTGGCTGAATCTTTAAAAATCATAGTAACTCACAGCTTTAAATCCAGGCAAACCAATCTCTGAACTTTTGAAACTGTGCACTCCCTAGCCTAGTTATAAGTAGTTTTGAAGGCGGTTTTGTATTTTTTATTTATTTTGGCTGAATCTTTAAAAATCATAGTAACTCACAGAAAAATCTTAAAATAAAAAATCTAATTTTGTTGGACTTCACATGAGTAGATCTACACAATGAATATATAATGTAATATGCTTTAGTATAAAGTTATTGCTATAGTTTTTGATCTATTATTTTTTGTAATTAATTAGAAAAATTCAAAACTGCAGTTTCTATAGTCTAATTATGGTAAAACTTCTATAATTGCCTAACTATTGTATGCTTGAACTGTAGTAAAAATTTTATACTCATTGGATCTTGTATAACTTTGTTATAGAATTGTTTAGTGTTTATGCTTGTGAAATATAAATAAATCTATAACAAAGTAATACATTATCCAATGAGTATGAATTTTTTACTATAGTTCAAGCATACAATAATTAGGTCATCATAAAAAATGTACCTAATACTATACTTATAAATTATTCTAATTAATTACAAAAAAGAATAGATCAAAATATACAGCAAAAACTTTATACTAAAGCATATCATGTTATATAATCACTGTCGGGAAAATGCTCTCCGCACGCCCCAGCGATACGGTGGATCGAGAACCTTCTCACTCGGTGCCGTGAGAGGTTTGAGCGCTGGCGAGCAGTGAACTCAACAGTAGGTGAATACAGTGAATGCGTTCTCTCTGTCCATTAATGACGGCATCGCGCCCTTTATATAGGGCTCAGAAACCGACCCAATGACGTTTACAAAAATGCCCCGTGACGGTGGGGGAATATCCCAGCATATTCTCCTATTGCGGTCTACTGACTCTAAGCCACTTGTGTAATTTCACCTCACGATCTCCACGCGTGTCTCCTGTCTAGGGCTTCAGCAGATCGGAGACGCAGATCCTCCGCCTGATCGCGGATCCTTCGACACTTCATGCGTCGGAGGTTCTTCGGCTCGGGCGCGTCGGAGGTTCCTCGGTTTAGACGCCGTGGAGGTTCTCCGGGCCGCTTGGTCGCCGATCCTTCGACGCTTCTCCGTCGGAGGTCCCTTATCCCGGATGCGTCGGAGGTTCTTTGCCTCCGGCGCGTCCTTAGCCATCCTCAGACTTGGGAGGGTCGGAGGTTCCTCCTTCCTCTGCTTGTTGGCCTCCGACGATGTCAGTCCCTGCACACACTTAGCAAGACAAGTCGAGTCATCAACGCCAGTCTCTTTCTAGGGTCCTCCACGCGCATTCCCACGGAGGTTTCCTTGGCGAAGGATATCCTCCGACCCTTCGGGAGTCGGAGGTCCCTCGGGCAAAGGGTATCCTCAGACGCTACCAGGGGGAAGGATGCGGCCATTCCCCAACAGTTCCCCCCTTTTTGGGCTAATGGCACTCTTGCGGTCCATGTGCTCAAAAACATGTCGCGCTGCGGAGGCTGCGAGCATGGTTGTTGCCTTCCCCCCTGGTGCGCAGGATGTGGTTGTTAGCTGTGCTGTAAAATTGTTTATTGTACTTAGACAAAATTTTGTTTCTCAGCACCTTCCGCTCACTGTTGTTCTGATATCCTTCGTGTGTTGGATTGCGGAGGATGTTATAGCCGTTGGAGTTAGCCGTTGGTAATGGGGAATTGCAACGGTCAGGCCGATTCCTACGCTTATAGCCGTTGGTCGTGGGGAATCGCAATGGTCATGTTGCCGCAGGCCCCCCCCCTATAAAAGGGGGTGGGGGAGGAGCTCTTGGCTATCACCCCTGCTGCCTGCTGTTTGCATACATTCCTTCGCCACATCTCACTCTCTGAGCTGCTCGCGTGCGCTTTTGCTGATTTTAGTTCATAAGTGTGGTCGGAGGATCTAAGGTGGCTCATCTTCCTCCGCCGCGTCCTTCGAGGTCAGATTTTTCTGGTCCTTTACGTAATTTACTTAGTGTGAGGTCCGGAGGTTGGCTGCGGAGATTTGAGGAGTGGATGCTTGAGGTGGCAGCAGCTCAAGATCTGGAGGAGACGTTGTCTGACGTTGAAGCTTCAGTTGGGGATCTGATCAGTGCGAAGGAATTTGAGGAGATGGCTGCGATCACTTTTGAGTTTGGTGAGTCTACTGTAAGGACGGGGGACATTGCTGATATGGTTTTGGCTAGGTTTTTCAAGGAGGGTCGTGCGAAGGCTCCTCCTGCGGGTCAGACGGTACCTGTGCCTGAGGAGGGATATGCGGTTGTATTCAGGGACTTTTTTACCTACGGACTTCGGATGCCTCCGTACCATTTTCTTCGCGAGGTGATGGAGAGTTTCAACGTTGAGCTGCAGCATTTCAGCCCCAATGGGATACTGACCCTTAGCAAATTTTCGTGGGCGTGTGAATCCTACGGAGCCATGCCCCACATTGACACTTTCTGCTCGTATTTCGAACTTCAGCGCCAGCCTAAGAAGGTGAAGGATGCCGAAGGTGTTGAGTGCATTGCGCAGTTTGGAAGCTGCGCGTTCATGCCGCGCCGCACAATGCCTGGGCCAAGGTGCGAGATCTCCTACTGCCAAAAGGGCAAGTGGGAGAAGGATTGGATGAGAGCCTGGTTCTACGTGAAGACCCCCGCTGCGTCGAGGACTTTGGATGACGGTAGCGTTGATAAGGTTTACCCTTACGCATCGTTGATGAAGGAGTTGAAGCCTATTTCGAAGGTTGATCCTTCGAAGCCGGTGTCGGAGGAACATCTTGAGGCGCGATTGGCTTGCGACAAGGCCTTTGCGCAGGCTTGCCGATACTCCGGAGGTCGGGACCTGGTCGAGGAGATGGTTGCAGCCGACTACTGGCCCCTTGGCCGTAGGACTGACGAGTTCACCATTGAAATGGTGCAAGTACCAGTCTTTGGTCCTCCGGAGGGGTTGCCGTTTCCTCGATTTGGCGCGGGTTTGCCTGAGGATGAGACGCAGGAATCTTTCCTTGACCGCATGGAGGTTTCTGCTCGAAGGATCGTTGGAAAGATCTCAGAGAAGGAATACCTCCAGCGGAAGTCCGCACTTGGGACTATGCCGCGTTTCAATCGCGTTTTTGAAGAGTTGGGGATCGAGTATGAGGATTATGTCGTTCCTCCGGAGGATCTTCTTGGTTTGGAGAAGAAGAAGGATTCCTCCAAGGCTGTTGCTGCGGCGGAGGCTAAGAAGAGGAAGGGTGGTGGTGCTGTCAAGCAGCTGGCGAAGAAGCGAAGGGCGGAGGTTGTGCTGGAGACTCCTGTGGAGTCTTCCTCCGCCCGCTCTTCTGCTGCCGAGTCAAACTCGGTGGCTTCTGCTCCTGCGGAGGCCGATCCTGCTGGTGGAGCTCCTGGGGTTGAAGCCTCGCGTGCGGTCTCTTCTGTGCGAGCGCCTTTCGCGTCCCTTCTTGGGGAGGAGTCTTCCGACGCGGAGGCCCCTGAGGCGAGTCCTGCGCGGGAGGCAAATCCTGCAGTGGATGAGGGTCCTGCGCGTGGGGCTTCAGTTGGCGGAGGGTCTCCTCTAAAGGATGTGCGGGATGAATCCAGTGACGATGCAGAGTCCGTCTCTGTTCGGAGGATTAAGAGGGCGGAGGATCTCCCGCGTCCGGCTGGAGATGGTATAAACTCGTTGTACATGGGTAAAATTTTTGTTGATTCTTGTTTTTGTTTATATAATTTTTTATTGACTTGGTCTCATGTTATTTATATATCTTTCAGAGGATGTTTTTGCTGGGTTGGCTACCGCGGAGGAATTGGCCAAAGGCGCCAGCGTTGCGCAGGAAGGACTTGCTGTTCCTCCGCGGCGTGAGCCTGCGGCTTCTGCGTTAGCAAGTAGGCCTTCGCCTGCTGATGTTCTTGGTCCCGGTGAGTTTCTTCTTTTTTGTTCAACACATTGGTTTGTTTTTTTGGTTTTTTATTCTAAGGTTTGTTTTGGTTTTGTGCAGGTGCTTCTGATCCTTCGATCACAGGTTGGACTGATGCCTTGCGCGAAGTTCATTCCTTGGTCGGAGGTTCGTTTTTTTTGGCCTCCGCCAACTGGTTTTGGGTCCTTACGATTTTTTTTCCTTACTTGTTTCTGCTTTACAGATCGTTTCCGTCAGAGGCTCCGTAGCATGGACTTTGACACGCTACTCCGCGTGCAATTTGAGCACCATAGCCTTGTACGTTTACGATGTGTTATATCTTCCTTCGTAGTTTTTCGCTCGGAGGTTTGTTGTAACTTTTTATTTTTGAGCAGGGTCATCACATGGCTGCCGCCTTGGAGGAGCGTTGCTCCCGGGAGGTTATCTGCGTGACGAGGCGATTGGTGCTCTAAAGAAGGAGAACGAGACATTGGAAGCTGAGAAGGCTCGCCTGTCGGAGGAGGTTAGGGGGTTTTCCTCCGTCCGGCGAGAGATTGATTCCCTGAAGAAGGAGAGGGATGATTACAAGGCTGGGTCGGAGGTTCTAAAGAAGGAGAAAGAAGATGCTGAAGCTTCAGCGGCTGTCCTTCGCACGAGTGTCGCCGAGGCGGAGGCGGCTAGGGATTTGGCTATGCAGCGAGCCGAGAAGGCGGAGGATATTGCTGAACGCCTTCGCAAGGAGCTTGATGCTGAGCGGATGTCTGCGGCTGAGTTGCAGACGCGCATGCAGAAGGCGGAAGCGGAGGCTGCAGCTATTGTTGGGCTCTATGCCGACTCGCTTGCGAAGTTCGGGGGAAGTACCTCTGCTCCTCCGCCCGGTGGCGACGTTGGGGCTGCCCTCGCATGGCTGAAGTCTCATATCCGCATGCTCCCTGACTTTGTCGGGGGTGCTGTTGATTTTGGGGCTTTGGCCGCGGTTAGCTCCTTCGCTAGGCTTTTGCGCCACGAAGGTTGCTCTCATGCAGAGGGAGTTGCCAAGGAGGAATTTGCTGCGGCGGAGGACGTTGGCGAAGGCACCTCCAGTCTGCGCAAATCTATCCGGAACTTTATCAGTTCGTTCTGGATTAGGTTTGGGCGGGCTGAGGCGAAGAGGATGGCGGAGGCTCGTCGCGCTGAGGTATTTTTGATTTGGTTTTTTTTGTATTCTGTTTTGCTGCTTTGCAATGTATCTTAAGTTTGCTGTCTTGCAGGAGGTTGCCAAGAAAGCGGCTAAGGTTGACAAGCCCGGTCCTTCGCGTCCCCCTAGCGAAGCGCGTCCTTCGACTCAGGCTGAGGTGGAGGTTCATGACGCAGGTGCTACGGCTCCGGAGGAATCTGGCGCCAAAGCTTCAGCGCAGGCCAAGACTTCTGCTCCTCCTCCGCCTCAGGTGTGAGGTTATTTAGTTTGTAGGTTTTTTTTGTTTTTTGCGTCTGCCGCACATGCGACGCTTTTTTGTAAGAAATGTCGGAGGTTTTGATTAACTTGTAAAGACTGTTGGAAATGTAATATATTGGTTTGTTTTTTTGGGTAAACCTTTGTTTTACACTCTGATCCTGCGCAGGTCTCTGGCGGAGGACCTGCGCAGGATCGTAGCGTGACTCCGCTTTCAATTTTCTATAGAGGAATTTATGTTTCTGGCGAGTTGTGGTAGTACTGGCGGATTGCCTTCCCTAATATGAGAGTGGTGGATATGTTTGAGTTTGTTGGATATGACCTAGATGACGAACGATCTGAATTCGTCCGGTCGCTTGCGCGCCGAGGTTCATGGCCTCCGGCTTAGGTGGTGGTTTTTGTTTTGTTTTTCGTTTGGCGTAGGTCATGTGTATATCTCTTTGACATGGTTTGTTGTGTTTGTGCAGCTGCCATATCCTATCCTTCGCATCTTCGGTGAGAAGGATAGGGTACGCTGGGTGTCGGAGGTTTCTGAGGATTTGGCCGAGCCTTTTCTTCATGGTTATCCGGAGGTTCGAGAGATTTGCTATACGTTTTGGTTTTATCCTTCGTTTTGGTTGGTTTTGAAATTGTTCTTTTGCGAAGGTTGTGAGATCTGCTCCTGAGAAGGTTCTTCCTTCGAACTTTGCTGAAGGAAGCTACGTTACTCCGGTGACGTTCAAGCGTGGGGATCTGTACGCGAGGGGTTATCTGATTGATTGGTGGCGTCATAAGTATCCTACGCGTAGTATTGATGACTTAGTTGATTTTCTTGTTCATGATTACTGCGATGACCTTAGGCTTTTTCCAGATTCGTATGTAAGAATTGTGCGAGAATCTTAGAACCTTCGACGTTTGACGGTCGGAGGATGTTTCTCGTTTTTTTGTTGTAAACTTTTGTTCTGTACGTTGTATATAGTAAATTAAGATCAGACATTTTTACCATTGATTTGGCCATGGCCTCCGCACTTTTTGGTTTTATTTTTATTACAACCTTCGCGCTACAGCGTTTATAAATTGCAACGTCACGGTGGTGTTGATCCTAAGGATCTTTGTGTTGCTGTAGCCTGCTTGTGTTTGATGCTTGATATTGCGAAGGTATTGGCGATTGTTTCTTGTGCGCAGGATCGCCGCTTCCTGGCCTTAGGACCTTCGACTTTTCTAGTGCGGAGGATCCTCTGCTGAATTGTGCTATTTTTTTACTTTGCTCAACTCCCGTGGAGTGTTGTCGAGGAGAACCTTCGGGTATGTGTGTCGAAGGTTCTGAAGGGATGTTACGAGACTTCGTGCGATACCCTTCAGAGACCTCTGAGTCTCACTTGTAAATCTTTTGTTGTGGTTGTACACGACTCTGTGGTCGATGTTCATCACAACGCCGTGGTTCTAACATTACGAAGCTTCGTGCAATACAAACTTTTGTTGTTGATGTAAGGCTAACTCCTGCTTCCATGGTGGCCTAAATTTTTTCCTTTGTGACTGCTAGGTTTGCACTCGATGTTTGGGTCTTTGTATACTGATCCTGGTTGAGGTTGGGGGCAAGGTGAGCCTGGTTTTATAGGCTTTGATGCATTTATTTTATGTACTCTGTTAGGTTAAAATTTATTATCGAGATATTGATGGTTGTTGTGGTAGTTGGTTTTGCTGTACCTGACTGAGGGTTATTGTAGTTTTGTTTTATTTTCACACTTTGTTTGTTGGGGGTCTGCTTAGAGTAGCAGGATACCTTCGACCTTATTTTGGTGAAGGTTATGTGAATTTGGTTGAGGTCTGTCTTGTGAATGTTAAACCTCCACTGCCTTTTGGCAAAAATAATATAGTTCCTGATGCCTGATTGTCCTCAGGTCTTTGTCAGGTTTGAAGGTTTTGTTCCTTCTGGCCATGTTGTGATGCCTGAGGAGGACAGGACTTTTTCACTTTTTGGCCATGCTATCCTTGCTGCCCGGCTCTTGGCTAGGTCTTTTGCTAAGGATTTGGTGTTTTTTCACCTTTGAGGACGTTCCGAGCTTTCTTAACTTTTGGATGAAAGCTGCGGAGGGTCCTTGTGATCACGTGATGTTTTGTCGAATGCTACAGCCTCGTTGCTGGCTGTTTTTCGACTTTTGGGCTTTGGTTCTGGGGTGGATTCCTCTTTATATCTGCCTCGTTTTTACATAGGTTCTGCCTCGTTAAAAACCTCACCTCCTGGTAGGAGTACCCCTGTGAGGAAAAGAGTGCAGACCTTGGAGTGCGAAAAAGTAGAGAGAAAAAGAAAACAAGCGTATTTAGGGACGTGGATGCCGCCGCTTATTTTGCGGGGGTCATCCTTACACTCAAATGTAAAATCTTCGTAGATTGTCGACGTTCCACGTGTGGGTGGAGGTTCTACCTTCGAGGTCTTTCAGGTAGAAGGATCCCGACCTTCCCGCTTGTATTGCTGTATAAGGTCCTTCCCACTTGGGTTGCAATTTACCAGCGTTTGGGTGATCTCCTTTTTTCCTGAGTACCAGGTCCCCATTCTGTATGTCTTTTCGTACTACCTTGCGGTCTCTCCATTTCTTGGTTTCTTGTTGATACCTGGTAATGTTCTCCACTGCCTCAAGTCTTATTGATTCTAAGGTTTCCTTGCAGTACTCTTCATCTTCAGCCAACTGCTGCTTCATGGAACGCAGGCTTTGGTGTTTGATTTCTTCGGGCAACATTGCCTCTTCCCCATACAAGAGCTTGAATGGAGTGAAACCAGTTGTTCTTGAAACTGTTGTGTTATGTGACCATACAACTCTGGGTAGTTCTTCAACCCATTTCCCCTTGCGTAGGTTGAGCAAGGTCTTGGAGATTGCGGAGAATATTGTTCTATTTGCTCTCTCCACGGCCCCGTTTGACTCTGGGTGATAAACAGACGCGAAAGCAATTTTGGTTCCTATGTGATGGCAGAATTCCTTGAAACTGTCTGAATCAAACTGCTTCCCGTTGTCGACTGTGAGCAAGCTTGGAACTCCGAATCTGCAGACTATGTTCTGCCAGAAAAATTTCCTGATTGTTTCAGAGGTTATGGTTGCCAGTGGCTTAGCTTCGATCCATCTTGTGAAGTATTCGATGGCTACGACGGCGAATTTGTTTCCCCCCTGGGCAGTTGGCATTGGTCCTACCAGGTCCATTCCCCATCTCTGCAACGGCCATGATGCTGGTATGAGCTGAGTTAGTGCTGAAGGTCCTGATTGAATTGGTGAGAAGGTTTGGCAAGCTTTGCATGTCTTCACTATTTCTTGTGCATCTTTGATGTGGGTTGGCCAGTAGAAGCCTTGTCTTAATGCTTTAGCAGATAATGCGCGAGGTCCAATGTGAGAACCGCATATTCCAGAGTGTATCTCTTTCAGGAGTTCTCTGCCTTCGCTTTGTGATATGCATCTCAGCAAAGGTTGGACTACGCCTTTCTTGTACAGGACCCCGTCAATGGTGGTGTAATTCCTTGCTCTTGCCTCCATCCTCTTGGCTAATGCTTCGTCATCTGCAGCCGTTTTGCCTTTGAGAGAATCAACTACTGCTTGCCTCCAATCCTCGCCTTCTGTCAGCAGAACTGAGCGAAAAGCTTTCGGCAATGATTCAGTTGCGGGTGCTGCGACGATTTGGTAGAAGGTTCCTTCTGGCAAGGGGGTGTTGTTGGCTGCTGCCTTTGCTAGCTCGTCTGCCTCGTAGTTATCGGCTCTAGGAATGTAATGCAGAGTGAATCCCTCGAACCTTCTCTCCAGACCTCTTACAACAGCCAGATATCTTGCCAGCTCCGGGTTGTGTGCTAGGTATTCCTTCTCCACTTGTCCTGCCACCACCTGGGAGTCTGTTTTGATGAGCAGGGTTTTTGCTCCGGAAGCCTTAGCTTTGTTCAGCCCGAGGATGAGACCTTCATACTCAGCTATGTTGTTTGTTGCTTTGAATTCGAGTCTCGCGGCATATTTTAGCCTGAGTCCGGATGGCGCGATCAGAACGGCTGCTGCTCCTGCTCCTGACTGCCCCCAGGCGCCATCTGTGTACAGTGTCCATGGCTGGTCGACTACCTTCTCCTCTTTTTTGTTCGAAGGTGTCCAATCTGCCATGAAGTCAGCCAGGGCTTGAGATTTGATGGAGGTTCTAGGGACATAGGTGATGTCAAACTGTGATAGCTCGGCCGCCCATTTTCCTATACGTCCGGAAGCCTCTTTGTTCCTAAGGATGTCACCCAATGGCTGTGAAGTGGGTACTTTGATCTAATGGCTTTGGAAGTAATGCTTGAGTTTCCTTGATGCACACAGGACTGCGTACGCGATTTTTTCGATCTCCGTGTAGTTCAACTTTGCTCCTGACAGAGCTTCGGATACGTAGTAAACGGGTCTTTGCACCGTTCCCTTACTGTCGCTTGTCTCGTGCACCAGAACACCACTGACGACGTGCTCGGAAGCAGCCACATACAGTAGTAGTGGAGTGTCTGGCTCGGGCACTGTTATCACCAGGTTGGTCGCAATGTAATTCTTGAGCTGCCTGAAGGCCTCTGATTGTTCCGGACCCCATTCTGTTTTACCTTCTCCTCTCAGCACTTTGAAGAATGGAAGGCTCCGTTCTGCCGATCTTGAAATGAATCTGTTGAGGGCTGCTATTCGGCCAGTCAGCCTTTGCACTTCTTTCTTGTTTGAGGGTTCTGCCATTGACATGATTGCTTTTGTCTTGTCTGGGTTAGCTCTGATTCCTTCGGAGCTGATGATATATCCCAGCATTTTTCCCTTGCTGACCCCGAACACACACTTCTCCGGGTTAAGTTTCAGCCCGACAGATCTAAGGTTGACAAAGGTTTCCTGCAGGTCCTTGATATGGTCCTCCTTGCGCTTGCTCATGACGACAACATCGTCGACGTAGGCTATAATGTTTCTCTGTAGCTGACTTCCTAGAACCTTCCCCATCATTCTGGAGAAGGTTGCTCCAGCGTTTTTAAGACCTTCTGGCATTCTGGTGTAGCAATACGTGCCGAATGGGGTTGTGAAGCTTGCCTTCTCCTCGTCTTCCTTTTTGAGCCAAACTTGGTGGTATCCGGAGAAACAATCCAGTAGTGAAAATCTCTGGCAACCAGCGGCTTTGTCAACGGAGGTATCTATCCTTGGCAAGGGGAAGGAGTCTTTGACACAAGCCTTGTTGAGGTCTGTGAAGTCTATGCACATTCTCATTTTACCATTCTTCTTGGGGACCAGGACCACATTCGCCAGCCACTCCGGGTACATGACCTCTCTGATGACCTTTGCATCCAGAAGTCTTTGTACCTCTGCCTTCACGGCTAAGGTTCTTTCTTCAGACATTTTTCTCTGTCACTGTTTCTTTGGTCTCATTCTCGGATCGATGTCCAGCGAATGCTCTATGATATCTCTGCTGACTCCCTGTAGGTCAGCGGCACTCCAAGCGAAGATATCTTGATTCTTTTGCAACACGTCCAGCAAATCAAGTTCCTCTTCTCTACTGAGGGTGGCGGAGATGGTGACCTTCCTATCTGGAACGGCATCCTGCAGAGGGACACATTTCGTTTCCTCCTGATCGGCCAGGTCTGTTTTACCCCTTGGCATGTCTGGTGGCTGGGAAGCTTCATGTTGCGTAGAGTCTACGGAGTTTATGTTCCGGAAGGACTTGTAGATTGCTTTCTCTATGTTCCTTGCCTCCTTTTGACTTCCGTGAACCGTTATCACTCCGTGCAGAGCCGGGATTTTCATGCACAGGTATCCCATATGAGCGGCCGCATTGAACTTGTTCAAGAATCCTCGCCCGAATATGGCATTGTATGGGTAGTGCAGGTCTACCACATTGAAGGTGACGTACTCTGTTCTTGCGTTCTCCGTTGTGCCGAAGGATACGGGCAAGGCGACCTTCCCCAGAGCATGTATCTGCTTTCCTCCGAACCCGATCAAAGGTGACTCCGAAGGTTGGAGTTGGCTTCTACTGAGCTTCATTTGGTCAAAGGTTCCAGCAAATATTATGTCTGCGGAACTCCCTGAATCCACTAAGATCCTGCTTACTCCCCAACCCACAACATTCGTTGTTATGACCAAGGCATCTGTGTGAGGGTAGCTTTCCAACCTCAGATCTTCCTCGGTGAAGGTTATTGGGGTTCTGGACCAATCGGTACATCTTACTGGTCCTTGAACTGCAACATTGTTAACGAGCCGGAGGTGATCCTTCTTCTGCTTCTTTGTCTGGAACTCCATTGAGGACCCTCCAGCTATTGGTAAGATCATTCCAATCGTGGGCAGGGGTGTTTGAGGGCCGATCTGATTATCGGGGTGGGGTTCGATTTTCGGTGGAGGTGGAGCCTGGACTAACTGTAGCTGGTTTGGGGGAGGAGGCAGTGACTGGTGGTGGAGTTGCGGGGTTTCGATGTATGTAATATGTGGAGGTCGCGGAGGAACATAGTTTGGTGGAAGGTTGTGATCCGCGGGTTGCTGGGCTGGGCGCCAAGCTGGTAGGAAGCTGGGATAGTAAGCGGAGGCTAGCGCGCTGGGCTGAATTGGAGTTGAGTGGCTCTGGCCTGATCCTCCGACATATGAATGGTAGAAGGTTTGAGGGAATGTGTGATTCACCTCCCGAGGTTGAGCGACTGGTGTCGGTGTTTGTGGAGCTGACCTGCTCTTAATCCTCTCTTGAGTTTCCTTTGCATCCGGGCAATCTCTGGTGGAGTGACCCTTCTCCTCTCCATGGAAGAAGCAATATTGCTTCCGCGGCCGCTGACTTTGGTTTTTCTGCCATCCTGCGTTTCGACCCCCTCTTCCGGCTTGATTGGGTCTGCGTTTCGGGTTTCGCGTCTCCGCCGGTGGATGGTTGTGTTCTGGTATGTCATTCTTTGGTTGCTCAATATTCATCATCTGTCCACTAGCCTCTCGCTGTGGCCGGCGTTCATCTTGGCTAAGGCCCTTCTTCTGCGAGTTTCTGTCATTGCCCTGCCTCTTCTGGGAGTTTTGATCTTCCAACCTCCTGCGGTAGTCGTTGTCTGACCTGCAATATTTTTCGAACTCATGATACAGTTCGTGCATGGATGTCGGTTTTTCTCTGGCCAAGTGAGCTGCGAAAGGTCCTATGCGGAGACCTTTGATAGCTGCCTCAATGGCAACCTCTTCCGGCACGCCTGGTGCTCTGGCCTTGGTCTGCACGAATCTTTGGAAGTATTCCCGCAGTGCCTCTCCCTGACTTTGGCGACACTGGAACAGGTCCGTGGAGGTTAGGGATTCAACTGCGAACCCCTGGAAATTTGCCAAAATCTTGTCTCGAAGGTTCTCCCATGAATAGATCGACCCGGGCCTGAGCATCGAATACCACGCCAAGGCATCTCCTTCGGCCGCAATTACGAAGGATTTCGCCATTACAATGTCGTTCCCCCCAGCCGAGGCTACAGCTGCCTCGAAACTCATCAGAAATTGGCGGGGGTCAGCTTTTCCGTTGAACTTGGGGAGTGTGATTGGTTTGTAGGTCGCCGGCCAAGGTGAGGTTTGCAATCCTTCGGATAAGGGGGAACGAAGGTCCAATGTGCTCCCCAGCGCGCCGCCGTAACTTGTTAGCTGCGCACTTACTGACGGTCCGGCGCCGGGTCGGGCAGTGGGTTGGACCGTTGGCTGTGGAGGTTGCATGCTAAGGATCTCCGCCTGCAAGATTGAAAGCTGCTGCCTGATCTCAGCTGCCTGCGTTGCAGCTACTGCTGCTTCTTGGCTGGCGGCGTAGGCGGCAGCGATCCGGTCTCGCTCCTGCTGAAGGTTCTGCAGCTGCGTCTGTAGTGTCTGGAGCTCTTGCGCGGCCGTGGGTTGTGCCGGGCCTGCGGCGGGAGAAGGTTCCTGGCTGGGATCCGGCTGCTCGTTTCCCGGCTGCTCGCCCTCAGAGCCTTCCCCCTCTACGGTCGCATACGTGCTCCGCACGGCCCTTCTCGGCCTTCCCCTCCTGGGGGGCTCTGTCCGAGGTCTTGTGGTGCTAGTTCTCTTTCCAGCCATCGTAGGTGATCCTTCGTCGCCCCACGGTGGGCGCCAATGTTGGGAAAATGCTCTCCGCACGCCCCAGCGATACGGTGGATCGAGAACCTTCTCACTCGGTGCCGTGAGAGGTTTGAGCGCTGGCGAGCAGTGAACTCAACAGTAGGTGAATACAGTGAATGCGTTCTCTCTGTCCATTAATGACGGCATCGCGCCCTTTATATAGGGCTCAGAAACCGACCCAATGACGTTTACAAAAATGCCCCGTGACGGTGGGGGAATATCCCAGCATATTCTCCTATTGCGGTCTACTGACTCTAAGCCACTTGTGTAATTTCACCTCACGATCTCCACGCGTGTCTCCTGTCTAGGGCTTCAGCAGATCGGAGACGCAGATCCTCCGCCTGATCGCGGATCCTTCGACACTTCATGCGTCGGAGGTTCTTCGGCTCGGGCGCGTCGTAGGTTCCTCGGTTTAGACGCCGTGGAGGTTCTCCGGGCCGCTTGGTCGCCGATCCTTCGACGCTTCTCCGTCGGAGGTCCCTTATCCCGGACGCGTCGGAGGTTCTTTGCCTCCGGCGCGTCCTTAGCCATCCTCAGACTTGGGAGGGTCGGAGGTTCCTCCTTCCTCTGCTTGTTGGCCTCCGACGATGTCAGTCCCTGCACACACTTAGCAAGACAAGTCGAGTCATCAACGACAGTCTCTTTCTAGGGTCCTCCACGCGCATTCCCACGGAGGTTTCCTTGGCGAAGGATATCCTCCGACCCTTCGGGAGTCGGAGGTCCCTCGGGCAAAGGGTATCCTCAGACGCTACCAGGGGGAAGGATGCGGCCATTCCCCAACAATCACTATGCAGATCTACTCATGTGGAGTCTAGCAAAATTGAACTTTTTATTTTATGATTGTTTTGTGATTTACTATGATTTTTAAAGATTCAACCAAAATAAAAAAAAAGAAAAAGACTCAACCACCTTTAAAACCGCTTACAACCGGGCAAGTGAGGTAAAACGCACACAGTTTCAAAAGTTGAGGGAGATGGTTTGTCCGATTTTGGAGTTCAGACAGGAAAAACAGACTTTTGCAAAAGTTGGGGGAGGAAAAGTGGACTTTTTTTCTCAAAAATTAACTAGCCTCTTACCACTATTGCCAAGCTAAGCCCAAGTCTGGCTAGCCCGCAGTGAGCATCCGCGTTTTGACAGGGCTATCATATGGCCCATGGACAGCCAACCAACCTACACTTAGGAGTTAAGACGTCCCAACGGCTTTTACAAATCGCTGGCTCACGTGAAGCCTATATAAAAACAATTAAAAAATAAAAAGTTAGATAGCAGTAAGTATGTCAGAAACTTGAAAAAATGTTAGAAACATGTGAGCTTAGCTTATCTGCACTCGCGGCCGGCGACGAGGACTTCTGCCTCATCTCCTACCTTTGTCCTGGCGGTTGAATCAAATGACCACGAGAGGAGAGCGTAGGAGAAGGATTTGGTGGTAACGCTACAACTTCCTGAATGCAAGCTACTCATTTGGTTTGGTGAAACAAACTCTAGTCTTACTGACCACAGCGAAGCCAGCGGGCGAGGCCTGACACGGCGGGCATGAAATCAAACACGCCCAGTACTATGCAACAGTATTATCAAAAAAATATGTATATTGGCCATGTTTTCTTCGCTTCATCCATATATATACTAATCACATATGCTTTCAACCACATACTTACGTCCTATTTGGCATAACTTAACTTCACTAGTAAAACTTCATGAGTAACTTTCTAGATAAAACTGAGCTATTTTGGAAAAAGTGTTTGGTAAAATATATAGCTTCACCAACTACTTTTTGCATAAATGAGAAGAGAGAAATGAGAGAGAGAGATGCAATAAGCTACTTTTTTCAGTATCATTCCAGCTCATGTCTTTATGAGAGGAGAAGAAAAACAGTGTCACTCGTAAAGCTATTTTAGAAACAAGTGTTGATCAAAAAATAAACAGCTCATGAAGCTGTTGTGAGTTGTACTAAATATGCCGTTACGTAGAGTATTAGTATATCCTACTTCTCAACCGGCAAGTCAGGTATATATTGTTCTACTTTTCAACCGACCAAGCCAAGTATATTATTCTACTTTTCACGTGACACGGCGTTGTCTTGGCAGAAGATAGCTTAGCAAATACTAAATGTCCGTACACATCTTGTTTCTGCGATGGTCACCAGCTTACTTCCTGAGCTGAGAGGCTTTGAACCTGAATGGGAGCTGCTGCTGGTGACGCCAACGATCATGCCTAGGAGAGATTTTGATGAGCACACACACAATAACAAGGTTCGCTTGAGCTTATGAGCCAAATATACTAACTATTTAATAGTGTTTTTCTCTCACAACAAATCAACAAACAGTACATTTAAGGTCCAACGCTGTAGAGAACAATGACACTGGCCAATGGTGGGTGCAAGCGTAGGCAGAGGAAAAGAGCCGGCGATCCCCGGTCTGTGGACATTGATGACCAAACCTTTTATTGAAATATATGGCGAGCAAACCATCATTTTAATTACACAAGTAAATACTCAGTAATAGACAAGCACCCATAAGCAACTCTAAATAGTTGTGATAAAAATGTAAATAATCACCTCCAGCCAGTTCTTGTAGAAAAATTGTCTCCCCACATTACAGAACCATACATCCATTAGAACAAAGCAAAAACAAAAAGATAAAGTTTGGTATAATAATTATCACGCAATGATAAAATCACGAAATTTCATTCTTATTTAAAATTACAGATATAATATTGTTTAACTTTTCATCGTGTTCTTCACACAAGAGATTAAGACAACCTAGTTGACAATGCAAGTATTATTCTACTTTTCAACCGACCAAGCCAAGTATTCTACTTTTCCACGAACCAAGCCAATTATTCTACTTTTCAACCGACCAAGTCAAGTACTCCTCCTGTATAGGATTTAGAAGTCATTTAGGACACTGACACGGTCTTCAAAACATAAGTTTGACCTATTATTTTTATAAAAATATTTAGAAAAAAATAATAATATACATATACTTTTATGAGAGTATTTTTCAAGACAAATCTATTCATATATTTTTTACATTGGCATACTCAATAAAAGTTACTGATGATTTATATTTAAAATGTTTGACTTAAATTTTGTCTAAAACGACTTCTAAATGGGAGAGTATAATGCTTACTTTTCACGTCAGATGGTCCAGCTGTTTCTTATCTGAAAGAGGTATGCAAATATTCCACGTCGGTACAGACAGCTGGTTTGTCGGATGGTATATATATAGGAGTATGTGCCATTTGATTATCGCCCGTGGCAGTGAGCTCCATTTGCGACTGTGTTTCCGAGATTTCCGCCGAAGACACGAGTATCTTCACAAGGTAACATTAATTCTCTCCATTTCTTTTTTTTTCATTTATATATTCTCATATACTTCCTCCATCCTATAATAGTGTTTTAGCATTCAAATTTTTTACTTAAATATCATGCATTCTAGAGAACAAAAACTAACTTTATATTAAATACTTTCTATTTATCAACCAATCATCATATTAACCTCATATTAACCACGTTGATTGTAACATTATTAGAAAGTAAAATGAGAGTACATGCAATTTATGTTCTCTTTTAATTTATTTTAAAATTTTTAAAATATACCATATTACATAGTAGAGGGAGAGTTGCACCACCCTCTCTTCAATTTTAATGTTTCACTCCCCTTTGCTTGTGCTACATACGTATAGTCAGTTCAAAAGATTTTGTGAGGAACAATGCAAATTGATGGCTCACTAGGTTGTTATCTAGCTTGTATATTGTATAATTAGCAACCCTATAATTCTCCAGAAATATTAAGGGAATTTGTTGTGATGCACTACCGGACTCAGAGTTTTCCCTTGACGGCTAGATACCGTCAGGAAAGACCTGTTGGGCAGCCGTCACAAACAAGCCGTCAGGAACAGCTCGACAGGAATGATCATCTTTTGACGGTTGGCCGATAGGAAACAATTCCTGACGGCAGCTTCTGACGGCTTTGCTTTGATTGGTTAAAACTTTAGTCCTGATAGTGTGACCGTCAGGAAAAATAATACTGACAGAAATCTATGATTATTTCCTGTCACTAGCCGAACGGAATGGGGCAGACCGCGGGTGTCTGGATAGGGTTTGGCAATTTATTTCTACATGTCGGACCCACAGCTCTGTAGCTTGGGCGTGTCCGCATGACCGCGTGGGAGAGGACTACCGTTGGTTCGGAGTCAGCCGTCAGGAGTCATCTCGGTGTTCCTGACGGTTTTTATCTTTCCTTCGATGTACCGTCAGGAGTAATCAGAACCAATCCTGACGGATCTAGGAACCGACAGGATCTTTTTATGTTCCTTACGGTTTGGACAGAACTGATAGGAAAAATCGCAACCGACAGGAAAAAGCTCGTCTCTGGTAGTGTACGTGAAGGGGTTGGCCGTTCTGGCCAAATAGAGTATTAGAACAGTCCTAGGAGATTTGTAATTTGAGTTGCTGTTCTTACTCGGCCCTTCTATATAGAACATTAAACGTAGATGGCTAAGGACATCTTGTTATGATGGCTTCCTTCCAGCACGTGAAAACTAGATAATGGCCATTGGGGCGCCAGAATTGTATCATAACTTGTTACTGGAGATGCAATCATTTTATTTCATGGCACTAAAGAACTGCCCTAACTGTGTAGTTGCCTTTCAATAAAATATATCCAGCAGCTAACTTTAATTTATAGAAGCGCCAGAAAGAGGTGAAAATCAATTTTAATGTGTCCATGTAGTTAATAAAGATTTCATGCAATTCTCGCTTTGATTTTCCGTACTATATCGCTTGAGCTTATCTGCCAAATCTGTCAGGTACTGAACAGTGTTTTTTTTTTTCTCATAATAAATCAGCGAACGGTACTTTCACCCATATATTATGAGCCAGCCCAGCCGCAGGTCAAGAAACATGGAGGACCATTCCGAGCTAGATGCTGCTGGAACGTCCGTAAGAGGTGCACGCCCAGTGGATCATCGTCATCGTCCTCCAGTCCAAGGTATATGTTTATTACACGGGGTTTTGAACCGAAGCCAAGAAATTATTCCATCCCAAAAAGAAAATTAAAGTAGCTTTTTTTTTTGCTGTCCTTATGGAATGTTGCTGAATTACTACTAGGCAGATATACCACATAGATGTGTATCTCTTGAAACAATTTTGTAGAAACGGAAAAGTAGCAAGGTGACCCACGGAAATAGCTTCAGCAGTTAGCTATTTTAACTCTAACATTTAAATAGTTTTTAATGTAATAATATTTTTGTTTGCATAGTTTTTAAAGTAAATAAAGGTAAACAGTCATTTAAGTTATGTCATCCAAGGACAAAAAAGGATTTGCCATGTCATCTCTGTGTATAGATATGAACCAATGTGTGTTGGCCCGGCAGGTGGCTCTCAGTCTCTTCGCCCCTGTACATCAAGGCCTAGCGAAGGAGATGAAGGCCGCGAGCGTCTTGGGCCATCGTACCATGGTGGCGTCGAGAACATACTAGTTTGATGTTAAAATGAGTGTGGTTTAACCTTGGATTGAACCGTAACCGATCCACTGATCCATTTATTGTCAAATGGAGCACCGATCGACTAAACCATTTAAGTAAATTTCTAACCCGCGGTGCACCAATGGATATCATGGTTCGACCCACCCCATGTATATTGCTTTTGGTCAACCACTATACTCTAAAGATCAGTGGATAGATAGATACTTATACATCACAAAAATATTATGATTTGCATAATTAATAAGCAATGATGTTCACATAACATAATATATTAACTCATCACAGAACTAATGGCAAAAGTCGATCATGAACCACTCATTATCTTTTTGATTGAAAAGCACAAGATCGCCCGCAATGCAACGCAAACTAAACCTGCCGCTGCTGCTGTCTACTCTAGAGAGTCTACCTGCCAACAATGTGAGCCGCTGGATGCTGCGTGCGTCGTCCTACAAGGTACACCGTGTTCTGTTCGCATTGCCATTTGGTGATCTGGAAGCAGCAAGGTTGTTGGCTGGCAATGGGGAAGGCGAGGTGGTGGCTCAAGAGCATCTTGGTGGGGAGGAAGGAGAAGGACAAGGCGGCTGCAGCTGTATCAGCAGCAGCAGCAAGGCGACGCCACGCCGCTGCCGGCCGCCGCCATGAGGAGCCCCCGGGAGAAGAAGCGCTGGAGCCGTCCCCGTTGCTGTCGGCGCAGCAGGGCAAGATCAATAGTAATGCGGCGCCATCCCCGTTGCTGTCGGCGCAGCAGGGCAAGGTCAATAGTAACGCAGCGCCGTCCCCATTGCTGTCAGCGCACGAGCTCGACCAGAGCGAGCATGCCGTTGTGGTGGCCGTGGTGGCAACGGTGGCCGTCGACGCCGCGGTCATGGCTGCCGCCGAGGCTGCTGCCGCGGTGGTCCGTCTGACAGTGACGGCTGCGGAGGACAGCCATCTGTCCGTGACCTGCCGCCGACGGCTGCCACGGACACGGACGATGGAGGAGATCGGGCGCTGGTGCCGTTCTACCCGCTGGCCGGGAGGCTGGGCGTGGGCGAGGGCGGCCGCCTGCACATCGACGGCAACGCCCAGGGCGCCGCCGGATGGATGGGAGGCAGGAGCGGATCGACCCACTCGATCCAAAGGTTCGATGGATTTGGAATCACTAACCCTAACTCACTTAATGGACCAGAAATGGAGCCCATTTAGACCATTTTTTGGGCCGGTTCAAAGAACCTTTGGGCCGAACCGAACCATCCCATTTTTAGTTTGATGACATCAAGCTATCATGTATCCTACTTGCATGCATGCGTGCCACACTAAAAAAGAAGCATCAGGAACATCCATCATCAGACTTTTTCTTATTATAAACATTTCATCTTGATGGGAGTTTGATTTATTTATTTTCATATCTTATTAATGTGCAATTTTGATTTCTTCTTTTCAGACTCAATTTTTTCTATTTTGTATTATTCATTGAACATTATATATTTTGTAGTACTGTTGTTTAGTTAGAACTTAGCTAGTTTGGTCCAGTATTTGGTGAAGTCAATTTGGATTGCCAAATTAACTATCCGTGACAGGTAGTGGTAACTTCCCTACTGTTTTTATTATTTTGGCTACCATATGTCCATATGGATGGCCAAACCATCTGATTGGAAAACATTGATAGTCAGCCTGGCTATCAGCGAACACAATTTTGACGCATAGCGAACAGTAATTAAGACCATGTTCAGCCCATATGAAAGAGGCGTAGCGCAACCTCAACTCCGACCGCTTTGTTATTTAGATTTCGCTCTCTGGTTGTTCCCTCTCGACTACTACTCCGACTGCGCAGACAGTCAGCGCGCCCATGGCAATTCTCCTGTCCTCGGCTTATCTTGTTGCTTGGGGTTCCGAACTGACAGTACTGCCATTGCTTGGGGTTGCTCTCCTGGGTGCTGGATGCCATTGCTGGCCAGTTCTTCAGACAGTGCATATTCTTTTATTTTACTTTTTGTTATTAATCTCATAATTATTATACCATTTTAGCAAACGTATGGGCTCCTTTCTACATTGTTATATTTATTTATATTTGTTTAATTTGTTTATGTCTTCCCTTCACTCAGGCAACGAACATGTCTCTGAAGACTACGTGAAGCATGTGGAGATGCGGCTTCAGAGCGTGCTCCTCCCAAAATATGTCACTGATGAGTCGGAACAACCACCAACAATCTACAAGGTTCCCCAAGAGATCAAAGGTGGTAACGAGGATGCTTACCTCCCCTTTGCTGTTGAAATTGGCCCATTTCCGCACTACGAAGTAGCCAAGAGAAACAAGGGCTACTTCTACCATCAGTACGAACAACTGCAGGAGTACAAATGGCATTGTGTTCGCCGGCTCATTGGCAGACACCACCTTCTCCAGGAGCCTGAGAGGACGCCAGTGCTCCTTCACCGGTGCCTCAACTCTTTGAGGAGCCTAGAGCCACGGATCCGAGCATCCTACCAAATGGATTCTTCCACGCGAGCTTATGCCTCAGTGACCTACCGGCAGCACCTGGCTCTCAACATGTTGCTAGATGGATGCTTCATCCTTCAACGCCTTCTCAAGTACGCGCACATTGCGAAAAGAGAGGAGGCGGAAGCAAAGGCAAGTAGCAAAGAGGATGAGGAAGAGGATGATGATTGGACCCAGGTGTTCGGCAGGTGCTGGGTCTGGAGTTTGGTCACATCCGACCTGCTGCTGCTCGAGAACCAGATCCCTTTCTTCGTCCTGCAAAGCTTGTTCCATGACCTTCGGACAGACCCAGACCAGAGCAGCGACATCCTCATCGCCGGCGCCCTCCGCCTGTTCCGCTCCCTCCGGCCACAGCCACTGCCACTGCCCTCTTCCGACATCTCCCCCAGCAATGTGCACCACCTGCTACACCTCTTCTACCTCTCTGTTGGCCTGCTTCCAGGCCCAGCCATGGCGCCGCCAGAGCCTGACAGCCTGCGCAGGTACAGGACGCCGCCGTCGGAGCTCTCCCAGTGGATGCCATGCGCAAGGGAGCTGGAGGAGGCTGGCGTCAAGATCAAGGCTAGAAAAGGTGTATCGAGCTTCCTCGACGTGAGGTTCGACGCCGGTGTCCTGGAGATCCCAGTGCTGCAGTTGTATGACAACAGCGAGCACGTGCTGCGCAACCTGATCGCCTTCGAGCAGACCTATCCGCTCACGCCGGGCCATGTCACCGCCTACGCCATTTTCATGGACTGCCTCGTGGCCTCATCGGAGGACATGCGGCTGCTGCAACTCAGAGGCGTGTTGATGAACCAGATCAACGGCGTGCGGGATCAGGACAAGGACGACGCAGCGGCCGGGTTCTTCAGCGGCCTCTGCCATGGGGTCCAAAAGTCCAGCGACCGCAACTACCTCGCCGGCATCATCGCGGAGGTGAATAAGTACCAACAAGGAAGATGGCCCCGTTGGCGAACCGCCCTGGTGCGCAACTACTTCAGCAACCCATGGGTGGCCACGTCGCTAGCTGCCGCTGTGTTCCTGCTCGCCCTCACCTTTATGCAAACCTTCTTTGCTGCCTATTCTTACTTCAAGCCGCCCCATTGAGTCCTTCTTCGACCCTGTTTGGTGGATGTTGTTTTACTGTTGTCACGCCATGCATCTTGGTATTTGGCTGAGATACATACTACTGTGTGTTGTGTGCTGCGGCTTTTCAGTGAAATATATATATCGCAATGCAGACCTGATATCGCAATAAGCTAGGATGCAATGCAGACTTGATATCGCAATAAGCTAGGATGCAATGCAGACCTGATATCTTGGTTTTTCAGCATAATATAAGCTAGGCACATTCCTGCTTCACATATTCTCATTACTTGTTAAGTTTGTGGTGATGCTTCCATATCTTGCTTGCAAAATGTGAATACTATCATGGCTTAGCAACCAAAGGTCCTGGGATCCTAAGGGCGAAAATTGCAGACCCGACTGAAATGTGTTAATCGCAGAATTTTTGTTAATTTTAGGATGGGATTCACTTATTTTCATGACTCAAAAATTTCATGTTTACCTTATATTTGCCTCAAGTTCGGTAAACATATCATCAAGAGGTATGAATTGAAGAGGAAATAAAAAGATTACAGCTTCATATGTTTATGCTTTTGTTCTGAAGGAAGGATTTACAGGTTTGTATGAATGGCAGACTAAACTACAAATTCGAATTTTGCCAAATTTTTTCTCAGCTATGATGCTGTTTCAGGCAATACCGAGATGGGTGATAAAATTCAGTTGTTTCAGATCCAAAAACGCTGCCCAAAATAAAAGTCATTCCATTGAAGTAGGTCATTCCAACAACTATACAGGCGGGGCGAAATAGGCGAGTTAATGCAGCCGCTCCAGCGACGACTCTGATGTGGACGTTGGGTGCCGACACCGGATCCCGAAAAGGAGGAGAATTGATCCGCGGGCTGCCACTGTGTTAGCGTCTCCCTCGCCGGCGGTGAGGAGAAGCCAGAAAGGAAGTGAAATCGGAGAAGGGAACCAAAGATTGGGGAGGAAGAAAGGGAGGTAGACGAGGACAGCCGGCAGAGTTTTCGGCGTCTGATTAATATGTATTCAGTTCAAAGTTGGGTTTCTTAGCACATTCTCCACTTTTCATATGCCTCACTCACACTTGCACAGCGCATTGCCATTCTGTGCTGGATATCTTGGAGGTTTTGGACATCTTCCTTGATCTGTGCCTAGGCCATTGGCCTTGGTCCGGGTTGCCATGGTGAGGGGTACTGACACGCTCCCACCACTCTGGACAAGGCATGCATGTCCCCATGCCAGAGCACTTGGGAACTGTTGCTTCATGTAGTCAGCATCTTCCCAGGTCGCGAGCTCACTGTCAACGCTGGACCACTTGATCAAGAACCACTAGTACAAAAAAAGCTCTACGCAGACAGTGGAGCATAATTTTTACAGACGGTTTCAATTAAAGAACGCATGTAGAAAGAAATCAGCTTACCCGACTCAACAGTTTGTGAAAATCAATTTTCACTGGCGGTTTTCCTAAGAAAACTGGCCGTAGAAATGGTGCATTTCATAACAGGCGTATTTCTACAGGCGGTTTTCCTAAGGAACCGCCATTAAAAATCATATCTCTAAAAATCGTTTGTACAAATAATTTGAAATTGATTTTTTTAAGTTTTTCAGATGACCTCATTTGAAAAAACTGCTAAAATGAAAGATGTAGATCTCAAAAAGTTGTGAAACTTTGTAGTTAATAATTTTTTCATTTAAAATTATTTTGTCGTCGAAAACTACGTTTCAATTTCTTAAATTTGAAATTCAAATTTTGCAAATAACCTCGGATGGAGAAACTACCAAAAAGTTGTAGATTTTGAAAAGTTGTGATGTAGTTGACAACTTTTCCATCTGAATCCGTTTAGGGTCTCAAACAATCAATGTATGCTTGGTTTAGAAAAATACGTAGGCGTCCTCAAAAAATCAAACAAAAATAAATAAACTCAACATGAATGCAACGGACATATTAAATTAAGTTTAAAAAGTATGAGAAAATCATATTTTCTCTCTTTAAATTATATAAGCAACATAATTAAATCTTGGAAACTTTTACAGAAATTCATAAAGCTACTTATTTTATTTTTAGAATTTTTGATTCGCAACCCAAAATAGAAACTTTGGGATGTCGCACGTTCATTTCCACTAGTATATATAAGGGGTTTACAATTACTAGTGGGCTTGGCCCAAAAGCCTTGATAACTATCTAGATTGAATCTGTAACAGCTGGGCTTATGCCCATCCCTAATATATTAGCTTATTGCCTTATTCCTCCTAGTGTATGTCTTGCCAACCATGACAATATGACTACAACATTACTGTACGACCTGCTCAGTATTTTTAAGGCCCTATAGCAGGAAGAAATGTTTTCTACACAATTCTTTTCGAGCTCAACAATGCTTTACCGCCGGTGGATCAATAAGTTCAAATCTGAGAGAACTATCCTCTTTCTTTTCCAAGAAAAAGTTGGTACACTTTTTTTTTTCCAAAACATATATGCTGTTCCTCAACCTTTTCTAAGGTTCTCTTATATTGGAGGACAATATCACAAAAAACAGCTTGTTGTCCCTATTTAATACACAAAATCCTGCCAAAATTTGGTAATCAATTTGGCTACGTGCGAGTGCGAGTTGGCCAAACATTTACAAGAAAATAAACTACAGAAAGTGGGTGGGACATCTGCAAGAAACTAAACCACATTTCCAGGTGGGTAGGGCATTTTAATGAAAACAAACTGCATCGCATCTATGGATCTACATACCTGAAACACACAGCTAAGTAGTACAACAGATCGATACAAACATACATGGTGTCTGCTTGGTTATTACACCCTGAAGGCCTGAAGCACCCTGCTAGCTTTGCCATCAGAACATGCAGGTAGCAGTTTGATTCATCAGTATGTCATACAAATCAGTATCAAAACATGGAATCTGCTTGGTTACACTACAACCCATCAATACAGACTTCTAATCGACATCACGAGTTTGCAGCACAGACTGCCCATAGTATAGAGCATGGAAACCAAATTCTGAAGTGGCGGTGACTATGTGCAAGCACAAGTGGTAAGGATCAGCATCAAGGCACAGAATCTGATTGGTACGGATCAGCAACAACACACGTAAGGGCTGTCGATCAACATTGCAACACAGAATTTTGATGATGCCATAGAGACCAAGCAATCGGGTCTAGAGGCAGACACACAAATTACATAGGATCGGCATAAAAATACAGAATGGGTTCGGTGACACCACAGTTCACCAACACTACAAGAAATATGGGTTGCAGATCGACATCACAACATGGAATTCCTATAGTGAGTACGCAAACAATCTGAACCTGAAGGGACTATGCGTAAACATCAGGTATGCACAATCTATACCCCAAGAATAACCGCACAGTGATTATAGGGCAGACAAAATTCAGACGCACTATAGGGTGCCAGGCGGGCCGATGACAGTGGCCTGCCACTTGAAGACGTCGCTATCGTCTACATGCCCCCGGAGGAGCCATCCTTGGGGCGGTTTGTTTCCGACCAAATAGTTGGATCTAGCTCACGGCCTCACACCAGCCTGTTGAGGTCGAGGTTGTCGTGGATAGATCGATGAGCTACGGCAATGGAAGTCCGGAAATGGGAGTGCAGTCTGTGCAGATTGTGTGGGACTGGAGGAGATCAGGTCCAGGGAAGGAGATTGTGTGGGATTGGCAGAGGAAATCACGTGCTGATTGATGGAGGAGATGGGGACCAGGAGAGCAAATTGGGATTGCTAGGTATGAGCGAGTGGGTAAATTTTTTCGGTGAGAGAAAGAGGAGAGGGAAAGAGCAATCGATGAATAGGGGAACACATCTATTTTGGTCATTAGTATCATCCTTCGTGAGTTTTTGATAACTTGATTTAAAAGAAAATCAACAATAGCCATTAGTTGAAAAATATGAAATGCATCTTAAGGGGGAATTCTATTGGCCAGTTTTTGCTGTGTTTTTCATTCGAATTTAATTGGCAACCACATAGACGTTTTTTATGACATGACGACGTCTTTATGAAGCGAAAAAAGAATCGAGTTTCATCTCTGTTGGCAAGATTTCCTGCTTTACGTGAGTTATGAAATTAAATGTTTGTGAAACTATAAGGATGGATGTTTCATCCATGTTTCATTTTAGTTTATGTGATGTGGCAGTCATCAAAAGGACACCGTGAAATTTTCAGTTGAGAAATATCTTATTTAACGTTTATGAAACATGCATGGCTTATTAACTACACTTTACAGCAGCAGTCAGGATAAAGACAGTAGGCGCCAGCTTTCTTGTGGCCCAGCCCTGCGCAATGGGCAATGCATGCATCATTTCTGCAGGGTTGCGCACCCTGCCACCTGGAGCATTCCACCCTGCTTGGCCCTCCGGGGCAGCCTATGCAACACATGAGATGCAACACAGTAGAGTAAGTCAGACAAGACTTTTTGGTCACACTAATTAACTTAGCTTAATTTGAGAACAAAGAATAACATAGAGTAAGAGAAATTAGTGGTGCGTACAGCCTCCAGCTTGGCAAGATGGGAAAGTAGACATGGTGCCAAGAACGAGGAACAAGGCAGCAGCCAAGTACACAATCCTAGTACATATCTTGATTGGGGATGCCATGAAGACGAGAATATTGCTACAGTTTTGTTTCTCCGAGGACTGCCTGTGAGAGGATTATTACTTATGTATGTATGGCATATAAAAAGGCACAACCAACTTCAAGTGCATATATTTATACTATATCTGAAGGTATGCTCTTTTAATATTTTATGTTTGTTGTTATATCTTGGGGATAGAGATATGAATATCTTCTAGCTTGAGCAGAAAAAACTAATATATATATATATATATATATATATATATGGATAGAGTTTAGAGATATGAATAGAGATATATATATCCGAAACTGATCTCAGATGGTGGTTAGAGATATGGATAAATATATATGTAGACTATAAAAATACATATCTTATTATATCCATTATATATATATATATATATATATATATATATATATATATATATATATATATATATATATATATATATATATATATATATATATATATATATATATATATATATATATATATATATATATATATATATATATATATATATATATATATATATATATATATATATATATATATATATATATATATATATATATATATATATATATATATATATATATATATATATATATATATATATATATATATAGAGTTTAGAGATATGAATAGAGATATATATATCCGAAACTGATCTCAGATGGTGGTTAGAGATATGGATACAGTATATGTAGACTATAAAAATACATATCTTAGTATATCCATTGAAGCGGTGGTGCCTAGCCATGTCACCCAATTGTAATGCGACTAAACTGATGCACAAGGCATCCGAATCGCTCCATTGATGAATCATATTCCCTGTAATTAATTTGGGGCATATTACTGGTGGTGTTCACCACTTGTAACAGTTAATGCAAGTCCTATTTTTACTTTTAGCAATATATATACTACTATCAGAGCTAGTTATATTTATGGTAGTTCTTTTATTCAAAATTATACAACATTTTAATATTTCTACATGCATAGTTTTTTATATTTATATATGGTAGTTCTTTCATTCAAAATCGCAAGACATTTTAATATTTCTAAATGCATACTATTTTATATTTCTACGTACATAGTTTTTATGAGATACAAGTATACAGTATGTCTGCGTACATTTTTAAAACAACGTAATATAGAAGCCAAAATGCTAAACAGTATATACCCTAAATAATTTCTCATTTTTCATTAAATAAAAACACTAGATAAATACATATTTATATATTTTTAAAAGACTAAGATTTCTTTATGTCACTCCAGTTATACAGAAGTGAATAAATTGTGATTTTATACCTTTTACAGTTTATTAATATATTTTGTTTTTCGCAATCATGTCTCTACATTATGCATATAGAGTGACAAAATTTTTTGGTTTTGTTCAGTTGGCAAAATTTTTTGGTTTTGGGCACTGTAGCACTATCGTTTGTATTTGACAATTGTTGTACAACTATGGAATAACGAGGCTCAAAAGATTGGTGGTTCGATGTGACCAAGAATCTTGAAATTTTTTCAGAACTAAACAAGCTAGGCCAAAAGGCATGACACGTTTTGGCTGGTATGGATTTGGCAACAATTAGGATCCTAGATTGTGATCCCACGTCATTAAATGTAGGCGTAGGTTCCACACCACAAAGAAATGAGCATGCCATGCCAGATTGGGCTAACTAGACTGACCCAACATATCGTGCCAGCCTATCAGTTCATCACAAAAAAACCACTTCTCAAAATTTGAAGATATATCCAGTCTAGTGATTTGCCACCTTCAGTTGGAGAAGCTTCAGCGTGCCTAACAACCTTGTATACCTCTCAATCGCAACTTGCATGGAATGGTGTCCTTATATCCGCCAACAGCTATTTCAGCTTCTTGAACTCTTTACCAGTAAAGTCATCATAGCCAAAAGTCATCACGCAACATCAGCTCCTCCAGATTCTCAACCGTAGGGATAGTGCGGGCAACAATCTCTGCTACATCATCTTCAGATAGTTCCTCACCGCCAAAGGGTGTTTCCTCAATGCCACTGTCACAAGCTTCATGAAGTCTTCTCACCATCTCAGTTTGACACCTTCTCCTTGTTTGTTCTAACATGTGTAGTCATCCATGAATCCTAGAAAAATTAGGTATGGACTGACCACTGATTCAAGTACTGCTTCTTATTCTTACAGTCAACACAAGGGCACAACATAGATGACTTATCTCCATTCCTTATGTGTCCGCCTCTGCTAGGAAATATTTGAGTCCTTCCAAGTACTCATCAGAAGTACAATTCTTAACATAGATCCAGTGGCCTCGATCCTCCATAGTGTACAGAAAAGATTGAAAATGGAAGAATATAAGGAAATTCATCAATCCTTTAGTAATACAAGTCACATTTTCAATAGACTTAGTTTGCATTGCAATCATTTATCTTAGTTTCACACAAGCTCACCACTGCTCACAGAGAGAAGCACACACCAGCAAATTGAAAACTAGAGGAGATGAAAGCACTAGATACCCAGTGCAAGTCACTAGTAACTGACCTTGTTGGTGTTCTTGGACACACAAACCGAAAGCAGCCGCATCTGTGAAGACTTTGTTGTCGAGCATTTTCTTACCGTTTAGATCTGATGCGGGATGGGTTATGTCTTGTTTTCTTGTTTCTTGGAGATGTCAATTTTTGTGAGCTTTCATCATGATTCATTTATCCCTTTGGTATGCATAGCATGAGGTTTATCGATGCTAACTTTTTGCAAAGTCTGATGTGCTCTTGAATCTTTTTATCAACTTGAGGAAATAGTCTGAGATCAATAGAGATTTCAAGTGAAAATTTTGAAAAAAAGAACACCATGCACTTCTACAAAAGTGTTATCAACACCACCTCAAAAACCATTATCACCACACCGGTTTAGCGTCACGGTAGTGAAAGCGGCAGTGCTACTCATCTTCATCACTAGTGGTTTATTGCAATATCAGTGAATCGTAAGGTGGTACTGAGCCTCATCACCAACGTCAGTTTGAAACCAACATTCAGAACTAACTAGAATTTTTTTAGAAAAATACCCAGTGCCTTTGGTTAGATCCTGACTGGGGAGCCGCAGAGTCACCACTAGCTCCACATTTCAGAACTTACTCATGTTGCCCGAAGGAGCACCAAACACCCGTTTGTGCACACAAAATTTCTCTACTATTTTAGGTCCATCGAAATTTATCTACAACACCCTGTAGAGCTAGAGCAAAAAGCGTCGCTTTCTAATTAACTAATTAGTTGCTTTGTAGAAATTTTATTAGGCTATTCAACGCCCCCCCCACTTAGCCATTTATATGACCATTCAATCGACTAAGACCACTAGGGAAGAAGATGATGACAGGCCTTGGATCGAATATTCGTCAGTGGGAGAAGCACATGCCATACTAGAGTTGGACCGAGAAGAATATTTGGTGGGTCGGAGTTAAATAAATAGGAAAAAAGAAGAAAAGAATGAGGTTTGTGGATTAGGATGAAGCGGCCGGCCGGGATTCGTCCCAAAACACAATGCATCAAATTATATATTTTTTATGTTTTAAACTTGTTTTAATGTTTAAACTGAAACCTTTTTGAACCAAATAAGTTTTAGAAGTCATTTGCAATTATTTGCATTTTGAAATTGATGACTGAATTTTTTGTAATAGGTCTTGTTATTTTTTTAAAAAATTGTAACATACTCTAAGTTTTTTAATAATTAATTTCCATACAACAAAATAGATGCATGCAAATAAATGCAACAACTTTTACCCTATGTCAAGACTAATTCATCTTATAAAATATCATTAAATATCATAGTGCATCTGTTTTGTATTTTTAAAATGATCAGGCAGGCCTAGAGGGGATGAATAATGTCTAAAATTTAACTCAAAGCAATGGTTAGTAATAGGCACGGAATTAGCACCCTTTGATTATTACAATACTATCGCAAATCAGAGCACCTTGAGAACACAATTCAAAATCTACTAAATGAAAACTCGATCAAGTGAATTATTGGTGTTCCTGAGGCTGCATAGTCCTATCCTGTTTCACCCCTTCTCCAAGGTTGGAAGCGCAAGCACAAGTAGATCAGGAGTAAACCCAAGAATCACAACCAACACAATGTAGAGCACAAAAGTGTCAAACCTAAATTTCATCCTAGAAGTAGTGGCACACATAAGTAGACAAATCTCAAATAGTACCATCACAATGTTTAGTACATAACGGATAAATATTCATCACATAGTCTTAAACAATAATGGTAGTTCTACTGAAGAAACTCTCAACGGAAGCACCGCACAGGGGACTGGTTGACTCCAAACCTAGTACTTATAACGGTAATCCTCATTCTAGTCATCTTCATTTGCATATCCCGAGGTGTTGTGAAATAGGAAGAGTTAGCACATATCGTACTCAACAAGTATAACCAGGGGTTCATGAGGCTCAATTAGCTGACACTGGTTTGACTGCATTTAGCTTTTATATGTATATAGAATGTTCATCACTAGATAGAAAATATCAAGGTAGCATATTTAATCCCAGAACCACATGATCAATGTCAGCATAATTAATTCAAAGCATAAATGATATATAAATGAACATAATAACTTAACAAGTGTCATCACCTTTAATGTAGATGTCCCTAAGGCCTCTCCTGTCCGTGAGCATGGCTAGTGTGTACCAGTTTAATCACTCTACAGAGGTTGTACATTTTAACCATGAGTCATGATTTTACCCTTTTGTCCGAGGTAGCTAGTCTCTTAAACCTCTTCCTAGGGAGGTCAGCAGGGATCACTATGGAGCCTTTCAAAAGTTTATCTAACAAGTTAGGGCCGCAAGGTTTCCAATTGGTGAGTATATGTAGAGCCCCCTTCCAAATGGCACAATGACTTGCATCCTATACACATAAGGATAGAGTCCGTACTATACCCATGTCGGCAGGCCCCTCTAGCGCCCTTATGCATAATCTGTAACAAGCTAGAAAAGGTCTTCATACTGAGCTAAAGCCAGAGCCATTATAGCCCTCATGGTTGCATTGTCAATCTCGAGTGATCACGTACAAACAAGATCTTATATAATCATAAGTCATCTTTTTACATTCATTGCAAAGTAATCATCTTACAAGATTATGGATTAAAATCAAGCACTAGCAAGAACTGTCCAAATGCATATTCAAATAGGTATCCAGGAATTCAAGATAACAATCAACTATGATTTCACTAGGGTTGTCAAGGTGGACACATGTATATGATATATGTATTAAAAGTGTATAGGTAACAAGGATAACTCCAAGTTATACTTGCCTTGATCAAATCTTTCCTGAGGCTCGTGCTAGTCGTCTAAGAATTGGCCTTGATCACCAACGTACTGCTCACCGTCTATACTCGATCATCAATCAACAACACACAAGCAATTGGAGGCAATCATACACAAAGAAAACAAACTATAATTAGAACAGTACACCAACAATAGCAAAACAAATATAAAATTTTATAAAAAACATTCTACACAGTGCTACGATCATACAGACGTAAAGATCATAAAAATCAGAATTAAAACGGAGAAGTTATGAATTTTCTAAGTTTTTCTATAAATAATTAATTAAATGGTATCACGAAATTAAAAAGTTATAAACTGGTGAAACCCTGATACTAACATGTAGACCTCACAAAGATTAACCTAACGCAATTTGAGTGGGTCAAATTGGAGTTAAGATGAGCATTTTATAAGCAAAACAAATTTAGTGGTAAAACTGTAAATAATGGAAAGCATATTTTGTTTAGTCCGACGGAAAATACACTTTGGAAATTGGAAAGCGTAAACCAAGGAATATGTCTTGGACTGCGGATTCAAAATCCAAATACTCTAGGGACTCTTTAGAAAAATGAGCATCGAAGGGCTATCTTCTTTTGTGAGCCGTTGATTCACGATCCGACGGCCAAAACTCAATGTGGGCGCTGGGTTGGTCGCTCACCCATCGGAGCAGTGCTCCCGCGGCGGTGCCACTACACCGAAGCTCATCGATATGGCATTTCTGAGCGTCGAAACGTGAAAGAAAATCACCAGAGGATGGAGGAGCTTACCCTAGACTCATCTAGAGGGTTTGCTCAGGCCAAGAGGGATCAGGATGGCGGTGGCGCTCGGCGACGCGGACGGTTTCAGGGCAGCTCTTGCATCGTGCAGAGAGGTTTGTGGGCTTTATAGGAACACGGGGTGACAAAGATCTCATGGAACTCACGATTGGAAGGTGTGGTTTCCCTGGGCAGAAACTGGCTCGACCTGGCTTGAGGTAGGAGACAAGGGGAGTCACTTCCAAGCGGGTCGAGATTTCATTGACTCAAGGCAGAGAGGAGAGAAGGGCGCGCGCAGCGTCCAGGCCAGAAGCTGGGCCAGGGTCGATGGGCCGAGCGGCTTTGGTCCAAACACAGATAGGTAAGTTCTCTTGTTTTTTTTTATTTTCCAAAGCTTTTCCAAATAGAAAATTGAATTCAAATCTGAATTTAAACAAAACCACACAGCATAAAATAAAATATGCTCTAGCATGAATGCATAAACAAGTTTCTATCCTTATGTTGGATTTTATTTTCAACATGCTAAATTAAATGCTCACAAAATACTTAATTAAATCAAATTCAAACCTATTAATTGAAAACCAAATGTTGGGTGTTACAAAAAGAGCAAGAACTTGAAGACAAGGAATTTATCCGGTGGATCAGCTCGGCACCGAGGCTTGCCTACTCCACATTGTCGAGGAAGCGACCAAGGCTTGGTCTTGTGGTTGAGAGTTCTTACTAGATGTTGGAAGTATTTACAAACTTTCCAAAGCATACAAGAGCTTGTAGTGCTTTGATAGGCAAGGCCTACAGGACGGGAAGCTCTTGCTTCAAAAGTAATAAATGCAAATTTTTGCTGGTAGTGCTGCATAATATATGCCACTTTCGCGTAGGCCAGCAACAACAAATGGTAGTTGGCTAGCTTTGCTTTGTTTGAGGATTTCTTTATGGTGGGGTTGAGTTGAGCACTTGGTTACACATTAAAGGTTATGTATTGCACCCACCTTGATAGTACAATGGTTCCTAAACTCAATTTGAAAATTTGAAATCAATCTCTAAACCTTTATTGAGTCCAATACCACTACCATTTGCAAGGCTCCACCATTTTACTTAGCATGCTCATTATTTTATCACCTTCTTGTTGACTCAATAAATCTCATTAGTCCTCTAATTATGTGGTCATTATTACCAAAATTCCCATTAGAGCTTGTTTGCAATGTAAATTTACATGTTATGGTGTCAGTCCAAAATAGAGAAGTTTTATTTATGATAAAACTAGAATACATTTTAGGACTGATGGAAGATTCATATTAATAGTGAGTGTATGCTATTTTAAAGCATTTTTCTAGGTCACGTATTTACATGGGGTATTCAAAAAATGTGTTTGGGAGTACACATAAGCTCATGTTCGCTCAATGTGCCATGAGCAATCAAAAATAGGAAGTGGCTAGGTTGAAATTGGACTGCTAGTGAAAGACGCAAACTAAAACGTTTGGGAGTTGAGTATAAAAGGTATTAGTAAGTGGGTGAGGCCTGGGCCAAAGATCAAAAGGTTATCTAGGCCATATCAACTGTCCCAAAGCTAGATGGAACCCTAGAATCCCACTCATTATTTCACAATCCTACTATATATCGCCGCTTACCCACCCATATATCGCCGCATACACAACACATTCCCTACCGCCGTCGTCTGCCACCATCCGCAAAGTCTTTATCATCTTCTTTGTTCCGTCATATGTTAGTGATTTCTTTCATTCTATGTCTATTCCTTGAAATGATTAGCTAGTATTTTGTGCTCTATAGAGAATTAAACGCAACAAAAGACGGGGCCTAAATATTGATGTTTGCTCATTGCAGTTGTGAGGACTGGTTTGATGGTGCCATGGGAGGTTCATGAAGGGACTATATCGATCTTGCCTATTTGGTTTCTTAGATGTTCAACCATGTTAGCTGCCTATCTGGTATGATGAGATATATAAGCCTATTTGACAGAGTGCAGCATTGGCTTTTGAAAGCACAGCCATGGCGTCGCCGCACATGAAGCTGACAGGTTGTGGCCCATAACCAAATAGCTCCTATAGGCCCTTGATGTTTATATACCACAAGCATTTCACATAATTCTGTGATTATCTTTTGTTCTTTTTGTTAGTTTCCTCGTATGAAAAGGGAGCTCTTATCAAAAGAGAGCACTTGTGTTAGCATCGTAAAAATTCACCATGATTTTAAGTAATTTGTCCGAATGCAAGAGAGGCTCTTGTGGTAGCTAGGAAGAGTTGTAAGCAATCTAGAAATAGTTCCACAATTTTATAACATAACCATTAGAACAGTTGATACATTTGGATGCATTCTGGTTCATGAAAATAGATGAAGTACAACATTTCATTAGCTCATAAAGCTGAAAATAGTGAGTCATGTTGTTTTTTTATACATTTCACATTGTTATCATGCATACATATAAAAATGTTACATATACCATGTCAATTTTGTTAAGAAAACACATATGCAAATTATTTTTATTGGTCATCGTGTTACTCCATTTTCATGTCTACATATTACCCGATCAACTATAGGCATCAATGCAAAATAAAAAAGAGCAAACATATATACAATTATGATTTTTTAATGTGAGTGTGATTATTGATGACTGTGATGCATCATTTGAAGTTCTAAGATAGACCAGAAGGGATGGTATTGTTATTAGGTATTTATGTTTTTTTTTTGTATTTACGCAGTACAACGTAGACGCCCACAACACGTATGCAAACTCATTCCTATGAACAATGCGAACCCTGCCTGTATGCGCACCTTCAAAGAATTAAGTCAGCAGATCTCAAGATTCACAAAGTCACCACAGGCATCTCGCAGTCGACAGGGACGTCACTTACTATAGAAAGCATAGTGTTGTTAAATTCTGGAATAAATCTAGAAAAATACAAGCACCCAACCTTGGTGGACCAGTTCTACCACAAGAAATCCAACCAACTGATCTATGATCAGTTCACAGGTATTTTTGTGTTTAATATAATGAGTTTAGGGATACAATATATCTTATTTATTTCTATTTCTATTATTTATACTTTCATGAAATGTTTTCATAAATGAGCAGAGCGTTTTCACCCAAGATAACTGAGGACAGTGACATCGTAGAAGCACAACATATCATAGTATATTTTCCTTGTGTGCTTTATTTCAATTTCTCTATTGTTTTTGTGGAATATTTGATATTTTGCTTTGCTTAGACTTAGCGATTAGGAATCATTATGTTCATTCAGCATTCACATAACATACAAAAACTATTCTAAAGAGGGCAAGGACGATAAAGAAATTTGGTGGCTCAGGTTTCAACTATAAAGGACATGGTAGAGATTTTTTTAGAGTTACAAGACATGTGAAAGAAACACGAAGTCGTGGCATATTGGGTCTTTACAGCATTTATGTTAAAAAATCACATAAGTCTTCCGCGAAATGGAATTAGGAGTTCAACAAAGAAAAATTGATGTTTATAATGGTACATAAATCACAGAAATCATATAGTTATTATTGTGGCACATGTTTACTTTGGGATCGTCTTGGAATGAGATAGTTTCATCCCTGAATGTGGGATGCGATGGTCCCATTATATGTGTTTGTTTGAAAAGGATAGTGCATTCTTATTTTTTTCTTTGGTTGGACTGATTGAGATGACTAGGATGAACACAATTTCCACATTGTCAATCACTATGAAATGTGGGGTCTACATACAATCTCTCGTACGTCCACATATTTATTTTCTTCCTCCCAAATCCTCGGCATAACGTTGCTGCCCTCCAGCTTGCCATCCTACCTCACCTGTCAAAGCTGCGCAAAGCCACCTACCTGAGCTCAGTTCCAAGCACAACCGCTTCATTAGTGCCCCATTGTGCCTCGCCTCGAACACCCACGGTGTTGTCTACCTCAACAAGTCTCATGCTGCAAGCCACATGCTTGTCACTGGGGCATCCCATCTCAGTGACTGCGCTTGCGTCGAGACCCTCAACACCTCATGCCATCCCGCACCCTACACTTGTACTTGACATTTATGGTGGAGCTATGGCGCTCACAAGGGACGAGCCCGTCTTCATGATATGTGGTGAGGGGAGGGGGAGGCCTCCCCCTAGAGCTAGGCATCCTCCTCCCTATAGATGCTCCTAAATTAAATAAACTTTAGAATGGGATCATCCTATCCCATATGCCGTGTCCCAAAAAACTAGAAACTAAATATATGGTTAGGTAGTACTACAAAATAGATTGAACATAAACCATGTTGTTATATATCACAATCGTTTTTCCTTATAAACATTCATGGAGTACACATATGAAAGTCTTCTATTGCATCCTCCTCCCTAGTTACCCATAAACTAAGCAACCGTCAAGCCCCTAAAGTAAACAACCCTTGAAAATGCATTGGATCAACTTATCCCATTTCCCGTGTACCAAAAAACTAAAACTAAATATATGGTTAGTTAGAGCCATTTAATTTTTGGATAGTACTACAAAATAGATTGAACATAAACCATGGACATTATATAACACAATCATTTTTTCTTATAATTATTGGACGAATACGCATATGCAAATGTGGCTAAAAAGCTCTTATTTAAGGCACTGGCTAGATCGCTTAGCTAAAAACTACTCATTTAAGGCTCTGGCTAGATCTCTTAGTAATTGTTAGCTGGAGAAACTAGCTAATTATGAGCTCGGTGGTAGGTAAGACACTAGCTAGAATATTAGCTAGAGATCTAACCAGGACCATATGTAATCTGGATGGCAGGCAAAGATATTAGCTATGGATCCAAATGTGACAACTAATCTAGGTGGTAGGTAAGATACTAGCAGACTAATATCAAGAGATTTAAAAATTGTATAGAATTAATCAGGGTGGTAGGTAATACACTAGCTATACTATTAGCTATGGATCCAAACAGGACCACATGTGTAATTTGAATATTATGTAGGATGCTAACCACACTTATATACTAAATAAAAAGATTGAACGAGATCAGATATGATTTTTAGCAGCTACAATTGTTAGCTAAGTAGCAAATGGCCTCTAATTAAACCCACCACTACCTTGAAACTCAAAAAAATATTCAAAAGGAGAATTCACAATAAAAGTATACAAAAAGGAAAAAGATGTCAAAAGCCTTACACAAAACCTCCAAACCTTACAATTTAAACATTTACACATATTTTTCCAACCAGATAGTTTTTGAATTAATCCTGGTATATGAACCCTATCTGCCGCCAAATTTTCCATTCCATATTCTTTGAACTGGAGCCAACCTGACTTGTGTCATGTGTGACCTGCTCATTGCAGTCTTTACAGCCGGTATTTTTGGTAAACTGGTTGAAGAGGCCTGAACAGCTCAGCCCCTGGTCAACCTCAGCCAACCCAGATGTTCCCCTTGCGCGTTTCGAACGCCGGTGAATCATGAAAAATTGGAAGGTGGGATAGGTCGAGTGCAAATGCGTCCTCACTGCCGCCACCACCACCACAGGCTTCACTACAAGAAATGTGCCATCTTTTGACATTTGATATATGTCATAATATATGAAAAATAAGTCACAGATCCCCATTTATGACACCAAGTTGACGAAAACTGAAATGTCAAAAGATGAGCGTCTTTAATGACAACTTGTGACATCTAAGTGCTCATGTCATAATATTGTGACATTGTTTTTAGACGTCACAAGCGTTTTTGACTTCTGCTTTTATGTCATAGGTTCTTAGGCATTGTCACATAGGATGACTCATTGATTTGGCTCGATACATACCATCATGTACCCCATGCACACATCAAACAATCCACATTAACATATATAGGTCCAACAATATATTTCATTCATGACCAAATCAACAGGTTCACAAGTCATTCATCAGTATATTTATTACATTCATCACAAAGCCAAACTGATAGTTCACCAAGTGACCTTAGTCACAAAGTTATCATAGACAAAATAAACAAATGGAAATCAAAGATCCCTATCTCACAAGTGACCTTAATCACCAAACTAATAGTTCAACAGGTGCTGGCAGCTAGGTTTTCTTGGTGTCATGAGCATGAGTGAATACCTTAGGTTGCTGAAATTTCTCAATGTCCTGAGAAAACACGTCAGAAACAAACATTACTTGTTAAAACAAATGAAAAAATCAAAAAGGAACTTTACATATGTAAGCCGGAAGAAATCAAACGACAGTTACAATAATCTATCCATATATGATCGCACTACACCAACATCATGCATTGTTTGAGCAACACTCTAGACTATATCAATTATGTGCACAACTTGTCTGTGTAAGTAAGTTGCCAGCTAAAACACTACTGTTGCAAATTTGTTACAGTTCTCTGTTTATAAATTCAACTAAGCTAGCACTAGTATATTGCTTGTGCTAACGCTATGGTGACATCTGGGTAACATATATTAAACAATCAATGTATTGTTCAAGTAACTTTCAATGCAAGTGCATATTTTCAATGGCGCCATATAAAACGCCACAAACTCATGAAATACATAAGGAAAATGAAAAATCAATGTATTATTTGTAACTACCATGTGGCAAAAAAATATGCTTTAGACATGAACCAATCACACGGAAACAGACCTTTCCTCATTTGTAATATTTTCTTGATCATCACATGGACCGGCAAGTGCCTAGGAATCTTGAATCTTTGATAGCAGGCATTCTGATCTATGTATTTTTGCCTGAACCTGAACATTTGAAGACAAATTATGGAACAAAGTAGTGACAACTAAAGGCAGAAAAAGAATTGGTTTGCAAACATGGTGCGGCATGCCAAATTAAGGAAAATGAACTGGCTTTAGGAATTTAGAACTAATGCCAAGACGACACATAATTTGTGCCTGACATAGTCCACATTAAACTACCAGAAATACACCGTAGGAGCTTCTCAGTGGGGGATATTTTTTTGTGTAGATGTAGCAAAGAAAAAGTCGGTGAATTAGTAGGAGCTTCTGATTACGATAAAACTGAAAAGTCTTCTTATTGCAGCACCCATTGTTCACAATGTTCTTATAGAGGATAACCTGAATTTGACTTATTAGTTTTCTAAGAGACTTATACCGGTATAATTTTCTACTGTATTTTCACAGGAATAATTCTGTATTATGTTGTTACTTCTATTTTGCATGAGCTATATCAGTCATTTACCATGAGCATTATCCTTTTATGCAGCAGCACATATGAAGCTTGTTATGCACTATCAGTTAATTACCTCGAGTAATATCAGTAGATGAAGCTTGTTATGTAGTATCAGTCATTACTTACATTGAGCAGTATCTGTAGATTGTTATGGAGATGGAACAATCAATGACTGGACTAAGGATCAAATTGAGGATTCAACTCTTTTTTTTTACATGAACTTTTTGCTGATGTACAAGAAGGAAGTTAATTTTTTTATCAACAATTTTCTCTGTGTTGAAATATTTATTGATTGGGCCTCACTTTCCTTGGCTACAGAGACCGGCTGCAGAAATGTGTATCCTGACTATGAAGATTCAGTATCCCACATACTTCTACAGAACTGAAATATGATCAGTCGTTACTTACCATGAGCAGTATCTGTAGATTTTTTTATCGGCAATAACTGAGTACTACCAAATGGCTTGTAGATATGTGTTCACCAGTTACCATTATGAATTTTACAGGATGATATCTTTGACCAATGTAGATTTGGCATTTCTAGTTTGCACATCAGGTGCCCATATATTAGCTATCCATTTGTGCACTGTCATGCACGTGGGAATTTCCTCAAGGTACTGAAATTTAATTTTCATCTACACAATTAGGAAACTTTCTAGAAACTAGAGTATAGGGTAATGTTAGTCTGTTTCTATTTTTTAAAATAAATTAAGTGACACAAGACCTTTAACTATATGCGACAACACACCATGCATCTAACAATATCCATACCATTTACTCTACATACGGCAACTAGGAACCCAAAAAAAAAAAATCTGACAACACACCATTTGCTCTATATCTACCATCTGCTGTACCAAACCATCTTCTAAACTAATCATGAAAGCAAAACTTTGTATGCATTGTCATTTTACGTTCCAAGATTTTGTGGTCCAAATCCGGAGAGCCACCACCATGCGGAGACCCCGCCACACCAGATCCACCACCCATAGATCCGTCGCACAGCCTGCAAGAGAGGGAACAACAAACCTGCTACTGCAGCCGGTGCCACCGCGTCCTGGAATTCGCCGCCATGTCGTGGATCTGGCCGGAGGAGTAGACGGGTGGCCGACTCGCCGTGCATCTGACTGGAGGAGAAGAAGGACGGCCATCCATAGTTGATCTAGTTGGCAAGAAGAAAGGCGGCCACCCCTTTGGCCGGTGGCTAGGATTTTGACCGGCGGCTAGGGTTCCGGCCGGTGGATAGGAGCTCATGCACCAAGCCTGACCCATGCCGCCATGGCACATCTAGGAAGCAGGGCGACATCAACAATGGAGAAGGGAGGGAGGGAGAGCTCGCGTTGGGAAGGGAGGAGCAGGGACGCTGACGTCGGCATCGATCTTCCAGGAGGAGGTCGCGAGGGAGGATGGGAGATAGATGCAGGGGCTGGTCACGTGCTGCGTGTGTTGTGTTGGCCGTGGGCACCTTTTGGTGTGTGCGTGCATCTTTATTTCCCTCTTTCTTTTCTCTTTTTTCTTTTGAAAAATTTTCTCTTTCTCTCTTTTTTCAATAAAAGAAGAAAGCTAAAGAATAAAATAAAAAATATGCAGGTCCACATATAAACACAGACATATTACTGTTACCTTGTCAACATTAAAGTCCTGTTTAGTTGTAGAAAAATTTGCAATATAGCTACTATAGCACTTTTATTTATATTTGATAATTATTATCTAATCATGAACTAACTAGGCTCAAAAGATTTGTCTCATAAATTACAGATAAACTGTGCAGTTAGTTATTTTAATCTATATGCATGTGCCGTAAGATTTAATGTGACGAAAAATCTTGACAAATTTTGCAAAATTTTTGGGAATTAAACAACCCCTAACATGGCAAATATTGTCACGATATGGAGTTTAACTACATTGAAGACATTTTTTATGACATATATGTCACTAAGTTGAGATGGCTTTCAAAAGAACGTCATAAACTGATCAATTTAGTGACATTTTGATCACATGTCATGCCATAATCGTCATACGATGACACATTTCTTGTAGTGCTTCTTGTGGGCTATAAAACCCTACCCCCACTAGTCTTCTGTCACCAACAGCCCCCTCACCGAAATCCTACACCTCCATTAGGTCTCCACCCCGTGCCCCAACGATGGCAGAGGACGCACCGCCTGCAGTCCCTGTGATGATGCCGGAGGAAGCGCAGGCTGAGGCCGAGCTACGGATGCGCAATGTAAGCCAATGCTTTAGCGCTATCCCGGAGGACCATAAGGAACTGCTCCGATTACTCGAGGTGAGCATGGCCCGGGTGAACCTTTTGCTTTCACCCTAGGTATCGTGCTCTGTTCCCGTTGTGTTCATCAATCGAGCGTGTCGAGATGTAACTTGCCTTGCAATTATTTATCTTCTTGCCTAGCAATCGTGCTCTGTTCCCATTGTGTTTGCCCAACAGGCATGTCGAGATGTACCTTCTTGCCTAGCTATCGTTTTGGTCATATTTTTCTTTTTACGAAACCTGCATTAGCCGGTGGCTCATCCGGCTTGGAATTGGAGAAAATGGTTCTCTGTAGATTGATTAATCTGTGTGGTTTTGAGTAGGCTGGAACAGTCAAACGGAAATAGATTTATGACCTAGCTTGTCACTGACCTAGATTCGGATGCATGAAAAAAAATCTGATTTGTTGGTTGATGAGGCCATGTGATCCTGAGGAGTTTTCGTGGAGATATTGATTGCATTGCAATGTTTTTTTTGGAGATTGTTTATGATGTGTGGCCTAGTTGTTAGCTCCTTTAGCTCAGGACAATATACAAGGTTTTCCCTTTCATTAGAGTTGGAGTTGCTTATTCGTTTGTGCAGGAAGCCGAAACGTGGTTGTCCAGGGTGGATCAATCTCCACCCGAGAGCATGTACAGTGCTCTTTGCCCCACTATGGATGTTTTGATTACAAATGGGCTACTGGAATACCCTGATCCCAACGTACTGGTTGCTGTCACCTCTTGCTTAACTCAAGTTACCAGGATTACCGCGCCAGAGGCCCATGATGATGATGTTATGAAGGTGAGACTTGTTGGCCTACTTGGGATGGAACAATGGTGTCTATATGTACTGACCTTTGCTATTTTGCCTTGTTGCAGGACGTGTTGAAGAGAATTGTTGATACTTTTCCTGACTTGGGTCATACGAACAGCTCCTCCTTTTCAAGGAGCGTTTCTATCCTTGATTCTTTTGCAAGGGTTCGTTGTTGTGTTCTGTGTGAAGATTGATTGAACGAGTTGCCCTCCCAGGGTCTCGGTTACGTGTTATATAGAAGCCGGGAACAGCCCACCGGCGTGGCTTACAACAATAAGTTTGTTACAACAAGAATATCTACAAACCCTTAACTAACCTATCTATCTTCCAAGACTCACGCACACGCATGACTTGGAGTACAAGAATAGCATCAGCGCTATCTTGGACCTGGACGCAATACCGTTTAACACCCCCGCTCAATCTCAACCGGCCACCAGATTGAGATTGCTCCGAAATTGCGCCAATTGTGTTGCTGTCACAGGTTTTGTGAAACCATCTGCGAGCTGGTCCTTTGATGCAATGAACCTGATTTGTAACAGCTTCTGTGCAACTCTTTCTCTAACAAAATGAAAGTCGATCTCAATATGTTTAGTCCTGGCATGAAAAACTGGATTAGCAGACAGATAAGTTGCTCCAATGTTATCACACCAGAGACGAGCTGCAGGTGGATGTCGAATTCCCAACTCAGTCAAAAGTTTCTGAACCCACATCATCTCTGCCGTTGCATTAGCAAGTGCTTTATACTCTGCCTCAGTACTTGACCTTGAGACTGTGGCCTGTTTTCTTGCACTCCATGAGATGAGATTGGATCCCAGAAAGACTGCAAATCCACCTGTTGAACGCCTATCATCCACACATCCAGCCCAATCTGCATCTGAGAAAGAGCTTACCAATGTTGAGTCTGACTTCCGAATACTCAACCCAAGCGTTAGAGTTCCATGTACATAACGTAGTATGCGTTTAACTGCTGACCAATGAACACTTGTGGGTGCATGAAGGAACTGACAAACCTTGTTTACCGCAAATGAAATATCAGGTCTAGTCAGAGTCAAATATTGCATTGCCCCCACAACACTTCTGTAGTTGGTCGCATCCTGTGGTCCCAGCCTATCCCCGTCCATGGCACTCAACTTATCAACACTGGACAGAGGTGTGCTCACTGGTTTTGACAGATGCATGCCAGCTCTTCGAATTATCTGCTCAGCATAGCGACTTTGAGACATCACAAGGCCATTTTCTCTCTTCTTGACCTCAATCCCAAGGAAATAATGCAACTCCCCCAGATCCTTCAGGGCAAAATCTTTCTCAAGATCTTTAAGCAGTGCTTTAGTCGCTTCCATGGAAGAGCTTGCTACAATGATATCATCTACATAAACTAGAATGAACATTCTGTACTTGCCACGATTATAGTAAAAAAGTGAGGTGTCGGCTTTGGATGGTATAAAGCCAATTGATTGAAGTTTGTGACATAGCCGTGCATACCATGCTCGGGGTGCTTGCTTGAGCCCATACAATGCCTTGTCCAACTTGCACACAAAGTTAGGCCGTGATGGATCAGCATAACCTGGAGGTTGCCTCATATACACTTCTTCCTCTAGAATGCCATGAAGGAAAGCATTTTGAACATCTAATTGTCTCAGTGACCAGCCATTTGAAACAACAATTGAAATAATAAGCCGAATAGTTGCTGCTTTTACCACGGGACTGAAAGTGTCCTCATAATCTATTCCATACCTCTGTTTAAATCCCTTTGCCACAAGTCGGGATTTATATCGATCAATAGTACCATCTGCCTTCCTTTTAACTTTATACACCCACTTACAATCAATGATATTTTTGCCTTTCGGATAAGGTACCAAGTGCCAAGTTTGATTCTTCAACAATGCAGCATACTCACTGTTCATTGCCTCGACCCACCGCTTGTCACCAAAAGCCTCATCAACCGTGCTTGGTTCACCTGCAACAGTAGCACTATGCATGCCCCAACGTACCGTACCATCAGTATAAACTTTTGGTTTGCGAATACCGTGCTGAAGACGAGTTACTGGCCGGGTAGGAGCTTCTGGCGGAGCAGATGCTACACGCTGACCACCAGATCCAGACGCCACAGACGATCCGGGCGGGGAGATCTCCTCTGAGTTTGTGCCCCCCACGCTCGGATCAGGCTGCGGCTGCGATGTGTCTGCAGAAGATGGAGCCGTGGCGTGATCGGGCGTAGAGGATCCACCTGCCTGTCCACCCGGCTGCCTGTCTGCATCAGGAACTGATCCCGCGGATGACCCGATCGAATCAGCCGTCGTTGCTGCAGACGGATCTGCTCCGTGTTCGGCGCCTGTGCCCCCTCCGCTGGGACACATGAAATGACGCTGCGCTTCAGCGTTTTGAAGCCCAGTTCTCCTGTCTTCTTCACCTGTTTCAGCCAAAATTTCTCCAGACTGTGGAGCATCATTAGTAGATATGGAAATATCACATTGGTCACGTATCTGTGCGTCCCCAAAACCAGCGGTGGGATTGAGTAAAACATCTGGGAGGAGAGACAGTTCGGTGCGAAGCCGTGCACCAGTGTTCGGATGCATCTCAGCAAAGGGGAAAACATGCTCATCAAAAACCACATCTCTAGAGATATAAACTCTGCCTACAGAGGGATCAAGGCACTTAAATCCCTTGTGCATGTTATTGTAGCCAAGAAAGACACAGCGCTTAGACCTAAATTGGAGTTTACGATCATTGTATGGTCTCAAGTTGGGCCAACAGGCACAACCAAAGGTACGGATGTAGATATATTCTGGCTGAGTCCCTAGAAGACAAGCATGAGGTGTCTCATTTGAGATCACTCTTGATGGAAGCCGATTGATAAGGTACACAGCTGTAAGGAATGCCTCATCCTAGAATTTGAGGGGCATGGAAGCATGAGCTAGGAGGGTGAGTCCGACCTCAACGATATGTCTATGTTTGTGTTCGGCCGACCCGTTTTGCTGATGAGCGTGTGGGCATGACACACGATGTGCAATCCCAGTGCGTTCGAAAAAGGAATTGAGGGACTGATATTCTCCTCCCCAATCGGTTTGCATGGTCAAGATTTTTTTGTTAAACTGGCGTTCAACCAAGCTCTGGAAATCACGAAATTTTTGGAAGACCTCGGATTTGTGACGCAGAAGATAAATCCACGTGAACTTACTGAAGTCATCTATGAAACTTACATAGTAACAATTTCACCCAACAGAGGCGGGAGCAGGACCCCAAACATCAGAGTAAATAAGTTCCAAAGGACTAGTAGATTCACTAGTTGAACGAATATAGGGCAATTGGTGGCTTTTGCCCCTTTGACATGCATCACAAATAGTGTCTTTATTTGAATCATTGACAAAAGGAAGTCTATGGCGATTAAGGACCTGCTTGACTACTGAAATAGATGCATGACCTAATCTATGATGCCATTGAGACACGAAGGGCTTGAGAACACCGAGAGCTTGCTTATTCTTATTCTTGACCGACTTGAGAGGATAGAGGCCTCCTTCACATCTGCCTTGAAGGAGAGTCCTCCTCGTCCCCTGCTGTTTGATAAAAAAGTGATTCGGGTGAAATTCTAAGAAGGCATTGTTATCACGAGCAAGACGATTGACGGAAAGGAGACTTTTTGTGGCTTGTGGAACATGGAGAATATTATTGAGATGAATTTTGCTAGTATGGGTATGCAAAATACTAGAACCAACATGATTGATTTCCATACCTTTTCCACTTGCCATATGAACCTGGTCATGACCTCCATACTTGTCACGAACTGTGAGTTTCTCCAGATCGCCAGTCACGTGGTCCGTAGCACCCGAGTCTACGTACCAATTGGTGTCCACGCCATATGACGCTATGGCAGCCGCAGCGCTCTTCTGAGGAGGACCAGTGAACGTGGGGTCGAAGCGTTTGTAGCACTTAATGATGGAGTGCCCTTCTTTCCCACAGAGCTGGCAGAAGACGCCCGCCTGGAAATTGGGGCCATGGCCACCGTTGCCGCGACCACCTCTGCCGCCTCGTCCGAAGCCCCCGCGACCGCCACCATTGCGGTTGCGAGGGTTGTTGAAGTTGCCGCCGCCTCCACGTCCTCCTTTGGCGGCCATGTTGGCCGACGATTGGGAACCTCCACCATGAAGTTCCATCCTCTGTTCAAAGCTTGTGAGCTGTGTGTACAGCTCTGCCACCGTAATTGGTTCCACTCTGGCGCTCACTGCTGAGACAACTGGATTGAAGTCCAGGTCCAGCCCAGTGAGAATATACGAGACAAGCTCGTCATCTTCAAGCTTTCTTCCCGCAGATGCCATCTCATCTGCGAGGCCTTTCATCTTGCCGAAGTAATCTGCCACAGAGGAGGACCCCTTGGTTGCAGTTGCAAGGGCCATCCTTGTAGCGATGATCCGCGCCCTTGACTGGGACGCGTGCATGGCTTCGATCGCGGCCCATGCCGCGGCTGCAGTCTTCTCTGAAGACACCTGAGCAAGGATCTCCTTCCCAAGATTGGAAAGGATGAAACTCAGGACCTGTTGGTCCTTTGCAACCCAAATATCATATTCGGGATTGGGCTTTGGCTCGGCATTCTTGTCATCACCCTTGACATCAAGTAACTCGGGTGGTGGAGCCGCCGTGGACTTGATGAAGCTGTAGAGCTGCGCCCCCTTGATCGCCGAGAGGACCTCTGCGCTCCATGCTTGATAGTTGGCGCGAGTCAGCTTCTCGCTGACGGGCGAGAACCCTAAGGAGGGAACAAGCGATACAGCGGAAGAGGATGCCATGATCTAACTCCGCTAGGAAAGAGGCTCTGAATACCATGTGAAGATTGATTGAACGAGTTGCCCTCCCAGGGTCTCGGTTACGTGTTATATAGAAGCCGGGAACAGCCCACCGGCGTGGGTTACAACAATAAGTTTGTTACAACAAGAATATCTACAAACCCTTAACTAACCTATCTATCTTCCAAGACTCACGCACACGCATGACTTGAAGTACAAGAATAGCATCAGCGCTATCCTGGACCTGGACGCAATACCGTTTAACATTCTGATGTTGGATCTTGACTTGGACCATATGATACTGGACATGTTCCGTCATTTCTTCAAAACTGCCTCGTAAGAAAATTCCCTCACATTTATCTGTAATCATAATTTTTGCATACACTTGGTGCCATATTTTTTAAGATCTGACAAATGGACTGGCCAACAATGTAATTGTGGGATCTTAGATCCCAAACAAGGATTTCATTGCTCTGATGGTAGTCATGGAATGCATGTACCTATATATGTTCCCGTCTTTCATGAATGCTGTCATTGTCTATCTAGTGTGGATTTTTGTTTCTCATCTTATTAATTCCTTTTTTTGTATATTTCAGCACTAGGCATTCAGAACAAGTCACTCACTGTATGGAAATTACAATGCTGTTTGTAGTTCAGGAAAGTGACGATGTTCATGCTGAACTGGCATCGTGCCTGCTTCAGAATCTTACAAAAGAAGCACAAGTAATTTCATCCCACTGTTGTTTGCATTAACAGCTTGTTATTGCCATCTTGTACTAAAATTTCTGTCCTTACTTTACAGGAAACTCTCCCAGCATCTTTTGGACTCGCAGAGAGGATAGGCCTATGCAGGGACAAGCTCAGACCTGTGCTTCATGAGTTACTTAAGGGCACTCCCTTGGATGGATACAACAATGTTGTTACAACGTTGTTCCAAGGTGATTCAGATGCTGGAGAAAACAATGTTGATGCATCAGGAAAAGACATGGTTAGTTAAATCACAAGTATGTTTTGAGTTTTGGACTGATGAATATACATGTCGAGAATTTGTTGGTCTAAGTATTAATTCATTTTTGTGGCATGGTTGATTGACTTTTAGATGCGTAATCAAATGGGAAAGGCTGCTTTTGTAAGAGTTTGACAGAAAGGGGTGCTATTTCTTCTGTTATTGAGATAGTGGTAGGAGAGGAACATGTCATCTGTACTGTTATTACAGGCATGTATTCAGTTATATATGGTATTGAATGTATCTTAACTTAAAATTCAGGCCATTCTTCAGAATGGGACTTGGTCAGGATTTTTGAACCCTGCTATGTGGAAAGGGGACTATATTAAACATAATATATCATGTGAATTTTCAAAGAAACAGTTTTGTTATGTACTAATTCCTGTGGAGTTTGGATAGTGGATTGTGCAATGATATGATGGTATGGTATGTATAGTCATGTTGGATTCTTCTTTCGTCTTGTAGGATTCGGGTACTCTCAGTAGCATGATCCACTATTATTTTTAATGCATATAATATCCTCAATTTGATAGTACTAAGTGTCCCCCCCACCGCTCCCGGTATGCATATGTTTCAGTTGTCTGCTAAGTTGCTCTAAATTATTATTATGCAGGCAGATGAAGGTAAACTTTCTGAAAAGTTTGTTTCTGACAAGTCACCACAGTTATACATCGACACATGTTCAGCATCTAATGTTCTATAGAGTGAGGTACAAACAACAAGTTTCATATTTTCTTATTTTTCAGGAAACTTCAAAGGTGGACCAAAATGACAATTGCCTAGGCCAAGAAGGTACTAGTCCAATCATTACTCCCACAACTGCCATTGGCAATGGTGCTGCTCCAGTTGACAATGTCAAGTCTCCAGATGGAGCAGATTCTTCAAAACAGAAGCAAGAACTGGCTACTGGTGAGGAGCAGACACCAGATTCTTCTAAACAGAAGCAAGCAGAACTGACTTCTCGTGACAAGCAGACACCGGATTCTTCTAAACAGCAGCCAGAACTGAATTCTCTTGATGAGCAGACCAAAAGTTCTGAGCAATTGATATCTTGTGATGAAGAAGTACAAGAAGCAGTGACTGTAGAAACTGAAAAGCTATCTGATGTCAATTCAAAGAAAGATCTAAAGCTTGGTTCTTCCATTGGATCTGAGATGAGTGAACAATCAAACCAAAGCACCAAAATCAACAGCTCCACCGACAAAGTCAGAGAGCATGCCGATATGGGACTTGAGCCATGCAAGACTAGCCCCAATATCACCTCCGGGCGGACGAGCAGACATGCTACCTCCGAACTGCGCAAGCGAGCTAGAGTAAAGCCCCACAACAGCCGCAGCCTCCTCCTCCGCCTTCCGCATGCGCGTTTGCAACGCAGCAGCAGACGTCCGCTCGGCATCAAGCTCTTCGCGGAGGCGGCCAGCAATGCCCTCAGCCTTCTCGGCACGCTCCACAGCCAAGACCTTCGCCTTGTCAAGCTATGAAACGCTCTCGCGGAGGGTAGCGGCCGAAGCTTCAGCTTCTTCCTTCCCCTTCTTAAGAACCTCCAATCCAGACTTGAGCTCGTCCCTTTCCTTCCTCAGCGCCTCAAGCTCTTGTCGGACCAAAGAAATTCCCCGGACCTCCTCCGACAGGCGGACCTTCTCAGCCTCCAATATCTCGTTCTCCTTCTTGAGAGCACCAATAGCCTCATCACGACAGATAACCTCTCGGGTGCATCGCTCCTCCAAGGCTGCAGCCATGTGGTGACTCTGCAAAAAGCAAAAAATAATCAAACCTCCGATCACAAAGTACGAAGGAAAAATATACAATTTGAAAGCTTACAAGGCTATGGTGCTCAAACTGCACGCGAAGGAAGGCGTCAAAGTCCATATGACGAAGCTTCTGGCGGAGACGATCTGGATAGCAAAAAAGGTAAGAAAAAACATAAGAAAATTAAAAAAATATCATAAACAACGGAGGCCAGAAACGAACCTCCGACCAAAGAATGAACCTCGCGCAGTGCGTCGGTCCAACCTATGATCGAAGGATCAGAAGCACCTGCGAAAAAAGAAAAGTAAAATCAGCACAAACCAAAAGAAACCAAAACATTAAAACAACAAAAAACCAAAAAGCGTCAGCAACTTACCAGGACCCATAACATTAGCAGGCGAAGGCCTACTAGCCAGCGCAGAAGGCGCAGGATCCCGAGGCGGAGGAACTGCAAGACCTTCCTGTGCTATGCTAGCACCCTTAGCCAGTTCCTCCGCAGTGGCCAACCCTACGATCACATCCTCTAAAAAACATAAAAATGATATAAGACCGCGATAATAGAAGCAAGCAGAAAAATCAAAAACAACAGCAAAGAAACGAACCTATGTACAGCGAGTTTATGCCATCTCCAGCCGGGCACGGGGGAGCCTCCGCCCTCTTTATCCTCCGAACAGAGGCGGACTCTGCTTCATCACTGGACTCGTCCTACACATCCTTTGGTGGAGACTCTCCACCAGCAGAAACCCCCCGTGCAGGACTCTCCGCCAGCGCAGGAATCGCCTCACGCACAGGAGCCTCCGCGTCGGAAGATTCCTCTTCAAGAAGCGACGCAAAAGGCGCCCGCACAGACGAGACCGCGCGGGAGGCTTGAACCTCGGGACCTCCACCAGCAGGAACGGCCTCCGCAGGAGCAGAAGCCACCGAGTTAGACTCGGCAGCAGAAGAGCGGGCGGAGGAAGAATCCACAGGAGTCTCCAGCACAACCTCCGCCTTGCGCTTCTTCGCAAGCTGCTTGACAGCACCACCACCCTTCCTCTTCTTAGCCTCTGCCGCAGCAACGGCCTTGGAGGAATCCTTCTTCTTCTCCAAGCCAAGCAGAACGTCCGGAGGAACGACGTAATCTTCATACTTGACGCCCAACTCCTCGAAAACGCGATTGAAACGCGGCATAGTCCCAAGCGCAGACTTCCGCTGGAGATATTCCTTCTCCGAGATTTTTCCAACAATCCTCCGAGCAGACACCTCCACACGGTCGAGGAAAGACTCCTCCGTCTCATCCTCAGGCAAACCCGCGCGAAACCGGGGAAATGGCAGCCCCTCCGGAGGTCCAAAGACAGGCACTTGCACCATTTCAATGGTGAACTCATCGGTCCTGCGGCCATGGAGCCAATAGTCGGCAGCGACCATCTCCTCAACCAAATCCCGACCTCCGGAGTATCGACAAGCCAGCGCAAAGGCCTTGTCGCAAGCCAGTCGCTCCTCCGACATTGGCTGCGAAGGATCAACCTTGGAGAAAGGCTTCAACTCCTTCATCAGCGACGCGTAAGGATACACCTTATCAACGCTATCATCTTCCAGAGTCTTCGACGCAGCGGGGGTCCTCACGTAGAACCAAGCTCTCATCCAATCCTTCTCCCACTTGCCCTTTTGGCAGTAGGAGATCTCACACCTTGGCCCAGGCATTGTGCGGCGCGGCATGAACGCGCAGCTTCCAAACTGCGCAATGCGTTCAACTCCTTTGGCATCCTTCACCTTCTTAGGCTGACGCTGAAGCTCAAGTACGAGCAAAAAGTATCAATGTGGGGCATAGCTCCGTAGGATTCGCAAGCCCAAGCAAATTTGCTAAGAGTCAATATCCCATTAGGACTGAAGTGCTGCAACTCCACGTTAAAGCTCTCCATCATTTCGCGAAGGAAATGATACGGAGGCATCCTGAGTCCGCAGGTGAAAAAATCCCTGAATACCACCGCATAACCCTCTTCAGGCGCAGGCACCGTCTGACCTGCAGAAGGAGCCTTCGCTCGCCCATCTTTGAAAAACCTCGCCTCAACCATATCGGCAATGTCCTCCGTCCTCACAGTCGACTCACCAAACTCAAAAGTGATTGCAGCCATCTCCTCAAATTCCTTCGCACTAATCAAATCACCAACAGAAGCTTCGACGTCACACAACGTCTCCTCCAGATCTTGAGCTGCAGCCACCTCAAGCATCCACTCTTCAAACCTCCGCAGCCAACCTCCAGACCTCACACTAAGAAAATTGCACAAAGGACCAGAAAAATCTGACCTCGAAGGACGCGGCGGAGGAAGATGAGCCACCGTAGATCCTCCGACAACACTCAGGAATTAAACACAACAAAAACGCACGTGAGCAGCTCAGAGAACAAGTAGGATGTGGTGAAGGAAAATGTGCAGGCAATGAGCGGCAGGGGTGAGAGCTCAGAGCACCCAGCATCCCCTTTTATAGGGGGGGCCTGCGACTGCGCGGCCGTTGCGATTCCCCGCACCCAACGGCTAAAAGCGGAGGACTCGGCCTGACCGTTGCGATTCTCCAGCGCCAAACGGCTAACTCCAACGGCTAGACGTGCAAATTAAACAACTCAATATCCTCCGCAACCTAATGCGCGAAGGATAGAAAGGTCTCAGAACAACAATGATCGGAGGATCCCTGCAAAATAAACAAGTCAAGAAAATTTATGGCTAAGCAAAAGAAATATTCGCTAACAACCACATCATGCGCACCAGGGGGGAAGGCAGCAACCATGCTCGCAGCATCCGCAGCGTGACATGTTTTTGAGCACATGGACCGCAGGAGTGCCATTAGCCCAAAAAGAGGGGAACTGTTGGGGAATGGCCGCATCCTTCCCCCTGGTAGCGTCTAAGGATACCCTTCACCTGAGGAACCTCCGACTTCTGAAGCGTCGGAGGATATCCTTCACCCAGGGAGCCTCCGTGTGAATGCATGCGGAGGACCCTGAAGAAAGACTAAATGTCGATGACTCGTCTTTTCATGCTAAGTGTGTGCAGGGACTGACATTGACGGAGGCCCACAAGCAGAGAAAGGAGTGACCTCCGACCCTCCCAGGTCCGAGGATGGCTAGGGACGCGGCGGAGGCGAGGGACCTCCGACGCGTTCAAGCCGAGGAACCTCCGACGGAGAAGCGTCGAAGGATCGGCGACCAAGCGGGCCGAGGAACCTCCAGGACGGCTGAGCCGAGGAACCTCCGACGCGTCTGAGCTAAGGAACCTCCGACATGTGAAGTGTCGAAGGATCCGCGATCGGGCGGAGGATCCAAGCCTCCGACCAGCTGAAGCCCTAGACAGGAGACACGCGTGGGGTTTGTGGTGTGAAATTACGCAGATGACTTAGGGCCAGTAGACTGTAATAGGAGAATATGCTAGGATATTCCCCCACCGTCACGGGGCATTTTTGTAAATGTAATTAGGTCGGTTTCTGAGCCCTATATAAGGGGTGATGCCGTTATTAATAAGGAGAGAGAACATTCATGGCATTCACCTACCGTTGAGCCCACTGTTCGTTTCTGTTCACCCTCTCACTGCACCGAGTGAGAAGGTTCTCGTTTCACTGTATTGCTGGGGAGCGCGGAGAGCATTTTCCCAACAGAATTTATGGTATTACAGGTTTGACTATTAGTCTCAGCAGAAATTCAAACCTCAAATGTTTTCTAATATTTGTGTTTGTATAAAACATAGGTTTAAACTTGCCTTACACTTAAATTTTTGAAATATGATCAAAATATTTCGAAGACATTTTTGAAACAAAACCATGCCAGTGAGATCCACACAGAATTAGTTGAAAACCAAAAGGATGGCAACTTAGATCAAAATACTTTTAAATTATTTTTCGTTTAAAAAGGGGTATTTGCAGTTTTATCAAATACAACTACATTTTTATTACATTCATAACAATTGTTTTGATTGAGCTATGGGGTATTAGACCAGTAGTGTTTGTACTATTGCCGATGTGGACGTGCTGCACGACCTAATTTTTCCCTCTCAACATGCAGTTAACCAGTATTATGACTTTTTTTACTTGGTCCTCCTCACTTCCTCAGACTGGCATGCTCTGTTTCTGAGCGTTGACATTTATAGTTGATTTAATTTTCAAATATATTAGATATTTTAAATTATTTTTCCCATTCGTAATTGTCGTACAATGGATTCCAATAAATTGAGCACCACTATAAAAAGGGCCTCACCATGCCCGTGAGACCCACAAAGTTCCAGCATTCAGCAAAGGCTAGACAAAAGGGAGATGAGAGAATTTCCAAAAAGGCCACTGATGTGGTTGGGAATATGAGGAAGAAGGGAAATAGACACATGAAACGACCTACCTAATTGAGAGACTGCCGTGTTACAGTGGAAAGTGAAGAACCAATGAAGTTGGTGCCAACTAAGATGATATTTGTACGAGTATAATACTGATAGTAACACACTTCACACTGGATTGCCATGTGGTTGTACACAAATGAGAGCTCTACCCATAGCGGACTAGTAGTTTTTGATCCAATCTCATTATACACAGCCATCTTGAAATATGGATGTGTCTCTGCACACCCAAAAAAAAGGGGGCAATTCATTTGTAGATACAGGTGCTTTCGAACAATTATCTGGGCTTAGGATCAATTTCCATAAGAGTGAAATTTTTTGCTATGGGGCAGCTAAAGAGATGGAGCTTTATTATACTAAGAGTAAAATACACTGGCGGCCCTTTAACTTGTCGCCCTGTACCACTTTGGTTCATGAACTTGCAAACGCGAAAAAGAGGCCCCTAAACTTGTCAGCATGTGCCACTTTGGTCCATGAACTTGCAAAAGCGAAAAAGTGCCCCCTGAACTTGTTGATCCGTGCCACTTTGATCCGTAAACATGCAAATACGAAAATAACACCGGCTGCATGGCACTGTTCTGCCACGTGGTCGCCTCCGGTAGGCCATGCATGGCACCGTTTATGGTGATGATATCAGCACTTCTTTTTACATTTACGAAATTGATATATTTTTATTCGTAGCGCCAAATATATCAAATAATATATCAATTTTAATCGCCTCGTCGAGCTCTTTCTAATGGTTTACTCCGTTTTGTTGTTTGAGATAGTTTTATTTAAACATTTTGTACAGGTTGATATCATCATAAAACATCTATAAATCAATTTTCATAATTTTTCAATATTTCTCTTTTATTAATTAAAAGAGATAATTTTAAAATAAGCAAAAAATTATTCCTGTCAAAAAAAATTTTTTGTAGGCCGATCGTGTAGCAGTGTGTGCCTTGTAATGCATAGGCTTGTTTCTTAATATATATAATATGATTAACTGATTTCAATTCTCGTTCTCATGTTTGCTGCTCCATTATATGTAGGAATTTGTCACATTGTTCAGCTCTAACAGCAAAAGCAAAGCTTAACAACAGAATGTCCATGTCTGACAACACTAGCCTCCCCTTATGCTTAAAATGAAAAAAGAACACTACTAGAACTGACAATATAATGTTCCCTGGACCTGATTTACTAGGGAACATCCCAAAATTTTTAGGGAATGACACAGTTTCCCAAAAGTTTACTCAACATAGAAAAACAAAAGCACCACACAAGTATTCACACATAAATGCATAGCATGCAAGTGCAAAAAGATTAGAATAGTACACCAAACATTGAAAAATAGAAAATAACATTGGTTATAGAATTTATATATGGGTTATATGAATACATAGGCACAAAGTCTGCAAAGGCGTGATGATCAGCGGGAACAGTTGATCCAAGCTGGACAGTTCTTAGAGTCCTCAGTTTTGCAGTTTTTTAGCTCTAGTGGATGGTTATCTACAAGATTAGTTCATTAGTTGGCTATGTTTAGCACAAAGCTTATTTCGTTTAGGTTTTCCGTTTACTGTGATAAAGAACTTGGGTTGGTGACACGTACTTGTAATAATTGGCCTAATTCTATCTTTCGATATTATTGGATGAAACATCATTTTCACAATTTGATATCATTGGATGAAACATCATTTTCACAATTTCTTGTACAAAACAATTGTTGATTCTAACAATAACCAATTTAAGTTGTTACTCTTATGACTAGCTCGTGTTTATTCACCCCCTGGGTGGATGATACAGATGGTCCCCAAGGCTGATGAGAAGGGATGGCTAACCTAGTTACATGTTGTGACAGATATATAAATGGAGGAGGAGGAAACCTTCATAGCAAGATATATACGACTATTCAGATGAGTAAAAGAACAATAATTGAAAGAACCTACCAGCGATTCTCACAAGCAGTGATAAAAGAATGTAAATAATCACTGGGCAGTGGACACGAAAATATATACTGTATATATAATATGGTATCAATTCCACCTGTCTCAACAAAATTCGCCAATAACATGAGTACAGTACACTATAAAACAAAGTGAGATGGATGAACAGAAGTGCTCTGAAGAAAGCTGCGTGTATGGTGTGTTTGGAATTGGAGGTAAAGGGAAAGTGAGCACTAGATGATTTGAAGTTACTGGACACATAGTGTGAGGGCTAACTGAAGTGCAAGCTAACGTGGCCGCTGGTAAATCTGGTGTCCGTAAGCAATGTGGAAGCATGCTCTCAGGTTCCTTCCGCGACTGTGCATCAGTTCCCCTTCAGTCTTATGGTTAGACGCCTGCAGAGTAAAGCTGGTGCTGACTCGCAGGTTTGCTGTGCGTTTGTGTCAGTGGACACACACACGTGGGCATCATCTGTGAGGTCTTTGGTTCCTCCAAAATCTGACTCAGCACTGGCACATATCTCGAGGTCTTGTCTTTTTTTTATCCTTCCTCATGGTTAATTTATTACTTTCCATGTTGTGCATTGATGCTTGTTGTAGCATAAGTTATGTCCATCCTTGCATCTTTTAAGAGGTCTGAAGTGCTCTTGGACATATGTATTGTTTCCCCATGATGCATCGTCTTAGCCTTCGCCTACCAAATATCACTGCCACACCTATATCACGTTCATGATCGGCCACCTTAACTGTGTATCAATTGAAAGATTAATTTGGCGGCAGAGCTCCCAACTGACCAGAGTTGTAACATCCAGTATGTCCCCTCGATTCCTGTGAAATTATTTGCACTAATGCTAGTCTCAATGGGCATTTCATGGGCGTTTCATGCGTATTTAATATAGGGACACATCAGCACAGAAGGAATATTTGCATGAAACAGGAAGGAGAGAGAATGCAATCGTTTCATCCCGGTGAAACGCGGGCGCGCTGTTTCCAAAGTATCGGGAACCGGGTGAAACGAAGTGAAACCAGCGCTGTGGCATTTCATTTCATCCCTGATCCCGTGCGGGCGGGATCCGCGCCGTCCTCGTCGTCTTCGCGCGCGCAAGCTGAATCTCCCGCTCCCCGTCCCTTCCTTGCCACCGTATCCAGCCCCGTTGCCGCCCAGAGAGTACTCCATTCTCGCGCGTGAAGAATACGGCGCCGCCGGTCGAAGGGGCCCGCCGTCGGCCGCTCCCCGTCGTTGCGACCCGCCGCCGGCCGAAGGGGACCCGCCACCGTCGTTGCGACCCGCCGTCGGCCGCTCCCCGTCGTTGCGACCCCATCCTTGCGGCCGTCCGCCATGGATCCGCCGGGAAACCTCAGCGGCCGACATCTATTTATTACTTATTAGTCTGAATGGTTGCTCACGGCCACCCATCAGACTTCCTGATATTTGTTAGTGTGAATGGCAGTTTCACATTGTGTGAAACTCCAATAGTTTCTGGCTGCAGTTTCACATTTGCATGCCTATATAACTACACGAATGCCTCCTCTCTTTTCCTTCTCTTTTCCTGTCAAGAAGCGTTCTTCATCTTTGAGGTGACCATATTTTACTCAGAACTTGTATTTCTAAATCCTCGATTGGTTTCTCCCCTCACCTTCTCTATTTTCTCATCTGCAAAGATGTCTGACCATCCTGATGCAAGTCGGCGTTCTCTGAACTTCTTGGATCAGTTCCTTGCTGACGGTCAGATCATAGATGACGCTCTCGATGAAGCCACAACAGTCATACAGTCCACAATCGAAGGTCTTCAAAAAGAGGCTTCTGACCATCGAAAGAATCCAAGAAGGTACATCAAGAGGCCACGAGAGGAAGCACATCAAAAACTAGTGGATGATTATTTCGCAGAAAATCCTCTTTACCCTTCTCATCTTTTTCGCCGAAGATTTCGTATGTCTAAGCCACTGTTTCAACGCATCGTTGATGCCTTGGGTCAGTGGTCTGAGTATTTTACTCAGAGGGTTGATGCAGTTAATCGGCAAGGACTGAGTCCACTCCAGAAGTGTACTGCAGCTATTCGCCAATTGGCTACTGGTAGTGCTGCAGATCAATTAGATGACTACTTGAAGATAGGAGAGACCACTGCAATGGAGGCATTGAAGAATTTTGTGAAAGGGGTTAGAGAAATATTTGGTGAGAGATATCTGAGGCGTCCCACTATGGAAGATACTGAGCGCCTACTCAAACTTGGTGAGAGACGAGGTTTTCCTGGAATGTTTGGCAGCATTGACTGCATGCATTGGCAATGGGAAAGATGCCCGGTTGCTTGGAAGGGTCAGTTTACTCGGGGTGATCAGAAAGTGCCAACTCTGATACTTGAAGCTGTGGCCTCTCATGATCTTTGGATTTGGCATGCATTCTTTGGAGCAGCGGGGTCTAACAATGATATTAATGTGTTGAACCAGTCTACTGTATTTATCAATGAGCTTAAAGGACAGGCTCCTAGAGTGCAGTACATGGTGAATGGAAATCAACACAACATTGGATACTTTCTTGCTGATGGAATATATCCTGAATGGGCAGTGTTTGTGAAGTCGATACGACTCCCTATCACTGAGAAGGAGAAGTTGTATGCACAGGAACAAGAAGGGGCAAGAAAAGATATCGAGAGAGCCTTTGGTGTATTGCAGCGTCGATGGTGCATCTTAAAACGACCAGCTCGTTTATATGACCGAGCTGTACTCCGTGATGTCGTGCTAGCGTGCATCATACTTCACAATATGATAGTTGAAGATGAGAAAGATCAGGACATTATTGAAGAAAATCTAGACCTAAATATGCCACCTAGTTCATCAACCGTTCAAGAACCAGAGTTCTCTCCTGAACAGGATATTCCGTTAGCTAGAACTTTAGAAAAGGATACTTCTATTCGAGATAAGACGACTCATCGCAGACTTAAGAATGATTTGATCGAACATATTTGGAATAAGTTTGGTGGTCATGCACGTAGAACTGGAGTTTGAGATATAATACATGTAATTGTTTTATATTTTTGTATCATTTATTTATATATATGGATGGTATGTCTGAATGCCCATGATCAATTACTTTGGTTTCTGCAGGGTGCCATTGTGGAAGTGATCTCTGGTTTCTGCAGGGTGCGGAGCAAGGTTAGTGCTGGGAACCTGATCACTGTCAATGAACCTGATAGCACTATGGTTGGTTTCTGAAGGGTGCTCGATCATGTCAATGAACAAACTATTTTTTTTGTCTGTACAGGATGAAGCAACGATGTCCATCCAATGTGTTCTAGTTTATGGGTTCAACTGAAGGCTATCGGCTGCACTACTATCGTTGCATTTTTTTTATTTCGAACTGCTCTATGTATCGGTTACCTGAACTGCTCTACGCCTCTACTATGTTTTAGTGACCTGAACTACTATCGGCTGCACTACTATCTTGGTTATCTATGTTTCGGTGACCTGAACTGCTATATATGAATATGGGTTCCTGTCAAAACTCTTTATTTTATCATTGTTCCTATACCGTTTCTGCTGCAGTGATTAACATGCAACGTTTGGGTACAAATGGCTACATGGCCAACGGAGCATATGATCTGATCGTTTGACAGCAATTAAATGCTTTAGTTTGTTTTGGAAATGATGAGATGAAACACTGCATTGTGGAGTATAGTTTCATCAATTATTTCATCCTGTGAAAGCTGATGTGGCGTTTTGGAAACCGTGAAGTGAAACAAGCACTGAGATTAGCCTAATGATATTAGCAACGGCTCATTGTTGTCGTCAGGGAACACAGACGGGCATGCCATGGCCACTAGGTTGTCCGATGTGGTTGCCATGCAGCGCAATCTCCGTGTGTTAGGCCATTTGTCGCCGAAAAATAACAGGAGGACCATTTTGGGTGGCTGTTTGGGTGGGCCCTAGGTTATTGTATGAGATGCAACTCCCAATTTGAGTGGAGATAGAGTGAATATTCATCGCCACCAAAAACAGGAAGAGCTCAGATGCACTTTCACGCTACTGTATATTGTTGCATAATAGTGTCCATATTTTGCATTGGCTCACCTGTTTTACGTGTCGTGAATTTATGTTGGCTTCATGTGTGTGTCTTGAGTGTCCAGCCCATACCCATGAAGTGTGTTCCTGTGCTAGCTTCACGTGTGAAAGCACCTTAATTATTCTAGATGAGGTGATACATATTGGGTTTGTCTCTCTATTTTAATTGAACGGTTCCATTTCTTATCTATGTATTACTGCCAAACAAATTGTACCTTGTAACCCACATGCTTGTTTGTTAGTATATATAATTTGATTAACTGTTTCCATTATCTATGTGTTGTAGGAATTTGTCACATGTTCAGCTCTGACAGAAAAAGCAAAGCTTAACAATAGAATGTCCATCTCTGACGACACTAGCTTCCCCTTACGCTTAAAATGAAAAAAAAACTAGAACCGACAATATAATGTTCTTTGGACATGATTTACTATGGAACATCCCAAAAATTGTAGGGAAGTTTCCCAATAGTTTGTAATAGGGAAAAGTATGTCCGGGAAATATTATTGCTTAAGAAAATGTAGCCTACTATTCATTCTTAAATACTAGGGAAAAAATATTTTTCCCTACAATCTGAATGGTAGGAATCATGATCCACGTGGGACATCAGCAAAATTTCTTTCCCTTGATATCATCAGATGAGACAATTTGTTGTACAAAATAATTGTTGCTTTGAGCATTAACCAATTTAACTTCTTACTCTTCTGATTAGCTCGTTTTTATTCACACCTTTGGCTTTGTTTGGATGTAGTCGGATTCACATTAATGCACATGTGTTGAGGTGGATTGGAGTGAAACTTGAACTAAATTCCACCCCAATCCACAACTACACACATGGATTGAAGTGAATCCAACAACATCCAAACAAGGCCTTGGGTGGATGAGACAGATGGTTCTAGGCTGAGGAGAAGGCGTGCTAAGCTAGTTACATGTTCGACTTATAAGGCTGAGGAGATGGTGACACGAAGGAATCCTTGTCCTAGCTGACGCATCTTCTAGGAACAACTATATTCTGATAGATATATAAAAGCTGCTCATGAGCAAACCTTCATTGCAAGATACATAGATTATTCAGATGAGTAAAAGCACATTAATTGAAAAGAACCTTCCAGGGATTCCCACAAGCAGTGATAAAAGAATATAAATAATCACAGGGTAGTGGATGAAAATATGTACTTGACATAATTTGGTATCAATTCCAGCTCTGGCTCAACAAAGTGCCCAAACAACACGAGTAGAGTACACACTAAAACAAAGCAAGAGACGGGTGAATCGAGGTGCTGGAAAGAAAGCTGCGTGCATGGTATGTTTGGAATGGGAGGCGAAAGGAAAGTGAGCAGCTGAGATGAAATTACTGGACACGTAGTGTGAGGACTAACTTAACTGCATTTGCGCAACCGCTGCTGCTCGTAAATCTTCTAAAGCAAGGTGGAAGAAGGCTTGCACAAGCGAGACGGACGAGTCGCTGGTGTGTTGTGTGTTGCTGTTGGTGGACACACACTAGGGCAGCATCTATAGGTGGAGACATTGGTTGGAGCATTTTATGATTATTTAGATCTGACTCAGCACTTGCCTCTTCGTAAATAGATGGCATATTTTCTTAGCAGGCACCGGCCTCTTCGTAAATATATTTAATATAAAAAAGGTTACTTTTGGACTATACTAGCGAAAATGCACGTGCGGGATGCACGTGTCTACATACCATTTGGTTCATCTTATCCTAGTATTTGCAAGAATCAAGATAAATGGGTTAATGTAACATATGCTGCTGATGCTTTACTTGAACTCTTCAAGTTGGAAGGCAAACAATACCTAATAAGATTAATTCACAAAACTCTTTTAAAATGGACATGTCTCTGATGAAGTCATCCAATCGATATAGTAATAATATTTGACAAGCCAAGATCCAGTGATCCACACAAACACCAAAATCACACAAGAGATCAATGGAGTATCCACCGTACGTGTTTTTCCACTTCAACCACTCGCTGTAAACTTTGTTCTGCAGGTCCAATAAATCTATGTGAAAGCAACTTTGCTCCTTTTAGATTTATCTTTAGTTATTGAGCCAAATGCAGATAATTCAATTTGTTGATGATAGTATATCAGCATATCCCAGCATTACACTCGTAATTTCTAGGTGCCCAGAGAATCACAGCAGATTGAGAACGCCATGGCAGCCTCCTATAAAGCCCTTGTATATACTAATATAGTACATATATATATATGCGGCATTTAACTTTTTGAAATGCTCTAGTCTTTCCAGCTCAGTAGTTCATCTCGAAATGGGACAGTATCAATTTAGGTCTGCATGAGTATCCATCTGGCATTTATTTATATACAAGAAAAATAATCCAAACTTAAATTGCTTATTAAAATGTAGCAAAAATAAGTAAATAAATTACAAAATAGTGCTTCATTTTAATAAAAAAATAATCTAACTTAGTTATTATTAATATGAAAGAACACTATTCACTATTTTATAATTTATTTATGTACAAGAAAAAGAATCCAAACATATTTATTGTTTCTTGTTTTATTGCTAATTAAAATGTAGCAAAAAATAAATTACAAAATCGTAAATAGTGTTCTCTCATATTAATAATAACTAAGTTTGAATTATTTTTGTTGTTAGCTTATTAAAATGAAGCAAAAAATATATATATAGCACTAAGGGACTCAACCTAGGTGTTTGTGTTAAGAAATTGACTTCCTAACCAATTGAACTACAATGAAGTTGTATCAACTAATTTGGAACAATATTACTTGTTCTAACAGCTTGGTGCCAATAACAATGGCGTCATACCGTGTAACCTTGGCGCCAACCTAAGGGTCTATTTTATGAAATTCCGTAGGGGCATATTTCAGAGAATCTTTTTAGAAAAGTACTAAAAATTAAAAAGACAGAATCTTTGATTACGATGCACCTCCAGCAAATAAAAACCTTGATACAAACCATATTGTTGAACGATTAAGTAGACAAAATCAGCCAGTGTCAACCATAAAAATATTGCTAATGAATCTGGGACCAAAAATAAGAGCTTTACTTCTTAAAGATGTTGTCATTGGGGGAGATGCAACTGCCTTATGCATACTTTTAGTATCTCATCAACCTGAGTCTGGACAACTATTTAAGTCACAAACCTAGATAACAAAATAAGACAGGTTAGTTTTAGGTATTGCAGGAAAAGTATGAACTACTACAGAGAATTCTAGATAATAGGAACATTTCTCCCATTTCCAGATCTTTATTTCGAGTTAATGTTGCCTTCAAGTAAATTGATGACCATGCAGGTCAGAAACACCAATACCTTATTTATAAGCATATATTTTTCTTCCCCTGCTCTTGCTAGGCCAAGTGTTACTGAATTCAGATATTAGAAACCTTTTGTATTGTCGGGTGCTGTTGATCACTATTATGGCCATACAAAACGTGCAGTACAGTCAGTGTCAATATTTGGACATAGAAGCTAATCCCTATACCCCTAATTTGTGCCGTCTGATTTGATTTTAATAAGAAAATCTCAATTATAACTTCATTCTGGTTAGTAGCATGTAGAAGTATAAGAAAAGTAACGTGTCTGCATAAAGCCATAATGCCATGAGAATATAAGTATAAGAAAATAATAATTCATAAAGACAACTATTTAGTAGTGCAAGAATAAGCATGCACAATTAATCCACTAAAGATAGTTATTTTTTGAACACCGAAAATATGTGCTTGGTAAATCCAGACACGAAGAAAAAGCAGGGGTACCGTAAGTGCAGTGTTTGACCTTATCTACTATACAACATTCTCAGACTTCAGAGAGCCGCCAGTGGAAAGTTTTCATTTCCACTGGCCCCCAACGCTGGTGGGTCTGAAAAACGCCTGTAGAAATATGTTTGAAACCACTAGTATAGAGCTTTATTGTGCTAGTGATGGTTCCACAACTATCAGACTGTTATGAAGAAAATATGAATGGGTCCACATTTGATTTGTACCAATCGATTGAGAGAGAGCCGAGTATGTAAGGAAATCAAATTAGTATAACTTAGGTAATAATACTGTGAAAGTTGTTGCAATTTAAACCAACCAACCTAAATAACATACCATCAGCACAACCAAATCTAAACTAATTTCACCATACTGAGGAAGCCGTGAGTTTTTATAACCAAGCAATTATTCATGTTTGCTCTACAATTATATCAAGGAATCTAATATAAATCTTAATCTGAAATTTGGCATTACCTTCGTGGCAATTGTTCAAATTTCCTCAGAGAATGATGCCTGAGATCCCAGCAGCATGCTTCTTACAGTCGATTAATCCACAAACAGGAAGATAGCTTCATATTCCTGGTAGTTGTTTAAGCTGCCAACTGCACAATTGCATCATTCAATCAACTAACAAACAAATCACATTAGAAAAAGTCTAAGCTGTCATTCTAATTACTTCCTGAGCAACCTAAAATCAAAATGCATGTTTGCAGACATTTTTTATTGCAGAACAAAACACATCGAGGGTTGAGCTCTGTTGGGGAAATGTTGCATGCATCGGAAATCGAGTTCAGTGTGCAGGAAACATGAGGCCAGACACCAAAAAAGGCAAACAAATCTCAGTGGAATTTCATCAAAGACATTAATATTCAAATATAGTTATGTAGTTATTTTTTTAAGAATTACAGTACAACTTAGACGCTCACAACACGCATGCACACTTACCCCTATGAACACACATAGGCAAACCCTACCGCGCTATGAGCACATCCAAAGGACAGAACCGACACATCTTGAGATTGACGAAGTCACCACAGGCACCACGTTGTCGACGGGATCGCCTACCACTGAAAGCATAGGAATAAATCTAGGAAATTACAAGCACTGTGCCAAGTTGAGGACTTGAACACCTACCACTAAAAGCGTAGGAATAAATATAGGAAAATGCGAGCCTCGTGCTAAGTCGAGGACTTGAACCTAGGTGGGCTGGTTCCACCACAACGAACCCAACCAACTGATCTATGATCAGTTCACATTATATAGTTACTTTGAGTGTATAAAGCTTGACAACACTTGTGCTTTTAGGATATAAATGATCCCACCCAACATGTTTATTAGTCTGTTTAACAATTATTCGTCTCATTGTTGTCAGTGTCACTCTCAAATCCTTGCTGCAGATGACTATTCACGGTGCCATGGGCAAACATTCATTGCAAGATATGACTATTGAGATGAGGAAATGTGTAACAATAGAAAAGGCAATTCCACCTCAAGCTCAATATAAGGAGGTGGTTTCCAGTTCCACCTGTAGGTCAACAATGTGACAAAGCAACACTAGCATACAATACACACTTAATGTAAGAGGATATATAGATGGATGAGTAGCAGAGATGGAATGAGAGGCACATGAACGGTGTGTAGGGACCTGGGAATGGGAGGTCGGAGGAAGGCAGTTACTAGGGAGGTGGTCTTTTCTTAGAGACTCACGGACACATAAAGTAGGGATATGGCTCTTCTGCTCAATCCCTGCTTCTGACCCCTCTGCTACAGGCCTCGACCTAGAGGCTTGGACCAATGTAAGGAGGATAAAATTGGGAAAGGGGCCTCGGAGCATCACGGACTGCTATAATATGAGAATACAACATTTGCCTGATCGACGGTTTCTGCCTTTTAAGCAATAAAATTAGTCTTAGCATCACATTTATCCCTTTTTGTTTCTAATTAGGCATGCTCGAGTTGCAGCTTAGATTGTGCATCATGTTAGACGATTGTATTGAATCCACTGATGTTCTTTGTTATAATGATTCAAGCACCTTTTGGAGATGCATTTCTCTCGTTATTGGAGCACAGAAGTGTCTAATTCATACAGAGGTCCAGAACTATCAATTTGTCTTTCTAAAACATGTTCATGTGTCACTTGTTGTTTTCATTGTGGCAATGAGCTGAGCTCTTTGTGCAAGATATGGTGGTTTTCAAGAGTGAATGTAGCCACAGCATGCATAATTACTTACATATAGTGTTTTCTGTTCCCCAAAGTCATGTGGCACAGCCACTAGTCCTGCAAGCGGGGCGCCAGGAGCTTACAAGACAAGCCCGAAGACGCAGGCACCAGCGGAGGCGGTACCAGCAGATAGGACATGGTCCGTCCTAAGAATAGGACGTCAAGCAGCGAACGCTGGCTTGACCTTCTTAAGAAGTGTTCGCGACTCAGTTGAGAATCAAGCAATAGAAAAATATCTTGTCTTTTTCATAATTTTCGACATAGGGCGCAGATGGGAAAAACCTTACCCCGAATCCTATCCCTCAAATTAAATGCTCTAGTCTCCTTCCACGCCGACTTTGTCCGGCCTACTATATTCTATGATCCTTAGGCCTTGTTTAGTTCCCAAAATTTTTCAAGATTCCCCGTCACATCGAATCTTGCGTCACATGCATGAAGCATTAAATATAGACGAAAACAAAAACTAATTACGCAGTTTATCTGTAAATCGCGAGATAAATCTTTTGATCCTAGTTAGTCTATGATTGGATAATATTTACCACAAACAAACGAAAGTGCTACAGTAGCGAAATCCAAAAATTTTCTCAAACTAAACAAGGCCTTAGATCTTCACTGGGGGATGTGGATAATCATTGCGAGGAGGAAGGGTGGGCAAAATCGGCATGGAGGGAGAGTAGAGCATTTACGACCACAATTATGGCACATTTATGGCACATGTGAGCATGTAGATTCAATCATTGATGAATAATGAGAAATTAAGTAAAAATTTAGAAATAAGTTTCTATGTAGAAATTAAGCAACCATAACAAAAACACACCAAAATATTTATCCAGTTGCAATGGATAATGAATTGAATTTCCTGTTGATAGTGTCATGAAAAATTTAAAATAATAGATACATATGACACAATCAGATATTACGAAAATAATGATACAAATGCCACTAAAATTCTCTGCCAATTAGATAATCACACGGTGCATCAACCGCACCGTCATGCACATCACTACAAAGTGAAATAAACTAGAATCAGACTAGCCTCTAAGATGCGTGACAGCCAGCCACTAGAGCTAAGGATAGACCAATTCATGTAGCCAAATGCACACCATCCATGCATTTCCGACAACAGATCACTGGCCACTAATAAGAAACCGTACTCCGGAAAGCTGCCACCACTGCTCCACGCTGGTATTCATTAGCCACTCATGTGTCAGCAGGATGCATTATCGTGTTCTCCGTGGTTGCTCAGGTGCAGCATCGACCAGCCCACGGTGGCCGGCACAATGCTTGGCCTCCTTCACCTTGGCAGAGCTCCAATCTATCCTCGCCGATCTCGTTGGTTCTAGGAACAGATGCAAAGCTGAAGCACACATTATGTATATCTGTTGTATCCTGTGATACAAGTCTGGCTTCCATCATGCTATAAATATATACATGGAGCCTCTCCAAGCATTCCAGATGTGTCCATAGTCTGCACTTAGTTACAGCTGTTCAACACCGTGATCTACCGGTGTCAGTTCATTCATCGTGCTCGTGACTGATGAGCTGCCTTCAGAGAGCAAGATAAGATTGCCTTGAACAGTGAATGCATACAAAATGAAGCTGTTAGCATTAATACACCAGGCTATACTGGCTAGGAAATATTGTCACATACAGAACATTCATAACCGTGTATATTTGTTGGGAAGATGCTCTCCGCACTCCCCAGCAGTACGGTGAATAGTGAACCTTCTCACTCGGTGCCGTGAGAGGTCTGAGCTCCAACGGACAGCATGCTCATTAGTAGGTGAAAACAGTGAATGCTCTCTCCCCCTCTCTCTATTAATGGCGGTATCGCGCCCCTTATATAGGGCCTGGAAACCGACCTAATGACATTTACATAAATGCCCCATGACGGTGGGGGAATATTCCAGTATATTCTTTCATCGCAGTCTACTGACCCTAATACACCTGTGTAATTTCACATTGCAAGCCCTTCGTTCATCCTCTGACTGGGGCCTCAGCTGGTCGGAGGCTTGGATCCTCCGCCCAGTTGCGGATCCTCCGACGCTTTGGTGTCGGAGGTTCCTCAGCCCGGCTGGGCCGGAGGTTGCTCGACCCGGCCACCCCGGGAGCTCCTCCTTGGCCTGGTCCAGTCGGAGGTCCCTCGGCCTGGCTGCGTTCTCGCCATCCTCGGACCCGGGAAGGTTCCCCGGGGGTTCCTCCTTAGCCTAAGTGAGTCGGAGGTCTTCGGCCTGGCCGCGTTCTCGCCATCCTCGGACCCGGGAAGGTCGGAGGTTCCCCCCTTTCCTTGTTCGTGGGCCTCCGCCGGTGTCTCAGTCCCTGCACACACTTAGCACGACCAGACGAGTCGTCAACATTAGTATTTTCCAGTGAAGGATATCCTTCGACGCTTCAGGCGTCGGAGGTTCCTTGGGTGAAGGATAACCTTCGACGCTACCAGGGGGAAGGATGCAGCTGTTCCCCAACAGTTCCCCCCTTTTTGGGCTAATGGCACTCCTGCGGTCCATGTGCTCAAAAACATGCCGCGCTGCGGAGGCTACGAGCACGGTTGCTGCCTTCCCCCCTGGTGCGCAGGATGTGCTTGTTAGCATTGCTGGAAAAATGTTTCTTTTACTTAGTCATAACTTCCTTGGTTTGTTTGTTTTGCAAGGATACTATGGTCATTACTGTTCTGATACCTTGTTATCCTTCGCGATTTATATTTCGGAGGTTATTATAGTCGTTGGAGTTAGCCGTTGGTGATGGAGAATCGCAACGGTCGGGCCGAATCCTCCGCTTTTAGCCGTTGGGCGCGGGGAATCGCAACGGTCGCGTGGTCGCAGGCCCCCCCCCTGTAAAAGGGGATGCTGGGGAGCTTTGAGCTCTCACCCCTGCCTCGCTTTGACTGCACACTTTCCTTCGCCACATATTGCTCTCTGAGCTGCTTGCGCGCCTTTTGGTTGTGTTCAGTTCCCAAGTGTTGTCGGAGGTTTTAAGGTGGCTCAACTTCCTCCGCCGCGTCCTTCGAGGTCAGATTTTTCTGGTCCTTTGCGCAATTTTCTTAGTGTGAGGTCTGGAGGTTGGCTGCGGAGGTTTGAGGAGTGGATGCTTGAGGTGGCCGCAGCTCAAGATCTGGAGGAGACGTTATCTGACGTCGAAGCTTCTGTTGGTGACTTGGTCAGTGCGAAGGAGTTTGAGGAGATGGCGGCGATTACCTTTGAGTTTGGGCAGTCGACTGTGAGGACGGAGGATATTGCCGATATGGTTGAGGCTAGATTTTTCAAGGATGGTCGGGCGGAGGCTCCTCCTGCGGGTCAAACGGTGCCTGCGCCCGGGGAAGGTTATGCGGTGGTTTTTAGGGATTTCTTCACCTGCGGGCTTCGGATGCCTCCGTATCATTTCCTTCGCGAAGTGATGGAGAGTTTCAACGTGGAGCTACAGCATTTCAGCCCCAATGGGATACTAACCCTTAGCAAATTTGCCTGGGCGTGTGAATCCTACGGAGCCATGCCCCATATTGATACTTTCTGCTCGTATTTTGAACTTCAGCGTCAACCTAAGAAGGTGAAGGATGCTGAAGGTGTTGAGTGCATTGCGCAGTTTGGAAGCTGCGCGTTCATGCCGCGCCGCACAATGCCTGGGCCAAGGTGCGAGATCTCCTACTGCCAAAAGGGCAAGTGGGAGAAGGATTGGATGAGAGCCTGGTTCTACGTGAAGACCCCCGCTGCGTCGAAGACTTTAGATGACGGCAGCGTTGATAAAGTTTATCCTTACGCGTCGTTGATGAAGGAGCTGAAGCCTTTCTCGAAGGTTGATCCTTCGCAGGAAATGTCGGAGGAGCGTCTGGCCTGTGATAAGGCATTTGCGCTGGCATGCCGATATTCCGGAGGCCGGGATTTGGTTGAGGAGATGGTCGCTGCTGACTACTGGCCCCTTGGCCGCAGGACCGATGAGTTCACCATTGAGATGGTGCAAGTCCCTGTGTTTGGTCCTCCGGAGGGGTTACCGTTTCCCCGGTTTGGCTCGGGTATTCCGGAGGATGAGACCAAGGAGTCCTTCCTTGATCGAGTGGAGGTTTCCACTCGGAGGATCGTCGGGAAGATCTCGGAGAAGGAGTATCTCCAGCGGAGGTCTGCACTGGGCACGATGCCCCGCTTTAACCGAGTGTTTGAGGAATTGGGGATTGAATATGAGGATTACGTTGTTCCTCCGGATGTTTTGTTGGGGTTGGAGAAGAAGAAGGATTCCTCCAAGGCCGTTGCTGCGGCGGAGGCTAGGAAGAGGAAGGGTGGCGGCGCTGTGAAGCAACTTGCTAAGAAGCGCAAGGCGGAGGTTGTGTTGGAGACTCCTGTGGAGTCTTCCTCCGCTCGCTCTTCTGCTGCCGAGTCTAACTCGGTGGCTTCTGTTCCTGCGGAGGCTGCTCCTGCTGGTGGAGTTCCTGAGGTTGAGGCCTCACGCGCGGTCTCTTCTATACGCGCGCCTTTCGCGTCCCTTCTTGGGGAGGAGTCTTCCGATGCGGAGGCTCCTGAGGCGAGTCCTGCGCGGGAGGCGAATCCTGCGGTGGCCGAGAGTCCTGCGCGGGAGGCTTTGGCTGGAGGAGGATCTCCGCCGAAGGATGGGCAAGGGGAATCCAGTGATGAGGCAGAGTCAATCTCTGTTCGGAGGATTAAGAGGGCGGAGGCTCTCCCGCGTCCGGCTGGAGATGGTATAAACTCGTTGTACATGGGTAAATTTTTTGTTGATTCTTGTTTTTCTTTATGTAATTTTTTTATTGACTTGGTCTCATGTTGTTTATATTTCTTTCAGAGGATGTTTTTGCTGGGTTGGCTACTGCGGAGGAATTGGCCAAAGGCGCCAGCGTTGCGCAGGAAGGACTTGCTGTTCCTCCGCGGCGTGAGCCTGCGCCTTCTGCGTTGGCAAGTAGGCCTTCGCCTGCTGATGTTCTTGGTCCCGGTGAGTTTCTTCTTTTTTATTCAACAGATTGGTTTGTTTTTTGGCATTTTATTCTAAGGTTTGTTTTTGTTTTGCGCAGGTGCTTCTGATCCTTCGATCACAGGTTGGACTGATGCCTTGCGCGAGGTTCATTCCTTGGTCGGAGGTTCGTTTTCTGGCCTCCGCCAAAGGTTTTTTGTTTCTTACGATGTTTTTTCTTACTTGTTTTTGCTTTACAGATCGTTTTCGTCAGAAGCTCCGCGGCATGGTCTTTGACACGCTCCTTCGCGTGCAATATGAGCACCATAGCCTTGTACGTTTGCGATTTGTTATATCTTCCTTCGCGGTTTTTCACTCGGAGTTTTGTTGTAACTATTTATTTTGAGCAGGGTCATCACATGGCTGCCGCCTTGGAGGAGCGTTGCTCCCGGGAGGTTATCTGCCGTGATGAGGCGATTGGTGCTCTGAAGAAGGAGAACGAGACCTTGGAAGCTAAGAAGGCTCGTCTGTCGGAGGAGGTTAAGGAGTTTTCCTCCGTCAGGAGGGAGATTGATTCCCTGAGAAAGGAGAGGGATGACTATAAGGCTGGGTCGGAGGTTCTGAAGAAGGAGAAAGAGGATGCCGAAGCTTCGGCGGCGGTCCTCCGCACAAGTGTCGCTGAGGCGGGGAGAGTTAGGGACTTAGCCCTGCAGCGAGCCGAGAAGGCGGAGGACATTGCTGAACGCCTTCGCAAAGAGCTTGACGCTGAGCGGACGTCTGCGGCTGAGCTGCAGACTCGCATACAGAAGGCGGAAGCGGAGGCTGCAGCTATTGTTGGGCTCTATGCCGACTCGCTTGCGAAGTTTGGGGGAAGCACCTCTGCTCCTCCGCCCGGCGGCGATGTTGGGGCTGCCCTCGCATGGCTGAAGTCTCATATCCGCATGCTCCCCGACTTTGTCGGAGGTGCTGTTGATTTTGGGGCTTTGGCCGCGGTTAGCTCCTTCGCTAGGCTTTTACGCCGCGGAGGTTGCTCTCACGCGGAGGGAGTCGCCAAGGAGGAATTTGCTGCAGCGGAGGACGTTGGCGAAGGCACCCCTAGCCTGCGCAAATCTGTCCGGAACTTTATCAGTTCGTTCTGGATTAGGTTTGGGCGGGCTGAGGCGAAGAAGATGGCGGAGGCTCGTCGCGCTGAGGTATTGTTGATTTGTTTTTTTTTTCTTTTTGTATTTTGCTTTGCTGCTTTGCAATGTTACTTAAGATGGGTATTTTGTAGGAGATTGCGAAGAAGGAGGCTAAGGTTGACAAGGCCGGTCCTTCGCGTACACCGAGGGAGGCGCGTCCTCCGACCTAGACTGAAGCGGAGGCTCGTGATGCTGGTGCCAAGGCTCCGGAGGGATCTGGTGCCAAGGTTTCAGAGCTGCCCGAGACTTCTGCTCCTCCTCCGCCTCAGGTGTGAGGCTTGTTAGTTTTTAGGTTTTTCTTAGTCTATTTTTGCGTCCAAGCATGTGACGCTTTTTTGTAAATAAGGTCGGAGGTTTTGCTTATTTTGTACAGAATGTTGTGGATGTAATATATCAAGTTGTTTTCAGATAAGCCTTTGTTTTACACTTTGATCCTGCGCAGGTCTCTGGCGGAGGACCTGCGCAGGATCATTACATTACTCCCCTTTCAATTTTTTACAAAGGGATTTATGTTTCTGGCGAATTGTGGGAGTACTGGCGAATTGCCTTCCCTAACATGAGATTGGTGGATATGTTCGAGTTTGTTGGATATGATATTGATGGCGAAGGATCTGAATTTGTCCAGTCGCTTGCGCGCCGAGGTTCATGGCCTCCGGCTTAGGTGGTGGTTTTTGTTTTTTTTTTTACCTTGCCGTAGGCTATTTGTGTTTTTCTCCTCTCTTTTTTTATGACTTGGTTTGATGTGTTTATGCAGCCGCCATATCCTATCCTTCACATCTTTGGTGAGAAGGATAGGGTACGCTGGCTGTCGGAGGTTTCCGAGGATTTTGCTGAGCCTTTTCTCCATGGATATCCGGAGGTTCGAAAACTTCGTAATATGTTTTGGTTTTATCCTTCGTGATACGTTTTGGTTTTGAAGTTGTTATTTTGTGCGCAGGTTGTGAGGTCTGCTCCGTTGGAAGATCTTCCTTCGAATTTTGTCGAAGGAAGTTACGTTACCCCGGTGACGTTCAAGCGTGGAGATCTGTATGCGAGGGGTTATCTAGTTGACTGGTGGCGCCATAAGTATCCTACGCGTAGTATTGATGACTTAGTTGATTTCCTTGTTCTTGATTACTGCGATGATCTTAGGCTTTTTCCAGATTCGTATGTTAGAATTGTGCGAGGGTCTTAGAACCTTCGACGTTTTACGGTCGGAGGATGTTTCTCGTTTTTTGTTGTAAGCTTCTGTTATGTACATTGTATATGGTTAATAAAGATCAGACATTTTTACCACATGGTCTCAGCTACCTATAACCTTCGACTTTTTATGGGTCGAAGGATGATTTTATTCTTTCCTTGTAAACGTTCTTTTGTAATGATTTCTTCATCAATAATAAAGTTTTTAAGTTTGCTACAACCTTCGATCTCATTTTTATTACAACCTTCGCGCTACAGCATTTATATATTGCAACGTCACGGTGGTGTTGATCCTAAGGATCTTTGTGTTGCTGTGGCTTGCTTGTTCTTGATGCTTGATGTTGCGAAGGTGTTGTTGATTTTTTCTTGCGCGGAGGATCGCTGCTTCTTGGCCTTAGAACCTTCGACTTTTTTGGCGCGAAGGATCCTTCGCTGAATTGTGCTATTTTTTTTCCTTTGCTCGACTCCCGTGGAGTGTTGTCGAGGAGAACCTTCAGCTATCTGAGTCGGAGGTTCTGAAGGGATGTTACAAGACTTCGTGCGATACCCTTCAGAGACCTCTGAGTCTGACTTCCATTGTTTCTGTTGTGGCTGTACACGACTTTGTGGTCGATGTTCATCACAACGCCGCGGTTCTAGTATTACGAAGCTTCGTGCGATACAAACTTTTGTTGCTGTTGTGAGGCTAACTCCTGCTTCCATGGTGTTCTAGGATTTTTGCTTTTTGACTGCTTGGTTTGCACTCGATGCTCGGGTCTTTGTATACTGATCCTGATTGAGGGTGGGGGCAGGGTGAGCCTGGTTTTATAGGCTTTCATGCATTTATTTTATGTACTTAGTTAGGTTAAAATTTATTGTCGGGTTGTTGATGGTTGTTGTGGTAGTTGGTTTTGCTGTACCTGACTGAGGGTTATTGTAGTTTCGTTTTGATTTCACACTTTGTTTGTTTGGGGTCTGCTTAGAGTAGCAGGATACCTTCGACCTTATTTTGGTGAAGGTTATGTGAATTTTGTTGAGGTCTGTCTTGTGAATGTTAAACCTCCGCCGCCTTTTGGCGAAAATAATATAGTTCCTGATGCCTGATTCTCCTCAGGTCTTTGTCAGGTTTGAAGGTTTTGTTCCTTCTGGCCATGTTGTGATGCCTGAGGAGGACAGGACTTTTTCACTTTTTGGCCATGTTATCCTTGCTGCCCGGCTCTTGGCTAGGTCTTTTGCTAAGGATTTGGTGTTTTTTCACCTTTGAGGACATTCCGAGCTTTGTTAGCTTTTGGATGAAAGCTGCGGAGGGTCCTTGTGATCACGTGATGTTTTGTCGAATGCTACAGCCTCGTTGCTGGCTGTTTTTTGACTTTTGGGCTTTGGTTCTGGGGTGGATTCCTCTTTATATTTCAGAGGTTTTTACATAGGTTCTGCCTCGTTAAAAACCTCACCTCCTGGTAGGAGTACCCCTGTGAGGAAAAGAGTGCAGACCTTGGAGTGCGAATAAGTAGAGAGAAAAAGAAAACAAGCGTATTTAGGGACGTGAATGCCGCCGCTTATTTTGCGGGGGTCATCCTTACACTCAAATGTAAAATCTTCGTAGATTGTCGACATTCCACGTGTGGGTGGAGGTTCTACCTTCGAGGTCTTTCAGGTAGAAGGATCCCGACCTTCCCGCTTGTATTGCTGTGTAAGGTCCTTCCCACTTGGGTTGCAGTTTACCAGCGTTTGGGTGATCTCCTTTTTTCCTGAGCACCAGGTTCCCATTTTGTATGTCTTTTCGTACTACCTTGCTGTCTCTCCATTTCTTGGTCTCTTGTTGATATCTGGTAATGTTCTCCACTGCCTCAAGTCTTATTGATTCTAAGGTTTCTTTGCAGTACTCTTCATCTTCAGCCAACTGCTGCTTCATGGAACGCAAGCTTTGGTGTTTGATTTCTTCGGGCAACATTGCCTCTTCCCCATACAAGAGCTTGAATGGGGTGAACCCAGTTGTTCTTGAAACTGTTGTGTTATGTGACCATACAACTCTGGGTAATTCTTCAACCCATTTGCCCTTGCGTAGGTTGAGCAAGATCTTGGAGATTGCGGAGAATATTGTTCTGTTTGCTCTCTCGACGGCCCCGTTTGACTCTGGGTGATAAACAGACGCGAAAGCAATTTTGGTTCCTATGTGATGGCAGAATTCCTTGAAACTGTCTGAATCAAACTGCTTCCCGTTGTCAACTGTGAGCAAGCTTGGAACTCCGAATCTGCAGACTATGTTCTGCCAGAAAAATTTTCTGATTGTTTCAGAGGTTATGGTTGCCAGTGGCTTAGCTTCGATCCATCTTGTGAAGTATTCGATGGCCACAACGGCGAATTTGTTTCCCCCCTGAGCAGTTGGCATTGGTCCTACCAGGTCCATTCCCCATCTCTGCAACGGCCATGATGCTGGTATGAGCTGGGTTAGTGCTGAAGGTCCTGACTGAATTGGTGAGAAGGTCTGGCAGGCTTTGCATGTCTTCACTATTTCTTCAGCATCTTTAATGTGAGTTGGCCAGTAGAAGCCTTGTCTTAATGCTTTAGCAGACAACGCGCGAGGTCCAATGTGAGACCCGCACATCCCGGAGTGTATCTCTTGTAGGAGTTCTCTGCCCTCGCTTTGTGATATGCATCTCAGCAAAGGTTGGACTACGCCTTTCTTGTACAGGATCCCGTCAATGGAGGTGTAATTCCTTGCTCTTGCCTCCATCCTCTTGGCTGTTGCTTCGTCATCTACAGCTGTCTCGCCTTTGAGGCAATCAGCTATTGCCTGCCTCCAATCTTCGCTTTCTGTCAGCAGGACTGAGCGAAAGGCTTTTGGCAACGATTCGGTTGCGGGTGTTGCAACAATCTGGTGGAAGGTTCCTTCTGGCAAGGGGGTGTTGTTGGCTGCTGCTTTCGCTAGCTCGTCTGCCTCGTAGTTTTCGGCTATTGGAATGTACTGCAGGGTGAATCCCTTGAACCTTCTCTCCAGGCCTCTTACGACGGCCAGATACCTTGCCAGCTCCGGGTTGTGTGCTAGCTATTCCTTCTCCACTTGCCCTGCCACCACCTGGGAGTCTGTTTTGATGAGTAAGGTTTTTGCTCCCGAAGCCTTAGCTTTGTTCAGCCCGAGGATGAGACCTTCATACTCGGCTATGTTGTTTGTTGCTTTGAATTCGAGTCGTATAGCAAACTTTAGTTTGAGTCCAGATGGTGCGATTAGGACGGCTGCTGCTCCTGCTCCCGCTTGGCCCCAGGCGCCATCTGTATACAGCGTCCACGGCTGATCGATTACCTTCTCCTCGTTTTTGTTCGAAGGTGTCCAATCTGCCATGAAGTCAGCCAGGGCTTGAGATTTGATGGAGGTTCTGGGGACATAGGTGATATCAAACTGTGATAGTTCGGCCGCCCATTTTCCTATACGTCCGGAAGCCTCTTTGTTCCTAAGGATATCACCCAATGGCTGTGAAGTGGGCACTTTAATCTCATGGCTTTGGAAGTAATGCTTGAGCTTCCTCGATGCACACAGGACCGCGTACGCGATTTTTTCTATCTCCGTATAGTTCAGCTTTGCTCCTGACAGAGCTTCAGATACGTAGTAAACGGGTCTTTGCACCGTTCCCTTACTGTCGCTTGTCTCGTGCACCAGGACACCACTGACAGCGTGATCGGAGGCAGCCACATACAGTAGTAGTGGGGTGTCTGGCTCAGGCACTGTCACAACCAGGTTGGTTGCAATGTAATTTTTGAGATGCCTGAAGGCCTCTGATTGTTCCGGACCCCATTCTGTTTTACCTTCTCCTCTCAACACTTTGAAGAATGGGAGGCTCCGTTCTGCCGATCTTGAGATGAATCTGTTGAGGGCTGCTATTCGGCCAGTCAGCCTTTGCACTTCTTTCTTGTTTGAAGGTTCTGCCATTGACATGATTGCTTTTGTTTTGTCTGGGTTAGCTCTAATTCCTTCGGAGCTGATGATATATCCCAGCATTTTCCCCTTGCTGACCCCGAACACACACTTCTCCGGGTTAAGTTTCAGCCCGGCAGATCTAAGATTGACGAAGGTTTCCTGCAGGTCCTTGATATGATCTTCCTTGCGCTTGCTCATGACGACAACATCGTCGACGTAGGCTATGATGTTTCTCTGTAGCTGACTTCCTAGAACCTTCCCCATCATTCTGGAGAAGGTTGCTCCAGCGTTTTTGAGACCTTCTGGCATTCTGGTGTAGCAATACGTGCCGAATGGGGTCGTGAAGCTTGCCTTTCCTTCGTCTTCTTTTTTGAGCCAAATTTGGTGGTAACCAGAGAAACAGTCCAGCAGTGAGAATCTCTGACAACCAGCTGCTTTGTCCATAGAGGTATCTATCCTTGGCAAGGGGAAGGAGTCTTTGACACAAGCCTTGTTGAGATCCGTAAAATCTATGCACATTCTCATTTTGCCATTTTTCTTGGGGACCAAGACCACATTTGCCAACCATTCCGGGTATATGACTTCTCTGATGACCTTTGCGTCCAGGAGTCTTTGTACCTCTGCCTTCGCGGCTAAGGTTCTTTCTTCGGACATTTTTCTCTGTCTCTGCTTCTTCGGCCTCATTCTCGGATCAATGTCCAGCGAATGCTCTATTATGTCTCTGCTGACTCCTTGTAGGTCAGCGGCACTCCAAGCGAAGATATCTTGGTTCTTTTGCAACACGTCTAGCAATTCGAGTTCCTCCTCTCTACCAAGGGTGGCGGAGATGGTGACCTTCTTATCTGGAACAGCTTCCTGCAGAGGGACACACTTCGTTTCCTCCTGATCAGCCAGGTCTGTTTTCCCCCTTGGCATGTCTGGTGGCTGGGAAGCTTCATGCTGCGTAGAGTCTACGGAGTTTATGTTCCGGAAGGACTTGTAGATTGCTTTCTCTATGTTCCTTGCCTCCTTTTGACTTCCGTGAACCGTTATCACTCCGTGCAGAGCCGGGATTTTCATGCACAGGTATCCCATATGAGCGGCCGCATTGAACTTGTTCAAGAATCCTCGCCCGAATATGGCATTATATGGGTAGTGCAAGTCTACCACATCGAAGGTGACGTACTCTGTTCTTGCGTTCTCCGTTGTGCCGAAGGATACGGGCAAGGCGACCTTCCCCAGAGCATGTATCTGCTTTCCTCCGAACCCGATCAAAGGTGACTCCGAAGGTTGGAGCTGGCTTCTGCTGAGCTTCATTTGGTCGAAGGTCCCGGCAAATATTATGTCTGCGGAACTTCCTGAGTCCACTAAGATCCTGCTTACTCCCCAACCCGCGACATTCGTTGTTATGACCAGGGCATCTGTGTGAGGGTAGCTTTCCAACCTTAGATCTTCCTCAGTGAAGGTTATTGGGGTTCTGGACCAATCAGTGCATCTCACTGGTCCTTGAACTGCAACGTTGTTAACGAGCCGGAGGTGATCCTTCTTCTGTTTCTTTGTCTGGAACTCCATTGAGGACCCTCCAGCTATTGGTAAGATCATTCCAATCGTGGGCAGGGGTGTATGAGGGCCGATCTGATTATCAGGGTGGGGTTCGGTTTTTGGTGGTGGTGGGGCTTGGAGTAGCTGTAGCTGGTTTGGGGGAGGAGGTAGTGACTGCTGGTGGGGTTGCGGGGTTTCGATGTACGTAATGTGTGGAGGTCGTGGAGGAACATAGTTTGGTGGAAGGTTGTGGTCCGCGGTTTGCTGGGCTGGGCGCCAAGCTGGTAGGAAGCTGGGATAGTAAGCGGAGGCTAGCGCGCTGGGCTGAAGTGGAGCTGGGTGCTGCTGGCTCGAACCTCCGACGTATGAATGGTAGAAGGTTTGAGGGAATGTGTGATTTACTTCCCGAGGTTGAGCAACTGGTATCGGAGGTTGCGGAGCTGACCTGCTCTTGATCCTCTCCTGAGTTTCTTTTGCATCTGGGCAATCTCTGGTGGAGTGACCCTTCTCCTCTCCATGGAAGAAACAATACTGTTTCCGTGGTCGCTGACTTTGATTTTTTCGCCATCCCGCATTTCGACCCCCTCTTCCAGCTTGATTGGGTATGCGTTCCGAGCTTCGCGCTTCCGCTGGTGGATGGTTATTTTCCGGCCTGTCATTTTTCGGTTGCTCGATATTCATCATCTGTCCACCAGCCTCTCGCTGTGGCCGGCGTTCATCCTGGCTGAGGTTCTTCTTCTGAGAGTTTCTATCATTGCTCTGCCTCTTCTGAGAGTTTTGGTCTTCCAACCTTTTGCGGTAGTCGTTGTCTGACCTGCAATACTTCTCAAACTCGTGGTACAGCTCATGCATGGATGCTGGCTTTTCTCTGGCCAAATGAGCCGCGAAGGGCCCTATGCGAAGACCCTTGATGGCCGCTTCAATGGCAACCTCCTCCGGCACGCCGGGTGCTCTCGCCTTAGTCTGCACGAACCTTTGGAAGTACTCCCGCAGTGCCTCTCCCTGACTCTGGCGACACTGGAACAGGTCCGTGGAGGTTAGTGATTCAACTGCGAATCCCTGGAAATTCGCTAAAATCTTGTCTCGAAGGTTCTCCCATGAATAGATTGATCCGGGTCTCAGCATCGAGTACCATGCCAAGGCATCTCCCTCGGCTGCGATCACGAAGGATTTTGCCATCACGGTCTCGTTCCCTCCAGCTGAGGCCACGGCTGCCTCGAAACTCATCAGGAATTGGCGCGGATCGGCCTTTCCGCTGAATTTAGGGAGCGTGATAGGTTTGTAGGTCGTTGGCCAAGGCGAGGTCTGCAATCCTTCGGACAAAGGGGAACGAAGGTCCAACGTGCCCCGCAGCATGCCACCGTAGTTCGCCGGTTGCACATCTGATGTTGGGCCGGCGCCGGTCAGAGCAGCGGGCTGGATTGTCGGCTGAGGTGGAGGTTGCATGCTAAGGATTTCTGCCTGCAGGAGTGAAAGCTGCTGCCTGATCTCGGCCGCTTGCGTCGCGGCCACCGCTGCCTCTTGGCTGGCGGCGTAGGCAGCAGCGATCCGGTCTCGCTCTTGCTGAAGGTTCTGCAATTGCGTTTGCAGCTACTGGAGCTCATGCGCGGCCGTGGGTTGCGCCGGGCCTGCGGCGGGAGGAGGTTCCTGGCGTGTTTCCGGCTCCTCGTTCTCTGGCTGCTCGCCCTCAGAACCTTCTCCCTCCACGGTCGCGTACGTGCTCCGCACGGCCCTCCTCGGCCTTCCTGCCCGAGGTCCTGTGGTGCTTGCTCTCTTTCCAGCCATCGCAGGTTATACTTCGGCCCCACGGTGGGCGCCAATGTTGGGAAGATGCTCTCCGCACTCCCCAGCAGTACGGTGAATAGTGAACCTTCTCACTCGGTGCCGCGAGAGGTCTGAGCTCCAACGGACAGCAGGCTCATTAGTAGGTGAAAACAGTGAATGCTCTCTCCCCCTCTCTCTATTAATGGCGGTATCGCGCCCCTTATATAGGGCCTGGAAACCGACCTAATGACATTTACATAAATGCCCCGTGACGGTGGGGGAATATTCCAGTATATTCTTTCATCGCAGTCTACTGACCCTAATACACCTGTGTAATTTCACATTGCAAGCCCTTCGTTCATCCTCTGACTGGGGCCTCAGCTGGTCGGAGGCTTGGATCCTCCGCCCAGTTGCGGATCCTCCGACGCTTTGGTGTCGGAGGTTCCTCAGCCCGGCTGGGCCGGAGGTTGCTCGACCCGGCCACCCCGGGAGCTCCTCCTTGGCCTGGTCCAGTCGGAGGTCCCTCGGCCTGGCTGCGTTCTCGCCATCCTCGGACCCGGGAAGGTTCCCCGGGGGTTCCTCCTTAGCCTAAGTGAGTCGGAGGTCTTCGGCCTGGCCGCGTTCTCGCCATCCTCGGACCCGGGAAGGTCGGAGGTTCCCCCCTTTCCTTGTTCGTGGGCCTCCGCCGGTGTCTCAGTCCCTGCACACACTTAGCACGACCAGACGAGTCGTCAACATTAGTATTTTCCAGTGAAGGATATCCTTCGACGCTTCAGGCGTCGGAGGTTCCTTGGGTGAAGGATAACCTTCGACGCTACCAGGGGGAAGGATGCAGCTGTTCCCCAACAATATTTAGCTAGTGTTTCATGTTCTACAAATACTCAACACAGCAGAGGGTAGAGCAGTAGAGGGGAACCAGAAGATCAAAAGAGTTGTTGGCAAGAAGCCACTATTATGTATTAGGAACAGGAAGCAACACGGAAATGGCTTGCAAGTGTTCATGGAAATGCTCCAGATTGGATGAATGACGTTCAGAGGGAAGGGGTTTTGTTGCCATGGCGATGGTGCTGGCTACTGCTGAGCCATGGCAGATGACTTCCTTTGTGCCATGACCTTGCTGCATTCATGTTCCTGGCCTCAGCTAGCTGCAGATAATGGTACCAGGAGCTAGAGCATCATATGGTGAATAAGGACAAGTGCTAGCTACAGATAGGGTACTGCATCGCATTTCCATGGATGTCAGGACAAGTGCTGCTTCCATGGAGGTCAGGACAAATGCTGCTTCCATATGGAAGTCACGACAAGTGCTGCTTGGTACAGCGACCATATAATACTAAAAATGTAGCAAGTAACGTGGTATTTACAGGTAGAAAACAAGACCCTACGGGTGCATATAAGTGACGTATATTTATTTATTGAAATTACAGTGTAACAACCGTATCAAAACTGCTAAACTGTCGATCTGGAAATGGGGGTAAAAACAAATATCAAAATAAAACAAGGGTAAAAACGCATGGGCAAACTTGTTCTTTTGTATAAAAGTTGACACCATGAGTTGGACTTCACAGAGTTGCAATGCGACTGAAAGAGGAATTCAAGGTAGAGGGGAAGTATGAACGGTTTTAGTGGTTGTGTGCACGACTGCCTCTAAAATTCCACATTTACATAGTTGTCATCACCTTATAAGTCCACTGGCCCCATCTCTAAAGTAGGAGTCTGCTCTGGGACACCTGCTATATTAACTACACCCTATCCCTGGGCCCATATATATGTGATGATGGTTTCATTTTGCAGAACTCAAAAGTCTTGTAGTAGTACAGAGTATAGAACACAGGAGAAAACGTACAAAGATACAAGAATATGAAAAAGTCGCAAGGTACTTTTATTCAGAATGCAAGAGGAATTGGAGGCAGACGGAAAGTTGATTTTAGCAGAACAATGCAGAATGTTTCCAGTTATCTTGACCAGGCATTATGCTTCCATCTAAGCACAATGTCTGCAATCATGTGACTCACCATGTGGTCAAATGCCTGTGGAGTAGACTCGTGCAATCTGGCCAGATGCCAGAGTGTCTTTGAGTTCTTCTCGTCCTCCGCCTGGCCACCTTTTGAGTTTACTGTATTCCTCTCCTGTTTGCTCCCTCCTCTGGCATCTCCTTCAAGTCTGCACCATCTGACACTGTTGTCTCCAGAAAATCAGATGGTTATTTGTGACATGTTTATCTTCATGTAATGGATGAAAAAGGTGTGGAATGGATCGATGAATATTAACGTCTGTATTGTACACTACTAGCAAGTATTTAATTTGTCAGCTGCAAGAGGTGATGTGTTTATGTACACAATTTCTGCACACTATTGAACAGAAAATATGACTTATCTCAACATGAGCACATCATGTAACCAAAGAAAGCGATTCGTTTTATATTTACTTCACATCTATCTTCTGCAATATTTATATATTTTTGCAGTGCTGCAGCCTACTAGCTTCAACTAATCAGAAAATGCAGCACAAGAAATTGTAGCAGAACTGTGAACCTACCACCATTGACGGGCTATTAACCAATAAAAGATATGGACCCATGAGTGAATATGTTAAATAAATCTTGTTGTGTCCCTTTGTAATTTTCTGTATGGAGGCTCGATATTTCTGTCCCAGGAGCAGCACACACTATGTATTCTACTAGTTACCCATAGTCTGGACTTAATGACAGTGCTGATGAGCATATCTTCCGTGCAAGACAATGCTTTTATTAAAAAAAATTCAATGAGCAGCAACAACATAAGACACCTTAGCTACCCCAGCCAACTTTTTTCCTGACAGCTTATTCCGTCAGGGAAAGTGCTGAAATCCATCAGGAAAAAAATGTCACGGAAAGTCAAGTTTCCCTGAATGTTCCCTGACGGTTGCTACCGTCGGCAGAGATTTTCCCGTTGGTTTTCCTTTTCCGTTAGGGGAGAGTTTCCCTGTCAGTTACATACTGTCAGGGAAGATTCAAACTTCCCCTATCAGCAACAGCACCATCAGAAAAGGTCAAAAGTTTCCCTGTCAGCCAACAAGCGTTAGGGAAACCTTATTTATAATATCCATAAAACCTCATTGAACTATTCATATAATTGATTAGCATATGCTTTTTAACCACACACCAGCCAGCATTAAATGTGTGACACTCAATTGTTTGATACATAACTCAATTGCCTGATACACATAATCATCATTCATGTTGTGCATACATAGTTCAGTGGTCAACAGATCTTAAACTACATTCTAAAGGCCTTGCAAAATAAAGTAAGCAAACCCAAGTTACAATACTATTGTTCATGTAACTAACATATAGGAAATAGAAATTGAGTAACTGCTAATTCCTACAAGCTGCTACATATCCACTCATCTCCATATCCTGCAGTCAAAACAAGTTAAACATAACAATTCATGAAAAAATATCACTAAATATGCTGTAAAACAATAAGCCAATTGCTTGTCCAACGTCTTTGAATTAAAAGAGTGACCTTAGAGAGGACTACAATATATTGGCAAAGCACTATGATGTTCTTACAGATTATTGTTGGAGTTGGCAAGCTTCTGTGCTTCTTGTCCTCTGCTAACATCTTTGTATGTCCAATTGCCAATGCAGTACTTTGCCTTCAGCCAAGACAACATGTCAAAAAATATTTAAATGTTGAAAATATCACATTAGAAGGAGCCAGGCAGGGATGCATACTCAGGAAAGGAAAAAAAAACAGCAGCAAAATAAAAATTACACTGCATTTAAATGTTTAAAAATCTGAACAGAGACAGAATAAATGCACTAGGACAAATGATTAGTTCCATAAGAAATGCACACTGAAAGAAATAACTGGTTAGTGGTTCCCTAAGGCCTAATAGGAAATAAAAATTTAACATTACAGAACTGGTTGGCCAAATTAATAGATACCAGTAGCCGGATTATTAAGATTGTGTAAGTTATGTCCTACGCCAGACAAATGAGGTATTATGAGGGCAGTATGAAGCACTCCCACACCTGCTCAAAGGACTGTGCCTACAAGGAGCAGCTCTTCCGAATAGATCTAGCCATGTGCAGCCAATAGGAATCGAGGTAGCCAGCCAATAAGAACAAATTAAAATGTTGGGCCGATCACTCAAATCATCTGCTGCTCTCTTGATGTAATCTACCTGCAAGAAGAAGATACGGACTGAATTTTGATGGGAAAGGAAGGGGAAGCAAATAAGACTGAGCACCACTACCCTAAACACTCATGTAATGCAGATCTAGAAGCTTTGTTTTAGAGAGAGACGGGGTGATTTGGTAAGATGAGGAGAGACAATCTTGCCAGCTTACTGCTTGTGAGTACCAGCGACGGCGCCACGGTCCTGGTGCATCGAGAAGCGAGAGCGGCGATTTTGGCGGCAGCCGCCCAAGGAGTAGGGAATGGGGGACGATGGTGGCTGGGATTAACCCATCGATTGCGGAGGCCTCGGCGCCGGCACTCGGCGCGCGGTGAGGAACGAACGGCGACCGGCAATTTTGCGAGGACAGAGGTAGGTGGAGACGAACAGATTTGGGGGAGAACGAGAGAAGTCACGGCCTCTTAGGAGGAGGAGAGGATAAGGTTGCCAAAATTTTTTTACCTCACGTGCTTCGCACCTGAACTGTCAGCGACTTTTTTTTTTGGCCCTTCTCTCTTATACCTGGGCAATTGGAGCACGCGCTGAGTTCTCAGAAGCTTTGTTTTGGGCGCACCTTGGGTCGGTGATGGTGTCAAAAGCTTTTCGCATCGGTATGCTGGCAACGTAGGGAAAGGCGGGCGCTCTCACGATCGTGGGTTGCCAACTGACGGAAGTGCTCAACACTCATAAGCACCTATATACTGTGTTTCCTATCACTACACCAGAACCCTTAAACAGCGACTAACTTGGAGTTGCTAAAAGAGGTGTACAGCGATAGACACTCAGTTACTAAATGTTATAGCGACGCATATATACAGCGACTGACACATTAGTTGCCCATTTTGCCTTGTACTTACATGAGGAAGAAATATTGCATTTAATTAGGGTTGGCGTATTTTATTTTCAATTAAAACTAATAATTCAAAGGCCTACATTAAATAGTAGTGAATAGCAGATTCGCCTTGCTGAAACAATGATGGCCTGGCCAGTGTTGTACGCTCGAGTCAGAAAATGGTAGGTTTTCTGTTTTATGATGCAGCACGAGAAATTGTAGCAGAACTGTGCCTCACCATTGATGGGCTGTTAACCATGAAAGTATGGACCCATGAGTCAACATGTTAAATCTCATTGTGTACCTTTGTAATTTTCTCTATGGAAGCTCCATATTTCTGTCACCAGGGCGCACACTATGTATTCTACTGGTTACCCATAGTCTGCACTTAATAACAGTATTGATCAACAGATCTTCCAAGTAAGATATTGGTTTTATTAAAAAGTCAATGAGCAGCAGCAACATGATACACCCACGACTGGCACAACACACAACTGCCTATATATTGTGTTTCCTATTCGTCGAATACTCAAGAGAATGAGAGCCAGTAACCTAGCAGCATAGGGAAGCAGTATATTCAAATGAGCTGCCGAGAAGCTTCTTCTATAGTTTATTTATTAGGAATAGGAGGCCAATGGGAAACGTTCCAGGAAGCGGTATTGCCTGTACAGAAGTGATGGCGACATCGCTAGCATGCAGAGACACACATGAGAGGACTGATTCAACATGATTGCTCGTGGTGACCATGGTAACTATGGGCGCTGGATCCAAGGTTGTCGTGGTGCTGTGGAGAATGGCAGTGGCTTGTCATGGAGATTAGGCGAAGCAAAGGGTCTTGTGTCAGTTCACACTCAGATTGGCAATACTTGCAGAAAAGGCAACACTCTGAAAAATGATAAGCACCAGACTGTTTATCCAGTAGCAATCTCAAAAGGAACAAGTGCAATGCTGCGGTATATATCCATAAAAAATGTGATTCAAAACCTCAAGGGCAAAAAGGAATAAAGTACAACATCTAGCAAGTAAAGTCTTTAGGCCCTGGTTAGCAGTCTTGTACTTTTATTCACCAGTAATTTGCTTCCAGAGTAACATGTTGTGCACAAGAATACGACCATTTTTTTCCGTGAGGTATTTGTGCAAATGGAGTTAGCCGAAAAGATCGGTGACTCGATCAGAAACTGGAACTTGCCGGCCCGCCGCATGGCATCCACGGGCTTCAGTGCCACGCCGACGACCTTAATGATCACCTGGTACATGGACATGTTGGGCACAGCCGCATCCTCATCCAGCTTGAGCACACTGGCTTCCCCATATGCGTCGTACACCCAGGCCTTCATCACCCCTGGTAGGCTGGTACCTCCATCGCCACCGTGGTTCTGGCCGGGGACGAGGACGCAGATGCTGCCATGCACGGCGTCGACCGGCCAGCCTTCTGAAGCTGTTCTCCTAGCAGTTGTCGATGGCTAGGCACCACCTGTCAGCGCCGACGATGGGAGGACGAGCTTCACGGGAGCCTGAGGTGGCTGCGGCAGGAAGGACAATCCGATTGATCGATTTCCACATCCAGGCATGGCGGGGTCGGCGCCCAACAGTCTCGATCCCCCGCCACCATGGGAGGAGTGTCGTCGACGATGATCGAGGCGTGGTGTCACAGATGGTAGCTCGGATGGGCTGAGGGGGAGGCCAAGGCCACGATGCTAGCAGCACGGCAGTGCCTCTTGATGACGTAGAGACAAAGCGAGCCGGAGGAACATGGGCATGATAGTTGTCTTGTTTTTTTTCCAGACCTGATGAGAAGATTATTTTTATCCGATGGTTTTGTCTCAAACCAAGTGTAATATTATTAGGCTCTCCAACCATCCAAACAGCGAATTCTTGATTGGGTCAGAAAAATATTAGGAGCTGTAATTTACAAGTGTTTTAAATGGAATACTGGACCTCCAACATACCCTTAGGCCTTGTTTGGATGTTGTCGGATTTACTTCAATCCATGTGTGTTGGTGTGGATTGGGGTGGAATTTAGTTCAAGTTCTACTCCAATCCACCTCAACACATGTGGATTGATGTAAATCCGACTACATCCAAACAAGGCCCTTACATATGATGTATAAATGTATTAGGGTGATTAGCTACAAGGAGCAACATATTATACTTGTCTTTCTTCGCGAACTACAGATGATCCTGATCCTTGAAGAACTGCAGCTGGTTACGCACTTACTACTCATGTCTACTCATAATACAAAAGCACCATTCAATCTCCGAATACAAGTACAAAAGGTTTGGAACCACAGACCAGACATCCAAAATAGATATTAGAAATTCTATAAAACTCATCTACGTGTTAATACGAACACATATGCACAAGAATCAAAACTAATCAGAGCTAAAATGCAAAGGTTATGCTGAAAACCTTTCCTTGCAGTAGTGTTTGCTCTATTCCTGATTGGACGTGCTACAGGCAGCAGCACAAGTTTCCCAATTTTCCATGCAGCATGCAGTTAACCATTATAATTTCCTTGCTTCCCTTGGTCCTCAGTCTCACATACTCAGAGTGCCATGCAACATCAGGGAGCCTTGAGATTTATATTCGATTTCATTTTCAAATATGTTGGAAAGTTTTGATTGTTTTTTCACAATGGATTCAATAAATTGGGTTGGCCATCACTTTAAAATGGCTTCATCACGACAGTGAGCTCCACAAGGTTCCAGCATCCACCGAAGTGTAGACGAGAGAATGTCCATCTAATAATAGATGAGAAAAGCAGCTACGGTGTGGTTGTTGGGAATATGAGGCACGAGGGAAGTACACAGATCATACCACCTACAGAAGTTAAGGACAGACAGACACGGCAGCAACTGTTAAGTCGATATTTTTATGAAAAAAGTACTCACTTCACAGTATAGGATGGCCGTGGTCATACACAAATGAGAGCACTACAGCAGTAGTGGTAGACTAGTATTAATGCAATCTCACTATACACGAAACATCACCATTAAGAAATCATTGTGAAAGCGGATCTCATCCATGCCCACTAGCTTGCTACACCCCCCTACTGGCATCGGCACGCTGCTGCTTTGTGCACTTGATCCACCGTGGAAAGAGATGTTTCTGTAATATCTTTCCCTGGTGATCCTAGCTACGCAATTTTAAGTGTTTTGGAGTATGTGGGATGACAAACTCTTCAGCTGTTGACAATCAGAGATGACAGCGAGAAACCAAAGCAGATTAACTAGACATGAAACTGCTCCCTTGGGGAGACGGGGTTGATCATGACAAAAATCTTCAAGCATATTGAATAAAATATTATTGAAGAAGAAGGGAAATTTTAGATTCCAGGCATAGTAAAGAGATGTTAGAAATAAAACGCTGTGAAACCAAGGTATTGGCATTTTAAAGTAGAAGTAGTAAACAATAAATAAAACTAATAAGAACAAATTAAAAATGTAGATAATGAAAAAGGGAAATAGAAAAGGAAAATGAAAATGAAGCAAGCAAACTGCAAGCAGAATGGAAATCTAGATCTCATTGATCAGCGTTTCATATTGGGTTAGGGAAAGTAAATAATTAATGAAGGGTGACCAGCTCTTATCTTCAAGATGACACATTCACTTGTCGGTTCTTTTCAATGATCGGCCATACAATTAAACCAGAGTTTTGCAGTAAACTCGTGATGAGTTCAATATTTCAAGCTTATGTACATTATAATTTTGGATTTACATTGTTACTGATTTATTTTTACAGTACAAAACATAAAAATTTTCTGTTTATATTGGTATCTAGAAAAAACTTTACATGAGAGAAAATGAATTTTGTGTATTCAGCTTGATGATCAAGTTATAATTATATAAAAGATATAAATAAATAAAATGCACACACACAGCAGTCAATATATGTCGCTCTTATTGTTACCAATTAACTAATAAGTTTTTGTTTTTTCGGGCCGTTTCATTTTCAGTTCTGCGAGCAGATGCCAACATGCAGCGTGAACCACATGTCTCTATATACAGTACTACTATCCTCCCTCGGGCTACAAATATATATCTGGAGCGAGTTCCATGGATTCTAATTTGTGCCATTAGTCTACATTTAATCAATTGTCTGTCCATATTTTTGAATCAACTTCCCTGGCCTATTCTTCTGGTTCAGGGTGTAAATGAGCTGATCTCATCCGTGCGGTTGTCATGCAGAGTGAGTGCATAATGACGAAGTGAAATCGATGCACCTGTGTATATATAAGCTGATTAAGAAACAAGTTTCACTTCCACTGGCACAATATACATAACGAACTGCCTATACATATAGTGCCTGCTATTCCACAAATATATACTTAACTGAATACAAGCCAGCTAGCTGTCATGGCTGAGAGGAGCATGCCGGATGTTGAATAGAGTTCGGAAGAAGCTGTCATTTTTTATTGGGAATAGGAGGCAAAAGGGAAATATAAATGACAGAGATCTTGGAGGGTTGGGGACACTTCGCTAGATCTGGACATCACTTGCGGTTCAAAACCCCCCTTCACCGCTGGATATTGAACCGACAGTGGCAAACTAGCACTAATGTGGGCTTCATATCACTGCCGGATACCAGAACTGCCAGTGACGTACTGCAAGACTGTCGGTTCATAACTTAACCTGGCATTGTCAGTTGAGGCAACCCTGCCGGGTTGTGCCATGACCCGAGAGTGAAGCTTGAGCCAACACTGCCAGCTTGTAGTTCCAGCCGACAGTGATACTCTTGAGTGTCACTGCTGACTTGTGGCTCTAGCCGACATCATTGCCGGCTTGGCGCTCGAGCCGGCAGTGATGCCATCAAAACATCGCTGTCGGCTTGATTTCTAAACCGGCATTGACTGTTTCAGCAACACAGCTCCTTGTTCAAGCCGATAGTGTTGTTGAAGCCATCGCTGCCGCCTTGGATCTCATTTTCGTATTTATTGTTTTATATGAACTTTTTAATTTTTTGTGGAATCGGGTTTTGCTTTATATTCGCTACGTAGAAGACCATTCCATAAACATTAAACATTCCAAATGTTATGATTACTCAAAGCCATTCAAGTGAAATTTTAAATTCAATCCTTAAATATCTGTAATATATATTTGTGTTTGTAAAATCATAGGTTTAAACTTTGCCTAACTTAAATTTTCGAAATATTGTCAAAATATTCTGAAGACATTTTTGGAAAGAAAACATCTGTATGTTTACGAAAAGATTGGATTCATGTTTGTCGGATATATATGGGCTACGTGTACCCGCACCACGCTTATATTTGACCATGTCCAAACTATTGGGTTAGAAGCCATGACAAAAGTGAACCACAATGGCTGAAGTAAGCAAGTGACTTAAAGATCAAGCCACGGCGAGCCTATCTAGAGTCAGCATATTTGGACAATAGGATAGGATTAATCTGTCCCGCATGCCATGTAACAAACTAGAAAATCAATTTGTTAAGCTGATTGCTCTCAATGTAACCCTACCCATAGCCTAAATAAAGGATGGTAGGGACCCCGCGATTGGGATCCATCTCATTCCTTCTCATCTACCATATAGCTAGGAGCAATAGCCTTATTATAGCCCCTGTAACCGAGCATACAAATATAAGAAGAGCAGTAGCACCAACTGGATAGGGTATCAAGCTACACAACGACCTGAACCAGTATAAATCTTGTGTTTCGTGTGCTACCATCTGATTCCTCTTACGCGAATCAATTGCTAGGCATTGAGGGAACTAAATCATCAGACAAAGTTCTTTTGACGTAGACCAAAATAACTTGGATCAAAAATACTTTTAAATTAATTTTAGTAAAAAATAGTTATTTGCCTACAAACAAGATTTTTATCTACTATTACATTTTTTTCTTATATTTGTAACAAAAGTTTTGTTTGAGCTTCGTTGAGCAACAACCCTAGTAACTGAGCATAGCAATACAAGAAGAGCAGCAGCTCCAACTGGACTAGGGTATTGAGCTATGCAGCAGCCTCACTATAAATCTTGTGTTTTGTGTGCTACCATCTTATTACTGTTACGTGAATCAGTTGCTCGGCATTGCAGGAACTAAATCATCTGACGAAGATCTTTCGAAGTAGACCAAAACAACCTGGCTCAAAAAGAGTTATAAATTAATTTTAGTAAAAAATGGTATTTCCTTGAAAACAAGATTACTACTACTACATTTTTTCTTACATTCGTAACAAAAGTTTTATTTGAGCTTTGGTGAGTAACAGCCCCTGTAACCGAGCATAGAAGTATAAGAAGAGCAGCAGCACCAACTTTTTTTTTAGATAAAGAAGAGCAGCAGCACCAACCAGCACCATCTAGACTAGGGTATTAAGCTAAGCAACGGCCTAACATGCATAAATCTTGTGTTTTTTGTGCTACCATCTGATTCCTCTTAGGTAAATCAGTTGCTAGGCATTGCGGGTACTAAATCGTCTGACAAACATCTTTTGACGTGGACCAAAATAACTTGGCTCAAAAATTATTTTCAATTAATTTTAGGAAAGAATAGGTATTTGCTTGAAAACAAGATTTTTGCGTACTACTACATTTTTCTTACATTTGTAACAAAAGTTTTGTTCGAGCTTTAGTGTAGCAGATCAGCAGTGTTTGTTCTATTGCCGATGTGGACGTGCTGCACAAGTGACCCATCTTTTCTCGCTCTGCATGCAGTTAACCAGTATAATAACTTTTTTTACTTGGTCACTCCTCACTTTCTTACTGAGCCTTGACATTTACAGTTTATTTAATTTTCAAATATATTGAATAGTTTTAAATTATATTTCACAATCATAACTATGGTACATTGGATTTCAATAAATTGAGCACCACTTTAAAAAGGCCTCATCACAGCAATGACACATCCACAAAGTTCCAGCATTCAGCACAGACAAAAGGGAGAACAGAGAATGTCCATCCAAAAAGGCCACTTTGGTGTGGCTGGGAATATGAGGCAAATGGGAAATACACACATGAAACCACATACCTAATTGAAAGGCAGCCAAGTTATAGTGGAAAGTGAAGAACCAAAGGAAGTTGGTGCCAACTAAGACGATATTTGTATGAGTATAATCTGGTAGTAACATACTTCACACTTGGATTGCCGTATGGTCGTACACAAATGATAGCTCCACCCATAGCAGACTAGTAGTTTTGGATCCAATCTGATGATACACACAACCATCTTGAAATACGGTTGTGTCTCTGCCAAAGAAAACTGGGGCAACTAGAGGCATTTGTAGAGACAGAGCAGTACAAGTGATTGGAGCAACAGTATGCAGCCATCTTGAAATGACAGGCATTTGTATGAGCATTGGAGCAACAGACCATTAGTATTTGTTCTATGGCCGATGTGGATGTCACTACCGGAATCCGGCTCTTTGCTAAGTGTTAAACGGTCTGGCGAGTGTTTTTTTCGGCCACTCTTTGCCGAGTGCCAAAAAACACTCAGCAAAAAAAACTCGGCAAAGAGACCTCTTTGCTGAGTGTTTTTTTCTTTGCTGAGTATAAAAAACAGTCTGCAAAGAAAATTTAAAATCAAATTTCGAAGCCATGAATTCAAATCAAAAGTTTTAAACTACGAATTCAAATCGAATGTGAAATCTACAATCTTTATTTGGGTTTCATTTGACAACGTGAAAATAAATTTGTTCACGAATTTCACATCTCCCTCTAATAGTTTATTTAAACTACAAGACATATATAAGTTTCGTGAAAAATATTAGAATCACCATGTCGGATGAACAAATGACCGAACAACCAAAATAAACATTGTAGATATTGAAAAGTTATGAAATTTTGTAGTTCCCAACTTTTCATTTGAGTTCATCTTGTCATGCAAAACTACGTCTTTATTTGAAAATTTTAAAATTTGAATTTTTTTCAAACGACCTTAGATGGAAAAACTTCCTAAATAAACTTTGTAGATCTTTAAAAGTTATGAAATTTTGTATTTGACAACTTTTTGATTTGAAATAATCTTGTCATGCAAAATTTAAAATTTAGATTTTATAAATGACCTCTGATGGAGAAACTCCCTCAATGAAAATTTTTAGCTCTCAATGAAAATTTTAGCTCTCGAAAAGTTATGAAACTTTGTAGTTGACAAAGTTTTGATTTAAAATCGTTACGGCCTCAAACAATCAATTTATACTTGGTTTGGTATAATATTTGAGGAACCGAAATGCAACATTGACACAAGTTGTGGTGCAGTGGTCACTGGTTCGAATCCCACTGGCCGTGTAGCCGCGAATTTTACGACGAAAAATGCCGTGACTTTGCGACTTCGATGGAAACATGTGTACACTCGGCAAACACTTTGCCGAATGCCCGGAAAATAGCACTCAGCAAAGACTTTTTTGCCGACGAAAAATTTACCGTATATTATGTGCCGAGTGCAAAGAGGCCAAATAAGCTGTCTTCGGTAGTGAGCTAAGAGCACTAGGGTCTTTTTATTCTCTTAGTCTACCGTGCAAAACAGTTTTTTTTTTTTGCAACACGGGTCACCAAAGCAACTTCTAGTTTCTCTATCTATGAAACCTCCTCGTGAACCTGAAAATTATAAAAATAACAGCTTCACTAATAAAACTCACAAAACCAAAACATCTTTTAATTAGGATTCGGGAGAATAATTCAGATAATAAATATATCTTGACGTGAAATACAAAACGCGTACCTGTGGGATCTTTGTGGACGTACGTCGAAATAATGGTCATCTTTTAAAAAGATAGAATTCTAAAAGGAGGACGTGGAAAAAAGAAGCGATAATGTGGAACCTTGACTCCACTAGCAGTCATCAGTCCAAGTCATCATCCAGGTCCGCAGTCGCCATCCATGGCGACGCCGACGTCGCCGCGCGCGTCGAAGTCAACCGCTGCCCGCGGCCGGCCACCACAGTTGACTCCATCGACGACTTGGTTCTCCACCACTCCCTCTCCGTCTTCCACTTCCACCCAAAGCAGCGTCCACAAGATCTCCACGCACGCTGCCGCCGGCCACGCGACGATGGACACCCCGCTCGTCGCGCTGATCGTCGTCGCCGGGACCTCACTCGCCGTCGCGGTGCCCTGCCTCCTCCTCGCCTTCCTCTGCCGCCGCCGTGACAGCAGCAAGAGCCAGCTCAAGCCACGCTGCTGCTCGGCAGCGGGGGCGGCGGCAGCGTCAAGGCTCCCGGTCTCCGCGACGGCCGGGACGACGACGGCGGACTGCGCGTCGTGGTCCTTCTACGGCACGCCCGCGGACGCCACGCTGCTGAAGCTCTCGCTCGCCGACCTCGCCGCGGCCACGGGGGGATTCTCCCCGGACAACATCATCGGCGACGGCGGCTACGGGTTCGTGTACCGCGCCGTGCTCCCCAACGGCGTCGCGGTCGCCGTGAAGCGTCTATCCGGCGACGGCGACGCGGCCGCCGGCAACCGCGAGTTCCGCGCCGAGCTCGAGGTGCTCGGCAGCCTCAGCCACCCGAACCTCGCGCGCCTGCTGGGCTACTGCGCCGCCGGCCGCGACCGCATCCTCGTCTACGAGCTCCTGGAGCGCGGAAGCCTCGACGCCTGGCTCCACGGCACCGACGCCGAGGACGGCGGCGGCACCGATTCGCTCCCCTGGTCCGCGCGGCTCCGCGTCGCGCGCGGCGCTGCCGCCGCGCTCGAGTTCCTCCACCACGGCCGGCACCCGCCCGTGCTCCACCGCGACGTCAAGTCCAGCAACGTCCTCCTCGGCGAAGGCTTCGAGGCCAAGCTCGCCGACTTCGGCCTCGCCAGGATTGTCAGAGGAAGCCCTGCAAAATCGCACGTCAGCACGCAAGCCGCCGGAACCGCCGGGTAATACTAAATACACCTATATATATATATATATAAACAGTACATGAACAAATTTGTTTTATACAATGGAACAAATGCATGAGTAATGACAAATTTGCTTTCATAAAGATTGATTGGCCATGATGTTTGTGGGATACCAATCAGGTATGTGGCGCCGGAGATATGGGACGGCGTGGGCGCAACTGCGAAGGCCGATGTGTACAGCTTTGGCGTGCTGTTGATTGAGATAGTAACAGGGCACCGGCCAAGTTGGCCGATGAAGGCCAGCATGGGCGACAAGGAGGTGAATCTGGTGGACTGGGCAAGGGAGAAGATAGGTGCAGACGAGGCATCGGGGATCCTGGACCGCCGGATGGGCATTGAAGCACAAGGGAAGGAGATGGAGGAGGCCAAGGCACTCTTGGAGATTGCGCGGAGGTGTATCGACAACGCTGCCAAGAACAGGCCCACCATGGAGGAGGCTGTGGCCATGCTCAGCAAGATTTGAGGATGTGGAAATTGAAATCAAGATCTTGATTGGTGCTCGAATAACTGTATGGTCATTGCGTAGGATGTTCAGGCTTGAGAAGAAGCTGAACACAGAAAAAAAAGTGAACTGTTTGTGAGATGTCTTTGCTTGGTTTTTGCACAAAGGAAAGGGTACTGCTTGCAAAAGGCCAAGCTGTCCTGATGTGCTTAACAGAGGTTGCCACAAGGCATGGATATTTTTCTCCACAAATAAATCCACATAGTGCTGCAGAAGTTTGGAGATAGCTAGATTAATGTACCACTCTGTTGATACTAAAGTTCAGATCTCTGGGACTTTCTCTTTTTGGGAATGAACACTTCTGCGCCGGTTGTCGTTAGTATTGATAGGTATGTAATGATTACTCCATTCATTGCAAATGCGGACACGACACCTAAGACAAGCTTGTTCCTAAATCTGCACAATGACATAAGTAACAATTTGTTGCTATCTAACATTGCTGCTTTAGAAATACATTTCCTATAGCCTCTACAAGGCATGGGACATGGGTACATGCGCAAGATCGATCTTGCAGTGCACACTCGTTGAAGCCCAACATTCGGTTCGCCATTGTGCTTCATTAGAAAGGCCATATCTTATCTATCCTGGGGGCAATTCTGGTCAATGAGAACTTGGTGGAAAACATGTTTGTTAAGCTCTCAAACGGATCTAGTCCCACATTTTTTTGAAAAAAATCTAGTCCCACATGTTATTTACTTAGCTTGATTTCTTTTTTCCTGAAGCAGTAGTTGTTGACTTCACTGCTGATTTCTCTCTCTAGTCCTTACATATGAGAAAATAACATTACAGTTTTCATGTTACAAGCTAACTATACGTAGTTGTTGACTTCACTGTTGCTTTCTCTCTACCTTGTTTCGTAAACTATCAAGGGGGAGCACCATTGGAATAGTGTTTATGTATCATTAACAACCATGTTTTGGAAAACTAGACAACTCGTACAACAGCCCCAACATAAGTCGACCTTGTGGCATATCCACCAATAAGAAAAAAACAACAACAAATGATCACAAGAGTGTACAGTGGCACAAGCAACAAAAACGCTAGTAAGAAGAGATAACTACAAGACCACAATGATAGGGAGGTGAATGAAGTGGTAGCATAATCATCATCAGCCAAACAGGCGTTTAGCAAGGCTTAGCCTTGTGCGGAGGACGACCATAGTTTGCTACGAGGCATAAAGTGGTCCTTCATTGATGCAGCTTCAAGAAGGAAGACATGCACAAAGTTGTCCCTTGTCTAGGCCAAGCATAGAGCTAACCTGAACTTTTGCCTAGAACCCTCGCAAGTGCTCTTACAAAATGAGGCAAAAAATGGCATTGTCACCTTGTCCGGACTCAAGGGCTGACACCCCAATGCTGCCACCGCGCTTTCACCGCCACGACAAGCACAAACATGGTCGATACCATCTTACTATTGAGTCGGCGCTCTACCCTTCCTGATAGGAGGCATCAGAGGAGGTCCCACACACGTGGAGCCCCGCTGCTGGCTTGGCCATGGCCAAAGCACGTGCACCACACATGCTATAGCACCTCACAGCCAAAAACTACTTATACGGCGCAGTTTTGAACGTGGAATGGGCCTGTATACGAGTACCACCTCTCTTACACATCTGTCCTTGCTTCGTGTAAAAGGGTTAACTCGGAGATGCTATGTTTGGAACGACAATACTTATGATTAAGTTGGGTCTCCCCTCTTAGACTTCCAAGCTGGTACTAAACCCAACAACCATAACCATAAGTGTGCCACTTAGGCCATATGGCTAACATCACAACTACTGTAGTCTACTAATGGCTTGGGGTATTACAGTCACCCCTGGGTCCTTTCAGGGGGATGCCCTCGGCGACTCACCACATATATGTGGCTTATGTCCAGCACCGCACCTTGGTATACGCCTCTATGGGCACAAGAAAACAAGGGTTGATGCTCTGAATACCATCTGCAACAACCTACATCAAAAGAGCTCATATGGCCCAGCTTTGCACATCGAACAGGCCATGCATAGCACCCCATTTACACTTTCGCCCTCACTTCATATAAGAGGGTTAACCTAGAGGTGCTTTGTTAGTGTGCCACTTGGGCCATGTGGGCCAAATTCACGACTACTATAGGCTACTAATGGTCTTGTGTGTTACACACGCATATGAAGAAAAACACCATACTATTTCTAGAGCACCATATGTGTCATGATTTCAAGAAGATAGTAGTGGTTCAAGCTAAGGGGATACCTATGGTCACATAGCCCCACCACCAAGAAGCACCATCTGTGTCATGATTTCAAGAGGATAATAGTGGTTCAAGCTTAGGGGATGCCCACAATCACACAGCCCCGCCACCAACAAGGCGTGGCCAAACCTTGTGGCCAGCCCCCTGCATAAGCACATGAAGAAGAGACACTGCACCACAAAGCAGCACCACCAAAGCATGTGTCCGTGCCTTGTGTTGTGGAGCTCTATGATTGGGAGTCCTCTGGCTAGGGAGCTAGCCGCCCTTGGGGAGGTCTGCAATATTAGGAGTTGGAGAGAGATGATGAGCGAGGCCCATAGGCAGGTAGCTAGCGGGTCTTTGCATCAGTGCCCTGCTACATGGGGGCACACAAGTAAATGTTCATTCTAGGGTAGAGTGTGGGGGATGGGTGATGGAATGTGTGGAAACCAGGCATCGATGGGTCGATGCACACCATCCTGTCGCCCCAGCCGCTGTGGTCGGGAAATGAGTGTAGGGGCTTCACTATTGGAACCAGCGGCTTTGCCGAGTGTAATAACGCTCGTTAAAAACCACTTTCCCACTCGGCAAAGTCTTTGCCGAGTGTAACACTCGGCAAAATCTTACTCGGCGAAGAAGGTTTGCCGAGTGCATACCTCGACACTCGGCAAAGTTTGCCGTCACGTTGTCTGCCGTCAACGCAAATTTTGCTGAGTGCTTGGCTCCACACTCGGCAATTTTATTTTTATTTTTTTCCCGAATACTTTGCCAAGTGCTTCCTTTGCACTCGGCAAAGTTTTGGCAGAGAATTCCAAAAATTTATTTTGTATAAACTTTGCTGAGTGTCGTGGTTACAATACTCGGCAAAGTAATTTTGAATATTAAATCATGACAAAACTTTGCCGAGTGTCTTGGTCATGGCACTCAGCAAAGTCTCCGAAATTTGCTATTTTTTTACATTCCATTGCAACAGAATATATATACATATTTCATCAATCCATCAAAAATCCATTAAAGCTGAACATCACAAGTTCGATATTACAAGTCCCGCACAAATGCATCAAAGTTCAACATGGTTAGTGTGACCATCACAAATGCATCAAAGTTTAACATGACAAGTCTATTATTAAAAGGTCAACATAGCTACGGTGGCAAAGACTCAAAGGGTGGCCTCCTAGACGTCGGTGAAGGATTGACGGGATCAACCGCCGGTGATGTCTGATGAGTGTTTGAACCCACCAACGGAGGCTGCACAAAATAGAGAAGATGGCATGCGTTAGACTCAACCAAAATTGAAAATTTTGGCAGTACCTCCCCTGTACGGGGAGGGGAGGTTTCCAACCTGCAAGAAAATAACGGCTCGAAGGCCAACAATACCAACGGCACGATGGCCAAAAATCACAACGGCACGAAGGCCAGCTATCCCAATGGCACGAAGGCCAATATAATTCAACTTTCATACTCACAGGAGTGCAGCGTGCAGCCGCTGGCACAACTTGTCCTTGCCCGATGGTTTGAATGAGCTGGGTCACCAAAGCGGTCAGCTGCGCCACCAGAGTGGTCAGCTGCCGTGCTGAGCGGTCAACTGTGCGTGCGACTCCTTTGTTTCTAACAGCTCGGCCTGCAGTGTTTCAATCACATGTGTCATAGTGTACAAATTTTATTAATAGAGAAGAGTTACAGGCCCCTAGACACAGGTACATGTGTTATTAGCACAAGTATGACAATTTTAATAGAATCTGTACATGTACATGTACTTCAGATTTTTTCCCACTCCATTCAGTTCTGCACTATTTCAGTACAATCAGTAATAGATAATCAGCAATAGACAAATGTACGCTGCTGCCAAGACAAATGTACACTCTAATACAAGCAGCCATAGGCACAAGTACAATCAGCAATAGACATGTAGCAACACTGATACGTTGCTGCCAAGACAAATATAGCTGTCTGCTCCCCACCCACATTGGTATTTTTAATTAAGATGGCTTCCATGGAGTAGTACAAGCCATACTTCAGTATTCCTCTTCTCTACAAGGTGGATATGTTTGGTTCAGGCAAAAAGGATGTTGCAAAGGGTAGTAATTTTCTTTTATTGGTAGCATTCCTAAATTTCAGCTTATTTCATTAACCCACTGATTCACTCCTTGGTTTTTTCCTAGGCTTTCAATTGAATATATTTCTAAATCTAGGAGAAAGCTAGCTGCACATCAATAGATTGTTCAGTTTGAGTGTGATGAAGTTCCTTCCTGGACCTCTGAATTGTCTCTATGATCAATGTGTGTAAAGTTCAATGTACAACGAGTGTGACCGGAATTACCGTAAGTTCGTCGACCCGAGACAGTGTTGCAGTTGGCCGTGCACGTATGGGAAGGCTATTGCTGGTGCTCCGTGCCCTCACGTCAGAGAGAGACAGTGCAGAGGCGGAGGAGTAAGCGCTGTCTGCAATCCACAACCGCCCATGCTGCCTGGCTTACCCACGCCTCACGATCACCTCAGTCTCAAGGGGATGAGTGCGCAGATCAACGTCTGGGCCATGCAGCGCCCTCACCGACTCCGTGTACTCCATGACTTTAGCGTGGATGGTCGAATCGAAGTATGCCTGGGCAGGGCCATCCGGGTTGAAGGTGACACCGGATTTCACCGAGCCCATGTGGGACACGACCCATGCCCCAAACTACGACACCGGCACATCTGGCTGTGCGGCCTCCTGCGAGAAAGGCGGCAACATGATTAGAAATCGGGCAGAAATGAGCGTTAGAATAGATAAATGACATCACCTACAAGTGCTCGCTTGAAATTGGGGAGGTTGCGGCTGCCGCACTACAAGAATTCTGGGCTTCTGTGACAATTAGATTATAACGAATATAGCCTGTTTCCTGTCACTGCTTGCCTGCAGTGACGAAGTAACTGTCGTCACAGAAGGTGGGTCACTAACAACCTTTGGTCACTGATATTGTGACGATAGTTCTCATGTCATTGATGCAATGACGAGACTAAATCGTCATAACAAATTGAACAGAATAACACCACATATATGATGACATGACACATGTAACATGTCAGATGACATGGCTAATGACGTGGCAAAAAACATTTGGCCCATTAGGAATGGGCTTTTTTCATTAATTAGGGCCAACCTAGTTGGCCCACTTGTTGTGCAAAACTTCTTGGCCCAGTTATAAATTGACATTTTCCTTTAAGCCCAATTTTGTTACAATCCAAGCTGGGCTGGCCCATTTAGAAAATAGTCACAAACAATATAATAACAATTACTAATTACACAATAATGACCTTACATAATTGGTGCTCCAAACATAACATTTCATATATGTATCATAAATGGGCATACAAAATGGCTCCATAAACTAACATACAGTACTAGCTATATTTTTTCACTAAACAAGTTAATTTGTTCCAGCTATTTATGTGGCCACCCTGCAGCAAGGAAGGCAGCTTGCAGCCGCTGCACACGTTTCTGTGGCTACCCTGCACCACTGAAGACAACTTGCAGTCGCTGCATACCAACTGGTTACTCATGCCTGCAATTAGTAAACACCAATGTGATACAGGTGAGTGGTGATGCAGCTAGTAGACATGTAATACGAAGTGTAGAACTTATAATATGATACTGGTTATGCAGTCAAGTGCTAAAAGGCAATTCATAGCTTTCACTAAAACTGTTATCTAGATAGTATATGATTTCCCCCTACTAGCTGCCATGGTATAGGTGGATGACTTTTCAGTTTACGAAAAAAAGCATGCAGAATATTTTAAAGAAGCATGGAGACGCATATACTTGGTGCCCGGGATCAAGTAACATATATATGAAGATGTCATTTATCTTGGGGTAAAATCAAAGCACATTAGTTAGAAAAAATTTCAGAAAGCAGTAGGTACAATGCTGAAATAATGTGACATAGTACATCAGATTTGATCATTACTATCTGAACCCTGAATTGCAACAAATTCAGATGGTGAAACAATTAATAAATGTACATGTATATACAATAGGCATCGATATATGTTTTCCTCTACAGAATGACCATACAACAGAAAATCAAGTCATTCTTCTAGTCATGAAACAACCAAAAAAACTAAATGAAAATTGTTTTTACTAACCTATCTACAATTCAAGATGCAGCATATATCCTTCTCGTGTAAAAGCAGTAGCTTTAGTGTTGCAATTTTAACACATAAATTCAGTTTATAATAGTATTTAAATTTCTAAAACAGTAGCTTTCAAGGAAAAGCTTGCGGACAGTTCAATCCATGGTGTTAGCTTGTTTCTCACTTACAGGGCAGTAGTGTCTACTACGATAGCGATTATCCTTTGGCTATCTAAACACTATCACCAATTTTACTGTTTGCAACTGTATATACATGTTATCTTGTCGACATAACATTAAAAAGTATAACAAAGGGTCACTGCTAATCTGCGGCCACACCACTTTCCATGGTGTGCAAGTTCGAAAAATGCATACCTAGTCCAAATGGCTTGCAGAAATGAATGGGAGCCCTTCAGTTGCAGTTACTGATTGTGCTGGTGTTGCAGATGAAGTCGAAGACTAGACCACAGTGCCATGGCGAAGCGTGCAGATAATCTTCGCGTCCATTGGGGCAGCATCCGCACGCCGGCGACCGGCAGCATTGGGCCCTCAAAGCCATGAATGCGCCGCGGATCTCGCCGGAGCCATTGATGGTGATGCCCTTGAGGATGAACTTCCTAGCACAGATCAGGTATTCTCTCGCGTGGATCTGGGCTGTGCTCGCTGGTGCCACCTCATCACAGCTGGATCCGTCTTCCAGGACCTACAATACCATTAACGAAGGAGCCGTCAGCGCCACAAGCATCATTATGTCACCATCGATGGTGTGGACGAGGCTTGGATTGGTGAGCCCTCACGCCACCCTAGCCGAGCCACCGACCCTTCACGCCCTAAGCGAAATGGCCATGCTGCTGCTTCGTGGCCTTGGGCGGGTGGCTGCGTCAAGGAGGCCGGACGCTCTACTACTCCGATGCGCTGCCAACCATGGCCACCTCGCTCTCCTCCCTCACTGCTGGGAACAGGAGATAGGGTGCGGCTCAGAGTGGCAGATGGGGTGCGAGGGCTGCGGAAAGGGAATTGTGGCTAGGATTTCGATAGCCTAGTATATATTAGGCGTGGGCGTATTTCTATCCATCCGATCGTAAATCAATGGCCATAAAACCATGGGCCGAACAGGCCATTACTGAAGGGCAGTTGGGCTATTGGGCTCAACACCTAATTTTTATATTTTTTTCTTCCTTTTTAGCTGTAGGCGGAGGTGCACGCTGGGATTCCAAACTTTGGTGTGCGCGGGGTTCTAAATTTTGGTATGCGCGGGAACTAATTTGGGGTTGGCTGCATACAAAATTTTTATAGTATCATAAGTGACCTTAAATGAATGTAAATTAAAAAAAAATTAACTACAAAGTTTTGTAACTTTTCGAGATCTACAACTTTTATTTTTTTTGGTTTCTCCATCCGAGGTCATCTGGAAACTTCAAATTTCAAATTTTTGAAAATTAAAATATAATTTTCCTTGACAAGATGATCTCAAATGAAAAAGTTATCAACTATAAAAATCTATAACTTTTCCATATCTACAACTGTCATTTTGGTTGTTTCTTCATCTAAGGTCGTTTGAAAAAATTGAATTCCAAATTTAAGAAATTCAAACGTAGTTTTTCTTAACAATATGATGTCATATTAAAAAGTTTTCAACTTTGAAGTTTTATAACTTTTCTTGATCTACAACTTTTATTTTAGTCATTTGGTCATCTGACATAGTAGTAGTAATATTATTCACAAATTTTACATATCCCTCTTGTAGTTTCATAAACAATAAGAGATACAGATATAAATTTTGTGAGCAACGTTACTATCAATTTGTCTGATGAAGAAATGACCAAAATAAAAGTTGTAGATCTTGTTGAGTTCTACAACTTTTATGTTCATGATTTTTTTCAACTAAAATCATTTATTCGTTCAAAATGACGTTTGAAGTTATCAATTTTTGAAATTCAAAATTCAGATACATTGGTCGCAGTACACAATTGATCGATAAAATAGAATGATCCGATATAGCAACAATAATCAATTGTTGCAGTGGTTATTAGAGTTCTTTATTTAGAACCACTCGTGCCTAGCTCGAACTTCATACTCAGCAATTTCTCATTGTTTTAACACTGCAATTTTTCTTTTTTTTACATCAGTCACTTGTTCTAGTCTAGTGGGTTAGTGCTCCCTACGCCAGTACTGAATAGGATACAAGAAGTAAAAACCATCCAACAATCGCTTGTTCTAGTGGTTAGTGTTCCCTGTTTCATTTCCAAGGTGCCAAATTTGTGACGATGTTTATGACAGAGACACAACTTGGTCATAAACAGTTATCATCCAGTCGTCATAAACAACCTCTGTTTGTGACAAATAGGTGTTCTGTCATCTGGCATTCGTCACAGAAGCCCAGATTTCTTGTAGTGGCCTTGGTGGTGAGTTCGACCGGCCCTCAGTGCTCGCTTCCGCTTGCCGAGCTCTTGCTTTTCGATGTGCGCCGGGTCAAGGAACCTGTCCATGATCCTCGCCCATGCCGATCTATATACGACATGCACCAGCCAGGCGGCACCTACACATCATCAATTGTTTGACGTAGAAGAAAGATCAATTCTGGACCTGCAAACTCTCAAAACGAATCAATTTTATTCAAGTACCTGAAGGTACTGCTCTCGGGTCAGCTTTACCTTTCTTGGACCGGCCTTCTTGAGGGGCTCTTTCTCGATGGACCTGTAGTAGTCGACGTGGGCCTGGAGTTTTGCCTTGTGAATCATGTCACCGATGTACTTCTGACACGCTCTGTGTGCTGTCTGATCCGCAAGGTTCTCTCGACCTGGTTCGGCCTTGAAGTAACTCTATGCGCAAACACAATGTATTCGTGCATTATTTCAATAAAAGACTTAACCAATTGAGATGCATTAACCTTTATTGTGAGACACTTACCCAAAAGTCACTACAGGAATTCGCGGGTTTGCCGACAGCTGAAAGCTGTCGGCGAAGCCCCTTTTACAGTCGGCGAACAGTTTGCCGACAGGATTTCTCTATTCCTGTCGGCAAACCCCTATCGGAAAAAATCCTGTCGGCAAACAGGACTTTGCCGACAGGAATTAGGGCGCAGTCGGCGTCCTTTCGCCGACAGCCACGTGGTCTGTCGGCGAAGGAACAGCGCCGTCAACTCGGTTGCCGTTCGCTTCGCCGACAGCCAGGGATGTCGGCGAACCCTCATTTTGCCGACAACCAGGGCTGTTGGCAAAATGAGGGTTGCCGACAGCCAGGCCAACATAGCTGTCGGCAAACTCCAATTTTTTGCCGATAGCCAGGTAAACAAGGCTATCGGCAAAGTACCTACCAAGGCTGTCGGCAAAAAATACACAGCTTTGCCGACAGCTATGGTCAAAGCTGTCGGCAAAGCTGGGATTTTTTTTTGCTGTTTCATTGCATTCGAATCACATTTATAGCATATATATATACCACAGATCACGTTTATAATAACAATATAGCATATAAACCGCATTTCATCATCGGATTCGATCTCAACATGAATCCACACATGAACATCATCAAATCCATCGATACATGTCCGAAATACACATAACGTCGCGTAACAAGTGCATACATGTCCAACATACATGTCCAACAAGTCCTACAAGTCCAACATGAGGGCAAAAGGGTCTAACATGCGTCCTAGTCGAGAAGATGGAGGCAAAGGTACTTTGCTCGTCACCGAGTACCCCCCACAGGTCCTCCTACAAAAGGAGAGAAAAAGATTAGTATCCACTCAAAAATTCGGCAGCACCTCCCCTGCACGGGGAGGTTCCAAGACCTGCAAAAAACATGGCACGAAGGCCAACAACGACCACGGCACGAAGGCCGATAACCACAGCGACACGAAGGCCGACAACCATCGCGGCACGAAGGCCAACAAGTAGTTAAGGGAGGCAAACGTACCTAGCTCGTGGCGCCGTCCCCAGGGGTCCCATCGCCCCACGAACCCCACCCTGCCTGTGGTGGTGCCTGAGTCCACCCTGACGGCGCGGCGTCGTAGCGCCATAGTCCTGCGCTAGGCCCCTGCTGCGTCTGCGCCCCCGGGCACGAGGAGTAGCCCTGCGACTGTGGAGGAGGAAGCCCCCACGTGAACGGCTGCGTGGGGTAGGTCGGGTACCCTGGCCAGCCTTGCTGTGTAGGGCTGGCACCCAGTGGAGGGCTGGGAGTCGGGTTCGAACCCGCCGACGGAGCCTGCACAAAGGACAAGTGAGGTAATTAGTAATGTACCTGCAGGATGACCGCACAAGCTAAAGCAAGTGAGGCAATTAGTATTATACTCACCGGACGCTGAACTGGAGCAGGCACTGGGACTGGTGCTGGAGCAAAGAGCGAGGGAGGAAGATCCTGCTGGTGCTGGGTCCGGAGGAAGCTCGCCAGGTCCGCCATCTGACGCTGGTGGTGCTCCGTCAGTGCCGCCAGGTGCGCCTGGTGGGCCGCCTCCACCGCCGCCAGCTGCATCTTGTGGGCCAAGTCCTGGGCCGCCTGGTTGGCCTCCAGCTCTTCCATCCTAGCCTGCAATATTACACCCGCACATGGTTGATGGTATGTGAAGCGAAGGTGGATCGTGTGTGAACGACGAATGGAACCACACTTACCTCCATCTGCGTGTACATCTGGGTGGTGCTCGGCTGTCGTGGCGCTATGGGGATGCCGGAGGAGCTGCTGGAGTTGGCTTTTCGAATCTCTCTCAGTGTGGGAGTAGTGGTCGGGTCGATGGCGCTGTAGGCCATCCAGTAGGAGCCGTGCTGCTTCCCTCCTCCCAACCTCATCACGAGCTCTGGGTCCAGGGGCTCCGTGGTGGGGTCCTTGTCGTCCCCATGGCGCTGGGGAAACGCGGCGCTGTACTCGACGAGGAAGGTGCCTTATGACCATCTCGGGGATCTTTGACTGACGCTTGATGCCATCACTGCCTTCTACCTCCACATACCTAGAGATTTTGCACTTTGGACAGTGTGTTACGTCCTCATGGTCGTCCCTGAACAGGACACACCCATTCTTACAAGCATGAATCGGCTCGTACGGCATCTTGAGTGCTCGAAGCATCCTCTGTGACTCGTACGTGCTCTTCGGCAACTCGTGAAGCTTCGGAAGCAAGTTGCCAACCGTCGCCAACACGAGATCAAAACCTTCTCGACTGATGCCCAGTGACGACTTCAACGCAATTAGTTGAGAAATGGCATCCAGCTGCGAAACATGCGTCTTCTCGTGAAGGGGCTTCTGTGCCGCCTCCAGCATGGCGAAGAATGCCTTTGCGGTTTCCTCCGGATCCTCCTCCGCCTCTATTCCTTCAGGGAACCCCCCTTCCTGGTAGTCTTCCATCAGATCTGCCATCCCGGCATCTGCATCAAGGTTCTCGAGGAGCTGCCTCACCGGCACCTCCCTAATAGGATCTCGTTCACCATGGTGGACCCAGCGCGTATAGTCCGCCAAAACCCGCTCCTACTTGTTGTCCTTTTCGTCATCCTCGCCGAGTGCGTACCTGCCCCACGTCCAGGCCGGCTACCACCTCCCGTCTCCCAAATCCACAAGACCGGGGAAGTGTTTTCTGCACAGACATCCAGGATCACTAGTACAGATAGGGATGAAAACGGTACGGATATTTTCCGACCGAGACCGAATTCGTTTTGGGGGATTTAGATCTGTTCGTATTCGAGTCCGAATATTCAACATCCGATACCGTATCCGTATCCGAATATTTAAATCACATATTTATAATGTCGATATCTAATCCTATCTTATGCGACATGGTTGACATTATCCGTATTCGAATCCGAATCCGACTAGAAATATGAAAACAAATATGATATTGGTGATATCCGTTCGTATCCGATCCGTTTTCATCCCTAAGTACAGAGAAGCTCTACGCTGGCGGTGGAATTTAATTTTTACAGGCAGTTTCAATTAAAGAACGCCTGTAAAAATAAATTGGCGGGCCCAACTCAAAACCGCATGTAAAATTCAATTTTCATATGCGGTTTTCCTAACAAAACCACCTGTAGAAATCATGTATTTCTATAGGCGGTTCTCCTAAGAAACCGCCGATAAAAATAATATTTCTACCGGCAGTTTCTTCAGAAATACGCCTGTAGAAATAATTTGAAATTGAATCTTTTGAGTTTTTCAAATTACCTCGTTTGAAAAAACCATCAAAATGAAAGTTGTAGATCTCGAAAATGTATGAAACTTTGTAGTTGGTAATTTTTTCATTTGAAATCATCTTGTCCTCGAAAACTACATTTGAATTTCTCAAATTTGAAATTCAAATTTTGTAAATGACCTCGGATGGAGAAATTACCAATATAAATGTTGTAGATCTTGAAAAGTTATGAAACTTTCTAGTTGACAAGTTTTCAATTGGAATCCGTTTAGGGCCTCAAATGATCAATATATGCTCGGTTTAGGATATGTGGGAAACTAAACTCTAATATAGACACAACTGAGTGATAGGTGGAGTGGTAGAGGAGGCTACACGCAAGGGTGAGGTCTCAGGTTCGATGGTAGCAGGGGTGTGTGGGGGATCAAGAGCACCCTCCAGAACTAGCCAGCCCCTGCAAAATTGATTCATGAAAAATATTAGTTTGTCTTTGGATTTTCAACGTATCTTATGAAGTACTAGTGATAACATTTATATTTACTTACCTTCTTCCCGCTGGACATATCAGTGGGCGTCGTTCATGATGCGAAACGCTAGGAAGCCTTGTGGCACCTTGTAGGTAGGGAGTCGAGTGAGCAGAACGGTCCTCCGTTTGCTGAGTCCCCTTGTCCGTCTACCTAGCCCCGTTGTCCATGGACGGATTGTCTGTGGTCGTGCTCGTGGCCACCTCATGGTCCTCTGGGGTAGGAGCCGGGTCCTCCGGGTGGTCATGAGCTGGGGTAGGAGGCCGGTCCTCTGATTGGTCGTGAGCTTGGGGTAGGAGACCGGCCCCACCTGGCCCCCCTTGGGCCCTCCCCATCCCCATCAGTGTCATCAGCATCCTCGTCCTGGGGCAACCCGGGCCACGACTCATGACTGCTCTCGCCGCTAGGGCCGAAGCCATCCCTTCGACTCCATCAGCAGGGCATAGCCTCCGGTACACTGAGGCTACCTACCTCGGTGAACGGTTGGCCACCATCTTTGTTTCTGTCACCTGCAATTTACAAAGAATAAACAACAAGCGTTAGTATTACAAATAGTTGAAAATGAATGAACATAACAAATTTTAATAATTAACATAGTATTACATGATTTAGGAATAATCTTCCCTCGGGTCATAGGTCTCGTCATCGCTGTCAAAGTTGTCCACATGGGCAACACTATCCGAAGGTTCTGTGTTTTCTTCATTGTCTCTCACTAAATGGAATCACTTAAGCATTTCAATAGCTCCAAGTAATATACAGGTTTTTGGCACAATTATTCAACTTTAAAGTATATAATGGTTTTTGTGGCTAATTCACTCCAAGTAATCTCAATAGCTCACAAAGTTTTTGGCTATGAGTATATACTACAAGAAATTCTCTTATACATGACGGTTTACTTTCGTCATAAACAAGATAAAATGCGTCACGGTTAACTCATGATGACGGTCACGAAAAACGTCATGTATCCCGCGTCACACATTTGTTGGGGCGAAATGGTCCGTCACAGATTGGTTTTTTCGTTCGTCATGGATGAACTGGTCACAACAATAGCAAAGGGCAATAGTGATGAAATAAACCGTCATAGATTGACATTTGAGTTTGTCATGGATTAGTTGTCCATCTATTGTACCGAGCCCATATCCAAGCCCAGATCCAAATCATGGTGACGAAAAAGAACATCACATGCTAGTGCAAAATCATCACCGCATTAACATGTAGCACATCTCATAATACACCAATCATACAAATTAACATTGATTCTTTTATTTCTTGGCATTTCCACTATTGTCACATATAGTTTGGAGACAATCAATTCACAACCAAACTAACAAAGTACATAAAACTAAGAATTCAGCTCTAGGGAGTCTAAACTAAACAAACATACAAACTAAGATTTCATCTCTAATAATTCAGTTGGCTTCTTGTCCATAGGATGTGCTACCAAGCATCTCCAAGAGCTACCTGAAAATTAATGTGAATATGAAATAAGTTAGTTCTGAGCAAAGATTAATTCTAAATACAAATGCTATCTATTTATTAGGAAACAATCAAAGTGGAATTATAACTCATGTTACAACAAAACCATAGAGGAAATATTTGGCATCATCAACAATAGTCATAGTCTTAGTGTACAAAATGCAAGTTGGACAGTGCTACAAATCTTTGTATGCACAATCTTAATTCTAAACCTATGTAACAATTCAAGCTGGACAGCACCACAAATACAACTAAGGCAAATAAAAATGCTAGTTTGATGAAATAAAGATGTACACATTTAAGCAAGATCCAGTTTCCATTAACATGTATATACCTTTGTTTATTTATCAATCTTTAGTCTTTCAACAAGATGGTGTTCTCAACAAGCCTTCAGGTAGCACTTCGACCAAAGATCTTTGAAAGCATTCAGGTAGCTTCGACCAATGATCTTTGAAATTTCCACTTATACATCATGGTGGATGTAGGTCTTTATTGCTGAAAAAGATAGTGGTTTTGTACTACAGCCTGGCCTCCGGTCAAATAAAAAGATAGTGGTTTTATACAGCATGAGAGGAGTACCACTTGATCAAATAAAAATCTCTAGTAGCATGAAAGTGTAACTTAACAAATGAGATATCAATGCAGATCACTATTGTTGCTGCTTACCTGAAACTGAACACAAGCCCTGCTCCTTGTTGGGCTGAACTGATGAAGACAAAGCCAAAATTCTACTCATGTAATTATTCCTGCAACACAGATATAGATGCATAGAGAGCTACCAGAAAACCAAAACTTGTTTTTGTCAAACCACTGCGCACAAATAGCAGGAAAGTTCTGGGCTGCTGCTTTATGAATACATAAGTCCTTAAATCTCTATTCATTGATCGATTGTGACTTCACAGGACTCAAGTAATACTTTAGTACTCCATTATATATCCTCTAAGATAATAGTGATGCCATCTGAGTAACTTCTCTAGCTAACTAAACAAAATCTTCTCTCACTTTATAAAAGTGGTACTCTTACTGATTACTACTGAAGTAATATCAAAGGCAAGAGGAACCAAATAATATTCAATCCATTCCAGTACTCAAAAATATTGACATACCAATAACTAGATCTGCAAATTTTCCTTTCTGCTTAAGTCCCAAATCTCAACGGGATAAAAATTAAGAGTTTTCCCTTATATTGCTCATCTTAGAGACGAAGAAGAACGACGTGCACGCTGCCGTTGCCCCCATCCACTCCCTTCTTACTGCGTGAGGTAAGTAAAATTCTTGCTAGGAACTATGTCGAAGATCAAAACCTTGATATCCCGCAAGTTTCCCCTGAGGAAATTGATATCCTAATTAGTCCCTTCACTGAATCAGAGGTGAAGGAAGCTGTGTTCCAGATGGAGCACAATAAAGCTCCAGGCCCTGATGGATTCCCTGCAGAATTCTATCAAGTTTTTTGGGGCGTCATCAAGGATGATCTTCTAGCGCTCTTTCATGATCTACACAGAGAGGCTCTAGACTTATACAGTTTGAATTTTGGAATTATCTCATTAATTCCGGAATTACAAAATGCCACCAAAATACAACAATATCGACCAATCTGTGTCCTTAATGTTAGCTTTAAAGTATTCACTAAAGTGGGCACAAACAGGTTGAATAAAGTTGCCAAAACAGTGGTTAGCCCTACTCAGACCGCCTTCATGCCAGGCAGGAATATCATGGAAGGAGTCGTTATCTTACACGAAACCATTCATGAGCTGCATACCAAAAAAAGGAGATGGGATCATTTTCAAAATTGATTTTGAAAAGGCCTATGATAAGGTAAAGTGGTCTTTCATGCAGCAAACCTTACGAATGAAAGGCTTCTCTCAAAAATGGTGTAGGTGGGTAGAAAGTATGGTCACTGGGGGAAGTGTGGGAATTAAAGTCAATGATGATGTTGGGCCCTACTTCCAAACCAAATGTGGATTACGACAGGGAGATCCGATGTCGCCTATATTATTTAACATCGTTGCAGATATGCTAGCTGTTCTGATTAACAGAGCAAAACATGATGGTCAAATAAGAGGCGTCCTCCCCCATCTTATTGATGACGGTCTGTCAATTTTACAATATGCAGATGACACCATTATCTTTACTGATAACGACCCGGAACAAGCAAAGAATCTAAAACTTTTGCTATGCGTTTTCGAAGAATTATCTGGGCTTAAGATCAATTTCCACAAAAGTGAAATTTTTTGCTATGGTGCAGCTAAAGAGATGGAACCCTTTATACTACTCTCTTTGGTTGTAATGCAGGAGGATATCCCTTTCGATATTTAGGAATCCCAATGCACCATAGACAATTATTGAATTCAGAATGGAGAAAAGTTGAAGAACGCTTTCAACAAAAACTCTCTTGCTGGAAAGCAAAATACTTGTCGTATGGGGGAAGACTAGTGCTGCTTAATTCAGTTCTAAGCAGCCTGCCTATGTTTATGATGTCCTTCTTCGAGATTCCAAAAGGAGTCCTAAAAGCCCTCGATCATTACAGGTCTAGGTTCTTTTGGCAGGCATCTTCGGACAGCCATAAATATAGACTTGCCAACTGGAACATCTTATGTCATCCTAAGGACCAAGGGGGTCTAGGTATCCTAGATTTAAAATTACAGAACAAATGCTTATTGGCCAAATGGTTAGTTAATTTACTCAACATAGATGGCTTATGGCAATCGATGTTAAGGAATAAATACCTAGGATCAAAAACCCTTACTCAAGTGACGCCCAAACCAAATGATTCCCATTTTTGGAGAGGCCTCATGCATATTAAAGATGAAGTGTTAACTAAAGGTTCCTTCGATATCAGAGATGGGACCCATACGAGGTTTTGGGATGATACTTGGGTAGGTGACAAGCCTCTAAGAGTTAACTACCCTTCCCAGTGCGTGACCCCCATGCAACTGTGTCTAAAGTGATGGCCACAACCCCTCTTAAAATCTCCTTTAGGAGGGCGCTGGTGGATAATAAATTGAAAGAATGGCTCCATCTAGTTGCAAGGATCTCACATGTTTAATTGGTGGAAGGGACAGATTATTTTAGATGGAATTTAACCAAATCCGGGTTATTTTCTGTCCGCTCGATGTATCTCTATCTCATTGATACACGACCACCGTTTGTTCACAAGGAGATCTGGAAGATAAAAATTCCTCTAAAAATTAAGATTTTCCTTTGGTTCCTTCAAAGAGGTGTCATCCTAACCAAAGACAACCTCGCCAAAAGGAACTAGAAAGGCAGCTAGAAATGTATTTGTTGTAATACGAATGAGACTATTCAACACCTTTTTCTGGACTGCCCTGTTGCTAAAGTAATCTCAAGGATTATCTTCTTTGCTACTAATTTGAAACAACCAACATCTATCAACCATATGTTTGCTGCCTGGCTTATAAACCAGCACAAAAGGACCAAACGTTTGATTTGGGTTGGGGTGGCTGCCATATGCTGGGCTATCTGGCGTTGCCGAAATGATGTTATCTTCAACAAGATGAAAACTAACTTTATCATGTAGGTTATTTTCAGGGGAGCATACTGGCTATGTTTCTAGGCTCAGCTACAACATGACGAGCAAGCCAAGGACGCACTATCACTTGTTAGCAAGAAATTGGAGATGATTGCCTTTGAGTTTTCGAGTGCAGGGTGAAAGCATCCTTTTCGGTGTTATAGTGTCCTAGTCTATGTTTAAGACCTCTGGCTTCCTCTATTTTCCTTCTTTGATGATCGGCATCCTTGTAATAATTGGCTGCGTACATCCTTGGATGTAGAGGCCGGATATTGTTTTATCCTTTGTCTAAAAAAATGTCAATATATAGGGAGTAACGGTAGGGATCTGATTTCTAGATCTCACCTGTCGGCTGCCGCTGTCACCTACTATATAGCCAGAGTGAGGACACGGGGGCACCGAGGCGACCAGGGACTGCGGTGGTCGGTGGCCACCTGGCCGGTCACCGGGCAGCGGATGAGGACGCGTTGGCGGCGGCGGAAGCGGGCAGTCGCGCGGCCATGCGGTGCAGCTAGGGGCAGAGGCGCACAACCAAAGCCCACAGGGCTCGAGCCAACAATCACCGGTCGCCGAATCCAGAAGCCGACGGGAGGAGGGCGCGGTCGCGCAGAGGCGAAGCGGTCATGCGGAGGAGGATCAGTCGCTCGTAGCCACTAGTCTCGTGGGGGATGAAGGGGAGCGGTGGTGTTTTGCTCGGGAGCAGATAAGTGCCAGATGGGTCGGTCCTCCATCTTCGGGAGTGGCTAATAATAGGCCGAATGGGTCGGTCCTGGCTCATACACAAATAGTCACAGACTAGCAATTCTATGGCAGTTTTTTATAAGGTCATAACTAAACCGTCATGTACCACCGAATTTCTTGTAGGTCTATTAGCATATACAAAGGTGGGAAGTACACTCTGGCATGCAGAAAGCAGCAGACCAGGAACAGATCTGTATACTCTTTTGTTCTAAGACAATGCAACTTTGAGTGAAAAAGAAAGGCAAATGATGTTCACGTGTCATGATAACTAATGGCATTGCCAACAAATGTTTGACATTGTAGTGCCTTGCAAACTTAGTGCATAAAGAATATATACTCGAATAAATAGAAAGAATTACCTTTCCCTTAAAGAATTCCATTATAACATGGACGTGCAGTTCAAATTTGAAATACGCTGATAAAATAAAGGAAACAAAATAAATTAACGAAATATACCAAGAAAAGTCAAAATTTCACCAAAATTTAGATTAGAGCTTAAAATACGGTCAGAAGGCTAAAAAAAAAACTTGGGTCGAAAATCCAAAACAAATTTTTTGCCGAGTGCCTAGATCTAACACTAGGCAAAATTAACTTTGTCGATTGCCGGTCCATGAGGCACTCGGCAAAGTTTTGATGAAAAAATTTATAAAAAATTTTTTGCCGAGTGCCTAACTGGTAGCACTCGGCAAAATCAAACGGGAGGGAGATGCCGTCACGGTGTTAGCGATGTTTGCCGAGTGGTGTCTTTGCCGAGTGCCGTTGCCTTGGCAAAGACCAGTTTTACCAAGTGCTGAAGTTTGCTGAGCGCTTGGCACTCGGCAGAATATTCTTTACCGAGTGCTAAGTTTTGCCGAGTGTGGCACTCGACAAACTTAATCTTTGCCGAGTGCCCCAATAAACTGCACTCGGCAAAATAGGAGGCACTCGGCAACGTCCCAGATTCCAGTAGTGCTTGGCGATTCGCTTGTATAGGATGGAGATGGCAAATCCATGTGTCGGGAGGCCAAATGCGCCCACACAGGTGCCGGATGTGCCGACATCCGGCTCCATCATCTTTGCCTTGTTATGTATTTTTTTCATCTCGATCGGGTTTCTGGCAACTGCAAGTATGTGCTGCTATACATGGGTTACAAGTTATATGTGGTTTTTGATAGGACCCATTATATCAAGTGTCGGCTTGATGTTATGATGTACGGTAGCTGTGATTGCTACCGAGAACTCAGATCTCTTGATTTATAAACTATTTCTTGCCCACCAAGCTGCTTGCACAATAGTTGACTCCAGTTTCTTTTTTTGCCCTTTTATTATCTGGTGCAATATGTTTCTGCTCTAGCTACTAGGTGCTTCTTACATGCTTATATAGCTACAAGCTTGTTTGTACTAGTACTTATACTACACGCTCATCTGTTCTCAACTCTAAGTATGTTTTGTTTGCGTCCCCTCTTTTACATTCCATAATAATATGCTTGTTGGGGAGAGGCTCTCCGCACTCCCCAGCAGTACGGTGAATCGTGAACCTTCTCACTCGGTGCCGTGAGAGGATTGGGCTCCAACGGACAGTAGGCTCAACAGTAGGTGAAAACAGTGAATGCTCTCTCTCTTTATTAATGACGGCATCGCGCCCCTTATATAGGGCCTGGAAACCGACCTAATGACATTTACATAAATGCCCCGTGACGGTGGGGGAATATTCCAGTATATTCTTTCATCGCAGTCTACTTACCCTAATACACCTGCGTAATTTCACATTGCAAGCCCTTCGTTCATCCTCTGACTGGGGCCTCAGCTGGTCGGAGGCTTGGATCCTCCGCCCAGTTGCGGATCCTCCGACGCTTTAGTGTCGGAGGTTCCTCAGCCTGGCTGGGCCGGAGGTTGCTCGACCCGGCCGCCCCGGGAGTTCCTCCTTAGCCTGGTCCAGTCGGAGGTTCCTCGGCCTGGCCGCGTTCTCCCGCCATCCTTGGACCCGGGAGGGTCGGAGGTTCCCACCTTTCCTCGCTCGTGGACCTCCGCCGGTGTCTCAGTCCCTGCACACACTTAGCACGACCAGACGAGTCGTCAACATTAGCATTTCCCGGTGAAGGAGCGTCGGAGGTTCCTCGGGTGAAGGATAACCTCCGACGCTACCAGGGGGAAGGACGCAGCTGTCCCCCAACAGAGTTGTCAACATCAGTATTTTCCGGTGAAGGATATCCTCCGACGCTTCAGGCGTCGGAGGTTCCTCGGGTGAAGGATAACCTCCGACGCTACCAGGGGGAAGGATGCAACTGTTCCCCAACAGTTATACTGCTGGGGAGTGCGGAGAGCCTCTCCCCAACATTGGCGCCCTCCGTGGGGCCCGAAGTATAACCTGCGATGGCTGGAAAGAGAGCAAGCACCACAAGACCTCGGGCAGAGCCCTCCAGGAGAGGAAGGCCGAGGAGGGCCGTGCGGAGCACGTACGCGACCGTGGAGGGAGAAGGTTCTGAGGGCGAGCAGCCAGAGAACGAGCAGCCGGAAACACGCCAGGAACCTCCTCCCGCCGCAGGCCGGGCGCAACCCACCGCCACGCAAGAGCTCCAGCAGCTGCAAACGCAATTGCAGAACCTTCAGCAAGAGCGAGACCGGATCGCTGCCGCCTACGCCGCCAGCCAAGAGGCAGCGGTGGCCGCGACGCAAGCGGCCGAGATCAGGCAGCAGCTTTCACTCCTGCAGGCAGAAATCCTTAGCATGCAACCTCCACCTCAGCCGACAATCCAGCCCGCTGCTCTGACCGGCGCCGGCCCAACATCAGATGTGCAACCGGCGAACTACGGTGGCATGCTGCGGGGCACGTTGGACCTTCGTTCCCCTTTGTCCGAAGGATTGCAGACCTCGCCTTGGCCAACGACCTACAAACCTATCACGCTCCCTAAATTCAGCGGAAAGGCCGATCCGCGCCAATTCCTGATGAGTTTCGAGGCAGCCGTGGCCTCAGCTGGAGGGAACGAGACTGTGATGGCAAAATCCTTCGTGATCGCAGCCGAGGGAGATGCCTTGGCATGGTACTCGATGCTGAGACCCGGGTCAATCTATTCATGGGAGAACCTTCGAGACAAGATTTTAGCGAATTTCCAGGGATTCGCAGTTGAATCACTAACCTCCACGGACCTGTTCTAGTGTCGCCAGAGTCAGGGAGAGGCACTGCGGGAGTACTTCCAAAGGTTCGTGCAGACTAAGGCGAGAGCACCCGGCGTGCCGGAGGAGGTTGCCATTGAAGCGGCCATCAAGGGTCTTCGCATAGGGCCCTTCGCGGCTCATTTGGCCAGAGAAAAGCCAGCATCCATGCACGAGCTGTACCACGAGTTTGAGAAGTATTGCAGGTCAGACAACGACTACCGCAAAAGGTTGGAAGACCAAAACTCTCAGAAGAGGCAGAGCAATGATAGAAACTCACAGAAGAAGAACCTCAGCCAGGATGAACGCCGGCCACAGCGAGAGGCTGGTGGACAGATGATGAATATCGAGCAACCGAAAAATGACAGGCCGGAAAATAGCCATCCACCAGCGGAAGCGCGAAGCTCGGAACGCATACCCAATCAAGCCGGAAGAGGGGGTCGAAATGCGGGATGGCGAAAAAATCAAAGTCAGCGACCACGGAAACAGTATTGTTTCTTCCATGGAGAGGAGAAGGGTCACTCCACCAGAGATTGCCCAGATGCAAAAGAAACTCAGGAGAGGATCAAGAGCAGGTCAGCTCCGCAACCTCCGATACCAGTTACTCAACCTCGGGAAGTAAATCACACATTCCCTCAAACCTTCTACCATTCATACGTCGGAGGTTCAAGCCAGCAGCACCCAGCTCCACTTCAGCCCAGCGCGCTAGCCTCCGCTTACTATCCCAGCTTCCTACCAGCTTGGCGCCCAGCCCAGCAAACCGCGGACCACAACCTTCCACCAAACTATGCCCCTCCACGACCTCCACATATCACGTACATCGAAACCCCGCAACCCCACCAGCAATCACTGCCTCCTCCCCCAAACCAGCTACAGCTACTCCAAGCCCCACCACCACCAAAAACCGAACCCCACCCTGATAATCAGATCGGCCCTCATACACCCTTGCCCACGATTGGAATGATCTTACCAATAGCTGGGGGGTCCTCAATGGAGTTCCAGACAAAGAAGCAGAAGAAGGATCACCTCCGGCTCGTCAACAACGTTGTAGTTCAAGGGCCAGTGAGATGCACTGATTGGTCCAGAACCCCAATAACCTTCACTGAGGAAGATCTAAGGTTGGAAAGCTACCCTCACACAGATGCCTTGGTCATAACAACGAATGTCGCGGGTTGGGGAGTAAGCAGGATCTTAGTGGATTCAGGAAGTTCCGCAGACATAATATTTGCCGGAACCTTCGACCAAATGAAGCTCAGCAGAAGCCAGCTCCAACCTTCGGAATCACCTTTGATCGGGTTCGGAGGAAAGCAAATACATGCCCTGGGGAAGGTTGCCCTACCCGTATCCTTCGGCACATCCGAGAACGCAAGAACAGAGTACGTCACCTTCGACGTGGTAGACCTGCACTACCCATACAACGCCATATTCGGGCGAGGGTTCTTGAACAAGTTCAATGCGGACGCCCATATGGGATACCTGTGCATGAAAATCGCGGCTTTGCACAGAGTAATCACGATTCACGGAAGTCAAAAGGAGGCAAGGAACATAGAGAAAGCAATCTACAAGTCCTTCCGGAACATAAACTCCGTGGACTCTACACAACAAGAGGCTTCCCAGCCACCAGACATGCCAAGGGGGAAGACAGACCTGGCTGATCAGGACGAAACGAAACGTGTCCCTCTGCAGGGAGCTGTTCCAGATAAGAAGGTCACCATCTCAGCCACCCTCGGTAGAGAGGAGGAACTCGAATTGTTGGACGTGCTGCAAAAGAACCAAGATATCTTCGCTTGGAGTGCCACTGACCTGCAAGGAGTCAGCAGAGACATCATAGAGCATTCGCTAGACATTGATCCGAGAATGAGGCCGAAGAAGCAGAGACAGAGAAAAATGTCTGAAGAAAGAACCTTAGCCGCGAAGGCAGAGGTACAAAGACTCCTGGACGCAAAGGTCATCAGAGAAGTCATATAGCCGGAATGGTTGGCAAATGTGGTCTTGGTCCCCAAGAAAAATGGCAAAATGAGAATGTGCATAGATTTTACGGATCTCAACAAGGCTTGTGTCAAAGACTCCTTCCCCTTGCCAAGGATAGATACCTCTGTGGACAAAGCAGCTGGTTGTCAGAGATTCTCACTGCTGGATTGTTTCTCTGGTTACCACCAAATTTGGCTCAAAAAAGAAGACGAAGGAAAGGCAAGCTTCACAACCCCATTCGGCACGTATTGCTACACCAGAATGCCAGAAGGTCTCAAAAACGCTGGAGCAACCTTCTCCAGAATGATGGGGAAGGTTCTAGGAAGTCAGCTACAGAGAAACATCATAGCCTACGTCGACGATGTTGTCGTCATGAGCAAGCGCAAGGAAGATCATATCAAGGACCTGCAGGAAACCTTCGTCAATCTTAGATCTGCCGGGCTGAAACTTAACCCGGAGAAGTGTGTGTTCGGGGTCAGCAAGGGAAAAATGCTGGGATATATCATCAGCTCCGAAGGAATTAGAGCTAACCCAGACAAAACAAAAGCAATCATGTCAATGGCAGAACCTTCAAACAAGAAAGAAGTGCAAAGACTGACTGGCCGAATAGCAGCCCTCAACAGATTCATATCAAGATTGGCAGAACGGAGCCTCCCATTCTTCAAAGTGCTGAGAGGAGAAGGTAAAACAGAATGGGGTCCGGAACAATCAGAGGCCTTCAGGCATCTCAAGAATTACATTGCAACCAACCTGGTGGTAACAGTGCCTGAGCCAGACACCCCACTACTACTGTATGTGGCTGCCTCCGAGCACGCTGTCAGTGGTGTCCTGGTGCACGAGACAAGCGACAGTAAGAAAACGATGCAAAGACCCGTTTACTACGTATCTGAAGCTCTGTCAGGAGCAAAGCTGAATTACACGGAAATAGAAAAAATCGCGTACGCGGTCCTGTGTGCATCGAGGAAGCTCAAGCATTACTTCCAAAGCCATGAGATTAAAGTGCCCACTTCACAGCCATTGGGTGATATCCTTAGGAACAAAGAGGCTTCCGGACGTATAAGAAAATGGGCGGCCGAACTATCACAGTTTGATATCACCTATGTCCCCAGAACCTCCATCAAATCTCAAGCCCTGGCTGACTTCATGGCAGATTGGACACCTTCGAACAAAAACGAGGAGAAGGTAATCGATCAGCCGTGGACGCTGTATACAGATGGCGCCTGGGGTCAAGCGGGAGCAGGAGCAGCAGCCGTTCTAATCGCACCATCTGGACTCAAACTAAAGTTTGCTGTACGACTCGAATTCAAAACAACAAACAACATAGCTGAGTATGAAGGTCTCATCCTCGGGCTGAACAAAGCTAAGGCTTCGGGAGCAAAAACCCTACTCATCAAAACAGATTCCCAGGTGGTGGCAGGGCAAGTGGAGAAGGAATACCTAGCATACAACCCGGAGCTGGCAAGATATCTGGCCGTCGTAAGAGGCCTGGAGAGAAGGTTCAAGGGATTCACTCTGCAGTACATTCCAAGAGCCGAAAACTACGAGGCAGACGAGCTAGCGAAAGCAGCAGCCAACAACACCCCCTTGCCAGAAGGAACCTTCCACCAGATTGTTGCAACACCCGCAACCGAATCGTTGCCAAAAGCCTTTCACTCAGTCCTGCTGACAGAAAGCGAAGATTGGAGGCAGGCAATAGCTGATTGCCTCAAAGGCGAGACAGCTGTAGATGACGAAGCAACAGCCAAGAGGATGGAGGCCAGAGCAAGGAATTACACCTCCATTGACGGGATCCTGTACAAGAAAGGCGTAGTCCAACCTTTGCTGAGATGCATATCACAAAGCGAGGGCAGAGAACTCCTGCAAGAGATACACTCTGGGATGTGCGGGTCTCACATTGGACCTCGCGCGTTGTCTGCTAAAGCATTAAGACAAGTCTTCTAGTGGCCAACTCACATTAAAGATGCTGAAAAAATAGTGAAGACATGCAAAGCCTGCCAAACCTTCTCACCAATTCATTCAGGAACTTCAGCACTAACTCAGCTCATACCAGCATCATGGCCGTTGCAGAGATGGGGAATGGACCTGGTAGGACCAATGCCAACTGCCCAGGGGGGAAACAAATTCGCCGTCGTGGCCATCGAATACTTCACAAGATGGATCGAAGCTAAGCCACTGGCAACCATAACCTCTGAAACAATCAGGAAATTTTTCTGGCAGAACATAGTCTGCAGATTCGGAGTTCCACGCTTGCTCACAGTTGACAACGGGAAGCAGTTTGATTCAGACAGTTTCAAGGAATTCTGCCATCACATAGGAACCAAAATTGCTTTCGCATCTGTTTATCACCCAGAGTCAAACAGGGCCGTGGAGAGAGCAAACAGAACAATATTCTCCGCAATCTCCAAGACCTTACTCAACCTACGCAAGGGGAAATGGGTTGAAGAACTACCAAGAGTTGTATGGTCACATAACACAACAGTTTCAAGAACAACTGGGTTCACTCCATTCAAGCTCTTGTATGGGGAAGAGGCAATGTTGCCCGAAGAAATCAAACACCAAAGCCTGCGTTGCATGAAGCAGCAGCTGGCTGAAGATGAAGAGTACTGCAAGGAAACCTTAGAATCAATAAGACTTGAGGCAGTGGAGAACATTACCAGGTATCAACAAGAAACCAAGAATTGGAGAGACCGCAAGGTAGTACGAAAAGACATACAAAATGGGGACCTGGTGCTCAGGAAAAAAGGAGATCACCCAAACGCTGGTAAATTGCAACCCAAGTGGGAAGGACCTTATACAGCAATACAAGCGGGAAGGTCGGGATCCTTCTACCTGAAAGACCTCGAAGGTAGAACCTCCACCCACACGTGGAACGTCGACAATCTACGTAGATTTTACATTTGAGTGTAAGGATGACCCCTGCAAAATAAGCGGCGGCATCCACATCCCCAAATACGCTTGTTTTCTTTTTCTCTACTTTTTCGCATTCCAAGGTCTGCACTCTTTTCCTCACAGGGGTACTCCTACCAGGAGGTGAGGTTTTTAACGAGGCAGAACCTATGTAAAAACCTCTGAAATATAAAGAGGAATCCACCCCAGAACCAAAGCCCAAAAGTCGAAAAACAGCCAGCAACGAGGCTGTAGCATTCGACAAAACATCACGTGATCACAAGGACCCTCCACAGCTTTCATCCAAAAGCTAAGAAAGCTTGGAACGTCCTCAAAGGTGAAAAAACACCAAATCCTTAGCAGAAGACCTAGCCAAGAGCCGGGCAGCAAGGACAGCATGGCCAAAAAGTGAAAAAGTCCTGTCCTCTTCAGGCATCACAGCATGGCCAGAAGGAACAAAACCTTCAAACCTGACGAAGACCTGAGGACAATCAGACATCAGGAACCATACTATTTTTGCCAAAAGGCAGCGGAGGCTTAACATTTACAAGATGGACCACAACGAAATTCACATAACCTTCACCAAAATAAGGTCGAAGGTATCCTGCTATTCTAAGCAGACCCCCAACAAGCAAAGCGTGCAAATAAGACAAAACTTCAATAACCCACAGTCAGGTACAACAAAACCAACTACCACAACAACTCAATAATAAATTTCAACCTAACAGAGTACATAAAATAAATACATGAAAGCCTATAAAACCAGGATCACCTTTCCACCACCCTCAATCAGGATCAGTATACAAAGACCCAAGCATCGAGTGCAGACCAAGCAATCACAAAGCAAAAATCCCAGGCCACCATGGAAGCAGGAGTTAGCCTCACAACATCAACAAAAGTTTGTATTGCACGAAGCTTCGTAAAACTAGAACTGCGGCGTTGTGATGAACATCGACCACAAAGTCGTGTACAGCCACAACAGAAACAATGGAAGTCAGACTCAGAGGTCTCTGAAGGGTATCGCACGAAGTCTCGTAACGTCCCTTCAGAACCTCCGACTCAGATACCCGAAGGTTCTCCTCGACAACACTCCACGGGAGTCGAGCAAAGGGAAAAAGTAGCACAATTCAGCGGAGGCTCCTTCGCACCTATAACGTCGAAGGTTCCAAGGCCAATAAGCGACTATCCTCCGCAAAAGAAAAAATCAACAACACCTTCGCAACAGCGAGCATCAAGCACGAGCAGGCCACAGCAACACAAAGATCCTTAGGATCAACACCACCGTGACATTGCAATGTATAAACATTATAGCGCGAAGGTTGTAATAAAAATAAAGTTAAAAGGTGCGGAGACCATGTGGTAAAAATGTCTGATCTTTATTAACCATATACAATGTACATAACAAAAGCTTACAACAAAAAACGAGAAACATCCTCCGACCATCAAACGTCGAAGGTTCTAAGACCCTCGCACAATTCTAACATTCGAATCTGGAAAAAGCCTAAGATCATCACAGTAATCACAAACAAGGAAATCAACTAAGTCATCAATACTACGCGTAGGATACTTATGGCGCCACCAGTCAATTAGATAACCCCTCGCATACAGATCTCCACGCTTGAACGTCACCGGGGTAACGTAACTTCCTTCGACAAAGTTCGAAGGAAGATCTTCAAAAGGAGCAGACCTCACAACCTGCGCAGAAAATAACAACTTCAAAACCAAAACGTATTACGAAGGATAAAACCAAAACGTATTACGAAGCTTTCGAACCTCCGGATAACCATGGAGAAAAGGCTCAGCCAAATCCTCGGAAACCTCCGACACCCAGCGTACCCTATCCTTCTCACCAAAGATGCGAAGGATAGGATATGGCGGCTGCGTAAAAACAACAAACCTTGTCAAAGAAATATACACATAACCTACGATAAACGAAAAATAAAGCAAAAACAACCACCTAAGCCGGAGGCCATGAACCTCGGCGCGCAAGCGACCGGACGAATTCAGATCGTTCATCATCTAGGTCATATCCAACAAACTCAAACATATCCACCACCCTCATGTTAGGGAAGGCAATTCGCCAGTACTCCCACAATTCACCAGAAACATATATCCCTTTGTAAAAAATTGAAAGGGGAGTAATGTAATGATCCTGCGCAGGTCCTCCGCCAGAGACCTGCGCAGGATCAAAGTGTAAAACAAATGCTTATCTGAAAACAACTCAATATATTACATTTTCAACAGTCTTTACAAATTAAGCAAAACCTCCGGCCTTAGTTACAAAAAAGCGTCACATGCTTGGACGCAAAAAAGACTAAGAAAAACCTAAAAACTAAAAAGCCTCACACCTGAGGCGGAGGAGGAGCAGAAGTCTCGGGCAGCTCTGGAACCTTGGCAGCAGATCCCTCCGGAGCTTTGGCACCAGCAACACGAGCCTCCGCTTCAGCCTGGGTCGGAGGATGCGCCTCGCTTGGTGGACGCGAAGGACCGGCCTTGTCAACCTTAGCCTTCTTCTTCGCAATCTCCTACAAAATACCCATCTTAAGTAACATTGCAAAGCAGCAAAACAAAATACAAAAAGAAAAACCAAATCAAAAATACCTCAGCGCGACGAGCCTCCGCCATCTTCTTCGCCTCAGCCCGCCCAAACCTAATCCAGAACGAACTGATGAAGTTCCGGACAGATTTGCGCAGGCTAGAGGTGCCCTCGCCAACATCCTCCGCCGTGGCAAACTCCACCTTAGCAACCCCCTCGGCGTGGGAACAACCTCCGCGCCGCAAAAGTCGAGCGAAGGAGCTAACCGCAGCCAAAGCCCCAAAATCAACAGCTCCTCCGACAAAGTCAGGGAGCATGCGGATATGGGACTTCAACCACGCTAGGCCAGCCCCAACGTCGCCGCTGGGCGGAGGAGCAGAGGTACTTCCCCCGAACTTCGCAAGCGAGTCAGCATAGAGCTCAACAATAGCTGCAGCCTCCGCTTCCGCCTTCTGCATGCGCGTCTGCAACTCAGCCGCAGACAACCGCTCAGCATCAAGCTCCTTGCGAAGGCGTTCAGCAATGTCCTCCGCCTTCTCGACTCGCTGCATGGCCAAATCCCTAGCCACCTCCGCCTCGGCGACACTCGTGCGAAGGACAGCCGCTGAAGCCTCAGCATCTTCTTTTTCCTTCTTTAGAACCTCCGACCCAGCCTTGTAATCATCCCTCTCCTTCTTCAGGGAATCAATCTCTCGCCGGACGGAGGAAAACCCCCTAACCTCCTCCGACAGGCGAGCCTTCTCAGCTTCCAAGGTCTCGTTCTCCTTCTTTAGAGCACCAATCGCCTCATCACGGCAGATAACCTCCCGGGAGCAACGCTCCTCCAAGGCGGCAGCCATATGATGACCCTGCTCAAAAATAAATAGTTACAACAAACCTCCGAGCGAAAAACTGCGAAGGAAGATATAACACATCGTAAACGTACAAGGCTATGGTGCTCATATTGCACGCGAAGGAGCATGTCAAAGTCCATGCCGCGGAGCTTCTGACGAAAACGATCTGTAAAGCAAAAACAAGTAAGAAAAAACATCGTAAGAAACAAAAAACCTTTGGCGGAGGCCAGACAACGAACCTCCGACCAAGGAATGAACCTCGCGCAAGGCATCAGTCCAACCTGTGATCGAAGGATCAGAAGCACCTGTGCAAAACAAAAACAAACCTTAGAATAAAATGCCAAAAAACAAACCAATTAGTTGAACAAAAAAGAAGAAACTCACCGGGACCAATAACATCAGCAGGCGAAGGCCTACTTGCCAACGCAGAAGGCGTGGGCTCACGCCGCGGAGGAACAGCAAGTCCTTCCTGCGCAACGCTGGCGCCTTTAGCTAACTCCTCTGCGGTAGCCAGCCCAGCAAAAACATCCTCTGAAAAATAATAAAAAAAATGAGACCAAGTCAAGCAAAAAACGCAGAAAAACAAGAATCAATAAAAATAAAATCTTTACCCATGTACAACGAGTTTATACCATCTCCAGCCGCACGCGGTGGATCCTCCGCCCTCTTTATCCTCCGAACAGAGACAGACTCTGCCTCATCACTGGATTCCTCTTGCCCACCCTTCGGCGGAGATCCTCCTCCAGCCAAAGCCTCCCGCGCAGGACTCTCAGCCACCGCAGGATTTGCCTCCCGCGCAGGACTCGCCTCGGGGGCCTCCGCGTCGGAAGACTCCTCCCCAAGAAGGGACGCGAAAGGCGCGCGTACAGAAGAGACCGCGCGTGAGGCTTCAACCTCAGGAACTCCACCAGCAGGAGCAGCCTCCGCAGGAACAGAAGCCACCGAGTTAGACTCGGCAGCAGAAGAGCGAGCAGAGGAAGACTCCAAAGGAGTCTCCAGCACAACCTCCGCCTTGCGCCTCTTCGCAAGTTGCTTAACAGCACCACAACCCTTTCTTTTCTTAGCCTCCGCCGCGGCAACGGCCTTGGATGAATCCTTCTTCTTCTCCAGGCCAAGCAGAACCTCCGGAGGAACGGCATAATCCTCATACTCGACCCCCAACTCTTCAAAAACGCGATTGAAACGCGGCATAGTCCCAAGTGCGGACTTCCGCTGGAGGTATTCCTTCTCTGAGATCTTTCCAACTATCCTCCGAGCAGAAACCTCCACGCGGTCAAGGAAAGATTCCTTCGTCTCATCCTCAGGCAAACCCGCGCCAAAACGAGGAAACGGCAACCCCTCCGGAGGACCAAAGACTGGTACTTGCACCATTTCAATGTTGAACTCGTCAGTCCTGCGGCCAAGGGGCCAGTAGTCGGCTGCAACCATCTCCTCGACCAGGTCCCGACCTCCGGAGTATCGGCAAGCCTGCGCAAAGGCCTTGTCGCAGGTCAATCGCGCCTCAAGCTGTTCCTCGGACACCGGCTTCGAAGGATCAACCTTCGAGACAGGCTTCAACTCCTTCATCAACGATGCGTAAGGGTAAACCTTATCAACGCTACCATCATCCAAAGTCCTCGACGCAGCGGGGGTCTTCACGTAGAACCAGGCTCTCATCCAATCCTTCTCCCACTTGCCCTTTTGGCAGTAGGAGATCTCGCACCTTGGCCCAGGCATTGTGCGGCGCGGCATGAACGCGCAGCTTCCAAACTGCGCAATGCACTCAACACCTTCGGCATCCTTCACCTTCTTAGGCTGGCGCTGAAGTTCGAAATATGAGCAAAAAGTGTCAATGTGGGGCATGGCTCCGTAGGATTCACATGCCCATGAAAACTTGCTAAGGGTCAGTATCCCATTGGGGCTGAAATGCTGTAGCTCAACGTTGAAGCTCTCCATCACCTCGCGAAGGAAATGGTACGGAGGCATCCGAAGTCCGCAGGTAAAAAAGTCCCTGAATACAACAGCATAACCCTCTTCAGGCGCAGGCACCGTCTGACCCGCAGGAGGAGCCTTCGTGCGGCCATCCTTGAAAAACCGCGCTTCAACCATGTCAGCGATATCCTCCGTCCTCACTGTCGACTCCCCAAACTCAAAGGTAATTGCAGCCATCTCCTCAAACTCCTTCGCGCTGATCAGATCACCAACAGAAGCTTCGACGTCGGACAACGTCTCCTCCAGGTCTTGAGATGCTGCCACCTCAGGCATCCACTCCTCAAACCTCCGCAACCAACCACCAGACCTCACACTAAGAAAATTACGCAAAGGACCAGAAAAATCTAACCTTGAAGGACGAGGCGAAGGAAAATGAGCCACTTTATATCCTCCGCAAACACTTGAGAGCTATACGCAACTAGAGCGAATGCGAGTGGGCGAAGGAAGAAGCGCAACAGGCAGCAAGGGTGAGACCCAAGAGCCTCCCCAATGCCCTTTTATAGGGGGGGCCTGCGGCAACGTGACCGTTGCGATTCCCCGCGCCCAACGGCTATAAGCGGAGGAATCGGCCTGACCGTTGCACTTCGTCAACTCCAACGGCTATAATATCCTCCGCAATCCTCCGCAATCTAACGCGCGTAGGATATCAGACTAACAGAGCAACAATGATCGGAGGACCCCGGCAAAATAAAGAAACCAAGAAAATTTATGACTAAGTAAAAGAAACAATTTTCCAACATTTGCTAACAAACACATCCTGCGCACCAGGGGGGAAGGCAGCAACCATGCTCATAGTCTCCGCAGCGTGGCATGTTTTTGAGCACATGGACCGCAGGAGTGCCATTAGCCCAAAAAGGGGGGAACTGTTGGGGAACAGCTGCATCCTTCCCCCTGGTAGCGTCGGAGGTTATCCTTCACCCGAGGAACCTCCGACGCCTGAAGCGTCGGAGGATATCCTTCACCGGAAAATACTGATGTTGACAACTCTGTTGGGGGACAGCTGCGTCCTTCCCCCTGGTAGCGTCGGAGGTTATCCTTCACCCGAGGAACCTCCGACGCTCCTTCACCGGGAAATGCTAATGTTGACGACTCGTCTGGTCGTGCTAAGTGTGTGCAGGGACTGAGACACCGGCGGAGGTCCACGAGCGAGGAAAGGTGGGAACCTCCGACCCTCCCGGGTCCGAGGATAGCGGGAGAACGCGGCCAGGCCGAGGAACCTCCGACTGGACCAGGCTAAGGAGGAACTCCCGGGGCGGCCGGGTCGAGCAACCTCCGGCCCAGCCAGGCTGAGGAACCTCCGACACTAAAGCGTCGGAGGATCCGCAACTGGGCGGAGGATCCAAGCCTCCGACCAGCTGAGGCCCTAGTCAGAGGATGAACGAAGGGCTTGCAATGTGAAATTACGCAGGTGTATTAGGGTCAGTAGACTGCGATGAAAGAATATACTGGAATATTCCCCCACCGTCACGGGGCATTTATGTAAATGTCATTAGGTCGGTTTCCAGGCCCTATATAAGGGGCGCGATGCCGTCATTAATAAAGAGAGAGAGCATTCACTGTTTTCACCTACTGTTGAGCCTACTGTCCGTTGGAGCCCAATCCTCTCACGGCACCGAGTGAGAAGGTTCACGATTCACCGTACTGCTGGGGAGTGCGGAGAGCCTCTCCCCAACAATGCTGAGGCAATGACATATGCAACGATGAATTCAAATTAACCACACTCTCTTATGCTGAGGCAGCGGCTGTACAATGATCAAATGCTCCCATATATAGTTATGTGCTGCTAAACTAGGGTGACTTGTACCGTATAAAAAGCAACCAGTTTGCAAGCGCGTTGTGATGATAATGGGCCAAATCTAAGCTAGTGTAGTATATATAATTTTTTTGTATTCAACAATTTTAGACTTCACTTCTTCCTTTATAATCAACAAACACATGTACTATTCTTCTACCTTTGTATCTCAGAAACTAATGGAATTGACAAACATTTATATGTAACTGGAGATGAATATATGGATTTAATAATTGAGTTTACTTGTCAAATAGTCATAATATGAGATGTATACAGTTTTTAATTTCCGTGATTTCGTATTGTGAAAAACGTAGACCTCTCTAACTCCCTTGATGACAGCTTGCAATGGAAAGCAAACTGACCAGTCAAGGTTGGAAAGAAGAACAGCCAGGGGATGATCCAGCCTAGCCCTGGTCTTAAGGACCACAACTCAGAAAATCATTGAATACCAGAGCAAGGAGCCTATACAGATGCCGCAAAAGATACCTCATGGAGTGGAAGGGGATGATCTAGACTACGATCTGATGGTAGTTGCCGAACTACAAGGACCTCGCGTAGAGCCACAAGAGGAGCAAATCCTAGATACAAATGAAAATGTGCATGGAACAACAACGCCTTGAGGTACAGTAGTGCACGTTAAGACAGCATTTTAGTGCATCTTGCTAATATGTAATGTGAGTTCTTGTCCTTGATTGGTACCGCTAGTGGATCTTGATTTGGAATTCGATAAGGATGAAAGGGAATAAGACGTTATCTGTGCTAGAGCCCATCACCAATTCAGGTGGATGCTCAATAACGTTATTTCAAGAATGGGAAGCAACCTTTTGGTGAATACAAGTTCACCTCGGGTTTAGGAAACATTTGCCCAAGAATAAACGAGCAAAGAAGCAATGTCCAAGGGCGAGATGTTCTTTGCGCTGGTGAACAAGAACATGTACCACCACCACCTGGACACTACAAGGTATGCTACTAAGAAGGAAGATATAGTGGCACGAGAAGAAATGGCGGCAGCTGAGGCTGGACTGCCAATGGAGTATGAGGGCCTTAATGAGTGGACAAGGGACTACCTCAAAGCCCCCAAGCTGAAATGGCAACAGGAGGGGTAGATGAAATTTAATGGGATGTAGACCGAGGAGGCAGAGGTGAGGATCCTAGCAGATCCTGCATTAGAGCAGCGCGAGTTGTTCAACCATCGCAAACAGAGGGACCAGCTCTATGAGGCACTAGATAACCACGTGCACTGTGACCGTGTCCAAGCCATGTCCCAGAATGAGCTGGAGGGACGTGAACGCCTGGTCATAGGCGACCGGAGGAGTCCAGATCTTGCTGATCAATGATATCTTCGAAGATATGCTGTGTAGTTAGAAGTTGAAAGCAATGCCACCAAGGGAATGGCAATGTTGGGCCGCGTGTTCCACAAAAATACAATGCTGGCCGACTGTGCCAGGGTGTTGGTGCAAGAAGTTCACCCAGATCATCTCATGGATGAGCTCGACCTGCCTACTCTAGATCGGACTAGCTTGGAGATGGCAACCTCATGCTCTAGAATCAAGGTGTCATCATGTTGGATCGGACACCACAATGCTCGCCGTTTCCCATGGATCACAATGACAATGAGCCAGGTATTTCTCCATGAACAAGCAACCCACAAGAGGAAACAGCAGCACCATGTAATCCTCCACCGGCAAATGATCCACTCAAGTAGATTGCACCATGCCCTTCCCCGCCGACATAGGATCCACAAGAGCAGACCACACCATCCACTCCATCAACGACGAGAGATCCACTGGAGGCAACTAGTACAATGCAGGTATACTAAATTTTGACAAAAGCACCAAACAATATTCTTTCCCAAAAAATGCAAAAGCATAGTCGAGGGTATTAGATCCATTTATACACCCCCCCCCACAACAACACTGTTATAAAATAAAAATTATTGGATGTAACAAAAAAATCGACTCAGAAACTTCAGATGAGCACTCCTCATAGCAGAATCATTGTTTGGGAATTACTTCTTGGGATGTTGAAACTGAATAGAACACACAGGTCCTTCAGTGCTGCCATTGTGTTCTCTCCCTACAGCAACCACAAGAAACAAACCATGAACAAGAGTTAGCCATAAAATTAAAGCCGGTAATCATAACCAGAGGATTCCTACAAAGGTATCAATGAAAGATATCATATTTCTAGCAATGTTATTTCATCCAATATAAATTTCTGAAGCAAATAAGTCAGCACAAAAGCCTTTCATATTTCTACAGAAGGCGGTATGTGTGTCAAAAGTAGTAGATAAATTGCAAATTTAGTCTAATATGATGACATAATTCATACTCACACCACACAAAATAGTATAATGCATGCTCATACCACACAAATATTCATCGTATGGACTTGTAATATAACAAAGTAATAAGACATGTCGAATCTGGAGATGTGCAGAATGCTTATCGGTTGTTTCACACTGCAGGCTATAATATCATATTGTAGGTAACCATTATAACATAAGAGTAATTGATTAATTAGGATCATAGAGACACAACATTGTCATAGTTAATGCTTGCAAAACATGTATTTTTACTCATTAGACTAACGTAGATAATTTGTGCACTAATAAGACAACCTGTAAAAGAACGATATATTTATATTGCTGAATTTTTTTTGGAATTATGCAGCCATGTGACTAGAACAGAAAACCATTTGTACTACAAGTAACACAAATTCATCGAACAATAGTAATAGGACATTTACAAACGAATATAAATATTACCTTGAGGTTGGCTTCTCACTTTTATTTTTTCACATTGTTCCGTTTGATTGTTGCTTCTACCACCATATTCCTGCCCTTGGACATCAAAAGCTCCTTTATCTCATCCTCGGTGATTGTCTCCACAGTTAGTGTCATTTTGCTAGGTTCCACCATTGTTCCTGGAGACCTAACAATTGCTCCAGAGTGAACATTCTCTGTAGTGGTTGCATGTTGGTTTCGAGGTCTTGATACTTCAATGGCCTTGAATGTTTCACTGCATTGAAGGCATGGAATGTTGCAACCAAGGCACTCTATCGAATGTTTGTTCTTTTTCTTGCAACTTGGACATGCTGTCCAGAACGTTCTACGTTTGCGCTTTGCACTAAATGGACCAGGAACTGGATTGTCAGGAGCAGCAAGGGCGCAAACAATGATTTCTCTGCCTCCTGTGTGATCAACCGGGTGTGGAATATCATTGATGGAAAAAGCATTGATGGTATGGGATGGTACTGCAGGGGCAAATGCAGTAGGGATGGCAGTATTAAGAGAATCAGCTTGTTGTTCCATTGATATGATGCGTCTTGAATAAGAATCCTTCCCTTAGTTCACAATGGGATGGTACTACAGGGGCAATAAACAAAACTGGATGGATTCAACACTGCAAAGTGGAAAGAAATTAGATAGATTGTAAACACATAACATACTTTATAAATGCAGAGCACTTGGAACTTAACGATTCTATAAATATATCATATAGAAGTGGAATTTTAAATTTTATGGCTACCAGAAGCTGACCCAACATTCATTTTCTTCAGCCTCATTGTCTTCTATATACATATAATGAGTTTGAAAAAAATCTTAACTTCAGCTGTTGGACCATGTTATCTTCTACATTTTCTTTTTCATTTTCTTATGAGACTCAAGATGCACTGTCATCTATGTTTCATTCAGTCTCTTTCATTTCAGTCTTGTTGTCTCAAATTAGTTTGAATAAAATTTCTCATTGTCTGTAATTTCATTTTTCAAATGAGAAGTAGATGCATTGTCATCCATGTTTAATTTATTCTCTCCAAATCCTACCAGATGGTGCGTAAAGTATTGTGTAAACACAAAAACAATCTAATCAGAAGGCATGGTCGACCCGCCACAATATGCCGCCCCAGGTGCTGTTTTATTAAATCTGACTGTAGGAACACTACTCCTTCTGGCCCCATACTTGGACCCCAGCAGCCATCAGTTGACTGCTAGCAGTGTTACCACCTTGCTGAAGAAACCACACTTGCATCCCCTACTTAAGGGGATGACGACATGCCATCCCCAACCATCTTTCTAAAACATAAGCTCAAGATAGGGCCATCCAAAGTGCCCTAGTGACGATGTTATATACTTTTAACATTCAAAGAATGAATCTAGGTCTCCTCAGATCAATAAAAACAGACATAAACACTACTACAGGAATCTTTTACCGAGGCTAGCAAAGCTGATTTTCCGAGGCGGGCCTCACAACTGCCTCGGTAAAACAAATTTAAAAACAAAAAATAACTAAGCTGCAACCCAACATGGCCTGGATCTGGGCCTCACCGCCACTGCCACTGCACGCTCCTTCTACACCGCCGCCCAATCTACAACTGGGGAAGTTGGATCTAGCCTCCACACGCTCCCCACCGCCTGATCCGCTGCCAGGGAAGCCAACTATAGCCTCCAAACACTCACTACCTCCCGATCCTCTACCGGGGAAGCTGAATCCATGGGGCTGCTCGGCTCACTAGAGGGAGAAGATGGTCACGCGACCGGATTTGCAAGGGAGAAAGCGTGAGGGACGGATCCTCCCTAGGTCTGAGAGAGAGAGAGAGAGAGGATGAGGACATACCTCTTCCACTGGATTTGCGACAGATCCACGCAGCCAGCTAGGGAGGGAGAGGAGGCGCGCTGGCCCTCTGCTTGGTGGAGGAACTAAGTGCGCCGTGGGGAGAGAGAGTAAGGGCTGCTGCAGTTGTGGGGAGTGAGAGGGAGAGAGTGGAGGGAGGGAGAGAGAGAGAGATAGTGGATGGAGGGGTGGTGGAATGGGGAGATCTGGAGAGGAGTCAGGCTGAGGGAAGGAGTGACAGTTAAGTTGGGGAAACCCTAGCTCCCTTCTCTATATATATAAACCCATCTGATATGTGCTTTTTCTGAGCCTCAAGAATATTAACTATGGTGGGTCTTCTGTAAATCAATTTGGCAAGGTAGTTGATTGTGACCACCTCGGTTAATCCTAGGCATTAACCAAAACTCTTGCCCTTAAGAATGGTTGGTGGTGGAGATAAACTATTGTGAAGATTGATTGTAGCGAAAAAAACACTATAAAAACTACTTCGAGAAAACTTATCTAGTTGTTTCCCTGAACTAGATAGCAGATAGCACAAATGAGCAATTCAGAGATGAATCTGATGCATCACGCATGTATGAGTTCTCACCTGTGGTCTTTCCCTGTAGATAGAAATCACAGCTTCATGATTGTAGATCTCCTTGTTTCAACAGAAAAGATTTGAGGAGTAGATGAAGAAAATGGGGAATGGGGAAAATGTGTTCATACTCTATGGATGGGGCAGTATTTATAGCAGGTGGGGCAGAAAAACCCTAGAAGTTTGTGGGCTCTTGTTGGGCTTGTATTAGTGGTGGATTATATTAGCCTTGGCCCATGGTCATTATGTTCGTCAAAAGCCCAGGACCGTTGAAATGTGGCATGTAATAAATATGGCCTTATATATCAATAATCCATTAATGTTTGCAGTTTTCTTGCAATTCAAATTATCTCATTAATTAGCAAGGAACAAAATAATTAAATTATTAGCCTCAGATTACATACTATTAGAGAAATATGTGCACCGATAATACACAAGTTATCTGGCTTCTCTTGTGCCTTTTAGAGAATAAACTAAATCTGTCAATTGATAAATAATAGGTTGCATGATGCCTACATCCATGGCCCACGCTGATATCTTAAACTGTTTTTATACTTGGTATGCAAAGAAAGCATCTCATTGTATAACTACTCCTGATGGCTCCTTTTTGCTATGTATAGTTGGGTTTTTTCTTTGATACTAAGTCGTTACCATACACATAAGTGAGCACGTTGCTTTTTATGTAGTGTACTGTTCTATCCTAATGATATATGTTCCAACAACATTGGGCATACAAATAGAACATCATTACATGTTCTCTTTTGTGGTTAATTACCAATGAAGTTGTGGTATCAATATGTAATGACCTCATTCAGTTTCATTCAAGTGAAACACTTTCATGATGGGCACGGATACATTTAAAGGCAAATTGGTTTGAACACAGCTATGAAACAGTGTGCGTTGCAAAGAAGAGTAACAAAAATGAACCTACCATTTAAGTTAGGTTGTGTATTTTGGCCGCGGTACGGTGCCCATTTCTTTAGCAATTGAGCCACACTACTACACTATTTTTAACCGTGGTGGGCAAAATAGGTTAACCGTGGCGGGCAAGTCAACCGCCTTGGAGAAAAGGTCACGATTAATCGTAGCCTTAACCGAGGCGGGCGCTATAAAGGAACCGCCTTGGTAAATACAATTAACGGAGGCGGTTGCCTTAAGGTGACTGCCTTGGTTAATTTATTAACAGAGGCAATTTTTCTAAGTTGTCGTCTTGTTTAATGAATTAACAGAGATGAATTTTGTAATTTTTCCCGTCTCCTTTAAGTGTATCCAGATTTTTTAAAAAAAATCCTTTTTCAATTTATTTTCAAATTTGAATCCAAAATTTGTTAGATTGAAACATATAAAAAGCAAAAGACATACGTATAAAGAGTAACCACATATATTACATCCATATGTCATCTTTATCATTGCACGGTCCATGCATGTCACACAACATTCATATTACATGAATGTACACAATGTTCATAAAAAGCATATCTAAATAATGTTCACTCAAAAATATCCGACAACTTATAGTCGTTCATATCTAAACTGCTAGTTCTCCAGTTGCGTAGCTTCTCGAACTTCTCTCGCGCTAGCTCGCTCCCAGTATAAAAGAACTGTCCGTCAACATGACAACATTGATCTGTGACAAACTTACAAATGTCAGCTATTGTTTGCATGATGGCCCTTTGTTCAATCATTTCCTTTTCCCCACCAACTTTGGGATTTCTATAGCTACCGTTAGCTATTGTTGAATTTCTCGCAAGCCCTGAGGTATTCACAAGTATAGTACTCACACAAGACTGAGCCTTCAGGTTGCTTAGCGCTACATGCATGATGAAAGTAACACATGAGAATTACGGCTGGTAGTAGTATCCCTACAAGACAACCATCAGTAGTACTAGAACTAGAGGCAGGAGGAGTAAGTACCGGGAATTCTCGCCTCACCGCTAGTTTGTGGCCATACTTTGCTTGTCTTTCTTGGACCTCCGATCATAGCAGCTGGGGTCTTCCACATACTTTTGGTAAACGTTGTACGAAAACTACTATTGTCAACAAAATATTTGATATGTACTGAGTGCATGAAAGAAGGTGTGTCGTCACTAACTATCGCAGGGCGCTTTTGAAATGCTTGAACCCTTCTTTGTTTGAATCTCGCAAGGAGTCGAATAGGACAACCTTTCTATCCTGAGGATAGATCATAAATACAATCCAGTGGCCCGTGACACTCAAGTTTTACCATTGAAACAATATTAATATCAAGTCTTCAAATATGAAAAGTGGCAAACCTAGTAGCTATTGCAAGTATGGTTTTGACATATCTGTTCAAGGTCGACATGAATCTCTCATACGTCCAAATCTGCTGCAAGTAGACAGGCCTAAGTTCCTGTATCTAATCAACCATGTGCATCAGGTGTGGCATAATATCGAAGAAAGACGGCGGGAAGCACATCTCGAGTTAGCAAATAGTATCTACGATGAAATGTTTTAGTGTTGGCAGCTCAACTTCATTGATAACCTTTTGTGTGATAAAGTTCAAGAAGTAACCTAGATGTGTGATTATTGTCTTCATGTACTCTGGATCGATAGCCTTGATCACAATTGGGAGGAAAATTATGAGCATGACATGACAGTCATGTGCAGTGAAGCTGGTGAGTGTGACGTCCTTCATTGAGACTAGGCTCTTGATGTTGGAACAGAAACAAGTTGGCACCTTCACACCTCTAAGCCACAGGGACATGTCCCACTTCTCATCTGTCATGAGGTTGTAGCTCACACCAAGAAGGTCCACCTTCCCGCTCTGTGCGGCCGGTGTCGAATGAATTCAGTCCTAATGTTCTGGTTCACAAGATCTAGACGTGACTTTAGACCATCCTTCGTCTTAGTCTTGATGTCTCATAGGACCCGAATCGTGCTCTCAAGCAAATTCTTCTCTAGGTGCATGCAATCGATGACATGAGGCGTATCTAGCTCCTTCCAACATGACAGGTACTTGAAGAAACACAACTGCTTCTTGAAAGGAACGGCAGGGGTAGGCTTTCCTTCTTCTTCCATCGTACCCCGCTTCCTCTTCTTCCTTGTTATGGTCTCACCTTGCTCATCTTCCTTCTTCTTCTCGAACTCAAAGGGTACGCCCTTGACCATGTCAAACACCTTTTGCCCATAACTCGTCTTCTCGGGCTCATCGGTTTGAGGTTCCGCCTAGTTATCGAAGAACTGATTCATTGAAGGGTGTTGGTACCTAAGTTTTTTTTGTCAAGGAATCACATGTGCCTCATGTAGACCAACTTTTCAGATGCACTAAGATAAGTGTAGCATGTACCGTCAATGCAGACTACACAACCTGACTTACCTTTGATCTGCCCGATAGTGAAAAAAGGCTAGGGTAATCGATGATGGTGACAATGATGATAGCTTTAAGAGTGAAGTACTCCTTTCATGACACATCCATCATATTGACACCTTTTTTCCATAGTATCTTCATGTCCTCCATGAGCAGCTCTAGGAACACATCTATATCATTGTCTGGCTGCCTTGGTCTAGAAATAATCATGGTTAGTAAAAGATACTTGCGCTTCTAACATAGATAGGGAGGTAGGTTGTAGGTTGTGAGGATGACCGACCAAGTGCTGTGGGAGCTTCTGAGGTCACCGAATGGATTCATCCCATCGGTACTTAGTGCGAACCTAACATTCCTCGCCTCATTACCAAACTCCTTCAGAAACTTGGCGTCGAACCGCTTCCACTGCTTGCCATTGGAGGGGTGTTGTAGCTTGCCTTCATCCTTCATTTGTTCTGCTGATGCATGCCAGGACACTAGCTGGGCATCCTCTTGGTTCCCAAATAGCGCACATAGGCGATCGATCACTGGTAGGTACCACAATGACAGTGCAGGGCTTTTCCTCTGCATGTAACCCTCTTCTTCCTCGTCCCCAGGAGATGGGATATGCTTCTTGGCTGTCTAGATCTTTGCCTTCTTCTTCCCTATGTTTGTTGGTCTCTCATCATCCATGTCTGCACAACAACCATAATTGCTTTTGTATCGGCTCGCATCGTATTGTGGACAGCTCTGCAAGTTCTCATTCTTACCCCGATATAGAATACAGTGGTTAGGGCATGCATGAAACTTTTCAAGCGTCATCGCCACTGGCTAGATCATCTTGTTTGCTCAGTAGGTATTGGTAGGCACCTTGTTACACTCTGGTATGAGTCTGCAAGACTCTCTAACAGGTCATTGAAGCACATGTCGGATCACCCATGGTGAGCCTTCAGTATGAGCAACTGGAGTTTAAAATGCAACACCATCAAATGCTTCGGACAACCCTCATACAAGGGGTCAATTGCTGCCTGTTTCATCTCTTTTAAATTCTCCAACCACTTCTAATTTCCAAATAGAACATCATCTTGATCCATACAGTTTGCAACATTTAAACAAATCTCCCCATCTTCCGGCCGCAAGACAACACACCCTGCTCATCATCATCACTGCCACCATCTCCAATCAGATCATGGAGGCTAATGTAATCATGGTTCACACTATCACCGCCCACCGCTGCAGATGGTTGTCATCCCCCATCATTGACCGTCGATAAGTTACCTCCACCGGATGCACCGGTCACACTCAGATCTACTTCTTCACCGTGATACTTCTAGACGGTGTAATCATTGATGAAGCCATGCTTGATCAAGTGAGACTGCATCATGTTATATTCCTGGAGAAGGTTGTTCTTGCAGCTATTGCACGGACAAATGATGCGCTCTTCACCCAAACGCACACGATGCTTTTTCATAGTGGCAACAAAACTTTCTCACATGTCCCAGAAAAAGCCAAATCGTTGCTGACCCTCGGTATCTTAAACATTCGTTTCCCTGTCCATGATGACCATGACCACCTTGCACACACAAAGGGAGAAAAATAAATGAAGCCATATGAAAACAACAGAAAGATTAAGAGAAAGTTTTCTCTCTTCTCCATTTGGATCTAGATCTAGATCTAGTTCAAAACCACTTAAATAATGCAAAAGAGAGAAAATGAGAGTTAGAGAGTAAGAAATCCACCTCTTCCAGTGCCCCCCTTCACCAAATCAAAGGGAAAACCTTCTCCCCTCTAAGATATCAAATATTAGGGTTTTGAGGTCAAAACCCTAATAAACGGAGAAGGAGCCATGGGGAAGAAGAAGGGGGTTGTTGCTACTTATATAGGCACAACCTTAACCGTGGTGGGCACATTAAAGAAACTGCCATGGTTAATCACTTATTAACCGTGGCAGTTGCTATTAGAGCAACCACCATAGTTAAAACTTAGTCGAGACGGTTTCCCTAAAGCAAACACCATGGTTAAATTGATTAACAGTGACAGTCTCTGAAACACAACAACCACGGGTAATGTATTAACCCTGGCGGTTTCTTGAGGTCAACTGCCACAGTTAATAGGAGATTAACCGTGGCGGTGGTGTTATAGTGACCACACGATTACCGTATTAACCAAGGCGGTTCTCGGTCCGGCGGCCCAGCCTAGATTAACCGAGGCAGGCCACCAGCCCGCCGCCTCTGTGGCCCAAAACAAAATGTTTCCCAAAAGATTTTGTGTAGTAGTGCCAGCTATAGCTGGTGAGGACTTCGATGGCTTTAATAACATCTAGTGTTTCATATTGCTGTGGAATAGACCTTTGACCCACTGCAACATTTCCCTTTTTGTTGACCAATCTTTAGGTAACCTTGACATCACCATCGAACAATGTAAAGAGACTTTTGCTAGAAACCTTAAGATAAGCCTTGTGATGTAGTCTTATAGCCTTCGGTGGAAACCTTTAGGCATGTTTGGATGAAGACACTGGGATGTGCCACACATGGCTATGTCTGAACAAGTTATAAGTTGACCATTTTATCCCCATGTTTGGTGGAATATATTTGATAGTCAAAAGTCATTGAGCATGTAAAAATTTTACAAATGAAATGAATTTAATTCAAATAATCAAATTTGAAACTAATGCGAGTTACAATAAGCCTGTTGTTTCATATCATCCATCGGTGGCAAACGATACAATCACTTAATATACCTGTGATTAAGAAATTCATCAAAAATTCTATCGCATTTAGATTGTTCAATTGTAAATTTCATCTCCTCTTGCCTATTTTTGTGGATCAACTTATGGAAAGGATAAGTAAACAATTCAGCTTGAGCTGCCACACAAATTCAGCAACATAGTAGTCATTTATTTCATTATCCGTGCTATATGAGTTATACAAGAGCATGCATATTAGGATGTTGTGACCTGTGAGGCTATTTAACTTCTTTGCTTCAACTTTCAAGAAACCTTCGGAAAAAGATGATTAATCCAAACAAATTCAATATGGTCTATTTTGGCTTTAATATGGCCAAGGCAGCAAAACCAAATCACTGAGATGTTTCTCCTCAATTATAAAATATTAAAGCAACGCATTCTTATATCTCTAAATCATTTGAAGTAATCAAGAACACACTTATCCACACTTTCTTAACGGATATATGGACTATAGAAATACTCTTGAAAATTTTCCTCTACAACTTACAAATAACCAGTGGAAGAGGTAGCAAAGAAGAAAAGATTGTAAAAGCTGTATGGGCAAGAGATAAAGGAAAATTGTAAATAATGCATGTCATCAAAGGCACTAGCTTCACCCAACTATGCAAAATATAAATTAAAATGGTCCATAGTAGTTTCGTTATCTTTAACGCTAAACTTGTAATTATTAGGCACCATCTGACAATCAAACATTCATTACATCAATATGTGAAGTGTATAGCTTTTGATACTTGCCATATGTGCCATTTTGTTGATTTTATATGCACGACCAATGTTGATTGCAAAAGCCTAATTAGGATTCTCTAAATCGGACCATAGCTTAGCCACGGTCAGATTGCTGAGTTGTGGTATTAGCATGTTGGTGAGTACCTATAAATACCATGATTATGAATTCAGTAGGTCCAATGTGATAACATTTCTCGTCAGCCTTCAGTGCTCCAATAGGGGTTAGAATTTTAGAATAGATAAGCACATTAGAAGAAGTTTTGTCATTACTGATGCCTTCTCTGTATTGGTTAGTTGTAAATCCTATTACGTTTTGTAGGTATACAAGTGCTCTCCCATCGATAGCCGCCTCAACAATGGAGAGCTCATCAAAATTTGCGAGCACTTTAACCTGTTCATCATGAAAGAAATAATTCAGTTCGATGGGAAGTATTTTGATCTGGAATCAGAATTAGCTCAGCCACAGTACTAAGATCTCGAAGATATTGCCAGGCTAGAGCTAAACCACAATGATTATTAGAGAAGTACGTCATGGGACATAGCAAGCTACGAGTGGAAAAAACTTTGTTGTTTATATATACATTAACGTGTGATGACTATGGTAGGCTGCAACAAATATTGCTTTTTCATGCATTCAAATATAATTTTCTGTGATTATTTGGATTCGTTTCAATTTGTACAATAATTCATAGCAGGAAGTAAAAACAATTCACTAGTGTGAAATATATGCCGGTTTTGCTAATAAACCGCCTTTGGAAAAAAAATATTTCAGAGGCGGCAGATTTAGGTCAACCGCATGTGCAAAAATAGTTACACTATTGGCTAACATAAAAGAACTGCTAGTGTAAATACTTTAACACTGGAGGATTCTTTAGTTCAACCGCCAGTGTAAATAATATTATCAGCGGCAGTTGGCTTCGATGAATCGCCTGTAAAAAAGTGTTAACACTGGCGCATCTTAAGTAACCGCAAGTAGTATTTTAGTAACCGCCTGTAGCATCTTCAGGCATTTGAATTTTTGTTCATGGCTAATGGACACATGGTATTTGTTTGGGCACTTTTTGGTTGCACAATTTGACTAACTGGATGGTGGTGGTAGATACTATGAGACTTAAGATGTATTGACTGATGAGTTTGATTTTTATCACTTACTTGCTACCTTATTAAACATTGGCACCGTATCAGTTTGGATTCTGTTGAGAAAAAGATTTATTAAATTTTTGCACCATGGCGCAAGGGTGGACGTCCGGCAGCTGCTCAAGGCCACCTCGTGCCAGGAAGAAATCTATTTTATTTGCCTTCCTTTCATCCTTGAACCTAACATATGTAGATGGAGAAATTGGTGTGACAGGAAAATAATCTCGCTTCGTGCCTTGTCGTACAATATCAGATCAATTAGGTACACTGGCCTTCTAATTAATGTGCACATAGAATTATAAGCACCTGTTATGTGGGGGTTTTGCATATATGATCCTGATGGTACTTACTGTCTTGCAGTTATGAAGTAGGTGGGTGGCATGGCTACAGTTTGAACATACCTGTATTCACCAAGAGGGTAAATAGATTCAATTGTCACTGTGTTTATTGTTTGAATGAGTGGCAAGTTTATTTGATCCATCCACCTTTATCCCAGTTTTACTTTTGTGGAGAACACAAGCACAACCTGTGAGCACAAAAGTTTGCTTCAATATGTGAATATCATTTACCTTCCAGTTGCATCCTACTTACATATACTATTATCCTACACTATACTTAGTTTCTCAGTCCGGGCTACTAAGTCTTTGTTGAGAGAAATTAGATCTGCCAATTTCGGCTGCAACTAAGTGCTATTATTATGAATCATGCATGTATCTCAAATTAACTTTGCTGTATGGTACCTCAGTGCTTGGTGCATGTAAAAACCGTTTTTGCTGATGGAATTGATGTTGCACTGCCAGCTGACAGAGGTGCAAATGATGAAAATCTTTGCTTTTCAGCCTGTCATGAAAATGACATCATGTAACTTCAGAATATAGCTAGGCTGATGATCTTGCTCAGTTATTACCATATATACCTTCCCTCATTGGGACATGTTTGGTTTTAAGCAGGAGGAATTGCCATGTGAGGACAGTAGGATGGCTGGCAGTGTGGCAAGATATAGTCAGTTCGACTTACACTTGCATATGTATATATATACCTGTGACAGGAACATGTCTGACTTTTTATTTCTGTTAAAGGGAGCAATCTGGTTACATATGTAACTATCTATGTCTGCAAGATTAAAATGTTTGGAATATATAGTGTTAACATGTGCTCTTAGTGGTTCATTCTCGAATGGATTGTGTCAATTTTATATTGCTAGGAGTCTCAGGTGGGTAGCTTGAGTTTGGAGGCATTTCTAATAATATGCCTCCATTAAACGTTTGATGGCATTGTACAGAAATCCTCTAAACAGTATTTTAGGCAGTCAGAAAATGCCTTTAAATCTTGATATTAAAATGCATTCTGGAAAAACGCCTCAAAAGACCTTTTACTTCCATGTTTTAGACGGTGTTTTGACAAATGCCCTCAAAAGGTTTTTGATGGCGTTTAGACAATTTTTGGAGGCACACTTGTAGATTCCTTGTAGAATGAGTCATGTTACAGTGTATGTATTGAGTACCCGTGCTAAAGCCCATCGCCACTTATGGTGCATGCTCAATTATAGTTACATCAAGATGGGAAGCAACGACCCTTCGGTGAATACAAGTTCATAATGTTACGGTATAGCGTGATAAAACGCTGCATGCCAACGTCCAGGCGACGGACGCGGCCACGACGTGCGACTCGTTCCACGATGTACACTTGCAGTTGCCAAGAGCAATGTGTTGTAACATGTATATGTACTGAGATGATCAATGAAAACAGTGGTTGGCTCTCATTCTGTTCTTCTTCATGGTATCAGCTGTCCAGGTTCCTCTCCTGGCCTAACTCCTCTGCCTCGCCGCACTCTCCCCGCGCCCTCGCCGCCAACCGCGCCGCCGCTGCACCTTGCCGCGTCCTGATCCTCTTCCATGGATCTCAATCCCCTCTTCGATGCTGACATCGAGGACGACAACTCTTCCTCCTCTTCCGATGCCGGCCTGTCCTTCGCCGCCGGTTCTGATGCCCCCACCCCTCCTGTCGCAGTTCTCCAGACTGTGAATATCAAATCTCATGTTCCTGTTGTTCTTGAACTTGCCAATCCCAACTATGATGAATGGCGTTGCTTCTTTGACGCCTTTCTCGGCAAATTCAATCTTGTTCCCCATGTGTCCGTGGCACCAACCATCGATCAACACCGCGATCCAGACTGGGTCGTCATTGATCAGTGCATCGTCAGCTGGATCTACATCTCCATCTCCAAGGACGTGCGCAACATCGTGCGCGCCCCCAAAGCCACGGCATACAGCATCTGGCAGAAGATCCACGATCAATTCCGCGACAACGAACTCCATCGCGCCGTCTATCTGGAAGCTGAGTACCGCAACCTCGTTCAAGGGGACATGGACATCACCCAGTACACCGGTCGCCTGAAGCAGCTCGCCGATGCCCTCCGCGACATCGGCCAACCGGTCAAGGAGACCAGTCAAGTTCTTACCATGCTCCGCGGACTCAGCTCTAGGTATCGCCATGCCATCCCGGCCATCACGTCGTGCCAACCGCCACACACCTTCCTCTCCGCCAGGTCATATCTTCTTCTGGAGGAACAATACGACAAAGAGCACGCCAAGACCTCAGCCCAGCATGCTCTCCTCACCGCCGGGGGATCCGGGGGATCCCGATCGTCGTCATCCCCTGCGGGCGAAGGTGGGTCCTCCTCCAACAACAACCCTCCTGCGCCTCCTCCTGTCTCCAGCAACACTGGCGGACCGACCTCGCGCAACGACAACAAAGGGGGGCGTGGACGTGGCCGCGGTCGCGGTCGCGGTCGTGGTCGCGTCTTTCCTCATCAGCAATTCGGTGGTCAGCCATTCGGCTACCAGCCTCCTCATGGACCTCCTGGCGCAAACCCCTAGACGGGCATGGTCCAGGCCTGGCAGATGCCGTTCCGCCCGCCTGGTGCCGGCGTGCTCGGACCTCGACCCGGCACGACACCACATCAGGCATTCTTCCACGGCAACGACGACCCCAACACGTACCCTCCACCACCAGCTCCAACCCCTGATGCATGGAACAATCAAGCACTCCTCGCCGCTCTGATGACGGCGAACGTACCATCGACGGGACCTCAAACCGCCGAGTGGTACATGGACACGGGCGCTTCCTCCCATCTGGCTTCCAATTCTGGTAAATTCTCCTCCTCCCACCCTGTCTTCAGTTCATCTCCAATTCTAGTGGGCAATGGCACCACGATGCCAGTCACACACCACGCATCTTCAATCATCCCTACTACCTCCTCTCCTCTCAAACTCAACAATATTCTTATTTCACCTCCCCTAGTCAAAAACCTCATCTCTGTTCGCAAACTTACTCAAGACAACAATGTTAGTGTCGAATTTGACCCTTTCGGTTTTTCTATCAAGGATCGTCCAACGCAAACGGTGCTCCTCTGATGTAACAGCCGTGGCGAGCTCTACCCCCTACACCCACCATCAGCCACGGCGCTCGTCACCACCGCACCAACTCCACATCTGTGGCACCAACGGCTTGGACATCCAGGACGCCATGCTCTTCATCAAACCCTTCGTCATGTTGATTTTGTTCCTAGCAAAGTTCCTCCAGTGTGTGATAGCTGTCAGTTAGGCAAACATGTTCGGCTTCCCTTTTCCCATTCCACTTCAGCTAGCTATTTTCCCTTTCAAATTGTACACGCAGATGTCTGGACATCTCCGGTACTTAGTTTTTCAGGGTTCAAGTACTATCTTGCAAAATCTGATGTGCTACCCTGTCTACTTGCATTTCATGCCTATGTTCAGACACAGTTTCAACTCCCTCTCCTAGCCCTTCAAACAGACAATGGCAAGGAGTTTGATAACCAAGCTCTTCGACATCACTGTGAACAACATGGCATCATTCTACGCCTTTCCTGTCCCTACACTTCCTCCCAAAACGGGAAGGCCGAACGAATTCTTCGCACACTAAATGACTGCATTCGAAGCTTGCTTATCCATGCCAGCATGCCAACCGAATTCTGGGTCGAGGCGCTATCCACGGCCACGAATTTGATCAATCTACGCCCCTGTCAAGCCAGTGGACCCAAAACGCCCTTCGAACTCTTGTTCGGCGTCACCCCATCTTATGCTCATCTTCGTGTTTTTGGCTGTCTATGTTTTCCCAACCAGGCGTCCACAATGGAACTACAAACTCAGTGCTCGCACCACGCCATGTGTTCTTCTTGGATATCCCTCTGATCATCGTGGTTATCGGTGTCCCGATCTTCACACACGCTGAGTCATCACATCACGCCATGTTGTGTTTGACGAAACCAGATTACCCTTTCAGAATTCCCCCACTGACGAAAATCTGACAATAGACCATCCTGACGCTATACCGTGTGATGCTCCGATCCTTCTTCAGAAAACCGCAACACCACATCCACCTCAGGTCTCCCCATCACCCACCAACATTATCCCCCTGGAAAACTCATCACCAACTACCCAAACCTCCACCTCTCCATCCACAACACAGACCACATCTCAACCTGTCGAACACACACCTCCTGCATCCCCACCCATCTCTTCTCCAGCACCCGTCAGACACCCAATGGTCACCCGCCTTCAGGCTAGAGTTGTCAAACCCAATCCCAGATATGCCTTAACCAGCACTCAAACATCCATCTCACCAATTCCCAAATCTGTTCATGTTGCTCTCCAAGATCCCAATTGGCGCGCTGCCATGGCCGCCGAACACGACGCACTACAGCGCAATCGCACCTGGCGTCTCGTTGATCGTCCGCCCGGTGCAAACATTGTCACGGGCAAATGGATTTTCAAACACAAACTAAAACCTGATGGCACACTGGAACGCTACAAAGCTCGATGGGTGGTCCGCGGATTCACTCAACGCGCCGGCGTAGACTTTGGAGAGACATTCTCACTAGTTGTCAAACCTGCGACAATCAGGACTGTTCTGACCATTGCTGCTTCTCGCCAATGGCCAACCAAACAACTTGATGTCTCCAATGCTTTTCTCCACGGACATCTACACGAACATGTTCTCTGTCAGCAGCCACCTGGTTTCCTCGATGCTGATCGTCCTGATGCTGTCTGCCTTCTCGACAAATCTCTCTACGGCTTGCGTCAAGCGCCGCGCGCATGGTACACACGGTTTGCCCAGTATGCTGTCAAACTTGGCTTCCGTGCTACCCGGTCCGACACATCCCTCTTCGTGCTTCGGAATGGTGGCTCCACCGCATATCTGCTACTCTACGTCGATGACATAGTTCTCACTGGATCCAGTGAGGCTCTTCTCCAACACATCGTCCAACTTCTTCAAGCAGAATTCGCTGTCCGCGACATGGGCACCCTCAACTTCTTCCTCAGCGTCGACGTCAAGCGCACAGCTGCAGGCTTCTACCTCACCCAAGATCGGTACGCCGAGGACATCCTCGAACGTGCTGGCATGACGAACTGCAAGCCGGCAAGCACGCCTGTGGATGCCAAAGGGAAGCTGTCCACGGATGGACCCGCCGTGGATGATGCTCACCACTACCGAAGCCTCGCTGGTGCGCTTCAATACTTGACGGTGACGCGCCCCGACATTGCCTTCGCCGTGCAACAGGTGTGCCTACATATGCACGACCCCCGCGCACCTCACATGGCGCTCCTGAAGCGCATTCTACGATACGTTCGCGGGACAACGTCGCATGGTCTTCTTCTCCGAGCGTCGTCCGACCTCAGCGTCACGGCGTACTCCGACGCGGACTGGGGCGGCTGTCCAGACACCAGGCGCTCCACGTCCGGGTTCTGCGTCTACTTGGGCGACTCCCTCATCTCATGGTCCTCCAAGAGGCAGGCCACCGTGTCCCGTTCCAGCGCTGAGGCAGAATACCGCGCCGTGGCGAATGCTGCAGCCGAATGTATCTGGTTACGACAGCTCCTCGGCGAACTCGGCTGCGACGTCCAGAAGGCAACGGTGGTGTTCTGTGACAATGTCTCCGCCGTCTACATGTCATCGAACCCGGTGCATCACAAGCGAACCAAGCATATCGAGCTGGACATCCACTTTGTTCGCGAACGCGTTCAGCTCGGTGAGCTACGAGTGCTACACGTTCCGACAGGCGAACAGTTCGCGGACGTCATGACGAAGGGACTTCCGACAGCTCAGTTCGAACACTTCCGCTCCAGTCTTTGTGTCGCGCCAATGACCCATTCCACCACGGGGGGGTGAATCTCCTCATCGGCGCCACTCTTCAGACTGCGGGGGGGTGTTACGGTATAGCGTGATAAAAGCTGCATGCCAACGTCCAGGCGACGGACGCGGCCACGACGTGCGACTCGTTCCACGATGTACACTTGCAGTTGCCAAGAGCAACGTGTTGTAACATGTATATGTGCTGAGATGATCAATGAAAACAGTGGTTGGCTCTCATTCTGATCTTCTTCACATAACACCTCAGATTTGGGAAACTTTCACCCAAGAACAAACAAGTGAAGAAGCAAATTAAGTCTAAGGGTGAGAAGTTCATTGTGCTAGTGAAGAACATGGACCACCATCACCTGGGTGCTACAGGGTACACTGCTAAGAAGAAGATATATATGGCGGGAGGAAGAAAGGGTGACAGCTGAGGCTTTACTATCGATAGAGTAATGAGGTTCCTTAATGAGAGGACAAGTGTCTTCCTCGAAGCCCACAAGACAAAACAGCTGCAGGAGGGCCGGGTAGACGAAATTCAGTGAGATGCAGACTGAGGAGGCTGAGGGGAGGATCCTAGTAGATGCTGTGGCAGAGCAGAGCAAGTTGGTCAAACCTCGCATAGAGAAGGACCAGCTCTCCAATGAACTGGAAAACTGCATGCATCGTGACCACGTTTGAGGCATGTCCTTGAGAATGAGCTGGAGGGACATGGACTCCTGGTCATCCGACGTATGCTCATACAGGATGAGGCAGAGGTATATGGGAAGGCTGGTACAACAAGCTTGCAACAAAGACACAACAAAGGAGATGGTGATGGCCAAATTGCAGGTGTGTATTCATGAGTAGTGACTCACAGATGGTGGAGATGAGGTTGTAGTTTCTGCGCATCGCTGGCATGGTGCTGCCACAGACAGCGCATCAAGAGTACGTAGACAACCACATTGGTGACTGGATGAGTCCTGAGCTTGCTGATCAACGATATTATCGTAGATGATGAAAGCTATGGACGTTGCCAGTGGAAACACAATGTTTTGCGCACGTGTTCACCCAAATCATCTCGATCGAGGACGAGCTTGACCTGCCTACTCTAGATGGGATTCAGTACCTGGGAGACGCCAAGAACAAGTTCATACTCTATAATCAAGGCGACATCATGTTGGATAGGTTGCCACAACCCTGGCCATCTCCCATGGATCACAACGACAATGAGCTAGGTAGTCATCCATCGGTAGACAACCCACAATAGGAAAGTGCAGCACCATGCACTCCCGGACACCAGCAAATGATCCACGCTCAAGAAGACTGCACCATGCCCTTCCTCGCTAACAAAGGATCCACAAGAGCAGACCACACCATCCACTCCATCAATGACGAGAGATCCACAGGAGGCTACTAGTACCATGCAGGTATTAAATTGTGACAATCAAGTAAATTATTTCTCATAACAAAAGCACCAAACAATAATGTTCTTGCCAAAAAAAATCCAAAAGCATAACTGAGGGTATTAGATTCATTTATACCCCCCACAGCAAACTTGTTATGAAAAAAAGTTACTGGATGTAAAAAAATGATTCAGAAACTAGAGTTGAGCATTCCTCATAGCAGAATTTTTGATATGTAATTACTTCTGTTGAAACAGATTACACAGGTCCTTGAGTGCTCATTCTGTTCTCCATCTACAGCAACCACAAGAAATAAAACATGAACAAGAATTAGCTATAGAAGTACAGAAGATAATCATAACGAGGGCATATGATTGCTTGAATGGTATCAATGAAAGCTATCATATATACATATTTCTAGCAATGTTATTCCATGCAACATAAATTTCTGAAGCAAATAAGTCAGCATTATTGCCTTTCGTATTTTTACAGATGCCAGTATGTGTGTCAAAAGTAGTAGATAAACAGCAAACTGAGTCTAATATGATGACATAATCCATACTCATACCATACAAAACAAACAAAATAGTATAATGCATGCTCATACCACAAAAATATTCAATGTAACAACACTTGTAATATAACAAAGTAATAAGATATGTCTAGAGATGTGAAAAATAATTATCGGTTGTTTCACACTGTAGGCTTTCATATTGTGAAGTTTAACATAAGAGTAAATATTACCTTGGCATTTGCTTCTCACTTTTATTTTTTCAGGTTGTTTCCTTTAATTATTGCTGCTGTCACCATATTCCAGCCCTTGGACATCAAAATATTCTTTATCTCATCCTCGGTGATTGTTTCCACACTTGCTGTCATTTTGCTAAGTTCCACCAAGGTTCCTGAAGATCTAACAATTGCTCCTGATTGAACATTCTCTGTAGTGGTTGTATGTTGGTTTCTTGGTCTTGATACTTCAGTGGCCTTGAATGTTTCACTGCATTGAAGGCAAGAAATGTCGCAACCAAGACAGTCTATTGAGTGTTTGTTCTTTTTCTTGCAACTTGGACATGCTGTCCAGAACGTTCTACGTTTGCGCTTTGCACTAAATGGACCAGGTATTGGATTGTCAGGAGCAGCAAGGGCGCAAACAACAATTTCCCTGTCTCCTCTGTGATCAACCGGGTTTGGAACACGATTGATGGAAGAAGGATTGGTGGTATGGGATGGTACTGCAGGGGCAAATGAAGTAGGGATGGCAGTATTAATAGAATCAGCTTGTTGCTCCATTTATATGATGTGTGTCTTGAAGAGGAATCCTTCCCTCAGTTCAGGGCATGCAGTAAACGAAACTGGATGGAATCAACAAAGCAAAGACGGAAAGAAATTAGATAGATGGTAAACACATAACATAATTTATAAATGCAGAGCAATTGAAACTTAATGAGTCTATAAATATATCATATGGAAGAGGAATTTTAAATTTTATAGGCATCGAAAGGTGAGCGAAATTCGATTTTCTTCAGCTCATTGTGTGTGTGTGTGTGTGTGTATAGCGAGTCTGACAAAAAAATATCTTAGACCCCACTGTTGGACTATGTTGTCTTCTATATTTTCTTTTTCATCTTCATATGAGACTAAAGATGCACATCATCTATGTTTTGTTCTGTCTTTCATTTCGGTCTCATTGTCTCAAACTAGTTTGAATAAAATTTCTCATTGTCTCTAATTTCATTTTTCAAATGAGAAGAAGATGCATTATCTTGTGATGTAACTAGGAGATGCATTCTCATATGTGATGAACTAAGACAGAAGTATTCACGTTCAAAATCTAGAATTCTAATTGTGAGAAAAAGAAGCAAGAAAGAAAGTGGTGCGTAAAGTATTGTAAACACAAAAACAATCTAAACAAAAGGTATGGTCGTGAATAGTGTGAGTCAGCCGCACAATACTGCCCCCCCCCCCCCCCGGCACCCTCTTTTTGTGATGTTTTCTCAACTCTGGCTGTATGAACCCTACTCGTTGTCGCACAACACTTGGACCCAAGCAGCCAACAGCTGACTGCTAGCAATGTACAGTCAGCAATGTTACCTCCTTCCTCAACCCAATACCTGCAGCCACTAGCTAGGGGGATGGCATGCCATCCCCAACCATCCTTCTAAAAAAAAGTCTCAAGGGCCATCCAAAGTGCCCTAGTGATAAGGTTATACACTTGTGGTATTCCAAGAACGAATCTAGGTTTCCACAGATCAAGAAAACAGATAGAAAACAACCAAAACTCATGCCCTTAAGAATGGTTGGTGGTGGAGACAAAGTTTTTGTGCAGATTGTTTGTTGCCAAAAAATAAACAGTATAGAAACTATTTTAAGAAAATTGATCTACTTGTTGCCATGAACTAGATAGCAGAGAACGAATCTAGGTTTTCCACAGATCAGGAAAACTGATAGAAAACAGCAAAAGCTCATGCCCTTAAGAATGGTTGGTGGTGGAGATAAACATTTCTGCAGATTGATTGTTGCCAAAAGAAACAGTATTGAAACTATTTCAAGAAAACTGGCCTATATCGCCCTGAACTAGAAAGCAGAGAGTACAGCTGAGCAATTCCGAAATCAAGCAGATGCATCGTGTGTGTATGAGTTCTCACCTGTTGTGTTTCCCTGTAGACAGAAATCCCAGCTTGATGCTAGCTTGTAGGTCTCTTTGTTCCAACAGTAGTTATATGTGGAGTAGATGAACAAAATGGGGAATGGGGAAATGGTGTGAATGCTCTATGGAAGGAGCAGTATTTATAGTAGGTGGGGCGGAAACCCTAGAAGTTCATGGGCTCTTGTTGGGCCGGGCTTGTATTATAGGTGAATTGGTAGCCTTAGCCCATGGTTATTATGTTCCTCAACGGCGTTATGACAGTTGAAATGTGGCATGTAATTAATGCGGCCTTATATGTCAATAATCCATTAATGTTTGCTGTTTTATATATTTTAGTCAGTTAGATTTTACGTTTCACACCATATCTCGTACTGCACCCTCACTTTTATGTTAGTCAAACATACTCACGCACATAACCACTAGTATTTTTATTTGGGAGCGGGGTTTCTTTTTCATTGCCTTATGCATGTATCTTCTCTTACACGTACTATTTTCATTATTACTTTTAGGCATGTCTCTTGTCTTACTTTGTATTTCGGAAAGGCATTGAGTTTTTTTTTGGTTCTTGTTGGGTATTGAACAAGCGTAGCCTATGAGTCAGTGGTATTTGTTGTTACCCCCATCAATCACTTCAATTGCTGTTGAATTCAGTCTATTTTCTGGTTACGTCTAACATATTTCAGCGAAACCCTTGCTGGTTCCCTTCCATTGGTCTCGGTTTCCATGCAACGGCAAGGCTCCATTTCAGACCTGTGCTTCTGGATTTCACATTATGACTTATTAGGCATCTACTGCTGGGATAGCTGGGGCGCTGAAGCAATGGCAGTTAAACTTCAAAATTTGAATAACTATACTTCGCTAGTTGAATACCAGTAGAATCAAGCAATAAAAATAATCTGGACGAGACTTCTTGGAACCATACTGAATATCCTTAAGACCTTCAGCCATTAGACATCAATTGTTAATCAGAATATGCCCAACATACTTCAGTTTGGTTCTCTTCTGTTGATTCTTAATCTCACATATCACATTGACACGCGCCAGCAAACCACCTTTCTTCCTACGAAGTACTATTGGCCTTTAGGTGTATGCTAACACGGCTGCACGATCGGCCTTTAGTCCCGGCCGGGAAGGGGCTTAACTTTAGCGTTGATCCCGAGCCGGGACTACGCATCCGGGACTAAAGGCCCCCCTTTAGTCCCGGCGCATGGCACTGGGGCTAAAGCCCCGCATTTAGTCCCGGTTGGTATTACCAACCGCGACTAAAGTGTGCTGCCAGCGTGTCACACCGATATTTTAAGAACAAAATAGGATGCATAAAAGACTCATATGTGCCCCAAGAATAGTCGCACACATAAGTAGACAAATCTCAAATGTACCATTGTAGTGTTTATTACATATCGGAACATAATAAATCACATAGTCTTATACAAAAAAGTGATAACAAGAATAAACAACGCTCTCGACGGAAGCACCACACAGGGACACAATCGACTGGTTGACCCCAAGCCTAGTACTCATAACGGTAGTCCTCAATCCAATCATCATCCATAGCATAACCTGGGGTGTTGGGAAATTGCAAGAGTGAGCACATATCGTACTCAACAAGTATAACTAGGGGTTCATGAGGCTCAAATAGCTGACACTGGTTTGACTGCATTTAGCTTTTGATAGTGGATAGCATGTTCATAATTTAATAGCAAAGTCAAGGTAGCATTAAAAATCCATTAATCACATGATCAAGTGTAAGCATAATTAACTCATGGCATAAACAATAATCTAATGAACATAATAGCATAATAAGCGCATCATCTCAATGTAGATGTCCCCAAGGCCGCTTCTGACCGTGAGCTCGGCTAGTATACTAGTTTTAACACTCTGTAGAGGTTGTACATCTTTACCCATGAGTCATGATTTTCTCTTTCGCACGAGGTTGCAAGTCTCTTAACCCCCTTCCTATGGAGGTCGGCAGGGATCACTATTAAGCCTTTCAAAAGTTCGTCTAACATGTTAGGGCCACAAGGCTTCCTTTGCGCGCAGATATAGATACCCTCCTTCCAAATGGCACAATGACGCGCAACCTATACACATAAGGACAGGGGCTCGCACTATACCCAAAACTGTTTAGCCCCTCCGCCCATTCGGGTTACCTCTAACAAGCTAGAAAAGGTCTTCATGCTGAGCTAAAGCCAGAGCCATTATAGCCCTCATGGTTGCACTGTTGTCCCGGGTGATCACGTACAGACAAGATCTCATATAGTTATTTGTCATTCTTTTATGTTCATGGCACAGCTATTAATCATCTTACAAGATCATGCATTATATCAAGCACTAGCACAACTACACCAAATGCATATCAAGTAAGTAGCAAGGAATCCAGGTAACAATCATCTATGATTTTGCTAAGGTCGACAAGGTGAAAGCATGCATATGACAGATATGTGTATTTATAAGTGAATAGGTAACAAGGATGATTCCAAGTTATACTTGCCTTGATCAAAGCTCTCCTGAGCCTGCTGGTCTTCAAAAGATTGACCTTGATCACCAACGTATCGCTCACCGTCTATACTCGATCATCAATCAACAACACGCAATCCAATGTAGGCAATCATACACGAAGCAAACAAGCTATAATTAGAACAATACATCAAACAATGGTAAAACAAACATAAAAGTTTATTAAAATATTCTACGCAACGCTACGATCACACAAACGTAAAGTTCACGAAAATCGGAACTAAAACGCAGAAGTTATGAATTTTCCAAGATTTTCTATAGATAAATAATTAATTAAAAGCTACTGCGAAAATAAAAAGTTTCAAAACAGTGAACTAACACTTCCAACATGTAGAGCTCGTAAATACGAATCTAACGAAATTTGAATGGACAAAAATGTAGTTAAAACAAATATTTTGTGACCAAAACAAAACCAATGGCAAAACTGTAAATATCAGAAAACGTATTTAGTTTTAACCCGAATGAAACTACGCTTTCAAAATAGTGATACGCCTTTCCTAGAAGACGCCAAGGACCGCAGGTTCTATTTTAGAAATCTTCGAGGACTCTTTAACAAAATACCCCCCGAAGGGGTATATTCTATTCTGGGCCATCGATCTCTGATCGGACGGCTCACGATTGCTCCAGGGGAGCCAGGCGGCAGCCAGCCGGCTGTCTGAGCCCCGGCGCGGCGGCGCCATGGCCGGAGGCTGAGCTCCTCGCCGACGTCCGTGGATCTCACCATCCTGTGCACCAAATCGAAAAGCAAGACCATGGGCGCGTGGAGGAGGAGAAGGCGAGCTCACCACGGGGTTCGGCTCGGCCTGGGAAGGAGCAGAGAGAGTGCGCAGGGCGGCGGCTCGGTTTCTAATTCGGCGAGATCTAAAACCGCACGGTTTAAGGTGGCTAGGGCTTGGCTTCGCGATATAGTTGAAAAGAGGGAGCTGCTGGGGTTGGGATCAAGCTTTATCGTGCTCGGTTTGCTCCTTAGGCAAGGAAATCACGGGATTGATCTCCTCCCTGGAGTCGTGCTCGGCTACGAACAGGGAAAGAAGAAGGGGAAGGCGGTGCTGTTCCTCGGGCCCCACTCGTCATAGGAAGAAAGGCAGGGTCACGGCTGTCAGCGAGTCAATGAAGGGAAAGGGGAGGGGTGCTGGCCGCACAGCTGGGCCGCGGGGGAGAGCGCTGGGGCGCAAGCTGGGCTGAGAAAGAAGTGGGCCGGGGCGCAGGGGAGAAAAAGAGAAGGGGGAGAGGGGAGCTGGGCCGCGAAGGTCAGGGGGAAAGCTGGGCTGGCTGGGGTTTTCTCTTTTATTTTTTTTCTGTTTTCCTTTTCTGTTTTCTAAAGCTTTTTTTATAAAAAGAATTTTGAGAGCAACCAAATTCCAACCAAAAGGAATTAGCACAAAAATAAAATATACCTCAGCATGAATGCATAGATAAGTTTCTATCTCTATGTTAAATTTTAATTTCAACAAAAATAATTTTATTTACTAGATTAAATGCCCACAAAATGCTTAAATAAATCCAATTAAATTCAATTAATTCAAAAGCAAATTTTGGGTGTTACACAGCGGTGCCACACAGCAGCACGCTTTAGTTCTGGCTCATAATACCAGCCGGGACTAAAGGGTCCCCTGGTTTTTTTTTTTCTTTTTTTCAGTTTTATTTTTAGTTTTGTTTATTTATTTAATAGGTTTTCCAATATGTACTCTTTGATGCTAATATATATATATATATATATATATATATATATATATATATAACATATGACAATAAGCTAATTGCATGCATATATAATTGAATTATATAACTAAATATATAAAAAAATATGCACATAAAATTACAAGCTATATATAAAGTTAGTACTCTAAACCTATTACAAGTTGTACTCCATCATCCAAATATCTACAGGGCATACAAATGATCATCATTGTTTGGAATCGTCGTCTCGTTAGGATTATAATGGATCTAGCCGCTTGAATTTATGACTTGTTCCCAAAGAAATCCTGCTACTGCCTCTTGTATTGCTTGGAGTTGTTCATGTTGCATGAGTTGTTGCTCCAACCATTCAGTCTTCAATTTAAATTACAAGAAGATATTAGTTATATCAAGATTATCAATAGTAATTCGAGAGAAAAGGAAAAGAGAAATGTGTTACATACTTTGAGTTATTCTTCGGGAATTCTATTTGCTTCTACCATAATATACTTGCAAACGTAGTATCCACATAACTTATTACCCGATTCTTGTCTCAAAATCCATAGTACGATGTAAAGATTCATCTCGTAAAAAGACAAGATATATGACATATATGATATAACAAGGATACACGTACATTGACGAAGGATAAACTTACTTGTCGATGTATTATTTTTAGTCGCGCCCTATATTGAGTAGATGTTCTCGACCAATGAATCTTTTCCAAACCCTAAACCAATGATATGAAACAAGAGATTTGGATCGTTAAGTATACATATATACAAGCTTAGTCTACTTTACGGATGCAATGGACCGAAATTACCTTTGGATGATGTCTATCATATCTTGGTCATCTTGTTGCGGTTTCTTCATTGAGTCATAGATTACCACCTTACTTTCACTGAGGTCAATGACTATTATTATCCAGTGAAAGCTGTTCATAGACATGAATCGTAGATCATGGTTAAGTAAAATTACTGTTGCACACTTGCATGTTAGCTATATATGACTCACTTGAAGTTGTAGAGGAAGAGTATTCTTCTTTTGTATTTTTGGTTCACGAAGAACCTCATAAGATTCGTACACATGTCATTGATCCAAGTCGCTGAAGGGTTTGGATCCTTGAAAACAACGTAAGGATAAATAAATCCAATAGCATTGTCGTTTCTGCATCTAAGCTAAGTCATATGGAGCCTGCATATAGTGAGTCCATCGACAAGTACGTGTGTAAGGATTGCTGCTATATAGACATGCTGGAGAGTTTAATAAAAACAAAGAAATACTTACAAACAAAAGCAGCTAATGAGCGATTTGTCTAGAGTGTCCATGTGGCATAGCTCGTGTGATTCGTCCATCTAGACTAAGATAAGGTCATCGCCACAGAAGTAGTGATGGTTTCAAATTCGAACAGAAATCCAATTGACTCCGCTTTTAGAAGCCTCTATGCACCAATTATTGATTGCAAACATCTGCGTACCGAGTACATGTAGGTGCTTGGGGTTTATTAGAATCCTGCCCGGTGCAAAAATTCTCCTCCATTCATCAACTATGTCTGCTCGTGGAAACTCTAGCCCAGCAGCAATATTTTCAATCATGGAGTATGGGAGACCGCTCTCAATGAAATAATTTTCAAGTGAATCTATCTCAGACAAAGTGGTCTCTCCAGATTTCCTCTATACTATGCCCACGTTAGAACCATACTGATCTTCCACAATTAACAGGGACAAAGGTCTTGATGTGTCCCCGAGCTGTGGAACACCCTTTCTTGCTGTGTCTTGGCGAGTTGAGCTTTTATACCTTTGTGTAGTTGGCGTTCGTAGTATGACTTTGGCAGAGGCTTTCGAGCCTCACGCATTTTCTTGGTGTGCTCTTCCACCCTCTTTCTCAGCTCCACTTTTGGTAACAAGGGGTATGGCTTTTCAGGGTTCCTCTTTGCTTCTATTTCCTTTTTTGATTTTTCAAAATGTGCTTTCACATTTGAAGCAACCGATGCAATTAGCTCCTCTTCATTCTTCTCATAAGACAACTTTTGACTAGCTACTTTTTGCTGGAGGGAGCCTGAGCTTGCTTCTTTGTAGGAGGTGGGACCAAAGCCTTAATTTGGTGTTGGAACGGACCTCTTCTTACTGGCTTGAGGCGATGGCGGTGGCAGTGGCGGGGACGGTGCGGCCTGTGGTGGCGTTGGAGACCGCGTTCGAAGCGGTGGCAGTGGCAGTGGCGGGGTGTGTGTGGCCCGTGGCGGCGTTGGGGACCATCGTGGAGGATGTGGGGTTGCATTCGTGCCCTCTAATGCATCTTCACCGCCCACAACACTATGATGTGTTGGGGAATAAATTATTGGATGGAAGTACCTACTAGGAAAACAACGAGTGTTGTGAGTAATAAACTTTATTTTTGAATTCAATATATATATAGGATGTTAGCGAATAAATTGTTTTTGAATCCATGCACGTATGCTGAGGATCTTGATCATCAGTAGGACAAGGTGGCGGCGGTGAGACTCTATGAATGATGATGAAGCGCTTACGCCAACAAATGAATGTCTTCTCCGCCTCACCTAGAGTCTTCTCTCCATCTCCCCCTTCAATGTCGAGAAGCACACTATCACAACCTCACTCCACCATATTCACCAAGGCACGAGCATATCCTTCTAGTACCGGTTGGCCATGGATTCTCGGTGTTCTCATCCGATCGATAGGGTTTAGAACACCGATAGCCACCTTCTTCGTCTCGGTTCCTTCTAGAATGTGCAGCTCAGATGAAGTCATTGGTTCTATGAGGTCATCCATGGGGAAGCGTAGCTTCACGTTAGCTTGAATGATCGGTACTTCAATGGAGGCGCGACTGCTCTTCAACTGACCTGGGGGACTAATGTTGACATCTGCCAGTTGTGATGATGTAGCCCCCATCTCATCATTTCAGTCAGTGCGGCTTGCACTTGCCTTTTGACCTCCTCACGCATCCATTCATCGCGAATTTTGTCACGCTCTTTCAACTCGTGAACATACTCCTCCAACTTGCAGATCCGCTCTGGCTCCTTGTCCTTTTTTCTCTTGTGCCTTCTGTAGGTTTCTCGATCTGCTTGGAAGGAATGGTACCACATAACCGCACCATACCCTCTTGTACGCCTGTCGTGTTCTAGATTTTCAAGGGCATACGTGAGTTTATCCTTCTCTCTATTAGGCTTGAACTGACCAGCCGCAACTGTTGCTCGTGCACGAACTAGCCTCTCTGCTGCTCTTGAGATTTCTAGACCCCAATCTAGCACCCCAGTTTCTTTATCTATGGTTCCCCATGACAATATAACCATTGCTTTGAGCATTCAGCCAATTCTCCCATACTACCCCCCTTGGCAATCATCTCTGCTTCCATTTTGTCCCACTTTGGAATAGCACTTCTATAGCCACCTGATCCCAAATGATGGTGGTATCTCTTCTTAGCAATATTCTCTTTGTTCCTTCTGACAAGGGCCTCGCCCTCTTCTGACACTTTGTACTGCACGAAATCATTCCAAATGGGTCTCAGCTTGACATACACCTTAGTGTTGAAATCCAGCATCTCGTTCTTCTTGATAAACTTGTTGTGCAAGTTCATCTTCCAAGCCTGGAAAAGTGTTGCCATCTTCTTCATTGTCCACTCCCAGATTCTCCTCTTCAGCCCCTCATTGTTTGTGTCAAACATGAAATGCTCCCGATGTCAGTCCATACTGCCTCCTTATTATGATCGGAGACAAAACTAATGAGTGGAGCACTTGGCTTCTTTTTTTATTCTCGAGCACAGATCGGTATCCTCTCTCTCACTAGGTAACCACAACGACTGACATATTTTTGTGCCTGTGGTCTTAGTGGATGGCCTGTAGGCTCGTCAAATTCAGAGATTACGTGATGGCCCTCCAATGGTTTCCTCGGCCCTCGTACTAGTCTGCTCTTATCTGGGTCGTAGATGTTGATCCAGAGGGATACATATGTAAAGACATGAAGATGAAATTAATAGATGCAATAGACCCTAAAGTCTAAACCCTAATCCCTAATAAACATGCAATATACCTCACCAGTATTGGCTTGCTCGACAATTTGTTCCTCATCAGGCGGCGGGGAGGATCCCGACATGATCTCTTCGTAATCTACCCGCAAGTACTAACTCCCGTCATCATCACCCTCAATTTGTTCGTCACCACCGGCGATGAGATTCATCATGATGGCCTCATCATCTATTTGTTGATCCCACGGGTCCGCCATTGTCTATATATATATATAAAAGCTATATCAAAAACTATATACTAGTCAAGTATATATAGAAAAAGCTCTATAGTAATCATTTCATGAATTATTTAATGAAGGCCTACATATAAAAAACTACAATAATCATTTTCTATTCCTTAACAACTAAAAACAATATATAGGGGAAGATCTTTAGTCCCGGTCGGTGGTTGGCACCGGGACGTATTACTAGCCAGGACTAAAGGGTAGATCTTTAGTCTCGGCTCGTGATACGCGCCGGGACAAAGGGTGGTCGTTAGTCTTGGGCCGATCCACCAGCTGAGACTAATGGTCCCCCATGCGCGCGCTGTGAAAAATTTCGGGGCCTTGGCCCGAGACTAAAGGCCCAAAATTTTTCAAAGCCCACAGGTTACATTAGTTTTAGGTTTTTAAATTTGTTTGTTTTTATTTAAACGTTAAAACTTTGTTAAATGTACAGAAAATTATATACTTTGACATAATTTCTTCAAAAAATAATATGTGTTTACTTTTGCTTTAATTTACACAGTGAAAATTTGTAACTTAAAATCTCTTTACTTTTTGGAAAATATTAAACACAACTGTCTCTAATATTAAGTATTTTGTTAATGCAAAAATATATTGTTCAACTATAATTCAAATAATTGTTGGTTTCTATCAGGAAATTTATTTTCACGTCATTTGAACGTTAATCTTTTGTTTATAACCTAGAGGACCACATAAATCTATGATCACTATTAAACATATATTAATTTAAATCCATCGTCAAACATAGTCTCAATTAATTAATTATTACATAATATCTTTAGAACCCTCTATCATGCGGGCACAACTGTGAACTTTTTGACATATGACCCTTAGTTATGATCATATGTTAACCATGAAGTGTCCTCATTGTTTAACATATTGCTTGGGTCTTTGTTCACTTTGAATGACGGAATTTGGTCATCCCTTTCATAATCACCTAACATGTCTGACTTGTCCCCAATTCTGACAATGTTTCTTTTTCCGGGAAGAACTATGTGACGCTTTGGCTCATGATTTACTTTCGTGTTGTCATCATTTTTCCCTTTCTTTGGTTTTGTAGAGATGTCTTCCACTAAGAACACCTGACTCACATCCACGAATGGTTCATCTTTGTACCCAACATTTAAGGTTCACAGTTGTCATCCCATACTCCTTGTCGACTGTTACCCCACCTCCGGTCATCTTCACCCATTTACACCGGAACAAAGGAACTTTGAAATTTGCTGCGTAGTCTAGTTCTCATATGTCATGTATTTGGCCATAATATGTTTGTTTGTTCCCATTTTGATCTATGGCATCTACTCGTACACCACTGTTTTGGTTGGTGCTCCTTTTATCTTTGGCTACTGTGTAAAATTTATTCCCATTGATCTCGTACCCTTTGTATGTGCTGATATGCCATGATGGTTACCTCGCCAATAAATAAAGCTGCTCATCTATGTTTTCATCACCCTGACATTCTTTTCGCAACCAATCACCGAAGGTTTCCATGTGATGACACCTAATACAAGCTTCATTCTTCCCAGGCCACTCGGATCAAATGAAATCCTTATGTACCTCAATATACGGATCCACCAGTGAGGAGTTCTGCATAACTGTGTAGTGTGCTTTATTGAAGTAATCGCTCTTTATACCTATATATGTTTTCTTCCCTAGTGTCCCCTTGCCACTGAGTTTGGCGCCCTCGCGTCATGATTCAGGAACGCCAATCGGGTCAAGGTCTAGAATAAAGTCAACATATGCTGTGAACATATTTCTTCAGAACACCCATGAACCTATCGAAGGGGAACCTGGTGTGTAAGAACACAGGACCAAGAATTATAATCTCCTTGACCAGGTGAAATAGGAGGTGTGTGATGATATCAAAGAAGGATGGAGGGAGCACCAACTCAAAGCTCACAAGACATTGAACGACATCATTCTATAGAGTAGCAAATTCATCTGGATTGATTGCCTTCTGAGAAATTGTATTGAGGAATGCACATAACTTCACGGTAGCTAGACGTACATGCAAAGGTAGAATTCCACTTAGAGCAATAGGAAGCAGTTGCGTCATAAGCACGTGGCAGTCATGGGACTTCAAGTTTAGGAACTTCTTCTCTTGCACATTAATTATTCTCTTTATATTGGAGGAGAATCCAGATTGTACCTTTATGTTGTTCAGGCATTCAAACATGCTTTTCTTCTCTTTTTTGCTCAGAGTGTAGCTAGCAGGGCTTAAGTACCGGCACCTGTCATCTGTCTTCTCTAGATGCAGGTTGCCACATTCTTTCATTTCCTACAAGTCCTGTCGTGCTTCAAGTGAATCCTTAGGCTTCCCGTAGACACCCATAAATCTGAGAAGGTTCACACAGAGATTCTTTGTCAGGTGCATCACGTCAATCGCGTGGCGGACCTCTAGGACAAGCCAGTACGGTAGCTCCCAAAATATGGACTTCTTCCACATGGGTGTGTGTCCTTGAGCATCTTTGGGAACAGGTTCGCTGCCCCATCCCTTACCAAATACTACTTTCATATCCTTCACCATTTTGAGTATATCGTACCTGGTTCGGTTATAAGGCTTGGTCCGGTGGTCTGCCTTGTCTTTAAAATGTTTGCCTTTCTTTCTTACTGGGTGGCCCACATGAAGAAACCGACGGTGGCCAATGTACATGAATTTTTCACATTTTTTTCAAAAATATACTATCAAGGTCTTCGAAACAGTGTGTGCATGCTTTGTATCCCTTATTTGTCTAGTCTGAACGATTACTTAGAGCAGGCCAGTCATTGATTGTGACGAACAACAATGATCGTAGGTCAAACTGTTCCTGTTTGTACTCGTCCCACACGCGTACACCTAGCTTGCTCCATAGAAGAAGAAGTTCCTCAACTAATTGCCTCAAGTAGACATCGATGTCATTGCTAGGTTACTTCGGCCCTTGGATGAGCACCGACATCATAATGAACTTCTTCTGCATGCATAACCACGGAGGAAGGATGTAGATGCATAGAGTGACTAGCCAAGTGCTATGACTGCTGCTCTGCTCCCCAAAAGGATTAAAACCATCCGTACTTAAAGCGAACCTCAAGTTTCTAGCCTCATCTACAAACTCTAGGAATTCTCTACCTATCGCTCTCCATTGGGCTCCATCAGCAAGGTGCCTCAGCATATTGTCTACCTTGCGGTCTTCTTTATGCCACCGCAACAACTTTGCATTGTCTTTATTTCTGAACAGACATTTCAAGCAAGGTATTATAGGAGCATACCACATGACCTTCGCAGGGATTTTCTTCTTGCTAGGACATTCTTCACCCTCAACATTGCCAGGATCATCATTTCTCGACACAGTATAGTATGCAGTAATTAGGACATGCATGTATCTTCTAGATTCCTAATTCCAAAGGGCAGACAACCTGCTTTTCTTCATACATAGTGGTGGGTAATTCATTTGCTCTTGGAAGCATCTTTTTCATGATCTTTAGTAACTTCCCAAATGCTTTGTCAGATGTACCATTCTTTGCCTTCTATTGCAGTAGTTCCAATGTTGTACCTAGCTTTTTTTGCCCATCTTCAGTGGTCCGATAAAGCATGTGCTCGAACTTGGCCTTCTCCTTCTCACTTTCACACCCTCTTTGTGCATCGCGAATGGCATCACCAATAGCATCAGCATCAGCTGTCACGTCTTCTGCCGCTGCCGCATCTTCTTCATCGTCTCCCCCATTGCATCATTATCAAAGGCACCATACTGAGCAATAATATCGGCATGGTCCAATTCTTCATCTTCTTCACCATCATCCATTACAACCCTCTTTCTCCATGTTTTGTCCAACAAATATAGTTGGGTATGATACCCGACTTGAGCAAGTACGTATGAAGAGTCTTTGAGCATGAATATTTCTTCAATTTCTTACAGACAGCGCATGGGCAACACATGAAACCAGCCTACTTGTTTGCCTCAGCCACACCAAAAAAATAGTGCACGACAGCAATAAACTCTTTGAAGCGACAACCGACATTATACATCCAATTACGTGACGACATCTGTATTAAATATTACAACTATGCACTTAGTTCCTCATGTTATTGCACAACACACATGACATCACATGATTAGTTAATTCAAGCAAGCCTGACTACAACAAAGACAACCGCAGCTAGCAATAAAAAAAAGTAGAACTAAAATGCACTTAAGCAACATAATTAGTTCTCGTCCTATCCCAACTAAAACAATGGGTTTCTTCCGCTGGCTCACTGCCTCATCACCTTCAGCGGCAACCTCCTGTGCAACAGAAATTCATACGTGTTGAACGTACTCTTCCTCCAAGTACCAACTTTTCAAACTCATGGTACATCTCCTACATAGATGCTGGTTTCTCCCTAGCCAAGTGGGACGCTAAGGATCCTATGCGGAGGCCCTTAATTGTTGCCTCGATAGCGACTTCCTCCGGCACACCGGTGCCTTTGCTTTGGTTTGGACGAACCTCTGAAAGTAACCTCACAAAGCTTCCCCCTAACCTTACCGGCACTAGAACAGATCCATGGAAGTCAGTGATTCGGTGGCGAACCCTTGGAAATTCACCAGAATTTTGTCACGGAGGTTCTCCAATGAGTAGATGGAGCCTGGTCTGAGCATCGAATACAAGGCCAGTGCATCTCCTTTGGCCGCAATCACAAAGGACATGGCCAGGACAGTCTCGTTTCCCCCTATTGAAGCCACCACCGCTTCGAAACTCATCAAGAACTGGCATGGGTCTATTTTACCATTAAATTTGGGGATTGTGATCGGTTTGTATGACGCCGGCCATGGCAAAGCTTGCAGTCCCTCGGACAGCGGAGATCTCAAATTCATGGTCCCCCGAATTGTGCCGCCATAGCTCACGGGCTGCATGTTCACAGCGGCGGTGATGTTGTTGGGCTCTCCACAGGTTAGCCCCTTAGTGTCGTATTCCGTGCCGTAGTCCGGACCTTCGCGCATCCTTCGCCAAGTCATAAGGATCCTCTGCCGTGCACTCACCAAGGAACCACCGAGGTGGCTTGGCAAAGCTTGTTTGGTTTGCCCTCATTTGGGGTCAGCATATCCTTCGCCGCATGAGAGCCGAAGGTTGGGATCCTTCCCCTCACAGTCCTCCGCTCGAAGTCTGTCCCTGCACAAATGAGCCGCTCAAACCAATCCTCATTAGTGTTAAGTTTGCCTGGAACCTTCGTCCCTCACTGTCGGAAGGTTGGGGAAACGAAGGCTCGACCATTGTGATCGAGCTAATTCCTTTCTCTTTGGCACAACTGGGGGTGAAGGCGTGGTTGAGCCCCCAACATTGATCATGAGATTGTGGATCTGTACAATCTTATTGCTATGATTGTGAAGTTTGACATGGACTCACTCTTGCTTTTCCCCTCACACCTCAGGAAAAAGTTTAGGCTTGTGATCAACCAGTCAGTTTGGATCTTGTAGAGTGGAGTTAATACCTGAAGTTTGGAGTTGTCTATCCTCTGTTTGCTATCAAAGGTTCTCTTTTATACTATGTACGTTATGTAATAAGCATTTTGATTTGATACTACCCCTCAGTTGTAGCTATATGTGAGATTTAGCTTCTAAGACTCATATTTGATTTTGTCCTTAAAATCGGGTATTGCAAGAAATATGGGTACATGTATAACTTTTTTTGAACTCTAATGTATCCTCAAACATCCTAAAGTTCCTCTGGCTTATCCTCTCTTTTGCAGTATGTATGGACAAAAAAATGTTTGAAGACTACATCTCCCATATGAGTTTGCAATAGATGTGGTTGAGGATCGCATATGTATTCTTGGTATAAATACTCTCATTCCTTCATGCGAGGCAATAGATTAGTTATTGACCTGTTACTGAATCCTTACCACAAACTGACTCGGCCATTGTTAGGATCAAGGTTAAGAAGGAGGATAATGGAAAAAAAATCATTTTTGACATTGAGCTCACGGGGAGCAACCAGATGTAGATGATTTAACAAGTGAGTCAGTCAGCAAATTACCAGGAGTCATGAGCAGTCACGTCAAGCTAAATAGATTGGTGAGAAAAGGCAATGAGAGATGTTTTATTAGATTAATGGTTTAAGAGGTGCGGATGTTTGAAATGATGATATTCATGCCCATATTTTCATACACAACGGTCCTGATTCAAGAACTGATCCCGAATAATGTTGAGTAAACATTTCTTCCATTCCTCTTCAAATGAGGTGGTTACTTATTCTCTGGATCTATTTCTTGAAGTCCCATCAGCTCTCCCGGTTTCCACGAATCCATTCATGACCATCCGGCCACAAGAACATGTCAATGAACTCCAAGGGGAGAAGAAAGATGAACTCTGCCCCTTATTCTCCCGGTACAAGGAATGCCAGGAAATGGGACTGTCCATGGGGCCATGGATATTATCATCACTTTACTCAGGATGCGTGTGAACTGATATTTTGGACCGATGGTAGCTGCTTGCCTTATGCCTCCTATTCGCAAACGAGGAAACACCACAGAAACCAATTAACATGGTGAAGTACGTGCTGTTTATAGAGGGCATGCTTTGCTAGTGTTGTCTATGCCATGGTGGAATATCTGATGTTTTATAGAGGGCATGCAAATAAATGGTGCAGATCCTCTGACTTACACATGTTCTCATTTGTACTATGGAAAAATGAATCTACATATAGGCTATAAATAAACAAAAAGTTAAAACATTGGGATATTGGAATATAATGAAACGATTGGACTGCAAAAATATACAAACAGTAGCATAGAACTATCAGCCATGCCCATACGTGCAGTTCAGACTGGAATTTCTGTCGCTTTGAGCATTCAATTAAGCATAAACTATCAATATATAGCTAATTACAAAATTTGGAATACACTTTTATAATTATCCCACTGGAGTATAAGAACTATATACAAGTCAATCTCAGGTAGTTCAGACTCGAAACACCCATCAATAGAATTATGGTAATGTTTCTTATTTTCAATCTACAAGCAACGTTCTATCATGATATAACCAAGTGACTGGGAGCCTGTTTACATGTTGAAGCACTCCCTACAAAACTAGCTACGTGAACTTTCAAGGAAAACCACATACTTAGATCCCTCCCCACCCTACCCCATTCCCTGAGTTCATGCAGGATAGTAAATTGTTGGCAAGGAAGCTGTTTTGCAGTTATCCATATTGCAAGCAGGGCCTGCCTCTGGTTGACTGAACTGTTGGTAGTTTCCTTTGTCGTGTTATTCCATTTTTCTCTTCCTCCTTCCAAAAACTTATTCTATTGTATGCATTAAAATAATTTTTACTAATACAAGTCGGGTAATCGGTCCCATTTATTTTGTTTAATATTTAAATCATTGTCCTATAAGACATGTGAATGACCCAATGACTGTACAGCACGCGTGGTGTTGTCTTTGAAAGAAGCGTGCATCTAGAAGTTTCTGCCTCCGCCATTAATGGTGTATCCTGTATGCTTTGTCTGCTTGCACAGAGTTTCTTTTGGCAGCTACGGCATAGGCCCAAGTAATTAACCTTCATTCAGGTACTGCCAGGGATGACTAACCCCTGCCACATAACTTTGATCTTGTTGGTGTACTCACGCTTTGGGCAAACTGGTATTTTGATCTGCCTATAACTGCTTCCCTCATGCCTCTCATTCCCAAGAGACATCCCATCCACTTCCTGGATCATTTTCACATTGCCCTGTGTGTTTATGTGCTACTGTTAGCTGTGCCTCATTGAGAAAGGTTATATATAGAGAGGGCTGGGCATGCAGATGATGTGGAATTTCTTTTAATTTTATATCGTATCATTGGATTTATTGTTGATGAAATAAAAACAAAAAGAGACTATGGATCTCTCTTGTAACCATGACAGATGGTAAAACATGGGAAGGTGTTCACATTAAATTTGAACTTAACCAGTGTATTACTCAAACGATCAAGTTGTCATAACACCTTACTATTAACCATTACAATTGAGCATCATTAAGCATGACATTTATTGCATTTTATAATCATAGCATGCCTACTTTTGTCATGAAGATAAATATTAACAAAAGGGATGACGATCGGGAAGGGCCCAGGAAAGGAAATTAATAAAATGTTAAATATTATTGAAAGACTCAGAATCAAAATAATGCAAATTGATTCAGATACTTCAAAGTTGAACTGGTTAATAAATGAACTATAACAATAGTTCGCATGTCTTATATAAAAATGAAAATCAGCAAATACGTCTGGAAATGCTGATTGCATGAAACGAACCATGGTTTATGTTTTGGCCTTTTGAATAAATTAAATCTACTAAAATATTTCAATATGTGAATACACAAAAAATGGAGCATGATATGTACTACGTCATTGCACAAAACCAGGTTAAAGATTTTATTAAAAAAACATTACAAAGTTGTAGCCCAGGTTAAGATTCCCATTCTTTCATGCTAGGTGTCATGATTTCAGCATTAATTGACTTAGTTTTGCATTGCCTTGTTTACAGGATCAACTCCAACTGTATATGCTATTATTGTCAGGATCATGGTTATGAAGGATGATAATGGGAAAACTATTTCTTTTTATAGTTCATCTCAGCAAATTACAACAGCACCGTCATGCAAAATGGAAAGCTCATGAAGTGAAGTCATATTGTATAGATTTTATGCAGTTGTCTTGTTCTTTCAAGATTCATCCACTTCTTGATTTCCAATAATCTGTTCATGATGCACGTACCACAAGCAGCCACAAAATCCATTGAAGTCAGGTCCTTGTTCCCCACGTACCAGCTAGCACTGTATAGACACTCTTCGCAAATGACCCGATGTTATCCTTGTTTCATGCAGTATGCCTGCGGATGAACGCATTGGACTTCTGGTAACTTCTTCCCCTAACCCTCCTATTCCACTGGACAATATGATAGCAATCCTAACTCTGAAGGGGGCACAAATTATTGGTATAAAGACTTCAAGTCATCTAATTTTGATTTGGCAGTATATTAGCTCTCCACAGCGAAGCTGTAATATATAGAGGCAACGCAATGTCACTTCAATTTATCTGAGTTATATATGAGCCACATTTTCAGTTGGCACCATGCATGCCTATCTGTCATGAAATTGAACGAACATGGTGTCATTGGCTTTGCCGAACCATGGTATATTTTGAAAAGTTATTGCTACACCTAAACAACATATGAAGTTATATATACACTGAAACTAATTCTTAATACTGTAGGGCATTAGTTTGCTGGTTATATGTTAGTGCCTGGTGTCTTCTACCTATACTTTTTTTGCAGCGTGGTAAAAAAATCAAGTGCAGCTGATCAATTGCATCTTCTCGTGCTTTGCAAAAAAAAAAAAAAAAAAAAAATTGGAAAACAAATTCTTACTGTAGAAGCATTGGTCCATGCAATCGTAATTCAATTAAGATATCAATGACACAGTTTTTTCCTATATACATTTTATTTTTTAGAATATACTTAATTTCATGAATCAATTGGAATTTTGTTTTAAAATTACAGTACTTTTCCATGCATTGAACGTGCTCACGTTCAATTCAAGACACTGGACAAGAACTTCGACATGTCCATGTTCCTTTTTGGCGATTGAATAGAAAATATGATGACCTGATTTGAAAATCTGGATCTGTCGTATGAGCTGATGCCTTGTATGACGACATTTCCCTTTTTTTTTGTAATTTGGCCGATCTGTGTGTTCTGTTAGCCCATGCGTTCTTTTTCCAAGCAGATGCTGGTGCCATCGACTGGCAGCCAAGAGCTGTCCATGACTAGTAGATACAACAGCAAACTATTCTATCCAAACAGCATTTTTGAGGTGTAAAAGGTATCAATGATATTCCTGTGCACCGATGCTACTTAAAGGTGCAAACATTCACAAAGCAGACAAACAGGCTCTAATATATAAAAGTCTCTGTAAAAAAAGATGCATCAGTAATAAACTGCCTTTTTTTCACGATAATGGAAGCAATGTGTAAACATGTGCGTACAATGTCATTCATGGTTAGGGTGATGCACACTGATGGGCTTATTATGAGCTTATAGTATGATAAGGATTTGACTTGGACCGACTTGACAAAGTACCAAAATATGACTGAATGGGTGTTAATTAGACTGCCCCTGTTAACTCAATTTCATGGACTACCCATTGCACTATGGCAGTGTGCATATATGTGGACGCGTTGGACTTTTTTCTTTCCAGTCCAAAGTGGACGGACTATTCTTGCATTAACTATACACTAGTACATGGGCACACTATACAGGCGGTTGGTAATATATTTCTACAGGCATTTTCTAGATCCGCCTGCGCTGGAGACCAGTATAAATCGTCCATTTCCACAGGCGGATGCTTGAGAGCCGCTAGTAGAAACCATTTACACAGGCGGCTCTCTTAGGCAACCGCCTGTGTAAATGTTCATTTACACAGGCGGTTCCCTAAGAGAGCCGCCTGTGTAAACCTATTAAAATATGTATTGTTTATTTATTTTTTAATTAATTAATTAATTTATTTATTTATTATTTTATTGTTATTATTTAAATATATTGATATTGGTTGGTCTTCTAACATAGCAACATGTAATTTAAATACTTCATCTCATACATACATTTGTATACATCAAAGTTTGGTGCTCAAAGACATAAAGTTAATTACAAGAGTATATCCATCATCACACATCATATATATATACATCAAAGTTTGTTTCTGTACTCTAATAACCCTCTTTAGTAAGTTTGAGCTTACTAATCTCTGTTAGCACTCGGAACTATGGCCTGGATAATTGGCTTTCATCATCATGATATTTGCCTTCACGTGGAATGACATGCTTCATGATGAACGAGCAGATGTCCTCAACTATGTTTTCTAAAGCACGTTCGTCCATACGCTCCGCCGTCCCTTGCTTATATACCTGCAAAGAAAGTTTATAAACATTATATATTTTATGACTTCCAACTTTAATAGACTATTACTTATATTACCTTGTCAGGGTTCCTTGCATATCGTCCGTTTTCTCTCATGTTCCCGCACACGTAGTAGCCACAGAGGATAGATAACGGTGGTTGCTTCATGCACTGTATAACAGGAGAGTGGTTATTTTATTATAGTTGCAACTGTGGTCGTATGTATATGATTTGTATTCATAATAGTAAATTTTTATACGTACCGACCAGTTATGTATAACCTCCAATGGTTGCCCTGGTCTCTTGGACTTGCACTTTCCATGATTTATCTTATAGAACCTGTATGCCCTATGATCTCAAATAGAATCACCATGTTATTGTCAAATTCTCACTATGCTTAAGTATGCATGCATAGCTTGACTTACAGCTCTAGCAGTTCGATGAATGGAGCATACCGTTCTTTCGGGTAATCTGCGGAGTCTAGTACCAACACCCTTCCCTCCTTGGGATAAATGATGAAGCATATCCAGTGCCTCCTGCTCGAATTAAATCCATGATGCATTTATGCATTGGAATAATTTAGATAGATATTTGTAAACTCACACTTACCCAAAGTGGTACGGGGCCACCACCGCTTTCCTGTCTTGAAACTTTATTAGTGAATGTCCAATGTAGAAGGCGTATTTGGCTTCAAAATCAAGTTTCAACTTTCGGAGTTTCTCATCCCGTTTTGTACCTTCCAAACCCTGTACCTCTGTGCTGTCATTCCCGATCCGGAATGTGTGCCGATCTTCGGCTATATCTATTGGGCAGAGATAGGCATTCCTTTCTTCGGCACAATAATTTAGGTCCGAACCAAAATACAAATCTTGTTGATCATATAACATTATGCAAGACAGAAGCATGTCAGATATTGAAAATTGATGCAACTACAATGTGTGTAACTATGTAACACTTACAATGCAAATGCCGTTACGATCTGTACATCTAGCATCTCGTGGTTCATCAGTGCCCACATGTCATCAAATGCAAGCATGCATTTGTCAGTACTCTGGCTGAGAAATGCTATTTGTGGTATGCGCATGCTTATGGTGTCGATGCCAGCAGAAGAGGCTCTCGTGTACCAGTCATGAAACCTTTTTATACCACTTGGTTTCTTCATAAGTTTGGTCCGTCTGAGTAGAGGCTTTCCCCACACGTACTTTTTGGGGATAGTCTTGTAGTCTTCTGCAGTTGGCACCTTGAAATTGACAGGAGTTATGACCTTAGGCGCCGGCACCTCTGACTTTGCTAGCTCAGAAATCTCATGCTCTTGTATTGTGCGTTTCGAAGCAATGCCTGACAAAAATCTCACTTGCCCAGCTGATTTTTTCTTTGGCTCGTATGGTGAAATCAACTTAGGTATCGGAAATAGTTTCTTCTTTGGCTAGGGTTTATTAGCTAGGGTTTATGGTTAAGCTTGAGATTAAAGGAAAAAACCTAAGTTACATAATTAAAAAATAATCTAAGTATAGCATAACTATATAAATACATCATTCATTATAAATAGATAGATGATGTGGAAGGTGATAATAAAAAACCTAACTACCATATAATTAAAAAAATCCACAAAAAAATCTCTCTACATAAATATACAAAGAACACACCATTGGTTTAATCTTGTAAAAACTAGCTAAGAAGCAAACATGTTGAGAGGCATTATCCAACCATATTAAGCAACCCCATCTAACCATATCCCTACAACTAAAACATCTAAAACTACTCCGTCCACCCTGCGATCTGGTGTCGCCCGGCACTTCCCTATTGTCCTCGTTCTCAGATCCGCTCGAGACTTCTCCATACGTGCTCGCTGTCTGCCCGCCCCGCACCAACCACGCTTCCTCCAATCACCCTCCCGTCTCCCCTCCCTCTCTCGAGATCCCTCTCCCTCGTGCCCCTCGCTGTGCTCACTCGCACGCGTGGGTCGCCCATGCCGCCACCTCCTCTCCCTCGCCGTCACACTCAGCCGAACGGACGAGCTCTCGCGATCCTAGCGCACCACCATCCGGAGAAGCCAAGCCTGAATATCACCGCCTCCTCTCCCTCCACGTCGTACCCGCACCGCCGCCGTCGTCGCTGTTGCTGTCGCACTCGTGCCGTCGTCGCCCTCGCTGAACGAATGAGCACTTGTGATCCCAGCATGCCGCCATCGAGAGAAGCCAAGCCCGAACACCGTCACATCCTCTCCCTTTCCACCGCCTCCTCTCCCTCGTCCAAGACAGGAAGATAACCCAGGCCATCGGATCTAGAGCTGTACGTGCAGCTGGGTGAGCAAGATGACCTGGAAGCGCTCCTCGACAGAGTTGCCATGGTCGGCCTTGTTGGCGTCCTCCGCCGGCTCAGGGATCTCACAGAGTGGTGTTGCTTGAATGCTTTCTATCTGATTTTGTTTGATTTTTTTAGCAGGGTGTTGGATTCTTTAGAGATGATTTTCAGGGAGTGCCATTTAGATTTGTGCACAAACTGGAAGCGCGAATCGAATCTGCATCCACTTCTTTCATTTTGCTTTTATGAATTTGTGACACGGGGAAGAATTAAGAAGAATGTGTATCCAATGTGAAGGTTGAAGCAGCCGAATGCTCTGCATGCTTTGCTTTTCTGAATTTGGATGGCCGTGTTGCAAAAAGGTAATAAATGGGCAAGAATGAGATGCTGATTATTGTGATTTCTGGTAGCCAGATTAGTTGTCCATATCATTGTGCAATTTTTGTTGTTCTGCAAACCTCACTAATATTCGGGCATCTATTCAATTGATTCATAACAACAGTGCACCTTATGAGCACAGTGCAGTGTAGCTCATCGTGCCATTGTCAGCAAAGCCCTCTTGCAATAACCAACAACAAAAATGTCTTGAGGCCTAGCGTGTGCTGGAGCAGGTGGCCACATCATCTTGCTAGCAGTCAGCTCGTCAAGTCATCGGTATGAAGGAACCTGTGTGAGGTTGATGACTAGCATGGAGAATCTTGAGAAGTGGGTACATCAACCTGAATACCTGATGCACAGAACATCTATGTCCATTATTAGATTTAGGAGTCATCAATATATTTGACTTCAGGCTGTTACTGTGACCCAAAAGTATACGAATCAAGTCATGCCACAAGATAGAGGTCATGAACAACATGCACTAGGAAAGAAAACTTGGAGGAGAAGAACCTAGCAGCATAGATTAGAAGCACATTGAAGCAAGTTGTGCCTTGTGCCACTGACCAAAGTCTACAGTCAAGGCAATTTTAGGAATTCCGATAGAAAGCAAATCAAAACAGAAACAATCTGACTATGATCAACTCGTTGAAGAACTGAAATAATGTGTGGTTGAAAAGTGGTAGATTAGAATTATTTTATTGCTTATTTGATAATTGATTACTTAATCATTCACAGATGCCATATATATGCCCTTTTCTTTTCTGTCTGTTGATTTAGTCAATGATGCCTACACAGTAAAGTAAGTGCATGATAGATTCTGTGTAGAATCAATAATGCAATACAATAACCGAAATTTTTATCTGAACAAAAAGACATACTAGACAACCTTGCACTTGCCGTATTATTTTCTCTATTTTGGTGTTTAATCTTGGAGCGACCATTCAAGTGTCTCATCACAAATTTGATCTTGAGTTCAGACTGCATGTTGCTGCTGCCACACTACTGATTTGATAGTAGTAAAAAGTTTGAATTTTTGAAGAAGGGGATATTGCAGCAGACAACAAAAAAAAGGTAACTTTCTGAAACTTTTTAACAGAATTGTAGTTTAAATAAATTATTCTGTTTGGACAATTGGTTTATTCAGCACCCTGTTATTATCTGCAGGCTGCAGCTGGGCGCACTTTGTGCAAACACAAGGAGGGGCTGTATTCAACGCTAATGGCAAACATTTAAGAAAATGAAGCACTTCTTTCTGCTTGCTATAGACGTTTAAGGGCATCGTCATCTATGATCATTTCAGCCGTTGGTCCGTCAAGCAAAACATGAGTCCAAAACACACTCAAAGAGTCAATTTTCTGAACATGAACACGCTCAAAGAGTCAATTTTCTGAACATGATACAGCCTACATTCAAACTTAAAATTATCGTTGCATAGTTTTGTCTTGCAGATATTTGACGCTTAATTTTTTTTTTGTTTTTGGTAATTGTACAACACATGTTTAAACTTGAGTTATTGTGGAATTGTTTTTTATATTGCATCGCAAAACAAATGATTCTGGTTGTATTATCGTGAATTATTATTTTTTCCATGGAATTGTTTTGTTTACATTGCAACGCAAAATAAATAATTCTGGTTGTAATATCGTGGAATTATTTCTCCCGTTGCAACGCACGGGCATGATCCTATCAACAAATAAAGACAAGAAGCTAGCTATTCTTCTCTCTCATTCATAAAACATACATACATGTTGATAAATATATTGAAAAATTTATAAAGAGAGAGAGACATAAATTAGAAAACCTAAGTATAGCATAACTATATAAATACAACATTCATTATAAATAGATAGATGATGTGGAAGGTGACAATAAAAAACCTAACTATTATATAATTAAAAAAATCAATAATTATCTCTCTACATAAATATACAAGAACACACCATTGGTTTAATCTTGTAAAAACTAGCTAAATTGAGAAGCAAACATGTTGAGAGACATTATCCAACCATATTAAACAACCTCATCTAACCATATCAACAAATCAAGACAAAAAGCTAGCTATTCTTCTCTCTCACTCATGGTGAAACCCTAGATCCAAAAAGTAGCTCAAATTGAGCTAGAATGAGCAAATTGAGGCAATAGGGACATAAACTAACCTCTTTTAGCAACCTCCTTCTTAGAAATGAAGATCAAAACCTCCCCCTTGTATTTTGAGAAATCTGGAACTCCAAAATCGCCCCCAATGGAAGGTGGGTGCGAGATACTGTGTTCTGGTCGGGGAGGAAAAAATGGTATTTATACAGAGATAACACAGGCGGTTGCTTAAGTCAACCGCCTGTGTTAAATTGTTTCCACAGGCGGTTGACTTAAGCCAACCGCCAGTGTAAATGGAGCATTTACACTGGCGGTTGGCTTAAGTCAACCACCTGTGATAAACGTTTCCACATGCGGCCGAAAATCTCTGACACCGCCCTATTTATACCACAGGCGCGTCGTAACTGGAACCGCCTGTGGTATAAAAAGGGGGCGCCAGCTATGAGCCTGTTTCTACTAGTGATATCCACTTGGTTGGTTTTAATAGTTCTTGGTTACAGAACAAGGAGAACAGCTCTAACATTCAACTATATGTTGGCTGCATGTCACTTAATTCTTCATTTATCACTTGTGATTCTCATCTATAAAACACAACTTCCTGTTCCGATGTCAATCTATCAGGCCTGGTACAAACAGACACACGTTACTAATAAGTGAGGTACCATTGGTAAGAGAGGCATCAGGAAGAATCTGCTTCAGTGCTACACAAGTTCCAGAGCGGCGGCACAGATTGTGATTAACAAAAGCAGGTTTGATGCAACATCTATGACTTGAGCGTCATGAACCAACACTAGTAGAAAAGAGTACAAGGCCGACGCCTCTTTTTTATACCACTGGCGGTTTTAGTTATCACGCGCCTGTGGTGTTTCTACAGGCGGTTCTCCTAAGAAACCGTCACTAAAAATCATATTTCTACATGCGGTTGCTTAAGAAAACCGCCTGTAGAAATCATGTATTTCTATAGGCAGTTTTCCTAATAAACCGCCACTAAAAATCATATTTCTACAGGCGGTTAACCGCATGTAAAAATAATTTGAAATTAAATTTTTTAAGCTTTTCAAATGACCCCGTTTGTCAATATGAAAGTTGTAGATCTCGAAAAGTTATGAAATTTTGTAGTTGATAATTTTCATTTGGCATCATCTTGTCGTCGAAAACAACATTTGAATTTCTCAAATTTGAAATTCAAATTTTGCAAATGACCTTGGATGGAGAAACTACCAATATAAAAGTTGTAGATCTTGAAAAGCTATGAAACTTTGTAGTTGACAGCTTTTCTATTTGAATCTGTTTATGGCCTCAAATAATCAATGTATGCTCAGTTTAGTATAATATATGGCGAACTAAACTCTAACAAATACACATTTGAGTGATAGGTGGAGTGGTAGAGAAGGTTACACCTGAGGGTGAGGTCTCAGGTTCGAATCCCACTAGCCGTGCAGCGCATGATTTTACGTGAAAAAATACGCGACTTGCGACTAGATAGTGGTGGGCCTTCCTTGGAATTAAATCTTTTTTATTCCTATTTTTCAAACACAATTTCATATTTTCTATAAAAAAAATTTCCACAGGCGGATCCGCCTGTGGAATTGTTTTCTACAGACGGCTCATAAGGAACCGCCTGTGGAATTGACCCATTTCTACTGGCCTCTAGCGCAGCCAGTGCTGAAAAACGCCACTACAAATAGGTTACCAAAGTATGCCCCTGTACTAGTGCAACTAACACTCTGGTTCCCCATTTGATGCAGGAGGCAGATATACCTGCAGTGGTGTTGGAGGCAGAGACAGCATTAGACTTGCAATGAACCCCTTGATGCATCTTATCAATCTCTATTTATGTATTTATCTTGGCTCCACCAGATTTATGATTCATTCAGTAAGCCACCACCCGCTTCATCTCCTTCGTTCGAAGGGCCAGATTCTACAGTTCACTCCATTGCGAGCACGCCCATCCTTCTGGCAAAGGCAGAAATACCTTTCAGGCAAAAATTCTAGCAAGACAAGAGGTATCTAGTGACACATGCATAAGTAGAAATGCAGACTACCTGAGGAAGCCTTCGTGCAAACAAAATAGATTAGGTGCATTAAGCATATACCTTGACTTGACAGGTCCTTGTGAGATAGAGAGGATCCTTGTATAAGCTTCATCGGTGAATGGGATGATGATCCGAGTTACTGTACCTGACGGCAAGGACATACTCTCTCTGATATTCACTGCTACTGGAAAATCTTTGCCACACTACAGGTGTCGTAGAAATTCCACCTGACCTGGCAAGGTGGTATGTTTGACTCCTCATAGATGCTTCCCTTATGCCTCTAGTTACTGCGAAACAATAACACAGAAACATCCTAAATAACTCTCAGCAGAATTTCTTTGTTTTTCAAACAACTTATAATGTTGACATGGTCTATACAGAAATTTTAGCTCTCTAAATCATCAATAGCATTTTAACTTCAGATGGTTTAGACGGCCTGACATTCATATTATGATCTCATTTCTAGAATCTCAGGTTTTTAATTTCTAACTGACCCGAATGGTGACATTCATATTATGAGAATTGCAATCCTTGACACCATATATGTAATAGACCAATTACTCAAATTTAAATTTAACAAATTGTTCTAACTTTCTTAGACATGGACCTTAAGAGACCCACCTCTAAAAAAGTGAACTAGTGTCAATGACTCCTTGCCCTTGTTCCACAAGTGACTTGAGTGTGGACAACATTGAGATGCAAGGTCTTCAGACAACATTGAGAAAAAAGATCTCTAGACATTGGTGATTTAGGGGCCTCATACAAACAAAGATCAGTGGACCGGTGTGCTCGACATCTGTTACAGCATAGCTGCACCCAAAACCTTCAAACAATTGTTCTCTTGAGCTGGTGACACCTGGTTCCCAAGTGCTTTCTGCCTATTGGTCTCAACTCTATTGGTTTCATCGGCAAATTTTCTTCTCAACTCTATTGATCTCATCATGGCCCACATGCTTTCTGCATTTGTTTTAAATGTTCGATATGCCACGATGAAAATTTTGTGTCATAATAGAGTGCATGATAATGACGGTAGAATGTTTTTAGACCACTAGGAAAACATCCTAACTCTCACCATTATTTGATCTCTTTTAATTGGAAAATTGCATTTGGCTGCCGGTGCTGTCTGTGCCATGGCAGAACATGTTGTACAGCAGCCATGCCAATAAAATGGTGTGATTAACTTTTATCTCATTAGTGGCAAAAATATAGAAAATCCCATTAAACCACACATTGAGTAACAACGATATAGTTCACAGATAAAAAAGAAATTAGAACATCGACCTGATCCAAATATGTACAACACAACCATTGGACTGGAAAACTAGATATACACTGACGTCTGAGTATGAAGTGAGCCTAACTCAAGCGGTTAGGGTCAGAGACCCATGTAGTACCTCCTAGGTTGAATTCTACTCTGACGCCATTCAGATAAGACTGTTGTTCTATTCCATAGGATTGATCTAACCCATACTTTTAACATTCAAGTAGGACACTCAGGTCTAGTTTTTGATATTTCTTTCTAGAACATCAATACTGCAGAAATAGTTTTCACCGGTGGCATTTTCTCCTCCTGTTTCATTTATCAAAACCATTGATGATAATATATCATGGCTATGGTTCAATTCATAATAAAAACCGGTACTTAAAAATCAATTTCCCTGCCAGATGGGCACAAGAACCAGCAAAGAAAACTAGTGGTAGAAATGATTTTCACTGTCATAGAGGATCCAATGGTGAAAACCCACCTGGACTGCTTGCACATGCACCTGCACCTACCTTCCTGCATGTCGCCCCGCCTATCTCTCGCTTCTCTATTCTTGGGGTGGCTGGTATGTGGTCCGTGTACGTGCCCATATGTCGGCCCATGGGTGGCCACGCGTGGAGAACACCATCCTTGGCTCCTCCATCCCATTCTATCCTCCATTTCCTTCCATTCACTATCTCTCTCAATCTGTCCCTCCTATTACTACTAATACGACGTCACAGCAACTTCCTCATAACTACAATGAAATTTTAGCTGTCTGAATATAGTAAACAGAATGTTGAAGAAGAAATACATATGGGAACATGCATTGATGACATTTCAGCAATATTTTATCTCATGTTGTCTTGGTTTGTTAGTGTTACCTCTGTGAGAAAGATAATGACCAGCTTAACTTTCAATTCATTGAACAAGATATTTACAGTAGAAGATACAAGACTCTTCATATGCTAAGACTTTTCATTCTAAGCTATTCACATTATAGACTTGTCATATTCTAATACCCTCCCACAGTCTCAACCAGGAGAGGAACGAATGTTGAGACTGTATCGGAAGTTGATGAAGACAGCAGTTGGCATGCCCTTGGTGAATATGTTAGCATACTCGGTTCTTGGCTAAAACCGGCAGTCATGATCTATTATTAGTGAAGATCCGAATATCACAATCGGTTGGACCTGTCATGGCCAGTTTAAGACAGAAACTGGCAATATGTGCCGTGACGAGCTATCACTATCAGTTTTTTAAAATCCGGCAGTGATGAAGCCAGTGGTGAAGACCAAATCTATTGTAGTGTGAGCATGGGGACCTGAGTTGGAGTTCTATTGAACTAATTTTTTTCTCTCACAGGTCCCAAGCTCTTGCCTCCTAGGAGGTAGGAGCTCTTAGAGATCATATCCATTAACACTGTTATATATTAATATTTAAAAGATAAAACAATTAGGCTATCTGTTCAGAATTTATCTTTTTGATATCCATTAACACTGTGATATATTAATATTTAATAAATATATTCAGAATGTTCTTTGATATATCATGGGAACATGATCAATATTTATACTATATGTTTCATAACTGGAATAGCTAAATAAGGCAACTATACTAATACACTAAAAATAAGACATGTGTTGTTTTCTACAGTGAAAAAAAAGAACATGACCACAAAGAGACTAGGTCTCCTTGGGTTCTCGAGACAAGAACAAAAGAATATCAGCTGTCAGCTTTTCCCTGCATCAATTACTTTCTGAGCCCTCAGCTTTATGACAACTATCAGTGAAAAACCTTGATTGCCATATTATTTTTAAATAGATAGTGACTGCGTTTTATAGTTCTATGAGTAATTAATCACAAGATATGTGAGGGTCCAGATATCGATGGTTGTTCAAGCAGACCGACTGGTGTCAGTTGAGTTAAATGTGCTTTTCCAGTAATTAAAACAGCCTTGGATACACCAGGAGAATCTGAAAGCATCTGCCTGCAGTTGGGCACCATCAGGTCAATGTTGTTCATACCAGCACAGCCCACCAGCAGGATTCTGTGGACGGTATGGGACATACACCAAGAATGTGACATAGCTTCGTCAGACACCAAGAATGTGACAAAGCTTCGTCAGAATTTTAGGTTAACGAAGCTATGGATGCAAGGGGTCGAGGTGAGCTGCACATGTTGGTTTGCAACGCCTGAATACACTCCATGACTTAAAAAATGGAAGTCGACTTGTCGCATAGATGAAAGGTGTACAAAAACGGAGGATCTTGCCCCACGTTCAATCCCAGTTGCCTCCTTTTCCCATCTTTCATACAACTTTCTCTAGTGATTTTTCCCTGTCTTCCCCTATATGTACAAGTTCTGCTGTGCTCCGCATCTATTGTTTGGTGAGCCATGGCGACAAAATCACTATATATAGTACCAGATAGATGTCGGACTTATTAGGACGTGATTCTAGGTCCATCGGCAACAGGACCTTTTTGGCATACTAAATGCACAGTGCAACATTATGAATTATGAGTAGAGTTGTGCCTATAATCCTAGTAGACGAAGTACATTGCATGACTTGTATCTTGAGACGTGCTTGGACCATATCCGCTAATTATTAGCACTCAATTTTAATAATGTACAAATGCAGAAAATTTTACTAACATCAAAGCAATTTTCTTTTTTAAATGATTGTTTCTTTTCTGGTTTTGGAATTATTTAATTGTTTTGCAAACTTTATAATCAATGTGTACGACTCATTTGAGGTATTACTCTGTACAGATTAATCTGGGAGTGATTTTGCAAGTAATACTCTGTAGCAGAATAGTTAATAACAAAAAAAAGCGACTACAAATTTCAAAAAAAAAATGACTTACTATTTTTTAAAAAAATATGTGACTACAATGACAATGTCTCCTTGGGGTTTTAACAGATCAGAATTGTTATACTTTCTTTTTGTGAAAGGGAATTGAAATACTTTGATGAGGTACTCAAAAGTTTGGTGAGTATCGAGTTCCACGTTTCTTCATCAGTACACTGACCGACGTCATCTAAAAATACATCATTTTGATTAAGAGCAGGTCCAATCTGTGTGCAGTGTCATGAAGGCGCGCGGCGACGAAGATTCCCGGTCCCAAGGCAGCTATTGGTAGCCATGTGCATGCAGTTCAATGTTATTGTACTATGCCAGCTCCACGGTTCACCAGCAGCCGTCTAAAGACATATGCTCAGGGTACTCTGCTGGATGAACTGGCAATGAGTGTCATACAGTGGCGATCCTCGGCTATTATGATCAACGCCGGCGTGATGCATGAATGCTATCACAGATCAACATATGAAGTGGGCAACAAGATGCCAACTGCATGCCATTGCTGATTACCACATTACCACTAGTACAGACGCATACTATACAGGCGGCTGAAAACTCATTTCTACTAGCGTTTTTCAGCACCGCCATGCTGGAGGCCAGTAGAAATGGGACATTTCTACAGGCGGTAACTAAGAATCACCTATGGAAATGCATTTCTACAGGCGGTTCAGTTATGCCAACCGCCTGTAGAAATCTTTTTCCAGAAAATAGGAAATCGGTTTTTAAAAATAGGAAAAAAAAGATTTTAATACAGGGAAGGCCCATCGGCTAGTCGCGCTTTTTTTCGCGTACAATCGCGTGCTTCGCGGCCGGTGGAATTCGAACCTGCGACCTTGCCCTTGCGCGTAGCCTTCTCTACCACTCCACCTATCACTCACTTGTGTTTATATTAGAGTTTAGTTCCCCACATATTATCTCAAACCGAGCATATATTGATTATTTGAGGCCCTAAATGGATTCCAATGGAAAAGTTGTCAACTACAAAGTTTCATAACTTTTTAAGATCTACAACTTTTATATTGGAAGTTTTTCCATCCGAGGTCATTTACAAAATTTGAATTTCAAATTTAAGAAATTCAAATGTAGTTTTCGACGACAAGATGATGTCAAAATGAAAAAATTATCAACTACAAAGTTTCATAACTTTTCGAGATCTACAACTTTCATTTTGACAGTTTTTTCAAATAAGGTCATTTGAAAAACTCAAAAAATTTAATTTCAAATTATTTCTACTGGCGGCTTTCTTAACAAACCGCCTGTAGAAATATGATTTTTACAGGCGGTTTCTTAGGAGAACCGCCTGTAGAAATACATGATTTCTACAGGCGGTTTTGTTAAGAAAACCGCCTGTAGAAATATGATTTTTAGTGGCGGTTCCTTAGGACAACTGCCTGTAGAAATGCATGATTTCTACAGACGGTTCAGTTAGGAAAACCGCCTATGAAAATGCATCTTCACAGACGGTTCGTAGTTCTGACACCGCCCTTTTTACACCACAGGCGCGTGATAACTACAACCGCCTGTAGTATAAAAGAGGGCGTCGGCGTTGTACTCTTTTCTACTAGTGTACTTTTCCAGGCTAGGCACTAATTCCCTTTTGCCACCCATTCCTTGTCACCTAGAAAGATTTAGCTACCCACACTCCATCTCTTTTTCATACTCAATGCTAAACTTGGCCTGCAACGGCAAGATAAAAGAAGCACTATATATAGGCAATAACAATAATGAAGACTAGTAGTAAGAGGCCATCACAGACTAGTAGTAAATTATGTCTACACCTGTCTCATACAGTCCTGAATTGCTTAACTTCATCAGACCATTTAATTTGTAAGAAAATGTATCTAAGTGGTGTCCTATTATGACATGGGCTATAACAACAGCCATCTTTAAATACCAAACAAAACTAAAATTTATCTCTGAATTTGATGCTTAGCTACTGTCGTGATTCAATTGAGATGTATAAGAGCCAAGCTTCTTATGTGCTGCTGCCCACCTGCTTTTGCACAAGAACTGAAGCTGAAACTGCTGCTGGAAGTCAATAAACAAAGGACCTCCCACGGTGCTCCTCTGAACTGTTTAAAACTGCAAGCAAAGAGAACATAGGATAGATAACTCATATGTGTGTAGTTTATTTGAGACATGAGAGCACTAGGTCACTCACCTAAACAAAACAAAAATACAAAGAACAGATGACTCAAATTGATAGTTCTAGCATGATTTTCATTCTATCCAACTAGAGATTAGATATCATGAACTATTGAAAACTTCAAGCGAAGATATTATATTTCTGCCAGGAAAGAATTTCAGAAAAGTTTTCTGTTGTACAAGTTCTAATGTTATTAGGTGTTTCTACAGACATGGAATAAACAGCACAACTAAACCCTAGATTATGGAATAAACTGTCACACCAATCTCACTGAGACAGAAACCTTCCTCAACCATGCAAGTTCCTCCAAAAAACAGTACTCACATACTAATTGTAGCAAAAATTGCAGGCTATAAATATTAGTGGTTCAAGAACCTCATTTCCTCCAAATAATAGAAGTTGGTATGCATGCATGGCGACGGGTGGGAAGAAGTGCACGACGGGGCTAGCGGGATAGAGGTACTCGAGCACTGGGCAAATAATGCGGTCTCCCTTGCTCGAACAGCCGTGTCGACGAAAGCTAGTCGGCAGTCTACCTCGGGGTATACCCACGGTAGTAGTTTATCGGTAGACGGTGCGCAAACTACGAACTCGATGGTGACGCAAGACACGGACAAGCTTTTTATCCAGGTTCGGCCGCCGCGTTGGCGTAATACCTACGTCCTGCGTCTGGTTGTATTGGATTGTGTTGAGAGATAATCTGTATGATTTGTCCTCTAGGGGACCCCTGCCCCTCCTTATATATCGTGAAGCGACAGAGTTACAAGCAAAGTATCCTATTTGGTACAATATCTTGTAGCCTTGCGGTGCACGCGACCAGTCGTGCGCCGCACGTCTTCATCTTGTGGGCCGAGCCACCTCTGACGGTGCGGCCCATATAGGCCCATGAGGGTATAGGGGTTTATACCCCCACAGCTAGTCTCCGAGCACCATGTATTGTGATGTAACACGCCGTCTTGAGCTTCTTCGATTAGTGAGGCTTGACGTCTTCAATAAGCAGGAAAGTCGCCCAAACAGTTGCAACGGTATTTTGACCAACTCAAAAGACAGTTGATCAACATTGACATCGAAGAAGCAGGTTGTTCGAAGAATGCATGGTGCTCTTAATCAAAAAAGATTTCTTTCCTGGTGAAGTGTGCCCACTTTACTTTTCTGAAAAGTATAGTCTTTCAAAAAGCAAGCATATTCACCGCAAGGTGAAGTGTGCCCACTTAGTCCCCGAGCCTGGTAGTAGGTGACGTAGGCACGTGGTGCCAGGGTCAAAAGAAAAGTCCTCAAAGAAATTTTGAAACTGAGATGCATCGCCAGATGCATCGTACCGATGTAGTCCCCGAGCTTGCTGGAAGGCGAAGTATGAGCCTTGTAGCAAGGTCTAAAAAATTGAATTTACCAGTCCCCGAGCATATCATGCTCGTATGCAATTGAATAGACTAATCGACCAGTCCCCGAGCATATAACGCTCGGTGGTCGGTACAGTCCCCGAATTCTCAAATTGGTGGGCTTGTCGACCAGTCCCCGAGCGTATAGTGCTCGGTGGTCGGTGCAGTCCCCAAGCTCTTAAATTGGTGAGCTGGTCGACCAGTCCTCGAGCGTATAGTGCTCGGTGGTCGGCACAGTCCCCGAGCACGGCGTAGGGACCGGTGGACAAGTCCCCGAGCGTGGTTGGGAACGTAAACGTGCTCGGTGGTCGGCACAGTCTTCGAGCATAGCATAGAGAGTAGTCGACAAGTCCCCGAGCGTGGTTGGGAACGTAAACGTGCTCGGTGGTCGGAGCAGTCCCCGGGCACAGCGTAGGGAATAGTCGACGAGTCCCCGAGCGTAGCTTGTCGACTGGGCCAAACTCCTGAAAAATAAATATAGATAAAATTGGTAGTACATGATGTATAAATAAACTCTAGATAAAAAATCAGCACTGAGATAAGTTTTAGATTTTTTATTATAAAATTAGCACGAGTAGTTAATTCATCCTAGAGCTTGTACCAGCTCTGGTCTAGCCAACAATCAGCATGAGGTGCGGAACCTAGGCACGCGTAGGATTGTCAGCCACGTCAGAGAGCTACTGCCGACCACCCGGAACGCAGAGGGCGGATCTCGTGCACGTGTAGGGAGGAGTCGGAGACAGTACCGGCTCTGGAAAGCTCGTGTAGGAGAAAAAACTAGTCGGCTAAAAAAGTTGTTTTGAAGAATAATAATATTAAAAATATTATGCCAAAAATAAATAAGATATTAGAAGTGTACTTATCTTTGGATGAAAGTCTAGTCGGTGACGACAAAATTGTCTGGCCCTCGAGCTTTTGGACTTGTTATCGTGACGGTGGTCGCGGTTGTCGTAGCGCCGTTCTTCGCGGCGATTATTATTGCGACTCGTGGTCAGAGCAAGTAGGCCAAACAACTTGGTTGATAGGCTGAGCAGGTCGGTGTCGTTGATCTGCCTCCCTTTGTAGCAGAGAAGCGGCGACGCGTTGTCGGCGTGGTCGGAGACGCTGCTGGTGTGGTCGAAACCGTAGCCAGCGTGGTTGGAGCCGCAGCCGACGTCGGTGAAGAAGTGATCGGCACAGATCGGATCTACGCCTCCTCTGCGGTCATGGCGGTGAAGCTGTTGAAGCCGACGACGAACGTGAAGCCGCCCGCCATGACCGCGAAGTCGGGGATGATGGCCATCTTGTTCGTCGAGAGAGCTGTACGCACAGCCCCTACCTGGCGCGCCACTGTCGACGAAAGCTAGTCGGCAGTCTACCTCGGGGTATACCCACGGTAGTAGTTTATCGGTAGACGGTGCGCAAACTACGAACTCGATGGTGACCCAAGACACGGACAAGCTTTTTATCCAGGTTCGGCCGCCGCGTTGGCGTAATACCTACGTCCTGCGTCTGGTTGTATTGGATTGTGTTGAGAGATAATCTGTATGATTTGTCCTCTAGGGGACCCCTGCCCCTCCTTATATATCCTGAAGGGACAGAGTTACAAGCAAAGTATCCTATTTGGTACAATATCTTGTAGCCTTGCGGTGCACGCCGACCAGTCGTGCGCCGCACGTCTTCATCTTGTGGGCCGAGCCACCTCTGACGGTGCGGCCCATATAGGCCCACGAGGGTATAGGGGTTTATACCCCCACAAGCCGTGGGGATCTGGCCCCTCTTGCATGAGCGGCCATGGATCTGGCCTCCGTTGCACAAGCTCGACGCCACAACTTGGTAGAGGGTGAAGGACACCAACGGATAAGACTGGACGGGGTGGTGGCCACGGACAAGACGGGGCGAATATAAGTTATTGAGTTTACAAGGTTAAATGACAGAATTACCTTTGGTGTTATTGGTATGTCACTCAGTGCCGAATTCGTCTGAAAGCCAAGCCGAAGAAATCCTATTCCCATTTCCTCTCCAACTGCTTTGAGCTGCAAGAACAGGCAAACGACATTGAGGTGATACCCTAATTGCACTGAAATGCAGTCTTGCAGAAACAATACAATGTGGCACCATGCATTTTTGAACATTTTTCCAATGAGACCCTAGTAAGTGTGTCAAAAAAAAACTACAAAATAAACTCTAATAAGATGCTAGAGTTAAATGTATAGTTCTCAATAGAATTACCAATGCTAAGCAGGTAGGGGTGTCAGTTAACATTTGGTAAAGGACAGTAATGTGTCGACTTCAAAACCAAACTTTTCATGCTCTGTGCCAATTCTGTAAAGGACAGATGTTTACTTTGGGATAGACTGAATAGCCAACTGATTTTTTAAAATAAAATAAGAAAATACAGGGACAGCTTGAATAAATCAATAATTACCAGAATGTTGATGCTAGCTCAAATAACTTGAACACAGTTACAAGATATAATGGTTACCAAGTAATCATCACAAAATAATAAGAATAAAAGATAAGGGAGTTGACTTCAAAAAACAATTGAAGAATGGAGTGAAAGGACGGATATCAATTAATGATGAGCAGATGCCCACTATTCCCAGTTTAGACATAGATCAAAAGGTTCTTTTGACTAGTATAACTTTCACTTTAACAAAATAGCAAGCATCAGTTTGGTACTCTGTAAACTATAGCAGCAAGTAATTAACCATAGGATTACTCTATCTACTACCAACATATATATGCATTAGAAAGACACTGAGCACCTTGGTCTGCAGATTGCATCCGAAAGACAGAGTAGCATGACATGTCTGCTTAATATTGTTTTAGTGCTACTGCTAATTATAGCCTGCCTTCAAAACTGCTAGACTAAACTAACCACAGTTATAAAAGGCATTCATAGGATTTGAATTGTGTATCTAACATGACCAAAAAGACAGTCATACCTGCCTCTCACCAGGCACAGGCACAGGCGGAGGTTGAAGAGGTGACGGAGCTTGTGACGTGAACACCTGCCTGGACGGCCGCTCCACCACCCCTGTGGGGGATGCCTCCGTGGACGAGCAGGTTTCCGACGACTCCGTCTCTGCCGTTCGCAGCCATGCATAGGTGAGCGAGTGGCTTGTCACAATCCTTGCGACTCCACCTTGTGCATGGCCCCTTGATCCGACCACGGCCGCCATGGATCTAAACCGAGGCAAGGAGGGCATTGGCTCCGGCTAGATCTAAAGGAGGGTGGCCCAAACCCTAACGAAGCCATCGTCGATGCAGAGTTGCAAGCGACACGAGTGGCGTCAAAACGTGGAGCGCACCGGCAGCGACCAGGGGACAACGATGCGGAGCTATGGAGAATAATGATTATATTGTGAGAGAGAGCAGAGGAGCCGAGGGGCTGGAGGACAAGAGACGCGAAGTCGCCGAGAGACTGAGGGGGGTGATGGGCTGGATTCCGGACTTGAGTCATCCATCAACTGGAATCGATTATTTTTTTGGGTCCGTTCTGACGGCTCCCATTACGGGTCATAGGATAGCTTAGTTCTTTGAGAGACAAGTCATGGACGTTATATTAGAGACTCATACTCTAGAACCATGTCACACTAAAAGACATCAGTGACATGTTTTAATCGGACGAGTCACTAATTTAGTATGGATGACACATTTTACTTTCTAGTCACTAAGTTAGGTGTCTCTTTTGTATTATTTGGCATAGTGTTTAAAACTCGGGGATCCTTGAAACTAATGAAATTTAACAGCTGAAAGAAACCCTCTTGTATACTCCAAAATGAGGAATAGTTTTGTTTTATATGACGCGACACTGCCATGTCCTTACATATTTTCATCAGGTTTGCTGATTACAAGTTAATTTTAACTTCTCACCACGAAGTAAGCACATTATAATGTGTTTACTGATGCATCTGTGAAAACATCTACACACAAACAATGACTGTAGCTAAGTATGAAACAGTAGAACAAGTAAGCAATGCTGGCCCTCCACTGCCGTTGAGACAACTATAGCAGTAGTACAACACCAAAAAGTTAATTGACGAAACTAACACTGAATCTGAAATTAGTTTTCGAAGAAACAACTATGGCATAGAGTACAGAAATTACATGTAATTTCTCTTGTACAAGATCTCAAACGAGTTAGCATGGTAATACAAGATCAACATATTTATTTGGCGCTTACATAATAATGCTACCAAGTTTTTGTCACCAAGTATGTTTATGGCCATCTTCGATCCCATCCTCAACATCCATGTCCTGGACGAGTACCAGGTCCCATGCCCAATCGTAGAGAAGCAGGACAGGCAGTGAAGGAACAGTGTGGACGGGCACCACAATACTCAATACTGGGACGACCAGGAGGCATGTGGCTGCCCACAAACGAGACAGTACCATGCCCACAAGCGGATGAAGCTTCCCACCATGCTCTCTGGACCTTGACCTCGGCACCACCAAGCAGGGGCGAATGTAGCCAGGTTACCTTTTTTTTATTGGAACAGCAAGGGAGGCCCCTACCTTATTTTTTTATTTCAATAGAATAAAAGAATCAGTACAAGGGTAGGAATTACAAGGCACCAAGCCCAAAAGGAAAAAAAGAAGAAGGAAAAAACTAATCTAGAGCCAGGTTACTCATCGGGGTCAGCATGAAAGAAGCTACCGCGATATGATGTTTTATTGAGAATTTTGACAGAACTAGTCTAATATACAGAGGATTAGCTAAAAGTTATCGGGGTCGGTTGACCCCTAGATCTGCCCCTGGCACCATGTTGAAGAACGAGACAGTGCCATCCTCGACCTCGGCACCGCCCATGATGTTGCGCTGAGAAAAAGACTTTAATTTGTTGTCAACCCCAAATTAGTAATAATAAGATATTCGATCATTGGTCAAACATAGTATCCATTGTTTTTCGCCAAATGCATTGTGAAATTTTGATAGTCATAGTATCCATGCTTCGTTCATCAACCATGTATCCCATATATCTTGGATGAGCTCATAACATACTTATCCAGATAGATGTTTCCTCAAGCAGATTGGCTAGTATCCATTAAAGAACATATGATCCTGTATGGTCTCATCGCATAATTGGTGTCCACTCACCTTCCTGATCTGCTTTGGACTTCTGAGAGCGCGGATGGGAATAGCAGAAGAGAATCATCAATGAAGCTGGGCAGCGAGCACTCCCTGTGCTGCTTTCCACAGTCAGGGCTCACAGAGAAGATAAAAGGGACTGAAATGAGCAGCAGGATGCCAACTTGGTGCTGCCGATTCTACAAGTAAGGTCCAAGGATGCCATTATGTGGAGGTGCGCCAACTGTGGTTAGTGTTAGGTGCATGCTGATTCCTTGTTGCCTCCTATTTCTATGTTACAACGAAAGCTTTGCCTAGCCATTCCATCACTTCTCATATTCATGCTAAGATATTATATTCTTCTACTTTCTCCTGGGCAATGGAGAGAAAGAAGTATTATATATAACATCTAGGACTGATTCAGTACTCCTGTAAGTGTAGTAAATATAACGTAGCATACTAGACTTTGGCCTATAGTTACATGGTCACCAAACTACTGTTCGTCATTAAGTTATTGTGGAGCCTATTATGGTTAAACAACACTGTGTGCAGTAGTGAATATAATGTGGTAGTAAACATATGCAAGTCCCTGTAACAAAAAGATGCAGTAGTACAGTAATTCAGTTTGTGAAGCAGGTCAATGAAAGCAATGCATAGACATGCATGTGGTGTACTGTGACATTCACGGTTAATTAGGTGAGGCACTGGCTAACTGACTTAGAAGCTAGTATATATGATGAGGTTGAGAATCAGGACAGACACGTGAATATAATACTGAAACCCTGCTTAGTATTTGTCGTCAACCTCATTCACTCCCGGCCGTGACGACATCTGTGCTTTGTTAACTGCATCCATTAGGTTGGCTTTAGTTTTTTCTTAGTTACGAAATAAGAAAAGCTCCAACATTCAACTAAATGGGCAGAGTGTCACTTAATTCTTCATATATTTAATTTATGGCTTTGTGCTGCTCTGTCTATCAACACATAACTTCCTTTCCGGCTGTCAATTGATTAGGGGTGGTAGAAACAGATGCATGCATGTTCCTGGGTGAACGAGGTGCCATTGGGTATGATGGGCACCAGAAAGACCTAGCTTGGGAGCTACACACGTTCCAGTTGGAGGATACAGCAGTTTATGATCAGTTGACAGGATGGATTGGTATTTGCAGGGTGTGCACTGTGGCATCTATCACTACTGGAAAGCAAAATGTTCCAGTTGGTTTGTCTTTAGCCCACAGCAAAATGATGAATTGTTCTGTCAGGTCCTTGCCACCGAAAGGGAAATTCCAAAATCGACCGTGTAGATGAATTTTTCTGTCAATTTTTGTACTACTGACAGAAAAAAAAAATCAAGATCCACAACCATGCTTGGGCTGCCTCCATCAGTCATGACTGAGAGCATACGACGGTTGGGTTATCCTTACCAAGAACTAGTAGGACTTGCATTGCTCACCGAACTGCCCAATTCCTGACAATCCCTTTGGCTGCATGCGCAGGTATTTTGCGTGAAAAGTCGCATGACTTGTGACATGCCATCATGTACCTCATCCAGACTAAAACCAAATGTATTTTTTATCTCAGTTTGCCAACTTCGGAAAACAATTTCTTAAGGCTGCTAGGAATCGGTCCCAGTACAAATCGCTTAGACAGGTAGATGTGGCTGTCCAGCTTTCTACAAATGGTTTTCATCCGTGACTAGGTTACATTCCTCTATATATAGTAGTGGGAGATACTAAGTTTTTCAAGAGCAGTTTGCTCAACTTGACCGCAATTAAAAATTTTTTTGACTGTCTCTGTTAATATATTTTTTAGTTGTGTTGATGACAACTGAGCTAGGTGTCTCTGTTAAATTACGTACAAGAGGAAGAATCAAACAATTGGTATTTGGTGTTCTCCAATGCACTTCTTATCACTTATGAGGACCCAGCTAATCTAACCACCTTTGACCAGATTGTTAATCGAAGCCTTGATTCCCATAATCCCATCCCATGTGAGCTTGACTGGCAAAGGACTATAAGTTGAAGGATTTCTGGTTCCTACAGGCTACAGTCATGCCAATGAAAAGACCTTCGACTACATTCTCAACAGAACGTAGTGTCCTCCTTGGTCTGCTCTGTCGTCCATGGATCATTGAATTCCCCAATCTGGTTGCCCCGCTGAAAACGACCAATGCAGTGGGAACAGATGGGCTGCCTCCCTTGCAACTCCATTTGTGGCCCTCTATCCATTAAATGGCGGGCCAAGCTTAGTCAAAGGACAAGTGCCCAGGAAGAGAAGGATCTTATTGGGGCTATCGAGGTTGTCCCACCAAGACTACCAGAATGGTGGGACTTCTCCTAGCTAGTGTTTTTAAGTAGTGCTAAAACATTACCACTAGTCATAACACATGAGAATTTCACTAGGAGGCATTTAGTAGAGAAAGTTTATACTTAATTTTGAATGCTAACACACTAGAAGAAAGCCACCTCACTAGGAGAAGTCCAAAGATTTTGGTTGTGCAATGCTGCTGATCCCCTCTCCTAGAACCATCAGCTTTTTCCTTCTGATATCTACTTTCCTTATGCCTCCCCGTCCAAGTATATTATCAGCATCTCAAATCTACCCATTTCTTGTTAGGTTTCTTCTCGTTCTATGTGTGGTTTGTGAAGTATTGGATTGTGTGTGCAACACTGGAACATATATTATAGGCAATATATCCATGTACTCGATGCATTTCTACTTTATATATAGAGAGAGGAGTAATACCCATGGTGGTTGAATTTTGTAGGTGAACATATTGACAATGTGCATTTACTTTGAACATATAACATGTACCCATGCTATATTGAAGGCGGCTGCACTTATATACCCACATGGCTGTCATTGTGGAGGGCGTGCACACACCCAATTTCATCTGCACCCAAACCCAACTCTCAGTTACCCACTCTTCACCATACCCAACTTTATCCAAATCCACATATATAATCCAAATCCAATGGATTTTAATGCTCTATGCATGTGTCCATTCGATGAGACGGGGTGAAAAAAATTTGGGTGGGAACTAAATAGGGCCTAAGTTTCAGGGTTGTGTGCATTGTTTCGGATCGGGTGACGTCCTGCTTGGACACACATGTTACTCCTTAGCCGACACTTGCACAGAGGTATCGCTTAGGCTGCACAATGGTCTCCATCTCTCCATAGAGAAACGCCAACACATAATTGGTGGCCGACAGATAATTTAACATTAAACTATTATACAATTACCAAAATGTAATTTGTATTTGAAACTCATCTTTTCCCAATAGCTGTAGGCAAATGTGTGTCATAGTGTAAGCGATATTTTTTTAAAAAGGATTGCGGCGTCTCTATTTTTATGGTACAACAAATCTTAAGTGTTCATCTAAAAAATTTAAACCTCACAAATGTCACTTTGACCATAAAAGCAATTTGAAGAAAGAAAAAAAGTTTAGCTAGCTAGGTTTGTCATTCAAATTTTAATATAAAAATAGTCAAGTTTATGTTGTCAAGGTCACGTCTTTGTTCAAAACATCAATTACTTCTAAGAGCCATTTCCCTCAGTGCCATTAGAAATTATGTGACTTCTCTGTCTGTGATTGAAATTGCTGAATTTCCTTGTCAGTCGTTGCAAAAAAAAAATATCCCCTATATGCCACTTTAGACATCTTTTGTTACTCTTTTGATGTATAGAGTACTGAACGAGCATTGGAACTACAAAAAATGACCTTGTGCCACTTGTTCAAACTAGAGAAGGAAGAGGAACTGACAGTCACCTAGAAACAGGATATGAATGTTTGCCCTTGAAATACAAATAATTTTTTATGAATCTTTAATTGAAATCCGCACTATGATTTAAGCCTCATTTAAGTCGAATATCTTTGTGATTTCATTCAAATTCGAAGGCTCATCTAAGAAATAAAACTATGACGAGGTAAGAATAAAACTAATATGACACCCTATTTAATGAAGAGATAGAATAAAAGATGAAGAAATTGTTTCTCCGATGGGAAAGGATTCTGGCATTGCATCCAAGAACCGAAGAAACGAGCATTCTTGCATTCGGCTCGTGTGGTGGTTTCTTCCACGGCTTTGTTGTGCCTTCTCTAAACCCTGGCCATGCCGAGCATGCAGTCTGAACACTCCTACTTCCCTGGCCTCTCCAGCACCACCATTGCTTGACACGATGCATACTGACGCACTGTCGTTCAGTGCCCATAAACCACACGGCCATCGCCTCCCCCACACGTTACAACTGTGCACTTCCCCCGTGCTCTGTGCTCACGCCTCCCTGCTATCCAGCAACAATCGGTGCACACCACACAGGCATAGTGTGCGGCCTTGCGACTCATGCCCTATGACCGTGCTGCATGCCATCGCTCCTGCCATCCCCTCATGCCACATGCGCACTCTCCCTGCCGTTGCCCCGCAGCTGCATGCGTGCTTGCAACCTATGCAGTACACAGCTGCAACTGCGGATGGATTTTGGTCGAGTACCGGGCAATCCTGAGACGATCTCAGAGTACAGTAGCTTCACTTGCAGCTCAGTGTTGATTCCATTTTGCCTCCTATCCGGATGTACTTTGATAGGTACTTGATAACATCTTCTTGTATGTAGACTGCAGAGGAACGCTCTCTTTGCTGTGCAGTGCTGAGTAGAAAGTATTATATATATACTAACACAAAAAAATAATAAAAGAAATTTGGTGGTTGCTGACATTTACAGTTGACGATGAGATAAGTTGTGGAATGTATTTGAATACTGACAGATGAAGAGAAATTAACTTGACTGAACCTGCAGTAGAGGCCACTTTTTATTTTTATTTTCATGTTTATCTGTTTCTAAGGCTTGTTTTTTTCTAAAATGATGTATCTTGCCATGATTTTATCAGTAGTGGAACAATGGCTCCTCTGTCACCACCATTGTACACAAAATCAAAGGTGACTGTTGGTGGGAGATTCACCGGTACAATCTGACACATGCATCTGAAGTCAATACTACAGAAAACATTTGTAGCAACACCTCCATTTTTTTAGGGGCGGTAATTCAACTTTACAAATAGACGCTGAATGTTGAAAATCAACTACTAAAATCTGATTTTTTTTTTCAAACGACCTCAGATGAAGAAATGAGTAAAATAAAAGTTGTATATCTCAAAAAGTTTTAGAACTTTGTTGTTTATATTTTTTCCATTTTAAATCATTTACTATTTAGAAATGCTATTAGAAATTCAGTTCCCTCATACTAACTTCACATTAGATATGATGTTTTTTTCTAAAATTTTCTAAAATCATGCTTTATCAATTATGTGTTCTTACAACTATTATTTTGGTCATCTTTTTCATGTGACTGTATTTTATCAAATTGAAATTTGAATTTCAAAAAGTAGCATCTTGAAACGTCATTTTGAAACATTACATGATTTTCACAGAAAAAGTCATGAATATCAAAGTTATAGAACTAGTCGAGATCTGCAACATTTATTTCATATCTCTTATACAGAACTTATCAAAGTTATGTTCATCTGATAAAGTCGTAGTAACATTATTCACAAATCTTACATATATAAGACATATATGTCAGATTTGTGAACAATGTTACTACCACAATGTGAGATGAACAAGTGACCAAAAAAAGTTGTAGATCTCAAAAGCTAAAGAACTTTGTAGTTGATAACTTTTTTTAATGGATTTCATCTTGTCAAGGAAAACTACATTTGAATTTCTCAAATCTGAGATTGAAATTTTGCAAACGACCTCAGATGGAGTTACAACCTAAATGGAAGTTATAGATCTTGAGAAGATATACAACTTTGTGGTCGACAACTTTTTCATTTTAGTTTGTTTAGGGCCTCAAACATTCAATTATAACTCTGTTTAAGATAATATATGGAGAAAGAAAAATCGATAATAGACACAAGAGAGTGTGAGGTGCTGTGGAAGAGGAGTGTATGCGTGAGGGGGGGAGGTCATGGGTACGAGTCTGCGGAGCCTCGACTCTCAGTGGTTGGATGACCTATGGGGCCTCCCTAGAATAGAAAAATCATATTTTTTGTCTAGATTTCGTCAATTTTTTGAAACAGATTTGTAGGGGTGGCTCCGCTACAAAAATGATTTGTGTGGATGGATGGCGAACCGCCCATACAAATCAGTAATTCGTAGCAATTGTGCTGTATGGGCTCGCGGTTGCCAAAACTGTGGCTACTACTACAAATACGTTTGAGCTGCCCCTACTAATCTCCACTGTAGTAGTGAGTGTTAAACAACTAACAAACCTACTATGAAATCATAGAACTCAGTAAACCTGTAAACTTATGAAATTTAACACCTGAAAGAAAAGTGTCGACTCTGAAACTATATAAAATGGATTCATGCACCTGTCTAAACATTCAAATATACCAGGGAGTAAGCGCGGGAAATTTTGTTTAGAAGAAGCTAGCAAGTTCTTACTTATTTTCAGATAGTCTTGATGTGTGAATTATCGACAAGGAAGAACACAAATACCAGTACCCCAAAACATGTCAGCAAGTCCGCTTCCTCGAACACCATAATAAAGCAAATGACTGATTACATAATGTCCCCAGTACAGGCAAGACTGTTATCAATTGATGCCAACTGCATCCCAGTTCTTTGTCAACTTCTGTCTTGATCCCGTTCTGAAGTACAATGAAGCAGGCAGCAGGATTGCATGCTGCTCCTGTGGAGGTGTGCCAAATGTGGTAAGTTCTAGGCGCATGTTGATTCCTTTTGGCCTCCTATTCCTGCGTTCACCAACCAAAACCGTTCCTTGCCATTCCATAGCTCATCATTCTCAAGCTAAGCTCTTCTGCTAGTTCCTGTTCTATGTAGAAGCACTATATATAACATCGAGAACCGCTGCGTACCCCTCTTCTCAGAAACTGTACAAATCTTAAAGTATGAACTCGACCCATATATATGCCATCTGTTTTTTTGGGGCGGTTGGGCACTGTATCAAGTCCTCTGTTGATCGGTTTTATGGGGTGGTTGGCCATACCAACCGCCCAAAGAAACGTTATTTCAAAAAATGGTTTCTGCTGGAGTTGAAATTTAATGTGTTTGGCTTAAAATTTGAGATCATTGCAGGTATATAAATTTTACTGGAAAAGTAATTTTATAAAAACATAAGTATGATAGGATGTCCATTTATATTTATATTTTATCAGAGAATAATAATAAAGGCTATGTTTTTCAAGACAAGTTTGTTTTTCAAAATCTCAAGTGTTTTCAAATGGGCAGTGGGAATGAAAGTTTGACCCACAAAATATAAATAAATGTTTAGAAATCTTTAGTTGTAACACACACTACGTTGATGGCTCGTTCAAGCTGAATATCTTAGTGGCTCAGATCAATTTGTATATATGCTTAACTACCGAAATCGGTGGTCTTCTAGTTTTGACACTGCAGCACAATTGACGATTAATCTGACATGATTTGTTACTTTACTATAATTAATATTTACCCAGTATTCTGGTATATATCTATTTGTTGGTGTACTACAGACATGTGTTTAATGTTAGTTAATTGAAGTGTGAAAATTGCTAATTAAAGCTTGCATGCATGGTACATTGTTTCTCATAGTGCATAAACTGCAACGCCATATGTTTACTCATTGGCAAAATTCAACAAAATAGTTGAACTGATATATTTTTGCACGATAGTGGATTGTAGTTTACATCAACTGATCCATCTGCCTTCATTGCATAGAATAGTTCAAGACTCATGTTTTGAAATTTGAAAAGAAAATGAATGGGAATATGTGCACGTACAGAATTCTTTGGTTTTCACGACTTCAGCAATAGAATATTTTAAGAATGGTTACCGGCCTACCATGTGCTCGCACTTGCCCTTATTTTTTTAAACAAAAATAAATCACATATAAAATGACGCTCAAGCACATGTCCTGCATTTCCTACAGGCCACCCTGTTGCCACCGGTCATGCCAATCTTTAGCTGCTACGGTCCCCAGTTCAATGCAGTGAAGAAGCACGGTGCCCCAACATTGTGGACTGCCTGCACGATTGGGTCAACAATCCATGTCGATTGGCATTGGCCGGGCTAGCTCAAGACGACATTTTTTGACTTTTTGTTCTAGTACCTCCTTCCATCCTGCCTCGCATTCCTATATATAAAACTCAAGGAAAACCCATTTCCAGCTACTAGGATCTATCTCCTCACGCCAAGTTCATGTACCTGAGCTAGTGTCATATATACTACCATGCACGTCAAAATTGATGTGCACCTGCAGCCTGCTATATACTATGGGTTGCAGCATTCATTCTATTATATAGTATAGTATGCATATGTGGAGGCAATGCAATGCATATCACCCAACCCACACACACAATGACCAAATCCATCATCAACAATATTTCTGTGTTTGTTGTATAGGGCTGGGAGGTATTAGGAATGCTATCAGCATCCAGACCTCATGACCATGTGGCTTCCACAAAACCTGTATGCACACTTCCAGATCCAGGAAAATTAAGCACAGACCTACTATACCACTCCACATAGCTATGCACCGCACTAAAGTTCACCGTGGCATGCAACCTCTGCTATAGCACACCGCTCCTGCTACCCAACCCACAACGACACAGACAACTTCAGCCACCTGAATACATATTTCTCATTTAGTCGCAGAGCTGGGAGGTACTAAACCTCTTTAGATTGAGACCACCTAGTGACATCTGTAAAACTCGTATGCAGGCTTATCCAAACAAATGGCTGATAGTGGCACCTGTGTGTCCACCTTTGTTGATCAAATTCCTTGGTTGTGGAATTTACACTTGGGTTCAGGGTGTTTAATGAAAGTTTGTACAAAAATTCTCACACATGTGTGTGCATATCAAATGTGCTATAAATAAGAAGCTAGAGGAGAATGAAAAAGCATCCAGGTTGCAAGGGCTCCCGTATGTCCAAGAGAGAAGTCTAAGGTGTGTAAATGCACACCTGTATACTTAGCTTGACAATACGTAGATGATCCCATGATTGCACAAGCATGTGCAGATGCTGCGCTGAGCGTTCCCACCTGAGCATTGTACGCATATGAAGTGCTTATATATGGACATTGGCAGATGCAGCCTGAGAAAGGAGGTAGGGTGAACTTGAACTACAAAATCTAGGCTAAATGAGGACAGCACTCGTAAAGCTGGGATAAAGCCTATGGTCCAGAAAAACAACTTTGACATGCATTCAACACAACGTAAATGAGTATAGGTTTAGTCATGCAGAAAGTACAGTGTGCTAACTTATGAGTACATGAGTATCAATACAAGACACAGAGTACTGCGCTAGTCCAATGCTAATAATGTCATTGTACTTAAGTGTCTGCTCAGATTTGTATGAGCAAATCATTTAAAAAGACATACCCTGAACTGGGATATGAGAACTAACGATTACCAGCCTATGTTTAATGGTATTAAATTGAATAAATTCTAAGACCCATATTAAACGCTAGGGGCAATAAATCTTAGTTTCACATAGGATTTTGACTAAACATTGACTCAACTTAAACATGTAGACTAGTGGTTGCAAGGATGAGATAGGTGAAGCGCATGCTACACTCGTCGAGCCGTCGAGCCCAGGACTCAACTTTGCTGTTGCCAACCGGGACTAAAGGTGGACCTTTTGTCCTGGCTCGCGGAACCGGGACTAAAGGTGGGACATTTAGTCGCGAAACCTTAGCCCCGGTTCCGTAGCCGGGACTAAAGGCCCTTACGGCCCGGGGCTAAAGCCCTTTCCTGTACCAGTGCTCTCGGGGTTGTCCTGCCATTGCTGTTGAGACACCTCTCCTACAACCGTTAGTTTCTTTCCTACAGATATATATCTACTTTCCTTATGCATCCCCTTCCAGGTAGATAATCAACATCTCAATTCTACCATCAACATCTCAACTCTATCCATCATGTTTCTTCACATTCTTTGTGTGATTTGTCAAGTGATGGCTTGTGTGTGCAACAGTGGAACATATATAGTCATGATATGCATGTACTCTGTGCATATCTACTTCATATATATAGAGAGAGGGGTAATACCAATTGTGGTCGAATTTTAGTAGGTGAACTACTGACGATGTGCATTCCACTTTGAACATATAACATGTGCTCCATTCTTTTAAAATTATAGATTACTTTAGATTTGTTCTAACTCTTTTCAAGTTTGACCCTGTTTTTAGAAATAATATATTGATCTCAACAAGTTCAAATAAGTATGTGCCCATGCAGCTGTGAAGGTTTGAACACATGACCAGAAACCCCATGTGTTAATTTGAACACATGGTCCTTAATTAACCATTATCCCTCAAAGTCGTTTGAGACTAAATGGTTGATGTGTGCTATTTATATCCACTTTAGTGAATATATATTGTAATGTTTATTTGAGACCCTAAATGAAATTAATTTAAAAAGCATTGAAAAGAAAATTTAATATATTTTTGTGTACTACAACTTTCACTTAGGTCGTTTCTCCATACAAGGTAATTTTAACAATTGAAAAATATGAATTTCAAAATCATTAATCAATAAAATAGAATTTCAGGGGAACTAAATTATTCTAAATGAAAAAGTAATCAACTACAATTTTGTAGCTCTCTTTGAGTACTAGAACTTTGGTATAGGTAGTTTGTCCATGTGAGGACATTTTGGAATGTTCAAACTAATTGAATTTCAAATTATGTTCAGGCCTGAATGCTTTGATATAAAAGTTAGTTTCTATCTGACTTTATTGAAAAAGTTACAAATTTACTATGCTGCACCTCTTTTTAGAGGCAGACCAAATTATATATAAACGGCTTCTAAAACTTCATTTCCAGAGATGGTGCATTTCTGGCTGCCTCTTAAAATGCACTCTATTTTTAAACGTGTCTAGCTAGTGTTTAGTGTTTCTTTGTCATAATCTGTTGACGATCAAAACTGAATGGAAGCGGTCAAAAACATAGCATAACTACCGCCACTGGAGAGGTAGCTAGTATTTTATTAAGTTCGCATTAGGCCTTGTTTGGATGTTGTCGGATTCACCTCAATTCATATGTGTTGGAGTGGATTGGGGTGAAATTTAGTTTGAGTTACACTCCAACCCACTCCAACACATGTGGATTGATGTGAATCCGACTACATCCAAACAAGGCCTTAGATGAACGTATAGGCATGTCCATGCCCTGACGGACGTACCGACTTGCAACATAACTGATGCAAAGAAAACTCCAGACACTGGAGGCATGCCTTGGTTGACTGACTAACTCTTTGTGCTTGTACTGTGCCACTAGAAATTAAAACAAATGAAAATCTGCTTCGAGACTTGACGGGGATATACTTCACAAACCACCTCTTCCAGACTTCCAGACTCTGATCGAGGGGACAATTTGATGTGTTCCTCTGCTCGGTCAGTCACTGTGCGGAGGCTGTCAGGTGAGTGTTTATATTTCTCACATAGGGGTGTGGTCGCGTAGACGTCACCGGGTGGAAGTGCCTATTTTCTGTATTTGGATGTGCAGTAGCATCTTAAAAATACATGAACACTGAAAAAGGACATCACAAGTATATATCTTGGAAATGCTTGACAGATATTTTTATTTTTCCATCACAAGCAACATTTCCGACTTCCTTGCCAGTAGCATTTCTATGTTGTTGCAGAAATGATTGTCTAGAAAAACAGAAGATCTTGCCTGGCATTCATTCCCTGTTTCCTCCATTCCCCACCTTTAATTACAACGACAACTTTTCTCCAGTGATTTTTCTCTGTCTTCCAGTACGTACTCATTCGATTCTACTATGCTCCTCATCTGTTCTTTGGTGACCCAAGGCAAGAAAATCAATATATACATTACCAGATAGAGGTCGGACTTATCAGGCCTTGTGATTCCAGGACCATCAGCAACAGGACCTTTAGGCACGCTAAAGTACAGTGCTATACTACAAATTATGAGTAGAGCTGTGCCTATATGATCTTGGGATGTGCTTGGACCATTTCAGCTTCATTATATGTGAATCTTTTAAAAAAGTAAAAATACAGAAAATTGAACTAACATTCACAACAAAATAGTTTAACTAAAATTATCAAGAAATAATTGATAACATATTTGGGCTCCAATACTATACAGAACGTTCAATGAAAAACGGGTCAAGACCCGCTTGTGAAAAACGTAGAACATTCACTATACATATCTAGATGACTAAAAAATGCACTAACATCAACAACGTAATAGTTTGACTAGGGTCGTGTCTATTTGTTGCTAGGACCTTGAGCCATCAATTTGATAAGATATTAGATAGTTATATAATTCCTATGAGCTAATAGGATAAAAAAAAGAATTTTGTCACGGTGTTCCTATGAGATAATAGGATAAAATAGGTGCCCCCAGCAAGGCCTACCTGCTTGTCACAGTGTCAAGTGTGGGAGAAGGTACAGAGGTGTTGCTGCCATCATGCATGTGTGCATTATTTTGCATGCACGATACTACCGCAGACTAAATGAAGTTTGGCGTCAATTGACTTTAATTTAATGGATTTTTCTTTTTTAATTATTAAACTGTTTTATAAATTTTAAAATCAATAGCTGTGATTTATTTCAGCTACTAGTTTCTACAGAGTAATTGGAGTACCCTAGCTAAACTCTGTTGGCTACAACTTTCAAATAGAAAAAGTGACTAAATTGACAATGTTGGCTTTTTAACAAATCAGAATTTAAATCCTTTAATGAGGTACTCAAAAGTTTTATGAGTATGGATTAAGAAAAAGTGACCACAGTTCTTGATCAGTAGACCGACTCACGTTCTAAAATATACATGATTTTGATTAAGGTCAAGTCAGCACACTATAAATTAAAATCAGTGTAGCCACGTACAAGCAGTTTGATGTGTTGTTTATGCCAGCTCCACGATTCACCAGCAGCCATCAAAGACCAATGCTCACACTACTCTGCTGGATGAACCGGCAAAGTGAGCATCTGTCCTCGGCTAATAGGATCAATGACGACAAGAAGCATGGGCCCGTGACTGATCCTGTCTGGAAGCCAGTGAAAATATGTCGACCACATGCCGGCCATTGCTTATTACCTACACAATAGAACTCTGTGTAACCAGGCACAAGAACTATGGAGGTACCAGAGTTCTTTGCCTGGCTAGCCATTAATTCCCTTTTGCCTCCCATTCTTATATCACCTCGAAAGATTTGCCTAGCCACACTATATCTCTTTTACACAATGCTGAACTTGATATAAAAGGATATGGGAAAAGAGGCACTATATACAGGCAATAATAATACTAATGAGGACTTGTGGTAGCTGTAAACATTTACATTTCATAGTAAAGGGCTTGCAGACCTAAGAGGAAAAACCTTTTTTACATCTTCCTGATATGGTGATGACGCTTTTTCCTTATTTAGATAGTCATGAAGATGGAGCATTGTAGGTTGGCTGCGCAATGGGAGCCAGTAGGTTGGCAGCACAAGCGGGAGTCTGATGCAAACGAAAGGACATGGCAGATGGTGTTGTGTCAGGGAAAATTCAAACTCATGGAAGCTGGGGCTCAGCAAGGATGTTTGCATGCCTCCATAATAAGTAGGGGCCTGAGTTGGGGTTGCATTGGACTAATGTTTTTTTCTCTGGCTAGAGTGCAAGATTGTGCTCCTGCCTCCTAGGAGGTAGTCTCTAGCTTTAAAAAGATAAAACAATTATCATTTGTGGTGTGCCAAAAAGAAACCATCATTCATGTTGTAGGCTGGATACTTGAGTTCATCCATTAGCTAGGTGAATTCAATCATGTTTACTTGATCTGATCAGTAGCAGTGCATATTAATATATATGTGTACAAAGGTTGTCGAATAATAAAGGAATGCACTGATAAATGTTTGAGTTTTTGATTTATGATGGAAGCTAACCCCAGTGCATTAGTTGGACAATGGAGAAGATAAAAGGAAGGCATATACGCTAGGACTCTATGTGATATTGGGATAGCGAACAGGGATGGATGGAAAGGAGGTGGATGAGGTGAAAGGCCTCTTGAGATCACATGTATATTTGAATAGATTGATTACAGTGTTCCTTCACATTTGTAGGAATCAAGATAATACATGCTTTCTCTACAATTAAAACCTCCATAATTCCACGTGGAACAGTGGATGCCTCTAAGACTGATATGCAAATTCCATCGTTGGTCTGTAAACGGTAAGTTGTGCAACTATTTATACATAACAGAGCGAAGTGTGAATGCAATATTGTGGCATGATGGTTGAATGTTACTAAATAGGTGTTTTGTAGAACGACACAATATATTACTGACTTTGAGTGATCCAGGGACTATATATGATTCAATAGCCTTGAAAGAAAATTGTTGTTTGTTCCTTTCACCAATCTCGCAAATCAATCTTGAATTTGCATTGTGTGCCAGAAATTTGTAAATTAATTGAAGTATGACCCCATATTGCAACTAAAATTCAAGAAGTTCATACTACTTATTTTTATTTGATTTGGTTTCCATATTAGCATGGTAGATTACAACTCTCTGAAAAAGGAGAATGTTTTGTCTAACATTATCATATCTTCATTTCTTCATGAATATGAAAGATATTTTAACTATGCCACTTTTATTTAAATTCTTAACTCTAACTCATTATAAGTATCAATTCAGTGAATTCGAAAACAAATGTTTTTAAGAATCATAAACTCTAGACATCCAGGTACAATTTAGCACATATCTTAGCTCTTAGGAAGGATAGCATCAGACATTCCTAGACTATGGCACTTACACATATGTTTGTATCCTATATCCATCCATTATAAGTGAGTGAAAATGTTCAGCTACTAAACAACATATCATGTTAGTACGGCTGAAAATCATAAACTGCACGGGATGAGTTCAAGCCTTCAAGGCTTCAAACCATAGTTATTAGAAAGTTCTGATATGATGACCAACAGGGTCAAAGGACTTCTTGCACTGTTTGCTGCGTGAGGTTCTGACATGGCGTCGATGAAAATGTTGCTGGTACAAGAGTTATGTTACCAACTTGATAATAGTTTCCTGTTGCCTCCTATTTCTATTGGATTGTGGCTAAAGGTTCCCTCACCCTTTGGTTGATCATCTACATCTCTTCCTATTCTACACCACCTATTATCTATACTGTATAATACTACCAGAACATTTGTGTTTCACCAAAAAGAAACCAGTATATATATGCAGCTAGTGAGAGCAGAGTTAATGTACTAGGTGCATATATTTGGCCAGCACAGAACTATGCATAAGTATATTACAGATTGCAGTTAAAGCAACAGGCAAAGGACAATAATCGAAGGTATTCTTTGAAGCACCACAGATATGTAATATATATATCATGCATACACAAGGAGCAACATTACATACTATGACCAAAAGTAGATCAAGTTGTCTAAACCATTTAGTATATTGTTCCTTGTACGTCTAATTAGTTTTTTTTAGGGTATTCTGAAATTCAAAAAACAGTAGGAGGTACGAGGTAGAAAATACAAGTTAAATGCACTAGCAGCCCTAAAACCTCCAAGTTTATGTCACCAAGGCCCACGAGCTTTCAAAATAAATTCTGGGTCCCTAAAGTGTAAGTGGTGCACTGCAAGTCCATGACATCCACGTATAGTATAGAAATCTTTTTTACTGATGCCTCCCAATTCTAGTAGAGACTGACGACTTAGGAAACCGCTCATAACCTTTGTGGAAGCACTGTAGTTAACAAACTTTTGCTACAAATTAACTTTCAGGTGTGGTTCTATAAAGGAACCGCCCCTGAAAAGAAGATTTTCAAGGACGGTCGCTTATGTCAACGGTCTCTAAAAATGTGTGATTTCTAGGGCGGGGTGGTTTTGTTAAGTCCACCATACCTAAAAAGCAATTGTGAAGGATACTTGACTAAGTCAACCATCTTTAAAATAGTTGTGGGACAAATAAATTGATATTCTTTTAACATGAAGTCGAATGAAGATAATTTTTGTATCAAAACTGTAGATCTCGTTGAGATCTAAAATTTTGTAGATGATAAAATTTTAATTTGAGATAATTTAGGATGCCACATATATAAATTATCTTCTCATATTTTGAATACAAATTTTCTAATTTATCAAATGACCTTGGATTTAGACATGTTGTATCTCAGAGATGTAGAGTTCGGCAAAATCTAAATCTTTGTAGTTGAAAATTTTTCCATTTAAGAATATTTATAAGTCAAGATATTGATTATAAGGTTCCTATATATTAGTACAAATTCAAAACATCATATCAGCAATAAAATGTGACTGTGTGCTGGAGTGGCCGGAGAATGACCCTAAGGCGAGAGGTCACTAGCTAGTTTAACTCCCATGGTGTGTGCCCGAAAAAAAAAAAACTCGGCAAACTAGTTAACACTTGCCAAAAATGCTGTCTGCCATAATGCCAGCTGCATTGAATTCGATGGTTCCATGGATTCTTCCTGACTACCCCTCAAACTTCAAAAAGTCTGAACACTGTTAGAATGAGAGTGAAAATTAAATCCAGAGCGAGAACTACCTATTATGAGCCACTGGCACACTGACAATGAGATTAGTGTTATGAGGCTACCTCAAGGACTGACACGTGACAACAATACAGAAACCTTCCTTAGATATATGATCAGCCCCATTCACTCCCGGCCTTGCTGATTTTTGGTTTGTGATCTATATCCCTTTCGTTGGCTTCAATTTTTTCTTAATTAGTTAAGAAATATGTAGAGCTCCAGCTTTCAAGTATATATGGGCAGGGTGTCACTAACTTTCATTTATGACTTGTGCTACTCCGTCTATAAAACACAACTTCCTATTCGGATGCATGTCAATGGATTAGGGCTGGCAGAAACAGAGGCATGCATGCATATTACTGGATGAGTCAGCTGGTGCCATTGGGTGTGAGAGACATCGGGAAGACGACCCAGCTTGGTGATCAGGGGACTGTGGCATGCAACATCTGGTATCGAGACGGTGGTTCGGTCTTCGCACTGTGCACTGTGGACAATTGAGTTATAGTATAGAGACCTGGTCTTAGTGCCCAAAATATAGATAGGATAATGACAGCCATTAGTTTACTCCTCTCCCCTTACTTCAACGCTGGGACACTGAGAAGGATTGGGTAGAAGTGCTTTGGCACATTATGTAAGCACTTTTTCAGATTAATGCATTCAAGCATTCTCAAATCTCCACTCTTTCAGAGTGTCTTGTTCCGGGAAGGTGCTATGTGGTGTAGCTTGTAAATTGATACTGGCACCCAGTTATGGGACAAGGAGAAGCAGAGCAGAGGAAACTTGTTGTAGGGATCCTGAAGGAACAATGCACGTGGTACCAATTAATCAAGAACACAAACATTTCTAACAGCAACTAATTTTTATCATAGGGTCAATGACAATACAACTAGTTCCTAATAAAAAATCTATGTATGGAGAAGTATTATAGAATGCAAGGAGTATATATTATTAACTGATTTTGAATTCCGAGATCATCTTCCTTTTTGGCAGTTTTATGGCAAGTATTACTAGTTTTGAAGAAGTAGCTTATTAGGTTGACACATTTATTTGGCCATGTACTATGGGTTACAGCATTCATATATAGTATAGTATACATCTATGGAGGCAATGCAATGCATATTTCCGTGTTTGTTGTATACGATAGGTAGTTAATAGGAATCCTATCAGCATCGAGACCTCATCTGCGAGCTGCTTCCACAAAGCCCGTATGGGAGCACATGCGCCTACTATAACACTCCATATAACCATGCACCCAGTACATAACTCAACAGGGCAACCTATGCTATAGCACACCCTCCTGCAACCAAAACTCGTAACAACACAGAGCCCTTCAGCCACCTTATACATATTTCTAGTTGAGTCGTAGGGCTGAGAAGTATTAGGATGCCTCCTGACATGGAGACCACATCACCTAGTGAGTTCTGTAGAACACATAGGGCTCATCGCAACAAATAGCAGATGGTGGCTCCAGTGTGTCCACCTTCATTGATCAAATTCCTTGGTTGTGGATGTAGCACTTTGGTTCACGATGTTTAATGAAATTTTGTACAAAATTTCTCCCATGTATATGCATATTATATGTGTTATTAATAAGAAGATATAAGAGAATCACTACCGGAATCCAGCTCTTTGCCTGAATGTCAAATGGTTTGCCGAGTTTTTTTCGGGCACACTCGGCAAAGAGGCTTCTTTGCTGAGTGTGAAAAAAACACTCGGCAAAGAAAAATTTAAATCAAATTTTGAGGCCCTAAACAAATTTAAATCAACTACAAAGTTGTATAACTTCTCAAGATCGACAACCTTTATTTGGTCATTTCTTCATTTGACAAAGTGAAAATAAATTTGTTCACAAATTTTCATCTCTCTCTTATAGTTTATGAAACTACAAGAGAAATATATAAGTTTTGTGAAAAATATTAGAATCACCATGTCAGATAAACAAATGACCAAACAAACAAAGTAAACTTTGTAGATCTTGCGAAGTTAGGAATTTTGTAGTTGGCAACTTTTTCATTTGAGTTCATTTTATCATGCAAAACTACGTCTTTATTTGAAATTTTAAAAATCAAAATTTTCAAATGACCTCGGATGGAAAACTCTATGAATAAACTTTGTATATCTCGAAAAGTTATGAAACTTTTTAGTTGACAACCTTTTGATTTAAAATTATTTAGAGCCTCAAATATTTTATTTTACATGTGGTTTGGTATAATACGTACACTGCTACACGATCGACCTTTAGTCCTGGCCGAGAAGGGGCTTTAGCCTCGGATCCCGAGCCGGAGCTTTAGCCTCATATTTTTAGTATAATATGGACTCCAGATGCTTGAACTATAGTAAAAATTTTGTACCCATTGGATCACATAGAGTTATAGAATTATTTAGCCATATTCTTGTTAAATCTATGTTTTATCTATAGCTAAGTTATACTTGATCCCATGAGTATGAAATTTTTACCATAGTTTAAGCATACAATAGCGAGCCCACCATAAAAAATTTACCACAATTGGACTGTAGGAACTAGATATATGAATTACTCAAATTAATTACAGAAAAACTTTGATTTAAAGCTAAAGCAAAAACTTTGTACTAAAGTATATCATATTATATATTCACTGTGTAGATCTACTCATTAGGAGCCCGACAAAATTGATTTTTTTATTTTATGATTTTTCTGTGATTTATTATGATTTTTCAAAGATTCAGCGGAAATAAATAAAAAGATAAAACCACCCTCTAAAACCACTCTAGGGGGTTATTTGACCGGTTTTAAAAGTTCAGGGGGTAGAATATCCGGTTTTATAGTTTAGGGGCTAAGTATTCCACCCTAGATATTTTGGGGTGTTATGTAGCCTTTTTCCTCTAATTTAAGTAACACAAACATTGATATTTCAGTTTACAGGTACTGGATAGGTACTATTTAATCGTCACATCAAATTCTCATATCCCAGTTGACAGTATGTCTTATTTTCTCTGGTTTGCTGATACAAATCTGGGCAGACAATTGAGTACAATGACATTATTAGCATTGGACTAGCAGTACTCTTTGTCTTGTGTATTGATACTCATGTACTCTTAAGTTAGCAGTTAGCACACTGTCCTTTCTGCATGACTAAACCTACTCATTTACTTTGTGTCGAATGCATGTTGTCGTCGTTTTATTTGGATCATAGGCTTTAGCCCAGCTTTACTACACTACACAATGCAGGTTGTCCTTGTTTAGCGCAGACCCTACCTCACTACTGGATCCGGCTTCTTTGCCGAGAGCCGAGAGCCCTCGGCAAAGGCCTAAAAGCCCTCGGCAAAGGTTTTGCCGAGAGCCTGCCACGTGGCTCTCGGCAAAGAGCTCTCGGCAAAGAAGCTCTCGGCAAAGAATTCTTTGTAGAGAGCCACGTGGCAGCTCTCGGCAAAGACTTTGCCGAGGGCCAGAAACGCCCTCGGCAAAGCCTACGGCGCTGTCGAGGAACGTCAATATTGACGTCGTCTTTGCCGAGAGCCGTGCTGGCAGGCTCTCGGCAAAGATTCTTTATTTTTTTAAAAAAAAGCCTTTGCCGAGAGCCTGCCAGCACGGCTCTCGGCAAAGGAGAGCCAGACAGCCAGGCTCTCGGCAAAGCTGTAGTTCTTCTGAACCCGGCTTTCTATCTTTGCCGAGTGCCAGCCATGCAGGCTCTCGGCAAAGTTGGGAATTTAGTTTTATTTTTTGTTTTTTCTCTGTTTTTTACATGCACAGCCATATATGTATATATATATATATCACAAATCCCTTTGTCTATATCACAATCCACATATATATCACACATAAAACATATCAAAGTCCACAGATATCACAAATCCACATAGATATGACAAATCTACACAAATCCACATAGATATGAAAAATCTAACATTACGTCCAACATAAACCATAAGTTCATAACATAAACCACAAGTTCATAACATAGACCACAAGTCCACAAGAATATCACTCCTCGAAGTCGCTAGCGCCTCATCTCTAGTGCTGTGACTCTGACCAGTCGTCGCTGTGGCCTCCGTCGTGTCCCGAGCCCCCATCTGGCCAAGCCGACCAGGGTGAGTGACCCCAGGGTGTGGAGAGCTCGCACCTGCCCACGGCACCCACATGGCCTGCCCTGGCACCGACGGGTACGGGTACGAGTACCCGGGGCGCGGAGGAGGGCTGCCGGAGAACCCGGGGTGGCCGTGCTGCGGATGGGCACCAGGCCACGTGTGCTGCGTACTTGGGTGGCCATAAGTAGTAACCTGCCACCCACTGCCTGGAGAAGGGGTCGGGTTCGAACCCCACGACTGATGCTACATAATATAAAAGCGAACTCATTAGTATGTGCAGGACGGCCGCAGAAGCCAAAGCAATAGACAAACATATATACACTCACCGGACTGCCTGCAGGGGTAGGAACAGAGGGTGGAACAGGGGGTGGAGCGAAGAGCGAGGCAGGCAGCGGAGGCGCTGTAGAGCTCTGGATGGACTAGAAGTATCCGACTAGGTTCGAGATCTGACGCTGCGTGTGCTGCTGCTGTGCCTCCATGTGGCGCCGATGGGCCTCGTCTCTGGCCGCCAGCTCAGCCGCCAGCTCTCGCCGATGAGCCTCCTGCAGCTCGTCCTGCCTGGCCCGCAACTCCTCTAGCTGCGACTGCAATATTACACCCGCAATGGTTAAACAATGCAAAAGGAGATGTGTATATGTAAAACTAATGGACGATGGATAAAGTTGTATTTACCTGCATCGCAGCTATCTGCTGCACGGAGCTCGGCTGACGAGGCCGTATGGGGACGTCGGAGGTCGAGCTGCTCCCCTGCCGAACCTCGCAGAGCGTGGGTACGGTGGCCGGGTTGATTGCGCTGTGGGCAATCATGTACCGGCCGTGCTGCTTCCCTCCTCCCGTCCTCATGAGCAAGTCCGTGTCCAGTGGCTCGGTGGTAAGGTCGAAGTCATCCCCATGGCGCGTGCGAGCTGCAGTGGCGTACGCGGACATCTTCTCGTAGGCGGCAGTGTTGGTGTATGCATCGGGCCCGTCCTGTGGGTTGTAGACGTTGTTCGGATCCGACGCTCGCCCCTTGTTAGCCAGGGCGTACCCAACATACTCGCTGATGGGCACGTTGCCGTGGGTCTTGCGCTGCGAGAAAAACACAAACAAGGTTGATTAAACGTAATGAGAATAAAGCGTTAGCAAAAATAAATAAACAAACAAAAAAAGAAACATACATATGTGTCCATGTACCCTGGGAGGGGCACACTCCCCTGGTGGTGTGACGCCCCTCTCGTCGCAGCCAGGCGGTTCTCCCGTCTTCTTCTGCGCTCCACGTACACCTCCGGCCTCTGCCACGAGTCCACAATCTGAGCCCAACAGTCGGTGTGTGATTTGCACCAATCAGCAGAAAACTGCATGACAACGTGCAATTGATATGTCAGAAGATGAATGAGAATTAATGTTTCATACTTATTTTTAAAGGCAAAATAAATGTTCCCTACTTAACTGCTCTCTGGTGATATCAGTGTCGGGCCACATGATCATCTCTCTGGCCTGTTTCTTTGTCACCTTCTGGCCAAGCACCCATGGTGGTAGGAGATGACGCACTGGATATGCGCCTCGGAGTACATGTCCTTCAGCCGCTCTCTGCAGACCTTGTCCTGGATTTTCGCCGCCTCGGCCTCTTTCCCCTCCTCGCACACGAACCACTCCTACATACAAACATCATATATGTTTTATTTTATTATTTCAAAAACATCCAATGAATGCATAGTACTAAAGACTAACCCAGAACTCGGCCTTGATGACCTGCGCAAGAGTGGTGTCGTTTGCCACGACGCTAGAGAAGTGCGGCCAGGAAAAGGGTGGCTCCACTTTCCCCTTGTGCTCGACCAAGCCGGGGTAGTGCTTCTTAATAATGAGGCCCTGTATGCTAGTGATATGGCGCGACTCCGTCGCATCCACCTTGACAAAGTTCCTGCACGAGGCATTACGAAAAAATGTTAGTCTGAAGTTCGATTTTCAACATGTCATATGAATTAATCGTAAAAACATGAATGGTTACTTACCTATCACCGCAAGGTGTGATCAACGCTCGGGCGTGTCGCGCGGGCGGCCGATCAGGGAGGCGCGTGATACCCCGCGCGTAGAGCTTGCTCGAGCTAGACGAACTCGCCGCCTCAACAACTAGCTCCTCATCGTCGTCCTCGACGTGGTCGCCCTCGAAGTGCTCCTCCTCGGGCTAGGCCATCGGGCTAGAAGACGCCGTGACCTGGCCTCGTCCATGGTCCCTGCTCATGGACGACTCCAGCTGAGGCTGGAGGTCCGTGTCGTCGGTGTCGTCGTGCCTCATGAAGGTCGAGGCGACCCCTTTCGCCGCGGTCGCCTTCCGCCCGGCATTTTGTCCTGTACCTGCAATGACAAAGCTAAAACCAATTAGTACAATTAAACAAGGAGTACTTACAAAGATATGCAAAATGAACAAAACATAATTGCAAATTAATAACTATAAAAATACAATATTACATGAATTAGAAATTATCTCCACGAACGGCGGTGGTTGGCTCATCGTCACTATAGTCATCATCACTGTCAATATTGTCGAGCTCTCTAAGGTCCTCGACATATCCATTTTCAACACCAACTCCATCATCCTCAACAACATGTCTATCACGTTGAGCCCTCCATTCCTCAAGCATTATTAAGTCCTTAGCATCTTGCACTACTTCACCCTCGTCCTCATCGACGTCATTGTCGCCTTCCATGCCCATTAGCGAAAGAATGTCTATCTCCAATCGCCCGTCTAGCCCCTCAGGTTGATAGAACTCTCCGCTATTATCTTGTGGGTCATAGTTGTAGTCATCATCGTTTGGGAGAGGCGCTTTACCACGTGGCGATACCAAGTGCACAAGGTACCAACCCTCAAGATCCTTGTATTTTTGGCACGCCCATGGGAGATAATAAACTTGCGTGGCCTGTTGAGCCACAATATAGACATCTTCTTCTTTATAGATGGAATCTTTTCGAATTTCGACTTGCCCAATGTCATCAGCTCTTCTGATGACCTCAGGGTCGAACCAATGGCATTTGAACACCACTGGTTTAAGAGCTTGGGGGCCCTCAAAGTCAAGCTCATATATTTCTTCGACTATGCCGTAATAGTCACAGTCATCGTTGCCGGGTGTACGAACTCCTGTGCATGTGGTCTTTAGGTTGGGCCGACTCTCCTCGTGCCTTCTCGTGCGAAAGCGATAGCCATTCACATCATAAACGGTGAATGACTTTACCCTTGTAGCAAAGCCCCGTGCAACCTGTTTCAATTCACCATCCATTTCTGCATCCGTGCGGGCCTGCAAGGTGAGGCCAGGTAGATTGTTACATTACTCACTCCTAGGAGCAAAGTGGAATCTCAAAGTTGGAACGAGGTAGGTTGGATGGTACCTCTGTACGGAACCAAGAAATAAAATCGGGCACGGCATTTTTGAGAAGATTGTCTTCATCTTGGATGGTGGGAGCCATTCTCCCTTTCCATTGTTCTTTCACAAACTTTCTGAAAAAACAAGAGACAAGCTCACTGTTCTTTTGATATGTAGAGGATATTGACGGCGTATGTAACAAGATCGTTGAGAACTTACATTCGATAAGGCTCCACTTCGTCAAGGTTCATCAACACGTAGAGCATGATAGTGCGCCACTCATGATCTCACAACTGCTTATGGGTACCTACGCTTCCTCTTCCGAGTTGCCCTTTGAATAAACTCAGGGTCGATGAACTCTCACCGGCGTTGTAACGAGGGGGTGCGCCGGTGGGAAGGTTCTCAGTATAGTACGTCGTTGTGAATTTTGACACCTCCTCCACTATGAATGCCTCTGCCACGGAAGCCTCAATTTTGGCTTTATTTCTACACTTTTTCCGAAGAATCTTTAGACACCTCTCGATTGGATAGCACCAACGGGCCTGCACGGGACCCCCCAGCCGTGCCTCACGCGGTAGGTGCAAAATCAGATGTTGCATCGGCAGAAAAAAGCCAGGTGGAAAGATCATCTCCAACTTGCAGAGCAACAGAGGTGCCACACGCTCCAGGTCAAGAATCACTGCCCGAGATAACTCTCTAGCACAAAGCTGTCGGAAGAAATAGCTCAACTCTGCTAGGACACGCCACACTGGATCAGGGAGGTATCCACGGGTCATCGCAGGAAGTAGCCGCTCAATCCATATGTTGAAGTCATGACTCTTCATCCCTAAGACTTTCAAAGTCTTCAAGTTCACTCCCCTACTCAGATTCGTTGCGTACCCATCGGGGAACCTTAACGCCTTGATCCACTCCAATACTTCCTTCCTATCAGTCCTTTTTAGGATGTAATCCGTCGGGCCTCTTCTCCAATTCTTGCCGGGAGCAGGGGTCTTCATCACTAGCTTTGGTCTATCGCACATCTGTTCCATGTCTAGTCTAGCCTTTACGTTGTCCTTTGACTTTTCCTTTATGTCCATGAGTGTTGCCCAGAGTGCCTCAGCAACATTCTTTTCTGTGTGCATTACATCGATGTTGTGTGGAAGAAGAAGGTCCTTGAAGTAGGGAAGCCTAGTCAAGCCCGATATATTAGTCCACATGTGCTCCACACCATACTTCTTAAAACCAACTTTGTCATCAATTTCGAGGGCCTCTAACTCGGCAAGGACCTGAGCACCGCTCATAATCTGAGGAATGTTGTCGGTGACTTCAACACCTTTCGTTAAGTGCTTGATGTCTCGTCTGAACTCACGGTCGTTATCTAGAAATTGACGATGCTTGTCAAACGAAGAATACTTGCCACCCTTGGTCGGCCAGGTGAACATCACAGAGGCCTTGCATACTGGGCAAGGGAACTTCCCATGAACACACCACCCGCTGAATATGCCATACGCTAGGAAGTCATGCATTGAATACTGGTACCACACGTGCATTGTGAAGTTCTGCTTTGTAGCTCGGTCGTAAGTTCGTACCCCCTTTTCCCAAGCATGTTGCAATTCGTCCCACAGTGGCTGCATGAAAACACAGATATTGCTGCCCGGGTGTCCAGGTATTATCAGCGACAATAACACGTTCTTGGGATCGAACATGACGCCGGGGGGGAGATTGAGGGGGATCACGAACACAGGCCAACATGTGTACGGGGCCGCCATCATTCCATACGGGTTGAACCCATCTGTTGCAAAGGCTACACGTACATTCCGAGCCTCCGACGCTTTGCTAGGATGCTGCTCATCGAAGTACTTCCATGCTTCACCATCCGATGGATGTACCATCTTGTCACTATATCTCTTGCCTTTCTTGTGCCATGTCATCTGTTTCGCGGACTCCTCTATCATGTACATCCGTTGGAGCCTCGGTAGGATAGGAAGATACCGTAGGACCTTCTCGGGGATCTTAGATTGTTTCTTGTTGCCATCACTACCCTCTACCTCCACATACCTAGAGGCTTTGCACTTTGGACAGTGTGTTGCTTCCTTAAGGTCGTCTCCCCTAAATAGGACGCACCCTTTAGGACAAGAATGGATCGACTCATACGGCATCTTAAGTGCACCAAGGAGTTTCTGTGACTCATAAGTGTTCTTCGGCAGCGTGTGACCCTCTGGAAGCATTGTGCCCAAAACTTTCAACACGAGATCGAAGCCATCTCGGCTCAAGCTCAACTGTGACTTCAACGCTAAAAGGCGTCCAATGCCATCGAGTTGCGACATTGTTGTATTCTCGTGAAGGGGCTTTTGCGCCGAATCCATCATCAAGTAGAACGCCTTTGCAGTTTCCTCTGGATCCTCCTCCACCGATCCTTCATTGTCACATGCCTCGTTGATGTCTACCATCATGTCGACCACTCCGGCATCTTCATCAAAATACTCGAGGCGTGCTCTCACATCCTTTGCTGCCATACGATCACGCTCACCATGCAAGGTCCAGCGGGTATAGTTTGGCATGAATCCATTCTTGAGAATATCTTTCCACATCTCTCTAGGCAGTTTTCTTTTTGAGTTCTTACAGTCACTGCAGGGACACAGCATCCGTTTCGACCCTTTAGCAACAGCCGGGTCAAATGCTTCATTCACGAAATGTTCCACCCCCCTAATCCATTCATCACTCTTACTTGCAAAGCCCGTGTACATCCAGTCACGGTTAGCCATCCTCTGTCATATACATGTGTAAGCGAGTAATAAAACCAACAATTGCATCTACATGACGTTCCTACCTTCTAATAGGTGAAGGATATGTCCTAATCCCACCCGTGGATGCGTAGACGGGTTAGCTTCCATATTCTACTCCCGTCCGAGTCAGAATTTTGGCAGCACCTCCCCGCTGTTCTAGTGATACACGTCCTGGCAAGGAGAGTGTGTATCCGGAGAACAACGGGGAGGTGCTGCCGAAACTCCGACTCAGACGGGAGCAAAACATGGAAGCTACCCATCTACGCATCCACAGGCTGTCCAAAAAACATGGACAATCCAAAACAGATACGGCCGACGAATATGCACAGACACGCATACCAACGGTCGTATCTCTTTCGGACGGGAGACACCTAACTGGGTTACGCGACCTACGTATGAAAACGATAAGGGAGGGAGGTTAATTATACCTAAGGTGGCGGTGAAGACAGGCTACTGGCGCAGTGGCGAGACGGTGCAGTGGCGAGGTGGCGCCGTGCCAAGGTGCTCCGAGTCCCCTCCGACAGGTCCTACTCTGCAAAACAAGAAAAACAACACTATAAGTACAAAATTTCGGTAGAACCTCCCCTGCACGGGGAGGTTTCCAAAACCTGCAAAAAAAAGTCGGCTCGATGGCCGACAACACATATATGGCTCGAAGGCCACACATCCACATTTCACATTTACGGCACGAAGGCCACACATCCACGATTCAGGCACGAAGACCGTCAATGACAGATATCCAGGTTCTCCATCTGTTTACTCCCTCTGTTCCAAATTACAGTTCATTTTATTAATGGTTGCACCATTAATTGGACATACAAACACCTAGCTAAGAGCATCAGCTCTGCCCTTACATTGAAATGATTCGATGTTAGTGAACATAAAATAATTTAAGTGTGCCTAAATGTGAGTAACTACTGTGACTAAATCATTAATCTTCTTATTGAACAGACTGCTGTCAGTTATGCTTTTGGGGTTGGTTTCAGGTAAGCAAGCCCTTCTCAGCCTAGGACTAGGAGATTTTTACTCATGGTGGCTGCTGAAGTTTTAACAAGTGTTTGAAGTATTCTGAAACTTCCAAAATAGCTTTTTCAGTTTTGAGGTGAGAGCACCACTCTGCTACTGTACTAAATCTCATTTAATTGGCAGATTGCCAGATTCTTCAGTTGGAATTTCAGTTGGAAGCTTTTTCAGTTGGAAATTCAGTTGGAAGCAAGATTGCTGCAACAACAGCATGGTAGGAGTACAATGGTTTGCAACAGTAGCCAATCCACATGGGACGGTATGAGGTCCCGCTGCTCAAAGCTACATATATACTGTACTTCACTAACATCGATCTAGCATGCATGTTTGAAAAGTAAATAAAGAACGAAAAGAACCCACTACGGTTATTTGCCATCTGAATCTGTCAGTGCTAAGGAAGTGTGCTGCAACTAGATAACCAACACAGTAATGAAATTATTTACCATCATCTGAACGAAAGTGTGCTGCAACTATCAGATCAAATAAACTCAGGGGGAACAAAAGCCAGCGGTAGCAGATGGAAATTAAAATCCAGACCAAGACACGGGAGGGAGGAGGAGGTTACCTGAAACTGCGTGCTCGGCGAGAACCTGACCAAGAGAGCGGAGGTTTCTTCTCCACTAGCCTGATGATGTGTGGGCACCGTTAGAAACGCGCACCAGCGAGCGAGCAACGAGCAGCCATGGTCTTGTCCTCTTCGTCTTGTCCTCTCGCCGACGCCCTTTGGCAGTGCGAGAGCTGGTGGGATACGGCGCGGCGGCGGCGACATACGGGGCCGGGGAGGGGCGGGACAGGGGCGGGGGCGGGGGATCTGGACCGTGGCGGCGGCGCACGGGGAGCAGCAGTGCTGTGGCGGCGCGCGGGCGTCGGCGGCCTGCGGGCGTCGGCGGCGGGAGCAGTGGTGCGGGGGCGCGGGCGTCGTGGGCGTCTGATTGGGCCTCGGTGTTAGGGTTGGCTTCTGCTTGGGCCACGGGTGGGGTCCGTGGGGATAAGGGGATTTTTTTTTGAAAATATCCTTTGCCGAGAGCCACAGTGAAGCTCTCGGCAAAGAAAAAGGCTAGTTATTTTCTGCAAATACCCTTTGCCGAGAGCCAGCCAGTAAGGCTCTCGGCAAAGAACCTTTGCCGAGGGCCACATGTGCAGGCTCTCGGCAAAGAGCTGTTTTACTTTTTTTTATTTTTTATTTTAGAGCTCAGTTTTTTGGTGTGTCTTTGTGATACAATTTCTAAATACATTTTAAAATTTGGCATCAATTTGACTTTTTTTGCTATATTTACCTAATTAATCTTGTTTCTTTATATTTTTTATATAATTCAAATTTGAACTGCACGTACATGCAATATTAGAACTCAGTGATTCGAAAAATGATAGTATGGATATTTGGTGTATGTTGAGGCCATATCCACAACAGCACATAAAATCTCAACCCTCTCGCTAATGTAACATGTCGAGGAATGTGAGGGAAAAGTGATTTTTAATTATATAAATTTAAAATAAAGTCCAAAAATCACGAAAATTGGCGACGTGTCATGTTATCGCATGTTGAGGGTGTGGTAAAAAATTCATAAGGTTTCGAGTAAGTTAGGACACCGGATGTCCAAAACCTACACTTCTCCAAATGTGATCAAATGTGATCACATGTGGAGAAGTCTGGGTTTTAGACATTCGGAGTTGCAACTTGCTTGAAACCTTATGATTTTTTTACCACAGCGTCCACATGCGATAATACGACACGTTGCCAAGTTTTGTGATTTTTGGAGTTCATTTGGATTTTTTATAATTAAAAATCACATCTACGACATATGAATGGTCATGTTCCGTATACAAGACATTCAAACTTTTGGGTGACTTTATGGATACAGCCTCAAAATGCACTCTCGAATATGAATATCATTTTTTGAATGGCTATATTTCATTATTTCATGCACCTCTAGTTCAAATTGACTTTTTCGAGAAAAATGCAAGGAAAATAAATTAATTGATGAAATATAGCAAAATGTTATAAAAATCTCTAAACTTTGAACATATGCTTGTATACAATATGCAAGGGCTATAGAAAAAGTTTGGGTTCAAAATTCAAAAAAAAATATTTCCTCTTTGCCGAGGGCCAGTTTTGGCCCTCGGCAAAGGAGCCTTTGCCGAGAGCCAGGGTGTCCTGCGCTCGGCAAAGGTTGCTGGCCTGGGCCCAGCGTTAGGCATGTGAGATTTGCCACCCTCCTCTTTGGCGAGAGCGTAACGGGGTGGCTCTCGGCAAAGACGACGACTACGGGAGCTGTTCACGGACAGCACCTTTGCCGAGAGTTTTCCTTTGCCGAGAGCCATGCTTTCGGCAAAGCTGGCCTTTGCCGAGTGCTCGGCTTTGCCGAGAGCTTAGCCGTCGGCAAAGGCTCTTTGCCTAGAGTTCACCCTGGCTCTCGGCAAAGTGTGCTTTGCCGAGGGTGTGGCTCTCGGCAAAGCCAGACCCTCGGCAAAGATCCTGTTTCCCGTAGTGCCTCCTTTCTCAGGCTGGATGTGCCGATCTCCGTATATAAACACTACATATGCGTACACTGGTCAGGTACTTGGGACGCTCAGCGTAGCATCTGTCACATGCTTGTGCCATCACAGGCTCATCTACGTATTCTCAGGCTAAGTATACGAGTGTGTGTGCACCTTAGACTTCTCTCTTGGACATACGGGAGAGCTTGCACCTGGTTGCTTTTTTATTCTCCTCTAGCTTCTTATGAATAGAACATTTGATATGCACATACACGTGAGAATTTTTGTAAAAATTTTCATTAAACATCCTGAACCCCAAGTGTAGATTCCACAACCAAGGAATTTGATCGACGAAGGTGGACACACAGGTGCCACGATCCGCCATTTGTTTTGATAAGCCTGGATACCATATCTACAGATGTCACTAGGTGATGTGGTCTACACCTAACGAGGCTTCCTAGTACCAACCAGCTCTACGACGAAACGAAACGAGAAAAATGAATGTGGTGGCTGAAGTTGTCTGTCTCCTTCTGAGGTTGGGTAGCACGAGGGTGTGCTGTAGCAGAGGTTGCAAGCTGTGGAGATCTGTACTGGGGTGCATGGTTATATGGAGTGGTATAGTAGGTCTGTGAGTCCATACAGGTTTTCTGGAAGCCACATGGTCATGAGGTCTGGATGCTGATAGCATTCCTAATACCTCCCAGCCCTATACAACAAACACAGAAATATGGTTGACGACAGATTTGGTCATTGTGCATGGGTTGGGTGATATGCATTGCATTGCCTCCACAGATGCATACGACGATACTATATATAAGTGAATGAATGCTTTCACCCATGGTACATGGCCAAATCAATGTGTCAACTAATAAGCTTTCAAAACTATTGCTTGCCATAAATAAAACAACCAAAAAGGAAGACCACGCAACTCAAATCAGTTAATCTATACTCCTTGTATTCTATAACACTTCTCCATACATAGAAGTGGTGTTTAGGTACTAGTTGTATTTTTGTTCATACTATGATAAAAATTAGTTGATGCTCGAAATGTTCATTTATGGTTGGTACCACGTGCACTGTTCCTAGAGGATCCTTACAAGTTTCCTGTAGTCCTTCTCGTCCCGTAGCTGGATGTCAGTGTCACTTTACAAGCCACAACACAGTACCTTCAGGGAACGCAACACTCGTCCACAACGAAGTGCGAACACCGAGCCACCGCCTTGAAGCTATCTGATGCATCCACAGTCCCATGGTCATGATAGCAGGGTCTGGGGGCGGATGCATGGAGTAGGGGTGTGGGGGTGAATGTGGACTGGAAGATAAGATGCAAGCTTCCTTGGAGTTGTGGAGATTTAGGTTTAGGATTTTTATTTATTTTCTAAATATGTCTGCTGTAGAGAAGGCGCCAACATGAAAGCTAGAGTGCTAACGCCAAATTTTTCTCTGTGCAAGTCCATGTCCAAAACAGGGCCAAAGCCAAATCCTTGTGCCGATTTATTTTTCTGTGTGTATATAGTTTTAATGTGTGTGTAATGGAACAAGTCTACATAGCCCCCCCCCCCCCCAAACTATCTAGAGTGGACTACTTCATGCCCCGAACTATAAAACCAAAACCAGTCAAATAACCTCTCGAGTGGTTTTAGAGGGTGGTTTTGTTTTTTCTTTTTTATTTATTTCGGCTGAATCTTTGAAAAATCATAATAAATCACAGAAAAAATATAAAATGAAAAATTCAATTTTGTTGGACTCCTGATATGTAGATCTACATAGTGAATATATAATACGGCATACTTTAGTACAAAGTTTTTGTTGTAGCTTTAAATCTATATTTTCTATAATTAATTCAAACAATTCATATATGTAGTTCTTATGGTCCAATTGTGGAAAATTTTTATGTTGGGCTCATTATTGTATGCTTGAACTATGGTAAAAATTTCATACTCATTGGATCATGTATAACTTAGTTATAGATAAAGCATAGATTTTACAAGAATAAAACTAAATAAATCTATAACAAAGTTATACAAGATCCAATGAGTATGAAACATTTACCATAGTTCAAGCATACAATAGTGACTCCACCATAAAAAATTTTACCACAATTGAACCATAGGAAGTACATATATAAATTATTTGAATTCATTATAGAAAACATAGATTTAAAGGTATGGCAAAAAGTTTGTACTAAAGTATACCATACTATATATTCACGGTGTAGATCTACTCATCCGGAGTCCAATAAAATTGAGTTTTTCATTTTATGATTTGCCTATGATTTATTATGATTTTTCAAAGATTCAGCGAAAATAAATAAAAAAATAAAAAGCCAAAACCACCCTCTAAAACCACTCGAGGAGGTGAAGTAGTCCATCCTACATAGTTGGACGGGTTATGTAGACTTTTTCCTAATAACTTTTAGAAACAATTAGGTTTTAAATAAATGTAGAGCGCCCTGGTCACACGATTGATAACTTATATATGAATTTGGTGCAGACACCTGCTTGGGAATGGTATAGACGATACATACAAGCTTGAATTTAAGTGAAAAAAATATTTTATTTTTCATGCAATCATTTTTCGTGATGTACAATTTTACCTAATGTTTGTTTTCCAAAAAAACAATTTTAGAAAATCATTCCACCAGCAGGACAATCTATTATTTTTTAAATTCATCAAATATATAGGTTATATTTTTGTAATTTCTATTTGATTTCGTATGGCCTTGGCCTGTTTTTAATGGAATTAAATCGCATAAATTCTGAGGTCCATATTAAATGCTAGTGGAAATAAATCTAAGTTTCATATAGGATTTTGACTAAGACTAAACATTGACTCAACTTAAACATGTAGACTGGTTGCGAAGCTGAGATAGGTGAAGGGCGTGCTACGCTCGCCGAGTCGAGCCCAGGAAGGGAAGGATCTCATTGTGTCTCTCGGGGTTGTCCCGCCAATGCTTCTGAGGCACCTCACCTGGAATTGTTAGTTTCTTTCCTGCAGATATGTACTTTCCTTATGCCTCCCCTTCCAAGTAGATAATCAACATCACAACTCTACCATCGACATCTCAGCTCTACCCATTTAATCTCGTGCTTCTTCTCATTCTTTGTGTGATTTGTCAAGCGATGGCTTGTGTGTGCATCAGTGGAACATATAGTCATGATATCCATGTACTCGGTGCATATCTACTTCATATATAGAGACAGGGGTAATACTAATTGTGGTGGAATTTTAGTAGGTGAACTATTGATAATGTGCATTCGAAAACAAATGTAACTCATTATAAGTATCAATTCAGTGAATTCGAAAACAAATGTTTTTAAGAATGATAAACTATAGACATTCAGGTACAATTTAGCACATATCTTAGCTCTTAGGAAGGATAGCATCAGACATTCCTAGACTATGACACTTACACATATGTTTGTATCCTATATCCATCCATTATAAGTGAGTGAAAATGTTCAGCTACTAAACAACATATCATGTTAGTAAGGCTGAAAATCATAAACTGCTCGGGATGAGTTCAACACTGTTTGCTGTGTGAGGTTCTTACATGGCGTCGATGAAAATGTTGCTGGTACAAGAGTTATGTTACCAACTTGATAGTAGTTTCCTGTTGCCTCCTATTTCTATTGGATTGTGGCTAAAGGTTCCCTCACCCTTTGGTTGATCATCTACATATCTTCCTATTCTACACCACCTATTATCTATATTGTATAATACTACCAGAACATTTGTGTTTCACCAAAAAGAAACCACTATATATATGCAGCTAGTGACAGCAGAGTTAATGTACTACGTGCATTTGGCCAGCACAGCACTATGGATAAGTATATTACAAACTGCAGTTAAAGCAACAGGCAAAGGACAATAATCGAAGGTATTCTTTGAAGCACCACAGATATGTAATATATACATCATGCATACTCAAGGAACCACATTACATACTATGACCGAAGGTGGATCAAGTTGTGTAAGACCATTTAGTATATTGTTCCTTGTACGTCTAATTAGCTTTTTGAGGGTATTCTGAAATTCCAAAATAGTAGGAGGTACGAGGTAGAAAATACAAGTTAAATGCACTAGCGGCCCTAAAACGTCCAAGTTTATGTCACCAAGGCCCACGAGCTTTCAAAATAAATTCTGGGTCCCTAAAGTTTAAATGGTGCACTGCAAGTCCATGCCATCCACGTATAGTATAGAAATTTTTTTAGTGATGGCTGCCAATTCTAGTAGAGACGGACGACTTAGGAAACCGCTCATAACCTTTGTGGGAAGCACTGTAGTTAACAAACATTTGCTACAAATTAATTTTCAGGTGTGGTTCTATTAAATAAACCATTACTGAAATAATATACTTACTTTCAGGTGTGATTCTATAAAAGAACCGCCCCTGAAAAGAAGATTTTCAAGGACGGTTGCTTATGTCAACGGTCTCTAAAAATGTGTGATTTTTAGGGCGGGGTTGTTTTGTTAAGTCCACCATACCTAAAAAATAATTGTCAAGGATAGTTGACTAAGTCAACCATCTTTAAAATAGTCGTGGGACAAATAAATTCATATCCTTTTCACATGAAGTCGAATGAAGACAATTTTTGTATCAGAATTGTAGATCTCGATGAGATCTAAAATTTTGTAGATGATAAAATTTTAATTTGAGATAATTTAGGATTCCAAATATATAAATTATCTTCTCATATTTTGAATACAAAATTTTGAATTTATCAAATGACCTTGGATTTAGACTTGTTGTATCTCAGAGATGCAAAGTTTGGCAAAATCTAAAACTTTGTAGTTGAAAAATTTTTCCATTTAGGAATATTTATAAGTCAAGATATTAGTGATAAGGTTCCTATATATTAGTACAAATACAAAACATCATATCAGCAATCAGATGTGACTGTGTGCTGCAGTGGCAGGAGAATGACCGTGTGAGGCGAGAGGTCACTAGCTAGTTTAACTCCCATGGTGAGTGCCCGAAAAAAAAACACTCGGCAAACTATTTGACACTTGCCAAAAAGGCTGTCTGCCATAGTGCCAGCTGCATTGAATTCGATGGTTCCATGGATTAATTCTTCCTGACTACCCCTCCAACTTCAAAAACTCTGAACACTGTTAGAATAAGTGAAAATTAAATCCAGAGCGAGAACTACCTATTATGAGCCACTGGCAAATTAACTGACAATGAGATTAGTGTTATGAGGCTACCTCGAGGACTGACACGTGACAACAATACAGAAACCTTGGTTAGATCAGCCTCATTCACTCCCGGCATTGCTGAGATTTTTTGTGATGTACATCCCTTTCGTTGGCTTCAATTTTTTCTTAATTATTAGTTAAGAAATATGTAGAGCTCCAGCTTTCAAGTATATGGGCAGGGTGTCACTTAACTTTCATCTATGGCTTGTGCTACTCCGTCTATAAAACACAACTTCCTATTCGGATGCATGTATGTTACTGGATGAGCCAGGTGCCATTGGGTATGAGAGGCATCGGAAAGACCCAGCTTTGTGATCAGGGGACTGTGGCATGCATCATCTGGTTTCCAGGCGGTGGTTCGGTCTTCACACTGTGCACTGTGGCCGGTTATAGTATAGAGACCCGGTCTTAGTGCCCAAAATATAGATAGGATAATGTCAGCCGTTAGTTTACTCCTCTCCGCTTACATCAAGGCTGGGTAGGATTGGGCAGAAGTGCTCCGGCACATTATGTAAGCACACTGTGATTAATGCATTCAAGCATTCTCCAATCTCCATTTTTTCAGTGTCTTGTTCCGGGAATGTGCTGTGGTGTAGCTTGTAAATTGACACTGCACCAAGCTATGGGACAAGGAAAAGCAGACCAGAGGAAACTTAATTGGTGTAGGGTTCCTGAAGGAACAATGCACCTGGTACCAATTAATCAAGGAGAACACAAACATTTCTAACAACAACTATTTTTTATCATCGCGTCAATGGCAATACAACTAGTTCCTAATAAAAAAAATCTATGTATGGAGAAGTATTATAGAATGCAAGTTGTATATATTAACTGATTTTGAATTCCGAGATCTTCCTTTTTGGCAGTTTTATGGCAAGCACTACTAGTTTTGAAGAAGTAGCTTATTAGTTGACATCTATGGAGGCAATGCAATCAACAAATGGCGAGACCTCATCTGCGAGCTGCTAGCTTCTTCATTGGGCTGTGTGTCTTATTTTTATTGGTCCATGTGGCCATTTCATATTCGACCATACATCACGGCGCTATCCGTCCGCGTGTCCCATTTTCATTCGGCCACGTGGCTTGATTTCATTCTTCCACGTGTCAGGTTTTAATTGCTCACGTGTCGTGTCCTGGCTATTTCATGTGTCATGCATTGGCTCTTCCACATGTTGCACTTTTACTTGATCACATGGCCTATCCTAGTTCTACCGTACAGAGGACAATAATTTTGTCATAGAGAAGTAATTTGAGATCATCACTGCTGCACATATTGACTACATAATAACCATCGTTGTGCGTCCTTTGCTGCACACAACAGGATCTTGCTAATCCCCTTGGCGCTTGTGTCTCTTGTCCCATCCAATCAAAGTAGAAATTAGTTCTGCTAATTACCCATTGGGTTTCTTTTAGCACAGAAAAACTCGCAAAAAGAAAACATATTGGAGGTGCGGTGGCTGCATCCTATCGGCGGCACCTTACTCTCCGTGGTGGCAGCCTCACCTGTTGCAGCTGGCAAAGGCGTGGCTTTCTGCGCATGGATGGGTGACAGCGCAGCCCATCACGCGATGCCTGGCCGTCCTGGCAGCGATGCGGCTCGCGTCCACGCCCCATGGCGACCCTTGGTGATGATGATGTCCGCGCCATGCAGATAGCAGCCCAAAGAGATCAGATGGTGTCCTTCGGCAGTGTCATCTTGTTCCCGACGCTGATTTACCATGGTGCTCTGTGAAGGCTCGGCGGTGGTGCAGCCTGGTGTACGTGGATGGCGCACCTGGGCAGCGGCAGACCCTCCAACGGCGGCGGCTCTCCCTTCCTCAGCGGATGGCGCACCTCGGTGGCACCACGGGCTGACCTACACGGAGCGCATCCCTGGCCGTCTTCCCGGACTGCCTCGGCCACCGGAGGCCTTGCGGTGTCATCCTTGGTTTAATTTGCTGCCAGATCTAGGACCAGGTGGACCTCCTGTTGCAGTTCGGCGTGTCAGTACTCGTGCACACAGCGACAGCAGCCTCGCCGCTGTCGCTTGTGTTTATGCCACCGGAGGCATTGCAGTGTCGACGGGGAGCCCTTGTGGCGGTGAGCAGGTGAAGTGGGCACCGTCCTTGCTAGATTCTTGATTCTTTTATCTAAACGTTCTTTTATGTTTTTTGTTCTACGACGCCATGCATTGTGGTAACTTCAGCGCTAGTGTTAATACGATGACGCTATTGTGGTAATTTTGACTATGGTAACTAGATGACTTTGTTATGGTAATTACAATCAATTTCGATGACTTAATAATGCAATTTTGGTATATTAACTAAGGTAACTGAATAGTGCATTTGTGGTAAGTGAAACTACTGTAATTTTCAAACTGGACAGTGCATTTGGACTTACAACAATTTTCAAACAGAATTTTTGTAAATATGCATCATTATGGCAACTTGTTCATGAAATTTTCGTAAACAATGCAATTTTGTTCAAGAAATTCAAATTATTTTAATCAGCTTATGTGACAAAATTGGTCTGGTTACTGTGCTCAGATTCTCGTAACAAATGAGCAATTACATTAGTTCAACTTGTATACTACTCTTCAGTTACCCATAGCATGTAGTACAGCAATGTCGTAACCCATTCCTATTTATTAGAATATATTCTTTACTATTTTTTGTGGACAATAGTATTATCGTAACCTTACTATTTTAAGGTATGTTGTATTCTCGTAACAAGAATATTTGCATGCGGATGGACAATAAATAAATAAATTGAAGTTCATAATCTATTGCCTTCTACTTGCATGCGCATGAAATGCTTTTGCATGCCCAGAGTTTAGGTCAATCTCAATGGGGGTTTCATGCACATTTAATAGAGTGACACCTCAGCAAAAAAGGAATCTTTGCATGAAATAGGCAGGAGAGAGATAAAATTCGTTTCACCACGGTGAAACGGGTCCGCGTTGTTTCCCAGACATCGGTAACTGGGTGAAACGACCATTGAGGGGATTCATCGTTTCATTGCCGATCCCGTGCGTAGAGGCGATCCCAGGCACCGTGATCCCCGCGCGCCAATCCTCCCGCGAGCTCGCCATCCCCGCGAGCGCAATCCTCCCGCGGCTCGGCCTTCTTCCCGCCCCTTCCCCCACCTCCTTCTCCCTCATCCAGTTCATCCCTGCTCGCCCGTTCACCATCTTTCCCCATCCACCAGTCCGTAGAGATAGGGCATGGCCCGAGATCCACCACCCATGGATCAGCCCTCCGGCCGGTGAATCACGGCAGCGCGCAGCCGGCAATGGAGGCAAAGCACGCGGGGGGAAGCAGCTAGGACTGAAGAAGAGACCGGCGGCACTTGCTCCGTCACCGCGTCCAGGAGCTTCACCACATATTCCGCCGCCCTCTGTTGCGGGGAATCGGTCCCCTCCAGCGCCGAATCCCAGCGGTGGTGCTGCGACTGCCTCTCCTGCTGCGCCGCCGTCAACCATGCAGCCACGGCCAGCGCAAGGAGGAGGATGGGGCGCCATACCCCCAAATTTTGGTTTCTATCATGGAGACCAACAGGGCCCAAGTTCATGGTAAATATCTTCGATATTGCTCTGCAGTTGATTTGATACTCCCGGTTTGTTTGATTGTTACTGAAATGTGTCTGTACACACTCCTTGTTTGATTGCTGCCTACTAGAAGATACTGAAAGTTATTCATTTTGTTGTGCAAAGTAAAAATCTATATAGGATACACTCTGTACTGCTAGTGACATATATAGTAAAAATCTATATAGGATATGTCAAAGTTTTCTTGGTAATGTAGTATGCCAGGTTTGCTGATCCTGTTGTGGAGCTCTTCCAGAAATTGATGGTGCTCCTGTTACTGGACCTTGAGATAATGCACAAATCCCCTTTCAACTTTCCCATATGAAGATGCAAATGGTCTTGCTTATATGCTTCTAGTTATGCTGCTCATCTCAAGTTATTATCCTATTTTCAGGGTCTTTCCTCCAGGAGGGATGTAATGACTGGACGCATTAATAACTTTCCAAATTTACTGTCGTATGCAACATGCAAGGGACGCTAATTACTCTCTGAGCCAGACCAGGGAGACCGAAGCGTGCTAGGGGACAGGCCTGGTTTAGTCAGTGGCATGGCTACAAAATATGCTATTTTGTAGTTGGCTAAAGAGTATACTCTAGAGCTGGTTGTCTCAACAGGATCCGGCTAATCCCCTTGGCGCTTGCATAACTGCGGAAGCCGCAAGGTCTGTGTCTCTCCCAATCATCTCCATTCAAGCTAGCAGAAGTAGGGCAACTCCTGGTGAGCAGCTGCAAAACATCCTCCTACCCATTGAACTTAATTTTTGTTGCGTTTCTGTGGATTAGGACTCAATTCCATTAGAATATTATATCTGCTCCATTGTACATCTATTTTTCTAGCATGGTCCTATTTATACTTTACTCAATAAGCTGATGTGTTTGCAGCCTGAAGAAATCCTCGTCCTGATCCGTAACCATGATTCATGTACATCTCACCATGATCCACTGTGTTGCCGCCACCGAGCTGCTGTTCGATGCTCCATGATGTTGCTGCTGTCTCCATGCCGTTGTGCGACACTCCATGCCGTTGCTGCCACCAAGCTGCTATGTGACGCTCCATGCTGTTATTGCTGTGCGACGCCTCGGCGCGCCACAGGTCGACATTGGCCACCACCGAGCCCTCCAAGTCATTCATCCAGATGTCATACGTCGCCGATGGTTTCATGCACACCTTTGCCCGCGCGAACCTTCTGATCCCAGGCCCGGTTGGTTCTAGAACTACGGCAAATAGTGACTCATGACCACAATCCGCATGTCATTGTATATCCCTCTCATTTGGCAAGGTGATGTGTTTGACTGCTCATAGATGCTTCCCTTGTGCCTCCAATTCCCATAAGATGACATCACAGCGCAACATCCTAATTAGATAACTCTTACCATTGTTATGTCCTAATACATTTCAGTTGCTGGTTTGCTAATCCTCCAATGATTTCAACATGGTGAAACAAGTTATATAGAGGCTACTCGCTCATGCCAATGATTGTCAATCTTTCTCTGAGTTATATATCTCAGCCACTCAAGTTGCACTGGAGTCCTTTCTCCTATTTTCTAGATGAAAATTTTCTAATCAAAATGTATACTTGCTGTTGACGGCACCAGTATGAAACATGTTATATAGAGGTCATGCCAAGGATAGTGAAGTTTCTGAATTATGTATCCCACATTTTGGATTGATGTAAGTAATAAAAATCTAGTGGATGAATAACTCTTGTGATCCCAACTGGTCAAGTTGGACTCACATTTGACTCAATTTCGGAGACCAGAGTTTTGTTATCTGAATTCTAGAGCTCAACATGATCTATGATCTCGTAGTACAAAGCATTATGTGTTAAGAATAGTTTTGGTAGGCTATATTAACCAGGTGTTTTGGCCGTCGTGTCGGGCGTGGATGGCTTAGGCGGGTGGCATGGCTAGCAGGAGGGCACGGTCAGCAGGGGAGCATGACCGGCGAGGCAGCAGGCGTGGCTGGCGAGGGGGCAGACGAGGCCGACCTCGAAGCTCGCGGCTCCGGTCATGATAGGTGTGCGCACATGGCGGGCGTGGCTCTGGCCATGGTAGGTGTGTGGCCATGGCGGGTGCGGTGCAGGGCTGGTTGCCGGCGACGAGGAGGGAGAGCAGCCCAGGCGGGCAGGGCACTGGGCGGCACGTGGCCAGTGGCTGGCGACGAGGAGGGCGAGCGCGACAAGGGTGCAGCTCAGGGAAGGCTAGAACGGAAGAGAAGGATAAGGTTGGCGAGTGTGGTCCGACAAGAAGAAGAAGGATAAGGTTGTGAATAATTTGACATATATTTATGATATCTGCAATTCATAAAAATAATCTGTATATTTTTTCTGAAAATTTTGACATATATTTGCATTGTCTCCAAATTATAATACTGTCTAATAAATTACACTGAAGGTATCATTGTAAATATAGGAATAAGATGGTGTAAATATAGCTATAAGACAGTGTAAGTGCATTGGAAAAATTTGGTTGTTAAGAAGGGCTAAATCTACCAGTTGTTTGGTAGACAGTGTAAGTGCATTGGAAAAATTTGGTTGTTGGAAATATTTTCTTAGAAGCAACACGTTTGAACATCCTGCTCAATCCCCGGTGCCACTAGCCTAGTGTAATATCTGCTGATAGAGGTCGGTAGCTTCTAATATATATAAGCTGCAGTAGTTTTGTATGTTGTGCTTTTCATTTGTTGCAATATATGCATTCTGCTTCTCCTGAGAACAGTATTTATATATCTTGCATGCATGTAAGATCAGCTCGTCAGCACTGTGAATGGATCGGAGCAGATTGTTCATTCGGAAGGACAGACTGAATTTATCAAGGATTACGCCACCCACATCCTGGTGTTGCTAAAGCTAGCTGTGCCCGTTAGGCCGCTCTCCGGTTGAGGCAAATGCCCCGCCTAGTGTTGGAGCTAGGTTCACATTGATGCCACTGAGAGCTAACCGGCCTGCGGTGGTGGCCATGGCAAGGGTGGGTGCAGGTGCGCTTCCAGATGGTCGGTGCGCGGTGTCTGTGGTGGCTGGCCAAGCCACAAAGCTTGACATCTTGTCCAACATCTGCTTCATCTTAAAATCATGTGTTTCCTATAATTATATTAAAATTAACACCTCTGAAAACAAAATCTCCAGTCTCCCAAAGTCATTTTTGTAGTAATGATTATCCATAAAGCAAATAAAAAACATGATTTTTTTTTTACTTCATGTAAGCGAATTGCAGGAGCCACTGCACGTTAAGCTAGATGGAACGGTGAGATATCTCAATTAGAGAAATATTTTTTTTTCTGATATATAATAAATGATTTGATAGTAGTTGAGGATATTTAAAATGATTTGAGAATCATGGATGGCCATATTTGGATACACAATGGTCCCGATTCAAGAATGATGAATAGTATAATGCTGAGGAAACATTAATGTTGTTCAATGAGGCACCTGCTTATTTTCTCTGTATCCCTATCTCAAAGTCTAGCTACTTCAGGTGGTCTCGATGAATCCATTCAAGCCCATATGCCTCGCCTACATCACATGTAACACGAACAGCGTTGATCCCGAGTGCAAGGGCCGTGACAGACAGTGGCCCTTATTCTCCAGGTACCACAGCAATGCCAGGTATAGAGACTCTTCACGGTGGCCCAGATATTATGGTCGCTTCACTCCTTACACTTCCAAACTCTTGTTTTGGACTGCTGGAAACTGCTTTCCTTATGACTCCTATTCCCACGGGACATTTTGCTAGCTGTGTCCTGGCTCTCACCGTTTTGGATCAATGTCCACGTCACCTGTTCTTGATTAGGTCTCCATGGTTAAACATGTTATATAGTAGGCACTACAATGACATGGCAACATCACTGAATAATATATCCTACTATATGCATTGATTGTAAAGAAAATGTAAGGCATGGAGACGTGTTCAGTGTGGGATCTTTGTAGGTTTCAAATAAATATAAGGGAGAGCTGTCTCGTCAAAAGGCATTTAAGAGCTATTGTCCTCATATTCTCCAAGTAGACAATCAATGCATATAGTAGGATATTAAAAACAAAATCACCACCGTGTCTACCTGCAACTGCAAGAAACACTAAAGCCAGTACTGGTAAATGATTGGCCGAGGATGGATCAGATTCACGTTTCATGGAATGGCTACGAATCTTGACTACGTGGGCTGGAACATAACAAAATGTAGGCTGGTGTCTACGAATATGGACATACGTCATCATATCACGATGGTTTGCTTGGTTGTTCCATGGATGACCACGCATGCATGGTGGCGAACTGTTGAGATAGGACCAAGACCCTGACCTCCTGGGAGGCTTTGAAAGTGTCGAAGGGTTTATTTTGTAGTCACGAATATGCACTAAGTTAGTATGAGAGTTTCTTAACCATGTCCGCATTCATTGGTCACTACTACCACATATTTTGAAAGATTGTCAAAATCATTTTTTGGAGACAGGCAGCATGTCCAACTCAGAGTTGGCATCACTATTAATCAAAGTTTTTGAAGACGGTACAGTGCCCATCCTTAAAAATAAATAAAACAATTCAAAAATCAAAGCCCGCTGGCAAGCCCAAGCCCAAGCATGCATGCTGCCAGTACGGGGTTGGACCCGCGCCACTGGCAGATCTCGACACGACATCGAAGGATCTCGACTGGCCAACACTCGATCTCGACCTCACCGGAGGATCTCAATCGGCCACAACTTTCAAGAACCATCAACGCATGATCTCCTCTGTTAATGGAATCAGAGGTGGGTATCTTGTCCTGCTTCTAGAAATGTTTGATTCATAGGGATAGGGGTGGCCGAGCTACCTGACTCTACAAACCATTCTTGAACACCTCTGTTTATCATTATTGAAGTGGTGATGGGCTTCTTTAGACATTTGGTGACAACGGGATGACATATATTCATGCAATAGTAATGGGCTCTGGAATCATGTGGTGACCAGGGGATGCTGGTTTACACTATGTGCCAGTGGCCAACGAGCCTGAGAACTGCAACTATGCAGCAGTGTGGGCATGAAGCCCCAGAACCCGCCTTGCAGACTCCACAGCCATACATCTGCTGGACCAAGCTCTACGCTGTTACTCGTTTGTCGTCACTGTCTGACCCTGCGGTCGGGCTAACAGGAGTTTTGGCCACAGAATAGTTCCTTCCGTTCTGCCTCCTATTCCTATAAACAACAATGTGGACCTCCCGTTTTCACCTCATCCTGCAGCTATTGACTAGTGTCGAGCTGGTGCCTCTCACTGGAACATAACTATTATATATATAGATGGCATGCTCAGTGATGGTACTGCACATTTAATAAGCACACATGCACATCCTCCAAATATAATGCTATCGAAGAACATACTAGACACAAATCTGACTTTGCGAAGCCTTTATTTGATTACATCCATGACCACTAACATGTTGTATAGTACTCTTGAAATCCTTCAAATAGATGGATTATTTTCCTGGTATAATTTGAATACCACTTGGCACATAAAATTTACACATTTTCAAACTAACTAATGTACTGTTACTGTTGTTTGTGGCTCTTAATTATTTTTCCACCAAATATTGCCTGAAATTATAGGTTTATGTGACAGAGGGAGTATTATATGCGTGATTGACAAATATTTTGTTTGCAGTCATAATATATATAGAAAGCAAAACATGTTTATAAAGTCAATGTCTCATTTCTTTGCCTCAATTCCCTATGCTAAGAAACAAAACGTGTCACTAATGTACTGTTACTCTTATCAACTAAACGCCTAACTGATAACAGTAAAAGACGTGTTCATATGAAACACGTCACTTGTATGAGACCTCAGACCCGAAAAGCTTATAAGGTTTTGATGAATTGAGGATTTAAGTCTAGAACTATCCTGTTCCAATCCAGTTACCCCACCCTGGAGAAAAGATGGGGGATGAGTCAATTATGAAATTTTATTAACACTTATGAATCATATGAATCCTCAATTAGAACTGTCCTGTTCCAATCCAGTATTGAAAGACAACTTGTATTAACACTTATGAATCTTGTACTGAAAAAAGATTCAATTATGAAACTTTGTATAGAACATGCCTCCATCCAAGTTCATATGAAAAATATGAGATCGTGAACGTTAAACAATTTTTAGAACTTGCAGAGCTCATTTTATATAGGCAAACCCTAGCAGCATGCCCTACTTGACCCCCTACATGAGATTTGGGTAGTGGAGGCAAAAAAAACTAACTCCGCTGACCCCCTACTAGACCCTTGAGATTTGTTGGCCTCCTACTTTCACCATCCACTACCCATTCGTATTGGCCCCTACTGGACTACCAAAAAATTTCTTCGTAGTTTTCTTCCCTGTCTAGATGTCTTCTGCCGCCCCGCACAGCAGCCCTACCTGGCTGACTCCCCGTCTGCTCCACTCTAGTGCGCCTCAACACAACATCGCGGCCAGCCCCCTCGCAGGTGGGCCTCCCTGGAGCGGCAACTCAGGCAGGCGTGGCAGGCTCCTAGTGGCGGGCCTCCCCAACGTGGCCCCGCTGGCTGTGCTCCATCTATCGAGGCAAGAGGTAGCGAGGCAGAGGAGCTCATCCATAGAGAAGAATACAACAAAGAGAATAACATGTGGGTCCCTGTTGTCATTCTCTACTAGAATAGATTTTGGGGTGTGTTTTAGGTAGTACTACTGGAGAAAATAAAAAAAAGGAGTAGTACCAAAATAAGTGGCAACCCAAACTAAGTAGTAGGGGTCTAATTTAGGTAATACCACTGGAGATGGTCTTAGTGTGTGTGCGTTGTGGCTTATGTGTTGTACTATAAAAAAATAAAGTATCATCCTATCATTAAATATATACCATTGTATTTCTCTACCAAATTATATCCTAGTTGTCAAGGGCATGTCAATGTCCACTGCGCGTGTGGCCAAAAGCAGATCGCGACAGGTTGCGACATCTCATTATGAGTAAGATGCATAATCGAGCAAGGCCTATCAAGATCCTGGTGACTAAAATTTAGTCACCCCTTTTACTCCCCTTTTAGTCTCTAAAGACCCAAACACAATGACTAAAGGGATTAGTCTATTAGTCCCTTGGGATTGACCAAAGGGGACTAAACCAGCAAAAAGAAACCCCCCCCATCATTAATGCACTGCACAACCATGCGTGACTCCACCTCGTGTGTCACCGCCACACCATCGCTGGAACCCACCACGCACCAACGCTAGACTCCACCGCTGCACCCATGTTAGACTCCACCTCGTCCACCGCTGCTGCACCCAGGCCAAAACTCCACCTCATACACCCCACGAGGTCACGCCAACATGCCGACTAGACACACTTACCATGGTCGGCCATGCTCGCCCTAGCAGGATCCGCCTTCACATGCGCCTCCTCTTTCTGTCGCATCTGCCATGGTGCCACTGCCGTCCCTACCGCCCCACTATAGCATCCGCTCGGCTCCTCTCTTACCCCTTGCTCCACCTCGCGAACCCTACCATATCAAGACCTTGCCTAGCCGCTGCCACAACTAGCCTTGTGAGGGCGTGGCCCCCTGGCCTTCGGCACAACTATCCTAGTTGGGGCGCTGCGAAGGAGAGGCAAAGGAGGAGGCGAAGGAGGAGCATTAAAGGTGCTTTGGTCTTTGTATAGTAGCTTTAGTGGGGGTATTCATCCATCCATCCAAACATTGTTGAGACTAAAGGATCCAAACATGCTAGTAAACAATTGATTTCTTCATCTAGCTCAAAACGGGGGCTATAATATAATATAGAAGCCTAAATATAATTTCTTTTTTCAAATCTCATTAGAGTAGTTCTAGTTAGAATTACATTCAACAAACACGTAGATATTCATTTGAATTATAGAAAATATAAAATCATTTTCACAATTTTTGGATCTTTTATTTGTGCAACAAGATATACGTGATATATCTCCACTATAATTGAAAACTTCTTGGGCCGTTAGACCAGACAAACTCACGCCCAATAAACTCATCTCCACCGCAGCCCACTAATTCGGCCCACTAATCTCCACCATAACTAGGTCAATCATGATTAGTCAATCTACTACGTCTCCCTTCCTCAAGCGCGAAAAAAATGCCTGTGACGCCGGCACCATCGGCGGACGGCAGGGAGACCGTCTGATCAACGAGCCCACAACGACACGACGGACGGCAGAGAGACGGTGTGCCGCGCCTGCTGCCGGATCTGCCGGACCAAGCAGGAACGACAGGAAGGGCACCTAGGACCGAGACCTACGAGGCCGCCTGCGTGCACGACGGGAGCGACGGGAAGGGCACCCAGGACCTACGAGGCCGTCTGCGTCATCGACCGTGTCCATCGTACCGCCGCTCGATGATTCCCGTTAGCAAGATTTGTGCCCGTTAGCATGATTTGTGCATAGTAGAGATGTCTATCGTACCGCCGCTCGATGATTCCCGTTAGCATGATGTGCATATTCCCATTAGCATGATTTGTGCATAGAAGAGATTTGTGCATATTCCCGTTACCATGATTTGTGCATATTCCAATTAGCATGATGCGTGCACCCTGGACATGATTTGTGCAGATTCTTGTTAGTATGTACCCATACATAATTCTAATCCCAGCGGCAGCACGCACCTCGACTGTCTCTTGACGGCGGTACTCGACATCCAGCCACGGCTGGCCTTCAGCACGTCCTCTCTGCATGAGGTCACCTCATCCTGTGCCCAGCGGACAAGCAAAGCAGAGGTAACATATCTCATGATAATTACCTGGAAAATGATCCATCCTTGTCTACTGATAATTGCCAATGCACTTTGCATTGACAACATTGGCAACCTCAAACGAGTAGGAGTACTCTGATCTAAATGGTTCCATGGTTTTTTTTTTGAATTGGAGTGTATTTCATTACTCTCTTGTCACAGCTCAATCGCTATCCTCCAGTGATTGAGGTACAATGTCCCAGGTAGTTTGCATACTGCCGGGCAATTTACAACCTAGAGAAGCAAATTCATGTGCTAGCTTATTACAAATACAAGGACAGAATCTAAAATAGCAAGAAGAAAATTCTGTTGCCTTCAGATGCTTGATCTCAGTGATAATACGGCCCATGGTTTTAGATGAACACTAAATGGTTCCATGGTTCTAGATGAATACTAAATGGTTCCATGATTTTAGATATAGGTTCAGGTGGGTGATGGGTGATTTCTGAACCTATATGTATGTACATCTGAATGGTTGCATATTTCTGTAGTAAGTAACTAATAAAAGTGTATGAGGTCATAGTATGAGTCTCTGACTAATTATGCAACGTCTAATGATAAAATTCATGAATGCCCTTTTGCAGTTCCTTTTTCTTCATTCAGGAGGCTTCAATGTCTACACCTAGACATATACGCGATGCGCTAAGCGACATCACCAACGTCACAGGTATGCTTTTAATAATTGGGTGTTTTTTCTAATTTTGTAATCTAATCCAAATTTGTCAAAATTCTTGCTAAAGATGAGGCCTTGTCGAGGCGGGCTCCAACATTCTTGCTAAAGTTGTGGATTATGGATGCTTAATTTTATGGAGTATTGGACTGGGACAACTTTATCTGATCATGTCACGCCGGTAACTCCTACATGACTAATTGCTAATATGTAATAAGTAGATTAATTGATTAATAGTAATATACAATGACTTACTCATGTTTTCAGACTGACATAGATAACTTTAGGTTCAAGCTACCTGCAATATTATACAACTCCCCGATAAATAAGAAAAGAGGGAAAATAGATAATGAGCTACAATATGAAACCCCAAATCAACAATTTGATGATGTGAAAGAGCTCGATGAAGCACAAATTTTATACTCGGGAGATCTCAAGATGATAAGTACACTGAGGTGGGCAAGCAAAGAAGAACTATTGCAGGCCATTTCCACAATCATCCAGTTTTTTGCCAACGATAAAACCTTAGAGTAAGTCTTTCGAAGTTTTACCTATATAATTGCTACAATAAATAATTTTATCCTTTTTCGTGTTCTCAACAAAGAGTTGGTACGAAGTACAAAACCACATCCATTTTCTTTGAGTCATAGAAATATTATTAATATTTTACAAGAGGAAAAAGAGTTGGATCATGAATCATTTAATATGAGTATTCGGATGCTCGTGAAGAACCAAGGCATGAAGCTGACGAAACAAAAGTACCACCTCATGGATCTAAGTTTAAATTTATAAATAATTATAATTATAAAATAGTATAATTCATCAAAGATTGCTAATTACTATAAATTCAACAGGAAATAACTAAGTTTAGACGAGATCCACGATGTTGTGGACCTGTTAACAAAGTATATCAAGAAAAATTGAAAAAAGTACTTGAGTGTTGGCCTGGTATGCAATATCACATAAATGACTGTATTATCAAGACGGACTGTACATTTTATTCATAATAGACATGCAAAATAAAATTATTTGTATTATGGATCGACTACAAGAACAAACTTCTTTGCCTGGTTTTAGTCAAGATATGGCATATACAACTACATTTCAAGCTATTGCTAGAATGTTCATGCTCGCCATGAGACTATCAAAATCAAAGAGGAACCATCGTATATCTTCATGGCGGCGAGAATACCCTTCATGTGTAACAAAGGTTACATCAAAACATAAAGACCGGTAATCACTTGTCATTTGGTTCAAGTTTGTTGTAGTTGTAACAAATATTTCAGATTTGTACGCCAAATAAACAACTGAACTTGTACAGGAACTTGGAAGGCTTTTTTGTATACAATTTCATGAAGCTGTGGGATGGTGTAAGATTGTCGCCGATAAATAATGTAAGCACATGCAGTCTCCAACTATATTTGCGTCAATGAACGATTAAATATTGACAAAATATTATCTGTCATTCACAGCTATCAAGGTCACTAAGGACGGAGTTCTTGGCTGAAATTTTGGCGAGTCGCGCAAACGAGTGCTACGACAACATCCCTGAAGATATCCAATATTTGATTAAAAAGTTAGAGAAAATGTAAAGATGTCTTTATGTACTGATGATTCATAAAATATATATAGACTTAAAAACAATTACCTAAAATTAAAACTCTAAAAAAATTACTATAGCATTCTCTACAAAAAACCGTGGCATTAGCACGGGCATTATACTAGTATATGTCACGTACAAAAATATAAAACAATCTCATTATTATAATATTAATTTATCAAAAATATTTAAAACTAATAAACATTAAAAGGATATGTAGCGGACATAAGGACGTGATGGACTACTGGGCCCGGCCACAGTATTTATCTCCGTTTTCTTCGTCCACCTTTCCGCGGCGGCGCGGCGCACTTGACCTGCTCGACGGAGCGACTGGCCGAGACCAGCAGAGCACCTCCCATGGCGAGTGGGGCTGACCGAATCAGCGACCTCCCGGAGGGCGTCCTCCACCACATCCTCTCGCTCCTGCCGGCGCAGGACGCGGTGCGCACGTGCGTTCTCGCCCAGAGCTGGCGCAACCGCTGGCGGTCCGCGCCCGCACTTCGCTTCGCCTGCTCCACCGGCATGGCTGGCGGCGCCGACGCGTTCTTCTCCTTGGTCAACACCCTGCTGCACGTCCGCCGCAGGGGCCCGCCCCTTGACTCGTGCGACTTCGATCTGGATCTGGACCTGTCCGACGACCGCAGATTGGAGCCGCACGGCAACAGCTGGATCAGCCGCGTGCTGCAGCTCAAGGTCCAGGAACTCCGGTTCCGTGCCCCTGCCGACCCCTTCGCCAACCCCCGCCTTGCCTTCAAGCTGGATCACGTGCACCTCTCCTCGCAGCGCCTCACGAGTTTGGAGCTCAGCGGCGTCAAGGGCAACGCCGTCGTCCTTGATTTCTCTGACTGCTTGGCGATGGAGCGTCTCAAGATGGAGAGGTGCAGTGTTTCTTCAACGGAAATGCAGTCCCCCTCTCTGAAGCATCTCAGTATCAAAAACTGCATCTTTTATTCCAACTGCCGCACTGTGCTGTCCTTCCCCAGCCTCGTCTCATTCGAGTTCGTTGCTAATTTCGGAAGGGCTCCAATGCTTGAAACAATGCCGTACATGGAAACGGCAATTGTTCGATTCGATCGTCATCATGCTGATCGATGTAAAAATGGTCGCTTGGATGATTGTGGAGATGCTGCCTGTCCGGGTTGTTTTAATTACTATGGTCCTCATGATTCGGGCAGCGTGTTTCTTCATGGCTTGGCTGAAGCTACATACTTGAATTTGTCAGCTTATCCTGATATGGTATGCTTGCAGCTGCATCCCCTGTTTTTTGCTTTTGCAATTGTGTTGACATACATAGCTGTGTTCGTTTCAAAATGCTCTGATTTCAATCGAACATCACCTGTGGTTGGTTGATGAGTGCCTTACTAGATGCCTATACAATTAGTTCATTACTGAAACTTGTGTTCTCCTGCAGTGTTACTGATATTATTGAACTGAAACTTGCTAGATGGCTATATCATTAGATTCAGAATGCGATGCTCAGATTAGAAAACAGCAGTTTGTTTTTGTATATAGTTTAGATGCACATCTACAAAAGATATAAGTCTAAACCTTTTATAACCTGGCTTACTAATTAACCAGGATGTGTTCAAAGCTTGCAATATTTTTTTTCATGGTGTTCATTGTTTCACTTTAAATCCTTGCACTTTTCCCAGTATGTTTTCAACAGGGATTTGAAATGGTGCCCTGCATTTAACAAGTTAAAGACGTTGGTGCTTAGAAAATGGTTTCTGTCTACTGACCTCAGTGCACTGATTTGGTTCCTCCACCACACCCCTCTTCTGGAGAAGCTTACTCTTGAAATTCCAAAGGTGCTCTCATTAACTTGTTACTCTGTACCACACTTTATTTTGCTTTTGCTTATTAACTGATTAAATTATTCATTTGCTTCAGCCACGCAAGACTTTAATGAAAACAGAGGGAAGTTACAATCCATTGGGAATTGCACCTAGCCATCTTCAGAATGTTGAAATCATATCCAAAGATGTTGATGGGGTAGTACTCAAAGTTTTGAAGGTCTTGAATGCTAATGGCATACCACTGGGGAAAATCAGAATTCAGTGTTCAGGTTGTAAGTTATTTATGTACTGTCATGATTCTTTTGTTCAGTTGTCCATACTTGTTACAAAACCAAGTATCATCAGTAATCAAACTATGTCTGTTCTGATTTATCACAATTTATATTACCGCACTTTGCTTTATGGTTGAGATTTAATTTGTGTTCGATGTTAGACAAGCAATATCATCAGGAACTGTTGTGAATGCTCTTCTGCCTCTATTCAGTCCATTTTGGTTGAATTTGCTGCCATCAGAATTCATTGTTAGACTAGCACTATCATCTGGAACTGTAGTGAATGCTCTTCTGCCTGTATACAGTCCATTTTGATCGAATTTGCAGCCATCAGATCCTGCTTATACAATAAACATGCCAAACTCTGATTCTATATTGAAGATATGCTTCTCCTGATTTGTCTTGCCATTGTACATACAATACATCCTGTTTGTGTGTGTCAGTTCATTATATTTGTGCATATATGCACTTCGTTAGGAACTGGACATATAAAAAAACACAACAAAACCATCTCAGCATCATCTAGTTTTCTGATCTTTGGTTCTTATTATTGGAAGCGACTTTCTGTATTTATGAAATGCTTCCCATGTCGAAATCTTAATAATTGAATAGTACAAAATTTTTGCTCCAGGTTGTTGTTCTTTTCTGTAACTTTTTTATCTCTTACAGGTTATGATTTTTTGTGTACTAATATCAACTCCATGTAGAAGTGAGAAGTACCAGGCAGTTGATGACCCTAGTAGTTTAGTAAAGGTAAATGGAACATTGGAACGCTTATGTAATTTTGTTTTTTTGACTTTGTCTATAGGAACCACATGCTCTGTTATGCCAATGTAGTTTACCTTGCGTCACAAATTAGTTGCATCACATTAGGTTAATGGCTTTGCAAGATAAACTTCTCATGACTTAATATCTATCATCATCAATCTTTCTGTGTTCTTCACTTTTAGAAACATCATTTTAAGTACCAAGAAATTGATGCACGTCTTCAACTTTACAGTAACCAAGGATACTACTATGAAAGTGTTTTATCATACAGTCTCTTTCACAATTAAGTATGGCACTTTTATATTTCTTCCATTGGTCATTGACATTGGTCTGCAGCAAGCAGATAAAAAGACTACCATCAAGGTGTACTACAGTAGTGTCTGCTTCTCCCTACAGTGGGTCACAAAGCCATTGATACCGCTCAGTTAGACTTCTTCACTGCACTGCTTTTGTGACTGCCAAGAGACATTCACCCCTCCCTCTTTACTGGTGGCTTTGATTTCCTTCCATCTCTAGGTTCAGTTCAATGAGCCTGTCTGGTTAGTAGAATGTGTAACATCTTTCTCCTGATTTGTTGCTTAATGCACAATGTGGAACATGATGCCTATGAGATATTTTATCAGGGGATCAACACTTAATATGTGAATCAATGTCAGTTAGTGTAATATCCGTAGTTGCTTTACATCATTTATGATTTTATCATGACTACAATTCCTTGACAGAACTTTTCTCTAGTGAAACATGTTCCTTTTATTTCATGCATTGAGGTTCCATTGTCGTGCCACATATATCAATGACATAGTAAGCAACAAAGATATAGGGTTTGTGATCCATAGAGTAATGCATATTTTCAATATATACACCTACCAAGTATTTCATCATTATTGGCATCACCTCTATATAGTGCTTTCTCTTAACCGTGGCGCACTCACCAGTAGCAAAGGAGCACTTAGATGGAAGCTAACTACAGAGTCAAATAGCATGATGGTGCACCAAAATTTATTGAAGGTTGTAACAACTGATTAGTTTGCCTTTGAGACAATATAATCCATGTTTTCTATTTTATTCTGCATATCTGCTGATTTATAGTCAGACACAAAGTTTTTGGGACTGCTCCACAAACTCTGCTTCACAAACTCCATCGTGGAGCAGGTCCACAAAAAACTGGAGTTTGTGGAGTACCTTTTTAGGTGCTCTCATAACTCCACCTTTTTTTTCGAACTGAGTGCATGGAGCTGAAGCTGTTTGGCTAAAAAAACGTGGAGCGGAGCTGAAAAACGTGTTGCAGAGCAGTCCCAAACACCCCCTAAACATTCTAGTTAGGCAGTAACCTTTATGTACTTTTCTTTCCATCATAGTGTTTTATATGTTGTCCTAAGACGGTGATATATATAGGATCCTGACGCCTAGGCATGATACTCATCAGGTACATCAACTTATCATGATGGGCATGGGATGTAGAGGGAAGCTAACTAGACAAAGTCGAATAGCGTGACCCAGCCAATGCCGCTCATGTCTAATTATAATTCTCGTATCAGCATCCTCTGGTTGTTGGTGCACGTCAAAACTGAAGTTATCGATATCAATGAGAACTACAGTTATTGACCTTTTTGTTTCAAATCATTTGCGGTAATAAAGTTCTGTTCCAAATTCTCAGAATCTGAAATTTGTTTTTCTAAAAAAATGATCTGAAATGAAAAAATAACCAAAACCAAAATTGTATATCCCAATGTGAACTACAACTTTGCAGTTGATGACTTATTCATTTGAAATAATTTGTGGTCCTAACATTCTATTTCAAGATATCACAATTTGAAATGCAAATCCTGCAAACAACCATGGTAGGCAAAACAACCAAACCAAAGTCATTGTACTCGACAATATCTAAAACTTTTCAATTGAAAAATTGTTCATTTGAATTCATTTGGGGTCCTAAATATTCATTTCAAGCTTCAGAAATGTGAATATGAGATAAATGTATATGTCACTTGGACACAAGAGACTAATTATAAGCTCGATTTTGGTCGTCGGTATCCAATTGTTGTCACTAGGGAATTTCATGCTTCATGACTAACTGAAACTTTAACCAGCCAATATATATTGCTTCCGTTATGCCTCCCACTGTTCTCAAATAAATATCACTGGCGGCTCCCATATTTCATGCCTCCCACTGTTCCAGCTAGTGTTCCCAACTGAAACATAAGTGTTATATATATATATATATATATATATATATATATATATATATATATGCCATGCCATGGTATTGAGCCACTAAGCATAGTGAAATCACCCTTCACAGGGTCTTCTTCGGGCTGGGTTGATGGCGACGCTTCTGGCAACGCCGTGCTGCCGGACCTCCACCCCCAACCACACCTGAAACCACGTCCCAGCCATCAGGTGGGGAGCCTTTCCCCCGTTGAAAGTGAAAAATATATATATGCCATGCCATTGAATAATGGTACTGTACCATTTAAGCATATAGATAGCCATATCTTACAAATAACACTCATACTGAAAATCATTCTAGACACATGTGATTTTGTGGGTCTTTATTCGATTTGATTACTATCTTTGATCATTAATACATTGTGTAATGTACTCTGCATTGTAAAGTAACCATAATACAAAAGCACTTGTACCAACATCACGGTTTACCTTGAATAACTTATGGCAGTGTAAGCACTGAGCTTGAGCCACATTTCCACCATCATATATTGCCTCAAAATCTTCCCATATCTCAGATGTAAGTTTGCGCCTTTTAATCAGATGTGGAGATCCTAGTGGTCAGCATGAAAAATATATTATTAGATAACACTAACTATAACAGATGCAACAATAATAAAAACACTAATTAGAAGCATAAAAAGCAATACCAAAAGAGTACATCAACACTTACCATGACCAAGATTGTTTCTTTTTTTCTCCAAAGCAGATGTTGGGGGCTGTAGTGGGGAGTTTGCCAATGTTGTAGATGGAGACATCCACCTTGGGGATACCCTCGGGGATGATAGCATCATCCTTATCCCTGTTGATCTTGCTGGAATGAGTGACGACATTGGCTCTGCTGGTGACTTTAACTGTTTTGTTGGTTGTTCTTTTCGTTGTTTCATTCCGGATTCCTTCCGCTTAGCTGATGATGAGGAAACTTTCTGCATTACATGGAAACAAATTGTAAACTGTAGAACACAAATACCTATTACAGTGAGAACGCAAATAACGATTACAGAGTACAAATGGTAGCACTGTTATTTCAACTAATAGTAAAATAAATGGAGACCCAACAAGATAACTGCAGCGTATAGATGGCATGAGCTAGTGTTCTAATTGCAGTACGACATCCACAAGAAAAACTTCATATCAAAACTCACCTTTCTTCTCAATAAAGTGGTGGCGGTAGTGGCACCAGGTTTGCATCTGCACTAGGCTTGTTGGCTCGTGATGAACTGGGAACAGTAGCAGCAGGAGGAGCCTCAGAGTGTTCCGGATGCAGGCGAGGTACAACTGCAGTATATTGGCCTACCAGAAGAGACGTCCATTAGCATTTTGCAAGAAGAGATGCTCATTAGCATTTTGTACTGTACTGTATGGGACAATGACCACAGAATTAACAGAAATACAAAGTTTTTAAAGAAAAAAATGTTCCCACTATGTTGTAGTTTCAGAAACGATACAGGACACAAACTGCACATCCAAAAGTAATTAAAAAAAGCAATTTACTTAAAAAAACAGCAGTAAATTCATTTAAAAAAATATCAATCTTTATATCCTCATATAGGTTACTAATAAAATATATCTCATAATTTGCTGCCGCCGGCACCTGATTTTACTTGTAAACTGGGATTGCCTGGTGTTCTCGGTGGCTTCATCCAGCACTTGCGTTGTGAACCTACTAATGAATGCATTCTGAAGATTGGAGCTCACTGCTTAACGGACTGAAACCTCTTTTTGAGTACAGTTAGAAAAGAGAACCGGAAAGCGATCTGCAACCGTGCCAAGCACTTCAATTATGATAGGCATGATCCCTACTTTCCCTAGCCTGATTGGTGTTCTTCTCGGCCAGCACCCGATGCCACTGCCTGGCCCTGATCGTCGTGAATGAAAAATCCCCAGCCACATTCTTTCTTTGAGGAGTCAAAAGAAAATGAGCGACCGGCGGCAGCTCGGGCAGCAGCCATGGGGTACGGCGTGAGCTGCTCCTGCACGGGCGATGAGCACGACTACTTCCGCCTCTGAGCCAATTGCCCGTCAGCCAACCACCTCACTCACCTCTCTCCATCTCGTTCCAGCAGAGTGATCTTGGATCCCAATCCCATCGAAACCTATTTTTCTCTCTTCCTCCCGTTTTGCAGCTCGTAAGGATTTCAATGGGCATACCTGGGTGCTTATCGACGCTGGGGAGTCGGGCAGACGCGGTGGGGGGCGATGGCGGCAGTCGCCCGTGGTGATGGCCGCGGCACGGGACGAGCCACCCGTGGAGGTTGTGCTGGCGGCAGCTGAGTCGCCTGTGGCGCCGCCGGCGGCGCGGTTGGAGGCATCGCGACGGGTTGTGCGGTTCCTATACCCGGTTCGTATAGGTGGGCCGCTATGCGGGTCGACGCGTGCTCGCGGCGCGGCCTGGCCCAGCGGGCTGACGGCGTGGCCCGCGCTGTTTGCAAGTGTACTCTCCACCATTTCCATCAGCTCTGCACTGCTGTTCCCCAGCGAGGCCTCCTCCTTAGCTGCTGTGGGTTCCATCCTCTCAAGATCTCGTATATATGGGCTACAGGGCATGTATGCACCTAGCTTGCTCTTCTTCCCCGCTGCCTCTCATGCCTACAAAAGTGCATAAAACCCTTTCCAATGAACTCGTTATCTGATATGTCTTTTATGTCAAGTTGATGTCCCTTTGGTACCAAGCCTTTGGATATATATGATGCCATTGATGCACGAACCTCCTGTGACCCCCACGGGGCAATATATAACATACCACCACAGAAAAGTAGAACTGACCACTTTGTACCATGTACTCGATGATATGTGTATGACATCTTGCACATTAAATGGTTGTTAGGTAGATGTTTTTGCTAACCTGACATAATTAAAGAAGAGCACAACTTTGCTTGATATCGATGAGACGATGACTATAAAACCATGTACTTGCTTTGAAACTATTGTCATAAATATAATGTGCAACGACTAAATGATTTTGATATTTCTCCTTGATGATACTACATACGGGCCAATCTAGGCGGTTGCTCATTGGGCTTTAACCATGCAATGCCATGGCTGCTCACCCACTGCCGGAACCTGTGGCCCATGCAATTCATCAAGGTTGCTCATCATGCAATTCATCAAGCTTGCTTGCTGGTATGGCGGTATTGCTAGATCACGGGGGGCTCCATGTCACATAAGTTAGATTACGGGATAGACACCTGTGACAGGTGCGCTGCGAGACCTATTCCCCAGGGGCTCATGGTGTCGATGCTGTTGGGTTAGGCATTGCATTTGGGGAAGTGGATATGGTGCCCGAACGGCCACTCGATTTGCTGATGCAACACACACCGGTGGGTGTTACCCATGGTACCTCTGGACGTCAAGTAGTTTGCCGCCATCTAGTAGCTTCTTCCCTCATGCCTCCCATGCCTATCAAGAAGGAGCAAAAGCCTTTCCAGCTATACATGTGAGCTTTCTCCTCTTGCTAAGTTACTGTAGTACCTGAGTATATATATATATATATATATATATATATATCATGCCTTGCACGTCCAAATTGATGTGCACCAGTCTCCTATATATATCATCGTCCAGGGGCAACAAAATATATACTAGAACGGTAGATAAAGGTTGGAGCTCATAGAGAAATTAAAATATCCTTTGATTTTCAAAAAGGATGAAACAATTATATAAATTATAGTCACATGATGCGACTGAGTTAGCGGCATGTTTGGCCCTGCCTCACATGGCGATGAAGTTAGCAGTATCTTTGATCATGTATATGCTAAGGTTTATTTGTCTTGGTTCACATTAAAAAACTATTACACTGCAGAATAGGTCATTAGGACATACACATACATATACACTAGATAATTGCTGGTGGGTTTTTAATCACTCGGCAGTACTTAGAATGCATGTCAATCATGTTTAATTGTCTCAAACAGCTGAAAAAGCAGAACATATCTGACCATTATATTAATTAAAGGTGAGGGGTGGCAGCTTGCGAACCCATCTGCAATGGTCCTAGATTTCGCATGCACCTCCAGGGTCAAATCCCTGAAATAATTACAAAAAAAGAAACCGTATATTGCTTTGCATATGGGCAAGCAACCTAGGAGGTGACGCAGTCTTGGTTTCGCGCGCATGCATTGCACAGCGGAGCGAGCGTGCAAAGGATTTTGAAACAATATATCTCTTTGTTTCACATGCACAGAGACAATTCTTGTTACACTTTTTTAGGTGCAGAAGAGATATGTCATGAACTCATTATTTGAATTATAGTGCTACAAGGAAGTGTCATGTTGGGGTTATAATAATCATGTGTGCATGTTAAGTTACCATACACACTTCTAAATATGACATGAAAAACGTAACCACAACAATAGCGTGGAGCAGGAATCTCCACCAACTTGATACACTCGCAGAATCACAGACCATGCATATACTACCAAACTTATTTTATAACAATTCATGGTTTGATCTAAATATATTAGAATTTTAATTTAAAATTAAAAATAGTGGTGACATCAGTGTTTTGAAAGATTGTTTTATATTGTTTAAAGTGTTATGTCCGAAATTTTCAAACTCAAGGTGTAGAGAATAGTATCTGAATGTTAATTTGTGTTGTGAAAAACAAACAAATGTTCAGAAGTCTTAGTTGTAAAGGAACACTATATTGCTGGCTCATTTAAGTTCAACATCGTAGTGATTCAATTTGTGATCGAACTATAAAATTCAATGGTCATTCAGTACTGATATCGCCTCCCAATTAATAAATTTGATATGGATTAATACTCTAAAAAATAATGTTTAACATATATCAGAATATGTTGTTGACAGCATGGAAACGTGAACATATTTCACTATATGTTTCATAACCACAATGCATATTCTGAAAAAAAAATTGTTTTCTATTCTTAACAAAGATGAACATGCCCACAAAGAGTGACCACGGCTCCATGGCTTCTTAAGCCATTGGGCAAAAATGGAACTCCTTTGACGCGGGAGCAATCACTGGATATGTAAACATCCAGAATGACAGTTGTTCAAGCAGTACAGCCAGCGTCAATTGAGTTAAATGCATGTGCTCCTCAGTGCTCCCTCAGTTCCCATATATAAGATGTGAGAAGCGAGTTTCCAGATACCAAGAAATCTTGTCGATGCATGCGTTCAAATTAACTCAGCTTATTAGAATTAATCACCTGCGCCGCCGAGGCTGATTCATTTTTCCGTTGTAGGTTAGCAGTGTCTAGCACAGATTTTGCCCAGCAATAATGGACACAGGGGCCATTGTCATGCAAACGAATGGTTTGGTTCTAATTAGCCTTGTACTGTAATTACCTGCGTCGATTAGCCAGCGCACGCCTACTTTATGATAAAAACCAAAAACGTTATTCTTTTAAAACATGTCGCTTGTTTAGAGGCATCTTAAATGAGACGATTTACACATGTGGCTTGTTTAGAGGCAGGCATATTTTTTTAGTGTCTTCTAAAATATTGTCTTGTAATATTATGTACAAAGATGGACAAAAAATTTAGTGCCTTTTATGGTGAGAAAAAGGGGAGGAAATAGTGAGAGTCAGGATGCATGTTACTGAGATATTATTGTCTCATGGGAATGGTAGGCACGAGGGAAAGCTGCAGTAGTCGCTTTCACGACCAACCTTTAGAACAAGGTGCACACTGGGGACTTCGTGAGTCACATCAACCACCATTGCCACATGATTATCTCTACTCATGGAAGTGTTGTAACCGCTGGTGACAGAGAAGCTCATGGACGGAGTCGTCAAGAACCCCATAAAAGATGAGACCCTGTACGTGTTCTGCAAATGAACGGTGGGATTGCAGAATCTTGTCCACACTGATTATTCAGGCTGCCTGTAATGCAACAGATGTCGTGGAAGATGATACAGCACTAGCATATAATCTAGGTGTATGTCCCCACGGTAGTAGTGGGAAAATGATGGGCAAAAATAAAGCAACAGATGGGATGTTAGATGCAGTGTGGTTTCATTTCTGTACATAGAAAACTCGTCGGTGGCTTGTTTCATAATCCAAACATATATAGGATATGTGCAAATGCACATTATATTAACATAATAGCGACAACCTAGACTTTGTGTTTAATAATTGCCATTTTGAGCAATCCAAACAACCACCAAAGCTAGGACAACAAAGAGATTAATTGTTTGCTATTTAATTTATGTGATATTGAAATTTAAGTCTTGAGACAGATAGTTGTACTTACTATGTAGCCCAGCTTGTTTGAATAAACTACAAATTCCATATGAAGAAAGTATAGTACATCGAGACCACATTCTGTAGAGAACCTATTGACTATGAACGTAACTATAGATTGTTTGCTACTTATGTCAAGGGGTTAAAAGATCTTAAGTAACAATGATATACCATAGACAGCGAAGGGGGCCATTTTTGCAATTAATCTTTGTAGCCATGTGTTTTCTTTAATAAATCATAAATGGTATTATATTACAAAAATAAATTATAAATCATACAGTGGTTCTCAAGCAATAATGTAACTTTTCCGATACAAACTGCTTCATTTCCAATATGTTGACAGCTCCTATTTGTTTTTTCTTTGAAAGTTATTGTTCCTTTTTAAGAAAAATATGCAGTTAAGGAAAAGATACTGTATCCATTTGTTGTTTTCTATGACTACTCTCAGAGCCTTCTGTTCTCTTATAATACATGATGTGACAATATATGTAGTCGAGATATTATTGTCCAGGGATATCACAATGCACGTACCAAATTCGTCCATTTTGCCATCCTCTTATATTTTAGACAATAGCAAACTACCAAACAGAGTCCTATTGATGATCAAGATGCGACACGATGGTTATAATTGTTGAGAAGTTACTTTGACTGTTGGGAACAGGAGGCACATGGGAAGCAGCTCGAACCTGTTCTTGACCAAGTAATTTTTTTGGTTGGACATAAAGCAAATTTATTAAAACTAGCAGCAACAGACTGCTATGCAGGTACATGACTGTAAAAGTACATCAACAATTGATGGCAGAGTAGGACACAAATGATTGTGGCTAGTATTAATGCACATCTTAGCTACTTGACCATCATGAAGCTCATGTCCTTCCCGAGCTTGGCGAGCTAAAAAATGGGCTGAGCTATTGAGTCTTCTCTCAATCTTGAGGATGCTAGTAGAAGAGCCTTTCAAGTGAAGAAGTTGTAGACGAATGGCTTGATTCTGCTCCAATCATGGGGTGGGGCTTGATTATCACCATTCATATATTTGGCGAGGATCTGTCGACTGTCGGTGAGGAAAGTAGCATGCGTCCACCCAAGTTTTTCCACAACAGCTGAAGCTAGAGAGAGACCAATAGCTTCACCCATAAGGACAGAGAAACACTCTTGGACTAGTGCTTTGATGGTATTTTTGAGATTCAACCTTGTGTTTTGGATGAGATTTCCAATCCTTGCCTTTTTTGGATTTTCCATTGGATCATTATGACTCCTTTAGTTGCAATGGCTCGCTCGCCTGGCCTACGACACACCTGTTCTTCTTGGTCAATATGCTGACAATGACCTATAGAGTTTGGAGCATAATGGGGAGTGTCCTCCTTCATCAGCGCTAGCTTGTGAGCACTGATATGGGTTTGAGCAGCGTAGTGTACCTGCAAAACAGACCATTTGGTTTGTCAAAAGCGCAGCTCATTACGAGCTTTCCAAATGAACCAGTGAGTGGCAATGTTTTTGTAAGAGCCTCCTCAGAAGTCTGCATTGTTATCAAAGTGACCAAAGCTCTTCTTGGATACCATCCTGCTCCACCGGTAGGAGAGAAGAGCGCAAAGAGGGTCTGTGGGTGAACCAAACAGCCCTGGAGAAGCTACAGTTAAAAAAGATGTGATTCATTTTCAATCTTGCCACAATGGGAGCAATTTTTTATCGATTCTTGAGGATAAGCCTCCGGCTCTTTGACCCATGGAGAGGGCTCTTCTTATTAACTTCCATGTGAAGGTTTTTAGCACCGGGGAGATCAACCTGCATTTCCAGACACGCTTAAGAATAGTAAGAGCTTCAGTGGTAATGCTTCTCGCTGCTTGAGATGGTAGCATGTACCTGCATTTGAGTATTAAGGAATCTAAAGGCATCTTTTGTCGTGCAGTCCCCTTTTTTTGAATGATTCCACCTGACAATATCAGGGGAGTTGGACTGTACAGGGACAATGCTAGTGATTGAGTTGACTGACTGGTTGTTAAAGATCTGAGTAATAAGAGAACTGTCCCAGGTGAAAGTTTCAGGGAGCCAAAGATCAGAGATCTTATTAGGAAGGTTAGTAACGGAAACAGGCAAGTTTATGTGATTGTCTTCTAAAATATTGTCTTCTAATATTATGTACAAAGATGGACAAAAAATATAGTGCCTCCGAAAATAATAGCACTTGTCTCCTAAAATTATTTTTATAGTACGGAGAGCTTTTATATAAATTTCTGTATTGTTTGGAAAGTAGCTAGAAACCAAGAAAAATTATAAAACATGATGCCGTTCAAGCATGCATCAGTGCCTGTCCATAGTTCATTGCAGAAACACACAAATAGAAGTACTAAGACTAGAAGTATAAAACTGGAGAATGCAGCCTGGTTCTGTGGTCAACTCAAGCACACTGGAAATTGGAGACCTTAAAAAGTGACTCCTAGCTAGGTCAAGCGTCAGTACTCTATACACAACTATCTGATCTAAAGGTGACGTGCAGGTGCTGAGCAAACTGGATCATGTTCAAGCTGACATTATGGTGGCCATTTCATTCCAATCGGAGTACTCTAGCGAACCCATTGCACTTGAGTATGCAGTGCAAAATAAAGCATGAACCTACAAAAGTACATGTCTAGGTGTTCCAATATATATGCATGCTCCTCGAAACAGCGACAGAGACAGTGGATTTTATGGTGCCACCATGAGGGGACCTGCTGCAGTGTGTAGCTCTAACTGTGCAAGGCGGTGGCGCCGTGATGACTGGTTGACACAGGGGCTGATGATATTTTATCGAGCTTGCTCGCTAGTTTGCTCAATCATGGAACTCACACATGTTTTGGGGCACGCCTGCTTTGTTAACGCACTGCTGGCCCTTGTCATGGCGCCCAACACATCCATAACCAATGGACGAACTGGAAGTGCTGGTACCGTTGGCACCTGTGCCAGTGAGAAATGGTCATGATAGCTCTCGAGGACATGCCATCTGCCTGCATCTAGTAGCATTTTCCCTCCTGCCTCCAAAGCCTACGTAACCACACGAATGTATCTTATCCAACTAAGTTGCATATACCCCCAATCTATTCTCTTCATGCTAATATAAGTTATTGATGTATCTGAATATCATGCCCTGCATGTCCTATATGGCTATATATAATCGATATGGACAAGGGAAAGTAGATGGAGGGTGACCAGGACAATTTAATATCTGGTTGCACATAAATCTAATTAGTTTGCTGAGGTTGACTCAACCCCTGCGGTAGGATCTCAAAGATCATTCATTTATAAAAACATAAAACAAGTAGTAATTAGTATAGTCTGTGAAAAACCTTGCTACCTCAGTAATCTAAGTAACCGTGATGATATAAAAAGAAGAGTCTGCCTCACATGGCAGAGTTAGCATAGCTTTTGTGGCCTTGTATATATACACTATAAGAAAGTTTGTGTATTCAGCATGTAATTCTGGTTTGAGCTGTTGCGAAGGGTTGGCTAACAAAACATTGCTCCACAACTAGTTGATTCCACCTTCAGTAATAACTAGTGGTCTGATGCTTGTTATGTTGTGGATGTTCAAGTTTGTAAGGTCTTAATTTCATTGTGGTCCCTATGGTATGGTATACCATCGACCGAGCTTCACCGGATGTGCTATGCCACGGCTTGGCCATTGAACAGATGAGGCTTTAATTTGGAGCCTACCTAAACCTACGGGCATCACTTTGTTGACTACACCACTATTTGGTAGTGACTAAACCCTATGTCTGTGTTCTAGTGGTCGCCATCCTTTTTTTCAAGATAGTGAGGACTTTAGGTATCTGGTTTAGTTTTTTTTTTGTAGGGGATCTTTAGCCTTTTTCGTCTTCTTATTAATTTAAAGATGTGAAGTTCACTTGTGTTTTCGAGAAAAAACAAAAAGTTTATGTACTGAAGTGAGTATAAATGCCTAGAATTGTAGACTTTAAATGTAAACAAACACATGTTGAAGGCTGAATTAAGTTCAATATCGTGGTTATTTAATCAGTATACTTAACTATAGAAATATTAAATAGTTCCAACTGATAATTTGACATGGATTATACTTCACATAATAAATATTTAACAAATATTCGGAATATATTTGTAGATATACGATGGAAACATGTTAACGTTCAATGTTTATAATATATATATGTTACATAACCACAATCGGCAAATAAGGCATATTCTACTAAACACAATACTCTATGAAATGTATTTCTATTGGTAAAGTTCATAAAAAAGATCATGACCACAAATCTACTGATGAGGAGCTAATCACCAGATATGTGAGTATCCACACGCTGTTCAAGCAGACCACCTGGTGCCAGTTGACTTAAGCATGCTCATTAGTAATTAAAACGGCCTGGATAATACACTAGGAGAATATAAGAAGTCCTCTTCCTCACTGACTGCCAAATTGATGAAGTCTAATTAAATTAGATGTAGAGATGGCCTGATCGTCCTCACCTGCTTTTCAGTTCCTGAGCAGGAAAACAATGGGTCTCTTAGCATGTGCATGTAGTACGCATTGTTTGGACATGATGCCGTTCAAGCTGTCCAGGCGGCCATGCTGCCTTTGTTGACGCACAGCTGGCCCTTGTCAAGGGGCCCAACGCCCAACGCATGAACGGGGAGTGGTGTTGCCTTTGGGACTTGTGCCCGTCAGAAATGGTAGTGCTAGCTCTGGAGGAAACATGTAATATAGACTGCATCTAGTAACTTCTTCCCTCCTGCCTCCAATGCCTATCTAACCGCATGAAATTAAGCCAGCTTTTCCAGGGAGTAGCATACACCCGCAATCTTTTCTCCTCATGCTAACTTATTGATTTACCTGAATATGATGTCTTGCACATCCTATATGGCTATATATATAATCGTTATGGACCATGGAAGGTACTATATGGAGGTGACTGGGACAATTTAATATCTGGTTTATCATAAATTAATCTAGTTAGTTTGCTGAGGTTACTCTGCCCCTTCGCCATGCGGAAGGATCTCAAAGGTCTTTGATTTATATCAAAACAAAAAACAATTAATTTATTAATATGGTCAGTGAAAAAACTTGCTATCTCGGTGATTTATTAAGTAATCATGAAATACAAACATGACTCGGGCATCTGTGGAGCCTCACATGGCAACTGATTTAGGAGCTTCTTCGGCCTTCCATGTATATACACTACTTCCTCCATTCCAAATTCTAAGTCATTCCAAGAATCTTGGAGAGTCAAAGCATTTTTTAAATTTAACCAAAGTTATAGACAGAAATACTAAGATTTGTAACATAAAGTGAGTATACTATGAAAATATAATTAAGAAAGAATCTAATGATACTTAGTTGATATCATAATAATTATTATTTTATCATATAAATTTGGTCGAACTTAGGATAGCTTGACTCTACAAGATTCTTAGAATGACTTACAATTTGGGATGGAGGGAGTATAAAACAGTCTACGTTTTCTTGGGCTTCGTTGAAATTGGTTGCCTTACAAAACGTTGCTCATCAACTAGTTGATTCCTCCAATAAGTGGTGGCCTCATGATTGTTATGCTGTGGATGTTCAAGTTCATAAGGTTTTGATTTCATTTTTATGCTTGATTCATGGTCCCTATTGAATGGTACATATATCTTCAATGGATCATAGCTTCACCTGATGTGCTCAATATATAAGTATGAGGCAATATTATTGCACCATTGTTGGCATTCATGCCCTCTCTATATATAACATGTTTCGCCCGGCATGGCTAACACTAACAACCCATTTTGATATTATGACGAGAAAAAGGAGAGAAAATGGTGAGAGTGAGGATGTTACTGTGATACTGTCTCATGGGAATGGTAGGCATGAGGGAAGCTGATGTAGTCGCTTTCACGACCAACCTCTAGAGCAAAGTGCACACTGGGAACTTCGTGAGTCACATCAACCACCATTGTCACATATTATCTCTACTCATGGAGGGTGTTGTAACCGTTGGTGACAGAGAAGCTCAAGCACTGCAAATGAATGGTGGGTTTGCAGAATCTTGTCCACAGACTGAATTATTCAGGTTGCCTCTAATGCAACAGACGTCGTGGAAGATGATACAGCACTAGCATAATCCAGGTGTATGTCCCCATGGTAGTAGTGGGAGAAATGATGAGCAAAAATAAAGCAACAGATGGGATGCTAGATGCAGTGCGGTTTCATTTCGGTTACATGGAAAACTCATTGGCGCATGTTTTATAATCCAAACATGTATAGGATATGTTCAAAGGCACATTAACATATAATAGCGACAACCTAGACTGTGTGTTTATTAATAAATTTCCATTTTTAGCTATCCAAACAACCAACAAAGGAGAACAGAGAGATTGTTTTTGCTATTTAATTTATGTGATACTGAAATTTAAGTCTTAGGACAGATAGTTGTGCTTACTTGTAGCCCAGCTTGTTTGAATATACTACAAATTTTGATACCATATGAAGAAAGTATAGTATATCGAGACCACATTCTGTAGAGAACCTATTGACTACGGACGTAACTATAGAATGTTTGCTACTTATGTCGAGGGGGTTAAAAGATGGTAAGTAACATAAACATTCCAACATGCATGCACTTAGTGGACATGATATACCATAGATGGTGGGGGCCATTTTTGCAATTGATCTTTGTACCCATGTGTTTTCTTTAATAAAATCATAAATTATATTATTACAAAAATAAATTATAAATCATACACACTGGTTCTCAAGTAATAATGTAACTTTTCTGATACGGACTGCTTCATTTCCAATATGTTGACACCTCCTATTTGTTTTTTGTTCGAAAGTTATTATTCATTTTTAAGAAAAGTATGCAGTTAAGGAAAAGATACTGTATCCATTTGTTATTTTCCATGACTACTCTCAGAGCCTTCTGTTCTCTAATAATACATGATGTGACAATATATATACGTAATCGAGATATTATTGTCAAGGGATATCAGAATGCATGTACCAAAATTCATCCATCATTGCCAATTTGCCATGCCTCTTATATTTTAGACAATATATAGCAAACTACCAAACAGAGGCCTATTGAAGATCAAGATGTGACACGATGGTTATAACGAGAAGTTACTTTGTCTGTTGGGAACAGGAGGCACATGGGAAGCAGCTCTCAGAACCTGTTCTTGACGAAGTAGTTTGTCTTCGCGCAGTTCAGCTCCACCGGTCCTCTTAAATTGCGCCTGAGAGCAATGTCTACGATGTCACAAATCCTCTTTCACCGATGTCCCCAAAGACACCCATGTGTTTGGCTACCTAGTTCCAGCAAGTCAATATGGGGTTACTATCTAAGACTAGGTAGCTCTACACCATGTTTGCACAAGTAGAATTTTCTTCTTCTACTACGGATGTGAGCTTCTCGTAGTGTTTTATTATTCAATGTCTTCTAGTAAGGATCGCATGTGCTATGACTAGTGGTAGTATTTTACTACTACTTAAAGTGTTGGTTGCTTGATTTGTTTTGATACAATCATCTCTTTTTCACCGTAGCATTTTTTTCGACACAAGAGGCCTTCCCCATTTTCATTGCTTCCAAGGGAAATAAAGTTTGAACACAGAGTTTAGACAAGAGCAGGTACCCAGACCTACAACATACTACCAGAATTTTAAAAGAACACATTACCTGCTGCACTACCAAAGCCACTATAATCTGAGCACTACAAAAGAAGCGTTCCAAAAGCGAGGAGTAGACAGACGCTAAAACAAGAAACCAGACAGGTCCACAGTAGCATTTATATACAGCTATACAAACGAACTTGAGACATTAACCTCGGGCGTGTTTAGTCCTAAAAATTTTCCAAGATTTTTCAAGATTCTCCGTCACATCGAATTTTTAGACGCATGTATAAAACATTAAATATTGGTAAAAAAATAACTAATTGCACAGTTTACCTATAATTTACGTGACGAATTTTTTAAACCTAGTTAGTCTATGATTAGACAATAAATGTTAAATACAAACAAAAGTACTACAATAACTAAATCCAAATTTTTTCACCGCTCAACAAGGCCTTGGAGAGCCTCGATCTTCTTGCGTTTGGTCGTCTTCTCGGGGAGCAAGTGCTGCTTCAGCTGGGAATTCTTCCCGTCCGAACGCTCGGACGGGAACCGCCGTCCGATGTTTCCCGCGTGGACCTTTTCCCGCGACGGGAGCCGAGGCGGAACGAGTGCAGGAATCGGCAGCCAGGTACGTTGCGTTAGTTTTTTTCTTATTCCTTTTATTCTTTCCTTTTCCTTTCTTTTTCTTTCCTTTTTGATTTCTCTTTTTCCTTTTCATGATTTATTTTTATTTTTATTTATTTTATGTTTTATATAGTTATTTTTATTATTCTTTTCACTTTTTATATTTTATATGTTTTTATTTCTTTTTATTTTCTTTTTTCCTTTCTTTTCTTTCTTTTTCTTATTATTTTTATTTCCTTTTTTCACTTTATCTTTCACTTCTCATTTCTTGTTATTTTCATGCTTCTTTTTTATTTTTTATTATTTTGTGTTTTACATATTTTTTATTATTCTTTTCACTTTCTTTTATATTTTGTATGTTTCTTTTATTTCTTTTTCTTTTCATTCCTTTTTTCTTATTACTTTTATTTTTTTCTTCACTTTATCTTCTACTTTTTGTTTCATGTTGTTTTTCATTACTTTATTTTATTTTATTTTTCTACGTCTCCAACACATGTGCGGTATGAATTTTTATACAACGATTGGGTTCGGTATTTTTAGATGAACTTTTACATAACTAGTAAGTTGTTCATTACTTTCTTTTTTATTTCTTTTTTCTTTTTCTTTTTCTTTTCTTATTTTTTATTCTGTGTTATTTTACACTAATTAATTATTACATTTTTCATATACATATTTATTTCATATTTTCCAATATAATAATCATTTATTATTCATGTTTTATGTTAATTTTCTCTTCTTTGCTATTTTTTCATTTTTATATTATTATTGTTATTACTATAATTGATTAATTTTAATTTATATTCTGCTTTTTATTTTCTACATTTCATGAGATGTTTATATGGTATAGATTTATGTTCTACGATGTTTCATGTGGTATATAATGTTATGTCCTGTGATGTTTTTATGATGTTTCTGTAATATAAATTTGATGTTTTATGATACTTTTTGTGATGTTCACATGTTATAAATGTAATGTTCTATGATGTTTGTATGTCCACATGGTATAGATGTAATGTTTTATGGTGATGTCCGTGCAGTATACATGCGATGTTCACGTCGTATATAATGGTGTTCTATGATGTATTTCATATGTTCATGTAGAATACATGTGGTGTTCTATTACGTTTTCTGTGACGTTCTATGGTGTATCTAGTGGTGTTTACTTACTATATACGTGATGTTCTACGGTATATTTAGTGATGTTCGCTTACTTTATATGTGATGTTCTATTATGTATTTACTTGTGTTTATGGTTTATTTAATGTTGTTCCTGTAGTATATATGTGATGTTCTATTATGTTTTCTATGTTTGCACAATATACATGTGATGTTTTATGATATATATAGTGATGTTACATAATATATATACGATGTTCTATAATGTATTTAGTGATATTTTATGGTGTATTTAATGTTGTTCACTTAGTTTATGTGATATTCTAGTCTATTTAGGACGTTTAAAAAATATACGTGTTATATTTTTTTATCTTTTCTTTATTATGTTTTCTCTTATGCTTTACTTTAAAATTTATTGTCATTTGTTTATGTTATCTGTTTATATTTATTTTTATATCATATTATCATAAATCTAAACTAGAATATTATTGTTCTAAACTGAGAACATTTTTTTATTGAAGACGGAACATTGTTTTTATAAACCTAGAACATCATCTCTGCTCAATAATGTTCTATCTTTGTAAGATAAATGTTCGTTAATAAAATATTATCTAAATATATCCATGTGAGATCTTATTTTGAAGAATTTATTGTAACAAAACCGTTGGTGTAATCGGAATTTAATTTTAATGATCAGTATAAAAGTTATGACTTTTTTAAATCTGTTGAAGACTATTTAATGCGTCAGCCTAGTTGACATGGAATGAGATAAGCATAGATCAGCCCAGAAATATCTACCCACGCGCTGAGCCAAAACCTGTCACTTCCTACTATTGGCCTATACTTACTAGACGGGAAAATCTATCTGTAAGAAAATTCGGCGGGAATCTGCCGGACGCCGGACTCAGTCCGAACGGCCGGACCGCAAGAGGCCCCGCTTCAGCTTGTACCCATTATTCCCGGAACCAAGGACGTGATAGCAGGAAAGAACCTTGTGCGTCTTCAGCTTGTACCCATTATTCCCGCCGCAACGACCTCGAGCGAGATGGAGGTGGTCGGCTTGGGCGGGAGCGGCGAGGCGACGTGGACTTCACCGTGGACTACAAACGCTCGCCGGCGCGTCCGGACGCCGACGGGCTCGCTGTTTGTTAGCGCCGGTACATGCGGAGCCTGATGCGTGGCCTCATCCGGATTATCACAAAACATCAAATATATAATGTGTGAACGTCACAGAAACATAATAAAACATCATATTTATATTATGTGAACATCACGCAACATATCATAAACATCACATATATACTACACGAATATCCCCAAATATATAAGAGAACATCATATGTACACGACATGAGCATCACAAAATATATCGTAGAACATCACATTTATAACATCAAATATATGTCATAAAACATAGAAAACTTAAAATAATTAAAATAATAAATATGAAAGATTAACAAAAATAGAAAACAATGAAAGATAAATACAAAAGATAAAATAATAAAAAAGCTAAAAATAAAATAAAGAGAAAAATAGAAGAAAGAAATGAAACAAATAAAGAAAGATTAACAAAAATATAGAAAGTAAAAAAAGTAAAAAAAAAAGAATATAAAAATAAGTAAAAAGAAAAAGGGCAGAAAAACGATATAAAAATAAGCTTAAAAATAAAATAAAATAAAAGAAAAATAATATGAAGAGAATAAAAGAAGAATAGAAAACCATAGTAAAAAGAAAAGGAAAGAAAAAGATTTGAACCCTGGGTGGGAGCCCCCCAACCAATGGCCTTTGCCATTGCGCCGTGAACCACTTGGCACGTACCTGATTACGTTGTGCCCTACTATCTGAATCTGAATCGCTCACGCGGTGGTGGCTGGGCCGCGCTCGTTGATGGGCCTGTCTAGTAAAATCAGCAATCGTTGGCACGTTCCTCCCGTCCGTTCCCGCGCACCGTTTGGAGGAGGTATCATGTCCGAACGTTCGGACAGATGATTCCCGTTTGATTGATCCTCAAATCATCTAATGCACAGTACAAGGGGAAAGGGGTAGCTCTGCACCATCTATTTGTCTTGCAATATTTCTGGCTGAAGATGTAAATCATGAGACAAAAGAAAACGTGCTTCAAAAGTTGCAAAACAAACAATAATCATGCCTATACAACACCATGGCCATTTTAACATCACATTAAACTATATATGCCTTATTGGGTTACGTACATATGCGTTCCACGACAGTTAGTGTCTGGTTTGGATTTAACAAAAAAAAAGAAGGTAGTGTTTGGTTTGGTGGATGTGGTGGGATGGAATTAGACCATCCCACTTTTTTTCTATTTTGTTAGGATACATGAGGGACATAGTTATCTCACCTGGAGAATATTTCCACAAGATACGGGACAAACTCATCCCCTAAAAACCAGCAGATTACTATACAACGAACCGTAAGCCGCACGGGATGGTCCTAACACGTGCTGCTGCTACAAAAAAGGAAAGCAGCAAATGAGCCTGCCATTATATTGATGCTCAAGGACTCTCCGGCAGAGATCTGGTAGGAGTAATTTGACACGAGGGAACTTACCTGTGTAGCTTCATCACCCTGCAGTGCAGTGTCAGGTTCGACATGCATGCATGCTAGTTTGTAGTACCACCTGATGCATCTGCTTAACTTAACTGCGCTTAGCAGCTGGCGAGCACCGGACTAATCCATGCTTTTCATCTGTGTCCTTGCCTGCCTGATTGGTGTGGTAATGCACTGGCTGTCCGTGTACGTGAATTGGCAGGCACGCCAGGACCTGAATGATTCATAGTCCTGAATCTGAATGGATCCATGTGTGCCTGTTTGGCTGTTTGCTCCATCTGAATTTCTGTCTCAAGTTTACCATTTAAAATTTCTTTCTCCTTTTGTTTTCATTTTTATTCACATTCACAACTACTGTTTCCCGGTGACCAAAGAGCATTGACCATTTAATCCCACTTGATAACACACCAACCCTGACTAATATAGACTCTTTAGTTCAAAAGGAAAAGCATGTCATCCAAAGCCATATCTACAATGTATAAGGTCTTGGATTCGAATCCCACAAGACAGAGGTGGGAGACATTATTTTTTTAGCCTCAGAGAACCTTTAGTCTGGATTCAAGACAGCACTATAGAGTCATTCCCAATGGGACAAAAAGGAGATCAATTTTGTACCGGTGAGTGTAGAGAGCCACCATGGGCGGTACCATATATAGCCACGCCTTCAACAGTTGAACCGCACTGCCTTCATCCGCCCTGTGATGCCGCCATGCCTATGAGGTGTCAGTTGCCGTCGCAAGGCCCCACTTGTGCCCCGTGTGGGAGATAGAGAGTAGTGAGAGGCGGAGTGTGAGCGTGAATGAGAGAGATTGAGTGAAACAGGAATTGGCTAGGCACTAGAAATGGTATACGATAGGAAGAGTGTTAACTAGATTTGATTTTATTGATTTGGTCTACATGTTAAATCACTATCAATCTTTATTAAAATTGACCACTGTCGGTTGTTAACGATAACCAGTAGTGTGATATATAGTATTGTTCCAAATATTAACAATAATTAGCAGTGATGGTATGGTAATATTTGCGATCATGAAGCAACCGACATATATATTTGATAGTGGTAGCTATTTCTGTAGGAATGAGACATCAAGAGAAAGGAGGTGAAGGATGTGTGATGAATTGGATGCACTTTTTCATGTTTCCAGTTCAACCACTTGCTGAAATTATCCTGTCCCGGTCCCACCGGAGGCAAGCAAGACGACGATGCATCTAGGGACACCGAGGCTGAGTTCAATGACTCCATGGTGACCGGACCTGCAGGTACCTGGATTGTACTAGACTGCATTCTGATTGGATGCTACTCCGTGCATGGCGACAGACGATCGAGCTCCACGTAGGCACACGTAGAGCTAGGCAGGCAGCTTGCTGAGACTGGTTTGGCAGCTGCTGCTTGGTTCCTTGCTCGATTCAGACTTCAAGAAGCAGCTGCTGTACGTCCATGGAGCCACATGCTCGCCTGCCGTGGATTGCATTGCTCGGTGTGTCCTTACTCCATCCTTTCATGACGTTTTGGCTTCTAGTTGTTGACGTTTCTGTAGAGGGAGCGAGCTAGGTCCGGGTGGGGTCTGTAGACTGCAGGAACGAACTGTTCTAGCTCTGACTGAATCTTTCGATTCCGAGCAGTTGCTTCCTTTTATAGGACAGTGGTAAACTTGATCGGGCACCGCCAACGTGGAATCATTGTAGTGTGTTTTTTATTGTCCAGCAAACTCAGCTCTTTACTGATGTGGGTAAGAGATTTATTGAAGAGAGAAATAAAAATCCGTACAAATTGTTTCTTCTTTAGACTCGACGTCTATGCGAAGATCGAGAGGGCCAGGGAAGAAACAAAGAAAACAGAAAACAACATTAGAGGCCGATGCATCGTTTGCATCCGTAGCTTCAGATCCCATGCGCCCTCCCCTCCCCGGCCTCCATTGCTGTCGCCCTCCTCTTCCCTCCCGACCGCCCGATGGAACTTGCTCAGCTGAGCTCGTGGGCATCCATCGAGCTCATGGTTGCCGGATGGAGTTGCTCGGCCCCACGCCCACGTCCGCTAGCGTAGCCCCGCAGAGGCCACGGCGAGCCCACGTCGTCACGTATCACCGCCCGACAGGGAGCTCTCTGTGTCCCACTAATACACAAATAATTTTTTTAAGATGATACACTTTTATTAACCAAGGCAGTCGTAAAATTGAACCGGCTCTTAAATGGACACAGTCGATTTTATTTATGGAAGCGGTTAGAATATCTCGCTTTTTATAAAATCAATTTACAGAGGCAGGCTTCTTAATAGGCCTCGCTTCCTAATAGGCCTGCCTCTGAAAATGGACCATCTCCTGGAAATGGCCCAACACATGTAACCGGGTGTTAGGGTTTTGAACTCCACCATGGTCACTCAGTTTTCCTCTTAGCCACTCTCCCCATGCCTCTCTCTCTCTCAACACAAGCAAAAGCGTCTCCCTCCCTCTCTCAACACAAGCAACACCATGGTCACTCGTGTGGTGATGGAGGCCATTGTGTGGTGGCTCATCTGGTCACCCACTCGTGCGTCCGGCAACAGAAGCAGTTTGGCGGCCCAACGTGGACCCTAGCTCATGCACCTAGCGGCGGCGTGTTCTGATGCAGCCCCTAGCTCATGCACCCAATAGCGGCGTGGAGGATCCGCACCGATGTGGAGGATCCACACACACCAGTGCAAGTGGATTTGGCGGCGTGGAGGGATCCACACCTAGCCACTGGATCTAGTGGCGAGCTCCACTATGGCGGCCTTGATCCGCTCTTTGTAACATCCAAAAATTCACATTCAAAAATCACTCGTATTAAAAATTATTTTTAAAATATATTTCAAAAACTATAAAATAATTTGAGCTCTATAGTATCTCCATCTAATCCATCCATATTTTTCGCGCACAAATAACAGCGAGTACCAGCAAGCTTACATGCAAGAAAATATAGCAGTGCACCTACACGAATATATATCTCATGCATGCATGCATATAGGATGAGCATGCACCGTCCATTTGCATGCACCTGCATGCAAGGACACGGTGATTAGGCACCGTCCATTTGCATGCATCGTGCATGCAAATTAGGCACCGACCATGCGCTACAGTAGCATTTTTAATGGCACGCAGCTGAGCGCTTTGGCCTATAAAAAGCCAGCCTCGGGTGCTCACTCTCACCACCCGAGAAACACGTTCACTCACTCGCTCACTCGCTCACTCGCTCTCACTTCGCGTATACCGTATACGGCCATACGCACAAGCCGAGCTCGACTGTCGTCGCAAGACGAGGTGAGCAGCTCATGAGCATCTCCTTGCTCTTCTCTGTCTTTCTGTAGTATTTTTTTCCCTGTATTTGTCTGTACCGATTACAAATAATATGCTATGACAGAAATATTATTATTTAGAATGCTCAGGACTTGTTACTCATCCTGGATACTCATCACTATATTTTCTCAAATATAATGATTTTAAAAGTAAAAGGTGTGAGTGGTGAAAATAAATTGTGGGTATTGTGAAAAGGGTAATGAACAAGTTATAGATGTGATCACTATAGAGATGGGGCGGATGGGATCCCTGTTGAGGGATGCCTTGGTGTTGTGGCTTATACCTTGCGAGGTTAAGCGTGAAGATATCCGCCTTGTTTCGATTAAGGACTGAGTTGATGATTCATCTTGCCTAACTCATTTATCGTACAACCACTCGCCTTACATGGGAAAGGCTTAGTCTAAATCCCTCTAGTTAGTATGGCAATCACCTGGAGGCAGGTGTGCAACGGGACACTAAGTGATGTATGTGAAATTGTGAAAATATATAAAAAGAGCTTTGTGAATTATTGTGGTATCATGAGATGTGGCTTTAGTGTTCCCGTGGTAAGCGCCATTACTTAGCTATGGAGGGTAATGACTTTGATGGATCTGTGCTTGCACGACGGTGTAAGTTATGGTATCCTACTTGTGGAAAAAGTGTACAACCTCTGCAGAGTGTAAATCTATCTGGATAACCGTGTCCGCGGTATCGGACGGGTTATGGTTTGGTTTCAACAACTAGATGGGTTGGTATGAGTGAAAGCATGTGAGAGAGTGTGATTTTGGAAATAAATGGTTGACTGCCATTGTGTTGTGGGAACAAGGGTTCAACAACACTTAAAATTGTGATCAAACCCCCATTTTTAGAAATACTATCATATGTGGAAAAAGAGGTCTTTTACAATAGTATTTGTGAAATGAAACCTTGCATGTGTAAAAAGATAGCTTTATGCAAATAAAACTAAGCCTCATTCTTGATTTATCCATATGCATATATATTGTTAACCCCTTCCGTAGGGTAAGGTTGGATTTGCTGAGTACTTTGTACTCACCCTTGCTTTATTAAACAGAGGAAGATCCGGACTTCGATCCCGAAGTGGCGTTCGAGTAAGGTCGTGTCTGCACCCAACTAAGCCTGTGGCATTGGGACTCGTCAGATGTTCGATTGTGATATCGTTTATTTCTGGGTCTTTGGACCTATGTTGTATTTTGGTGTCTTATTATTATAGCGTGCCTTCCTTGTCCACGCTTACCGAGACTACTGCGATAAAACTTATCTGATGTAATAAATGTGTTATTAGCCTCTTGGAACTAGTATTGTATCACATTTGAGTTCCTGGTTTACCAGGGGCGCTTCACTCTTTGACACGAGTAACTGGATCCGCTCTTCTCCTCCTCACTCTCCATCTCTCCTCGCTCCTCATTCCCTTACTCTCTTTCTGTGAGGGCTCTAGATCTATACCTAGATCTAGTGGCAGTCTACATCTTTGTTCCTGCGTGCGGCACGATGGGGCTAGATCCGGCTCGGAACGAGCTCATTGGTGGGCTCAGGAATGGGCTCATTGGTGGTCTCAAGAATGGGCGCGCTCACCATTGGGCTTGTTTTTTTGTTTTTTTTTATCAATTAACCGTAATGGGCATTCTAAGGAGCTCACCTCCGGTAATAGATTAATGGAAGCGGGCAAAACAAATGCCACAATTATATCATGGTTAACCGAGGCCATTGGAGGCGGTTGCAATGCCCGCCTCCATTAACCCATTTTGTCTGCCTCCAATTAGTATTATGTAGTAGTGTCTGCGCACCCAGCCCTCCAGAGGTCGCCGGGAGCTTGCATCATCACGCTCCACTGCTTCACACAATAGAGGTTCCAGGTACAGAAGAGAGATTGATTGGTTGATTTTTATCTGAACTCTAGACAGAAAAGAATGAGAATGTATATCGGGAAGAATAGTTTCTTGGTGCACAATATCCTAGACCATAGAAACTATGGATAGTTTCTTGCATTGGGAATGTTCTTATCTTTTATAGCTAGTTCACCTTCATTCAGCATTAAAAGTTTCATCCATTGAATCATTTTTAGTCAGAAATGTAATTTGCACATTCATAGTTCATATTAATTATCCAGGATTTCAAAGCTGTAAAAGTGTAAGTATCTAACTGTAAAAGTGGAAGTCAATCATGCAACCACATGAGAGCTACCATTTGTTTAGTCCGGAACCTTCTCAGTCTGAACTGGGGCTGGAACCATCATAACCTTTGAGGACCAGATGTTACAATAATATAATATGATCTCACTTTTGATGTACCAAAACCAAATAAAAAATGTAGCCATGCTGTTCCTGTTCAACCAAACAACAAACGGCCCGTATTAGCTACCTATATTAGCTATTTCGATACTCGCCACACCTCAATTTAAATCCTTCCTCCACCACTGCAAACGGGATTATCCCGACTGAAAACTGAGATGGAACCGTCCCATCCTTAGATGTCTGTCAACCAAGCGCTATCTTAAAGAATCTGATCTTGGTGTCACGTCTTCTGTTAATTATCACCAATGCATCATGCATATGCATATGCGGCCGTGTGCTTGGATAGTTGGCTGCATGCATTGGACTTGACGCATGAATTATTGCTATACAACGAACCGTAAGCCGCACGGGATGGTCGTAACACGTGCTGTTGCTACAAAAAGGAATGAAATTAGCCTGCCATTATTATGATACTGATGCTCAAGGGCTCTCCGGCAGATCTTGTAGGAGTATTTGACACGAGGGAACCTATCTTATCTGTGTTGTTTCATCAACCTGCAGTGCAGTGTCAGGTTTGACATGCATGCTAAACGCTAGTAGTACCACTGATGCATCTGCTTAGCAGCTGGCGATCGAGCACTGGACTAATCCATGTTTTGCCTCTGTGTCCTGGCTTGCCAGATTGATGTGGTGCTGCACTGGCTGTCCGTGGGTTGGTAGGCATGCTAGGGACCTGAATGATTCATGGTCCTGGATCTGACTGGATCCATGATTGCCTGTTTGCTCGATCTTGCTGTGTCTCAAGTTTAGGGTTTTCGTTCACATTCAGAACTACTGCACCTTATTGTTGTCAAACGTATTTATTTGTAAATCTACTAATCAAAACTAGCTGAATCCTCATATAAAATTGGTATTATGACCAAAGTTATCAAAAGGCACATAGCGGCTCGGGAATCAAATTTGGGCATCTACACACTGCTCCATAATCAGTAGGATTGTCAATTGACAAACCCTTGTTAATTACTGCCGGTTTTGCCATCCGGCAGTGGGCAAGCTATTTCTGTCGGAGTGAGACATCAAGAAAAAGGAGATGAAGGATGTGTGTTGAATTGGATGTTGTATCTTTTCAATGGTTCAAACCTGCCGGCACCTGGAGTGCACTAGACTGCATTCTGATTGGATGCTACTGCGGGCATGGCGACAGACGATCTCCACGTAGGCACCTAGAGCTAGCCGCTAGGCAGGCAGCTTGCCGAGAGTGGTTTGGCAGCTGCCGCTTGGTTCCTTGCTCGCTTCAGACTTCAAAGCAGCTGCCTTGGACTGCTTGGTGTGTTCTTACTCGATCGTGTTTCCTGATCTTTTAGTTGGCTTCTAGTTGTTGACGTTTCTGTACAGGGAGGTCCCTGGCTGGGTTGTGCGTGTAGACTGCAGGAACGAACTGTTCTTGCTCTGACTGAATCTTTCGATTCCTAGCATTAGTTGGTTCCTTTTTCTGGAGCGAGTGTAAACTTCGTATATTTTACCAACTAATTCACCTTCATTCTTCAGTCTCAAAGGTTTTATTTATAGCATTGTTTAGTCAGAATAGTAATTTTCCTTCTGGTTGTGCATTTCATAGCTCATATATCAATTCTCCAGCATTTCAGAGCTGTAAAAGTATCTGACTGTGATATGGTAGACTAACTTTACCATGGACCCCAGAGCCTCCAAATTAAAGTCCATCATGCAACCACATGAGAGAGCTAAAACTTGTTTAGTCCTGAACCTTCTCTCCAGTCTCAACTAGCTGCAAGCATCATAACCTTTTCAGGACCAGATGTTAAAATAATATAATATGATCTCCTCCAAACTCCTCCTTTCTTCACAGCAAAGCCAGGCATGGACCAGGACCACACATGCTGCCTCAGTCACCTTTTCAAAACATGCGGCCACACACTGTCAGTTCCAGTTGATCTTTCTACAGTAGTAGCAAACTAGCAACCTTTTTGTAGGACAGAATGGTGGACCAGACCTTGCATGCATGCAGGTTCTTCCTCCTCTGCTGCAAAGTCCATATCATGCAGTTCCAGTTTTTTTTTTAAAAAAAGTCCATATCATGCATGCATGGATGCCAGATAAGCTGCACTGTGACGACTTTACATGTTGCCATGTGATTTTATAGTTACCCTACATATGGATATCATCAGTGAACAGCATCCATGCATGATCATACCATAGCATGCATCTCTACAGTGTATAAACAATGGACTGTTGGATCAACGACACTATGGATTTTTTTTTTTTAAAAAAAAAAAAAGGAAGCGACGCAGCTCAAGCATCTGAATCTAGACCCTTTCTTTCTTTTTCTTTAGGTAACATTATATCAGAATGTAGTAGTACAACCTGGATTTGTCAAGCCAAATAAGACCATTTTTTCTCCAGAAAACTTTTAAACCAAAATACATCAACTTCAATTGACACGGCTAGCTACTACTCAGATTTTCTTTTATCAATGTATATTAATTCCATCAATATGTATTATATCTTAATTAATGTAAGATACACACATCATAAATACATACATACTCCACACGTAGCGACAAGATCGAGCACCATGCATGTCGTTGCCATACATACGACATGGAAATGACGAAACACGCTCTTCATCATATCATAATCTTGATGTCTCTGTCTATGCCTATGCATACAAGCATGTTTAATTTCCTCATGAAATTCAAGCATGCACGCAGGCGTATAATCTGTTAACAATCTCGTCGATATGATCGTGTCGTCAGTGCTTGGGCGGGCACTGGTAGCACCTTGTGAAGAGCCCAAAGGTATCGACCTGTCGGACGAAGTTGACGGTGCTAGCCCAGCCTCCAAACCCAAATCCAACGACGAGCACCCACGCCACGACGAAGCAGTTGGCGGCGTACATCCCGGCCCAGCCGCCGACCCCGCGTGGCGGCCGCTCGACGGCGTTCTCCCTGGCGGCCGGCGGCGCGAAGGTGGCCATGTGCGCCAGCGCCGGGATGATGTAGACGGTGAAGCTGACCAGCAGCGAGCCCACGGTGGAGTTGATGGGGCCGAAGAAGGGAAAGATGATGGCCAGGAACCAGATGGGCACCACGACGGGGAGCCGCGCTGCGGCGCGCAGCGCCACGCTCCCCGTCTCGTGCACGCCGATCAGCTTCTCCCACACGAAGTAGAGCGGCGTGCACGCGAACCCGAACGTGATGAACTGCATTGACATGCAGCATTTCGTTTTTTTTAAAAAAAAATTAACAGGCGATCAAAATCATGAGAATGTGTTCATCTTTCAAGTTGCTACTCGATCGTACGTGTGTTGTCTCATTGTTACCTGGTGGATGAGCATGAGGATGACGGCAGCGTCACGGAAGCCGGAGCGCGGGAGGAGGGAGAAGGCGTTGGAGTGGTCCAGGAGCATGTCGCCGAACGCCCAGTAGACGGCGGAGGCGGATGGCAGCGTCAGTGTCAGCACGTAGAGCGTGGCCACCAGGTAGATGAGCTTGAACTTCTGAGGCTTCCACATCGCGTGCATGATCTCCCTGCACCACCATCATAAGAAAACAGGGCAATAATAATAAGGCCGGCCACCTATATTAACTGATGATGATCCATGATATGCATGCTTTTTGCACACATTGTCACGCAAGTAGCTCATCAGTCTGAAGTGACCTCTTAACTTATGATCTGAATAGATTCGTGTGTGTTATTCTTCATGCATCATATCAAAAGCAAATCATTGTATCTGTGTGGGTCAATGCATGCAAGCTAGGTAGGGCTGGCAGGCTTACACAGTGACAGCATGGCCTCCAAATGTGTAGAGGATGTTAGTGGCCCCCGTGAAGTAGAGCACCATCTTGCTTGGACCTGAGTGTGTCACTCCTTCCACCTACAATGTCGTGTTCAAACGAAACACAAGGAAGCCATGCTGAATACGTTAGTGGTTTCATTTCAGGACCAAAAGCTTAGTTAAGCTGTTGGACAAAAGCGAGCAGGCGATCACATTAGTACAGAAAAACTCTACGGCTGCAGTAGTGTCTAATTTTTACATGCGGTTTCAGTTATCGCGCACGTCACATGCATTCTCACCGATGTACCTGACCGTGTGCGATGGCGGCAATGGTGAGGTACCATGCGGTGTAGGTGGTCATGAGGAGGCCGAGGAAGGACCAGATCCGGTAGTTGTGGAAGGAGGGGATGAACACGGTGGTGGCGCAGCAGGCGCCGAAGATGTACGTCCATGTCCGCTTGTCGTACTTGTCGTTGATGTAGTAGATGTTGCTGCTCGATCGATCATCCATGGATCCATCAGCGCGCGCACACAGAACACAGAGATCTAATTAGAAGATTACACGACATGCATGCATATAGCAATGTAACATCTAACACTGCTATGAGGAAATTTGTTATACAACTTTAGATAATGACTTTATTTGATCATTGTGATGAACACATGGATGGATGATTACCTTGCACATGCGATGAGCTGGATGACGGAGCCGAAGAGGAGGAACGTGCAGTTGAAGAAGAGGCCGACGTTCCTCCAGTGCTTCCCCAGTAGCCCATCAAGAACCTCAAACCACTGCTCTTCCATCCAAAGAATTAAAATTAAAAGGCAGTAGCTGTTGTTAATTCTTGGAACAAATTAACACACAAAATTAACAAAATACAAGTAATTAATATAACAAATCATGCATATATATATATATATATATATATATATATATATATATATATGGTAGCAAGCAAGAAAGCAAGCATGTATACCTGGATGACATGGTTCCTGAAGTCGACCTTGTCACGCTCCTTCCTGGTGCGGTACTCGACGTAGAGGACGCTGATGAGGTAGGCGGTCCAGCTGCCCATGAGGCCATAGAAGAGCTGGAACACCACCCCGGACGCCATCCCCAGCTGCGAGAAGGAGTAGGGCAGCGTCAGCAGCACCTGCGCCACCTGGTTCGACGCGCAGCTGAACCACGCGTCGTACACCGACCCGCCGTGCCAGAACAGCCTCGACGACAGCCCAAGCTTCTTCTTGCCGCCGGCGGCTCTGGCCCCGGACGACGCCGCGTCGCCGCCGCCGGGTTGGTCGTCGCCATGGCCGCCGCCGACGACGACGTCGCGCTCCATCTCCATGTAGTTCCCCGCCACGATCGTCTCCACCTTCTCCGACGCCATGCTAGCTATAAGCTATAGCTGCGCCTCCTCTCTCTCTCACTCACTTTCTGATCGAACGATCTCTCCAGCTGATCGATGGGCAACTGCTGCGACCACAGTACTATATAGCTAGGCGCCTAGGCTCGAGCTGGCGAATCATGGAGACGTACTGAAAAATAAAAAAAAAATGCATGCATGTGTCACTGTAGTGTGCTGTGATGGATGCTTGCGTTGTACATGGACGGGGCAGCGCACGAGCGGCCTGCTGGCCCATGCGCCTGCGGACATGTGCAGCTTCTCATCTTTCTTTTCAAATAATTTTTCCTCACTGACATATGATAATTCTTTTTTACTCCCTATATATAGAAAGAAGAGATCTTACGACGTACTCAATTCATTTCAAATTATGAGATATTTGACTTTTTTTATATCAAATTTGACCACTCATTTTATTCAAAAATTTATACAAAATCTCACTTCTTTTATCGAGGCTTTGTTTGTTAATTAAAATTCTTCAAGAATGACTTAAATTTGACTATTTTTGCAAATTGTTTTTGAATAAGACGAGTGATCAAATTTGGAATCAAAAAAAGTTAAACGTCTTATAATTTGGGATGGAGAGAGTACTGGTTGTTCATGGCTGTACGTGTAGTGCCTACAGAGCTAGCTACAGTGGTAGCTTTAGCCGTGCACGAGCCGTATATGTAGTGTGCTTTGTGTTTATTTCATTATTATTAATGGGGAAGTGAAGAAAAAGGTGGCTAGCTAGATGGTAGGATGATGAGATGGAGAAATGGGCAAATGCATCAAAACAAAATGTGCAATCAAAGTTTCTAGCTAGACTTGGATTGTGACCTTTGCTTTGGTAACCGGACGTTGTTGGAGCTTATAGTGGCCCATGCATGCAAAGTTGGCGCATGCGCATGACGACATGCATATATACACTTAGACAAATCATATATTACCAAATTGGTTCAGGAGATCATCTCACTTACTCTAAGTAAACGTGAAATAACTACCCCCCACTTAAAAATACAAGGTTTATTTTGTTGTGGAAAATCAAAACCTAGCTCGTATTGTGTATCCCCCTTCAAAAAAGAAGTGATTCTATAATAATGCCCAATCTGACTCATGCTTCACTAGGTTTATGCAAAAAAGATATTAAAACTATATACAATACAGAGAGTTTGATCACCGCTGGTTATGTGCATGTGAACCGGTAGTGTTCCATTAAATACATTTTTGTAAAATACATATTTAGAGTCTTAAATTTTGATACTTTTTTTTTCATAAGCTCAGTTAAACTTATGTCCTCCAATTACATCCTTCTAGGACAAAAGTTGTATTTCACAAAAACAAATATTTCAAGGAGTCCTATAATAATGCATTTGATCAAATGGAAGTATATGTCCAGTAATGTACAAAATTAAGTGTACAGATTTTTTGTATTTCCAGGTGGTGATCTTCTAATGTATTTATTTTGTAGCTAAATAAGCAATATATTTGGTGTGCAAACAATGAAATGCGCGACACAATATATATCATTGAGAGGTATTTCTTGTTAATAAAGATGAAGAAAGTACAGGGACATTGATGTGCTAAGAAGTTTATTTATTAATATAAACATTCTCCTGTAATGATATACGATTAATACAAGTTGATTTTGCAAAAAATAATAGTAGCACGTAAATAGTCAGAATTATTAACAAATTAAAGGGGGGGGGGGGGGCTATATCTGGGTGACCTGCATTTGTTTGCTAACTTTTAACTCTTTTCTTTTAGACAGGAACAAATTTCCAATAAATATACATTGTGCATTTGCGCTCCTTTTTAAGGAGATTTTGTTCATGTATTTTTTTAATCTTTCTTGAGATCTTTGCCGTACAAGCATCACCTCAGCGGACTGCACAACTAATTGGTTGTCACACGTGTAGCACAATAATGTGTAGCACCATTGCCCCCCTGGAGCAATCATGCATTCTGATGAACCCAATGGAAAAAGAGAAATCAACAGAGAAAGGGAGGAGCCTAAAAAATGTCACTAATTATTATTTGCCTGTGATCACGATGGCACAGGCGTATATATATATAATTCCATATGGCAAAAGATCAGTGACCAAATTGTTTCAAAGAAACAACATAATATCAGTGGATTTAAGCAAGCATCGCAGGAATGAATATTTTGTTCTAAAACTCGTACAATCACATTAATTTGCAACAAAGATTATGTCCATGTATATAAAAATGTTTATGTTTGGGCATGCATATTGATCACTATTAATGGAATATATAGTTCCATATATCTATCATCTGCTTCGTGTGCTATGTAGTTTCTAAAATTCATACAAAAATTAAAGGACCTAGCTAGGGGGCATGAGACAGATCGAAAGAACAATAAAAGCAGTACGTAGATTATATTATATGGAATTAGGGAAAATAAAAGAAGTTGATGTTGTGACAGGAAAGTACACCAGTGTTCAAAAGATATGATTAGGTAGTCTATACAAGGAATCATTGTGAGTAGAAGGCCCAGGCAATCTTTTACCTTTAATTTCTTTAATGAATACAACTATAGTACTATCCATCAAAAAGAGCATGCATTTGAATAATATATGGAATCTCAAATTTGCCCTTTCATACATTATTAACTAATTCCTGAGCCTTTTTTTTTGAGATTAAAATATGAAAAGATGGAACTATCGAACTGGAGGCAGTAAAGATTTATTATAAACGTTTTGAAAAATACATCCTAAATTGTTAGACAAAACTTTGAATTTTCAACATAACAGATACACAAATTGTGGGGTGAATTATATTAAAATAACAATTTGCAAATATAAATTAATGATGCATGAGGGAAAATACTAAATGGGAGTGTCACTCCTGATTTGGTAACATTGTTTTTTCTTATTTCTGTATTTGAATTCCAAATCACATAATTGGGCAACAGATAGTACAAATTTAAGCTTCCTGCTAGCAACATATTTAGATATTGAAAGATCATTTAAGATAGAAATTTTACCAAGATCTTCCATTGCCCTTGTCAATGTCACAAACTGTGATAACCTACAAAAGGAGATCAATCTTTCTACATACCCAAATTTTGTTGGGTCTTCCAAGGTTAGTTACCAAATGGCGTTCATCTTTATACTCACAATTGGAGTACCAACAAATATATCAAGAATGAAATCTAATTGAGGATATGACCAACAGTCTTAATATGCACCTCATTTTCTCTCTAGTCTATCTTGGTTTACTTCGACGAGTGGACCACCGCATAAATCCGGTGCCCATAGAGAGGTTCAAAACCTAGTTTTCCATCTTGAAGCTGTACATATATATAAATAAATCGTCGTCGATCATATCGATGCTCATGTACTCCTCTTCTGGAATGTTTGTAGTCGATCTTAGCTTACTTACTAGGTAGCTTCCAGTTCGAGCATGCATCGATCTGTGAGATCCACTTCTCATGATAACCTTTAATTTGGAGATGCAAGCAATCTCAGCTGGTGATTAGTGATCTGACTAAATAAAAAAATGCAGCCGTACCACACGCGTCCCCTTTGTTGATGCACATATAAAGGTGCGTGGTACCTTGGCAGTAGCCGTCGTTCTTCTCTCCCATCATGGCCGCGCGATGGCCTCTCTTTTTCTTCGGCCATGCCTGGACCATGGCTGCATCTTTCTGCTCCTTTTTCCCTGAACCAGGACCCTGCCGGCCTGCCCCCATTCAGATTATATATCTTGCCGACCATCTGCCAGCCAATCCATATATCTGTCCAGGCCCAGGGTGATCCGATCGATGTTCATTTTCTGATGAAACGGATCGATGTTCATGGATCAACGACTGATGATATGATGTAAAACAGATGTACAGCATGTGAGCAGAGAGCTTCTAATTCTCCTTTCGATTCTGTCATGATCATCACATGCCTATGCATGATGCAGTGATGCTTGCTCGATTGATCGACGATCTCTGATGCTGCGTGTGGTGCCTTTGGGTGTAGGCAAGCAAGGCTGGCGATGGCACGCCGCATGGGCCTGCTTGCATGCCGAAAGGGCTACTGCCACTTTCGCGGGAGGTACGAGAGATACCATGGATCCATATGCGTGATACAGAGATCTTGTGGGGCACTACCGGGAGGAAGGATCCCTGCATGCATTGGAAAAAAAAAATAGACAATGGGTCTGCGATAGCAAGCATGCATCATCTATCGTACAGCTAGCACTGATGCTAGCGATTGATCAGCTAACACTACTATGCTCAGCTATAGAGGCCTCTTCCAAACCGTCACTAGAAATCGTGGATTTTAATTTCTAGGGACGTATAAAAGTGATTTGTATAAAGTGACTCGCAATCTAGAAATGGTTTTGTAAGGACGGTTAGACTTACCTGCCGCCTCTACAAATCCGTTTTATAGGGACGACTTGTTACTCCAGCCGCCCTCATATGCACTTCTTCTGATCAGTGAGCAATAATACTATAAAGTTTGGTTTCTTAGATGCAAGGGATAGAATTAGCTTATGGGGTCAGAGAATCCACCGTAAGATGCTGTGGACTTCTTGCATTGAAATTTGCAGCCACTCACAGTGTATCGTCCCATGTTAATATGATAGTCGTCACGTCTGACGTGTCAAGTTGAGGCAAGTATTTTCTTTATAAGAACAAATATCTATAACTCTTATAAAGTAAAACCTCACTATCTATTTCTCTTGACATGTAAGGCGTCCGCCTCAGCAGTCCATTACCAACCCCGCTCTCTATGTCTGTTGAAATACAAAGCGTCCACGTCAGCAGTTCACTATCATTTGTCACTATCAATTTCTCTTGACATGTAAAATATCCACCTCAGCAATCTACTATCATTTGCATTAAAGTTCACTAGTGTTTGCGGTGGTTCTCCATCGATAGGGAGATGGAAGGGGCCTCCGACTAGGAAGGGGCGGAGGATCTACCAAGAAACGAGAGGGGTCGACTTCCCCGTGCGATGCAGTGGGGATAAAGGTCTCAGACAACTGAAACAGGAATCAAGACCGTTCGGTTTTCAAGATTCATAAATGCATTCAACTGCCTCTTCACATGGCATTTACAACCCCCTACAGGGCTCACTTCTTAATTACAGATTATTACAATAATGCTTCATGGCAATTGCGGAATATCCTAGCATATTCTCTTCTCAGGGCATCGACACTTAAGGCTACGTGAGTAATTCTCCCCCCTGAGCGCCTTGTAATTGCATGGGCCAAAGTTTAGCCCAACTATGGCCCAAGCGAACCTCCGCTCCGTCGGCCTTGTTGCCTCTGTCGTGCGGGGACCTTCGGCCCCCAAGTAGCGAAGGTTCCGCGACAAGCTTTAGGGGATCCTTGTCATAGCCGCCCTTCTCTTGGACCTGCACTCCAAAGCACTCAACCACATCAGAGGCGCCGTCCCTCGAGCCTTAGTTGTTTAACTGGCGAAGGCCCGGAGGTGTCTGGATGTAGCTCGTGGCTTACGAGCAGGCTTCTTCTGGTGAGCAAAACCTTCGCCAACAATCCCCTTCGCCATCTGTCCTCCGCTGTAGATTGACAGGGGGAGGGGGCGATCCCCCAACAACTAGCATAAGAATTATAATATCCACATCAACAAGATGCATCACCTATTATGGATATAATCTCTACTATTATGCTAATAAAAGAATTATATATTTATATTTCTCCTTCGTAACTGTGGCAATACACGGGAATCCTTCTAGTTTTAATTGAAACCAGTTTGCCATTTTGAGAAACCAATCCAAACCAGTTTCTGACCACGGGCTGAACAGAATGTGGCACATTTTTTAGGACTACTAAATTGCACACATCATCTTACTTAATGGGCCGGTTGCACACATCAACATAAGAAGGCCTTTTACCTCAAAATTAGGCCAGCCCAATCCTTACTCCTATGTGGGAGCATGGCCTAATATAATGGCTCGTGCTACCTGCTACTGTTGGTCCAAATGAGAACGGCATGGCCCAACGCGACGCAACAAACGAGTCATGAAGTCCCAACTCTAAAGCTGTAACTTTTTTTCCATTTTTTTGTTGTTCAATCCTCTAGTTATCAGCTAATTTAGTTGGTTGATTTTGAAGCAATTAAAAATTTTAAATTACCAAAATGAAACAGCAACGCCAAAAACAGAAATACATATTGCAAACATGTAATTAGCATAATTTTGATATAAAATAATTTGACAAAAAAACTAAAAAAAACAATCAAAGCCCACTAGCGAGCCCGTTCTGGAGACCACCTCGAGCCCGACTGCTTTCACAAGTCCACCGCTGCCACCAAGAGAGGCCTGTTTTCTTTCTTTCTTTCTCTTTTTTTTTTTTGAACATGAGGCCTGTTTTTTATTACTGCACACTTCAACTGCCAGGAGTTCTCGCTTCCTTTTTTGTTGGGAATGAAAATGAGACTTTACAATTTGATGAAGGAACGGTACTTACCACTGGACATGACTATGTTCTTGTCAATAGAAGCTACAGAACCGTATACATATTATGTAGAACCCATTTAGGTATTGAAACAGGATCTGATCTGTAGTTCTGTACGTAGTCACGTAGATGTTCACGACTTCTTCCGTCATTGTCACACGGTCCTTCACTTCCAGTGTCGTGGAGCCCTAGTTCTGTCCCCAAGCAGTGTTGGCAATTCCTTCAGGTACAAACCCCAGATAATGTGGACTTCCCTCAAGTGGTGGAAGCTCTAAAAGCACAGATTCAATCAAGGTTCTTTATGCCGGCCATAATCTTAATCAGTTGGACAATTTGGACTTCGAGAAACAGACTCATATTTGAAGGAATTCAGCCTTCTATCCCGCGAGCAAAGATCATCTTCACAAAACAATTGCTTCTGCTAAAGCATAGAGTTAAGCAAGGGCTATCTCTGCAGTTCGAAGCATGGATTCAGACATTCATCTGATTTGGCTTTCCTTTCTTTTATTCTTTGTTTCCTTCTTTGTTCCCTAGTTAAACTTAGGCTTTTGCTTTGGCTTTCTTCCTGCTTCTGTAAAGTGTGAACTTTTTTTTATTAATTTAATCACCTGTAGGGGCCACGGCCCTTCCAGTTTCATCAAAAAAAAAGTTCTGTCCCCAAGCGCCGTCGCAAACTTTTCTAGGCACCGTCACGCCCTTCCTGCTCATCAATGAAGACCTAGATGACATTTACATTGGTGATGGAGTCGTCCCTCCATACAATACTCCGGGAGAAGATTATGATGATGATTTTTTTGTAAAATTTGCTCAAGGAAGAAGTGAGAGGAAAATGTGACTTTTGCACATTTATTTGATTTTTGCGGATATGTTTTAAGAAAACAATGAACCTGTATTAATTGAAGTCTATCTATCATTAAATTTAAAATGCTGTCTAACAGTGTTTCTCTTTTTAAGAAAAGCCATGGCGATGTTTAGCTACACAGAAATATGGTGCTTTTGAGACAAGTAAGCATATACTTGTGATACTATGCTAGTTCAGAGATTGTGGCTAAGCTAATCTTATATTAGAGTTGAGTATGTAGCTGTGACCCAAATATAAGCAATGACAGCTTTTGCCTTTGATCATTATTGCACTTTACGAATAACTAGCAAACATTGCCAGCGCTCGAAAAAAAAAAGATCATGCTTTGCTTGTAGACGAGAAGCGGCTGGTTTAGCCTAGTCTCAGTGAGAGTTTTATGTAAACTTTATTTGCATTAAGTAGGTTATTACATAACCATTTTTGATGATATGACAGAGTATTTAAGAAGAGAGAGAATAAATAAGTTTCATTTAGATGAAACTCTTTTGACACGGTTACCAACTCTCTATGAGTCATGAAATTAAATGTCAATGAAATCAGAATGAAACCCTCCATTGAGAGTGGATGTTTCATTCATATTTTATTTCATTTTGTATGATATGACAGTTTTAAAAACAATACCATGAAGTTCTCTATTGAGACTAGCCTTGGACTCCTAGCATCATTCATGCCATAATCATGTTGCACCAGTTAGTTTAACACTAGCTTGGTTCAAGTCAATTAATCATGCATGCAATGCACAATGGATGATTGGAGATTGGATACATAGATCTTCACATGAGCTAAGGAGTGAGATAGAACGAGACTTCAAAAATAACTTTCCAAGACAATTAATTCTCTCTATTTTATTAACCTATAACCGCTCTTTTTTTAAACAAATCTATTGTTTTAAATCTATTGATCATCCATTTCAAATGATAAACCAATCATGCAATATCAGTGCATACTTATGAGAGAAAGATGCTTAGATATCCAAGATTGCGCCTATATATATCTCATGCATAGTTGATAGGTGTGGGCTGGCAACAAAAATTAAGTGTGACATTGGAGGAGAACAAACATGAGGCGTTGAGCACACAGAGGCCTATCTAGTGGTATTGCTAGGCACTAGGGCAATCTGATTTAAACTCATCCATGATCCTGAATTACCTAATAGAGATGGCCACCAGCCCAAATGTAGAGAAGTAAATGCAGGAACGTGTTCAACATTAGCATCGACATCCTTGAAGCCTTCGCACTAGCATCATGATCTCCATCGGTAGCCTCCACTTTGTCATGGGTCAACTTGCGATCTGAAGCTTAGTTGTCACAAGCTTATTATATAGAGGAGGAGCCCTGCATGTCCCACTAGTACAATAAACCTCTATAAGGGTGGTTTCAAACACATTTCTACGGGCGTTTTTCGTAACCGCCGGCGCTAGGGTTCAGTACAAATAAATTTTTGCACTAGCGATGAACTGAAAACCGCGGCTTTAAAAATAGATAAAAAAATATTTTAATCCCAAAGAAGTCCTAGGCCAATCGCTCCATCAAAGTCGCAAGTCACGCATCTTTTCACGTAAAATCACGCACTTCACGGCCAGTGGGAAGTCGCGCATCTTTTCGCGTAAAATCACGCACTTCACGGCCAGTGGGATTCAAAGCCAAGACCTTACCCTCGCGTATCCTCCTCTACCACTCCACCCATCACTCACTTGTGTCTATCACTACCGGAATCCGCATCTTTGCCGAGTGTTAAATACTTTGCCGAGTGTTTATTTTCGGGCACTCGGCAAAGAAGCTCTTTGCCGAGTGTCAAAGAAAAACACTCGGCAAAGGCTTCTTTGCCGAGTGTCAAAAAAAACACTCGGCAAAGAGCTTCTTTGCCGAGTGTCAAAAAATAAACACTCGGCAAAGAAACTTTTAAATTGAATTTTGAAGCCCTAAACGAATTCAAATCAAAAAGTTTTTAACTACAAAGTTGTATAACTTCTCAAGATCTACAGCATTTATTTTGATCATTTCTTCATTTGACAAAGCGAAAATAATTTTTTTATAAATTTTACATCTCTCTCTTATAGTTTATGAAACTACAAGAGAGATATATAAGATTTTTGAAAAATATTAGAATCACCATGTCGGATGAACATATGACAAAATAACCAAAATAAACTCTGTAGATCTTGAGAAGTTATGAAATTTTGTATTTGACAACTTTTTCATTTGAGTTCATCTTGTCATGCAAAACCGCGTTTTTAATTGAAAATTTTAAAATTTGAATTTTTTAAACAACCTCGGATGGAAAAGATCTCTAAATAAACTTTGTAGATCTCAAAAAGTTATGAAACTTTGTAGTTGACAATTTTTTGTTTTGGAATCATCTTGTCATACAAAAACTACGTTTGAATTTCTTAAATTTAAAATTCAAAATTTGTAAACGACCTCGGATGGAGAAACTCTCTAAATAAAAATTGTAGATCCTAAAAAGTTATGAAACTTTGTAGTTGACAACTTTTTGATTTGAAATTATTTAGGACCTCAAATAATCATTTTACACATAATTTGGTATAATATCTGAGGAACCGAAATGCAATATAAGCACAACTCATAGTGTGGTGCAGTGGTTTTTCTCTTTTATTTCAGAATTTTTTTTTGATTTTTTTAGATTTTTTCATTTTTATCTTTGCCGAGTGTTTTTAGACCTTTGCCGAGTGCCACAGACACTCGGCAAAGCATGGGTGTCCCGTAGTGTATATTAGAGTCCAGTTCCCCATATATTATTCTAAACTGAGCATACATTGATTGTTTGTGGCTCTAAATGGATTCAAATGGAAAATTTGTCAACTACAAAGTTTCGTAACTTTTCAAGATCTACAACTTTTATATTGGTAGTTTCTCCATCCGAGGTCATTTACAAAATTTGAATTTCAAATTTAACAAATTCAAACGTAGTTTTCGACGACAAGATGATTTCAAATAAAAAATTATCAACTACAAAGTTTCATAACTTTTTGAGATCTATAACTTTTATTTTGGCGGTTTTTTCAAACGAGGCTATTTGAAAAGCTCAAAAAATTCAATTTCACATTATTTCTACATGCGGTTTTCTTAATAAACCGCCTGTAGAAATATGATTTTTAGTGGCGGTTTCTTAGGAGAACTGCCTGTAGAAATACATGATTTCTACATGCGGTTTTTTTAAGAAAACCGCCTGTGAAAATCTATTTTCACTATGGAAATGCACCATTTCTACTAGCGGATTTCTTAAGAAAACCGCTAGTGAAAATTATATTCCACCGTCAGCGTAGAGCTTTTTTATACTAGTGTCCTCTGCATGATTCTCACCAAGCTAAAGGACACCATGGCCATCAGAGCACCCACACTTGCACAATACATGGATCTGTATGTCCAAAATGTCTTCCTTGAGTGCCATCATGTGGACATCTTCGTTGAGTGCCACCGTGTGCACATGCTTGACAGAGAAACCAATTCTTGCAAAGATCTCATTCTTGGAGGTCAAAAGCAAGTGTAGAAAGCCTGTTGTGCGAAATCCTCACTGACTTCTTTATTATCGAGCTCAGAAACATGGCAGCAAGCTACTAGGAGGTTTGGACCAAGGAGCGACTAACATTGTTAAGTGTTTGGAGGAGGTCCTAGCTTTGAAGCATCAGTGATCAATGTGCTTAGTGTAGTAGGGTGTCAAGATTAGTGTGGGCGATCACACCAAAGTCTAGTTACCCAAGATTATCTGAACAGGGGTGGGGTAGAGAGTGTTTTGTCCATTAGCAGTCCGGGCGTTTCTACATACGTGACCAGAACCAAATCCAGCATGCATACATCATGCGTCCTGTACCTTATATTACACATGTAAAAAAGTCACGTCACCACACAAAAAATGTGGGTGGGGACCTCCCCCACAGTTTTTGCCTTCAAAAGAAAAAACATGTGAGCCTAAATACAGTCTGCCCACGAAATTATGGATGCAACCCATCTATGGTACAACATGACTTTTGGAACCAATCATGGGATACCTGTATGTGACATGTCCTTGTCTCATCTGCAGCTTGCGTCTCCTGGGCCGTCTAGTTCTTTCTGCATTCTTGAATGCCGATATGTCTGACACCGAAGAATTATTCGAGCTTCAGAATATTATTATTACTAGTAAATATAACCATAGAAAAAAAAAACTTAGCACCCAACTGTTGTTACACACATAGCCCCGCCTACCCCTCACGGACGCCCGCCCCGCCATCGTAACAGCTATCGGAGGGAGATGAGAGAGAGTCAAGTCTGAGAGAGGTGAGTGAGCCAGTTCAGAGAGTGCTGCTGAGGAGCATCTAAACCCTAACTCACGTATATGTATGTGAACATAGATAGAGGTCTTTTGGGCCTCGGGCTCTTTTCTGACTGTTAATCTATTTTGAGAGATGGTCTATTTTTTACCACCTTTATCTATGTTCACATACATATAAGCTAATTCTGACTGTTAAATCTGATGTTCAAAGATAGTTCGTGCAATTTGTGACCTTCACCTTAAATATGATGACCAACTCTGAAAATTCTAGAGAAGGATAAGGAGAGGGCTGGACCAAAATTAGGCCTCGCATCACCCTCGCGCGAGCGGCTCGGTGCAAAACCCTAGCCACCCACCGCCTCCCCCGGTCCCCCCCACCCCTTCCCCTCCACCTCGCGCGCTGCCAGAGTGCATCATCAGGAGGCCCTGGCAGCAAATGAGGATGGTGGCGGCGGGGCCATGACTTGGCGATGCCCTCTCTCCGACGCGATGGAGAAGGGGCGAAGTTGGGTGCCAGCAATGGCGTTTACCTATGTGGGCAACAAATCTTTATGCGGCTCGTCTGATTTGGCCCTCCACGGCCTGATCTGGTGGAGTCCTAGAAATCGGATTGGCTCCAGTATTGACTCAGGTGGCGTCTCGCCGCGCCGCCGAAGACGGGTGCGGCAGAGCCAGAGCCATCACGTGTCTAGGCAACGACGGCTTTACTTCAACAGTAGCAGTCGGCCTAGGCATGTATGATGACAACCAGATCAAGACAGAGGCGACAATCAATGGCGTAACAGTTTCGGCAATTGGTTGGCAATGGCAGTACTACCAAGTTTCAACGACGGTGACGCCTATGGGTGCCAATTCCCTTGTTGGAGGCGTTGTCTTGTCCTTCATGAGGATCTCTGTGGATGAAAACCCATCTCCAGTTCCCTAGTGGGGCGATGATGGCATTTGCAGATGTCATTTTTCTCATTGGAGACGTCGCTCTTGGAAGTTCCCTTGGGTTGTCGGCTTTGGTGCCGGCAACGAGATGGTGACTCCCTTGCATACACACTAGGTGCTTCGTGTTGTTGCTAGCATACAACATTTGGTGTCTTCAATGGTGGTTGGTGTCCAACAATCTTCCAGTACCCTTACTAGGTCTAACAGACGTGTTTTGGTGGCATTATCTCGACGTTGGTGGTCATATTCTTGTGGAGTTGACATCACACAACAAGTCTGTTGTCATGTAGGACTACTCGAGTTCCTTGTTGAGATGTATGTTCCTTCGGTTAGTTTCTTTTATTTTAGTTTCTCCTATTGTAATAATTTGGCCTGATGTATTCTTGAAAGAGGATGACTGAAGCCAGAAATACAATTAAAACTCTGAAAAAATTCTAGAGTATTTTAGGAGACACATAAATTTTGTGTCTGCCTCTGTTAATGATTGGGTAGTTTCTCGTGAAATCATTTATGTACTAGTGTTAGTAGATCTGTTTGGGTGGATATAATTGTGCAATCTAACATTGACCGCTGAGTGCGTCAGCCACTGAATAATCCGTATATCAGTATCACTAGTTCCTATGAGAGGCATTATAAAAAAAGAGAAATATCCTTATAATTTTCACAATAAGAAACATCAGGCATTTAATATGATATATAATCATCTATATGTTTTTGTTCTATTATTAATGTTTTTACTTGATTAATACGACATCAATATAGGTAATTTATTACAAACAATATTACTGAAAATACAATCTTTGATATATATATATGATGTTTAACACTGTAGTGTGGTGGGCAAAATTAAAATTTGAAATATATATAAAAAATTATTTACATAGGCGGTGGAGTGCGAGCCGCATGTGAAAATTAGGTTTTCACAGGCGGCTCACCTAGTCAGCTGCCTGTGTAAAGGTACATTTACACAGACGGCTGACTAACTGAACCGTCTGTGAAAACCTAATTTTCACAGGCGGCACACACTCCATTTCTTGTACTGTGGTCGATTTGTACTGACTCCTGGCTTGGCCGTCTGTGAAGATGCTTTTAGCACCGCCTGTAAAAATGTTTTTCTGTACCAGTGGATTGTTCATGCCAGATATCGTAAGTAAGAGTTTAATCTGGAGCATAGAATCAATTTTGTAGTAAGATAAAAGAAAAAATGAATTAAACGAACACTAGAGTTTCAATTTACACGTGGGTAAAAAAGTTGCAAGAACTAATAATACGAAAGGTGCAAGCAGAAATTTAGGTTCATTATGTGTAGAATGGGGTATAACAAGAACTAGTATCTATATTTAAGCTTTGATTTGAACTAAGTATATATCGAAGACGCGCAAAGGATTATAACATGTTTAGAACTGGATACGGGAGTAGTAGATTACAGAGTATCAAATGATTCTTGTGTTGGGAAATGAATACATAGGTAGAAAATTAAAGTAATCAATTTTGATTAATTATACATAAAAATTTGACTAAGAAAGTTTTAATACATAATAGAAAATATTATTATTTATGGTACATAATTAGTAGTTAGATAGATCGTTGAATTTATTTTTATAATACACATTTGAAGGTATAAATGTTGCTGACAATTTCCTATAGCGATCGATGGATATAAAGAGGGGCAAAAGGGAGTAATACTGTTACATAGCACGGTATATAGTGGTCGATGGGATAGCTAGGTGACAATGAATTGGCTAATGATAATGAAGGTGCATAAACTTTTGACACTGCTCTGGAATGGAGGGGATATCAACAGGAAAGGAAAATGCCTAGCAGCCTGGGAAGCAGCATGCAAAAACAAGAAAGATGGAGGCCTAGGAATCATTGATATCAACAAACAAAACAAAGCCCTCTTGCTGAAATTCTTGGATAAATTTTACAATCATGTAGATACTCCTTGGGTTAGGCTGACCTGGGACAAACTCTATCTATCACATAACACTCCTCCACATGCTAGACACCCTTCAGGCTCTTTCTGGTGGAAAGATATCCTGAAGCAGAGCTCTCTATACCGAAGCATGACCGTTTGTTGCCCAGGTAACGGTCACTCGATACTCTTCTGGGCTGATTTGTGGGTGGCCAACTGCCTCAAAGAGTCCCTCCCAAGGTTATACTCCTTTGCAAAGAGGAAAAAGTGCTCCATCTCACAATTTATGCAGAATGATACCAACTCCAATTTCTTCCTTCCACTATCCCCAGAAGCTGCCCAGGAACTCCAGACACAGAACTTCCTAAGTTCATTTGATTGGAACACTGAAAGATCAGATATTTGGGCATATCGTTGGAACCCATCCACCTCTTTCTTCTCCAAGAAGGCCTACAACCTACTTCTCGGGGATCACCAAGCTTCACCCCTATTTGAATGGATGTGGAAAGGCAGCAACCTTGGAAAACACAAGTTTTTCTTCTGGTTACTCCTCAAAGACAGACTTAACACCAGAAATCTCTTGAGGAGGAAAAGCATGCATCTTACCAGTTACTCCTGTGCCATTTGTAACCTGGATGTGGAAGAAACTATGTACCATCTCTTTTTCGAGTGTCCTTTTAGTCAAGCATGCTGGAACCTTGTTGGGGTCTCTTGGAACTTAAATCTACCCCACTTTGACATGATACTTGATGCAATGTTATCTTTTGGCAACCCAATTTTCAGGGAAGTTCTGATCACTGCTTGCTGGTCCATCTGGTGCTCCAGAAACAATCTAATTTTTGATGGCAAAGCATGCTCGCTGGCTAACTGGAAAGTCCACTTCAAACATGAATTTGGTTTGATTTGTATCAAAGCCAAACCTAGTCGAGGTATCTCCTAATGTTGTTTCCCTTTTCTTTTTTTTGAGCTTTGTTAGCTCTCTTAGAAGCTTAGCACAGCTCGTGCTACTGCTGTTGTACTGGTTTACCTTTTGTTCGAATAAATAGAAAAAAGAAAAAGAAAGGTGGGGGGTTTACCCCACTGTTTCATCAAAAAACTTTTGACACTGAGAAAAGTGCGTCCGTGTGTTCATTTGGGTGATTAATTATAGTGACTGCCGAACTGAGCAGCGAGTGGTTCAGACCGAAGATTAGGTCTAAATATCATGATGTGATTGCTTGACAACTGAACAACCAAAAATCGCATTTTTCCCTCGTGAAATTTTTTTTGGATCATGTAGCAGTTTCTTTTGTATTTAATAATTACTATTCAACCATGAACTAACTAGGCTTAAAGTTTCGTCTCATAAATTACAGTTGTATAATTAATTATATTTTTTATTTATATTTAATGCTTCGTGCATGTGCTACTAGATTCGATGTGACGAGGAATTTTGAAAAGTTTTTGGTTTTTGTAGAAACTAAGGAGGTGTTTGGTTGGAGATGTTAAAGCTTAACAGGTAGTATAATATTTTTGTCTTATTTGACAATTAGTGTCCAATCATGAACTAATTAGGCTTAAAAGATTTGTCTCGCAAAATACTTTCTATCTGTATTTTGAGTTTAGTAAATAGTCTATACGTAGTACTCTATGCATGTGTTCAAACATTTAATACGATGGTAGTTAAATTTTACTGGGGCCAACCAAACAGGGCCTAAACAAGGCAACTTGGAAAACAAACTATCGTATCAAAAGAAACAATAGAGCAATCATGCAAAACTCAACTACTTCAGACCTGTGCATGCATGCATATGTGTGGCCTACAGCTACCTATTTATCTGCCTAATCGAGAGCAGCAGTGAACGACTGAGCGTGCCCCATCATGAGCCCATGCAAGGCTTTGTTTAGTTCCAAATTTTTTGCAAAATAGACACTACACCATTTTTTTATATTTAATAAATATTATCCAATTATAAACTAACTAGGCTCGAAAGATTCGTGTTTTAAATTACAGGTAAACTATGCAATTAATTACTATTTTTATCTATATTTAATGTCTTATACATATGTTGCAAGATTCGATGTGACGAAAAATCTGAAATTTTTTGCAATTTTTTTTAGAACTAAACAAGGTCTAAGGCCCTTTTTAGATGTAGCCAAACAGCTAAAATTTTTTAAAAAATGAGCACTTTTTAGAAGAATGGATCTAAATGGGGCCTGTAAAACTTGGATTGTAAAGATTTGGAATTTGGGACCTTGGAGCCCCAAAACTGTGTAAACTTGCTTAGGAGTCCGTGTCTTATGTGTTGCAGATAAAAAAAATTAGGAAGCATCTAAACACCTATTTGGAATGTAAAATTTACAGCCAAAAAATTTAGGTTGGAATCTAAACAGACCCTAAGTCCTATGATTTTGATGTTTGATAAGAGACAAGACTAATAATCATGGAGTTCCGCAGAATATCTATACAAATTATTTTTCAAGATGGTTGGAATTACTAGGCACGCGTCTCTAGAAATGCCTTAAATTCTAAATGCTAGAAATTGGTTGGTAATTTGGCCCGTCTCTAAAACAAGTGAAGCAGACTAAATTTCATAATTTTTCCAAATAAGTTCAGATGAAGATATCGAAGTTAAAGTACTCGAATAGATCTAAACTTTATAGCAAGTTTTTCCTTTTAAAAATTATATATTTAAGTTCAAAAAAATTGGTTTAATTCCTTGTAATTTATGTTTCAAAATTTTACATTATATATATATATATAATTGTATTCTGCTATATATATTTAATAATTTGCAAACCTCAAGGCCGCGAACACCGCACCAATGGAATCGAGCAACATGCAGGCCTGGGGGCAATCATGTACTACAACTGGCAGCGCAGACACAACGGTAATGATTTGCCCCAATCCAGACCGGATCATCAACCGCAACGCCCATTCTTCTCGACTTCTTTTCTCGATCGTAACAGGAGGATAGGATAGCATTGGATTGGGCGGGTAGCCGTTTGGGTCTTCCGCTAATGATGAGGCGCAGTGACGACGCTAGCTGCAGGGCTTTTGAGGCCCCATTCCATGCATGCAAGGCCTTTCATCACCACCGTACGTCTGATCGGTTGCACAGCCAACGACGACGGCCGGCCGGCCTCTGCATGCCTCTTCGTGGACTCGCTGCTGACCATGCACGCTGCATGCAGCTGTGCACAAAGTTGTGCAAATGCTAGCATAGCCAGCTGGGTACACGTACACCAACTGGTACAACCTGTGCCGCTAAACAACATACCAACTTGTACGTGCAGGAGATTCTCTGGGCAAGCAGACTATTTGGGATACGATAGACCCCCATCATCGTAACGTGTGCTTTTTTTTTTCTGAAGTGAAGAGAGACTTATATTAAATCTTGACACGTTAAATCCCCAAATTGCACACGAAAAAAATCTGAAATAAAAAATACATAATATTTTATCGAGATTTTAACATTATCTTCTTATCTAGTGACTTCTCTAAAACATCTAATCTAAGCTAAAGTGTAGTCCTTATGGTGAATCCAACGACCAACCCCAAAATATTGGACATGGCGAAATATCCAACGATTCAGAATTAGTCCAAAAGAGATCTAAATCGCTGGAAGAGTATAGGCAATTGCATCATTGGGTATGACATTGGCTGCAGAATCATCACTGAGACCTTGAATTCCTCTTTGCGACCTTCAACAATGATTTCGATGACCTAGAGTCGCTTCTCTTGTAGTGGCTATAAAATTGGAAATCGAAAGTTGCAATGATGATCTTTATCGTGGCATCTGTTGAAATCATCGCAAGAAACATGAGCTTGGCCATCTGATTTTTTGTCGGAAGATTTATTAGACTAAACTCTAATTAACTAGATAGAAAAACTGCAGAAAAAGGAATAGGTCTCCTCTCCTTCTTGCCCCCTAGCAGATGCACCAAAGTGTTGAGAATGACGGCGGATAAACGACGAAGAACACAAGATCAAAACACAGCGGAGGCACAAAGATTTAACGTGAAAAACCCCTCCAATGTGAAGGGGAAAAACCACGGGTGCCAGCCAGTAAACACTCCTCACTATTATTAAGAGTTGGGTTACAATGCCGTGCGGCGGCTTACAAGATCATATCTTCGTTCCGGCCCAAGCCTCCGGTGACAGGCCTCCACTTTGCTCCATAAAAAGTCGGTATTTATAATGTGCAACTGAATTTGGAACATATTCAACACAAAAAGGAAGGAGAGGAACCCTATGGTTGTAGTGACGGCGGCGGCTCTGTAGGAGGCGTACCCCTTCGTGAGTTGGTTGAATATCTAGCCAACGTGCTGGACTAGCTATATATCGACAGCACGAACTGAATTGATGATCTTCAAAGAGATTCAGCTGAATATTGAAGACTATATAAGACCCTTTTTAAAGATCATCTTTTTTGTTTCCTTCTTCGTTTCTTAAACCCTCTAGTATAAACTTTTTCCTTCTTTAATTCAAAATTCTCACACTGTAAGGCTTTTGCCCTTCTAATCTAATAAAAAAAAGAAACAGGAGCTTGCTCGCATCACATGGCCCATCCCGGGGGTCAGGAATAACTCAGGATTTGGATTGGGGGCATGATTGCAGGCTGCCCATGCCATGCCATCCATGCAAAACACTCGCACACGCAGAGCAAAGCGAGCAAAGCCCGTTGCTTCCAGGCTTTCCTCCCTCCTTGGCATTTGTGGCTCTGCGAGCGGCGTGTCTTTTCATTCGCCTCCACCAGCCACCCGCCAGGCCGCCATTACGAAATAAAAGGGGCGCCATTGCCATAACCCATTAGGGCCACTAATACTATACTAATCATAATCATGCATGGAGCAGCGCAGTCGCATTAGCCTAAAGTAACCACTACCTGCCTTTGTTCCAGCAACTCCCTTTTGCCTTCCAACAAAGTTCAGTTTCAGAAAGGAGGATTAGAATTTAGAACAACAGAGGCGCCGGCAGAAGGGCTAGCTAGCTACCAAGATAAAGTACATAGATCATGCCTTGTCCTCCAATGGCCGCCAGTGCCAAGAAGATGAGCAGAGTACCTGACAGGAAGAAGCCGTCTCGGTCTTCTTCGTCGTCGTCGTCGTCGTCGTCGTGGGTCGCTAGGTCCATGGGGTTCTACTACCATTCTTCAACAACATCCTCCAGCAAGAGCAGAGCCCAGGCAACAGACGGCAAGGACAGCAACGTCGACAAGCAGAGCAACGGCAGCAGCACCAGCAAGAAGAACAAGAAGAGGAGCATCAGCATCGGCCGGAGCCTGACGTGCGCGGGCCGGTCGTCCATCTGCAGCACCAAGGAGAGCTCGGTGATGAGCCGGGACCATGGCGACCGTGACCGCGGCGCCGCCCGCAGCGCCTCGAGCAGGTCGCTCAGGGCCCCCGACGTCGACGCCGTGTACGCTGCCGCCGTCTCGGCCACGTCGTCGTTCAACTCGGAGACCACGGCGGCGACCACCGCCGTCACGACGTCCTCGTCGTCGCCGCTCTCGTCCGCGCTCTCCTCGCCGCTCTCCTCCATCGGAGGAAGCTCCTTCCGCGGCGTGCAGCAGATCAGGAAGCTCTCCCGGTGCTACGAGTGCCACTCCGTCTTCGACCCCAGAAGCTTCGCCGCCGCCGCCACCGCTGCATTCCCCTGCGCCGACTGCGACGAGGTGTTCAACAAGGCAGAGTCGCTTGAGCTCCACAGAGCAACCAGACACGCAGGTATATATATCTTATTGTTCTCGACCAAACATTCAAAATGCAAAAAGCAAAAATGGGTCTTTAATTTGTACTGTTCAAACTTTTCAAATTTCTTGGATATTTATTCGTGTAAAGAAATAATGCAACAAAATATATAATCTGTGCAATGGCAGTTTCGGAGCTGGGATCCGAGGACACGAGCAGGAACATTGTGGAGATCATATTCCAGTCGAGCTGGCTGAGGAAGCAGGCGCCGGTCTGCAAGATCGAGCGGATCCTCAAGGTACAGAGCAGCGAGAGGACGGTGAAGAGGTTCGAGCAGTACAAGGAGAGCATCAGGGAGAGGGCGAGCAGCGACCAGGGGCCGGGGAAGAAGAACCCTCGGTGCGTCGCCGACGGCAACGAGCTCCTCAGGTTCCACTGCACCACCTTCACCTGCTCCCTCGGCCTCGCCGGCACCACCGCGCTGTGCTGCCGGTCGCCGGCGTCGGCGCCGTGCAACCTGTGCAGCATCATCAGGGACGGTTTCAGGTACTGTAATAATACACTGATACATTCAGATAGCACATTTTAAGTTTTTAAGGTAATTAATATCACTGTATGGTGGACTGGCCAATTGACAAATTAAATCTGTAATGCGTCAGGGTGGATGGTGATGGGAAGATTGCGACAATGGCGACGAGCGGCCGTGCTCACGACATGGCTCAGGTGCTGTCGGACAGTGACAAGAGGGCGATGCTGGTGTGCAGAGTCGTTGCAGGGAGGGTCAAGAAGGCCACTAGTGATGAGAAGTCTTCAGAGGACTACTGTGACTTTGACTCTGTCAGCTCCAGCACAGAAGGTGTCTACTCAGATTTGGATGAACTGTTTGTGTTCAATCCGAGAGCTATACTGCCCTGCTTTGTAGTCATTTACAGTGGCTACTAAGTTGTAACCACTAGTATAACTTAGTTGGGTTAATTTTGTTTCATTTCTCTGTTATTGCACCTTTAATCCAGTTCTTTTTTTTATGGGCCAGAAATGCAAATTTTGGCTACAAATTTATCGCAGTTTTCTCTGCAGATTATCTGATATAATTCATGATATTAGTATTAAGTTTCATAACAGTACAAGAAACCACAAGGATAATTTAAAACAAAATAGTTTGCAAGCATATAACATGCTGACAGTGACAGCAAGAGAATAATGTCATGCACTACCAACAAAACTTGTGAGTTGTGCCAGCTTCCAAGATCTGAGTAAATCAATATCAAAACATCAGTTTGTCCTAATGTGCTGAGCTCAAATCAGATGCTTGCCTCCATAAGCATTTTAGCTCCTTCCAAGAAGAAGCTAGACAAGAGGTTAAGAACAAATAGGCACTTTGGGAGAAGAAACGGGCTGCAAATCTTGTATTCTCTTGGAAGATGGTACCTCCAGCTACATCCAACTCAATGTACTAGTAAATACAAGTATAGTACTGATCCCTAGCAAGTGCTGCTTGTCTGTACAGCTCTATATATAGCCAGTATACCAGATGGTGATTGTGCAGTATTTTAATGGACAGTAATATGAGGTTGTCTGCTTGTCCATAGCAAGACCTGGAAGCTGGTTCGGTCCAAACAGATCAGATGAATAGGGTTGTTTGTTAACTGTTGTTAACCTTGTGTTCCCATATATATAGTACTCTGCTCAGCCGAAAACATGTTCAAACATCAAGAGAATTGGTGTCCTCAAGTTGCCTGTTTGTTTCATTGGATGCTGCAAACAACGTGCTTAGAACGCTATGCATGGAAACCTGGGCTTACATTGAGATTCAACCTGAAAATAGAAAATGTGAAGCAAATTTTGTATCCTAGTGGTCAACTATCTGCAGTGTGTTGGACCTTCAGTTAGTGGGTCCATGGATGCAAACCCCTTGTGGTACTTAAGACTGGCTGACAACTGTTCAAATGCAAGTATTGTCCATCATTACCAATGTTTTAAATAGCGGGCTATAGAAAATAGCGTCTTCATATCCCAGACGCTATTTGCGCTATAGTGAACGCTATAGCGGCGCTATAGCCCCACTATAGCGGCTGCTGTACACAGCAGCGTGTTGTAGCTATCCACGCTATAGCGACGCTATAGCGGCGCTATAGCGCGCTATTTATTTGGAAATAGACAAAATATATAATAGACAACAAGTTCAAACAACCATCATATTTCACAATCACAAATCACAAATCATAGGTGTTTTACAGTTTAAATGTTTAATACATAACTAACTCATAAGCATAATGCATGACTGCATAGTGCATAAGCACAGCACAACAAATAAGTACATGATAACATGATCACAGATAAACAGCAATAGCGTGCAAATAGTTTCGCTATAGCGCTATTTCAGTTTAGCGGCGCTATAGCGCGCTATAGTGCCAATAGCGCTAATAGCGTAAAAATGAGGTATAGCTTCGCGTCGACTTATTCTGGCCGCTATAGCGGCGCTATAGCGCGAAAATAGCGCGCTATTTAATACATTGATCCTTACAAAACTATTCTCCGGGACAAGTAATACTCCCTCCGTCTCAAACAGACCGATGTTTTTTACTTTGACCAATCATGTTTGACCACTCGTCTTATTCAAAATTTTTGTGTAAATTCTAAAATAGATAAATCATTATTAAAGTACCTCTAATGATCAAATAAGTCATATCAAAATAGAGGATATTTATACAAAAAATTTTAATAAGACGGATGGTCAAACAAGATGTCTGAAAGTCAACAACAACGGTCTTTTTTTTGAGACGGAGGGAGTATATATAATTATATATGTATCCCCCCCAAAAAAAATAAGTAATATATATGTCAGTGATTTATGACTTTTTTTGAAAGAATCATATGAATTGTCTAGGTGGAATGGACCTAAGCATTTTATGAATTTAATGAAACAACAATATATAAAATAGTTCTCGAGCTTTCTTTAGAGCATCTCCAAGGGCTTTGCAAATCAACTTTGCATTGCCCAATTTGCAAAAAAGAGTAGAAAACACCTCTCCAATGGCTTTGCAAATGAGGTTTGCAATTTGGTAAGGTTTGCAAATAGAGGTGGAAACTTTGCATATATGCAAACCTCCTCAAGGCTTTGCATTTGGGATTCGCAAGAAATTCGGTCCGCCACGTAGGCCGCTCGGTCCCCTCGCGCGAAATATTTTGGGCGGCATTGCGGTTGCCCGACTCGGCGCGCCAAAGGACTCCCGCGCGATTTATCTCCCCCCCCCCCCCCGCGATCTCCCTCCGCCGCCGCCACGCGACTTCTTCATCGTGCGGCTTCTTCATCGCGCGACAGCTCCCTTCGCCGCCGCCACACAACATCTTCATCGCGACGCAAGTCTTCGTGCGGCCCCTCCCTCCCTCCGCCGCCGCATCTCCCAGGTTTAGGCGAGTTTGGGGATGGGCGAGGAACGATGGGCGACGGGGAGACGGGGGCGATGGGCACTGGAACGACGGACTGCGAGGAACGATGGGCACTGGAACGACGGACTGCGATCTACGATGGCGCGAACACGGACTGCGATCTGGCACTGCGGGCGAAATTTTTTGGCCGGATGGCGCGTGGGAAAAAATTTCGGGAAAGGACTTGATGAGAATGCAAAACGGTTGGAGATCCCCCCTTTGGGAACTTTGCAAACTCATTTGCAACTTTGCAAATCCCCTAAAATGCAAAGCTGAGAATGGAAAGCTCTTGGAGATGCTCTTATCATTATTGTTATGCATAAAATTCTTGAGCATGAAACAAATCAGTTTAATGAAAACATAGAAATATAAAATCCCTAAATCTTGTTCCTGAGATTCTTGGGGAACCTTTATAATTATGGCGAGTTTCCCAAAAAAACTTTTTGTGAGTATTAGGGGATTTCTGGAAAATAAAATAAATGTAAAATCTGTTTCCATTTGTGATCTGGGCTTAATCTTGTTCCTTTCTTCTTCCGAGCCCACCTTGACCGAGGCAGGCCGAGGCATTTCACGCTGGGCCCTTGCGTTCGTGCGCAGTACGTGCAGGATCGAGCAACTGATAAGCAAGCACTGTCGCAGCCCTCTACTTAATTTTTTTTAGTCATGCAGCTCTACTTAATTTGTTGATGTGTTGCAACACATATGACGTCAGCATTACATCCGCCTATCTTTCGCCTTTACCAAAAGAAATAAAAGGAATTCAACTAAATATATAAGTTGACCTTAAGATTCACGTGCAAATCAAGCATAACATTAGCATGAATATAGAGTACTAAAATAAATCAAGAAATTTGGGAAAAATCTACTTCATAGTTTTTGTTTTAAATTCCTAGCTGAAACTTTTTTCTTACATATTTCAAGTATGTTGGGGACTCAACCACGCCTTCACCCCTACCAGATGCGTTGGAAGTAAAAGAACGTAACTCGGCCGCGATGACTGAACCTTCATGCCCTCAACCTTCGGACTGTAAGGGACGAAGGTTCGGGAAAATTTAACACTGATGTAGATCGGTTTTGTGAGACATGTGTGCAGGAACCGACCTAGAGCGGAGGATCACAGGAGGTAAGGGCCCATCCTTCGGCCCTTGCGTGACGAAGGATGTGATGACCCCGATCAAGGGCGAAGCAAAGAACGTTAGAGTGGCGGACGGAGATCTCTCAGCGGCCGTGCGACGGAGTATATGTGAGTCTCGGCGAAGGATAGGTGAAGGATTGAGCCGTGGCAGGACCAAGACTCCAACACGATAGCCTGTAAAGAGTTTGCGGTTCAAATTACTCAAGTAGCCCTGTGGGTTGTAAGACGGCAATGGTGGAATATGCTGGAATATCCCGCCACTGTCACGGGGTATTTCTATAACGGATCCCGATTGAAATTCGCGCCCTATATATTGAGATTGTAAATTCTCTTTCAAAAGTTGGTTGGAACCGATTTATTGAAGCACTGTCCATTCTAGTGTTTTGAGCTCTCTCTTCCTTGACTGCCAGCACATTCAGGCCCCTCGCCACAACGGGCGAACGAGCTCGACTAACCTTCGCTATTGGAGGAACCTCTACCTCTTCCAACATTGGCGCCCACCATGGGGCCCGAAAGATAACCCGCGATGTCTGGAAAAAGAAACAATGCCACAAGAGCACCGACTGAAACTGCTAGAAGAGGAAGGCCAACACGCACCACTCATAGTACGTATGCTTCGATAGGAAATGAGGGCACTGAAGATGGGCAGCCAGCGCAGGATCCCGCTTTGCTCGCGGAAGAGCAGCCGGAGTCTTCGGTGATTCGAGAACTCCAGCAGCTGCAGGCTCAACTGCAGAGTGTGCAGCAGGAAAGGGACAGAGTCGCGGCCACCTACGCAGCTAGCCAGCAGGCAGCCCTAGCCGCAGCACAAGCAGCAGAAATCAGGCAGCAGCTCTCTATTCTGCAGGCGGAAATTCTTAGTATGCAACCTATGACTCAGCCTGCACCGCAACCGGGCAATATTGCTACCGCCGTGAATAAACAACCTGCCAACCACAGTGGCACAATCCGGGGAACCCTAGATTTGAAATCTCCACTGTCTGAAGGCCTAGAAGCTTCGCCCTGGCCAGCCTCCTACAAGCCGATTGCTATCCCAAAGTTCAACGGCAAAGCAGACCCACGCCAGTTTCTGATGAGTTTCGAGGCGGCGGTGGCTTCGGCGGGGGGAAGCGAGACTGTCCTAGCAAAGTCCTTCGTAATTGCAGCCAAAGGAAATGCGTTGGCCTGGTATTCAATGCTCAGATCAGGCTCCATCTACTCATGGGAAAACCTCCACGACAAAATTCTGGCAAATTTTCAAGGATTCACTACCGAATCACTGACCTCTACAAACTTATTCCAGTGCAAGCAGAGTCAAGGGAAAGCTCTGCAAGATTACTTCTAAAGGTTCATACAAACAAGGCGAAGGCGCCAGGCGGGCCGGAGGAAGTCGCCATTGAAGCAGCAATCAATGACATAGAGTTGTAATATTTAAAGAAGTTGTAATATATTAGCACATAGCATATAAAACACAAAACTGTTTCAATTATTATAAGAACCCCAAGTCAGTGCAACATGTAACAAACAGAAAATCAATGACATAGATCGAGTTCAGATACAAAGTTGGACTACACATAGGGTACTGAAGCTGAAGCATTGAAACCAGCTACAATATTACAGAAACAACATAGAATCCTTTTATTTCTCCTCATAATTAAGAGGATCCTAGTGTGTCCTGATATGCTTGTAGCATACATACACACTGACACTGTAACCAAGAATCCCAGCTACACCCATAAGACCAATGAGATGCACTAGCACGCCAATTGCCTGGCCGAACAGATAGGTAAGAAGGAAGTCCGGTAATAAAAGTAACACAGTGCCCCAGTAGAGGAATGCCATTTGGTCCTCATCAAACAAAACTACATGAAGCAGGTGCATCCCCACAAGGCCAGTCCAACAGAACAGGCTGAGATCAATAAGAAGCGAAAGCAGGTAGACAACCCAGTACATGTCGGTCGTGTAGAAGATGACCAATGCCGCGCCGGCTGCAGAAACAATTGAGGCAACAGTCGCGTACAGAGAAACCATGGTGATGACGTCCTCGTCGTTCTTGAGCTCCTCCTGCTTCACGCGAGTGTGCAGCGCCTCCGCAGCCGGCTCCGATCCCTTGCGCTGCCTGTACTCGGCGAGGGCATACCCGAACAACCCAGCGGCGTACGCCGTGTCAAGAAGAATGAGGAAGACACCCGCCGACGAACTCAGATGCGTGACGGAGATAGCTAGCAGCATGACGTACGAGAGGGACACCAGAACCGTGAATGGATGTATGACGGCGGTGAGGTAGATCGTCCACAAGGCGAGGTAGGAGATGGCGATCACCGTGAAGGTCCACACAGTGCGCCACGGCTGGCCCGCGGACCCCCACAGCGCCACCAGCGTCGACGCCAGGAAGGCGGCGCGCGCGGGGTTGTTGAGGATGCTGGAGACGGCGGTGACGGCCCACAGCACCGGCGACGCGACAGCATGTGCCAAGGCGGCGCGCACGGTGTCCCTTTGCGTCTTCGGAACGCCGCGGGAGGAGTGGGCTCCGAGCTTGCTGGTGCCGGTGAGAGGGGAGGCCGCGTGCGTAGTTGAATCTGAGTCGGAGCCGGGGTTGTCGAACCGCGTCACCTTGACCTGCTGGCCGCCGCCGGAGAAATCCTCCGCCTCGGCGTCGCCTTTCCCAGCGCCGATTGGGACGGTGGGGAGGACCGGCGCGTCACCCATCTCCGACGCACGGCTTGTGCTTGCCGACTGGATCGGTGGATAAGCTCAAGCGAACATATTGAGACTAAAGTTCTTTTTTTATTTACTGTACATAGATAATTCTTTCCCACTCATCATGCAAAAGGTTTGTGTGTCTTTGTGTTAGGGTAGAGAAAAAAGTTTAATACAACACACCTTAGTGAGGTCCTAGCTGGTCATAAAAGCATAACATTTATGCTAGGACCCTATGCTATCATATTGAACATTGATTAACCCGTCTAGCGGCGCCGGCTAGGAGGCCTATGCCCAGGCTACCGAGTGGCAGCGGCGTCGTTGCTTGCACGCACCTACGTCGTCGTGCGGTGGGAACAACTCACATAGCGCCTGCATAGTACTAGGGTCACCACTGAAGATTTCATCATATGCCTTATTCATGGCCGACGTCATCGACAATGGTATTCTATAGGTTAGTCCTAGTCACTTCAAGATAAAGTGCTCACCTCGCTTGGACGCTAGGATATACGATATGCTCTACGCCACTATTTGCTTGCTCCTCTTGTCGACTGCGAGCGGTGTATGTCCAGTTTTGGCTGGTTCACCTCAAGTTAGCTCTAGGAGTGGCGGTTGGCCTAGCCTTTGTAATTCGCTCAGTGAAACGTTTGAGGCATACGTCGGCAAAGATCGTCTAAGGAGATGGACTGCGATTGACGATGTCCGTGGCAGCCCTGACCATCGCGTCTCCTTGGGTGGTTGCCCTGACTAGCGTCGTTGGGTCAGGGCGTGCCTCGGCATCTATGACACTAGGACTAGGCTGTCCTTCGTGGCGGCGTAACCTGTGTTGGGCCCTGTACAAGCGACAATGGAGGCGAATCTGTCGTCCACTAGGCACTCTTACCACGGAGCGAGAGTTCACCACTAATGCGTCCACTTCCATAGAGGCCGCCACCGTAGGAAGCAAGCACCCAAGCGCTGGTACTCCTGTTGAGCAGGTCATGACAAGTGAGGCGGCGAGCTCCTCCAGCATTGGGTAGATCCACGCAAGAGGCCTTGCACACGACTTGTGCTTGCCGACGGGAGGTTGAGGTGTGTGACCCATCTCCAACGTAGGGCTTGTGCTTGCCGACTAGATTTGGAGGCACGCCGTCAACCTTGGGCGTGGGTTTAAGTGGCAACGTGGTGCAGGTGTGGTTGGGTTTGGGTGGAGGGGGCTAGTGGCCGAAAATCTTCCCGTGCGAATATTCGGACGGGAGACACCGTCCGACGATTCCCGCGCACGACTCCCGCGCGAGCTTCCGACGGGTCCAGGTACGTTTTCTTTTCTATTTTTTTTGTTTTTGTTTTTCTTTTATTTTCTTTCCTTCTTAATTTTTCTTTTTAGTTTTCTTTTCTTTTCCTCTTCCGCTCGTTGGCATTTACTTTTCTTTTCTTGTTTCTTTTTATTTTTTGGTATATTTTATTTTTAGTTCATTTGTTTTCTTTTCTGTTTCTTTTTTTCCTTATCTCCTATACATTAGTTTCTCTTTTTTGTTTCATATTCTTTTTTTTTCCTTTTTCTATCTTTCATTTCTTTTCATGCTTTATTTTTCATTTATGTTTCCTTTATTTTTTATTTTTATTTTTATTTTTTTATATTCTTGATGTTCGTGTTGTACTTGTGATGTTCTATTTTTTCTTTTGATTTCCTTTTATTTATTTCTTTTTGTTTTCTTTTTGTAATTATGTTTTCTTTGATTTATGTTTTTATTTCTTAATTTATTTTGTATTACTATAGTTAAATATTTTGTTTGTTTTATTTTGTTTTGTCGTTATGTTTCTTTATATTGTTTTTCCTTAATGTTTGTTTATATCTTTTATTTCCCCTTGTTCTATTTACTCTAGTTAATTGTTTTGTTTTTTGTGTTTAGTTTTTATTTTATTTTATTTTCATGACATGCTATGTTTACTTTTTAGTTTCATCTTTTTATTTTTTTTATGTTCGCACATGTGATGTTCTATTTTTATACTTTTTTATTTCTTTTCTAATTATATTTTTATTCAATTCATGTTTTTTCTTAATTTCTTTTCTTTTCTTTTTCCTTTTTGTGCTTTACTTATTTTTTATTTTATTTTTTATGTGTTTATTATTACTTTCATTTTTTATAATTTTTATAATTTTTACCTTTCTTTCATTTCTTTTTTCTTTTATTTTTTTTATTATCTTTTATGATGTTCTACATTGTTTTTCATGATTATGTAGTTATGTTTTTTTATGTTCACATATTATACATGCGATGTTCTGTGATGTTTTCTTTGTGTTCACGTGATATACATATAATGTTTCAAATATATGATGTCCTCGTAGTATACATATGATGTTTTAGGATATTTTTTATGATGTTCACACAATATATTGTAATGTTTTATGATATATTTTAGTGATGTTTACGTAATACATATGTCATGTTCTATAATGTATTTAATGGTGTTCTATGGTGTATTTAGTGATGTTCACATAATATATATGATGTTCTATAATGTATTCAGTGATGAGTGATGTTCACATAATATATACGATGTTCTATAATGTATTCAGTGATGAGTGATGTTCACATAATATATACGATGTTCTATAATGTATTTAGTGATGTTCTATGACGTTTTTTTGATGTTCACTTAGTACACATATGGTGTTATATTATTATTTAACGATGTTCACGTAATATATATGTGATGTTCTATAATGTATCCAGTGATGAGAGATGTTCACATAATATATACGATGTTCTATAATGTATTTAGTGATGTTCTATGGCGTTTTTTGTGATGTTCACTTAGTACACATATGGTGTTCTATTATTATTTAGCGATGTTCACGTAATATATATGTGATGTTCTATAATAAATTTAATAATGTTCTATGGTGTATTTAGTAATGTTCACTTACACCATAAGTGATGTTGTGTAGTATATTTTAGAATATTTAAAAAGTATCTATGTGATGTTCTTTTAATTTTTCTCCATTACATGTTTTTATTCTTTTTTCCTTATGTGTTTTCTCTGGATGTTATTATTTGTACTTACGTTATTTTATTTATTTGTTTTTTTATGTATATCATATTATAAATTTTACGAATCTAAAACTAGAATACCTACTCAATAAAAGAAAATGTTCTATCTTTATAAGATAAATGGTCGTTAATTAAATTTTATTTAAATATATTCATGTGAGATCTTGTTTTGAAGCATTTGGTGCGAGGAATTTGATGGTGTAATCAGAATTTAATTTTGATATTTGGTTTAGAAGTTATAACTTTTTTTAATCTGTTAAGATTTATTAGTATCTATGGGTGAGTAGGTCCCATGCGATGGGACAACCTGTCATATGTCTCTATATTCACCTACTTTACCAGTGCGCCTTGTTTAGTCCCAAAAAATTACAATTTTTTTCATATTCCTTATCATATCGAATCTTTAGACGCATGCATGAAGTATTAAATATAGATAAAAATAAAAATTAATTACACAGTTCGCATGTAATTTGCGAGACGAATCTCTTAAGCCTAGCTAGTCCATAATTAGGTAATATTTTATCAAATACAAATAAAAGTGCTACAAAGCCTAGTAAATGAAGAGCCTAATAATTTATGTGTTGCCACAATTTCTAGCCAGTTACGAACAGTCAACGTTGCCGCATGCATCAAAACAATAAAGAAACAGTCTAAACAGTCCACACTAAAAGCCTAATAAGGCCTTGTTTAGTTCCAAAAAAATTTGCAAATTTTTTCAGATTCACTGTCACATCAAATCTTTAGACGCATGCATGAAGTATTAAATATAGACGAAAATAAAAACTAATTGCACAGTTTGGTCGGAATTGACGAGACAAATCTTTTAAGCCTAGTTAGTTCATAATTGGATAATATTTGTCAAATACAAACAAAAGTGCTACTATTTCTATTTTGTAAAAATTTTTGGAACTAAACAAGGCCTAATTTAGACGCACCTGGGAAACAGTACAGGGCGAGAAACAGTCTAGGCGCGGGCGTGAAACAGCCGGCGGGAAAATCGCCGGACGGACCAATTCGGTCCGAACGGCCGGACGCGAAGAGCCCCCGGCCCAAAGACGGGGTTCCGTCTCTAAACGTCTCGAATCTATCATACAGACAGATATAAAGACAGATCATACAGCCCACAGACAGATGTCTGTCTCTAAGATGTTTAATGATTTGCATGTAGCTAGGATCAATTATGAATATCAACTTGTCTACTATTGTGTGGCTATTTGATAGAAGACAGGTTCAAGCATAAATAAGATGAACATAATTATAATATTTAAAAAAAACTAATATGATATATATTATATATAAGATGAACATAATTACACTATTTTAAAACCACCAATATATAATTGCAATGTATTGTCTAATTTTCTTTGTTTCCGTAGCGTTGCCATATGTGCTCGATTAGATCATTCTTGAGTTTCTTGTGTGTCGGCCGAGCTTTGATAGCGGAATTCCTACGAAGCACCTCTGTGAAGCATGGATTAGGGTTGTCGCTTGTATGTACTTCAGGTGGGAGCACTATCGTCGCACTCGGATTCTCATTCAAATCTAAAGCAACTCTAACTGATTCCTTCTCATCTTCCACTATCATATTGTGAAGGATAACACAAGCCTGCATTATGTTGATAACGTCTGCTCAGTCCTAGAGCTCATCTTCCACTATCCAAGAGCTCATCAAGCTGACATCCTCATCCTCTTTCCAGGGAATTCGCTTCTCAGTCCTAACATTTTCATCGTCACTGTCAACTAGTTCATGCTGCTGCTCATCCACTATCTGTACTTCGGCCGGTGAAATTTCTTCATGGCTGTGAACAGGTGCACCAACCAAATGAAAATTGTGTGGCTGGTTTCCAAAGTAACTCATAAACCCACCAGGTGGGCGTGGGTCTTTATCCCTGCAGGAAACATAGATACATCACTAAAATAACCAGCAAAACTTTAGTTTGCACTATCTGCTTCTCCTTCACACTAATAAAGATCAAATATTGATAAAAAAATAGAGCATCAATTCATTCTCAAACATCTATAACAAACAACATAGACCTACAGAAAGATCTAGGACACTGCATGCAGGGAATTGAATATTTGTCAACCATGATGAACTGAGCACATTCTCCTGTTATTCTTCCCTAAATAAGATGAAACAAATTACAGTATATATAACTGAGCACATTCAGATAACTGAGCTCTGTTCACATTCAGATACAACTAGCAAGTTCACATTCAGATAACAACTAGCAAACGCAGGTGATCATTCAAATAATAACTAGCAAAGCTCTATTCACTAACAGGTAGGATAAAATTTCACTAACAAATAGGATAAAATTTCACTAACAGATAGGAGCAAATCTAGATCAATTCACAGGATCGGGTGATTACCAAGATGGATCCCAAGCTGCTGAGCGCATAAACGAAGGAGAAGCTGGATCAACGTTGGCCGGATCCCACCAAGCATTAGATGGTGAAGTGGAGAATGGAAACCCACTGTTCGAAGACGATGGAGCCGTCGCAGCGCCGGGGAAGGCACCTCCACCAGATGTACCAATGGAGATAGGAGGCATGCTGTTGCTGAGGGAACGAGAGATGGGGTACCTCGGCGCCATCGCTGTTGTTCCGCTTCCGCGACCTAGGGTTCGGCCCGCGACATCCGCGCCCAACGACGAGCCTCCACCCTGACTGAGGTTGCAGGCCGCCGCCGCCACTGCCGTTGCCGCTGACGCAGTAGCCGGAGCACCCTGGCTCTTCTTGTTTGCAGATGCTAGCGTGCTCTTCCTTGCTGAGGCACTCAACATCGCAGCCGCCAAAGGTTGGGGCTCTCGATTGAGGAAGAAAGCTGCAGCGCAGTGCCTGCTTCACCGGTGAAATAAGATGAGGCAGAGACGGATTTGGCGGGACGGCTCCCTCCCGCGCGCGCCAAAACTTCACGCACGCGTGCGAGCGCCCCGGATCTACGCGCCGTCGAGACGAGGGGACGACTCCTATAACGCTGCTTGGCTGGTCTCCTCTGCATCGGTGCACGGGACGACTCCGTCCCTTCGCGAGACGACAGAAGGGCCGTCTTCAGAGCTCAACGGGGGTTTTTCTGTAAAAATACCGACGAAGGGACGGGATGAACAGACCCGTTGTACATGCCCGGCCTATGAAACATTTTGGATATTCAGACCGTACTGATTTTATATTAATTAATATAAATAAATAAATGGAAATTTTTTGGTGTGACATCCGTGGGTCATCCTGCCGCCCTACGTGCCATCCCTTCACTTCCATCCCGATGCCACCTAGACAGAGCACTACGCAACGAGACTTAATCAAATACCATCGGATAGCTTGCGAATTGGCCAAGGAAGAAAACAATGAAGACATGACCCGAGCGCCATTGCTGCCATCCTCACATCCGCGACACGTGCTCCCCTCCGTCCTCCCCCACCGCTGCCACCTCGGCCCTCGCAGTGCCTCCGTCCCCTCCCCTCCACGACACCTGCAACGATGGCGGCGTGATCCATGGCACCCGTCTCCGTTGATCGTGGGTAGGAAAGGGACTCCACTGCCTCTGTCGGTTTTGATTTATGGCACCCGTCTCAACACACCCACTACAGGCATCCTCTGCTCGCCTTTGGTCACGAGCGAGCGTGAGATCCCTGCGATGGACCTCCTCCCACGCGCTGCAAGAGGGGAGTGGAGTGCGCAGATCCTAGCGGAGACCTAAATCCTGTGCCACCACACTGTGATGCCATCGCCTTAGCAGGGTATAGTTAATTTTCTTGTTCTAGATGCAAACAACAAATGGCCAATAGGGTTTGCTGTGTTCATCGCATGATGGGGAAAATGTGCGCAGTTGGGTACAGAGATTGTTCTTTGTCTTCCCCATGCCCAGCAACCGATCGAAAGAACATGGCCCTCTCGATGGTGACATGCGCTCCGCTCCTAGGCGGTTCGGATGGCTGGTGCAGCCATGCCGCGCTCGAGTTCGCCTGCCACAGTGAGTCTCTCATGGAGAGTTGAGCTCTGCTTCATCTCCAAAGAGGTCGTATGCTCTGCTCCCTTTCCTTCCCTTTTATTTTCCTCGCTTCTTTGAGTCTGGGATTTTTTTAGTTCTCCAGAGTGGCAAGTGGCGTGTGCCTGGCCAGCCTTAACAAGACACACACCGTCACCTGGAAGGAGTTTGAGAAGGAGGAGGAGGTAGACCTACACTTTATTTGCAGTAAAAGATATTCATGTTTACAGCTTGCTTTCATTCTTGCACTCCAATATTCAGTGTATCAACATGCTCGCGTAGCACTGGCTACTGACTCACATGCAAAGTTTAAAATAGCGGGCTATTGAAAATAGCGGCAACTTTTTTTCATCAGCTATGCAGCTATAGCGACGCTATGACAGATAGCGTTTTCATAAAAAATACATGAAAAATAAGAGTAATTGATAAAAATGACATGATAAATATGAATTTTGATGAATAAAAATATGTTTTTATAAGTCTAGGTAACATTACTAAGTACTAATGTGACATTATAGCATGGTTTATGAAAACTTCATTGTTCAAAATACCAAATTAGTTGTAACTGATAAATGATAATCTAGTCTAAGATGGAGTTTTGAGAGTCAGACTGAGAAAATTTATAATAGCGGCGCTATAGCGCGTACTAGCGGTGAAGTTTATCATAGCAAATGTAACTTAGCGGCGCTATAGCGTGTAATAGCGGTGAAAGTTGTAATAGCGGAAAAAAATACAAATAGCTTAGCGGCAGGCGTGTTCAGCAGCTATAGCACCGCTATAGCCCGCTATTTTTTCTATGGTCACATGTCTACGTTCGTGATTTTCTATGGTCACATGTCTACGTTCGTGATACTAACTTTCTCAATAAAAGTCATGATCAAATTTTCTCATGTTAGTTTATGTTCTGACAATGTTTGTTTTGTAGATATAATCTCAATCATGAATTCTGAACTTTTGGATGAATATCCCGAATGCACATAGATGCTTTATCTATAATATCTCGAATGCATAACGATGCTTTATCGATAATATCTCAATGCACAGAGATGCTTTATCTATAATATCTTGAATTATTTATAACGTGCTTATAAGAATGAACAGTCCCTTGGAAAACTGAATAATTAGACTGGAAATCTAAGCAAAAACTGAATGCACAGATGCCAATCCTTCGAGCTCCACCCAAACGGTATCGAGGTTAAATGTTTGATTGTATGGAAGAACTGACTAAAGCCGAGAATGTGTGGCTTCTAGTGGATGGGAGCCAGAGACGAGGGCAATGTTGCAAGGTAGAAGAGCAACGATGACAAGGGGAATGCCTCAATGCAGGGTAAGTATTTTGAGGCCTCAGATCACTAGTACAAAAGTACTCAAAGCCAGTGGTGCACATAATTTTTACAGGCGGTTTTAATTAAAGAACGCCTGTGGAAAGAAATCCGCCTGAACTTGAATTTTTTGAGCTTTTCAAATGACCTCGTTTGAAAAAACCGTCAAAATGAAAGTTGTAGATCTTGAAAAGTTATGAAACTTTGTAGTTGATAATGTTTTCATTTGAAATCATCTTGTCATCGAAAACTACGTTTGAATTTCTCAAATTTGAAATTCAAATTTTGTAAATGACCTCGGATGATGGAATTACCAATATAAAAGTTGTAGATCTTAAAAAGTTGTAAAACTTTGTAGTTGACGACTTTTCCATTTGAATCCGTTTAGGGCCTCAAATAATCAATTTATGCTTAGTTTAAGATTATATGTGGGGAACTAAACTCTAATATAGACACAATTGAGTGATAGGTGGAGTGGTAGAGGAGGCTACGCGTGAGGGCGAGGTTTCAAGTTTGAATCCCACCGGCCGCAAAACACGCAATTTTACACGAAAAAATGCAGGACTTGCGACCTAGCCAGTGTGCCTTCCCTGATATTAAAATCTTTTTTTTCCTATTTTTAAAAACCGATTTCTAGAAAAAGATTTCTATAGGCGGTTGGCATAACTGAACCGCCTGTAGAAATGCATTTCCACAGGAGGTTCTCAGTTACCCGCTTGTGGAAAAATTTATTTCCACACGACACCAACGCAGACGGTTCGCCAAACCGCCTGTAGAAAGGGGTTGTGAACCGCCTGTATAGTACCTCTGTGTACTAGTGAATGTTCATATATAATTTTTTTCTTGCAATTTGCAAATGTCTGCGTACATAGCTTGGATCTGTCAGTTTGATGGTGTACAAAGTGAGATCATAGATTCACTTCAGAGGTTAGTTTTGTGTGTTGTTTAAACGTTTGTTGTTAGGCATAAATTCGACCTGCAAACTTCGTCTATACTTTTGATCTGAATTTCTGATGTTTGATTCAACCAATCATTTTCTGTTAAAGTGAGATATCAATTGATTTGTTTGATCGTTTAGCAGCGATTCTTTGCACGCTGCCTGCTGTAGTCCTCAGGCATGGGAAGCCTCTTTTACTCACTAACTAATGTAATGTAATCTTTATTTGTACAATAATTGGGATTTTATATCTCTATCCTTCAGAAAAGCATAAAATGAGTATATCGCTGAAAGTATCTGTCTTTACCATTGCAATTCTTTTTTTTCATCAGTGCACGAGCCACAACGGATGAGAGGCGAAACAACAGGATCCATGGCCCCATGGCCATCTCTTTGAGAAGCAAGTCAGGCTCAAGCTAGCACTAATGGAGGATGGCAGCAACAACAAGTTCTACGGCGAAGAGGTTAGTTTTATGTGCCATTGTCTTAGATCCGTTGGTTACTAGTGGTGAGGTCTCATTCCATCTTCTAAAGTCCAGGGGCTGTAGTTTGATTTGTTCTGATTTTTCTCTTTGGATACCAATGGTCCTAAGACGCGCTCAAGAACAAAGTCCGGTTCTTACTTCTTTGATTGGCTAATACGAGGAGGCACAACTTCTTAAGTAAATATAGTATTCTTGCAATATGTTGCTTTAAATGTTTTATGTAGGCAAAACTAACTAGCCACCTATCCAAAAAAAATTGTCCGCACCTTTGCCAAAACCAGATGTTTTAACTAGAGTGAGCCTCTAAAGAATGAATAGGGTCTATTTCTGCTTAGGTTATCAACAGATAATGGACTGCAGTTCCCATCCTTCTGCTTTGTTTTTGCTATGTTCTTTTTTTAGAAACTACTGTACCCTAATTTTAGAGCATGAGCAACTGGTTGATTTATTTTGGTTTTTGTTGATACAAGACTCTCTTATCTTGTAAGGTTTTTGGTTTAAATTTGAATGATATGCATGCTTTTGGAACCAAGTTTGTGTTTAAAATTAATTAAGACACTGAAAAAATATATTGGCAGTTAAATTGCTTCCGTTATGGTTGCCAATCTTCAATCGTTCAGATTGCACTTTGCAACTACAGTAGATGCCAATCCACTCAATGATGGAGCTGGATAAAATCAAGCTGCAGGCATAAGGAGATCGTTGGCCATGTTGTCAGTAATGCTATCTCAAGGTCAACATTTAGCATTGTTCATCTAAGATAACTCTAGAAATTTTGGTCAAAGTTTTAAGAGTTTAACTTAGGATAACTAATGGTATTATTTTGGTACTATAAATATTAGCGTTTTTTCTAGAAATTTCGGTCAAAGTTTTAAAAGTTTGACTTAGGATAACTCTAGAAGTTGAAGCTTTTAGAGATAGAGTAGTACAATGTGGATACCTTGTATGTTGATAGACTAAAAATAGTAATTGTATTTAGTGGAAAATGCTGCAGCAATTATTATGGGGATGATGAGAAGGCGCTTAGTGGAGTATGCCATGCGGTGTCCTGCATGTGGAGATTGAAAGATAGTGATGTTTGTTTTTATTATAGGAGATATAGATCGATATAAATAAATTTCACCACCAAACTACTGTTGTGTTAGTTTTTCACAAGTTATCCTCTTTAATTGTTATAGTAGGTGTTCAACCTGCCTGCAATATAATAACCAAATAAAAATAATAAAATCATTATCATTTTTTCAAAAGTTCAGCAATATTTTTTTGCATATATATATATATATATATATATATATATATATATATATATATATATATATATATATATATATATATATATATATAAAATATGAATTTGACTTGCATGTTATTTTATTGTATCAAGATTTAGTAAAAAAATGCTAAGCTAGTGGAAGAAAAACTAAATAGTTAATTACATTATAGAGGAATAGGTGATGAAACAAATAGTATATGTACATGACTTGTGTGTTAATAAATTAAAGATTTAAAGTATTTTACGTGATATAGATGACATGGATATTTTTTTAATTGATATGGGATGACATAGACTTAGTGGAAAATGATGTGGACACCTTGTATGAAGAGATTGAACATTTAATGGATCACTTAGTAGGGAATGATGTGGATACCTTGCATAAAGAGAGAAATCATCTAGTGGAGTTTAGCTTTATAAGATTATATGAATTAAAAACACATGACATAATAGTTGAATAAATCTTTCGAGCTTCATGTCGTTTAGGTGACTACAAACTATGTCCTGTATTCTCCGGACACTACATTTGTTTTCATTAAATATTGATGAATTAGTGCAATCTTTGTGTCAACTCAAACACTTGAGGTATTTATCAGTGCAAAACAGTGATATATCAATGATGCCTTAGAACATTAGGGCATGTTCAACCCACAGACGGAGGTCGTCTCTAAGAGCCTCGAATTTGACATAAAGACAATTAAAAAGACAAATCATACAACCCACAACCTATTCACTGTCTATAAGTCAATTAATACTTTGCATATAGCCATTTAATAATTTATACGTAACTAAGATTAACTATGAATAACATGTTGTAAATCTTTGTGTTGCTATTTAATAAAAAAGGAATCAAAACATATTTTGAAAGCCACCAATATAAATTATTTATTTATTATAATTGTGATATTTCTGTCTAATTATATATACATGGGTGTTCTTCTCCACACCTTGCAAGCTAACTGCTAGTATAGAGAATTAGAGAGGCATTTCTGTATTGTATTATAAATTTGCAATTGCAAAGTTCAAAGCTACTTGTAGTATTTTAATCAGCTACAGGATGATTGAATTAACAATTTGCAAATTGGAAAATGGAATTACCTATTTGCAGACTGCAGAATTGCAGGTTCGCATGCTCGCGACGAGCTCGACTCTGCCCGCCGCCGGCCGCCCACCGCCAGTGAATCGCGTCCTCGCGTGGCCGCACGCCCGTGCGTCCGCCGTCTGCGGTTCATGCCAATCTACCGGTCTTCCAAGCCTAGCCCATGTTGCGAGCCGCACGTCGACGTGCCGCCATCGCTGCTCCCCTTCGTGATTGCGGTGGCTGGCCTAAGCACGAGATGCAGATAGATGAATTAGATCAGCTGTGTCCAAATTGGAACCTGCGCGCACCGGATCCGCGTGCCCTCGGTTGGGGAGGCTGGCGACCCGTACAGCGATGCTGGAGAATGCGGCTCAGCCTCGGGCAACGGGACTTCTCCGTCGTCTCGCCAAGCGACGTGAACACCGTCTCCAAGCAGCTGCGGGGTGTTTTCTGCAAAATTTACATCATAGAGACGGACTCAAGAGACCTGTTGTACGTGCCCTTAGCAAGCTGAAATTCTTGCAGTATATTAGCCATTTAGCCTTGGTGGTTGCCAGAGTTTAGTTAAACTTCCTGTTTGCATTGGAATGCTGCAACACTTGAGGTATCTTAAAATTATAGAGACAAGTATAAATAGTACTGTACCAATGGGTTTTGGTGGTCTAACAACTTTGAGGAAATTATATGGGTTTCTAGCTAAGGGAACTTGGTATAAGTTTAATGGAGAATGTAGCTTCCGCCTCATTCGCTTCACAAGCTAGACTTGGAGAAAAGAATTGCCTAAGAGATCTGAAGATGTATTGCGCAAGTAGACTTGGAAATGATGGCCTGTTATTAAATGTGGAAGGATGGATCTTTGAGAAAGAGCAGAAACAAATCGAGGAGGTTTTTGATGAGCTTTGCCCTCCACCATGCTTGGAACACCTTAAAATCACAAGGTATTTTGGTCAGCGACTCCCAAAGTGGACGATGTCAACAGCAGTCGCACCACTTAATTTGGAGATTGAGGACGCTAATGATGGATGATTTGGCCTGCTGCACAGAACTTCCTAGTGGCTTGAGTCAGCTCCCCTGCTTGGAGCTCCTACAGATTAGAAGGGCTCCAGCGATCAAGCAAGTTGGGCTTGAATTCCTACAACCAAACAATCAGTTGTGTTTCCTTTTCCAAGATTGCAGAAACTATTGTTTGATGGGATGGTCGAATGGGAGGAATGGGTGTGGGAGGAACAGGTGAAAGCCATGCCAAACTTGGAGGTGTTCGTTCTCCAAATGTGCAAGTTGAGGCGTGTGCCACCTGGCCTTGCCTTCCACACAAAGGCTTTGAAGAAATTATATTTATATGATCATCTAAATAAAGACTGAAGACCATCTAAGTATTCATATCTACCTTTGCCACAGTTAGGAAAGACTGAAGACCATCTAAGTATTCATCACAATTACGGTTCCGAAGATACATCCAATGCCTTTGATCCTCCATAGTCTACAAAAGACAATTCAAAATGGGAGAACAATCCACAACACAATTATTTTGGCATAATTGATTGACACATGGTCAACAAAAGTTCATAATTGTTTTCCTCAAAACAAAGTTCAGAATTAATGCTGCAGGTTTAGAATGCAAAGTTCTTGCTGAGAGCTCACCATGATGGCCAGTTCTGGGAGGCAAAACATAGGTGGAGGATGACGACAGCGAAGCACAAACTACGAAGATCATTAAGAGTAAGCGATCATGCACTGCTGCAGATATCAGATTAATCAACGAGTAAGCAAACAGGTTCCATTTGTCATGCAATTGAGTTTCATGCTCACGCAAAATAAAATTACGATGCTATTATTATTTATCTGGGCTGATCGAATTTTATATGGTCCATGTGCTAACCTGAGCTGAGTTGCTGAGCACGCCAGGCAACGAGGAGGATGGCGTTGTTGGATTGACAATGAATCAAAAACAGAGCAGAGCACAGCGAACTGAAACGGCCGAGATCGCGCTGGCCTTAGCTTGCGTGCCAACGCCACGACCCGGCTGTCCCCAGCCGCAGGCGCCTGCGTTGTGCCTGCCACAAATCTGGCCGGCTGCCTAGTTCTTCGTGCACGCCTGCCCCGCCACGCGCAAGCTGCCTGATGACACACTCCCGCGCCCTTCCGCCCGCCTCGTCCTCCGTGGGTCCGCGGGCGGACGGCAACTTGTCGTGCGCGCCTGCCATGGACTCTCAGTCCTCGGACAGTCGCTCGCGCTCCCGTGGCCGGCCGCGCGCCGTGCTGATCTTGCTGATGAGTGACGCGTGAGCTACAGCTGGGAGACGCTGCACTGCAGTGCAGCAAGCTTTTCTGATATATATATAGCATTATGAAAATTGGACTTCGGAGATATACCATCTCGCAACGGGGCTTCACCAGTCTACCATTATGAAACACGACACAATCGCTAGAATGCCATCGGATGGATTTCAGAGCCTTTTATTCCCCTTCTACCCTTGCCTTCTTGTATATTCTTTCACAAGCTGCCGTTGGGACGGAATGAAGACACCGATTACTTCCACCCCAGAACGGATCAAGCGATTGGGTGGTGCTGTCCTTGGCGAGCGGCTCTGTATGGCGAGTGGCTCCGCACGGTGAGCGCCCCCTCCTCCATGGTGTCGTCCCTTCCCACGCTGACGCTGCTCTTCCAGGCTGCAGCTGCATCTGTCCGTGAACTGCTATGCACGCGGACCAAGCAAGCGCGCGGAGCAGGCAGGCGCGCGGAGCAGGCCGGCGTGAGGGAGTTGGCGGCTGTGGCGCGGGGAGGCAGACGGTGCGGGGGAGGGTTGCTGTGGGGGCTCGGCGTGGGTGCTGGCCTGGGGAGCTCGGCGTTGGAGAAGACCGAGTGCGCCCACGCTCGTTCCGAAGTCGCAAAAAAAAACTCCGTTGTTAAAGATCCATGCTCGCACGAGAGAAATCGGCACGACCCATTTAACGCGCGGCCCATTTAACTCGCGACTGTTATCCAATTCAAGGCTGTTACAGACAGTTACGTAAGCGTACATATGTAATATCGAAATAACTACAGACATGAGAAATAGGCGCATCTTAAATAAAACGCGCCTCTGTGAATCCAAAATTATTACAGATGCCTGGCTAAACAAGCGTCTGAAGTTTTAGAGTGAATACAGTCGCGTCTAAATAATAAACGTCTGTGATATATGTTTTACAGACGCGTGTAACCATGATGTCCGTAGTATTATTACAGATGCTTGTTAGTTATGCGCGTCTGTAGTGATTTACTACAGACGTGTGTCTAAATTGACGTCTGTAGGGAAGTAACGGCTATAACACTTTTTTACATAGTGTGATGTGAAGCACCTAAGCTCATTGGAGAACTTTCCTTCTGATGTCCACCTGGACGTGTTAAAAAACACTCACCTGGAGAGGATCTCTAATCTACCGAAACTGCAGAAGCTCATCATCGTCATGTGCACAAAGATGAAGGTACTGGAGGGCATACCTGCACTACAGAGACTCAATATGGAGGATTATGACATGGAAACAGTCCCCAGGTATCTGCAGGATGCAAACCCAAGGCATCTGCAGCTAGATTGTTCCTTATCGCTGCTCACTTCCGTAGCAGCAGGGAAGTCTGATCCTGAGTAGGACAAGTTTTGCCACATCTAGCAAGTCAAGGCCTACGCAGATGATAAAGGCAGTTCAAGGAAGTGGCATGTGTACTCTACACAAGGGATCCTTTCTGCTTCAAAACAAATATCACCCTCTGGAATTTTCAGATACTCTGTTTTACTGGGTCTGATTTTGTTTCCTTTGGTTTCCTCCAATTGATCCAATGTCCCAACTGCAGCATCCACAGCACGCATCCACCTCAAGATATATGCTTGTCTTAAAACGTGTTCCATTGAAAAGGAGTCGATGGTAGGAGAACGACGTGTTTGCGCACAAGCGGCAACCTCTCTGCCAACTGTTCAGGTAAATTTGCCAACACACGCGGCAACTACATGGTTCCACCTTGGAAACATCTTGTGCCCATTCTTCGTAATAGTACATTGCAAATCACATCATATAAAACATACACATGAACGGGTGCAGGTGCATGCATATCGTCATTTAGAGCCCGTTCGTTAATGGGCTGGAATGGCCTGGAACTGTTCCGGGACAGAAATCATCCATTATTTTATACTGGGCTGGAATTGTTTCAACCATTCTAGGCTGGAAATGGCTAACCAAAGGGACCCAGTTGGCTGGCTACATCAAGCGTGCCTGTACCGCAACGGAGCCAGGCGCATGGCCTCCTCTTCCGACCAATGGATCCAATCCGCAGGGTATCTGGCTGGTAGATCTTACATGACCAGGTACGGGGCTTCGCCGGAAACGTCTTGAGCTAATATGGGATGCTGCATGAACGAACTCTGCTCTCTAATGTGAGTATGCAAATGATGCTGGGCATTCGGTTAATCTGCATTTGTACCAGCAGTTGATGAGATTCTGCCGCTTTCACAACAGAGAACAGAGAAGATAGTGTGAGCGCAGCGTTGCACGTCTGTGGACTGCCTGGTGTAAAAATCAAGACCTACTGTACTCTGTTTTCCTCTATTTTCTTTCTTCAGTGCCCAATTGGCGAATTCGCATGTTCCACTGTGCAGCCTGGGAATCTTGTCATTTCTGATACATCCGCTGGCCATTTGGATTTTTATATTTTTATACATCTTAGTTAAAATATTGGATATTAGACATCCGATGGATATCAGCTGTATTATGCATGTATTTGATATCTGATATAAATATCGGAACATGTATCTAATAATTTATTTTCTTTTTGCATATCCAAGAGAAGATTCTCTTAGATTGGTGAGAAATATCTGAACCATTTCCATCCCTAGCAGTGTGTGTCTGCTGCGGATAAATATTTGTATCATTTGCATACTTGGCGTTGCAGGCACGGGTGATCCATGGAGTACCAGTGACCTGAGTGGGTATGGGTTTGGGAAATAAATTTAACCCATGATGTGTCATGGATTTTTAACCGGCAAATTCATATCCTTAGGTATGGGTTTGAGTTGGGAAAACACAGTGAGTTTGTGGCCCATTGCCATCACAATCAGCTGGTAATAAATGACACCAATAATCATTACACCGTAGCGTTGCTTTCCATAGTTGATTTCTTTGCTGGTTGTTGGGGAACCCATATGGAATATGCGCCAACTCTCCCTTGAAAAAGGCCTAATCATTACCGGAATCCCGGCCTTTGCCGAGTGCCGGATGCTTTGCCTAGTGCCAAACATCGGGCATTTCGGTAAAGAGGCCCTTTGCCGAGTGCAGAGCCTGGGACGCTTGGAAAAAAAATGCACTAGGCAAAGAGGCCCTTTGCCTAGTGCCAACCACAGGGCACTTGGCAAAGAGGTCTTCTTCGCCTAATGCCACCCATAAACACTAGGCAAAGAGGAAACACTCGGCAAAGGGTTAACAACGTTAGTTACACAACCGATACCGTTACATCTTTGTCGGGTGTTATAAAGTTAGAGGCCGAGTATTAATAGAATTTAATGTAGTAGCTTGAGATGAGTCGAAGGTCGTGGTGCAAAGTTAGAGGCTGAGGCACTATCAATATCAGTCGAATTGGGGAGCGCAAGCAATGCGCAGGCCAGGGGCCCATGGCCGGGGGATCCATGAGTATACCCCTGTATATTACAGGTATTCAGTGCTTGCTTCCTATCCCACCTGAGTCACGATGATTTGAGTACGCGATCCTTCCAATTCCTGAACGTGATCGTCATTTCCTTTCCATTGCGGTGACGGCATGCTCGGCGACCTCGTGGGAATCACGGTCATGGAGACGTGGACTTACAGTTTGACGGCAGCACCATGGCAGGCGCGACCTCGTCGGCGTGCTGCAGGCCTGCGGCCCTGCCGGTCAGCACAGCACTCAGGCACTCAGCAGGTTCAGGTCGGCGCCGTGACTTCGTTTCAATTGTCCTTCTAGTTTTCTTTTGATCCATGATCCTGTCCTGTCTCCCTTGGAGGCCTCAACTGTATCCTGCCTCTCCCTGTTTTGTCAGTTGCATTGATTTTGATCAGTTATCCGTTTTCAATTCAGTTCGCCAGTTTGGCATTCCGCGACTCCGTGACTCTGTGGTTAGCGGTAAGTAATTGCAGTTGGGTTCCAGTTTAGTTATCAGTTATAGTGACCTTATTTTCTAAATTTAAATTCTAATTCAAATATATTTTTTGGACATGTTAGATGTTGCCAAAGAAACATTTTTCTAGTGCTCAAAAAAGCAAAAAAAAAAAAGAAAAGAAAACTAGAAGGTCAACTGAAAGAATCACAAAAGGGTGCAATACATAAGTTTTTTTCAAGTTCAAGGAATGCTGAAGTCAATCAATATCAAGGGCAGGAATATGATCAACCAATAATCGCACAAGCTAATGGCAATGACAAGCTGATGCCAATGAAGGTGCTACAGAATCAGATCGTCTAACATACAAGTTTCTATGTCATACGGGCATAGAAACAGCAGGACCGTTCCCTGGCCATCGAACGGCCGCTCGCGGGAGATGAACGTCCACTGAGCCATAGCCTAATTGCACATGGCCCACTTGTTTGCTGAGCCCTATAAGAGAGAGAAAAGAGCGCGAGGACGGGAAGAAAGCCGCGAGATGGCAGTAAAATAGGTCGCCGCCGACAGGAAACGGCGCCAATGAGGGGAGCCATGGAGCCACTCGTTGGACTGGGCTCTCTATGTTAGTCATTTTGTTCTAATATATTTTCTTGCTTCTTTAAAATTGATTGAACTCCATGTTGTTTCAAACTTCGATATTCTTGTTTTCCCTTTTCTCATGGAGGAATCCGATGCCTCAAAATCTGATTAGAGCCGCCGTGTTTCTAGGGTGATGATGAAGAACTTTCTTTAGATGGAATTGATTATGCATTAACATCAAAACGAGTAAGAGCTGCTCTATTTCTGATATGGATCAATCCCCACAATCACACACTACATTTGCCACAAACCTTACATTTATTGGCGTCACAAAGAAAATTTTCAGATTTGCAAGCTTTTGAAATTGAAATGGCAGATGATGCAGGAATTGGACCAAAAGCTGCACATGAGTTGGCTACTCGACAAGTTGTTGGACCACTCAATCTTAGCTACACCATTTGTAACCACAAGAATTACTTGCGGACCAAGCACCAAAGAGAGATGAAATATGGCCAAGCAGGGAGCATGCTTTATTTTCAAGACAAATTGCCACCATTCCAATATGCTGAACAACTTACAATGGACAAAGAGAATAACTGTGAAGCTCAAATGACCATCAACAGCTTCACGGAACTGTTGACTGGACCAATTAGTGTTGATCTTTTTACAAAAGATTTATTTTAAAACACTTTGGTTTGGTACAAGTCTGAAGGATTTGGAGGGGAATTCAGTCCTGCTTTTGCTAAGTTTCAAGTCAACATTCTAGGATAATGGAGAAGAACTTTAGTCTGTACTTATGTTCCGTTGAAGTTTCCATCTTTTGCTCTAGTTGAAGTTTCTAAGATGTGGAATTCTAGACCAATTAAACACTTTCAGATTCTGGGAGCATGAATATCTTTGGTTCTGTAACTTGTCTTCCATCTGTTGGGCGTGTGTGTTACTCACTTTCCTGTCTCCTTTTTTTGGCACTCGATCAGGACAAGGGCTTTGGACAAGGGCAATATGCGATCAGGAGAAAGTGGCCTATGCCACCGAGAGGTGTTACCTCGGAGTTGGGACCTGAAGCTTAGAGACAAAATTTAGATGTCTAGGCCTATAAATAAGAATATTTTTGAAATCACTACTGCAAAAAGGAATTTCACTACAGAGGCGGGTCAATATAGAGTCACCTCAGTAGTGGCCGTCAAAATGAGCTGCATCTAAAAATTGATTTCTAAAGATAGGTACTGTTTCTAGGCATTATTTACTACCACCTCTAAAATTCAATTTGTAGCTACCTCTAAAATTGGAGTTACATAGTAAATTTGAATTTTTAAACTTTCTCGGATCCAGAAACGGCCAAAAACAAAGTTGTAGATCTCAAGAAGTTACACAACTTTGTAGTTCCCAACTTTTTCATTTGAAATCATCTGTGAATGAATAATGGTTGAATTTTTCACAATTAAAAATTTGATTTTTTTCAACAACCACAGATGGAGAAACCACCAAAATAAAAGTCGAATAATTCTGCTGGACTGACCAACACTTACCGGCGTGCCATGGCCATGTTTGGTTCCTTCACATAGCACTTTGTAACACTGTAGACCCCTGTAGCAGCAAAAAAAGGGTTCCAGCTCCAGCACAAATGAACCGGAAATAAGAAGGAGCAGCCGGAGCCACGTTTCCGGTGCTCCGCTGGCTCCTCCACAGGACATTTACAGTCACGGAGCCGGAGCCTAGGCGAGCTGCGCCAAACACGCTCATAGTCTTGTCCCAGCACCCAGCATGGTGACAAAATAATACTCTTGCATTGCCACCCTAAGTAATGTTCATTTATTTGATAAAGCAAACCCGATGTCCATATTACTGTGGCATGGTATCTGCATCCGATGCAGTCGCACGCGAAAGCTTCCAGCCACATCTAGACATCTCTGAGGCAGGTGCAGGTTAGTGCAGAGCACCATGCCATGTACACTGTGCTACATCTAGACATCCAGATGGGTGATTAAATTATTTTTAACATAATTCAACTTGCTTTTGTGTTAACTTGGTTTGGTACCTTTTTTAGACAAAGGATAGATAGTCTATCCGGCTTCATTCACCCAAACTGGATGAACTCAGGTCAAATTATTACAAAGTCTTACAAAGTGTTACGGCGAAAGCCAAAGACTAACACGACCGAGATCATAAGTAAACAAAGAAAGACCCAATAACTGCAAAAAGTCCGACACACGAAGACCAATGTAAAGCAATCCTAAAAACAGATAACCACCCAAAGGATGAGAACATCTGGAGACACAAAGTTTCAAGAGCCCGACAAGCGTCGACTAACTGTTGCTGATGGTATTCAAGATGCTATAACATGGCCCATTCACGGAGCTAGAATGTCCCTCTGAATAGCACCAGCAAAAAGGATTTTGGTCTACATTTATCAAAAACAATTTCATTTCTTGATATCCACAGCGACCAACATAAATACGGCGGCGACGGTCAATAAGTTTAGATTGTGATTAGATCCCCCTCCTTTTGACCAATGATTAAAAAGTTCATTAGCATCCATGGGTTGCCCAAAACCATGTGTACTGCTGTGTACAGAAATTTAGCATAGGCACAATTAAAAAAACAAATGCTAGATTGATTCTGAAGTATTACACCAATTTCTTTTTGCTAAGTTGTCCTTTGTTAAAAAACCCCCTTTTTTAAGTACCGCATAAAGACTTTTATTTACATAGATAACTTGGCACACCAAATTTCCTGTCAGACCTGCACACCACTATTGACTAAATACGCATACATTGATCGAACTGTAAATAAACCTCGAGTTTAGAGACCAAACAAAGACGTCATTTTCAACTTGTAGCTGCAAAGTTGCTACTGATGCAACGATCCTATTCCAATCCCTAAAGTTATTTCTCACTAATGTTCTCCGAAAAGAAACATTAAGTGGAATAGACGACAACACATTTGACACAGTGTCGTGTTTCCTCTGTGCACTATGTTGAACAACCTTTGGAATTTAGTTCAGAGAGAACAGCTCCCAATCCAAATATCTTCCTAGAAACTCGTTTATTTTCTATTTCTTACATTAAATATTCCAAGTTGCATGACCTGATTTTTAACATTTAGAAGGCCTTTCCAGAAATGTGAACCCGTTGCCTTCTTTTGAACTTCTCCAATTGTTTTATTTTTTAAATATTTGTTTCTAATCAGTTGTTGCCATAAGCCATCTTCGTTACACAATTTGATCCACCATTTGCTAAGCAGGCATCTATCTCTAGAATTAGTAACGCCTAAACCGCCTTGTTCTTTTGGCTCGCACACCACAGTCCACTTTACTAAGCGGTATTTTCTCTTCTAACATCCCCTTAGGTACCTCAAAAAAGGACACCATAAACATCGGTAAGCTTGGGAGCACCGAATTAATTAGAACTAAACGGCCTCCTACTGAGAGTAATTTTCCTTTCGAACCGCTCAGTTTCTTTTCAAACCTATCTTCTACAGCTTGCCACTCTTTATTACCTAACTTTTTTGTATGCATTAGGATTCCCAAGTATCTAAAGGGGTATGTACCTATCTTGCAACCAAACAGTTGTGCATATTCTTGATTGTATTGTTTAGCCTCCCCAAAGAAAAATAATTCACTCTTGTGGAAATTAATTTTAAGGCCAGACAATTGTTCAAAGACACAAAGAATGAGTTTTATATTTGTAGCCTTTTGAAAGCCGTGGTCCATAAAAATAACGGTATAGGCTCCAAAGTGGAATTGGTACCAAACAAGGATAATTAGTCTACACCTGTGATTGCAAGGAACTTGAATAGCCATTGCCAGCTCCAGCATTGTAACTGACAATAAACCCATTTACCTTTGTTAATTAGCCTCCCAGCACCATGCCATATCTCTACTGCCAAGTTGCATTGATTTTTTTATCCTCCCTCAGTGAGTGTTTGCTTGCCATCTCGTGCGACAAGGAAGCGACATGGGGTGGCTCCATGCTTCTTCGCGCATTGAGGTAGCGTGAACGAGAGAGGGTTGCATTTACCAAGCACATTGTGGTGCCACACCAAGGACTGGTGGTAATCCTCCGATGTAAGATGGTGGAGGCTGCCGCTGCCAAGGGAGTGTAGCAGTGTGTGCTCCAATGCATCAACCTTGACCCTGCGGCTAGGGGTGAAGTGACATGTATAGGGCTCCGGCAGAGCTGCCGAGGCTGCTGGCGAAGCTATGGTTGACGCATAAATCACAAGCTGTGTGATGGAATCGGAGGAACGAACAAGGATGAACCACGGACAACAGTGAGAAGATTGTCATTTCGTCCTAGGGACAAAACGGGAACTTCATGCCAACTTTTTTTTTAAAAAAAACAATTTGTTAAATGAGAACCAAAACACAGAAGTGGCATTTCAGCAGATGACAGTGTTTCATAAAGGTAGTGTGCCAAATCCACCACTTTGATAGTATTTGAGCGAAGCCGACTTCTTATGAGGACAAATATATTCAACTTTCTTGTTATTAGGCTATTAATGACACACATGAGATGTTTGGAGAGACCTTTTTTTTTTACTTTTTTTGTAATGAGAGGACTAAATGAAATCTCAGACATTGATTTTTTGTATATGAAAATATATAGCGGAACAGCTGGGAGTTTGGTTTGTTTTTCGTTGTAGTGTCATCGAAACACAGCTGTGCTCGTTTCAAAAAGAAACCCAGCTGTGCTAGATAGCACATCATCTTGTATCTCCACAGGTAGTTCTCATTTAGTGCCCTCCATAGTATAGTTTCCGGTAGCCACTGCACAGTATAGTTTTTTTTCACAACATTTGCTAACTAGTGACTCTCGACTGAATTTTCTGTCAGCAGCGGCCATTTCTTAAGAGTGGTCGAGGAAAACAAGCGGGATGGATTCATATGTTGCCTATGTGCCTTGTGTCAGAATTTGAAGAAATATTTTAGTTCTAGAAATATTCACTCACATTTGTTGAAGTCGGGTTTCATGCCAAACTATATTTATTGGACCAAGCATGGAGAAACCGAGATAATGATGGAAGAAGGTGAAGAAGAACAGTTGGAGTCTAACGACATTATTGTTCAATACAGTGACTTCGGTGATACAGCAATGGGAGAAGCTGAAGATGAGGCAGGTGCAGAAGGCACACCTGCTGAAGATGATGCTCTTGGTGATGTCATTCGTGATGCACACAAAGATTGTGAAAGTGAAAAAGAGAAGGCAAAGTTTAACCACATGTTAGAAGATCACAAGAAATTACTATACCCATCCGCCCACGACGGGCAAAAAAAATAGATACAACACTGGAGTTGTTAAAATAGAAGGCACAGAATGGTGTATCCGATAAGGCATTTGGGCAATTACTGAAGATCCAAAAAAAGATGCTTCCGAAGCCTAATGAATTGCCCACTACTACGTACGAAGCAAAACAGGTCATCTGTCCTTTGGGATTTGAAATTCAGAAGATACATGCATGTCCTAACGACTGCATCCTATACCGTGGCAAGGACTATGAGAATTTAGATGAATGCCCCATATGTAAAGCATCACGGTATAAGATCAGGCGAGAAGACCCTGGCGATGTTGAGGGGGAAGAACGTCTTAGAAAGAAAATCTCTGCAAAGGTTACATGGTATGCTCCTATAATACCACGTCTGAAGCGTCTTTTTAGAAACAAGGACCATGCAAAATTGTTGCGGTGGCATAAAGAAGACCGTAAGGTAGACAATATGTTGAGACACCCTGCTTATGGATCCCAGTGGAGAGCAATAGACAGAGAATTTCCAGAGTTTGCAAAAGACGAAAGAAACTTAAGGTTTGCTTTAAGTACACACGGTATGAATCCTTTTGGTGAGCAGAGCAGTAGTCATAGCACTTGGCCTGTTACACTATGTATCTACAACCTTCCTCCATGGTTATGCACGAAGCGAAAGTTCATTATAATGCCAGTACTCATCCAAGGCCTGAGGCAACCGGGTAATGACATTGATGTCTATCTAAGGCCATTAAATGAAGAACTCCTACTTTTATAGAGCGAAACAGGTGTTCGTATGTGGGATGGGTACAAACAGAAACACTTTCGACCTGCGAGAACTGTTGTTTGTGACAATCAATGATTGGCCTGCACTAAGTAATATTTCAGAGCGGACAAACAAGGGATATAATGCATGCACACACTGGTTTGATGACCTTGATAGTATATATTTGAAAAAATGCAGAAAGGTCGTATACCTTGAGTATCGTCAATTTCTTTCTATGAATCACCCAGTTAGAAAGAAAGGCAAGTATTTTAAAGATAAGGCAGACCACCGATGCAAGCCTCGCACAGTATAGTTTTTTTCACAACATTTGCTAACCAGTGACTCTCCACTGAATTTTCTGTCAACAGCGCTGTCCACATGAATCTGAATCTGATCGATCTACATTGCACCTTGCCACTACACTGCTCGAGAAAGTAGAATAGTTAGGCTGGACTGTCCTAACCGCATGTCATGTCCTCGTGTCGGAGCAGTGACAATATAATACACATGGCACCCTAATGTTAATTTGTTAAAGCAACCCGATGTGCTCAATGGCTAGGTTTCTGCTCCCGATGCAGTCACACGTGAAGCTTGCAGCAACTCGAGGCAGGTGCACATGTCAGTGTATATATATAGGGCACCATGGTATCTACCAACTGGTGCATCCAGACATGCACATTGCGATCAAACTGTTAACTTCCAACTTGCAATACTAACACATAAACCTTGGCGCGGTGAACCCATGGGTAAAGACAATGGGGTTCACAAGTCACATGGAAGGAAGTGAGTCGTTGTTTCCTAGCTACTGAGGCTCCAAAGGAATCTGTACCCATACACAACACAATACGAGGATCCATCTCCACTTGTGATTGAAAGGATGAGATGAATTGCCACTGCCATCCCCAGCGTTCTATTGTAACGTACTAAATATTTGATTCTGATCTTGGCTAATACCGAGATAATGACGAGATTAATTAACCACGAGAATAATTAAGGGTTAAGTAAGAGGTCCACCCGTTATGTATATCCAACGTGATAAGATCTGCCGCGATCAGTGGCAGCCCTTAGATTTTATCTAGGGTTCGCCCCCTGGCCCACAACACGCTATATAAGCAGAGACACCCCTGGTGTCTCCCTACGTCATTCATTGCCACAAAACCGATCAAATCAGGCGCTGGACGGTTTAGGAAGGTCTCAATCCTGTCTAGGCCAGTGCTGGTGGCGTCCCGAAGGCCTCCGCGATCCGGCACACGTGGATCAACATTTGCAGAGGGTTCCCCAACTTTAAGCTGGTGAATCAAATCCATCTACAACACCACCATCTACTGCATCACCACCGAAGGCTCAACTGCCAACGCTGGTCTAGCACTGATCTTAGTATTTCCGTATTAATTAATTAGTGGTCCTGTAATGATTTAAGATTAAGATCCTATGTAAAGTTATTCATGATTTATGATATGGTTAGATCTATCACTAAAAACCCGGTCTTCCTTTTTTCATTAATTACAATTACAGGTACAAGAGGCATGCACGAGCTGGCCACTGCCAAGTTGCATTATTGGTTTGTTTATCCTACTACGTACCTTTCTGAGCGAGTCTTTGCTGGTCATCTCGTGCGACGAGAAAGCATCTTGCGGTACCCCCACGCTACTGCAAATGCATTGGTCGCCGTTGCACATACCGTGGTGGCTCAGAGCTACTCTAGCATGCATCCAAGGGTCCGCTGTTGATCTAATAAACTATTGGACGCCATCCGCAAATCCATGGAAGCTGTCACGCACTTTCCTGCCCACCTTGCAGTGTTATTACCACACGACCTACTACAACTCCAGTCCTGTATCATCAACATTTCCTTCCTAGCTCAAGCAGCAAACACAAGCCACCGGCCAGCTACCGCGATTCTTGCTGGTAATTAAGAACCTCACATCGGAACCTAAATCCATCTCACTGCTCCTCGTTTCTTCACTCACTGGCGAGCCACAATCCAGCAGTAGTATGTGGTGGATCAGGTCGACGATGTCCATGCCGATACCTGTCTAACCACATTAACCAATAGATCCTATTCCACCACCAAGAAAAACAACACCGGCAGCATCTCACAGCTTCCGTCCTTTGCTCGGATCGTCAGCCTCATCAGGTTCTTTTCCTTAGTTAACCATTATGTTTCGGCAGCTGCTAGATCTGCGGATATAGTGCCCACTGTCATGTAGTTGTTACGATTCAGCAGCTCTTATAGGTGTAGCTGGATCTGTGCATACAGTTGTCACCGCCATGTAGTTGTATACTTGTATCAATGAAGGAGTAGTAATGCCATGATGGATGCATGTACAGATGGCAGATGATTGAATCTTTGTTGTATAAAATTGAAATGCAGTGTTGAAATTAACATCTGTTCTAATTTCGTTTTACAGCAAAAGCGGAAGTTGTCAATCATGGCCGGTGTCCTAGATGCTTTGGCGTCCTACATCCAAAACATGCTCCTGCAGATGGCGGCAGAAGAGGTGCATATGTTACTTGGGGTGTCCGGTGAGATTGATAACATGGACATCAAGCTTCGGGATCTGAAGAACATCCTTGCTGATGCTGATAGGAGGAACATCACTGACCAAAGTGTCCAAGCATGGGGGATAGAGCTGAGGAATGCTATGTATGATGCCACTGATATCCTCGACCTTTGCAAGCTCAAGGCTATGGAGCAAGGCCAAAGGCATGATGCCGGATGCTTCAACCCGTTGCTCTTCTGCATACGGAATCCCCTACATGCCCACGACATTGGAAGCCGCATCAAGAACCTTAACAAGAAGCTAGACGACATCAAGGCACGTGGTGCATCATTCAACTTCCTGAACCTTAATACTTATGAGGATCGTGGAAGAAACATGGTAACATATGGTTCTAGTACCCGCGAGACATCGGGGGGCCTTGTTGAGTCTGGTTTGGTTGGTGAGAAGATTGAAGAGGACACAATAAATCTAGTGGAACTGCTAACAAAGAAGTATCCTACCGACGACAACAAATCCAACAAAATAATGATTTTCTCTATTGTGGGAGCTGGTGGGATTGGTAAAACCACCCTTGCTCAAAAGATCTTCAACAATGAAGTCATAAAGGATGAGTTCAAAAAGAAAATATGGTTGAGTGTCAACCAAGGCTTTGATGATATTGAAATGTTAAGGAGGGTTATTATCGAAGCTGGTGGAAACCACCATGATTGTGGAAATGCAAAGGTGTCACTAGAACACACTCTAATAGAAGCTTTGAAGGGACAAAAAACCTTATTAATAATGGATGATGTCTGGGACAGCCGTATATGGGAAGGCGTGCTTAGAACTCCCTTTGTCAATGCCATGCTAGCTGAAGGTAGCCGTGTGCTGGTCACCACAAGGCATGACACAGTGGCACGTCAGATGAAGGCAGAGGAGCCCTACCATCGTATTGACAGACTTGGGCTTGAAGATGCATGGATGCTGCTCAAGAAGCAGGTACAAGTTAATCCATACATTTATTACTTTTCATTAATCATGCATTATGTTTTCTAGCTGCATCACTTTAGTTTTGCTTCTATCTTAGTAGTGGGAATTAGATTCCCCTGTCTTGGCAGCAACTTCTATTTTTCTTCTTTGTTTCAACCATGTAGTTCTATGGTGGTGACCTTCGAAATATAAGATAAAGAACCAAAATGACATACTTCCTTGCGTTAGCATTGTAATATCTTGCATATGCAGTCATGTAGACTCCACATAGTGCAGGTATTCACATTTTTTTTGTTAAAGCAATTCAAATTTGGACATTGTATTACACCCCTCCTTTTTTAAAAAAGAACTTGAGATCTGTAGGTTCGATTGGATCTGTAATTGGCTGTAATGTAGGCAATATGAAATGGCGAATTAGTAATTAATTTAAATTCACAAACTAAGGAAACCATAATAAGTATGTTTATTACTATTCTTTTTAGAGTAAAATAAAAAAAAGGTCTTTGAAGTTATTCTGTATGATGTTGTCTGATCCCCAAACTCTCAAAATGCTTGCATTGTGAGGTTAGAGAAATTGTCCTTGTATGGAATGTAAGTCCCAAGCCCTTATAATGCTACTTTCATCCACAGGACTTGTCACGTGCTGTCATCCAGTTCTAAATGAGCCCTAACACACTATACACCCATATGTGGCATGTCACAATTGATCCATTTGTGGTTCAGTATTGATGAGTAGTCTAACGCGAGGTTATGTATATCACACATATTGGGCTGCTGCACTATATCCGAGTGAAGAGAGTGGGAGAGGGGGATATCGAGATGGTGGTCCAAAGGTCAACATATATGTGTGGTGCCCATAGATAGAATCCAATAGTATAGATATTATGAGACATATAGGTAGCATTTGGTTGGGAGATAAGGTCGGATGGAAGAATGATCTTGTCTCTGGTTTGAGGGATGCAGTGACCCTATTTTCTTTTTGGTTGGAAAGCGATGGGAACAATTTGTTTTCTATTTGGTCTTAGATATAATAAGTCAAATCATGTGGGGCCCATTTGGCAGTTTTAATTCTCTTTTTCTTCCTCCTCTCCTTACCTCGTTCCTGAACTGTAGCCACCCAAAGGACTCGCAAGTGCGACGCCCTCTGCCTCCTCCTGTTGAGTCGGCCATGGATTATGCCACTAGCTTCATGTGTAGCCACCCAAAGGACTCGCACACGGTGGCTGCTCAAAGGTTGCACGACGGCGGCCTCTGAGCTCACATGTGGAGGCTCCTTGTATCTCGGCACAGTGGTGGCCCCCCAAGGTCACGCAAGACGGCAATCTCCCGAGCTCGCGCGATGGTGGCCCCCTGTGCTCCTCGTCTTCATTGACCTCCCCTATGTGCACCTCCTCTTATCTTCTTCCTCACCAGCGAGCGGGCTTGTCCCACCTTAGGCGACCCCCTGTTCGTCAAATTTCTGCACAAGCACGCATGTGAGCAACTGTCGTGGTCGTGTAGCCACCATGCTTGCGCAGACAAATAGAATTGGGGTACTTAAATAGTTTAAGGATCTAAATGTACAGTTTTATATTTAGTGATCTGATAGAAGATGCAGTAGTTTAGAGACTATGGGTGTAACTTGATCTATGACAATGGTTGGAATCGCTTCCAATCGCCTCCCATCGCCTCCGCTAAAAACTTTTTTGTTGATTTAATTTGTGGAAGGGTAATAACATCATTGTACAAGGTTCTCTCAAACCCCAACCCCTATTATCGGCAGCTACGGCTCCCTGTAACACGCATTGATGGACGCAGACGGGTGGAACTCAAAGAAGATTAAAAAAAACTTAAGAAGAAGATTTTTATCTAACTAGCTATAGTACTTGAATCATATATCCTATCTATGTTACTCAAAATATTACTTCAAACTAAGAAAGACAATACAGCTTAGAATATTAATTATTTTATAACAAATTTTGAAACTAAACCAACCGCATTTCTTGGGAGTAGACTATACAGCTTTCAACCGTTTATTTGTATTGGAATGCACGAGGATATTACATGCTGAGTTATTAGTGTAGTGTACTGGCACAGTAGCGTATATATGGATGTGTGTCACTTGTAAAGGAAACAATTATTTCTAATATTTTTGCGTGGCCATACGTACGTTAGTGCGCACCTTGTAATGAGCATTCTTCCTTAATGTTGAGTTTTGTTTGCACGAGCACTGTAGCTTTATTACACAGAATTTCTATCGACTAGTGCATCAACCCATGTTCTGGCATGGGCTTGAATTTTATGAGATATAAGTATTAAGTATTGTTCTGCTCATTTCAAATTATAAACCATTTTGGCTATTAAAGATATATTATTTTTTATTCTACCTGATCAGTATATCTAAGTGTATAAAAGGAACTATATACTTTCGAAACATGTTATAACTTGAAATGCGCGGAGTAGATCTGAATAATAATGAAATACTCATAAATTATATGTTTTTCTCTTTGTCTAATCTTTAACATAATAGACATGATAGATACTCTATAGTCTATATCTAGTTATCATAAACTTATTAGTTACTATTTTTTCAACAAACTAATCTATGTATTTTTATCTATATTACATTAAATATGCAATTACTTTGAAACCTTACCATTAATCACGGTGGCTCTTGTTTTGTTATGTATCAAATTTTTTATTTTCAAATTTTATTCTTATTGACTGCGACAGATTTATTTTTTCTCTCCTTAAGTTAAGTTGAACCCCTTATATATGCTTATTGTATCTTTCATTAACTATTCTTTTTGTATTTTTGAAATAAGAATTTTAGGACATAGTTTACATTCTTAGGAACACAATAGCATAAGACATCATTTGAAACATGCACCATATTGCTTAAGATAAGCCACAGAGCTTGAAGTGAGATCACAAACAGGATATAGTGCTAACCTCAAGAGAATTTTAATACCTAAATCTTATAATGATTGACTGATTGACTTTTTACTCTAAACTATTCTTAAAAGGTTAGGAAAATATAGCCACTAGTGGTCTACCACACTTCTCGAGATGATTGAGTTTTCCTATCAAGGAATTATGTTTACAAATATGGTTATAGTAGACATGTCAAACATTTTAGTTAAAGTACGTAAATATATCTAAAGTAACAATCTATATCAATTATATGTTATGGTTACTAATATGGCTTGAAATTTTTTTATATTGATAAGGAAATAACTTTTTTTGTGATTAAACATAACATATTTATTCTATTGCTCATGCATGATGGCATTACGTGTATATTTACTTTAATCAAATCTTACTATACGTATTTTATGAGAATTTCTAGGATCTATCTTTTGTTTTCCTGTCAAGTCTTGTGACGATTAACATGCAAGCTATAGAAGAAACGTCTTGTTAGAATTTATAGTATTTATCTTTTTTTTTTCTAGTGTGATTTGTATTTAGTTGAAAACTAAACTTAAGATATATGAACTCTTGATACAACTCTTTTTTGACATTGCAAATCTACATTTATCTTTTAACTTTTAATTAAATTGTTGCAATTTCTTCAAATGTTAATTAGAAATTCTGGTATTCTTTATATTTTATTCAAAAAACATTTTTTATTATAACGAGTATAGGTTTCCACATATGCTAAAATTTGGCTTGCATTGTGACACTAAACATGTTCAATTTATTATGTCATACGATTATATGTGTTGTATTATTTATATATCATAGAGTGAATATTGATATGACATAATGTTTCAGTAAAAACATATATACTTGTTTAAAATGATAATTATTGAATTTATTATCACGAAGTATAGATATAAAGTGTTATTGCAACATCGTTTGCTATGTGAACATTTTCCATGTTTCATAACTTTTAAAATAAATGTTATCCAAATTTATACATGTTTATTTGATATACATGGTGCAACATTGCATTTAGTTATTTTATTTCACGATTATTGAATTATGAAACTTAGAAATATATACATGTACCATACTTTTTGTTAATATTGATATTTTTAATATTATATATTACTATTTACACGTCAATTTTAGATATGTTTTGTTTATCTTCAATTATGGCTAAGGTACATACAAATATAAAGTTAATGCCTTGCATTATATTTCACAAAGACATAAATGGATAGGTTCAACACGAACATATAATATTAATTTGCATTATTTTTCATAATGATAAAGGTGGAGAATTTATAATTAGGAGGCATTTTAAATTATGTTCCATAAGCGTATATTGGGTAGTTTAGGTACAAAGTTAGAATATTATTTTGTATTATCTTTCACAATGACAAAAGCAAGGTAATTTAGACACAATTTTAGGGGTTTATTTAAATTATGTTTCATAATCGCCAAGGTGGGTAATTTGGATGAAAAATCAGGGAGTGATTTTGAATTATTTTTTATGATGACATACATGGGTAATTTATATACAAATATAGAGGGTTATTTTGAATTATCTTTTGTAATGTCACAATTGGGTAAATTAAATGCAAAATTAGGGGTTACTTTATTGTATTTTCATAATGGCAGTAGTGGGTAATGTTTTATAAACTATAATAGATGCAATGGCTATTATCACTGACGATATTAGAGTTTATCAAATGAAAGGCTAGTTGTTTTTGATTATTGTCATAATTTGGAGGATTTTGTTGTGTCTCTGTTGGGGTCTCTAATTAGAATTTATAGGATTTATCTTTTTTTCTAGTGTCTGGTGAGAATTAACGTGGTATCTCTGTTGGGGCTTGTAATAATAAGATTGGTCACAGCAGGCAGTGAATCATTCAGGCGGGTTCAGAGTTTATTAGCTGAGAATATGTCGTGCAGAATAATAGTGCTGATTTTGCTTCAGATTAGGAATCTCCGTACTTCTATAGGTCATAGGAGCAACGAAGGGGAAATTCGTCATGAACATAGCTATACTTTCTTACTTTTGTATCCCAAGAAACACTCGTGCTTTTTTCTTTCCTTTTACTTAGGCCTTATTTAGTTCACTTCAAAAACCATAAAATTTTCAAGATTTCCCATCACATCGAATATTGCGGGACGTGCATAGAGCATTAAATATAAATGGAAACAAAAACTAATTGTACAGTTTGCCTTTAAATTGCGAGACGAATCTTTTAATCTTAGTTACTCCATGATTGGACAATGTTTGTCAAATAAAAACGAAATTGCTACAGTATCAAAATCTAAAAACTTTTTGAATCTAAACAATGCCTTAGTTGCATATGCATAAAGTATAATATAAAAAAGGATGATAAAAAATTGTGTGCTAGAGGTCGCATACGTTTCTTCTTGATGTGCTTTGCATTTGTAGCATATCACAACACTGCACGGTAAATTATTTTTTGTCTAATTGGCCTGAAATTCTTGCAGGCTGTCAGAGATGTGAATGATGAGCCGCAGGTTGAAAATTTAAAGGATATTGGCTTGATACTTGTAAAAAAATGTGATGGTTTACCTCTTGGGATCAAAGTAATGGGAGGTCTCCTGAGTCGGAAAAGGATAACACGAACCGACTGGCAAAAGGTCTTAGATGATTCTCTATGGTCAGTATCACAAATGCCTCAAGAGCTAAATTATGCAGTATATCTTAGCTATGAAGATCTAGACCCTTGTTTGAAGCCTTGCTTTTTGCACTACTCCCTCCTTCCAAGGGGCAGATTGTTTTATGATTATGACATTGTTGCCATGTGGATTAGTGAAGGATTTGTTCATGGAATTTCACGTGACTTAGAAGACATAGGAAGGGAATACTATGACGAGTTAATACAGCGGAACCTTATTGAGCCAGATATGAAGTTTATTGATCAAAGTGTTTGCAACATGCATGATGTTGTCCGGTCCTTTGCTCAGAACATGTTCCGAGACGAAGCACTCATAACTCACAATAGTAGAATTGGGATTGACAAGCTTAAAGCACAAAAGTTTATTCGGTTATCTCTCGAAAGCAAACAATCGGAACAACCTGATTTGGAGTGGTGTTCTCTACAAACACAAATGTCACTGAGAACAATGATTTTATTTGGTAATATAAAGATTCAACCAGGTGATTCATTTCATTCTTTTTCAAGTCTCCGAACACTACACTTGGACAGTGTAAATATTGTTGCAACACCCAAATCTTTGTATCAGCTGAAACATCTGAGGTATCTGTCAATAGGAAATAGTAATATATCTAAGTTATCAGAAGACATTGGCAAGTTGAAATTCTTGCAGTACATTAGCCTTTCCGATTGTCAGAGTTTGACCAAGCTTCCCAGTAGCATCGGGGTGCTACAAGACTTGAGATTTCTCAGTCTTCTCAGAACAAATATAAGTGTTGTACCAAGGGAGTTTTGTGGTCTAACTTCTTTGAGGAAATTATACGGATTTCCAGCCCACATGGACTGTGATCACTGTAGTTTGGAGGAACTAGGGTCTCTCTCCCAGCTAACTGAACTTGATATCAGTTTCTTGGAGAATGTAGCTTCTTCCTCATCTGCTATAGAGGCCAAACTTGGTGGAAAGAAGCGCCTAAGGTATCTCTCACTTCATTGCACCAGTAGACTTGGAGATGATGGCCTATTGGTAAAAAAGGAAGAAGGGATCTCTGAGAAAGCGAAGAGACAAATCGAGGAGGTCTTTGATGAGCTCTGCCCTCCGCATGGCTTAGAACACCTTTCAGTCAACGGGTATTTTGGTGAGCGGCTCCCAGGTTGGATGATGCCAGCAGCAGCATATATGCCGCTTAGGAGCTTGAGGACTCTAATGATGGATGACTTGGCCTGCTGCACGGAGCTTCCTAGTGGCATGAGTCAGCTACCCTGCTTGGAGCTTCTGCAGATTGTTCGTGCCCCGGCCATCAAGTGTGTTCGCCTTGAATGCCTACAACCAAACAATCAAGTAGGTGTTGCGTTTCCCAGTCTACAGAAGCTGCGTTTTGTGGGAATGTTCGAATGGGAGGAATGGGTGTGGGAGGAACAAGTGAAAGGCATGCCTATCTTGGAGTTGCTTAAACTGAAAATGTGCAAGTTGAGGCGTGTGCCACCAGGCCTGGCCTTCCACGCAAGGGCTTTGAAGAATTTATATATATATGATGTGAAGCATCTAAGCTCTTTGGAGAACTTTGCTTCTGTGGTCCACCTCGATGTGTTTAGAAACACTCACCTGGAGAGGATCAGTAATCTACCAAAACTGCAGAAGCTTGTCATTCTCATGTGCCCAAAGCTGAAGGTAGTGGATGGCATGCCTGCACTCCAGAGACTCGAACTGGGGGATTATGACATGGAAACAGTCCCTAGGTATCTGCAGGATGTAAACCCAAGACATTTGCTGCTGGATTGTTCCTTATCGCTGCTCACGTGTATAGCAGCAGGAAAATCTGGTCCTGAATGGGATAAGTTTCGCCATATCCAGCAAGTCAAAGCCTATGCAAATGAAGAAGGCTGTCCAAGGAAGTGGTATGTGCTCTACACAAGGAACCCTTACCGCTTCGAGACAAATATCAGCCGCTCTGCTATTGCCCAAGGTAAATTAACACAGCCGCCTTCCAATGTAATTTATTTTTTGGCACTCTGTTTTCCTCGGTTTCCTTCAATCAGTTCAATTCATCTTCTGCAGCTCACGGACGCCGCATATGGCTTGCTTACTCGGAAACATGTCCCATTGAAGATGAGTGGCCCACAGGAGGACACACGTATGTAGAAAAACGTATGCCCCTCTGCGTACGCTTCAGGTAAAAAAGTTGGCTACACGTTGATTGCTTCCCTCTGTTTCAGTAATTGTGCATGCTTACACCTCCTTGACACGTGATTAATTGAACATGGCAAGTTCTTTACCATTTCATTTCGTCCGTGCAACGTATTTTTGCAACATGTGCAGGTGCAACGCCTATCGCCACTTGAATGGCTGGTTTGATGAAGCGTGCCTGCACTGCCATGAAGCCGACAACATCGCTTCCCCATCTGATCAGTGGACCCAAGGAGAAGTGCTTTCAGCCCGTATAAAGACTGTTTGGGCATGAGTGGAGGAAACGTCTTTAGTTTAGTGTGAGTATGTGCATCTTGGCTATTCCTTGATCTGCTTCTGTACCTTGTGTATAAGATCCTCAGCTTGTGTATGTTCATTTTACTGCTTTTTAGGGGCTTGTGTTCGATCTTATACTGTAACATCTAGAATACGTTTATTGCGTTAGAAGTGTAAAGTGGTATAATAATAATAATTGTAATTTTATCCATCACTCAAATGAATGATCAGAGATTTTAGATGCGTAGAGCTCGTCGAATGCTTTCAGTTGCACTACTCATATGTATTGTTTGGAATTTGGATCATGGAGATATAAATTTCAGAAGTTTTAAGAAAGAAAAAATAAACAGGACCTTTTACTGTAGTGTGACGCGTGGTGGCCTTTTATATCCGCTCCAAGGCCTTTAGGTTCCATCCATAGCTTTTCATATTCAGGATAAAAAAAAGAGGAGAGGGGAGAAAAGAGAAAGGAGAAGGGAGAAGGGGAGGATAGGGCCTAGGGTTTTGCCGCCGTCGTAGCCGCCGCCGCCGCTGTCGGTCATCCGTGGTGGTCGTTCTTCCTTCCGTGGAAAATACGGTTTGGTTCTACCTTGTATCTTGGCTGTTCCATTGATCTACCATGTCCCTTTTACTGTCCATGAGGGCTTAGCCATGTTTGGCGTAGATCGGAATAACAAGGCTTTTATGGCGGCAAGGATCGTGGCGAGTTGGATCGGAGATAATGGAAAGGTGAAGAGGCGGAGAAGAAGGAGTAGACGCCAGGAGTTTCGGCGTCGTGCTCGCTGTGGTTCTCTAGGTGAGAAGCCAAATATTAATCCCCTTCATCTGATCAAGTTTTGCGGATTAAATCGCTTATTTGGGATTGGGTTTAGTGGAGAAATTCTTGAAGTCATTTTCGTTCATGTCCTGAAATTCTCGTCAGACTGAGCAGTCACTGTTCATCGTAATGTTAGGGCATTTTAGAGGCTTTAATAATTTTTGAGCCTGTGGACAAAGTTGTAGAGGACTTCAATATCTTTCTTTAGACGCCAAGAACTCTGTCAGAGCAGTTATAATTTGTGAGATATCGAGTTTTCAATCTGACTGTTTTCCAGTGACGAAAATCTGGACAGTTTTGGATCTAAACAGTTTTTGACCCTGTTAATGAAATAATTAGGTCTTTGATTATTAACAAATGTTTTAGGATTTTTGTTAAGCTTTCTATATTGGTAAAGTTTGTAACTTTTGAATAAGTATATCACCAGTTATGAATTTTTGAAGTTTGATGTTCTGTTTTGAAGGTCAGAAATATTCAGTTGTGTTCTATGGTTAATTATACCATCTTGCAGATCTCTGATGCAAAACCTTACAATACAAAAGTTGTATATAACAGAGTTTTACATGATCTGATAAATTATGGTAATTTTTGGATGAGTATTCTGAAGTATATGAAAAAGAGAAGAGTCGGTGCTGCTGTCTTGATCGGTAGCGCAAACGGTAGAGGCTTGAATGTCGGGTTTGGGGCGCATTAGTGCGTATTTGTTCTTACTCTTGCTTGTATGTTGGTGTATGTACTGAGTAGTATTTGTGATCAGGTGGTAGCACTTCGGAACATCGCTAGTGTTTTTGTTCTCCTTCGGTAAAGAGGCAAGTGAATGTAGCGGTGGTTTGCTACCGTTTTGGCTTGTTATTTTTATCACCTACAGTTTATTGTCTATAAGAATGTCATCCCTCTCATATCTAAAATTTATGATTTTGGTATATTTAGTCTTAGTTAAATTGTGGTCTTATTTAAGTATTTATGGTGATGGTATTATTTTATATTGTTATTTGTGGCTAGCCCACAAACCTGAATTTGAAGTCGGAGTATCATTGGTGATTTATTAATTTTATTGCAACATACCAAGTGCATTGCATCATTCATTGGCATTGGAAGTTATGTCTTGACCTATGGTCATGACTGTACCGGTATGCATCATGGGATGCAGCTCCACACCTTATTGGGTGTGCAGGCAGGAGACATATGCATTGCATTCATATGCATTCATGAGAAGTATGTTATTGAAGAGATTTTATCCACGTTATTATGAAGCTCTGTATTATTGGCTATGTTCCAAATTGGAAGACTGTTACTTTTAGTATGATATTATGTCAATTGAGAACATCATATTAAATTGATGTTAATTCAAATTGTGGTTTCAATAGCTTGTCAAAACAAGTTCGCTTGCTGAGATGTTTCGTCTCACCCTTGCTTTACTCAATCCAGGTACTTGATGCTTACTTGGAAGGGAAGAGACTTAGCTGCACGTCACACACGTATTCATTTAGAGACCTTGTGTTTTAATAAATAATAATTTGGTTTGCTTATTGGTTTTGAAGGCGGTTGTTAAAGTGTGGGTGTTAAACTTAATTCTTGTTGAAGTAACTTATTTGCGTTAGGATGTTCATTAATCCTAGTTTGGTATTTTAGTAATTTTTTTTTATATTTTATTCTTCCGCTTGCTATAAATACAAAGAAGATACTGTCAAATTGTTTATGGTTGTGTGCAGCTGTTGTTTGTGTAGTCTAGTAGCATCCCGGTGTATTTGTGGTTTTCGGGGTGTTACATATACAGTATGGACACATGCCACATTGCAGAAATAAATGTTCTATCTGCTACTGAACATGTACACAGATTGCAAAATTATATGTTCTGTAATTTCACTATTTTATCAGGCTTACGATAGTGAATGGTAAACTGGTTGTGATGTCATCAATGGACTCATGGCACACTGCAAATACATATGTGTTACATTTCTTATGAACTTTTATGTTTTTTTATTCTGGATTGGAGCATGCTCGCACTCCAAATCCTCCAATAGCCCTTTGCTCAGTGGAGACAAATCTATAACCAGGTGTGCCCGGAGGATATCCCAGCTGCCCGTAACCAAATTCCTCCAATTACTAGTTTCCTGGGCTCCCTGGAAATACCAGAATATTGTGGTGTCCAACCACCTCCTGCTGTCAATGAGAAAGCTGGCACCTTCGATATCACTCTTGCGATCTTGGCGAGCAGGTCACTGACATCTTGGTGGGCACCATTAGTTTTTGTTTTTATTTAAATTTAATGCTATATACATGTACCGTAAGATTCGATATGACGAAAAATCTTAAAAAAATACAAATTTTTTTTGGGAAGCCCTAGGCACCCCAAACCAGGTGAGGTCACACGGGCCTATGCGAGATCCGGCGTGCCAGCAAACTGGCTCCTAACAGAGTGTTCGATGACAGAATAATTCCCATCCCCGCCAATACCAGTCCTATCCATGAAAAGGCGAAGAAGGCCCACGTCGGCATGCTCTGTCGCTAGTCCCCACTAGCGCCTTCTGCGGGTCCCGTCACCAGTCCTCGCTGATCGGTCTCTCATCTTCTCCACCGGGACCCCTCGCCGCCGTCTCCTCTGCCTCTCATCTTCTGCAACAACGGGTAGGCAAAGAGGTGGCATGTGTGGCTCGCCGGCCGTTGAGCCGAGGCAGAGCGCGCGTCTCGGCATCAAAGACAAAGGATGCACGGGAGTCAATTGGAAGTCGATGCAGGAGGAGCGTAGGAGAGAGAAGGCACTGTGCTATATGTTTTTTTTTTGTTATTTATGGTGCATTGTTGGTGAGCGTGATGAGTCCTATCCTACAATGAGACTTATGAGCAGTTTGGGAGTGTACCCAAACTAATTTTGGGTTGGGTTGAAGTGAACCCATCACGCCTTTGGGTAGAAGGACAGGGTTATCCCATATTTTTTATTTGGTTGGAGATAAACTGTGTCGGGGTTTGGATTCATGACACGTGGGTCCTGCATGTCAGCCTTCTATCAATTCTTCTCCCATGGGTCATCCTTTGATCGTCCCTGACACCGCCGCTCTCTGCTCCCACACTATCGTGGCCCTCTACAACCAATGCATCTCGCTCGCGCAGCTCTCTTGGCTTGCCTGCGCATGGGCACAATTGCCACGTCTGGCCATAGAAGAGACCGTGTTCCGACTATCGGATCCCTACGTCCAGCAATGGTTGTTGTTTATATTCAATTCGAGAGCACCCAAATCAGGGGTTACAATGAAAGAGAGTGAATCGACACGAGATCACTCGGTGCTATCAAGCCTCGTTGGTGGCGAGGAAGAAGAAATGTTCCCCTCTCTCACTGGATTGCTAACCATGCCTACAAAAAGGATGGATACAAAACTCCCCGATTTCTAGGAAGCCCCTACAATCGATTTTCAAGCCGCCTCTACAAATCAATTTTCAGAAATCATGCGATTTTAGGCTAAAAAATAGGAACAAAAAGTGGCACCATTGGTCCACCAACCCTTCCCCTCACACATATCTTCCTCTACCACTGCACCCTACACTCAATGTGTCTATAACCTATTTTTGGCTTGCAGCATAAGCCACAATATTTTTTGTACACTTTGTGGCCGACGGGATTTGAACCCATGACCTTCCCCTCACATGTATCCTCTTCTACCACTACACCTCACACTTAATCTGTCTATAATCCATTTTTGCACACTTCGTGGCCGATGAAATTCGAACCCATGACAACCCTCCCCCCGCCTAGCACGTATCCTCCTGTATCACCTCACACTCAATGTTTTTATAATCCATTTTTGCTTCCCAAAATATTATACCGAGCATAAATTGATTGTCTGAGGCCCTAAACGATTTCATATGAACAAGTTATCAACTATAAAGTTTCATAACTTTTTTATATCTATAACTTTCATGTTGGTAATTTTTCCATCTGAGATCGTTTCAAAAATTTGAATTTAAAATTTACAAGATTCAAACGTAATTTTTCATGATAAGATGATAGCAAATGAAAAAGCTATCAACTAGAAAGTTTCATAACTTTTCGAAATCTACAACTTTCAATTTTGCTATTTGTCCATCCGCGATCGTTTAAAAAATCATAATTTGAAATTTTGAAAATTTAAGCATAGTTTTCTTGACAACATGATTTCGATAACAAGTTAGTCATCACCGAGTTCATATGAAGCCAACGGTCTGGCTTCCACGATGGATTTGTGGACCGAAGCAGACCGGCGTTAGACATGTAGATATTATGAGACTCGAAATAGACGTCTTGCTATTGATGGAAATATCGCCTACCGCTGAAAGCACAACAACATTAAATCCCTAAAGTATTTACTCCCAGGAGTTGAAAGAACTACTAAGGCCTTTGTAAACCACTAGGCTACAGACCTTTGTTTCTGTAAACATGCATGCTTACACCTCCTTGACACTAGATCAATCGGACATGGCAAAAACGAGATAAACTTTTTATACAGTTTATTTGTAAATCGCGAGATAAACTTTTTAAGTCTAGTTAGTCCATGATTGGACAATATTTACCAAATAAAAACGAAAGTGCTACAAAACCAAAAAAATTTAGGCACTAAACAAGGCCTGACTGTTAGAACACCCATGGTCACTTGGTTCTGTAGTTTGACGAAGGCTGCCTGCACTGCCGTGAAGGCGACGGCATCGATTCCCCATCAGATCAGTGGGCAGAAGCAGCAGTGTATTCTGGGTGTACACAGATTATTATGCATGCATTTTGGGAATTATCGTTGTTCTGCATCTGTACCTTGTGCTCGTAGGAGCACAAAACAGAGCTTGTTCTGTTTTCAGACATTGTTCACTCTGCTTTCTTGATGCTCCTCAAGTTGCTGTACCCAAGCCAAACTAGCATACGAATTAGCGGTCTCATCCCAGCCATCAATCAAATGCCCATCGCCCACTTAGCAAGTCTTCCTGTTTGCTACCAACGGGGGCTTCACATCTACCGTCGGTATTATTATTTCCTCATTCAATCTCCTCCGTTAAACAAGTCAAAATTCCCTTATATATAGCAGCAAAGAAATGGACGAATATTGGTATCTTTTATGACGAGAGCTGATTGTGACATCCATCCATTATTATTATATTAGCCTGCCGTGGAGCATGCATGGACGGACGACGCCACAGTAGACTGAACTGCAACGTCTGTTGAACACAACGTCTGTCTGTTGCATGATGATGCTGATGATGGCTCACCCTGTTGAACCGTGGAAGCAAGTTCGGACTGAACTGCAGCAGCAATTTACAAGCCCGTTTTGATCGCGTGTGTTGGAATGGAACCGCTCGTGCCCAGGCTCTGGATGGATGGTTTTCGGCTTCCCTGTGTCTCGCTCGCACTGCTACCATCATCTCGTGACTCAAACATCATGTATGCCTGGCCTTGTTTAGTTCCTAAAAAATTTTGCAAAATTTTTCAGATTCTCCGTCACATCAAATCTTTAGACGCATACATGAAGTATTAAATATAGATGAAAATAAAACTAATTGCACAGTTTGGTCGAAATTGATGAGATGAATCTTTTAAGTCTAGGTAGTACATAATTAGATAATATTTGTCAAATACAAACGAAAGTGTTACTATTCCAATTTTGTAAAAAAATTTGGAACTAAACAAGGCCAACTTTCATCTACGTTCCAGTGCTAGATGGCTCCCCACACTAACTTGGCATAAGTTGGCCATACATCATTACATTATTTAATTTACAGAGGATAGACATTGACCAAGGCTAGAGCCTCGCATAGTCAGGGGTCACCTTCATCCAACAAACACGCTGAGTCAGATTTGTCGCGATCATTTTGGAATATATAATCCCAAAGCATCTGATTCCACTACTAAAGCTGATGATTCTTATAATATATTTTTTATGAAAAAATAAAAAAACGCAGGAAGTGGCCTACATTGAATGCACAAAATATTGTTTCCACACAGTACAAAGATAGATTGCACAATCGTCTTTGTGCCTGCTTGGATTCCACCACTAATCGAACGAAGCTGCCTGGCACTTTCCTTCTCACCTTGCACTGTCACCACACGACCCACTCCAACCACCACCTTCTTCCCTGAATCATCACCATTTTCCTTCCCAGCTTCAAGCAGCCAAACGGAAGACACCAACCAGCTACTGCGATTCTTGCGGACAACTTGACTCCATGCATGTTGCTGCTCAACCTTTCATCACTAACGGGCATGCCACAATCCAGCAGTAGCATCTGGTTGGTCAGGTCGGCGATGTCCATGCTGATTCCTGCCTAGCCATTGACCAATAATACATCCTGTTGTTGCAACGCCTCTCCGCTTCCGGCCATTGCTCAGCTCATCGGACTCAGGTTTGTTTCCTTAACCGTTACGTTTCTGCAGTGGCTTATGCTTAGCAAGATCTGCCCATATAGCTACTGCCCCCAGTGACCCACCGGCACGGCACAGTCCAGCAGTAGTATAAGGTGGGTCAGGTCGAAGATGTCCATACTGATACCTGTCTAACCATTAACTAAGATCGAGATCCTACTCCACGACCAAGCTAGAACGAACAACAGTGGCACTGCCTCACCAATTCTGGCCATTGCACAGCTCGTCAACTTGAGGTTTGTTTCCTTAACCGTTACGTTTCTGCAGCTAGTTGTGCACAGATAGTGCCCACTGTGTTGTAATTGTTATATGTCTCTGCAGCTGCTTATGAGTATCTAGATCTGTGTATATAGTTGCCACTGTCATGTACTTGTATCAATAATGAACGAGAAGTCAGTACTAGTGCCGCGATGGCTGCATGTACAGATGGCAGATGATTGAATCTTTGTTGTATAAAATTGAAATGCAGTGTTGAAATTAACATCTGTTCTAATTTCGTTACAGCAAAAACGGAAGTTCCCAATCATGGCCGGTGTCCTAGATGCTTTGGCATCCTACATCCAAAACATGCTTCTGCAGATGGCGGCAGAAGAGGTGCATATGTTGCTTGGGGTGTCCGGTGAGATTGACAACATGGACATCAAGCTTCGGGATCTAAAGAACATCCTTGCTGATGCTGATAGGAGGAACATCACTGACAAAAGCGTCCTAGCATGGGGGATAGAGCTAAGGAATGCTATGTATGATGCCACTGATATCCTCGACCTTTGCAAGCTCAAGGCTATGGAGCAAGGCCAAAGGCATGATGCCGGATGCTTCAACCCGTTGCTCTTCTGCATACGGAATCCCCTACATGCCCACGATATTGGAAGCCGCATCAAGAACCTTAACAAGAGGCTAGACGACATCAAGGCACGTGGTGCATCATTCAACTTCCTGAACCTTAGTACTTATGAGGATCGTGGAAGAAATGTGATATCATATGGTTCTAGTACCCGTGAGACATCGGGGGGCCTTGTTGAGTCTGGTTTGGTTGGTGAGAAGATTGAAGAGGACACAATAAATCTTGTGGAGATGCTAACAAAGAAGTATCCTACCGACGACAACAAATCCAACAAAATAATGGTTTTCTCTATTGTGGGAGCTGGTGGGATTGGTAAAACCACCCTTGCTCAAAAGATCTTCAACAATGAAGTCATAAAGGATGAGTTCAAAAAGAAAATATGGTTGAGTGTCAACCAAGGCTTTGATGATATTGAAATGTTAAGGAGGGTTATTATCGAAGCTGGTGGAAACCACCATGATTGTGGAAATGCAAAGGTGTCACTAGAACACACTCTAATAGAAGCTTTGAAGGGACAAAAAACCTTATTAATAATAGATGATGTCTGGGACAGCCGTATATGGGAAGGCGTGCTTAGAACTCCCTTTGTCAATGCCATGCTAGCTGAAGGTAGCCGTGTGCTGGTCACCACAAGGCATGACACAGTGGCACGTCAGATGAAGGCGGAGGAGCCCTACCATCGTATTGACAGACTTGGGCTTGAAGATGCATGGATGCTGCTCAAGAAGCAGGTTCAAGTTAATCCATACATTTATTACTTTTCATTAATCATGCGTTATGTTTTCTAGCTGCATCACTTTATTTGCTTCTATCTTAGTAGTGGGAACTAGATTCCCTGTCTTGGCAGCAACTTCTATTTTTCTTCTTTGTTTCAACCATGTAGTTCTATGGTTGTGACCTTCGAAAAATAAGATAAAGAAACAAAATGACATACTTCCTTGCGTTAGCATTGTAATATCTTGCATATGCAGTCATGTAGACTCCACATATAGTGCAGGTATTCACTTTTTTTGTTAAAGCAATTCAAAATTGGACATTGTATTACACTCCCTCCTTTTTTTAAAAGAACTTGAGATCTGTAGGTTCGATTGGATCTGTAATTGGCTGTAATGTAGGCAATATGAAATGGCGAATTAGTAACTAATTTAAATTCACAAACTAAGGAAACCATAATAAGTATGTTTATCACTATTCTTTTTAGAGTAAAATAAAAAAAAGGTCTTTGAAGTTATTCTGTATGATGTTGTCTGATCCTCAAACTCTCAAAATGCTTGCATTGTGAGGTTATAGAAATTGTCCTTGTATGGAATGTAAGTCCCAAGCCCTTATAATGCTACTTTCATCCACAGGACTTGTCACGTGTTGTCATCTAGTCTTGTTCTTAATGAGCCCTAACACACTATACACCCTCATGTGGCATGTCACAATTGATCCATTTGTGGTTCAGTATTGATGAGTAGTCTAACACGAGGTTATGTATATCACACATATTGGGCTGTTGCACTATATCCGAGCGAAGAGAGAGAGAGGGGGAACTCGGGATGGTGGTCCAAAGGCCAACATATATGTGTGGTGCCCATAGATAGAATCGACTAGTACAGATATTATGAGACATATAGGTAGCATTTGGTTAGGAGATAAGGTGGGATGGAAGAATGATCTTGTCTCTGGTTGGAGGGATGCAGTGACCCTATTTTCTTTTTGGTTGGAAAGCGATGGGACCAATTTGTTTTCTATTTGGTCTTAGATATAATAACTCAAATCATGTGGGTCCCATTTGGCAGTTTTAATTCTCTTTTTCTTCCTCCTCTCCTTACCTTGTTCACGAACTGTAGCCACCCAAAGGACTCGCAAGTGCGACACCCTCTGCCTCCTCCCGTTGAGTCGGCCATGGCTTATGCCACCTGCTTCATGTGTAGCCACCCAAAGGACTCGCGCACGGTGGCTCCTAAAAGGTTGCACGACGGCAGCCTCTGAGCTCACGCGTGGAGGCTCCTCTTATCTCGGCACAGTGGTGCCCCCCCAAGGTCATGCAAGGCGGCAATCTCCCGAGCTCGCGCGATGGTGGCCCCCTGTGCTCCTCGTCTTCATTGACCTCCCGTATGTGCACCTCCTCTTGTCTTCTTCCTCACCAGTGAGTGGGCTTGTCCCACCTCAGGTGACCCCCTGTTCGTCAAATTTCTGCACAAGCACGCATGTGAGCAACTATCGTGGTCGTGTAGCCACCATGCTTGCGCAGCCAAATAGAATTGGGGTATGAAATAGTTTAAGGATCTAAATGTACAGTTTTACATTTAGTGATCTGATAGAAGATGCCGTAGTTTAGAGACTATGGGTGTAATTTGCTCTATGACAATGGTTGGAATCGCTTCCAATCGCCTCCCATCGCCTCCGCTAAAAACTTTTTTCTTGATTTAATTTGTGGAAGGGTAATAACATCATTGTACAAGGTTCTCTGAAACCCCAACCCCTATCATCGGCAGCGACGGCTCCCTGTAACACGCATTGGTGGACGCAGACGGGTGGAACTCATAGAAGATTTAAAAAAACTTAAGAAGAAGATTTTTATCTAACTAGCTATAGTACTTGAATCAAACATCCTATCTATGTTACTCAAAATATTACTTTTACAATTATGAATTTACCCTTTTACCCTTCATTAAAAAAGAAATACAAAAGGAGAAATTACCGCTCCTCTATTTAGGGTCTTAATTCCTATAATTTTGGAGGCGATGGGAGGCAATGTGACATCTATGGCCCACCGACCATAGACACACCTATTGCCTCCCATCACCTTGCTTCCATCGCTTTGCTTCTCATCGCCTCTCCAACCATTGTAAAAATATTAATTATAGTATTATTACTGGACGTACGTGTATGTGGAGAAGGCATTGCTTATGAATTGTATACAACAGTATTTAAAATTGATTTTTGAACGTGAAGCTGGTGGAAGCGTGATATATAGCAAAGAATCCACATACCAACGCTAAACTCATGGTGGCAATTAATGTACATGCTTTGTAAACTGCAATTGCCCACTGGGTGAAATCTAAGGAAGAGTGGGCCAAGAAACTAATATTAGACCTAGTACCACTTAGAATATTAATTATTTTATAACAAAATTTGAAACTAAACCAACCGCATTTGTTGGGAGTAGACTATACAGCTTTCAACCGTTTATTTGTATTGGAATGCACGAGGATATTACATGCTGAGTTATTAGTGTAGTGTACTGGCACAGTAGCGTATATATGGATGTGTGTCACTTGTAATGGAAACAATTATTTCTAATATTTTTGCTTGGCCATACGTACGTTTGTGCGCACCTTCTAGTGAGCATTCTTCCTCAATGTTGAGTTTTGTTTGCACGAGCACTGTAGCTTTATTACACAGAATTTCTATCGACTATTGCGTCAACCCATGTTCTGGCATGGGCTCGAATTTTATGAGATATAAGTATTAAGTATTGTTCTGGTCATTTCAAATTATAAACCATTTTGGCTATTAAAGATATATTATTTTTCATTGTACCTAACAGTATATCTAAGTGTATAGAAAAAACTATATACTTTCGAAACATGTTATAATTTGAAATGCGCGGAGTAGATCTGAATAATAATGAAATAGTCATAAATTATATGTTTTTCTCTTTGTCTAATCTCTAACATAATAGACATGATAGATACTCTATAGTCTATATCTAGTTATCATAAACTTATTAGTTACTATTTTTTCAACAAACTAATCTATATATTTTTATCCATATTACTTCAAATATGCAATTACTTTGAAACCTTACCATTAATCACGGTGGCTCTTGTTTTGTTATGTATCAAATTTCTTATTGACTGCATCAGATTTATTTTTTCTCTCCTTAAGTTAAGTTGAACCCCTTATGCTTATTGTATCTTTCATTAACTCTTCTTTTTGTATTTTTGAAATAAGAATTTTAGGACATAGTTTACATTCTTAGGAACTACAATAGCATAAGACATCATTTGAAACATACACCATATTGCTTAAGATAAGCCACAGAGCTTGAAGTGAGTTCACAAACATGATGGCTAAGGAAATATTAACCTCAAGAGAATTTTTTATTCTATTGCTAAGGAAATAACTTTTTTGTGATTAAACATAACATATTTATTCCATTGCTCATGCATGATGGCATTACGTGTATATTTACTTTAATCAAATCTTACTATATGTGTTTTATGAGAATTTCTAGGATCTATCTTTTGTTTTCCTATCAAGTCTTGTGACGATTAACATGCAAGCTCTAGTAGAAACGTCTTGTTAGAATTTATAGTATTTATCTTTTTTCTAGTGTGATATGTATTTAGTTGAAAACTAAACTTAAGATATATAAACTCTTGATACAACTCTTTTTTGACATTGCAAATCTACATTTATCTTTTAACTTTGAATTAAATTGTTGCAATTTCTTCACATGTTAATTAGAAATTCTGGTATTCTTTATCTTTTATTCAAAAATCATTTTTTATTATAACGAATATAGGTCCAGTAGTATTGTTTTCCACATATGCTAAAATTTGGCTTGCATTCTGACAGTAAACATGTTCAATTTGTTATGTCATACGATTATGTGTTGTATTATTGATATATCATATTGTGCATAAATTTAAGTTGACAATATTGATATGACATAATGTTTCAGTAAAAACATATAAACTTGTTTAAAATAATAATTATTGAATTTATTATCACGGAGTATAGATATAAAGTGTTATTGCTACATCGTTTGCTATGTGAACATTTTTCAATGTTTCATAACTTTTAAAATAAATGTTATCCAAATTTATACATGTTTATTTGATATACATGGTGCAACATTGCATTTAGTTATTTTATTTCACGATTATTGAATTATGCAATTTAGAAATATATACATGTACCATACTTTTTGTTAATATTGATATTTTTAATAGTATATATTACTATTTACATGTCAATTTTAGATATGTTTTGTTTATCTTCAATTCTGGCTAAGGTACATACAAAAATAAATTTAATACCTTGCATTATATTTCACAAAGACATAAATGGATAGGTTCAACACAAACATAGAATATTAATTTGCATTATTTTTCATAATGATAAAGGTGGGAGAATTTATAATTAGGAGGCATTTTAAATTATGTTCCATAAGGGTATATTGGGTAGTTTAGATACAAAGTTAGAATATTATTTTTTATTATCTTTCACAATGACAAAAGCAAGGTAATTTAGACACAATTTTAGGGGTTTATTTAAATTATGTTTCATAATCGCCAACGTGGGTAATTTAGATGAAAAATCAGGGAGTGATTTTGAATTATTTTTTATGATGACATACATGGGTAATTTATATACAAATATAGAGGGTTATTTTGAATTATCTTTTGTAATGTCACAATTGGGTAAATTAAATGCAAAATTCGGGGTTACTTTATTGTATTTTCATAACGGCAGTAGTGGGTAATGTTTTATAAACTATAATAGATGCAATGGCTATTATCACTGATGATATTAGAGTTTATCAAATGAAAGGCTAGATGTTTTTTATTATTGTCATAATTTGGAGGATTTATCTTTTTACTAGCATTTTGTTATGTCTCTGTTGGGGTCTCTAATTAGAATTTATAGGATTTATCTTTTCTAGTTTCTGGTGAGAATTAACGTGGTGTCTCTGTTGGGGCTTCTAATTAGTAATAACTAGGAGGATTCCCCGCGCTTTGCTGCGGGTATGAAAGAGGAATATAAATATGGTCTCACTATAGTCTATTATGTCATCTATATATAGTTTTAGTAGTCAGTTTCAAAAGAGAAAGAGAGGAGATCACGTGAGAAAATAATTGCTAGCAGTATGCATGCATGGTCATGTGTAGGTAGTTGCATCCACTGCTGGAACCATTTGTGAGTGGGCTAAATTGCATGCAGCAGCAGAAGAAGTGGATGATGATGCAGCAGAAGAAGTGAAACTTTTTGGATCTAAACAATGCCTTAGTTGCATATGCATAAAGTATAATATAAAAAAGGATGACCAATAATTGTGTGCTAGAGATCCCATTTCTTCTTGATGTGCTTTGCATTGGTAGCATATCACAACACTGCACGGTAAATTATTTTTTGTCTAATTGGCCTGAAATTCTTGCAGGCTGTCAGAGATGTGAATGATGAGCCGCAGGTTGAAAATTTAAAGGATATTGGCTTGATACTTGTAAAAAAATGTGATGGTTTACCTCTTGGGATCAAAGTAATGGGAGGTCTCCTGAGTCGGAAAAGGATAACACGAACCGACTGGCAAAAGGTCTTAGATGATTCTCTATGGTCAATATCACAAATGCCTGAAGAGCTAAATTATGCAGTATATCTTAGCTATGAAGATCTAGACCCTTGTTTGAAGCCTTGTTTTTTGCACTACTCCCTCCTCCCTAGGGGTACAGTTTTTTTTGTTCATGAAATTGTTGGAATGTGGATTGGTGAAGGATATGTTCATGGAACATTACGTGACGACCTAGAAGAAATAGGAAGGGAATATTATAATGAGTTAATACAGCGGAACCTTATTGAGCCAGATATCAAGTTTATTGATCAAAGTGTTTGCAACATGCATGATGTTGTCCGGTCATTTGCTCAGAACATGTTCCGAGACGAAGCACTCATAACTCACAATAGTAGAATTGGGATTGACAAGCTTAAAGCACAAAAGTTTATGCGGTTATCTCTCGAAAGCAAACAATCGGAACAATCTGATTTGGAGTGGTGTTCTCTACAAACACAAATGTCACTGAGAACAATGCTTTTATTTGGTAATATAAAGATTCAACCAGGTGATTCATTTCGTTCTTTTTCAAGTCTCCGAACACTACACTTGGGCAGTGTAAATATTGTTGCAATACCCGAATCTTTGTATCAGCTGAAACATCTGAGGTATCTGTCAATAGAAAACAGTAATATATCTAAGTTATCAGAAGACATTGGCAAGTTGAAATTCTTGCAGTTCATTAGCCTTTTTGGTTGTCCGAGTTTGACCAAGCTTCCCAGTAGCATTGGACTGCTACATGACTTGAGGTATCTCTGTCTTCACAGAACAAATATAAGTGTTGTACCAAGGGATTTTTGTGGTCTAACTTCTTTGAGGAAATTATATGGATTTCCAGCCCACATGGACTGTGACCGTTGTAGTTTGGAGGAACTTGGGCCTCTCTCCCAGCTAACTGAACTTAATATCAGTTTCTTGGAGAATGTAGCTTCTTCCTCATCTGCTATACAGGCCAAACTTGGTGGAAAGAAGCGCCTAAGGTATCTCTCACTGGGTTGCACCAGTAGACTTGGAGATGATGGCCTGTTGGTAAAAAAGGAAGAAGGGATCTCTGAGAAAGCCAAGAGACAAATCGAGGAGGTCTTTGATGAGCTCTGCCCTCCGCTTGGCTTAGAAAACCTTAACATTGAAGGGTATTTCGGTGAGCGGCTCCCAAGATGGATGATGTCAGCAGCAGCAGTTATGCCGCTTAGGAGCTTGAGGACTGTTACGATGGACAACTTGGCCTGCTGCACAGAGCTTCCTAGTGGCTTGAGTCAGCTCCCCTGCTTGGAGCTTCTGCAGATTGTTCGTGCCCCAGCCATCAAGTGTGTTGGGCATGAATGGCTACAACCAAACAATCAATTAGGTTTTGCGTTTCCCAGACTGCAGGAGCTGCACTTTGAGGGAATGGTCGAATGGGAGGAATGGGAGTGGGAGGAACAAGTGAAAGGCATGCCTATCTTGGAGTTGCTTAAACTGAAAATGTGCAAGTTGAGGCGTGTGCCACCAGGCCTGGCCTTCCACGCAAGGGCTTTGAAGAAGTTATGTATATATGGTGTGAAGCATCTAAGCTCTTTGGAGAACTTTGCTTCTGTGGTCCACCTGGACGTGTTTAGAAACACTCACCTGGAGAGGATCAGTAATCTACCAAAACTGCAGAAGCTCGTCATCGTCATGTGCCCAAAGCTGAAGGTAGTGGATGGCATGCCTGCACTCCAGAGACTCAATCTGGAGGATTATGACATGGAAACAGTCCCCAGGTATCTGCAGGATGTAAACCCAAGGCATTTGCTGCTGCATTGTTCCATATCGCTGCTCACATGCATAGCAGCAGGGAAATCTGGTCCTCAGTGGGACAAGTTCAGCCACATCCAGCAAGTCAAAGCTGCAAATGAAGAAGGCTGTCCAAGGAAGTGGTATGTGCTCTACACAAGGAACCCTTACCGCTTCGAGACAAATATCAGCCGCTCTGCTATTGCCCAAGGTAAATTAACACAGCCGCCTTCCAATGTAATTTATTTTTTGGCACTCTGTTTTCCTCGGTTTCCTTCAATCAGTTCAATTCATCTTCTGCAGCTCACGGACGCCGCATATGGCTTGCTTACTCGGAAACATGTCCCATTGAAGATGAGTGGCCCACAGGAGGACACACGTATGTAGAAAAACGTATGCCCCTCTGCGTACGCTTCAGGTAAAAAAGTTGGCTACACGTTGATTGCTTCCCTCTGTTTCAGTAATTGTGCATGCTTACACCTCCTTGACACGTGATTAATTGAACATGGCAAGTTCTTTACCATTTCATTTCGTCCGTGCAACGTATTTTTGCAACATGTGCAGGTGCAACGCCTATCGCCACTTGAATGGCTGGTTTGATGAAGCGTGCCTGCACTGCCATGAAGCCGACAACATCGCTTCCCCATCTGATCAGTGGACCCAAGGAGAAGTGCTTTCAGCCCGTATAAAGACTGTTTGGGCATGAGTGGAGGAAACGTCTTTAGTTTAGTGTGAGTATGTGCATCTTGGCTATTCCTTGATCTGCTTCTGTACCTTGTGTATAAGATCCTCAGCTTGTGTATGTTCATTTTACTGCTTATTAGGGGCTTGTGTTCGATCTTATACTGTAACATCTAGAATACGTTTATTGCGTTAGAAGTGTAAAGTGGTAAAATAATAATAATTGTAATTTTATCCATCACTCAAATGAATGATCAGAGATTTTAGATGCGTAGAGCTCGTCGAATGCTTTCAGTTGCACTACTCATATGTATTGTTTGGAATTTGGATCATGGAGATATAAATTTCAGAAGTTTTAAGAAAGAAAAAATAAACAGGACCTTTTACTGTAGTGTGACGCGTGGTGGCCTTTTATATCCGCTCCAAGGCCTTTAGGTTCCATCCATAGCTTTTCATATTCAGGATAAAAAAAAAGAGGAGAGGGGAGAAAAGAGAAAGGAGAAGAGAGAAGGGGAGGATAGGGCCTAGGGTTTTGCCGCCGTCGTAGCCGCCGCCGCCGCTGTCGGTCATCCGTGGTGGTCGTTCTTCCTTCCGTGGAAAATACGGTTTGGTTCTACCTTGTATCTTGGCTGTCCCATTGATCTACCATGTCCCTTTTACTGTCCATGAGGGCTTAGCCATGTTTGGCGTAGATCGGAATAACAAGGCTTTTATGGCGGCAAGGATCGTGGCGAGTTGGATCGGAGATAATGGAAAGGTGAAGAGGCGGAGAAGAAGGAGTAGACGCCAGGAGTTTCGGCGTCGTGCTCGCTGTGGTTCTCTAGGTGAGAAGCCAAATATTAATCCCCTTCATCTGATCAAGTTTTGCGGATTAAATCGCTTATTTGGGATTGGGTTTAGTGGAGAAATTCTTGAAGTCATTTTCGTTCATGTCCTGAAATTCTCGTCAGACTGAGCAGTCACTGTTCATCGTAATGTTATGGCATTTTAGAGGCTTTAATAATTTTTGAGCCTGTGGACAAAGTTGTAGAGGACTTCATTATCTTTCTTTGGACGCCAAGAACTCTGTCAGAGCAGTTATATTTTGTGAGATATCGAGTTTTCAATCTGACTGTTTTCCAGTGACGAAAATCTGGACAGTTTTGGATCTAAACAGTTTTTGACCCTGTTAATGAAATAATTAGGTCTTTGATTATTAACAAATGTTTTAGGATTTTTGTTAAGCTTTCTAGATTGGTAAAGTTTGTAACTTTTGAATAAGTATATCACCAGTTATGAATTTTTGAAGTTTGATGTTCTGTTTTGAAGGTCAGAAATATTCAGTTGTGTTCTATGGTTAATTATACCATCTTGCAGATCTCTGATGCAAAACCTTACAATACAAAAGTTGTATATAACAGAGTTTTACATGATCTGATAAATTATGGTAATTTTTGGATGAGTATTCTGAAGTATATGAAAAAGAGAAGAGTCGGTGCTGCTGTCTTGATCGGTAGCGCAAACGGTAGAGGCTTGAATGTCGGGTTTGGGGCGCATTAGTGCGTATTTGTTCTTACTCTTGCTTGTATGTTGGTGTATGTACTGAGTAGTATTTGTGATCAGGTGGTAGCACTTCAGAACATCGCTAGTGTTTTTGTTCTCCTTCGGTAAAGTGGCAAGTGAATGTAGCGGTGGTTTGCTACCGTTTTGGCTTGTTATTTTTATCACCTACAGTTTATTGTCTATAAGAATGTCATCCCTCTCATATCTAAAATTTATGATTTTGGTATATTTAGTCTTAGTTAAATTGTGGTCTTATTTAAGTATTTATGGTGATGGTATTATTTTATATTGTTATTTGTGGCTAGCCCACAAACTTGAATTTGAAGTCGGAGTATCATTGGTGATTTATTAATTTTATTGCAACATGCCAAGTGCATTGCATCATTCATTGGCATTGGAAGTTATGTCTTGACCTATGGTCATGACTGTACCGGTATGCATCATGGGATGCAGCTCCACACCTTGTTGGGTGTGCAGGCAGGAGACATATGCATTGCATTCATATGCATTCATGAGAAGTATGTTATTGAAGAGATTTTATCCACGTTATTATGAAGCTCTGTATTATTGGCTATGTTCCAAATTGGAAGACTGTTACTTTTAGTATGATATTATGTCAATTGAGAACATCATATTAAATTGATGTTAATTCAAATTGTGGTTTCAATAGCTTGTCAAAACAAGTTCGCTTGCTGAGATGTTTCGTCTCACCCTTGCTTTACTCAATCCAGGTACTTGATGCTTACTTGGAAGGAAAGGGACTTAGCTGCACGTCACACACTTATTCATTTAGAGACCTTGTGTTTTAATAAATAATAATTTGGTTTGCTTATTGGTTTTGAAGGCGGTTGTTAAAGTGTGGGTGTTAAACTTAATTCTTGTTGAAGTAACTTATTTGCGTTAGGATGTTCATTAATCCTAGTTTGGTATTTCAGTATTTTTTTTTATATTTTATTCTTCCGCTTGCTATAAATACAAAGAAGATACTGTCAAATTGTTTATGGTTGTGTGCAGCTGTTGTTTGTGTAGTCTAGTAGCATCCCGGTGTATTTGTGGTTTTCGGGGTGTTACATATACAGTATGGACACATGCCACATTGCAGAAATAAATGTTCTATCTGCTACTGAACATGTACACAGATTGCAAAATTATATGTTCTGTAATTTCACTATTTTATCAGGCTTACGATAGTGAATGGTAAACTGGTTGTGATGTCATCAATGGACTCATGGCACACTGCAAATACATATGTGTTACATTTCTTATGAACTTTTATGTTTTTTTATTCTGGATTGGAGCATGCTCGCACTCCAAATCCTCCAATAGCCCTTTGCTCAGTGGAGACAAATCTATAACCAGGTGTGCCCGGAGGATATCCCAGCTGCCCGTAACCAAATTCCTCCAATTACTAGTTTCCTGGGCTCCCTGGAAATACCAGAATATTGTGGTGTCCAACCACCTCCTGCTGTCAATGAGAAAGCTGGCACCTTCGATATCACTCTTGCGATCTTGGCGAGCAGGTCACTGACATCTTGGTGGGCACCATTAGTTTTTGTTTTTATTTAAATTTAATGCTCTATACATGTACCGTAAGATTCGATATGACGAAAAATCTTAAAAAAATACAAATTTTTTTTGGAAGCCCTAGGCACCCCAAACCAGGTGAGGTCACACGGGCCTATGCGAGATCCGGCGTGCCAGCAAACTGGCTCCTAACAGAGTGTTCGATGACAGAATAATTCCCATCCCCGCCAATACCAGTCCTATCCATGAAAAGGCGAAGAAGGCCCACGTCGGCATGCTCTGTCGCTAGTCCCCACTAGCGCCTTCTGCGGGTCCCGTCATCAGTCCTCGCTGATCGGTCTCTCATCTTCTCCACCGGGACCCCTCGCCGCCGTCTCCTCTGCCTCTCATCTTCTGCAACAACGGGTAGGCAAAGAGGTGGCATGTGTGGCTCGCCGGCCGTTGAGCCGAGGCAGAGCGCGCGTCTCGGCATCAAAGACAAAGGATGCACGGGAGTCAATTGGAAGTCGATGCAGGAGGAGCGTAGGAGAGAGAAGGCACTGTGCTATATGTTTTTTTTTTGGTTATTTATGGTGCATTAATTGTTGGTGAGCGTGATGAGTCCTATCCTACAATGAGACTTATGAGCAGTTTGGGAGTGTACCCAAACTAATTTTGGGTTGGGTTGAAGTGAACCCATCACGCCTTTGGGTAGAAGGACAGGGTTATCCCATATTTTTTATTTGTGCCTTGTTTAGTTCCAAAATATTTTGCAAAATCGACACTGTAGCTTTTTCGTTTGTATTTGACAAATAATATCCAATCATAGACTAACTAGGCTCAAAAGATTCGTTTCGTCAATTTCGACCAAACTATGCAATTAGTTTTTAATTTTATCTATATATAATACTTCATGCATGTGTCTAAAGATTCGATGTGACGGGGAATCTGAAAAATTTTGCAAAATTTTTTGGGAACTAAACAAGGCCTTGGTTGGAGATAAACTGTGTCGGGGTTTGGATTCATGACACGTGGGTCCTGCATGTCAGCCTTCTATCAATTCTTCTCCCATGGGTCATCCTTTGATCGTCCCTGACACCGCCGCTCTCTGCTCCCACACTATCGTGGCCCTCTACAACCAATGCATCTCGCTCGCGCAGCTCTCTTGGCTTGCCTGCGCATGGGCACAATTGCCACGTCTGGCCATAGAAGAGACCGTGTTCCGACTATCGGATCCCTACGTCCAGCAATGGTTGTTGTTTATATTCAATTCGAGAGCACCCAAATCAGGGGTTACAATGAAAGAGAGTGAATCGACACGAGATCACTCGGTGCTATCAAGCCTCGTTGGTGGCGAGGAAGAAGAAATGTTCCCCTCTCTCACTGGATTGCTAACCATGCCTACAAAAAGGATGGATACAAAACTCCCCGATTTCTAGGAAGCCCCTACAATCGATTTTCAAGCCGCCTCTACAAATCAATTTTCAGAAATCATGCGATTTTAGGCTAAAAAATAGCAACAAAAAGTGGCACCATTGGTCCACCAACCCTTCCGCTCACACATATCTTCCTCTACCACTGCACCCTACACTCAATGTGTCTATAACCTATTTTTGGCTTGCAGCATAAGCCACAATATTTTTTGTACACTTTGTGGCCGACGGGATTTGAACCCATGACCTTCCCCTCACATGTATCCTCTTCTACCACTACACCTCACACTTAATCTGTCTATAATCCATTTTTGCACACTTCGTGGCCGATGAAATTCGAACCCATGACAACCCTCCCCCCGCCTAGCACGTATCCTCCTGTATCACCTCACACTCAATGTTTTTATAATCCATTTTTGCTTCCCAAAATATTATACCGAGCATAAATTGATTGTCTGAGGCCCTAAACGATTTCATATGAACAAGTTATCAACTATAAAGTTTCATAACTTTTTTATATCTATAACTTTCATGTTGGTAATTTTTCCATCTGAGATCGTTTCAAAAATTTGAATTTAAAATTTACAAGATTCAAACGTAATTTTTCATGATAAGATGATAGCAAATGAAAAAGTTATCAACTAGAAAGTTTCATAACTTTTCGAAATCTACAACTTTCAATTTTGCTATTTGTCCATCCGCGATCGTTTAAAAAATCATAATTTGAAATTTTGAAAATTTAAGCATAGTTTTCTTGACAACATGATTTCGATAACAAGTTAGTCATCACCGAGTTCATATGAAGCCAACGGTCTGGCTTCCACGATGGATTTGTGGACCGAAGCAGACCGGCGTTAGACATGTAGATATTATGAGACTCGAAATAGACGTCTTGCTATTGATGGAAATATCGCCTACCGCTGAAAGCACAACAACATTAAATCCCTAAAGTATTTACTCCCAGGAGTTGAAAGAACTACTAAGGCCTTTGTAAACCACTAGGCTACAGACCTTTGTTTCTGTAAACATGCATGCTTACACCTCCTTGACACTAGATCAATCGGACATGGCAAGTTGTTTAACATTTCATCCCGTGTAACGTATTTTTAGTTTTTTTTGCACCATGTGCTGGTACAACGCCCATCGTCACTCGGGTTTGATGAAGCCTGGTTTAGTTCTAAAAAAATTTGTAAAATGAACACTATAGTACTTTCGTTTGAATTTAACAAATATTTTCCAATCATGTGCAATTAGTTATTTCTTTTATCTATATTTAATATTTTATGCATGTGCCGCAAGATTCGATGTGACAGAGAATCTAAAAAATTCTGCAAAATATTTTGAAAGTAAACAAGCCCCAAGCCTGCCTGCACCGCCTTGAAGGCGACGGCATCGATTCCCCATCGGCCATCAGTGGGCTGAAGCAGCAGTGTATTCTGCGTGTACATTATGTATTTTGGGCAGTTTCGTTGATCTGCATCTGTACCTTGTGCTCGTAGGAGCACCAAACAGAGCTTGCTCTGTTTTCAGACATTGTTCACTCTGCTTTCTTGATGCTCCTCAAGTTGCTGTACCCAAGCCAAACTAGCATACGAATTAGCGGTCTCATCCCAGCCATCAATCAAATGCCCATCGCCCACTTAGCAAGTCTTCCTGTTTGCTACCAACGGGGGCTTCACATCTACCGTCGGTATTATTATTTCCTCATTCAATCTCCTCCGTTAAACAAGTCAAAATTCCCTTATATATAGCAGCAAAGAAATGGACGAATATTGGTATCTTTTATGACGAGAGCTGATTGTGACATCCATCCATTATTATTATATTAGCCTGCCGTGGAGCATGCATGGACGGACGACGCCACAGTAGACTGAACTGCAACGTCTGTTGAACACAACGTCTGTCTGTTGCATGATGATGCTGATGATGGCTCACCCTGTTGAACCGTGGAAGCAAGTTCGGACTGAACTGCAGCAGCAATTTGCAAGCCCGTTTTGATCGCGTGTGTTGGCTCATGCCCAGGCTCATGCATGTATGAGTATGTTGAACCTCTCGATGGATGGTTTTCGGCTTCCCTGTGTCTCGCTCGCACTGCTACCATCATCTCGTGACTCAAACATCATGTATGCCTGGCCTTGTTTAGTTCCTAAAAAATTTTGCAAAATTTTTCAGTCCGTCACATCAAATCTTTAGACGCATACATGAAGTATTAAATATAGATGAAAATAAAAACTAATTGCACAGTTTGGTCGAAATTGATGAGATGAATCTTTTAAGACTAGGTAGTACATAATTAGATAATATTTGTCAAATACAAACGAAAGTGTTGCTATTCCAATTTTGTAAAAAAAATTTGGAACTAAACAAGTCCAACTTTCATCTACGTTCCAGTGCTAGATGGCTCACCACACTAACTTGGCATAAGTTGGCCATACATCATTACATTATTTAATTTACAGAGGATAGACATTGACCAAGGCTAGAGCCTCGCATAGTCAGGGGTCACCTTCATCCAACAAACACGCTGAGTCAGATTTGTCGCGATCATTTTGGAATATATAATCCCAAAGCATCTGATTCCACTACTAAAGCTGATGATTCTTATAATATATTTTTTATTAAAAAATAAAAAAACGCAGGAAGTGGCCTACATTGAATGCACAAAATATTGTTTCCACACAGTACAAAGATAGATTGCACAATCGTCTTTGTGCCTGCTTGGATTCCACCACTAATCGAACGAAGCTGCCTGGCACTTTCCTTCTCACCTTGCACTGTCACCACACGACCCACTCCAACCACCACCTTCTTCCCTGAATCATCACCATTTTCCTTCCCAGCTTCAAGCAGCCAAACGGAAGACACCAACCAGCTACTGCGATTCTTGCGGACAACTTGACTCCATGCATGTTGCTGCTCAACCTTTCATCACTAACGGGCATGCCACAATCCAGCAGTAGCATCTGGTTGGTCAGGTCGGCGATGTCCATGCTGATTCCTGCCTAGCCATTGACCAATAATACATCCTGTTGTTGCAACGCCTCTCCGCTTCCGGCCATTGCTCAGCTCATCGGACTCAGGTTTGTTTCCTTAACCGTTACGTTTCTGCAGTGGCTTATGCTTAGCAAGATCTGCCCATATAGCTACTGCCCCCAGTGATGTAGTTGTTATGATTCGGCACATAAAGTTGTCACTCTCATATAGTTATATCAATGAACGAGAGGGGGAGTGAATGAGAGCCGTAAATTTTGTCTCAAAATATTTTCGGCCACTGTCTCAAATCACCGCCCAACACAAGCGAGAATCCCGAAACTAAATTACTCAAGCGAACCGGTGACAAGAGCACTTAGATAAAATTTTTGAAACAATAGAAAGTTAACACAACAGACGAAACACGAATTAGAGCTCAAATGATTAAACTACGCATTTTTTAGATAAAGGATAGTTTATATCCAAACTTCATCTACCATAGGGTAGAATCAGACCAATTATTACAAAGTTCGGTCAGACGACCAGTACACTTGAGATAACTCAATTTATGGAAACAAAACGGAAAGAAAGCGTTTGGCTATGAAAGACCAAGAAACCTAGTTGACAGCCATCCATTAGATCTAAAGAAATGCAGAGTTGAAGTTTCCAAAAACTGTCCAGCAAGCAGAAGCTGGTCTTTTAGTACCTCACACCGCTACAGTCTTACCCACTAACGAAGCCAATGGGTTCCTCTAATACCTGCAAAAAAGTTTTCGGTCTGCATTTGTCAAAAAACCACTTCATTTCTTGTTATCCAAATTGTCCAAACTAGGGTCATAGCTGCCATTAATAATAAGGAATTAAAAGTGTTACTAGTCCTCTTAAGACCAATTAACAAAAAACAATCATTTATACTAAGAGGAGGTGCAATTCCAAACAACAGGCGTACCACACGCCACAAGAATTAGTATAAAAACATTCGAATAAGAGGTGGTGAATAGTTTTAGGAGAATCACAGAACACATATCTTGTGTCTCTAGCCTAGTTACGTTGGCAAGATTATCTTTGGTTAAAACAACACCTCTTTTTAAATATAAAAAAAAGACTTTTATACAAAAGGGAGCCTCGCCTAGTCAAGATATAGGGGTCACCTTCATCCAACAAACATGCCAAGTCAGATTTGTCGTGATCATTTTGGAATAATCCCAAGCATCTGATTTCACCACCAAAGGTGATGATTCTATTAATATATTACTTTATTAAACAATAAAAAACAGAAAGTGGCTTAAATGAAATGAACAATACTAGGACCTTGTTTAATTCACAAAAATTTTTGGATTTGACTATTATAGCATTTTCGTTTTATTCAGCAATTAGTGTTCAATCATGGACTAATTAGACTTAAAAGATTTATCTCACAATTTATAGATAAATTATACAATTAGTTATTTTTTATCTATATTTAATGTTTTGTATATGCGTACAAAGATTTTTTATCAAGTGGGCGATCAAATTGTTAACATCCATCCGTCCCGCCCAACACTAACATCAGCTTTTGCAGTGCACCAACCGCTAGCCTTTTCGTTTATTACTAAATCCAAGTTATAGGTGCGGAGAGTGTTGCCGATCGAACTTCCATGTCATGGGATAAATTGGGGCTCAGTAATCTAAAAGAAAGTGAGTTGTTTAATTTCCAACGTATAGAGGCTCCAAAGAGAAATTCATACCAATACACTTGTGATTGGAAGAAAATGAATTGCCATTGCCAATATACTTGATTAATTTGTACTTAATTATGTAATTCGAAATAAAATAGCATGCATTACAAGACGCAAGAGCCGGTCAGTGGCCGCTGCCAAATTGTATTTTGGTTTCTTTATGAGCGAGTCTTTGCTTGTCGTCTCGTGCAACGAGAACGCTTCCTGCGGTGCCTCCACTCTAGCATCCAACAAGGCTCCGGTGTGGAATTTATAAACTAGGACACAGCAAGCAAGTCGATCGAAGTTGCCATGCACTTTCCTTCCCACCTTGCACTGTCACCAAAAGACCTACTCCAACCACCATCTTCTTCCCTGAATCAACACTATTTTCCTTCCCCAGCTCAAGCAGCCAAACAGAAGACACCAACCAGCTACTGCGATTCTCGCCGGTAATTTCTTTCCTGCCCACCTTGCAGTGTTATTCCTACTCTAGCATCCATCTCACTGCTCCTCCTTTCTTCAATCACTGGCGAGCCACAATCCAGCAGTAGTATAAGGTGGGTCAGGTCGAAGATGTCCATACTGATACCTGTCTAACCATAAACCAAGATTGAGATCCTAGTCCACGACCAAGAAAGAACAAAGTGGCACTGCCTCACCAATTCTGGCCATTGCACAGCTCGTCAACTTGAGGTTTGTTTCCTTAACCGTTACGTTTCTGCAGCTATATAGTTGTGCACATATAGTGCCCACTGTGTTGTAATTGTTATATGTCTCTGCAGCTGCTTATGAGTATCTAGATCTGTGCATATATAGTTGCCACTGTCATGTACTTGTATCAATAATGAACGAGAAGTCAGTACTAGTGCCGCGATGGCTGCATGTGTAGATGGAAGATGATTGAAAATATTTGTTGTATAAAATTGAAATGCAATGTTGAAATTAACATATGTTCTAATTTCGTTACAGCAAAAACGGAAGTTCTCAATCATGGCCGGTGTCCTAGATGCTTTGGCATCCTACATCCAAAACATGCTTCTGCAGATGGCGGCAGAAGAGGTGCATATGTTGCTTGGGGTGTCCGGTGAGATTGACAACATGGACATCAAGCTTCGGGATCTAAAGAACATCCTTGCTGATGCTGATAGGAGGAACATCACTGACAAAAGTGTCCTAGCATGGGGGATAGAGCTAAGGAATGCTATGTATG